>NC_142440.1:15555000-18055000 GCF_059453495.1 Arachis ipaensis | reverse complement strand
AACAGCGGTTTGGTTTGGTCAGTTTTTTCGGGTTTTTTACACCTTAATAATCAAAATTTAATTACCATAAAATGATGTTTAAAACTGTCAATAAACTAGAATAACAAGAGTATATCACATCCAAATTCAATACAAATTCAACTTAATTAAACATAAAACAAAGACAATTAAAAATGTCTAGCAAAACAACAAAAATAAACATACTTTAAAACATACTAAAAACCAAAATAGTCACTTTAAACCAAATAAAAACCAAACAGTCACCATGCTTAATCTGAATTCACACCAGACTCATCATCATCTTCCCCGATTGGTGCAATTTCTACAAAAATAAAACAAAAAAAATCAATATAGATTATAAACATAAACATAATATAGATTATAAATTATAAACATAAACCATGAAAGAAACTACAAAAGTATTGTTTTCAGCAACAAAATTAACATTTAAACTTGTGAAAAAATATTGTTTTCAACATTTAAACCACAACAACAAATTGTGAAACATATTAATTATTAAATAACAAATTATAAAACAAGATAACAAATTAAAGGCACACATATATATGCACAAAGAAATACAAAGAAAATGCACACATATATCAGTCACGTGAAAACAAAAAAAAGACAGACATATATATGCAGCCATATAAAATCATATAAAATAAAGGCACACATATAAAATCACATGGTCCATGTGAAAACAAAGAAAAGGCACTCATATTTACTGTATCTTCATAATGGATATTATTTCAAAGAAAAATACAATTACTTCTTGAGTTTGAGTTGGCTTTTATATATATATATATATATATATATATATCATAATCTGGGAAAAATCTATTTTTTGTGTTTTACTAGAAGCAAATAGATATTTTCTTTCGATTCAGATTTTACGGTTTGTATTGGATATACCTTTTCTTTTTCTTTTAAAGTTTCAAAAGCTTATCCTAATACTATAAATAAACCAGACACTCCAATCTTGCAACATAAATATAAAGCATGAGGTAAGATCAATTCTAAAACCATGTCTCATAATATAATTTTATATGAAGAATAGTAGCAACAAATATGAACTCCTATAACCACTTAGACACCATGTCAGCAAACAAATTAACCAAATAATTAAATCTGTTTAGTAGAAACTAAGAAAAATTGTTAACTTTTTATTGGATAAAACAGAGACCAAAGTTTGGTAAACAAGATAAACAGAACAGATAGTAACCCACTTTTTATCATCACTCACCGAGTACAGATTTCAGTAAAAGCAACAACAATAAAAATTCTGCAGAAAAATTTCTATCAAACTCATCTTTTTAATTAGGCACAAACTAGCAACAACAATCAGAGACAATAATTTTAATCAAATTTGTCTTCCTAATTAAGCACAAACTAGTAACAACCCTCAGAGACAAATTAGATATCAAACTCATCTTCTTAATTAAGAAGAGACCAGTAACAACAATCAAGACAAATTAAATTTGATATACTATGGCAATATAATGATTTCTGAATTTAACTAATCTAACTAATCAATTAAAAATATTTGAAAATCAAATTCTAACCTCCGAAGAAGACATTGTTCAGGTGCTTTTTGCAGGAGAGGGCTCGGTGACCAGAGTGCTGCTCGACGACTGGAGTGCTGCTCCGCTTAGGGTTTCTTGCCACGACTTAGGGTTTGTTGCGACGGTTTATGACTGGACGACGACGTGGACTCAGGACTACACGAAGACGCGAACTGGACGATGCTGCTGGCTACACGACGGTGCTGCTCTTTGCTACGCCTGCGAGCCTGCAACGGAGATGAATGGATGACTTGCGAGTTGCGATGACTTCGAGCGACGATGGAGGAGTTCCTTGATAGTGGACGATGCTCTCTGGCTCTTTGGCTCTCTCAGGCTCTCATTCTCTCAGGCATGGCCGCATTGAGGAGGAAGAATGATGATGGAAGTGGGCTGTGGCCTGTGGGTGTCTGGGTGAGTGGGTATCTGTGTGAGGAGTGAGGACTGAGGGTGAGTGGGTGACTGCACGAGCGAAAGGAAAAAAGAGTAAGGGTATTCAGATTTAGGGTTTTATACCTAGGTTAAATCAGTAAGGGTAAATCAGTAAAAAGAACTAATATACAGCATCTTTTTCGGTTCGATTCGGTTCGGTTTCTACCAAACCAACCGAAAACCGAACCGAACCGATCAATTTAATTCGAAAAAAACAAAAAAAATGATTTTTTCAGTTTTTCAATCGGTTGTTGTAATTTTCAGTTCGGTTTTGCGGTATTTTTCGGTCCAATTCGGTAACTTATACCCCTAATCCGAAGTTCCTCACTTCTACTCCTATTCCTCTTTCTTGCATATATTTCATAATTGTGAGTTTTTTGGCACTTAGTTGTGGCAAAAAAGTTGGGTTAGGTGAAGTTGAGGTTATGGAAGGTATTACAAATTTGCGAGTATATTATAACGGTGAGATTATACCAAACACACACGAAGGAGTGATTTTTGTTTGTGAATGTATTCCATACACCATACGTTTTGTAGAGTTGCAAAATGGTCTTTGTGATAACATACAAAGTCACATTTCGAAAATAGTGAGCAACATTTTATACAAGAATCATGTACAAGTATTTGGTGGGCTGATACAGTTTCAAATAATGTCCATCACTGATGATGCAAGTATGCAGTAGATGTTCTGTATTTATCAACAAACTCGATTTCACGTGCCGATGATAGAGTTGTACATTGAGTTTGAATAACATATGGGGCTGGACGCGGTTGGCGAGGAAGTCAATGTTGATGAGCTTGGGGATATAGATACGGAAGAAGATAACAACGACGGTGAAGAGGAGTTCGAAGCCAACTATGAAGTCGATGACGAAAACGATGACGAAGACCTAGCAGGCAATCCGGCGTTGCAAAATGAAGCGGATGCGATTGTAAGCCAGCACCCCTTTAGTGTTCCGTCTTTTATGCGGATTCTGGATCTTGAAGCCATGCATGCCTTGGAATTTCCTGAATATGCGAATATGGGTATATTATGGTTTTTAATTAAAGTTACCACTACCATTTATTTTATTTGCCTTGTCCGACTAATGGTGGTTCGCATGTCGTAGGTGAAGGCAATGTTGCGACAGAAGTTGGTGAGTTTAGTGTTGGAATGGAATTTGGTTCTATAGTTGATGATATCTGCAATCAAAAGCTACACTATCTCTAGAGGAGTTGATTACTCTGTGTATGAGTCTGAGCCGCAGGCATTCTATGCAAAATGAAGGGTTATGGTGCAGGGTGCGATTGGCTTATCCGATCTAGCTTGATTCGGAAGAAAGGTTGTCGGGAGATCAGGAGATACAATGGCAAACATATGTGCACCATGGGAACGATTTCACAAGATCATGCCAAGTTGGACTCGGACACAATTGCACATGCTATTAGACCGTTGGTTGAAGCAGACTCATCGATAAAGGTGAAGTCTATTATTGCAAAAGTTCAGTCTAGGTTCAACTACACTGTTAGTTACCACAAAGCTTGGTTGGAAAAGCAGAAATCTGTCGCAAAAATTTTCGGTGATTGGGAAGTTTCTTGACAGACTCTGCCAGTATGGTTGAAAGCAATGACTGCGAAGATGCCAATGTCTCGTGTTCAAATAAAAACGCTCCCCGTTTATCGTGAGAGTGAGGAGGTTCAAGGTGTAAGAGTTCTCCATCATGTTTTTTGGAACTTCTATCTGTGTATTGTAGTATTTAGACACTGTAAGCCATTGGTGCAGGTTGATGGCACACACCTGTACGAAAAATATAAAGGTGCACTTTTAGTTACGGTTGCACAAGATGGGAACCAAAACATTGTGCCTATTGCATTTGCGATAGTCGAGGGTGAGATGGCAAACATGTGGGAGTTTTTCCTAACCAATTTGTGGAGATATGTTGTTACTATTGATGGCGTGGGCATTATTTCTGACCGCCATAACTCCATTGACGCAGTAATAGCTCGCAGTAACGGTGCATGGTCACCACCAAGAGCGTGTCACATGTTCTGCATCAGGCACATCGGGTCCAACTTCTTAAGGAGGTTCAAGGCTCCGTGTTTGCATAAACTCGTGGTTAACACAGGTATTTGAATTCGCTGTTATGGTTCTATTCATAGTAATTTTGTGGCATCTACTTATGATTACATGGTTCGTTCTACAGGCTATTTTAGAATAGAACAGGAGTACAACAAAAACTACCAAAGGCTTAAAGAGCAGGGTGAGGCATATACTCAATGGTGCGATGAGATCGGTGTTTAGAGATGGGTGTTGGCATTCGACGCGGGTCATCGTTGGGGACATATGATGACAAACTTGGTAGATTCTCTCCTGAAGGGTGCACGCAACTTCCTGTGACTTCCATTGTTAGGTCTACTTTCTATCGGCTAAACGAATTGTTTACTCAGAAGAGCGTCGATGCTCATGAGCGTGTCCGCAACGGATTCACATATTCAGAATTTGCCACCAAAAGAGTTGATGAAAGTTTTCGACGTGCAGGAAACATTGTCGTCAATCGGTTCGACATGCGCAATGAGATGTTTGAGGTTCGCAAAATGCAAGATGGTTCCATTTACACTGTTAACCTTGCACAATGACACTGGGATTGTGATCATTTCCAGGTCGAGCGACTCTCATGTCGCCACGTTCTTGCATGTTGCACTAACCAGCATCTTGATTGGCAAGTATATGTGCATGACATGTACAAGATATCTGAAATTTGCAAGATCTACAGAGACGAGTTTGTTCCGATGGGTGACCCATCTATGTGGGCTAGATATGAAGGAGCGAAGATGATCGCAATTGGACATTGAAGCGTGCGACAAAAGGAAGACCGAAGTCAACCCGCTACTTGAATGAGATGGATTCGCGGGATATGCATGGTCCTCAACCGGTGTACTATATGTGGACGGGAGGGACATAGCTGTAGCCGATGTCCTCAGTGCGCAGGTCTAAGCTCTGCCTCAGATCAATAGTGGTTGAGCATTTTACGTGTTTATGCATTTTAAAGTAGTCAGTAACTTTTTATGATCTATTTAACTTTTTATATAACTTTTTGTGTAAATGCATTACCTATTTTAATCTAGTGTAAGCTTGTTATGTACTTGCGCAGTTTATTTATGTATGTGTAAACACTGAATAATAAATACGAATTTAGATAAAAAGTGCAACAGGTTAAACTCAAACAGAAAAATACGAGAACAAAGCTACATATACAACACTGAATACGAGATACAACACCGAATACAAAGCTAAACTCAAATAGTATAAGATAAACTGCAACATGCTACTTCCTCGGCGCCTTCTTCGAATACTGAGATGGGGTGTATTTATCTGGGGGTGCAGTCTGTGTCCATAAATTATATGGATGACCCTAAGACATATCGGCATCCAGACCACTGCCAACGTCAGAAGCATCGACATCTGGCATGTTGGCACCGCCAGGGTCGTACAAATCGGAACCACTCATGTCCGGAGCACTCGCTCCACCATAATCATACTCGTACTGAAGGTCATGTCCCACAAATCCCTCTTCCTGCTGCGGGTATTCATTCAAATCGAACAACTCGCTACGGGATGGTGCGGAAGGACAAGGAGAGTCTACATGACCTGGCGATCAATCCATCGAGAAGTCACTGGCATGACCTGATATGGCGTGATGACCAACAGACTGCTAAGAAGCAGCATGCCTTTTCTGCTCTGGTAACGGAAATAGATAATATGCGTCTCTCAAGACTTGAGACAAACTGATGCCATCAATTCCAGCCAACGGATTGAACTGACCATCAGCTGAAATTACCATCTGTGGTATGTAGGATTCTACTGGCTAATGTGGTTATAGTTCTGGTATGTATGGTTGTTGTTTTTCATATGCCGGCTACTGCTACTGCTTCTTATATATTGGAAATTGTTGCCGTTGGCTGTAAGCCGGTGCCTAAAATTAATGGGCATGTGCCGGCTCTTGAAATTGCTGCTTATATGCCGGCACCTGATACTGATGCTCATATCCTGGCATCTGAAATTGATGCTCATATGCCGAGGCCTAAAAGTGGTGCTTAGAACCTAAATCCTAAACAATAACTATCACGATAATAATAATAATTTCTTAATAATAATCGTTAATAATATATTCAAGAAATAATAATAATAATAATAATAATAATAATAATAATAATGTTCATAGCTCATAACAAACAGTATTATAAAAATTATTATTGTTATCAACTTATCATAAATATTATTATAAAAATTTAATAATATACTAATCATAACATTAACTACTCATATGATGATGATGATGATGATGATGATGATGATGATGATGATGATGATGATGATGATGATGAATAATTAACAATAAAATTATTAGTTAAAACACAAATAAATAAAATATAAATAAATATATTTATTCATCAAAAAAAAAATTTAATCATTAAAGATGATCCAAATATTCAATAATGCGTTCTTGAGATAACGTAAAATTACAAACCATTTTTTTTAAATAATTTTACTACTTACTCACTTAAATTACTCCCTCTTCTTCTTACTATTCTTCTTTCTCCTTTCCTTGCAATCAAAAACCTCAAACCTTCCCTCTCTTACAACACAAATTCTGACTCGCTTAAACTAAATCCTTACAACTAAAATCCTCAAAAAACCACGAACTCTCATGTTATACAAAATCTCACTTGCGTTCTGCTTTTTAAAGACCTTCTTCGGCCATCTCCCCGAATACATGTTGAACATGCAGCGTAACTCCTACTAATCGCAATCTCTGATTTGTTTTTTTTTTTTTGAAAGCAAATAGCTCAACACAATAGCAGTGGAGCACCAGAAGTTACCCAAGTCTAAAAAAAAAAACAAACCTAAAAAGTAAAAACAATAACCAAACTAAATCCGTTCCCATGTCATCTCCGGCATAGCCATCAACAACTAAAGGGATCACCACCGCTCCACTCGTTAGCACTATTTGAAGACATGTTAATAATTTCTTCAACTCCTTTGCTTTTTTGCTGAAAAATACGTCTATTCCTTTCCAACCATAAGTTCCAGACAATCGCGGAGAAGCACCTCAACCGGTGATTACGCTCTTCCAACCTCCTCGGTTCCTCTGTCCAACTAATAAAGTGTTCTTTCATTGATCCCGGATAAGTCCAACGTCGGCCAAAAGCTAAGATCCAAGCGTTCCACACCTGCCAAGCAAATACACATCCTAGAAACAAGTGATGAATATCTTCCAACTCGTTGTTACAAAGAACACAAGTAACATCGTCCTGACTGATGATTCCAAACCGGCTCAACCTGTCCTTTGTATTCACTCTTCCTATTAGAACAAACCAAACAAACAGCTCCACTCTAGGTGGAACCAACCCCTTCCAAATAGTCCTGGTGAAGCTGTAGCTAGTTATCTCCTCTGGGATCAGTTCCTCCTGCATCACCTGCACAAATGAATTAGTTGTAAAAATGCCTCACCTATCATATTTCCACACCACTCTGTCCTCTCTGTTGTTAAGTAATTTCACAGGTCTCAAAGACTCATGCAAAGCACTCAGAAGTTCCATCTCCCATTGGAAGAGCTCTCTCCTCCATTGGAAATTCCAAATCCACTCAAACCCATCCCAAAAACCACACTCCCCTATAACAGATCCAACTTGGTTTGAAACAGAGAAGAGCCTTGGAAAACGATCCTTTAGAGATCCACCAACCAACCATACATCCTCCCAAAAACGAGTTCGACGTCCGTCACCAACCTCTATAGACATGCCTGCGACCATCTTATCCCTTAAATGTTGGTTCCTAATTTGTAGCTGGCAAATATCCTTCCATGGTCCACCTCTAGCAGGCAGTTCTTGTGTCGATAGTGGCTCATTGGGATTCAGATTATGACAAGAACATACGACCTTTTTCCACAGTGGACACTCTTCCTTTGCAAATCGCCACCACCATTTGAACAACAGCGCTGTGTTCCGAACCATAGCATCCCCAACTCCCAAGCCACCTAATTTCTTCGGCGCCTGTACCACTTCCCACTTTACTAATGCCATACCCGTTCTACCTTCTTCAGAACTCCATAGAAACCTCCTCTGAAGCGAAATCAATTTCTCAGCAACAGCTTTTGGCATCTTGAATAAGCTCAAATAGTATACTGGCAGACTGTTCAACACTGATTTAATAAGCACCAACTTGCCAGCTTTGTTCAGCACCTTAGCTTTCCACAAGCTGAGTTTCTCCTCCACCTTGTCTATTATAGGCCTCCATGTCTTCACCCTCCTTGGATTAGCTCCTAGAGGGATTCCAAGGTATTTCACTGGAAGGGCATCTCCTTTGCAGCCCAGCAAATTGCACATTCGCTCGACCCATTGCTCCTCACAATTAATTAGAATCAGGCTGGATTTATCAAAATTGATACTCAGACCTGACATCAACTCGAAGAATCGCAATAGCCTCTTGTAGTTCTTGATAGTCTCCTCTTCTGGTGGGCAAAAGAGGATAGTGTCATCAGCAAACTGAAGGTGTGATAATGCTACACTATCTCTACCAACTAGCAACGGCGCTATACGACCATTCCTCACTGCCTCTCCAATCATTCTGTGCGGCACATCCACAACCAGTACAAACAAGAATGGAGATAGAGGGTCGCCTTGTCTCAAACCTCTTTCCATGTTGAAAGGCTTAGACGGCGAGCCGTTTATCAACACCGACATAGATGCAGTAGCTACACACTCCATTACCCATGCTCTCCATTTATGCCCAAATCCCATCTTCTGTAGCACAATGTTCACAAAACTCCACTTGACCCTGTCATATGCTTTTTGGAAATCAAGTTTAATTAGGGCAGCCTCTTGTTTCCTCAGTTTCAGCCAGTTAACTGTTTCACACGCAATAAGTGCCCCGTCATGAATTTTCCTTCCCTGTACAAACGCACTCTGGGTCTCTCCTACCAATGCTGGCATCACTGATCTCATCCTCCTAACTAGCACCTTCGAAATAACCTTATACACGCACCCCACCATACTGATTGGTCGCAAGTCTTTGATCTCCTTTGCACCTATGAACTTAGGTGCCAACGCCACCCAAGTGATATTAGCAACCGCCGGTAACCTGGCTGTCTGGAAAAACCCCATCACTGCATCTGTAAATTCAGCACCAATCTCATCCCAGCATCTCTTGATGAAGTTCATGTTGTATCCGTCACACCCTGGCGCCTTGGAGGATTCACAGTCCCACACAGCTTCCCTGATCTCCTCTGCCGATGGCATCACTTCTAAAGCCGATGCATCTTCCTCACCTATTTGAACCACCAATCCATCTCTGAATCCCAGAATATGAGAGTCTTCCTGATAGTACAAATCCTTGTAAAAGTCTCTGATAGCCACCTTAATTCTTGCCTGATTTCGAACCAGCCTGCCATTGATAACCAAAGTATCGATTCTATTGTTCCTTCTTCTTGCTGAAGCTATATTGTGAAAGTACCTTGTATTTCTGTCCATATCCTTCACGTGGCGAGACCGCGACATCTGCTTCCAATGCACTTCTTTCCTCGCATACCATCTCTCACAGCACTTAACCAACGCCTTTCTTCTAGCCTCTAGAGTTCCATCATGAACTCCATTGCTGACCATATCATCAATCTTATTGATCTCCTCCTCAAACTTTGTAATCTTCTTGTCCATCTCACCGAAATTTGCCTTATGCCATCTTCCCAGAGGTTCAGTTAGCGCCTTCAATTTATCTGTGAACTGTAGCTCTCCCAAGCCTCTCCATTCCTCCCTCACCATCCTGAGAAAACCCTCATGTGTAAACCATGAATCAAGGCTTCGAAACGGCCTCGGACCTCCTCCTAGCTTCCTACCCTCCACTATTAACGGGCAGTGATCTGACAAACCCCTTGGTCCACCTCGCAAATGTGCCTCTGGGAACTCTTCCAACCACTCCACACTAACCAGAACTCTATCTATGCGACTGCAGGATTGCCCTCTAAACCATGTAAACTTCCGGTCAGTGAGCGGTAGATCCACTAAGTTCATATCCTGTATCCAAAACTTGAAATCTTCCGCAGACCGTGTCAACCCAGTCCCATCTTTCCGTTCCTCTACATGTACTATTTCATTAAAGTCTCCCATAAAACAGCACGGAACCTGACAAAGCCCCGCTATAAAGCTCAGCTCCTCCCAAACATGAATCTTCTCATCTCTATCATGTGCACCATAAACCAAGACAAACGCACAGTTGAAACTATTTTTTAAAATCACTCCTTCAGCACACAACCACCTCTCTCTCTGGTAGCAGTTATTTACTTTAAACACCTCCTCATCCCACATTAACAAAAGTCCACCAGACGCTCCATCAGAGCCTACATATTCCCAGCCTGGACTACCTTGTCCCCATATACATGTAACATCAAACCTCGTCAAAATCTGCCTTTTAGTTTCAATCAAACCTAACATTTGTATCCTATGTTTATTTCTTAGGTCCTTTACCATTCTCTTCTTCCCATCTCCCCTCAACCCCCTAACATTCCATGAACTGAAAATCATTATAAAGATTTTTTTTACACACCTGTTTTGCATGTTTGGGTCTGCACCGTCTCATTTTCGCTTTCTGCTTTGCTATTTTCCGTTTGCGAGCTATTTCTTCATTCTGTGCTTGTAAGATTTCCATAATGTCATCTTCTTCATTGTATAATATTGCCCCTGATTCGTGTGCCAGCTCCCAAGTCTTTCTATTTTCTGCCAGTTGCTCCTCCACCTCTGTTTGTTGGTTGTCGTTTGCTTCAGCTGCATCCGCATCAATCCCCCTTTCCTCTTGGCCTGGTTCATTCTGTTCTATGCCGTCCTCCGTATGGTTGCATAGCACCCTTCTGGTTTGTACACGACACTGATGTCTTCCTGAGCTTCGTTCACCCCAAGTATCATTTCTTGGTCTGACATTCTGGTTCCCGTGCCTCCCCTTTATACCGCAAGCCAGACTCGCGCCTCCTTCCTTGCAGTTCTCAGGTAGTTTGTGACACGGTTCTCCCCCTGCTTCCTCATGAACCGCGCCACCACACAAGCCACGGTCGATCGCCGCTGAGTGTGTCTCTTCCCTTTCGCCGTCCTCAAACCCCACGTCTTCATCATTACCAGCCCTGACCGCCGCTGAACAGAGCTCTTCCCCGTCGCCAACGTCACTCCCCTCATCTGCAATAGCACCCGCCTCGCTGTTTTGAAACCGGCCATCTCAATCGCACACCCTCCGCCCTCCCAGCCTTGCATCGAGTCCAGCTCCTCCGCCGCCCTCCTCGTCGATCTCTCCCTGCCTTCTAGCGACAAGGAATTTTCCATGGGCGCCGCGGCTTTCTCTCGTGGATTCCAGGGCTTCAGAAACGTGACCCGTTACCCCCACGGATGGCCGACCCGCATGCCCTCCCACTTGCCGCTGACTCGAACCCGTCCACACATGGAGTGATGGGCCCAACCCATCTTGCCTGGCCCCATCCTGTTCTGAATTGTTTAAAGCCCAATTATTTCCTGAACGTGCCTTTATTTGTTTTGCATAGGAATAGTTCTTTCTCAGCCCAATTAGATCACAAGTTACCGTTTTTTCCGAACCTTCCTCATAGAGCAAAACGGCTCTTCCCCCCAAATCAAGCATATCATAATTGTCCTTAGTTAATGCCAGATACGTTCCAATTTCCCTCCGATCACGATACGCCCAGTCATTACTCCATTCATTCAAAATTGTGTCTGTAATTACCTTCCTGCCCTTGTCTTCTTCCTCACTCCGTGAAACCCACAACAATCGCTCTTCATCCTGTAGCCCTACTTGCAATGGCCCTGCTTCAAGGTTCTGCATTAATTCCACACCGACACTGTTACTCTTGCTATCAGAGCTCTTTTGTGCAGTTGTTTTTTCATCCTCTAGTTTTCCGGTGCAAAGCAGATTACATGCCTCATGCCCAACCTCTCTCACCAGAACATTAAAGCCTTCTGTACCAACTGTTACATGAACCCGTTCTTGAATCACATCCATTATGCAAGTGTCAATCTGTACTCGACCTACAGTGAAAGAGCTACATATTTCTGTTTCTCTGGCACATCCAACGACTTCACCCCATTGGCCTCCTATTGTTTTAGAAGTGTTAACTGACCAAGCGTGCAACGGGACCCCAAAGCATTCCAGTCATACCCGTCGAGTTTCACTATGTTCCGACTCCTCCCATCGCCACACTCTATGAAACAACTGTAAGAGGCTATTCATGTTAAAGGTGTAAGCGTCATCGGCATGGCTGACACTGTCAAAAGTCAGCAGTGCTTTGTACGCGCCCATCTCCCGCACCTGAACTACATTAGGCACATTCTTGGCGATCATTTCCTTTAAAGAAGCAAGGTTAATGGCTTTGGTCGTACCCCCGACGAGGCTTCTCTGTAGCCATTCCAGATTCTCTGTTGCCACTGCTACTTTCACTTTTTTTGTACATCCATTTCCATGGGGGTCCTTGTCAATTTCCTGCTGCCGTACCTCGTTCCCAGGAGCCTCAGGGCCATGCTGATCAACTTTCCTACGTGGCTGCCATGTAGCTATTTGTGACTTGTCCCCCTCCGCCCGTCTATTACTTAAAGTTGCTGATCCCGACGTTCTTCTGTATTTAGCTTCTTCCACAAATACTATCTTCCCTCTCAGTCTCTGGTGATTCATTTCTGCTACAGCCTTCAAAGCTCCTCCTCTCGTTGTGTACCGCACGAAAGCAATCATGTATACAATTCCATTTTTTTGTTTCCGTGATAAATATATATCATTGATGCGTCCCGTCCAGTTGAACAAATGGAATAATTCTCTCTTGGATATGTCATTTGGCAGATTACTCACAAAAACAGAGAAAGATTCATTTTTCAGTCGCCGATACTCTTCTCGATTCCAAACCCTTGGATCCTTGTCAAGTTCTCTACGCTTACCCCTCCCTCTGTTTCCCACTCCCACTTTCTCCCTGAGTTTCACTATGTTCCGACTCTCTCTCTCTCTGATTTGTATTTATCACTTGTTAAACACAATCTGTTTTAAGCCGTTTAAAATAGTCAAATAATCAGTTATTGTCTACATGCAAGAGACATATAAGACACCTTTAAGTTGCTACTCTCGTCGTGTCAAACACAGCTTGCGTTTTGTATTACGTTTTGTAATTGCTTTTTTTTTCTTATGCAAAACGTGATCTGCATTTTGCAAGTCTCTACATATTTTGAGTTTACATATATGAATAAGACAGTATGTATTAATATTGTTGAATAACGCTCTCCTTTACTCCGTATCTAAATTAATTTCTGGAAAAAGAAGGGAAGGTTCTCAACTTTGTTTGTTTTCACGCGTCAGACTTAGAGAAAACATGAACATTATATTTTTAGCCAAGTGTCAATGTCCTACAGCATGGGGTTTACTATTTGGTTGCCCATCTTTATAATAATAAAAAAAATCGGTAAAATTTAAAAAAAAAATAAATTAATAATAAAAAATATTAAAAAAAATTCTAGTGCTCTTTTAAATTTTTGTCTAGTAACAAATAGAAGATATGATCGGATTCGTACATGTGTGATGTCAGAAGAGGGAAGACATGGCGAAGTGAAAGCACATTTGATATCAGACTCATACTCTCTGCTAAAAAGAAAAGCTTGCAGATCGACACAACAAAGAGAAAGAGAAAAAGAAAAGAGAGAGAGCGATGGATTCCTCTGAATCTCACATGGCTACCCTCCCTGAAGATGACGCTGACTCCGATCATCCCCAACAAACTTCCCCCTCAGCTTTCGATTCCGTTCCTCAACGCCCTCCCTCAAATAAGTAACCTTCTCTCTCTCTCTCTCTCTCTCTCTCTCTCTCTCTCTCTGCGATCTTTTCAGCTCCCACCGCCCATTACTCTCTTCTATATGCATGATTGCATTTATGATCGTTTCTTCGGTTCATTTTAGCTGTTAATTTCTTGTTGCAGGAGTTCCTTGGAGAAATATTTACCTGTAGATTGGTCCATCTACTTTGATAAAGAACAAGATGTTGCTATTCCCAATTCCAATGACGTTAGTCCCCTAAACCTAAACCCTTGCCACTGCTTTTTTTTCCACACAATTAAATGATTATTCTTTGTAACAACAATAAAGCATTTCATTTTCCCATCTATTTAGGTATTTCATGTGTACATGTCAGGAACTGAGGGACCCGTTGTGTTTTGTTTACATGGTGGTGGTTATTCTGGGTATGCTTACCTAGTTTCATTGCTAAATCTCTCTTATTATCTTAGTTATCTCTTCAAATTTTGATTAATGGAGTATTATGATTCATGGGAACTAGAATTGTTATGCCTGACAGCCTGAGTGTAAGACCCACTAAAATTAAATCAAGTGGTAAATGGATATGTTGAATTAGGAGCAATTCGCAGTATATGCTTGATTTGAAAAAGGAGAGTAGCTGGTATAGCAATTTGATTACCAAAATTGAAGTCTTTGCAATCTTATTTTTCTTTGCTTACAATTAGTATAACCATTCTCTTAAACGTGTCAAGTCTAATTTTATGTGGTATTACTCGTAGTTGCTATAATTATTTAGTAGGTTGTAGTCTGATGAATATTTCATTCACGCATTTATTTTCTACAGGCTTTCATTTGCTTTATCTGCAAGTAAAATTAAGGAGAAAGCTAGGGTAGTTGCAATGGACTTCCGAGGTCATGGGAAGTCAGTGTCAGATAATGATCTTGACTTATCTGTTGAGGTACAATGTAATAAATAGATTCAATAAGATTGTTTTGTGTGAGGATGTGTACTATATTCAGCATGCTGGCTGTTATACTGTTCATTATATAACCATCTTTTCATGCAGACCATGTGCAATGATGTAATAGCTGTTATAAAGCAATTATATGGAGAATCCCCACCAGCAATTATCCTTGTTGGTCACAGGTATTCCTTTTTTGTCATCTTAGTAGGAAGGTGGTTCTGTAATAGAAGTATTGATTTGATTCCTGTTATTTAAAAGCTTTACTATCTTCCTAACCCTCATACATGGATTGTAAGCATTTTGCATAATGTGATTGGTGAATTTGGTTTTAACGAGAGAAATTTTTCGGGGTTATCGGTTCAGTTCTTGATATTCTATATGGCTATAAGGCATGATTGTTTGATTTCGCTTTTGCTCTTGCCGACTTAGGTTGTCTATTTTAAGCTGAATGTGTTTGTAGAGCCTCCACTTTTCTCTTTGATATTATATCCTTAAATTAATAATATATTATTCTATCAAATATTTGGTGAACTAACCTCTGTACCATTTTTTTTCTTTCCTTCTAATATAGTAATGATTTTTAAATATGATAATGATGTTAACAATCATTGATAAAAATTTATTTCATCATCAAAGCATGGGAGGGTCAATTGCTGTGCATGTTGCTGCAAGGAGATCATTGTCTACCTTGGCTGGGTTGGTAGTTGTGGATGTTGTAGAGGTTGGTTCCTAGTTAATTTCAACTTATTGTTTCTAATGACCAATTACTCAGTGGCACTGATATCGAGTAACAAAAATTTCAGGGAACAGCAATGGCTTCGCTAATTCATATGCAGAAAATCCTATCAAGTAGGGTGCAACATTTTTCTAGTCTTGAAAAAGCTGTAAGCTATGAGTCTATAGTTTTCTATTTGATTTACAAGTTTTATCTGATCTGGTTGGGACAATTGTGTGTCACTTGAAATCTTACTTATTTTCTTACATTTGTTGTTGTTTGTTTTGCAATTGTTAAATAATTATTTTAATATTTCCCTTTGCATGTCAACCTAATTTATTGTTTACTTCCTGAATATTGGGCTCTGCTTTAGAATTGTTCCTAGTCCTAGTCCTAGAAATTGATTTTGCAACTTCTAAAAATTTTTGTTGGAAGTCCATGAATTAAAATATATAGAAGGCCACGATTTTTGTATTTTTAACTTTTGAATTGAGAATTAATTTACTAGTTTCATTTCATGGCAAATTAGTTAATTCATATGGTCCCTTTAAGCTGCTGGAAGCACCCCACAACTGGTGGCAAGAAGCATGAGCACCTAAAAAATTTCTTGTTTGAGGGAATTCGCTTAACTAATGTTAAGCAAAGACAATAGTGGACAAAGAATATGTACCTTTTAGCCTTAATAAGCTGGAGCATATGATTTTTATAGCTTATTGCATGTGAATTGGTTGTGTAGTAATGTTTTTGTTCTTCCATTTGTTAGCAAATTGTATAATTGTTCGAGGCAATTATTGCATGTCATATGCTTGTGTTAATGGACCTATCTAATGTAGAGTCTGATAGTAGCTATAGGTTATACTGGTACTTGTGATGTTTTTGCAGAAAGTTAACATTTGGGTTGAGCTGAAATTGCTTCTGTGCAGATTGAATGGAGTGTCAGGGGTGGCTCGTTAAGGAATGTTGATTCTGCTCGTGTTTCAATCCCCAGCACCTTAAAGTATGATGATTCAAAGAAATGGTTGGTACTCTTAGCCTTTCGTAATATTGGGTACTTGGGTAGAACAATCCAAGAGATAGCTTTCTTCAATTATCAATCTAAACAACCTGGTTTTGAAGACTTTGGTTCCTGGTTTTTTACTTGATTGGCTTGTTCTTTATATTGATGCTGCAGTTATGTTTACCGCACAGAGCTGGAGAAGACTGAACAATATTGGAAAGAATGGTACATTAATCGATATTATTTTATTATTTTTCTGTTTACTACTTTGTAGCTAGAAAGTTATAGATAAAACCATTGGCATTCTAAATGTGCTCTCTATTTAAGGGATAGCAAACTTCAGTACGATTGTAATTCCTGGATGATTTATTTAGCCCGCATCTGAATTGCTTGCTCTCTAGGACTGTTGTTTGGATATTTGCATGCATATGGATTTTGACAATGTCTCTTTCTATATAGACTCTCAACCTTGGAAACTTAATTTGAAGTTGTGCTCATTGGCCTTTTCTTTCCATAAAACTTGTCTGTTTGGTCTTTTATTTCTGAGAGTTAATAAATTATATATTGAAATATTTTCTTATTGCACGGATATGTTACTTGATTCTGCAAAAATACAACTACGCTAAATTGTGTCAAATATAATGTGACTTTCATGGTGCCTTGATCAACCCATCCAACAGTTATTATTATTATTATTATTAACATTATTATTCTTATTTTCAGGTATGAAGGTCTCTCGGATAAATTTTTGTCGTGTCCGGTTCCAAAGCTGCTGTTATTAGCAGGAACAGATAGATTGGACAAGTAAGCACCTTTAAACTACTTTGTATTTTTGTAGTATTCTTCGAATTGTATTTGAGGATTTCATTGAAACGTTTCATTGCGTTAGTTTGTCAATTTCAATAGTTAGAATGGAATTAAACAATCGGATGCAAATTTTATTCTAGAACTAGACTTATCTCTATAAAAAATCATTGGTGACAACTGTATGGTCTAAGTAGTTAAGTACAAGGTCACTTTCAGCATCATCTTGGGAAGCACCATATATTAGTATGAAGATGGATATAAGATTGAGATACTAATATGACTTTGATGTTCTATAAATAATAAATAATTGAAGTGTAAAGGAACATTCTATATTTTGTTATTTTGTTTGTCCTATTCTTTTATCCTTATGATGTTGTGAGAAGATAGATGAATTGTTCAACGAAATTCTGATATTTTTCTTGGCTATGTTTATCTAACAGGTCTCTCACAATCGGTCAAATGCAAGGGAAGTTTCAAATGATAGTTGTCAGACATACGGGGCATGCTATTCAGGTTCAAAATAACTATGAATTTTGCTTCAATTTTTAACCCCCCCCCCCCCTCTCTCTCTCTCTTTCCTTCCCTCTAATTTATCATCTAACATATTCTAGCACTATATTCAGGAAGATTCACCTGAAGAATTTGCAAATCTGGTTATAAACTTTATTTCTCGCAACCGAATAGGCCCTCATGGAGTTGAGGTACGAATGCCTCATCTTTTATATTCTCCATTCTAGACAGATTTCATTAAGTTGGTACCATCCATTGCAAGCTGTCACTTCAAATACTGGAAAATGGTGTTTTTCATCCCATTTGAGTATGATAAGAAGTCAAGAAGCAATACCAACCTGCTTTATTAAGCTCTCAGTATTATGATTACAACCATTCTTGCATACATGCATATATGTAACATCCACCCTTTAGGCCTTCATCCACTGTTTGAATGGTGATTTGCTGTCACATTACTTGCATCATGCAATATAAGAACTATTGCATAAAAAAGTAATGGAAGTTTGAATTTATTTAAGAACAAAAAGGGTATAGTTGATTCCGTTGTTGTACAACGATTGCTTTCTCCTAAATTTAGTAATTTTCTTTTTATTTTTTAAATATTTTAGATGTGATTTGACTATTCTGCTACTAATTACTAAATATTTGGTTCACAAAATTCTTGGTTTATGCAGATACCTGGCCTCCGCAAGCCAGCCTTTTCAAAACCCTGAAACAGGCATTAGATAAACCAAGAATCATACTACTTGGAGTGACAATGGGTGCCTTACTTTGTTGTTTCTAGTTCTTGTGGTTTACATTTTAGTATTAGTATTAAACCTCGAATTTCAGCCCTAACAAAAATGATAGAGGACAAAGTTGCCTCAGAATTTGAAATTGACAAAATTTTTCTCATCATTTAAAAGAAAGTGATAGATTAGTCATTTTGTAAAAATCTACTCAGTTATGGAAGCGCCAATATGTCTATGTTTTAAAAATTATGATGAGACGAAGTTGTCAATTTCTTGAGGAACTACTTTGTCTTCCTATGTTTCGGTTAGGGGAAAGATTGAGAGTTTACTTTAAGAATTAATCAATGCTTGTATCTTTTTAGTAGGAGAGGTGGGTAGATGAAACTATAGTTTAGATTATATTAGATATGACGACCATGAGAATCTGATGAGGTTGGGTGTGGATTTGAACACATTACTAGTGAAATGACTAACGAGTCTCTTCCATCAATATTATCATTCATAAAGTTTTGGTCATCTCTTAAAATTAAAGGAAACTCTCCTGAACAGAGTATTTCAAAATCTTCGACCTCTTGGTAAATGGTAGCTAGCAGGACCTTTTTAATTGTTTCACACGTAAAAAAATATTGAAACAATTATGACATTTCTAAAGGGAGAATTAAAATGATAACCTTAGCACCAAGTTCTTGACTGAAAATATTCGTTATATTTAGGCATCTATATCTATTAATTCTAATTTATAAACATCTAGATCAAGTGTTTTACTTGGTAGCATTCATATAGAACCCAAGAAAATCCACAAAATTAGGATCCATGGAACACTTGTCTAAATTAATATTTGTATTAGTAGATTATTTTATATAATAAATATTCTAAAATTTAAACACGTTATTAGAATAAGAATTTATTCGTTTTACCAAACCTAAGTGGATTGTGCTTCAATGGCTTCACCAAAAAAGATTCTTATATAAGCACAAGGTCAATAATTGGCAATACTAGTTTTATTCAAACTAAATAAGGGTTACAAGTTTGATAATCGCTTACCTAACTTATGCAGAGTCCCTTTACATAGCACAAGGAAAACACGAGAAATTTTAAAAACTCTAAAAATAAATCAAGTCATTTATTTTATTATTTAACATAACAGCAATAAGAAATCATGATTTTTATTATAATTTAAATTTTAAAAATTGTTCTAAAAAATTTAATTTGAAACAAGGATGACAAATTTACATTACCTATCAAACAATAAATAAAATAAATAAACAGCTTGATTTATTTATTCTTGTAGCACTTTTTCATTAGAAAACAAATCTCATGAAAAAGTGAAAAACCGAACTTGACCTAAGCCTCACGCTAACGCCACTGACCAAAGGGAATAATTAGAGGGCCAAAAAGGGTCCACGTCAGCGGAAAAAGTTAGGGCTGCGTTTGAAGCACCGTGGCGACCGCGTTCCATTTTCAATTTCCCACCTTCTCCCTCGAATCCCTATATATATAAATCTTTCTTTACAACCCTCGCGTTCTTCTCTTCTGTGCCATTAGTTTAGTTTTCACATTCTCATTCCCTTTTCCCGAGAAAACAAACGCAGCATTAATGGCGTCTTTTGACCAGGCACCTCCCGGCGACTCCAAGTCCGGCGAGAAAATCTTCAAGACCAAGTGCGCTCAGTGCCATACCGTCGAGAAAGGTGCCGGCCACAAACAAGGTTAGCTCCCTCCTTCATTCCTCGCTATTCATACGATTTGTTTTTATATGTGATCGATATTTTCGATTTCGGATTGAATCGTGTTTGCAT
The DNA here is from genome assembly GCF_059453495.1 of Arachis ipaensis. Classification (NCBI taxonomy): domain Eukaryota; kingdom Viridiplantae; phylum Streptophyta; class Magnoliopsida; order Fabales; family Fabaceae; genus Arachis; species Arachis ipaensis. Next base: position 18,034,689 of record NC_142440.1, on the reverse strand, counting down.
GTTTCTTCATTAATGCTTTTCTTATTGTATTTAAGCGAGTTAAGGCCTAGATCTGCAGATCGGACGCTAGTTTTGCATTTCACGTTTTTATCGTAATTGTTATCGTGCATTAAGTGTGCTTTAATCCTAGTTATTCAGATCTGCTTAAAATTTTAGAACAGATGGTAATAGTTGTAAGATGTTATTGTAAATGCGGTTTGTTGATGTGATTATATGAATGGAAACATTGGATTGTTCTTTTAACATGATTCCGGATGGTTTAAATTTGAATTAGAGAATCTTAACACAATTCGGTTCGATTTTTACAAATAGTTTTAAGCTGAAGAGCATTTAGCAGTGTGTATAATAAACATGATACTTGATTACTGACCATAACCACTTGAGGCAGTTATAGAATTGATTTTATGCGTTACCTGTGTGTTCTTTTTGAATAATGTCATTGTCAATTCTGAAGGCTGAAACCGTCACCTTTATTTATAATTTCAGGACCTAATCTGAATGGTTTGTTTGGAAGGCAGTCAGGCACTACTCCTGGATACTCCTATTCTGCTGCTAACAAGAGCATGGCTGTGACTTGGGAGGAAAAGACCCTATATGATTACTTGCTTAACCCCAAAAAGGTAATCATCACTGACATATTTCGTTCAATTGTGGCATTAAGAAAATCTGTATGCCATGCAAGACGTCGTTGACTTGTGTTTTTTTTTTTTTTGTGACCTTTTTTTACCCTCTTTTGCAGTATATTCCAGGGACAAAGATGGTGTTTCCAGGTCTTAAGAAACCCCAGGAACGCGCTGATCTTATTGCATATCTGAAAGAATCAACTGCACAGTAAATTTTTGTTAAAGTTTTATGAGATTTAATTGTTAGACATTTAGTTCAGCCGGTGCAGTGATTACTGTATAATTGGCGAATAAAGTAGATCACATTGTTTGCAATGCTATTTTGTTCATTTTGCATTGCTTTTATAAGAGGCTGCCGTAATATGGCGGGTGTAATATTCAATCCAATTATCAGTTCATTATTGAAACATTCACATCGATATTCGGTTACCAGAAGCACAATTAGTCAATTACCACTCTTAAGTCTGAGCTGAATTATTTGACGTTATTTTTTCTTTTCATGGTTTGCTTGCAATTAATTTTCAAATGTTCCATTCACTTAATTGGAACACTAGTATACCATGTACGATAAGGTTCCCTATTTTCCTTTTGTTATTTAGCAAGTAGGTAAATGACCAAAATGTCCTCCATATTAGAGTCGTGCCTCACTCCTAGCTCTGTTCCATCTTCTTCCTCCTATCGGGCCGTCGCATGCCCTTTGTTGCCGACATCACCATCCCTCGCCAGCTTCCTTCTTTTTGCCTTTGTCACCTTCTCCGAGTGTTATTGCCTTCGCTGCCTGTAGTCGTCATCGCCGTCAAAGTCCTCACTTCCCAAAGGCCTAGCAATCACTGTCGTCTCCTATGCAGTCCGATGCTCTGGCTCTCCTCTACGCGGTCATCATTTGGTCACCTCGCTTGTTCCTTTCTCTGCTTCTCGGTTCAGGTCTTCACTCTTCAATACTTTAGGTATGTTTTAGTTTTACTTTTCAAAAATTTTCAAAATTATTATTATTATTATTAGAGTATTTATTCGTTTTGGTCTCCAAAAAGTTTTGGACTAGACATTTTAGTTTCTAATTAAAATTAATTATTCGATTAGTCTCTAACAATTAACTCCGTTAGTTACTTAGGTCCTTTGTTCCATCAACTCTAACGGAGGATAAAATAGTCCTTGATAATTTTGACGGAGGGACAAAATGGTCCCTGAGCTTTCTATTCGGAAACAACACTGTTTTTCTCCAATTTTCATTATATCTCGTATAATTCTAATAGTCTAACACTGCAATTTCAAGCTACACAAGCTACACAATGCACACTCTGCAACTTTAATGTTCACAACAAGAAAAATCTTCAACTTGTTCTCAACCAATTCATCATACTCATAAAACTAATAAAACTAATGACTATGTCTCTCAAGTACTTGTTGTTTTCGATGGATCCAATGAATCTAGATAGCAAGTTCGATTTGTTAAGACCCGTCGTCGTCGTCGTCGTCGCCATCTCCCTCCTCTTCTGCCCTATCATCTTCATGGCCACATTATCCACTACTCTGATCGCTTCCTTCAGCTTCTTCTCCGAACCAATGTTCAGTAATCGCTTTAGTTTTCATATGAGCGGTGATGGCGACATTGTTCGCTGTACCGATAGCTTGGATGTGAGGTCGAAGCTGTCAGCCAGTTTGGACTCCGGAAGAGATGGAATGAAGCACTTGGGATCTATTCCAAATGAGAATTTGCATATGATGTCGAAGAAGAATCTTCTCATCATGTTCTAATATCCAACAATTTATATTGCTTGTTGGAGAATGGAAAAAATGTATGCTCTTAGGGTAGTTGTGGAACTTGATCTTGAGGATGTTGTGGATGTTGTCGGAGTTGAAAGTGTTGTTGTTATCGAGGACGTAGAGGTGGATGCTTGTGGTGGGTGTACCAGTCATAGAAATTTGGAAAGTGTGTGGTCTATGACATGTTGAGATAGGTGCGACATGCGTGGCAGTTACACCATGGTTTGATCTTGGAGTTGAAGAGGAGGAAGGAGAAGATGGAAAAAAAGACTATGAAAATAAAGAAGGAGAGTATGAATGTTAGGGTTATGCAAGATACGATAAAAATTGAGAAAGAATGGCATCGTTTTCGAACAGGGGGGACATGGACTATTTTATCCCCCATTAGAGTTGACGGAACAAAGAACCCAAATAACTAATAGAATTAATTACTAGGAATAAATTGAGTAATTAATTTTAGCTGAAAATTAAAGTATTTAGTCCAAAATTTGTTGAGAACCAAAGAAGTAAATATCCGTCTTATTATTATTATGCTAATCTTGTTTGGGAAGTAGCAACTAGCAAGCATCTTACGAAAAATAGGTACAAAGAGATCTGAGTTTTTTTTTTTTCTAAATGAATAAGTTAAAAATTATAAAAATTAAATTAGGTTGGTCTAGTGATTAATTTATTAATTTGTTTAAGCAAGTGTTGGTTCGAATCTTGTCTTACACATACAGTAATCTATTGACAATGAAATAATTCTTAGGCTATTAGGTTAAAAGATGCGGTAAACTGGAAAAAAAATTAGAAACTACAAAAGAAAAAAGCAAAAAAAAAAAATTATCAAAACGAGGTATACTGTAATTTGATTTGATATGAACATGCAATCTAACATGTTACAAGTCCTGCGTCTTGTCGTATTTGTTCCTTACTTGCTGGAAGCTCTCCTTCAAATGCATATAAAACGATCCTATGATCTCCATGTCAATATATAACCGATTCTTTTTCTCCCGAACCAATTTAGAATTACATTTGATGAGCAAAAAGTTTTACCAGATTCTTTCCAAACTAATCCCTGTTTCAATAGTTCTTTCCCAATTCTCTCCATAATATATCATATTAATTTATTCCATCATCGTTTGTGGTGCCTATGGCAAATGCTCTTAACCCTGGAGGATATCATATGGTTCAAATTGATTCAGACAATAGTATATGAGAAACTTTCACACAATAAATATAGCTCTGGTGACAGTTGTATGTATCTAGTTTCTAGTATCGACTTTGCGCAATAACTGTTACTCCATACGGAGTACTATCTAAGCAAATAAGCATCTGACACAAATTACTTTAATAACATATATATGTGTGGGTCCCCAAACTGCCCCTCCATTGCAAGTAGTAGTTATTTCGTTAATTCTGAAGTAAATAACACCGGTTAGCCTTAATTTTGAAAAGTAGGGAGCGTCAAATGTCAAATGTCAACGGTGAATTCTGAATGAAAATGTCAACAGTAAAACTCGCTGCACAAAAGTCATACCCGTTAGGGCCAAATAGATTTGGGCGGCTACGATTTCTGCATCATTCTCCTTTTAAGTTCTAACTCATTCAATTAAGCATTCTCTTTTAGAATTTGGTTACGCGAAATCAAAGATTCAAGGTTAAATTAAAACGACGACGTGAAATACAAGACATTGCTAACATGCTTAACAGCTTAAGTTCAAACTACTTGGTCCATTAAATCTACGACTGCGTTGAGTGGTTTAATTTGTCTCCCTATTAGATGAATAAGTGCATTTTAAAAAGCTACTCTTATATATATTTATATTCTTAATCCAAATATTAAATTAAACCAACTCAAAAAAAATTATACTAATTAAAATTTAATAGAAAAAATAATCACTCCTATAAAAATGGTGACTTCCATATGAAAATATTTTTATGTAAAGACGATATAGTTACGATGTTGATACATATTATGTTAAATAATTTAATCAAATATTATCAAATAATTAAACAATCTTATTAGATAATCAACAAGGGTCTAACTAACAACAAGTTAATAAATGTTTTTAAATTGTACTTTATATTAATTAATTATCATTAATTAGTGATTATTTAAATTTTATTTTTTAAAAAAAATAAAATTATTAATTATTAATTGCAGTTATTTAAAATTGTCTGGTTAGGATTTTTTTTTTTTTTGTGATCAAAAGGGGATCAAGGATGCCAAGAGAGAAGAAAACGCCAATAAGCAAGAGGGGAGCAAGAGTTTAAGACCCCCTTAACTTGATGGTTTCAAAACAGTCACAAAGAAAGGCATAACTAATACAAGGTGGGCTTGGTCAAACAGGTGCAAACCAACAGGGAGATCTTGTCCCTTCTTAGTAAGGAGATCCGCCACGGAATTAGCTTCACGAAGGGAGTGTATCCAAGTGATTTTATGGACCCGGACCGCCAATATACGGATATCCTGAACCAGCGGAGCACAAGGATGAGTTGGGGAGCAGCCATGGTTAATAAAGTTTATGGCAGCAGCCGAGTCGGATTCCATAACAAAGTTATGATAACCGTTAGTTGTAGCAATATTAAGCCCATGAATGACTGCCCACAATTCCGCATGCATAATTGAGCAATTCCCCATGTTGCAGGAGAACCCCTTCAAAAATCTTCCCTCCGAATCTTTGAAGATACCGCCACAAGCAGCATTGTTTTTGTGGCAAAACCAGGAACCATCAACATTAACCTTAATACACCCCTCCTCAGGTCGAGACCATCTTATAGAACAGTCACCAGTAGTTTGGGTATTCCACACTTTTAAGTTGCTTCTAGCCACTCTACCGAACTCCTCCGACCGCGCTCGAATCTAGTTTACGGCTATCGTGACAAGAACTGAATCACCATTAAAAACAAGCTTGTGTCGAAGATACTAAATAGATGACACTGCTACACCGAATAAGAAACTCCAAGTATTGTTGGACATCAGGTTCTGAAGCAACCACTCGTTGAGGTCGGTATTGAAGAAGTAATTAATCCCATTGGGAGGGAAGAGCTTTTGCCATATGCTTTTGGCATAGAAACAGTCGCGAAGCACATGGATGGCTGATTCCTCATGACATTGGCACTGTGGGCAAGAGTCATCATTAGTTAAGTGTCTCCGCTTCCTTTCTGAGTTCGTAAGGATTGCGTTATGAGTCACCAGCCATAGAAAGGTTCTGATACGTTCAAGGCCCTGCCAATTCCACACCAATCGAAAGTTCTTATTTTGAGTATGCTGTTCCTCCATGGTCACCTGGTATGCTGACTTTGCACTGAAAGTCCCGTCCGAAGAAGGCCCCCAGACTATATGATCGGCTTCCTTCCAAGGGGACGGGGGAGAGATGGCAATAATTTTCTTGACTATATTCTCTGGCAACATCCATTGAAGCTTTCCCACATCCCATTGTTCTGAAATATCGCAAAAATCCATCAGCATCTCAGAAGAATTAAAACCACTACTTACCTGAATTGAAGAGTCGCTCAAATGTCTTGCACCCGGAACCCAGTGATGATTCCAGAAGCGAATTCGGGTTCCATCACCAATTCTCCAAATGCAGTTGCATTCAACATTCTCCCAGGAAGCATAGATACCCCTCTAAAGATTGGAATTGCTTCTCTTTTTCTCCCCTCTGGGCATAATGTCGTTACCGCAACCATACTTTGATCGGAGGGCTCTAGCCTAAAGGTCGTCCTTTTTTGCTATAATCCCCCCAACCGGCCTTCATCATAAAGGCTTGATTGCTATGGCTTACATGTCTAATGCCCAATCTGCAGAGTGTTTTGGCTCACAGATCTTCTTCTAGTTAAGAAGGTGTATCTTCTTATTTTGATCTGTGGTACTCCAACTAAAATTTTTATAAATATGATCAATAGTATTACAAGTAGTAGCAGGTAGTATAGCAGATTGCATATTGTACAAAGGCATTGAAGAAAAGACAGATTTTACCAAAGTTGTTCTTCTAGCCAGGGAGAGAGAGGAAGCTTTCCAAGAATTTAGTCTAGCATGGAGTTTGTTGATGATGCCTTCAAAGGTGTGCTTTGTTACTTTTGAATGAAGAACGGGGACACCCAAATATTTTCCCAAATCATCAGTTCTGGCAAACTGCAGGACATTACTTATCTCTGTACGTACCGTGTGCCCCACATTTTTTGAGAAGAAGGTTCTAGTTTTCTCATTGCTAACATTCTGGCCGGAGCTTTGACAGAAAGCTTCGAGGCACTTATTAATGATGTTGGCTTGGTCAACTCTGGCGTCTGCAAAAAGAATAATATCAACCGCAAAGCACAGATGGGAGATAGGTGGCCCATCCTTCTTTAGGCGGATAGGCTTCCAAACGTCTTGATCCACTGCTGTGCTGATGAGTTGGGAGAGCCTTTCAATGCAAAGAACAAAAATATAAGGAGAGATGGCCTCTAGTAGGAGAGAATTCCTCGAGTTCCTCCCCATTCCATAGGACTCTCATTTTGGCAGTCGAGATACAGGAGAGGGTTAGATTAATGAAGTTTTGAGGGAAATCGATATCCAAGAGGGTCTCCTTGATAAATCTCCATTTAAGTCTATCGTAAGCTTTTTCCAGGTCAATCTTGATGGCCAACCAACCTTTTTCCCCTTTTTTATTCCTCATAGAGTGAATGACTTTTTGAGTGATGATGATGTTATCGGAGCTCTGTCTACTAGGCTACGTTTGTTTTTAGAGACAGGATAGAACATGACACTAAAATGGAGACAATAGAACGGAGACATTAAAAATTATCTTTTGTGTATTGTGTTTGGATACGATGGACAAGACACTAATGTAATGTCTAGTATTATGTTTAGATACACATGGACAAGACTAAAATATTATATGAAATGACTAAAATAGCCCTGTGATTCCAAATTTTCTACATCAATACAAATTAATTTAATAAAAAATGAGAGTACGTAGGAGTACAGACGGAACTTGAAAAAAATATTTGAAGAGGCAAAAAATTTTAATAAAAAAATATATTAGTATTTATATTAAAATAAAATTTATAAATATAATTATTTTATTTTAAAATTTATTATTAATATGTAGGAATACATATGGTTAAGATTAACAAAAAAAATAAATTTGAGTTTGATTAATAAAAAATTTTGTTTAAGTTAATAAGCCAAATTAATTTTAAATAAAAAATTAATTTTAAAAAAATCCATTTTTACATGAAAAAACAATTAGTTTTTGCATATAAAAAAAATATTTTTATTTAAAAAAAACTAATTTTTTTATCTAAAAACTAATTTTTCTTTAAATTATATAAAATCAATTACAATTTATAAATTATTTTTTAGCATTTTAAAAGATTAATTTTACTTTTGCTAATATTTAACTTTCAAAAGTTTTAAGATTAATTATTTTTGTTATTATTTTTATTACAAATCAAATAATATAATATAAAGTTAAAATGGTATTGAAGTAAAACGATAAAAAGAAAAGAATTATCTACCCCCAATAAAAAATTCTACAGAAAGGAGAGAGTACCTGGAAAAGAAAGAGATAGAGGAAGAACATGAAAAAAAAAATATTTCTAAACAACGCAATAGGAAAAATAAGAAGGGGTAATAGTGGAAAAAAAGGAAAACAAAATTTATAAAATTGTCCGTGTCCACTCTTCCAAATCCCGTGTCCATCATTGTCCTTCGTGAAAGAGTGGACACAAAAGTATAAAAAATTGTCTCGGAGACAATATGTCCACTGTCCATGTCTCTGCTTCCAAACACTTTTTAAACAAGTGTTGTCCATGTCTCCGTGTCCTGCCCCCGAAAACAAACGCTACCCTAGGAACAAAGCTGCATTGATTCGGCCTAACCAACTTGTTCATAACACTTCTCAACCTATTAGCCAGTATTTTTGTAACCACCTTATATGAAACATTACAAAGGCTGATGGGTCTCAGCTGCTTCAGGTGTGAGACAGGTTCGACTTTCGGGATAAGAGTGATGAGCGTCTCATTTACCTCTTTGACCTTATCTGGTTGCTGGAAAATATTCTTGGTTAGATTACAGATGTCACTGCCTATTTTGCTCCACTAACTTTGGTAGAAGATGGCTTTCAAGCCGTCTCTGCCCGGGGCCTTCCAACTGCCAATGTCAAACATGGCATCTTTGATTTCCTCATTAGATACATTTCGGCCTAATGTGTGGAAATTTGAGTTACTCAGAGTGGAAAACATGTTTTGTAAAAAAAAGGAAGTGTGGGCAGGGCTATCAGTATAGAGATTAGAGAAGAAGGAAGTGGCCATATTTTCTAGAATAGCCTTGTCAGTTATCTAGTCATCGGTGTCATTTTGAAGGAAAACAATTTTATTTTGCGTCTTCTAATCATAGTAGAACCGTGGAAGAACTTAATATTGCGATCCCCGAATTCAATCCACTTGTTTCTAGACTTTTGGAACAAAAGGATTTCTTCCTGGATGAGAATCTGTTCATATTTAACCCACAGATCTTTTTGCAGCTTTTCAAGAAAGGAGTTTTGGGAATGCCCCAAGCTAGAATTAAAACCTTGAAGGCGTCTAAGAATTCTCTGCTTTCACTGAAAGATGTTTCCGAAAATTAACTTATTCCGATCCTTAATCGTACTTTTAAAATTCGAAATGCCCTCAGCCCAGGAGCCCTGAACATTCCAAGAAGCATCCACAACATTTCCAAAATCTGGGTGAGTGATCCATACCGCAAGAAAGCAAAATGGCTGTCTCCCTCTATTTTGAGAGAAGGTTGGAGAGAGTTGCAGGCAGGTAGGAGAGTGATCTGATTTAAGCATGGGTATATGTTTAATAATCACCTCTGGGAATTTAATTTGGCAATCCAGGTTGCTTAATCTCCTGTCTAATCTCTCTGCAAGATTACCTCTCTTCCAGGTGAAGGGCCAGCCTGTAAATCCCAAATCAACCAAGCCACAAAGTCAAAACACAATCCTGAAAATCTTTGCAAGCCCTGTGACTAGTACTCAGCGCCTTTCTACTTTTTTCGTGATTATGAAGCATCGCGTTAAAATCGCCTAACAGACACCAGGGGAGATTAACATTAGCAGCATAGGTTTTAAGGTGTTGCTATAACAATCTTCTAGTCGCCCTTTGGGGGCTCCCATATATAGCAGAAATGAGCCAGGGAGTTGAGTTATTACCAGAGATTTTAAGGTGAATAAACTGCCTATCATGCTCCAGAACGTCCACCTTCCAAATAGAGGAATCCCAGAGACACCAGATTCCTCTAGCATGCCCTGTTGCATCCACTACAAAGGATTGATCAAAGCCTATCTTGTCCCGAATTTGATTTCCTTGGATACCACTTACATGGGTTTCCAATAGAAAGAACAAATTTGCTCTATACTCATGTCGCAGATCTCGGATGAGTGAAGGGAAGGCTTTCCTACCCACCCCCTGTAGTTTCAACTAATGATGTTCATGATCAAACCTGGTGTGAAAGGGAAGCCACACGGCCAGATTTACTTACGGGAACAAGCCCCAAGCAGCGGACTCACCTGGTCCCGAGACGATGATGCAATCAGGGTTCCACCACCACCGGCATCGATCATGGCAACGTCAAGGTGTCTCACTTGGTTACCTTTGGCCCCCGTGTTCTCCATTGGCTCCTCTGTAGGTTGCTGTTGTTTATCTGGGTTGAAAAGCAAATTCTCTCTTACCACATGCTTCTCCAGATTTCTTCGAGAATCTTTCAAAGTATTAAAGGCATCCCATCGGTCTCGCTCCATCCTTTTCATGTATTCACTAACCACCATTTCCATACCTTAAAGCTCAGAGTTGTGTTTCTTCCCCTTCGCAGCTTCCATATGGTTCTCCGACCCTTTAGGGTTTACCGTAGAGGGTCCTGGCATTTTGGGTTTGTTTTTGCCAATATTTTCCTTCCTACCCGGTTCGATTGTGGATTTTGGGCGGATAGCAGATTTTTGCTGGTTTTGTGGGTTTTTCCCAGCACCCGGTTTGATGGTCCTTTTTTGCACTTTGATCTTACTGGTTGTAACTTGGGCTTGGTTTACTTGAGGCCCATTCCTTCCCAAAATACCATGGCTCACTTCATAATCAATCACATCTTCATGTATACTTTTCGGATTCTCTTTCTACAGGATATCAAAGCGGGATCCCGAATTAGGATTATTCCTTTTTGGGGAGTTTTCTTCTTCACGGCTGTAGATAGTAATCACATCTTGGTTGGCGTGAAAATGTTTCTTTCCTACTTGGGGTTTCTTTATATTATTGTATCTTTGCACTACCATCCAAGGCCCGAAATTCGGGTTGGACTTACCGTTGCTATGATTGCGGTGATCTTGTGATTCTGCAGCCCTTCCATTTTCGTCTCCAGCACTGCCGGCCGGCACCTCACCCTGCAGACTATCACCGGAACGGTTCTCTTCCATAGGGTCGCCATTGTTAGCACCGTTTTCCATGCATTGTTCATATCTGTGGCCATATTTGCCGTAGGAGAAGCAAATTTGGTACAAACCTTCACATTCGAGATGTAGTTCATAGCCAAGCACTGAGATTTTCGGTACTAGTTGTTTTGCTAGGTCGATCTCCACACATATACGAGCGAATTTACCCATTGAGTGAATTGAGATAGTACGATCAATCTTGAGCATGTGCCCAATGGCTAAGCCAACTCTCCAGAGGAATCGGTGGTTATATGGCTCGATCGGCAGGTTTGGAATGCGAATCCAAGCTGCGATCTTTCTAATTTCTGTCGATCCGCATAAGAAAAAAGGCCGCCATCTTTGCACGATGAGGTAGTGGCCAACAATCATCCAAGGACCCTCCATAAGCGCATGCGCGTAATCCTCCTCATCTACAAAGTGAACCAAGAAGTAGTCACGATTCATATCAATAACATGAATCTTACATTTCTTTTCCCAATCTCTGCGGAGTCGTTGTTCCATAAACGCGAACGTTACACGTTTACCCAACACTTTGACCATGAGAGCATTCTTCCATAGTTTACACCACTCTTCAAATTCCTCTTTTGCCACAAGGATTGTGGGACAAGGATTGAAAGGTTTATCAGCACTTTCTTTGTCATCTTCATCCCTATACCACTTGTCCTCAGGGTTGGGGCCATCATTTTTCATGTTAGGCAAGGTATTCTGATCATCTTTAAGTCCTGAGCTCGTCAATAGTGTATCTTTATATGATCCATTCGTTGCTGTGGATGTATTTTTTTTCAGTTGGGACAATTTCCATGCACTCAGATGGTTGATTGAAATCTATCTCTTTTCGAGTTTTCACTTTTTTTATGCTTCTCTGGACGAGGTCGTCCTCTAATCTTGAGTGAAAATTCTAGCAGAGCGTTGATCCATATAAAATAATCTATTTGAACTTCTGGTTAGGAGTTATTTACCATACTTTTTCATAATTTAATAATTCTCAAAGTAAAAGACATCCTCAATTAAAAAAAAATGAAAATAATAAGAGACTTCAGTTACTTAATAAGACGAGATAGTTGGATTTATTTATCTATTAATAATAGTATAATCACGTTCAAAACCACCATGAGGAGATTGTAATCCGTGGTTAACACCTTGCTTTCCTACAGAAAGCAAACAGTAAGCCACCTACTCTGCTATCTTAACAAAATTAAACAAACCGATATGCTGACCTCATGCTTACGTTGATATATAATTCTCAAAGCCTTCTCGGATTTAAATTTTGTATACTAGCTATGTAGAAAGAAAAGAAAAAAAAATTCAAGTCGTATGTATTTGATCAAATTTTTTTTTAATTTGAAAATTGCTTTTAACTCGTTCTTACAATCTTTGCGTTTTATTTTTTTCATTTTCTTCCAAAGAGTCTTATTGTCAAACAGTTTGTAATAGCTATGTTTAACTTGTGATGACCCCACCATACATGTTGTAAATGTTTTTTGCAAAACAATTATTTAGTTTTTCTTCAAGTTTAACTCTGAATACCTTGATGAATAATTCCATTCCAAATAATGTATATTTTAGTTTAACGCTGAACAAAATTAGTTCGTTAATAAGCTCTTAATGCAATATATATGCCAATTATATATAATTAGACGATTATGGAAATAACCAACACATCAATTTTACAAGCTCAATTCTGCATCAAAGTTACAGCCATTCTGGAAAAGATATGATAATGATGAAATGTCAAAGAAGGAGAAAATCAAAGGAGCACAGCCATTAATGAATTAATAATTGGGTGGTTAATTTTATGACTCAGAAGCTAAGCAAAGGATATAAATCAAATGGGACATACCACCTTATTATATATATAATATACATGATGCAATTGACATAATTAAATAATAAATCCAATTGCTTCATTTGAATTAGTCTCACTTAGACATTAGCAGCATGCTGCATTAATTTTAGTATACTATATTATAGGGACCCAAATCAAATTTAGGGAAGATGCTTTATAGTAATTGATTATTCAATTCTCCAAAGCATGATTCATGAATCCCATAAAGATTCATGCTGAATTTCTTCCCATTCGCTTAACTCTAACATACCATAATCATAATCACAATAATCATGATGATAATTATGATCATGGAAGCCAAACATGAATGCTTCAGTAGCCATTCGCATCCACATTTTTGGCGAGTCTAATGGAGATTCATTAATCGCCTGAATCTGACTAGGAGACAATCCTATCCTTACGGGAAGGATAGTGCCCTTGTTGTTATCAGGGGCACTATCTACCTCTGTAGAACTCTTGAATCTTAATGCAGCTTGCTGAGCCGCGGCTTGCACGTCCTCGGCCCTTGAACTCACCGGCCGGGGCATAGTCTCCACCAACTCCGGGAAGTTGAGCCTGGCAGAGCGGCCTCTAAGGTGCAATGCCGCCACATCGTAGGCTGCAGCCGCCATTTCAGGTAGCTCATAGCTCCCTAGCCATATTCTGGTTTTCTTCCCCGGTTCGCGAATTTCGGACACCCATTTGCCCCATTTTCTCTTACGAACTCCCCTGTAAGACTGCGGCACCATCACATTATCATTGTTACATTCTTGCATGGTGCTGCTAGTTGGATTTTCCATTGGAAAAAGAAAAGCAAAGAAGAGTTTGTGGTAGTAATAACAATGATATCTTATAAATAAGAAGAAGCAAGGGTTACAGAGTGAGGTAGTGAAGATTCATTATTCATATATGTATATATATATGATCGTAAATGAAGGTTGCATTGCGTTACTTTGAGAAATTAGTAGAAAATAAAATGGAGGGAGCTTCGTCGCAGTTACGTTAAGTGCGAAGATGCTGTCAGTGAGTGTGCATTCGCCACGTTTACTAATTATGTTGGTCTTTGCATTATTGAGTTTGTTGATGTCATTGGAAAAGTTTTTTCTTTTTTCTTTTAAAAGAGACTTGGGATTTTAACATATAGTGACCTCCTTCTTCTATATCCACTAGTTTTATATTATATTCCTAAGTAAAATATATTTGTATTACTATATTTTAATGATATTAGATAGATCACTGTCCCTGGACATTTTTCTTTTGTGATTTCAATTTTATAAACCATCACAACCCTTGCTAGTGTAGTCAAACTTATTGGTGACCCTGTTTTTCAGGTAATGAACTAATGATATTAGATTCATGTAATCTCAAGATTACGGACTAAAACCTTATTTAATAAGATTATGAATTCAAGTAATAGAATCAGTCACTTATACAATTATCATATTAAGTGATTTATATTACATTCTTTTAGTTAAGTGCAATTTATTTCGAATCCAGTATCAACGCGGTATGCATGAACTAATGATGTTAGTAGCATTAAATGAAGCTAAGATACTCAATTAGCAGAGTAAAACTATGTGGAAGCCAGTGAAGATGCAAATATGTATATATATGTGATTACTTTATGTATACGCAGCTTCATTAATAATTGGAATTAGAACAGCAAATGAATCGGTAGCATTATTTAATTTGTCCATAGTGTCACACATAGAAGAGTAATGTGAAATAATTAATTCTAAACGTTAGATTATAAACTTTTAATTTTAAATTTTAATTCATAAATCTAAATACTAAAGTTAGAAATTCTAACAAATTAAAAGTTAGTTCTTTATATTTTTCTTTAGATAAAATTATGGTTTGGATCGCAAATATTTTGTCTTAACCAAAATTGCTCCTAATGTTATTTTGGTTTTAAAATTATCCTAAGGTTATAATAAATTTTATTCCATTAAGAAATAACTTTTTATAGAATACATATTTTGATCAATTTATTAACCAATTGTTGTTATATATCACATAGATTAATTCTTTGCGCAATAATTTGTAAAAAAAAAAAATTAATAATAGACAAGATTAATAATGCGATCAAATAGGTTCAATTTTCTATTTAAAAAAATATGTCAACAATTTTGGATAACTAATCTAAAATATAACAATTAGTGATTATTTTAATAAATAAAATAAATATTAAAATTATAAATATCAATATATATTCACGTGAAGTTAATAGTTGAGAGCTATTAGATGAAAATTTAGTCAAATCAGTCAAATTATTTAATCACTATCAATTATCAACTTCATGTGAAATCGACTGCATCTGAGTTTCCACCTTAAAAAATTTATATTTTATACCTTAATACTTATTCAATTTTTTTATAAGACAAATTTTTTTATAAATTTATCTCTCATCTTTTAAGACGAGATAAGTAAAAAAGAATAAGCACACATTACAAGAAAAAGTAATATTTGTAACAAAAAAAATTGTTATAAAAAATCAAAATTTTGAAAGAAAAAGATTTTGTAACAAAAAAAGGGGCCATTGCAGTATGCCCTGTTACAAAAAAATTTTGTAACAAAAAACGGAACTGTTACAATTCAAAGTGATATTTTATAACAAATTTTTCTGATACAAAAAATCAGAAGTCGTTACAAAAGTGGTAACAAATTTTGATCTTTAAAGTATTTTTGGTGACAATCTATTTTTTCTATCATAAAATTTTGTTACAAAATGTAACTTGATTTTGTAACATTTTTTTTCTTTAGTTACAAAAGCAAAATAATTATTTTGTAACAATTTACAAATTGCATGCATAATTTACTAAATTATTTTTTTAATTAACTAATATATTAACTATTTTACTAAGCAAGCCTACATTTATATAATATGTAAAAACATACATAATTCAAACATGTCTCATTTAGCTAAAATTGCTTTAAAACAAAATAACATTAGTGAGTACATTGATTAGTTCTATAAGTTATATGTCTTACACTAGTTCAACTAAAAGTTAAAAGTTCTAACATAGATTAGTGTCTTTATAAATCAAAATATTCATGAATCCTTTAGGTAGCATGTTGTCACTATTTTTGCACCGCTGTAAATGAGAAAAATCAAAACAAAAATTAGAAACAAGATATAATACTAATTACAATTTTTTCCATTCACTTTTATTCAAAAATAATAATAATAAGCCTAATTTGGCAAAACAGACTTTCACCAATTTAAATCAACCAAGAATATTATGACAACAAGCTACAAAGTAATTACTTAACCAACTATGTCTTTAAAATGTTTCCTCATAACATACCTCCAATACTTCATCAAATTCAACTAGGCTCTTTCTTATGCTGAAGATGAACTTTTTCTGTATTGATTTGCAACCCCAAGAGTTGTACATATGTGATGATTCCACTGTGTATCATGAAAGAAGAATTGTCATTATATGAGAAGATGGGTAAAAAAGCACAGGTTCAAACATCTTTCCTCTTTCCAAAATCAAATATATATCCTAATGAATGATAATGTTAATAAGTAGATTATAACCTGCTCCACAATGGCATCACCCTTAATTGGGATATCCTCATCATTTGTAATCTTTGATATAAGTCTGACAGCCCATTCCGTATCAAAATTGAACTTTTGAAACATCTCGTCGAGTAAGTTGTAACAAGGATAATATGAGAATTGTTGACAGCTCTTAATTAGTAAAATAGACTCATCCAATCCACCACAAGAAACCTAGATGTAAACAAACAAAAGAAGCAGCATAAAACATTTAAAAATTTAGACATAAGATTCAGTCCTTATCTTTTGCAGACAAAGGGGATACAAATTCAAACCTATACCTCATTAAAACATTCTATTCATAAAAACAATAGTTGTATTTGTTTCCATAAAGAGATCAGGCACCCAAAGTGCGTAAAATAGATCTCTCGCACGATGCTCTTCCCACAAACGTAACATTATTAACACAGTTAGAAATGGAAGTTATAGAACATGGATAAACTATTACCTTTCTTCTTGCCTCCCCTTTGATCAATACCGTTGGATGTCCCATTTGTTCCACGTATGTAGCTGCCAGGGGCACAGATATTGTGAACAGAAACACCAATTTCCCCTGCTGATTTGCTAATGACAGCACACTCCTTCAAAGTATCATATATTTCCTTTATACTATCATCTTTCATATATATGAGGAAGCAACTACTCAACTGTCAAGCATATAAAGATAGCCAATTAAATCAGGTCTCCAATGAAACAAAACAACAGAAGCAGTTTCAGTAATTCAACAGAACAACCAGCAAGGCAGCAACAATGAAATAAATAAGTCAACAACCAGCAGCAATCCATCAAATAGCTTACCATACTAAAGTTCGAAACTGAATCAAGAAATAACTTACCATACTAAAGAGGTGTGACTAAATCGAACAGCCACAATAACAACACTTGCTGCATTAATGGAACGGCTCAAAACAAGGGGGCAGTAGCGGAATGATGGCTTCGACGGCGGCATACGACGGAGCAACTCACGATAAACAATCCCTGGCACAAACAATCTCAGCAACAACTCTTATAGTAACCAGGATTTTGAGCGACAATGAGAAAAAACCAGAATAGGGCTAAAGCTTACCAAGGAGATGTCGGCTCCAACGGTGGCAAAACGGCGACGGAGCACAGCTCCTTGAATGTTAGGAGAAGAGGCTCACAGCGGCAGTGACAAGTCACGATGAGGATGACGATGGCAGGCTCGCAGCAGACGCGACACCTCTTCCTCTCTCCAGTTGGTTCTCCCTCAGCGTGGCGCTCTTCCTCTCGATGGCGATGCACACCTGCGACTCCATGGATGGCGACGGAGCTTCGGCGGCACAACCCCCAACTCGCGAAGTGGCGGCGACGGTTGGACAGAACTCTCCTTCCTCGCGCATCTCTCTCTCTCGACGTTACCTCCTTCTCGCGCGAACTCTTCTATCGGTGGAACTGACGGTGATGACGACCCAATAGTGACGATGACGGCTCGGTGGCCCCAGTGGTGACGACGAGGCTCGGCGGCCCCAATGGCGACGACGACGAGACTCGGTGGCGGTGACGCGTGATGGCGGTGCAGACAGCTCCTCCCCCGACGCTCTCTTCCTCTCTCTCGGATCCCCCTCTACTCTCATCCCTTTCCTTATTTCCATTTCTTCTTTCTTTCTGTTTCAGAGTGTGTATGTTGTGCTGCTGAAGGGGAAAGGTGAAGGTAGTGTTGAGGTTTGGGGGGAGGTTGCAAGGCGGTTAGGGTTAAGCTAAAAGGGTTAGGATTTGTTTGTTTAAAAATAATTTAGGAATTTAGGTAAAATCAAATGGGAATTAAGGTTAGGATTTTTGATTTGGGGATAGAATATTTATTTGAAACCTAAATAAATTTTAAAAATTATTTTTAAGAATACAATTACTTATCAATTTATTAGTTGGCTCTTAATTAAGTATTCTAATTTAAAATATACAATAATATAAATTAGAGATAATTAAATTAATTATTTTTAAAATATTATTTTATTATTAATTTATAAATTATTTTTAAATAAACACTAATTAAAATAAAATTGGAGATACTTAAATTAATTTTTTTTATAAAATTTAAAGCATTGAATTTAAAAATCTCAAATATTTAAATTAAATCATATAAAATTTTTTATATTTTTTTTACTACTAAAACTTTAAATTATAACTAAAAAAATATTCTGTTTAAATGACTTATTATTTAATTTTTAAAAGAATTTTAAATTTAAAATATCATTAATTTGACGTAAATATTTTTAGTAAAATAAATTTTTGAATATAAAATCTTAAATAAATATAATAAATCATAAATAACTCATTAGGTTAATTTTTAAAAATTCAAAGTCTTACATTTAATACGTTAAAATAAAATTTTTTATTAGTTGCAACAAAATATTTGAATTTTGTAATAAATAAATAATTTGTTACAAAATTATTGTATTTTGTGACAAATTATTTTTTTGTTGTAAAACATTATATTATTTTGCAACAAAACAACAATTCAATACGAAAGCCAACATAATTTGTAACAAAAAAAATCACGTTGTTACAAAATATTAAAATGTTTTGTAATAAATTTTTTTGTTGTCACAAAATATTCTTATTTTGTAACGATAACTAATTATTGTTACCAAAAAATCATAATTTGTTACAATTTTAAATTTGATACAAATTTTTTGTTACAAATACTCCATTTTCTTGTAGTGACATATCTCATCTTTAATATTATTATTGTGTTTAATGACTAAAAATATAACTAAAATTTAAATTTTAAGACACAAAATTTTAATTTTTTTATATTTTTAAAAAATAAAAATACAAAAAACTTAAAATTTTAAAAATAAATATTAAAATTTTAATAATTTTTTTAAAAATATTCTCATTTAAATACCTTTATTTCTAAAAATTCTAAAGACAGAATTTAAAATTTTAATAATTTTTTTTTAAAAATACTCTCATCTAATTTTTGGTTATTGTACCCGTTCTATCATTTTCATCAATCCAATACACTAGTTTCTAACAATTAGAGAGAAGCAAGGTGTGGCTATGGTGGAGCTTGGTGGCACTGTCCTTCTTCAGTGGCGGCGTCCCTCCTTTTGACCGGCTGAGCTCTGAGAAGACAATTATTTGTCATCCCACCCTTGGCCATGTCATAGCTATTTTCATGAAACTCTAATGTGTGTTTGTCGTTTCGTGCCAAGCTTCAATCTCAAAGAGGCGTTAGTTACTGATGAATGTACCTTCTTCCTTTCCTTTTGTTTCTTCTCTCAAAGGTTGGAACTTGAAAATATCAGAAATTCAGAATCATACTTCATTTGCATCACTCAGCTATATAACTCGCGTATCAATTTTCACTTCTACAATCGATAGTTTACTCAAGTTTATTTATTTTGTCTATTTTTTCCTTTTTTTTAGTAATTTGTTTGAGCTGAAAATCTCTCAGCTTATTTTTGGATTTTTAGTAGCTTATAAAACTGCTAAGGTATGGAGCTTTGGAAGTCTGAAGCAAAAAAAAAAAAAAGGGGGAAGAGAAGGGATTAAGGTTTATTTTGTTTTATTTTTTTAGTTAATAAGGATATTCAAGTTATTTTATTTGTTTCGGCCTTTATATTTAAATTAAATAAAATATTAAAATATAATTTATTTTTATATATTTTATATTAAAAATAATAAATAAAATTTAATTTAGTATTTATTTTTTACGCTCATTTTTTTTCAAAATGCATACTTAACAAAAGCAAAATTAGACATAAAATTTTATTATTAATTTTTAATGGTCAAATATTATTATTAGATTAATTTTAAAAATTTTAAAAATTTGACTACTAAAAATACATAAAATATAAATAAAAAAATTTTGTGATAAAATTAAAATAAAATAAAAAGACATTTTTAAAATTTTGGATAAATTTTAAAAATAAAAATATTTTTATATTAAATAATTTTATAAAATATATAGAATTATCTAATAGTTTTGGACAGGGCAATTTACTATAATAAATAAAATGCAAACAAAATTTACTAGAATGCACAAAATAAAAAATGGATACCAAAATGCATTTTTCGCCTAATCTATATAAACCGCGACAGGGGTCTCGCGGTTTACAGAATACACGTTATCCGCTATAGGCGTGTCACGGATTACGTGCAAGAAGAAGTGAACATAAACCGCGACAGGGGTGTCGCGGTTTACGTGTGTGCGTGAAATGTGCATAAACTGCTAGAGGGGTGTAGCGGTTTATGCATTACTATAAATACGCTGGAGGGGTCTCGTGGATTATATTTGTGCTGGAAGAAAATCTATTCTAGAGAGAAAAGTAGTGGAATCTAGAGAGAGGAATAGAGAGAATATTGGTTGAATTGAGTTGAGATAGGAGTCGTGACCATGGCGGAGGCACGCAGTCTATACAGGCTCAACGGCGTTGTGCACGTGGCCGGGAGCATAAACGAAGAGGTTAGCATTATAATGTTTAGTTAACTTATTTTGTATAATGTTGTTTGTATTTTCTGTTATTTTGGTTATTTATAATTTCGTTATTGTTAGTTAATGTATTTAAATTTAGGTTTACATTATTATTTTAATCAGAAAATGTAGTATTTAAATTATTTAAATTATTATTTTAATTGAATTTCGTGATTAGAAAATAGAAAGTGTATGCTAGCAGCTTAAACATTAAAACTGTAGTTATGTGGTAGATGACTATTAATTAATGTTGGATTTTTTATATGTTTGGTTTATTCTGTGACATTCTCCAGTCGACTAGGTGTATATATCTGGAGAGGGCCGGTTTGTACCACCTGGCGAGGCTCAACGCCAGGTGGTTTTGGTTGGACGAGCCCTTAGTCAGTGCTTTCATTGAGCGGTGGCGTCTTGAGACGTATACCTTTCATATGCCCTTTGGAGAGTGCACTATCACGCTGCAGGATGTAGCATACAAGTTGAGGCTGCCTGTGGATGGTTTACCTGTATCCAGGTGCCTTACTAATTTTGAGAAGTTTATGGAAGAAGGCAGACCGGTGTGGGAGTGGTTTGAGGAGCTGTTTGGCGAGCTGCCACCACAGAATAAGGTGAAGCAGTATACAGTCCACTTCACCTGGTTTCATGAGAGGTTCAGGGTGCTGCCAGCTGATGCTACAGATGAGACCGTATGCATATATGCACGGGCTTATATTATGATGCTGCTTTCCACTCAGTTGTTCGGTGACAAGAGTGGAAACCGGGTTCATATATGGTGGTTGTCCTTTGTGGTGAGACTTGATGATATGGGCAGTTATAGCTGGGGTTCGGCAGCGTTTGCCTGGCTATATCGGTGCATGTGTCGGGTGGCCAACAGAAACATGATGAACTTGGCAGGCCCCCTTCAGCTACTGCAGTCATGGATTTTTTGGCGGTTTCCTAGCCTCAGGCCGTGGGGGTTTCGACACATATTCCTTCCCATTGGCATCTAGGTATTCATATTTGTATAGTTATGCTTGAGACTGTAACTATTTTTATTATGGTTATGCCTGTTAACTTTCCATAACGTCTTTTACATTCAGGTGGGCCACTTATCTGCCTTCATCCGACCGCAAGGAGGAGAGAGTCATCCAGCTTCGCCTAGCTTTGGACCGATTAGGCAATCGAGATGTAAGTTCATTCATTTTCTTTGAATTTTTATGTAATACTTAACTATATATTTGTTAGTTAAATTTTCATCTAGTACTTAGCTAATTAATGTATTCTGTCAACATCTGTAGATTGTCTAGGAGCCGTATGCTTCGCTCAACGTGATAGCTGTTGTGCATCCAGAGATTCTCACCGAGGAGCACAGTCGGTTATGGCGTGCATGTACTTGCCTGATATACTTCACCATCATTGAGTGGCACCAGGTGGATAGGGTGCTGCCACACCTGGGTGGCGTTCAGCACGAGCCTGAGCCGGCATCGAACATTGATTGGTTTCATGCCAAGGATGGGAGGGGTGGGGACAGATGGTTCCCGAGCTACTACCAGGTATGGCACCTTAGTTGGCAGAACAGGTTCGATGCTGTCCTGACTATCCCCCGAGTGTCTGATCCCGGGCCGTCCGCAGACTTCCTGCGGTGATGGTACAGAGTGGCTCTTAGATTTCTGTTGCCAGATTCCATGATTGCCGATCCTAGGGCCGATGAGATCTCACAGGATGTTTCTCAGAGAGGGTCGTCACAGGCTCCTCCGAGGGTACCCATGCCAGACGTGCCAGATAACAGGCGCGTCGAGCGGCGACGACGCGTTGGTACGCGGGCTACAGACCAGGAGTGGCGATGGCTGGATGACATGATTCAGGATGACAGATCCGGTGGCGACGAAGTCGGACATGCCGATCACTGTGTCCGGCGTGGCCGTCCTCAGCGTCAGGGTGGTTCATCGGGGGCACATCTTCTAGTCCTAGTGATAGACCTGCTGAGCATGCAGCGGCGGATACCCAAGAGGTTCCTCTTACACATGTTTCCAGCTCCCAGGTATACCACGACATCCATGGCCAGATGTATGATGACCTGGCGGGCCCGACCTTCACGATGGATATGGAGCACGAGGTTGGGAGTTCACAGTTTTATTCCGACTTTGCAGATCTCATCCGGGATGACGGCCCTCCAGATTTTCAGCAGCAGACCCCACAGGATCAGGTTCCTGAGACCCAGCCCCAGATGGACGTTGCGCCGGAGTACCTCCCAGATATGGATTACATGCAGCGGTACCAGCCACAGATGTCTGACCCTCATGGATTCCAACACCAGCTACATGTAGACTTGAATGAGCCTACTAGCAGTCTATATGACAGTTGGTTGGGCATGGGAGGGACGCCTGCATCTGCATATGACGTGGGCATGCCAGTCGATCCTCCAGCACAGCAGCGCAATAGGCCTACCAGAGTGAGGCGGGCCGCTCGATGTGGTACATGGTCGCATCTCCTGAGCGCATTTGGCCATGACTCTGCCGACGAGGATCAGGATAGGCAGGGGCCCTAGCTTACTATTTTTTCTTTCCATTCATGATACCTATGTATGTCGAATTTACCATGTACTTTTGTATTATATGTGTTTGTACTTAGTTTATTTCCATTGAATTAGGTGTATGTAATGTATGTTTTTTGTTAACCACACACTTTGTTTTATGTTTTATATAAATATTTATAGTAATGCATAAACTGCTACACTCCTCTAGCAGTTGCACGTAATCTGCGACACTTCTATAACGAATTACGTATATTCTATAAACCGCAGGACTCCTATTGCAGTTTACATAAATTGGACAAAAAATACATTTTGATATCTATTTTGTATTTTCTGTATTTTGATAAATTTGATTTGTATTTTATTTATTATAATAAATCACCCTTTTGGATACTTTTGAAAAGGGGATGGTACGAAAATGAAAGGAGGTACAAAAAAGGAAATTAAAGTAAATGGCGGTGCTTCATTCATTCACCTACTAACACGGGGTGGTTGCATTGCATGCACATCGAGAAATGAGACAGTAGATGGTTCACACTTCACACTTCCCAAGTCACAACACTGGTACGGTCAAGGTCAAGGGTATGGTGGTGAATGCTGACGGTGACTACGCGTTTATTAGAGGGTACGGTTGCCATGGCGGCGCTGTTATTTTTTCCGAATAAAGTTTCAATTATTCCTTGTGCTCTTCTGACTGACCATAATAATTCATAAAGCTATATGGCATATCAATCCAGCTGTTTTAGTCATTCCTATTTTCCGAGTTTTTAATCTAATTCTTCCACGTGCGTCCTACATATATCATTATAATTCAAATTAAACTACCATGTTACATTTAATTTGATGAAGTCCACATATTATTATATTATATTAAACCTTACGTAGCTAACTAGCTTCAAAGGAATAAACAGTAATTTAGTATGACTTCGTTTTAACATCTATTTTGTCTAGTCTTATTAGTCTTTTATATATATTATATATTATTTAAAAGATTTACGGACAACGTGGTAATAGATCTCATGTTCACAAGTTATTTTCTTGTTTCATCATCTCATCATCTTATACAGCTAGCAGTAGTCTCTATTCTCTAATCTATATATCTTCTTCATTTCTCTTTAATTAAGCTTTAGGTTGCTTTTTACGTGGTTAGACTAAAATTATAATTAAAACTACACATGCTTATAACTTTTTATGAAAATATAATTTCACCCTTTAATTTTTTTCAACAATTATAAGTATATGGATGATGTTCTATTTTTTTTTTCTACAATATTTATTAATCAAATATTATTTTAATATGTCTTTCGAAAGTTACCTGAAATTAGGTTGTTTTTGGGCCTAAACGTGAGGTCTAGACTCTTTTGAAGCAGCGTTCGATATCTACTCGTGTCAAGGTACTGCCGTCTAAGTTCTTCATGATGAGGTGGGGGTGGTACCTACAAGGAACTCCGATACTTAAATTAGCAACGGTTTTAGGCAGGTTTTTATAAGATTGGGTTCAAAAAATATCTGAGGGTGTCAAGGTATTTATAAGTGTAGATGTAGAGTTGATAACCACCTTTTAAAGTTGTTCTACTGTTGATGGTGGGATGGTTACTCCCTTTCAGTGGGGAGTTTATTAAGATCTCTTTTCTAGAAGAGTAGGAGAGGTAGTAGGAGTCAGTTACTTATTTAGATAAGGAAGGCCGAGTCTATATCGTTATGACCGACCTCCACGAGGTCGGGTAGGTGCTGTTCTGTATGACGTTTGTAGATTGGGCTTTATCCATTTCGGGCCTGTATATGAACAGTGTCCTTGCTTGAATCCGAACTTTATTAGTTCGAGTTCAAGCATTCTTAAGTCAATCATGATCTCGGGCGGTCTTCATCTTGTCACGTCGGGTATACCGCCATTCGTGGAGTTAGGTCGGGTACTAGACGTGATTTTGAATCTGAACGTTACGTCTTTTCATAACCGTTCGCGCGCCTTTTTAGTTACCTTGGTAACTGTGCATGTCATTAAATGAGGGGTAGATGTACCCTTTTGCCCCTAGTAAATATATATAAACATAATTACTTTCTCTTTCTTCTTTTTCGCTTTGTCTTATGAACTTTCACTTCTTCTTTCTCAATACTTTTCTTCTCCCTCTCACCATTACTCTGTTTCCTTCAAAAGTTCTCTTTCTTAGGGAATTTTTCTTCAAGCTTTTAATCGCGTTGTAAGGGACATTTGTTCGTTTGATTTGTTGTCGCATGCGTTCCTTGCTGCCTCTTGTTCTTCATCAAGGTAGGTTTTTCCTTTTATCATTGTTGTTTCACTAGTTGACGTTTCTTGGTGGATGGGATTGTTGCTTTGATGTTTTTTTGTAAGGAAGGATCTTTGTAATGTATTTTTTTGAAGATATGAATGGGGGTTAAAAATGCGTCTGCTTTCCATGTTTTCTGGTTGTTCTGTGTTCATCATCTCCTTTGTTGTGAATCTTATTTGCTAAAACTTTACAAGAATTTGTAGATTCTAGGTGTTTATTGAATTTTAGAGTTTTGTCTTGTCCCCAAATGGTGCTATTTTTGTTTTGAGTGATGGCGCCATTTTGCATTCTAGTGAAGCAGGTTGAAAGTCCCATCCTTAGGGATGGTCCGACCACTTTTGCATACTGTGTGGTTGTGATATGTTACCCGACTTGTAGTTTCCTGATAGTGACAAAGCTTTATTTCGCTTTTGTAGGTATAATCCTTTATGTCTCGTTCGGTTATTCTTAGCATGTCGTCTAAGGTTCCTCCCGGTTTAGATTGGGTAGATATTAATGTCATTTCTATTGTCCCTGTGGTTGATAATGTATATGTAGAGACGTTTCGTAGATAGCTTAGGCTTTGTAGGACCCAAGAGGATGAGGAAAAGTATGAAATAGTGGCCCCCGACCTAGAAGATAAGATTTGCTTTCCACGACTTAATAATTCGAAAAGTCATTTTCTATTTATATATGACTGCCTGTTTACTAGGCTCGGGGTTACACTTACTTTTTCTGATTTTGAAACTGAGATCCTTAGTATATGCAAAGTAGCTCCCTCTCAACTCCACCCGAACTCAAGGGGTTTATGAGAATTTACCAACTCATAACTCGGGAGCTTGATTTTTCTTTATCTTCAAAGGTTTTCTTTTATTTGTTCCAACTCACCAAGCTTTTCAGCTCGAGAAAAGAACAATGGCTCTCTTTCTGAGCTATTCAAGGCCGAAATTTTTTTTCTATCTTTGACGAATCCTTTCATGACTTCAAGAATTACTATTTTAAGGACCGCGATGTTGAGGGTGCCCGACTATTTTTCGTTGATGATAAGGATGAACCCACCTTTAGATTATATTGAGAAAAGGTCTCCACCATTACTAAATATAATAATGAGGATTTGGATGAGATAGAGGAGGCTATAATGGCCTTTTTTTCATGAGTGTTGGGGTCGAGCTCCAAACCTGGACACAAATAAGTTCTTGATAGGCAACCCGAGCTATGTCCGTACGAAATTAGGTAGTTAGCTTTTCTTTTGTAGATAATTTTCTTATGTGTTGTTGGATGATCTGACTTGGATCTCTTGGGTTTTGCCTTTTTTTAGAAAAAATGACCAGTGGTTCAGAAGCTTTACAAAGAGTTTGGTAGGCTAAGAAGAACACAGCTACTAAGACCATCCAACTGAAGGAGGTCGGAAAGTCGGGTGATACTTTCTCTCCTTCCAAATTAGATTCCTCCTCCTCTCAATCAGCAAAAATTGTCCTCCCTTCACCCCCGCCCTTGCATACGGAATCTTCGCCCCGAACAGTTCCTCCCGTGCCTCCCTTTTCTGACTAGGGTTCTCGGAAACGAAAAGCACCTTCTCCCGATCTTAATAGTGTCCACGAAAAAAACATCAATGCCATTGAATTTTGTGAGGAGCACATCCTTCCTTATAGCCATATAAGTATGGACGATGTTTCTCTTTATAAGCATTTAGAAGTACTCACCCGGGTGGTATCCAGACTGCAGAGGTGTACTCTGCCCTCCTAAAACAATTGGAGACAACTCCATTTGACTCTATTCAGAGAGAAGTGACCGATCTCTGAGCTGAGGTTGCTTCCTTTCGGGAAATCAAGTTAGAGTTGGAGGCTGAAAAAGGAGCTCTTTCGTCCAACATATCAAAACTTTGGGAAAAAGTGAAGCAATTCGAGGCTGCTTGTGCCATGGTAAAAGTTTGTAGAAAAAGGCTGAGGAGAGTTATACCCGTATTTTCGGGAAGAAGCTGGATATGAAGAAAGACTTGGCTAGGATGAGGGAGCAGTACGCTAGTCTGGAAGAGACAGTGGCTGAGGGAATGGATGAGCTGACAGAGAACTTGAAGGCTCAATTTCGAGCCCTATCCTCTAAGGTCGACCTTTCTCCTATTAATCCTGACAAGGTTGTGGTTGATGGAAAGACCTTTCTCCCATTAATTCTGAGGCCGAGTCCACTCCTATTGGGGATCCGAATATCTTCAATGCTCGAGTTGAGACCCACATAAACTCCTCCATCTCGACTACCGAGGTTCTTCCTTCTGTTCAAGCCGATGGGGCAGGCCCTATGGTTATTCATGAGCAATGTCCTCCACTTTCTTAGTTTTTATTTCAAAACTTTTTTGTATTCAATGGCCCGATCTGTGGGTCTTTTTTAATACTTTTTATGTAATAGTTTTAGCTTGAATACTTGTTGAATATTCTTGGTGTTATATTGAAAAATAATACTTTTGACAAAGATATTATTGAACTCATTAACAAGCCAATGTTCTACAAGTTTAGACTTCGATAATTATCAAGTGCTTGTCGACTTCAATCATTGCCAAGTGTCAAAAAATATTTCGATCAACTTCCAAATACATGTTAGAATTAACTTTGGATTGGAACCAATTACATATTCCGTTAGGTACTCTTATTAATCGATTAACGCAAATGTGGAAGTTGAAGAGGCAGACTCGATAGAAGTTAGCTATGTCAAAGAAGAGCTCAGCAGTGTCGAGGTCAAGTTTCGATAAACATTCTTTCGAAGAATGTAATCTTCATTGAAAAAAGGATTCATCAAGGAAAAGAGGTAGAATTCAATCGAGGAGCATGATCGAAGAAGAATAACAAGTGGAGTTAATTAGTGGCCGTTACCCACGTTGTACAAAAGAGCGGGAACGGTTACTCAAAGATCAATGCATGTAGGAGTTACATTTGAAACATATTGGTCGAAGATTTCTATAAATAGGTGAAAGATTGAGGAATA
The DNA here is from genome assembly GCF_059453495.1 of Arachis ipaensis. NCBI lineage: Eukaryota > Viridiplantae > Streptophyta > Magnoliopsida > Fabales > Fabaceae > Arachis > Arachis ipaensis. Next base: position 18,006,293 of record NC_142440.1, on the reverse strand, counting down.
AGGGTTGGAATCTTTTCAGAGAAAACATTCACATTTCCTCACATCCCCAGCGACTTTTTGAGTCAGTCAAGAGTTTTTTTCTTTGAAGAGTTCCTTCCATGTCTTTACTTTTCATTTAAATTCCCTGTAACTTTCTTTCTATGCAATTTATCTTCTTGGCAATGTCATTTCGTTTCCTTTAAATTCAGCAACTTTTACCCTTTTCGGTCTTTACCCTTTTAATTTGCCCTTTACTTTTTCCAAACACGTTTCCTTTCTATAATTTGATTTCCCTTTTATTCAAGTTATGTAAGTTTTATTGTTCGTTTCTAATTTTTGCAAAGCTTAGTTCCTTTTTCTTCGTCATTGTCAAAGGCATAGATTTTGATGCAAATAAAACTATTAGTCACAAAGAGGAGTAGGTTTCGCTCCCATACCACTAGATATCGAACCACGTTCGATTTGCTAAAAATCGATAAAACACCTAGTTGCAAGATTTTCCCCTTTTGTGGGCCTTTTGAAATGCCTTAGCTATTTTGCATACCACACTTATTTTATAAGTGCTCTTCGTAATATTTTTAAATATCACTTAACAAAAATTTTTTATGATTGAAGGAGGCTATCCTCTTTTTTAAGAGCCGACAAATAAAGAGGATTTTCTTTTGCAACTCGTTCGTTCGAGCTGTTTTATGAGGTCGGATACCCTCATTTTCACAACATTTTGTTCAAACTGTTATAAGGTCAGGTGAAAATTGGCCTTCTTGATGTTGAGGCTTGGGTCCGACCTTAATAGGTTGGACTTATTTTATCAAGTTCTTTCTGCTTTTCGTTTCAGGCTTGCTTCTTTTGCCAACTTGTTTTTGTACAAGTGGCTTATTGAGGTTGGACCACGATCTTCTTATATAACTTCTTACACCAATTGGGACCTCGTCGCTTTATCTTACCGACCATTTAGGTCAGACAATGATTTTCGTACATTATTGAGCTTAAATCGGTGCATGTAGTAAAACAATTACTTTGTAAAAAATGAGATAAATGACAAATTATCATTAATAGAAAAGGATTTACAGATGCTATTTTGCTACTAAGAGTTTTTCGATCTCTAACTCCTAGCCCTTCCTATGATGCCTAGTTAAAACCCCTTCAAGAAAATCATTCTCAGGAAAAAAACTATGAAGTCAGGAAAAAGAGTACACCAGGGAGCAAGATGCACTTTCTAGCCGCAGTATCTCTTCATATTGTATGCATGCCATGACCTACGGAGTTCGTTCCCTTATAGGTGGTGCGGATTTAGAATGTCCGCAACTGAACCGGCAAGTGCACCGAGTCGTCCAAGTAATACCTCAGGTAAGTGAGGGTCAATCCCACGAGGACTGAGGAACTGAGCAACAATGATCAACTGATTGGCTTAGTCAGGCGCATAGAAAATTTGATTTTGTGGAATTCAAAAGCATTAAACAATAAAGCAAGAGTAAAGACAGTAAACAGCACGTTTGGTGTAAAAATCAATGAGAGAGACAGTTAAGGTATCGGAGATGTTTACTTTTCCGGATTAAGTTTTCTTACCAACTATTTTAGTCATGCAAGATTCATTTCATGGCAAACTGTAATTGACTAAACCATAATCTCTTAGTGATTTAGTCTCCTCTAACCTTCATCAACTGCCAATCTCTTGGTCACTTGATTCCGATTAGAGAGTTAAGTTCAAATCTAGTTTGTGGCCACAAAAACCTAATTATCCAATGCTAAATGGATTATATGTCACGTATCCAGATTAGTTCAAGTAATTAACAATTTAGGAGGAATTTACTTTAAAGCTGTGTTCAGGTGAGAGACCTCTCCCAAGGGTCACAAGAACGCATCTAGAATAAGGGTTATATTCTCGTTCCACCCATATTTATAAAATTAAGAACAAAAGTAATCCTTGAAATTGAATCAGTACATTAATTAAATAGAAAAGTAATAGTCTTAATCCATAGAAATAAACAAATCTCCTAACCCTAACCAAGAAGGTTTAGTGGCTCATGACTTACAAAGAAAACAAGGGTTCTGAAAAGTGCGAAAGAGAAAAGATCCGAGCCCTCTTCTAAAAGGTTAATCTTTTTCCTTTTATATCTAACCTAATTTGATTTGAAGATAAAAAAACTATTAAATCTTAAAACTAAAAGATATTGTTTGTAAATAAAAATTACAAAAATAAAATATATGATAACTAATAACGGCTAGAGATGCTCCAAGAGTGGGTTTTCAACTCGAACTGCTTAGCGCTAAACGCCAGTTGGGTGTTTAGCGCCCATAAGGGGGCAAAGATGTTGCTGTTTGTTGGGCTTACTGGCGCTAAATGCCATCTTGGCATTTAGTGCCCAAAGGGGTAGCTCTAACTCTTCTCCTTTTTGCTCAAAACTCTACCAAATTGATCCAAATTTCACCTGAAATCACAAAAACACTAAAACAACTCAAAATAGCATCCAAAGAGAATTTTTGCACTAAAATATAACAAAATTAATAAATACTAACTAAAAACAACTAGAAAATAAAGGGAAAGGGGGTATAAGATGCTCACGCATCACAACACCAAACTTAAACTGTTACTTGTCTTGAAGCAACTAAAACTATATAGGACTGAGAAAAGAAGAGAGAAACGCTTGAGACTTGAGTTTTACCTTAAGCTCGTGTCTAGGTACTGAGTGGGGCTAATGACACTCTTTCTGAATAGACTCGGCATCTCACTATCCATTGAAGCTCAGAAATATTGATGTCTCTCAGCACTAGAACCTGGATGATATTATGGACTCTCTTTATCTTGAAGCTCTGGTTGATCTTTGAACACAACTTTCTCTTATCTTTTCTTTTGGTGCTTTGCACCTTGAGCCTAGCCGTGACTCTAAGTGTTTTGTCTTCAAGTTTAACTTGATACAACACCACCACAAGCACTTAATTGGGGAACTCTTTGAGTTCTAATTTTTCTTTTCATTTTTCTCAGACAGTGGTGCTCAGAGCCTTTGGTATACTCTGTACTTGCATTTGGTCACGACTCTTAGTGCTTTGTCTCAAGGATTACTTGACACATTCACACCACAAGCATATGATTAGGAAAATAACTCTTTTGAGCTTTAGATCAATTTTGACTCTCCTAACTATTGATGCTCAAAGCCTTGGACCTTTCTTTTTATTTTTCTTTTTTATTTTTGCCGTTTGTTTTGCTTCAAGGATCAATGTCTTACTTAGTTATAGAATCCATAATACTTCTCTAAGTTCCTATGCCTCAAGAACCAACATTTTTAACTTCAAAATCAAAGATGTACTGTTTATTCATACATTCAGAATTAAAGATAATGCCACCACATCAAAGTAATCAGAATAATCTCATAATATAGAGCTTAAACCTCATGCATTTTACTATTTTTTTTCTTTTTTTTTTTATTTTTCAAGTTTGGTAAGGAATACATGAGACATCTTTTAAAATAAACATAGAATATAGAAATAAAAATAAATAACTAAACTAGAACGTAATAAACTACTCCTAATGATCATGCAGAGGCTTTAAACCGAAAATAGGAAATAAGAGAAAATACAAAAAAATAGATAGATAGATATAGCGAGAGATAATGAAACTCAACTACCTCAGCCATGGTGGCTGCTGCTCCCTCCTGGGAATCCTCTTTGGCGCTTCAGCTCATCTATGTTGTGCCCTGCCTTTACTGCTCCTCCACTAGCTGGTAGAGGAAGGTTAAGTGGTCCTAATGCTCAATCCTCAGCTGATCAATAGATAATGTCAGCTCTCCTATAGATGTGGTCAACTGGTCCCAGTAGTTACGAGGAGGAAAATAGAATCCCTGAGGCATCTCCGGAAGCTGCTACTGAGGAGGAGGAACGGGCTCCTGTGGTGGTGCATGCCCATGTTCTCTAGCATACTCCATACCCCTCCTATTAATATGTCTATCGACCTTAATAGGGATATCTCCAACAATATGAACTCGGGCTGCCTCACACATGTGGAAGATGAGGTGAGTAAAGTCCAACCTAGCAGAGGTGGAGGCCTTTGCCACTATGCGGTATAGCTCCTGAGGAAGCACCTGGTGCACCTCCACCTTATTGCCAAGTATGATGCAATAGATTATTACTGCTCATTCCATTCTAACCTCGGTTGCTTGTGGGGATGATGGAACGCTGAATGAACTCCAAACATCCTCTAGCAATCAGCTTCAGATCATGCCTACCTAACTGGTATGGCTGACCTCTGGCGTCCCTCTTCCACTGTGCTTCGGGGAGGCATATGTTTGTGAGGATCTGGTCCAGCCTCTGCTCAGTGTTGATCCTCCGAGCGTATGAATGAAGGTCCTCTCTTGATGGTGGCAGGTGTTGTGCTTCCCTCACACTCTCGAGACTAAACTCCATAATCAATCCTCGGACCATGGTGTGCCAGTTGTTTGAGTCCAGGTTCATGCCTTGTGCGTGCTTGTATGTCACCCAAAGGGTGGGCGTAGAACTCTCTGACCATAAACATGCCAACGTCAGTCATGGAGTTGGTCAGAAATTTTCAACCCTTCCTCAAAATCTGGTACTGGATCTCCAGGTACTCATCCTGCTTTAGATCGAAGTGGACCTCATGGATCATCTTCTTTTTTCTCACTATCTTATGGAAGTGATCTTCGTGGGTCTTGGAGAAGAACTGGGTGAAATCATCCAGACTGGAGACGGGGGCCTTCTCTTTCCTCTTCCTTGAGGAGGATTCACCAGTCTTGGGTGCCATGGAGATAGTAAAAAGTGAGGAAAAAGCATAGCGCCCAACACCAAACTTAAAAGATTTGCTCGTCCCTGAGCAAAGTAAAAAAAAAAAAAACAGAAGAGAAAGGATAAAAGAAAGCAATGTGGTAATAGAAAAGCGAAAAGAAAAATATAGTGGAAAGAAAGGGTTACTCACGGTTATGTGATGAAAAGAAAGAGGGGAGGAAGATAAGGTATAAAAAGATGGAGATAGTGGAATAGAAGATGGTAGAGAGAGTTGTCGGTATATTTATAGAATTGGGGAGGGGGGTTGGGGTGGGTTGAATGGGAGGGAAAGAAAATTTGAATTGGGTTATAGGGAAGAGAGATTGATGGAAAAGATGAGTGGTGATTGGGTGGAGTGGGGGGTGAGTTGAAGGAAGAGTGGGATTTGATACGATGATGGAAGGTGATGTTGGGAAAAGGAGTGGATGAATGTGGATGGAATAATGGGTAAGGAAGAGAAAGAGAGAAGGTAGTTGACTAATCAAAGTGGGTGGGGGTTAGGGTTTTAACCGTTGGTTAAACCCCTTCCTTCAAATTCGAAGCTGAGGTACTGGGCGCCAGTAAGGGGACTTTTTTTTTAAATTGGGGCTAGCCATATGTGGTGCTAAATGTTCAGTTGGCGTTTTTCCTCATTTTTCTCCTTTTCTCTATCTTTCTCGTGTCTTCATTCAATATATCTCTCATATATATTATTATCAATAACTAATTATAAATTTGACAATCAAAATATAATACATGATATTCTCTAATTGTATTTAAATTAATTTAAAATTAAATATTAAAATTGAAATATAGTTATATTATATTCATATATTACTAACTAATTTAATAACTAAAATGTGTCATATGACACTCTCTTATTAAAATTTAGAGAAAATATTTTCTCTAAAATTAGTAAACCTCTTTTTTATATTCTCTTATCTACCTCCCCCTTTTTTCTATTTCTCACAATCCTTCACACTCTATATATAATTTATTATTTATATTTTATATTAATAATTTGATAAATCAAAATATATCTCCAGATATTTTTTATTATAATTAAAATAAATTTTTTTCTTAACTTCTAAAATTAACAAACTCCCTCTCTCATTTTCTTCTTTATCTTTCTCTCTCTTTTCTCTTATTCTCTATTTTTTTCTAGCTTTCTGTTTTATAAAAAATATTATTATATGCATATTTTTTATTTAGTTTTAAATTTTTACTGCTTATCTTTCTAATTTATATTTTCACTTTTTTTCTTCAAATATTTATTACATATAATTTAAAGAAAATACTAATATTGTGATTAAAAGTTAGAATCAATATTTTAATTATTTTAAAAAAAATAAGTTAATTTTATAGCTATCAATATAAATTTTTTTATGCTAGTATATAATTATATTTTTATAGATAGAGAGAAAAACAAATATTTTTTTTAAATAGCAAGCATAAAAATTAATTATTTTTATTTGTGCAATAGGCTTAATACCTAATCAAATATAAAAGTATACACGTTAAATTCTTTCAAATTTTAAATAACGAATATTAAAATTAATTATTAGTAAAAAATTAAACTCTTTTATATAAAAATAATAACTAAAAATTTATTATTTAATTTTTTTATCTATAGAGATTCTAATTTTTTTAGTTGACAGAAATTTTTATTCTTTATCAGCTTTTTTGTAAAAATAGTTTAATATTATAAATTTTTTATGTCATAATTTATAATATTATGATATAATTTTAAAATATTTATATTTTTATAATTTTATTAAAGGTAAAAATACTAACATATATATATATATATGTTATTTTGCAAAGATTTGCTTCTAATGACGAACAATGCTATATAAGCAAAATAAACGTAATTTTATACAATGTTTTTTAGATTTATTTGTTTGCTGTTTTGGTGCTCTTGAGAGGTTCAAATCATAAAAAGAAAACGTATTTTTATACGTAATATTTTAAAGAATATAAAATTGATTAAATTTTAATTGTAATAGTATAAATATATAATAATAATTTAAAATATTAGTTAATATTGAAGAAAAATAATAGATATTAAGAGTAAATAGTTTTTAATAATCAAAGATTTGACCACTAATAAAATTAATTACAAAAAAATTAAATTGACGTTGTATTCATAAGAGATTAATATCGTTTGATAAAATATCCAATAGTTAAATTTAAAATGTATTCTATTATATATATAAAATTTTTAAAATATTATTTTCATCATCTTTTCTATCTCTACTATTATTCAACCACTTTTTAGAATAAGAATCAAAATCTATCTTAATAATCCAACCCCTCACCCTTCACTTCTATAGATCTTCTTCATTCATTTGAATCAACTTAAGCATACACTCGAAAAGCAACTTACTACTTCGCCAAACCAATGGCCGCAACTTTCCATATTCCCCTTTTTACTACAAAAAAAAAAAAAAAAGTTTAAAATGGCATTAATAATGCGATGGTTTTCTAGGATGTTGTGTTGCTGCCATAATTAATTGGCATTCAATGGCATTTTTTTGTGATTTTAGCGGTTTCAAACTGCCAATATCTGTATTCATTATTTAAAAAAAAATCCAACTTTGATCCAACCTTAAAATTGCACACTAAAACTAACGCTGCCACTTTGTTAGGTCGAAAACGTTACCACTATGATCTACTCCGGCAACGATCTCCTCAATGGCGTTTTCCTCTAACTAGAATCTTCTCCATTGAGATTTTGTGCAGTGAACTCAAACGCTTCCTCTATTATCTCCTCTAGTGATGATCTCTTCCAACACGATCTCCTCCGGTGATATTCTCCTCCGGCGGCGTGGTCTCCTTTGGCCACAATCTCCTCCATTGAGCTACTATGCTGCGAACTAAAACGCTGCCATTGTGTGAGAGCAAGGTTGAAATAAAGATCTCCTTCAACAACTTTCTACTCTAATGACGATCTCCTCCATTGACGATCTCCTCCGACGGTATTTTCCTCCAACTACAAACTCCTCCATCGAGCTACTGTGCTGTGAATTTCTCTTTCCATCGAGATTCTTAGGTTTTACGAAGTAAGTTTTATTGTTTTCAGTTCATTAACTTTCGTATAGAAAAGAGTGGTATAGATGAGGTGAAATTGAGAGAGAAATTATGCATTGAATTATTTGATTGAAAATAATCTTGTGATTCTTATTAGGATTAAGATAATGAATTACTGAATTATGTCAATTTGCAAAATTGAATAGGAATTCGCCTTGAGAAATTCATATCATTATTTTTTGTTTTGTCAATTTTTTATTCTAGACATGTCTAAATCTAAAAATTTGGAACATTTTTAGTATTTTTATGTATTTAAACACCGTAGGTAGTTTAGATTTTAACTATGACCTTCTCTTCTAACATTTTGGATGTTGGTCTTGTAATATTTTTTATGTTATTCTCTCTGATGAATTGCAGAACAGTTAAGATTAAAATTCCTTCATCTATAGCCTCAACCTAAAATTTAGTTTCAGCATGTCACTACCATGAGAGAGATTGCTTTGATTTTCAAGTGTTACTTCTTCCTCCTTTTCTCTTATTAGCTGCGCCTCTTTGATTTCTCTCTCATAACTTTGTCAATTTCATTATTAATTTTTTTCTCAAAATATTTTTAAACAGGAATATTAAGCTGTTTCAATTTAAACATGACTATTTCTCAATTGATTATTTATCATATTTAAAGCTTATGTTGGAGTCATTTCTCTTTTTTTTTCCATGGTTTTTGTTAAGAGATTAGATTAATTAGTATCATTCGTATTTATATAGCGTATCTGTATATTAATTGTAGGATTCTATACTTTTATTACTTTGATTCTTCTAATAGCTATATATACCCTTTGTACATTGTACTTTTACTCACACTAAAATACTGAATAATACATAAAAACACTTTCTTTAGATTGGTCTCTTATTTCTAACAGTTTTATTACCAAAAAATTGATGGATTGAACAAGGTTACAAGGCTATAGAAAGACTACTTTTTTGTTTTTTATTTTTTAGTTGCTCCCTAGAATTTGATCAAACTTAGAACGAGTTAAGCCCCATTTTAGTCCCTGAGATTGATAAGTTGCATTGATTTAGTCCTCCAGATCCTGATTGCACTAAATTAGTCCCCCAGATTCGAAAAAATGCACCACGTTAGTCCTTAGCATATTTTTCGTCACCGGAGGACTCACGCCGTTAGTGACATGGCCAAATATTGCCACGCTGGACACTAGGAAACGGTGTTGTTTCTAAATTGGCGCTAAAAAATTCCTTTGAGCGACGTCGTTTCTATGCGATGGAAAACAAAACGTTGGCACCTCCCTCTTTTATCTCCACTCTTCGTCTTCAACTCCTCCATGAGTGACGCAGTGGAAAAACGTCTCTCTTCCATTACTCACTCAAAATAGGAACGAGTAACTGCAATAGGATTCCCGGAGACTACCAGATCACGACTGAACACTGTACAGTTGTCTGAGGAGGTACTTTACTGCTACAAGGAGCTTCTGTTCCATTACCGAGGTTAGTGAAGATTTTAAAATTTTATTTTTTCAAATTTTAGAAGAATGCATTGATGGTTGTTGATCATAGTTTATTCCTTTGTATATTGTTTTTCCCTAAGGTTTGTAGTGGAATTTGGGCTAGGATTTTATTTCGATGTTGTCTGCAACTGTTTTTTTGGGGTTTGTCTTCATGCTCTGTTCCGATGGTGGATAAATGTATTTTATTTTGATATATCTTTCTGCCATGTATGAATGTAGTTAATGAAAACTATCTTAAAGGGATCATTGTGTGGAACTGGTGCTGAAAAGAAATTTTTTTGAATCATGCAGATGGATGTGCACTTAGATATTATGTTCCACCATGGGAGAAAGTTTTAGAAAGATAAAAACGGGGTGACTATATATTCTCCTGATAAGAAGGCATGCGTTGGTGACATTGATGTAGATACTTTAGATATTTTTTGGGTGAGAAATTATTATAAAGAACTAGGATATGATAGGATAGGAGAATGTTGGTGGTATGTTCCCGAGAGGGGTTTAGACATTGGGTTAAGAGCTCTGAATTGTGATGATGAGTTGAGAGAGATGTGTTTCATGGGTGAAAAGAATGATGAGCTGGTTGATGTTTACTTTGAGCATGCAGTTTCAACACCAGAAATTCTTGAGGGAAATGAGATTGTGGTGTATGTTGAGGGTGACCATAATGATTTAAGAGAGGTTAGCGATAAACCTGACAATGAACCCCTACTGGACAAGACCCCAAACCAAACTAATATACCCACTGCCCCTGCTGATGAGACTCCATTCACCAACAACAATGAACCAATGCATAATACCTCACCACCCAAGACCATAGAACCAACAGATCCTGGTGCTAATAACCTAACACCCCAAAAAAATAATCCCACTACCACATCCAACTCTAATCCTAGCCAAGCTACTACTGCAAAGCCTATTAGCAATACTCCTCCAGTTACCTCAAAAACTAAACCCAATTCAAATGCCAACCCAAGTATAATTACCAATACTACATCATCACATAAGGCCACTGCCAACCCGAAGAATACCTCCAAACCCAAGCTCAAGCCCAAACCAAATCCAAAGCCCAAAATCACTACTAAGAAAAGAGAGTCTGGGTTGAAGCATGCACCTGCTGAGGGACTAGGAAAGTCTAAGAGGAAGTTTCTTAACGATGATGATGCATTGGTGGTGGATGATGAGGAGTGTGAGGTGGACTTAAGTGTCTTAGAAGTCCCTGTCACAGGAGATGAAAACCTGGACAATGCTTTGGATCCTGGAGCAAAGTCTGATGGTGCCAACTCTTGGCACTTTGAGAAAATAAAGACTCCTCCTCCTTCGAAAGATGAATTTTTTGAAGAAGAGCCAGATGATGTATTCCCGGTATTTAGAAATGGTATTCGTTTCGGTGATTTAAAACTTGAGGTGGAGATGAAGTTTAATACAAAGTCTGAGTTCAGAGAGGCAGTGAGAGAGTTCACAATTCAGGAAGGTAGGCGGATTCGGTTTATTAAGAATGATGCTGTGAGATGCAGGGCTGTCTGTAAGGCTGAGGAGTGCAAGTGGGTGGTATATGCCTCACGAGATCATGAAGAGACATGTTGGCAGATAAAAACCTTCAATGACGACCACACATGTGCTAGAGAAGCCACCAACCGAGCTGCAAATAGGAATTGGTTAACTAGCAAGTTAGTGAAGAAGGTTAGGAAATATCCTAACTTCAGACAATGTGAGGCCGCTGTCTACTTCAAGTCCAAGTGTGATCTGGTGTTAAATAGGAACTCAATTTCTGGAGCCTTGGCAGACGCTAGAGCTGTGGTGTATGGAGATGAGAAGGCCCATTATGCAATGGTCAGGGACTACGGAAAAACCCTCTTGAAGTGTAATCCAGGTTCAACGGTTAGAATTGGAACCATCCCACAACCAGATGGAGAGGTGATCTTTCAGAGAATGTATGTATGTCATAGTGGGTGCAAGAATGGTTTTAAGGCAGGATGTAGACGACTGATTGGTTTAGATGGTGCGTTCCTTAAAACACAAACTAGAGGCCAGATTTTATCCGCGGTGGGTCAGGACGCAAATCATCACATCTATGTTATAGCATGGGCAATTGTGGATGTCGAGAATACGGAGAATTGGAGGTGGTTTCTGGAGCTACTCCATGAGGACCTCGGAGACTATAAAGAAAACAAATGGTGCTTCATGAGCGACATGCAGAAGGTAAATATAAATTTCTACTCCATGCCCTTTCATAGTATACTCTTTAATTAGAACATTTCTTAGAGTGTAGCCTATTGCTAGTTAATGTAAATTCTTCGTTAAGGTGTCGACATGTTGGTCTGAATAGCTGTGTATTGACTGATTAAGAATTGTATCTGAGGGACTATTATGTATCACGAATTGTATCTGATTCACATGCAGGGATTGCTATCTGCAGTCCAGGAGGTAATGCCTCATGTCCACCATAGGTTCTGCGTGTGGCATTTATGGAGAAATTTTAACAAGCAGTGGAAGGATTTAGAGTTAAGGGGGTTACTTTGGGAATGCGCACGACCAACAACTTATCAATATTTCTCTGACAATATGAAGAAGATTAAGAAAATTAATGAAGAGGCCTAGAATTACCTGAACAAGTAGCCTATGGAGTCGTGGACAAAGTCAGCATTTAGTCATGCCCCTAAACTTGATAATATCTGCAATAACGCATGCGAGGTCTTTAATTCAAGAATTAAGGAAACAAGGGCCAAGCCAATCATCACGCTACTTGAGGAGGTCAGAATGTTTGTCATGAGAACAATCGCTAAAAACAAAGTTAAGTTAGCCAACCATGTGGGAAAGCTACCTCCAGTGGTTCAAAGTACGTTGGACAAGATCAGGAAGGAGTCTAAAAGTTGGATGCCAATCTGCACTGGGATGATGAGTATGAGAAGTTTGAAGTGCATGGTCATCCAACTAACATGGTAGTGGATTTGGGCAAGCGACTCTGCACATGTCAATTTCGGATGTTAACAGGTAATTAACAAGCCTTTAGGACCTATGCATATGCGATTTATTAAATACTTTAATAACACATTACTTTGTTAATTACTTCAGGAATGCCCTGTGTGCATGTGTGTGTAGCACTCGCAAGGGTGAATAAGAGACCTGAAGATTTCTGTCATAAGTGGCTCACCATGGATGCATATAGAGACACTTATGCACATTATGTAAATCCATTGCATGGACAATCTCTTTGGGAAAAATCTGAGCAGAATAGACTACAAGCTCCAAAAAAAAAAAAAGAAGATCGGACCACTAACAAAGAAAAGGAGGAAGGATGCAGATGAGGGTAATAGAGGAAGCAAGAAATCTAAGATGACTAGGACTCTAAAGAGACAACTAAAACCATTTACTTGCAGATACTGTCTACAGAAGGGCACACAAAGAGGGGTTGTCCAAAAAAGAGAGTAGCTGATGTTGCTCAAGCTCTTGCTGATGCAGCTGCAGCTGCCGCTGCTGCTAAGACAAAGTCTAGTGCATAAGAAAATGCTGTTCAAGCACCTTCTCAAGCTCCTCCAGATGCACAAGCTCAGGCTCATCTAAAAGCACCTTCTCAAGCTGCTCCAGAAGCCCCTGCTCAGGCACCTGCACCAGTTGATGCCCAGGTGGTTGAGATCGACCTCTCCCAGCCAAACTACTCCGATACAAAATAGTCCCTAACATAGTCAAGAGGTAATTGCATTTAGTTTCACAAGTCATAGTTAAAATTGTTGTGCACATTCAACTGAATTTATATCCTACTGAAACAGGATCCACCTGCGAGGTCATCCAAGTTGCAGACTAGAAGGAGGTCCTCCACACCACCATCAGGATCGATCACTATGGATCCACTACAAGGAGCAAGCTCAGCCACATCTTTCAGACTGGCCAACTTCCTGAAATTTGTCCCAACACCTGGCTTCAAGCCACCAAGGAAGAAGAAATGAAGATGTACCTAATTTGTGCAGCCTATTTTGGATGAAACTTTGAATCTTTTTGTGAATCATACTTTTTTGTTTTGTGGGCTGAATTTATGACAGTAGACTTTTAATATATTTGAATACAATATGACAATGATGGCACTCTGTGTCCTTTAGCTAAGGTGTATTTTGGAATTAAAACTACTCTTTACTTGTCTGGAGAGTTGTCATTAATATGGCAGGATTATTGTTACTTTTGTTAAAAATTATTGATATGGTTATTATTATGACAATTTCTTCCAGCTTTAATTATGCTACTTCAGATTTTTTTTTTTTTGCAATTTTTTTCAACAATTTCATTGAATGACAGAAAACAATTAGGAAATCAGAGAAGGAGAATTTTTCTTTCTTCTAATACACTTCCACCCTGAACACAGTAACACAAACTCATCTTCAACCTTAAACTACCAATATAAAACCAACAACAAATACTATAAACAAAGCCAAAACTAAAATGTACATTTTTTGGGTTCTAACTTCAGCCTCTATCTTCCCAATTCTCCAAGCCAAATCCACCCTAACTTGGTCACCATCCACAGTAGAAATTACCCTTCCTCTGAGGTCTTCTTCTCCAATGTCAGCCCAGACAAACAAACCACACCACCTCTTACCATTAATATTGTAGTTAGGGCATCCAAAGAATGGCTTGTTAGGGTTAGCCTCTGTTGTGGACCACCGAAGAACAGGGCGGCACCCACACCCACACCACTGTGGAACACCCGATGCTCTACTTCGATTGAAACTCCTTGTGTTGGACCGCATGGAACTCTGGCTCCCACTTGCAATCATGATGGTAAACTCGGAAGGGAGCAGAAGACGAAGAACCAGAGAGAAACGGGAAGAAGAAGATGATGATGAGGTCACCGGATGAACTTAGGTTTTAAAAGTGGGATAAGGACTAAATTGGAGCAAATCAAACTTTAAGCCACGTCATATAACCGTTAGTGTGTCCAGCATGGCAATATTTGACCTCGTCACTAACGGCGTGAGTCCTCCGGTGACGGAAAATAGGCTAAAGACTAACGTGGTACATTTTTTCGAATCTGGCGGACTAATTTAGTGCAATCGGGATTTGGAGGACTAAATCAGTGCAACTTGTCAATCTCAGAGACCAAAATGAGGCTTAACTCAACTTAAAACCATGTGGTTTTGTTGCTATGGAATCTACCATAAACACTTGTTATCGAAATTTTGACGCACTTATTATGTCATCAACATGCCTGAGAGTTTATCGGTTGAATAAAACACAAAAGATATTGATTGAAGTAATAAACTCTAGATATTACTTATCACTTTCACTACATAAGAAGTGGTTGGGATGATGGATGCAAGAATTGGGAGCTTGTTTCCTTTGTTGTTATGGTTGTGATTGGGTGATATTTATGTATATTAAATCAATTATCTATTTGAAACATGTATTCTGCATTGCAATTAATACATGTTATGGTTTTCACCCATTTCAATTGAGTATTGAGAAAATGATCATATTCACTAAATCAAGAAAATGACATTTTAACCGGTAAAAATAGTAGTTTTAAACTACCATTTCAAACAATTAAAAAATCATTATTTCATTCGGTTAAAATGATGGTTCTGACTACTATTTTAAATGAAAAAAAAACTGTTATTTTAACCATAAAAATTATAGCAATTTTTTAAAAACTACCATAATATCTAAAATGGCATCCAGAATAACGACGTTTTTCAAAAACGTCGTTCTTAAAAATAATGGCGGTTAAAACTACCGTAATTACCTTAAAAAACTGTTGTTTTAACCAAAATTTTTTGTAGTGTTTCTATCAAAAAGAAAATATCTAGCTTGATATCCATGGATTTTGTCAAAAAATAAAAACTAAAAAAATTAGAAAAAATAAACAAATGATAAATTCAGCTTAACACAAGATAAATTCAGCACAAGTTGGAGGTATAACTGTTAAGTTCTAAAGAGTAAAAACAGTGAAAAAACAGAAAAAAAAATAATCCTCAATGAACAAGACTAATCCTCAATGTATCATATTCACATCTCTATCCCCACTTTAACATGAAACCAGTACAAAATACTAAATTTAGAACAGAAAGAACACACAACAATCAGGCGTTGGTGGCGAGAAGGAGTAGATAAAGCAGTGACGATGCTGGCGACGACGATTTGGTGGCATTGGAGTTGACTGGAGGTTGCTGAGCCAGCTGAGAGTAACGTGGGGTTACGATTGTGGAGGAAGGGATGGTTTTCAAAGGTTTAGGAACAATAAAATTACCGCAAATGCATCCATATTGTATGCCTTTTCTTGAACCACAGCCTCACTCGCCGGATGTGGTGGTGATGTAGTTGTCTTCACCACCAGTTATTCACGTTCATCATGTCTTTGCCTTGAGCTACAACAAAACTGATGGTAATACCGCTACATTAGAGATCTCGCTCACCGTCAGAGAGTTTCTTCAACAGCATTTGCTTTGAAATTTTTGATGTGCCAATTTGTGACCCTCCGAATAGCCCACTTGCTCCGCAATAGTACCGTCCAGAAGGTGGTGCCGCCGATCAGATTCTGAGAAGAGTTTTCTGTGACATTCAGGTTTTTGTCTAGATTGGAACTCAGTCCGATGATGCGTTCTCTGAAGCTTGGATCTCAGATGCGTCATACGTTGCTCACACGCACGAGGGAGGTAATTCAGGTTCGTGAGGTCGCTGCTACAATTGAGTGAGTGAGGATGAGCTAGCGAGAGTGGCAGTTGAGAGGTCAAGCGGCGAGGGAGGTGAAGTGAGGGGTTAAGATTGTTGTTAGGATTGTACGATGGATTCAGTTAGGTTAAATGATTGGGATGGAAAATGTGATGAAAAGGGTATTTTGAAAATTTTAGAAAATTTTTAATGGAGTCCATTTTAAATTTAATGATTAGATATTTTCGTCAAACGATACTAATCTTTCATGGGTACAATGTCAATTTAATTTTTTGTGGTTAGTTTTGTCTGCGGTCAAATATTTGATGGTCGTATTTGATGGTCAGAAATGACTATTAACTCTAGATATCACATATTTGATGGTCAGAAATGACTATTTACTCTATTTACTCTGTATGCCAATTTTTAACAAGAAAATATCGCATCCAAGCTTGTTTTGAACCAAGTCTTCAACTAAGTCCTGACATGTTTTTCTTCGTATATATGCTGTTGCTGCGTCTTATTCTTTCTCTTCCTCCTCTTTCTTTATTATCATTTCCTACGCATTGTTGCCGCTTCTACGCACTTCTTCCTCCTCTAAACAATTCTTCCTTCAACGTCATTGTTGTTGTCCCTGCCACTTTCTCGTATTGTTGTTGTTGTTTAATTTCTTCTTCTCTTTTTTTTTTTTTATTTTTTTATTCTCTTTCATCATCATCAACATCAACATCATTGTCTTCTTATGATTCTCTTTTCTTTTCCAATATATGTTCAGTAAAAATATTAAATAAAAAATTTTAATACACAACACAAAAATTTTAACATATAATAAAAAAAAATCTGCACTATAGTAATCAAATTGATATAGACGAATTTTTTTAAAAAATTATTTTAAATATTAAATAATTTTTTATATATTTTTTTGGGTGACTAAATAATTTTTTTATATGAATGCATTTCTTGATTTATAGTTTAAAGAGAGCTCAAAAAATATAAGGTGTGGTGATAACACTCAAACAAGCATCAAAATACTATTAATATATAGTCTCTAAGTAATTATATCCAAAGATTTGGATTTTCTAAATTTTGAATTTTATTTTAGAAGATAAAGTGTGATTTTTTACTATTTATTTCATATATAGGTAAGGCAAAAAAAAATATAAGAGATCATACTTTACCCTCTCAAATAAAAATCTAAAATTTAGATAATTTAAATTCATACCCAAACATCAAAAATAATTCTTAGATTGGAAAACACGTTTAAATTCTTTGAAAAAGCTAAATAATTCTTCTATATTTTTGTTAATATATTTCTTTATAAAATAATTTTCCCAAAAAATAAAACTTATGAGGTGCTAACTCATCTTAGATTCTGTGTTCCCCTATGGTGGTTGCAAATGTAGAGAGACAAGTGAGAAAAAGAGTAACATGGAGTTTGACTTTTCAGACATTTTCCTTATCTTTTTTGGTGAGAGTGAAACTGCAGTCAAAGGCACCGCCATTTCCAACACTGGACCCCACAAAATCCTCTGTTCTACCAAGATGGGACCCACAAGAGTGCTTCATTGCCCAATCAGTTTCGGTCTAAAGCAAAATCATGTCGTTAACTAGTAAACTAGCAAATATTCACATTAACAAGTAATTAATCTTCTTTGATTACTTAGTCAATGTTGAAGACGTTTGCTACCACCTATGTGTGTTGCAGCTGTTTCCCTCTCTCTCTCTATTGATGTTATGTTAAATCAAGTACTAAGAATAGTGTTAACAAAGATTTTAACATAACATTTTATTATTAGTGTGTTAAAACCATAAATATATAGATATGAAGGTAATTACTAATTAGAGATGTTCGGTTACATTTACATGGAAAGACAGAAAAAAATAGTGAAATTATAATATATTAATATAATAAAAAAATATTTAAATCTTATATTTTTTTTTAAATAAGAGATAATTTTTTACTAAATAATATTATAAATTATAAAAAGGTCATTCTAGAATTATTATATTATGGTGACTGCAATGACTATAGTATTTTTAAAAGTTCTGCTAAAATTAAAATAATATTTTTTATGATTAAACAATATTTTTAAAAAATATTACCAAAATATAAAAAAATGTAACTTTAAGTTTAACAACACTTACGTAGTTACCATAATTACTATAGCATAGTTATACTAGAATTCACAATTATAAAAATAAGGGTAAAAAACAAAAATAAGTCATGGGGAGAAAAAAATTACGTGAATAAACCAAAACAAAATCTGGTTCATGAATCAACCAATGCACAAATATATGTAGTTCGAATCAAACCGTTTCGAACTTGGATTGAATGTAATTCGAATTGAGCTACTTCGAATTACATGCAAAGCTGAAACATACATAATTCGAATTGAGTCAATTCGAATTACTATGAAACCTGAACTAAGCATAATTCGAATTGAGCTGGTTCGAATTACTCCTATGTAATTCGAATGATGTTGATTCGAATTACACATTATACAATAAAATACTAGAAAAAATACTATATAATATAAAAAAATATACTAAAAGAGGTATAAAACAAGATTATAGGAAATTAATTTTAGTATAAAATTATTAAATATAAATTAATTTTAACTCCTATTAGTATATTGAATTAAAAATAACATATAAAAATGTACTTGTATTTATTAAATTTTAATAACATATAAAAATTTAATGATTTTTTAAATATTATTTTTATAATAGGAGTACATTTTTATATATTTTAAATACTTTATATAAAAATGTACTTGTATTTATCATACAAAAATAAAATATTGTGTCAATATAATAATATTATAACATTTTAAATCAATTTTTTTCTAGGATTTTAGATTAAAAGCAGCACATAAAAAAGTATTATTGGTATTTTAAAGTTAACTTAATTAAAAAAGATAGAACCGTATTTTTTAGGATTTTATGTATATAATTAGACTAATTTTTTTTAACATTGATCAAAGATGTGTGTTACACTATGTTATTTGGTTTCATGTAAGTTTTACTCTACTTACATGAATATTAAAAATTAGTGTAACATAGTGTAATTATGTACATAAAATAGTGTAATTATGTACATAAAAAATTCGAATAACATCATAGTAGAGTAAAACTTACCTGAAACTAAATAACATAGTGTAACACACATCTTTGATTAATATTAAAAAAAATTAGTCTAATTATGTACATAAAATCCTAAAAAATACGGTTCTATCTTTTTTAATTAAGTTAGTTTTAAAATACCAATAATACTTTTTCATGTGTTGCTTTTAATCTAAAATCCTAAAAAAAAATTGATTTAAAATGTTATAATGTTATTATATTGACACAATACTTTATTTTTGTATGATAAATACAAGTACATTTTTATATAAAGTATTTAAAATATATAAAAAGAATATTTAAAAAGTCATTAAATTTTTATATGTTATTAAAATTTAATAAATATAAGTATATTTGTATATGTTATTTTTAATTCAATGTACTAATAGGAGTTAAAATTAATTTATATTTAATAATTTTATACTAAAATTAATTTCCTATAATCTTGTTTTATACCTCTTTTAGTATATTTTTTTTATATTATATAGTATTTTTTCTAGTATCTTATTGTACAATGTGTAATTCGAATTGACTCAATTCGAATTATGTATGTTTCAACTTTGCATGTAATTCGAAGTAGCTCAATTCGAATTACATTCAATCCAAGTTCGAAACGGTTTGATTCGAACTACATATATCTGTGCATTGGTTGATTCGTGAACCAGATTTTGTTTTGGCTTATTCACGTAATTTCTTTCTCCCATGGCTTATTTTTGTTTTTTACCCTAAAAATAAACTTTTAGTTAATTAATATTATTTAATCTTTTTATCCTTATTTTTGACCGAATTTAGGATTAAAACTCAAGATTTATAATTTAAAATTTAAATAAAAATTTACTGAAAATATTTACTAAAAGAAAAAGCCCTAATTAAATGCACTGCCAATAAACTGTGTTATTTGTTCAACTTTTAGTCTTTTACTATCTATTTGAAAATTCGTGTAAACAAAATTATATGTAATAGTTAACTGTCGTATTGATATTTTTAAAATAATATATATATATATATATATATATATATATATATATATATATTGGAAAGTATAGGGTATCAATATATTATTTGTCAACTTATTGTTAACAATAATTAATTATTATATTTTAAACACATATATAAAGAAATACATCCATAAAATATATCTATAAAGACAATTTTATTAAATACAGCCATAAAAAAGACATTTTTATTAGATACATTTATAAAAATACTTCCATTAAACACAATTATAAATAAGAATTAGTAGAAGTTGACAGAAATATTGTTAGTAAGGTAGTAGGAATTCGCCAATGAGTAATAGCTCAAATGGCATAGTCTTCCCATACTCAATTAAGAGGTTGCAGGTTTGAGTCTCCTATCTTTGGTAAAAAAAAAACAAACTTAGTAGGAATTCATTCTTTTTGTTTTTGTTTTTACATGGTTCTCTTTCCTTGTGTGACTCATACGTTGTACGTGGGCTTTAATTTGGATATTGGATATTCCGAAAACAATGGATTTGGATTTATATAATATCCATAGTGGGGCTTGTTTTACGTCCTCTGCTTCTTAAAATATTGTAATAAAAGTTGGGAAATATATTTTTTATGAACAAAGTTTAGGAATATTATTAATAGAATCTTTGATTATAAAGGTAATTTGAGTTTGATTCTATTGTTAATTGTTAATTAATCCTTAAAAGCAGACATTATTGTCGGTGTAACAAAAGTTTCTTCTTCATTCAATGAATATTTGAAGAAGGTTAAGCATGAAGACAGATTATTATTTGACTGATTCGTTATTTAAGTTATCTTTCTTTCACAATTTAAAGGAACTTATGTGTCAATCATTACTTAAATCTAACTTAAGATTGAATTTACTTAACTAACATACATTTAGTAATAAAAAATCAAAATATACCGTAAAAGTAAAATTACTTTATATGAATGTAGGAAATTTTTTTGACGGATTTTCTACCTGTAAAAATGACAAAAGTTTTATTTTTTTTTTCTCTCCGAATAAACTAAACTTATATATAAATAAACCAAACTCTAATTATCACTATTTCTCATTCAATTTTTAAATGAAAAATTGAAACGATACTAAAATTAAAATATACTTAATATTAAGCTAAATAAGCAAACAAGTTAATAAATAGTTATCAAATACGTCAACCAAGTTATCAAACTAATACATGAATAATACTAAAAGCAAATAAATAGTTATATACTAATTCTACTTTTCTACCGGGTTTTTCGTGGATAAATTCAAGAGTAAAATAGTGTTTTTACTAATTATTTATTAACAAATTTTTCGTCACTAATAAATACACCACGAAACTATATAATTTTACTAATGAAATTATTGATGGATTCGATAATTTATCAGTAAATTTATAGAAATTCATTTTTTGTATCTTCTGTTAATAATTTTAACAGACTAATTTTGTACCCAAAATCTATCAATAATTCTTGATTTTTTTAGTAGTAAATAAATAATGAATTATGTTAACAATTAGGGAAACTTGTACTATTAACAAAAACTCATAAATTATTAAGACATTAGTTGTTATTGACGACATAATTCATTAAACTTGAAATAGCTTTCAAAATACAATCTTTTAAAATAAAAGTAAACTATTAAAATAGTATCCAAAAATTTGTATTGCTGATAAAATGAATCTCAAAAAATTTTAATGACAAATAAGTCGTCGAAAGATTTTAAAATATGATAAAAAAAATTATATATTTATATATATTCTAAAAAATAATTTTAGAGATTAAATTTTGATGTAAATTTTTGTAACTATTATTAAAAAAATAAGATATTTTTATTCTTAAAATTTGATAAATTTTTGTAAAATAAATTTAAAAAAAAAATGATTTTATTGTAAATGACCATATTTTTTTAAAAAATAAAAAAAAATCTAAAAATCAAATTTATTTCTGAATTTTATTGTGTATTTTTTAAATATTTATTCAAATATTATCACAAAAATTTAAATTTAATGAATAAATCGTTTGTTAAATATAAAATTTTTATTATTTCTATAAAATATCATGTTTATTAATTTTTTATTATATTTTTAAATTATTCAAAAATCATTTTATCAATAATATCTTTTAAAAAATTTGTTAACAGCCACTGAATTTTTCGAAAAACGAATTGATATTCAACCCCTTAAAACAATGATGATGAGTGTCGTCCATGGTTAGAACATATGTCCATATATATATATATAGCAACTCTATCCTCTTATTTGACCAAAGAGAGTATTAATAATCAACGGATAGAGGCACATGTGTGTGTGAATGAATAATAATAATAATAATAATAATAATAATAATAATAATAATAATAATCAAGTGGTCAAAGAAAATTCCAAGGTAAACGCGGAGATCGTATGTATAAGCTAAGTATATATATATATATATATGTAGGTATATTTCTTATGACTTATGATTGGTATCTAATTAGAGTTTTTCTTCTTTTAATTTATGCATGAAAGCGAAGTGTGTATATTGAATGGGATTATCATTGAAGCTTAGCATGATCCAGCTGTTTTCAAATTAAAGCCATCATCATAACGATATTGATTTATTTGGTTAATTACAAGCATGGGCACCAATCATATGAAATATTATTAATTCATTAGCTACATCATCATCGAGTACTTCTTAAAGATGCAGACACTGACTTTAATGATGCCATACATGAATTTAATTCAATTAAACTCTTTTAAATTAATTTAAAAAAATAACAAATAAATTTTTTACTTTTAATTTTGATCCATAAACATTTAAGTTTCTAAAAATTTAAAAATATATGTAAATTTTTAATCTTCTCAAAATTTGAATATATCAATCTTTAAATTTAATTTATCCCATTTTAAAAACTCTCTTACATGTATATTTATATATCCACCAAGACAATACAACGAAAGTCACATTTAATTAATTTTTCTATTGAGAAATCGATGTGTCTAGACTTTAAGAAAATAAAAAATTTAAATATATTTTTAAATTTGATCATTAAGAAACTTAATTGTTCCTACACTAAAGAATCAATAACCTATTTGTCTTTTTTTTTATTAATTTAATTTAATTTAATTATTTCCCCTCTAAACCTCTCGAAACATATGGTTTCACGTTGAGCAGTGACCACTATCAACCCTCCACTAAACAAAGGTTTTTTTTCTTCTTTAGTTTTTTTGTCTTCTTTTGATTTAAATCGATGTCTTTTCTTTACCATTTTTTTTAATAGGAATATATGTCATAGATTTAATTTAAAAGCTAAATTACGGTTCGGTATATTTGGTCACGTTCCTAATTCAAAATTATTTTTAGTTAAGTTTTCCTTTGAATAAATTTATATAGTATATAATTATATTAAAAAATATAAAAAATAAACTTTTAACTAGTCAATATTAATCAATTTTTTATTATAAAATTATTTTTAATTTTTATTTTTAGAGAATTTAGAGTTTATGATTAGAATTTAGGATATATAATTTAAAATTAAAATAATTAGCTGATTTTATCTGAAAAAATTGACTTTTAGATGAATTTTTATATTAAATATAGATTTTGGGAGATTATAATATTTGTAAAATTAAACCTCAAAAGTGGAATTTGTTGTAGCCCACTAGATTGAGTGGGTTTGTTCATTTTTAGTTCACTTTTCATCATAGGATTCATAAACTTAATTAAAGAGGTTGACATTCTTCAAGTTTAATTTGTTTGGAAACTCTGATTAATTCATCTCTTCTATATTAACTTGTAGTCGTTTGCATTTTAGTTTTAACGTTTAAAAGAATGTTGAACAAGCTAACATTTCTAAACTTTACAATGTATGCAAATGCATTTTATTAGTGATCATTTTGTTAAAAGACACAAGATTTTCAACAAGAAGTAGTGCGGTATATTAGTATATATGAGTAATGATGATAAGTTCATTCTAATTTATTTCGTTATCTAATTTATTTTTTAATCATTTTTATTTTTAAATAAAAAGTTTTGAGTTTTTAATTTTAATTTCTATCAAAAAATAATATATATTTAATTTTCTATCAATTACACTTTTTCAGCATATATAAAGGTTAGTTGTTATGGTGGTATGTATTTCTTGATTCTTACACATACAAAAATTAAATGATAAATGATAAATGTTATGTATAATACGTATGTGTCTGAAAAGGTTCATGCTCCGCTAAACTCCACTATATGTATGCGGATGAAGTGAGATGAAAAAAAAATATCAACGCGCTTATATGCTAATATAATAACATTATTACCACTTTATGTTAACGTATTTGAATTTTTTTAAGAGTAAAGTGATAATTAGGTTTTTGAAGTTTTGATTTTGAATTAATTAGTTTTTTTTAAAGTAAAGTATTAAATTTGGTCTTTTATGATAGTAAATAGTAGACACATTAAGTTTTTTTATTAATTTATTATGTAAAACTTAATGGTGATACTTATATATATCGTTAACGATTGTGATGTATCTATTTATGAAAGATTGTTATGTAGATAATAATTTTTGAAGTGAAATTTCACCTATTTTAGTAGGATTCATAATAAATAGAGAACAGTTGATAAATATTATATAAAAATTCAAAAGATAATGAATATTACATTATCCAATACTACATCGTTTTCATACTCATGTAATAGTAACGGGACACACATCATTACAGATAACAAAATACATAGACAATTTCGTTTTGTTTAATACTATATATTAACAGAAGAACATATATGTTCACTGTTTATTATTATAAAAGACCTAATTAATACTTTTTTTTCTTTTCAAAAATTAATTAATCTTAAGTTGAAACTATCAAAAATCTAATTGTCACTTTACTCTTTTTTTAATTTTCAAGTTATTATAAGTATTGATATTTTTAAGGATAAAATTGGTAGTTATCAATCTTCACAAAATTTAAAACTATATTATTTGTGAACTAAAAATTAACAATTAAATCAGTTATTTATATTGAAATATATTAAAATAAAAAATATATATTAAAAATAAATTTTATATATATATATATATATATATATATATATATAATATACAAAAATTTTATTCAAAAATAACATGTCGGATAGGGTGATTATTATTCAGTGGGAGTATGGTAGGATAATTTATTTCTCTTAAGAAATGATGGTTGTTTTTGTTGTATTTGCACTTTAATGTAATAACCCTAAGGCTAGTCCCGAGAAAAGAGGAGACTAGAAAGTAGAAAACGAATTCTTCGGTTTTCAGTTGAAGCCAGTGGTACGGATATATGGTGGTCATTTATTAATCTTAGTGGGCATTTTAGACTTTTTGTTCACATTCAATTTTGATTAAGTCAACCCATTAGTCCAATGTAGAAAGTAGAAACCTTAAGTTCTTAACAGGCCGGCCATACGGACAAACCAAAAACCAAACAAGCCACTGTCCTTTGATTTGTGCCATTTTTTAGGAACACAAGCATACAATACATGATTACATTATGGGAAATGCTAGTTGTACAATACTAATCAGTCTTTAATCAGCCTTTAAATAATATTTAATTATTTTTTAGTGTAACATGTTTCTATTTTGTAGATACATATCTATAATTAGATTTTAATTTAAATTTAAATTTTAAAATTCACCAACTTCATTGGTGGTTATGGTGATTTTGCTTTACTTTCGTAACTTCACGTAATAGATACAGTTTTTTAAATTCCTTATTCTACGGGACATTCACACGCATTAGTGAATCCCAAACCAAGAAGGACGCTGTCAGCTGAATTCTCCATCTCGTCTTCATTGGTGAAGACCATCACCACCTTCCAGCTGAAGCATTCTCTCATTTTACATTAGTGAAAGGTATCATTATTTTCCACACATGTGTTTATGTAATTTGTTAAGAAATATCATGTTCAACATTTTTAATTATATTTTAATTTAAACATAAAAATACTCTGCTGATTTAATTGGAACAAGGTCGTTGATCTTATTTAATTTTATTAATAAAATTGTTGCAAATAAAGTACTATCTACGTAAGTAGTTTGAGCAAAGAAGTAAAAAAAACCTGGAGTTTAAGAGAGAAGATGTAGTTGATATGATCATAAAAATTCTGTTGTTATTTATCAATTATAACACATGATAGTATGATATTTTATTCAAAATATTTTTAAAACACAACCAAAATCAGGCTAACTTTAAATATTTAAATTTAAACGTTAATAATACAATTAATCTTTTGATTTTTTATTCGATCAAATGAATATAATATTTATTATTTAAATTATCATTTAAATTTTTTTCGATACTTATTAGTTTTCAAAATTATTATAATCAACAATTAATTTAAAATTGTGTTGTTATTTTTCGATTATAACACATCTGATAGTATGATATTTTATACAAAATATTTTTAAAATACATCTAAAATCAGTCAACTTTAATAATACAATATAAATGTTAATAATACAATTATGAATGGTCGAATATAATTATATACATAAACTAAAATATTTTCAATTGTAGTTTCTTTTTCAATTGTAACACATCTAAAATATTAAGTTATACAAAAAATATTTTTAAAACACATCCAAAATCATAAATTTAAAATTTAAATTTAAACATTAAAAAACAATTGTAACACATCTAAAATTATGAAGTTATACAGAAAATATAAAATCATAAATCTAAAATCTAAATTTAAACATTAAAAAATAATTGTAACACATCTAAAATTATGAAGTTATACAGAAAATATTTTTGAAACACATCCAAAATCATGAATCTAAAATCTAAATTTAAACATTAAAAATAATTGTAATACATCTAAAATTATGAAGTTATACAGAAAATATTTTTAAAACAGATCCAAAATCATAAATCTAAAATTTAAATTTAAACATTAAAAAGACAGCGTTGTAAATGAGCGCCGAAAAGGAGGAAGGCAGCGTTGAGGATGAGCGCGGAAGAGAAAGGTGGCACGGATGAACGACAACGGAGGATGACTTCTCGATGTGCACCTCTGAGTTTTCCATGTGCGCCTCTGGATTTTTGACATGGCGCAAACGTGACTTCTCTGCTTCTTTGAGTGTTTTGTACGAGTTTAATTAATAATTTGATAGTTTAAGGTTTATTTTATAATTTTAAAATCAAAATTTTGAATTTTGAATAATTTGATTTTTAGATATGTATTTAAATTATAATATATTAATAATTAAATATATTAAATCTGAAACAGAAATTTAAAATTTAAATTTTAAATTTCAGTTTTTTTAGATTGTATTTTGAATGTGTATTTAATTTTAAAAAGACAGTAAATCTATTCATAATTTTTAGTTGTGTTTGTTTCAATTTTTTTAATTATTGTAATAAAAGGCTGAATGTTGTACTATTTTTAAAGGATACCTAATTGAACTGTTACATGATACATGATATTTAGACAGATTAAACTTATAATTTTGTTATGTGTACACTTTTATGGTCGATACTATTTTGATATTTGTATGAAAATACCTAGATTAGAAAAATATTTACAAAAATAATTTCATTCTTTTGAAATATATGAGTTACATTTTCATCTTTAAATTAAAATTAAATTTTAACTTAATTTTTAAAAGTATACATATATTATGTTTTTTTGTGAACGCTGAATTACTAGTTCAAAGTTATACAAATTTGTAGAAATAAGATATATATCGTTCTTTAGTTAAGAACACACTCGATTAAAGTTTAAAATAAGTCCAAAATAATACTCTTTTTCTCTGGCCTAAAAGGCTAAATTAAGCGCCTCATTGGAACTGGGTCACCCCGACCCTACTCGACTTAGGAAATGCATTGATAACAACATTTGAGAATGGACACCGTAAACTTAGTGAAAACCAACTAATAAAATTGAGAATGTACGTAATAAAATTAAGAGAATACGTAAAAAGAACTTGTGTATTTCTTATTAAATTAAAAACAGAGAAGAATGACTAATTATATATATACACAAAAATAAAACAAACTAACAGAGTTTTGAATTTTAAATTACGCTAACAAACTAATAGAATTTTGAATTTTAAACTTATTCATGGGCTTCTAAAGGTGGCTGATTCAATATGCCCCCGACAAGTTGGAGGATGATATATATCAAGAATCCCCAACTTGAAAAGATTAACATGAAACAGTATAATATCCAGTTGAGTAGTCGTCAAATAAATTAACCAGCCAATAAGACGGCGATAAACAGAGGGATCTGAAAGAAGAGGACCATTATCTTGGTAAAGCTTAATAGTACTATCCATAGGGATAACAGCAGGTTTAGCACCAAGTAATTCAGAATCATCTAATAAACCAAGGCATTTATGCTGAGAAAGAGAAATACCCTTTGAAGAGTGAGCAACTTCAATTCCTAGAAAATACTTAAGTGTACTAAGATCTTTAATCTTAAAATTGCAGTCCAAAATCTTCTTAATAGAAGCAATTTCAGCAGTAGAATTTTTAGTAACGATGATGTCATCAACATAAACTAACAGAATGCATATTTCATTCCTAGAATTTTGACAAACAAACTATAATAAAAAATAGTCTACTAACAATCACAAGAAAGGAGAAGAGGAGAAAGTTTCTCATACCGCATTCTGCTTGACTGTCGCAACCCATAAGAGACTTAAGGAGCTTGCAACACTGATTGGAACGGGATGGAATAATGCCAAGAGGAAGTACCATATAAACTGTTTCTGTTAAATCGCCGTGTAAAAATGTATTATTGATATCCAATTGCTGAATAGACCATCTCTTCATTGATGCTCAGGAAAGAACAATTCTGATCGTTGCAGGTTTCACCACCGGTGAGAAAGTCTCGAGAAAATCAACTCCTCTATTTGCGTAAAACCCTTTGCTACGAGTCGTGCCTTGTATCTATCAATAGAACCATCCCGCCATCGTTTAATCTTGTAAACCCATTTGCAGCCAATTGGTCGCACTTTTGGAGGGCAGTCCACTAGTTCCCATAAAATGGGATACTTAGAACTTGAGGAATGAGAGGTTTGAGCATTAAGAGAAGAATTACAAATAAATCAGAGAGATGAGAAGGTGGTTGGGATTGGCGTTGGCTCTGGCAAAGGTGAGGAATCAGAGTTGGTGGAAAAGCACAAGTAGTTGGGGAGGTGGTTTAGTCAGAAAATGACGGAGTGGAAGGGACAAGAGATGAGGGTGGTGATAGGAGAGATGGTGGCGATGGAAAAGTGATAGGGGGAAGAATGATATCTTGAAAAAATGAAGGTGAGGACATGTTAGATGATGAACAGGGAATATGTGTTGGGTCATGGAATAGTGTATTAGGTCCAATTAGAAGTGAGGGAGTGTTTGGGCCATGGGTAGTGGGCTGGGAAAGATTTTTTTATCAAAGAAAAAATATGCTCATGAAAAACAATATTTGTGGACACGACAATTTTCTTATGATCCAAAATGTAGACTATATACCCTTAAAACCATTTTGAAAGCCTATAAATATAGCCTTATGTGTTCTAGGATTAAATTTCGAACGTTAATTAGTACAAATGGAAACAAAATATAAACATCCAAAAATTTTTAAATCATTAAAGTTTGGTTATTTATCAAATAAAACCTCCAAAGAAGCTTTAAACTTGAGAATAGATGATGGAACTCTATTAATCAAATAAACAGCATGATGAACGACATAACACCAAAAAACAAGAGGTAAATTTGATTGGAACATAAGAGTGCGTGCAACATTCAAAATATATTGATGTTTACGTTCGACTCTCCTGTTTTGTTGGGGAGTTTCAACGCAACTTCGTTGATGAATAATACTTTAAGATGAATAAAAATCATGTAAAAGAAATTTAGGCCCATTGTCAGAACGAATAATTTTAATTATTGAATTAAATTGAATTTTTACTAAAGCTATAAATTTTTTTAATGTGTTGTGATACCTCAGTCTTTGATTTTAGTAACCCAAGTAAATCGGCTAAAATCATCCACAATAGTTAAAAAAATATTATGATTATGAATAGAGTTTTGGCAAAAGGGCCTCCAAATATCTAAACGCAATAATTTAAAATTAGCAGTTGCTTTATTTATACTAATATGAAAAGAAAATTTTTTTTGTTTGGAAAAATGATATACATCACAAACTTCATCATGGTGTGATGAAATAAAGAAAAATTGTCTATTTAATATGTTAAGTCTTTGTCCAAAAATATGTCCTAAACGGAGATGCCATAATCTGGAGGGTGTGAGATGAATGGCATGGGTGGAGATGATAGAATGTGGTTGCAACGAATTATTGATAGAAGATGTTTGTGTAAGATCATACAATCCTTCTCGTAAACTACCCAAACTAATCATCCTCGAGCTGTTCAATTCCTGGAAAAGATAAGAAAATTTTAAAAAAGTGATTTGATAGAAAAGTATAGAAGTAATTTTAGATACAAAAATTAGATTGAAATGAAATTGAGACAAATAAAGAACGTTGGAGAGAGTTAGAGAATTTGAAAATTTAACTACACCAGCATAAGAAGCAATAGCAGTTGATCTATTTGGCATATGTACGATGATAAGTTTGATTTTAGAATAAGATAAAAATTCGACAAATTTGAAGTAATATAGTTAGTAGCACCTGAATCAATAATCCAAGCATAATTAAATATTGATTGAGATGAAGAATGATTTAAAATAGAGAAAATTGAGAAAGAGCATAAATAATGGATACCTAAAGTTGGGCTTGGGAGAAACCCAATTTGAGAGAAAGGAAGGGTTGTCTCATCTTTGGTTGCTGGTGCATGAGCCTCAGCTTTCTTCAGAAAAGTCATAAGAGTGTTATGCTAGGTTAGTGTCAAGCCAGGAACCGTTTCTGGTGGATTACCCGTAGCATCTTTCTCTCATTGATTCTAAGTACTGAGGGAATAGGGAGGTGCCGCAACTGTGCTATTGATAGAGGTAGTGGTGTGACCTGGGAGGCGCGTTCGACTAGAAAAATGCAGATGACCCGGCGGATAGCCGTGCTTCGCGTAACAGATGTCAATGGTGTGACTGGTTCGTCCATAATGAATGCATATTTTTTACCGAGCACATTTGCATTCTGCGCTGACAAGGGAGGAACCATGCCTGCGGCCTGAGAAAGGGCGTCGGCTATCGACGGCAGCGGTCAAAATATTTTGTTCATCAAGAATGCCAGAGACAACGAGCAACTGTCGTTCGTGTTGGATAACCATGGCGAAGACCTTAGTTGCTAGCGGAAGAGGATGAACAAAAGTAATTAGAATCGAACAACTCCAAATTGTTTGTTGAGCCGTTTCAAAAATCGAATAACAAAATCCTAGAGACGGTGAGTTTTGGCACAGGAAGGGGTCGAGAGTTTTCCATCTCTTCCCATAAAATTTTGAGCATTGTGTAGAAGTTAGTAACATACTGATACAGGAAACCTTGATTTAACCCATATATTTTTTTTGGGAGTTCGGCAATGCAGAGAAGGTGAGTATGTGAAAACCTCTCATGAAGGTCCTACCAAACAGAATTACACTATGGGTTATGGATGGTGACAAAGAATGAAAGATTCAGGAGAGAACAAGATTGTTGGATCTCTCTCAGACAGAGAACAAAGGGTCATCAGAAGAGGGAGGATAAATTGTGCCGGTGGAAAATTCATATTTATTTTTGAAGATAACTTCTATGGAAAAAGAGCGGTTGCAAGAGTAGTAATGATTTTCAGTGACCACAGGAGAAACAAGAATAGAGGTAGGGTTCTCATTTGGATGTATGTTAAAAAGGCTAGTTGGATTTTGAGAGGGGTTGGCATCATCCATGGTGGGTGAAGGTGAACCACCAAAAAAGACTAATGGTGAAGGTGAGTTGTTTGAATTTATTATTTTAACCATGTATGATCAGCAGAGCTACTAGAAGTTCTAATACCATAATAAAATTGAGAGAGTACGTAATAAAATTGAAAAAATACGTAAAGAAAACTTGTGTATTTCTTATTCAATTAAAAATAGAAAAGAATGACTAAATATATATATACACAAAAGGAAAACAAACTAACAAAGTTTTTAATTTTAAATTACACTAACAAACTAACAGAATTTCAAACTTCTTCATGGGATTTTAAAGGTGATTAATTTAATACCAACCTCCCACTACGCGAATGATCCTGTCATTAAGAATAATAATTATCACATGGTCTGGAGCCAGAGATGGACCCAGGATATATAGGAGGGGCACTTGCCCCCACTAAAAAAATATATATATATATATATTTGTTCTTGATATAATTATATTTTTTGCCCCCATAAAAATTTATAAAATTTTGTCTTGAGATTTATGTTATAAATATTTTTTTATTAAATTAAATATGTAACAATATTATTTTGTTAAATTTGATTTAATATAAAAATAAAAAATAAGTAAATAAATTAACTCAATAAAGAATTAAAAAATAGTGTTAATATAATTTTTAAAACTAATTAATTACTTAATTACCCAACTAAAATTCAGTTTTTTAAATATAAGTAAAATTATTAATTTTTTTCTTCAAAAATGAGTTGAAATAAGAAAAAATAATATCTATTTATTAATTAATATTTTTTATTTTAAAATTATATAATACTTTTTAATTTTATATCTTAAATAATCTTACTTGCAACAAGTATTTTATGTCATAAATATTATAATAAATAAATTTTCTAATCCAATGGATGGTAATTAATATTTAAAAATTATAATGAGTAGTAGAATAATTGTTTAAAAGCATAGAAGTTAATTTTGATATGTTAAAATATGCAGATTTTTACATAGTCATTTAATTATATTTATTCTTTTAGATAACTATTTAGGTGATAAATATAAAAAAATATATTTTTTAATTATAATACATAATTAAATAGATGCATAAAATCTTTAATCTGATAGTGTATCAAAATTAAATTAAAAAATATATAAAAAATGTAATTATTTAAAAAAATAAAAATAATTAAAATTGAGTTTCTATTATTTTATATAAACATACTTTTTATATACAGGTTTTTTTTGGTATTTACTATTTATATATAACTTTAGTTTGAAATTATAAATACTAGTGTATTAATAAGTGTTAACGTGCCAACTAATTCACTCTTTTTTTATTAAATATGTATAAAAATAAATAAAAGTAAAGTTAGTTAGAATGATAAGTTATTTAAAATTTAATTAAGATGTTTTAAGTTTAAAATGACAAGTTAATTAATTAGATATTTTTGCCCCCACTCCCAAAATTTTCTGGGTCCGTCACTGCCTAGAGCAAGAGTAAAAGGAAGCTATATAACTGAATACACTCGGTTAGTCCTATCTGTCTCTGGTGTGAAAAATCATGAAAAATTAGTCTTTCACTGCTTATGGAGTTGCTCATTTGCCATTGATTGTTGGAGAATTGCCGATTTTCCTTTGCCACTAGTGGAAGAAGATCCTTAGAAATGGTGGAAAAAATTGATAGAGTTGTTCAAACAAGGACTAGAGGCGAAGAAAAGAGTAATAGAAGCATCAAACCTTAATTGGCTCATCTGAAAGGTGCGAAATGAGAGTATCTTTTTTATGAAAGTTGCCAAGCCCCGTCAGAAGGTGGCAGCAACTCGTGGAATTTCTATTGAAGAAGCACGGCGTTAAAAATAATTTTACCCTTTTTTTTCTTTACTTTGGTTGTTTTTCAATTGTAATAATGGATCTACTTTGGAAGGCCTCCAAATCTAATACTATGCTAGTAGTCTATCTATATACCACTTATTTTATTTATTTACACATAAATAAAATCTGCCTTAAAGAAAAAAAAAAAGATTATGAAACTAGTTTACTTATAAATATCCATTTCATATAACATTTCATTTTAAGTTACACAAACTCTAATAAAATATTTGATGATTTTAGCATTAGAAATTTTTACAGGTTTTTCCAACCACCGTCTCAAAAGTGCTTAGAAAATTTTGGATCAGTGTTACTTAATCCCAACAATCTTTAATAGTTCAGATAATACACCTCGAAATATATTTTATTTGAGAAACACTCACATACAGGTTAAAGTTGTATATAGAATATAGAAGGGTACTCGTTGTGTTTTTTTTAATAAAAGAAAAAAATCTCGCATGATATTTTCTCTTTCACTATGTATATCTTCCAAAGTTCTAAAAATTGAATCGGTTATCGAACCGTTGTAATTATTGGTTCACAAATTTATTGGTTCAACCAATTCAATTATGGTTTAACTAAAATAACCATTTTATATTAAAATAATAAATAAAATATAAATAAATACACAAAAATATAATTATAGTCTAATGTAAATTTTAAAATATCATCTAAATAAAAAATATTACATTAATCGCAATGTTATAATCTCATCTACACACAAACTTACAAAAATTAAAAATCACAATTATACAAATTAACACTTAGAAGATAAAAAATAATATCATAACAATAGTAATTTATCAAATTAACAAATTCAGAAATATGAACTCATATCAAAATAATTATTCAAATTAATAATTGGACAAAAATACAAGAACAATACCTCAACAATAATTTATCAAATTAACAAGATCAAGAACATGAACTAAAATAAAAATAATTATTCAAATTAACAATTAGACAAAAATATAGCAATCTAACAATCACACCTCAACAACAATTTATCAAATTACCAAATTGACAAGATTATGAACTTCAACTTAGATCAAAATAATTATTCAAACCAACAATTGAGCAAAAATACAACAATATAATAATCACATGGTCAAAGAATACCACTTTAATAATAATTTATCGAATTACCAAATTAACAATATCAATAATATGAACTCAGATCAACCACTATAACAACAATTAAAACAATTAAAATTAAAAAGAACAAAAAAAAAGAACAATATTATAGCAAATCAATCATCTCAAGGACAACAATAGGTACATAACAGAAAAAATTAACAACATAATCATAACAGAATCAAAGAAAATCAGTAAATCACTATAAAAACTAAATATCAAAAAAGAAATTAAAAATAAAAGAACCCAACATATCAGAATCAAGATTCAAGACATCATCGACAATCCAAACAACAATAATTGAAGGAGAAAAAATGAAAAATCACAGATTAACAAGCTGGACGCGGCAGAACTGGAGTATAGGTGGAACATAGCCGGTGCAACGGAACAGCAGTTATGCGACGGAGGAAGGCGACTTCGAGCAGTTGCATGGGGACAACGGCTTCGAGCAGTGGCGAAAAAGACGACTGTAATTGGGAAGGCTCCTTCGAGCAGTTGCGACACCAGCGTTGAGCAGTGGTGGAGACGACCGCAATGGAAGGCAGCTTCGAGACGTTGCAATGGCGGCGCTGACTCGGCGATAGTTGGACGGAGCAAGTGAGGGAAGGGCTCAAAACCGACAGGTAGAGGAAGGAGATGGAGTAGTGAGGGAGTGAGAGAGCTGAGCTAAGGCTACGGGTTACACTTTCTTTTTTTAACTAAAGGACGAAACGACGTTGTTTCCATCAAAAAAGGGAAAAACAGCCAGGTCTCGATTCAGTTTGATCGGACGATTCCCAGCCAGTTCATCAGTTCAATCACGATTTTTAAATTAGGCGGCTAAAGCTTTTGACTGAATCATTTTTTTCACCGATTTACTATTCGACTTGGCAGTTCAAACCGATTTTCAGACCTTAATATCTACACACTTGAAATATGTATGGGAGCAAGTATCATTTTATTTTAGTATTTACAAATTTAACTTAGCTCTTGAAGTCATACAAAGACTAAAATTTGATTAAAAAAAATTCATTGTTGGACAATATGATTATGTAATCAAGGTCTCATTGAGTCTATGGTCATGTCCTAATTTTTACACATTAAACAATATTAAACCACCTAAACTTTGGTCGTATATTTATTCTTTTTTGAAATTACATTTCGTAAGTTATTTTAATCATTCGACTGGTTAATTATTAGTAAATTGTTGACTAAATTTTCATTTTGGTCCCTAAGATTCACGCGATTATCTATTTTGGTATCCGAAATTCAAAATTATCTATAGTGGTGTCCCGAATTCAAATCCGGACATCAATTTGGTCCCTCAATCTTTCAAATTATGAGTTAGCAAATGAAGTGTTGAGATGACACTCTCCTTACCACGCTGGACGCTGTAATAGCTAGCTGACGTGGCTTAATTTGTATTTGTACTCAATGTGATCCCTAGAACCCAAATTCCAATCCTCCTCCTCCTCCTCCTCCTCCTCCTCCTCCTTATTATTATTATTACTACCACTGTCGCCTCCCTCCTCCTCTTCGTTCTCTTCCTCTATCGTCGCAACCGCACCGCCCCTTCCACTATCAGAGACGACTCCAAGCCTCCACCGCCGCTCTTACTCCATTCTTTATCGTGACACCAACTCCTTTTCTTCTCCACTCGGCCATGGTGGCTTCAACACCATCTTCTCTGGCACCTTCCCTCCTTCGGCAAAAACCCCTGTCGCAGTGAAGCTCATGGACCCCACAACAACCTCGCAGTAAGGTGAGCGCGAGTTCCACAATAAGCTCTTCTTCGCCTCCGTACTCTGCCAATCCCCCTACGTCATCGCTGCCATGGGATTCTAATCAACCCAAAAGGACGTTGTTTCCTCCTCGTCTACGTCCTCGTGATAAACAGAAACCTTCAAGACGCTCTATTGCATAAAAAGTGTCTTAAACTCGTGTAGTGGAACAAGGGTTTCTTTGTTGCATTGGACATAGCAAAATGTGTTATTTGCTTTTATAGTTGTGGTCCCCTTTGATTCAGAGTAATATTAAGCTTAGGAATATTTTTTTTTTATAGTTGTGGC
Organism: Arachis ipaensis; assembly: GCF_059453495.1. Taxonomy (NCBI): domain Eukaryota; kingdom Viridiplantae; phylum Streptophyta; class Magnoliopsida; order Fabales; family Fabaceae; genus Arachis; species Arachis ipaensis. The sequence continues at coordinate 17,969,436 of NC_142440.1, read as the reverse complement.
CCCGTTTGAAATCGAATCCTAATTTGGATATTTTAGACCATGGGAGTGATTTTGAGAAGCAAAAGAGGGGTTTTTGGAGTGTGATGGTGGTAGGTTTGTTGTTGTTGTTAATAATTGTGAAATGAAAAAGAAGAATAAGACAAGAAGAAGGAGAAAGGAGGATGAAGAAGATTAGAATTAAGATTTCAGCGACTATATTGAGTACAAATACAAATTAAATTACGTCAGCTAGTTGTTGCAACATCCAACATGACAAAAAAAATATCATCTTAACACTCCATTTGCTGACTTATTATCTGAAAAAGTCGAAAGACTAAATTGATACTCGAATCTAAATCTGGAGCATTATTGTAGAAATTTTAAATTTTAAAAATTAAAATAGATAATTACGTAAATTTTAAAGATCAAAATAGAGATTTAGTCGTCAACTATTACTATTTATTAAAGCGTCATATTAAAATACAAAAATTCTCTTTTAAATTTTAGCTACCATAAATGAAAATGAAAACCACATACAAGCTGCCAAACGAACAATTCCTCTTTAAACTGTGCAAATATTACAGAGTTAAAAGTTAGATTCAAAGTAAAAATATTATCATGACGCTATTACTATAATATTAATTTATTATTGACTAATTAATGGTGGTTAGAGTTAGAGTGTAAGTCTACCTGATATATTATTCAAATTAAGTTGAGTGATTCAATTATTATTATTATTATTAAATTGATAATAGATATCTTAAAAATACTAGTTAATAAACAGATAAAGATGATAATTTTAAAACCTAATACATTAAAAAGATCTGAATTCTTTCTTTTTCCTCTTTTTATTTTCAACAGGTCAGCTTACACAGTTCTTAAAATTGTTCTTTATTTATTGTGAATTGTGATATCTCATATATATCCTAATTCTAGCTAATAAGCTAATTAAGAGCAATATAAATTTTTGAATGATCTCACAATCTTAATACGTGACGTCATTTCAAAGTTTCTACTAGCAAAAAAGATTTGCCGATTCAGTATCCAAGCAAGAAGATAATAGAATAGACCCAAGACAAATGGGCCAGTGCTTGAAGAAAGAGAGGTGACATTAGTGTTCTTTGCTTGCATAATAATATATACATATATATAATATCCCATTGCTGATTTAAGATTTCCAAGAAAAAAAAAAGAGACTCACAAGGGTTCTCTGAATTTGGATTAGTGGTCTTCCGAAACCCATGCCACCTAAGTTCTCAAAACGCGTTCTTAAACAGAGCCAAACTCTTTTACTACCCATGTTATTAATAAAAAATACTAACAATTAAATTATATGTACACAAAATATCAATTATTAAACCAGTTATTAATATAAAAATATGTAAAAATATCAAAAAAATATATATATATATATATATATATATATATATATAATAATTTATTTAATAATTAATTTTAATTTTTGGTAAATATATAATAATTTTTTTATTTTATTCTGTATTTCTTCTTTATCCAAATCCTTAATTTCGAGTTCAATAGTTGGCGCACACACATGTCATACTCTCGTTAATATTAATATTATTCAATTCAATTAATCCAATGGATATCAAGCAGTACCAGGAGGAGCATAGATACATAGATTTTGTTTGAAACAATAAGCAGATATATTAAATTAATTGAGGAAATTAAAGTAATATCTGAAATCCCTGTCTCTCACTCGTGCAGCTACGAGGAAGCTCAGTGAAGAGGCTCATAATCCTGCCACGTTTCAATTTGAAATGCACGCACATGAATGCCTGCCTATAAATACCAATATCTGGCACACACTAACTTTCACATTAATTACTATATAGTAATTCTTGAATTAAAACTATATACTATAATCTTTCATACCTTATAGTACCACATTTTGTGCATGGACATGCCTTCTTCAAGTTCCAACCATCACAACCCTACCGGCCCTGCTACTTCTCCCTACAGAGGTGTCCGCAAGAGGAAATGGGGCAAATGGGTCTCCGAAATCCGCGAGCCGGGGACCAAGACTCGGATATGGCTCGGCAGCTTCGAGACACCTGAGATGGCGGCCGCGGCCTATGACGTCGCGGCCCTTCACTTCAGGGGCCGCGACGCCAGGCTTAACTTCCCCGAGCTCACGGCCACCCTCCCGCGCCCTCTCAGCAACAATGCCGACCACATACGAATGGCCGCGCACGAGGCTGCCCTCAGGCTTAGGACTAACACTGTATCGGTTGAGCCAGGTGATAATATTTTATCGCCGGGCTCGGCCGCTGCAGTGCCGGTCACGGTGAGACTATCCCCAACGCAGATTCAAGCCATCAATGACTCCCCTTTGGACTCACCCAAGTCGTGGATGCAAATGCCGGACACATTCATGATGGATGATTCAATGATGTTTGCAAATAATGGGTATGATCAAACTTTTGATGAGGAAAATGTGCAGTGGAATGATTCTCTTTGGGATCCTTAGATGGATAATTCTCATTAAGGTTCAGGATTATTATTTATTCAGGGTAAGGATGATATTTAATATAACTTATAGTATATGGTATATAGTACAATTTAATTGGTCTTAGGTATAATAGTAGTAATATAATGTATTATTATTGGGAGCTACTTGTATTGAATTAAATATTTTAGGTGACGTATTAATATTTGAGTAAGGGTGGAGGATGACAGCAACTCCATTTGATTTATGCGGTGACTTTAATGACCTGATGAATAAGGTGGAATTGAAGAAGAAAATCAGAATTTTGAAGTCATTGCTTCCTATTGTTTTCATTTCTTCCTTTATTTCAGGAATTGAATGAAGAAAACATAAGAAACAGGGAGCTTTGTTTAGTGGTAGTTGGATTTAATTACTGCAAAACATAGGCAGTGGTTTACAGCTAAATTAAAATTGATGATCTTGAAGCATAGGCATACCATGTGGAGATGCATGTGTGCGTTATGGCAAATTTGATTAACTGAGATGATGGAGAAGAATAATTAATCATCCATCAGAACATATATATGTTACTACTGTTTCATTTAGAATTGAATTAAATTTGCAATTGTTTTGAGGGAATGCCATTTGTAACTCTTGCCACACAAAGTAAGGCAGTGTTTTTGGAGGGTCCCATTTATGTAACTATCAAAGTAGGTAGTGCTTTGGGGTAGTGAAAACAAAAACATATATTTATTATTATTAAGAGTTTATTGAGTGTTATAATGTTATGTATTGTATTGTATTATAGTGGAGGAGACCCCAATGTCACAAAATTGTTTTGCTGGCTGTGTTTCATAGGCCTGTGGTGTCATTTGTTTAATCATCATATTCTATTGTTTAAATAAAGGTATTGGAATTCCATTTGTCAAGTAGATGAAGCACTACTTAGATTTTTTTGTTTCATGAGATCATTTCTTGTGCCAGTATTTGATCTTGTTACTCTCTCATTACTTTCATGCTATTCTATATTTGGCAGCCTTTTCTTTTTTGTCTCCTAAATTATAAGGTTACCGAATTTGAGTCATATATATTAATTAATTATTATTAATAAATTAAATTTAATATTTAAAATTCATCGACAACATATACTTATTTGGTATTTGGGATCAAATTTAATATTGGATAAATACTCTTGTATTTTTTTAAATATTTAAAAAAGAAAATAAAAAAATTGAATATAAAAAGTTAACAAATAAAATACTCAAATAGGCACGACTGTTTTTCTTTATTTATTTATTTTTTTTTTTTACAAAATAGGTGAAAGATGGTAGATTTTCAACTTGTTTATAGAGCATGATCTAACTTTTTCAGATATTCCGGTCACCTTCAAAATATATAATTTGGTCGATGAGATATTTTGCATTCTTTTTCAGCAGATTAATGTAATCGTTATTCAGGTAAAGATGTCTTAAAGCAAAAATAATAATTAAAAATTATGACATAATTTAACATGTTTAACTACCTTATTTAGTATAATATGTATTGATATTTTAGTTATATTTTTATATAAAAATATGATATTTTATTATTTTTGAACAGAAAAAAAATTATAGTAAACATTTACATGTAATTGAACGATAATTTAGTCAAATTTGTTAAATCAAGTAACCATTCTCAAATATCAACGACGGATCGGAGTTCTATTAAGAGTTTGTCGTTGACCAATAAATTCATATATGAACAAGACGAGACTTGAACATGTAATAGTTGAACATGTTTTCAACTTTATTTATTTGTTGGCCCCTCTTTTTTTTTTTTTTAAAATATGGTATAGGTGAGAAAGAAAGAATATTGTTTGGGCTATGAGTTCTCTCCAATGTTGGGCTTATGAGTATTGCTTATAATGGACCACAAGTCCAAAAAAAAGAGAAAGAAAAAGAAAAAGAAAAAAGCTTGGAGAATTCAAAGGAATTTAGTACCTCATAAACGAAATCTATGGAGCAAGTGAAGAAGTGTGGACCATAAAAATGTCGATGATCATTTCCAGTTGGAGTTCCACACGTTTCGCGGCATGGTCTCCAACTTCACCATGTTCATCTTCTTCCACAAATCCTCTTCTCAACTCAGTTAACAATGCATCTTCCCTTTTACCATCAAGAACAAGAAAATTGAAAGCTCTCATCAGTAAGGCTATTGAGAAGAATCAATCTCCCACAGTAGCAGTGGACTCAGCTGCAGATGTTGTGAGGAATTTCTATGGCGGAATCAATTCCCGCGACCTCGATTCTGTGGAGGACCTTATTGCCCTCAATTGTGTCTACGAAGACCTCGTGTTTCCCCGTCCCTTTGTTGGTCGTAAGGTAATTTCACTTTCAAGTTGTTGTATGATTTAGGAATTAGGGTTTATTATCTCTTGTATTGTGCAGGAGATTCTAGAATTCTTTAGACATTTCACGAACGCAACCAGCACGGATCTGCAGTTCGTGATTGATGATTTGTCCACTAACGACCACTCCTCCGTTGGGGTCACATGGCATTTAGGTCCCTTCTCATATTCTTCTAATTTCAACTATATTTGCTTCTTTAATTGTTGTATTATTCATTTCACTGTTTGAAATGGTTGCAGAGTGGAAGGGAAAACCTTTTCCCTTTAGCAGAGGATGCAGTTTTTATCGTTTGGAGGTTATCAATGGCAACAAACAAATAACGTAATTCAGAATTTCAGATAGATACATTCATTAGCTACCTTACATTAATCAACTCATTGTTTGGAATTTTTATGATTGATCTCAAGTTATGGTTTTTCTGAAAACAGATATGGACGACAGTGGCGGAGCTTAGTTCAGACAAGGGGGGGCCATGGCCCCCCCAAACTTTTTATAAAAAATTTAGTAGTACTTTTTCAGAAGATAAAAAATAGTTCAATTGACTTAAATACTTTACTATGACTTAAAGTATCTAATAAATTCAATAAACAACACTCTCTCTATCTTTAAGTTCAAATATAAAAAATAGATATTTTTATTTATTTAATTTAATATTATTTTATATTTTACTATTTATTTAATTTAATTTTTTATATAATAAAAAATAATAGAATATTCAATAAGTATTAATATTATTGTATTTGTATAAATTGATAAAAAAAATTCAATAAATATTATAAATTTTAATATTTGTCCTTCTAACTTCTTCTTTACATATTTTACAAATTTTTATATAAAATAATAATGAAAAATCAAAGAATTGATACATTTTTTAAGAGAAAGACTAATATTTAAGAAGGAGAACATATAACTTTTACAATATCAACACCTGTAGATAGTTCTTCTACTTTAATAAATCACAAAGAAAGTGAGATATAACTTTCAAAAGTTCAAAAAATTACATCTGATGACTTTAACTGACGCATGAGCAAGTAGAGTTAGTAGGTTAATTATATTAGTTAATTGTAATAAGGGAATATAAGTCCCATATTGTTTAGGATAGTGAACTTTGTGTTATATTTTAGTCCCACATCGTCCGAGTCATGAAGGCTTTTCCTTCCCCTACTAGTATAAATAACTCATGTACCTTTTATTTATGAAATTGAGTTGAAGTTGATTTTCGAATATGAAATAAGCTGTGTGTTTATTTTTCTCTAGACTCTTTGAGAGTAAGAGGTGCATCCTTGGCTTGGCCGACCAATGTGAGTTTATGGCTATTTTCACCATAGTGGGGTTACTAACCTCGCCAAGATTGGTGAATGTAAACTATGTCACCATAGTGGGGTTGTTAACCTCGCTAAGATTGGTATTCCAAGCGACGTTAACCTCGCCAAGATTGGTATCCCAAGCAACGTCCCGGCGTCAGTTTGGTATCAGAGCAAGGTCGGTCCTTGTGGCCTTCACCTTGCTTTAGTGGAATTTTATTTGATTTGTGGGTGTAGGTTTTTGGCATGGATTCGCCAATGAAATCTTTTTGGTGTGGATAGTAGAGTTAGTAGGTTAATTATATTAGTTAATTGTAATAAGGGAATACAAGTCCCATATTGTTTAAGATAGTGAATTTTGTGTTATGAATTAGTCCCACATCGTCCAAGTTATGAAGGCTTTTCCTTCTCCCACTAGTATAAATAACTCATGTACCTTTTATTTATGAAATAGAGTTGAAGTTGATTTTTGAATATGAAATAAGCTGTGTGCTTATTTTCCTCTAGGCTCTTTGAGAGTAAGAGGTGCATCCTTGGCTTGGCCAACTAAGATGGGTTTATGGCTATTTTCACCATAGTGGGGTTGCTAACCTCGCCAAGATTGGTGAATCTAAACTATGTCACCATAGTGGGGTTGTTAACCTCGCCAAGATTGGTGATCCAAGCGACGTCCTGGCGTCATTAACCTTAACTTTTTGGAACGAGATCTTGAAAAAACGGCTTTAAATTTGGCAATATCACCCAAACCAGAGAGATGAGATTAGACGAGCTTATCTTAAATGGGGTTCATATTAAAAATATTTTGACAATTATTTTCTATCTGGCCCCCCCAAAATTTTGTTTCAAGTTCCGCCACTGATGGACGAGACTGTGTTGAACCTGCAATCAAGCCAGGGGATGCAGCTTTGGTATGTGTATTTTTTATTTTGTTCATTCCAATTATAGTTTTCTATTAATGAACCGAGTTTGATTGAGTTGCAAAAATAATATTTCTGTAATGTAATATGAATGCAGGCAATAATCAGGGCTGTGACATGGCTTCTGCAACAGTTTCCTCAGTTAGTAGATCGCTTATAGTGTGATAAAGTTGAAACTACATTATTTTTAGGATATACACAATTACCATGTTAATTTGATTGTACTTGGATACTTGAATTGGGTATCCATAAGATTTGGTTTACCCAAGATTTTAGGAAGGAATTAAAAGAGATGTATATAAAAATCATCCAAGTTATATCTGTGATTGAGAGACTCACATGTATATGTAATATGCAATATTATTATAGGTGGTGTTATAATGCACAGGGGTACGGTACTTATATTTCAATCAATCTTCTTGTTCATCTTATTTTAATGGCTACCTGACATTGTAACAATATTTTTACAACAATAAATAAAATAGATAGTCAACAAGTTCACTTTATTTACCTTCTCTTCTGAGGTGGAAACCGAGGCATTAAAGTTTCGAAGATGATAAATGGCAATTTCTGACAAGAATGAATCTGGATATTAGGGTCAAGTAAACAGAAGAACTGATTGAATTCTTCAGTGTAAGTTACAAAAAGAATAAGCATACAAAGTTAATCGGAACATGTCGTACTCGGCTGTAACTCAATCTATATAAAATACTAGGGTAATGTAAAAAAGTAAAAAACAAATGTATTTTTTTATTCTTATTTTTAAATTCCAAGATGTAAATGGTACGGCCAAAGTTTTTATATTTTATTGGAGAATTTATATAACAAGTATGTACATAATACCTGCATTACGGAAATCGAAATTAAAACACTTTAATAATCAAACATGTATGACTAATTTATTATCATAATATAACCAACTTGATTGGTCAAGCAGTCAATTTTCTTATGTGTGTAAGTGTAAGACATAATATATGTTAGTATTTTAGTTATTATATTCACATAAAAACATTTTTATAGGGATAGTTATTAATAAACAAATATGAAAAATACTATTTGTTAAAATATTGGTTGTTAAAACGCGTGCTTGGTTGTTAAGAGCCAAAATGATGTTTTTTTTTTCTCATTGTATCATTCACTCCAGCAAACAACAGGCTAATGATTAATTGGTCCTGAATCGAAGATAGGATTCGAAGTCTTGATATTTGTTTAAATAGACTAATAAGTTATTCGTTAGATCAACCCAATTTTGCTAGCCAAAATGATATTTATTATAAAGGGTGTATTGAATAAATATTTTTGCACATGTCATAATTTTTGGTCTAAGACACTAAAAAAATTGTAATTGGGCGAATATTCGAAGTTAGGCCCATGAGTGTAGGTATAGGTGTCCGTTTCGGTGGACTAGGGTGCTGCTGATTTGTGGTGACTGGTGAGTGCTGACTAGGGTTAGTCGCATTCCCTTTTGAATTCTTAATAAGTATATAGGGGTCGGGAATCAAAGTTGAATTGGACACTGTTTGAGTTTGGTACCAACAACAACAACAACAATGGGATTCTGGGGTTAGTCACCTTCCTCTCCAATTTCACTCTCAACTTTGCAATCACCAAACCTTCTTAGTTACTTACTTACTTACTAACTGGAATACTGGACTTTATTCAAACATTTCAGCTGCATTGCATCTTTCATTCCTTCATTCATGGATAACACCTTAACCTATTCATACTTTTCTCTTTTCTTTTCTTTGGTTAGGGATTGAAGTTAAGCCCGGGAAGCCATATCCTTATCATGCAGACAACATCCAGGGAAAGCTTCATGTCACTCACGTCTGTATCATTTAATTCGCTCTTTTCTTTCAAATATATAGAATTCTAGGTTTGTTTTGTTAGTTATTGATTTCTACTGCCTTTAGATAATGATAATAGCAATAATTGAGTGAGACACTTGACAGTATGATATGAATCTAGCACTTTATGCATTGTTGGATTTTGATATCTTTCTGAGCCTGATTAAAAATTTTAGTGTTAGTAATAATTAGTTTCCTTGTGTCTTCTTTCTTTGTTGCTCTAAATTCCAGGCTACACTAGGCATTGGTTCATCCAATGAGAAAACCATTCTTCAGTGTTCTTCTGGACACAAAAGTCCAATTTTCTTGTGTTCATTGCTACCGAATAAGATTGAGTCTTGCCCCTTGAATCTCGAGTTTGGTGATGATGACTTAGTGGCTTTCTCCGTCATTGGACCACAAAGCATCCATCTTTCTGGTTATTTTGTCGCAGATGATGGGGATGACCTTAGGGATGACTATGAATAGTATCCTTTTAAAGAACTTCAGTATTTTTTTTTTATTTTATTGTGCTACATTTCAAATTTCTTTTAACTATATTCTGTATTTTCCTTACTACAATGTTAAAGTGATTCATTCCCAGAGGATGTTGAGGGAACCGATACAGAGGATTCATCTGATTATGATACTGAAGGTGAATATGATGATGACTACACAGATGATAGTGATATGGAAATGTACCGATCTTCGCATGTCCCAAATAGTGGAGGTATTGATTAGTTGATTGCATTATTATTGATTTTTCTGCCTTTTCCCCTTGTGTTGTTTTTTTTTTCTTGTTTATTTTTTTTTAAATCATTATCTAGTGTTCTAATTGATGCTCATACAAAGTAATAGCAATTATTCTGTATTGCGGCATGAACCTTCTTGTTTATTCGCGTATTCATTCATGTCTGTTTGCAAGTAGCAAAGACAGTTGCATTTTTATTATTATTGGCTAATTGCATTTAATTATACAGTTAGAATTGAGGAAATAGTGGACGATGAAATGCCTGAAAATGAAGAAGATCCAGATCAGAAATTGAAGAAAAAGAAACAGGAAGCTCAGATGAAAGAGAAAGTTAACAAAATGTCTCCAATTAGGGGTGAGACTGGCCATCCTGTTTCGGAAAGTGAAGAAGATGATATGGAAAGTGAAGATGAGGATGGTTTTCCAATTTCTGCTGCTGAGAAAGTTAAATTTGAAGTTAAAGGAAACAATGCACATAAGACAGCTGAGGAGGCTGGCAAAAATGCAGAAGATGTTAATAATTCTCCAAGCTTAAAACGGAAAGTCGAAAGTGCCGATGGAGATGAACCGCAGCAGCAAGACAGGTGAGATGGATCTACTGATTTAGTGACGTCTTACATCTTCCATCTTCCTTGTGCCAACCAGCCTTTGGTTTTCTTAAAAAGGCTCACTGACAAAGAACACTTTGTGCCTTCTGTTTAATTTATACTGACTGTTTTGCACTTCTTTTTCTCTCCTGATAATGATTTCACATAATTTTCAGGAAAAAGAAGAAGAAAAAGAACAAGTTGAAAGAACCTGGTAAAGGGGAAAGTGCTCAGGCACCTGGCAAAAGCATGATGACTGCTACACCAGATGGAAAACATCCAGAGGAGAAGGAAGTTAAGACTACAGAAGTGCATGATGAAAAACCATCCAATGAGTAAGAATTTTCATATGAATAACTACAGTATCACTGTATCAGTCATACTACACAGTTTTTCATGTTGAAGATATATCATTGAAATATTTTAATCTACAATATGATGTTTTTTTGGGCTAAACTCTCATGATACCCGGCAACTATTTTTATTGCATATAATACCTTGTAAATTGAGTTTTCATTTTCATTTGATATCCTTATTTTCTGTAAATTCGAATTCAATAGGATAACAACTTGTTCAGTATTGTTTTCAATGTTTGAGCATTTAGGATGCTAAATTTCCTCACTTGTGTATTTCCCTCTTCACATTATATATTGTGGTGCTAACTATTTGGATGTGTGGTATTTGTTGGCAGGGAGCTTGTTGAGAAGAAAAAGAAAAACAAAAAGAAGAACAAGGCTAAAGAGCCCCTTGGAGGAGAAGCAACTCCAAATCAAATTGATAAACCTGTTGAAAATAAGCTGTCTGCCTCAGAGAAAAAAGGAAAGAAACAAGAGACGGAAGCGAAGCCATCTCAAGTGAGAACCTTTCCAAATGGGTTGGTTATTGAGGAGATATCTATGGGTAAGCCAGATGGCAAAAGAGCAGCTCCTGGAAAGAAGGTTAACATCCTCTACTGATTGAGTTGGTTGAACTTGCACAAATTACTACTGTAGACTAATGTTATTCAACCTATTTTCCAATGCAATCTCTTTTAATGGGGAATCAATTGTTTGGTTTCAGGTCAGTGTTAAATATATTGGCAAGCTGCAGAAAAATGGGAAAATATTTGACTCGAATGTTGGAAGGGCACCCTTTAAATTTCACCTTGGTATATGCAAATTCAGTTGATTTTGTTTTAATTTGCATGGATTTCCTTTCTACATATGCATTTACCTATTTTATCCTGTGATTGCAGGTGTAGGACAAGTCATTAAGGGATGGGATATTGGTGTCAATGGTAAGTTATAATATAGATCTGTGTAGTTAATTTATAATTAATATCTTGAACTCTTATTGTATTTTTTTTGGCTCAGGGATGAGGGTTGGGGACAAAAGAAGAATCACAGTTCCACCATCTATGGGGTATGAACTTCTGTTCAGTAACTTCGTTTCTTTCTTCTTCACTCTTATTGCTAAGTGTCTTGTTTTATGTTTTTACAGATATGGTGACAGACGGGTTGGAAGTATACCACCAAATTCGTGGCTTGTGTTTGATGTTGAGTTAATTAATGTTGATCGCTGACTTCAACTTTTTGGTCCTTCATATTCAATCTTCTCAGACTGGGAGAAATATTAAAGTTCACATGATACATTCATATCGAGAGTTTTAGCATTAGAGCACAATTTTGTAGGAAATTTTGGATTCATAAGAAGGGTTTAATTTTTGTTTTAATTTGAAGTAAGGAGATTCAAGACCAAATATAATGAAAGAAAAGGATTGTGAAAATTGTGGCAAAAGATATGTATTATTACATTTAATTAATCAACTACTTTTTATTGGGAATTATTATCATTGTTCGCAAAATTTTCAGTTTTTATATTATCCGACGCTGCAAATTCTCAGAAGAAAATTTTAAAAAATGTATAATTCATAATATGAGAATGACAATTCTAATTTAAAAGAACTCTCATTAAAGCTTCTATCTATGACAGAATTTAATCATTCTTTATTTCTTCTAATCGTCTTGATATATACTACTTGTTAAACAAATTTTCAGAAACTCTAAGCGATGCATTAAAACATTGCTTGGGTTAAAAATACAAGAACAACAATCAAACCAAGAGTCTCAATGTTCAAAAAGAAATAAAGAAGCTAAGGTATTAGAGACCGTGACACAATAATTGTAAATATTTAGTGATTATGACACCACAATAGACTCCATGTTTCCAACAACGAAAAGGATGCAAGTGAATCACAGCTGTTATTATCTATTGATAGTTTCTGCAGTGAGTGATGTTGGTCATCCATTTGGAATTCTAATTCTCTACAACCCTAATACTTGAGGCAACTCATTGCATGTGTTTAATGGCAACGCAGTAAAGGAGGTAGCACTGATGAGAGTAACATTAATGAATATAAACAATGTCATTGATGCTAACATAATAATATTTACAATTGTTTCAACTCAATTCCAAATTAACTACAATCAAATAATATCAGAAAACTTCTCCTTCTTCCAAATCTTCACTAAGAAAGTTGTTGTCTTCAAAATCCTCTTCCTTAAGAACCAAACCTGTGAGGTTCTTCATCAATGGGTTTTCCTTTGTGCAATAATGTGTCAGTGAATGGCCACACAAGTTTTCCAAATCCTGAAAGGACTTGAAAGCATCATCAAAGAAAATTGTTCTCTCCATTTTCTGCATCATCTCCCTTTGTTTCTTCCTTTGCAAGCAAACTCTGTTCTGTTGTGCAGCTTCATTGGTTTTCTTCTTCTCCAATATCAATTTAGCTTTGGCAATAGCAATTGACAAATCTGAACCAGAAAATTGTTTCCTTTTCTGCCCTGCATTCGATTTCAAAGGCTTTGAATTTGGTTTTGGCTCTTCTTTCTCTAGCTTGTTTTCCTTCTCAGCTAGCCATCTTCCCTCCAAATTCCTCCACTTTGTCTCAAAAAGATCGCTTAACTTCGCGGCAGTTTGATGAACCTCATGCCCCGAAGGGTACTGGGACATGACATTACGAAACACCGTTCTTATATCAGCGGCAAATTGATCAGTTTTGTTGTACAAATTGTTCCATAGCTTCCGCTGAACCCTCTCCAAATCCATCAAAGCCTTTCCTTTCTTGAAATACACTCCGTCTGGATGAACCAATAACCCTCTCAGTGTTACTGAACACTGCATATTCTTGAATCCATCCATACCCGAAGAACTTAGTTTATTCTTCTCTTCACGTTCCTTTACGGCATCAGCATCAGTAGTACCCTTCTTCATCCTTGAATTTTCTTCACTCTTTTCTACCTTAGCTCTCTTGTTGGCACGAGAATCAAGAACAATGCTGTTACGGTTGTTGTTGTTGTTGTCGTTGAACCGATGAACATGGCTGAATAATATTGAAGAAGAAAAAACTCTTTTTTCGGGTACCCTTTTATTGGCAGCATCTGAAGATTTCTTGGGCACTGTAGAATAAGGATTCGCAGGAACAAAGGTTGAAGACTTTGTAACAGAAAACATGGTAGTTAATAGAATGCAACTCTAGTAGAGGATTGTTGACTAGGTGAGAAGGAAAAAACCCTATGAAGTGAAGTGAACTGAAGATTTATGTTTTTGTTAAAGTTGCTTGGAACACAAGAAAATTGAGAAGTCTAGGTTTCTTAATTAAGTAGTCAATTTTTTACTAAAAAAACTAAAGAAAATTAATTTTTGGGCTAAAAGATCAAGTTTGAGCTAATTTTTTTAATAGATTATTGAGTTAAAATTTGAAATATTTTGGTTAAAACTTAAAAAAATTGGGTTAAATTGTTAAAATTATTGTAAAACACACTGCATATTCTTGAATTCATCCATACCCGAAGAACTTAGTTTATTCTTCTCTTCACGTTCCTTTATGGCATCAGTAGTAGTACCCTTCTTTATCCTTGAATTTTCTTCACTCTTCTCCACCTTAGCTCTCTTGTTGGCACGAGAATCAAGAACAATGCTGTTACCGTTGTTGTCGTTGAATCGATGAACATGGCTGAATAATGTTGAAGAGGAAAAAACTCTTTTTTCGGTTACACTTTTGTTGGCAGCATCTAAAGATTTGTTGGGCATTGTAGAATAAGGATTCGGAGGAACAAATGTTAAAGACTTTGGAACAGAAAATATGGTAGTTAATAGAATGCAACTCTATTAGAGGATTGTTGATTAGGTGAGAAGGAAAAAACTATGAAGTGAAGTGAAGAGTTTATGTTTTGTTAAAGTTGCTTGAAACACAAGAAATTAAGAAGGCTAGGTTTCTTAATTAAAATCGAAGATATTACAAAATTTATTAAGCTATTTTTATTAATAAAAAAATATGTATTATTATTGATTTGAATAGTAAAAAATAATGATGTATTATTGAAAAACAATATAAAAAATTATTTAATTATTTAGATAAGTTTAATAGAGAAGAACAAAAAATATGTTATATTCATATTAATTCATTATTTTAAGACTGCATAATTTAATAATTTTTGAAGTATTATTAAAGAATTATTTTAAAAAAAATAAAAGTTCATTTTTTTGTTGAGTATAATAATATAATTTTTTATTTCCTACAATGAATTGGAATAATAAAATATCCAAGTATCTAAAATTTAGGTATATAACTATACAATTCAATTTATTAAAAATTTAGACTACTACACCACATAAATTCCTTTTCGATATCACCAAATTTTTTCAAATTATTCATATAAGCAATAGTAAACAACATTAACAAGGAAGAATAAAAATGGATAAGTTTTAATCATGTATAATAGCACCTACAATTTAACTCTAAACTTAATTTACAAAAAAAATGAACATTTTATATATAATAGAGTAAAAAGTAAATATTTTATAAATTACATGCAAAATATTAAGGATAATGAAAATATCAAAAAATAAAAAAATGTGAAATATAAAAAAAATATTATGATTACTTTTTTATAAAATGAATGAAAGACTTACAAAAATCTGCAACATAAAAATACTAAATATAGTTTAGTAGAATGAATAAAAAATTGAAATTAGTATAAAAAAATTGAATAAAACATTTCAAACAATTTTATATAGAATAGTTTTTTTTTAATAGAAAAAGGGTTGATCTTTCTTTACAGGAGTAAAATATCAAAACTTAATTGAAACAAAATAACAACACAGCAAAATCATATAAAGGTTGCAACAAAAATGTCAAAAAATAAAAAAAAATTATAAAATATATTAAAATTCATTAAAATATTTAGATACAAGTATTGATAAATACATATAGATCAATAAATATAATTAGAAATAGAACTTGAAGAATGTGATGCACTATAAACAATTATAGCAAAAGATAATGGTTCTGTAAAATTAAAAAAAAAAATCAAATTTGAGTAAGAACAATTAGGGATAAAAATAGATAAGGTGGGCTGAGGCCTAAAACCTAGATAAAACTTAGATCTGCAGTGCCTCACACTCCTCCTCTGTTGCCACGCTCCTCTCTCGACCTGGGCTCCTTCCCCTTGCGCTATTCTGTCGCGCCGCGCTCTTTCCCTGTTCCATGCTCTTCCCATCTTCGTCGCATTCCTCCGGCGGCTTCATTAAAGCGGTCTTCTTTTTCGCCCGCTCCTCTGCCGGAATTTAGATGTGTAAGGCACTCTTCATTTTCGCTGTCTCCTCTAATAAAAGATTCTATCTTTTTAATTTATATTTTTGTTTGTATTTAAAGGAAAAAGTTTCATTCTTGTAAGAATGGTTTTGTAGCTATTATAACTAAATAAACACAGTAACATCTATTTTCACATCATCTTTTTATGATTTTTGATAATTTTGGATGTGTTTACAAAATATTTAGTTTGTTATTTGTTATTTTAGATGTATTTACTTAATTTTACCAAAAAATTTATATTAGATATATTTTCAGATGTATTTTAAAAATATTTTATTTATTATTTATTATTTTTTATGTGTTTTAAATATAATTAAAAATTATACCGTAAATCAAATCACTTTTTTCGAAAGACACTACTAAAAAAACTATAAATAATGCGCCCTTCAACTTTCATGTAATATTAGTTACTATTTGGTTTCTTGATATGTTTTACGAATAAATGACCATTTGTACCCATGAGAAATGAAAACGCTGACATTTGTACCCATGAAAGCTCGAAACTAATCTGGTACCCATGATAGATGCTGTCCGTGTGACAAAAATGCCCTGGCTTGGATTTGAGCTTGGTTCGTGGGTTTTCGAACCTACGTGGCACTCCCAACCCCTCCCCCTCCCCCCCTCAAATCTGAGCCAACCATTCACCATCATCATCTTCATCTTCTTCACAACCTCCGGCGACAACCCACACCGCTGCACCCCTTTCTCTTCTTCTTCCCCTCTTCTCACCTCCGCTGAGCCCAGAAACCACAGCGCCAGCTCCTCCTCTCCACCAAAGCCCAGAGCGGCAGCGGCCACCTTCTTCATTCCTGGGTCTCCTCTCGTCTGCCACCAAACAGCCGCGACACCCAACCTTCTCCGCAGCGTCCTTACGGCGTTCCAACCCGTCACCACTTCCCTGTCCGAACACTAGCTCCGCCAACTATCACCGTCGGCCTCTACGAGCCACCGCAACCCTCTTCTCTTTTCTCCCCTTTGCGTGTTCTCTGTCTTCCTCAGCCACACCAACGAACCGGCCACCTTCTCCTCCCTCTCTCTCACTGGCCGAACCGCCGCGCCGTCAATGAGCCACAGCGACACCGACGATGAGCCCCTTTCCCCCTTTCTTCTTCCTTCTCTGTCATCTCACCATCGCGAACCAGCCTAGCACCGTCGCGATTCCAATCCAGTTTTCTGTTCTCCCATGGAACGACCAGAACAGGGTGCAACCCCTGTGTCTTCCATCCCCTCCATTTTCCCCTGTTTCATGGCTGCATTTACTCTTCGCTGCTGCAATTGAAGCAGTGCAACCACCAGGCCGCCGCTTCTGCCCCGACCAATTCAGCCATCATCTTCCCTTCACCTGTTCATTCTCTGCTTTCCAGGTTTCTATTTTCATTTGTTGAGTTCTGTTTCTTTCATTGTATTGCTTTTAGTTCATTTTGCTTAATTTGGTTAGTTAGAAATGCAGGTTAGTTCCTTAGGTTGTTAGATAATCTGAGCTGGATAGTGGATTTAGGTTTGTTTTGATTCATGCTGGTGTTTGAAAATTTTGCTGTTTTGATTCATGCTGCTGTTTGAAAATTTTGGCTTGTCTGATGCTGCTGGGAGCTTTGGGGGAGGTAGGGTTCGGACAGGGAGTGGTGACGGGTTGGAACGCCGTAAAGACGCTGCAGAGAAGGTTGGGTGTCGCGGTTGTTTGGTGGAGAGAAGGAGCTGGCGCTGTGGTTTCTGGGCTCAGCAGAGGTGAGAAGAGGGGCAGAAGAAGAGAAAGGGGCGCGACGGTGTGGGTTGTCGCCGGAGGTTGTGGTGAAGGGAGGTGGCTGTGGCGGTGCTGAGGTGATGGTGATGGTGAAGAAGATGAAGATGATGATGGTGAATGGTTGGCTCAGATTTTGGGGGGGGGGGGGTTGGGAGTGCCACGTAGGTTCGGAAACCCACGAACCAAGTTCAGATCCAAGCCAGGGCATTTTTGTCACACGGACAGCATCTATCATGGGTACAAGATTAGTTTCGAGCTTTCATGGGTACAAATGTCAGTGTTTTCATCTCTCATGGGTACAAATGGTCATTTATTCTATGTTTTACCCAAAAAATTTGAATATCTTAAAATAAAATTTAGACTCTGCGTCAAATACGGTTAAGAATATTTTAGTGCATAAACTTATTTTTATCACTTGCATTGTTAAATTAAATTTTTTTTCCAAGTAAAGATTGTATACATACCTAAAGTATATGTACTCGTCATTAGAGCTGGAAGTGAGACAAGCTGAGCGGAATTAGACTAAACTCAAGTTTAGCTCACAAAAATTGAGTTTGGCTCACAACTCGTCTCATTAACAATCAAGTCTATTTCTTAAGTTTAAGCTCAACTCACCGAAAGCTCACGAGCTAGCTCAAGCTTACGAACTAGCTCAAATAATAGGAACATAATTTATAATTCTATATCAACAAAATTATAACTTATATATTTTAAAAAATATTTTAAAAATTAATTTTATATATTCTCTATCTATCAATAAATTATAAAATTTTTGTTTATATCCCTACATCAAAATTATATATAAAAAATAAATATAAAATTTTAAATAATTAAAAGCATTAATATATATATATATATATATATATATATATATATATATATATATATATACATATATACATATATATATATGTATATACATATATACATATATATATATATATATACATACATATATACATATATATATATATATACATATATATATATATATATATTATTTCATATGTATATATATAATATTAAAAATATAGCTTAAATACATATAGAATGTATATATATATATAATCGAGCCAGCTCACGAGCTAATGAACTGAGCTTATCCAAACTCAAACTCGTCTCATTTAATTTATGAACTCAATTCCAAGCTCAAGCTCGCCTCTCCAACTTATCGAACTATTAACAAGTCGAACTCAAGCTGACTTATGAGCTAGCTTGACTCACATCTAGTCCTACTCGTCACCCTTGTAAAATTAAACTTTTACACTATAAAATTTTCTAAAAAAATATATTTTGTTAGAATAAAATCTATACTTTTTGGACATTCTATCATCCAAAAGAAAGGTCCATCTGATGGCCTACTCCACATGTTAAACTTAAATGCTTCCCGATCATGCAATGATTCCACATGCCAAATTCAAGGCCTTCTTGTCTTCTCCACAAAACACGATGTTGGCCCAATGTCCAACAAATTTAAGGCCCACAATGCAAAAGGCCCAAACACCATATCCCGTGTAGCAGCCGTTCCGTCCAGCTCAGCCATCTCAATGTGAATGAATAAGTCGCGTACAACAAAACCCTGTAGCAGCCCTGTTGCACCTGACACAATTCTGAAGGAGTCAAGGACATTCTTAAAACGTGTCAAGCTGATATTCACCTAAAGAGAATATCTTTATCTCTTTATCAAAATACCTCTTTATCATATAATTTCTCCTATTATAATAATAGATTTTGGAGATATAAATCATCTATTCTACTTATTCCATATTTCTTGTATTAATGTTAATTAATCTTACTTTTTTATATTTTTGTAAAAGAATTAAAGAAAAATGGCTTTAGTTTTTTGTTTTTTTTTACAAAAAAAAAAATGGCTTGAGTTTTGATAGCTTAATATATATATATATATATATATATATATATATATATATATATATATATATATATATATATATATACGCCCATTTAAATAGTCAATTTTTTACTAAAAAATTAAAGAAAATCAATTTTTGGGCTAAAATATCAACTTTGAGCCGATTTTTTTAATAATTATTGAGTTAAAATTTGAAATATTTTGGTTAAAATTTAAAAAATTTGGGTTACATTGTTAAAAATATTGTAAAAAAATGGAAAAAAAGAATTCGCTATTTTATATTTGAATTAAATGTTGGTTTGGATTGATTTAAAAAAAAATTATTTTTTATAAAAAATAAAATATTTTTATTAAATTTTAAACTGTTTTGATATGTAGTAGAGACACATTTATTTATAGATTTAAGGGATAAGTACTTTTTTCGTCCCCAAAATTTGGGTCAAAATCAAAATCGTTCCCGACATTTTTTTTATTAAAATCATTCTCAACGTTACAAAACGTTATAAAATCGTCCTTTTCTACTCTAATTTTTTTTTACCAAATTATCTTTATTAAATAATAAAAATAATTAAAAAATTAAAACAAAACCTATCCCCCCAAAACTCCCACCCCTCTCACCCCCTCACCCCCTTTTTCATCACCACTAATCCAGTAACCCCCAATTCCCTTCTTCATCACCAAACCTCTTACCTCCTTCTTTATCACCAAGCATCTTTCTCTCTCCCTCCCTTCCCAAGACTCTCACTCTCCCTCATCATTTACCCTTAACCACAAAATAAATAAAAAATTCAGCAACAACATTAATCACAAAATAATCACAAAATTAGCAACAATCCATCATCAATCATGTATATATTCTTCAAAAATTAAAAAAAGAAAAAAGAAAAATAGGAAGAACGAAGAACAGAGAAAGAGAAGGAAGCCTTAGTCAATCTTCTTCTACTCTTCACCATCACTTCTTCCCCTTTCGCACCTCCTCACTCTCCCTTTCCTCACCACCATCACCACTGCCACCATAGCCAAATCATCATCATGCAATTACTATAATTAGAAGCAATTACTAATTTACTATAATCAGAATCAGTATCACCAATAATAAATTAACAACAACAATTGTGAAGAGTGAATCAACAATGGTGAAGCAACAACAAAAACAAAAATAGAAACAGAAGTAGAAGCAGAAGGCAGAAAGCAAAAGCAGAAAAGCAGAGGCAGCGGCGGAGGGTCGGGAGTTGGACGGTGATGCGTGAGCATCTTTCCTATCTTTTCCTAGTGAATTTGCATCTAATTTGTTGAGTTTAATTAAGAAATAATTATATTTTAGCCACTATGGATGTTATTTTGAGTTTTGTGCAATTTTATTTAATTTAGGTAGCATTTGGATGGATTTGATGAAGTTTCTGCAGAGAAAGAGAAGAAGCGAAGGAGATGACCAGCGAATACCGACGCGGACGCATGGCTCACGTGACCGCGCGGAATAGAGGAAATCGCAATGACGCGATCGTGAACGCGTGGACTGGAGTCTGCACAAATGACACGAACGCGTGGACGACGCGAACGCGTCACATGAGCGATCTGCAGAATTGACAGAAAACGCTGGGGGCGATTTCTGGGTTGTTTGACCCAGTTTCTAGCCCAGAAAATACAGATTAGAAGCTGCAGAATGGACAAATCAAGTGGTCTCCACCCATCAGTTAAAGACTTGTTAATTAATTCGAATTTAAATTCAAATCTTATTTTTAGGAAAAGATATTATTTTTAATTTTAGATAATTATATTTTAAATTTATTAGGATTAATAATAAAAGGGGATCTGATGCCATCAGATTGGAACGGAGTACATTTTACCTAAATCTTTATTTTTCCTCTCAATTATGAGTAACTAATCCTCCATTGTTAAGGTAAGGAGCTATATCTATTGTATGGATTGATTTTATTGTTTTTCTATTTTAATTCATGTCTTGATTTATATTTAAGAATTGTTTTCGTTCCTTATTTTATGAATTTGGGTGGAACGGAAGTATGACCTTCTTTCTAAATGCGTTCTTGTATAACTTGGAAAAGCTCTTTACTTGAATACCAGCTTGAAAACATATTCTCCTAAATTTCTAATTTATCTGGATTTAATAGGATATGTGACATATAATCCTTTTATGTTTGGGTAATTAGGATTTTGGTGGCATATAACTAGAATTGAACTTCATCCCCTAATTGGAATTAATTGACTAAGGAATTGGCTGTTGATGAATTTTAGAGGATACTAGAAAGGTCTAAGGAATTAGGGCCTAGTCACATATAGTTGCCATAAATTAGATCTTACATGATTAAAATAAAATAATAAGAAAAGTCAATCCAGAAAATAGATAACTCTGAAGTCTTAACTGTTTTCCCATATATTTCACAACTCATTTGCTGCTTGTTTTCTGAAATTCTTGAATTTACTTTTCAATGCTTTTAAACTTCCAACACTATTTTCTGTTTGTCTAACTAATCCTATCAAACGCTATTATTGTTTAATCCATCAATCCTCGTGGGATCGACCCTTACTCACGTAAGGTATTACTTGGTACGACCCGGTGCACTTGCCGGTAAGTTTGTGTGTTATAAATTCCGCACCAAGTTCTTGACGCCGTTGCCAGGGATTGATTGTGATTAACAACTACTCATTGTTTGATTGCTTAAATTAGATAATTTTTTTATATATTTTTTCTATTATTATTAATTTTTATTTTTTTATTTTGCATTTTTTTTCTTACGATTATTTTTTTCTTTTTTCTTTTCTTTACGTTAATTTTTTTTCTTTTCCTTTTCACTTACATTCCCCCCTCCCCTTTATACTGTACTTTTTTTTAAAATAATAAAAAAATTAAAAATTAAAAAAAAAAATTTTAAAAAAATGTATTTAAATAAAAAAATAGTACTAATATTTTTTTTTTTCTGAAATTAAGTTTGGTGTCCTCTATTTATTTTTATTTTTATTTTTAATTTTTTCTGTTTATTTTTATTTTATTATTTTATACAGGTTACCTCACAGGGACTTCTCTACACTCTGATGTAGAGAGTCTCATATTTTCTTGTCTTCTGGTTGTTTATGCGCAGGAACAGAGACAAAGAACATCTCTTAGACTTTGATCCTGAACCTGAAAGAACTTTCAAGCGACGTTTACAACAAGCAAGACTTTGCAAGGCTGCAGAATCCACTATGGCAAATAATAATGCTAATGCCAATGTGGTAAATCCGAATGGGGATGATCAACAGAGGAGAGTGCTTGGCTCTTATTCTGCCCCTACTGCGGATCTTTATGGAAAAAGTATTGTGGTGCCTCCTATAAATGCAAACAACTTTGAGTTGAAGCCACAATTGGTCACCTTGGCGCAACAAAATTGCCAGTATCATGGACTTCCTCATGAAGATCCAAATCAGTTCATATCTGATTTTTTGCAGATATGTGATACTGTGAAGACAAATGGAGTGAATTCAGAGGTGTACAGACTTATGCTTTTTCTGTTTACTCTGAGGGATAAAGCAAAGCTATGGCTAGATTCCCAACCAAAGGAGAGTCTGAATACTTGGGAAAAGGTCGTTACTGAATTTCTCACTAAATTTTTCCCACCAAAGAAGCTGACTAAGCTTAGGTTGGAGGTTCAGACTTTCAGACAGAAGGAGGGTGAAACTCTTTATGAAGCTTGGGAGAGATACAAGCTACTGACTAGGCAATGCCCTCCAGACATGTTCTCCAAATGGACCCAACTGAATATCTTTTATGAAGGCTTGGGTGAGATGTCCAAGATGAGCTTAGATACTTCTGCAGGTGGTTCATTGCACAAGAAGAAGACACCAGAGGAGACTATTGAGCTGATTGAATTAGTTGCAAGCAACCAATATCTCTACTCATCTAACAGGAATCCGGTGAACTCTGAGACCTCTCAAAAGAGAGGTGTGTTGGAAGTAGAAGCTGTTAATGCTCTTCTTGCTCATAACAAGCTTATGTCTCAGCAGATAAATCTACTTACTCAACAGATGGGTGGCATACAAGTCTCAGCTATCAACACTCAAAATCCACCCCAAGATACCTCCTATGACATGACAGGTAACTTTATGCAAAATGATAATTATGATTATGCTCAACCCTCTTCTGAACAGGTGAATTACATGGGGAGTGGTCCTAGAAATCCCAACAATGATCCATATTCTAAGACATACAATCAGGGATGGAGGAATCACCCAAATTTTGGGTGGAGAGATCAACCTCAGAGACCTCAGAACTTCAACAATAGTTCTCAGGGCGATTTTCAACAGAACAACTATAATAACCGCCAATTTCAGTCACAGCAACAACAACCACCTCAGCAGGCAAATTCTAAATCCCAAGAAGATTCTAAATGGGAGATAATGATGAGTTTCATACAAGAAACCAGAGCCTCCATTAGAAACTTGGAGGTGCAAATGGGTCAAATGAGCAAGCAATTACCTGAAAGGTCTTCAAATACATTCCCTGGTGATACAGTGGTGAACCCAAGAGAAGATTGCAAGGCTATTCAATTGAGAAGTGGTAAGGTAGTTGGTTCTGAGACCAAGGTCAATGAAGATCTAGTTGAAAAGGAAACTCCAGAGGAGAAGAAGGAAGAAGTAGAGCACGCCCCTCCTAAGCGTGCAGACAACCCATTTTCTGACTCTCTTGACACTTATCCCACCTTACCAAAGGCCCCAGAATACAAGCCAAAAATGCCATATCCTCAGAGGTTTCAGAAGGCGTCCAAAGAAAAGTAATTCTCTAAATTTTTAGATGTATTCAAGAAGCTACAGATCAACATCCCTTTTGCAGAGGCTCTGGAGCAAATGCCTCTCTATGCTAAATTTATGAAAGAGTTGTTGACCCACAAGAGGAATTGGAAGGAGCAAGAAACCGTGGTGTTAACCAAGGAATGCAGTGCTATTATTCAACACACCCTTCCTGAGAAGATGCCAGACCCAGGGAGCTTTGTCATTCCTTGCACCATTGGAGAAGTTGGCATTCAGAGAGCTTTATGTGATCTTATAGCTGGCATCAACCTCATGCTACTTTCAGTGATGAAAAAGCTTCAAATTGAGGAGGTAAAACCTACTCGTATTTCTCTTCAACTTGCTGATATTTCTATTAAATTACCTGTGGGAGTGGTTGAAGATTTACTTGTTAAAGTAGGACCATTTATTTTTCCTGTTGATTTTGTTATATTAGACATGGAAGAGGAGGTAAAACCCTCTATTATACTTGGTAGACCATTTTTAGCTATAGGTAGAGCTCTGATTGATGTGCAAAAGGGTGAATTAACCCTGAGGGTCAATGAAGAACAGGTGGTCCTAAATGTTTTTGAAGCCCTCAAACACCCCAATGATTCTGAGGGGTGTATGAAAATATATGTTATTGAGCCACTTGTTCAAGAAATACTGGAAACTGAGGTACTTAATGATGTTCTGGATCCCATTTCTGAGTGTGAATTAGTTGAAGTTGACGATTCACCACCCCAAAAGGAGCTGATGAACACGCCAATCAAGAAGGAGAAAGCCCCAAAGCTTGAGCTCAAACCCTTACCCCTTCTCTGAAATATGTGTTCTTGGGTGGAAATAATTCATATCCAGTAATTATTAGCTCTTCCCTGAAGCCTGAAGAGGAAGAGACGCTTGTTTCAGTGCTCAAGAGCCATAAAACAGCTCTTGGGTGGACCATTAGTGACTTGAAGGGGATTAGTCCAACCAAGTGTATGCACAAGATCCTTCTTGAAGATGATGCTAAACCAGTTGTGCAACTACAAAGGAGACTCAATCCAACTATGAAAGAGGTGGTCCAAAAAGATGTAATGAAGTTATGGGAAGCAGGTATTATTTACCCTATTTCTGACAGTCCTTGGGTAAGTCCTGTGCAGGTAGTTCCCAAGAAAGGAGGGATGACAGTGATCAAGAATGAAAAGAATGAGCTTATTCCTACAAGAACAGTCACAGAATGGAGAATGTGCATAGATTACAGGAGGCTCAACACTGCCACAAGGAAGGATCATTTCTCCCTCCCTTTCATTGATCAGATGCTTGAGAGGTTAGCTGGTCATGCTTTTTATTGTTTTCTAGATGGATATTCTGGATATAATCAAATTGCAGTGGACCATCAAGATCAAGAGAAGACAACATTCACATGCCCCTTTGGATTATTTGCCTACAGGAGAATGCCATTTGGACTTTGCAATGCTCCAGCAACTTTTCAGAGGTGTATGCTTTCAATTTTTTCTGATATGGTTGAAAATTTTATTGAGATATTTATGGATAACTTTTCTGTTTTTGGTAATTCTTTTGAATCCTGCCTTAAACATTTATCTCTTGTCTTGAAACGGTGTCAAGAATCAAACCTTGTTTTAAATTGGGAAAAATACCATTTTATGGTTACAGAAGGCATTGTTCTTAGACACCGGATTTCAAGTAAGGGAATTGAGGTTGACAGAGCAAAGGTGAAGGTAATTGAAAAATTACCACCACCAACTAATGTTAAGGCAATTAGGAGTTTCTTGGGTCATGCAGGATTTTATAGAAGATTTATAAAGAATTTTTCTAAAATTGCTAAACCATTGAGCAACCTGTTGGTTGTTGATGTTCCTTTTATCTTTGATTCTGATTGTCTGCATGCTTTTAAAACTCTGAAAGCAAACCTTACCTCTGCTCCCATTATAGCTCCCCCTGACTGGGATTTACCATTTGAATTAATGTGTTATGCTAGTGATTTTGCTATAGGAGCTGTTTTAGGACAGAGGCATGATAAGCTTGTACATGTCATTTATTATGCCAGTCGTGTGTTAAATGATGCTCAAAAGAATTACACAACTATAGAAAAGGAATTATTAGCTGTTGTATATGCGGTTGATAAGTTTAGGTCCTATTTACTTGGTTCTAAAGTTATTGTTTATACTGATCATGCTGCTTTGAAGTACCTTCTAACCAAGCAGGATTCTAAACCAAGATTAATCAGATGGGTGTTGCTCCTTCAGGAGTTTGATATTGAGATAAAAGACAGGAAAGGGTCAAAAAATCAAGTAGCTGACCATCTCTCCAGAATTGAGCCTGAAGCAGGAGTGCAACCACCCACAGCTGTGACTGAGACGTTTCCAGATGAGCAATTGTTCCTCATTCAGCAGGCTCCATGGTTTGCAGACATTGCAAATTATAAGGCCATGAATTTTATTCTAAGGGAGTACATTTTACCTGAATCTTTATTTTCCCTCTCAATTATGAGCAACTAATTCTCCATTGTTAAGGTTAGGACGGCAGCGACAGTGCCTCCATGCAAGCTTGCGATGGCCGGCGGCGGCGGGTTGGACGCAGGGGCGGCGGCAGGTGCACCTCCGAGGCAGCCCAAACGACAGCATGAGGGGATGGGGGGGTTACGGTAAGGGGGTGAGGGGGTGATGGAGAATGATTTTAATAACAAAAAAAGATTAAGGACGAAATTGATTTTGACCCCAGCTTGGGGACGAAAAAAGTACTTATCCCTAGATTTAATTTCACACCATATTTTGCGCTAAAAATATTTTAGAAAGTGCATATATCTTGAATCTTGATAATGTAAAAGGGTACGGTGAGGGCAAAATAAACACTGAGTTGGCAAATAATTCAAAATAAAAGAGGGTAAAATTGATAAAATTAAAAATCTTAAAAAATTAGAAAACTAAATTATGAGTTTAATTTTAATATTTTTTGTATAAAATATTTTATAAAATCATTTAATCACATTTGTTTTTTTAAATGACTATTTATGATTAAAATAAAAAATAATTATTTTTATTGATATAATATTATATTATTAAATACACGTATAAAATTATTTTATCAAAACTAAATTCCTAAATTATTACAAATAGAGATAGCAAAAGGATAAATTTTGGTCATTTTGCTTAATTAATTATGTGCGAAAAGACGTTGAAGATATTGAAAAGTTCAGCGAAACAAGTAAATCCTTATAGATAATATAAAGGATTGGTTTTATGCAAAAAAAAAAATCAAATACCACATTAGACAATAAAATCGATATAAGAAAGTATTTTGTTAGAATTTCTCTAAGATTCATTTTATAAGAATGTAAGATAGTCATAATAAAAAAAATTTAATATATTTCTATATCATCTTATAAATTAGAAGTAAAACTTAGTAATTATTCACATTCATACACAAAATTTGTTATAACAAAAATATAACTAATTTTTTTTATAAAAAATAAGAAGACTAGAACCCACAATTTCTTCTATAAATATGAGGAGATTATGTTATTTGAGTTATAACTCAATGACAATTAATTTACTTAATAAAACAAAATAAGAACATCTAATTAAAAAACTATATATGTTTCTTTGGTGGAGTACATGCTATATAGTTTTGACAGAACATCAAATAGATTTTTTTTTCAATGGTTTTTATTTTATTTATGCTCTTTTTGTTATCAATTATAATCAATTTATTATGAGTAATATAATATCTTATCTTCGGACGCAAATAATCGTATCTTTCTAAAAATTAAACTTATATGAATTATTTTTTAATAACATCCCAAATTTAATGACTAAATAATTATTAATTATAAATTATAAATAAGTACTAATTAAATAAATCACCATCTTTAGTAACTGACGCAACATTTTGATTGTACTTCATTTTTTTTTAAATTAGATAAATCACTATCTTTGAAAAAAACATATTAATAAAAGAGTAATTTTTTTAATGATATAGTTTTAAAGATATTCGTCTTTATTATTTTTTTAATACGTATATATTTCTTTTTTTAAATAGTTAATTTAAATAAGAGAGTATTTATTCGTCTTTTGGATTGATTTTTTAAAAAATAAAAAAATAAAAACAAAAGTACTTTTATATATATAGGTGCGTTTTGTGGTGGCCATTGTTTTACTGTCGCTATAGTGACTACAAAGAACTTGTCAATTAATTGTGGACACCTAGTGTTTTTAAAGGAACTTTGACTTTGAGTTACTTTATATTAAACATGATAAAAGGCTAATGGTAAGAGTAAACATTTTAAACGGTGACTTGGAAAATATGAATCTTTTTGTGTTAGAAAAATAAGGAAAAAGAAGATGTTAGTGCTGTTGTGATAAGTATGGGTGATGCCTATTTAATGAATTGTGACTTTTTTTACAATCTTGGGCGGCTAACTTGCGGCCAACTTTTTTGATACAGAATTTAGTTTTATCAAAGGAAGACCATATTTAATTACATTTGAAAGCACAATTTTATGTGCCTATAAATAGGAATATGATATGAAGTAAATTACACTACAATAATAATAAGAATAGCAAATATTTTTTATTCTCTCTTTCATATTATTCTCTCTTATATACTTTATTATAATATAATTAAATATATTAATTATATCTATTATATTGATATAGTAATTCTAGTGAATATTACTAGTAGAGTTATGTAATTATATTTCCATATTTTATATTTGTTACCTCTTCCCTATTTATTTATTTAGTTATTTTACAACACGTTATCAGCACGAAGCTCTAACGAAGTTTTAGGAAGACTTCAGGTAACAAATTTTATTATGTCAAAACTCTTTCATCTTGAATATAATACTTTTGATATATCTAGAAACAAATATTTATCATAAATACTAGATGCTAAAATCTTTCTTGATTCAATGGATCTTGAAGATACCATTAAGGCTGAAAATAATACATCCCAAAAGGATAAAGCCAAAGCCATGATTTCCTTCGTTGTCATCTTGATGTATGATCGAAAAATGAATATCTCACATTAAAAGATCCTGTAGATCTGTGGAAAGACCTTGAAGAAAGGTACAATCATGTGATACTTCCTCAAACTCGATATGTTAGAGAAAACTTTCTCGACCTTCCATGCCTCGAACGTGCTCCTGCAGTAGCAATCGAGAAAAAGGATTTAAAAAATATTCTGAGCTAATTTCTTGCTTTCTTGTTGCTGAACGCAACAATGAGTTGCTCTTAATAAATCATGGAGCGCGCCCAGCTGGCGCCGTCCCATTTTCTGAAACAAATGCGGCAAATTATAACCCCAGAAGAGGTAAATAACAAAGTTTTGATAACAAAAAAATTTATGGAAGGAAAAGAAATTATATTCACAAGAAAATATCCCACCAGAAATATAAAGAATGAAACAATGGGCAAAGTAAATCAATTGAGGATAAATGCTTCCGTTGTGGTGGAAAGGGCCATTGGTCACGTACCTGTTGTACCCCAAGGCACCTAGTTGATCTTTATCAAGCATCCTTGAAAAAGGATGACAAAGTAAAGGAAACAAATTTTGTTTCAAATGATGAAAATTCTACCACTCATTATGATGTATCTAATTTCTTTGAGGATCCTGAAGGAAATGTTGGCTATTTGATCAATGATGAAATAGTTTAATATATGTATTTGTTAAGTATTCATATGAATAATTTTACTGTGCATGTACTTCTACTCATTTTATTATTATTATTATTTGTCTTTGAAGAAAAATGGTAAGGACATATCCTGAAGATATTTGCCTTGCGGATAGTGCAAGTTCGCACACTATTCTCAAAATTGATATATATTTTACCCATCTTGTGCCAAAAGAAGAATATGTTAATACTATTATTGGCTCAGGCAATGCGATTGAAGGCTCCGGAAGAGCTATAATTTTGTTTTCTGGAGGAACAAAATTTATAATAAATAATGCACTATTATCTACCAAGTCTCTGAGGAACTTGTTGAGTTTTAAAGATATTCACCGAAATGGATATCATATTGAAACAATGAATGAGGAAAATCATGAGTATTTATGTATCACAACTCATGATTTAAATAAAAATGTTATATTAGAAAAGTTACCCTCACTTTCATCTGGGTTGTATTATACCAAGATTAGTGCAATTGAATTACATGCCATTGTAAACCAGAAGTTTACTAGCCCAAATGAATACATAACTTGGCATGATAGATTAGGTCATTCGGGAACAACCATGATGAGGAGAATTATTGAAAACTCTCATGGACATTCACTAAAGAACCAGAAGATTCTTAAAACTAGTGAATTTTGTTGTACTGCATGTTCTCAAGGAAAGTTAATTTTAAGGCCATCACCAATAAAGATTGGATTTGAGTCCCCTGAATTCCTAGAAAGGATTCAAGGTGATATATGTGGATCTTTTAGATATTTTATGGTCCTGATAGACGCATCTTCGAGATGGTCACATGTGTGCTTATTATCTTTTCGCAACCTGGCATTTGCGAGATTATTGGCTCAAATTATTCGATTAAAAGCACAATTTTCAGAAAATCCAATCAAAGCAATTCGTCTTGATAATGCTGGTGAATTTACTTCCCAAGCTTTTGATGCTTATTGTATAGCTAATGGAATAAGTGTTGAACATCCAGTAGCTTATGTTCACACACAAAATGGGTTAGCAGAATCACTTATTAAGTGCCTCCAATTAATTGCTAGACCCTTACTTATGAGAACAAATCTCCCAACCTCGGTTTGGGCATGCTATTTTACATGTCGCAGCACTTATTCGTTTGAGGCCAACGAGTTACCATCAGTTCTCTCCTATGCAATTAGCATTTGGCCAGCAGCCAAATGTTTTCCATTTAAGAATCTTTGGGTGTGCGATATATGTTCCCATTGCACCACCTAATCGCATCAAAACAGGACCCTAAAGAAAATTGGAAATATATGTTGGATATGATTCTCCTTCTATAGTGAGGTATCTTGAGATACAAATTGGAGATGTATTTAAAGCCCGGTTTGCGGATTGTCATTTTGATGAATCAAAATTTCCAACATTAGGGAGAGAGAATAAGCTTCCTGAAAATGAACTTAATTGGAATGCATCATCGTTGATCCATTTAGATCCTCGATCAGGGCAATGTGAACTAGAAGTTCAAAAGATTATACATTTGCAAAGAATAGCAAATGAATTGCCTGATGTATTTTCCGATACAAAGAGGATAACCAAATATTATATATTAGAGAAAAATGCTCCAATTCGAATTGATGTCCCAGTAGGACAAGTAGTCACTGAAGCAAATTCACGCCAGAAGCATGGCAGGGCAGAAAATGCCCCAATTCAAATTGATGTCCCAGTAGGACAAATAGCCACTAAAGCAAATACACGCCAGAAGCGTGGCAGGCCTGTCGGTTCCAAAGATAAAAATCTTCGAAAGAGAAAAGAGGTAAATACGATTCCTGTTGAAAAAGACATTGTAAAGACACCTGCAGTTGTCCAAAATTTTGATATAACGCCAGAAGACGTTCAGGTACCTGAAAATTGTGAAAATGACGAAATCTCGATAAATTATATCTTTACAGGAAAGAAATGGGACCGAAATAAGACAATTGTCAATAAAATATTTGCATATAATGTGGCATTAAATATCATGCATGAAAGTAAGGATCTTGAGCCAAGATCAGTCCAAGAATGTCGACAAAAGAATGATTGGCCAAAATGGAAAGAAGTCATGAAGGCTGAATTAGACTCACTTGCAAAACGTGAAGTCTTTGGACCTGTAGTCCGTACACCAGAAGATGTAAAACCTGTTGGATACCGATGGGTATTTGTGAGAAAACGAAATGAGAAAAATGAAGTTGTGCGCTACAAAGCCCGACTTGTGGCACAAGGTTTTTCACAAAGGCCTGGTATAGATTATGAAGAAACATATTCCCCTGTAGTGGATGCGATAACATTGCGTTATTTGGTCAGTTTATCTGCATATCATAAACTACATATGCATTTAATGGATGTGGTAACAACCTATTTATACGGCTCATTAGATCGGGATATCTATATGAAAGTCCCTAAAGGACTAAAGATATCTAAACCATCCAATGAATATTTGCAAGGGTTATACTCAGTCAAATTGCAAAGATCTTTATATGGTCTGAAGCAATCTGGGCGAATGTGGTATAATCGTCTTACTGAGCATCTGACCAAAAATAGATTCAAGAATGATGATATCTGTCCATGTGTTTTCATAAAGAAATCTGCATCTGAATTCATTATAATTGCTGTGTACGTTGATGATTTAAATATCATTGGGACTCCTGAAGAGATTCCAACAATTATAAAAACTCTAAAAAAAGAGTTTGAGATGAAAGATCTTGGAAAGACTAAGTTTTGTCTCGGCCTGCAGATCGAGCATATAAAAAATGGGATCTTTATTCATCAAACAACATACACAGATAAGATCTTGAAAAGATTTTATATGGATAAGTCACATCCGTTGAGTACCCCAATGATCGTAAGGTCTTTGGATGTGGAAAAAGATCAATTCCGTCCTAAAGAAGAAAATGAAGATATCCTTGTTCCTGAAGTACCATATCTTAGTGCCATTGGAGCGCTAATGTATCTTGCTAATAATACGCGACCTGACATATCATTCGCGGTGAATTTACTAGCAAGGTATAGTTCCTCTCCAACCAGAAGACATTGGAGTTGAATCAAGCAAATCTTTCAATATCTTCATAGAACGGTTGATATGGGATTGTTTTATCCGTATGGATCCAAGTCACAATTAGTTGGCTATGCAGATGCTGGATATTTGTCTGATCCACACAAAGGAAGATCTCAAACAGGATATCTATTCACATATGGTGGTACAGTTATATTATGGTGGTCCATGAAATAGACGATTGCAGCAACATCTTCTAATCATGCTGAAATACTAGTGATTCATGAAGCAAGTCGCGAGTGTTTTTGGCTCAGGAGTTTGATCCAATATATTCTGTCATCATGTGGACTGATTGATCAAAAGATAGCTCCAACTGTCCTATTTGAAGATAATACAGCATGTATTGCTCAACTTAAAGGCGGATATATCAAAGGTGATAGAACAAAGCATATTTCTCCCAAATTCTTCTTCACTCATGATCTTCAAAATCAAGGGACAATTGATGTCCAACAGATCCGCTCAAGTGATAATCTGGCAGATTTATTTATAAAGTCACTCCCAAAATCTTCTTTTGAAAGATTGGTACATCAGATTGGGATGCGCCGATTTCGAGATATAAAATAATGTTGGCAAGAGAGGGAGACTGTACTCTTTTTTTTTTGTCAGTTTTTTTCGCCATTGGGTTCTTGACAAGGTTTTTAATGAGGCAATCCCTATCACAAAGGATATTGTACTCTTTTTCCTTCACTAAGATTTTTTTCCACTGGATTTTTCTTTAGTAAGGTTTTAACGAGGCAATAATCCTAAATGGTCATCCAAGGAGGAGTGTTGTGATAAGCATGAGTGGATGCCCATTTAATGAATTGTGACTTCCTTCACAATCTTGGGCGGCCAACCTTTTCGATACAGAATTTGGTTTTATCAAAGGAAGACCATATTTAATTACATTTGAAAGCACAACTTTTATGTGCCTATAAATAAGAATATGATATGAAGCAAATTACACTACAACAATAATAAGAATAGCAAATATTCTTCATTCTCTCTTTCATATTATTCTCTTTCTTATATACTTTATTATAATATAATTAAATATATTAATTATATCCATTATATTGATATAGTAATTCTAGTGAATATTACTAGTAAAATTATGTAATTATATTTCTATATTTTATATTTGTTACCTCTTCCCTATTTATTTATTTATTTTAGAACAAGTGCATCATTTATAGCTAATGATGTATTACATGAGTTAGAGTTTTTTGGGTTTGGGAAGATGGCTCATTACAGCAGACATTGGGCATTCACATTGCGTTGTTTGTGATCTGCCGCGAAAAGAGAAAAAAAAAAGTAGGAAACCAATGAAAAACTGTGGTGGAGATTGCAAGAAGATGGCAGAGAGCTAACCGTCGGTGATTATACTTCTTATTTTTAATAAATTATTTCAAAAAATAAATAATAAAATGAGTAAAATTATCAATTCACGCATGAACCGAAGAATCCAAGCTAATTGGTTCTTGGTGATATGATTTTGTTCAAAAGGTTTGTCTGACTATTCGGATCAGCGGATAGGGGGATGGAGCACCGGATCGGACGATGAATTGGACAACACAACTGGGACTGAGTTTCAATTTTTAAATTTTATAATATATTTATTAAAGAAAAAAAATAAAACTTAGTTTAATTCACAATTATTTTTTTAATATAAAAGAATTTATATTAATAGTAATAAAATTAAGTCAAAATTATTTTTTCAAAATAATTGAATCTTAATTCTAATTATTAATCACAATATTAGTATTCTCCTCAAATTATATGTAATAAAAATTGAGAGAAAAAGGTAAAAATATAGATCAAAAAGATAATCAATAAAAATTTAAAACTAAATAACAAAGCTAAAAAAGTATGCATATAATAATAATATATTGTTTCTGTGAATAATAGTACGGATTTATTTTTTAATAATATTTAGTTATAACTTTAATGTATTCTTTATACTTTTTTGAATTTATTTGAAACACATTTATTTTATTTTTTATAGAACAGAAAGGTAGAGAGAGATAAAGAATGAGAAAAAAAAAGGAGAAAAATAAAGAAGAAAGAGGGATAGAATTTGTTAATTTTTAAAGGAAAATTTTTTATTTTAATTATAATAAAAAATATCTCATCACATATTTTATTTTATCAAATTAGTAATATAAAATATAAACTATAAGTTATACATAAAATAGGAAGGATAGAGAGAAATAGGAAAGAAGAGAGAGGTAGATAAGATGTTGGAGGAAGGGAGTTTATTAATTTTTGAAGAAAATATTTCATCTCAATTTCAATGATAGAGTGTCATGTGGCACATTTTGGTTGTTAAATTAGTAATATAATATTGTTATATTACAATTTTAATTTTAATATTTTAATTTTAATTTAAATTTAATTATAATTATAGAATGTTATGTTGCATATTTTGATTGTTAAATTCGTAATTAGTTATTGATAATGATATATAAGAGAAATAGAGTGGGTGAAAGAAGGTGAGAAATAGAAAAAGAGAAAGAGAGGAGGAGATAACTATTTAATTTTGGTAGAAAATATTTGATTTAATTGCAATGAGAAAGTGACATGTGGTACATTTTAGTTGTAAAATTAGTAATATATAATAGATATTTAAAATTATTTTATATAATATAGTCATTATAATTTTATATATGTAATATTTATAATTATATGACTAGTCATAATTAATAAATATTAAATAAGATAATTTTAAATTATTTAAGTTGATTTTATTTTCTTCTAAATTATAAATTCTAAATATGAGTAATTGATATAACTTATAATAAATAAAAAACTAAACTTTATTTAATTGATAAAGAGTACGACACTTTTTATTTAATAAAAAAATTTAAAAATAACTCCTTAATCTAACATTTAATTTTGGAACTTAATTATTTTTTTCCTAACGAATCAATATCTAATTTATCTGTTATTTTTATTTAAAATAATATATATTAATTTTATTAAAAAATTAATTAATAAGATTATTCAAATATCTAAATTAAAATGATAGGATAATATAAAAAAATTATTTAAGTGGATGTCTATTTTAGTAATTTTTTATCTAAAAATGATTTTGAGTAGTATAATCCAAACATTTATTTTACTATAATCCATTTTGACATAAAGATTGCCAAACATAAATCACATTAACACAAACTTACTTTTCATCAAAATCAAGTTTGCAAAATCAATTCTATGCAAACTCCCGTTTGCAAACTGTAATCCAAACACACACTAAGTAAGTTTGGATTACAGTTTGCAAACGGGAGTTTGCATAGAATTGATTTTGCAAACTTGATTTTGATGAAAAGTAAGTTTGTGTTAACGTGATTTATGTTTGGCAATCTTTATGTCAAAATGGATTATAGTAAAATAAATATTGTTTGGATTATACTACTCAAAATCACTTTTAGATAAAAAATTACTAAAAGAGACATCAATTAAAATAATTTTGAATATTATTCTATTATTTTACTTTAGATATTTGAATAAATCTTATTAATTTATTTTATAATAAAGTTAATATTTACTTACTAAATTAAATAACATATAAAAATTGACAAAATATATTTTAATACATAAAAACACTAATAAATATTATGTTAAAAGATAAAACACTAATGAAATACATAAAAAATAATATCTTATACAAAATTAGTACATAAGAACACTATTATTTTTACTGCATATGATTAATAATTTGATCCTTAATTGAATCTCGAACACGGTCCATTTCTATAGAAGATAAGGTATAATAAAATATAAAGTATAATAAAATATAAAACGAGAACTCACGTAAATAAAAAACTGATCAAAATTTTATAAAACCAACAATATATGTCATATGAATAACAGAAATATAATAAAAAATAAAAAAAATTATATGAACTATATCAAATAAAAAAATAAAATAAACTTCGTATAAGATATAAATACAGTACATAAAAGAGAAAAAAAAATAGAATTCATATGAACAAGAAATAATAAGAATACCATAAAAAAATTAATAACATACTTGAGAGATTAGAACACTGAAAAAAATATAAAAAAAAAAGTCAATAATAAAAATAAGTAAAAAATAAAAAAGAACAAAGTCAAATAAAAATTAAAAAGACACTTTACATATTAAACCTAAAGAATAGTAAATAATAAAAAAATTCATATGAACTAAAAAACAGTAAGAAATAAAAATATAAAAGGGAGTACTATACATTTGATAATATTAAACAAAAAATATTTTATAATTTATTTTAATGTCGTTAGTACTCTTTAATTTAGTATTATTTTGGATTATAAATTTTTATTATTTATGACTATTTTGTTACTTATAATTAGTATATAATAAAAACAAAAATAAAGTACAATAAGAAGTACAATAAAAATAAAAAATAAAAACAAAAAAAAATTCATACAAACATAATATATAATAATCACAACCAACAATATATATTATATGAACAAAAAAATTATAATAAGAAGTAAATAAAATTCATATAAATAAAATCAAATAAAAAAATAAAAAATAATAAAATAAAAATATGAAGAAAAGAACTAAAAATAATAAAAAAAAATTAATATCTAAAAAAAATTGTAACCTAGAACATATAGAAAAGAATATACAGAGAACTACTGTGAAATTATGTAGTTATGTGCATTCTTTTTATAGAAGAAATAAAGGGTACAGGAGGTAGATATGGAATAAATTTCTTACCTAATTCCTCCAACGGTAATTAATCTTCCCAACGTGAACGTAGAAGCTTGAAATTTTAGCTTCACGTGAAACGTACGTTCAAAGGTGAAAACACTTCTGGGTTAGGAATTCTAAAAAGTTGCCAAACATGACAATGGGACATTCAAGACGCTCAAACGGGCTTTTCTATTACCCAACGTGAACCCCAAACAAGTTGTTGGATTACAAAATGACAAAGTTACCACCAAAATAAACAAACACAAGTTACTGCATGTTATAAAATAAATAAGGAAGAGGTAATAAAAAAACACTACTATCAGTATTTACCAATACTATTATACTACTATAATAATAATATATTAATATTATATTAGTAGTGACGTGTACCCCACCAACCTCGGAGATAAGCCCATAACCGATGACCGACCTAAGAACTCGGAAAAACTGAACAAACGCAGAAACTCCCAACTAAATCGTGGACAGGTTAACATTATCTCTCAACCATCACCCACAACCATGGAACTCACTCCCTAAAATCCGATCACGACTCTACACAGGTCAAAGATATCAATAACGGTACTCACCTAACATTTCGAAACTAACACACTACTCATCTATAAAACCAAACCTAATAAACCACGAAGGGTTAGGTCTCATAACTTACTCTGATTCATTACTTTATTCTCTTATTATTCCCACACTTACTTGAGCGTCGGAGTGCTTTTTGCAGGTGCTCCCGCCGCCGTATTTCAGAAGGCCGAGAACTACCCACCGAGTTACCCCTGGCTGACGTATAGCTCAGCTGAGGGCGAGCAATCACTCGGGACAACCATACTCTTCGGCTCACTCAGAACGGAACATTTGGCGCCCACCATGGGGCCCGCATTTAACATAACCCCACTATCTTCTCTACCTAGTTCTGTGTTCTTTTCTTTTGCAGGATTCCCAATCTTTCAACATGGCTGATAATGGAGTTCATCAACTCAGTCAGACCGAACTTATGGCCCAGATGGCCGAGCTGCAAGCGGAAGTCAAGAGATTAGCAGAGCTATCAACCCAGAACAGCAAACGAGAGGAGGGTAATTTCAAAGGCTCAACCCAAGGCGGCACCGATCTAATAGGCGTCAACCCCCCCAAGGAGAAACTGACCTTGGACAACCCATTTTCTGAAGAAATCACGAATTATCAAATGCCGAAGCATTTCACACTTCCTTCCTCCCTTGAGCCATATAAAGGGATTGGTGACCCCCGGACTCACATTAAAAAATTTCAGTCTATGATGTTTTTCAATGGACCTAATAACGATCCTGTACTTTGCAGAGCTTTCCCTACTTACCTTGACGGAGCTGCTCTGCTTTGGTTTTCGAAATTACCTGCAGGATCAATCGCTTCCTTCGAGGAACTAGCAAGGTCTTTCATCGACTACTTTGCAGCAGCATGAATCTACGTACACGGATCGGACTACCTCAGCACCATCCGCCAGGGTCCACAAGAAAGCTTGAAGGATTATATGACCAGGTTTACAGAAGCCACCATGGAAATACCTTATCTAAATCCTGCCGTCTACCTACATGCCCTCAAAGCCGGTCTCCGACCTGGAAAGTTCAGAGAAATAATCGCGGTTACAAAGCCGAAGACACTAGAAGAGTTCCGGGAAAGAGCAGCTGGACAAATGGAGATTAAAGAACTCCGTGAGGCCGACAAAACTGAAATACGACCAAGAAGGAAAGAAGACAGAACACCAAGGTCGGTGAACACTAAAGACCTCGGCAAACCATTCAAGCTCACCCCAAAATTCGACAACTACACCAGATTTAACACGAAGAGGGAAAATATAATCAAAGAAATACTCAACGCCAAAATTATAAAACCACTAGCGAGAGCTGGGAGCTACCAAGATCAGCGATTCGTCGACAAAAGTAAACACTGTGCCTTCCACCAGAAGTATGGTCACACAACCGACGAGTGCATGATAGCCAAAGATCTCCTGGAAAGATTAGCTCGGCAGGGCCTCCTAGATAAGTACGTTGAAGGAAGGAAGTGTAAGGAAAGTGACAAGAACAAAGAAGAACGCCAGCAAGCAAGGACACCAATAGATGGTCAAACAACAACCCACCTAAAGGGGTTATAAACTGCATATCAGGGGGATTCGCAGGGGGAGGCGAAACAACCTCGGCACGGAAGCGAAGCTACCGTGCAATGCTAGCAATCGAAGGAACAACGCCACCAAATAACAAAAATACGCCCGACCTAGAAATCACTTTCAACCAAACTGACATATGCTCGGCTGCCCCTCACTCAGAGGATCCAGTGGTAATCTCTATCCAAACAGGCGACCTTTTGGTAAGAAAAGTCCTTTTGGACCCAGGTAGTAGTGCAGATGTCCTTTTTTACTCTACTTTTTCAAAAATGAATCTATCTGAAAAACTAATGCAACCCTCATCCGGAGAATTAGTAGGATTCTCTGGAGAAAGGGTGCCGATCAAGGGTTATATATGGCTAAGGACAACAATGGGAGATGACTCGTTATCAAGAACCATAGACATACAATACCTAATAGTTGACTGCCCCAATCCTTACAATATTATTCTCAGAAGACCTGCTCTGAACATGTTCAGAGTAGTCATATCCACTTTTCATCTATGTGTTAAATTTCAGGCACAAGGCGGCGAGATAGCGACAATACATTCTGACCACCAACAAGCTCGGCAATACTATAATGCGAGCCTGAAGAGGTCGGACACAAGCCAGAAACAACATAAAGTCCAATCGATACATGGCACGAAAGTTTTGTCCCTAGCCGAGCTTGATCCTCGAGGAGACACTCAAGAAAGACCTCAAC
Organism: Arachis ipaensis; assembly: GCF_059453495.1. Lineage (NCBI taxonomy): Eukaryota > Viridiplantae > Streptophyta > Magnoliopsida > Fabales > Fabaceae > Arachis > Arachis ipaensis. The sequence continues at coordinate 17,928,980 of NC_142440.1, read as the reverse complement.
CAGCAGATGAGCTTCAGAAGATTCAACTAACCCGCACACCGGAACAGGTAACATACATCGGTCAAGCACTACAGGGACAAGAGAGATCGGAGCTGATAAGAGTATTGCAAGCTAATGTTGATCTATTCGCCTAGACCCCAGCAGACATGCCCGGCATAAGCCCAGACATAATCTGCCACAAGCTAGCCACTGACAGAACAAGTCGACCTATAGCTCAGAAGAAGAGGAACCTCGGGGAGGAAAAATCAAGGGCAGCCCTTGAAGAAATAGAGAAACTCCTTAAAGCCAACTTCATCAAAGAAATCCGCTTCACCACATGGCTCTCAAATGTGGTAATGGTAAGAAAAAACTCAGGTAAATGGCGCATGTGCGTCGACTTTACAGATTTAAACAAAACATGCCCTAAAGATGCTTACCCTTTGCCATGCATCGATAAACTCGTAGACAATGCATCAAGTTTCAAAAGCTTGAGCTTCATGGATGCATACTCTGGCTACAACCAGATCCTTATGCATCCAGAAGACCAAAGCAAGACAGCATTTATAACAGAACATGGTAATTTCTGCTATAGAGTCATGCCATTTAGTCTAAAGAATGCAGGTGCAACCTACCAACGACTGATGGACAAAGTATTCTGGCACCAAATAGGTCAGAACATAGAAATTTATGTGGACGATATGGTCGCCAAGACCACACAAGGGCGATCACAATGCAACGACCTCAAGGAAATATTCGAACAGATTCGATCATACAATATGAGACTCAACCCGGAAAAATGCGCCTTTGGAGTTCAAGGAGGCAAATTCCTCGGATTTATGCTAACCTCACGAGGAATCGAAGTGAACCCTGAAAAATGCGAAGCAATACTCAACATGGCAAGCCCTAAAACGATGAAAGAGGTACAATAATTAGCGGGAAGGGTAGCCGCCCTATCTCGATTCTTGCCAGCAGTATCAAGCCGATCATACCTGTTCTTCCAGACGATCTTAAAGAATAAAAAATTCCAATGGACAAAGAATGCGAGAAGGCGTTTGCCGAGCTTAAAACTATCCTATCATCACCACCCGTGCTGCAAAGACCTGAAATCGGTAAACCTCTATATTTATATTTGTCTATTTCCAATTGCTCTATAAGCTCGGCTCTTGTCATTGAGACAGGGAAGACACAACAGCCGATATACTTCGTCAGCAGAGTCATGCAACCAACGGAACAAAGGTATCCGAGGATAGAGCAGCTAGCCTTAGCACTCGTGGTCACAGCAAGAAGACTAAGGCACTATTTCCAAAGCCACACAATAATAGTAAGGACAAACCACCCATTAAGGCAAATACTGACAAAACTAGAACTGGCCGGACGTTTGACCAAATGGTCAATCGAACTCTCAGAATTCGACATCCAATTTCAACCAAGATCGGCCCTCAAAGCACAGATCCTTGCCGACTTCATCGCGGAACTGACTACTGATGAGCACAACAAAACATGGGAGTTACATGTGGACAGAGCATCAAGTCGGGAAGGAAGTGGGGCCGGGATAATCCTGAAAAAAGGAGACGAAGTGGTAGCTGAACAAGCCCTACAGTTCCATTTTTTGGCAGGCAACAACCAGGCCGAGTATGAGGCTCTCATAGCAGGACTCAAACTAGCCCTAAGCCGCCAAGCACAAAACCTGATAGCCCATTGTGACTCCCTTCTGGTAGTTCAGCAGATCCGAGGAGAGTTCCAGGTAAAAGATCCCTTGCTAGAGCAATACTGGCTCATAGCAAAGGATCTCATTTCAAAATTCAGCTCGTTTACTATACTACATGTGCATAGAGAAAAGAATGTTAGAGCAGACATATTATCCAAACTCGCCGCCACTAGGGCAGATACACAAACATCAGCACTATCACAACTTACACTCACAAAACCGAGCATTGAACTATTATACATAGAAAACATTAACCGCCTCCATGACTAGAGAACACCTTTTCTTGAGTACATAAATACAGACACCATACCCAGGGACGAGCTCAACCCACAACACTTCAGACGCAATGCGAGCTACTACACAAAGATAACAGGAGAGCTGTACAGGCGCGGTTTCTCACAACCATTGCTAAAATGCTTAAGCAAAGATGAAGCAAAAGAGGTGATGGACGAAGTTCACGAGGGCGTATGCGGAAACCACATGGGAGGACGAGCTCTCACGGCAAAAATAATCCGAACAGGATACTATTGGCCGACCATGAAGAGGGATTGCATAACAAAAGTCAAGACATGTGACAAATGCCAAAAGCACGAAGCCATCTCTACAAAGCCGGCCGAGGTATTACACAGCATGGAGGTAAGCTGGCCTTTCCACAGATGGGGGCTCGATATCCTCGGCCCATTTCCAATAGCACTAGGACAGGTAAAATTTCTTTTAGTATCAATAGACTACTTCTCAAAATGGATAGAAGCACAACCCTTATCAAGAATAACAGCCGAAAATGTACGATCTTTTATATGGAAAAACATAATATGCCGATTTGGAATACCAAAGGAAATAATATTAGACAATGGTAGACAATTTACAGATAATAAGCTCAGCTCATTTCTAAAAAATTTTAATATACAGCATCATTTTAGCTCGGTCGAACACCCACAAACCAATGGGCAGGCCGAAGCTGCTAACCGAGTTGTATTGCAGGCAATAAAGAGAAAGCTCGATAATGCAAAAGGCGAATTGGCCGAGCTAATCCCGGAAATATTGTGGAGCTACAACACCACAGTACAAAACACCACGAGCGAGACACCCTTCAGGTTAGTCTACGGTTCAGAAGCGTTAATCCCTGTAGAAATCGGGGTCCCCACGCTAAGAGCCGAGCTATACGACGAACAACATAATATAAGAGCCAGAAATGCCGAGCTTGACCTGGCCGAGGAAGACAGGAAAATCGCCGCCATCAAAGAAAGAGCCCAGAAACAACTGGCAGAAAGGAAGCACAACAAAAAAGTTGTGCCGAGGACGTTCGTGGAAGGCGATCTAGTCCTCAGACGAACAGAATAAGCCAAACGACCTCATTCACACGGCAAGCTAGCCGCAAATTGGGAAGGCCCGTTCCGAATATCAAAAGTACTCAGAATGGGGGATTACCAACTTCAGACACTACAAGGCAACACAATGTCAGGGAACTGGAATGTTTCCTCCCTAAAAATATACAGATCATGACTTGTACAATCAGCGAATGAAGGCACTCTTTTTTCCCTTAGAGTTTTTTCCCAAAAAGGATTTTGCCTAAGGAGGGTTTTAACGATGCCGGACGCACAATACGTTCAAAGAAATGCGAATGACTATTTTTAGACAAATCCAATTCTAACCAACAAATCCGGAAACAATAAAGCATATGCTAACACATTCATAGTAAACGATATTTCCAAACTTGTCCAAAACATGGCCGAAACAAAAAAAAAAACATCATTCAAGTTCCAAAACAAAGTCAAACAGACCAAAACATCAGTCTACAAAGCTAAACTTGGCCAAACAGAAAATAAATTACAAAATATACAAATCAAGAAGGAGCATTCTCATCATGCTCCTCGGCAGTACCATCCACGATCATTTTCCCACCAACCACGATCTTAGTCACGTCCAAACGGTCACAGTCAAAGTCAGGAGCCAAGAAGGAGATCTGGCTAACAGCACGATCAAAGTCAGAGGAAAACATCTCCATTCATACCTCCTCCAATTCATGAACCCGAGCAGTTAACTTCCCTTTGGAAACATCACTCTCTTTGATGTCAGCTTGCAACAACCGAACCTGATCCCTTAAACGAACAACCTCCTCCTCCGAATCCTTTGCCCTGGTTACAGCACTAACCACGGCATCATCTTTCTCCTTCAAAGACCTCTCCAACTCAGCAACTCTTTCCTTATAAGATTTCTCAAGCTGAGAAGCCTTATCTACAACCTCCTGTTGTTCAGCGCCTATGAGCTCGGTAGTACGGCCAATACACAGTAGACGAGAGGCAACGATCTACAAAAACCACAAAACATAAGGATCAAAAATCCCAAAAGAAAATAAAAGAGCCCATAAAGAAAACCGACCTGAACAAACTTCCCAAGGGCCTCCATGCCAACCCGTCGAGTCATTAGCATGTCCCCCGAGTACTGGGACGCCCTATCTAAAAGCTCGACGAAATTGAATTGTTCACTCCACAAAGACTGAGAACTAGACCCAGGAACGAAGCCATGAAGTTTCTTCTGACGGTCAAAAGCTACCCCACCACCCCCATGAGCCTCCTGCTCGTCCTCCGAGATGATCTCCAACGACCTGTCATTACCGTCCCTCCTCCTCTTATATGAAGACGTCGGCTGGGCAGCAGAATAAGCAACTTGACCACCACCATCCTTCTGCACCCCCGCACCACCAGTACCTTTCTCTTTCTTCTTCTTCAAGAAGGACTGAAACTTCGTCGAATCAAGAAGAGGAGCTCGGCCACCTGAAAGCACCAAAAGTTAGAAAGCATAATAACGTCAACAAACCTAATAACAGACAAACAACGATACCTATATACGCTTTCAAACTCTCATTATCACCGGAGTCATACAAATGCAGAAGTTTAGAAATCGATAAACACTCTCCGGCAGCGAAGCTCTCAACCAAGAAATCTAAAAGGGAATCTTCCTCCTCACTCCGCTCAAAGGCTTCAAGAATCTGACTCGGCTCGGAACACCAGTAAAGAGAAAACCTCTCAATAAGCTCATTATCCAAATAGAACAGGTACTCAGTCTCAGCTGTCCTAACTTTAACAAACAAGGATTTAAAATTCTTGAACGAAGATTTGTACAAGAGAAACAAGGAACGACCCGGAAAACTACTAAGACAAACCCACAAACGCTTTCGAACGCCTTTTGACTAAAACAAAGAGAAAAACAGGGGCAACGAACAAGGAAAAGAGAGGAAATCCATCAAGCACTCAAAGGCATGAAGAAATGCCCAGGAATTTGGGTGAAGTTGTGAAGGTGCGCAGTTGAGCTGCGTAAGAACGTCACACTCAAAAAAAGTAAAGGAAAATCTCACACCAAGTTCAACGATACAGGGGGTATACATGTAGAAATACCCCCAATCGCCCCTCCTCTCACAAACCCTATCAGTATCAGAACAGGGAAGGAGTTCAACAGAAGCAACAGAACCGCCCCTAACAACATTCAGACTACCCAAATCAGATATGGACTCGGCAGTAGTAAACGAGGAAGAACGAGTCCTAACGTCGTCATGGACCTAGTGATACGGATCATCTTCCCTCTCCTCAACCGCTTTCAACTTTTCTTTCCCCTTCTCTCTCGCCATAGCAGTAATAGTAACAAGCGACGAAAAGAAACACTAACCTTGTGAAGACATGAGGAAGGTTAAACCGTAAAAAATTGTTTTCTTCTCAAGCAAGAACCGTTTGAGCTGCTTTCTACTTTCTTAGATGCGTACTCGTCTCGGTCCTCATCTATCCCCTCTATCGGCTTCGTTCGAATCGGTCGTCTACGATCGTGCCAAAGGATCTCATTGACTGTCCAAGCTCTCTTTTCGGTCTCCTAGGGCGTCTCGGTCTACTTGCCTCGTCGGCGTGCATTTCTTCCTAAATAGAGGACAGTACCCCCTTTCTCCCTATCGGTCTTTGCGGTCTTTCCTTTCTTTTAGGAAGTCATTGGGTGACCCTCCACCAAGCTCCGAACCCGAGTCGACAAGGTTGGCGGCCACAACCCTACCTGGAACGACAAGTTCCTCGCCAGCGACACCTCCGGAATCTCCGTCGCCATCTACGCCGTCGGCACCTTCCGCCTCATCGGCACCGTCAGGTTCCTCATCAGCAACATCCTCTCCTCTCCCGCCGACCCCGACGCCGCCAGAACACCCTGCTTCAGCGCCGTCCAGATTCGCCGGCCGTCGGGGAGGTTCCACGGTCTCTCGCTTAGCTCTGTGTCCTCGCCGCTGTTGGAGTAAAGGCATGCCCTGGGCCAAGAAAAGTAGTCCTTTCATTGGCTAACGGGATTACGCTTCCGAAGCAAGGTGCAGCTATTATTGCAAGCCCACTAAATTAGTGAGAACCTTAGTCAATAACTACCATTAACGTGGAAAACCAAAAAACATAATGGCACATTAAATGAGGCACGCCCCGCAAGAGTAACCAAAGAAGTCTTCTCAAATTCTTTTTTCCTTCAATGGGCCACAGAGGCCCAGCAACAACAAAAAGCTATAAAGCCACAAAAGAGGGGAGTCAATAACAAGTCAACTAAAGTTCGCCTACCGTTCTTCCGTACAACACTAGCCGAACTTGGGAGCTATGATGTGTACCCCACCAACCTCGGAGATAAGCCCACAACTGATGACCGACCTAAGAACTCGGAGAAACTGAACAAACGTAGAAACTCCCAACTAAATCGTGGACAGGTCAACATTATCTCTCAACCATCACCCACAACCACGGAACTCACTCCCTAAAATCCGATCACGACTCTACACAGGTCAAAGATATCAATAACGGTACTCACCTAACATTTCGAAACTAACACACTACTCATCTATAAAACCAAACCTAATAAACCACGAAGGGTCAGGTCTCATAACTCACTCTGATTCATTACTTTATTCTCTTATTATTCCCACACTTACTTGAGCGTCGGAGTGCTTTTTGTAGGTGCTCCCGCCGCTGTGTTTCAGAAGGCCGAGGACTACCCACCGAGTTACCCCTGGCTGACGTATAGCTCAGCTAAGGGCGAGCAATCACTCGGGACAACCATACTCTTCGGCTCACTCAGAACGGAACAAGTAGTATACGAAAAGAGAAAATAACGAAGTGCTTTATATTGTTGTGTATATAAGACATAGAGAAAATATTTGTTTGTATTATTGATTGTTATTGCTTGTACGAAAGTGAAACTATATTTCACTATTTATTTATAGAGGTTACATGCTTACTTTTTCAAAACTTCTTTAATGTCATTTACTTTAGAGAATGTGAACCGCTCACAATGAATGGGCATCCACATCATCACCTTATCACAACACTGCACTTACTTTATTGCTAATTCTTATTAGCGCTCCATTGATTCCTTCCAATATTAACAGAGACTACTACATAGTACTTTTTTATTGGCAAGTCAAATATTAGCCACCAGTATAGTCACCAGAGACCTGGCCATATATATATAGGATTTTTTTTATTATTTATATTAGAAAAAGTAATGTTTCAGCTGTATTAATATATGCTAATTTGGTGCATTGAGCAATTTGATATTAACCATTTTAATCGAAATTCTGTTTTGCTTTCTTTCTTTCTCTCACTCTCTCAATCGTTCCCCTACCACAGACAAAATTATCATAGTTATTTGTCTTACAGCCATATATGCATAAATTGTACCATCTCCACATAATCCGGCGATCAAGAGGACGTGACAGCAGGTTCTTCAATAGAAAAAAATCTACCACCAACAATAGAAATGACAAGAGTGGAAGTGAAACAAACAAAAAAGCACTAGGTTAAGAACTATTTTTCAGCGATTTTTAGAGTTCTAAAGTCCTACAAGAAACCTTGAATTTGTAAAAGGAAACAAATGAAAGCAGTTCAAACATTTCATTACGACTTACAAGTGACAACATATATTCATTAAGGCTATGTTTGGTAGAAATAGAGAGGAAAGAAAGAAAAGAAAAGAAATTGAGTGAATTTTTATTTTTTTAGATGTATTTGGATGAAAGAAAAATAAGAAGGAAAGAAATATTATAAAAAGACAATTTTATTCTTATATTATAAATTATGTAGAAAAAAGTAAAGGGGTAATATTGGAAATAGAGAGATAGATTTAGTTTTCTCTTTATTTTCTTTTTATTGTTGGAGGGAAAAAAATTGGTAGATCTCGCCAATATTTTTCCATCTATTTTTTTCCTCTCCTATTTCTTTCCTCAACCAAACAAAAGAAAATAACTATTTTTCTTCTTATTTTTTCTCTCCTTTTTTCTTCCTCCCATTTTCACCTCAAACAAACACACTCTAAGAGAAGGAAGTGATGGATTTGCCATCAATCATATTGGAATTCCTATATACTCTCTTGCAGTTATGTAACTGAATAAGCTAAAATAATATTTTTATTCTTAGATTTTTTATACAGATACGTAATTAACTTTTCTGAATTAAAGTAACATCATTTGATAATTTTAAGTTGACATTCTCAAGCAAAGATTTTTAGTTTCATGAAATACTAATAAAAGAATATGAAAAAATTAATGTTCTTAATTAGAGGCATTTATGCTTATAAAAAAATTTGGTAATAAAAAAGTTTCAGCTATAATTAGCTAAAACTTTTTATAATATACTTCATTTACATTATTTTATTTAATAATAGTTTTATTTTTTAGCACACTCTCTTATTATTTCACTTATCATATTCTTATCAACTCTATTTATTAATGATATTAATTATAATATTATATTCCTTACTATTAGGCATTTTTATAATAAATACTTAATATTCTCTTTTATAATTTAATTTTTATATTTAAGAATATAATAAAGATTAATAATAATAATTAATAACAATTATGATTTATCATTGTAATTGATTCTTGTTCTGCTCCTTCGCCTAATGGAAATATGATAATATCACATAAATTCAATAATTGTAATTGATTATTATCATAAATGTTTTTTTGTTTTATTATTATTATTATTATTATTATTATTATTATTATTATTATTATTATTATTATTATTATTATTATCATTTTTGTTCTTTATTGTAATTAATTTTCTATTTTTGTTAAGTCATTTATCATCATTCAATGGAGAAATACAAAATCTAAAAACTACCCTAATATAATTTTATTTCCGTTAATTCAATTATTTTCATTCAAAATTCACAACTCTAATACCATTACAAGCACAATTAGAATAGGTTAAAGAATTTTACAAGAAATTATCTTTATCATTACATTACAAATAGTATGTCATTTGAATTCTACCTTAATACAGTACCTATGGTAGAAAATGCTGAAGAATGTGAACAACAGATGGACTCACTCGACGAGGTTGTTGTCAATCAATATTCAAGAATATGAAAAACTCCACTAGCTTTGATGAGGTATGGTAATAAACTGATTAATTTTTTTTTTTGTGTTTTTATGTTCGTTTATAATTATATTGTATTAACTAAGTTCATACACATAACATTCATACGTTTATATACTTAACATCCATACTTACATACAACTAACATCTAAAAATTAAATTCATGTTTATTAGATATTACATCCATACACATATCATTTTTTAGTTATTGCTTAAGTAACTATAAAATTAACACAAATGTTTTTAAATTTTTATCATAATTGAGTTTAAAAAACGTCAAATTCTTAAATTAATTTATTCAATTGATAAATTTACTCATAACATCCATAAATTCATACACATAACATCCATAACTTCATATTAATAACATCCATAATTCTGTACTCATAATATTCATAATTTCATACATATGATGTCTATAATTAATAAATTTTTATAATCAATGTTATCAAATTTTAAACTATATATCTTATTGTATTTTTCAAATGATCTCATATGTGTACTAATAGGTCATGATTTTAGTTATTTTAATATTTTTATTTAATATTCATATGTATGCTTATTTATTGATTTTAATATGACGAGTTCATAATTATTTAAAAAAATTTATTTTTTAATTTTTGTTTATATTTTATTTTTTATTTTTTAATAGTCTATATTTAAAATATAAATTATATAGTAGAAGTTGTTAAAAATTTTTAATTTAACTTCCATAATTTTTGCAAAGAATTATTGTATTTTAATGGATAATAATGTGATTGAGAGATGTTAGGAATTTGATTTGGGAGGAACTGACATTAATTTTGGAAAGAATATTAATAACTCTAAATATGCAGCAAAATGATAGGTGATAAGGAGAACAAGGGCCAGTTTGGCTAAACTTTTTAAATAAGTTCTTTTGAAAAATGAGCTTAAAATATAAGGACTTTTATTAATAATAATTTTTAAATAAATTATTTTGTGTTTGGAAAGTTATTGTAGAAGTTCTTGTTTTAAAGTTGTGCATTAAATAAGAGTGATAAAATAGCTTTTGAAAATAGAAAAAGTCACATTTTTTAACTTCTTCAAAAGTTCTTAAGTAACTTTTTGAAAAGTTAAAAGTTTATCTAAAAAATTGTACCAAACACTATTAATGTAACTTTTTATAAGTTAAAAGCTAAAAAAAATAGCTTTTGAAGTTTCCCAAACAGACCCTTAAATGATAAAGAAATATATATCACATGCTTATCAAGAGAATGAAAATTTTTACATGATATTTCTATATTATAATTATTCTTTGGCTACCTAGCACTCCTCTTATACTTAATAGTGCAAAACAATTTAATAGTTATTAATGTTCTTAATAGTGCAAAATGAATGACTTTAGTTTTGATAGCAATGACTTAGTCAAGAGCGAGCTCCCCCCCTCCCCTTTTTTTTAACATTTTTTTTCTTAAAAGTCTGACTTATTTAAGAAAAAAAAAATGTTAAAGCTAAATGATGTAAACCAGCTATATTTATTTTTTATTTTTTTATGTTGTATTTAAATAGGCAATTTTTTACCAAAAAACTAAAAAAAAATTATTTTTGGGCTAAAATATCAACTTTGAGCCAATTTTTTTAATAGATTGTTGAGTTAAAATTTGAAATATTTTGGTTAAAACTTAAAAAAAAAAAAAAACCAATGCATTTCTATATCATCTTACAAATTATAAGTAAAACCTAGTAATTATTCACATCCATACATAAAGATTGTTATAACAAAACTATAACTAATTTACCTAACAAAACAGAATCAAAACATTTAATTAACAAGCTATATAGTTTGTTTTGGTGGAGTACATACTATATAGTTTTGACAGAACATCAAATAGACTTTTTTTTTTCCAATGATTTTTATTTTATTTATGCTCTTTTTTATTATGAGTTATGACCAACTTATCAATGAATTATATAGTTCAAATGACATAGTCTCCCAATACTCACCTAAGAAGATTCAAGACCAAATATAATAAAAGAAAAGGATTATGAAAATTTTGGCAAACCATATGTATTATTACATTTAATTAATCAACTACTTTTTATTGGGTCGCAAAATTCAGTTTTTATATTATCTGACGCTGCAAATTCTCAGAAGAAAACTAAAAAAAATGTATAATTCATAATATAAGAATGACAATTCTAAAAATAAGAACTCTCAATAAAGCTTCCATCCATGAAAGAGTTTAATCATTCTTCATTTTTTTTTTTCTAATCTTCTTGGAATATACAACTTGTTAAACAAATTTTCAGAAACTTTAAGCGATGCATTAAAACATTGCTTGGGTTAAAAATACAAGAATATCAATCTATATAATTTAGTATACACTTCCTACAACATTCAACTCTTCAAAATCTTCCTCGGATGAAACAATCTCCTCATTACTTACATAATCAGCATCTTTCATCACTTCATTGAGTCCATCTATTAAGGGGTAGATCTCATAAGCATGAGGGTTGGAAGTGTCTCCCACCACAAATGGAGAAAACTCATTGCCAACATCAACCCAAGCACAGCCTGGTGCCTTTCTCACACCCATGTTCTTCATGTAACTCCTCACTTCTGCAAGCTTGCTCCAACAACCAGCGTCCGCATACATATTCGCAATCAACACATAATAACCTGAGTGATCAGATTTCATTTCCATCAATTTTCCTGCAGCCCATTCCCCCATCATTGTGTTTCCATGGGTTCGACAAGCTCCAATGAGTGTTGCCCACATTGCGGAAGTTGGCTTGCATGGCATCCCAATAATAACATCCCTTGCTTTGTTCAGATGGCCAGCCCTTCCATAGAGATCAACCATGCAAGCAAAGTGCTCGATGCGCGGCATCATCCCATTAACATCTATCATCTGTTTAAAGAGTAACTGACCCTGAGATACAAGACCAGAATGGCTGCAAGCTGTTAAAACTGCAACCATTGTTACATGGTCTGGTTTAATATTCAACTTGCACATCTCTTCAAATAGTTTTAGAGCAGTTTGTCCTTCTCCCTTCATACCGTACCCCAAGATCATGGAAGTATATGTGACTTCATCTCTTGTACTCAGCAAATCAAACACTCTTCTGGCTTCTAAGACTTTGCCAGACCTCGCATACATGTCCACCAGAGCGTTCCACAATAATAAATACTTATCAAACTCTTCACGCTTCATGATGTAGCCATGAAACTCCCTGCCATGTTGCAGATTAGCTATGCGAGCACAAAGGGGAAGAACACTTGCAATGGTTACAAAATTTGGTTCAACACCCTTGTGTAACATTTCTCGGAAAAGGAGTGAGACTTCCTCAGATCGATCCATGTGTGCATATCCAGAAAGCATCGCATTCCAAGTAACTAAACCCTTGTCTTCCATTCTGTGGAACATTATATATGCATGCCTGAGGTCACTACACCTGGAATACATTGTGATTAATGCATTTCTTACGTTTTCAAATGCATCTAAGCATGTCCTTACAGCATGACCATGAATCTCCTTTCCCAATTTAAGGGCTCCAATGTGGGAACATGCATTCAATCCAACAACCACCGCAACATTGTCCAAATGAATTTTAGTTCTCATCTGAGAAAGCATCTGAAGTGCCCCACTAAAATTTCCTGAATGCAAGCACCCTCCAGCAATGGTATTCCAAATGATCACATTCATTTCAACACCCTCCTCTTGCATGCATCCAAATAGCCAAAATGCTTCCTCCCACATCCCCCTTGAAGCATAACAATTGATCATAGTGTTCCAAGAAACATCATCCCTATGGTGCATTTTATCGAATATTTGGCGAGCAACCTTCAATTCCCCAAACCTACCATACATAGAGACCAATGCATTGTGCACAAACAAGCTCCACCCAATTGAGCTAGCCTCAATAGACTTATGAACCTCCACACCAATAGCAAAATCTAACAATTCCCCACAAGCCTTTAGAACAGAAGGGTAAGTGAAATCGTCAGGTTCAATCCTCTTATTCACCATTTTCTTATACGCAGAAAGACTCTCCATAAAGAGCCCATTTCTAACATAGGAAGATATAACCATATTCCAAGGCAATGGATCCAACCTAGTGGAGCTCTCAACAACAACATTAGCATCAGCAAGGAGAGTGAAACTAGTGTAAAAATTAGTGAGCCTTGAAACCAAAACAGGGTGTTGATCAAGACCCAATGAAATGACTTGGGTATGAAGCTGCTTACCCTGTGGCAATGATTTAAGGTTAGTGCAACCCAAGAGAAGAGAACTAATGGGGTGTAACAAGATATAGGAAGAAGAAGCAGTAGAAGGTGATGGTGCTGCATGTTGCTGTATTTGAAAGAAGGTTTTGAATGCGTTAGACAAGTTGGCTTGGTTGACGAAGTCCTTGAGAGCTGCAACAAGAACACCAACCATAGATGCATTAGTGAAGGCATAGTGTTTGTCAAACTGTTTGGTGGGTTGTTTCCATGATTTGGGTAGGAACCTCTGAACTCGTGAGAGTAAGAGTTTTGTGGGTATAGTTGTAGAAGATGGCATAAACTGTCATGGCCAATAAGGAGCAAGCACATGTCTTGAACAACATTTGATGGATTTGATTCTGTAATAGGGTCGTGGAGCTCAATAATTTTAAGTTGCGAATATGGAGGGAGTACCCAAGTGTGGAAGATGCAGTGCTGTTGGAGAAGTGAGATGTCGTAGATTTTACCTGAAATGGAAGACAAATGGAAAATTGCAAGTCACAGAATCGTAAAGGGATAGTAAATAGTGACTCCTAAATGGTAAATAGTAATCTTTCATAATTCAAAACTAAAATGCAACCAAACTATTAGAAAGAGACTTCATAGTTTTTGGGACGACAATCTAAATTACAACCACCCTAAAGCATTGAGTTCAAAAGAACAAAATCACTAACAGGCAATTCCTCAAACACCTCATGTGCGTCCACCACCAACGCAAATTTCAAGTAAGTACTAACAAAAACACTCCCCACAAACACATCTAATTCCAACCCAAATTCAAAACAACAATACATGAATCTTCTCAACCTTTTATCCTGCACATAAGCAAAAAGGTGACAAACATCTTAAATCCGAAACACCAAGGAGTTGTATAAGTCACTCCTTGGAGCATTATCATGCATAGTAGATTTGAATGAGTTAACAGGAGATAACCATCGTGACAAAGTTTAAATGGCGGCATGATGTTAACGTGCCCACCATTAATGGAATGAACAAGCAAACACAGAACCAGAGTTAATGGGTACCTGTAGAATGCAGACCTTAAGCAACGGCGAGGGAAATATGTGGCGGCAGCGGCATCATGACCCTGACTCCGTCAGCAGCTCACGGTGAAGGGCGAGACTCCGGCGACGGCAAGGCGAGACAAAGGAGTGAGGACCAGGGTTGTTGGTCTTTGTTTTTATGTTTACGTTTTTGGTCGGAAAGGGGTTGCTGGACTAGTCTCACTTTTTGATAGTGTCTGGTCTTGTTCTAAGGCCCAATTAAGATAAAAAAAAAAAATTAATTACTCTAATAATTTTTATAGTTTTACTAAATTTTTAATTATATATCTATATTTTTTTATTTAATTGAGTTTTTATATTACTTTTAATTTTATAATTATATTTTTTTTATATAAAAAATATTAAAATTAACAGAATATTTTTTCTAAAATACATACTCTCAAAGATTCAATTAAGTTTTTAATTATGAATATCTTCAATTTGTGAAAAATATTCAGTTAAATCTAATATTTTTTTACACTATTAAAGACTTAAATATAAAATTAAAAGTAGTATAAAGATTAAAATAAAAAAATACACAAATCTAATTACAACTTTAATAAAATTATAAGAACGAATAAAATAATTAAATCTAAAAAAATAATAAAATAAAAATAAAAGAAAAAAGTCTAATGCAAATTTAAGAATTTTAACTTTGCTGAATTATTGTGAGAAAAAAAAAAGACTTTGCAGAGTTTATAAATTTTGAAAGCAAAAGAGTCTTAATAAAAACTTATATTTTAATTATCAATTTTACATAAAATTAACTATACTTTAGTCTCCACCCATACCACATATATAGGGTCGGTGGACATGCATGCATGCTGAGTCAACCTAGCTGAATTCGTTGGCATATAGCTGCAATTTGTTGAGCAGCCTTTGTTGTCCACAAGAAGAACCCTATACCTTATAAGGCTTCTCAAGTTGCACACTTGCACACTATGTGGCCTCAGTAGGGGGTGATTCGTCCCCCAGCACGTGTTTCTGTTTGTGGTGTTATAATGCTCGTGGCACTGCATCTGCAATTCTGCATGCCCTACAGGCCTGCACAACTTCAACCCTTTCCCAATCTGGACGGTTCTTCTTTATTCTATTTTTTCCATTATTTATTATACCGGACTGGACCGGACACCTCCCCCGCAAGGCCGCAAAGTAATCAAAACGAACCGGACAATAAATTTGGTCAACACATGAGATTATAGTTGTCAAAACCGAATCGGTGATCGAACCGGTCAAATTACTGAATCATTGATTCAACTAATGGATCACTGATTGAACCGATTGACCCGGTCTTATATAAATAAAAAATAAAATATAGTAAAAATTTAAAATTAAAATTTAAAATACATATTTTCACTAACATTTTAAAAATATCTAGCTATTCTAAAACAATATGAAACAGGAACAATAAGTATTTTGTTAATTTTACTCTATCATAAATATTTTTATTTTGTTTTTATATTAAAATAACTATTATTTTCGAATTTTAATAATTTATTAATTAATTTATATCTATTATACTATTATATACTACAAGTATTTATTGAAAAATAATATTAATAGATATTATATAATTATAAAAAAATAAGTGAGTTTATAATTATTGTTAAATAAAAATATAATTAATTTAAAAATAAATGAGTTTATAACTAAAATTAAAATAGATTAAATAGAAATAAATTATTTGCTGAAAGATATTTATATATAAATTTGCATATATACTAATAATAAGCTTAACAGCTTGGTGGTTATGAATATCATGTTTTTCCTTGATGAGGGGTTCGAACTCCGATCGAACCAGTCTTATTGAGTTTGACCGATTTTGATCGGTTCATTTTGAATTTGACCGGTTCGCACTAGTTTGTTGCTTCATCCGATTAAATCATCAGATCAAATCGGTTTAGAATCCAATTCATCGTTTTTCGGTCGAGTTGATCGGTCCGGTCCAATTTTGCTAACAATGCATGAGATTACTGAAAATAAACATTTTTAAAATTAAAAATAATTAATTAATTTACGTAACCACATTTGTTTTTAAATAAATTTGAAGAGTGGACTCGACGGTCTGGTGTATATGTTGGATCCTAGTATCCTGGACTCGACGGCTGGTACTGCTCTTGAAGAGTGGTTTCGGAAGGCCTTGGCTAACAATGAGGCGTCCTTTGGTGCAGGGCTTTGGTGGGTATGGAGACATAGGTGCAATGACATATTCAACACTGACAACCCTTGGACAGACCATAAGGTTGTTGCCTTGGCTAGAATTACCGCCAAGGACTTACAGGTTTACAGGAATCGAAGCAATGCCTTTAGGTCTCTCCGAAATTGCCTGTGTTGGGAACCACCGGTAGGCAATAGTTTTAAAGTTAATTGTGATGCAAGCTTGTATATGGATTCAAAGTTAGCGGGATTTGGGTGTATTATTAGAGATTCTAAGGGAGATTGGATCTCGGGCTGCTCTGGAAGCATTCCTCCTTGGTCTATTATCAGATGTGAATTATTTGCTGCTTGGAGGGGGCTGGTTTTAGCTTGGGATTGCGGTTTGAGGGATATTATATGTGAAACAGATTGCCTTGACATTCTGCCCATCATGCATGAGCTTACAAGTGGGTATCCATCTGAAGTAACAGATTTGGTTCACAAGATTCAGGAGCTTTTATCTCGTCCTTGGCTTGTTCACGTTGAATGGGTGTCCCGAGAAGCAAATAGAGCTGCGGATTGGATGGCTAAATATGGTGCCAAGAGTAACTCTAATCATGTTATTTGGTCTGATCCTAGTGTTGATCTCCAACGAATCATCCGCTCGGATTTAGAATAGTTTTTGCTTTGTTTCTTTCCTTGTTTAGTCACCAAAAAAAATAAATTTGAAGAGAAAAACAATTTCACACACTAAAAATTCCCGTCCAACATCACACGAGGCAAGCGTTGCTACTCTCCAGCTGGACAGTGTAAAAGGAAGAGAGAGAGAGCGCGCTAAATTCGCGCCCTCCTTTTTTGTCTCTGCTATTTCTCCGCCAAGGGAAGGTAGGGGACGCCACCGCATCTTTCGGCGTCTCTGTCTCTACCTTCCCTTTCTTTTTTTCCTTCTCTTTTCTTCTTAGATTTTGATTCTCTATTTCCGATCTACATTCTCCATTCCCTTCCAGATGCCGCTCGCCTCCAATTGTTCGCCCTGCTGCGCCGCGGCTCCTAGAGCCGCCGCAGCTACCGTATCGGAGAGGAGGCCACGGCTTCTGCCTAATGCATGGAGCAATTCCAATGCTACCTATCCATTTCTGCGATTGTCGGAGGTGCATTTCTCGCGATCTTTCGTGATTAAGCTTTTTCTTACTTCGATAATATCTATGCGTATTTTGATCTTGCAGTATATCATACTCGATTTTGCAATTTTAGCTTCGCTTTTAATATATTGGAACTTTTAACCAGTAGAGACGCTATTGCTATACATAATTTCACATCGCTTGAACGATTCCAGCTGAAGCTAATATCAGGCTGCTAATTTTGACATTTGAGCTTCAGATTCAGTTGCAAGTTGTCTAATATTTACGATGATACTTGGTTCCTCACTAGTTATCTCTGTTTTATTTGGTGCAGAATGAGAAGTTCAATGTCTCTCGTTTAGCTGTTAGCCACACTAGCTGGCGAGTTAAAGACCGGACCATATCAATGGCGTTAGTGAGCGACACTTTAGGACAAAGGGAAGATGTAACCAGCTCTTCTAGTATTTTGGTAATCCTCCACTTAGTTTCATGCATTTTTCACGGTTAATTCGTGTGTTACTTTGCTATACTGTGTAAACACTTCACAGTAATAAATAAGAAGGCATAACAACAGAAGAAAATATGTTTATTATAATTATCACTTCACGGCCTGTTTTTGTAATCTCTTTTTCATATAATGAAATTATCTTCAGTATATATATATGCTCAACAGGCTGATTAGACAATTTGGACTTCTGCTTTACTGATGAGAATATATATATATATCTAATTCCATCCAGCATAGAAAGTCGTCGTATACTTGTATTGACATTTTCTTTTTTGGCAGGCATATGAGTTGATTCAAGGTGCAAATGTAAGTATTTTAGTTTCTTGTTTAACCATTTCATATTATAGAAACTGCTTGTATCTAATTCATCTGGTCCTGTTGTGTTCTATTCGGTTCATTAGGGCATAGCTCTCTGTGAGGGAGTGCTGTATTCGTTTAATTTGTATCTTGTTTAGCTATTTTTTCCCATTCAATGCAAAGGACCCGCCCTCATTGACCTCCATTTACACACATATATCTTCTTATTTTAGCCTAATCAGGTTTGGTTGTTGAAGTTGGCATGACTTACTGCATAAGAATGTCAGAAGTAGATTATGCTCTCTTTTGTAATAGAAAGGACTTTTGGAGAAGAAAAAAAACCCTAAAAAAAACTTAATCTCTAAAAAAGGAACCGAAGTTAGCATTTCATTTTCCTGGTCCTTAAAAGAGGATGGTCCACTTTCCTCATCAACATGATTTTTATGTATTGCTACAAAGTGGATAAAGTAGCAACTTCTTTTGAAAATACTAATATACAGCATAATTGTGGTGTACAGGTTAGATGGAATTCTGTTCTGGACAAGTCTATACCTGATCCACCGACAGCTGTTTTTCTACATGGGATCCTTGGTTGCAGAAAAAACTGGGGTAAGTGCTGCTTCTTCAATTGCACTTTAACTTATGTTATCTATGATATTGTTCATCATTTGCGTACATTTTCCATGTATGTTTATTTCAAGCAAATAATTTGTATTATGTGTGTAAATAAGACAAGTGACAATCTTACCCTTGGCATCCATACTAAATGACAACAAATTATTAAATTTGTGTCTGGATTTTTTTTATTATTTTGTAATTCGAGAATCTAGATGTAGTGGATATTTGCATTAAATCCCTTTCTATTTAAAATACATGGATGCATATATGGTTCTCAAAAAAGAAAAAATAAAAGAACGGAAAGCATGTTCTGTTAGTTTAATAATTCACTGATGAAAGAATGATATTGCAGGTACTTTTGCTAAGAGAATGGCCAGAGAGTTTCCAACATGGCAGGTATTTTGCTGCACTTTTTTTCGCTAAGCTTTATTGTATTGCTTGACATATAAATATCCAAGACCAGGCAATAATTAATCAATTTACCATCTATATCAACCAATTTAAAAAATTATAAAGGATCTACTTAAACTGAAAATTGAAGTTACTAAAATGAAATGCTCTTGTTTATTGGTGATTCAATTAAATTAGATCAAGTTTTTAACCTCCTTTATTATGGATTATTTTGTATCATGGGTATCCTAATTTTTAGGTTACAGATATTGCATTATAGAGTTACACAATCTGAATCCTATTTGTTTTTGTTGTTTCTATTGGCAGTTTCTTTTAGTAGATCTTCGATGTCATGGGGATTCAGCATCAATCAATAAGAGAGGCCCCCATACTGTTGCCTCTGCTGCTCTTGATGTTTTGAAACTGGTGCCTTCTCTAGCTTATATAATTGATATAGTGATTTTGCTATAGAATGTATATATCAGTCCCTCATTTCCCACTCCTTTACAGTTCAGTTTCTCTGTCCAATATTGGCTTTACATCTTTGGCTCCTTGGATTCTTATTTGAACTAGATTGTACTTTTTTACATTAAAATGTCCAATGACACAAATTATGGGATTAAAATGCTTTACATCTAAAACTAAACCTCAATATGTTTTATGCCTTTATGGATCATTGTATAAATAATGCAAAACCTTCTTGGAATGTGTATTGAAGCTTTGCTGTTGTATTTAATAGATCTTATTTAAGATTTTTTTGGTTTATATTGCTTTTATAAGTGTAATCTGGTTTTGTTGTCTTGGAATGACTTCCTTTTTGTTCTTCTGGATAGGTACGTAAGCTAAGAATTACTCCTCGTGTGTTAGTTGGCCATAGTTTTGGTGGAAAAGGTTAGTTATTTGATGTTTGACCAAATTTTTATCATTTTTGTGTACATATTTTATAAAAATTTTTTCCTTTAGCTCCTTTATATGTCCTTTTAACTTTCGTTTATTCTGCTTTTCATTTCCATTTTTAGTTGTTTTGAGCATGGTGGACCAAGCTGCAAAACCTCTTGCCCGACCAGTGAGAGTAAGCTCAAAGCCTTTTTTGACGCATAATCTGTGTTAATTATATGGCAATATTTTCATAATTGTGTTATGTGGTTATCAAAACAGCATATTGGTTCATCAGTGTATTATCAGATTGGTTGTGTCAAAGATGTAGAAATTGAATGCATAAAATGTTTTGGTAAAAAATAAATTGAATAATCTTGCAATAATTATTATAGTTATATTTGAGCTTCTTGCTTGTACTTATGTGAGTGCCTCTGAGTTGGTTCTTACTTGTTTTTATGCTATTTTTAGGTCTGGGTTCTAGATGCTACCCCTGGAAAAGTACGAGCAGGTGGAGATGGAGAGGACCACCCAGCAGAACTGATATCCTTACTTAGTACACTGCCAAGGGAGGTAGATCTTCAGTATATTTTTTCAGAAGTATTGATAATTTTATATATTACATTATATAGGTGCTTTCTATATATATAAACCAATATGTTATGTTCTTCGGTTGTCTTCTCAGTCACCTATAATGACTTTTCCTTTCTCTTCTTTTTAGTTTATTTAATGTTAATAATTTGACAGAATTTATATTTCTTGGTTCTATATTGTGAGTGAGTTTTTATTTGTTATGTGATCCTTTCTTTAAGGAAGGTCTCTTCAAAGCGGGATATTGTCAAAGCGCTAACTCAGCAAGGATTTTCCAATGACGTGGCACAGGTATAGTACTATGCGTACTTTTAATACTAACCACTGTTCAATTTGTGGATGTATTATTTCTTGCTTATGTAGTTTATTATTTCATGTTTATCAATGTGTTTAGTACCATATACATGTTCATTCAACAGGTACTTTATGTCCCTCTAATTTTATAACTTTTATTGTTTTGCATGTAGTGGGTTGTGACTAACTTACGACCTACCAACTCTTTTGGATCACGATCATCAGGGTTTTCATGGGTGTTTGACCTGAGGGGAATTGCAGAAATGTATCAATCCTATGAAGAAACAAATTTGTGGTATTTACTGTGATTTCTCATAGCAATAATAGCTGAGTAGATATTGTAATGCCTCTGACTTATCTAGATTTGGGATGGGGTTCATCCTGCCTTGATATGAAGTATAATACTGAAAGTTCCTGTATTTCTTCCGGTTCATTTAATATATAGTTTGTCCCACTGAAACTATAATTCCATGGTTGGTGTAGTTTACAGATGCCAGGATTAGTGACTTCTTCAATCACATGGAAATTTTAAATTTAGTTTTTCTGAACTAGATTACATACAGAGCCAATGCTATTTTATGCTTCTGTTTCTAGGAAAATTGTTGAAGATATTCCTCGAGGTGTTCACATGAACTTTTTGAAAGCAGAAAGAAGCTTACATAGGTGGGCTCTTGAGGATCTTCAACGAATTCATGCTGCAGAGGAGCTCGCTTCTGAGGAAGGAGGTGGAGTTGAAATGCATGTTCTTGAAGATGCTGGCCACTGGGTATGTTATATGGTGTTATAATTTCAAGTGTATCTCTTTATATGCATATTTTTCACCTTACATGTGTATACTCAAATAATGAATAACATAATAGCATTGTTGATTTTAGTCCTAAGTTGGCGCTGTGATTTTAGGCTTATTGTAATTGATCCCAAATCCAGATAAAAGGTTGAGTTCCACAGTCAATAGTGAAATTATAACAGATGAATCTTCATGAGCAGCCCCAGCTAGAGAGAAAATGCTTATTTCTTTATGTATTATATTCTTATTGCCAAGTGCCAATTTGTCAACCTGTTTGATATTAGTGAAACTTTGGATAATATGAACTTGAAGGTCGGGATATATTCTTAGCAAACTAATACACTTTCCTTTAATCATCCTTCAAAGTCCTTGACCTATTTTCGGTCTTTAATTCTGTGCATCATAAGTACGTGCTCATGTCTACAAGTTTGTCATTGCTTGGTATATATAATGGTGAAAATAAACTTGAAGAAAAAGTTATTCTTACCTGGTAATTATTTTACCAAGATGCGAACAGAGATAATTACTTTATCAAGACTGGTAATCGTTTATTAGGGTATATATTAATGATGAATGAGGATGTGCTGTGTCTTGCGGAGCTTTTGCATGACCATCTGATTTTTTTTTGGGTTCAAGGATTTAACTTTGTTTATCAACAGGTACATGCTGATAACCCAGATGGGCTCTTCAGGATACTATCATCCTCATTCTGGTGAAGGAAGATTTGAATATCCAAATGTGCACACTGCTTGAGTAATTTATTTTATATCTTGGG
Organism: Arachis ipaensis; assembly: GCF_059453495.1. Taxonomy (NCBI): domain Eukaryota; kingdom Viridiplantae; phylum Streptophyta; class Magnoliopsida; order Fabales; family Fabaceae; genus Arachis; species Arachis ipaensis. Next base: position 17,906,238 of record NC_142440.1, on the reverse strand, counting down.
TGAACTTGCCTTCAAAGTATGATTTCATCAAATGTTCTATTGTCCTTTTTCTTTTTTACCACCAATACCTCTTGTATATATACTTTTTCCTCCTCCTCCGTCTCCTCCTCCTTATTTTTTTAATTGTGATTTCTCCTTCTGATAATGAAATATACGGGTAGAGTGTCGACTTAAGGTTTAGTTGTTTAATGAGTTGTGTGTTTGACCTGAACATGATTTTTGGGTCATAACTGTCTTAGAGACACAGAATTTCAATCTGTGTTTCTGATGTACGAAACGTTATATATGTAATGTTTGAGATAATATTAAGCTCTCGATGACTTTTTTAAATTCCGTAATATCTTCCATTCCTTTTTATCCTTATTTATTTAAGAGAACTTTTGAGAATTCAAACCTCTTTTTGCTGTCTAAATTCGTCTAAAAATTAATTTATTCGCTAAGTTATGTGTGAAAATTGATTCCTGACCATACAAGTGATGTTAAAAAATTTCATCAACAGAGGGGCATTGTTGTTAATGAGGGGTTGTTTTAGGTCTTGTAAAGCCGGGAATCCATAAATTTTCTGGAATAGTGGCATAAGGGTAAGACAGTAGATTTAGATTCACACAAAAAAATTGGATTTTTCAAAAAACATTTTATAAAAGTATATCCACAAACAAATTATGCGAAACTATTTAGAGGGTACATAGAAGTATAAGCATGTATTTATTTAAAAGGATTACCAGATTAATAAGCATAACTATTATTTTTTGGGTGCTAGCATAACACTGCATTGATTCTTTCAAGTTTCAAATATCAGATTAATTAAAATAATGATTATTTTATTTTATTTATACATATTCTCAAATAATTCAATTTAAAAATAATAAAAGTATTTTATATATAATTAAAAAATAATATTAAAAGAATTTACATTAAAACCATCACAAAATATATAATATAAGAATAAAAGAGTGCACAAGAATATCTAAGCATATATTTGTAATAATATAAAAAATAACTTGTTTTTAAATATATAGCTAAAAAAATATATTCATACATAAGTTTAATTAAATAACAAATGGGTGTGATCTTATCCAGAGGAGGTTGGAGGGGAAATGGAGAACGGAAAGAAAAGGAGGGAAATTGTTTGTGGTGTTTGGATGCTCTCTCTCACTCACAAGACGCGTGGACGTGGTGATGTCATACGCCAAATACTCCCTTCTCTTCTTCCTTCTCATTATATTATCATTACTCTCTCTCTCTCTCCAATCCCCTAATTTCATTTCTCTTCTCGCGACGCCAGTGGCAGTGTGCACAGTGGGTGGTTTCTTCTTCTTCTTCTCTGCTCATTCTTCACTCGTAACTTCTCAACCCTTCCTTCTTTCTTGTTCTAATTGTATCTCCTTTTTTTTTTTTTGGTGACTTATTGTATCTCCTTTAAATTAATGCTGAATACTCCTACTTTTATTCTGAATATATTCATTTTTTAGCTCTCATTTCCGAGAATCTCAATACTAATTCTCAACGTCTTCCTTTAACAATTGCATCCGTCATCTGATACCCAATGCTCTTGCTATTTCCTAATGCTTCCTCTTCTCTTTCCTTCCGTAACAATTAGTATAGTTTACCAAATTTCTACGATGAAGATTATGCTGCCCTTTTTTTTCCTTGTCTTCCCAATTTCTTTTTTTTTTCTACGAGGAAATTACTATTTTGCTCAGGATTTGAGTTTACTTATTTATTCATATAATTTTACATATTATGTAGATTAATGTGATATGCCGAGGGTTATTGATGTGAACTGTGAAGTGTATGGACCATTGATGGATCATTTTATAGTAACTGTCAAGTTCTGAACAAATATGTCTCAAGTTTTGATTTTTGACTTTCAAGGGTGTTGTTATTATCTTTCTCTTTCTTTTCACGGTGGCCTCCCTAAATGTTTACTTTTGATGTAAAAATAGCATTGCTCTCTTGACATAGGGTTCTTATTCCTTGACTGGAGCCATCGATTTACAGAAAACTTATTTATATTAGAACTAATGGTTCCGTATAAATGACTTGCCTGACATGATAATTTCATTTTCTTTGCTTTGCTTTCAGTACGAATAAGTTTTCGAGTTTGTGAGAAGCTTTAATGTTCTTCAAAAGCAGTAATATTACAGCTAGGATTTTCGATCGTCAGATTTGCACTCCTGCTCCTGGCACCAGTGTAATTTCTTCTTTCTACGTATTATATTTAAGATGGTTTCTTCTGTGAATTCTTACAACTTTGATCTTTCTTCGCCTCCTTCTAGTTTACTGTGTTATTTGGTGAAGTATAATCAATAATGTGAACACAATTATTAAGGATGATTACCAATATTTATTCTTAGCTACACGAGGTAGTAGGCATTTCAGGGAAGGAATTGATCTTAGTGTTTGTTATTGTTTGTGTTTGTTTTTGTTGTTTTGATAGGAGTTGGGTGGGTAAATGCCGAACTACATCTTAGAAATTTTTCAACTAGCTTGGTGGGAAATTTTGGAATTGCTCTTGTTCCTCTGTTGAAGGAACCTGAATTGAATTTAATTTTTGCAGGTGTCATTTAATTCTTGCAGGTTCATTATGCCAGGAAGTTCTATGAAAACTTGGTACCAAGTTACACGGTATACGAGGTTGAATGCCCAGACCATTCATTTCGTAAATTCACTGATGATGGTCAATACCTTATAAGTTTTAGCAGAAATCTGCAAGAGCTGATTGTTTATAGGCCTAGATGGCTTTCATTTTCATGCAAAGATGAAGACTGTGACAACCATGATTTGCCGTTGAAAGCAAAGAGATTTGAGAGTTTTTTCACTCAATTATATTGTGTACCACTTGCTTCTTGCAATGAACTCATATGTAAAGACTTCTTTCTTTATATGGAGAGTAATAAATTTGGACTGTTTGCCACTTCTACGGCCCAAGTTCATGATGCACTTGCTGTTGGAGGAGCTGTCCAGGGTGTCCCTTCAATAGAAAAGATAACTTTCCACCTCTTGAGGTGTTTATTCATCTTTCTCTTGTATCCACGAACACACGCACATGCATGCACATTTCAAATAAAATAAAAAACCACATTTAGGTTACTTTCTAATTACATCTCTATTCATTTCTTTTTTTGGTTTCCTATTATATATAGGTTGGAAGATGGATTTGTCCTCGATGAGAAAGTCTTCTGTAACGACTTTGTTAATTTGGCCCATAACATGGGTGTGTTCTTGTATGATGACCTATTGGCAATTGTATCACTTCGCTATCAAATAATACACATTCTCCAAATAAGGGACTCTGGAAACCTTGTTCATGTACGTGCTATTGGGGAATTCTGCCGTGAAGATGATGAACTTTTTCTCAATTCTAATGCTCAGGTCAGTCCTTTCATTCTATGCTGTTCGCAGTGCCATTAGATAAATCTACATGTTTTCTTCCTTTTTGGAACTTGATGACTGGATTAAAGAATGTTTATCTTTGATAGTCATTACATCCTTCCTCAATTGTTAATCCATATGAGCTCAATATTTTTATAACTTTTATATTCTGCCAGCACATTTTTATTTGCTGTAGCTCTTTCATGTGTCATTTTTTGACAGGGCATGGCACTTTCTGACAAAAACAAACAGCAGCAGCTTCTTGGGAACCACATTGATAATAACATACACCAAGCACAGCCTAATCCAGGGAATTCTTTTCTAAGTGGTATAAAGCAGCGATTACTTTCATTCATGTTCCGGGGACTATGGAATGAAGAAACCGATGATACCTTGGTTGGTTTTCTAAAGTTAAACTTTGGTTTGCTCTTCCTGCTCCTTTCATGTATTCTCTTGCACTTCTCTTTTGCTTGTGTTTCAGGCACTTCACTATCTTAAGATGACTTGACACACAGCCAGTTTTAAAACCTGAGTTTCTTTTCCCTTTCTTTTCTTCTTGATGCTGAAACTGCTTGCTGAGCAACCACTTATTGACTTTACCATTTGTGCAATTAATAATTGTAAACTAAAAAACACTTTTACAAAGAAGTCCTTTTTACTTTTCACTAGGTTGCTCTCTTAACTCATCTATAATTACCAGAAACTGTTAAGATGAATATATACATGGAAACATTCTAAAATCTGAAACCAGGACCGTATTATACTGTATTACATTCTTTATAGACTATATAAAATGGATATTGGTGGTATAAGTGTATAAAGGACTGCAGCTTGATACTTTCTCAAATTTTTATCATTTCCATTTCTTCTAATTTCTATCAGCAATAATTGTTATCGCAACATGTTTGGTTACCATCTTTATCTATATTGCTATCTTCTTGGGTCTATTTTTTTTTTTTTTCCAATATGTATAAATTCATTGTTTTTAAATTTTTTCCCCCTATTCACAGAGGGTCCAAAAAATCAGGCAGAAATTTTACTTCCACTTTCAAGATTATTGTGATTTGATTATCTGGAAGGTATGAACTTTGGGATTTATTCACTTCGAATGACTCTTTTATCAGAGCTTTATCATCAGACAATGACATACAGTGAGTTACGCATGTAACAAATTTTATGTATTCAACTCCTGAACAGGTGCAGTTCTTGGACCGACACCACTTGCTAATCAAGTTTGGCAGTGTAGATGGAGGGGTGAGTTTGCTCCTCTTTTTAATATATATACTAAAAGCATATTTCACGCTGAGTGTCAGAATTTTAGCAACAGTGACTTAACTCTTTAACCCTAGATCATAGTATCTCATACAATGTGAGGGACTGACTCTAAATTTTTAATACCCTAAGTCTTTTTGTGCGACTGCTTATATCGCTGACAAGTGACAGTTTGATCTTGCTATTAAAATGAGGCAAACTCATGTTTTGGCTGTAGCTGATAAGTCTTGCAGAAATTTTCAATGCGTAGAGTGGAGGGGTATGTACCCTTTGCTGAAATAATATGACAAATGTGTTGATCTTTCATGTTTGAAGCGCCAGGTGTCCCGACATGCTGATACGCACCCTGCTTTTGTTGCTGTGTATAACATGGATACAACTGAAATCGTATCTTTTTATCAGGTAAATTTGTTTTTCATGTGCTTTCTCATTGTTGTGTCTTTGTTTCTCCTTCAAATTCCTGACTTGTTTATACATATACTATCAGAATTCAGCAGACGAACTTTATATGCTGTTTGAGCAGTTCTGTGACCATTTCTATGCAACATCAAGAAATTCAATGCATATGAACTTCATATCATCTCATTCAAATAATATTCATGCCCTCGAACAGCTAAGGAGCATAAAAGATAAGGCAAGCAGCTCTTCACAGGTACATTTTTGTTGTTGGTTGTAACCTTGTGATAGCCTACTCCCTTCCTTGCCCCTTACATAAAAGAAAACAAAAGGCGTACATGGTGTGCTGACTTATTCTCTGTAAATTCTGTTTCCTGTTATGCAGTTTATGAAGAAGATGCTATCCTCTTTGCCTTTCAGCTGCCAGTCACTGAGTCCTTCTCCTTACTTTGACCAATCTCTTTTCCGGTTTGACGATAAGGTCTGCTTTTGTTGCATGCATTTAAACATACACATGGACATACATGCACAAATCTCATGCAAAATGTTCTCCTTTATGATGAAGTTTCAATTTTCGCTTATTACGGTTTATCTTCTTAAACTCTTCTCGTCATTGCATTGCAGCTGATTTCTGCAACTGATCGGCATAAGCAATCAACTGACCATCCAATCAAGTTCATTTTAAGAAGGCATCCATATTCCCTCAGGTTTAAGATCAAACCAGGTATGCATTTTCCCATGCTCAAAACTTCATTGCCTCCTGGTTGTGTGCTGGCCTGTAATGTGTATATGTAATCCGTTCCACTGTGATCTACCTGCTAAACCTGAACTTGAAAACTTCATTTCACGTTTGAAATTTATTATTTAGGCCCTGAAGCTGGTAGTATGGATGGTCGCGCCAAGAAGATCTCTTGGTTTCTTTTTCACCCGGTTTTGCCTCTTGCTCTCTCTGTTCAACAGACTTTGATCATGCAGCCCCCACTTGTAAATATTTCAGTTGTAAATATTCACTTTCGAAGATGAGCCTACTGCATTTGCTTTAATCTGACAGTTACCTGTGACTTCAACTGAATCAAGAGTATGTTTATTCGCTCATATTGTAGTGATTGCTGTGACGAGTGGCATTTTTTTTTTGTAATTTTGGTCGACTATTAAGTTTTGAAAATTTGAATGAGTCATTGACACATGTATCAAGTAAAACATGTTGAAGCCCCTTTTGCAAAGGCTTCTCTTATGTAATTTTTTTTCTGGTATCTGTTGGCACTCATGATAATAGTGCAAAGCTTATGCCTCATACACGTAAATTGACCTTGGTCAAATTAGACCAAACCATTTACAACACAAAACTGAATATCTACTACATAACTTGGTACATTAAATTATGCTACTACTAGGGTTGTATAAGTAGCTCCGCTGGGGGATCAAATCCTACTACTACTACAAGGTCTCAATTCAAAATCCTTCTGCAAAAGCCACCATTGGGATTCAACCTTCACCTAACTCAATTACTTTCATGTGACTAGCACAGAAGGAGCACCAGAAATTCTCAGGTAAGGTTCATTAGCTGGAATATCACCTGCGGAATTTTCTAAAGCCAATGTTTGATTGAAGCCTGACCACTTCATTTGCATGAATCCACTCTTCCTCCATGGACCAATGTGCATTTTCTTCTCTTTCAATGACTTTTTGGCAGCTTCACACATGACTCGAACGATGGCAGTTAAGCATTCTGGCTTCCCGACATAAAGTTCCGGCAAACAGGATACAAGTTTCTGGTATGCTTTACCAGCTGTTGCTATCTTAAACTGGTCCCTGAACTCAAGTTCAACTAGAAACGTGATCTGCTTCTTCCTTGTTACAGTGTTTGCTATCACTTCAATAAACTCGTGAGACCCTATAATTACAAAAGCAACAGACCCAATTAAACCTTCGTATTAAACATATCTTTTTTAATTACTTTTAAGGTAATTATGTTAAACGGTTATGTTAGATGATTATGTAAAAGGTTTTATTCCAAAATCAAACTCATATACCTCCAGGAAACTTTTTTGTGGTTCCCCATTTGGATATGCGAAGTCTTGTATTGAACCCTTTGTGGCAGAGCATAGCAACTACTTGTCTTCTGAAGCAGGTGGTGCAATGTGAAGAGTTTGGCTTGAAGCAGCTACAAAAATCTGAAGTCTTAACCTCCTTTATTATTTGACCTACCTCTTGCCTCAATTTCGACCCTGCTGGCTGATACCTCTCCATAATTTCCTGAAATTAATAATAAAATTACTTGTCTTAATTGAATCCAACTCAAAATAATAAAGTGAGTGTTACAAAAATTTGATTTCTCCAATAAAAGTGAGACGAAGTCGAAGACTTGACCCGAGTCAACTCTAAGATGACCATGGAACATGCAAACATGCACAGTGGAGTGTGGTTAAGAAAACATCCATTTCGTATTCAAGTGCATAGATAATTAGATATTAGATGTTAGTGGACAAATCAGAATTGTGTATCGTTGTTTGTGGTTTTAACTATCTTTGTCCTTTTGCTATCTGCGGTGTAATTTTAGATTAATTCATACAGAGCCACGTTGTTCATATGCTGATTCCATTTTCATAGATTGGCTTTTTACTTACAACCTTCCATTTGGAATAAAAATATTCCGGAATATCCACGAGGTATATTCCCATATTTAAATATCGAATAGTTTCATGTGAAAGAGTGAAAAAATTATTTTTATATCATAAATGTTAGATAATCTATTTATTTTATATTTGAGTTAATTCTCTATGTTTTTTTTAACTAAAAATAATGGTCTCTTAACATTCTTATTTTATATTTATTTCAAATAATTTTATTTTAGTTTTTACTTTTATATATATACTAACTAAGTTGTCTCTTGGTTTTATTTAGTAAAATTTCAAGTGTAGTTTTTTAAAAAGAAAATTGATTCTGGTCATTACTTTTCAAAATTGTCAATATGTATAAGTATAAAATCAAATTTTAAGAAAATTATATTACATGTGCACTAAACATTGGTTATTAATTAATTATTTGTATAAAATATATATTAGATTATAAATAATATATATAAAAAATATATATAAATACATAATGGCTTATTCTTTACATACATAACATTTTTTGTTTTTAAAAATATTGTTAAGGTTAAAATTTAGAACATATTCTATGACATTTAAAAAATATTTAGAATAGGTAATTATATAGCCTTTTTCTATTTTTGTTGGCATGTATATGAGAATAGGAAACCAATTTCTTCCTATGCTCTCACATTTGTTAATTCATATCTAACCATTGTTGCCTCCTGAGGGTTGGTAATTTATCTTACATCAATTAACGAATCCGATATCTCATTTAACCCCTTTCTTTTTCAGAAACAAAACAACTAAAATCAAATAATTAAATATAGATAGAAGATAATCTATATTCTATAGGCTATAGCTGATTAAGATACCAGCTAGTATATGCAAATTGAAATAAAATTTTGATATGCTTAATTTACTGTGTTAATCAAAATAACAATACTAATAAAATTGTTTTCATTTTGCTTTTAGTTAATTACAAACAAAACCAGAAAAAAAAAAAAAAAAAAAAAGAAACGAGTTCCAAAATGAATGATGATGAAGAATCTATGTATACCTGAAGCAGTGCCACCTGAGATTCCCAATACAAGGTTGTTTCCGCCAGCGAATCGCCGCCACGGAGGCTTTCGGAATACAAGAGATCCTCCATAGAAGAGTCACATTCGTATTGTTCTTCTTCTTCATCATCATCCATGAACATGGACACTTTCTCTTCCAAGCTCTCCATGCAAGAAAGAATTTGCAAAGGAATTGAAATAATAAAAACAAAAAAGGGTGGAAGAAGAGAAACACAACAAAATGCGCTCTTCTTACAAGAAAATGAGCAACAACAAATGGACCTATTTATAGGCTTACAATTTGTAAATAATGGACGTCAGGTTAGTTAGTTAATTAATTAGTTAAAGGTAAAATTTTTAAATAAATAAATGTCTTCACCGTTTCACAATTTGTAATTTCAAGAGTACCCTTATTTAGTTCTCCAACTCGAATAAAAATTATCGCATTTCGTAGTTAATGTAATGAACATAGAAAAAAAAATATCTAAAGTAAGAGATTAGTAAAATAATAAAGTGAGAGATTATTTATTATTGAATTTGTAATATTTATTATATGTAAGTTTTATTATCTTAATTTAAGAGTAATTATTTTTTATTTTATTACTTTACTAATTCTATCTTTTTAAAAGAATTTAATCCAAAAAAAATTTTAAAATGAGAAGATTTATAAAATAATAAAATAAAAAATTAATTATTATTAAATTTATAACTTTTTTTTTTATCAAACATAAGTTTTATAATTTTAATTTGAGGATTATTACACATTTACTTTTTTACTAATTTTTTCATTGCAGAGGAACTCGATTCAATGTGTATAAATTATTCTTTTTCAAATTAATACCTTACTTTAAGTCTTTAACCTTAAAAAATACTAGACAAATATATCATTCACGAAGTGTGTATCAACTTTTAGGATATAAAGGATCCATTTAAAATAATAACAGTTAAATTCATGAACAATAGGAACTATCATTATAGGTGCCACCAGTGACGGATCCAGAAAATTTTGATAGTGAGGATAAAATATATATATATATATATATATATATATATATATATATAATAATAATAATTTTTATAATAAAAATATTATGTGTACATAAAAATTAGTTATCAAATTATTTATTAATTATTATATATTCGTATATAAATATATGTATTGTTTAATTTATTTTTAATGTGTATTTTTTATTTCAATATATATACACAGGTAGTTATTTTCGATATAAATATAACATGATTAGTTTTTATAATATCTAATTTTACAAATTAAAACACTAAAATAATCATTTACCTTATAAATATCTGTCTTTTTATATAGGATAATGCTACATATTCATATTTTTTTATTAACCAAGTCCAATCAAATTTGTCTAAGACAACAAAAATCAGTTATGACTAATATTATTTTAAGTTTTATTGTTTAACTTGGTTAGACTTAGTTCATAAAAAGACTTGGATATGTAGTATTTCTTTTACATATATATAAGTAAATACTTATTTAAAAATTTACTTCTTATACAATTAGAAGTCAATTCTTATTGAAATTCATAATTGAAAAAGTTCTTTCAATTAATGTAGTTATAGAAAAAAAAATTAAAACTAATATAAAAAAGATAAATAATACTCTTTCGAGTTGATTTCTAAGAAAAAATACAAATCTCATTTAAATTGAAAATTGATCAATCTAATGACATTTAATATGAAATTTTTAAATTGACTATGAAATACCAAAAGTTGAATAAAAAATTATTATGGAGTCAAATTTAATAATTTAGTGGGGGCAAATAAATATTATTATCATATACTACTAAAAAAAATTTCAAATCGTAATGGGAGCGATTGCCCCACACTCATACACATACATCCGTCCCTGATGTCACTATTGTACACTCTTTTTTGGATTAATTACCAATTCAATATTTGAAGAATTCAGTAGCTGATAAAATTTTTTTTAACATATATTATCAATAAAATAATTTTTTAATAATTTAAAAATACGAGAAAAAATAATAAATATTATATTTTTATAAGTAATAAAATTTTTTTTATATTTAATAAACGGATAAATCTAAATTTTTGTGACAATGTTTGAATAAATATTTAAAAGGTGCACAAAAAAATTCGAAACAAATATAGTTATTCATAACAAAAATAATTTGCTTGATAAAAAAGTATCAAATTTTAAAGATAAAAAAATTTATTTTTTTAATAATAATTTAAAAAATTTATATCAAAATTTAATTTTTAAAATTATTTTTTAAAAATATATACTCAATATCTATTTTTTTATTATATTTTAAATTTTTTGTGAATTTATTTATTATTAATATATTTTAAAATTTATTTTGTTAGTGACGTGAATTTTCAGATATCATTTTGATAATTTTTTTTCTCTCAGAAAACAATACTTTACTAAGTTCCTATTATTATCCAGGAATATTATTACCCCCCTTACGCGCAATTTAAACTGTTTTTGAGGTGTTTAATTCTTCAACTACAAATCATTCCACTTTTGTATTTTGGCTAAAACCTCATGATACTGAAGAAAAATATCTGGCGATTTCCATTTTAATTTGTCAAAATATTATATGACCACAATTATTTACGTGTGGTGGTGCTGATATAAGAAGTTGTCATCAACCAGTCATGCAATTAATGAATAATTAATTAATTAATTGAGTTGAGGGGAACAAACTCTTTGATCGCAGGGACAAGAAAAAGAATCAGCAGAGGCGAATTAAGAACCAATTAAATAAAGGCCACTCTTCAATATCAAATAGGGTAAAGTATATATTTTTTTTTTAAAATTTGATAAAAATTTTAAAAATATTTTTAAGTTTTATTTTGTTTTAATTTTGTCCCAAAAGTTTTTAATTTGCATCAAATATATTTTCGGAGACTAAATTTTTAAAAAATTTAAGACCAATATAACAATAATGCATAAAAATTATGCTTGATTTACTTGTGTTGAGGGGTTGTTCTTATAAAATTATTATTGAGTCGATTTTAAATTTTTTGAAAAATTAGCCATCAGAAATATATTTGATGGAATATATTTGATACAAATAAAAAACTTTTGAAACAAAATTAAAACAAAATAAAACTTAAAAATATTTTTAAAATTTTTGTCAAAAGACAAAAAATATATTTTATCCCTTCAAATATTTCTGAACTCGTAAGGCTAAACGGAGTACACAATGTTTTGCATAAAAAGTTAGAAACAGATTCTTTTATTATTGCAGGTAGGGGTGTGCATGGGCCGGGTGAAACCGGGTTTGATGTGACCCAGATCCGGCCCGAAATATATACCGGACCTATTTGTTAGACCCGAACCCGACCCTAGATCCGATGAAACCTATACACTTTCGGGCCACGATTATACCGGGTAAAAACCGGGTGAAAACCGGGCCGTTAACATTATATTACCTTGATACCTTCTTGTAAGTTAGCATGTAAAAATATCCAAATTTTCAAGACTCCAACCATTATTTGACATGGTAAAATTCACTTAGAAAAATATAATAAGAAGTAACTCTTCTCTAAAATTAAAGTATAACCATAATCAATACTAATATTGCCTAATAACACCAAATATTTAAATCAATACAAATAACACAAAATTATGCATTAGTCTAAAGTCTTATGCATTTTAAACATAAAACATTAACTTATAGTCTTATATATAATGACTAATAACACAAAATATTAAGGTTTACAATACTTAAATTTCACATAATAATATCCATCATCCATCACTAATAACACAAAATATTAATTGTGTATGATGACCGGGCCACCGGGCCGATTTCGGGTGACCCGAGCTATAGCCCGGACCCGACCCGAAATAATGACCGGGTCTACTTTTGAGACCCATACCCGGCCCTAGACCCGATGAAATCACATCAAATTAATCCCTAAAGTGCTCGGGACCGGACCGGATCTTCGGGTCGGGCCAAGCCATGCACACCCCTAATTGCAGGCTACTTTTTACTTCGGTGGACAATTTTTTATTTAATTCTCCGTGTCATGCACAAAATCTTAAATAGAAAATCATTTTTTATCATATTAATTAGACTTTAAGTTTATGCACACCATACGAATAATTTTGTATGGTGCTCTAATTAAATTCATATATTTATATAATTTTTAAAGAATTAATTATCAATTTAATATTAAAAAGATTTAAGTGTTGATAAAAAAAGTCTTTAAAAAATATTATTAACAAATAAGTCTTAAATAATTTTAAAATGTAACAAAAATAATTAATAAATATTATAATTTTTACTAGTAAGATATTCGCGCGATGTACGGACAACACATACGCAGATTAAAATAACGTAAATGTAAAAAATTGTTAATTATTTTATCTGGTGTAAAAAAAAAAGCGATCATCTTTATTATTTTCAAAGTATTTGTTTACAATAAATTGTAAGCATTTCAATTAAAAAAAAGGGAGACATAAAGAAGATTAGACTATTCTAGTGTTGTTTGTAGATGTAGTAATAATATAAATAATAGCTTAAAGCATTTAAAATATAATTCTATCAAATTGATTGAGTAAGATCCGATTTGTATTAAATATGAATATTCAAAAAGTACTGTAATGAAAGAAATAATGGTTTGAGCGTAGGATAAATAGTTGTGAGCTAATAAGTTATAGTCGCTAACAATTGCAAAGAAAAATTGAAAATGGTAAAAATATGAAAAGGATATAAGATTGTAGTAATAAAATTATAGATAAATAGTTAGGATTGGATAAACGAAAATGAATGCATAGAGGAATTATGAAATAATAAACAACATTCTTTGTCTTGTTTGTATTTTCATCATTAGCAATTACAATTTTCAACTTTTTTTTGTTTGTGACTCTTAAGATGGCAACATAAAGTTGGCAACATATGATGTATGCTTGTTCTATTGGCTGATGAGTCTCATTTGTCGGTTATAAAGCTAACCCGACAAGTCCTGATAGCTAACCATTGGACTGTCTCTCTATCGTGCATCCCCAACTCGAGTAATTCTCAATCATAATCATATAACACCAACACCGGTGTTTATCCATGGGAGCAAGCTCATTCAAAAATTTCATAATGTCTGGCCACACTTACGACATAGGGTCAGCAGAGTATCGAGTCTCAACGAACCTGGAGCACGTGGCGGCTAGCCAATGCTGTCACCCAAGAAAACTCGTATCTCAGATATTTTTGAAGTGCACAACCACATTATCAATCAATAATCATACAATTATAATCAGTCATAATTCATTATCACAATACAGTCATCCGGCTCAGAATATAAACAGCACTTCCGCCATCATTCATCAGTAAACTCATATAATCGTTACCAGCCATGATTTATCATCAATTCAGCTATTTCTTCATCAACAAGTTACCTCCTTTCCTAACTTCATCTCATTACTAGACATACTATTAAGATCTAGGGTCAAAAGAATAAAAATAGAGGTTTAGAGGTTTGAAATTAGGTTTTAAAACACAAAATTGATTTTTGCTGAAAACAGGAGACACGCGTACGCGTGGGCGTGCATTTTTCCATGCTCGCGTACGCAAGGACCTTGCTCGCGTACGCGAGATGCCCAACCCGGAATGGTTGGTCACGTCACGTGCAGGTGGTCATGTATGCAACTCCTCAAAAACCACTGCTCGCGTACGCAAGATGCCAAACCCGCAAGGGTTGGTCGCGTCACGTGTAGTAGTCGCGTACGCAAGCTTTCCAGAATGGCAAAAATGCTTAATGCTGCAAAATTTTCAGTTTTACACTCCAAACTTCCGACGCGCATAACTTTTTCTTTTTAAAATATTTTTCATCCATTCTTTGAATGGCGTAAACTTCACAGACCCAATTTTCATATGAAATAAGTTTGAAAGAATTTGAGGGTCCGGAAGCCGAGTTATGGCTCGTCGAAGTTCGGCCAAAAATCAAGTTTACACAAAAATCCTCAAACCCCTATTTTCAAAACCTACCAATTCTCAACCTTTTAAAACCAACCAAAACCTCACCAATTCAGTATCAACCACATTCCAACTTCCTCATATAATCCAAAACATATCAATTCTCTATTTTTATCATTCTTAAGTCAATAATTCAAGTTCAACAATACACAATATACAGTATCAATTACTTATGTCAATTGCAACATCAACTTAACCTCCAACATGGTACCAACATCAAATTCAATCTCAATAACCATTATACACAAACCAAGTTAATCACATCAAACATACAAGCTTATGTCAAAATCTCCAAAATCACTAATCACATACATAATAATACGATCCCTCTCAACTATTCAACCACATCAACAATTCAATTCCTATCTTAGGGTCACTAGCCTAAGTCTTCACAATACATTATATCTTAGATACGAGAAACCGAAACTATACTTTGGCCGATTTCCATGTATAACCCAAAGACACCACCGAAAGGCACAAAACTCAGTCCCGAGGATCCAAAATCTCTAAAGCAATGCCACCCAAAGTTCCACCAAGTCTCCAATGTTCACTATCCAGCTCCAAGTTACATATATACACTACCTAAACCACATTACCACATTAAAATATAACAACTTAATAACCAAATATAATAAATCAATAATTCCACTAGAGTTTAAGGATTCTCACCTTACCCAAGCATCAAAGAGACAAGATTAAGCATTTTTCTCAAGCTAATTCGAACCTAAACACCGAAATTAAACAATTTTTAACATAATTGTTCATTAAAATTGAAATTTAGGAAAGAAAAAACTGGAACACAAAAATGGTTTTCTTACCTAATCATTGACTGGAATTTATAGAGCTTTCTGCTGCGATCGCGTGGCTGCAAATGGTGCAGCGATCGAAGCTCCGGATCAAAAGTTATGTTGAATTGAATTAAACCAAGGGTTTGTTTTTCCCTTCTCTCCCCTTGAGTGTTTCAGCGCAGCATGCATGAAGAAGGAGGGAGAAATGAGTTGACATTTAGGTGAGTGGGTTGGGCCTTGGGCTCAATACGGACCCAGTTCGTCCGGTTCGGCTCATTCAACTCAATTTTTGGCCAAATTTTTTTAAATTAGTGTCAAAATTCTCGTTTTAATTAGCTCTATCACATTAAACTATAAAATTAAGTTTTCTAATTTTTTAGAATAAATATTAATTTATGAGTTAATTATTTATTAATTAACCGAATTTTACATTATGCATTCTACAGTACCGTTGTATTTCATCCCATTGCGGATTGCAAGTAAAAGTGATGAATAAATATGGATAACCAACGCATCTATTGCCATGGCATCTTGATAATTTTGAATCATGTATCTTGGCCCACCAGTAAACGTTACTGACAATATAATTCTCTTACCTTTTGAGGCAGCATTGTTCTCGCCATTGAAAATCGCATCCCAAAGCCCATTGTAGATCTCAGCTCTAAAGTCGGTTTGGTGGGTGTAAATAAATTTCAATCTAACACTTTCAACCATTGAGAATGCATCAACTAAGAATTGTTGGAATAAGCAGTGGGAATATAAAAGGACACCGTTGTGTGAAGGTCGGTCTTGGATTCGAAATGCGAAAAAGTCACGCATTGTGACATGCTTGTCTTCATTTATTGGTTTTTTCTTAACTTTGTTCAACACAATATCTTTTATCTATCCATCTTCACCATAATGGAATAAAAAGGGATATTGCAAGCCTAGATAAGACGGGTAGAGCTTTGTTATTCTTTGAAGTGACCGTGATTTGGTCTCAACATTAATATCTTGTTCTTTCATGGATCCATCGAAATCACCGACAATTAAAGCAGCAACCTCAGACACTGAAGGAAAATTATACTCCTTCCATCTTTTCTTTTTTTTCCTATGAGTCGAAGGCAAACAGAATTATTGGCGTTTGCTACGGGTGCATCGCGAGCAAGTCGGAAAGACTTTGCAAGGACGTTGTGATCGTCCAGTGTAGTTTTAATGGTAGAGACAATATCTACATGAAGCTTGTTCAACTTATCATTAAAGCTACAAAAAATGGCAGAAAGCATGTAAATATGATGTCTACAATCCTTATGAATCAAATGAGATTGCTATGTTCGAACCTTTAATAAAATTGTATAGAAAATGACCTGATAGCAGTGATTCTATTTCGAATCTCATTTTCAGTGTTGTATATGTATAATTGTGTAAATTTTGCTACTCCACCTTTTGGTGGAAGCAAGCTCCCCATTAAATGGTAATTTTGGCCATGCAGAATAAAGGTTCGGGATCCATGGCTTTGGTTAATCGTCCTTTGTATCTTATCTCCGAATGATGTGAAAGCAAACATACTATTATAGCTCTTAATGTTCGATCAAAAGTGTTCCGCTTTTTTAGTGTTGTTGAAGTAAAGCTTCCTTAATGAATCAGGAGGTTCTTGCAGCATAGAAAGTTAGACTTGACCTTGTCAGCAGCATAGGCTAAACTTTGGACATTTAGGCTTGTAGTGCTTTTTTATGCTCTCTTCATACTAGAATATAGTTTTGCAGTGTTGGCATATAAAGATCGGATTTCTAATATCCCAATAATCTATGGAAAGGAAATAAATATTGGACAATGTGTGTTACGCTCGAAAAAAAGACCACAGTGAAATTAAATATAGTAAAGTTCAACATACCAAATTTACTGGTAATTGTTGAGAATATGTTCATTTAATGTATCATTGGTAGATATTCAAATTATACAATATATACATGTTAAGGCTTTTGATAAATAAGTTTTTGTCATACGAATTTAGGTTGCATAAGACTGTAATTACTATTAAAATCTTACGGTATACCACTAAGTATCATATTGTGGTACAAAATGTTTGTAAGTAATTTTAAACTTCGCATAGGTTTAAAATTAGAAAATGTGGAGATGCAAAGGAAAATGAAGATAGGGATTGAATAACTGTAACTTAAACAACTTGTCTCATATATATAGGGGATGTATCTAGATTAATTTTTATATGAGAATATATTTATAGCCATTAGATTAATTTAAATGGCTAAAATTAAATCTACTTAATTAATGGTATAGTAAAAATGCTTTTATTATAGCCATTAAATTAATGTGTGAATGCATTTATAAACATTACATCTATAGCCATTATTTTTAATTTCTATTATTACCTAATAAATAAATTAAAATGATTAGATTTCTTTATCCAAATAAAATTAAAAGTATTTTTGATAAGTGAATTTATAAAAATTTATACAAACATAAAATAGAACTTCTTAAAATATATATTTTTTAAAAAAATAAAAAAATAATTCAACCACGCTTACAACACCATATTTTCGATCCCCTTTTGTTTTGTTTCCGTATTAAATAACTTATTAATAATTATTAAAAAGAATTACTTTTTTATGAATTGTAAATAAACAAGAATTGTACCAAATAACTTATCTTTAGATTTATTATTAAAAATTATTTAAATATATAAATCCAATTGAATAATTATATAAAATTTTTTATATTATTAATATATCAAAATTAATTTAAAAAAGCATAAAAAATATTTTGAGGTGTTTAATCTTTTGATAAAAATATTTTTTGAATTTATTAATAATATAAATAACAAAAATAAATATATTGTTTACAAATAGTAAATGAATTATGGAACTAACAAATTAGGGGTAAGTATTGTTTTGATTCCTAACGTTGAGGGTCAAAATCAAAATCGTCCCCAACGTAATTTTTGATTTAGAATCATCCTTAACGTTTTTTTTCGTATTAAAATCGTCCCTTTTAATAAAATTTTTATCTTTATTCCTAAACTACCCCTACTTTAATAAAAAATTATAAAATTTTTAAAAAATAAAATAAAAGAACGCGTGTGGGTGGGGGGGGGGGGAGAAAGGGGAAAGAACGCGGGGGTGGGGGTGGGGGGAAAGGACGCGGGCGTGGGGGTGGGGGGTGGGGGAAGGGGAAAGGGGAAAGAGGGGAGGGGGACGGCGGCGGCAAAGCTTGGAGCTGCCGTCGCCGTTGGGAATCGTGAGGAAGAGAGGAGACGTGGGCCACTGCCGCCGCCTCGCCCCCTCGCCACCTTGCCGCTTCATCTGCACCTCGCTTTCTGCTTCTGCATCTTGCTTCTTGCTTTTTGCTTCTGCTGCTTCTACTTCTTGCTTCTTGCTTCCGGATTTTCGATTCTGCTTCTGCTTTGGCCTCTTCTGCTTCTACTTCTTGGTTTTGTGTTTGAACTTTTGCATCTGTTTCTGCTTTTGCTTCTTGGTTTTTGCTTTGGCTTCTTTCTGTTTCAGCTTTCTGTTTCTTTGATTTTTTCTACTTTCTGTTTCTTTGATTTTTTCTGCTTCTGTTGGTGTTGGTATTAGTATTGGTGTTGGTGTTGGTGGTGGTGCTGGTAGAGGAGGTAAATCTGTTGGTAGTGGTGAGGGTATTTTTGTCCGAAAAAATTAAAAGGACGATTTTCATACAAAAAAAATGTTAAGGATGATTCTAAATCAAAAATTACGTTGGAGACGGTTTCGATTCTAACCCTCAACGTTAGAGACCAAAATTATGTTGTGCATTTACTATATTTGTTAGTTATATAAGTCATTTACTATTTGTAAAAAATATATTTATTATTGTTATTTTTATTATATTTTAAAACATTTAAAAAATATTTTATCGTTAATAAATTCAAAGCGTACTTTTATCTAAAACGTACTTTTATCTAAAGATTGAATTATTTGTAAGTGCGGGTGAATTATGTTTTTATTATTTTAAAAAAAATATATTTTTTAAAAGTTCTATTTCATATTTGTATAAATTTTTAAAATATAGATTCAGTTATCAAAAATACTTTTAATTTTATTTGGATAAAAAAATCTAATTATTTTAATTTATTTATTAGATATAGTTTAATAGAAAGCTATACATGTAATGGCTATAAATGCATTCACACATAAATTTAATGATTATAATAAATACATTACTTTTATACCATTAATTAGTTAAATTTAATTTTAGCCAATTAAATTAATCTAATGACTATAAATGTATTTTTATATTCTCATATAAAAATCTCATTCTCATCAGATATATCTCCTAATATATATATATATATATATATATATATATATATATATATATATATATATATATATATATGACAAAAGTGAATTTCAAGGTATATTACAAATTCAAATAATAAGTATATGTAATGGAACCAAACAAATTGAAAGCAACGTTTTCTAAGCCTTTTTAAGTACAAAAGAGTTCAGTTTAAAATGAGTTAAGACATTAGTTAATAAATTTGATCTCCAAAGGATATTATAACAGTTATTAAGATACAGTATACAGTACAAATAACTGATCATGAACCGTACTGCACATATCTAAATCATTAATTTGTGAATTCAACCGGATAATAACTATGGTTAGGATCAATTATTCTTATTTATACTATAACCATAAGGAGTATATACAGTATATCCATTCAAATATACATTGACGAAAAGATATATTCATAAGCCTCTCCCATTAAAAATTAGATTATGAAAGATCTTAGGGTAGACACTGTAAGAATCAAAAGGATGGCGGTGGCAAAATTGATAAGTAAAGCACAAACCTGGATTGACATCGTTGATGAAAATCTTGTTCGATGCTTAAATCGGTGTTATGGCTGACTCTGTATGCTCAGTTGTCAGTTGTAATTCTACTAAATTTAAAAGATTCTATGAATCATGTGCCTATCAACCCATATGTTGCTGCGCTAGATAATGATATATCGAAACATTGTGCAACTTTGTTACCGAAGGAGCTTCTCTTGGATTTTGATGTTGGCTGAAAGTGGAACCGGCGCTGGAGTTGGTCTCATAATCATGTGCACCGTCTTTACTGACTTCCTCTGTATGGAAAGAATGGTCTGCACAAACAATTTTGGATTTTATCTGAATGTTTTAAATACATTTGATTTCGTCTTGAGGAACGCTTCAAGAAGTTTGCGTTAATGAATTTGTTAATTTAATACATTAAACCTTGCTTGTCCCTAAGTAAGAAAAGAATTATGCACAAAGAATTCTCTTAATTGGAATGGGTTGAAGAATTGCTTAAGATGCCTTAGTGAGTGAAATGACTAAGTGAAAGTGGGGTGGACTCCAATTTGTATGCTTATGCAATGATTTCAGTACTCATTAGTCCTTATATTTTGGAAGTCTTAGATCTTAGGAATGTCATTCAAATGATATTATGGAAGTTTCTTTATAGATTGTCACCTTGAAGTAGCACTTATTTTCTTGCATTTTTCTTCTTTTTGTATTTTGGCCTCGACTCTAAGTGTCATGTCTAAAGCGGCTCTTAAGATAAGCTTTCAATCAATACTCCCAAACCAGTTGGTCTAAGATATTAGGTGTTGAAGCACCCTTTAGTACTTACTTGCTCAAGCCTCTCTCTTTGACACAAATCTACCACAAGCATTTAACTAGGATAATAACTCTTTGAGTTCTTGTTTCTTTCTTTTTCTTCCTAGTAATTGATGCTCAGAGCCTTGGGCTTGTTCTTTGTTTTTTTTTTCTTTTTCTTTTGTTTTCTTTTGTTGCTGCTTCTTGGATCAATAGATTTTTGAGAAATTCCATAATACTTCTCTAAACTTCATTTCCTGTCTATGAGTTCCCATGCAAGTTTTCACAAACATGAAATCTCAATACACAATCATACAATCAGAACTTCCACTTCTCTTAATCTTTTGCTTGCCCCAAAATTTATAAAATTCTTCAACATTTTTCTTTCAAAAGAATGATTTCTTTGTTATATTTTTAAGTATATTAGGTGCAAGCAATTTTAAGAGTAAGGTGCAATGAGAGGGAGTAAATCATGCTTATTATTAGGCTAGAGGAAACTAAACACAACAGGGGTATAGCCTGATCTTCCAATCAAAACAACAAAACAAGAGACAATCATGATTGCAATTGAATGTACTGGGAGCAAATAAGAGAAAAATGAAATTTACCACCTTGTAGTTCATCTTCATTCTTGTTGTCATTTTTCTCATATCTTCTCCCTCCCACACCAACTTAGAATGAGTGATTGTCCTCAAATAACAAGTAAGAAGAGTGGTGATGGAGTTTATGATGGATCATGAATGTCTTAAAGAAGAGATGTGAGTAATGCATGTGTTTAAGCAAGCAAAATTAAGAATAACAATAAAGGCACAAGAAGGAAAAACAAAGACAATGTGATTGCATTAATAAGTGGTGTGTGCATGGTACATAGCATGAAAAATAAATGGCAACACTAAACTTAGTGTGACACTTTGATTTTAGAATGATGCAAGTACCTAGGGAATATTGAGAATCAAATTGTTGCAAGGTAGCACCAAACTTATTTTGTGCAATCTCATGTCAAATTATTGAAAATAAACTAAACAAAGAAAAAAAATGTTACCTACAGTTGGGTTGCCTCCCAACAAGCGCTCTTTCAATGTCATTAGCTTGACATGTTGTTCATGACTTTCTTCCTCTTCTTCCAGTTGGTTAAGAGGAATGACCTCAAGGGGAAAGAGGGGCAAGTTGATGTCCCCTGTTTTGGCCTCTTCCCAGTAAGCTTTCTTTTGTTATTGGCTTGATTTGCTTTGCTTGTTGGGGTAGGGGTGGGATTACTTTTGGTTGACCTTTTCTTCTTCATGGATATTATCCTTCGTATCTTGGTCACAGTCCTCTTTTTAGTGCTTTTCTTGATTGCCTTCACTACCTTGATTTCAGGACTTGGTTGTTGTGTGATGGTTGGAGTATCTTTTTCATCAAGAGCTTCTTGAATTGGTGGTTCAATGAACTCACCCTCTATGCAACTCTTTGTTTCATTGGGGGTGTGGACTCTCTTAATTGACTTCCTCCCTTTCTTTTACAAAATTTTGCATTGAATCTTTTGGGAGTGAGTTTACAAGTTGCTTTGTCACCTTAAGTAGCCTCTGTGGATATGGAATCCTAGGCTTGTATGCTTCCACAACCTCCTTCTTCATTGGAATTTCACTTGGTATGGGTGCCTCTTTTTCTTGTTCTTCTGATTCCTCCTTTCCACCTACCATTTGGTCTTCATCCTCCTTGCTAAGCACTTCTCCTCTTATGGTATTGTATTTTTCCCCTGGTCAAGGGAAGACATAGGTTGGTCTTTCAGCAAAGGATTGTGCTAGTTGTCTCATTTCTTCTTTATATGATCTCAAGTCTTCAATGAATTGTTCTACTTTTAGCTCGAGAGAAGAAAGTCGGGGATGGTCTTATGGATCTGTTGGTGCTGTGGTAAAGTTGTTATGAGGATTGTGGAACGAGTTTTGTGGGTTGTGAAAAGAATCTTGTGTGTAGTGGAATGAATTTTGTGGGTGCTGAAATGAATTGTATGGATTTTGAAAGGAATTTTGTGTTGAGGCCTACTCAAGTGATGAAGGATTTTGATATGAAAAACTAGGAGGTGAGGTTGGATAATTAAGAGGTGATGGCTCTTGATGAATGGGGTATGAATGAGTGAAATCTCTTTGATTTTGATCTTCCCAGCCATAACTTGAGTAGTGATTCAATTCATCAAAATATGGACCATTTTGCGGCCCTGGGAAGCACCGCATCATTCCTTTTTCTTGATATTCCCACCCACCATTAGCATAATAACATGAATCATTATGTGGTGGTGGAAAGTATCCCATGTAATTTGATTGACCAAAGGATGATGTATACTCCATTTTTCTTTAAAATGCCCTGTATCAAACAACAATCATTAAAAGAATTTGGAATCCCCATTGTCACAAATAAGGGATTCTTAGTGAGGCAATAACACAAACAGTTAGTTAGCAAAAGAAACTAGAAAAACAAAAGAAATTAAATGAACAAAACAAAAGAAAAATGTCTAATCTAGGTAATCAACCAACTGGTAGTTTGTTAATCACAATTAATCCTCGGTAACGGCGTTAAAAACTTGATACAGAAAAATTTAATCCGTATAACTACCAGCAAGTGCACCAGGTCGTATCAAGTAATAAAACTCACTTAGAGTGAGCTCGATCCCACGAGGATTAAAGGATTAAGCAATCAATAGTTAATTGATTATTCTAGTTAGACAATCATATTTGAATGATGAGCAAACAAGGAATGTAAATGGCTTGAAAGTAAGGAAAGCAATAAAGTGCAAGAAAGTAAATGGTATAAATGCAAAGTACAATAAAGTAAAGTACTGGAAAGTAAATGACCATAAAGTAAATATAAGAACTACGGATAAAATAAACATTGGGATCAAGAGATATTGAATTCTCCGGATCAATTGTTTTTCATCTCATCTTCAATCATGTAACTCATTTATCTCTTGGTAATCATGAGTGATTGAATCCCAATCCCTTGGTAATTCAATCCCTCTAAACTTGATCAATTGCTAATTCCTTGATCTAATTGCTCATGAAAAGAGATAAAGATTGGTCTCTAAGTGAAGTAGAAAATTTTGTACAAAGTTGGTCTTTGATGTTACCTTGGTTGGCTTCGAATGGAAGGCAGGTTTGCAGAGTACTTGGTTCAAAGTTGGCTATGTTGTTTGGGGATGCATTAAGCACATCAGAGATGAAGGGTACATGCCTCGAAGACCTTGTGAAAATGTTAGCAGTTCCGCTTTTGTTTGAAGGAAGCTCTTGTGACGTTGTTGGAGCTAAAGAAGAGAAAATTGTGATTTCATCATTTTGTTATTTCAGATGGTTATAATTATACATTGATATGCCTATGCATAATTTAGCTGCATGAATTGTGAATAAGAAGGGAAAGAGATTTGCACCTTCACCTGGGAACAAACGCAAATTGGTTGCAAGCCCGAATGATTTAACATTGGTATGGTCATGTGTTGATGGAATCAAGAATGTGGCGTCCTGCACTCACACTTCTTGAAGGCTTTTGAGCATAGCAGGAAAGATGAGTTAGACATGAGCTAAGTTGCATGGTGTTCTCTTCTCCGAATTACAACAACAAATGTATACAATTTGGTTAGAATTGGTCTGTGTAACAAACATTCACAACATGCATGAAATTTGAAAGAGTCCAAACCTTGAAGTGTAATCATCTTGATAGATGAAGTTGTAGGAGAGAAGTTGCTAATGACATTATTAAAAGAATCTTTATCGAGTGATTGATCAATGGTGTGAAAAAACTCTGGGCTCCCCAAATGTGTTGGAAAGTTATTTGTGATGCCGGTGCGGCTAGATGCATTCAGAGAACTTGGCTCGTCGTGGTTATAACTAGAGCCTGAAACATGAAAGTTTCTATTATTGGCAATGGTTAGCTAAGAAATAGCAAGAACCAAAACTGCATTGAAGTGGTCCTATAGAACTTCAACCACATGCCATTTTGCTATAACTCAAGGCGACACACTCCTCTAATTAATTTCGTGATGTAATCGCTACCACAAGAAAGATAACTTTACAATGTAAGTTATTGAATTTGTGAGTAATATAATATGGTTTAGACAGTGCAGGGTGTAACTTAACACAAAATTAGTTCTTTTTATTTTCATTCAAATATCTTCACCTATATGTGTTAACCATTTACATAACATACCTTGTAAAGAAGCAATTGACAACTCCTTAAAAGGGGTTCTATCTTAAGACTGTGGAGGTGCACTATTGCAACATCTATGCATTATGCCTACGTGTTGCTTGTGTGGCAGCAGTTGTGCTATCCCAAGGTTTTTCGCAACGTGTTAGAGAGGATAAAATAATGCTAGTTAATGCAAGAACACAGCACAAAGGCAACATGAAATTGGTTTCGTATGACCTAAACATATAGTTTGAAAGCACCTTTGTGGTCTGAATCTGTTAGCTTTCTTTTTTTTCCAGATAGCTTGGCGAATCTATGGCGCCTCGCTTCTTTTGCATTTTGATTCGATTGGTTCATGCTAGTGTTGCAATTTGAGGTTAGGCTGATGAGGTAAAAATGGTTCAAAAAAATGAAATTATTGGTTGCTATGTATTCAAGTTGAGTAAGATACTATGTATTTCCATTTTAAGATCCATATGCAGATTAAATCTTCAAGTTGTGATTCACATAAAGCTAAACCGTAACCATGATTTGGAAGCCTCGAAGAGGATGTCACATGCTGATGCGTGAGCATCTTTCCTATCTTTTTCTAGTGAATTTGCATTTAATTTGTTGAGTTTAATTAGGAATTAATTATCTTTTAGCTATTATGGATGCTACTTTGAGTCTTGTGCAATTCTGTTTATTTTAGGTAGCATTCAGATGGATTTGATGGAGTTTCTACAGAGAAAGAGAAGAAACAAATGAGATGCCAGCGAGGAGCGCCGCGTGCGCGTACCTGACGCGTGCGCGTACTGGCAAGCGCACCGGGTCGTACCAAGTAATATCTCAGGTGAGTGAGGTCCGATCCCACAAGGATTGATGGATTAAGCAACAATGGTTGATTAATTTACTTAGTTAGGCAAACAGAAAATAATGTTTAAGAGTTCAAAGACATTAAACAATATAAAGAATATTGAAGAAAGACAAGTAATTAAGTTGGGAATAAGGTATGGAGAAACAGTTAAGGTTTCAGAGTTATCTATTTTCCGGATTGACTTTTCTTATTAATTTATTTTAATCATGCAAGATTTAATTCATGACAAACTATATGTGACTAGGCCCTAATTCCTTAGACCTTTCTAGTCTCCTCTAAAATTCATCAACCGCCAATTCCTTGGTCAATTAATTCCAAATAGGGAGTGAAGTTTAATTCTAGTTTATGTGCCACAGAAATTCTAATTATCCAAATATAAGAGGATTATATGTCACGTATCCCGTTAAATCCAAATAATTAAAATTTAGGAGAAATTATTTTCAAGCTGTTGTTTAAGTAAAGAGCTTTTCCAAGTTATACAAGAACTCAATTAGAAAGAGGGTCATACTTCCGTTCCACCCAAATTCATAAGATAAAGAACGAAAACAATCCTTGAAATATAAATCAGTACATGAATTAAAATAGAAAAGCAATAAAATCAATCCATACAATAGATAGAGCTCCTAACCTTAACAGTGGAAGTTTAGTTGCCCATGGTAAAGAGAAAATAAGGATTTTGATAAAATGTATTTTGGTAGTCTGGATTGGAATCCCCGGTTGAATGAAAAGTTAACTAATTGGAATCCTTTTTATATCTAATCCTAATAAATTTAAAATCTAATTTTTAAAACTAAATAATATCTTTTCCTATTTTAAAATAATATTTAAATTTAAATCAGAATTAATTATGGCAATCAGCAAGTCTTCAATTGATGGATGGGGACCACTTGATTCCTTCACTCTACAGCTTCTGATCTGTGCTTTCTGGGCTGAAAACAGGGTCGAAACTTGGCCTAAAATCTCCCCCAGTGTTTTCTGCGAATTCTGCATGTCGCGCATGTCACGCGTACGCGTCGATGGTCTTTTTCGCGTGTCACGCGTACGCGTCAGGTACGCGCACGCGTCGCTGAGCAGAGTGAAGGAATCAAGTGGTCCCTATCCATCAATTGAAGACTTGCTGATTGCCATAATTAATTCTGATTTAAATTTAAATATTATTTTAAATAGGAAAAGATATTATTTAGTTTTAAAAATTAGATTTTAAATTTATTAGGATTAGATATAAAAATGATTACAATTAGTTAACTTTTCATTCAACCAGGGATTCCAATCCAAACTACCAAAATATATTTTATTAGAATCCTTATTTTTTCTTTACCATGGGCAACTAAACCTCCACTGTTAAGGTTAGGAGCTCTATCTATTGTATGAATTGATTTTATTGCTTTTCTATTTTAATTCATGTACTGATTTATATTTCAAGGATTGTTTTCGTTCTTTATCTTATGAATTTGGGTGGAATGGAAGTATGACCCTCTTTCTAATTGAGTTCTTGTATAACTTGGAAAAGCTCTTTACTTAAACAACAGCTTGAAAACAATTTCTCCTAAATTCTAATTATTTGGATTTAACGGGATACGTGACATATAATTCTCTTATATTTGGATAATTAGGATTTCTGTGGCACATAAACTAGAATTAAACTTCACCCCCTAATTGGAATTAATTGACCAAGGAATTGGCGGTTGATAAATTTTAGAGGAGACTAGAAAGGTCTAAGGAATTAGGGTCTAGTCACATATAGTTTGCCATGAATTAAATCTTGCATGATTAAAATAAATTAATAAGAAAAGTCAATCTGAAAAATAGATAACTCTGAAGCCTTAACTGTTTTCTCCATATTTTATTCCCAACTCATTTACTTGCTCTTTTAATATTTTTGATATTGTTTAATGTCTTTGAACTCCCAAACACTATTTTCTATTTGCCTAACTAAGTAAATTAATCAACCATTGTTGCTTAGTCCATAAATCCTCGTGGGATCGACCCTCACTTACCTGAGGTATTACTTGGTACAACCCGGTGTATTTTCCGGTTAGTTTGTGGGTTTTAAATACCGCACAACATGCGTGGGTTAAAAGTAACTTTTAAAAAAAACTCAGGATTTTATCACACTTGCTGTATTGAATTGGTGCAAAGCTGCATTTTTCACTATCTAGGGGAAGTGGAGGCATATGCTATTGGATACGACACATAAATTGAAGAAGGTCCATTCTTTTAATGCAGGGTTGGGAATTTGAGATTTAACAGATATTTAGTCGAATCTCTTATGATATGACTTTTGGACTGTAGAAAATTCAAGGTCCATAATGGACTGTAATATTTTTCTAACATTATCCCTCTGTATTATTCTTCACTTGTGCCACATAGTGAATTTATTTTAAGGATTATCAACTAAGTTTCAGAATGTAACATCCCTTTTAATGTGTCATGTTGGGAATATGATTAAGTGTATAACTAACTATTAATTAATAGCATAAAAAATATGACTGAATTTGGCCAAGGTAATATATGATTAACAAGGATTATGGATTTGCACTATAAATTCCACATAATTTATCATGATAAATGCAAAGAAGACTTGAAATGCGAGGTCTTTTATCTATAGGCTGCAGGCTATTCTTCAAATTAAACTAGGAACAGGCCTGGAATGTAAAGCATGAGTTTCTTCACTCCAACTTTCGTTGGCCAAATTTGACAAAGCAGATGTCGTCGTTGATATGGATTCCATGAGCATCTTGAGAGCACAATATCATTGGGATCCAGTTCTGCTTGCCTCCCCTCTTGTGTTAGAGTCATAATGTCCTCATCCAAAAATAACTTGGGTTGCTCATATAGTCTAAAGCTTTCCAATTGATACAGAGGGCACCATCGAAGGCAATTCTCTCCTTTCATTTCAAGAAACCATAACGAAATGCTGTAGTGATCATTCTTAGTTGTGTACAACATGAAGCAAGTCAAATCTTTCAACAGAATTAGTGAATTGCAATATGACCTTGGATTGTTAGGAATTCGAACATGACGCCACTTGTTGCTACTTATAAAAAATATTATTACAGAAATAGGAACTTGTAAATTGTGGCCTCCAAAGTTAATCCAGAAGACAAACCCATTCTGCAAAACGTAGTCAGGACCCACCTTGTTGATATCACCAGTCGAAACTCTCTTTGGTTTCCAGTGTTCGTGTTGGCTGTTCCATAGGGTAACCAAATGTTTTTGTCTTCAAAGTTTTGTTTGAATGCGTGCACAACATAGTCGTATGTGCTGGAAGGATAGTAAACAAAAGCAAAAACTAAGACAAATGTAGGCGCCTTAAACGGGCGTTGCTAAGGCAATTGCCGGACGCTGCGTGTGAGAATGTTCCATATGAGCAACTTGTTGTAGTGAAAACCGTTACTGAATGTGAGGTAGAAGTTGCCGAAACAGGAACCCATAATTGCAAAATCATCACACTTTGCCAGCTCCGTTGGGAGGGACAACCTGGTAGCTGCACTTGTTGAAGTATTAACACTTAGAATTGCATTATTACTGGTTCTCCATTCGGGGAACAAAATATACAATATAAGTGTTTGTTTAGATGGGGCATAACTTGTGTGGTACTGCGATAGGAATTTATACTCCTTTAAAGCAGAACACCAAAATGTGTTTAGTGCCCTGCATCTGCAGATACAGGAAGGATCCACCTTTCCAAAGATGTAGAGGAGTACATCCTTTGGAAGACAATTAGAAGAAGAATCAGCGATTCCAGTTATATGCTCCATTTTTAAACTTGAGTTGAACACATGGTTTGTATTGGAAAGGAAGCTAACACAAAAGTATAAAGAGACGTCAAAGGGAGGCCCTGCTCTTTGATGCACGATTTTAGAAAAGCATAAATAGACCTTAGAGGGCCAAGTTAACTTCATTAGATATTTTTTTTAAACCCATTCACATGTGAAATTGTTTACAAAGTTTCCTGTCACAGAGCAAAGTTTAGGAAGTTGTAAGTTGAACTAATTGACATCAAATCACAGGAAAAGTAATAATGTGCTAGCATAACTTTTCAGGCTTCTATGCATAGTGCGCCAGTTATACTGCTCTAATATGGCATTTAAAGTGATGTGAACCAAATACAAAAGTAATATTTCCTAGTTTAAACACAACTTTGCTTCTTTAGGCACAATATCAACTTGTAACCATATATTTCTTTTTCATGTAGTTGGTAAGTAACAGTAGTTGAGAATAAACTTTATATTTAGTCATGCTACAGAAAAACAAAAAATCTATTCATGGCCATCCTTTGGTTTCAAATTGAGTCTAACTTTAAATGTGACAATTGTGCTATTTTAATTATGTATCAACTTAATGAACTGAAAATTATATTTTAATTTTTATTCCTACAATAATTTACGAAATTTTTGTTCACAGGATTAAAAATTTAAAATGACATTTTCGCTACAATATTAAATTATAAATTAAAAACGTTAGTCATGGCTAAACTGTAAGCCAAAGAATCAACTGAGAGTGGTGTCATGGCTAATCATTTATGACTTAAGGGACAACTAAGAAAAGTCAATTTTATCCACATGTCTGCATCTTATCATTTACTTGCTTTTATATAAGTAAGTATGAAATACTGATAAAAGAATAGACAAAGTTTGCTATGAGTCGTTCGGATATGTCTATTTTGTCTCTCAACACATAAGTAAAGAACATAATTAATCTGATGTTAAACTACTTTAGTAATCGAATTTTGAACGATTCAGGAACGTAGGGTTTGTCATTCATGCTTCCAAATACATATATAATTCAATCTATTGTCGCTGCTTAGTAATGAGTATCTCCTAAGAAGCACACATTTTAGGGCAATATTTGCACAAAGCCCTCTAGGCCTTGGTTCCTTAGCACCAATTAATGTATATCATTACATCTTATTCCCTCAAAAAGTTATTTTATTCAATGTTAAAGTAAAATGACTATGTTATGAAAACTCGAGGGGCATAGGTCCAAGTACATTATGCAGGCATAAATGTAAGGCCTAGAAGGCAGTAAACTATGGCATGAGAAGCTAATCATAAAAAGGGATGCAATAAAATTATATCATGTTTGTCAATAAGCTATAAAAACCACAATATGTGCAACTAAGCTAACAACTTAGTGTGCCAATTATACAACTTTGATTTGGCATTTAAAGTGATGTGAACCAAATACAAAAGTAATATAAATTTTCTAGTTTAAACCCAACTTTGCTTCTTTAGGCACAACATCAAGTTGTAACTATATATATCTTTTTCATGCAGTTGGTAAGTAATAGTAGTTGAGAATAAACTTTATATTTAGTCATGCTATAGAAAAACAAAAAATCTATTCATGGCCATCCTTTGGTTTTAAATTGAGTCTAACTTCAAATGTGACAATTGTGCTATTTTAATTATATATCAACTTAATGAATTGAATATTATATTTTAATTTTTATTCCTACAACATAACACCAAATTTTTGTTCACATGATTAAAAATTTAAAATGAACATTTTTGCTACAAAATTGAATTATAAATTGAAAACATTAGTCATGGACTATGAAGCATGGACACTCGACTGAGTTGCCGTGTCTGTATGTCGGACACATTTCAAACACGACACTCACTGACACTCATCTGACAACACGCGTGTCTGTTGTGTCCAACCGTGTCTTAATAAAAAAAAAATTCTTCTCCGGACACTCGAGGACACACCTAAATATCATCACATGTCAACGTGTCCAATCTTGTTCTTAACATATATTCTTAAAATAAATTTAAAAATAGTATATACTATTATTTATTAAAACAAAAAATATTTTAAATAATTTATATATTAAAATAAGACATTAAAAATAATTAAAAAATTAATTTATGTTTAATCTCAATAAAATATCAAAATATTATTATAATTTATCTAAAAAATACTTTATATTTTATATGTGTGCGTGTCTCCGTGTCTTGTAAGATTTTAAAATTCGCGTGTCGGCGTGTCCCATGTCGTGTCGTATCCTATGTCCATGTCAATGTCTGGACATTATAGGTCATGGATAATCTGTAAGCCAAAGAATCGACTGAGACTGGTGTCATGATTAATCACTTATGACTTAAGGGACTACTAAAAAAAGTTAATTTTATCCATATGTATACATCTTATCTTTTACTTGCTCTTATATGAGTAAGTATGAAATGCTTATCAAAGAATAGATAAAGTTTGCTATGAGCAGTTCGGATACGTCTACTTTGTCTCTCAACACATAAGTATAGAACACAATTAATCCGATGTTAAACTACTTTGGTAATCGAATTTTGAACAATTCAAGAATCCAGGGTTTGTCATTCATGCTTCCAAATACATATATAACTCAATCTATTGTCGCTATCATGCTTAATGTAATGAGTACCTCCTTAAAAGCGCACATTTGAGGGCAATATTTGCACAAAAAAATATTTTATTAATGTATATCGTTACATCTTATTCCCTCAAAAAATATTTTATTAATGTATATCGTTACATCATAGGTCCAACTATATTATGCAGGCATAAAGGTAAGGTCTAGAAGGCAATAATCCATGGCATGAGAAACTAATCATAAAAAGTGATGCAATAAAATTCTATCCTGTTTGCCAATAAGCTATAAGAACCACAGTATCTGCAAGTAAGCTAACAACTTATGTAGAGTTACACTTTGTTTTAAATCGCAGTCATTTTCCCTCAATTTCATCTATACCTTATGCATATGGAGCAGTATATGATCACGGGCTAAAAGCATAGATTTAGTTTATATGAGGCTTGTAAAAATTGATGTATTGCTTTCTTAATTATGATGGAGTATAACAAAATTTACCTCAACCAATAATCATTCATAGAGAAAAAAGAAAATCATGTTGGTATACATGTTCATGTTGCAAATATTAGTCCATTAGATAAGTTATAACTTTCTAACTACCAAATCATAAAAATACATGATATTCTAGTAGATGTGGCCTACCAGAGATGCATTACCTAAACACTGCATAATAAGGTTTAACATATATCTTTTTCCACTAAGGATAACGACATAAAAGATGGAATTAATAACTAAAAGTAGGCTCCAAAGATAGGATACAAAACATGCACCACACTTAACCCCAAAACTAAGTTGATTACAAATGGCAGAGGTAATTCAGACTAACCATACCATGTGGCTCTTTATAACCTTCCTCAAACTAAATGCACTCTTAGATCTCGACTTCAAACCAGGTATAATGTCTCATGATATACATGCAGTAACCTAATCCTTACTTTATCTTCATATTCTACCCAGTGAAGAGTTCTCCTAGTGTTGCCCATGGGGAGTGTATCGGCAGATGTAAAAGTGTGAAAAGTTTGAATCATCTACGCCATCTTCTTCTAAATTCCTCTCCTTTATTTGTATTATATCTTCATCAACAAATATGATAGGAGTAAAGAGAGGGGCAACGCCAATATACATGAACAACCTTGTCTATGCTGGCTCCTCCTTAGTAATAGTAACATGCCAAATAGAGGTGTTGAATGCTTCCTCGTCATGAGTAGATTAGGCAAGGCAAACCTTTTGGTTTAGGAGCATGAGCATGTAGCAATAAGCCAAAGCCTGTTGAGGAATGAAAATTTGTTGAAAAGTGTTAGATAATAAGAAGAAGCATACGATATATGGGGATCTTCTTTCAACATCCTCAACTGAGCATGTTAACCAATAAATTGATCCATCAAGTGTAACATACATAGCATCTAAGGTTACAACATATGGTGGACATGTTATGATCACATTCCAGTTTCTTCTAAAGCTTGTATATATCGAAAGTGTGCATGAAGGACTTTCTGAACTCTGTTTGAAAATATAAAGGGTGGCATAATCCGGAGTGTACGAAAAGTACACCAAAGCATATAAACACACCAAGTCAGGCTGGAAAATATAAACAGGATCCTGGAGAATTTTGGATTTTCAGCTAACAAGGTTCCAAGATAGCAAGTAAGACTTCTTACCCATGGAACTGTATCTTATGCAGAGGATCCCATTTTCAACGCCAATAATGTTGAACTAACCTTCATATGTCAGCAAAAAAGGAAAGTGAAATGGCATAGTGTAACCACTCGAAGCATCTATCCTCCTAACCTAATCTACTGAGTTCATCAGAGAGGATGGATAGCAAAAAAGGCATCATCAGTGAGTAGCCATAATGTTTCCACCTTTGAGCAACTCTTGTCATAAAGTCATAACTGCTTAGTTTGGCTCTCTAGTAGCAACAGGTGTTGCGAGCCTTCAAAATGGTTGAAGCATCAGCAAGGTGGAAAATGTCAAGCAAAATCTCATTTGGGAGCTCGGGCAGGAGAATAGAGACGGGAGAAATATCACTCATTGTGTCTGAGATGTGAAGATTGTGGAAGTTAGATATTTAAGAGGGGAAAGATATGGGTGCTAGGGACATGTGTTTTTTCAGTGTATGATTTGTGTTCATATGCTCTAAAAACTCCTCTTCATTTATAGAGGAGTAGAGAGGAGTATATCATTAATGAGATAATAACTATTTTTTATTTGTATTTACGCATTCGTACTAAATAGAAATTGAAGGAGAAGTATATTGCTTAGTCTTTTATAGGTAATATTCGAGGTTGACAAATTTAGAAGATCTTATAGTTGAAAGGGGAACAGATTTGACGGATACTTTTGGCAGGGAAGTTAGATTTTCTCAAGCCAATGATGGTGGGCCAACAACTCCCTTAGTCACCTTCTAATGATCAATAAGTAAATAGTATTTTGGCATGTCCAAAATAAAGTAATCAATTGACTTTGCATATACAGCTGACAAATGTTTTTTCTGCTGAAGCTCACCTCGAGGCTCGTAATGGCGAAATCCCTGGAGAGTAAGTTAAGGTCAATTAGATACAATAGCAAGAAGCTCATATGTCATCATATGGAAGGCATTTTTCGGTGCAATAAAAATAAGTATTAAATCAAGCTACAAAGCAGGGGACACATAATCCTGGTGAAGATTCACTATTAATGCTGACATGACTAATAAATCAAGTTTACCCAGCTATGTGTATTCTTCATTCTAGCCCCCTGCTTGATTTGTTTAACTAATGAAAACTCCTAGTTTGCAATGAGTTAAGTCTGACCTTTAAAATAATTTGCCCTTGCCATTTGGCTCCTTTAATATAACGAAGCAAGCCCGCCATTAGTAATGCGACGACAAACTTCCAAATTAAATTGCTGAACAGACTTGCTAGAAATGACAATAGATAATGATCTTGAATTTTTCAAATCTGATTGCAGGATATTCATATCATGATCTCTGGAATTACATTGCTATAAAGAAAGCTAACAAAATGGGATCCAATCTGGCGATGGTGTAGGCTAGCTTTGATTGATTGATTGATTGATCCAGCATGTTGCAAAATGAAAGTAGGCTAGCTTTGCAAGGTATTAAATTAAAATTAAAATTTAAACTACAGTGGTTAAATGTATTGTAAAATCTTAAGATTATTGGTTATACTGTGCCGATGAACTTAGTTAAGGATCTCTAACCACATGCAAACTTGGTAGCTTTTCACCACAATAGATGTCATTCCATAATTCTAAAGATGCTCCATGAGGTACCACACAACAACATAAACCATAGTGGAGTCTCTACGAATTTGATTGAAATTTATGCACTTGAAATTGAGTTTATTGTGTTATTCTGATGCAAGTAATTTATGCATTTATCTATAACAAACTTAATTTTGCCTATGAGTCAACTTAGTCTTAATTTCAAGTTGGAGTTCTGCATATGCATGCCTCTGCTTAGTCTTCATGATGATATTTCAAATATTACATTTATTGACAATAAAAATGCCTTCAACAAGCTAGACTATTTCTGGGAAACCTAGAAACAGTTTTAGCTACATTCACTTTTTTGCTTTGCCTGATACCCGTTTTCACCAAATTGTCAAGATATCTTAAAGTTATTTAACTTGGAAAACACTCCTTAGTGTAAAACTTGATATTAACTCACTTCTTATAATAAGCTAATTTGAGATGGCACTTGTGATCCACAATGGAAGGGGTTCCATCATCCATTTTTAGTAACTGGAACAACTTGGGAAAAACCATACAGAGCAATTTGTAGCTTAATCTAAATGTTGCACGTTATTGTGGGGTTATCATTCGGAACTCTGGTCATTCAAAATAGCAATTTTTTTCCCTTAATTGCCACAACACTTGGTCAATGTATGAGCTATGCTCCCATTAAAGAATTTACTGAGTATAAATGATATTGTTGAAATACTCAAACAATGTGTATAGATGGAACAATTTGGCTTTCTTTTGTCAATAATATCACATTCCTTTTATGTAAGTAAATACAATCTGAGTAAGAACTGAAATAAGTGATTAAGACTATTCCTAGTTATCCTTATAATAGAGTTTTGATATCTAAATTGAGTTTCCATATATACAATCAATTGGGAAATATTTGTTGCATGACCTGACAGATTTATAATGGTTTAATTAGTATACTTTTCAATGGAGGATTGGAGAGTGATGTGAATGTACGATAAGGGGAAAGAGTTTTGTGGCAAATAGCTTAATAAATAAGATAACTTGTAAGGCTTAAAAGCTCGGACAACATTACCAGATGCAGCAAGGTGCAGATAATGCACCTAAGAACCTAATTAACAAAGCAACTAAATTGAGGAGACATGACACATCACAAAACGAGGACCATTGCAACAATACACAATGTCAACTACAACCAGATTGAAAGGCTAAGAAAACATTAAGCTATAATGCTAACAAAAGATTTGTCTCAAGACAAACTTAAACAAACCAACACTGTAACTTCCATACAAACTTTTCAATCAATCTTTTTTCTTCCACAGTTCCTCTTAAAGGTTTTGTTTGCTGATGCTTGAACATCTGGAGGCAGGGCTGCTTCTGCCGTGGAGTCATCAGCTACATCAAGAGAGGTTCTCTTGGCTGGAGTTTGATAGGAGCTAACGCCATTGCTCTAAACAGCAGAATCCTAAGTTTCACACAAACTCCACAATTAGAAACTATCTACTCAGTAGCCTCTTTATTATATATAGGTATCTCTGTTTACCATAGCTAACAATATTATGTGACACACATAAACTCTTTACCCTTGACAGAGAAATTGCAGCATGTTCATTGCTATTTTCGTCTGTTTCAGCTATAGGGATATTAGCTAGCATCTGCGAATACTGCAGGAAGCAAGATGAATTTAAGAAATCATGTTAGGTTCAATAATACATTGAACAGCAGAGCAGAATTTTAGCTCTTAGCATAACATCCTGCACTTACAGAAGCATCACAAGAAGAGTTGGCCACACCATAACTGGACGTGAGGGACTCGTCGTCCGAAAGTTTTGTGATGCTGTACACCCCCTCCACAGCATTGATATTCTTGTATATGATATTAAGTTTGAATAAGAACTTTTTATCAATCATATTCTCCAGAATCTAGGTATTTAGGGTATGACTCTCCTTTCTCCCATTTCTTTACATGGATATTAGAATTTTTTACTTAGCCGCATAAACATATTTGACATGACAAAATTTTTTTTAGCTCGAATTAATTTGACTTACAAATAATTCCTTAACTTTCTCAACAACCTTTCCTACCATTTGCTCTACTTCTTTGTTCCACACAAGGAGCTTGAGACAACTACTTCCATCAGTCACAATTACTTGGAGCCTATACCTGCATCAATATCTCAGCAACACATTACCCCTAACCCTAAAAGATAACTACATGCAACTACACTATATTTGCAAATTGAATATGTAAAGCACGCATTAAGAAAAGATGGAAAATTTGTTGATCTAACAACTAACCTTAGCATAACCTTGAAGCCTACACGCCAACAATTATCACACCAATACGTATCTTTGCTCTGTGTAACCTTCTTGGGACATGTCTTACAAGACGTATAGGACCAATCATCTTTACCAACCTCTAGAGAAACAATGGTTCCAACAATCTAGCACGAGATTTCCTAACAAAAATGGTCTAGGTCAGTAACGAAATACTTACAGTCTAAGTTATCAGGTTGCAATCTCACTCAGTCATATTAAGAACCTCTTCTATAGTGCGCATAGGTATAATGTCGGTGTTGATCTCATCTATAATTGGGTATTGATATTGAGTTTCCAGCAGACTTATTCGTTGTGAACAGGGAACAAAATCCATTGCCAATATGTGCATATGGCAAAAAAGTTAACATACATTAATATCATACTCAAAAGCTGGTATCTAAATGCAGAATAGACCCAGTATTTATGCACTAATGACACACCTTTTCTTGAAGTCAATAACCTCAGGAAGGTTTGGATTGAAGTAACAGCTAGATACATAATAGGTGCTTTGAATATTGACAAAACTCAAGTATATATTGGATTTAAAGAGCTGAACCACCATTGTTAAGCTTGTACATGTGAGGAGTTGTAATTGTGAGGAGTTGTCCTAACCTTCCCATTGTTAAGCTTCACAATAAAATTTTGCATACTATAAATAACATGCTCCTTTATCCTATTATTGAACAATTCCAACGCAGACTTGCAAATGGTTGCATGAATTCTACCACCCTGTAAGTTGGATAAAAACAACATGAACATAACTTATTAGTACTCACTTAAGAAGAAGCTGCAAGGTATAAGTATCAATGATGCAAATACCTTCTCATCTTGCAAAATCAACTCCAAGCTAAACACCATATTCTTGTTCCATTGACGGGGAAACTCATACAATCGAGCAACCCCCACAACCAAGGATCAAGCAAGATTGGTTGGATTGATATCCCTGACGAAATCCTTCCCCATGACCATCTTTTGCAGCAAAAAAGAATATCAAGCTCAAGCTATAGCAGGTCCAAATAACAATACACATTTATCTTCTATATAAGCTCTAGGGACCTCATATTTATACACAACTATTCCTCTCACGATGACAGTGGTGAGTGGGAAAATCCGTGATTTTTGAATACCCAAGGGAGCGCACCTAAGTGGGAGGTACCAAGTCAAGTGCTTTGTTAAACGCAAGTCACTCATCATGCACTGCAGAAGATTCTACCTGTACAGATATTTTGAATTTTTGCAGCACCTCTCACCAAGCAAGGCGTCACATTAGCGCGGTTTTTGGAAGTAACACTAGCAACCTCATTCACTGCGATACAATATCAGCGAGAAGCCCTGTTGACAAGACGTCAATTTCTTTTCAGATGCGAGCCCTATTGTTATAACATTTTAGTTTCCTTCTCTTTTCATCGTGAGATTAGTTTTCGCCGAAGCCTAGCCATATGTCTACCTTGCGCTTGCTTCGCATTTTGAGTGTCATCGAGGGAACCCTCCACTTGCTTCGTATTTTACTTTCCACTTGCCTCGAATTTTAAGTTTCAAGGAGGGAACCATCTTCTTTGGCTGCGATGTGTCGTCACCAGGGACTATGCTCAATTGGAGGAAACACTGTGGATTTGCCTTGTTGAGTTAGTTGGCTAACTATTATATTTAGAATAGATTTTAAGTTTCAAGGAGGGAACCATCTTCTTTGGCTGCGATGTGTCGTCGCCAGGGACTATGCTCAATTGGAGGAAACACTGTGGATTTGCCTCGTTGAGTTAATTGGCTAACTATTATATTTAGAATAGATAAGTAACAAAAAACTTTCGTCTTTAGCAAATGACTTGTCCATCTAATATGATTTTGTGTGTCAATATTTAAATATATATTTAGAAGATACACAAACAAATTCAGAGTAAAATTCGATCTATAGATTTTTTTTATTTTTCAAAAAAATTTAGTCATTCACAATACAAAAATTAAAAAAATTCAATTGACATCAAATTACAAAATTTTGAGAATGAAAAAAAATTGCATCAAAATATAATCTCTAAAGTTTTTTTTAGAAGATATAATTGAATATCTAGTTCCTTTAGTCATATTTTTAAATCTTTTAGGAATTTATTATCGTTAACATCTTTTGAAATTATTTCAATCAATGATGAGAATTTTCGGCTATCATTTTAATAATATACTCAATTTGTAAATAATAAATTTAAACATTAATCTATTAATATATAAAACTAAATGGATAAGTTTACCCACATTGCTTTTAAGATATCTTTCTCCTTCTAATAATGCCATGTCAGCAACATCGCTTACTTGATAATATTTTAGAATCAACCACTCAATTTTTGCCAAATCAACTATTATTTCCAAATCAGCAATATATATATATATACAAAAAAACCTAAGAAACACTGGTAAAAACCAACAACTTAACTTTTTCGAAATCAATCCTTATTTTTAAAACAGCAAAAAAATAAATTAACATTTGCTCAAAAAAAAAAAAACCCCAATGAAAACAAAAGAGCCTATTACCTTTCTCATACTTCTCGTCCTCTAGAAACCCTCTTTCTTTCTCTTGGCACCTCTCCATTCCAAGATCCTATTTCCTGCATCCTCTTGCAGCCCCATGAGCCACTGCGTTTTCCTCGAAAAAAATTGCCCATCGCGATGTCCATCTCCAACGGAACCCAATTGCATAAATTGCAGAAACTATGCCAAAATCCGGTGCGGTCACCCCTCCTGTTGCGGTTTCACTTACCCACCGCCCCATCAATCCCTGCCGGAGCTCGATTCCAGATCCTAGGACAACGTCACCATCCGGCGCTGCCGGTGCCACCAACGTAGGAAATTCGTCCCAGGTATTTTCCTATAGATTTTCCAATTTTTCGTTTACTCTTCTCATTCTATTGTTCAATAACATTTTTAATAGCCCTCTTTATTTGTAATTAATAGTAACTTTTAAATTATGAAATCATTGCAAGTAGCACATGTTTATATATTCCTCTTTTTTTAACGAGTTCTATACAATTGTCACAACCAAAATTAATGTGCATTTAAAATTATTGCT
Source organism: Arachis ipaensis (assembly GCF_059453495.1). Taxonomy (NCBI): domain Eukaryota; kingdom Viridiplantae; phylum Streptophyta; class Magnoliopsida; order Fabales; family Fabaceae; genus Arachis; species Arachis ipaensis. The sequence goes on along the minus strand of NC_142440.1, from coordinate 17,865,251 downwards.
CCATGTATACTTTCAACTGCAACATTTGAGTATCAAAATATAAATTGTTATTCTACATGTGGAGTATTGCTTCCACAATTTTACATTCATGTGTTCCTCTTTTTTAAACGGATTTTGTACAACAGTCACAACCAAAATTAATATTCACTTAAAATTATTGCTCCCTGTATAGTGTTGATTACATATTCAGCATCAAAATATAAATTGTTATTCTATATGTGCAATATTGCTTCCACAATTTAGTTGGAATGTATTATCATTCTTTGACCATGTCTTATTCCTTTTTTGTACAAGGATTTTTAGTGGCAATAACAGAGTGGAAGACTTAATATCTAAAATAGCTAAATTAAAGAGGCGGAGAGCAATCCTTGCAAAAAAAGGAAGACACAAGGATACGGCCCTTCAACATATGATTATGGAGCTTGGTTTATTTAACATAATTTTAACTGCACCTTCTTTATTTTATTGTAAATTGATTCCTAAGGTGATTTTGATGCCTATTTTGAAAATGTAAAAATACAATTATTTGGAACACTTAGATCTATCCGATTTAGACAAGCAAGGATGAAGAGAAAGCAATGTCTTAACTCAAGGAGGACTGCCAATTTAGCTTCCACTTCAGGTTAGTACAAATTGTATTATAACATGTTTTGTTCTATTTTTTGTATTGATTTTTGGTACTCATGGCTAATTAATAGAAAAACAGTCTGTTGTAATTATTTAGATTATTATGTAGCATTTAACGGAAATATTTTACATTAAAATTCTACCAATGTGTGAAAAAAGAGATAATTTTTTTAAAAAAATTTACTTCAATAATAATTTTATAATCCTTGAGGAGAAAGCAATGTCTTAAGTTAAGGAGTATTGTCAATTCAGCTTCCACTTCAGGTGAGTACAAATTATTTTGTAACATGTTTTGTTCTAATTGTTGCTACTCATAGTTAATTAATAGGAAAAATCCGTATCGTTTATTGTAATTGTTTGTTGTCATTATGTAGGATAAAAATGAATTCTTTTGCATTATATTTAAAATCATATCAATTATTGAGAAAACGAATAAATCTTTTTTAAAAAATTACATCAATAGTAATTTTGCAACCCATAGGAAAATATGGCTATCCTTCCAATTTTATTGTGTAATATTGTCCAATCCATTAGTTAAATCCAATTGTTGAGAAAGAAATTGAGAAGCCTATTTGTATTTTTAATACTTCTTCATTATATATTTTCTACTTTCAACTGCATTTCATCGAAGTTTTTTATTTACAGGTGGATAATCGTCATCTATTCATAGCTCACCTTCAAGAACTATTGTGGCTGCCACTGTGCATAATTATATTGGTGAGCTTATGGCATAATATAAATCTTGCAACATAATAATATTTATATATTTACTAAGGCTTTATTGTATATCTTCCACTCCGCAGATAATACAAATAATGAGATGAAAAGATATGCTGTGTTTCGAGAGGCAAGACGCAAAATAAGGCAATTATTAAATCAAAAGAAATGTATTTGATCTACTCAAAATTCAAGTATACCTACTTTTAGCAATAGTTTCTCCCTTTTTTTTCAAAAGTAAATTTTAAATTTTATTACTCATAATTAATTCTTTTCCTTTTTTTAACACTGTAGCACGCAATCCCGAAATTCAACCAACTTCTTTCTCAACGAGGATTGTTTCTAATCGAGCAAATCAACGCCCAAGTAAGTGGCCAAGATTTTATTTATTTTTCCTTAACATTATAGCTCAAAATTAAGGCAACTAAATGTTTGAGTGAACTCTTTTATCACAAATAGTGTTTTATTAAATTGATTCTTTAGGTACTAATTTAATTTGGTTGCAAAGATATCATTTAAATTATGTTCTTTATTTGAATTTTTACATATTTGACTAATGAATTATGGAATTTTGGAAGACCAACATGCGTCTGTGAGTATTGTGGCGCAACACTTTGGTATGAAGAAAGGACCCACAAAACTACAAATACAACTCATCTGAAATTCTCCATTTGTTGCTTGGAAGGAAGAGTCCAATTGCCATTGTTAAAACCCCTCTCCTTCTTTGCTACACAATTTACTGGATTACTATGGAAGCAACATTGCAAAAAATTTTAGGAAGCATATTCGCATCTATAATGCAGCCTTTGCTTTTACGTCTATGGGTGAAAAGATTAACCATGAAATTAATAAACACGGTGGCCCATATACTTTTCGCATTAATGGCCAAAATTACCATTTTCTTGGATCTTTGGTTCCTTTAGATGGGAGAAAAGCTAAATTTGCACAACTTTATATACATGACACAGATAATGAGATATCAAATAGATTATGAGTGTTCAACAATAATGATGGAAATAACCCCCTTGAAGAGGAAGTTGCAAGAGATCTAATTCGTATGTTTGATGAACATAATGTCTTGGTTCAATCTTTTAGAATGGCTAGAGACAAACATCAAGAAGATGGAATTTGTGATTTCAAGCTTCGGTTGATAAGTAAAAGGACAACTGATGGAAGACATTATAACCTACCTTCTTCTTTAGAAGTTACAACACTTTTAGTTGATCAGTACTCTAATGAGGAGGAATGCCACCGTGATATAGTTATTGAACATAAAAAAGCTGGTCTTCAAAGAATAACTGAAATACATCCAAGTTTTATGGCCCTACAATATCCTTTGCTGTTTCCGTATGGAAAATATGCCTTTAGGATAGGGATAAGTCATTTTAATAAACGAACAGGTAGAAGGTATAAACAACAAACAGTCACTATGAGACAATACTATGCTTTTTGTCTTTAATAAAGAATTGGAGAATCCCAAACTTTGTTGTGAGGTGGACGTTTATTACAACAATTCATGGTTGATGTTTATGCTTGTATTGAATACGGGAGACTTCATTGGATTAGAAATAATAAAAAATAATTGCGAGTTGAATTGTATATTGGATAAAGAGAGATGCAATCAATCAATAAGATGTAATGGCCGATATTGTTGGCAAAATAACAATATTACCTTCAAATTACACGGGTGGACCTCGATATCGAATACAAAACTATCAAGTAAATAATTAACTTATTGCATAATTATTTTTGAGAAGTTTTAAGACAACTTAAAAATTAATTAATTATTCTTTGTGCAATATTTTCAAAATCAAATATTGATAGTGTACAATTATTGCATTTTTCCCAATTTAAAAATATTGGTTGCTAATATTATGGTTAATTAAAAAAAATTATTTCATTTATGTACAAGATGCAATGGCAATATGTCTCTATGTTGGATATTCAGACTTATTTCTAACTTTTACTTGTAATCCAAAGTGGTTTGAAAATGATTATATGCTGGAAGATATTGAAGGAAAAAAAAAGCATTGATAGACCTGACATTGTCAGTCGTGTTTTTTTTATAAAGTTAATAGAGCTCATCAATGATATTAAACATCGACATATATTTAGGAGAGTCACTGCCGGTAATGTATCTATTTATTACTCTAATATTTTACTCATGTTATTTACATCTACTTTTTGGAATAAAATACATAGATATAATATTTACCCATTCTTGCAAATGAATCTGTTACCACATAAACAAAATGTTAATCTTACATGAATGATCTATCGAATGTGCAATTTAGGAGCAAATATTTATAAAAACTTTTTTCCATAGATAAAATTTAAATTTTATTTTAAAAATCCATAATTAAATGATAGGCAACACTCTCCAACTTCTTTAATCGGCAAATATTGACCTTCTTTATACAAATAGATTTGTCCTTTCAATAATTGCCTTTCACAATTCTTATCTACTTGATAAATCCTTTTAGTTTTACAATCACTTATAAAATTTAGAATCTTTAAATTTTATAACATAATCCTTATTGGATTAAATCCTTCCTTGCGGGATTTACATTAAATTCCTTTGCTATTTCTTTTTTCTATTTAAGTAATTTTTTTACTTATTCTATATAATTAATTTCATCAAAATCAGCAATTAGATGTTCCAACTTTCTTTGTTATTTAAATAGTTGTATACACAATAGAATTTCAAAAGAGAGGATTACCACATGCTCATATATTAATTTTTTTACATCCGAATGACAAGATATAGCTAGCATCTCAGGTTGATGAAATCATTTCTGCTGAAATACCAGATAAAGAAAATAATCCTATTGCTTATAATGCAGTTGATAGATTCATGGTTCATGGACCTTGTGGGGTTTTAAACCATAATTCTCCATGCATGATTAATGACAAATGCTCAAAGCATTATCCGAAAGATTTCATGATAGTACATCATTTGATGATGATTGATTCCCTATATACATGAGGAGAGCTAATGGCAGATATATATTGAAGAATGGTGTCCAACTTGACATTCGTCATGTTGTTCCATATAACAGGAATCTTTTGGTCAAGTACGACGCCCATCTTAATGTTGAGCTTTGTAACCGATCTAGATCGGTCAAATATTTATTCAAATATATCAATAAAGGACCTAATCATGCTACTGTAGTTATCTCAAATGAACAAAATTCTGCCTCCACATCTGAAATTAGAATTGAGGAACATGATGAGATAAAGGCATACTTGGATTGTAGATATATTTCTGTTTCCGAAACTGCTTGGAGAATTTACCAATTTGATATGTTTTATCGAGAACCATCTGTAGAGCGTTTATCATTCCACCTTCCTTATCAACAACCAATTTATTTCCAAGGGCATATGTCACTTGACAACATTATGAGTCGTTCAAGAATTGAGGCAACAATGGTTACTGAGTGGATGAAAGTGAATTGTGAGGACATTGAGGCCAGACAACTAACATACTCTGAATTCCCTATGAAGTATGTTTGGAATAAGAAGGAAAAGTTGTCGACAAGAAAACGTAGACCTAGATGTCTTGGATGAATGTAATATGTGCCTCCTACTGCTGGAGAAAAGTATTATTTACGTATGCTGCTCAACATTGTTCGAGGAAGTTGCTCTTATGAACAAATAAGAATAGTAGATGGTATTTTATACGACACTTTCAAAGATGCATGCTATGCACTTGGAATATTAGAGGATGATAAAGAATGGGATGATTGCCTTAAAGAAGCTTCGATGTGGGGTACAAGAAACTAGCTTTGCCAATTATTTCCACCATTTTAGTGCACTGTAAAGTGGTTGATCCATCACCTTTGGGAATCAAATCGAAAGTTATTTTCAAAGGATATTTTATACAAGTAGTGCCGCTTATTAGATCTCCCAAACCTACAGTTGTCAGATGAACAGTTGCAAAATTATTCTCTTCTGGAGATTGAGCAAATTCTGAGAAAGATGGAAAAATCATTAGAAGATTATTCAGGAATGCTAATTCCTAATAATGACACATTAATGAGCGAAATGAACAACCGTCTTATTTTTCAAGAGTTAAACTACGACAGTATAAAAATGCATCATGAATATGTTCAACTATTATGTGGTTTAAACTCAGACAAAAAAAAATTCATGATATTGTACTTCAATCTATTGATTTGAGTTTGGGCAAGTTATTCTTTGTAAGTGGTTCAAGAGGAACAAGAAAAACATATCTCTAGAGAACAATCCTAGTAAAAGTCAGGTCCGAAGGAAAAATAGCAATTGCTGTTACTACTTCTGGTATTGCGGCTTTACTTCTACCGGGTTGTCAAACTACGCATTCAAGATTTAAAATACCTTTGGACCCAACAAAAGAAGCAATATGTGACATAAAAAAATGGCACACAACTTGCTGAGTTGATCATGCAAACATCTTTAATCATTTGGGATGAGGCGCCAATGACAAATAAATATTGCTTCGAAGCTGTAGACAGAAACCTTCGTGATATTATGAAACCGTCTGAGAAGAATTGTCAACAAAGCCTTTTGGAGGGATAACTAATGTGTTAGGATGCGATATCAGGAAAATTTTGCCAATTATTCCTAATGGTGATAGACAAGACACCATTCAAGCATGTATTAAGACTTCTTATGTTTGGCAAGTTTGTGAGGTCCATTCACTACAACAAAACATGAGGTTAAAGGCAGATAATTTAGATTCTACATCAAAAGAATAGATGACACACTTTGCATATTGGATTCTTGATATTGAAAATGGAAAACATTGCCCGGATAGTGGAGAAGCATTGATGATTGAAAATATTGATAGTGGTGTTCGCTCTATTGTTGACAACATATATATCAAGATTTGGAGGGTCATGTTGGAGAATCAGATTTCTTAGTGCCTAGAGCAATCTTAACTCCAACAAATGAGACTGTTGATCTAATAAATGACCATATATTAGAAAAGATACCAGCTGAAGAAAGCATCTATTTCTCTTCTGATTCAATTTGTAAAGCAAATTTTCATGTTGAAGATCAAGACTTACTTTATCCAACAGAATTACTTAACACACTTAAATTTCCAGAATTTTCACCACACACACTAAGGTTGAAAAAAGGAGCAGCAATAATGCTTCTTAGAAATCTAAACCAAGGCTCTGGATTATGCAATGGCACAAGACTAAAAATCACACAGCTTAGAAAATGGTGAAGGGAAATTTTTTACTGGTTCAAGTGTGAGAAAAAAAGTCCTAATTCGAAGAATTACATTGTCTCCTTCAGAATTTAAGTGGCAATTTGTCTTAAAAAGGAGGCAATATCCTATATCACTATGCTTTGTTATGACAATCAATAAAAGTCAAGGACAATACCTTTAACATGTTGGGCTATACATCCCAAAGCAAGTATTTACTCATGGACAACTATACGTCGTCGTGTCAAGGGTCACAACTAGAAACAGTCTGCGTATTCTCACCACTGACAAAGACCAACCAATAGACAACACAATCTTAAATATTGTGTACAAGGAAATTTTGTAGTAGGCTTTCCTTAATTTATACAACATTAAGGTAATTTTATATAAGAAATATTAATATAGTTAACCTATCTTTTATCTTTTTTATTCATAAATTTATCTTTTACCAGTTGTTTATGCTTGTAGTACTTGATTCCATAGCAATGGCATTTGAACAAACTCATGAGAATATATCTTTTATAAAGTAAGTCATCTCTTAAATATTGTGAGTCGATGAGTAATTTCATACCAAATTCCTTTGAACAAACTTGCAATAATATATTTCTTCATAAGTAATCAGTTTTTTACGTCTGGACTAATGTTCATATGTCTTTCTTTTAAAATCCCTCATACATATTTTCTGTGAAAATGGTTGTATCTACAAGTATGACACACTTTGAATTAAGAAGGTCGAACTCCACAATGCTCCAACTGATCCGAAAATTGAATCTCAATACTTCTTTTTAGACACAGCATATATAAACATAGAGTAAATTTAAGAATGTTAGATATTTTTTCCTCTTAACTTTATACATTATACTTTCAAATTTATTTATACATAATGCTATAGTTTTTTTTTTTTACAAAATTCTTAATCCCATCATCTATAAACCATAATTTTAATCACTTAAAATTAGTCTTTGAAACATATAACAATCTTACTGGTCAAAGCTGCATTTTAAAGCTTATAATAATTTATTAGTTAGTAAATAAATTTATATCATTATTATTGCATATTACTTCACTAGCGGTCATAGAAATATATATCTGAAGGTAACAATTTCAATTGTAAATGCGGTAAAATTGAAAAAGAAATATTAGTATGAATACGTGTATATATAATCTCCTATTTTGCTTACACTTTTTCCTTTTTTTTTAAATAAACATACCTAAATAAAAAGTATACCTAATAATGACAATATATTAAAAAGTATATACAAGTAATAAGAAAGTATAAACTATAAGTAATAAGTATTCAATTATAGCTAATAAAAAAATATTCTATTACATACATAAATTCACACATAAATTGAAATTGTAGAAAATATATATATATACAAGTAATAGAAATATATGTAAATTAGGGTGCTAAATTACCAATGACAATAATTAAAAATTAATAGTATTTAACTAAATTTGTAACCTACAAAGACATTGAATCCATATTCTTATATTTAGGGTTAAGTACTGAAATCGTCCCTAAGATCTGGGATGAAAATCAAAATCGTCCCCGACCTTTTTTTGTTATTAAAATCATCCTTAACGTTACAAAACGTTATAAAATCGTCCTTTTTCACTTCAATTTTATTTTTTTATCATATTACCCTTCATTATTAATAAAAATAATTAAAAAAAATATTAAAAAATTAAAACAACCCCCTTCCCCCTCCCCTCCCCTCCCCTCCCCTAACTCCCCCACTCCCTCCCCCAGCCCCCGCCACTCACAGCCGCAGCTCCACCACTTCCCACTCTCCACCTACCCTCACTGCCACCCCCCATCCCCAGTCTCCAACCTTCACCGCCAAACCCAGCAACTCCCCCTACCTTCACCCACTCGCCCACACCACCCCCACCGCCACCCCCCTCCCGTAACCCCCTCAGCCCACTCCCTCACCCCCCCACCCCCCACCCCTCATCCCTCATCCCTCACCCCTCACCCCTCACCCCTCACCCCTCACCCCACTCCTGACTCCCGACTCCCAACTCCTGTAACTCCCTCCACCCCTTCAGCCCATTCCCTCACCCCACTCCCGCCCCACTCCCGTAACCCCCCATCCCCTTCTTGATGCCCCTATCTTCAAAACCTCAACCCCAATTTCAATTTCAATTTTTCTTAACCAAAACAGCAAACAAAATTTAAACAGAATTAATTAAGAATCTAATTGCAAACAGGGAAAGAAAACGCAGATACAGGGAGGTAGCGACAAGGACAGCTGCAGCTGATAGGTCGCTGGCGGTCTGCGCATGACGGAAGGAGGAAGAAGGTCTGCCATGGTGGTCTGTGATTCGGTTTCTGTGCTTGAGAAGGAGAGGGGCTCTGTTCCGCTGCTCTGAAAGTTTCGTTTCAGTGAAAAGGAGAGCGAGCTGGATGTGATGGGTCTCGCACAGAGCAAAGGAGAACTGGTGGCGATGTGGTCGCGACGAAGCGTGGTGTGGCTCGCTGGTGCGAGTGATGGTGAGGACAGCAGCTGCTAGAGGTGGCTAAGGTGGTCGCCGGTGGTGGTTCGGCCATGGCGAAGGTGAGAGGAAGAGGTTGCGTGACTTGTTGGAGGGTGGTTGTGGTTCAGAGAAAAAGAAGAAAGGGATGACGGGTGGGGGGTGAGGGAGTGGGCTGAGGGGGTAAGGGAGGGTGAGTGAGGAAGTGGGGGAGTTACAGGAGGGGAGGGGAGGTTGTTTTAATTTTTTAATATTATTTTTAATTATTTTTATTAATAATGAAGGGTAATATGGTAAAAAAAATAAAATTGAAATGGAAAAAGGACGATTTTATAACGTTTTGTAACGTTAAGGATGATTTTAATAACAAAAAAAGGTCGGGGACGATTTTGATTTTCACCCCAGACCTTAGGGACAATTTCAGTACTTAACCCTTATATTTATTATATCTTGTTGTTGTAAACAATACAATAGATTTATAACCCCAATAATTAATTTATTAATTTCTATAAATAACTCATTAAATGTAATAAACATCCATATTACAAATGTCATAATAATATTATTAATCATAATAAATTTTACGTTACAAATATTCAAATTTCATACTATTTGAATTACTTATATACGTCTCTTATCACTATTCCTTCAAATAACATCAAATTTAGCACAAGAAATATATTTATTTCTGAACTACACAACATCTCAATCTTACTCAATGAAGCGTCATTCTTTGGACAATATCACCAAACAAATAGACAATTAGTTTACCAAAGTTTGCGTGGTTCGTCTATGGAAAACATTAACACCCACAAATGAAGAGGAGTCTCTTTACTTAGAAATGATTATATTAGATGAAAAGGTACAAAACAAACATATTTATTATATTTTTAAATTGAATTTAAGGAAAAATACTTTAATTATTTTTGCTTTTTATACTTTTTATATTATTTATATTTTTTATATTATTTTATAATACTTTACATATAATTGTATTTTAATATCGTTAAAATTATACTTCTTTTAATATGTTATTTATTATTCCTTTTCTAATAACTTAAAAAAAATAAATGTAATCAAATTTTTTAACTAATTATTAACTATAATTTACTAACACTGCAGGAAATACCTCTTCATGTAATTGTGAAGAAAAATATAATGAACAAATTCAAACATTTGTTGAAAGAAGAAAAATTCTATACTATAAAAATTTAAAAATAGAAGATGCAAATAATTTGTATAAACCAATTAAAGGTACAATGAAAGCAAACTTTTTACTCACAACTGTTGTAAAAGAAATTAAAGATGCAGTTTTGAACATTTCCTAACACTATTTTGAATTTGCATCACTTGAGATATTGTCTGACGGAATGGGTTAAAGAAAAATATTAATAGGTAGTTTAACTTTATACTATTTCAATTATTTTTATTAAAAATAATTTATTCAAAAAAAATTCTACACATTTTTGTTCTTTTTATTATAGATGTCATTGGAAAACTGCATACACTAGAAAAAGAAAAACAAGTAGATGTTAAAGAAAAATCTACAAAAATACGAAGAATGAAATTGATACTTAAAGAGTAAAAAAATATACAAGCAATTCATTTTTCATTTACATATATAGTTATTAACAAAATACTAATAATTTTAAGAACATCATATTAAAAGTCACGTTGTGAAAAAATCTCTCAAATCAGATAAACAAAGAAATTACAACACAAATAAAAGGTCAAAAAATTGTTGCACTCACATTAACATTGGTTAGTAAATACAAATGTACGATCTTTTTCAAAAAAAAATTATATCTATTGTTTTCCTTAGTTCAAAGAATTATATTTTATATAATACATTAAATGATACAAATACAACACCATCTTATTTTATATAACCTATTATATTATAATATTTTAGGTGATTATTCGGTCAGCACAATTTCGAGTACAAAAATTTATACCAATCCACAAACTAAAGAATTCGCACAGCTGACTTATGGGTATTTGATAACTAATAAGTCTCTCAAAAATAATTTATTTATTTAATTATTTAATTTAATAAATATAAAAATCCTAAATAGGACTGGTCAACATGAAGAAGTAATGGAAATACCAAGCCAAGACAATGCCAACACAAATCTTCATAACAGAACGATTAGAAATCGAAAAACTATCTAAGATCTAATGGTCATACAATGAAAATGGATAAAAAAAACTCACAACATGCATTATACATTCATATTTACACAAATACCATATACCTAATAATAACATAAATTGAATTTTGGAATAGAAAAATATCTTCACAATTTTAGCAACTATAAATGAAATTGATGACAAATTTGGATGGAACTATGTTGAATGTAAAAAGTGTCAGAAGAAAACATATAAAAAAGAGACAACTATATTTGTGGCACATGTAATCAAACACCACAATATCCAACAATAAGGTAACTCTATATACTTTTCATAATTCTATCTATCAGATTATTAGTTACTAATTCAATACTCATTTTAGGTTCAGAATTCAATTAAAGACTTCAGATCAAAGTGTTACAACAACTTTTGTACTATTTGATGGGGAAGCAAAAAAAATTGTTGGCAATAATTGCTTTAAATCTAATGACACTCCAAAAAAATAATGACATTGAAGTACCACCCCAATTGAAACATTTGTGCAACCTAACACTTATATTTGAAGTCAAAGTAAATTATTTTAATATCAAAGAAAGTTCTCAATAATATACTATTACTAAAACATTTGTTCCAACCAAGAACACTGAACCTCAACACCCGTTACAACAAATAAAATAGGTAATACTCCAAAAAAATCATTTATTCAAGACATCATTTTTATTTCTAATTTAAATTGATTATAGGAACCAATTTCGCCAACACTATTATCATCAGATGAAGATCACATACCCATCAAGAGATTAAGGAGAAAGAAATCCATACAAATTCAAGACACATCTTCGGAAGAAGAACATACATGCAAAGATGGAATAAGTAACACAATAGAAAGTACATACAATTCAACAATTCATAAAGAGCATGCTTTCACAAGAACCTACGACAGCAAAAAGAAAGCAACAACTCTAACAACAACCAATAAAGAAAAAGGAGAATGAGCACCATATAAGAAGACTAAGTTCATCAACTAAAATAAATACAAAAATCAAACTATCAAATAAAAATGTTACTTTGTACAACTCCAACATCCAAATTTTGTGTACTACAAATTATTTTAAATAAAACACATTTTAAATTTAACTTTAGTTTACACATATTTAATTTAATTCTATAAAAATAGCAATTTTTAATATTTATTATGTACTATAATTAATTTACCGTTCCGCACATCGCGCAGGTCTCATTCTAATTACTTATGATGACTAAACAACACATAATTAGATATTTGCGTATGTCCATACATAAATAGTTTTATATGTGTATATATGACCGTAATAAATTTAAAAATTATTTATTTTCAATAATATAATCATACTCGATTAAATATGTGTAAAATTTTTACATAAATAGTGCATGAAAATTAATTTTTATTTGCTACTATTTCACTTTCACATGTTAATAATAACATAAAAAAATTGGATTATATTTATACAATTTTAACAAATAATAAAAACTGATTGCAAATGATAAACAAGGAATAATTATACGCTTAGTCTATTAATATACTAATATTTTTTAGGGTAAAAAACGTAAACAAGCCAAAGGGAGAACAATTTGACACGAATAAGCCAAAGCAAAATCTGATTCATCAATCAACCAAAGCACATTTCTATGTAGTTTGAACCAATATGGTTCGAACTCACTTTCCAAATAATTCGAACCAAATAGGTTCGAATTACACATATAACCCATAGCCACATAATTCGAACCAATTTGGTTCGAACTCTAACTTCATAATTCGAACCAAATAGGTTCGAATTACACTGAAGAAATAGTCACCAAGTAATTCAAACTAATATGGTTCGAATTACTCAGAATTTGTTCCACACAGCAATTTAAGTTACGAACATAGTTTTCGCATCATGTCTTAATAAAACTCGTACAGTTATTTATTCCGGTGTGAATTAGACATACATTTCGTTTAAAACTGCGGAGACAGAACATATTCATTAACTAAAATCCCATTCAAAGTACATCGCACTAACGTTAACAAATTCTATCAGTCACCAACTACAAGTAAGAAAACCGATAATAGTGGAATCTAAACGCAAAATTGAAATAACAAAAGTACCAAAGCCACCAATACACCTAATCATGTCCCCGTGTGTGCTCTGCTCCTCCGAGCTGTGGGCAACTTCGACGTGTGTGGCTGGGCTGCCGACAAAGCCCACATCTCTTTGGCCGGTTCGGATCTGCCTCGTCCATATTGGTCCGTATCCGAGTGGACCTGGGACGACCCTCTCTCGCACGCCTCTTATTGGGGTCAGGGATGACAGTCGGCCCGTCATATGGTGGCCAGAAACCCTCTGGAATGGGAGGTGTGAAACCCATCTGATACACACTGAAGACTGAACTAAGACGATACACCTGGTGGACGTAAGGCTCCCATGTAAGCCGTGAGTAGGCACAGCATGCCAGTGCGTGGGGACACGGGAAATGAAGTGCCTGGAAGTATCCGTAGTCACATGTGTGAGATGCAAGCGAGACTCTGTAGCTACCCAGTGAGAAAGAACCAGTCGAAGTTGTCTCTGCGACGGTGAACTCGGAGTTATCCCTGTCGTACACAGTAACCATGAAGCACCTAGCCGTCTTCAAGTTGGCCTCTATACACTTCACCAAGTGCTGACTAAATTGTTGTCCGGTTCCCATCTGTGCCTCAGCCTCTCTCCCTTTGCGAACAAATAATTCGGCCAACCTTCCGTATGTTGCCTTCACTAGCGAGCACACAGGAAGGTTTCTGACACCCTTGAGGATCGAGTTCACACACTCAGATATATTTGTCGTCATGTGTCCGAATCTACGCCCCTCATCACAATGCTGTGTCCACAACGAATACTCAATCCGGTTCGCCCAGTCACACATCGCCGGGTCTTCGGACCTAAGAATATCAAACTAGTAATGGAACTCGACCTCGGTTTTAGCGTGCGCCACATTCACAAGTAGCCTCCTTGCATCTTTGCCCTTGAAGGTGAGGGCGAAATTTGCCGCAACATGTCGAATGCAGAATGCCCGGCATGCAGACGGAGGTAACCAGCCTCCGTCAGGAGCCTCAAGCGCGGCCTTGATGCCGTTATGCCTGTCTGAGATAACCAGCAGACCCGGCTGCGGTGTCACATGCTCACGCAGGTGGGAGAGAAAGAAGAACCACGACTCAGCATTCTCACCCTTGACTAATGCGAATGCAACAGGGAGTATGTTGGAGTTCCCATCCTGTGCAATCACGACAAGCAACGTTCCCCCATACTTGCCATACAGATGGGTGCCGTCAATACTAACTAGGGGCTTGCAATGACGGAATGCCTCGATATATGGTGGAAACGTCCAGAATAGTCTGTGAAAATAAGCTCGAGACTCGTCCAACTGTCCACCGACACGAACAAGGCTCGTCTTTAGCACTGCAACAGTACCAGGCATCGTCAACTGGACTCCTAACACCCACCTTGGGAGCTCGTTGTATGACTCATCCCAGTCACTATAGATGAGGGCAACAACCTTCTGCTTCGCCAACCAGACCCTCCTGTAAGTCGGCCTAAACCCAAAGTGTGCGGTGGTGGCATTTAGGAGCACCTTGATGCTGACGGATGCATCAGCCCTAACCATTGTCATAATGAATGCCGATATCACATGGTAATCCAAACTCCTGTGGTCGCTGGAAATGGAGGTGGCGAGACAAGTATGCGGTCCGTTGTAACGTTTAACTTCCCAAATCCCCTTGCGCTGTCGGAGACTAAGCCGAATCAACCATGTGCACCCATTGCCGAACTCAGAACACTTGCCCACATACCGGCGATAGTCAGACTCCACGACCTTGTACTTTACCCCTTGTCGGATGCTGTAAGTCTTGACACTTAACAGGGCCTCTTCTTTATCCGAAAATTGCTGACCAACCTGAAACTCTGTCAGACCTGCAGACCCTTCAGCATCTCTAGCGCCAAATCCAGTCGGCTGCCCAGGAACCCCCTCCTGCCTCATGGCATCCAAGTCCAAAGAGGAAAAATGTGGAGGGTACTGCTGCGTGCCAGAGCTAGAACCACCGCCCGCCCCAGCAGGCTCACTTGCTCCAACATCATCGCCACTGTCATCAGCAATCATATCCGGCTCGACATCATCGTCCTCTGGATCATCCAAGAATCCATCTCCAACCCCAGCCGGTGCAGCACACTGTAAAGAGGTCCGCAGATATTCCCCTTCTCCGACCTCGTCGCCTACACTGCCGTTGAGATCAACAGCAAACGAAGGGGAGGCGACAGGTTGGACGGGTGGCTCGTACGCAGGGACGGAGGAAGATGCAACGGCAGGTCTAGAGCTAGAACCGGCTACCGTGGCTAAAGTGGTGGTATTCCGGTTTGAACCCCCCGAGCTGGACACCGCGTCAACCAACTTTGCCAACAGTTCTGGTGTCCTCACCTCTGGAAACTGCCGGCGACAATGAAACATGACCTGCAAGTCCTCATCACTCCCGATCGTGAAACAATCGTACTTTACGGTTTCCTGGAGCACCGTGATTGGAAATCGATAAAAAACTTCTTAACCCGTTTCACACCTTCCAGACCAAATTTCAGCAGTACAGAGCTAACAAGGTCCTCATACCTCGTCGTAGGCCTGACGATAATACAGAGAGGATCCTTATCAGTGAACTTCACACCGGAATGAGTTTTCCTCTTAATGAATCCTCTGTGGTGAACCAATACTGCGAAACTCTCCTCACTAGCCATGTTACCCCCATCTAATGATAGCAACTCACGTTCACACCATATATATACAGCTCTGGTCCTCACTAATTCGAACCAGCCTAGAACGAAATATGGTCTGTGTAATTCGAACCAAGCTGGTTCGAATTACTTGAGGAGTGTAATTCGAACCTATTTGGTTTGAATTATGAAGTTAGAGTTCAAACCAAATTGGTTCGAATTATGTGGCTATGGGTTATATGTGTAATTCGAACCTATTTGGTTCGAATTACTTGAAAAGTGAGTTCGAACCATATTAATTCGAACTACATAGAAATGTGCTTTGGTTGATTGATGAATCAGATTTTGTTTTGGCTTATTTGTGTCAAATTGTTCTCCATTTGACTTGTTTACGTTTTTTACCCTATTTTTTAACACTTTAATAAGTAAATAAAAAATAAAATTTAGGTGCTTCAAAAGTAACTCGATGTTTTTTGCGCTCTGAACCATTAAATGCTTAGCACAACAGTATTATAGATTTATCATTATTTTCAAATTTAAATTAAGAAAGGAAAATAAAAATTAACTTCAAAATGAATTATATAAAAAGATATTTCAGAATAATTATGATACATGTATAAAAAAATTAATAACTAAACAAACACTGATATAAAATATATTTAAAAATGAATTAAATAGTATATATTTATAAACAAATATATAATAATTAATTTAGTAATTTTATTTTTTTTATATTGGTTATATTAATATAGATTTATTTATCTTATCTCCTAAAAATATATGTTAAGTTTATATATTAAAATTCTTTTATTAAAAATATAAAAAATTTAAGTTTATGATGTATTTATTTTGTATTTGTTAAATAAAAATATTTAAAATTGTTTGCTTGAGAGGATAAGAAATAACCAACATAATGCATTAAGGTAGTTAAAAGAGTATGAATATTGGTGTTACAAACAAAATACATTACGGTAGTTGGTAGTTACATAAGAACACTGCAATTTGGAGTTTGATGTGGATGAATGAATAAAATGGTGCCAAGCATTAAGACTACAATTGTGGTTCATAATTCATAACTTATTGCATTATCCTCTCTGTGTGGTGCTGCTTCATGACTTCACTTTCTCTCTCACACACACACCTTCCTCCTTCCACTGATGGCCATGGCCACCACCAATCCTTTCTCCCTCTCTTCCTCCAAATCCCACTTTCCCGCTCCTTTCTCTTCTTCTCCTTCTCGCAACCGCAAACACCCCTTTCTTCTCTGCCACCGCCATTACACCAACTCTCTTCGGCTCTGCTACTACCCTAGGTCTTCTTCTCGCCGACGAGTGGCGTGCAAGGCCGCCCAGGTTTCCGTCGCGGAGGAGTCGTCGTCGTCGGGAGGGGAGAATTGGGTGCCGGTGGTGCCGCTGGGGGCGCTGCCGAAGGGGGAGCGGCGCGTGATAATACAGGATGGAGAGACGATTCTGCTGCTTTGGTACAAAGATGAGGTCTTTGCAATCGAGAATCGTTCTCCTGCTGAAGGCGCTTACAGCGAGGGTTTGCTCAATGCCAAGCTCACGCAGGTTCTGCTTCTTCCGTTTTCTACTTTCTTACGCAATTCAATTCTATCTAGCTTAGGGTTTTTGCATAATTATAGTGAATTGTTCGTAGTTGCTGCTAAAGATGTGAGCTTGGTTAGTTCTGTTGCTCTAGAATTTAACTTCAGTTTTTTTCTTTTAGAACTGGTTAATTGTGAATTAAGATTCAAATAGAATTCAATTCATTTCATGAAATTATTGTTAAACTAAAGGATTCAATTCATGATGAAGTTACATTCCAAACTAAGAAAGGTTTGACGGATTGTATAAGGAAGATGAATGTGAAAGGAAACTGAATAGAGAGATTGTATTGCATTATGATATTCACTGTGCACAATTGATTATATATGAGGAAAGGAAAAAACCGTCCTAACTACTCAGAGATTCTGTTATACCAGAATTAGCAATAACAGAATTAACCAACTAGCTTGTGACTTAGTCATTAAGTAACAGAATTAACTACCCTACTGATTACTCTCTTGATCGCTATACTCTATTAAGGTTTAACTCATAACAGAAGAAATATTAAATTCCCGTGAATTGAATTATATCCAATTATGCATTCCAAACTCCCTCTCTATGCACACCCTGCATTGGATGAGATCATTTTTATTTCCGGTTTAAAAATTTTTGTAATTTATGGAACCTTTGGACAAGTTTTGTGAGATGAATATAGACAATCATCATGGGGTCGATATTGGTCCATGCAAATTAACTCACGATTCTGGCTAGTTTGACTTGGAAACAAGCTAATCTTTTTCCATTTTCTTTCTACTTTTCAGGATGGATGCATAGTTTGCCCAACAACTGATAGCACATTTGATCTAAGAACAGGAGAAATCAAGGAATGGTATCCCAAAAATCCTGTTCTGAGAGTTCTCACGCCTGCTCTCAGGTCACTCTTTGTGTATCCTGTGAAAACAGATGAACAGAATATATATATCAGCATGAGAGGAGGTGTGACATCTGACGCCTCGGCCGAAATTGTCTTCAGTGGGAAGGCTCAACCCGGTTTAACAGCGAGTGATGTCAATGTCGACGAGGTAACAAACAACATTAGCATTCTGTTTTGATTGTTAACTTTGGATTCATGCAAATTACATTTTTATCTTATTGCTTCCATGATTTGTGTGTGTGATTATAGGTTAGAATGGTTGTTGACGAGGATTCAGAGGGATTTGGTTTTACTGGTAAAAATGAATTGATAAATGGGAAAGCAGCTGTTATTGGCTTCCTTTTGTTGTTGGATTTTGAGCTATTAACAGGTAAGGGTCTTTTGAAGGGAACAGGCTTCTTGGACTTCATATATTCAGTATCTAATGCTCTCAACTAGATATCGTCATTGTTGTCGTCATCACCGTCACCATTTATGTGCATTTCCAGGACATAGCAACATTATACATTTATAATTATATCCTTTTTTTAGTCATCACAATTTGCTTTGGGACACCCTATATCTCAGTGTATATCTGCAACCTTTCTTTCTTTTTCTTATTTTTTGTTCCCTCTTAACTCACTTTCTGCCTCAATGTCACTGATTGTACACTACTCATAATTTGTAATTCAAAAGGGTGACAAAGTGATTCCAGAGTTTGTGTTTTTTATCCTTATCAACTTTTTCAATAATGGATAGTCATGTTCTCTAGAATCTGATTTATATTGCAATTAACAAAATTAAGACAGGCAATATAAAACACAGGAATATGGGTGGTTGAACAAGCAGTCATCAATAGCATAGCAAAGAAGTCACAAATTCACAATGTAGCAAATGTGATATGCCAAAATGTCATCAATTCCATTACAATATCTATTCTCTAGGATCTAGATTCTACTATTCTAGAAATGTAAAAACCAAGACATATAAAGTAGTATTGATGAAAAATATCGGTTATAACGTGCTCGATTCTCCTGTCTTTCTTACGTACTATTGGAACAACTATTAAGCTGGCGAATAATTTTTGGCTTGAGAGAGCAATCATGTATAGATTTTATTCCCACTTTCTCAAATTGATATCTTTAAATATTTTTTACTTGTTTTGCTAAGTGTTTCGAGGGTATTAGTTAAAGTCATCTGTGTTAGAAGTTCTTTTTAGTTATTATATACCTTTTTTAATACAATAAAAGAATTGGAAACTTGAACTCTTTAGTCTACCATTACAAACTTCTTATATTTAATACCTTAACTAGCATTCTTAAGGTACTTATTAGTTAAATTATTTTTAAATGGTTCTGTTTGTTAAGATTACTAATTAAAAACATGAATTTAATTTTCAATACATTTATCAAAAGAAATAAAAACTTTAATGACTATAATATTAAAATAAAAAAACATTTATTAGCTGAATTCTTTTTAAATATATTAACCTTTTAATAAATAAAAAATGAAAGAAATAGTTAATTTAAAAAGAAAGCAGTATCTTATTTATCCATCTTCAACCTGAAGCGTAATCTATACATGATTGCTCTTGGTATTACACGAAGATGACTTTGTAATTGGTCAATAATTACTAATTGGAGAACCTTTTACGTTCAAGAATCATACATTTAAAATTTTTGTTTGTTGATTATTGGTTAATTTAATTGAGTCCTGGTAACAAGGGTCCTATAAATACTTTCTAAAAATACTATAAATTTTGGCTAATTATTTTAATATTTTTATTCAATGCCTTTACTCCTGAGAGTATTTTTTAACTATTTTTTAAAATTTTTATTGTCTTTTCAAATTTATTCCTTTTTTTTATTTATGTCCTTCAGCCTAATAAGTCAAATTTATTCCGATTTTTAACTATTTTTATCCCGTACTATCATTAGGTCAAATGCGCAAGTGTACGATGGTAGGTGGTGGAGGGAGATCAGCTACTACCTCACTGTCATGGCTGGACTCCAGGTCTGCGGCATTTGTCGCTGGACTCGGCGTCGCCTTGGATGCAGGCTACTAAGCGATAGGAGGCGGTGTCGTCGCCGTGGACGGCGGCATGTAGTTGGGGTTAGGGACCATGATGAATGGCTGGTCCGCTAAACCCGCAACTTATGGTGTGACCGGGGTGGTCGGAGTAGAGGGAGAGGATCCAGAAGTCTCGGGGTACCGGCGACTACGATTGGCAACCTAATCCGCAGCACCTCTGTCTGTCGACATGTCTACAAATAACAGTCATCAACGCAGCAATTAACACAATTAGACAATTCCAAACACTTCAATAATTCAAGACCTAATGTATTGAATCTAACCTAACTTAATCAACCTAAATCAACTAAGATTAGAAAACTAAACCTGAACTAACTTTAAAACTTATTCAAAATTGAAATTGAAATTCTAACCAAATCTAAACTAAATTAAATTGAAATTAAATAATTAGCAAACAATCTCAGTAGCAATTTCTCAGCAAAATGGTCATCGACGCAGGAAATAACAAAATTAATGAATTTCAAACACTTTAATAATTCAAAACCTAATGTATTGAATCTAATCTAAATTAATCAAACTAAATTATAAACCCTAAACAAATTCAAATTACAAACCCAACAATCACAACATTATGATTACCTATGAACCAAAAGATATCCCAATAAAGAAAATTCTAATTTTACTCTAAATCAACCTAACAGCAAAAAGTAGTTTAACTAAACCAAATTACTACCGAAAATTAAAATCTAATTAAATCATAATGAATTTAAAACAGAGAAGATTAAATTGAAAATTGAAAAAATTCCAAAACCAACCTCAGAGCAAGAAGAGTGGAGCAACGGTGGAGGTGGAGGTTGCGGCGGTGGAAGTGGCTCGCTGGAGTGTGCCTCGATGGAGAGAGCGGCGGACATCGTGGTGGTGGAGGCTTGGCTCGCAGTGGAGGCTTGACGTCATGGTGGAGAGAGTGTTGAGCACGGAGGTTCTGGCTCGCCGAGAACGGTGGAGCAGCGGCATCAGCGACAGGAGGGGACAGAGAATCGGCGAAAACGGTGGAGGCAGTGATCAGAGAGAAAGGGTGGAGACGTAAAGAGAGGAGGAAATTCGAAATGGGGGAGACGAAGGTTTGCGTTATCATTTAAGGCATGTTACCATCAGATTTTTTCGACGGCAACATTTTTCGTTTGTCCAAAACGCAGCGTTTCACTAAATAAGGTTACTATCAGATTTACCCGTCAGTAAATCCGATAGTAGTGGAGCACGCCATAATTTCCTTTTTTGCTGCCACCTGTTATCGTCGACCTTACTGTCGGAACAACAATTCTGACGATAATATTTTATCGTTACAAGTTTATAGCCAAATCCAATGGTAAATCCAACGGCAAACTCGTTGTTAATGTCCGACGCTAAATCTGACGGTAAATTCTACGGTACTCGACATTTTTCTTGTAGTGGTGAAGATGTGCTCGATGGCACAGGCGTGAACGCTGTTAGTTGTTCCCTCGCAGACTAACGCTGATGGAATGCTGACCGGTGAGCGACGGCAAGCTGGTGGCTGTCTTCCGTCAGGAGCTCTGCTGCGATGGATGACGACGCAGCGACTGGGGCTAATTGGTGCAAGGACAAGGCACGATGCATAATAGCTGCGATGGAGGATGCGCGGCGGAGAGGCGACGAGTGGGAGAGCTGGCTGCACGCGAGGAAGGGTGACTGATGGTGGTGCATCAGAGATACGACAGCGGTGCAACGTGCGGGAGGAGATTGACTAGAGGAGGAGCGTGAGAGAGAAGACAGAAAGTGCATATACGGAGTGGTTTGTGGCTTAGGGTTGTACGACGCGTATATAAAAAGGGGGCAAAACTAAATTTTCGAATTTCAAATTTAGGATTAAAAGGGAGTTTCTTGAGTTGGCTTATATCATAGTTGGTCCCTTATACTTTTCCTAATATTTATTACAACAATCCTACTAGGTAACCAACTAGGGGTGCAGCTAACTAGTAAAAAAAGAAAGCCCAATAACGAAAAAAAATTGTGCCTATTTTTGAATTATCTCTTTGGAAGGAACGTGAATTCAAATTATCACGAGAAACATCCAAAACTAAATGAATCTAAAAAATAATCTATAACCAAATGGAAACAAAAATCTAAAATCATTGTAAAACGAATATCCAAAACCTAATGAAAAGAAAGATTTGAAACGTAACAAAAAGAAAAATCCAAAACCTAACAAAAAATACATATTTTCAAAATCATTTAAAAAATTCAAAACCTAATAAAACGACACATCCAAGAATATTAAAAAAGAACATCCGAAAACTAAGAAAAGAAACATCCAAAACTATTAAAAAACATCTAAAACCTAAAAAGAAGAAAAAGAAACATCTAAAAACATATAAAAAAATACATCCATAACCTATGAAAAAGAAACATCCAAAACCTAGATGACAACGAAGAAGAATGCCGTGTATGGCGACTAGTGCACGGTTGATAGGCGGCGCTGCGTGGAACTGCGGCGGGATGAAGTGGCGGATGAGTGGCGTTCTCCATGGAGGTTGCTGCGTTCAGAATGGGCGTGCATGCAGCAGCGCTGTGTTTGCAAAGGGATGGTGCTACATGTGTACGGCGGCGGTGCGTTCACGAAAGAGGTTTGCGCGCGGTGGTGGTCGGTGACGTTGAGAGGAAGTTGAAGGCCAGATGTTGCCCGCGATCAGAGTTGGATGATGAGTGGACAGCACCGCCAAGAGGTGTAATGGATAGGGCGGACGCATGGGAGGTTGCGGCAAAGAAAGTAATTGGAGCAGGAGGTCACAGTAAGAGTTGATTTTGAGCGACTTATGTTTCTGAACCTAACTCTAGCTTTTATTATTTCAAAATCATATTTTTTTAAAAATTGTTCAAATTGACTGCAGATGGATAGAGTTAAATTACCTATACTTTCTCTTATTACACATGTTTTTCTTCAGCAGTTATTGCACAATAGTCAGGAATATATATATTTTGCACTAGTTTCTGAAAAACACATTTATTAAATGGTTATGTACGATTTTGGTCTCTAAGGTATATGCCAACATTTTTTTTGTCCTCAATTTTTTTTGTATATAAAATCGTCCCTAAGATTTAACTTAATTTTAAAATCGACATTTTTACTAAAATTTTAATTTTTATTACTAAATTATCCCTAATTAAAAAATTATAAAATAAAAAAGAAAAAAAAGAAAGAAAATGGATGAAAAGGAAAAGGGGAAGAAAATCACGCGAGGAAGGAAGGAAGAAGGGGGAAAGGAAGGTGGGAGAAGGGAAGCTTCGTCGTTTTACTCATCCTCCTCTCGCCACGCCTTGCTGCCGTCGAAGAGCTCGTGGAGAGAGAGAGAGAGAGAGAGAGAGAGAGAGAGAGAGAGAGAGAGAGAGAGAGAGAGAGAGAGAGAGAGAGAGAGAGAGAGAGAGAGAGAGAGAGAGAGAGAGAGAGGGTGCCTCGTTGCCGTCGCACTCCGTCGCTGCCGCTGATTCTTCTAGTCCTCGACGCCGCTTTTGGTCCTCACCGTTGTTCCTCCCTAGGTGTTTCTAATTCGTTCTGCTTCTGCTTCTGATTTGATCTTTGATCTCTTTGTGTTTTGTTCTTCTAATTTTATTGTTGTTATTGTTGGCACTGTGATGAAGAAGAAGAAGAAGATGAAAAGGAAGCAGAGATGCTTCTAATTTTATTTTTGATTCTGTTTTTTATTTTGTTAATTCATTGTTCTTCTATTTTTGTTTTTTCTGCTTCTGATTCTGTTTCTGTTTTTAATACTTTTGATTCTGCTTATGTTTCTACTTCTATTTCTATTTCCAATTTTATTTCTGCTTTTATTTCTAATTCTGCTTATGTTTTTATTTCTTCTTTTTCTAATTCTGCTTTTGTTTTTGTTCCATTGTTATTGCTGAAGAAAAAAAAAAGAGATATTTTTGCTTTATTGTTGTTGTTAAAGAAAAAAAAATAAAAGATGACTTCATTGTTGTTGCTTTTAATTCATTTATTATTGTTATTGAGTATTTTGGTAAAGAAAAAGAAGAATATAATTGTCTGAATAACGATTTTAAAAACAACTCAAACTTTAAAGACGATTTTATATTAAAAAAAATAAAAACAAAAAAATATCAATTTATACGTTAGAAACCAAAATCGTACTTAATCATTTTTCAAACCAACAAGGATGGGATATGCGAAGCTTGGACCCGTGTGGTGACCGTGTAGGACTGCAGGCAATGACCAAATTCCTAAACTTCTAATGAAGCTTCTTATTTGGATGGATCTTAATTTTTAAAATATCGTTAAATATCTGGTAATGGTCTGTGTGCGTGTCACTCTCAAAATAGGGTATATCATGAATGTTTTTTAAATCTATTAATTTTTTAATAAACTTAAAAAACGAGAAAACTTTATTTTAATAATGAGGGCGTAAAATAATTATTCGGAATAAATAACTAATACTAACAAGTAATACATAAAAGATGCTATTTATACAATTTTTTGTTTACATTTCTTTTGTAAATTTTTATTTTATCGCATAAAAAATAAATTTTTTTTCTCTCTCGCTTCTTATTAATAACTTTTAATGAAAAGAATAACATAAAAAAATATAAAAATTATAATGCACATAGCATTCGTCCATTTCCGTCTAAGTTCGATGATGCACTCTTGAAGTTGAAGTCTTCAACGATGCGTCTTATAATTCTTAAACAAAAGTGGGCACAGCTGGATCAGAGCACGTGTGCTTTTACAAGTTCTTAAAAGTTGAAGGACTCTTGAAATCATAAACCATGCAATTGCTTAGTTATTTCTAACTAGTATTTTGATTTTTGAGTAGAACCCCTCGTTTTTTTAAAAAAAAAAAAACAAAAATTATCTTTTAATAAAGAAGTAGTATTTAACTCGAGCTTTTAAGTTAATTTTGTGTTTGGTGAGAATGAATGAGCTCTTTATAGTTGAAAATGACGGGCAAAGAAAGGTATTATGTTCCATAATTCCATAATTCCAACATTGATATGCATTGTGGAATAGAAATTAAACAGAAAAAACAAATTTACACTTTTGGGTGGTCAACAAAATCATAAATCAAGTAGTGTATAAAGCTTAGATATTTGTTATAAGCTGTGGCTCTAATAAAAGTTTGAATGCCAATGCAACTTGCACTACATAGCTTGAACCATTCTCTATTAGCAATTTGCACAAGTGCAAGTGGGGGGAGGTTAAATTAAATGTATTTATGCCTCTCTATGTTTTGAGAAGTTAGGTTTAGATATTTGATGATCCCATGATTGTGACACAACTACCATGCTTTGCTTACTTCTTGACCATCTTTGCTAATATGCCGACATCATATAAATTACATTATTCTTAATTGAAAAAAAAAATTAAATCATGAAACATTTTGAACAAGGTTGATCGTGCCGTGTTGCATGTCTTGTACTATCAAGCATTCAAGATATACATAGTGGCAAGTTAGGGTTTCAACGTTGACTTTGAATTGCATAAGATTAATATATCATCCAAATTTATATATTTCTCCAAAAGCCAGTGACGCTGACTTTTTAAATTATGTATGAATATTAATAATTTAATATGAATTAATCAGTTGGGACTAACGATAATTGATTTTAACTTATGACTCGACCCATTAACAATTAAACATATTTATAAATTTTAAACTATGCAAATTAAATATTTACGAGTTGACTTGAATTCACGAATGAATTCAAATAAAAAAAAAATATAATCTATAATTTTTTATAAAAAAAAGTTATAATTTATATGTAAAAAGATTACTATTTATATATGTTATTTATCTATCAATTATGATTTATATCATTTATTACAATTATATGTATAAATTATATACGTGTATCAAATTATATATCATTACTATAATGTTAAAGTATAAAATTTATAATATATTTTTAATATAAATAATTATAATAAGTAATATATAATCAAACAAGCTCGTAAATTAATGAGTTTATTAAAATTTAAATTCGACTTATTTAATATATGAACTTAAAATTCTAACTTAAACTTAGTTCACAAATTTATAAACTTAACTTATTAAACTAATAACGAATTGAATTCAAGTTAATTCATAAATTGGCTTGAATCACTTCTAAATTCTAGTCCTATATACAACAAATAGTTGTAATCTCAATTTTTAACTCAAGTATATTACATACTTTAATTTGAATGAAACTTATAAAATAATTACTTTGTGAGTCAAAATTTTTAATAGATTAATATATCAATACATAATTAAATAATCACAATTTAGCTCATCATTTTATTTAATACGCCCCAAATTCTCAAAGTACAATGGTAATACGGCAAGTAAAATTAAACCATATATATATATATATATATATATATATATATATATATTAGATTATAATATTATTAATTAACTAATCAATTTGAATTAATTTAAATAAATATTAAAAATTTAAATATTATTTTTTATATGTAACAATTTATTAATTAATTACAAATTTTTAAATAAAATCGGATCTATAACGGATGAATTTTGATGAGTTGAATTGAAATTTAATAAGACTTTACATCCAAGCAAAATACTTAACCAAGTATAACTAAGATGCTATAACAACTTTTCAAATCACACACTTCTTCTCCATCTCCTTCTCCTTCTCCTTCTCCTTCTCCTTCTCCTTCGTTATCATCAATAATATCAACATTTTACGAACATCTTTATTAGTTCATCAACATTTTACAAACATTTTATTAGTTCTGATTTTTTCTGCTGGCATCATTAAATAATTTCGGTTTATTTCTTAATTTATTTCGGTTCATTTGTATCGTTGTGTGTTAATTGAGGTTTACTTGATACTGCTGATAAGTATTGACCAAATTTTTTATTCTTTAAGTAATTTCGATGTATTTTGTTAATGATTGAGTTTTTTTTAGCAAAAAAGAATGAAATTATTTATTATCACTTTATTTAATTGTATTAGATTTCATTCCATTCCATTCCATTTGTATTCAAAGTCATTCCAACCATTAGGACAAATTATTCATCGACAACACATCTGGACTGAAAATGAACCGAAAATATTATTAAAGAGAAACCATTGTATAATACCAAATGAACCGAACATTTGTCCATTATATAAATTCAAATTCAGAACCATCTGCGTCTAGAATGAACTGAAAATATTATCAAAACGAAACTATTGTATAATACCAAATAAACCGAACATTTGTCCATTATATAAATTCAAATTCAGAAACACCTGCGTCTAGAATAAACCGAAAATATTATCAAAGTGGAACCACTGTATAATACCAAATGAACCGAACATTATCCATTATATAAATTCAAATTCAAGGCGAAGAAGAAGACGCTCCATGCGTACACGAGCGTGAGAAGAAGAAGAAGAAGAAGAAGAAGAAGAAGAAGAAGAAGAAACTCTATATGCATAAATGAGCGTAAAAAAAGAAAAATACATTTATAATCACACTCTTTTAATGAGAGTAGTTTTTGTTGGTATTGAAGCTATTTAAATAAAAAAATATTTAGATGTGAACAACCTGATTAAAATTTATCTTAGAAGGAAAAAAATATTAATTAACTGGTGTCATAATATTTGGATTATTTTTCAGACAAGGAAGTCGTGAGACGACCAGCGTGATGGTAGGGCACGTTTATATTAATATTACTAATTAAGACAAGACATTAAACACATTTTCTTATATTATATAATAAATCCATGAAAGATATACCATGAGATTGAGTGACGTAAAATTTTGATTTATAACGTCACAGGTGACGTAACATGATATCTATCTCCACTCGCAGCCCATACCTCACCGACCAGGAAAGAGAACACAATGGATTAATCGCAATTTGATATTACTAAAACTCATTACTGAGCGCGCGTGATGTTCACCTGCAAGGCCTCCGAGTCACGAAGAGTTTGGAATTCTACATTCCCTTTCAGACCATACTGCCACCAAGTCACGACTCACGAGGTCCCATGACTAAAACCTCCTCCTCTCGTTTCAATTTAAATTAGTATTTAAAAAATGCTAATTAATATTTTAAAAATAAAAGCATTCACTCACCTTAAAATTTCATGAAACATGTATTAAGAAAATAAAAACTAAAAAATCAGCAACTCCGCTAGGTGACCAACAGTCTGTAGCTAATTAGTAATTTTTTATTTTTTGATTTTTTTTTAGAAAAAACATAAATTCAAACTATCATAAAAAATTTAAAATTTAATGAAAAAACATCTAAAATATAAAAAACTTTAAAATTATTTTTAAATTTTTAAATTCTAAAATTATTTTAAAAACTATTCTAAAAAATTTTAATAAAAAAATTGAAACTAACAAAAAAAACATCTAAAAACCTAACAAAAAGGAAATATTTAAATTTATTTTAAAATTTTCAAAAGCTAACAAAACAAAATATCCAAAAAATATTGTAAAAAAATATTCGAAAATTAAGTAAGAAACATCTAAAACTATTAAAATAATCATCCAAAATCCAAAAAAAAAAACCTCTAAAACATAAAAAAAAATAAACATTTAAAAATTAGGAAAAAAAACATAAAGAAAAGAAGTATTTGAAATTTAGTAAAAAAAAACAATCTAAAAATAATAAAAAGAATCGTCCAAGAAAAAGCAACGCTGCCAGATCACGGTATCTGGATGTGGCGGGGCACCACAACGTCCTTCCGCTGCTAGTCGCGGTGGCGTGCGGCAATAGCAGCAACCTTCTTTCTCGTTGATGCAGCAACAACATCGGCGTGCAATGACCCTCGGCGATTGGACGTGCGGCGATTGGCTTTGGAAGAGAAGGAAGCGGTGTGCGACTAACGAATAAAGGAGCGCGACATGTAGCTATTGGAGAGGGGCGCAGTGTGCTGCGGTAGGAGAAAAGAGCGCATGTGGCTATGGAAGGGAGGAGCGGCATGCGGCCGTAGGGAGGAGAGAGGGACAAGGGTAATAAAATTGAAAGAGTGCATAAAGAGTAGGTAAAGATAAAGAACACTTTGTTATGTATTTCTTAATCAACGATAGTTTGTTTCTTGATCTTCCAAGAGACTAAAGAATTACCTAAAAAGAAACAATAGCCTGTTAAAGATCGCTGAGTGTTAGGACATTCGACCCAATCAGAGTCATTGAAGGCGAGAAGCTGAATTTCTGTTTCTCTTGGAAAAAAGAGTCCTTTATCAGGTTTAGTTTTCAAATATCGTACACATGCTTAGCAGCTTGAAGATGAAATTCAGTAGGAGATGTCATAAATTGACTTAATTGTTGAGTGGCATACATGATGTCTAGTTGAGTAGTGGTAAGGTAGATAAGACGCCCAACCAAATAACGATACACAGAAGGGTCAGATAGCAAGGGACTTTTGTCTTGATATAATCTTGTGGTACTATCCATTAGAATAGAGGCAGGTTTAGCACTTAATAAACCAGAATCTTCCAAAAGATCAAGACAATATGTTCTCTGAGATAAGCCAATTTCTTTTGCTAATTGAACTACTTCAATAACCAGAAAATATTTAATGGACCCAAGTCTTTAATTCGGAAGTGTTGGTGCAAAATAGATTTAATGGCAGCAAGTTCAGAAATAGAATTACTAGTGAGAACTAGTTTATAGAAATTTGACCACCAGTAAATTTAACAAATAGACTATAATCAGATAAGGTCTGCTGATATCCATGAGATAGCAAAAGATGAGAAAGGTTGTCATACTACATACGACTAGATTGTTGTAAACCATACAATGACTTTAGTAACTTGCATCATTGATTTGGCCAAGGAGATGTAAACCCGGGTGGCAGAGTCATGTAAACATCTTCAAAAAGATCCCCATGTAAGAAAGCATTATTTACATCTAACTGATGTATGGGCCAATGCTTCATAAACGCCAATGACAAAACTAATATGATGGTGGCAGGCTTGAATAGAAGAGAAGGTTTCCAAGAAATCAACACATTCAGTCTGTGTGAATCCTTTAACCACAAGGCGAGCCTTATATCGATCAACTGAACCATCAGACTTGTGTTTGATACGATAGACCCATTTACAGCCAACCGGCTTAACACCTGTAGGACAATCAACAAGACGCCAAATTTTGTTCAACTCAAGAGTATCCAACGCATCTTTCAGAGCACTACGTCAATTAGGGTGTTGATTGGCATCTTTAAAGAACTTTGGCTCAACGTCAGAATGTAGAGATAAAAGAAACCTTTTATGTGAAGATGAAAGAGAAGAAAAAGGCATGACTGAAGATAAAAGATACATGCACTTTGAGGGAGATTGATTTGTAGAGGTGAGAGAGGAATTGCACAAGTAATTAGAGAGATATGTTGGAGGTCGATGAGGTCGGTCGGAATGACGAGGATGGAGTTGCTCAGGCGGTGAGGATGGTGACGGAGGATGAGGAGGTGATGATGGACTAGTGTCTAGTGCGAAAGGAGAGGAGGGTTTGGACCTTGAAAGAGATTCGATTGTCATGGGTTCATGTTAGTTAGGACACGACAGTGAGGAATGAGAGGTTGTTGGAGAAAATGAAGAATTAGATGGAGTTGGGTCAATGGGTATGGGTGAGGGTTCAATTGGAAGGGTTGGTATTTTTGGGTTATGTGTATTAACAGAAAAATTGTTTGGTCCAGAATTTGTTGTTGAGTTGGAAAAAGAAATTGGGTCATTTATGTGGATCAAAGGAAAGACTAATTCATAAAATATAATATTTCAAAAAATTTTAATATTTTTTTCATCCAAAAGATAAATGATATATTCTTTAAAATCATTTTGAAAACCAATGAAAATACCCTTTTTGGCTCTTGGATCAAATTATGATCTATTTGTCATTAGGGTAGAAACAAAACATAAACATCCAAAAACTTTAAAACCATGATAATTTGGTGGATGATTAAATAAAATCTCAAGTGGTATTTGAAAATTAATTAGCGATGATGGAACTCTATTAAGCAAATAAACAGCATGTTTAACAGCATAAGACCAAAAAGATAATGGCAAATTAGATTGAAACATAAGAGTACGAGTTATATTTTAAATATGTTGATACTTTTGTTCTATCCGTCCATTTTATTGAGGAGTTTCAACACAACTACGTTGATGAATAATGCCTTTTGAAGCATAAAAAAATCATGTAAAATAAATTCTGATCTATTATCAGAACGGACTAAAGTTTTGATTTTAGAGTTGAATTGTATTTTAACTAAAGCAATAAAATTCTTTACATGATTTTGCACTTTTTGTTTTGATTTTAACAAAACAACCCATGTAAAGCGACTAAAATCATTGATAGTTAAAAAATATTTATGATTATAAAGATACAATTAAATATATATAGAGTACGAAAGATAAAAGCAAAGATAAGATAAGAAGGTAATATAAAGATAAGATAAGATGATAAAGGCTAAAATTATAATAGAATTTATGTATTCTATTGGGTTGAATTTGTGAATCGTAAAACTGTTTTATTGTTATTATGGGCTAAAATAGAAAAATGATTTAATAAAAAATTTGTGTGATTGTTTTTTTATAATAAATAAAATTGAGTGTGCGAATGAAATTAAGTTAATTTTTTAGATTTTTTTTTAATTTTTTTTAGTTGACCATATCAATAATTAATTTCTATACTTTTTCAAAATTTAGTAATAAGAGTAATCTTAACTATCTCTTAAAACATACTTGAGATGTGATGGTAAATATTTATAATCAATTTTCATTTGTATGAGTTATTAATTCTTAAAGCATAGATTTAATATAAGAACGATAGCATATACTTAAGGGAACACGAAGCTAATAAGAAAGAAAAAAAAATGTTTGATGCATATCAAAATTACCAGCTAGGATGAATATTACTAGTGCTAGCTAGGTTAGCTACTGTGGTTGCCATGCTGTCATTTCCATTGGCTACCAATAACCCAAACTTCGATCTCCATTCTCCAACTTGCAGGACTTTAAGGGAACACGAAACTAGTAAGAAAGGGAAAAAAAAATGTTTGACGCATATCAAAATTTAACTATTAAATTAATTATTATATATGATTTTTAATGTATAATAAATACGTATGAAAATAATTGTACTAATTTAGTATTAGATTAATGTTGTGTATATTACATTTACTTGTTATATTTTAATAATATATGGGTTAACTTGATGTTAATTTTTATTTTATATTTTTTTTAACTTTGATTAAAAAAATAATAAACTTATATAATAGCGTTGTAAAAAGTAGTTAATAATATAAACTTTGACTTTGAAAATATTGACTTTGCAATATTGAATATTAAATGCCTCGTAAATTCTTGCAAGGCCCTTTGACTCTGAAAATCTTCAAAACCTTTATAAAGGACTTTTGTGGTCACAAGGCTTCTCCATGTTCTAAAGACACAAAAACAGAGTCATCATAATCATGAGTCGCAGTTCGTGGTTGCATGTAAATAACTCTGCATCATCATCATCAACCACTAACAATAATAAGAAGCTCAAGGGTGTTAGGCGTCGAAAGTGGGGCAAGTGGGTTTCGGAGATTCGTGTTCCGGGCACCCAAGAGCGTCTCTGGTTGGGAACCTACGCCACGCCGGAAGCAGCTGCGGTGGCTCACGACGTCGCCGTTTATTGCCTGAAGAAACCTTCTTCATTGGAGAAGCTTAACTTCCCTGACACCTTGTCTTCTTATCATCACTGTCTTCAGCAGAGAGAGGATTTGTCACCAAGGTCCGTTCAGAAGGTCGCTTCAGATGTTGCCATGGATGTTGATGCGCGCAACATTAATGGGAGATCAACAACGCTCACTACCACCACCAGTACTGTTGCAGTAACAGAAACTAGTAGTGGTAGTTATTGTTCCGACGTGTTACCTGAAACTGGCGCAGGTATGAACAGTTATGATGTTGGATTTGGAGGAGATTCTTGGTGGCAAGGTTTGGGTGATGGTAATGGTGAAACAACTTTCCAAGAAAGTAGTAGTGAAGATCATCATCATGGTGGTGGACAAGGAGATCAGCCATTGAGCATTTCTGTTGAAGATTATCTTTAGTTTCATCATCTCCTTCTTTGTTTTTGATAGGACTTTAGGTCACGGCTATATTAGATCTATATCAAATATTAATATAAAATATATATTAAAATATAAATATATATCAAAAATAAATTAAATTACACGTATATTTATACACAAATATGTTAATAACTGATTTTAATGTATAAATAACATTTTCTTAATTAATTACCAAGAAATAGATTCATCTGTCTTATTTGAGATTGGTAGCTCCTCTTTTCATTTTTTATTTTAACATAGTTCAAAGTCGAGATAATAAAAAAAATACAAATATTATTTGTATTTAAAGAATTAATAATTAAATTAGTGGTTATATATATATATATTTTATTTGTGTTATTTTATATATTTTATATTTTAATATATATTTTGTATAAATAATTACTTTATTTATTTATTAATTTTTAATATATATATATATATATTTAAAAAAATGTAATTTAACATTTAAGATGTATGATTATTTAATATTAATATACTATAACTGGTACATGTCACGTGTATAAATTAGTTGTTAGGTGAAAAAGAAGTTCAAAATAATTAGTAGAAGAAAAGAAAATGTTTGATGTTGTACATGGAGCTCTGATCTTTTTACTAATGCTGCCAATGTTATGAGAAGATTTTGTCTTATGTAAGGTCTACCTTATCCATTCTGTCAAACAAGAAAAATGTTTGAATTGGTCAGCATTTGATGAATGAATTCGGTTTCACACGTCACTGGTAAAACCACTGAAACTCGAGTGGCTCCACCGTTCTTTAATTCTCAACCACGAACGCGCATTTAAGTAATTAAGTATTGTTTTTGTTATTATATTTAATCATTAATTCAATTTTTTTAATTTAATAATTTAATAATATATAATTTAATAATTTAATAATATATTTTTAGTTTATATTTTTAAATATTAATAATTAATTATTAACTAAAAATAATATATTTTGCTAATAAATAATGGCCAACATATTTCGACTCAATTTTTTAGTGAAAATTATTCTTAGTCATAGAAAAACGGCATGTTTTAATTCAATATGAATTTGATTTTTTTAATTGCAGAAACCAAATTTTAGGCTTAGATTTGAAATTAGACAAAATTTCAATTAAAATTTAAGAGTAAGATTTTTGAAGTGAGAAGTTCAGATTTTGAGGATACATAAATTAAAAATTTGATTTGTGGATGATTAATTTTTTTTATTTTTATTGTAAGACAAATCTGTGAGTCAAATTTGCAAATAAAAAAATTTAAATTCAAAATTAAGAAATATACGAGTCAAATTTATAAAATTTAAGAAATCGACCTTCCGATTTCACGTGAACGAAAACTAACCTTTCAATTTTTTCGAATGTAACCTTTACCACCGGATGAAATACACCAACTTTTAATAAGAATGCAAAACACAATTATCTCTCTAATATTAAAATTAAAAAGTGACATATTTCTTCCTTAACAATAATGTCTAGAAGCTGATTTCCATTCTGAACATAATAATAAGAGTTGACCTAAAATTCCATTGATTAATTAAAAAAATGTGATTTAATATATGTAATTTCATCCACTAGTAGTCCACCATGGATCTGCGTCTGTCATTGTTTACAAGTCAATTTATAATAATGGTCTATTGAAACTACTAAAACTACACTTCTTCAGAACAGAGTATAATACGTGTTTTGCGGGGCGGCATTTATTACTTATTAGAACGAATTGTTCTAAACAAAATCGAATTGAAAAATGATAGTATCCTCTAGCTGGAAAACTGCAAATATTTCTGTCCGGAACTCAGCATTAAATGAATCCTGTACACAATACAATAACATTAAATTGAGCACTTGAATATTTATGTTTTATAACAAGTCATTAATACTTTGCATAAAAAGCAAGTTCAAACAACTAGTAGAAAATAATATAGCTAGGAAGCCAAGCTATTCCAACAGATGGACGTTTGAACTTTGAAGACTTTTGTGTGTGTCTGGTTTGTGGTTGGCATCTGTTAATGTAAGTTAAAGTTAGCTTTAAATGAATACAATTGTACATACATAGTATTTGGTTAATTCAACATGCATTAAATTTTATTCTAAATATATTTTTGGTGAAAGTAATAATTTTTTGAGACTTGCTACACATACAAATTTTTTTGATATACAAGTCAGCCTAAGTGCAACAAAAACAACTCTCAATTTAAAGAGCGTGTAAACACACTTCCTCAACTTTGAATAGCGCAAAATGAGAAACGGTTCTTTTTCAATGTTTGTATTTCACGTTCTTTTTCCTGCTCTTTTTCTTCTCTTTCTTCTTTACGGTCCTTCTCATTTTTCTTCGTATTCCTTATTCTTCTTCTTCGCGTTTTCATCCTCATCATGGTTCTTTTTATTGTTGTTATTGTTGCTGCATTTTTTTCCTCCTCCTCCTCTTTCTATTGATTTTGCAACATTATGTATTTTTTCTTCTTTGTTTGATTTTTTCTCGCAAGAAGAATTATAAGAAAACGGAATAAGAAGATGAGGAAGAAGAAGCAGTAGAAGATGAGAAGGAGGAAGATGAAGAGTTTTGAATTATGCAGAACTTATGAGAATAAAAATACACTTAAATATTTTCGTGTTACACTCAAATTTGCTGCAAATACAGAAAAATGTTTCATCTAATGCTGCATTTTTTTTTCTTATTTCTTTCTTTCTTTTAGTTAAATGAATATAAATTCATCATCTTCCAAATAATTTTACAGCATTACGTGTTTCTTCTTCTTCTTTGTTTGATTTTTTTGTTTTTATTATTGTTAAGAGAGTAAAATAAAAAAAAACTTGATAAGGTAAAAAAAAAAGAAAAGATAAATAAGAAAAAAGCACCAAAAGATGAGAAGGAGAAAGAGGAAGAGGAAGAGTTTTGAATTATGCAGAACTTATCGGAATAAAAATACACCTAAATATTTTCGTGTTACACCCAAATTTGCTGTAAATACAGAAAAATGTTTCCTCTAATGCTACATTTTTTTCTTTTGAATTGAACCATACCTCAGCCACTTGATTGGATTCAAAACAATAATCAATTTTGTTCTGGTCCAATTGACAATCTGAACCTGAATTATTCATTATCTTCAACAACGAGATAACTGATGATGGAGGAAAAAGAGAAAAAGAAAGGAGGAGAAAACATTCCAATGAAAAAAAGAAGGAGAAAGAGGAGGAGGAAGAGGTGGTGTTGATGATGACGATAATGAAGAAGAAAAATAACGAAGAAGAAGAAGGAGAACGTGCAGTAACAAGAAGAAGAAGAACGTGTAGCAATCGTACGAAACGCGTGAATATAAATAACTTGTAAAGACTTATATGAAAAAAAACGCTTGTATGTAAAGAATAATTCTAATTTTTTACTTCTTCATGTGTGAGAATTACGTTAAAATAGTAATAGGATGTCAATTACCTATTACAACCTTTTATTTTGAAAAGTAATATGCTAGTCTTAAGTTTTTACTTTTATTTTAGTAATTTTGTATTTCAATAAATTCTGAATAACATCATCCAAACAAATTTTATTTTTTCATAATTATGTTTGACAAAAGATTTTCAAATACAAATTACATTATTATTGATCCAATTTTAATCAAAGTTAATTTTAAAATAGCACATTCATAAATGAGAATACTCATTTGCAAACCTTAATCCAAACACACTTAGTTAATAGACAGATTTTGGCACAGATGATGATCAAACTTGCACCATTTATTTCAAGCACCTGTCATTGGAAAACAATGCATCCAAACTGAATATTGATTAGTATGATTTACATTTACAAGCGACTAATCTTGTTCTTAGACAAGCTTCCCATGGCCTTTGCTTTCTCTCTGAGAATGAACTTCTGTGTTTTGCCAGTTGAAGTCTTTGGCAGCTCAGAAAACACCAGAGTTCTTGGAGCCATATAATGCGGCAAACGGTTCCTACAGAACTGTATTATCTCCTCTGCTGTGGCACTCTTACCCTCCTTCAGCTTCACAAATGCACATGGTGTCTCTCCCCAATAATCATCCGGTCTCCCAACAACCGCCGCCTCAAGAACTGCCGGATGACTATAAATCACACCCTCCAACTCAATGGTGCTAATGTTTTCTCCACCAGAGATGATAATGTCCTTCGACCGGTCCTTTAGTTCTATGTAGCCGTCAGGATGCTTCACTCCCAAGTCACCACTCCTAAGCCATCCCCCTTTGAATGTATCTTGGGTCGCTTTCAGATCCTTTAGATATCCATTCATCACGGTGTTTCCCCTGAACATCACCTCACCCATTGTTTTTCCGTCGGCCGGCACACTCTTCATTGTGACTGGATCTTTTATATCAATTTCTTCCATTCCAAGGTGAGTCACTCCTTGGCGGGCCTTCATTTTCGCTTGTATATCTCGGGGAAGGCTATCCCATTCTGGTTTCCAAGAGCAAATTGTCCCCGGACCATAAGTTTCTGTCAAGCCATATGAGTGAGTCACAATGAATCCTAGTTCTTCCATCCTGAAGAGCACATCCGGGGGTGGCGGGGCAGCACCAGTCATCACTGCCACCTTCCTTGGAAGTGGCTTCCGGACTTCACTTGACGAATTTATTATCATATTCAATACTGTTGGTGCTCCCCCAGTGTGTGTCACCTTGTACCTAAAAATGCTGTCAAATATTCCTTTAGCAGTTACATTTCTTAGGCAGACATTCGTGCCGCCCTGAGCAGCAATTCCCCAAGGGAGGCACCATCCATTGCAATGGAACATCGGAACGCACCACAAATATACCGGCATAGACCCCATCTCGTTCAGAAGGACTGTAGCCAGAGAATTGAGATATGCACCTCTATGACTATAGATTACCCCTTTAGGACTTGATGTGGTCCCAGAAGTGTAATTGAGTGAGATTGGATCACATTCATTCTTTGGCCTCCTCACCTCGAATTCAAGACTTCCTTTAGCTATAAGATCCTCATATATCAATGTTCCGGGAGGGGGTGAAATGTTGGCCGTGTCCGGTGAAGCCTGACCACACTCCAAAATTAAGACCAAAAGTGGAAGCTTGGTGTTTGATTTTGCCATGATTTGCAGTGCCCCTCTAGCAATATCAAGAAGTTGGTAGTCCACAAACAAGAGTTTGGCTTCAGAATGTTTCAATAACAATGCAACCATTGCAGAATCATGGCGTGTATTTAGAGTGCAGAGAATTGCCCCTGACATTGGAACACCAAAATGTAGCTCATACATAGCTGGGATATTAGGGGCCAACACAGCAACCTGCTCAATCAAATATTTAATAACTAGTAACCATCACCATGGGATTTAACACTTATCTACAAGTGCTTACAAGTTTAAAATTTTACTATTGAACTCTTTTGAGATGAACTCTCCAATCTGGTTTTGATTAACATGAAGATAACTAACTCCATTAGAAGAAAATCTTCTTCATCTTCTTTGTAATTTTAATTTTAAAGTTTTACTTGTAAAAAAGGGAGTATCTCTTAATTTTAATTTGGTGAGGTACTATTTTCATCCTATTTTTAACTTTTCGGTCAATTATTTCTTTTCTCCTAAAAACAAAAATACTCAGTTTAAATTAGTAGAACCGAATATATGAATAAAACAGAAGCAGCACATGAAGGGTGTGATATGTATACACGAAATTGACGAAGTATGAAAGAAAGTGACAAACCACGTGACCAGGAGAAATAGCGAGGTTGGCGATGGAAGAAGCGAGTCTGAGGCAGCGCTGATGAGTGAGAGACCAGGTGTAGGTGACGTCACCGAAGACGACAGAGGTGCTGTCGCGGTACACGACGGCAGAGCGCTCCAAGAAGCTGATCGGAGTCAACGGAACATAGTTGGCGGAGCATCGGATACTGCCCTCCATCGTCACCCTCTCCAGTCTCCTCTTACTTTTTGCAAAGTTAATCTTATCTTATGATGTATTATAAATATAAATATAAATGGTGTCAAACTGTTAAAGACTAAAGAGCCTTCTTAATTCTAAGACAAATATAGATAGTTAGAGATATAAATGGTTCACCAAGAGAAGACGCAATGTGTCAGCATCATGAGTCATGTCTTAAAATAGAAAATTTTAGTAAAAAAATTTAAGTTCTTTAAATTATCGGGTAGAAAAAGAAAAATCAAACATTTTTACTGATACCATAACAATCATGTAGCTAACTAGCTAAGTCTTATTTATTATGTGTACGAGGACAATATCTTCATTTTAAAGTTGGTCAATTTTAATTTATCCACAGTTACAATTGGTGCAAGAATTATAATCAATCACTAGAGTGCTACAAAGCAGAGAGAGACGGTGACCAATTTGCTCATGTGTTGTCCTTTTTCCTGGCTTGACAAATTGAATTTCGTAGCCATCTGAAACATGTCTTCCAGAAATCAATGAGTTGTTTTCCAATAAGGTGGAAGGTTAATAGACTATATAATATTCTGAATATCATTCTTGTGCTCACTCCAGCTATAACCAAGATCCTTGCGGACCCTATTGTCACTCATTAGATCTCTGACAGCCCTTGCATCCTCCCATCTTCCCAAAGAAGAGTACATGTTTGCTAGAAGCACATAAAATGCCGAATTTAGAGAAAGAGCTTCTCGGCTGCTCTTTTTGCTAAGCTCAAGTTAGTGTGAGTGCGGCATGAGTTCAGCACCACTTCCCAAACAACTGGATCATCCTTGCATGGCATGATATCTAGGATCACTTCTACTTCCTGGAATCGCCCTGCACGAGAGACAATCTATGATGCAAGTGTAATGATCTGACTTTGGCACCACCCCAAATCTTTGCTGCATTGAATTGAATATCTAAACTCCTTCATCAATCAATGCAGAGTGGCTACAACCAGTTAAGACAGCAACAAAAGTAATATCATCTGATTTTTCACCAGATGTGATCATGTCCTTGTAGTGGGAAACAGCTTCATCACGATATCCATTCTCTGCATAACTGTGTATCATTT
This sequence comes from Arachis ipaensis, assembly GCF_059453495.1. NCBI lineage: Eukaryota > Viridiplantae > Streptophyta > Magnoliopsida > Fabales > Fabaceae > Arachis > Arachis ipaensis. The sequence goes on along the minus strand of NC_142440.1, from coordinate 17,824,823 downwards.
CGTTCCAGGTAACCGTGTTTTTACCTGGCATCATATCGAAAAAGTATCTGGCTTGATCCACATTCCCACATTTACAATACATTTCTATAAGAGTACTGCCAACAAATATGTCATCATCATAACCATCTTTTACGATCTGAGCCTGGCGTCCCTAGGATAACGAAAAGAGTTTTGCGCAAGAGCTCACAATGGTAGCAAAGGAAAACTCTGAAGGATAGAAGCTGCATTGGCGCATCTGCTTGAAGAAAGAGAAAGCTTCGTTTTGTCCAGATAATTTATTGAGAAACCTGCTATCATTGAGTTCCAACAAACATCTACTTCAGACAGTTTACTGAATATATTCTTTGAAGACTCCATTTTTCCACATTTTGAATACATATTAACAAGACCACTGGAAACATACTCATCCTTGTCAAACCTGAACTTCTGAGAGGCTTCATGGACCTGTTTTCTAGTCTCAAGGAGTCCCAATTCAGCATATGAACTAAGAATAACTGCTAATGTAGTCCGATCAGGATGCTAACATTGGAACTGCATTTTTCTAAACATCTTTAGCGCCTCTTCATGATCTGCATTCTAGCTATAGACTGAGAGTATAGCATTCTGAACTCTAACTCGGGCATGGCATGCTATCAAATATATCATGCCCGGTTTCAACATCCCCAGACTTGACACATGCTGCTAGCATATTGAATTATTGATATAAGTAACATCATCCGGTTCATATCCACAGCACTGCATTCTCTGGAGATACCCATAGCTATCTCACCGTTGCATTTGTTGCCATACCCAGCTATCATCACATTCCAAGAAACAACACTATGCCGAATTCATATTGGCGAAAACCTTTTGGGGATATCCATGTCCCCTATTTTCGCACATATCCAGCGTTGAGTTGCTTAAATGGATGTCTCCTTCAAATCCCAGTTTAATTGAGAGTGCATGTGTGCACTTGTTTTCCATAACTCTGATTGCATAGACCAATATCCCTTTCATCAAATCCTCCTTTCGCGCACACGCCCAATATGCTGGACAAGGATACAGAATCAACATGAACCCTTTTTTGCAGCATGAGCCTAAATATCTCCAAAAGCTTCCTTGACTTTATTCATCTGTGATAATCCACCCATCATTGTAGTAAAGGTAACCTCATTAGGCTCATCAATGTCATCAAAAACACGAATTACATCCCCAGAAAAGGTCGCACCTACATACATGGACAAAAGAACATTAACTACATAAATGAGACCGTCAAGACCAAGCTTGATCACAACCCCATGATTTTTCCTACCGCATCCTGCATCCAAAAGAGCACCACAAGCACTAAAAACATTATATGGGAAGGTTTAACACCTTGTTACTTAATCAAATCATAGGTATCCAATGCTTGTCGTTCATAGCCAGCACGTAGCATTGTCCTGATCATGGTGTTCAAGGAGATGGTGTTCCTTTCAGGCATTTGCAGGAACAAACGACACGCGTCTTGCAAGTTGCGGTTTTTGCAGTATGCAGCTAAGATGTCATTCTAAGAGAAGATGTTCTTTTGAGGCATTTTCGCGAACACTTGATGTGCAGAGACGATGTCATCGCTGTTGGAGTACAATTGGACGAGGTTCTTGGAGAGAAAAGTGTCGGAGAAACAGCCCAGTCGGAGGATTCGCGGGTGAAGAACCTTGCCGGGCACCACTCAAGTAGCTTTGCCAAATAAAAACTCTTGCTTTCCATTAAAAACTTGCTTCACTTCGAAGTTTAAACTTCCCAAGTCAGATTATATAATCTATTTTTTAGCAGCACTGAAAATTTTAAAAAGGGCTCTCTTTGTTGCAAATCAAACATTTTTTGTAATAAATTTTATTAGCTTTATAATTATTAATTCAACTTAAATGTACACAAAAATATACACACACAAAATCAACTATTCATATAAAATATATATTAAAAATAAATTAAACAAAATATGTATATTTATACAAATATATAGATAATGACAGATTTGGTGACCACTTTCATGAAAAGCTCACCGCATTTTAAGTCTCTAAGGCAGGAAATTCCATTTTGGTGAGACAGTGTTTTCAAGATATTTGATTCATACGACAGATGCATTACCAGAGAGATTTATTTTCGTAGTTTCTACATAAAGAGATGATAGGTCTGAGACTACATGACATAATAATAGGTCCACAAAAACAAGCTTCCAACAAGAATTCAAGAATACAAGTTAAACCACAGCTTCCTTGCTTCCTTCATTGCTTGGAGGGGATGGGATCCCTTTGATTGAATCCATTTTAACTCAACTGGCCGCCGCCGGAGAAGCTATAGGGAGCGAGGAGGGCGGTTCTCGGGGATGGTGCCTCCAACATGGGCCTTCCTTCAAGAGATCTGCCGGTGCCTACATAGGATGAAGTCCTTTTGGTGCCTTGTGGTGCAATCAAGAGCCTAAATGCCCAGTTTAGAACATTTGGAGCAAACACCCTGTATAGTAGAAACACATCATACCAACTTGGATACTTCACATATGCATCTCCTCTACATGCCCCCGCCACCATCAACCGCGCAAACTCCTCTACCGGTCCGCCTATCACATTCATCTATCATCAATCAACAACAATTCAAGATGAGTAATGATTACAAGTCCTAATTCATCCTCTAATTCTCTTTCTCTTTCGCATCTAAATAAACGTGAAATTAGTTAAGATGGTAAATGCTAGTGCGCGAGGGCTTACCTCTCTTTCTTCTTTCCACTGCATCTCGGCGCCTTCCTCTAGCATGAACTTTCCACTTGTCATCTCACTTCCAATCCAACCATGAGTTGCTATAGTTACTCCAACTTCATCTCTCAATTCAAATCTGAGAGTCTCATAGAAGTTCACTAATGCTGCCTTTGCAGCCTATTACCACCAAGTAACACACACAAAATACAGAACGAATCAATTGACAACAAATCATTAAAACACAGAACGTCGATGTCAATTAAATTGATAAATTCTTACAGCATATAAACTCATCCTTGGCAAAGGTAACCAACTCTCAACCGATGCATTGATAATCACGCGACCGTTGGTTCGATGAAGGTAAGGAAGAGCCACAAGTGTTGGATAAATATTCCCCCAGAAATTAATATCCTGAAAAATTAAAGTATCAAATTTTAAGAAAAATTGGAAGTCTTAATGCTGCGAATTGGAAATAAATTATTCTTATTTTATTTATTACCAAGAGAACAGGGAAAACTGATGTGTCTGTAACTTCTTCAAAGTAGAATGTGTGTCCCAAACTTACTGTATTTACAAGATGATCAACTGCAACATCAACGCCATGGAAACATAAATGAACAAGTTATTGGTTAGAAACGAGTAGTATTATCTAAATCATTTTTCATTAACAATAATGTAAGCTCAGTTGTAATTAATTTTGTAGTAGGAGTACATACATAAGGTATAACACTTAACAAACATTTTTTATTGGTGTGTACTCGTTAGGTACTTGTACTACAAAACCATTACTTCAATTATTGCTAATGGAAAATAATGATCTAGATAACAAGTAATGAAGTAGATACATTCATACATACCACGGCCATAGAAATTGATGGTTTCATTGACGAATCGGCGGCACTCATCTTCTTTAACAACATCAGCTGCGACAATCATGACATGCCTTGCGCCCATTCTTCTGGCGTTCTCCGCAATCCCTCTTAATCTGTGCTCTCTTCGTGCCACCAGCACTAAACATGCTCTCCTCAATGCATACTCATATGCTATTTGCTACAAATTCATTATTCCAATTTCCAAATCATTATATAACTGTCACGAAATAGAAGTTCTGATACCATGTCATGAAACAAAGAAGAAAGAAAGAGAGTGAACTTGCCTCTCCGATGCCGGAAGAAGCACCGGTGATGATGACGACCTTGCCATCCATGTTGTCGCCGTAGACGGTGTTGTAGAGCCACTCGCAGGCATGGAGGAAACAGAGTGCAGGCCATGAGAAAGCCAGCGTGATCAAACTGGCAGGAGGGACAAACAAGTTGAGCACACTGTTTATCAAATCCATCATGATGAGTGATAGAACAAAGATGATGAATGAAAAAAAGAAGAGAAGAAGCAAGGGAGGAATATAAAGTGGGTAAAATGTGTATGTTGAAACATGCAAATGGAGAGTGTGCTGAGAACACACGTGGATTTGGAGAGAGCTTGTATTGTGACGGATGGAATTCAATAGTGTGAGTGCATCAGACATATCATCATCATCGTCATCATATCACAAATTCTTTTATTTCTTCTATTCTAGGAAATGCACTGCTGCCGTTTCCCTTCTCACTTCACAAACATGAGGACATATCTGTAATTTAAATTTTTTTATATAAAAATAATAATTAAAATCTATTTCATAATTTAATATATTTATTTAATGGTAGAGATTTATGTTTAGTTGTTTTCACCTAAAATTGATAACTAAAAATGATTAGATTATTTATTCACTTTACATAAAAATAACTTAAAAATATTATTTGTATACTAAAATTAGCCATTAAATGATTAAAATTAGCTATTAATATATTTATGTATAAATACATATGTAATTTAATTTATTTTTAATGTATATTTATATTTTAATATATTTTTTATATTAATGATTGATTTAGATAGTTAATTTTAATATACACTTAACACAGTCGTGTGTGTGTGTTCGGTAAGTTGGGTACCGGACGATTCGGGATGACTGATTGGGTGTGAAAGTGAGTCTCTGTCTCAGTTTGGGTCCTGAGAACGAACAATGTGAGCGACCGGCCTCCCGGATTCTTCTCGAGTTGAGGGGGTGCCACCTGCAAGGACACTCCGACGCTCAAGTCAATGGGTGTGCAAGTGGCGGAGAGAAAACGTTGTGGTGACGTAGCTCTGGGGAGGGGTAAGACCCTCCCCTTATATACCTTGTCAGTGTGTGGGTCCCACGAGGGGAGGTCTCCTTCCTGGAAGCTTCGCTTCCCATAGCTGTCACGTAGCTGTCAACCAGGACGCGTGTCTGGGTCGTTGGCCCGGCGGGTTACATATTCTGAGCCAACCGTGCAGATCGGTTTACCCATGACCGGGCGGCAATTTCGCTCAGCTGGGCTGGGCCGTAACAGTGCCCCTAACGCGCCAGCTGCTGTCGCGAGCACCGTTGATGGCGCGTTCCTTTTTCCCTCACAAAGTCGTCGTTTCGTCGGTCCCCTGTGGTGAGAACGCGCTTTCTGTGCGCGTGCAGACCTGTTCGTTGTTGGGGTGCACCCTTTGTCACCTCGTTTATCGCGCCGAGTATTTAATGCTCTTAATGGCAATTCAAAATCCCGCGGGAGAAGACCATTATGCCCCTGTCCTTTGCGCTTCTCAGAGTTGGTTTTTCTTGCGGTTTTCGTTCGGTTTCATTTCAGTTCTGCTACATTTCCTTTGCTTTCTCCTTTTTCTCTCGAGAATCTTCATCGCACACCTCTGTTTCATCTTGCTCCTCATCAAGTCCTCGATCTCTTTCCATTATTATCCTTATCCTGGTAAGCTTCCTATTCTTTTTCTTAATATTGGTGTTTATCCTTCTAGCTTTGCATGCGCGTTTGTACTGTTGGTATGAACTGCCTGATGTGAACTGCGTATTCGCCTGTGTTTTAGCATTAGGTAGATGCTGTAGGGGGGTTACCATTCTAGGATTTTGTTTTTCTTGACTTTATTTTGATGGTTATAGTTAATGGATAGGCAAATTGTAGTTGCTGGTAGTGCTGTAGTTTTCTAGTAGTACTTCCGACCTCCCGGCCTTATAGACTGATTTTGAGTGGTACCCCCACTGTAGGTATGGCTCAGCGTCCTGTCGTAAGGGTCGTGAGGCCGGCTCCGTACGACCGATATGCCTGGGTAACATCGGATGTAAAGGAGACCCGAACCAAATACCCCTGGAGGAACTGGAGGAGTTTCGACAGGCTGGCTACCTTTGTGGAGGTACCGACGAGGAAGCTAATTACGCAGTCTTTGTTCCTGCCGACAACGAGTGAATATATGAACTAAACCTGCACTCTCCTCAGGTCGCTGACTGGATGTGGTTGTATAAGGCCATGTTCACTCGTTTGGGAGTCCGCCTTTCCTTCTCTCCTTTTCAAATGGCGCTGCTCAATCGATGTGCTGTAGCGCCGTCCCAATTGCATCCGAACAGCTGGGCTTCCATCCGCTGTTTTGAGATAGTGTGTGAATATCTGGAGCTGCTGGTGTCGGTTGAAGTGTTTCTTTTTCTTTTTACTTTAACAAATCCTTCTAAGGAGGGGAGGGCTAAAAAGGGCTACATGTCCTTCCAGGTGGCCCAGGGTCGGTGGATCTTCGGCGTGTTTGAAGATTCGTATCACGATTTTAAGGATAAGTACTTCAAGGTCCGCCCGGCCGAAGGTCGGCATCCTTTTTGGTTGACTCTAGAGGGGGAACGTCGCATACCGACGTACTGGAGCTTTGGGGTAGGGACTAACGCCTTTACTAAGATAACGTATAAAGGGTTGTCCCCCGAGAACAAGAGGGTTGCCGACGTCTTGTTGGCTATTTTCGGGAGAAATCTTGTTAACCCTCATCTTCTTATGGGTGACCGGGATATGGCCAGGAGTTATATCCGTGAGTAGTCGTTTAGTGACTTGTTTTTACTTGCATGTTGTTTTGGTTTACCTGCCCATTTTGACGGTTGAATGTTTTCCGTGTTTTACTGTAGTGTCAATGTCTGCCGAGGTGACCAGACTTGAGGGTTTGTTCAATACCTTCTTGGCAGGTAGTGATGACGACTCTGCTACCCCCGCTCAGGAGACCCCGGCTGACGACGTCATTGAGCCTGAGGTCCAGTCCCAGCCTGCCCAGGGGGAGGGGACCGGGGCCAACGCCTCTTTGGGTCCTCAGCTGGAGGCGGGGGATGGCTCGGGGTCCCGACCTGAGGGGGCCGAGGAGGAAGGAGAGAATCCAAAGAAAAGGAAATCACCTGCTAGTGCTGAATTTAAAATAATTGAGGAGCCAAGGAAAAAGAGATCGTCTTCTAGCCCGGAGGGGGTTCTCACCGTTATGGAGAAGAACTTCGATGCCGGGAGCTTTATTGATTCCCAATTACTCCCCGGCACGGAGGACTTCTTCTATGGTGGGGACTTCTCTGCCCAGGCGAGGTGGATGTACCGTACTCTGCTCAGGGGGGCCGCCATAGCTAGGAAGGCTGAATCTGCTTTGGCGGGGTCCCGATCTCTTGAGATGAAGCTTAATTCTTCGGTTAAGGCTAACGTCAAATACAAAGAGGAAGTGAAATTGCTCTGGGAGCAGCTCGCAGCTGCCGAGGAGAGGGCCAAGTTGGCCGAAGAGAAGGCCAAGGTTGTTGGCGACAAGTTGCAGACCGCGAAGGAGAAACTGAAGACATCTGACGCTGCCGTGGTTCATCTTACTGACCGGGAGCTTACATTGGAGGGTCAACTTAACGCCTCTCAAGGTCGGGTGGCCGAATTGGAGAAAGAGCGTGACGTTGCTCTTTCCTCGGTCAAGACGGCTCAAGCTGAGACTGCTGAGTTTAAGAAGAAGTATAAAGAGACCGTCAAGCAGGGCAAGAATGCCATCCTGATGACCAAGGAGGCTCTCAAAGCTCAAGTGAAGCTGCTGTCTCCCGACTTCGACACCTCGACTGTTGGCGTTTTCAAGACCATCAAGGATGGCAAGATCGTCGATATTCCGAAGAAGTGACTCCTCTTTGCAACTTGTGTTTTTGTAACTTGTAATGTTTATTACCTTTTGTACTGTTCGAACTTGTTTGCCGCCTGACCGGCATGTGACAAACCATTTTTTCCCGCCTTGTCGGCGTTTACTCTTCTTTTTTGCTCTTTACCGTGTTGTTGATATTAACTATTGTTTATGACTGCTTTACCGTGTAGTTGGTAATTAGCGAAGCCAGGTGATGAGTCCATATTTGTTAGTATATTTTGGTTTGAATTGAACGGATTTCATCACATAAATCCACATTTATTCATCCAAATAGCATGCTTTTGAGTTTTCTTCTTAAATTGTGTTTAAATGTGAAAACATGCTCTTTTGTGCTTAGTTCTAGTTAATTTTATTCACTTTAATTCCATTTGGTGCCTTGATGTATTTGTTAAGTAATTTCAGGTTTTCAAGACAAGCATGGGTTGGATAAGTGAGGAGAGGAGCATGCAAAAGGGAAGAAACCATGAAGAAATGAGATTTGGAAAGCTGCCAGCCCTGACCTCTCTGTACTAAATTGGTCATAACTTGAGCTACAGATGTCCAAATGAAGCGGTTCCAGCGGCATTGAAAAGATAATGTCCGGGGCTTTGATTTGATATATAATTTGCTATAGTGGACATAAGTCTACCTGTGCGAACGCACACAACTTGTGCATACGCACAGGTCAGAAAACAACAAGTGTGCGGACGCACACATCTGTGCGTCCGCACAGGTCCCTGCACGTGAGCTCATTAATTGGAAACCGCTAGGAGCAATTTCTGGACCCTCAAAACCCATTCCAACTCAGTTTTTGAAGCTATTTAAGGCCAAAGTGAAGAGGAATGAAGGGGGGCAATTAGGTTTAGGTTTTCTATGTTTTTGCTTTAGTTCTCTAGAGAGAGAAGCTCCCCCCTCTCTCTAGAATTAGGATTTTTAGCTTAGTTTCTATTTAATTTCAGCACTTTAATTCTTGTTTTAATGTAGTTTCCTTTATGTTTTTATGTTTTCTTGTCTTTATCTTCTTCATCTCTTTTGTTCTTTTCTTTTTTATGGCAATTTTCATGTTATGAACACCTTTGTTATTTTAATTCTAATTAATGCAAATTTATGTTTCCATGTCATTTATTGCTTTCTTTAGTTGTCGTTGTCACTTTCTTGATTTGGTAGTCTTAGAATTTATTTTATTGTATTTTAATATTATTTTATTCTCATGCACACCAAGTGTTTGATAAAATGCTTGGCTTAGTTTTTACTTAGTTTTTCTACACTCTTGGCTTGGAATTGTTGACTTTGGTATCCCTTGAGTCATTGATGTCCATTCTTGTTTGATATATTAGAGTAAGTTAGTTGATTTGGTTTTCCTTGACTCTATGTGACCCCTTAGTGTTGACATAGGACTTAGGGATTGAAATTAACTATGCCTATTTGACTTATCTTCGATGTAAGGTTGACTAAGCAGGATTAACTCTTCATAATCATCATATGTTTGTGGTCAATGACTAGGATAGGTAGCCTTAGTCCTCAATTACTTGCCAAGAGGTTTCTTGCATTTTAAGTTTCCTTTACTTGCACTTTAATTTTACTTGCTTTGACTTTTATTGCTTTTGACTTTTAATTTCTTGCATGTTAAGTTTTCTCACTCTTGGTTGAGAAATTGGATGTTTGGGTGGAATTGAGTTGTGGACGTCCATTCCGTATTATGTGAGAATGGTTAATTGGTTTGGTTTCCATTGACGATAGTCTTTCACTAAGTAATTAGTGAGTTGAATAGGACTTATGGATTGAGATCAATTACACTCTTTTGACTAATTCTCAAGGAAGACTGATTGATTTGGATTGATTTCACACAATTGCCATGTTTGTGGTCCATAACTAGGATAGGAATCCTGAATTCCCCAATTCTTGCCAAGAGTTGCCATTTACATTCCTTGCATTGCCTTTACTTGATTTCCTTGCCTTCCTTGCTTTCCATTCAATTCTTGCTATTTACATCTCTTGCTCTCTCTTGCATTCACAATCCCCATGCTTTCATGCTCTCATAGCCAATGATCGTACAATTCATTGCAAATCCTAGGGAAGACGACCTGGGAGCTAAATACTCTCGGTTTATATTTTGTATTTGAATTTATCATTTGATTGTGAGAATTCATTTTTGGTTTGGACTATGCTACCAATGAATCGATGCTTGTCTTGATTGATTCCGAACCAAACAAGAATTCTCTTTCATCACCAGGCTGTGGCTTTCATCATTTTAATAGCCGTGTATTTTGGCGTATAATTTCGTGGTTCTCGGGGTGATCAGTCCCAGGTTACCATATTGGCTTGAGGCCGTTTACTTGCCGTGGTGGTTTAATTAATAATTAATGAATGCCGATAAAAAGGAGGAGACGACAAGTAGTTTACAAATGGCAACAGTAAACGGCCGAAACGTAAAGTGGCTCAAACGCAAAATGATAATAACTATATAACAAACAGTTCATCATAAAGGGTTCTTACTAGGCCGGTGGGCTTGTCATAGGAATAGAATCTTTTTCGGTTGCCCGTGTTTCACGTTCTCGAAACTTCCTTGCCGTCTAGTTGCTCCAGCTTGTAGGCGCCGCTGCCGATTACCTCTTTCACTCTGTAGGGACCTTTCCAGTTTGCCGCCAGCTTTCCTTCCCCCGGAGTCGGGATCCCGATATTATTGCGCCTTAGGACTAGGTCGTCCCGTTCGAACTCTCTCTTGAGCACCTTGGTGTTGTAGCGCAAGGCAATTCTTTGCTTTAGCGCCGTTTCTGATAAATGGGCCATTTCTCTGGCTTCATCCACCAGGTCCTTTTCCACGGCTTCTTCGACTCCTCTTAAGAGTAGTCGCGGGCACAGCTCACTGATTTCCACGGGTATTATTGCATCTACCCCATAGGTGAGCCGGAAAGGCGTTTCCCCGGTGGTCGACTGTTGAGTTGTGCGGTAGGACCAAAGAACTAAAGCCAACTCGTCTGCCCACGCTCCCTTCTTTTGGTCGAGTCGCTTCTTGAGGTCCTGCAAGATGACCTTGTTCGCGGCTTCAACTTGTCTGTTGGTTTGGGGATGCTCGACTGATGAAAACTTTTGCTTTATGCCCAAACCGGCAAGGAACTCTCCGAACTTTTTATCAGTAAACTGTGTCCCGTTATCCGAGATGACGGCTTCCAGGATACCGAATCTTGCTATTACCTGCCTCCACATGAATTTCCTGTAGTTTGCCGAGGATATGCTAGCCAGCGGCTCGGCCTCTATCCACTTTGTATAATAATCAATGGCCACTATCAGGTATTTGACCTGCCCTGGCCCGACCGGGAAAGGTCCTAAGAGATCGATTCCTCATTGTGAGAAAGGTCGGGAGGCTGTCAGTAGGCTAAGTTCAGTTACTGGCGCTTTGTGGAAGTTGGAGTTCTCTTGGCATCTTTTACACCTTCTCACGAACTCCTTAGAATCCACCATCATAGAGAGCCAGTAATATCCAGCTCTGATGAGTTTCCTGGCTAAGGCCTTTCCTCCGATGTGATGGCCGCAGCATCCCTCATGGACTTTCCTTAGGACGAAGTCTGTTTGGTCGAGGCGGAGGCACTTCAGCAGTGGTTGGCTCAACCCTTTTTTAAACAACTGGCCCTACATGATTGCATACTTGGCTGCTTTTCGCCTTATTGCTTTGGCCTCCTTCTCGTTGCTGGGGAGCTTGGCCTTTTCCAGGAAGTCGACGATCGGGTTCATCCAAGAGGGATCTGCCTGGGTCAGATGTAAAGCCACTACCGATTCTTTCATTAGGCCCTGAATGAGAGACAGGTTGCCTGTGTGTTCCTTTCTCTTGGAACGTGCTGGACCGTGACCTCCTCAAATTGTTTGCTCAACTCTTTGACTTTCTCCAGATATTTCTGTAACAGTGAGTCTCTGGCTTGGTAGGTCCCATTGATATAAGAAGTTACGACCTACGAGTCGCTACATACCTCCAGCCGGGTAGCTTTGACTTTTTTTGCTAGAGCTAGTCCACCCAGCAAGGCCTCGTACTCTGCCTGGTTGTTCGATACTGGGAACTCAAATCTGACTGACTGCTCGTATACAACTCCAGCTGGATTTTCTAAGATGATTCTTGCTCCTCCGAACGTTTGGTTGGATGCTCCGTCCACATGGAGCTTCCACCGTGTGTTCGGTGCCCCGGCGAGATCCCCTGTCACTTCTACTAGGAAGTCAGCCATGGCTTGAGCTTTGATCGCGTGCCTTGGTTCATAATGTAAATCATATTGGGAGAGTTCAACAGCCCAAGTCATCATTCTGTCCGCCAGATCGGGCTTCTGGAGAACTTGTCAGATCGCCTGATCCGTCCTAATGACTATTTGGTGACCCTGGAAGTACCGTCGCAACCGCCTCGACGAGGTCAGGAGTGCATATTCCACCTTCTCCAGTTTGCTATATCTTAGTTCTGCTCCTTGCAGTGCTTTACTCACAAAATATATCGGTTGCTGGGCCTTTCCCTCTTTTCGCACCAAGACCGCCGCTAAGGCTTCATCGGTTACTGCCAAATACATATACAGTGTTTCTCCATTTCTAGGCCTCGCGAGGACGGGTGGCGCCGAGATTATCTTTTTGAATTGTTGGAAAGCCTCCTCACATGCCGGGATCCACTCGAACGCGATCCCCTTCTTCATGAGGTTAAAGAAAGGCAGAGCCTTGGCCGCCGACGCGCCGAGGAAACGGGATAGTGCGGTGAGTCTGCCTGCTAACCTTTGGACATCTTTCACGTTTCCCGGGCTCTTCATCTGTAGGATGGCTTCACTTTTTTCCGGGTTAGTTTCTACCCCCTTTAGGTTATCATGAACCCCAAGAATTTTCCAGCTTCGACAGCGAAGGCACACTTCAACGGATTGAGCCTCATTCCGTGTCGACGAAGAGAGATGAAGACGTTTTCCAAGTCGGCTATGAGGTCGTCAGTTTTGTCAGTCTTGACCAAGATATCATCCACATACACCTCTACCGTTTTTCCGATGAGGTCTCTAAAGACCCTGTTCATCAGCCTTTGATGTGTGGCCCCTGCGTTCTTCAGCCCGAACGGCATTACTTTGTAGTAGTATGTCCCTTCTGGCGTTATGAACGCTGTTTTATCTTCATCTGGCCGGTGCATCGGTATCTGGTTGTACCCAGAGTAGGCATCCATGAAGCTCAGATACCGGTAACTCGCCGCCGCGTCTACATGAGAGTCGATGTTGGGTAGTGGGAAGGAGTCCTTGGGACATGCTTTGTTAAGGTCAGAGTAATCCACGCACATTCTCCATTTCCCGCTGGGTATCTTAACCAAGACCACGTTTGACAACCAGGTCATGTAGTCGAGTTCCCGAATGAAGCCCGCTTCTAGCAGGCTGGCCGTCTGTTTGGCCACTTCTTGTGCCCTTTCTTGGGACATTTTTCTTCTCCTTTGAGCCACCGGCTTTGCCTCCGGTCTGACGGCCAGATGGTGCGACATGAGTTGGGGGTCTATACCCGGCATGTCGGCCGGGGTCCAGGCAAACAAGTCGTCGTTGGCTCTGATCATCTCCATCAGGGGTTCTTTCAAATCATGGGGTAGATTCCTGTTCACAAAGGTAAACTTCTCGTCTGAGTCGCCGACCTTGAACTTTTCAAGGTCCCCCTCTGGTTCCGGCCTGGGCTTGTCATCAACTCTGGCATCCAAGTCGGCAAGAAAAACACCGGATGCTTCTTTTGACTTCTTTCTCAGGGAGAGGCTGGTGTTGTCGCATGCGACCACCGTCTTCAGGTCTCCCCTGATGGTCCCCACTGATCCATCATCAGCAACAAACTTCATTAGTAATAGCTTGGTGCAGATCGCCGCCCCGAACTCGTTGATGGTCTTCCTCCCCAGGATGAGGTTGTAGGCCGTGGAGTCCCTCAAGACAATGAACTCCGCCATTAGCGACCTCCTCCCCCTGCCTCCGCCAATGGAGATCGAGAGGGAAACTACACCGTCTGGCTTTATGAAGTTGTCGCCTAAGCCTACCATGCCGTGTTGGTGGCCTTTCAAGTCGATATCCCGTAGGCCCAAAGCATCAAATACATTACGGAACATGATGTTGGAGTCAGCCCCCGTGTCCACCAAGATCCACTTTACTAGGCCGGTGCCCACCCTGGCCGTGATCACCATCGGCGGATTCTCCGCAACCTCATCGAACCACTGATCTTCGGAGCTGAAAGATATCAAGGGTACCCTCCGGGAGGTCGGTGCAGGGACAAAGGACATAGCTAGGATCTTGGCGTCCTTCTTGCTAGCCGATTTTGATCTGGGAGGGACGTCCCTTCCAATCACCACATTTACCACAGTGAGGCCACACTCAGCGTCCTCCTCGGGTTCCTGTCTCTGCCTTACGGCGCGACTTTTATCCTCGGTTGATCGGTCCCTCCTCTTTGATTCCCTTATTAGGTGGGAGAACTCGGCCAACTTTCCTTCTCGAATGGCCTGCTCCAGGGCGTCCTTCAGGTCAAAGTAGTCTTGGGTCTTGTGGCCATAACCCTTGTGATAATCACAATAGAGGTTCTTGTTTCCTCCCGTCCGGTCCTTGAGTTGTCAGGGCTTCGACAAGATGCCCATGTCGGTGATTTATTGATAGACCTCGACGATTGGGGCCGCTAGGGGCTGTAGTTGGTGAACTTCCCAACTCGGAGAAAGGGTTTGAAAGCCTTAGCCGATCATCCGTCTCTAGAGTGTTCCTTAGACCTTTTCCCGCCGCCAGATGGGCGGGCATTAGAGTATGCGGGCTGCTGTTTATTGGCTGCCATGACCTGACTTATTTCTTCATCATTGATATATTTCCTGGCTACGTTCTGAATTTCCTGCATTGTCTAGATGGGCTTGATGGTAAGGTGTTTTCTGAAATCCTCATTTAGCAGCTGAGGTACTACTTGGTACGACCCGGTGCACTTGCCGGTTAGTTTGTAGTTATAAATTTCGCACCAAGTTTTTGGCGCCTAACTTGGAATGTGGCCTTTCCTTGTGCGTGCTTGTTAATGTCTTGCGCCTAACTTGAGAAATCTCAAGTTAGGCGCAGCCTTGGCAGAATTGATGGAAGAGAAATATGGACTATTATATATCGTTGGAAAGCTCTGGAAGTTAGCTTTCCAACGCCATTGGAATCACGTCAATTAGACCTTTGTAGCTAGAGATATTCAGGTTTGAGTGCAGAGAGGTCAAGATTAACAGCATCATTTGCCTTCTTCTCTTTTTCTGCGGAAATGACGATCGGAAGATTGATGGTTTAGAATTCACAATAAATTCTCGTTGGTAGTATAGTTTCTAAACCAAGCAATAATCCTTTCGTACAAAAGTTTTGTTTGTCACTTAAGCAAATCCAATAATTTTGATAACCGAAGTATTTAAACCTCGGGTCGTCTTCTCAAGGAATTGCAAGAAAGTATGATTTATTATTGGTTTTGGAAAAAGATATATTTTTGGGTTTTTGAAATAAGGAACAAGTAATTTAAATGGCAATAAAAATAAATTAATAATTAGAAAATCTCTTGTCAAGGTATGAGAACTGGAAATCCTATCATAGTTATCCTTATCAGGTGTGATGAGAATTGTTATTGCTCCCACTTAGTTAACCCTTACTAAATAAAGAAAAGTCAAGTGGACTAATCAACTTGATTCCTCAAGTCCTAGTCAACTCCTATGGAAAGACTAGCTTTAGAGGGATTCGAATCAATTAGCAACTCCAATTTCAATCAACAGCTGAGCTTGATAACTCAAGTGTTACCAATTAATCAACCAACGCCAAAAGGGAAGAAAATCTACTTGAATGAAAATAATTTGGATAAATCAAAAGCATCAATGACATAAATAGAATAAAACAATCATCAATCTGAAACACCTCAAATTATATTAATTAAGAAAATCCTAACATGAATAGTTCATAAGCCAAATTGAAAAGATAAATAACAATTAAAGTAATAGAATAAATAAAAGTAGAAAATAAATTAAAGGAACATTGAACCTGTGATTGAAGAGAAGTAGCCTAAAACTAAGAGAAATCCTAATCCTAAATCCTAAGAGAGAGGAGAGAGCCTCTCTCTCTCTCTCTCTCTAAAACTACATCTAAAACCTAAAATTATGAATTATTAAAAGCTTATTGAGTCTCTGCATGTTCCCTGACTTTAATCTGTGTTTCTGCGCCAAAAATTGGGTCAAAATGCGGCCCGAAATCGCCCCAGCATTTTCTGAGATTTCTGCAGATCGCGCATGTCACGCGTACGCGTCGGTCACACACACGCGTCACTAGTCGTTTTGGCGTGTCACACGTTCGCGTCAAGCACGCGCTCGCGTCGCTTTGCAGAATTCCAATCCACGCGTACGCATCAGGCACGCGCACGCGTCATTGCAACTTCTCCATTTCACGCGGTCGCGTGAGCCATGCGTTCGCGTCGCTTCTCGCTGGTCATCTCCTTAGTTTCTTGTGTTCCTTCCATTTTTGCGAGCTTCATCTCCATTCTCTAAGCTATTCCTGCCTTATGAAGCCTGAAATAATTAACACACACGGATCACGGCATCGAATGGTATAAAAGAGAACTAAAATATACAATTAAAAGACTTCTAGGAAGCATGTTTTCAATCATAGCATAAAACTAGGAAGGAATTGTAAATTCATGCAAATCATATGAATAAGTGAGTGAAGAGTTGATAAAAACCACTCAAATCAGCACAAGATAAACCATAAAATAATGGTTCATCAAACTCCCCACACTTAAACATTAGCATGTCCTCATGCTTAGCTTAAGGAGATAAAATAAATGAGTAGGGAAAAATAAGACTCAGGCAATGCAATGCAATGCGATGCAGCCTATGTATATGAATGCAATTATATACTAAGATGTTTCTATCTACTTGGTTAAAAGTAAACAAGTTCTCCAAGACAAATATAAATCAAATTCTACTAATCCAAATCATACGATAAAAGACAAGTAAACTTGTAAGAAGATAGCTCATGAAAGCAGGGAACATAGAATTAAGCATTGAACCCTCACTGGTAGTGTATATGCACTCTAATCACTCAAGTGTCTAGGGTTAATCTCTCTACTCTTCTCTAGTCATGCTTTCTAAACTTTGTTCTTCATCTAACAAATCAACAAATATTTAGTATATCAATGCAAACATCATGAGGTCTTTTCAAGGTTGTAATGGGGCCAAGGTAAGGGTGAGGATATATGTATGGCCAAGTGAGCTGAAATATGAATCTTTAATTAACCTAAGCTTTCACCTAACATACACACATACTCTATATAACTCTAAAATCATGCCTGGCTACCAAAAATTCCTACTTTTGTATATTTCACATACTCATGTATCAACTTTTCTTTAATTTTATCACATATGCATTGATCTTTTATTAAACTTAATATTGGGGTAATTTTGTCCCCTTATTTATTTACTTAATTATTGAATATTTTTTTTTGGATTTTTTTCTTTTTTTTTCTCTTTTTTTTTATTTTTTATTTATTTTTTTTTTGTAGCATAAAAATAAACATAACATTGTCAATGCACATGGATTTTTAATTTTTCTAAGTTCACATGAGTATGTACCCAAATTCCAAATATCTTGTCATTCAAGTTCCCACGGTTCTCCACACTTAGTTGATACACAATCTCTATCTTAAGCTAACCAAAGATTCAATTTGGGGATATTTAATTTATTTTTCTGCTTAAGGCTAGTGATGTGGTAAAATATAGAACAAAAGGGGATTAAGAGGCTCAAGGTGGCTAACAAGGGTGACATAAAAGGGTAGGCTATTTGGGATAAGTGAGTTAATGACAAATGATTGTCTCAATCATATGCAAGCATGTAAATACACTAAATAATGGACATATAGAATGGAACAAAGCAAAGATTGCAATCATAGAGAAGTAAACACATAAGAATAAAAATTTATGGTTAAATAATGTAACCATGTAATCTTAGCTTTTTAAACTATGTTCCAAATACAACTTCAAACAAATTTAACACATAAGTTTTTAATTTAAATTAGTGAAATACTATAAAAATTTATTGAAAAAGAAAATATTACTTCAACCAAGTAGTAACTAAATGCATAAAATCAAACAAACATGCAATCAAATATGCAAATGCAACAATGAACAAACAAAGAAAATAGAATATTGGTATTGAAAAGAAGGTAACTAACCCCTGAAAGTCGGTATCGACCTCCCCACACTTAAAGATTGTACCGTCCTTGGTGCATGCTGAGATGTACAAGTGGACGGGCTGCTCCAACTGACGCTTTTCTCCAAGGATTGTGCAGATAGACTTGTTTGTCGCCCCATGTAAACATTTTCTGTTTCTCTTCCTCGGTGGCCATCCTGAAAGAAGAGGAAAAAGAAGAAAAAGTAACCCAGAAATAAAGATAAGAAAATAAATAAAGTCTGGGTGGGTTAATGCCAAATAATGGGGTCTCAATTACATGGTAGCTACAACATGCAAGTGAGAAAACAATAGAAGCACATGGCATATTAATAGTACAAAAATTGCAACAAATGGGGGAGAAGTGTGGGTAATGAAAGACAATATAAATTCATGTCAATGCAAAAGGAATACCAGTATTATAAAAATTAGCATTGACTTATAACTAATAATACCCAATCAGAATAAAATAAGTCATGAAGCACCAGAATAATTCAAGAAAAGATGTAACAGTTGAATAAGAAAATTTAACACCAATGGAAAAATAAAAACATGCACAAAATTAAAATGCAATGAATGAAAGTATGCAAATAAATTAAGTAAAATAGAATGGAAGTGAAGAAGATGAGAAGTCAAAGAAAATAAGAAAGGAAGAAGAAAGAAATAAGAAGGGAAAAAAGATTTGGATTTGGGGAAGAAAAGATAAGATAGTTGGCGCTGATATGGATAAGTTGTGCGTCGCATGTGACGCGGACGCGTGAGTGACGCGGTCGCGTGGTGTGCGATAAGGTCAGGTGACGCGGACGCGTGGGTCACGCGGTCGCGCGACTTGATTTATGCGAATGGCGCGAGTGCAGCCTCGCGTTCGTGCAACTCTCTGTTTTAAATGCATTTTGCCAAAAATCTGGGTGACGCGTTCGCGTGGGTCACGCGAACGCGTGAATGGCCATTTTTTTTGAAAATGACGCGGCCGCGTGAAGCACGCGGTCGCGTGATGGGGCTAGTGCTTTCAGCATCATTCCAGCCCAGCTCCATCGCAACTTGCTGCCATACACCTCTTTTAAGTCGATTTTACAGGGCACGCGTTCGTGTGGGTGACGCGGATGCGTGGGCATATTTGTGCCTAAGGCATGCCTCCAGCCACACTTTCGCGTGACTTTCTATTCAATTTTATTTTCTTCCCAATGCACCTGTGACGTGGACGCGTCAGCGACGCTTACGCGTCATGTGCGTCTCTTTTTTTTATGCAGTATGCAAAATGCAAGATGTAAAATGCAGATGACTATGCAAAAATTATGAATGATCACGAATGAAAATAAAATAAATTAAAACTAAGAACAAAAAGGAAAGAATATACCATGGTGGGTTGTCTCCCACCTAGCACTTTTAGTTAAAGTCCTTAAGTTGGACATTTGGTGAGCTCCTTGTCATGGTGGCTTGTGCTTGAACTCGTCTTGAAACTTCCACCAATGCTTGGACTTCCAATAAGCTCTATCAATAAGCTTTATCAATAAGCTTTGACGATCTGGTTTTCTATCGGTAAAGAAATTCACAAATATAATCGCGTTATAAGTATAGTTTCTAAACCAACAGAGAATCCTTTCGTACAAAAATTTGGTTGTCACAAGTAACAAAACCCAACAAAATTTATAACCGAAGTATTTAAACCTCGGGTCATCTTCTCAAGAAATTGCAGGGAAGTATGATTTATTATTGGTTATGGAAAAAAGGTATATTTTTGGGAAAAAAGGTATATTTTTGGGTTTTTGAAATAGGGAACAAGTAATTTAAATGGCAATAAAAATAAATTAATAATTAGAAAATATCTTGGCAAGGTATGAGAACTGGAAGTCCTATCCTAGTTATCCTTATCAGGTGTGACGAGAATTGTTTGTTGCTCCCACTTAGTTAACCCTTACTTAATAAAGGAAAGTCGAGTGGACTAATTAATTTGATCCTCATATATTCCTGGATCCCAAATCTTGATTCTACACCCGTCTTCAAGTTGATCATGATGATTCCATCCGGGTGGTTCAACCTTAGAATTCTCATTTAGGCACCCAAACATCCTCCTAGACCCAATTAATTGAGAATTATGCCAACCCTTGCAATCAGGCCTTGAGCTTCTAACCATAATGGACCTAGGATGGTGTTGCCAACCACTACCCATCTCCCTTTTACTCTTAATGCTACAAAGAGCTCTAAGTTGACCATCTGTCTCAAGTAAACCATATTCAAGTGGGAAAGTAAAAGTTAAGGATAAGAGTTTTACCCACTTGAATGTTGTATTGGATGGTAATGACTTTGGGGGAGGTGTTTCTAATGATCTTGCAAGCTCCACTCCCTTGTGCTCTTCTTTGAATTCCTCCACCTCCTTATAAGCTTCTTCAATTTCAACCTCTTACTCTTGGTAGCTTTCTTCCAATTCAATCTCCTCTTCATTGCTTTCCAAGGGCATGGGAGGTTGTGCTTCTTCTTCTTTAATCTCCATCTCTTGATCAACCTCTTCAAAGTCTTTAGCCATGATATGCCTTGGAGGTTGTACACCCTCTTTGGCATCAAATTCAAATGTCTTGGAAGGAGGTTCTATGATTGGACTTTCCCATGGAGGTTCTGCATCTCCTAAGTCTTCAACAACTTCTTCCTCTTCAATAATTACTGCTTTGTCCAGTTGTTTTAGTATAAAATCGTACTCATCCTTGATGATTTTTTTTCTATGATAACTCCTTTCAACTATTCCTTCATCTTCAAGGGTCTCTCTTATCTCTACATTTTGGGCCTCCTCTTGCTCTAAGACAAAATCAGACTCCTCCTTGATGTCTTCCTTCACTAATTTTTCAACCACTTCTTCGACTTCAAGGGTCTCTACTACCTTCACCTTTAGGGCCTCCTCTAGCTTCTTATGAAGTATGGATTCACGAAGACGATTCCTACTCTCTTGTTCCATGTCAATAGCATAACTGGGATCATCTTACTTTTGGATTGATGGATGTGGGTGCTCTTCCATAGAGGGTGGTGATGGGATGGAAAGATCATTATGTGGTTAAAAAGGGAGTGCACTAGAGCTTGAGGGTTGAATATTGGAGGTAGAGGGTTGGTTCATGTGGGATATAAGATTTTGGAGTGTAGAGGTGAGACCAATGATGTTAGAGATGAGTGTGTTGTTATCCAGGGGTGGATAGGAGGGTTCATTTGTTGGGAGAGAGGGTTCATTTGTTGGGAGAGAGGGCTCATAATACGGAGGTGGTTCTTCTTGATAAGGATACGGAGATAGTGAATATTGAGGTGGTGGTTCTGGGTGTGGTTCATATGGTGGTTGGTGTGGTGGATATGGGTTAGGGTCATATGGAGGTGAATGGTATAAAGGGGCCTGTGAGTATGGTGGTTCAAAGGTATGTTGGGGAGGCGGTTCATAAGCATATAGTGGGGCTTGTTGGTAACTACAACGGGGTCCACCATATTCATCATCTTGGTACGCTCCCTGGAATGGCTGTTGACCATAGTAATTTGGTGGAGGTTGGTTGTCACGAAAGGGTCCACCATAACTATTGTCTTGGTATGCATCACAGAATGGTTGTTCGTTATAGCGCATTGGAGGGGGTTGTTGCCTAAAGGGTTGATCAGATCCTCGTGGCTCCGTCCATCTCTGATTGTTTTGACCTTGATGCATGTTCCTGTTATAGCTTCCATTCCTTTCAATATTATTAGAACCAAACTCAAAGCGACGGGGGTGAGAACTCATAGTAATTATTAAAAATTAAAAACAAAAGTAAAGGCAAATAAACAGGTAAAATAAAATATTTACAATAACCAATAATAAGGCACACGTTTGCAATTTTCCGGCAACGGCGCCATTTTGACGATTGATGTGTGAGCATATTTCCTATCTTTTCCTAGTGAATTTGCATCTAATTTGTTGAGTTTAATTAAGAATTAATTATATTTTAGCCACTATGGATGCTATTTTGAGTTTTATGCAATTTTATTTAATTTAGGTAGCATTCGGATGGATTTGATGAAGTTTCTGCAGAGAAAGAGAAGAAGCCAAGGAGATGACCAGCGAATATCGACGCGGACGCATGGCTCATGCGACCGCGCGGAATAGAGGAAATCGCAATGACGCGATCGCGTGTCTGACGCAAATGCGTGGACTGGAATCTGCATAAATGACGCGAACGCGTGGACGACGCGGACGCGTCACATGAGCGATCTGCAGAATTGACAGAAAACGCTGGGGGCAATTTCTGGGCTGTTTTAACTCAGTTTTCAGCCCAGAAAACACAGATTAGAAGCTGCAGAATGGACAAATCAAGTGGTCCCCACCCATCAGTTGAAGACTTGTTAATTAATTCGAATTTAAATTCAAATCTTAAATTAGGAAAAGATATTATTTTAAGTTTAATTTTAAATATTAGATTTTAAATTTATTAGGATTAGTTATAAAAAGGGATCGGATGCCATAAAAAAAAAAACTCTGTACATTTTACCATAATCCTAGTTTTCTTCTCTGAACTATGAGCAACAAATCCTCCATTGTTAAGGTTAGGAGCTTTGTCTATTTCTATGGATTAATTTTATTGCTTTTTCTATTTAAGGTTAGCAACAAATCCTTTTTTTTTTCCTTTACGTTTACTTCCACCCACCTCCCCTTTATACCGTACTTTTTTTTACTTTTATTAAAATATATATATATATAATTAAAAATAAAATAATAAAAATAAATAAAAATAAATGTTTAAATAAATAAAATAGTACTAAAATTTATTTTTTTTTTAATTTCTGAATTTAAGTTTGGTGTTACCCAGTTAATTTTATTTTAATTTTCTTGTTTATTTTTCCTTTGAAATTTTCGAATTTTTTTATTTATTTAGTATTTTTATTTTATTATTTTACACAGGTTACCTCACAGGTATTTCTCTGCACTCTGACGTAGAGAGTACCATTTTTTCTTGTTTTCTGCTTGTGTATGCGCAGGAACAGAGACAAAGAACATCTCTTAGACTTTGATCCTGAACCTGAAAGAACTTTCAGGCGACGTTTACAACAAGTAAGACTTTACAAGGCTGCAGAGTCCACTATGGCAAATAATAATACTGTTAATGTCAATGTGGTAAATCCAAATGGGGATGATCAACAAAGGAGAGTGCTTGGCTCTTATTCTGCTCCTACTGCAGATCTTTATGGAAAGAGCATTGTGGTGTCTCCTATAAGTGCAAACAACTTTGAGTTGAAGCCACAATTGGTCACCCTGGTGCAACAAAACTGCCAATATCATGGACTTCCTCATGAAGATCCAAATCAGTTTATATCTGATTTTCTACAGATTTGTGATACTGTGAAGACAAATAGAGTGAACCCAGAGGTGTACAAACTCATGCTCTTCCCGTTTGCTCTGAGGGATAAAGCAAAGTTGTGGTTGGATTCCCAACCAAAGGAGAGTCTGAATACTTGGGATAAGGTTGTTACAGAATTTCTCACTAAATTTTTCCCACCAAAGAAGCTGACTAAGCTCAGGTTGGAGGTTCAGACTTTCAGACAGAAGGAGGGTGAAACTCTTTATGAAGCGAGATACAAGCTACTGACTAGGCAATGCCCTCCGGACATGTTCTCCAAATGGACCCAATTAGATATCTTTTATGAAGGTTTGGGTAAGATGTCCAAGATGAGCCTAGACACTTCTGCAGGTGGTTCATTGCACAAGAAGAAGACACCAGAGGAAACTATTGAGCTGATTGAATTGGTTGCAAGCAACCAATATTTATACTTATCTAACAGGAATCCTGTGAACTCTGAGACCCCTCAGAAAAGAGGCGTGTTGGAAGTAGAAGCTGTTAATGCTCTTCTTGCTCAGAACAAGCTTATGTCTCAGCAGATAAATCTACTTATTTAATAGATGGGTGGCATGCAAGTCTCAACTATCAACACTCAAAATCCACCCCGAGAAATCTCCTATGACATGGCAGGTAATTTTGTTCAAAATGATAATCATGATTATGCTCAACCTTCTTATGAACAGGTGAATTACATGGGGAGTGGCCATAGGAATCCCAACAATGATCCATATTCTAAGACATACAACCAGGGATGGAGAAATCACCCAAACTTTGGGTGGAGGGACCAACCTCAGAGACCTCAGAACTTCAACAATAGTTCTCAGGGCGGTTTCCAACAGAACAATGATTTGGAAGCAATATTGACAGGTTTTAGACAGGAAACCAGAGCATCCATCAAGAACCTGGAGATTCAAATGGGTCAATTAGCCACAAAGGTTAATAAAATTGATCAGAGGACCACTAATAGCCTTCCTAGTAACACAATTCCAAATCTAAGAGAGGAATGCAAGGCTATCACTGTAATAAGTGAACAAGTGGCAAGTACGGAAGCACAAGTTATACAGAAAATCAGAGCCTCTATTAGAAACTTAGAGGTGCTAGTGGGCCAACTGAGCAAACAAATACTTGAGAGGTCTGCAAGTACATTTCAAGAGGATACAGTGGTGAACCCAGGAGAAGATTGCAAGGCTATTCAATTGAGAAGTGGTAAAGTAGTTGGCTCTGAGACCAAGGCCAATGAAAAGCTAGTTGAAAAGGAAGCTCCAGAGGAGAAGAAGGGGGAAGTGGAGCACACCCCTCCAAATCGTGCAGACAAGCCATTCCCAGACTCTCTTGACACTTATCCTACATTGCCAAAGGCTCCTGAGTACAAGCCTAAAATGCCATATCCTCAGAGACTTCAAAAGGAGACCAAGGACAAACAGTTTTCAAAGTTCTTGGAAGTCTTTAGAAAGTTGCAAATCAATATTCCTTTTGCTGAGGTTTTGGAACAAATGCCCCTCTATGCCAAGTTCATGAAGGAGCTGTTGTCAAAGAAGAAGCCTTTAAAGGGAAATGAGATAGTGGTCCTGACTAAAGAATGCAGTGCCATCATTCAGAATAACTTACCAAAGAAGATGCCAGATCCAGGGAGCTTTCAAATTCCATGCACCATCGGGAGTACAACCTTTGAGAAGGCGTTATGTGATCTGGGAGCAAGCATCAATTTAATGCCCTTGTCTGTGATGAAGAAGCTACAGATCCAAGAGGCACAACCCACAAAGATAGTATTACAGATGGCGGACAAATCTATGAAGCCTGCATACGGATTAGTGGATAATATCTTGGTCAAAGTGGGTAAGTTCTTCTTCCCAGCAGATTTTGTGATTCTTGATACAGGGGAGGATGAGAATGCCTCTATAATTCTAGGAAGACCATTCCTAGCCACTGGAAGAGTTCTGATTGATGTAGAAGTGGGTGAATTAGTGCTTAGAGTGCATAATAAACAACTGGTCTTTCATGTCTTCAAAGATGTACATTCAACAGGTGAAGAAGAGAGGTGCATGCAGGCTGAGCTTATTGATCCAGACCTTCAAGAACCCCCTGATGATGCACAGCAGAATTTGCAACTCAAACCTCCTGTGGTGACAACCGATAAAATTCTGCCTGACATCAAACCTAAGTTTGGTGTTGGAACTGCATCATCCACCAAGGAGGAGGTCCCCAAAAAGAAAAAAAATACCCAGAGGATGGAGAAACAAAAAGATCCCCACTGAAGGTTTCTCCCCAGGAATGAAGGTGGTGTTGACCAGCAATCCAGCATGGGTTTATACAGTAATCAGAATCCTCTCTCTGGAGCATATTGAGCTACGTTATGGAGACACGGGAAAGAAGTTCAAAGTAAGGGGTGAAGAGTTGAGCTCCTATGATCCTCCTCCTTAGAGGAGCTAACCGTCAAGCTAGTGACGATAAAGAAGTGCTTGTCGGGAGGCAACCCGATAATTTCGTATCCTTAGCTATTTTTCATAGTAGTAGTTTTCTTAGTTATTTTATTTTATTTTTATTGATTTCTTACTAATTTTCTAATCATGCAGCTATGTTCTTCCAGGAACCGAACACCTCAAGCTATATTTCAAAAAAAGGGGGGGGGGGCACACGACGCGCAACCATCATTGACGCGAACGTGTCAATCATGTGTGCGAAAAAAATAAAAATTGACAGAGAGTTGCGCGGGAGTGGCGCTAGACTCATGCCTTTCGCACAAACGATCCCACGCGTTCGCGTTGTTTGTGATTTTTGCCATTCATGCGGGCGCGTCACCGACGCGAACACGTGACCTGCAAATTCGACGTAAAAGAGCGTTTGGGCAGAGAGTTGTGCCGACTTGGGGCAAGAAGTGTGCTAAAAGAACAAATTGGGTCACGCGGACGTGTAACTGACGCGTTCGTGTCAGTTGCACATACGACCATCCACGCGAGCGCGTGCATGACGCGCACGCGTCGTATGAAAATTTGGTTCCCAAGCCATGCGAACAGAAAGTCGCGCGGGCGCGCGGCTGGCTTCGCGCGAATCGCACAAAACCCAGAGCACGCGGACGCGTGCCTGACGCTTACGCGTCATTATGAAAAAATCGCGACCCACGCGTACGCGTGCCGTACGCGAATGCGTCGCTTACGCCGCCCAGTTTTCTTTCTCTCTCTCCCAATCCTAATTCTCTCTTATTCTCTTATCCTTTTATTTTTCTTTCATCTTAATATTTATCTCTTTTTATTTTCAGTTCTTCTTTGCTTGAGGACAAGCAAACCCTTAAGTTTGGTGTTGACGCTTCGCTTATAGGTTTTCTGTCTATTCTTATGGCACCAAAGGGAGGCGAATCATTTTCACGGAGGAGCACAACCTGAAAAATAAAACGTTCACTAGGATAACTAAGGTGGTTGAGTTCCTTTCATTTTTTTATTCCTTTCCGCTTTTATTATATTATGTTCTAGTTTTCTGCTACTTTGTTTTGTTTATTGCATGATCCTTCATTAGTAGATTCATAGGTTCTAGTTTAATTTTTCTGTTAAGTGCTTTAATTCTGAAAGATGTCTCATGTATTGCCCACTAAGCTTGAAATCAAAAAGAAAAAAGAATAAATGTAGTGCATGAGAATTTGAATTTAATTTTTAGAGTAGTCTCACTTACTTAGATGTGGTGGTATTTTCTGTGATTCTGAATGAATGCTTGAACAGTGCATATTTTTTATAGTGAAGTTTATGAATGTTAAAATTGTTGGCTCTTGAAAGAATGATAAAAAAGAGAAATGTTATTGATAATCTGAAAAAAATCATAAAATTGATTCTTGAAGCAAGAAAAAGCAATGAAAAACACAAAGCTTGCGAAAAAAAAAAGGCAAAAAAAAAATAGGGAAAGAATAAGCAAGCAGAAAAAGCCAATAACCCTTTAAACTAAAAGGCAAAGGATAAAAAGGATCCAAGACTTTGAGCATTAATGGATAGGGGGGCCCAAAAGAATAAAATCCTGGTCTAAGCGGCTAAATCAAGCTGTCCCTAACCATGTGCTTGTGGCGTGAAGGTGTCAAGTGAAAAGCTTGAGACTGAGCGGTTAAAGTCGTGATCCAAAACAAAAAGAGTATGCTTAAGAACTCTGGGCACCTCTAACTGGGGACTCTAGCAGAGCTGAGTCACAATCTGAAAAGGTTCACCCAGTTATGTGTCTATGGCATTTATGTATCCGGTGGTAATACTGGAAAATAAAATGCTTAGGGTCACAGCCAAGACTCATAAAGTAGCTGTGTTCAAGAATCAACATACTGAACTAGGAGAATCAATAACACTATCTGAATTCTGAGTTCCTATGGATGCCAATCATTCTGAACTTCAAAGGATAAAGTGAGATGCCAAAACTGTTCAGGATTGCAGTTGTAAACCCCACTGTAAGAGAAGACATGGGCTTAATCGAACTCTCATTCTCATGCAAATTCACATCCTAAGCTTATATTAGTTTTGGTTGCTTGAGGACAAGCAATAGTTTAAGTTTGGTGTTGTGATGCGTGAGCATCTTTCCTATCTTTTCCTAGTGAATTTGCATCTAATTTGTTGAGTTTAATTAAGAATTAATTATATTTTAGCCACTATGGATGCTATTTTGAGTTTTGTGCAATTTTATTTAATTCAGGTAGTATTCGGATGGATTTGATGAAGTTTCTGTAGAGAAAGAGAAGAAGCCAAGGAGATGACCAGCGAATATCGACGCGGACGCATGGCTCACGCGACCGCGCGGAATGGAGGAAATCGCAATGACACGATTGCATGCCTGACACGAATGCGTGGACTGGAATCTGCACAAATGACGCGAACGCGTGGATGACGCAGACGCGTCACATGAGCGATCTGCGGAATTGACAGAAAACACTGGGGGTAATTTCTGGGCTGTTTTAACTCAGTTTTCAACCCAGAAAATACAGATTAGAAGCTGCAGAATGGACAAATCAAGTGGTCCCCATCCATCAGTTGAAGACTTGTTAATTAATTCGAATTTAAATTCAAATCTTAAATTAGGAAAAGATATTATTTTAAGTTTAATTTTAAATATTAGATTTTAAATTTATTAGGATTAGTTATAAAAAGGGATCAGATGCCATAAAAAAAACTCTGTACATTTTACCAGAATCCTAGTTTTCTTCTCTGAACTATGAGCAACTAATCCTCCATTGTTAAGGTTAGGAGCTCTGTCTATTTCTATGGATTAATTTTATTGATTTTTCTATTTTAATTTATGTATGGATTTATAATTTAAGAATTGTTTTCGCTCTTTATTTTATGAATTTGGGTGGAACGGAAGTATGACCCTCTTTCTATTTGAGTTCTTGTAAAACTTGGAAAAGCTCTTTACTTGAACAACAGCTTGAAAATATTTTCTCCTAAATTTTAATTATCTGGATTTAACGGGATACGTGACATATAATCCTTTTAATTCTGGGTAATTAGAGTTTTTGTGGCATATAAACTGGAATTTAATCATCACCCTCTAATTGGAATTAATTGACCAAGGAATTGGTTGTTGATGAATTTTAGAGGAGACTAGAAAGGTCTAAGGAATTAGGGTCTAGTCACATATAGTTTGCCATAAATTAAATCCTACATAATTAAAATAGTTAGTAAGGAAAGTTAATCCAAAAAAATAGATAACTCTGAAGCCTTAACTGTTTTCTCCCATATTTTATTTTCAATTTATTTATGTGCCTGCCTTTGATATTCTGAGTTACTGTTTAATGCTTTTTGAACATCAACACTCTTTTCTGTTTGTCTAACTAATCCTATCAAACGCTATTGTTGCTTAATCCATCAATTCTCGTGGGATCGACCCTTACTCACGTAAGGTATTACTTGGTACGACTCGGTGCACTTGCCGGTTAGTAAGTGTGGTTGTAAATACCGCACCAATGATCGGAAGATTGATGGTTTAGAATTCACAATAAATTCTCGTTGGTAGTATAGTTTCTAAACCAAGCAATAATCCTTTCGTACAAAAGTTTTGTTTGTCACTTAAGCAAACCCAATAAATTTGATAACCGAAGTATTTAAACCTCGGGTCGTCTTCTCAAGGAATCGCAGGGAAGTTTGATTTATTATTGGTTATGGAAAAAGATATATTTTTGGGTTTTTGAAATAAGGAACAAGTAATTTAAATGGCAATAAAAATAAATTAATAATTAGAAAATCTCTTGGCAAGGTATTAGAACTGGAAATTCTATCCTAGTTATCCTTATCAGGTGTAATGAGAATTGTTATTGCTCCCACTTAGTTAACCCTTACTAAATAAAGGAAAGTCAAGTGGACTAATCAACTTGATTCTTTAAGTCCTAGTCAACTCCTATGGAAAGACTAGCTTTAGAGGGATTCGAATCAATTAGCAACTCCAATTTCAATCAACAGATGAGTTTGATAACTCAAGTGTTACCAATTAATCAAACAAAGCCAAAAGGGAAGAAAATCTACTTGAATGAAAATAATTTGGATAAATCGAAAGCATCAATGACATAAATAGAATAAAACAATCATCAATTTGAAACACCTCAAATTATATTAATTAAGAAAATCCTAACATGAATAGTTCATAAGCCAAATTGAAAAGATAAATAACAATTAAAGTAATATAATAAATAAAAGTAGAAAATAAATTAAAGGAACATTGAACATGTGATTGAAGAGAAGTAGCCTAAAACTAAGAGAAATCCTATTCCTAAATCCTAAGAGAGAGGAGAGAGCCTCTCTCTCTCTCTCTCTCTAAAACTACATCTAAAACCTAAAATTATGAATTATTAAAAGCTTATTGAGTCTCTGCATGTTCCCAGACTTTAATCTGTGTTTCTGGGCCAAAAACTGGGTCAAAATGCGGCCCGAAATCACCCTAGCGTTTTCTGAGATTTCTGCAGATCGCGTATGTCACGCGTACGCGTCGGTCACGCGCATGCGTCGCTGGTCGTTTTGGCGTGTCACGCGTTCGCGTCAGGCATGCGCACGCGTCACTGCAACTTCTCCATTTCGTGCGGTCGCGTGAGCCATGTGTCCGCGTCGCTTTTCGCTGGTAATCTCCTTAGTTTCTTGTGTTCCTTCCATTTTTGCGAGCTGCCTCTCCATTCTCTAAGCTATTCCTGCCCTATGAAGCCTGAAACAATTAACACACATGGATCACGGCATCGAATGGTATAAAAGAGAACTAAAATATACAATTAAAAGACTTCTAGGGAGCATATTTTCAATCATAGCATAAAACTAGGAAGGAATTGTAAATTCATGCAAATCATATGAATAAGTGAGTGAAGAGTTGATAAAAACCACTCAAATCAGCACAAGATAAACCATAAAATAATGGTTCATCAGGAAACTCCATCAAATCCAGTCGAATGCTACCTAAAATAAACAGAATTGTACACGAATCAAAGTAGCATCTATAGTAGCTAAAAGATAATTAATTCTTGATTAAACTAAAAAATTGAATGTAAATTCACTAGAAAAAGATAGGAAAGATGCTCACGCATCACAACACCAAACTTGAATTGTTGCTTGTCTTCAAGCAACCAAAACTAATACAAGATTAAGATGTGAATTTGCATGAGAAATGAGAGTTCAGTTATGCTTGTGTCTCTTCTTAAAGTGGGATTTATCTATTGCAATTCTGAACAGTTTTGGCATCTCTCTCTCCTTTGAATAAGTGGAATGTCAATGTCATACGGAATTAGAATCCGGATCATATATGAGTTTCCTGATCTTTATACCTCAGTTAAATCCTTGAACACAGCAGATATCCCTTAATTCTCAATTAACTGGTGCTTTGCACCTTGAGCCTAGCTGAGACTTTAAATATTCTGTCTCAAGGGTTAATTGACACAAGAACACCACAAGCACTTAATTGGGAAACTCTTTTGAAGTTTTAATTTTTCTTTCAGCTACTCCCAGACAGTGGTGCTCAAAGCCTTTGGCATACTCTACTAATTATAATTGATCTCGACTCTAAATGTTTTGTCTCAAGGATTACTTGACACAAGAACACCACAAGCATATGACTAGGGAAACAACTCTTTGAGCTTTTAATTATGTCTGACCTCCCTAGTCATTGATGCTCAGAGCCTTGGACCTTGCTTTTATATCCTCTTTTTTTTTTTGCTGTTTCTTTTGCTTCAAGGATTAACTGTCACTAATCTCAGAAAATTCATAATACTTCCCTAAATTTCTTTTCCTTATACGTCAACATTTCTTAATTCAAATTCAAACATGCACGGTTTATGTCATGCATTCAGAATCACAGAAAACACCACCACATTTAAGTGAATAAGACTATTCTTTGTTATAGACTCTAATTCTCATGCAATACACATTTTTCTTCTTCATTTTCTTTTGAATTCAAGCTCAGTGAGCAATACATGAGACACTTTTAAGGATTAATAGTAAAAAACTGAAATTTCAAAATAACGGAATTAAACTAGAACCTAGAAATTTAAATAACAAAGGATCATGCAGAAACCAGGTAAAATAGAAGAAAACAGGAATATAACATAATAAGAATGGAAGGAAATATAGAATGAAAGGAATTCAACCACCTCAGTTATTCTAGTGGCCGTCTCATTCCTCCATGAAGAACATTCATCTCCCTTTGGTGCTATTAAAATAAACAGAAAAGGCCAAAAGCGAAGCGACAAATAACTTGGTGCAGAATTTATAACCACAAACTAACCGGCAAGTGCACCGGATCGTACCAAGTAGTACCTCAAGTGAATGAGGGTCGATCCCACGAGGATTGATGGACTAAGCAACAATGGTTAAGTGATTTACTTAGTTAGACAAACAGAAAATGGTGTTTGAGAGTTCAAAAGCATTAAACAGTAAATTCAGAATATCCGAAGGCAGGCAGTAAATAAGCTGAGAATAATATATAGAGAAAACAGTTAAGGCTTCAGAGTTATCTATTTTCCGGATTGACTTTTCCTACTAACTATTTTAATCATGTAAGATTTAATTCATGGCAAACTATATGTGACTAAACCCTAATTCCTTAGACCTTTTTAGTCTCCTCTAACTCTCATCAACCGCCAATTCCTTGGTCAATTAATTCCAATTAGAGGGTGAAGTTTAATTCTAGTTATTATGCCACAAAAATCCTAATTATCCAAATATAAGAGGATTATATGTCACGTAACCTATTAAATCCAGATAATTAGAATTTAGGAAAAATTGTTTTCAAGCTGTTGTTCAAGTAAAGAGCTTTTCCAAGTTATACAAGAACTCAATTAGAAAGAGGGTCATACTTCCATTCCACCAAAATTCATAAGATAAAGAACGAAAACAATTCTTAAATTATAAATAAGTACATGAATTAAAATAGAAAAACAATAGAATCAATCCATACAATAGACAGAGCTCCTAACCTTAACAGTGGATGTTTAGTTGCTCATGGTTCAGAGTGGAAACTAGGATTCTCTTAAACTGTAAATTGGAATGAGGTCGAATAATCCCCAGAAGAGAAGTTTCTTTTCTCTTTTATAGCTAATCCTAAATTAATTTAAAAATCTATTTTCTAAAACTAATATAATATCTTTTCCTATTTATAAATAAAAATAAAGTTTAAATCAAAATTAATTAAAGCAATCTGCGCGTCTTCAATTAATGGATGGGGACCACTTGCTTCGTAGAAAGGCACGCCTAACTTGGCATCAAGCCACGCCTTGCTTGAGGTATGCAGTGATTGGAGTTTCAAGGCTTGTGTTGATGCGCCCTACTTGAGATGGGAGTGCGCCCTACTTGGAGTCACGCTCATTGTTGCATGTTGTTGATGCTGTCTTGCGCCTAACTTGAGAAATCTCAAGTTAGACGCAGCCTTGGCAGCCTCCAGGGAGTGTTGTTAGTGAAACTGGTGCCTAACTTGACAATTTGGGCGCCTAACTTGAAATGTGGCCTCTCCTTGTGCGTGCTAGTTAATGTCTTGCGCCTAACTTGAGAAATCTCAAGTTAGACGCAGCCTTGGCAGAATTGATGGAGAAGAAGTATAAACTATTATATATCATTGGAAAGCTCTGAAAGTTAGCTTTCCAACGCCATTAGAATCACATCAATTGGATCTCTGTAGCTAGAGATATTCAGGTTTGAGTATAGAGAGGTCAGGGTTGACAGCATCATTCGCCTTCTTCTCTTTTTCTGCAGAAACTCCATCAAATCCAGTCGAATGCTACCTAAAATAAACAGAATATACACGACTCAAAGTAGCATCCATAATGGCTAAAAGATAATTAATTCTTGATTAAACTCAACAAATTGAATGCAAATTCACTAGGAAAAGATAGGAAAGATGCTCACGCATCACAACACCAAACTTGAATTGTTGCTTGTCCTCAAGAAACCAAAACTAATACAAGATTAAGATGTGAATTTGTATGAGAAATGATAGTTCAGTTATGCTTGTGTCTCTTCTTAAAGTGGGATTTATCTATTGCAATTCTGAATAGTTTTGGCATCTCGCTCTCCTTTGAATCAGAGGAATGTCAATGTCATGCGGAATTAGAATCCGGATCATATTATGAGTTCCCTGATCTTTATACCTCAGTTAAATCCTTGAACACAGCAGATATCCCTTAATTCTCAATTAACTGGTGCTTTGTACCTTGAGCCTAGCCGTGAATTTAAATGTTCTGTCTCAAGGGTTAATTGACACAAGAACACCACAAGCACTTAATTGGGGAACTCTTTTGAAGTTCTGATTTTTCCTTCAGCTACTCACAGACAGTGGTGCTCAAAGCCTTTGGCTTACTCTACCAATTGCAATTGATCTCGACTCTAAATATTATATCTCAAGGATTACTTGACACAAGAACACCACAAGCATATGACTAGGGAAACAACTATTTGAGCTTTTAATCATGTCTGACCTCCCTAGTCATTGATGCTCAGAGCCTTGGACCTTGCTTTTATATCCTCTTTTTTTTTGCTGTTTTTTTTTTTGCTTCAAGGATTAACTGTCACTAATCTCAGAAAATTCATAACGGAATTAAACTAGAACCTAGGAATTTGAATAACAAAGGATCATGCAGAAACTAGATAAAATAGCAAAAAACAGGAATATAACATAATAAGAATGGAAGGAAATATAGAATGAAAGGAATTCAACCACCTCAGTTATTCTTGTGGCCGTCTCATTCCTCCATGAAGAACATTCATCTCCCTTTGGTGCTATTAAAATAAACGGAAAAGGCCAAAAGCGAAGCGACAACACCAAACTTAAAAGTTTGCTTGTCCTCAAGCAAAGAAAATCTGAAAATAGGGTGTTAAAAATTCTTCTGAATTGCTCCTGTTCCTATTCTAATAATTCTGCATCACCAAAACACATGTAAAACAAGAAAAATTCTAAAAAATTTAGATAAAGTAATTTAAAACCAAAACTAAAATAACTATAATGCTAAAATCAAAATAACTATAAAATTAAAACCAAAGCAACTGCAAAACCAAGGATACTAGTAGTTGGGTTGCCTCCCAACAAGCGCTTCTTTAATGTCACTAGCTTGACACTTGATTGTTGAATTTTCTTCCTTTTCTTCCAG
Source organism: Arachis ipaensis (assembly GCF_059453495.1). Classification (NCBI taxonomy): domain Eukaryota; kingdom Viridiplantae; phylum Streptophyta; class Magnoliopsida; order Fabales; family Fabaceae; genus Arachis; species Arachis ipaensis. Next base: position 17,790,040 of record NC_142440.1, on the reverse strand, counting down.
TTGGTTAAAAGAAATGACTCCAAGGGGGGAGAGGTGAAGATTAGTGCCCCCTGATATAAAGTCCTCCTAACAAGCTCTCTTTTATTGTGATTAACTTGATTCACCTTCCTTGTTGGGGTACAGGTTGGATTATTTTTTGCTGACCTTTTCTTCTTCATAGATATTTTCTTCTGTTTCTTGGTCACAATCTCCTTTTCAGTGCTTTCCTTGGTTGTCTTCACTTCTTTGATTTCAAAATTTGGGTGTTGTGTGATGATTGGAGTGTACCCTTTATCAAGAATTTCTTGAATTGGTGGTTCAATAAACTCACCTTCTATGCCACTTTCTATTTCATTAGGACCAAGAAAAGTATATTTAAGTGTTGAAGGAGAAGACTTCAATTCAAATGTGGGTAGTGCATTTAGATTTTTCTTCTCAGGAGCTTGCATGTATAGAATTATAGGGACTTGTATGGCTTCCTCTGGAACTATTGGAATGTGCACGCATGGAGTGTGCATGGCTTCCTCATTTGTTTGTGTATCATCCTCCTTTTTTTGTGCATCTTCCTCCTTTATTTTTGCATCTTTCTCTTCTTCCATGTGTGAGGGTGAAAAGTTCTCTAATTCACTGGAGTATGAACTCCTTTGATTGATTCTCTCACTTTCTTCCATAGGATCTTGCATTATATCTCTTGGAAAAGAATTTGATTGTTCCTCTTCCTGGGACTTGATAATCAACTGCACATATTTCTCTATTTTTTTACACTCGTCTTTATATCATGTATGAATTCTTTCATGAGAAGCTCAATAGATGATGGTTCTTGATATGAATAAGAAGGAGATGATGGTTCTTGATAAGAGTAAAAAGAGGATGGTTCTTGGTATGAATAGGGAGATGGTGGCTCTTGATATGGGTAAAAAGATGATGGTTCTTGATATGGATAGAGAGGTGGTGGTTCTTGGTATGAATAGGGAGATGGTGGCTCTTGGTATGAATATGGAGATGGTGGTTCTTGATAGTTGGAACATGGAACACTGAAATTTCTTTGGTTTTGACTTTGTCAACCAAAATTTGGGTAGTTCCTCCATCCACAATAATAAGAATCACTCCCTGGGTGTGAGTAGTAACCCATGTGATCTCTCTCCATTATTTTTCCTTAGCACAAAACACCAAACATAATTAAACGCACCATGTGGTAAACAGACAAGTAAAAAAGAAAGAACATAAAGAAAAATAAAAATAATAAAAAATAAAAATAAAGTAAAATATAAAAGAAAACAAAAATAAAAGAAAAATAATATAAAGAAAATAAACTGAATAATTAAGAAAATAAAATAACTAATAAGCAAAAAGGAGTGTAAAATTTAAACTCAATAAATAAAATACTAGGAAGAATAAAATAACTAAAGGGACACCAAACTTAATTTCAGAAATTAAGAAAAATATTAGTGCTATTTATTTATTAATTTTTTTTTTTCGAAAATATTAAAGCAAAATTTAAATAAAATTAAAACTAAAATGCCTAATCTAAGCAATCAAACAACTAATAGTTGTTAATCACTATCAATCCCCAACAACGGCGCCAAAAATTTGGTGCGGAATTTATAACCACAAACTAACCGGCAAGTGCACCGGGTCGTACCAAGTAGTACCTCAAGTGAATGAGGGTCGATCCCACGAGGATTGATAGACTAAGCAACAATGGTTAAGTGATTTACTTAGTTAGACAAACAAAAAATGGTGTTTGAGAGTTCAAAACTATTAAACAGTAAATTCAGAATATCCGAAGGCAGGCAGTAAATAAGTTGAGAATAATATATGGAGAAAACATTTAAGGCTTCAGAGTTATCTATTTTCCGGATTGACTTTTCTTACTAACTATTTTAATCATGTAAGATTTAATTCATGGCAAACTATATGGGACTAAACCCTAATTCCTTAGACCTTTTTAGTCTCCTCTAACTCTCATCAACCGCCAATTCCTTCGTCAATTAATTCCAATTAGAGGGTGAAGTTTAATTCTAGTTATTATGCCACAAAAATCCTAATTATCCAAATATAAGAGGATTATATGTCATGTATCCCGTTAAATCCAGATAATTAGAATTTAGGAGAAATTATTTTCAAGCTGTTGTTCAAGTAAAGAGCTTTTCCAAGTTATACAAGAACTCAATTAGAAAGAGGGTCATACTTCCGTTCCACCAAAATTCATAAGATAAAGAACGTAAACAATTCTTAAATTATAAATAAGTACATGAATTAAAATAGAAAAATAATAGAATCAATACATACAATAGACAGAGCTCCTAACCTTAACAGTGGATGTTTAGTTGCTTATGGTTCAGAGTGGAAACTAGGATTCTCTTAAACTGTAATTTGGAATGAGGTGGAACAATCCTCAGAAGAGAAGTTTCTTTTCTCTTTTATATCTAATCCTAAATTAATTTAAAAATCTATTTTCTAAAACTAATATAATATCTTTTTCTATTTATAAATAAAAATAAAGTTTAAATCAAAATTAATTAAAGCAATCCGCACGTCTTCAATTGATGGATGGGGACCACTTGCTTCGTAGGAAGGCATGCCTAACTTGGCATCAAGCCACGCCTTGCTTGAGGTATGCAATGATTGGAGTTACAAGGCTTGTGTTGCGGCGCCCTACTTGAGATGGGAGTGCGCCCTACTTGGAGTCACGCTCATTGTTGCGTGTTGTTGATGCTGTCTTGTGCCTAACTTGAGAAATCTCAAGTTAGGCGCAGCCTTGGCAGCCTCCAGGGAGTGTTGTTAGTGAAACTGGTGCCTAACTTGACAATTTGGGCATCTAACTTGGAATGTGGCCTCTCCTTGTGCGTGCTTGTTAATGTCTTACGCCTAACATGAGAAATCTAAAGTTAGGCGCAGCCTTGGCAGAATTGATGGAGAAGAAGTATAGACTATTATATATCGTTGGAAAGCTTTGGAAGTTAGCTTTCCAACGCCATTGCAATCACGTCAATTGGACCTTTGTAGCTAGAGATATTCAGGTTTGAGTGCAGAGAGGTCAGGGTTGACAACATCATTTGCCTTCTTCTCTTTTTCTGCGGGAACTCCATCAAATCCAGTCGAATGCTACCTAAAATAAACAGAATTGTACACGAATCAAAGAAGCATCCATAGTGGCTAAAAGATAATTAATTCTTGATTAAACTCAACAAATTAAATGCAAATTCAGTAGGAAAAGATAGGAAAAATGCTCACGCATCAGCAGCCCGTTGGTTAAGCACAAGCTGGCAACCGAATCAGTTAGGCCGTCAATCTCCAGGCACTCATCATTGAATCTGTCCAGATACTTCCTGGTCGGCTCGCCGGTTCGTTGAGTCACCCCCAGCAGATTAATCGGGAGTTTCGCTTTGGCGATACGCGTGGTGAACTGGGACAAGAAGGCGTGACTAATGTTGGCAAACACGGTTATGGAGCCTTGGGGAAGGGCATTAAACCAATAAATCGCTGGCCCGGCTAAGGTTTCTGGAAAAGCTTGGCACCTTACTTCGTCGCCTACCCCTTCCAGGTTCATCCTGGCCTCGAAGGTCGTTAGGTGTTCCTGGGGATCTTGAGTACCATCGTACCTCATATCTGTCGGCTTGTCAAAGTGCCTCGGCAGTCGTACTTCGAGGATCGAGTGGTGGAAAGGGGTCGCACCCATGACCACCGGTTGCCGGGCTCTCCTCGGTCGCTCCCTGCTGCGCTGGCGGTTAGGCCGGTCTCTCCTTGCCATTTCTCGGCAGTGTTCTTGTTGTGGTCGGCTCCTTCTTCTTCGTTCTCTGTCGCTTTTCCAATCTTCCTCTTCGGTATCTTGTTGGTGATCGGGTGTAGACCAGAGAGTCTCGTCGTCTCCTCGGCGCCTCTCTGCTCACCTGGCTCTCGGATTCTGTCCGGGGGCTCGGAGTGCGCCTGGAGTGACTTCTTCGGAGGCTCCTCTCTCCTCCTTGGGTGGATCGGGAAGGCTCTTGGCTAGGAGTAAGCTGACGACTTTCACGGTTGGCTACTTCTCGCTCCAAGTTCTGCACTCTGTGGCGCAGCTCTTGTATTATCCTAGCGCTGTCGCTGCCTGTTCCTCCAAAGGGTCGTCCCTCTGGATGTCGCGGGGGAGATCCGGGGCCCTGGCGAATGGGAGCTCCGGCGGCTACCCCACTGCCTCGGGGATCCATTTCCTCCCCGCGGGGCCCTGCCCCGCCGTCGGCCCCACCAGGAACCAAAACAAAGTCCATATCGGCACGGTCCCCATAGACGGCGCCAATGTTCGGTAAGTCGAGTACCGGACGATTCGGGATGACTGATTGGGTGTGAAAGTGAGTCCCTGTCTCAGCTTGGGTCCTACGAACGAACAATGTGAGCAACCGGCCTCCCGGGTTCTTCTCGAGTTGAGGGGTGCCACCTGCAATGACACTCCGACGCTCAAGTCAGTGGGTGTGCAAGTGGCGGAAAGAAAAAGTTGTGGTGACGTACCTCTGGAGAGGGATAGGACCCTCCCCTTATATACCTTGTCAGTGTGTAGGTCCCACAAGGGGAGGTCTCCTTCCTGAAAGCTTCGCTTCCCATAGCTGTCACGTAGCTGTCAACCAGGACGCGTGTCCGGGTCGTTGGCCTGGCGGGTTACATATTCTGACCCGACCGTGCAGATCGGTTTACCCATGGGTCGGGCGGCAATTTCGCTCAGCTGGGTTGGGCCGTAACAATATATATGTTGTATTTTTATGGATACGTAATTTTATTATATTGTATATTATGTGATGTGTAGCAAAAGATAAAAATAAGTGTATGTTGTTTTGTATGTTAGCTTAGTCATCGGACGCTATGATATATGATGGTATCATGTGATTTTTTGAATGTATCTATACTGACTCCAAATAATGTTATACGGCTAGCATAATTTATTATTTTTAATTAATAATATTTAAAAATATTAATTAAAAATATTAGACTTTGCAAAAAATATTGGTCAAAATTAAATTAAAAGTATTAACCCTTAAAAACATTTTTTCTACTGCCCCTGACCCTGCATGTTAGTAGAATAGTAGTTATATATTAAATGAAATTTTCTGTTACTTGATCTGTAAGAAACGAAGAAGATCAATTTTCCAGCTAGTTTGAACGATCAAGATTGATATACAGCATAGATTATAATTATAGGCGTGTCATTTGCATGCTTGCTCGAGAGAAAGATGAAGAAGGTTCCAACTTCCGAGTAAGCAAATGTATACTCTGTCAAAGGTTTTGTTTGTTACAACCTTGTATACGTTTTTCTTAACACACACTCTCTCTTCTTTTCGTTACAACACATATTCCGAATCTCTCTCTCTCTTCCCAACCATTTTTTCCAAATCACGCCAACTTCATCAAATTACTTCTTGTTTTTCCATTGATGCCCTTTCTTCATCCTTCCCTTCCGTCTTTCATTCAAAGTTTTGTTCTATACAGAAGAAGATCGAACAATAATAATATTGATAATGCAGCAATAAATGTACATATTGTGTTCATTCATTGCAGGAACTTGATCTTGTCAACCCTATAGGTTCTTCCTTTTTTTTTTTTTAAGAAATTCTTCCTTCAATTTTGTTTTTCATCATATACATACACGTGTTTTGAGATTGAATATTTGAATCATACATGAATCAACCCTTTTTTTTTTCTCTTCTGTGGCCTATTGTGTTGGAGCCTCTAGAGATTCATTGGATTGGCTCTTAGAATTTTTGGATTCTTCTTCGTTGAGAACCAAGTCACATTGAGGCATTATATTGCACCATTGGTATAATTTGAGGTAGATTTTGTTCAACTTGCATGCATGATCGTGTTTGAATTTCCAAGACAAGTTTTCACAGTGAATGGCTACTTGATCATAAGAATTAGAAGGGTGGGAGCTTTCCCCTTTTCCCACACCAGTTTCTTTTGATTGATTGTGTGTGTGGATTAAGAATATGGGGTGCATCTGCTCAAAAGAAAAAGATAGAATTGATGATGAAGAAAAGAAAGAAAAAGGGATCAACAAGAATGGTGCATTACAAATCGAAATTGTTCCACCATCAGTCTCAACTACTAATACCTTTCCTACTGCACAATTAGGGGGTGTTCATGGTTTAATGGTGCCTCATTTGGTTAAATCATATGGACAAGTTGCTATGCCAGCAATATTAGAAGATAAAACCAATGACTTGTTATTAGATACTGCAAAACAAAAGCAACAAAAAAGGCAGCACCAGAGATGTAAGACAGTAGGAAGTGGTGAAAATGGAGGAATAGCTGCAAACAAATCAGTTATGAGAAGATTACTTAGCCTCTCGCATATCTCAGGAGAAAACATTGATGCCGGATGGCCAACGTGGTTATCTTCAGTGGCCGGAGAAGCCATCAAAGGGTGGCTTCCTCGACGAGCAGATTCCTTCGAAAAACTAGAGCAAGTTAGTTTCTAATATCACCTATTTATGTATGTTTTTTAAGCATTGCAAACAAATGAACGGTTGAGTATGTATGCAGATTGGACAAGGGGCTTATAGCAGTGTGCATAAAGCACTTGATCTCGAAAGTGGTAAATTTGTGGCTCTGAAAAAGGTTCGGTTCTTGAGTAGCGATCCGGCAAGTGTCCGATTCATGGCGAGGGAAATCCATATATTGCGCCAATTAAACCATCCCAATGTGATCAAGCTTGAGGGTCTTGTTGCATCTAGAACTTCCTCCAGTTTGTACCTTGTTTTTGAATACATGGAGCATGATCTTGCTGGATTAGCCGCCACCCCTGGAGTCAAGTTCACTGAACCACAGGTAATAAATATATCAATCCATCAATTTGAATGCATAATAATATGAATGAAGGAGGTTTAGACTTTAGAGGGTTTACAAAACTAAATGTGTGTATGTGCATTGCGCAGATTAAATGCTTTATGCAGCAACTACTTAGGGGGCTTGAACACTGCCATAGTCGAGGTGTGCTGCACCGCGACATCAAGGGTTCCAATCTTCTAATTGACAACAATGGAAACCTTAAGATAGGAGATTTTGGTCTTGCAACTGTTTATGATCCGGAGAAGAATCAGCAATTAACTAGCCGCGTGGTGACTCTGTGGTACAGGGCACCTGAGCTTTTGTTAGGTGCTACAGAATATGGAGCCGCAATAGACATGTGGAGTGCTGGTTGTATTCTAGCTGAATTGCTCCTAGGGAAGCCTATTATGCCTGGAAGAACAGAGGTAGGAGAGTTACTTTCACTTTCATGCATAAAATTACCAATCATTATTCATGATTCTTAACTTGATCATTGAAGGTGGAACAAATGCACAAGATTTTTAAGCTTTGTGGTTCCCCATCTGAGGAATATTGGCAGAGAACAAAGTTTCCACATGCAACTAGTTTTAAACCACAGCAGCATTATGAACGCCAAATTGCCAAAACATTTAGAAAGGTCTCTTCTTCAGCACTAGCCCTTGTTGATAAGCTTCTATCCATGGAACCAGAAGATCGAGGATCTGCGGCTTGCGCGCTTCAAAGCGAGGTAATTTTCATGACCATCCCTTTAGTTCTTTCACTTTGCTTGTGCTGTAAGAAACAAGGATTTGCTTTGGAGATATGGTATGTATTCACCTTGTGTTCATGTTTGATATTTGCCATCAGTTCTTTACTACAGAACCCCTACCATGTGATCCATCAAGTTTACCAAAGTTTCCGCCCACCAAGGAGTTCGACGCCAAGAATCGAAACAAGGAAGTAGCAACGTATGCAAAGTTCACCAAAGTTCTTCACATGTAATTCAATGTTATCAGTGTCATTCACATTCTTATGTTTTTCCTTATATGTCAGGAAAAACACCGAAGCTGTAAGACAACGAGGATTGGTGTCTGAATTGTCGGATGCAGGACAAGATAAAAAACTACCTAGAACACCGGAGTATAACACCCGCGGAGATCTAACATTGAGGGTATGTTGTTGGAAATATCCATAGTCATTATTATTGTTTGAAAATTTTGGTTCAAGTTTGATAAAGACTAATGTGAAATTGGCAGGGGAAACCAAATGGTGAGGCTCACTATAAAGTTGATCCAAGTAGATCAGTATGCAATCCAAGCTATGTACATAGTACAACAATGAACAGTGCAGCAATTACAAGACAATCTACATTTAAGAGATTGGACTCATCTGTTGCCAAAACTCCCGAGTTGCGGACGCAGAAGTCTCAGATAAGTCGAGCAACAGCAGATTTCTCCAACTATTCAAGTAAATGGGAACAAGGAGCTATGCCTGGTCATCAAGAACCCATCATGGTAAACTCCTCTAAACCTAGCATACACATAAAACTTTTTTTTTTTTGAGGAGTGCTGGGGGACAGTAATTTTTGTGATTTGTAGCCATCAAATAGCCATCAATGATGATTTTAATGGTGTGAGATTGGTGTGAAATTTCATCCAATGGCTCACTTTTCTTTGCTGGTTACAGACTGGCCAGAATTTAATAGAGTTGCTGGGCTCCTAGACTTTTCTTTTTTATTTTTTAAATCAACAGGAATCGAATTCTAAAATTTTAAGTATAGAAATTCTGATACTATGTCATAAAACAGTGTTCTGAAAACTTAAACTAATAAGGAGTGCGACAGGAGGCATGTGTTGATTATCTGTCTAACATTAACAAATAAGAAGCTTGTCTTGATTAATTAATGATTATGTGAATGTGTGTGTTGTTTCAGGAGTATGTGCAAAAGAAAAGTAGGATCCACTGCTCAGGACCGTTGATGCCGCCGGGTGGGAACATCGACGATATGCTGAGAGAACATGAGAAACTAATGCAAGAGGCTTTCCGCACTGTGAAGATCAATTCTAGAAACTAAGGACATCACTCATGATGATTTGCATGCAACTTGAATGTTTTTTCTTCTCTTTTTTTAGTTGGTAGTCTTTGTTAGTTTCATAGGGACAAACAGCATACAATATAAATGATTATGTCTTAAGAGGACAATCTTTTCTTTTTATTAGAAACTATGTATATACGTTTCTCCTCTCTCTACTTTTCACTTGCTATCTAAATTAGGTGAATAATAGTGTGAAACAATATAATATCCTGAGATGGAATTATATATACTGAGAATATACAAATGATTTTAATATTAGCCATCATGATACATAAAATGATACCTGCACCAAGCCACCAACCAAGCATCAAAGGTAACTGTTTTTTGTAAAACTGATTTTGTAAAATTGGATTAGTGTTAATATACTTTCGGAAGTATGTTCACAAACTTTTTCCTCAAATGTGACTTCGGTAAAACGGATAATATTTAATTAGCGTATGTGAAAATCGCGTTGAGATGCATAATTATTAAATATAACATTATTTGTAATTTTTATTTAATTTTAAAGGACTGAAAAAAAAAAGAAAAGAAAATATTTGCAGCAGAGGCAAGTTAAAGTTACTCCCTCAATGAATCTAAACCCTTATTAAACCCTAGGCTATAGATTTTAGATTAGAGAGAGGCTCTTCCTGCATTTCGACCAAAATCGTCACCGTAACGACCTCGGCGGCGGCACTGAGTCATCAACCCCGGTGCATAGAGAAGAAGAGAATTAGGTTGGATGGAGCAGAGGCTAGCAAATTCATGGCGCCAAACCATAAACGAGAAGAAATTCATAGAGACCGCACTCTTGTCGGAGCTCCGAGTTGACGGTCGGCGCCCCTTCGACTACCGCAAGCTCACCATCAAGTTCGGCAAGGACGACGGCTCCTCGGAGGTCCAGCTTGGCCACACTCACGTCATGGCCATCGTCTCCGCCCAACTGCTCCAGCCCTACAGGGAAAGGCCAAACGAGGGCACACTCGCCGTCTTCACTGAATTCTCCCCCATGGCCGACCCTTCCTTCGAACCCGGCCGCCCAAGGGAGTCCGCCGTCGAGTTAGGCCGCATTATTGATCGCGGGTTGAGGGAGAGCCGAGCCGTCGATACAGAATCGCTCTGTGTCCTCTCTGGGAAGCTCGTTTGGGCGGTTCGCATTGATATCCATATTCTTGACAATGGAGGGTGAGCTAATGAGTTTGTTTTGGTGCTAATTGATTGAATATGCTAATGATAGTTGTGTTGTGCAATTGTTAATTTGGGAAAATCTTTTAGGAATCTTGTTGATGCTGCTAATATTGCTGCTCTGGCTGCTTTGTTGACGTTCCGGCGGCCAGAATGTTCGTTAGGGGGAGAAGATGGTCAGCAAGTTGTGGTGCATCCTCCTGAGGTTAGCTTTCTCTTAATTGAGCATGAGAATGTGTGGCTAGAGTAGAGAGGCTTGACATTGGTGCTTGTGTTGTGTTATTGTTATAGGAATCTCTTGTTTGAACCCTCGGTTTTGTGGGGATGTTTGGCCATGGAAGTGAATTCTCTTACTGTATTATTGACTCCAGGAGGCCAATGTCTCTCATGAGTAAATACCTTGTGATAACAGCTTCGGTTTTGTTTTTGTATGTGTTGTTTTACTGGACTTAGATTGTATGACAGGTGCGTGACCCAATTCCTTTGATCATACATCATCTTCCTATAGCTGTGACGTTTGGATTTTTCAGCAATGAAAATATTATGGTATGGATTTTCCATCGTTCTCCCTTGATTTCTTGTTCTTCATTCCGTATGTGAGGTCCTTTTGGATTTCGTTTGATGATCTCTAGGTGATAGATCCAACATACCATGAAGAGGCTGTACTGACCGGTCGGATGACTGCTACAGTGAATGCAAATGGTGATGTTTGCTCCATTCAAAAGGCAGGTGGGGAAGGAGTATCTCAGCAAGTTCTCATGCATTGCTTGAAACTAGCTCATGTTAAAGCTGGTGATATTACAGCCAAGATAAAGGATGCAGTGAGTTCTGCTTTTTTAATTTTTATATATGTTATTATTTTCCGTTTTTATGTGAAAACTTACATGTTTAATATTCTGACCAATCATGTCTTAGAATAGGTGCTATACTCCAGCGGTGTGAAACAACTAAAGAAGTCTTGAAATAACCTTAATTAATGGACATATTATCTTGATTATGCTTCATAGTCTATCAGTTTGTTTTTGTTTTCATTATAGGAAAGAGTATGTATTGAGTTGACTTCTGGTGACAAACTTTGTTGAGATGACATTGCGAAACTTTTTTTCTGCTTAGTGCATCTGTATTAATTGCCATATTACTTATAGAATGTATAACTTTGTTATCTCTTTTTTATTTTCTGACCCGGTGTAGGTTGAAATATACAACACTCAAAGGGCACTACGGAAGATTAAACGTCATTCCACTTCTGTTGCCATGGATGTATGTGGTACCCCTGCCAAATCAAGAGAAAAGCAAAATCAATTAGATGGTAGTCATTTAGACCAGTCAAAGTTTAAAGATGAGGCAAGCTCTATGGAATGTGATGCCACATCATCTGGACAGGAACAAAGTAACAAGAGAGATGGAGTTTCTAATAAATTTATTGGCGGGCCTTCAAGCTGGTATGGCATCAGCTAGTTTCTAATTAGTCGCTTTTACTGGATTTTTTTTCCGTTTAAAAATCTGTTGAATTTCTAGTTATTTCTAGTCCAGTCCATGTATTACTATTGCTAGAGATCTATATGCTTTTAGAATCTATCATTAACTTATATGCAAATGAGCATGTGCAGCATGGTATATCTACTTGTTCGAGGCAGTTGTGGTTGTAGGTTTTAAGTATGGGAGGGGGGAAAATTGAATTAGTATTAAGAATAATATTCAGATGTGTAAATTCATATTCAGATGTGTAAATTCATAGCTGTTGTAGTCTTTCCATTCAGTGTTTCGTTATTGAAAATCTAAACCACCAAGCCCCCCCCCCCCCTCCTCTTTCTCTCTGGCCGGACAAAAAAAAAAATCACATTTATAGCTTTCCACCAGTGTAACTTGACTTTTTCAGGGATCCGTACTCAGAGTGTGTCAATTCTGATCTTCTAAAAGCATCTCTAGCATCACATGGTAATAACTTTCTCTTTTATCATTAATTATGATCTCTTACTACCTACGATGTGGCTTTTTATTGTTGGTCTTTGCACTTAGGTTAGTCCTAAGGATTAACCTTCACACTGAAATGGCCATAAAACAATGAGTAGCTGAGAGCTTGCGAATTGCTTCATGCATTGCCATATTTTCTCAGCCACTCATTGTTTAATCGAGCTTGTGAGATTGTTGTATATGCATGCATAATTTCTCATGTTGATTTCATGTTTGGCTTAAGGTTCCTCTTATATTTCTCTAGTGTATGTTATTCTGTCGTCTTCTGAATATTAGTTCATATACATGTCTGAATGTGCTTCTCTTTATGAACGTATATGTATGTTCTGGTGAGAAGATAGAAATCTGCATGACTTCACCATAATAATTGCTGTAAAATAAGCAGGACCGGCAACTCATAGAAAGCAGAAGGGTTCAAGAAGTGAGACTAAGGCAGAGGAACCACCACAGGAAATGACGACAGATTCTTCACCAACTGCCGCAGGTCTAGATGCTGCCCAGAATATTGAAGGTAAGACGCTGAAGGATGCCGTTAAGCCCAAGAACAAAAGAAAGAAAAAAAGGCTGCCTTCCGATAGTGGAAATTAAGTGTGCTGTTGTCAGTTGGACTAATTGCCACTGACCATATATTTTGTCTAAAGTGTTTATCTGTACCATTTCTATTGTTTTTGCCTTTTTGGTTTGAACAAAAGTTTTAGCCAGGACGTTTTAAGGATTTGGATACACAAATTCTGACCAATTATGTGACAGTATTCACTAATTCTTCATAATGAAGTAAGATTATTTAACTGTTATTCCCGGAACTTTGTGCCCCGCGATTTTCAAACTCTCCGTCTACTTTAGCCGATATGGTTTTCTTTTAACGGTCTAGGTGTAATCGCTGATAATAATAGGCTGTTCCAGTGGAAATAAGAAGCATCTTATCTTTTACCAACACATTCTTGAAAAGTTTAACTCTTCCAATATTGAAATCTCAAGACTATAGAGGACGATGAACCTCATCAACTGAGTCCGAAACGTTAAGCTCCATTGCACAGAAATAAAACCAACCGTTAGCGTTGAAACTAGTAGAAGATTGATGGAGCGATAAACATGGAACCATGCCATGATGCCCTTCCGGAGAACAAATTGGAGACGTCGCTTACACAACAGAATGATCCAATACCTGTTTAAAAAAAAGAGGAAAAAGTAGACAGAGAAGTACGATATATGAAATAAAATGCCAAGTTGCCAACAAAGCAAGCATGCTAAAGGAGCACCAGCCCGACAAAATTGAGATATTATTATCTGTAGTTACTTGAAGCAACTTATATTTCAATAAAACAACTGAGGTTCTCTATACAGCCAAAGAATAACATTAAAAATGAGAAAAAACACAATATCCGCTTTCTGTTAACTAATCATACAAAGGAATAACACATCAACATTATAAAAGATCGAAAGGAAAAACTCCAGCAACCTAAATTAGTTAGCCTTTCCAGCAACGTAGCAGTCCCCGACAGTGAGAAACACATGCTCACCAAGGACCAGGCTTACAGAGGGTTGTTCTTCAATGGAGTCAACTATAATCTGCAACAAGAGACAAATGAATATGGGCATTTTGTTTAACCTAAAACCACTAAAACAGGACTTGGTCAAACCTTTCCATTTCCATTTTGAAATTCTGACTTCAAATTTGAATTATCTCTCGATAGCAAGTAAGTTTCAAGATTATGGGCGTATTTCTTGTTACCTATAGCCACAGAAGAACAGCAAGTTGGAGCAAACAAGGGTCAAGTATGATGATGATACATGCATCAAGGGATATAACTGTTTGTTTTTGCTTTATGCATAAGAGATCAACTGAACTAACCAAATACAAACCTTGAAACAATGGTAGAATGGCTTTTGAGTTAAACATCACTGTAGGTCTTGCCAAAATGATACCAAATGACATGCCAGAAATCCCATGGAACCTCTCTTCACCAAGGACAACCTGCGTTTGTACGACAAATTTTCAGTTCTTGGGTGACTGACTTTGAGATACTCTCGTAAGTCAAAACTGTTAAGCATTTGTCCTTCCCTCTTTAAAGGACAATGAGAGCAACCATAATTTCTTCCTCTCTTAAGAAATTTAAATCATGGAAACGATATAAACAACTTACAGCATGTGCTGGCATCAAAGAATGTGAAAGCAATTGAGAACCAATAGCATCCCTGATGTAAGATGCCTGCAAAGAAAATTATAAAAAGCAAACAGCATTGATAATCTTAGCACCATGAATCAATGTGTACATCAATTAAATAATTACTGATTAGTAAGTAGTCCACAGTCCTCAATGAGAGGCAGTTCACCTATCCCCGGTGCAAACACAAAAATTCAACCCATGCATTACTTTCATCTGAGTGATGGACAGCAAGCACAGACAATTTTGAAAATTTGAAGACAAGCAGCTTTTTTGCCCAAAATACTTTTCAATTTAACCTATATTGCCCACTAAGATTCTGCTTATAAATAGAAGGATACAGTTTAGTTTACATATACCTATTTTATTATGTAATGTTTATGCTTATGTGTTGATAATTTTTGAGAAATACTTAAAAACATAGCATTTGAACTCAACACTGATGTTAATTGAGCCGGTTGATCATCACTATCATTTCTGCTGATTTTTCTTAGGTATTATCTTTTTATCATGAATAAATATCTAGAAGGTATTCTCCTTGGCATGCATCCTTGTCAGCTCAAAGAATTGTCTATTATTACATACACAGACATGCAAGCATAGTATTAATTATCGAGTATACCTGAGAGTGTAAAACCCTTTGAGAGAGATTCTTATCTCCATCCAATGATTCAAAGTAAACCTCCACCATATCAGTCGGTTCAAGAGCAATTTTCTTCCGTAACTTTTGAATTCTGTTAACGATCTGTAGGAGACAAATTCAATCCACAAGAAATGAATATGCTAACTTTTGACCTAAAATAAATTTAACTAGTAACATTTAAGGAGATTATTAGAAGAAAAGGCATATTTATAAGCCAGGTTGTAGATTTGTTCCATTACATGCATGCACCATATGTAGAATGTTAATTAAGAATGACCATTTCAATGATAAAAGTAGTTTACCTCACGGGCAGCACCAGCCTCCAACAAAGACTCATCTGGATGCAAGTCCAATATCACCAAAACATCAGCTGAAAGGAAGATGGGTTTCAGTCAGCCTTTCTTCTCCCAGTCATGGATAAATCAACATACATTCAAACTAAAAGTAAGCCATTCTCAACTAGTATAGATTCTTACTATCTCCTGCCGCATCAATCTCCTCCTCTGTCATACCATCAGGTCGCTTAAAATCACGAAGAATCTGTATAAAAATAAAGAATACAAGGTACCAATTTATTAGTCTTCACCACTTACAGAGGAAACCCATGATTTCCATTGATGCTTTGGAAGAAAGAATAGCAATTACAAGTTCAGGTACTCCATATATAAATTAAGGCTCCACTACAGGTGATGGTCACCACAAACAAATAGAAATACTTTAGAAACCATAGTCAAAAACAAATATTTAATTGGATTTTCTTCACTCACTACTCTATTCAAAAACAGGAATACCTTTTGGCAGTAACAATATCACATTTGAAAGAGAATGTTGTAGATAGGGAGGAACCACCAAAAAAGGCAATGAGGCTTCCAAGAGAACATCCATAAAAAATACCAGTGAAAAGGTGGCTAGCATATGACAACGTTTGGTTCCTGTTTGTTTTGTAATACTAATCCTTCAATGAGACATGTTGAATCTAGGCACTGAAGTAACAAATGCCGCACATTTTAAAGGGTTCAACTTAATGAATGGAAAGTAGTACCGATCATCCACTTTGAGGACTAAGAAATCCGTGTAGGGATAGGTTAGGATTAGAATTAGAATACTTTTGCCTTATATTATTCAGGACTAGGATAAGTTTATATTTGCTTTCTGTATCGCAGCTGAGATCTATCATTTATGCCTGAGCAATCTTGACATATTTGTTTGTCATTTTTTAGACATCTACATATTTAACATAACACTTGAACTCCAGCTTATAAATAAAGCTATCACCTTAATATCAGTCAGCTTCAAACAGTGATTTGCAATAACAACTTCTCCAGCATTCTCAAAAGACAAAATACTTTCTTGTGACATTGCTTTGACTTCTTTGGCAACGATACCCATAGATTTTCCAAGTCTCTTTCCCAAAATGCTGCAGACACCAAAAAAAAAGGTGAGAAAATGGCACTACATTATGAAACATTAACATAAATAGGAGACCAACAGCTACATAACCATATGGAAAACATACCTAAAATCAGGCTCAGCACGTAAAGAAGCATACTTCAAAGTATCATTACATGGTACAAGTGACCGGATATTTAGTTCCTCCAGCACATACTGTAACACAAATAGATTCATATATATCAAATCACAACCTGTTTCAGCAACCAGTTCTTTTTAGAGGGAAAAACAATTCAAATTGCTCAAGATAAAAAGGATGCATGTACCTCCCGCAACTTCCCAGCTATGTCATCAAGGAAGTTAACATCTGGATGAACTATCACCATTTCCCTACAGTACCAAAATGTTTATAAACTCATAATGCTGAAAAAGAATATAAAGTACATACAGCCATACCTCAATACATGCACTCGTAAATACTAAGGTACCTTAGCGGAGTCTTGAGAGGTTTGTTGTTACGCTCCCGAATGTTTCGAGCCAGATCAATTATTGTGATCATCCTGGAAACGCTCTGCTCAATCCGCTCGTCCCTCTAACAAAAGCAAGCAGTTCTTGAAGATTTCTACTACAAACTGAAATCATGTAGATCACTCAGAATATACTAACTGCTAAGATGCATACCTCGCCTTCTTCCTCAGGGAAACTGCAATAGTGTATGCTTTCCTCAAGCCCATTACAGGCTTTTCTCATATTTTGAAAGAGAACCTCGGTGAAGAATGGAGTAAAAGGAGCCATAACTTTACAGGACAACAAAAGCACCTGAAAAAAGTAATGAAATATCACTAGAGACAACTAGGAGACCAGAAAGGTCAGAATGTAGAAGGGCAAATGGGAATTAGGAAAGTTAATAAGTTATGACCATAGATAAGATGAAAGATATACATTATAAAGAGTTGACAGAGCTGTCCGGCAGTCTTCTTCTCCAGTACGACCTTTAAGTCTCTTCCGGTTGAACCGTACGTATATATTTGTCAGGTTGTCAAGAAACTTCAGGAGGTAAGGAACAACCTGCAAGGTCGTTTCATAACATTACAAATTAGCAGATGTTTATGCTATGAATATGCCGAAATAAACATGTAACTAACAGACGGTGGGGGTGGCAAAGTGTGAAAGGAAGTGAGAATAATCTCATATAACAGGCACCATGATAACACCAAGTGAATACTGGCAATCACACTGGTGAAACCACCAATTCAGTCTAAGAAGTTCAACAAGTTTAACTATGGGTCAAAATAAAATAGAAATTGAAACAAGGATGAGATTCCCCCCCCCCCTCTCTCTCTCTCTCTCTCTCTCGAGAGAGAGAGAGAGAGAGAGAGAGAGAGACAGAAGAATAATACAAGGAAATGGATGTAAAACGCTAGGACAAATCACCAAACCATAGTTAAGATCAAATTAAATAAGTTTGCAATTTAGACCATGGATAGCTCATAAATCAATATTGTAGAAGGTAGTTGTCATCACATTCATAAAGCTTCATAAGAAGCATTACTCACTGTGTAGAGCCGGTAAGCATTCATTTCTTGTTTGACAAAATGAATGAGACTCTGTGTGGCTGAGTTGATCCACTGGTCAAGAACATTAGATGACTTCTGGAGTGTAGCATGATCAATTGGAATAAAAGGTGCTAGCCCCTCAACTTCAAGCCTCTTTGCATTTTGAACAAGGAACCTATATGCATTATACCATGGAAGAAAAACATCCCTAACCTGGGACGTATGAACACCCAAAAAAAATAGAAGTATAATTAAATATTATAATTAAATAAAATGGGATTAATACAGGCAAATCAATTTTTTAAAATAGAAAGAGCTAGAGGCAAACAAATCAGTGATTCTTACAACACCATAAACTCCTTCCTTCTTGAAACGCAGTGGCTCAGCTCGCACAACAGGAGAGTTTATAAGGTATAAACGCAATGCATCCTATTCGAAATGCAAAAATATATCACGACAATGCTTTTATAATATAAATAAAACTGCATATTAAGTCATTATACCATAATCAGGAAAGCATGCAAAATGCACATCCTTATGGTACATGTAACATGTCCCCAAAAAGGATGAAACAGATAAAGTAAGAAAACTTTCTTACTGCTCCATAATCATCAACAACTTCCATGGGCGGAGGATAATTTTTCAAACTTTTACTCATCTTCTTCCCATCTTCAGCCAGGACAAGTCCATTGCAAATCAAATTTCTAAAGGCAGGCTTACCAAATAATGCAGTTGCCAGTACCATAAGAGTATAAAACCTGCAAGTAGTGATTTATCCCAAGGGGAGAGTTGAGATAAGTAATGAATTATGATCAAAGCAAAATGCAATCAAATTTGAATGACGTAAAATGATAAAAGGAATAAGAACACAATCAACATTTAGAATCTTAAACTTTAATGCCTTTCACCAAAATGACATTGATATTGAGGATGATGATAAAACCAGTATAAAAAGCCACAACCCAGCAACCATGAACCGGACTCTGAGTCTCCTATCATATGCCAGATGATATGAGGAGCAAGAAACTAACCATCCACGGGTTTGATCTAGCCCTTCAGCCACGAAATGACCAGGGAAATTCTTCTCAAATAGCTCAATATTTTCGAAAGGATAATGAATATAAGCATATGGCATGGATCCACTTTCAAACCAGCAGTCAAACACCTGAAATATCAAAATAAATGCTCTATAACAAAGGGCAATATCTCTAGCAACCATCAAGAGTAATATGTTTTTCAAGTAATGCTAGTAGATATCCCATTTGTATTTGGTATTATAATCTAAGCAAGTAATGATTCAAGCATAATTTTAATTTTTGAAGGACTTGTATAAAATCACATTATATTTATGAATAAAGTATCTATGAATGGAGTATAACATGAATAGAGTAAAACAATTAAGCAAACAATGCTATGTTCAGTTATTTTAAAACTATATTGATCAACTTTTGGAATAACCAAATTGGTGCAATCTCCATAGATGAAGTATATTGAATCAAAAGTTTGTTTGAAGACTGGAATGATGATATTTGCATCTTTTGAGGAGTAAAATGGGGTCTTATTCTTATAAACATCACTCTATGTGGAATGCAGGACCCTATGATCCTTGAGCAACATGAACATATGCTAGATAGCATCTCAATCTTGACAACAGAAGAATGAATAGATACAACATTGCACGAAAGCTATGAGCTGACATTACATCATCAACCCGTCGAAGCACACGGCCACTTTCGGATTGAATTGTAATGTGATCAATGTTATGACGATGAAGATCAAACACCTGCACAAAAAATTTAAATCGAATTAGAGATGTCAGTCATTGAGCAAGTATTGCTATGTACAAAATATATACATGGTGGATGGGTTAACACAAGTACACAACAAATATGCATTTAGCCGAAGCTGCCAATTAACACATGCATAAGCCAATCACTAAGGGATGTAACAGTAACTTGCGAAAAATAGAACCATGCCATTAGATTCAGTTACTTTATGATTACAGCTATCAAGCCAAAAACTGACATGATTACAATAGTACAATACAAACTAACTTCAAGAGTTCTGAAGAACTGTAGAAAGAATATAATAATTTCAACACCGATGAAATGAAGCTACAAATAATGGTATCAACATCACCAAACGTACTGAAAGAACATGTATATCAATACACAAGTCAATATTTGTAGTTCATTCATACATACACACACACACACATACACACACACACACACATATATATATACACAAAATATTAATTAAAAAAAGATAACAAGGATGCATGCCATGTAATATCAGAAAGGCCAACAGAAAATTCTAACCTTTACACCTGAAAGCTTTTCAAGTTTTGCAACAGAATCGATGACAATTATTTCTTTTTCATCCTCACTAATCCATAAAGGGAGAGGAGTCCCCCAAAACCTACTTCGGCTAATTGCCCAATCTCTGGCATTTTCCAGCCAATTGTGAAATCGTTTGTCCTGCAAGGCGTAGGAACAGCAGAAATATTTACAAAAAATACACCTTCAGCAAATGGGAAGGAATGAAACAAGATCAAAGAATAAATAAACAGTACATGACAAATGGGCAGCAAGATATTATATACCTTGACAAAATCCGGGACCCAGTAAGTCTGCTTATTATTTTCCAATAATTTCTCTTTCAATAACTCCACCTTAACAAACCTAAAATGAAGCAGCACATGTAAGATAAATAAACAGCCGTAGTAGTTTTCAATTCAGTATGTGATAAATACTACTGCAATTTGAAAATTATAAATAAAGCATAAGAACAACAAAGATGACAGTTTTAAAAATTGGAACTTGTAAACATGGATCCAGCAACACAAAATGGTCAAAAAAAAAGAGAGAAGGAAGAGAAGGGGGGGGGGGGGGGGGGCTTACCAGCTAGGAACAGCTCTGTAAATTAGAGGAGTACCAGATCTCCAGCAGAATGGATAAGAATGAGTAAAGGTTCCTTGCTTAACCAGCCTACCCTTTGCCTAAGGAAAGAAATACATGCGAGAAAAAAGTAATAAATATAGGAATCCAAACAAAACAGAGTTTTCAAGAAAGAAAAGAAAACACTCTTGACTCCATGCTTAAATTAGGCATCACAAATCTGGAACTCTAACATTGATCTTCCATAAATTAACTACCTTTTAACAATGGAAGGAAGAGTGGAAAAGTTTATACAAAAGAAAGAGAAAGAAAAAGTACACAATGTTTCCACAAGTCACATGGTGAGAATCCTGACTGATAATCAACCACACTGTAAATCATTACAATTAAATAATAGATATTTATGTTCTTTTAGATAGATGTAAAATACCTTCACAGCTTCAATTATATCCTTGTCAGCATCTTTGATATAGCAGCCGCTAAAGTCAGTAATTTTTTCAGTAAAGCAGCCATCATCATCAACAGCTACTGTTAGATTATCCTATACATGGTAATGTAATATCTGAGTAATCATATCGTAAAGATCGTCAACAAACAAATGACAAATGGTGTCAGCTACAAGAATCAAATGATGCCATCACATAACATGAAGAGCATTAGTTGGGTCAGCTGCAAAAACCAAACGGCGTCATTGCATCCTACCCCAAACGAAGATCTTAGAACTGAATTACCCCCTTCTCAACCTTATAGTTCAATAATCCACATAACCAAAACTAAAATAAATGTCCGGGTTCAGAAAACCCACCGAACCTCTCAAATATAAGTTTTTTTTTGTTTTGGGGGGGGGGGGGGGATTAATAAAGAAATCAGTTATATATTTATGTTTGAGCTGTTATGGGCATCGAAATATTAAGTGAAATATAAAAACACTTCCCTTGTTCCCACAATCCTACTTAGAGTAGGATTTGCTGTTCACAAACTGCCTAGGAGATAGGACTGTATATACACCATGTGACCATGATATGCAATAACCAAGAGGGAGTATAATTCATTCCCAACTAAAGACCGGTAAGAGTTACAAATAGAAGCATACAAACTCCCCCACAGAACTGATTTTACAATCCCAGCTTGGTTTTGAAATCAATCAAACACCATAGAGAAGCATTCCTTTGACAGAAATGTTTCACATAAAAAACAAAATTCATGCTTCAAGTACATAGCAGTACCAACCTTATTAAGAATGTGATTCTCAATACAAACTCGAAAATCATCTTCACCAAAAGCAGGGGCACAATGGACAATGCCAGTACCACTATCATCAGTAACATAATTGTCGGACACAACTCTAAAAGCAGTATCAGATAGCTCTATAAAGTAACCAAATAATGGTTCATACCTGCAAAACATGTTAACCCTTTGAGCTTCAATACAGAACAAAACTTCACATACATAGAAGTCATTAGATAAATCTCAAAACAGAAAAGTAAAAAGTAAAACACTAGAATAGTAAACTAATGAAAGTGATTATTGTGGAAGGAAGACAGCTCACTTCTTTCCCACTAGCGAAGACCCTGGGAATTTCTCCAGCACTTCAAAAGAATCCAAAACATTTTCAGTTTTTCCGCCGGAAGATTCCTTGGACTTCACATTTGCTTTTTTGGGGGCCCCAACAGAACCGTTAACAACAGCTTCCTTGGGTTTATCCTTAGGTAGTGCCGACAGACGAGATTCAGCAATGATATAAATTTTGCCCGAATACTTATTGCGAACCTGGTTTTATTTGCTTGGTGTGTTAGTTTCCAAGAAACAACGAACTATTCAAAAAAGAGCAAGAAAATTTAAAGAGACTGGGAAAGAATTGGCAACATATTTTGTACCAGAAGATCAAAACTTAGTTAACTACATAATTATTCTTTGCCATTTCATCATCATATTAGGATTTTCACCAAAAAGCAAAATCCAATCACAATTCTAATCTTCAGTTCCAGCATGGCACAATAACCAAACTTGAAATTCCCACCTGACCAATAATACATTCTACTCTCTCTCTCTCTCTCTCACACACACACACACACTAAAAACTTAAGATCTAGCAATATTAGAAAATTCAATAAATCCAAATAAATAGCCTTTCTACTAGTGAACAAGCTCAACATAACTATATATATCTCTCAGCTACAGAGTTAACTGACCTTCACGTAGGTAAAATTAGCATTCACACAAAGAGCTAGATTACTTGGAAGGGTCCATGGAGTAGTTGTCCAAGCTACAAAAGAAGCATTATGTGGATCGCCAATAACCGGAAATGTCATCATTATCTCGGGATCAGGTACATCCTGCGCCAACATAGAATCTCATTTCAATCACCAACAAGCAATAACAACAAAATGCAAGAGCTCGAAAATCGCAAACCTGATAATTCTGACCCGCTTCAAAATTAGACAACGGAGTTTTGCACCCAGTGCTATACGGCATAACCTGCAAGCAATTTCAAAAAAGAAAATCAATCAATCAATAATAATAGAAAACAGTTACAGCATTGTAATGCAACGAGATGAAAGGGTACCTTAAATCCTTTGTAGACCAATCCTTTCTCGAAGAGCTGAGCGAAGACCCACCAAACGGACTCCATGAAGTTCCGGTCCATGGTCTTGTAATCGTTCTTGAAGTCAATCCACCTGCCGGTGCGCGTAATGACTTTCTCCCACTCGCTAACGTAGCGCGTGACTATGCTCCTACACTCCTCATTGTACTTATCGATCCCCATCTTGATAACGTCCTCCCTCTTCTTGATTCCGAGCTTCTTGTCGATCTCATTCTCGACGGGGAGGCCGTGGCAGTCCCATCCGAATCGGCGCGTGACGTGGTGCCCCGTCATGGACTGGTAACGCGTGACGATATCCTTGATGGTGCCGGCGAGGATGTGGCCGTAGTGAGGGAGGCCGGTGGCAAAGGGAGGACCATCGTAGAAGATGTATTCGGGCTTGTCCTTGGTGAGTTCTAGCTGTGTTTCGAAGGCCTTCACTTTGGACCAGAATTCTAGAACCTTCTCTTCCTGCTTCGGGAACGAGAAGTCCTTCCCCTCGCACACTTCATCCATCACTGGAAACTTGATGCGGTGCGTGTTGGAGGCTCAGCTAAGCCGAAATACAGTCGCCGTACAGAAATGAAGGAAAACAAGGGTTTTGGGGGGTCTCTGCTAAAACTCTAAACTAAAAACTGAACACTGAGAAACTGTTTTTTGTGTTTTGCATGTTGGACCTTCTATTCTACGCATTCTTTTATGGGCCCATCTATTATCAAAGGGTACACCATTTTTGTTGGGGAAACAAAAGCTGGTTGAACACAAGGCAAACTAACAAAAAACTCTTTTTTTTTTTTTAACCAAAGATAGGAGACTCGAACCCGCAACCACCTCTTAATTGAGTATGTGGAGACTATGCCACTTGAGCTATTACTCATTGGCAAACTAACAAAAACATAATGTTTTGGAAAGTTAACGAAAATATTTGTGAAAAAAAAATGTTATAAAAATAATTAAATACTATATACGATTTTTTAATAGAAGTGTTTTAAAGATAAAATTTTGATATTTATTATCACACTTTTGCAGGGACGAATTCATGGGACGTGTATAGGTGGTCACCCTCCGAAATTTTTAATAACTCCTTATCTACATATTTCTACCCATGTAATGTATAAATTACAGTAATGTCATGGTGTTTTCTAACTATTGCAACATGAAAAATCAACATAATGTGGTGTGCTCTAACTTCTATACTTACTATGTTAGCATCATTAGTTTTTAAAGTATTGGCTTAAATAACAAATGGTCATTGAAGGTCTTTCTTTTTTTGTTGACTATTGAAAGGTCTAGTTGATAATACAAGACGTAAACATAGACTAAAACTCCTCCGCTTAAATAGGTTGCAAATATATTCCTAATTAAGTAACTATACGCTTTCGAAAACCATGGTTCTGGTTGACAAAAGAAATAATACCCAGGCTTAGCAAGACAAGAAATTTGAGCTGGCCCAATACCGATTATCCGCATGTTAGTCCACAGTTGCATAGAAAACATTGACTCTTCAGTTGAGCACTTGAGCTACATAGTTAATACTACCAAAATTAAGTATGCCGTAATGACCAAGAAATCCACAATACCTCAATGGTAGGCATTATTGTTGCCATCTTCACATTAACAGCATCATATGTATACAATCAGGTTTATACTGAACCCCCTATGAATCAGGTTTAATTCTTTATATCACATTATGAATATCTATACAACTTTATACTCTTGCTTTACCCATCCTTCGATCTCGTTATTCTGTTTATTAGAGACTCTATTGACTTTTGGATTCTAGTTCCTTCTGCTTGCATCACTGCTTGAGATGCCTCACGCAGATGCTGAATCCCACGACCCAAACTGGCAATGGAAGGTGCTGCAGGCACAGATTCAACAGCACACTCAATCCCATCACCATACATAATCAATCCAGTGCAGGTTCCCATGCTACATGCAAATGTTGCCAAAGGCAAGAATCCAACTCGCTGCATTTTTCTCTTTCTCATTATTTCGTAGAACGCCGTCCTCATAGCCGAGATGCTGGTTCTCTCCGCATATTCTATAATGCTGTGAGTCACGGCACGAATCTTTGTAGCAGATGCTGCAGCCCGAATGGTACTTGAAGCTTTGACCCCTGCTGCAGCTTTGGAGGAACCAAAGGCAAAAGCCAGTGCTCTCTGCGTTTGATTGAGAATGAGTTTGAGTGAAGCCGGGACCTTGTAAGTAACAGCCTTCAACACAGAAGATGCCGGGACAGCTTTAGACAGCAATGAAGCTCCCAAAATCGCCGAAGCTCCAGCACTAACAGCCACCATGGGCCTATCTGCCAGTAACCACTTCCTGTCATCGTGAATCAAAAAATCCCCTTCCCTTCCACAATGTGTGATTTGTCCAACAATGTCTTTAACTTGAGGAGGAACCGGAGTATCCCAGTGTTTCCTAAGACCTTCCAATGCTCCAGCATCTACCACTGCTACAATGGTCTTGTACTTATCACTCTGCCAACGAATCACCTGCGCCAGCAGTGCGTGCGACTTGTCCTCAAGAGGAAGCTCCGAGAACTTGACCTCCTCACCCTTTTTGGGAGCACCTTTCCTCTTGATTGGCCTTAAACCATTCTTGCTCAGACCAATCCTAAGCACCTCAACCGCAATTCTGAATGCATAGACCTCAGAAACAGTCCTTCTGTCAAGAACCTCACCTCTGCTCACATCCACCAGCATCTTTTGAACATGCGCCAGCGCCTTCCCAATCGATGGAACATCACTGAATATATCATGCAAATCCTCAAGTAAAGGATATGTAGACCTGGCAAATGCAGGAATCTCATAACTACTCATGGGCTTAATCTCATTTTCCATAGAGCTAGAACCAGAACTAGTAGAAAATGGTTCCAAGCACAGAGACAAAGCCTTCACTAACTGGGAATGCACATCGTTATTAAGACACAATCTCCTATAACTTCTAGTTGGACTCAAACTAAAACCAGTAGTAGCACCATTTACAAGACCTTGAACTTGAAGAATGCTTCCACCACCAACCCTAACCCTATCAGAATTGTTACTACCATTGCTGCTATTATTAATCAAGCAATAATTCACAAATGGAGAACTAATAACGAAAAACGAGGAGCCTACCTCCTCTGCAGCCAGCTTCGCAGCAAGCACATGGCCATGAAACCCGGTCCCGAAAATCTCCCTCAGAACGAAACTCCCGGCGAGATTCTCGTAACTTTCCTGATCGATTCTATCGACGAAACAGCGTTTGATTACTCCAAAGGATGAAGTGGGAAGCGGAGTGTTAACGGACACAGCTTCTTCTTCGTCGAGGAAGGAAGGATCGGCATGGACCAAAACGGCGTCGGGTTTGATGGCAGCGATGAGGGAGCGTGCGTCGGAGGCTGATCGCTCGGAGAGGCTGAGAGCGGAGAGTACGTAAATGGAGGATTGGGTTTGCGGGTCGTGGAAGGCGTAGACGAACTGTTTAGTGTGTTGGGGGATTGGAAGCTTGCTTACGATTCGCTTGGAGTCTGAAACGTCGTCGTTTCGGAATAATGAGAATGGCCAAAGCTTTTGGAGGTTCCATAACATGGTCGTTGCCATTCCCATGTCTCTGCGTAAAGCAGTGACGCCAGTCTTCTTGCATTTGGAGGGGAAAGAGAACAATCTCGATTTTGTTGGTGGGCTCAAGATGTGTTATGTAGAGTTTTTGCAGATTTGAATCAAATAATTTATTCGCTGTAAGAAAAAATTTTGCTTGGTTTGAATGTTTGATATTTATGATCTAAGAACGAATTTACTTTTTTTGCGGATATCAATTTTTAATATGGAATATATATACAAGTCTTTTTGGCATATTAGTCAATATAATGCTTGCGCGAAAGCAGCATTTCTTCTTATTCTCTTCTTTTTTTTTTCTCCTTCTTCAGTGTGTTTTTCCTTTTTTCTTTCGCGTGTCTCATCTTTATCATCATTTTTTTATTATTATTATTATTGCTGCAATTTTTTTTCCTCTTCCTCTTTTTATTGATTTTGTAATATTATGTATTTTTTTTTCTTTGTTTAATTTTTTCCTTCCAAAAAAAATTATGAGAATATAAAATAAGAAGATGAAGATGAAAAAGCAGCAGAAGATGGGGAGGAGGAAGAGGAAGAAGATTTTTGAATTATGCAGCACATCAGCACACATACATCGAAAATTCTTAAACAATACACTCGAATATCTTCGTGTTACACCCAAATATCTTCCTGTTACACCCAAATTTGCTGCAAATATAGAAAAATGTTTCCTCTAATGCTGCATTTTTCTTTTTTTTATTTATTTATTTCTTTCTTTTAGATGAATGAATGTAAGTTTATTTTCTTCCAAGTAATTTTGTAACATTATGCATTTCTTCTTCTTCTTTGTTTAATTTTTTTTGTTTTTATTCTTGTTAAAAGAGTAAAGCAAGAAGAAACGTGAGAAGGTAAAATAAAAAGGGAAAGATAAATAAGAAAAAAATAAGAAGAAGATGGTGATGATGATGATGAAAAAAAGAAGATGGTGATGATGATGATGAAAAAAAGAAGAAGAAGAAGCAGAAGATGAGAAGAAGGAAGAAGAAGAGTTTTGAATTATGCAGAACTTATCAGCACACATACACTGAAAATTCTTAAACAATACTCTCAAATATCTTCGTGATATTCAAATATCTTTATGTTACACCTAAATATCTTTGTGTTACACCCAAATTTACTACAAATAAAGAAAAATGTTTCCTCTAATGCTGCATTTTTTTTCCTTCTTCTTTTCCTTATTTCTTTCTTTCTTTTAGTTGAATGATGTAAGTTCATCATCTTCCAAGTAATTTTGTACCATTGTGTTTCTTCTTCTTGATTTTTTTATTTTTATTCTTGTTAAAAGAGTAAAACAAGAAGAAACTTGAGAAGATAAAACAAAGAAAAAAAGATGAATAATTAAAAAAAGATGATGATGATGATGAAAAAGAAGAAGAAGAAGCAACAGAAGATGATGAGGAGGGAGAAGAAAAGTTTTGAATTATGCAGAACTTATCAGCACACATACACCGAAAATTCTTAAACAATACACTCAAATATCTTCGTGTCTGCAAATACAGAAAAATATTTTCTTTAATGCAGAATTTTTATATTACATTCAATTCAAACCATCAACAATGAAACATTATTCACCTACAGAATCATAAACTACTAACAAACAAATTAACTAGAATCGAACCACACCTCAACCACTTGATTGGATTCAAAACAATAATCAATTTTGTTCTAGTTCAATTGACAATCTGAACTTGAATTATTCATTATCTTCAACAACGAGATAACTGATTATGGAGGAGAAGGAGAAAAAGGAAGGAGGAGAAAAAATTTCAATGAAAAAAGAAGGAGGAGGAGGAGGTGGTGTTGGTGACGATGATGACGAAAGAGAAAAATAACGAAAAAGAAGAACGTGCAGCAAGAAGAAGAACGTGCAGTAACAGCAAGAAGAAGAACATGCGCGTGTAAATATAAATGACTTGTATAGACTTGTATCGAAAAATAACTTGTATGTGGAGAATAATTATTTAATCTGTACTAAAAACTCCACTTTGAATGACACAAAAGATACGAACAAATAAAATGTAATCTAGAACTAAATTATTTGGATTTGAAATTACAAAAAATAAAGTGAATGACTTTAATTTAAAGAAAATAACAAATACTTTTAATACAGTCGAAAGACTTTGAAACAAAAATAACAATGCAGAATTTAAGAAGAAAGGAAATAAATTGTAGAAAGAGAAATTACAGAAAATTTAAAAGAGAAATGTAAATACATAAATTGAAAGATACGAAAGAAATCCTATAAAAATGAACTCAAGGCAGATTCAGAAATTTGTTCGAACGTGAGTGTGCGAAGGTATTTTTTGAAGACGAATTTCAACTCCTTGCTTCTTTCTGAGCCTCGTTAATTTATAGTTTAATTCGACTAATATTGTGCTGCCAGATGTCATCTTTGAAAAGTTCAAAAAATAACTGTTTCCGTCAAGTGCAATACACCATCAATCTTAACACATCTGTCAACCTCATCTTTTGACAAACTATGACAAATCGAGACTCCTTTCTATCGACACCTCTTTTTCGAGCTGACATCCTTGCAAGTTCGACCAACAACATTTCGATTTACAAAATTCTTTGACTAATAAATTGTCCTATAGGATTATTATTATTATCATCGAATGTTATTTTAAAGAAGAAATAATTAATCCTAGATAAGATCTATCTTAAATTCTGGATAAACAAATTGAAAAGAGAAAAAGTTCAATCACATGTTTGATAACCGTCCCTATTAGCATGATTCCATTAATTATGTAACATCCTACCACACGAAACCTTACGCTTAAGTCGTAAAGTAGAGGTGACAAGGTATTACGACCTCTAAAAGAAAAGACTTATATAAATATAGTTGAAAGAAATCATATCTAGGAGCCTTGAAAAATAAGCTAAACAAAAACAAAAACAGAAAAGTGTGTCACAATAGCACAGATAATCATAAAACGGATAGGTAAGATATTGAAAGAAGGCTAAAAACATAATATACAGATCAGAGTTCCAAAACACAGATATCAAGCTCCAGACTCGACCTGTGAAGCTAAGGTCGGCCAGAGTATATAATTATATATATTTATACAACCCAAAATATAACTCAAACTACAGAATAAATACTTGTTTCTCTAAGTCAACCTCTAGGAAGGACAAACAAAAAATATATAGAGAGGAGAATCTATATACATAGCATAAATACAAAATACAACGTCCCAAAATAATCACACTTCGCTTGTACAAGAAACTGCAGACGCTCAGCGAGGTGCTCTCTACCTGCATCTGAAAAATAATAGAAATGTGTATGGAATGAGAACCAGATGTTCTCAGCATGGTAAAGATGCCCATATAGTTAATATAAAAGGTCCCGGAAAAGCCAGAGGTATTCCTAGAACTTCGACACTCAGATTTCAGCTTAAAGACCCAACTTAACCAGAAATTAAGTAAGTTATCTAAGGTATTCAAATTCTAAATCTAACTTTAACTTAACACTTCACTTTCTGTCTCCTCCAATCTCCCGAATCACCGGTGGAACACCCCCCTCCTTACACCTCCGCCAATAAGGGTCTCTCAGAGAAACATACACACACAATTCAAGCAAGGAAAACACAAACAAAGGTGCAATTACAGTAAATAGAACAAGTAGCAAATAAGCAGAGTTAAGCAATTAAGCAAACCAAAATAATGCACACCGAAACAAAAGATACAAATGCACGTGATGTATGCCTGTCTTATGGCTGATGAATCTCATCTGTCGGTTATATAGCAAACCCGACATGTCCTGGTAGTTAACCTCAAGCTCAAAAATAATATCCATGGAGTCAAACTCCAAGCTCAATAATATAATATTCCATGGAGTCAAACTCCAAGCTTAAATATAATATAATATTCGAAATCCATATATATATGCATGCCCATGGGGGAACCCGGGGAGTTAAAGTGCCCGGTCACATCTTGCGACAGAGGGTTAACAAATAGTCTCAAATATACAAGCCACATAATAATCTTTTTCTTTTTAAAATAACACTTCAAATCAAAACTCCAATTTTTATAAAAATTTCGGCAGTATCTCCTCTAAAACTCAAACTTCTGCCACCCTTCAAGGGTCCCAACCACCAAACCAAACACCTCTCAGTCATTCAAATCAATTCCAGTATCAATTTATTTTAAAATCAAACCAATTCCAATATTAAATCTTTTCTCAAAACCAACCAATTCCAATAGCAAATTGTTTACAAATATCGAACCACACATCATATACCTTATATGCAATCCATCTATAATTCATTCAGTTCATTCCTATCTAAAGGTCTTCTAGCTTAAGTTTTCACGTGACATTAAACATTAACTACGAGAAACCAAAATCATACCTTGGCCAATTCCTCCTTAAGCTCAGAACACCTAAAAAAACCTCTCCTTTCACAAGCTCCAAGCTTCCAAACGTCAATTTCTCAAACTTAATCACCCAAATTTTGTTTCAAACCGCCCAACTGAACTCCAAATCAACAAGAATACAATCTAATTCACACAGTATCACTATAATCATCATAGGGTTCACTAATTGAATATTTTACAAGGGTTCAACAGTTCTTTACCTTACCCACAGATCTATTGGACAAAACTCAGTGATTCTCCGCTGCTAGAGTTCACCTAAACCATCAAAATTATTCAATTCCTCAATACCTAAACCCTAAAATCACGAAATTGAGGAGAGGGAGAACTGAGGGAGACATGCTAATTACTTACCACTTTGTTTGGATAGAATTGAAGATAATTCCGAAACAAACACGTGGCCGCTGACAGCTCATCAATCGGAGCTCTGGATTGAAAGTTATAAGGATTTGAAAACCGAAGTGGGGGTTAGGGTTGTTTTGGTGTTAATTCCCTCTCCTTCAACGTATGCTTCATAACGAAGGCAACGAAAGACTCGTATAGTGGTTTTATAGGTTAGGCTTTGGGCCCGTTCCAATCGGTTCGGCTTGTTTATCCGATTTTGAGCCAAAATCTTTAAAATTAGTGTCAAAATTCATATTTTTAATATTTCTACTCCTCTAAATTATAAAAATTAATTTTCCTAATTTCTTTGAATAACAATTAATTTATTGGCTAATTATTTATTAATTTCGTGAGGTTACGCACATCTCGCCTGTCACTAATTAATTAATCTCTTTTCTCTCTTCTGCACTTCAATTTTCCAGAATTATATATTTAATTAAAAACTCCTTTTCCTTTAAATTTTAAAAATTTTCCAAAACTAATTACCTTCAGCAGCAACAATTCTCCTTTTCAACTTCTCCTTCCATCATTATAACGAAAAACTCCAAATTTCAAACTTTACTACTCTTCTGCATTTTCCTAGTTCCACCTCGTTTCATGTTATTTCAAACGCTTCTATTCCCTTCATCAATTTTTGTCAAACTTCTTACTCATAAAACCTAATCTTTGGAATTTGCACACTTTCATTCAATTTTTCTTTCTCATTTTATTTAAAATAAAAAAAAACTAGTGATTAAATTCATTTCTATTCAAACTGTATAAAGATAGATTCCTCAACTTCTATCGCGGCTGCTTCAGCGAAAGCCAAAGAAAAACAAACATTAAAAGAAGAAAAAGAACAGACAACCATAGGGGCTTCTGAACAATCAAACTTGAAGATTCTTTCAAACACAGTAAATACTGTCATCGAAGATTCAATTGATACTAAGAATAACAAGAAAGTCTTTTTCCCGTTCTCCATCAAAAACGAACTTCACTTTTTTTTTCAGTCCCCTGAATTCTCTCGAGCAAGCAAAGAAAGTCTCTCACTACTTTCCTAGTTATGAAGGCCAAGACTTACTGATTGAACAAGATCTATTCATAGCTCCCTTTGTCGACTATGCTCGACCATTCTGCAACAACCTAATAAACTACTATTTTATGGTTTATTTTGTATTGAATTAAGTGAATTTTGTCAACTATTCTCGCACTTATCCATATAAATTGCATGGTTTTGAGATTCCTTCCCAATTTGTGCTTAAGAATGAAAACATGCTTCCTAGGCCTTAAAATTGCTAATTTTTAATCCTCTCTTATTACCATTCGATGTCGTGATGTGTTTGCTAAGTGATTTCAAAGTTTATAGGGCAGGAATGGCTTAGAGGATAGAAAGGGAGCATGCATTAGTGGAAGGAGCACAAAGAATTAAAGAGTTGAGAAGCTGGTACCGACACGTACACGTGGCTGACGCGTGCGCGTGACCAAGAGCGTCGTGCCTCAATAAAAGGAAAAATGCTGGGGGTGATTTCTGAGCTAATTTTTTGCCCAGTTTCGAGCCCAGTCTGCAGATTAGAGGTTGAGAGTGAAGGAGGATGGATCATTCATTCATCAGAGAATTCATTAATTCACACACATTAGTGAGATAGATGTAAAATTCTAGAGAGAGAAGCTCTCTCCTCTCACTAGGTTTTAGGGTTTCTTCTTTTATTTTCAATTTCATCTAGGTTTAGGTTCCACTTCTTATCTTGATTCAAGTTCCTCTTTTAATTTCTTGTTATTACCTCTTTGCTTTCTTAGTTTTATATGTTGTTTCTTTTACATTGTTGCTTTATTGTTCATGACTCTTTGTTGATTCTAATTTCCTTTTAATGCACTTTGAGGTATTTTATATTTATTGTCGCTTTCTTTAATTTGTTGTTATTGCTTTCTTCCAATTGTTTCCTTTTAATTGCCTTTATTGTTTTCTTTAATTTGTAGCCTTTCTATGTTACTGGCTCAACGCTATAGTTTTTTGCTCGAAAAGTGTTTTGATGCAAAAACTATACATTACACTGGCTGCTCTTATTCATGAGAAGCGCAAACTCAACCTAGCCAAATTGCTCTTGGGAAATCTTTATGATGAGTTAGGGCGGATGGTTGACAGCCTTCGAGGCAAATATTCCGTTAGTGTCGGAGGACCTCTCTGGTTATTACAACTTTGGCTAAATGTTTATTTGAAAAGCACATGAAACAAAAAGGAGTGGCTCCCTCAGAAAGGCAAAGCATCGAATGACTCAGATTGGTCACTTTGCAATCAAATTTTACTCACTCACATTCCACCAGCGAACTCTTTTGGGAAGTATTTTCGAAACTTCACTCGAGCAAAAGTTTTCAAAATGAAGATTTAAATCTTGCTCCTTTTATCGACAGCAAGTATAGGCCATCCTGGTTTCGACGCCCCATAGTTCGAAAAGATGAAGACGAGGACGCACAACGTCTAAATGATGAGATGTGGTCAAACTTTCTCACTATTCAAGTAATACCAACACGCATTTCACAAATACAAGAAAGATCAATTCCAAGTCACTTTCCATGCTCCCCATTATCTTTGTAAGACAAATGAGTTTTTCTCAAGTCATTCTAGCACCATTTCCAAGCAAGTCTCCTCCTCTCTGCCAGATAAACTTTAACAGGAAGAAAGAAATTAACAAGTGTCTCAAACATAACGAGAAACAATAAAGTAACTAATTCCCTCTCTCTTTTGATTGTAGTAGTTATGTCACTAAGTCCTTTATCGAGTGGTGGAATAACTATTACTCTCGCTACGATCGATCACTAGATGATATCTTTAAAGGACTTATAAAATCTTCTCCAGGGACCATCGAAGTAACAACTTTGAAAACCTCAAAAAGAAAGGTTGAGCCATCATAACATCGTAAAGGAAAGAAGATGCAAAAAGTCTCGCCAAAATTTCCTCAATCTAGCATGGTAACTAGAACAAATTCAAATTCGTCTTTCATTCAAATATAAGTACTACTTACTTTCGACAACTATCTATTTTCTTTACATACATTTGACACACTTTCAATCAGGGGACTCTTCCATTCCAGAATCCATTGATAAATCTATCAATTCATCTTCAAAAGAGACTCCTAACAACTCCAGTAAATCCTCTGCTACCTCAAACTCTTCAAATTTTGACAATTCATCAAGCTCATCACACTCATCGAGCTCTCATCCTCGAGAAGCTGAGGTATTTCAGTGATCCCTTCTATTTCCATTTTCAAAACATATTTGTTATAATTTCAAGCCATTTCTCAACCCAAACAACTAAAATCATTTTAGGTCGAGAAATCCCTTCAAAACCTACCTCCAGTTACGAACACCAATTGAAACCAAGTCACGTGACGAGAAAAGAAAAGAACCTCCAACATCTTCCTCATCAAGTGGTCATGTCTTGTCACATAATTTGCATGATAAGAAAGAAGTTAGTCAACCTGTCAAAGAAAATTACGCTAAAGATCAACAAGACAAAGGAAGCCCTTTAAAGGGCCAAACCACCAAAAAGGAAACCTCTCCTAAAAAGATCAATGTCGATCTTACTCTTCCATCTTCTCCCTCCATGGAAAACAGTCCAACTAAAGCATATAAGAAAGATAGTAATCTTACCTCCAATGCTGACCCACAAACTAATGATACACCCAACTTTGTCGACGGGGTCGAACCTGGTATTGGCCCACACCAAGAATGCAAAAATCAACACTGGGCAAAGCTCCGAGCCCTCACAAAACCGATTTAGAAGAACTTTTTTCTGTTGTCTCAAGTCTATCTTCCAAAATCAAAATAACTCCTCAGGATCCATTAACTAATGAGTTAGTAGGGCATGGACCCCCTAAAGAATTGACTCCTCAGGCTCTTGAGAGCTTAATGATGTTTCTTCATCTATCGAAGCATACAATCGATGAATAGATACATCGAGATTATCTAAATACCTTCCTCTCTAACATGTTGAGCACCACTCTCGAGTATAAAGTACCTATCAGCTTATCTGAACAAGTAAAGAGATTTGTGAAAATTGCTAACAGTTTATTCATCTCTCATAATAAGCTCACTAATTATAGAACAAGCATAACGGAGATCAAAACCGAATCTGTGCAACTTGAGGCTTCTTTTGCATTGACACAAAAAACTTACAAAAAACTTACAAAAAATATGAAGCAAATGCTGCTCATGCCGCCAATGCCCTTGAACAATTGGCTAGACATCGAGAAGAGCTCGAAAAGGAACTTGCACAAGTCTGTGCAGATAAAGCTTTATTACAACGACCTTTCCTTAAAGCTGATAAAAGGAAAAGAGACCTTAGCCGAGAACTATGTGAAATGGAATGCGCTCGAGCTGAAATCAGAAGAAAATATGAAAAGTTACAACTTGAGGAACATGAAGAAGTTGTCGCCTATAGCTCAATCGATAAAGAAAGGGTGCATTTTATATTTGATTTAGAATAACTCTTGGAGCCTTATCTTTGAAGACTTGGAATGTCAAGTTTCTTTGTATTTTTTTTTTTACTCATTTACACTTTATTGTCTTTATGTTATCGATATTTTGCTCTTTATTTCAAATATTTTTTTTAAATATTTTCCGTTGATTAACTTAACTTCGACACCATTATCAATATGTTTGACTTTATAAGCATTTTTTGAATAAAACTTAACTACATGATAAGGCCCTTCCTAATTAGGAAACTACTTTTCATAAACCCTCGATTTTTTTTCTAATGGCAAAATAGCTTTTAGAACTAATTCACCAATATGAAAAACTTTCTCTTTCACCCATCGATTATAAACACAAGCTATACTCTCCTTCTAACGGATAAGATTATCGAGTGCTAGGATACGCTCACTATCCAAATCATTTAATTCATCGAACATAGCATTTCAATAATCTTCAATTGGCAAATCATCTTGTTTCATCACTTGCATGGTGTTAAAATTAATTTACAAAGGTAACATGGCATCGTGATCATAGACCAATTTATAAGGAGACGTATTTGTCAATTCCCGTGGTGAATTCTGATAAGCCCATATCACTTGACTTAAAGTCTCATGTCAAGTACATGATTTTTTACCGACTTGCTTTTTTATTAAATTAATTAAAATTTTATTTGCAATCTCAACTTGACCATTTGCTTGTGCATAATACGAGGTCAAATTTATCAATTTTATATTTCTTGACGCTGCAAAATTACTTATACGTCGACCAGTAAACATAGTACCTTGATCAGTACTTAAAGTTTGAGGAATCCCAAAACGATGCATTATAATTTCCTTAATAAAATTAATAACTTCATTCTGACCACCTTCTACTAAAGGTGTAGCTTCTACCCACTTAGTAAAATAATCTATTGCAATTAAATTGAACTTATGATTTTTCGATGATAAGGGATGAATCATACCAATCAGGACTAAAACCCAACCTCTAAATGGCCAAAGTTTAATGATCGAATGTAATTCGGAGGCAGGTGTTTGTTGTATTACACCATACTTTTAACATTCTTGACATATTTTTGCATATTCAATATAATCTTTGATCATAGTCAGCCAAAACACTCGATCATGCCGTAATATCCATTTCATTCTTTCACCTGCTTGATGTGCTCCACAAATACCTTGTGAACTTCTCCAAGAGCAACTGCTACTTCAGACTTGCCTAAGTATCTCATGAGGCTTCCTTCGACACATTTTTTATATAATTTGTCTCCCACCATTAAAAATTCCATCGCCCTTAATCTTGTTTTTCGATCAACCTGAACGTTTTCATTTTCTAAATACATAATAATTGGTTCTCTCCAATCATCATCATTCTACTCATTAATCACTAAGATTTCTCGTTCTTCGATAGGCACAAGAATTTGTTGCGCCTTTGCCAAATTCTCTAAACTTCTAGGAGAAATTTTGTTTTTTGAAGCAGTCTGAGCTAATTCATTTTGCCATTTCATTTAGAATTCTCAAAATATGTATTAGTGATATGTTTCAAAATGAGACCAACAATTCTCATGCTGTTGACAAATATTTTTGCAACACCTCACTTGTACACTTAAATTCTTTCGATAACTACTTTAAAACTAACTGAGAATCTCCTAAAATCTGAACATCTTGTACCCCCTTGGGAATCAATATTTCCAATCTCAATATCAAATCCTCATACTCAACCACATTATTCGAATATGGATATTTTAATTTAAACAAAAATTTTGATGGGACCCGTTCGGGGACATAATCAAAATGCCAACACTAGTACCATCTTTATACTTTGATCCATCAAAATACAATTTTTAAGGTTCGACTTCGACAACATTTGCACCTTGGTCATTAAGATTATTTGGTCGATCAACCAAGAAATCTGCAATGACTTGACCTTTAACTGCCCTAGCAGGGAGATACTGTAAATCAAATTTTGTCAAGGAATGTATCCATTTGCCAATTCAACCACGTAGAACTGGATAAGATAAGTAGATAACATGTATTTAACAAGGTTCGTTTGTGCAATAACCCTGATGGTTTTGGCTATCATGTAACATTTAAGCTTCGTACAAGCATAATAAAGGGAGATGCACAATATCTTAATTGGAGAATATGTCGTCTAGATATCAGACAAGATCCTACTTAAATAATAAATAGTTCTTTCATTTCCTGCTTCATCGTCTTACAGTAGCATACATCTAATTGTATTTGTCAAAGCTGCAACATACAATTTCAAAGGCTCTAATGGAGAACAGTAGCCATGATAGGTGCATTAGAAAGGTAGCGTTGATCAAATCAAATACCTCTTGATGATCCTTAGTCCATACATATTATAACGCATCTTTTAATTTGACTAAAGAAGAAAAAATTCTAGTTCGACCAGATAAATTTGAAATAAATCGTCGCAAGAAATTCACTTTTCCTAGAAAAGACTGAACGTCTTTTTTCGATGTTAGAGGTGGTAATTCCAAGATTACTTTAATCTTATTTTGATCGATTGCTATTCCTTTCTTTTGAGCTACAAAACCTAAAAAATTTTTCGCAGATACACCAAATGCACATTTCATGGGATTCATTTTTAATCCTTTTCGATGCATCGTATCAAAGGCTTTGCGCAAATAATCGAGATGTTGATCGATGGAGTTCGATTTAACCATTACATCATCGATATAAACCTCCATAAATTTTGCAATATACTCATGGAAGATCACATTCATAGTGTGTTCATATGTTGTTCCAGCATTCTTTAAACCAAAAGGCATCATCACCCATTCATAGGTACTTAAAGCACCTGGCCATCAAAAAGCCGTGTTCGACATATCTTCCTCAACAATAAATATTTGATTTATCCAAAATATCCATCCATAAAACTTAAAAATTTCATTACCGGCTGCAGAATCGATTAACATATCTGTTACTGGCATGAATTACTCATCTTTAGGAGTTGCTTTATTCAAATCTTGAAAATCGATACAAACGCGCAACTTTCTATTTTTCTTCATTACAAGAACAATATTCGACACCCAATCGACATAATGTACATTCCGAATAAACTTGGTTTTAATGAATCATTTGATCTCCTCTTTTATTTTAACAATTATTTTAGGAAAAAAACACCTAGGAGCTTGTTTTACTGGTCGAGAAAAAGACTTTAGCAACAATCAATGTTCAACTAAAGATCGATCAAGACCAGGCATCTCATCATAATCTCATGCAAAATAATCTTTGTACTCAGTCAAAAGTTTAATCAATCTTGTTTGAAATTCCTCATTAATGTGTTTGCTAATATAAGTGGGCCTTATAGCATCATCATTTCCTAAGTTAATTTCATCAAGCGGGTCCTGAGATTCAAATCCCTTGTCGGTATGATCATCATCAAATGAAGTCCTTCGAAACCCAAAGGTTTAAGGTCATAAATACAATCGAAGAATAAATTAACTGAATCACATGAGGAAATACAAACTTTATTGAAATCATCAACCAAATCAACTGTTGAATCATTTACAATACAAAGATTTTGGGATACATCAACATTTGACTGATTGACAATTTTGCCTTTATCAATCAAAGCACTACCTACAAAATTAGTCCTAGAAGGAAAAATACATGCTGTGAAAAATAAATCACTACTAGGTTCGACTTCAGGAATTGAAACTATCCTATTAATTGAAATATATGTTGCTGAATTGAAATTCCTAATTGATTTGACTTTATCAGAAGAATTATTACTAGAAAAAAAAAAAGAACATGCTACAGAAGTAAAGCTATTCACATAATTTTTCAAAGAAAATAAATAATCCCACACAGACATCTTAAAATGTCAGTGTTCGAGCTATTATTTTCTTTAAAAAGCACAAACACTACTCCCAAACAAGAGGAGTATACTCCGGAATTGGGCATCAAAGCTTTATATTGAGACCCTCAGAAGTCAAGAAGCACTCTTCCCAATTATAAGAATTCAGGTTCCTGTCAACATTCAAAGGTTTCAACTTGCTATTATAGACTTGGAAATCGACATTAGGGTGTTCGCGATGCAGTTTAGATCGGTTTTGAGTAAAAAATTCATCCAATCCCGAACACTGATTTTACTTGCGGTGCGGTTTGGATTAGATTGGATTTGTAGTTTTGTAAATTAAATACATATAACAAGTCTCAACATCAAGTTTTGAATAATCAACAATGACATAATAAGTCTCAACAATATCTTAAAAAATCAATGATAACATAACAATAAAAATAAAATTATAGGTTAGTTAAAATAAATAAATAAATAATATTTTGAACATAAAATATTTATTATATAATAATAATACATGAATAATATAAAAATATATAACAAATTGAACATGATATAAGTATAATTGTAAATATAATAATAAAATAATAATATTATAGCACTGATGAATCCATATTTGACGATATATTTTGATTTGATTTGAGTGGATTTCATCACTTAAACCCACATTTATTCATCCAAATAGCATACTTTTGTGTTCTCTCCCTTAATTGAGCTTAATTATGAAAACATGCTATTTTGTGCTTAAATTAGTGATTTTAATCCCACTTTTATGTCATTCGATACCATGACATGTTTGTTGAGTGATTTTAGGTCCTAAAGCCAAGTTTGGCAAGGCAAAAGTGGAAGGAAGCATGTACAAAGGGAGAAAGAATGAAGAAAATAAAGGAGAAGCACACATTGGAGTGTGCGTGCGCACAACCTAGTATGCGTACGCACAAGAGCCACAAAACCATGTGTGCGTACGCATGACCACCTGTGCGTACACACAAGAAGAAAGTCAGCATGTGTGCGGACGCACACACCTGTCCGTCCGCACACGTCCCAGCGTGTGACTCATTTAATAAAAATCACTGGGGGCGATTTCTGGGCCTCCAGATCCCAGTTTTTGGACTTTCTGAAGCTGATTCTTCCTATATTAAGCAAGGCCTCACTCCATGTAAAGGGGGGAGCAATTAGGGTTAGATTTTAGTCATGTAGTTCATTTTCTAGAGAGAGAAGCTCCCCCTTCTCTCTAGAACCTAGGGTTTTTAGTTTAATTTCCTTGTAATTGCTACTTTTAATTCTTGTTTTACTCTAGTTTCTTCTACCTTTCTTTGTTTTATTGTCTTAATTTCCTTGTTTATCTTGTTAATTTCTCATTTTAGTTGTCTTTTATGTTTATGCACACTCTTGTCACTTTAATTTACATTCAATGCAATTTTATGTTTCATGCCATTTATTGCTTTATTAAGTTGCTATCTTTACTTTTCTTGCTTGGTAGTTGTAGCATTTATTATGTCTTGTTATTTTACCATACTTTCTTTACATGCCTACCAAGTGGTTGACAAAATACTTGGTTGGGTTTTTGCTTAGTTTCTCACACTCTTGGTTGGGAAATTTGGGTGTTTGAATGAACTTGAGTGGTGGATGTTCATTCCACATTGTGTGAGGGTTGTTAATTAATTTGGTTTCTCTTGACTCTATGTGGCCCCTTTAGTGTTGACTTAGGACTTAGAGATTGAGGTTAATTATGCCTAATTGACTTATCCTCGATGTAGGGTTGACTAACTGGGATTAATTCACACACAATTACCATGTTTGTGGTCCACAATTAGGATAGGAATCCTTAATTACCCACTTCTTGCCAAGAGTTCTTTCCAGCATTTAATTCCCCTTTCTTGCCTTAATTGCTTTGACCTTTAATTTCTTGCATGCTAAGTTATCTTCTTGCACTTTAATTTCTTGCCATTTTAATTCCTTGCTCTCTCTTGCATTCATAACCCCCATGCTCTCCTCTCATAGCCAATGATATGACATTTCATTGCAATTCCTAGGGAAGACGACCCGAGGTTGAAGTACTCTTGATCTCGGCTATTATATTTTGAATTTAAAATATTTGATCTTGAGAATTTATTGTTGGTTTGGACTATGCTACCAACGAATTGATGCTTGTTTTTATTGATTCTAAACCTTAACAACAATTCTCTTTGTCAAGCACATTGTGTGGTTTGGATTGGATTGGATTGGTTATGAAAAGTAGATCTAAAATCCAAAATTCGATCCGATCTAACGGTTTTAAAAAAATAGAATCCAATCAAATCCGAATTAATGTAGTTTTAATCGATTTTTGGATTGGATTGGATTGAATGAGCGGTTTAATTTGGATCGGTTTGGATTTGAACACCCCTAATCGACGTACATCTGCTCAACATAAAGACTATCATCAACCTCTATCACTTCAGTCTTCCCCTCACAAGTCCAAAGGAGAAGTTTTTTGTGCAATATTGAAGGTATCGCTTCGACACCGTGAATCTAATCTCGGCCCAACAGGGCATTATAACTAGCCTTCGAAGTTATTACCACAAAGATATTGTTCGTGTCGAAGAACCAACTTGAACTCGAAAGGTAACCAACCCTTATGCTGATGTTGAAATGCCGCTATAATCAGTAACAGAAATGTTGGTAGGAACCAGATCATCGAGACGTTTCCCAACCTTAACCAACATTCTTTCCAGAAGTAGACTGATTATTGAACCACCATCGACCAGCACTTTGTTGACAACAATATAACTCATCGTAGCCTTAATATGTAGTGGACGAAGATGTGTGTATCAGTAGGCTTATTGAAACAACCTACTTCTTCATGATCGCAAACAAAAGCGAATGCATCTTCGTCTTCAAATTCAACCTCATAATATCCACTGAGATTTTCTTCATAACTCCCCAAAAATTCTAACAAAATAATCAAGACTGTGCTAATTATCTCATCATCTCCCTCCTTGAAATACTCCCTGTCGAGATAAGGGTTTAAGGCAACATTTAGCAGGAACAACCTCGACTACTACCTTGCCTTTACCTGTTGGTCCTAAAGACTCTTTTCTCTCTGGGATAGACTCACCATTAGATGGGAAAATTATCCTAGTCAAAGCAGAAGATTTTGCCCGCTTGCTGCAGAAGTCGAGGGCTTCTCTATTAGAACTCAACAGAAATGTATTCTGCCTCGATTACCCCCTGCCATTTCTCTGGGATATGGATATCGACCACGACCATATCCTTGATGACTCCTTCGAGCCTGTTATTACTGATACTCTCGAAACTTGCTTCCTGGAAGTCTTGACAATTCTTAATCCATTGAATACCAATGGCATGGGAGCGGCGAAATGAAGGAGAATGGTTCTCTTGAGGAGTTTGAGAACCTTGACCTTCTTGACGTCGATGAGGATGCCTCTGACAGACTTGCTCTTCTTTATGAGCTAACTCTTTCTTCATCCTATCTTTCTAAAATATCGCTGCAGCTTCAACATTGAAAACAGTATTGCACCTTGGACATAGAGACACATCTCTATCCTTTAAATTTTGTTGCATTAAAAAGTATAGTAACCCATCTCTGACACCAGGGTACACCTATCGAACATAGCGTCAAAAACTCCCAAGGTTGAATCAAACTCAAACGAAGTGAAACCAGCCAGGGGCGGAGCTAGATGAAATATTAGAGGGGGTCAAAAATATTTACACAATAAAATAAGATTAAAATAAAATTTTAAGGGGAGGCTAAACTGAAATTTACATATAATTTACATGTAAAAAATTAAAATTAGGGGGGCGATTGCCCCCCTTTTAATGTATGTAGCTTCACCCCTGAAACCAGCCATGTTCACCCCAAGGAAATGAGGTTCAGCAAAGTTTGCAACTGCGTCAAATATATCGACATCAACCTTTATATCCTTCTTTTCTTCATC
The DNA here is from genome assembly GCF_059453495.1 of Arachis ipaensis. Lineage (NCBI taxonomy): Eukaryota > Viridiplantae > Streptophyta > Magnoliopsida > Fabales > Fabaceae > Arachis > Arachis ipaensis. The sequence goes on along the minus strand of NC_142440.1, from coordinate 17,746,245 downwards.
GAACTTCATCTCCCTTCCATGATTGGTTCTTGATTCAGATCCCTGAAACGAACACAATTAGTAGTTGAATGGTTAATTACTTGATAAAACTTATAAAAAAGTTTTTCTTTTAAATCTTTAATCAAAAGGTAAAGTTTTTTCCTGAGATAAAACCAATTGTTTATCTTTGAGCAACACATAGAATATTTGTATATTTTTTACCACCCTTATGTTTCATTTCACTAACTTTATCAACATTTGAAACTCTTTTCAATGAAGTGCATACATAAGGTGGCCCTTTCTTTAATTCATCCAAGTTGACTCCAAAATATTCGTTTTTAGAATCTTCATTTGAAGTTTTCATTTTGACATAGGAAACCTTTTCCTTTCGAGCAAGAGATTTATAATTCTTAAATTTCTTCTCACTTTTAAATGCTTCTTTTTCTTTTTTGATTAATTCAACTTGTCTAACCCTTTCAGCTAGATGAGCCAAATCAGAGATATGAATATTCAATAATTTTTTACGCATGTAAAAACCTAATCCTATGGTCGCTATCTTAACTACTTCACTTTTAGAAAGTGATATATAACATTTGTTGTGTGCATTTTTGAATCGAATCACAAAGTCATCAATGGACTCACCAACGTCACACTTAATCACAGCCAAATCTGATATCATAACATTTAACTCTCCTTATAAAATTGGGCATAAAAAGCATTCTCTAACTATGTCCATGTCAAAATCGAATTAGGCCTTAGATTGAAAGAATTTTTTGTTAAAGAAGAGGAAAAAAACTTTATTTTCAAATTTTCATCATTTGCCAAATTTCCTAATTCGACCATATACCAAGCAATATGCTCGATAGTAGACTCTCCAACCTCCCCTGCAAACTTAGTGACTATCTTAGAATTTTTTTACACCTCTTGGCACTTCAGTTGTTTGTACTTCAGTAAGGAAAGTTGACACAAAATAGGGTCGATTAATGAATCGCACATTAATACCTACTCGGTTGAGCACATTTTCAACAATTTTAGTCATTTGGTATTAATCTCCACGCTGGTTAGCACGGATTCTGTTCAACACGTCATTAGCATTTTAATTACGTCAAACCATATGAGGAATATGTTCTTCTTCATCAAGATTAACATGCAAATTTCCTTGATCAACACCCAAATTCTTGGGATTTATCCTAAAATTTTTATGGTGAGGTTGTCCTTCATCATAATCAATGATTCGAACAATTTGTTCGACTTGCCTAACTAAACATTCATACTTTATTTCATTATCGGCTAGTATTAGATTTAAAATAGTAGTCATTTGTTGATTTAACAAATTGACTAGGTCTTTATGGCTCTCATCAATGTGTTGTTGAAAGGCAACCATAGAACCTGAATTATTTGATGTAGAACCAACATAATAATCTCAACTCATTTCAGAATGAGAAAAGCTTGGTTGATTATTAACCACACTTGGCGCATTTGCAAATCTAACTGGGGACGCAAAATTACCCACGGGTGTGGTATAACCCGTAGGAAAACCAAAAGGAGGTCAACCTGCAATTATTGGTGGTTGAACTAGAATTGAAGAAACTCGAGGATATGAATTACACCCACTACCTCCCACAGTTGCATTATTATCTACAACATTCTCACCGAACTAGAATTTTGAATACTTCCTTCTGCATGGGATGTTAAACTTGCAGAAGTCTGTGCTACAACTATAGGAACATTATTATTTGAGAATTCTATGTTACTGTTTGAAATTTCTTCAACCATATTGATAATCCTACCACTTCAAAATTGCATGTACTAAATCAATACCATATGAAAAATTTTTGACAAAATTTTACAAAACCCTGTCCTACTGGGCATACCAATTTGTTATATAGAATTTTGCATATTTGAATCAAAAAATTTATTCGCTGCAAAAAAAATTTAGGTTGGTTCAATATCTATGATCTGACAGCGAAACCTATTCATCTTTTACGGATACTAGTTTTTAAAATGTACTAAAGACTCCACTTTGAAAGAAATAAAGGGTACAGAAAAATAAAATGTAAACTAGAATTAAATTCCTTGAATTTAAAATTATAGGAAATAAAGTGAATGGCTTCAATTTAAAGGGAGTAACAAATGTCTTCAACACAGTCGAAGGATTTTGAAATCAAAAAGGACAATGCAAAATTTAAAGAGAAAAAGAAATAACTTTGCACAAAAAAAATAAATTACAGAAAGAGAAATTATATGAAATTTAGACATAAATTGAAAGACATGGAAGGAATTTTACAGAAATAAACTCAAAACAGACTCAGAAATTTGCTGGGCTGTGAGTGTGTGGGAGTATTTTCTGAAGACGAATTCCAATCCCTTGCTTCTTCTAGGCTCATTAATTTATAGACCAATTCAACCAATCTTGGGCTGCCAGATGTCATCTTTGAAAAGTCTAAAAAAATAACTGTTCCCGCCAAGTGCAATGTCAAATAACCGCTCTTATGCAATACACCATCGATCTTGACACGTTTGTCAACCTCATCTTTCGATAAGTTATGGTAGATTGAGACCCCTTTCTATCAACACCTCTTTTTCGAGCTAATATCCTTGCAAGTTCGACCAACATCTCGATTCACAAAATTCTTCGACTAACATGTGTTATATGCAATTATTTACGTGTTACGTGTAAAAATTTCTATATTATATCGATATGTATGTATTATGTAAAAAAATTTATGTACCGCATGAGCATAGAAAAAAAATTGTGACGAATGCAACTTTGTTGAACTTGGTTACAAAAATAGTGATACATGTAGCATCACCATTATTGAAATTACAAATTTAAAAAAAAAAAACATTATTCTCATTAAAAACTTGACACCCATTAAAATATTAGTGTCAAAATAATTTTTATTATAAAAATATGGACGTAGCCAAATTGATTTTTTTTATTTTAGAAAACATTTTTACCCTACTAACTCCTTCATTTTAGGATTTTTTTTTTCTTTTATTGGATATTTCTTACAAAAGCAAATAGTCAAATTGGTACTCAAATTTAACTCATTGATCAAATCAGATCCGTAAATGGATTAATATCTAAATTTGACAGACCAATTCGATTTAGTACGAATTTGAAAAGCCAATTTAATCAAGGGAGTAAAATTTTGGAACCAACTTGGCTATTTATTTCTTTTGTTTTTATTGATTAGAATCATAGACTTAATTCGGAAGAAAAAAACCTTATGTAACTGTGACCTTAGCCGTTTGCCATAAGTGCAAGACCCACCACGACAGAGAGATTAGTCACTGCATTCTACGTTATATACTCTTAAGAAAATTCAAAAATAAATAAATAAATAAATAAAAGGTTTAATTACTTAGTCCATAGAATTTCGTAAAATTTTTAATTAAGTCTCTGTACTTTTTTTTTTAATTTAGTTCTTACACCAAATTTTTTTTCTAATTTGGTCTCTATATTTTTTTTATGAGTCTTTATACCAAATTTTTTTTTAGTTGGGTCCCTATAAAATTAAGTCAATTACTACCAAGAGGAACCTAATTAAAAAAAATTAGTGCAAAGACCCAATTAAAAGAAAAAAAAGTATAGAGACCTAATTAAAAATTTTGTGAAACTATAGAGACTAAGAGAGTAATTAAACCTAAAAAAATTTCCAAGCAAATCAACTGAGATAAGAAACAAGAAACCCTAGCAGAGAAAGAGTACGTACTCCGTACTCAGAGAGAATGGAGAAGGAGAGAGTGGGAACGAGTGTTTGAGGGCGAAACACAGTGAGGATAGCGGTCATGCCGTCGGAAGAGATAAGGGAAAAAGTGTGGGTGGGGGTGCATCCGGTGCCAAGGAGGGTTTTTCACGAGAGGGTTTTTCAAATCCTACAAAGATCTCCTTTAGAGATAAAGTCATTGGTCCAGAGAAATCGAAGGCGTTTGCACTTGCAGGATCTCTATATGGGGATAGTATAGCCACGGTGGTGGGCAAGCAGGGCGATTCCCAACCTCCATCTGTAAACTTCACTGAAGAAGCCAAGCTTTGTTTGGCAGAGCCTTATCAAGAAGCTTTGTGATCAAGATTCTTGATAAAAATTATAGTTACACAGCTCTTTCACACAAGCTTCGGATGGTTTGGCGCATCAAAGGTGGCTTTGATCTGCTTGATTTGGGGTTTGGGTACTTCATGGTAAAATTTGATGCATGTGAAGATCGTGAGAAGGTCATGCTTGGTGGCCCGTGGTTGATTGAGGGGCACTATGTTGCTGTAAAACTGTGGGATATAGATTTTCGGCCATGTGAGCAATCCTTCGGGTCTATGCTTGTATGGGTTCGAATTTCGGAGCTCCCAATCTGGTGCTATCAGGAACAGGCTATGATGCGTATTGCTTCTGCAATAGGATTTCCCATCAAAGTGGACTTAGCCACTAAGTTGGCTGAGAGAGGACGATACGCCCGAGTATGTGTTCAAATAAATTTAGGACTGCCAGTGATCAAGCATATCATTGTGGAAGGTGTAACTCATGTAGTGGAGTATGAAAGTTTAAATTTAATTTGTAACTCTTGTGTACGTTATGGTCACGATATGGCACAGTGCTTAGGTAGAGACTCTAGGGAAGGAAAAAGTGATGATTCCGATGCCACCAAGCCATGGGACGGTACAAAGGCAGTGCCACATCCTGAGACCAAAATTCACAATTCAAATGAAGTAGAACCTAATGTGGTAGGTGGCGTTACTGGCGAGAATCTTACATCGAATTTTCAAGAGGATTTGGAGGCTAATAATTTGGAAGGAAATAATGTTGAGGAGGCTTGCATGCATGATGAACCAGGCTGGGAGCAAGTTGTGAGGAAAGGTAAAATCAAGCTGGGTCAGAAGCAATCTAACAAGGTCCAAAGAGGCATTCAATCCAGAACCGATTCGGGTAGAGTAATCAGGCCCACCATTCACTTCTCTCACACGAATGGATCCAGCTCCTATCGCGCTAGGGTCGGGTCACGAGTCAAGGTCGGACACAGCGCTTCCCGTGTTGGTGAGACGTCGATGTCCTCAACCCGACACACCCCAGTGCCTTGCGGGTCCTCTCTCCGGAAACGACCAAGGCCGGGGTCCCTACAGAGCTCGCCAGTTGAGAAGAATGGAGGCACGGTGGTGGAAGTATCGTCATGTCTTCCTGCAACCGTGAAGGAGGGTGTTACCGTGGCGGTTCCATTGGAGAAGAAAGGCGCATTGCCAGCTGTTACTGCGTCGGTAGGCGGGATTAAGGAGATATTCCATGGAGATCCGACAAACCTGAAGGTCACGGGAGTCACTTCCGCTGGGCAAGCCTCAGTTTGAGGTTGGTGAAGCACTTTGATTTCCTTGTTTTATATTTTTATATTTTATATTATGGATAGTTTAAATATAATAGCTTGGAATATTATGGGTGCTTCTAATAAGTTAGCTCGGGTGAATTGTAAAGAGCTGGTTAGGAAATTTAAACCTGTAATTTTTATTGTGGTTGAAACTCACTATCCTTTTCAACACTTGAAACTGTTCTGGGAAAGACTTGGTTATCACCCTATTGGTATAGTGGAGGCGTCAGGACATAAGGGGGGTATCCTTTTCTGCAATACAGGGTGTTCACTGCAAATGGGTTTATGCTTTCGATCAGTGTGTTACAGTTGAGGTTCAGGTAAATAATGTGATTTGGAGGTGCAGTGGTATCTATGGTAGTCCTCAATTTAATACCAGAGTTCTGCTATGGGATTATCTTGTTACTCAGTCTTCGTCTTTCTGCGGGCCATGGATTGTTCTTGGTGATTTTAATGAAGTACTGTTCTCTCATGAATCTAAGGGTTGCCTCTTCTTGAGTCGTCATACAGATCGGCTTGCTGCCTCTCTAGGGGATAGTAATCTGTTTGACTTGAAGACTATTGGAAGACAGTTTTCTTGGTACAGAAGGGTTAAAAATAGTGTTGAGGTGGCGAAAAAATTTGACTGGGTTTGTATCAATAGTGGCTGGCTATCTCTCTTTCCAGAGGCTTACGCAGAAATTTTAAATAGGCTTCAGTCTGATCGTTGTCCTATCCTAGTACGCTGTACAGGTCGTCCCCAACCGAAAAAGAATAGACCTTTTCGGTTTATTGCAACTTGGGCAACTCATCCGGGGTACAGAGATATTGTGAACCAGTCATGACAGGCTGGCTACAGAGAGATGCATGGCAAGCTTTCAGAAGTGCAGAAGAACTCTTTGGAGTTTAATTCTAAAGTGTTCGGCAACATTTTCGTTAGGAAATGCAAATTGGAGAGACAGATTAATTTTCTTCAGAAGTGACTTGAAGTAATGGAAGATTTGTCTATGCGGCAAAAAGAAAAATAACTGATTGAGGAATTTAATAACACGCTTGTGCAGGAGGAACTTCTATGGTTTCAAAAATTCAGAGAGCAGTGGGTAAAATTTGGGGATAGAAATACCAAGTTCTTTCATGTCCAGACTCTTGTACGGAGAAAGCATAATAAGATTCATGGTCTCTTTCTTCAAGATGGGGTGTAGGAAACGGACCCGGATGTCCTTAAAAGGGAAGTTGAATCCTTCTATAAATGGCTATTCTGCCAGTCAGAGGATGTAGACTTAGGTTGTCTTGGTGATGTGCCGCTGCCTTCCCTGAATGATGAAGCCTGTTGTAGCCTCACAGCGCCAGTTACTCTGGAAGAAGTTAAGTCGGCTGTTTTCAGTATGCATTCTTTTAAGGCGCCGGGCCCTGATGGGTTTCAGGCTTTCTTCTTTAAAGAATACTAGAAGATTGTTGGTTTTGATATTTGGACTATGGTTCGTCATGCGTTCTCTTGTTTGGATATGGATCCAAGGATGATGGAAACTCTTGTGGTTCTTATTACGAAGGTAGAAAACCCGATTTCCATGAAGGATTTCCGACCAATTAGTCTTTGTAATGTGGTTTACAAAGTTATAACGAAGGTCCTGGTCAATAGACTTCGTCCCCATCTCAAAGAGATTATTGGGCCCCTTCAAGGAGGGTTTATCCCGGGGAGAGGAACCCCAGACAACATCATTGTAGCACAAGAGGTTCTCCATTTCATGAAGAAGACAAAGTCAAAGAAAGGCACCCTGGCCTTTAAGATTGATTTGGAGAAAGCGTACGATAGAGTGGATTGGGGATTTCTGAAACAAACCCTGGTGAGTTTTGGCTTTTCTCCTCCGACAGTCAATCTGATTATGCGTTGTGTCACTGCTTCCTCACTGTCTATCCTCTGGAATGGGGATAGATTAAATAGCTTTACTCCGAGCAGGGGTCTTAAGCAAGGAAATCCTATATCACCGTATCTGTTTGTGTTGTGTATGGAGAGATTGTCCTGTTCTATTAATCAGCAAGTTGATAAGGGCTTGTGGAAGCCGGTTGCGGTTTCTAGAGGGTGTCCAAGAATTTCTCATTTGATGTTTGCCGATGATTTGCTTCTTTTCTGTAAAGTTGAAAAACAGCAAGTTCAAACTGTAATGGTAGCTTTGGAAAATTCCTGCAGAGCCTCTAGGATGAAGGTTAATGTGGAAAAATCTAAAGCGCTATGCTCCAGGAATGTTTCAGCGACAAGAAAAGAGATTTTCACTGGAGTCTCCTCCATCAGATTCGTCCAGAACTTGGGCAAGTATTTAGGGGTGAATCTTAATCACTCTCGGGTGTCACGCGCAACTTTCAACGATGTTTTGGACAAGATTCGGGGAAGGCTAGCCAGCTGGAAAGGGAGATTGCTTAATAAGGCAGGCAGACTCTGTTTGCTCAACTCGGTAGTGACTGCGATTCCTACTTATCGCATGCAAGTATCTCTCTTCCCTAAAGGGGTAACGAATAAGATAGAATCCATGATGCGAAACTTTCTATGGAAGGGTCAAGCTGATGGTAGAGGCCTGAATCTAGTTAACTGGAAAGTGTTGGTCACTCCTAAGAAGTTTGGAGGTCTAGGAATTAGAAATCCTTTTTGTGTCAATATTGCTCTTCTTGGAAAACTAGTTTGGCAACTTTTTCACCATCCCGACAAGCTATGGGTTCAACAGTTGACGGAGAAATACCATTCTTCTAAGGATGATTGTTTTAGTCGGTCTCGAGGAAGGGGATCTTATGTTTGGAAGAGTATATGTCGAGCTTGGGATATCCTGAAGGAAGGTTTTAGTTGGTGCATTGGGGATTTGGAACAGAACTTTTGGTTTTCTAAATGGAGAAGAGAGGGGCGACTGTGTCAGGAGATGGATTATGTTCACATTTCTGATTCGGATCTCAGGATCTTGGACCTTTGGTCATCTGGACAGTGGAACCTTGAGAATATCTATTCTCCTCTGAATCAGTCTCTGCAGAGCAACATTAACTCTTACAACCCAGATGTTCAAGCTGGTTCAGAGGTCGGTTGGTGTTGGACTGGTGCGTCCTCAAAGGTTTATGATGCTCATAGTGATTATTTGTGGCTCAATAAGAAGATGTTTAGTTGGGAGGATAGGGGTAATTGGCTTTGGCTTTGGCGTCAACATGTTCCAGAAAAGCACAAATTTTTTGCCTGGCTATGTCTTCGGGAGGCTCTTCCTACTGCTGCATTTCGTTTTAGGAGGGGCATTTCGCACACGGATAGCTGTCCACGATGTTTCTCAGGTCGGGAATCGGTTTTACATTGTATTCGGGATTGTCCAAAAGCCCAACTTATTTGGCAAGCTTTAGGGATCTCCGATCAACCAGTGGATTTGATGAGTTGGTTCTTACATAATAGCAAACAACGCCCCTTTAGATTCTTTTCTGGTCTCTGGTGGATTTGGTGTTCGAGAAATAACGAGATCTTTCATCCTCACGAGCATTGGACCACAGACAAGGTGATTGGTATGGCTTTGTCCTTAGAAAAGGAGCTCCGAAATATTTTTGAGTTGCAACGACTATCTATCCCCTCAACCATTAGTGACTCTTGGATTCCCCCCTCAGTGGGTACCTTTAAGATTAATTGTGATACTAGTTATCCTGGCAATGGTGCTCGAGTTGGTTTTGCTTGTGTTAGCAGAGATTGGAAGGGAATGTGGCAATGAGGCTGTCTGGGAACAATTGAGAGTCGTAGCATTTTGCAAGGAGAGTTGTTTGCTATTTGGAGAGGCTTTCTTTTAGCATGAGACTCGGGACAAAGAGACTATATGTGAGATAGACTGTGTGGAGGCTTTTACTATTGTCAATAATTTACAAGATTGCTCTGGGTTTATTGATCCTTTGGTGTTAAAAATCCGAAATATCATGTCTTGGAAATGGCGTGCTGATCTTCGATTAATCTTGAGAGATGCAAATACAGTAGCAGACATTATGGCAAAGACTGCAATGAGGACTATTTCTCCCCAAGTGGAGCTTCCATTGCCTTGGAAGGAGTTTGAGAGTAGTATTCAGCGGGACTGCCTTTCTTAAGCAGTTTCTTGTTTTTTTTTTTTTTCTTTCTTAGTTTTTGTTTTTTTTCTTTTAAGTCACAAAAAAAAACCTAAATAAAATTCAGACAAGAAGTTAAGAGAAAATATTTGAAAATTTCATTAGGGAATGAGAGTACATACTTCCGGTGGCGAAAATTGACATCTAAATATCCTCAAAATACAACAATTTGAGCCTGATGAGATTGATGTTGAACACTTGATCTACTTTTAAGTTACAACAGGTCAAAGAATTAATCAACTCAGGAAGCAACTACCTAGAATCTGACCAAGAAATAACCACACAGACACACGTTACACTTTAATATTCTGTTGCAAATGCTAACTGCTGAAAAAGCCCGGTCCAGCCCGAGAAAGAAGCTCCTTGCCAGCATCCTTACCCATCTCAATCATATCTTCAACAGCATATGGACCAACCCTCGATGTCTCTAGCACTGCACAAAGGGAAATCAAGTCAATTATGGGTTGTGGAAAGATTTTAAATAGTAGGCAAACGTATGAGGAGGATCAAATTACCGCGAGTTCCATCTGGTGAAGCAACTAGTCCTCGGAACAAGCAATTACCATCCTCATTTCTGCAAGCATAACCGGCGATAGGAGTGCGGCAAGACCCATCCAAAGTCGTGAGGAAGGCCCTTTCGCAGACAACCGCCAATCTTGTTTCTTCATGATTCAATGAAGCAATGTATTCTGCCTGTACAACCGAACCAACCAAAATGACGTGTGAATATTGAGCAATAAAATGAGTAAAGAACTAACTATTCTGATGTTCAATACATGCCAGCCTCTTTTTTTATATGTCCTGAGCAGGAATTATGTAACAAAAACACAGAGAAACCATAGAAGATGCAACATGACATGATTAATATGTTGAAAACAAAAAGGTTAAACTGTAGTTGAAGTCTCACCATTTTATCATCATTACTTCTACAGGCTATTCCAATTGCACCTTGAGCAACTGCCGGAAGCATGTCGTCAATTGATAGGGTTGAAGTCACATTTTCCGTCATGTTTAAGCGCTTGAGTCCAGCTAATGCCAATAGTGTAGCTTGGACAACCCCCTCATTGAGTTTTCTCAACCTTGTTTGAACATTGCCGCGGAAATTTTCCTGAACCTAAGGTAACCAAAACAACAGTTTTATAAGAAGACTGAAGTTTTAAGAAAACAAGCAATGCCACTCCACAATCTTAGAATAACACTACCAAGAATGGCATTCTTTATTACTCTGCAGTCACAAGCATCAAGCCATGCCTGTGAAGGTGACACAACACGACACTAACTAATGCCTTGCTTAGTTGCAACATCCACAAATGATTGCTTTAAATGCTTTGATCAAAAGTTAAGTCACCTAAAGGAAAGTAAAAGTACATCATCATATGAAGCAATAGCTTTCTCCATTGCACATGCCTTCAGATTTCAGAAACATTTTTAAAATATGATATATGTACCGGGTGTCAGCATATGAACACTTAACACCTTGGCACCATGTGATTCATTGCCACTTTGCTTTTTTATTTTATTTTGAGAATGCATGTTGAACCTTCAAAAATAATAAAACTGATTAACCATAACTCCCTATTTTAAACACTAATAAACCAATTAAAGTTTTTTCCAAGTTATGGAGACTCATAGGACAAGACTCCTTACTGATATTTAAAATCATTTGCAGAGAACACCCATTTAAGTAATCTATTAACGTTAATTTATTTAACTATATAGTGTAAATAATAATGTTCTTTCATCCTGTTGGGATAATGCGTATGAGAGAAAACTAGCTTACATTTAGGGATGGATATCTGTGGAGTATCTGTGACTTCCGTCTTAGCGAAGCAGTACCAACAACACTTCCAGAGGGTAAATCAGCTAGAGAAGTTGCAGACAATGATATGAATGCATCTCTAACATCTTCACGCTCGAGATTACATGGTAAAATTGTTCCGTCAGGTAAGTACGTAGGCACGTCCTTCATTGAATGGACAGCGATGTCAACTTCACTGTTCAAGAGTGCCTCATCTATTTCCTTGGTGAACAAGCCCTTCCCTCCAATGTCTGCAAGTGGTTGAGAGAGTATTTTGTCACCTGTTGTTTTTATTATTACAATCTGAATAGCCCCCTCTTCGGCTAGCTCCGAATGTGATGCCATGAGTTTATCTCTCGTCTCATATGCCTGAGCCAGAGCTAGGGGACTGCTCTACGCATAAAAAACACACAGATAACCCAAAATGAAGCATGAATCAGAGAACACTTGATTGAATATATGGCTAGTAATATATGGAATATGGGTAAGAAATAAACATACAAATTCCACAGCCCAAGAAACAAAGATTGCTTTGTTTTTAAACCATTGATTCTAGACCAATCATATCTATAGATATGAAGTCAAACTATATCTATCAACTGCATTGATTAGTTCATTTTACATCTCTGGAATGTCTTTTAAGAAACTGAAACATTCCAATCTCTCTAATAGTATCCATGTATTTTTGCAAAATAAAGAGAACCAAATATCAAGCTGAATAATCCATTTCACAAGCTAACCGACTTGTTAAAGATCCATCATAGTATAATTTATGATTACATTGCATAGTTGTCTTCACCAATAAATGACATGGTATACAGTTCTACAATCATTTTCATTTTTAATGAGGTTGGATCCCAATTGGAAACTTAAAAAAAAAAAAAAAAAAAAAACCATCATACACACTGCAACCATGGACAAGTATGATCCACATACTAAGTTTTATTCTTATCAAAGAGAAAGGCTTTATCGTGCTAGCATTTATATAGTAACGTTTCAAAATAATCCCACAAAAGTATGAAGTCAAATCCGATAACCCAGCAAAACAGTGAGCCCCGTTAAAATAAAACCCAGAATCCCAAAAGAAAAAAAAAAGATCCAAAATTTATAAGATTGAGCTACACCCAGGAGCAGAAATTTATAGAAGAAATGGAGAAAAGGAATACCTTCCACGGGTTCCAATTCTGATGAGTGCAACCTTAGTCTGCTGAGTTTGTTGCTCAACGGCAACGGAGGCTTTGGTGACCCCAACGCGGAGCTTTGTGGAGGCTTTGGAGAAGGCTGAAGTTTTGAGAGATGGCAAAGCCAGCGCTGAATTGGAGAAGGAAGAGCCATGGACATGGCCATTGAGCGTTGATGGTGCAGAGGAACAACAAAGGGTCTTCATTTCGAAGAGAGCACACAACATCAGCTTCGAGTGCCTTACTCTTATTAGCTGTTTTGATGATATAATGTGTTATAGATAAAGTTCTTGCGCATTAATATTTTAATAATTCACATATTTGCTCTATTATTATTCCTTACTCATCCTCCGTCTACAAATAAGAATACAAATAAATAAAATTTTAAAAAAATCTCCCAATAATAATAATACGAGTTAAACTCTAAAGTAGTCTTTGAGATTCACAAAATACATCGATTTAGTCCTTGATTTTTCAATTGTACTAATTAAGTCTTTCAAATTGAAAAAAATGCATCAACGTGGTTCCCCTCATATTTTTCGATGATATTCCTTGCCAGCGGGAGTGACGTGGCGAATGAGTGCCACGCTGGAATGTGTAACAGTTGGTTGATGTGGCAAATGAAAGTTTAAACTAGGGGTGTCTGCGGATCGGATCGAATCGGATATGGCCGAAAATTCGATCCGATCCGCACAATTTCTATCGAATCGGATCAGATATGATATCCGCACTTTTTAGTGCCGGATCCGATCCGATCCGCACATTTGCGGATCGGATCGGATCGGATATCGGATATATCCACATGATTAAACCTTCTCTTTCTAATCATATTTCTATGTAAAAATATTTCGATAAAAATATTTCTTTCATACTTTTAAACTTATTTATTCCTAAAATATCTTTAATCAAACTCTCTCTAAATAACAAAAATAAAATAATACAATATATGAATAATAATTACTAACTAAAACATACAAACAAGTAAATATAATACCAAACATATATATTTATTTATTTATTAATTATTATAATGCGGATCTGCGGATCGGATATGCGGATGTAGAGCAGATATCCGCGATCCGATCCGCAAAGGGTGCGGATCGGATCGGATCCGATCCGATCAATTTGCGGATCGGATCGTATCCGCAATTTTCAGATCGGATGTGGATATTTATCGCGGATCTGCGGATACGATCCGATCCATGAACACCCCTAGTTTAAACCCCAATTTGGTCCATAATCCCTTTTTAAACCCTAACTCAGAATTAGTGCAGCACTTCTTCGTCCTCATAATCATCTTCTTCTTCTTCCCTACTCATTCTCGTACCAATTGCTTCTTCTTCATCATTATGTAGTAAATAATAATAATTTCTTCGTAGTTCTTTTTTTTCCCTTTTGATTTCTTCGATCCTTTTATTTTTATTTTTCTCAGCTCAATTTTATGGTTTCGATTTTGGAAACTTTCTTTTATTTAGCGTCAATTTTGTGTTTGTTCTTTTGAGTGTTTGATAAATTTTGCATCTTTTTTTTTTTAATATATCATTCAAATGCTTATCGGTTTTCAAGTTTGTTTTAATTTATTCATTTTTAAAAAGAATTTATTAAATTTTAATGCTCGGCAGCTTGACAAAAGAGAAAAAAAGACACAAAATTTGTGCATGAAATGCTCAATTTTTTAATTTGTGATTATGAAAATGAATTTTAGGAAGCATGAGTTTCTATGTTAGGAATTGGGATTTTGTGAATAGTTTCCATATAGGACCGTGTGTGGCAATAGAAATAAGCAATCAAGAAGCCTTTGATATTAATATAAGTTCATTCATGTATGAACCAAGTTTGATTTTCTGTTTGTAATATTTATTATGTTGTTATGAATTATGATGGAAAATATTAGTATTATTATCTGCAGATTTATTGTTCTTCCATGTGGGGATAATGATGATGGCTTCAATGTAAAAAACCAGCTAAAATCTATCTCCATTTTGTTCAACTTTGGATATGTGCTGATATTTGGATCAAATTCCCTTCTAATTAATGATTATTGGGGAACAAGAGATCGGTCCCTCAAAATTGCCGTTGGCTTTGGAGTTCTTGGCAACTACCGTGAGGAAAGAAGCTTTTTTCCATCGCCGCCAGCTCTGTCGCCGTCTGTGAAAACCGTCTGATCTCAGCCGTCAACCACGGTTTATGTCTAGTAAATTGAACAGCCCAATTCAAACCCAGATGGCTGTGGCAGTGATGAGGAGCCCTTTAAGCACGAAGTACTGTGGGGGCAGATCCAATTCCTGTTCATAGTGGGCTTGGGGGTGCTTACTATTTCTTGAATAGCCGTGGTGAGAATGCAGCAATTGTGAAACCAACTGATGAGGAGCCTTTTGCCTCAAACAATCCGAAATATTTTGTTGGTAAAGCTCTTGGACAACCAGGTCTGAAGCGCTCGGTTCGGGTGAGGAAAACAGGGTTCAGGGAGGTTGCTGCTTATCTTCTTGACTATGAACATTTTGCAAATGTGCCTCCCACTTTCTTGGACGTGCAGATGAAGGAGAGGGAAGTTCTATGCGATCAACCATAAGGAGGTCAAGTCATAGCAGAAGCAAAGCCAACCATCATCCAACCAGCAAAGCAATGGGTACGAGAAGAAGAAGAAGAAGATTATGATGAGGACAAAGAAGTGCTGCGCTACTTCTGAGTTAGGGTTTAAAAAGGGATCAGAGACCAAATTAGGATTTAAACTTTCATTTGCCACATCAACCAACTGTTACACACTCCAGTGTGGCACTCATTCGCCACGTCACTCCCACCGGCAAGGAATATGACCGGAAAATATAAGGGGGACCACGTTGATGCATTTTTCCAATTTGAAGGATTTAATTAGTGCAATTGGGAAGTCAGGGACTAAATCGATGCATTTTGTGAATCTCAGGGACCACTTTGAAGTTTAACTCTAATAATACATGCTATTTCAATATATTATTCCTTTAATTTAGAAAAAAGAGGAGTTTTTAAATTTAGAAAAAAAATATCATTTTTAACACAAATATCTCAGTGAGATAACATGACTCTTTCGTTATATTTGTTATTAATTTGTAAGGTTTTGCTACTGTGTAGATTACAAAATTCTTCTACATATGTAGAATATAACGTGCTAAGCTCTTAGAAATGATTGTTGCAAGATTGGACCAGTAAGACTGTGTTTGTTTACAGAGACAGCACATTGAGACATGGACACTGAGATCATATTTGACAAAGGAGACATTGACAGAGACAGTATGTTCAGAGACACTAAATTAGAGTCCATTTGAAAAGGAGCAGAAGCTATTTTTTTTTTTACTTTTGGATTATGAAAAGTCACAATCTGCGTATTTGGTACCATTTTAAAAAAAAAAGCTTTTAACTTCTGAAAAGTTAATTTACAACTTTTTGAAGAAGTAGAAATATATGACTCATCTGCTTCTCGATAAGTCATTCTACCACTTCTTTAAAAAAATTAATTTCAAAACAAAAAAAATCTACTTTCCTTCTTGAGTGAAAAATATTGACCCTTCACCATCATTTTCATGCAAGGTCTATTAGAAGCACTGGTATTCCATCATCATTCCACCATCATTCTCACACAATGTTACAAACCTCACCATTTTCACGTAATAATTCATCTGATGGAAGTATTGATCCTCCACCATCATTTTCATTTTCAAACAATATTGCATCTGAATAACTTACTGCATATATTCCTTCTAAGTATTTTTGTTATAATTTTATCACTCTATTTTTTATTATTAAATTTGTATTTAACTATGATATGAAATTTCAGTTTTAATTTTATTTTTTTCACATGTGATTTTATAGCTTGCTATTATTTTCATAGTTAATTATAGCAAATTCTTGACCTCAATCAAGGAGAAGGGTGTTCTAATAGGAGTAAAATAAAAAATAGCAACAAAATATACATTAACACACATTTTATATTTATTTTTTATTTTCACCTACCATATCATACATAATATTAGTGATTAGGTTATGTAAAATCAACATTCAATATTAGAAAGTATTTGTTATCATCGTTATTTTAATATTCATTCTCTTCTGTAAAAAAAAATTATTTTTTGAGTTATTTATAAGTACTTTTATAAGTACTTCAAATTAAGTACTTTTATAACTAAAAATCCAAACACAAAATAATTTATTTATAAGCTACTGTTAATAAAAATCCTTATGCTTTGAACTCTTTTTCCAAAAGAACTTATTTAAGTTATTTTTCCAAACTGGGCCTTAGTGTATTTTGTGTCCATCCTGATAGGAAGGACACAAGGACACAACTTATTTTTCATTCTTTTTTTCATTATTTTTGTTATTTTTTCATAATTATATTCTTTTATTATTATATTTTTCATCTCAAATTTTTTGAATGAAAAGAAATGAGAATAAATTAGATTTTCATAATTTGTTCTAGTTTATCACCAAATAAAATACAAGAACACAAAATTTTGTGTCTCTGTCCATCAGTGTCTTGCCTTCTCCTATTCTCAGAAACAAACGCAACCTTTAGAACGACAATTTTGAAATAGTGGGGCCTAGTAACTAGTGAAGATATATGTTTTGTTGGTCATTAGTGTTGCTTTGTAAAGTAATTAACCATGTGATAAAGTAATTAACAGAAGAAAATAAATATTTTTAAATATTTTTATTTGTGTGTAATGATCGTTGACACTTTATTTCAGTCTGCTTCTTTTTTTTATTTTTATTTTTTGTTTCGTAGATAATAAAACCATTGCCATTGAGGAAGTATGTTATATCACCATATTGTTATTAGATGTTACTAACGCATATTCTAAAAATTTCATAAAAAAATACACAATTAAATTTGTATATTTTTAATATATTAAATATATTAAAAATTTTAAATATTTTATTAGGATAAAATATATTTTTGTTTCTAATATTTGTGATTTTTTTTAAAATATCCTTATTATTTAGTTACATTTAATTTTATTTCTAACGTTTTTTATTTGTATCAAAATTATCCCTAAATGTTAACTTCATGTAAAATATTAGGGATAAAATTAAAAATTTTTACGGATAGTTTTGACAGAAATAACTTAAGGACAAAATTGAATGCACTGAAAATGTTAGGGACAAAATTAAATAAAATTAAATGTTAGAAGTATTTTTAAAAAAAAATTACAAATGTTAAGGACAAAAATTATACTTTACTCTTTTATTATTATGCTCTTAAATCCGTTATTACTTATCAGGATATAACTTTTTTAAGAATAAATAGTCAAATTCATCCTTGAAATATCACTCATTCTCTAAATTAGTTTTTGAAAGATTTTTTAATCAACTTTATTATTAAAAATTTTAAATTAGTCACATTAGTCATGCCGTCATTTTCGTTACAAAAAGTGTCAAAATTTACTTATGTGACACATTAAGTAATACCACGTCGACCATAAAATTTACTGATGTGACACATTAAGTGATACTACGTTGACCGCATCATGCACTTGGCAATCCTAATTAGCTTCTAACATGATAAGTTTATGCAATTAAATGAAATCAACTCTAAATTAAAAAGGATCTTGAGATATTGAAAGTTTTCAATTTGAAATTAATTTGATCTAATTTTATAAATATATTATGTTAGTAATTAATTAGAATTATCAGGTATGTACTGTGGTATCACTTAACGTACTATATTAACAAACTTTGATGCCATAAGTAACAGAAATGAAGAAAAACTAATGTGACTAATTTAAAATCTTTAAAAGACAAATTTAATTAAAGAATCTTTTAAGAATTAGAAAAATAAATAATTTTTTAGAAACAAAATTAATCATTTATTTATTTTTTTAAAATCTATTTAGGCTTATTACATAGTAATACTAAAACAACACATCAATTTGTACAAATTTTTAAATAAGTAAATGATGCAAAATTTAATTCTGAGACGTCAATATTTGTATAGTTGGATGCAAATGAAAAAAAAATCAATTTTGTTAAGAATTATTATGCTAAATTAATACAAAGATTCTTATATTTTATTAAATTCGTAAATAAATCTCTATACTTCACAAATTTGTAATAAGATTTTTATACTTTGTAATAGTTTTTAATTAGACTTTAGTTGTCATGAAAAAGTTTTTTTTTATTTTAATATTCTTAAGTATACATACTTGTAAGGATTAAATTGAAAATTTGTAAATAATAATGGAGTTTAGTTTTAATGTATCAATAGTATGGAAATTTTTAATTATATTAGATGTATATAAAAATAAGTCATTAATAGTTACTAGTATAAAATATATATTTAAATACAAAATACATATTAAAAATAAATTAACAACACATATATTTATATACAAATACATAGTGTGGTATATACATAATATTTTTTAAAATATTTTATACGATCATCCAATTAAATTTATGTGTTTAAATATATTTCAAAATGTTGTTTCATTTGTTGAAGTTAAAAACTTGATACAAAAAGTTACAATTTAGGTGTATGGGTATAGGTTTTAGGGTTTTTGGCTAATAAATTAGGGTTTAGAGGTTAGGATTTAGGATTTGAAGAGTACGGTTTAGAGGATGAGAGTTAGGATTTGTTTCAGGGTTATTAGAGTTTAAGTTTGATGATTTGTAGTTATTAGTGAAGGATTTAAGGTTATGGTTTAGAGTATTAGTTTAGAATTTCGGTTTATTAGGAGTACGGTTTAGAAAGATAACAGTTTAAAGTTTATGGTTTAGAATTTATAATTTAGAATTATTCTTTAAGGGGTTTGAGATTATTAGTTTAGGGTTTAAAATCTAGGAGTATTACTTTAGGCTAAAGAGTTTAGAAGTATATATTTCTCGGATTTAGGATTTATGGTTGATGATATAAGATTCACAACTTAGGTTATTGGATATTTCAGATGATGGTTTAATTAGGGATAATAGTTTTATGTAGTGATTCATAGTTGTTACGATGGGTAACAGGAGATTAATGGGTTGGACTCGTTGGGTTGGCCCAATCGTCTGAGGAAGGAAGCCTCCGAGCGGGTTCGTGTCTTTGGGGGCCTCCGTCCGACTTGCGAGTGTGAGAGAATGGGGGTGGTACCTGCAAAGACACTCTGATGCCTAAGTTAGCAAGGGTGTAAGCAGGTCTAGAGAGTATTGGGACTTAGTAATACCTGAGGGGTGTTCAGTGTATTTATAGTGGTGAGCCAATAACCACCGTTGAAGTAGTTCCACTTTTAAAGGGGGATAGCCGTCCCTTTATCTTAGGGAAGTTGGGATATGGCTTCTGGAAGTGGGTTGAGAGATTTTATGGGCAGTTACTCATTTGAATGAGTGTTATCTGCCAGCTAATCCTCGTCTCCGACTTCTAATAAGCAAGTCGTGGTAAGAACCGACCTCGGTGCAGAATGTGGATCAATCCTTTTGGATTGGGCCTCTCATTTGTTTCCGGGCCTTGACGTTGGATCAGGGTATGAACAATAGTAAATTTATTTTTAAAAAAAATTCACTTGATAAAAATTATTAAATTTTAAGGATGAAAATGGTTTTATTATCTTTGAAATAAAAAAATTAAAAAAAGGACCAAAAAAAGGTATCAACGATCATTACACACAAATAAAAATATTTTAAAATATTTATTTTCTTCTGTTAATACCCCAAAATAATTATCATTATCAAATGGTTAATTATTTTACAAATTAACATTAGTGAATAGTAACTTACAAATTACAAAATCTATATTTTCACTAGTTACTGGCCCCACTATTTCAGAAGTTGTCATCCTAAACTGACCCAGTCTTGCAACAATCCTTCCTAAGAACTTAACACGTTGCATTCTATATGTATAGAAGAATCTTAAATTGAAAAGAAATATTCTTATCTTTGTTAAGGGATTTTTTTTGTCAAAGAATTATTTATCTATTTTTTTGTGTATAAATATTTTGTGTTTAAATATCACTCTAAAAAAATATTATTTATCTTGTCATATTGCTAGTAAACTTTAAGATTTACAATTAACATTATCCGTTACTATTTATACTGAAATAAACAAGATAAATATATTCTTAACAAATAAATTTTTGACTAATTTAATGTCAAAATAACGTTATTTTGTGTGAATAAATAAGAACAAATAGGTTTCTGATTAATTCCTCAGTGATAATATGACACTTACCAATTAATTTAATAGCCTAATGTGTCGGTTAAATAATTTATGTTATAAGTTAACAAAGATAACAGATAAATTGTATTGTCTCACAAAGATTATAGTCGGAGTTAAAGTAGATCTTTCTTAATAAGAGGCAGTGTTATAAAAAGATTATCTTATTAAATTTATATAAGAGAATATAATTATGTTATGTGTACATAAAAATTTAATTATTAAATTAATTATTTATATAAAATATATATTAAAATATAAAATTTATATAAAAATATATAAAATAACATATTTATTTATAACTAAATACATATATTATAAATAAATATATGATAATTAATTTTTAATATACATGTACTATTTTTAAAAATAAAATGTAAGAGAAAAATAAAAAAATTAAAAAATAAAATAAAATTGATTTTTTACTAATGTATTCTCTTTTTTAAAATTTATTATCAAAATATCATTTTTTAAAATTAATTATTTAAATATTTTTTTGTTAAAGTGAATTAATTTATTATTTTTTAATTATAATTAATTATTGTAATATAAAAAAATAATATTAAATATTTAATTTGAAAAAATGACATTTTAATTTTTAAGTTTTCGAAAATGTGGCAAACCCATAAAATTACTTCAATTATATAGATTTTGATTAAATAAAAAAGGGTTATGCTAGATGTACACTAAAATTAATCACTAAAATTAATTATTAGTATAAAATACATGCTAAAATATAAATATATATTAAAAATAAATTAAACTAAAGATGTATTTATATACAAATATATTAATGGCTGATTTTAGTGCCTGATTTTAGTGTACGAATACTCGAATAGCATTTCCTAATAAAAAATAGGGAAAATTGTAAATACGGAATAGGGTGGCCCCGCCCCAGCCCTAGATAAACCCCGATGGATACAAATAACATACAACGCATGAATCTTAATAACACCGGTCTCGCTCACTTCGCCACCGACCTCACCTCAGCCAAACTCACTTGAACCGAACCACCACGATGCAGGGTAACGGTGCCGATGGAGAAGCCTTGGATTTCGAGCCTGAGGACGACGACCTCATGGACGAGGACGCCGCCGCCGATGCTGACGCTGACCCCCGCGCTCCTCCTCCTAAGCTCAAGTCCGCCATCACCGCCGGCGCCTCTTCCTCCCTCTCCACCCCTAAGAAGACCAAGGGCCGCGGCTTCCGTCAGGACTCCGATCCCAACCGCAATACCCGCCTCCAGGGCTCCGATTTCGACTCCCTTGCCACCGAGGGCGGTCCTGGCCCTCAAAGATGTTAGTCCCTATTCTCTCTCACTCTCCCCTAGGGTTAGGGTTTCGCTTTCCTATTTCCTTCCTTATATTAATCTGTTGTTGTTTCGTTCTCACATTTCTGTTGTATGTTTTAATTGAATGCTTTTTTTTTGTGCGCTTCGATTTGTTTTTGGAACGTTGTGTTTGGTTCAGCCATTGAAGGATGGATTATTCTGGTGACGGGCGTGCACGAGGAAGCGCAGGAGGATGATTTGCAAAACGCTTTTGGAGAATACGGAGAGATTAAGAACTTGCATTTGAATCTCGACCGTCGCACTGGTTTTGTCAAAGTAAGTGATAGTGCCTCTTCTCAACGCAGTCCATAGCAATATTATCGCCAATATTTTGTCAATGTGCTCCTAGTTTTGAAGTGATATTTTAACAATCCAATTTGGTTTGCTGATTCAAATATTTGGTATTCTGATTTACCTTTGGCCTTTTATTTTTCATGTCACGACTCATTGCATGTATTTTGTTTTGCTGCATGGTCAATTATTGCCCCCAAACATGTACTTGGGGCAGCCAATGACTGTTAATCTGTCTCTTATAGTTGCATATGTGATTTGGCTGCATTCTATCACAAAATTTCCTCAAATTGATGGTTGCGAAGGGAGAAAGATAGGACCATTCCTAACGAAGTATGAGTTGATGCTGCTATTGTTTTTGTTTATTGGGAAGAGGAGGATATGTAACACTGTTTGTCCCTATCTTTTCTTTCATCTCATCTTATTAACTAGGAGGACATCTGACACTCTTGTTTCACCTTTTGATTTAATACTGACTGATTTTGGTAATAGCAAATTTTCTCTTCCACGTGCACTGTTTCTTAGTGCTGATGTTTATTTTGATTTTAGGGTTATGCCCTGATTGAATATGAGCGTGCTGAGGAAGCTCGTAATGCCATAGAGAATTTGAATGGATCCGAGCTTCTCACACAAACCATTTACGTAGACTGGGCATTCAGCAGTGGACCTATTAACGAATCAGCGAGAAGAAAGAATGCTAGGTATGTTTCTAAATGTTTGATCTGGTCTGCGTATTACTTTCTGTTTGGTATTTTCCATAATAGTCCTGTGTAAAGGATATCTTACACTTTTGTAGGTTGGGGTTAATAGAAGTTGAAATGCATATGTATATATAACTTTCTCCTTGGTAAAGGGATTGAAAAACGAAAATATGTTGTATTTCCTGTACTGTGCACTATTTAAGTTAAGAAGGTTTGAATTTCAGTTTTCCAGAATTTGTTTATCGGGAGGTTCCCCTGCTGTAAATTTATTTATTTCTGAACCTACTGGTGTTAACTTTGACTGGCTGTTTTATTTCTCCCAAGTGATTCAATATTTGGCACTTTGACATTTTGCAGACCAACTCGTGAGCGACGCTCAAGGAGCCCTCGCAGGAGATATTGACATGGTGTGTATTGATTACATGATTGTGTTTTGTGTGTGGATCCTTAAATTAGCGGCTTTATTCGAATTGTGGAAGATTTTTCCAATGTTTGTGAGGCAAAAAATTACATATTTGTTGTTGGGAGGATTCTTACTAATACATCCCTTGTTGAATGATATTAATTTTTAGCTTAGTTTATCTTTGCGTATGGAGTTTAATATACTGCATTGTAGTAATGTATCCTGTTTTTGCTTTTGGTACATGTAATGGCATTATGTTGAGGAATGTATGATTGCCTTTGGATTGCAACAATGTTTGTTACATGGGTGATGTGCAGATGAATGTTTCGATGCATGCATTTCCTTTTCCCATATACTAGGTCCAATGTGTAACGCCAGGCTATTAGTTTGGTGGCACTGGAGAATTTCTTCTCATGATTGAGAAACTTAGGTAATGCCTACTAATTAAACTAAATATTTTCAACTGTTGAAAGGTTGGTAACTTTCAATTGAATAAGAAAAAATTGCTTCAAAGCACCAAATTTTTTGTGGGCGGGTTCTCTTCCATAGATTGAGATTTAGTTCACAGGAGGGCCCTGACCCGATGGAAAGTAATTTTGTTTTTAAAGGTTCTTTGATTTTGGAACTACAAAGAATTTGATATCGAATGCTTTTGTCTAGCCGTTTGTCCTGGATTTTCAATGAGAATTACGAGCCCGTTTGGGAGGGGTTGGTTATTTTTCAACTAGTTGGTTTTAAGTTGGTTATATCCTAGTTAGTTCTCTAGCAGGATTGATTTCTCTAGTATATAGAGTGAATACCCCACCCGGCTCCTAATAATTACTTCGAAAAGACGAGGCCCTCAAGAAAAAAAATACCCAATTTGGTCCCTGATATTTTTTTTTGGGATTGATTAGCTTCTGTGCCAAAAAAAATATTGACTTTTTTTTGGCACAGGGGTCTCGTTGTCTTTTCAAGGTAATTGTCAGGGGCCGGGTTGGATTTTTTTTTTGTTAAGGGGTTCTTTGTCTTTCGAGGTAATTGTCAGAGACTATTTTAGGTTTTTCTCTTATATATATTATAAACAGAACACAATAGTTGAATGATTCACATTTTTTTGAATAAAAAATAAATATAGAAAACATGACAGCAAGCGATAAATAAAGACAGAAGCATGTAATTTCTTTATTTCTTTAATAATCACTTTGGCTTTGGGTTCTAATTTGTACTTTTCACTTATAAGTATTTTATTTTTTAATAATAAATAAAAGAAGGGATTTTAGGACGGGGGATTTTCATTAGGTCCCTTTTCATTACATACAAAAGGACTTGTTTATTGTTTATTAATTGCTTTGATTTGATGTAATTTGAATTTTATTGAGATGAAATTTAAATTTATGCTATTTTACATCAAATATTATTTACATTCTTTTTTTTTTTAAACGGGAATATTATCTACATTTCTATAATCTCTACAAGAGTGTTGGATCTTAGCAGTAATTTTTTGTTGGGTCAGATATATTAGCAGCCCTTCTAATATTCATAAGCAAAAGGCTACACTTTGGGCTAATGAAGTTATCTGGGAAGAAAAATATTATTTTAGCAATAAAAGATAATCACCTAAAAAAATAAAACATAATCTTGACAACTAATAATGGAAGGATAAATTATTTAAATTGTTCTTAGTTAAAAAAGATAATGTAAATAATTTTTTTAATGGTTAAGCGTCAAATTTAAAAAAACATTTTTCTTATTCTAAAATCCAAAGAATAGCATATTAAAAAAAGGTGATTATAATTCTTAAAAAAAAAAAAGCTGGAGCTACTAATCTAGGAGAGGACTTGAAAAAGAGTTAGTGGAGGCTCTTACCAAGGGGAGAAGGTGAAGGAAAAAAAAAAAAAAAGTTGAAGAGTACATCAAATTTAAATGGGTGTTAACCCTTAGAAGGATGTTGTGATTTTTAAATATGGTCAAAAGAACCAATTTATAGCAAATAAATGTTGATATAAATATAATTTTATAGTATTAATTTTAATTTAAATTGGATTGATGTTAATGTAATTTGGGTTTAAATATTTTTTATCAAAAATTATTTTGGAAAAATAGATATTGTTTGAACAATGTTAACTAAAATCATGTTAGAAAATAAAATTATCAAAAGAACATAATTTATGTTATTATTTATATTTTTTATAATTTACTTTTTATAATAAAATAAAATATATTTTAAAAATATAAATATTATTTTATAATTTAAAAAATAAAATAATTTATATGTATGCAATCTTCAAAAAATATGAAATTAATATTAAAATTTATTTCAAAAAATTGTATTATATTATCAATTTATTTAAAATACTATTAATATTATTTTAAAAATATAAATTTATGCATACAAAGTACTCAATTTTACCATACTTTTAGTTTCAAATTAACAATTTAAAAGTCATTGTTATACTATTAAGAAGTATTTTGATAAATAAAAAGGGTTAAAATAAAAGGCAAGTGTAATATCTAATTTTATTTAGGTTTAATTACTTTGCTAATCCTTATAGTTTTGTAAAATTTTCAATTAGGTCCTTATACTTTTTTTTCTTTTAATTGAGTCATTGCACCAAAATTTATTTTTTAATTGAGTCTCTACACTTTTTTTTTATTTAGGTCTCTGTACCAATTCTTTTTTTTTTTTAGTTGGGTCCCTATAAAATTAAGTCAATTACTACTAAGAGGGACTTAATTGGAAAAAAAAATTTGGTGCAGGGACCCAATTAAAAAGAAAAAAAGTATAGGGGCCTAATTAAAAATTTCACGAAACTATAGAGACCAACAGAGTAATTAAATCTTTTATTTATTGTGAACCGTAATTGATTAATGTTAAAAGAATAAAAATTTACTTTAGCCTAATGTGGATTAGGATAAAAATTTCAGAAAAAAAAATTAAGGAAAAAAAAATCAAACACCAATCTTACGGTTTTTTTTTTCAAAGTCAGATAATTTCATGAAAGGAACATATAGGTGTCTATATATGGGACAAATAAAAGAAATGGAAGACTCCCAACGCTCTATTATAGAAGTAATATCATATAATAATCTAATAAGAGAAATAAAAAAGTAAAGTGCTCATCACTTAAGAAGTGAAAATTTGTTGAAACTCTTTCTGCAGTTTCAAAGCCGACACCATTATCTCTTCTACACTAGTTAATACATTATCAAAGATGAACATGTTCCTAACCTTCCATAAGGACCAGCTTAAAATCACCATCATTATTCTCTGAGAGGAGCCATTGGATTGGGTATGCAAGACTCCCATTCTCAAGTTCCACTCAATATAGAAATCAGAGTCTTCGGTGCTCCTTCTAGTAGCTAGTAAGCCCATTTTTGACTAAATTTCCTTTAATTTTACACAATGGAAGATGCAATGATTGATTGTTTCTGGAAATTGTAGGCATCTTCGACAGATAGGTTGAATCGATGGGATGCGATGATGAAGCTTTTGCAGCACTGGAAGCTTTTCATGGAAGCTCCTTCAGAGAAAAATCTTAATTTTTCCTGAGATTTTCAGCTTCCACAGTCTGATTACTAGCTTTCTTTAGTTAGCTTATAGCTCTTATGCCTTGGCTACCATATCGGACAAAGAAGAGGATTCTACGCAACAATAGAAAACACCAAGGCTTCGGTCGCCCCGGCTCCCCTGTCATCAGGTCACCAACTTCCTTGACCTTCCGGTACTGGGCAGGCGTCAGCCCCCATACATAGTCTTACAACTTTGCGGAGACCTGTGTTTTTGGTAAACAGTCGCCCGGGTCTGGTCACTACGACCCCCTTTGTGAGGGGGCACCCCTTCTCCCGAAGTTACGGGGCTATTTTGCCGAGTTCCTTAAGCTGCCTGCTCGAATCAACATCCCTCTACGAGTTTCCTCATTCCTGTGGTTGTTCTCTTTCCTCTAGGCTAGAGAATATCTTCTTTCTATATGTATTTATTATTGCCCCCCGTAGGAGTCCGGGCCGTGTCTCAGTCCCAGTGTGGCTGATCATCCGAAAAGTTCGTTAGGGCTCGGTGAGAATCTTACCTACCTTCCTTTTCCCCTGTTGTCTTGTCTAGCTTTAAAATAGAACTTCTCTAGCGCCTCAAAGAAAAAGGGCTCCGTAACTCCTTTCACACTAAGCTAATTCAAGTGCACTAAGCAAAATGAACCCTAAAGTTTCAGCTGCTATCCATGACAAGGTGGTATCAGAGCCTTGCTTCGAGGAAGCCTGGTTCGAGCTTGGTTCGTGGGAGCGAGACTACTTGTGGGCAAGCATGTCTGGCATGACTGAGGAAGTTGCTATCAACATGTATGGAAGGGGAATCCCAACCTCCTCAGCAGGGAAGCAAGAAGGGACGAGGTCATAGTAAGTGCTGAGGACCTTGCTTGCTAGTCTATCTGTGAAAGTTTCTGCATTGGAGGCTGAACATCTACGAGCCAGCCGTCTTCAAGACATTACGTGAGAAGGAGAAATGCTGGTAGTACCTCTTCACAAGAGGATCAGACCAGATCCAAAATAGCGTATGAAATGATTATGGTCTATCTAGTACCAATGACTCCGCGATGATTACATCCCAGCAAATGGAGGAGCAAGTTATGGAACAAGCAACAGCTTTCGCGCGAAAAAGTTTTCTTGCTGGGTCTCGCCTGCACATTTTTGGGTTTGACCTTTCGTCCCTTAGTCTCACTATGTTCAACTAAGCTACTTTGTCCCTAGAACCAACTCTTATTGTGTATGAGATCGCCTGGCTATTTGTGTATGATTGAATCTTGTCCCGAGGGTAAAAAAAATTTCTTATATTAAAAAAATTAGGCTCGAGATAAGAAGTTGAAATTCAAAGAAAGTCAAATGGCAGAACAAGGGGATGTACTTGTATTTCTCTATTTTTCATCGAGATTGGCTTGGTCTTCAGTTAATGTTAATAAAGGACTCAAAAATAAGTCCCTAACCATTATTGTACCGGTAAAGTGACGTCGTAGCAATCCTTAAAACTAAGCAGTGATCCATAAACCCTTTGTAGGATGACTCTAATGGGCTTTCATCTTACTTTTTTCTACTGGATCGACGGACGCGGAAAACTCTCTTCGTCTCCCTTAGTGCTGTGCTGGTCGTGCAAGTTACTTGTTGCTAAGGTCGACAATCGGGATTGATGCAAGTTTTTTTGCCTAAGCTCACTTTGTCTTAGTTGGTAAATCATACTTTTGAAGAATATAAAGAGGGAGCTTGCAACTGCTTTCTATTAAATGGAATGAATAACACTACTCAATCTAGTCTTTATTTCTATGTCACTAAGAAGAGGTAAGGGTGTCATTGACACCTTAGTCTAAATGAAAGTAGATAAGGACAAAAGCTTGAATAGCTCTTCATTCCTTGAGCTTGACTTGGTCGCTTTGCTGTTCTTGACAGTCGCTACGTTCCTCGAAGGGAGACCACTTTGCTTAGGACTTTTGATAGGCACCTGGGGACAAGCCTTTATCTAAAGAATTCGTTTTTCCCCTGACTAAGCATCAAAGCGCCCTACCGAACGGTTTGTCTCTCAGCCTATTCGAGCGGTCTACTTACCCGATGTAAGAGCTTCTTCTTTCGTCCTGTAGTCTTCTTTTAAAAGAAGGAATGTCCCAACCACGATTAAGCACTACGAAATCCGCCCTCCATTCTCTCAAGTACCTCTCCGCTTCCTCTGCTTGCTTTCATGTAGTTTATTCCGGCTAGACTTTCTTCTTGTCTTGACTTTATTTCAACTGAAAGTCAGATGCCATCGGTCTCTATTTATTGTATCTTGAGAGCTTTATAGGCCTTCCCTAGAACTTACCATAAGATTCAGCCTGGAATGACTAGCGAACTCGATAATAGTCAGCCTGGCCGGCCTATCGAAAAAAAGTGCTTAGATGGCTTGAATTCCCCTGTTCTAGCTCTAGAAGAGTAAGCTAAGAGTCTTATTTATATTATATAAGAGCCAGCCTATCCTAGTTTTTCCTGTAAGTTTTGGTACTAGGAAAGAATCCTAACTCCTATAAGAATCAGAGGCGGCGGAGATAGACACTTTGGATTCGGCAAGCTACTCCGCTTTCTAATTAAGATTAAAAAAAGAGGGTTACTACATTGATAGAGGCATAAAAGTATTCAGTTATCCCAATACTTCTCGTCTTTCTAGCTGCTATCTTCCTAAACTGTAGGAGGAAGGGGAAGGGCTTTATGAACGTTACAGAATGAATGGTCAATGATAAATCACCTTGCCCTCCCTTTAGAGGAGTAAAAAAGGTAAAGCTCCGTACTAAAATATTCTTTCGCTACCAAAGCTTCGGAGTTCTATTCCTTCTTGCGTCCAATCTCAAGGATAAATTCAACCTAACTCGCACTGCATGAAAGGACATAACCTAGTAATAGGTCAATCAGTTCTTCCTTTGATACTTATGCCATTAGATTAGAAAGAGTAAATTGTCCATCATCTTCAAAGGCCTAAATCCCCTGGGAGGAAATCGTATTCATGATATCATGATGCTACCTCTCCTTCATGTGCAGCCTCTTCTCAAGCAGCAGATTGCCTGAAGACAGACGCCCTGTTTCAGCTGAGAGTATTGATTCCCCTGGTACCTCTCTTTTCTATCACAGCATTAGAGGAGTGAGACTCGCCACAAATTTCGTTGTCTCATAATCTTTGGGTAAAATTCAATGGGAGGATGCGAGAACCCATAAGTCACATAGTACCCAATACTCACTTCATACAAACCACTTTTATTAAGAGCCTAATAAATTTTATCTTCTCCACCCCCAATTATTGTTGCTAGAACATGCTGACTAGTGTCCTCAGAAAAAATACTTCTAATTAGAGTTTGATTCCACTGACCATTAGAAAGTATTAAGTCTTGACCATCAATAGTGGTTGATTTTGTAGATTGGAAGTTTCAGATGAAAAAACAACACAAGGATGTGGAGGAGCAAGCGAAGGATCACTGAAGATTCGGATATTGGATCCATCACCAACTCATCAAACCAGCCCCATTTCAACAACCTTACACCCTTCCAATATGCTATGCCACCCCCACGAAGGTACGATTCCGATCTCTGCATTCGTTATAGAACTGTATCGAAAATATTTACCTTTGAGGAGTCTGGATAGGAGTGATTGTGGCTGAGAGATAACTTTCCAACATTATTTTGCTAATAGCATTAAATTCTGAGCCCCTAGGTCCTTAAAACCTAGTCCACCTTCCAATTTCGGTCTTGTCATAGTATTCCAACTAACCCATGCCATTTTTCGCTCTGTACCTTTTTTATCCCACCAAAATTGGGAGAGTATGTTGTGAATCCCCTTTATTAAAGTATCAGGAAGACGGAAACATGATAATGAATAAATTGGGATAGCCTCCCCAATAGCTTTGATTAGAACATGCCTGCCTGCAGAGGAGAGAAGTTTTCTTTTCCACCCTTGAACTCGCTTCCTCACCTTGTCCTTGATTTCTCCGGAGGTGGCCTTTTTTTTATTTTTGAACTGTAGATGGAAGACCCAAATATTTATCTTATGCACCAATATGATCAATTTTCAATTTCCGAGCCAATAGTAATCGAGCAGTCGGAGGAGTATTATTACTAAAGAATAGAGCTAATTTATGCAAATTAACTTTTTGGCCACTGAACCCCTCGTATGACTGGAGAAGATTGAGAATATTTTCACAACTGGTTTCTGACGCTTTGCAAAAAATGATTGCATCATCCGCAAACAATAAATGATTAACAATAGGACATCTTCGATTGATTTGAATACGTTTAATGAAACCGTTTTGCTCTGCCTTGTTTAGCAAAAAGGATAATCCTTCTGTACAGAAAAGAAAAAAGGTATGGAGATAGAGGGTCTCCTTGACGGATAACTCTATTTGGTTCAAAAAAACCAAAAGGTTGACCTTCAACAATGACAGAGTAAGAAATTGTAGTCACTACCTATTGTATCCAACCAATCCACCTAGATTTAAATCCCAGCTTCTCCAAAATAAACCAAAGAAAATGCCATTCAACACGATCATAGGTTTTGCTCATATCCAATTTAACAGCAATTTCACTCGATAGGCCCCTCTTCTTTGTCTTTAGATAGTGCATACATTCATGAGCGACTAGGACATTGTCTGAAATCAATCTACCTTTAATGAAGACACTTTGATTAGGGTTGATCAGTGAAGTCATAAATTTTTGTAGCCGATGGACTAGTACTTTAGAAATAATCTTATAGACAACTGAGGAAAGGCTGATGGGTCTAACCTGTGTCATATCCTTTGCATCATAAATCTTAGGAATGAGATAGATTTGTGTATGGTTGAAACTCTTTAGTAATCTACCACTGACAAAGAAACTGTGGACAGCCTTAAAAATATCCTCCCCTACCAAACTCCAGTAGAATTGAAAGAATTTAGCCGTAAATCCATCATCACCAGGGATGCTATGAGGGTGAACACTAAAGACTGCACGTTTTACCTAATCAAAACTGACCGGTCTAATTAATTTTCTGTTCATAGTTACTGAAACTTTGGTTTCAAAATCTTCGAATGAATGTGCCAGATTAGCTTGGTTAATCGATGTGAAGATATCCTTGAAGTATGTTTCAGCTACTTGTGCAATTTTCTCATGAGTGGTAGCATACGTACCATCATTGTAAGGTCCCACATCGGTTGGGGAGGGAAACGAAGCATGCCTTATAAGGGTGTAGATATCTCTCCCTAATATGTGTGTGGTTTGGATTGGATTGGATTGATTATGAAAAGTAGATCCGACATCCGATTTAGCGGTTTGCAAAAAATAAAATCTAAATTGATGCGGTTTTAATCGATTTTTGGTTTGGATGAACGGTTTAATTTAGATCGATTTAAATTTGAACACCCCTAGAAGTCATACCCTTATTCTTTTGATCATTTGATGATTATTCTTACTTAAAATTAATTTTTTAATCTAACCTTGCAACACAATTATTCTTAATAATTTTCAATCTTTTATTAATGCATCACGTCCGTTAAAACAATTTTAAATTATATCCACTGATATGGATTCTAATTATATAAATGTAAGAGTTTAATGAAGAGATAATGAACTCTATTTTATTTATTTTATTGAACAATACTTATATATTATGACCAACCTAATAAGATGTAGGTAAAATTAGTTTTTTAAGAAAAAATTCGGATTTTAATTGAACAATTACTTCCAAAGAATTATACAAGTCAAATTTCATCCCCTCCATAATTTTTATATCTGTTAGAAAATCTTCGAAGTAGAGTATATAATGAGATTGAATTTCCTCGTTTTAGGTTCAGTTTCGAAGAACTATGTCAGACTTAGGACGCAATTTGAAAAATTGACATCGTGTTTAAAATTTTTTTTTTTATATTTTCAATAATACACAATATTTTTCTAACATACTGTGATTTTGTTTTCAGAAACTATCACTCAACCGTTTGTCAATGCAATGTCATTGAGAGAAATAAAAGTCAATTTAATTTTTCGGTATGGGTATTCTATATTATTCTGTCGCATTATATCGATAGCGGATGATGTTTACTTAATAAGAGAATTGTTTAAATTTTGAAAGGATTCTAAATGTTCAAACTAATAACATTATTTCATTTAATTGTCTTTACGAAAATTATTTTAATATATATTTATCCAAAGTCCAAATTTAAATAGTTTAGATATTATTTAAATAATTTGGTAATAAAAAATTAGGATTTAATTAGATTAGTTTTAGAAAAATTTAAAATGTGATCTAAATTTATTTATTACTTTTATTTAATTTGAATACATTATTTTTAATTTCTTTAATATGTTTTTTTTAGTTTATAAGTTTATTTATATTAAATTTTAGTATAACTAAAAAATAAAAATTCCAATCATTAAGTTAAAAAATGCCGCTTATAATAAATAGTGAGTTAGTTTTCATATACTTGTATATTATTAATAACAAAAATTAATTATCCGTACAAATATTATTAGTTGTACTAAATTTTTTTATTAACGGTATAATAAAATATCAATATAGAAAGAAAAAAATGTATTATTGTTGCACTAAAGATTTGTATTAACGTTTTTTTAACTAATAATACATAATTATAATTATTTGTTTTTAAAATAGCTAATCAAATTAATTTAGCATTAACTAAATTTTTTTCTATTATAGTGTTTATCAATCCTACTATATTATTATTGTATGAATACATAATTATTTTAATTAATTATGTAATTTAATATTAAAATATTAATATAAAAGAAAACTAGGTTTAAAAATAAGTTATCAAAAATTTTATAATTTATTATACATTAATCATGCATAATTATAATTAATTATTCTTAAGATAGATTATCAAATTAATTTATTATTAATAAAAACTTTATTTTTCTATTTTAAAATATATCAATTCTCTTGTAAAATTATTGTATGGATCTATAATTATTATAATCAATTACATAAAATTAATGTTAAGACATTAATATGAAATGAAACCATCATTAAAAAAAAATATTGTATATTATTAATATTATATAAACCACTCGTGCGTAAGTATAATTATTTATTCTTAAAATAGATAATCAAATATATTTAGCATTAATTAAAATTTTATTTTCCTATTTAAAACTAAACTATCATGTATTATTTTTTATTATACACCAATTATACATCATTATAATTATTTATTCTTAAGGTAGATCTTCAAATTAATTTAGTACTAATAAACAAAATTTCTTATTTTAAAGTATTTTAATTTTGTTATTTTTTTTTGTTTTATACGATATTCTCTAATCAAACAGGATAATGGATTGTTATATAAATAAGGTTGAATTCAAATTTTCTATACTTATTTAAATGAATAAATAAGCTGACTACTCAACTAATACAAATTAATTATCTTCTTATGTTAGTATTGTATGATGCACAATTATTTTAAGCAACTAAGTAAAAATAATGTTAAAAAAATAAACAAATTTATAAATCCACCTATAAATAAATAAAATAGAGAGTACAATATTCTTTTATTCTATACAATAATAAGAGTACAATATTCAAAAAGAATATTAATACTGTACTTTCTATTTTTTTTATTTAGGTGATTGTTATTGATCT
Organism: Arachis ipaensis; assembly: GCF_059453495.1. Lineage (NCBI taxonomy): Eukaryota > Viridiplantae > Streptophyta > Magnoliopsida > Fabales > Fabaceae > Arachis > Arachis ipaensis. Next base: position 17,711,859 of record NC_142440.1, on the reverse strand, counting down.
ATTGTGTTTAAAAATTAATGTCTAATTTGTTAAACAAAATTATAAATTAATATTTAATTTAAAAATATAAAAATAAATAAATCTTTAAAATTTAAAATATGTTCTAAAAATTAAGCTAAACACAAAATTAGACACAATTCTTAAGTATCATGTAATTAGTTCGTAAATAAAAAATCAAAGAAGATAAAATAATGCACCAATACCTAACGCCTCCTTCGATTTTTAGTATAATATTTTTTTTGTTATTTGATAAATAATCGTATTATTATTTTAACTGTCAAATGTTAATTATATTATAACTATCTTTAATGTTGTCAAAAAAATATTAATACATGTTTAATTATTAAATTTCACATTTTTTAGAATTTTTTAAATAACAGATAAATTTAAAACCCTTCTGGCCACTCTACTTTTACTTATCTGTAAAATTTTCACTCTACTTTAACCTATCCGTGAGATTTAGATAACAATAATATACAAATAATGTATCCATTATTTTCTCATAGACAGTTATATCCTGCAGCAGTTCAATTTGAAAACCGTTATATACCATAACGATTTATCTAAATATAAAAAAATTACAAACACGTCTATTGTTTAAAAAAGTTAAAATCTATTAAATTTGGCGTCCAATCAATTTATTTAAATAATCTGGCCTTGTTTTCAATTTCGGTCTCATCTCGCGGGTGTCCTACTTGATGTGGCCATTTCGCAAGAGGAAGGAGCGACATAATTGCAGACTTATGGTATATCCATTTGGCGCAACCGAGATGGTCCTGACACATTGGTCTCCATTTCGCGGGTGTGTGGACTAAGTTGATGATTAACTCCATCTCGCGGACCAGTATCAGTTGATGGCTAATTTTGTTTCGGCGGTACTAACGAGTTGGCCATGCGTATTTTTATTAAGCTTTATATACATGCGTATTCTAGTAAATAATCATTTTAAAATATTTATTTAAATAAAAAATCTATAATAAAATATTTATATAGAAAGAGAAAAATATATTATTGTGCACTAAAAATTTGTATTAGCGCTTTTTTCTAACTAATAATGCATAATTATAATTATTTGTTTTTAAAATAGCTAATCATATTAATTTAGCAATAATTGAATTTTTCCCTATTATAATGTTTATCAATCCTACTATATTATTATTGTATGAATACATAACTATTTTAATTAATTATGTAACTTAATGTTAACAATATTAATATGAAAGAAAATTATCATTTAAAAATAAGCTCTCGAATATTTTATAATTTATTATATACCAATCATACATAGTTATAATTCATTGTTCTTAAGATAGATCATCAAATTAATTTATTATTAATAAAAAATTTATTTTTCTATTTTAAAATATATCAATTTTCTTATAATATTATTGTATGGATATATAATTATTATAATCAATTACATAAAATTAATGTTAAGACATTAATATGAAATAAAAATATCATTAAAAAAAATTGTTGTATATTATTAATATTATAAGCCAATGATGTGTAAGTATAATTATTTGTTTTTAAAATAGAAAATCAAATATATTTAGCATTAATTAAAATTTTATTTTCCTATTTAAAAATAAACTATCATATATTATTATTTATTATACACCAATCGTACATAATTATAATTATTTATTCTTAAGGTAGATCTTCAAATTAATTTAGTACTAATAAAAATTTTATTTTCTTATTTTAAAGTATTTCAATTTTGTTATAATATTTTTTTTTTATTTTTTATGATATCTTCTAATCTAACAGGATAATAAATTGTTATATAAATAAAATTGAATTTAAATTTTTGATATTTGTTTAAACGGATAAATAAACTGACTATTTATCCAATACAAATTGATTATCAATCTTTTTATGCTAGTATTGTATGGTGCATAATTATTTTAAGCATCTAAGTAAAAATAATATTAAAAAATTAATATAAAAAAATATCCTTCATAAAAAAAAGTGTTGTATATTATTAATATTATAAATCAACCATACATAATTATAATTATTTGTTAAAGTTAAATATATCGATGAACTTTGTTTTCATTAACATAAATCGAAAAAAATTCCGTTTTTCCCTCAACAAATTTATCAATCGACTTATAAATAAATAAATAATTGTTTTTTGAAAATATCACCATTTTGAAAGAGGAGACTACATAATTCATGTGTGATTTATGTTATTGACCCGAACCCCTCCCGAAAATAAAAACACTTATGTTGTTGACGATTATCCATGATTGTATTGTAGTGGATCTCGGAAATCCACCGCTCTCAAGTCTCACCCTCGAAAGATAGGAGAGAGAGATTACACAGAGAGAGAGAAAAAAAAAAACAAAAACAAAACAGAGAGAGAGAGAGAGAGTAAGTGAGTGAGTGAGTGAGTGGGAGTGTGTGTGTGTGTTTCTGTCTTGTTCCGCAGCTTATTCACATCACAGCTAAACCTACTGCAGGTAAGGAGTCACCAGATAACTCTCCACCGCCGCAGCCGCCGCCGCTGCCGCGTCCATTATTATTATCGTTAGTTCTTTCAAGCAACTCCTCCAAGATTTTATTTTTAATGGCTTCGTCTTCCTATGAAGCCACGAATGTGGTTCTCTCGAAAATAAAAAGCATTGAGCCTGAAAATGCCTCCAAAATCATGGGCTATCTTCTGATGAACTTGGAAGACTCTGAATTAGTTCGATTGGCTTGTAGCCCTGACCCTGTTCTTCACAACATAGTTATAAGGGTGAAGACCCATTTGGGTTTGACACTCTCTTCACCTTCTTCTTCGCCTTCTCCTCTTAACCCCATAACAAGACCTTCCACCAACCCCTTTTCCAAGTCCTCTCCCAGATTAGTAGCTTCTAATGGCTTTGACTTTGCGAGGAACCCATCTTCACCCTCTTCTTCTGCTTGGCCACTTTCTGGGATCCCAAATAACCCCATTAGTCCAAAGTCGAGTCCTTTACTATCTTATGAGAATATTAGAAGTGTTGCTGTTCAGTCTCCTTCGTTTTCGCCTCGTGTTAACGGTGATTGCAACCCTGTTGGTGGTGATTTTGTTGATGAGCAGCAGGTAGATGAGTATTTCCCGTTCCTTGGAAATGAGGAAGTGTTGGATCTTGGTGGTCAGAATTTGCAATCACTCAACAACGGGGATGCTCCTTTTCACAGGAGGAGCTACTCTGCTAGTGATGCTTGTTTCGGGTTGGAGGAAGGTGGCCCTGGAATTGGATATAAGCCATGCCTTTACTTTGCAAGGGGTTTCTGCAAAAATGGGAGTAATTGTAAGTTTGTGCATGGTGCTTTGAATGATTCATTTGGTGCCATTGTTGGTTCTCCTAGTAGGTTTGAGGGGTTAGAACAGCACGAGGAGTTCCTGAGGTTGAAGACTGAACATCATCGGAGATTAATGGCTTCACAGCTTGTAGCTGGAACTTCACCATCCTCATATGACAAGTACATTGATTTTCTGATTATGCAGCAAAATGATCCACAGAGGTTTGTTAATTGTTTAAGATGAGATCCCTTCAGTTCTGTTTGCTGTCTTTTGTTCTTATTTGTGAATTATTATATATTGTTGCCTTTTCAGAGCAGCTGCCACCACAGCATATATGATGGGTGAAGAATTTCACAACTTTGGCCGAGGCAGGCCAGAAAGGAATGAGTTTCTAGCCATGATTTCAGCCGAAAAACCTAACTCAGCTTCGCGACAGATTTATTTGACATTTCCAGCTGAAAGCTCATTTAAGGATGAAGATGTTTCAGAGTATTTCAGGTAAAACATACCATAGACTCTCCACTATTAGAAGGCCCCAGTTTTGTTGCCTCTAATAACAAGAGAGTTACTTGTTACTTTTGTCACCCTTGATGGATTTGAGTTTGCATCTGGGGTATTGCAATAGCCCTTCAACAATCATTAGTTGTTGTATTATCGAATTAAGAATCAGTTTAGAACTGTTTTCAGCTTTCCAATGACTATTGTTTATCAGAGGAAAAGTCTACAACAGACAAACAAAGGAAATTTGAGCAGGCTACTTATTAAGTTCTTGGGATAATAGACAGGTTCAATTGGTTTAATCGGTGTTTTATTAAATAGCTATTTGTGTTCTTCTGAAGCAAATTTGGACCTGTGCAAGACGTGAGGATTCCCTACCAGCAGAAGCGAATGTTTGGGTTTGTTACCTTTGTCTATCCAGAGACAGTGAGGCTCATATTATCCAAGGGGAACCCTCATTTTATCTGTGATTCACGCGTACTTGTCAAGCCCTACAAGGAGAAGGGGAAAATCCCTGACAAGTAAGTTCATATCATCTCTTTTGTTGACTTATATCTAGCTATTCCTCAATTAATATTATTCATATTGATGTATCCAGGAGACAGCAGCAACAGCAATCAGAGAGGGGGGACTTTTCACCATGTTTAAGTCCTAGATTTGACTCCAAAGAACCTTATGATTTTCATCTTGGTAATTGCACTTTGTTTAGTGGAAGGAGCATTTATTCTTAGAAAGCTAATGTGTATGCATTTGCTTGTGTTAAGAGTCTCATCATGCTGTTTCTATTTTCTTTTCCACTGGATCTGTTCTATGCAGGAGCAAGAATGTTATATAATCCGCATGATATCTTGTTGAGAAGAAAACTCGAGGAGCAGGCTGAATTGCAGCAGGTCATTGACCTTCAGGAACGAAGGCTGAAGAATCTGCAGCTTCCAGATTTCAAGAATATTCCCATTCATCATCATCATCATCAGCGCAGTCACTCTGTCGGTGCACCTTCGCCCTTATCCCATCAACTTCATGGACAAGTTAGCACTGCTGATCTTTCTTCTCAAAACAACATTAAAGGAGACCTTACAGGTTAGTCAATCGATGATACTCTATGGAATGATTCTAGTTAACATGGGTTAGGCTCTTTGCATTATTGAAATGCTTCACACTGCAGGCTACCAGGGCGGACTCAGTTATACCCTTTCTTTAGGCACTGCCGAGGGGGAGGAGGAGCAGCCACAGCCACAGAAAGAAGTGGGCCTGGCTTTCATTGGTGGTTTTGAGTGTAGCAGTGAAAAGAATAATGCAAATGCTAATGTGGAAGTGAAAAATCTTGATAACAGGTATGGTGCTTGACTTTGTTTCAGATCTTATTCCTATTGCATTGTGATTCAGGCTTTTAGGTATCTCTTGCCTTAATCTTAAGTTCTTAACCCTAAATGTGTATTTCATGACAAGTTTCTAATATCATGTTTTATCTCATGCTTTCTTGGCTCTAAAGAAGCGTGGAGCAGGCCCTTCCAGATAGTTTCTTTGCTTCACCAACAAAAGCAGCAGGAGATAACGTGTCGGATTTCTCTTCGTTGGCAGATGTCAACGAGAGTGCTGCACTCTCGGCAAGCACATATTCTCATAACGAGTTAGAACAGGAAACCACTTCCGGCGAAATGGCTACTTCTCATTAATTTTCTTTACAATCCAAGGTACTGCTAAATGTAGTGTGTAACACTATCATCCCCTGCATCATGGTTGTGGATGCAATTCTACTGACTAGTTGATATATATTTCTTAGGCTTCAAAATTTGAACTGTAGGTTGTAAGAATAGAACTGGCTGGCAGGGGATCATTTTTAGGGTAAGATATTTTTTTTCTTTTTATTTATTTACAAGTAGTAGAAGTCATCTTAGAATTTGTTTATGATCTGATAAATTAGTGCCTCTTCCACTAAATGATTTTTCTTCTTCTTCATGCAGATTTATAGAAGCATACAGAAGAAAGTATCTTCTAGATGTATAGCTGAATACACCTAGATTAAAACAAGACTAGCTACTAGGGATCAAGAGGGTCACCATCATCATCATGAATACATACTACTAACAGCAAGCAATACATATTGCATACTTTGACAGACATATTAGTTTATATAAGACTATTTTGCTTTTCCTTTTTTTGTTTGACCAGACTTAGGGCTGGACCAAGTATTGTATTTTAGTTTCACTTTACTCACTGTAATATAGACAACTTATTTTCACCTTCTTTTTAGTTGCTATTTTTTGGTACTTCTTTGTTTTTTGTTCTTTTTTCATTTATTTCCCCCTTCATTATTGGTTATACTCATGAGTAATCATAGCTAATCATGTACAACACTTGACAACTAGGTTTTGATGGCTGATTGGTCAATTAATCAATGGCCTAAAGAGGGCATTTGTGGGACTATCATTGTGATTAGTCCTCAGCAATTTAAACCAAGTTTCATATGACAATGCATATGATGCATATCTTTGATATTCATGCCTTAAGTTAAATAATTAAATGTTATATTATAAAAAAAGAGTTTGTCTGGTATTGTGGAGAGCAATGGAATGCAAGGTCCACATGGGAAAGGAGAGAGAGAAAGAAAGATGGGGGGGAACACCTGCTGCTGTCACATGGTGCTGACATTAAACGAACAATTGTACAATTGGCATCACACTCATTTCGCTATCAGACTCATTGATATGTTGGTTTTTCAATGTTATGTCTTATGGGATGATGCATGATGGAGCCCCTTTGTCCTAGCCTATGCTTTATTTATACTACTTTCTAACCTTCTCTCACTTTGTTTTGCCCAATTGCCCAACTTTTCTAGCCTTTTAACTTCTTATTTATTTTTTACCGACTACTTTGGCTGTACACAAAATTAATCATTATATTGAATACACACAATTAATCACTATATTAATTATTTGTACTGAGTATAGATTAAAATATGGTAACTAATTTGGTTATTAATTTTTCAGTGTATGTATATCGTTTGTTAAATTTTTATACAATATCGGAATTCAACTATAAGGATAGTAATTAAGTCTTTCTTAAAATTTTATACATTAAATAGTTAAATTAGTTTCCAAAAGATCATTTATTCTTCAAATTAGTTTTCGAAAATAAAATTTAATTAAATTCATCTTTCAAAAATTTTAAGTCAATTTTTTTAGCCTTTTCATCATTTCTGTTGCTAATAACACGTTAAGTAACACTATAACATACATCTTAGTAGTCCTAATTGGCGGCTAATATGATAAATTTATAAAATTGGATTAAATCAATTTTAAATTGAGAGATTCTAATGCCTCAAATTTTCTCCTTAATTATGTTTTAATTTGATTTAATTTTATAAATTTATTATGCTAATAATCAATTAAGACTTTTATGTGTGTGTTGTAGTATCACTTAACATGTCACGTTAATAAATTTTAGTGATGTCAACAAAAAAAAATGGCAGAAGAACTAATGCGTTTAATTTAAAATTTTTAAAAGACAAATTAAAAATATCTTTTAAGACCAATTTAAAAAATAAGTCATCCTTCAGAAACAAAATTAGCTATTTACTCAAATTTTATATATTGTTTACATGATAATTGATCTTACCAAACAAGATACTTTGTGGCTAGTGGTAAACTGTTTCCCATAGTCCATAGAGATGCCTAATATATACATAAACTGATTTGCATTGAGTAGCCTCTCCCACCAGTAACCTACGTGTATTTAATTATTTGTTGTCAAATTCAATAAAGACATTAAAGTGGCACATAATTTAAAGGATAAAGTATATTTTTTATTTTTAAAAATATTTTAAAATATTTTTTATATTTAATTTGTTTTAATTTTGTTGGATTTTTTATTTTTATAAATTAAATAAATATAATAATTACTAAAATAAATATTATTTTCTTATCTCGTTTATACTATAAAAGAGATAATTTTGTATGTAAACGAGATAAGACAGATGGACGTAAAACGTGTATATCTCGTTTACAATGTAAATTATAAATGAGATACATGTATTTTTTAAAAAAAAATTGAAAATAATAAAAATATTAATATTATCAATAATTCAAACTTTTAGCATGCAATAATTAGTACATAAAAAGATTAGTAGAAGAGATTAAAATAGATATGTTTGATCAATTAGTGCCCACTATCCTATCAATCTCTCCTAATAATTGACGGTTATTTTTATTTTTCAAATTTAAATCAATCCAATTGGATCATAATTTAATTTAAATTTTTTTAAAATAGATATGTTTGATTAATTAGTACAAAGTACATAAAAAATTTTAGTTTAAATTATCATCCAATTGGATTGATTTAAATTTGAAAAATAAAAATAATCATTTGCCAATTATTAAGAGAGATTGATGAGATAGTGGGAAGAGCATGTGAAACGATTATCTCTCACGTGGACAGTGGAGAGTGGGAGATAACCATTTCAATTCTCTTCCTACTATCTCTGTCAATCTCTCCTAACAATTGGCAAACAGTTATTTTTATTTTTCAAATTTAAATCAATCCAATTGGATCATAATTTAAACTAAAATTTTGTTATGTACTCTTTTTGAGTACTAATTGATCAAATATATTCATTTTAAAAAATTTTAAATTAAATTATAATCCAATTGGATTGATTTAAATTTGAAAAATAAAAATAATCGTTTTAGGAGAGATTAATGAGACAGTGGAGAGAATTGAAACTGTTATCTTTCACGTGGATAGTAGGAGATAACGTGAAAGATAACCGTGTCAATTCTCTTCCCACTATCCCACCAACTTTTTAAATATTAATTGATGAAACATATCTATTTTAATTTCTTCTACCAACCTTTTTATGTACTAATTGCATGCTAAAAATTTGGATTATTGATAATATTAATATTAATATTTTTTATTATTTTCAATTTTTTTTTTAAAAAAATACATGTACTGTAAACGAGATATACACGTTTCGCGTCCACCTGTCTTATCTCGTTTATACTGTAAACGAGATACATGCAAAATTACTGTAAACGAGATAAGAAAAGAATATTTATTTCGTTAAATATTTTTAAAATTATTTATTCCAGTAATTATTATAATAATTTTATTTATTAAAATAAAAAATCTCAATTTTATCCTTAATATTTAAAATAAAAATTAATTTTATCATTTTTTTTAAATTTTTTAGTGATCAAAATTGGTTAAAATATTTTTTTTTCTAATTATCCATGTTAACTCCCCCTTCATCATCTATCAATCTTTCTCATCCTTCCTTCATTTTCTTCTTCTGCGACACAACCTCTTTCGTGTTGTTGTTGAGATGGAAACAATTATATTGATGTTGATGAAGAAGGTGATGCAGTGAGAGAAGATGGAGGGATGAGAGAAATTGATAGATGATAGAGAGTTAAAAGACATAATTAAAAAAAAATTATTTTATCTAATTTTAACCATAAAAAAAAAGATAAAATTAATATTTATTTTAAACAGTAGAGAATAGAGACAAAATTAAATCAAATTAAAAATTAAAAATATTTTTAAAATTTTTCAAAAATATTAAAGACAAAATATATACTTTATCTAATTTATATTAGCAAAAATTATAATCATAAAAGAAAAATTCTAATAGGTATTCATCTTCAAATAATTCATAGTATTTTACTCTTGGTTTCATCCTCAAATCAAACTAGCTTTGATGTTTTTTTTAATAAATAAAATAAATACTAAATTTACAATTATAAACACGTGTGAATAAATTTATATTTATACACTTTATTACATATTTCGTCTTCAGTATTAATAAAATTGTAAAAGAATAAAAAAATGATAAAAATTTTTTATTGTGTTGTTGTTATGGTTGGGAGAAGAATATTATCTATTTATACTAATTATTAAATTAATTTTGAATTTTAAAAATAAGATAAAATAACGAGAATCTCTAGATGATTTTGTTAGAAAAAGATAAGTATAACTAACTAAAAAAAAGATAAATATAACATTTTTTTTCTACAAGAGAAAGATAAGATAACAAATAAAAATAACACAAGAATTTAATATGCTCCTGCAAACTAGTAGATGAAAGATATCAATAATCTACAGTTTGGATGAGTTCCGATGAAATAGTTGAAGAAGACGCATGTGGCGCCGTGATGCATAAACATAAAAGACTTGAGGGAGAGAGAGCAAACAACTACTTTCAAAAGGCGCATAGAACGCGATAAGAGAAGGCGGTAGAGTGCGATGATAGAGGGTCCATAGAATGCAATGATAGAAGGCGCGTAGAGCGCGATAATTTTAGATTTATTAGACTCGAAAGAATAAAAAAAAAAAAAAGATAAGATAACAAATAAAAATTACATAAAAGTTTAATAAGTATAAACGAATTGTTTCTCAACATATTTCGTTCCTGCCATAGACAAGATAAATAAAAAACAATTAGCAGTATTTTTAGTCTGCATATAAAATAAAACACTGTCATCATTCTTAATATATCTAGTTTATATCAGAAACCAGACATATTGATAACAATTTCGTCCCAATTGGAAATGAGATACATGTTTAAAAAAGGATTTTTATTATATCTTATTTAATACAACATATTACTACAAATAATATTTCTTGAAACGAAGCCACAACATAAGCTTTCTTATATAACCGAAAATTATTGTTTCATGTATATCATGTGCACATATAATGATTTCTTTAAATATGTATCAGATCCTCATTTCGACTTCTTTAAAACACTGCTAAATATTTTTAATTTATCTCGTCTATATTAACTTATTAAGAATGAAATACGTTGAAAAAAATTCATCTGCATTGAAGAGAAAATATATAATAAAGTGTATAAATAATTAAATATAAATTTATTCAGACGTGTCAATAATTATAAATTCAGTATTTATTTTATTTATTAAAAAAAGAATTTGATGACATAATTAACATTGAGAAAACAATACCAAAATTAAGAATGCAAACAGTTCAAAGAAATAAGTTCAGCAAGGTTGCTGCTATATACATGGAATAAAATTATAAATTTATATAAAAAACGTAAATGCGTAAAAGGATGTCTGAAACTTGAGTTTATAGTTTAAACATATTTTAATTATTTTGTTAGTTTTTATAATTAATTTTATTAAATTTATAATTAAATTTTTATATTTTTTATTTTTAATTAGGTTTTTATATTATTTTTAATCTTATAATTAGATATTTTTTATGTCAAAAACGTTAACATTAACGAAACAATTTTTTCAAAAAATATGTGGTAAAAAGTTTAATTACGTTCTTAATTGTGATTTGTGATACCTTCAATTTGTGGAGATATATTTAGATAACTCTAACATTTTTTATACTAAGAATGACTTAATTATAAGATTAAAAACAGTGTAGGAACCCGAAAAGATATAAAAACTTAATTGTAAATTTGGTAAAACTATAGAGACCAACCCAATAATTAAACCTTTAAACATTTAACTTGCCGTTTAAACTATTATTTTGTTTATAAAATACAGATTTGAAACTCTATTAAAAAAAATATAGTTTTTGTCTCTAATGTTTGGAATAAGTTTGAAAGTTGTCCTAACGTTTAAATCGTTCTATTTAAGTTCATAATGTTTTAAAAGCGTCTCAATGTTATCCTACTATTAGTAATCTGTTTACAGAGTTGATGGTAGGACAATATTAAGACGATTTTAAAACATTAGAAATTTAAATAGAATGAAAATATTGAGGATAAAAATAATACATTACTCTAAGAAAAATTACCAAATCAAGTAAAATAAAAGTGAATTTTAACAAAATGAATTACATTACGAATTCAAAAATTTTATTCATCATAAAATATTTGTAGAATGATTAGTAGATAAATTTTTAAAAAAGTAAAAAAAGAACTTTATACATATAAAATAAAATATAAATTATACATTTTTATCTCTAATATACTAAATTTTTTCTTTAATAATATTAATTTTTTATTCTACATAATTATTTAATTATTTTTTTAAAATTTGATTAAGACCAAGGTCTTATACAATATGTCTCTATAGTTTTAGGACTGTAGACTGAAATTAAGTTAAAGGATTTAGTGTCAGTCCTAAAGTCTTGACTCAATTGACGATGCCACTTATAACAACACTAGTTAATACGGTTGCACGTCAGGGCTTGGTCTAATAATTATTAGATAGTAAGTCAAATTTTATGTAAAGTTAATAATTAAAAGCTGTTAGTTGAAAATTTAGTCAAATCAATTAAATTATTTAACGATTTTTAGTTATAAAGTTGACTCCATCTGAATTTTCACTATGTATATTTTGTCAAAATGTTTAGGGTTGGAGGTTTGACTATGCTAAATAGTGGAAGAGACCTTAATTATTGTAGGTGCGCGAGTGTGGTGTGGCTCTTAAAGCAGCTGAAGCTAAAACCAATGCATGCTCGCTCAGTCTTCTAGGGCGATTGGTAAAAAGTGGCCATGATACCTACAACGTCGCTTCGAATATGAAGGTTCCTAATTCATCATCATGCCACCTCGGGACTATAAAACTGGGAATTTCTCTATGGTAGAGGATTGTTACACCCAAGGAATTAAATGTACCTCTAAAAAAGCATCTCAAAGCTTTTGCATGGCAATAATGTTGTGTTATAGCAACCTCATGTCTCTTTGTATTATGAGATGCAATAGAAGATTGTATGCTGGCTGCAGAAATTGGTCCAAAATTCCTCAAGGTACAACTTGAGCTGGAAAGTAAGTTTTCAGTTTGCTTCTAGTCGTTATTTATTTGGAGTGATTTAAGTTGTATCTTGCAGCCAAGTGGAAGATGCTTCACAATATTTCAAGAGGTGCTTCTTGCAGTCAGAAAATTCTTCTGGCATAGATAAAAAAATTGCTGTGCAGCCTTTAACCATGAACTTTTCTTTATCAGAATTTATCAATCATTTTGCAAATAAAGAAGAACAACAAGGCATTGGGAACATATAAATGAGGCATTGATGATAAGTCCATTTTCTGAAAGATTGCTAGAAATGAAAGCACTAGTGTTCTATATATAATACCCTAGCATTTTACTAGAGCTATGTCAAAACTCAAAAGTCAGCATTAGCTGTTTGAAGAGGTTGTTTGATTGGCCTCTTAGCTTGGTCAGATGCTCATTCATCGGCATTAATAATTTTAACAAATTTTATATTCTGTTGGCAAGAAGTGAAGGTGGAGATAGATGATTGGATATGGAAGGATATTGATGAAGAAATACACAGATGCCGATAGGATTTTCAAAATAACTGGCAAAGATTATCCTCCATGGAACAGTTATCAATTATCATTTTCACATGAAAACAACTTGACGCATCTCATACAAGCTCTGAAGATGGCCAGTCAAATAGGCAATAAGAAAAGCCTTGTGGATTGTAATGAATGGCTGGAATCTGAGTACCAGCTTAACTCTTTGAACATGACCAAGTTAGATCGATGATCTCATGCGTTTTGCCTTTGGCCTGAATTTATGCATTCTGATCTGATGAAGTTCTATGATCCAGTTGCTCCACTGTGATTTGAGATGTTTAAGAAATTTTCTAGTATGCAAGCCATTTTGTTGTTGCTTATTTTGTTCTTTTATCACTCACTATTCAAATTTGCTTGGCTGAACACAACAAACAAGCAAATAAAAAGCAAAGTCTGAAAATTCTCTGTGTCGTGTTTGATTTTTAGATGTGTAAAGTTGATAGAAAGATGTCCACTACATGCTAACTAAATTGTAATTTTGCAAAATTTCATGCAATGCTAATCAAAACTATATCACCTTTTTTATAAGAATGGAAATTAGATTATTTGCGGTTAAATTTTTTTTATTATCGTTACTATTATTAATTTTTTTTTCTATAATATCTTCAATCCGGGCAGGTTAAATATTAATCCCTTGTAAATTTTAGCTTTATTTAAAGATTTGCCAACTAGTAAATTATTACATATACGAGAAAAAATTGCACTTGATAATTGAACTGGCTACTCAACAGTTAAGCTAGTTATATTTTTTATTTTTGGGTATCTTTGACATTCCTCTTTTTGTTTTTTTTGGTATTACTTTGATCTTCCTCTCTATTTGTTTTGGGTCTTCCATGAGACCACCATGGATTTGATGGGCAATATTGCTTCCAAGTCCTGGACAGAAGAGAATGGGCTTTGTTGGGCTAAAATGGAAAAAGTATGTACAAATACGGCAAAAAAGTGTGCTAATAATATTCCAAAAATAAATTAAAATAGTGCATACATTACAATTCCATCCATAATGGCCCCATTGGCTTGTGGGTTATGACGCAGGGCGAAGACTACTAACTAAAGCTTATATTCTGTCCGTACTCTGAACAAAATATTGCTAGTTGAGGTATTTTACAAGCTTAAGAAATCCTAATTAGGTATGAAATTTTCAACATGCAGATTACATAAAAGCATATCTTTTGAATGCCGTTTGTCTTTTTATTAATTAATTAAGCTTCTGATTGTGCCAAATATCTTGAGTAGTTTAATAGCGTATATATATATATTGCAAGTAGTAGTAACTTTTGTGTCATTTTCAGATGGACCGACCCACCAAAGGGAAACGGAAGGTCCAGTCTATTTTGTGTCTTTAAGGTGTAGGGCACACTGAATACTGAGCACGTGCTTTAAAAGTTAAAATGAGAGGGCATAGCCTAAACAGTGGCAAGGGAATCCCATATTCCCATATAATATAATTGAATCTAACTAAAAGTCTAAAATATATTTTGAAAACATATATTAAATACATTTTTAGCAAGGTATATGAAAATTTAATAACAGTGAAGTCAACTACTGAGACTGGAGTAGCTTTATTGTTCCAAACACAGTTCATAAATGTACGGTCGCGATCATTCCTTTTACTACCGACTTGGTTCTTTAAATTACTGCAATCTAAGTATCTAACCATCATAGAGTCATAGTGATAGACTGATAGTACTACTCCAATTCTTCAAAAATCTCGTGACTCACGCGACAAAATCAAATCACCTATATTCATTTCCTCACAAGTGACAACTCACTCTAACAACGAAAAATTCTAGTACATGCACAATTTTAGCAGCTCTTATTCAGATAAATTTAATATCAAAGTTTCTTTTTTTCCTCTAACAGAATTTAGCCCACATGTATTTTAAAAGCATATACTAAAATTATAAATGAGAAAAAGTTTTATAAAAAATATATATAAGTTTACATTTTTAGTATATTTGTGACACATTTATTAAAATAAATAATTTAAATTTTCTATTAATCATAATCTTAATATATATTTTTAGAACGTATGCAACTAAACTCTTTTAAATAAGTATTTCAATGGAATTAATTAAGGTAATTTGTTTTTTTATAATTTTCATATTTTTTATACATTTCTTATAAAATAAATACTTGTAAAAATTTACGATTTTTTGCTTTTTAATATAAATTTTTACATTTAATATCTTTTAATTAGTAATTTTAAGATTTTGTTAGCTCAATCCAATTTTTTATATAGTTAATCTCGGATTTGATTATTCTATCGGTCTAGTTTCATTAAATTTTTAATTAGGTCTCTGTAATTTTTTTTATTAAATTCTTATACCATATCAGATTTTATAATTAAATTCCTGCCGTCACAAAAATATTAGAATTGACAAAAATATTAGAATTAACGAAATATTTCTTTAAACAAAATAAATATACCTAACACTTGACGGAATATTTTGTATAATTTAACAGAATATTCTGTTAAATCTAATGTTTTTGTCACGATAAGGATTTAATTACAAAATCTAATATAGTATAGGGTTCCAATTGAAAAAAAAAAATATAAAGATCTAATTGAAAATTCAGTGAAGCTAATTAAACTTTAATATCATTACAAGTTTTAAAATATTTTATATTAATAAATTTTTTTCTATATTTATATTCTTAACTAATTTTCTAAAACTAAACCTTAAAAATAAATTTTACCAGCTTTATTAAGATATATTCATTTTATTAACATTTTTGTAACTTTTTCTAGATCTGAATTAATAATCCTCAAATAATATATAATTCGGCAATATTGCATGAATAAATTATTTTGATACCTAAATTCAACTTGATCTAATAGCTTAAAAATTGATAACTAAAAATTTTAATTACAAAAAGAGACAAATAAAGAAAAACATAAAAAAATTAATTATCCTTGATTACAAAAATAATTTATTCACTTAATATTTTTCTATATCGGTTGATTTTGGTTTCTCATATTATGCATTAAAATGAATGCTTATTGGTGTGTAAATTGATCTTACTTCTCATAATTCTATCATTAAAAGATTTTTTGTTTTCAATAATAAATTTGCCAAACGTGTTTTTATTATAAATTATAACTCGTTTGGCAGGTAATTTGAATTTCTATGAAGAATTTCTTATACATTATCATTGACAATTGACTAGAGGCTGCGGCCAGAAATGAACAGCTGCAACAATGGTGGTGGATGATTGCCAAGGATGAAGTTGGTGGTGGATAAGGGGTCAGCAGAACAATAACCGATGCTTGATGACCATATTATAAGTAGTTATGTTTTTTCCAAAAAAAAAAAAAAAAAAAAATCATTCCCATGAAAAAGCGTTATATATGTATGGGATGAACTTTCATTTCGAAGTGAATATTGGAAAATGCTTATTTCAAAAGAAATGCACAGGATCTTATGTATGTTAAGAGACCTAGATCTTCTTTTATTCTAACTCGCCCCACATTTTTCTTTTTTAACAAAAACCAACAACTCCATATTGATAACCAGTAAAGCATCTTGCAATAATTATAAATGTATATAACACATAAAAATATTATAAATACACTAAAAATTAATTAATTATTATATCTTTATATATTTATATATAATGATTTATATATTTTTAATTAAATAATAAAAAATCTTGAGAACTAACAGTTTTTAGTAATTTTGGTCATCATTTGACAAATATAAATATTAAATTGTCTTCGATAAATATATTTTATTAATTTATGTGTACAAAATTTAAAAAATATGAATGTATATTGTATTAACTCATATGCAAATTCTGATAAATATAGGTACAAATTATATATTTATTGTGTATAAATTCTTATAAATATAAATACAAATTATTATTAGCCAAGTACGGACTCAAAATGATAATGTTTACTAATCACATACTATTATCCTTAGATAATCAATCATCAATTAAATATATCATAATAAAATAATTAAATCTATAATATACTAATAGTTAAATTTGTTTATAATAATATTTTTTTACGAAATATGAAATATGTATTTTTACCCACAATAATTGAATAATAATTTATTTTTTTTACATATAAGTATACATCATTATTGATGGTATATTATACACTTATTTGGTACACATAATACTTATACATACATATCATAAAAATGGGTGCGTGGAGAGAGGGATATTGATTGTAATACTTAAGTTTAACATTTAAGTGTATAAATATTAAATATGTATTTTTCCAATTGAAGTAATTAAGAAAAATAAAGAATGTTAGGGTTTAAAAACGGTGGTTAGTAATTAGTTTGTTATAGTAAGGTGTGGGTCAGGCTTTAGTTGTGGGTTTGTGAGCACAGCTGGAAATAGCAGAGGCCAGCTGGCATTGTACGGAACCCAATACGCAGCTACCGTCGCCGCTTCTCTCTTTTTCTTTTCTTTTCTTTTTTTTCTTATTTAACTTTCTTTTATTTTTTCAAAATAGCAAAAGCTATATCTAAATATTATAATTTATTTAGTCACCAAAAATATATATTATATTTTATTAACATAAAATTTTGGAGGCCAACTTTTTTTTATTAATTTTGATTAATATTTAATCAGTATAAATATTAAATTATTTTTAATAAATAACTTTTATTAATTTATATATATATATATGTTCTAATAAATATGAATACAAGTTATAGTAATTTATGCGTATAAATTTAATAAATATAAATATAAATTATAATATTATGTGTATAAATTTTTATAATATGAATATAAATTATTATTAACTAAATAATAACTTAGAATAATAATATTATTTGCTAATTATGTAACATTATTTTTTTAAAATAATAATATATAAAAATATCTATATACTCCTAATTTAAAATATTACAACCACCAACAAGCACATAGACATTAGGGTATTCACACAAATAAATTAAGTGAGAATTAATATTATACCAATGTTTTAATGAAATAATTTATATGCATATTCATTTTTATGAGCAATTTTCTTAAATACATTAAGTGGAGAAAAAATTTATTTAATTACACATTTTTAAATATCAAGACGTAAATACATTTTTTCATAATTCTATAGAAACCGCTATTAGTAGTAGCGGATTAGGGGAGAACGTAAATTGCTGCTGACAGTCGCAGTTTACATGTATTGGTGGCATAACAGAAATCATTATAAGCAACAGCAGTTTTTGTGGAACGAAGTTTGGTCATAAACCGCTATAGGCAATAGCGATTTATGTGTATTGAGTGTTGAACGTAAACCGTTAGAAGCAGTAGCGGTTTACGTAGAGTGTGTGTCTATAAAAATCGTGGTATGCAGTCACGGATTCCTCATTTGTGTGAATTTTGGGTTTGGCTAGAGAGAGGGAGGAGCACTTGGAGAGTGAATTTGAGGTTTTTGATCGCTGACCTTCAGTTAGAGATCATGGCAGACGAACAGAGCTTGTACCGACTGAACGGTGTTGCCCATATTCCCAGTGCCATTGCCAACGAGATTAGCTTTGTTTAATTTATCTGAGTATTAACATTTGTTAAATAGGTTATAGAATGTAGGGGGTAAGAGCTAGAACGTTAATGTAACCTTTATATTTGAGTATTAGACTGTGCTACTTAGGATGTGAAATGTAGTAAGGATGTATGTACAAAAACCAAAATATTGATAACCGAACTCAACAAACTAGATTTAAAATTATATCCATGGTTTTTAAAATTTCTTTAGGAAAACCAAACTGATTTAAAAATCGGTTTTTGTTCGGTTAAACGGAACTAGAATAAAATTTTAAAAAAAATAATTTTAAGATTCCAATTTCAATTATTCGGTTTAAAGTATAGGCTTTTTAAGAAACTGATTTTTTTTCAGAAATGGGTTTTTGTTGAAAACGTGTTTATTTTTTATAATCGATTAGAAATCGGCTTTTAATTTTATAACTGGTTTTTGAAGTATGTAATAAATCAAAGATTTAACAATTTGATTTGATAATTGAATAATAATTTAATTAATTAATTGTTTAATTGTGTCATTGTGTGGTAATATTTATTTATTTATTCGGTCTAATTAGTTAGGATTTTTTCATGTAGCATGTAGATTTTAACTACTTCGTGTATATCTTTCATGCATGGTGCAGCCAAGTAGGTGTATCTACAGTGTGAGGCGGCAACAAAATATGCCAATGCATGACAGAATCATATCTTATTTAGAGAAG
This sequence comes from Arachis ipaensis, assembly GCF_059453495.1. NCBI lineage: Eukaryota > Viridiplantae > Streptophyta > Magnoliopsida > Fabales > Fabaceae > Arachis > Arachis ipaensis. The sequence continues at coordinate 17,692,598 of NC_142440.1, read as the reverse complement.
GACTGGTTTGTACCACTTAGCCAGGCTAAACAGTCGTTGGTTCTGGTTAGATGAGCCTACGGTTAGTGCGTTCATTGGGAGGTAGCGTCCCGAGACGCATACTTTTCATATGCCTTTTGGAGAGTGCACAGTGACGCTGCAAGATGTGGCGTTTCAGCTTGGGTTGCTTGTCGATGGAAATGCTGTTAGTGGTTGCCTTGCAGAGTTTGAAAATTTCATCGAGGGTGGCCGACCAGCCTGGGAATGGTTTCAAGAGTTATTCGGTGAGCTGCCACTACCAAATAAGGTCAAGAATATAACCGTCCACTTCACATGGTTTCATGAGAGGTTTTGGGTGTTGCCAGCAGATGCGACCGAGGATACTGTTCGCATATACGCACGTGCCTATATCACAATGTTGTTATCCACTCAGTTATTTGGGGACAAGAGTGCAAACTGGGTTCATATTCGATGGTTGCCCTTTGTGGCGAACCTTGACGACATGGGGAGTTATAGTTGGGGGTCCACCGCGTTGGTATGGTTATATCGATGCATATGTCGGGTGGTGAATAGAAATGTGACCAACTTGGTGGGTCCTCTCCAGCTGCTACAGAGTTGGATATTTTGGCGGTTTCCCTCGTTGAGGCCCTATGGATTTGATGATTTTTCATTTCTGTTGGCATCCAGGTATTATTTATTTGGTTGAATTTTGTAAAATTTTATATGTCGTGTGAGGCATTCAGTTTATAACGGATGAATATTATTCAAGTGGGCTGCCTACTTACTTCCAAACGATGGGAAAGAGCAAAGGGTTATAAACTATCGCCTTGCGTTAGATCGATGCTGACTAGCGGTTTACAGTGTTGGAATGTCCAGAAGAGACGATGAAAGTAGACAGTTGATTCATCAACCTGATCACTCACTCTAACCGGAAAGATCTTCAGAAGAGCTATCGTACCCTCCATGGTGGACATCACCCCAAGGATCCAACGGGGCAACTCGCCATAAGACTCCTCCCAATCCCCGTAGATTTGTGCTACTGCCTTCTACTTCGCCATCCAAACCTTTCTATAACTAGGCATTAAACCATAGGTGGCCTCAGTTGCTTCCTACAACACCTTAATCATAACCGACGCATCCGCCTTGAGCAACGGAAAGATCCTTGCACAAATGACATGATAATCAAGCTGTTTGTGGTCGCTCGATATGGATGTAGCCAAACACGTGTGCGGTCTGTTGTACTTCCTAACTTCCCAAGTGCTCTTTTGTAGCCGCAACGCGATACGAATATCCACGTGCACCCTTTTCCAAACTTCTTGCATCTCCCTTGGTATTTGAGATGGTCCGACTCCATCACCTTGTACTCAACTCCACGCCGGATGCTGTAATCCTTTACACTTAGCATGGCTTCCTCCTTACTCTGGAAAGATTGGCCAATCTGAAATTTTGTTAGAGCGGTTGCATCGTGCAGATCCTGACCCACATAGGTTGCCCGACCTCCCGCTGTTCGCCTATGGCTTTCAAGTTCAACGCTGACAAGTGTGGAGGATATTGTTGTGTGTCGGAACCTGATGCTCCTTGGGGTGTATGTCTAATGCTCAGAATATTATCATCACTGTCCCCAACAATGTTGACCGGCTCATCGGCTGAATCAACATCTCGCATGGGATTTTCAACACGATCCGGTCCAATCTCAAATTCAAAATCGGGAACACCACGAGACACACTAGCAGTACCAACCGCAACACATGGAGGATCGGGGATCGGACTGGAAGGTGCTACCACCGGCATTGACGTTGAAGCACCACCCATCGTCGTCGACTGAGGACTCAGCGCCGATGCCCCAGAGCTGTCAACGCCATGTTTCAACTTCGCAAACAACTCGGGTATTCTAACCTCCGAAAAACTCCGTCGACAATGAAACAAGACCTGCATGTCTTCATTGGACCCTATCACAAACGTCTCATACTTCACAACAGCAATGTGAATATGGTAGAATAATTTTTTAACCCAGTTTGTCCTACACACACCCAACTTCTGTAATATGCTCTATTTTATATCTGCCAACTTACTCGACGACCAGATAAAAAGACTAAGCGGTTCCCTGTCCGTAAATTTAGCACCGTGCCTTTTGCTTTTTTGAATTTTTCTAGAGCAATGCATCAGTGCCAGAAAACTCTCCTCATCATCCATTTGTGAAAAATGACACATACACTCTTCTTCTATCTCCATAAAACACATAATGCATATTGAATTATAAATTTAATTATCTTTATAATAGTTAAAAGAATTAAATGTTAAACATGTATTAATTTTTTATATACTAAAAAGATAAATTATAAAATATTAAAAATCATATTGTATTTCTATTAAAGTTTTAGACAATTTGTTAAAAATTACAACCATAATTATTACAGTACTAAAATATGTATTTAACTTGTTCCGTTTATTTCAATCTCGCAAGAAAAACTGCAAAATGTCTACCATACTAAAAATAAATACCAAGGCATGGTATTCCATTTTATTAGTGATTAGATTCAAACTAAACCATTAATACTCGTGTCAATAATTACTTATATGTCAACAATATACTTATATATTCTATAAACTTTAGAAATAATATTGGTCTCTCGTTATATTTACAATGAAAATGAATGATACAACAAATTTTAATTTGTATATATAGACTACTTCTTAATGGATTGAAGTTGAGAAGCCTCTCAAATTACTCTTTCGGGATACCAATTGTATCACTTGTATAGTAAATTATTTAAAAGCATTGAAGATTACTTCTTCCCTCCATCGAAATCTGAAAAAGGCAAGTGCTACTAAACCAAAATTGCAAAAAAAAAAAAAATTGTGCTACGAAACCAAACCTGTTATCCAAAAAAACAGATGGTGCAAAATTTTGATTTCTATAAATTGTTATAAACTAATTTAATATGATAATAAAAAATCTTTAAAGCCAAAATTATATCCCTCAAATAAAAAAAATTAAAAATACAATATATAGACAAATCAAAATTAGCACACAACTCTTTCAAAAACAAATAAAAAAGAACACATAGATATATAGAATCTTCTTGTCCACTTAATTGCTCAACTACTGAATGATATCAAATTTATCAATCACATGAGCAAGTCTTTCAAGAACTTCTTAATCCTAAATTATTTTAAAAACATAAATGGTTATTTTTTTTTAAAAAAAAACTGGATGCACAATGCACAAAACCTAATAAAGAGGATCTAAATACAAATGGTCATATGATAATCCAACACATAACATTTTTCTATCAATGGTCAACTAAATCTCCAAAATTCATAACATTTCCTAATTATCCAGTCGATGCATATAGATATGCTCAAACACACACAGAAGCACCAAAAAAGGAAAAAGAAATAAGAGTACAACTAATTACCAATCACAAACTTGTAAGGTGAAAATCCTATGTTCTTATTGCACCTCCTTTGATAAAAAATCTGCCCAATAGTTTCTTTGTACTAATTGCTAAACTTATTATTCACATTTTTAAATTATATTTATTAGGAAAATATAAGAATTTGTAGCTCTTTGGTATACCGTTAAACTATACAAAAATAAATCACAAAAAAATACAATAAGAATCAATAAAGATAAATAATTTTGAAGACAATCAAATACCAAAGAATACCTTATTCATCAAAGATGTCTTTTTCACCAATTGATGTAAACTCAAGCTTCAACCACGATTGAAAGTGCACAAATAATTCAAATAATTGTTACATGTAGTAAAAATTATTTTACAGTATCAACAAATCATAATAATAATGATGGAAAACTAAAAAAAAAAAAAGAATTGGTATAACAGTAAAAGAACAAAACAATATCTTTGTAAAGCTCACAACTAAATTACCTGAGAATGATTAATTTCAAAAGCATGAGTTTCTTTCTCTTCAATAGCTGCTACCACCTCAGCTTCATTTAGCAACTTACCATGAATGCCTTTAATTTTATCTACTGCTTTGCTAATTGCAAATCCATCCCCATTTGTACCATATAAGAGAAAAGTCCATATGAAATTTGAATTTCACGGGTTCAGTCAGAAAATGCACATTGCATAGTATTTAAGATACAGTAACATTTTCAAATGTTCACATCCAAAGTTGCATGCATCCACAACATCTATACCACAATCACATATTAAATAATACTAAAATTGTGAAAAAAAGAAAGGTACTTTCTGCACCCCAAAATCACAAATAAATGCATCCTTTATGACAATAATTTCTACTAAAATTTAAACATAAAAATTCTAGAAGTATGCATATACTTCAAAGGCACATGCACACATCAGCGGTTGAAAAAAATACCTAACTAAGACAAAATAAGCTGAAAGCTTTCTGTTCATATCAATGCCTCAGGAGCTAATGTTCAAACACAAATAGTTCACTGCTCTGATCAATTTTAGCCAAAGTTATTTAAAAATAAAAATAAATTAAAAAGGTGTTCGTGAGGAAGGAAGCCTGCAGAGTGATAAAGCCAGAAAAATGTTCCAAGTTGCTATGCTTCAAAATGACACTCTCATCCACCCATCCATTTTCCTTCTAAAAAATACTTTAACAACAAATTTGAGAAGCTAAAAACTCGAGTTTTCTCAGTATTATGAACATGAATTCATATAACATGAGGCAAAAAAAAAAAAAAGGTCCAGATTTGAAGTAAACCAGTTACAAAAATGGAAAGAAAACCGTGAATTTAAGAGAGAGGAATGTACCCAAAAGCTGATATGCACTCTTAGACTGCGATGAACAGCGGAGCAATCGATGCATATGAAGAAGCCATACGTAACAGACGCTCATGTTGGATTCTTCACATTGCAATCGAAACACATCTAAAGCGAAAAAATAAAAAACGAATTTAAAAATCACAAAAAGTAAAAATATAGTAGATCGGAAAAAAAAAACTTGAAAAACATCAAACCAAAAATCTCAAAATTGAAAATCTGGACATCAGAAGTGATCAAACCTTGTTTTCAAAGAGCTTGTTTAGAAGTCCCTTGTAAAATGCCTAGATTCCCCATAGTTGTTAGCGGATCCACTGCCACCACCATCGCCGTGCATGCCTCCACATCTGCGTCCTCCTTGGTTGCAATCCCTGGCCATATGGCTCATCCCCACCACAGCTGTAGCAAGCGCCAGAAGAACGACTGAATACAGTAAACAATGAAAATTGGAGATTATAAATATACTTGTTTTTTCAATTCAAAATTGAAATTTGAAGTTTCGTATTCTTTTTACTTGTCTAAAGAGGTGGAAAATAAATGTAGGTGAGAATGAATAAGAAATAGTTAGTATTGAAAGAGAAATTAAAGGAAGAAATTGTCAGAGTCATTAAAGCCAAAGGGCAAAATTTACAATACCATAAATAAATGATGACTGAATGGTAGAGGCAGAGCTCAGATGAACAAACATTGCATATATAACATCTTAAAGAACCCAACCCTCATGCCCTCCTCTTCAAGACAGTTGAAATGCATTCCACTTACTTACCAGTGTGTCAAGCAAGAAGAGCAAGCTGTTTAACTTGTCTTACCAGATTTCTAATGCCAACATCCACGAAAAAACTTATCATGAAATCATCACAATTTAAACAATCAGCAAAGAAACCTTCCTGAGGAAGCTAATATGCACTTCGAAGATGCTATGAACAGCGGAGCAAATGATGCATATGAAGACCCTATACATAACCGACGTCCATGTTGGATTCCTCACATTGCAGTCGAAATGCAACTGAAGCGAAAAAATAAAATCGAATTAAAATCACAAAATTTCAGAATATGGAACAAAAAATTGAAAAACCTCAAACGAAAAATCTCAAAATTGAAAATTTATGGAATCGAAAGTAATCAAAGTTTGTTTTTAGACTTGGCCATGAGTTTTCTGAACACTGCGCTAGGAATCAGAGAAAAAACAAAAAGAGCTGGAAAATAAAAGCTTTTAGGTCAGAAATTGCTACAAACTCAACTACCACTTCTCCAAAATATAATCTCAATACAATTTAATTAGATGGAAAGAAGGGGTAATGGGATATCATACTAGGAAGACAAAATGTTAATCTCTATGAGATCGTAGAAAAAGCAGTTAGCAGCAAAGAAAAAGATGAACTACCTTCTCCTCCGTGGCCATGTGACCCATGCCACCGCAGTTGTAGCAAGCACCACCACTATTGCCTCCTCTCCTGTATCCACCACCATGCTCTTCACCAAGCGTAACAACTGTAACCACGCTGCGGTATAATAGGAGGCAAAAAGAAAAGTAAAACAAAAACAAAAAAGTTCAAGATTTGACGTAAATCCAGTTACAAAAACGGAAAAGAAACCATGAATTTGAGAGAGAAAAATGTACCGAGAAGCTTACTGGAGAATCTTCCAAATGTTCCAAATATACTACCTGTTTACAACGCCCTCCATCACCACCACGATAACGAATTGAAAAATAAGAAAATGGAGGAGCAACCACAAAACTGCAGTGAATAATAAAATTAAGGGGTTATAAATAAGAGTGATTCGTATGATGTATGGCAGTTAAATTCAAAATTTGAAATTCACTAAAAAATTAGAAAAACAGGTAAAAAAAGGAGAAAATTAATTGAAACGAAAGAGTGAATAACACTATTGGGAGTGAAAGAGAATAAGAGGAGTTGTCAGAAAATATTAAAGACATTGAAGCAACTATACAAACTGAACAATGAATGCTGGATTATAATTATACCCTTTTTTTGCCATTCAAATTTAAAATTTTAGGTTTTTGATACTTTTTAGGGGAAGAGGAAATAAATATTAAAGTAGAAGATGAAGGAGAATTAATTGAAGAAAGAAGTTGTTTTAAAAAGCAAAGTTTACTTGAAAAAAAATAAATGATTGAATGAGAGACTACACATGAACTAACTGTTTAGAGAATATTATAAAATGTTCAACTCTCAAATTCTCTTTAGCATGACACCTTGAATTTTCACTACCAGACAATCCTATATTAATAGTTTAATATAAGATAATTAAAAAAAGTAAATCTCAATTTTTTGTGCAAAATAAAATAAAATACATAAATCAAATAAGTATGAATATAGAGATTATAAAATTTTATTAACAATTTTTTTGTGCAAAGTTTTCATTTATAAAACTATATTAAGAATCCAAATACCATAAAACTTATTTCAGTACATATTATAATATAATTACTAATCTTCTATATATTCTTATATTTATTAACAATCCAAATAAAATAATACTCTATAACTTACTTCGTTATCTATTTTAAAGTAATTATGAATATTTTATATTTTTAAATATTTTTTAATTTTATTTATTATTCATTTTCAATTAATTATATTAAGTACAAATAAGTTAAATTAAATACGATAATATTTGTATTAATCAACATAACTTTTTAATTTGGGATTAATTTAGATTTAATTTAGTATTATAAGATACAATTTATATTTATTCTGTATTCATAAACACTATTGTATATAATTACCCATGATAGCTGCAAAAAAAGGATGTAAACCAAAAAGATAAAGAAGAAAACGTAAAACAACCTTCATCAATGTTATTTTATCATTCAATCTTTTAAATAAAAAAATAAAATTATGCATATAAGAAATATAATTAAATCACTGAAAAGACTCAGCACGGAAAAAGTTATAATAAGTAAACTTGTATGAAATAAAAATGATAAAATTTATAATAAAAATTATAAAAACTTAAATAAATAGGAACAAAATAAAAAAATAGAAGAGATAAAGACATAAAGTACAATAAAATGAATAAAAGTGTTTTATAGTTTATAAAAATTTTCAAAGAGTAGAGATAATACATTATAAGAGGGAAAAAATATTACCAAATAGAAGAATAATTGGTGAAAAATGAGATTATTTTCTAGTATATATGATTTTTTATAGTGAATAAGTTATGAAATACAAAAATAAATAAAATAAAAAGAGAAAGAAAAAAATTTATTTTTTAAAATAAATTAAAAAAATATTCACGGCCATATAATTGATGGTGAACATATAACTATTAGACAATAATTTGCAAAAAAATATTAATTAAAATATTAAATTTGATATTAAAAAAATAAATAATAAATAAAAATAAAAAATTTAGAATCAAAATATTTAAGTTTAAAAAAAATAAAAAATAACTTTTGCTAAATAATGGCTCAAATATTAACGTGACAATAAATTAAATCGGACAACGTATATTTGAATTAATTAAATTAAATAATTGATATAATAAATTAATTATAATTATTTGGATCAATAAAATAAATAAATAAATAATATCTTATAAATATATGATACAAAAATTATAATAATTTAAAAATTATTAATTAAAATACATAAAAAATTAATACAAATTAAAATAAAATAAAAATTAATTTGTTTATTCAAATAAAATCAAATAATAAATATAATTAATTTAATAGAGTTAATATAATTAAATAAAATATTAAATAATTTAATATTTATTTAAAATAAATAAAATAAATAATTAATTATGATATTTTTAAAAATTATTAATCAAAATAATAATGCTAAAAAATTAATATAAATTAAAATAAAATCAATTCATTATAATTATTAGTTATAATTAATATTGTTAAATAAAATATTAAATAATTTAATATTTATCTCAATTAATTAATTAATTAATTAATATATTTAAGTAAATTAAATAAAATAAATTATAAAAATAAAAATATCTCACGTCAGGTATATTATTAATCGAAAAAATTTGATTTTAATAATATATAATAGATTTTTGAGCGAGAAAGGAGGTGCAGTGTGCAGAGCAGAGGGGGAAAGAAGCCACTGCGACTTCATATAAAATGACGGTCTTACCCTTTTGTTATTTATTTAAGACTTGAACGTTGAATAAAATGACCATCATTTTCTTGGTCTCCGTGCGTGAGATTTGCAATGACAATGTTGTGGACTGCTAGTTGACTGTGGGATTACCAAGTTGTCCTTCTTCGTTTTGCTTTAACTTTATTTTTATTAGGATATTCAATTATGTCAATTGTCAAGGATGAAGGATCACTGTTAAAAATAAATAACAGTTTTTTTTAATAACAAATAATTGTAGCATTTTTATACATCAGATATTATAATATTTTATTTTCATATTTTAAGACATCATTTTTAAGATACTTGTTAACAAAACTTTTTTTTATTAACCAATACAAGACATTATATTCATGCAAACTGTTGGTTTGAAGTTGATGAATTTTAATGCGCTTCTAAAAAAAAAATAATGAATGCAGTATTTAAAAAAAAATTGTTATTAGAGATAACAAATAAATTAATAGATTATATATTTTCATTTTTTTATAGTCGTACAAAAAAATGTTTAACCTAATCTGTACATTATCCTTTTTAATTTGAATTACCAATATAAAATATAATTAACAAATAAAAAGAGTGTATAAGAATAAGCTTTAAAGTTATATATTCTTAAAAATCATTTTTAAAATTGTATATAAATAAAATATTCTTATTTAAGCAATTTTTGAATATTTTATTTAACTAGCATTCTTAATTTTATTAATATTTTTTAGGTATAAGTCAAATTTTTATTTATTTGGTACGGTGTATGACATATATTCACAAAAATCGATTATAATTCTCAAAATATCACTTATTAATTTTTTAAAATTTTCGAAACTGGAAAAACAGACATGGTTGGCAAAATTTATATATATACACACACATCTAGAATAATGAGCATCAAATATACACTTTTGCTAGAGTTGCTATTTAGAACATGATGGATCAAAACTAATGAAACAAACCCTTTATAACTAACTTATCTCTACACACCTATTTTGTCTCCCTATACAATAGGATAAAAACACAGAGAAATACTAACTGAATCATTTTGAACTAACTCATGGTCCGCTCACATATCTAATGAGTGTTGTGTTTCTATTATTGCTTTCCATTGCACCCACCTAACCTCAGCTTAATTAGCTATCTAGCTACCAGATATTGCTTTATATTTAGTTAAACTGTTAAAAAAAGAAAATCAATGTCATAAACACATTTTGGAGAGCAATTGACAACATTTTAATTTGATTTTAATTATATATTGAATTTGTATGGGGTTGGTGGGATTAATAAAATAACAGAGCGGGTACATATATGATGATAATTGATAAATAGTTAAGTATTCAATATTAGACTTTAATTAGTACATATAACTTGATCAACTAATATGTACGACGATCTAAGCAACTCTTTCCAAACATCACTTTTCATTGATATGTATAAATTGGAAATCACACAACATGCTGTTAATACAGGTCATCATTTAATTTTGATGTATATAATGTATATAGTACAATTAGTCACATATATAGTTTCTGTAATAGAGAAGTAGAGAACCAACCATTTAGCGTGTGTTATTTTTCCCGTTCGAAGTTATATATAGTTTAACATGTTTAGTATAAACTAAAATCAATTACTAAAATTAATTATTAGTATAGAATATATATTAAAATATAAATTAAAAATAAATTAAATTATATATATATATATATATATATATTTAACTATTTATACATAAATATACTAATGGCTAATTTTAGTGTATAAATAATAATTTTGATAGTTTAATTTACAGTATAATCTTTGTTTTCCATCACCAAAAAAACTTTTAGAACAAAAGAATAATAAAGCTAAGATACATCTTGATATTATTATTAGGGAGTCCCTTATTATTATTATTTTAACTTTGAGATCGAGAAAATAAAAAAGCGTGTTCGCTCTAAATTTGAATTTCAAAAAGAAAAACCTTCAGCTAATTGAATGTATGAATGAATGAGGTGTATTGAGATTAAAAATTGTAATAGCTTTTAAAAGTAGTTAAGCTCATCAATGAAAGGATATTATTAAAAAATGAAAAAAAAAAAAAAAAAAAACTCCAAGCTGGTTACTTTCAAATAGAGCTCATCAACGTGATCATAAATCATACCCTAGCTAAGTAGTAGCTATACCTTCTTCTAATTTAAAATGGAAGGTAATAGTTGTCACTACTAATATAAGGCCAAGAGTCATCTCACACAGTCATACATATATACCTGTTTTATTTGTTGCTCAATGAAGAAGAAGTCTTTCTTAATGAGACAAGAGATAATATATATCCAACTCTAACTTCATTTCATACAAATCATATTCATATATAGTAGTCTTTAATTTTGTAATAAGAGGAATACTTAATTACTTGGTGTATGTAGCATTGCATGTTACATTATTGAAAGGTTAAATACTATTATTAAAATAACAATTTGACCCCTCACCTCATAATTTTGCATGTTAGTCCCACCACTAATTAATATACTACGCAACATAGTAGTTTGTTTGTTCAAAGCCACAACAATTTTAGTAATTCAAAAGACAAAGAGAATGGCATGTGAATATGTAGTGATGAGATTCATGAAAAGAAAAAGGAAAAAAAAAAAAAAAAGAGCGTGATTGAGAGAGAGAGAGAGAAAGAGAGCAAAGAGGGAGGTGAGAAGTCAAAGGAGTCATTAACCTCAAAATCTGTCATAAACGGTAAAAAAAGATCTCTTTGGCAAAAGAGATACCGTGACAAATCCGAGAAATTGAAAAGTGTAGGAGGGCAAATCAGTAATTACACACAGCCTTATAAAAAGTGTGAAGGGGGCAAACCGGTCCTCCTTCCAACAACACATCCTAATTTCCAAACGAGTGCGGAGCCGCCGTGTGTCTCAGTCTCTCTCTCTCTTTCTCTCTCTACACTTTTCCGGTAACACTCACCGGAAAATCTGATACTTCAATCGCCGGCGAGTTCTGTTTGTTTCGCTGGAGAATAGTCACATCGGTGCAGAGTTTTTGTTTAGAGAATCATATATAATATTCAGAGGAGTTCGTTTTTCTTTTTTCTTTCTTTTTTTTTTTTTGGTTTTTTGTTTTTGCATGGTGAAACGGCGCCGTTTTGTGATGGTTGGGAATAATCAGTGGAGAGCGGGGTGGCGGCAAGGCAAGATGTAGTTTTCTTTCTGTGTTTGGTTGATCGGGTTGGTGGTGGTGGGGGGAGGGAGGAGATGGGAAGAGTGGCGGTGGGGCTGGCGGTGACGGTGGCGGTGGCGGCGTGCGCGGTGGCGGCAGTGGTGGTTGGGAGGAGGGTGAAGAGTAGGAGGAAGTGGAGGAAGGTGGTGAATGTGTTGAGGGAACTTGAGGAAGGTTGTGATACGCCAGTTGGGAGGTTGAAGCAGGTGGTGGACGCCATGGCTGTGGAGATGCACGCTGGTTTAGCTTCCGAAGGTGGTTCCAAGCTCAAAATGCTTCTCACCTTCGTTGATAATCTCCCCAATGGGTAACTTTTCTGTGTTTTCCTCTTCATTTTCTTTCTGATTCCGTTCCCCCTTTTTGGTTGATTAACTGTGTCATTGAATAAAGTTTTGTTATTTCTTTATTGTTATTGTTGTTCATTAAGTTTTTTGCTTTGGTGATAATATGGTTTCTTGAGTAATTGTCTTTTGATTTCTTCTTTGTTAAACCCCCTCTCATTTGTATTTTGGTTCTATTGTTGTAGCTGCCTTTGTCTGAGCTTTTCCCCATAGTTTTTGGCTTGTGTCCCTCTTACGCGCTTGCAAGTTGCAATAAATGTGTCCAGCTGTGTGCTTTGTCCACTTACTTATTGTTTGTTTGTTTGCTGTTTCCACTACACATTTTTATTGCATATTTGTTTTTGGTGTATTTTGATTTCAAGCATTTGGGTTTCTTTTATAGGTGGAAATGCTGTTTCTAAGCACATTTAGCAGCTTTTTCCATCACCAAATAAGTTTGTATGAACAATGGTGTCTTGAAAAATCACATTATTATGATCATTAACTTAAGTAAATTTTAATGCTGGCTGGGAATGGATTATACAATTCATAGGTTGTTGTTTGCTTTAAGATATGTTTACTTATTTTGAGTATTATTGGTCTAAAATATTCAACTACTGGAACAATTCCTACTTAGTAAAAGTAAAAGACAATGATGTTTACATATTACCATTATCAACATGCTTGTGCATAACTTTCTAGTTTTGTTTGAGGATTTCGTCAACTGAATACAAAAGTGGTGTATTTATATATCAGGACCGAAAGAGGAACATATTATGCACTACATCTTGGGGGTACAAATTTTAGGGTCTTGCGGGTTCATTTAAATGGTCAACGATCTTCTGTCTTGGAACATGATGTAGAAAGACAACCTATTCCTGAACATCTAATGACTAGCACGAGCGAGGTAGTTGAATTTAAAGTCTTAAAATGCTAGGTGTCTGGAATTCGTTTTGTTTTACTAACAGGAGTATATCTTATTTTATTTTTGTTGAATGCAGGAGCTCTTTGATTTTATTGCATCTTCATTAAAGGAGTTCATTGCAAAAGAAGGAGATGGTTCCAATATTTCTACTAACCGAAGGGAACTTGGATTTACTTTCTCTTTTCCCGTAAAACAAATGTCAGTTTCCTCAGGCATTTTAATCAAATGGACAAAAGGTTTTTCCGTTGTAAATATGGTTAGTGCTTAACTTCCAAGTAGTTTCTATAAGTAAAGTTTGTATGATAGGGAACTTTGTGAAAGGCATAATTTCTTGCTTATTGCTCATGGGAAAACTTGGTCACATACTTTGGTGGTTATTTTTACATGTTTCAAGGAAAAAAAAAAAGGGGGGGGGGATGCATTATCCTGAACAGGGTAATAATTAGTTTTTAAACTTCTTTCTAAGATATAAACATAAAGTATTAAATTTGTTTGGTGGAATTTAAATATTGATCTTTGCTTATTCTTGATATAAGTCTCAAAGCAAGATTATAATCTGCTCTATGTTAAAAAATAGATAACAAGGCAATTAGTCTTCTAAAATAGATATAAAGATCCTGTTCAAGTTGCACATGTCTTTCAGGCTGTATTTTGATGAATTATATTTAAAATTATTAAGATAGGAAGTTGTTTGTTGTCAGGTAGGAAGAGATGTTGCTGCATGTTTGCAGGAAGCATTGGCGCGAAAAGGGCTAGATGTGCATGTGGCAGCCTTGGTAAGAAACTTCCTTTTTCCCCCTTATGATTATTGTTCATTTTTTGTCCATTTGCTCCTGTATTACTAGCAAAAGAATGCCAGTTATGTTTGTTAAAGAAGTGTGATTAAGGATGTCTTCTGATTTTTTATCGCTTGCATCTCCAATAAATCGTGTTTTTCTAGGTTCTAGGAGATATTCATTTTCTTGTAGGATATGTGTTATTTTTGTTTCCCTCAATTCCCTGCAATAATTTTATAATTGTAGATGGTATAGAAGGAGTGTTAAGTGAATTGCTACTTTTTCAAAAAGCCACGTTGCGACTTAAATTCTCTACTTTGAGGCTGGGGATTAATTGTTAATTTGTATTTAGTTAGTGCGCTATCAAATGTATGTTCTTTTTGTTTCATTTCATTTGTCTTAATTTAAAAACCATAATTTTGTGTTCATTTTAATCAGGTTAATGACACTGTCGGAACATTAGCTCTTGGGCACTATCACGATCCAGATACTGTTGCTGCAATTATAATTGGTACTGGTACAAATGCCTGCTATTTGGAACGGATTGATGCTATTATCAAATGTCAGGGTCTTCTTACAGCATCAGGACGCATGGTATGTTGCTCCTCCTTCTATTTGAATTTTATTATTATTATTATTATTTTATTTTTTTAGCTTACTACAAACTTTTTTTTTATTAAAGGTTGTCAACATGGAGTGGGGGAACTTTTGGTCATCTCACTTGCCGAGAACATCATATGACATTGATTTAGATGCCGAGAGTCCTAATCCAAATGACCAGGTTAGGTTCTGCATCTTATGATTCCTAGTGCTCAAACCTCAATGTGCAATGACTAAACTTGATGGAGTTTTTGGTGCAGGGTTTTGAGAAAATGATATCAGGAATGTATTTGGGTGATATTGTGAGGAGAGTCATTCTCAGGATGTCAATGGAGTCGGATATGTTTGAACTTATTTCTCCCAAGCTTAAGATCCCTTTCATACTGAGGTATGTTTGTTGAAGAGAGAAAATACCCTTTAACTGATGAAGATGAGAGATATTTTCTTGAAAGTTGGAATTGACAATTATCATTTCTGTTCTGAATTGTGGTGTATATTATAAAAGCCTATTATGTTCCATGTCCAATTGTTTTCTTCTAATGAGTTTCAGGACTCCTTTGATGGCCGCCATGCACGAGGATAATTCGCCTGACTTGAGGGAAGTAGCAAGAATCCTTAAAGAAGTCTTCGAGGTAAACAAGTCAAACACCATATTTTTTGTCCCCATAATCTAACAGCAACAAGTTACCTGATGGGTTTGGTTGTCCTTACAGATACCAGAAGTTCCAATGAAGGCAAGAAAAATTGTGGTGAAGGTGTGTGACGTTGTCACCCGTAGAGCGGCTCGATTAGCGGCAGCTGGTATTGTTGGCATCCTGAAGAAGATTGGTAGGGACGGCAGTGGTGGCATTACGGGTGGCCGGGGTAGAAGCAACACGAAGATGAGGCGAACGGTTGTGGCAATCGAAGGAGGGTTGTATTCTAGCTATAGTTTGTTTAGTGAGTACTTGCATGAAGCACTGAACGAGATATTGGGTGAAGAAATTGCTAAGCATGTAATTATAAAGGTCACAGAAGATGGATCAGGCATTGGAACTGCACTTCTTGCTGCCTCGTATTCATCCTAAAGATGTGGATAGAAAGGAGGGTACAGCTGCTATATATATATTTTTATATATATACGTATAGCCCTGTAAATCAGAATTTATTCTCCATATTTAATATCTTTGTATAAAGGGAATGTTTCGTCTATTCTTTGACCAAGTTATCCATTTATATAATTCTTGTCATATTTTTTAACTAGATGGTTTTGTGTTAATGCATTGATCTCTCGTATCTTTGAGATCATCTGCGTGTAATACCTCCATTATTAGGGCAGGTAATGAGTGACTAAGCTTGAAATTGAATATACATATTGTTTCCTTCCAAAAAATGTTGCCTTCAAGTTTGCTTTTGTATTCATGGGAAGCAACAATTTTTCAATTTTTTTTTATGGGAGTGAAAATATAAGAATTCTATGTCCGACTGGTGGATTTCTTCTTTTATTTTTATTATAATACTTTTAATATATGAAAGAAAATTCTAAAATAAAGATTGATAAAATAATAAAATGTGGGGTTAATTATTATTAAATTTGTAATTTTTATCATATGTGATTTTTATTATTTTAATCCTGTAAGAAAAAACTTTTCTAAAATAAGAAAAATTATTAGAGTAATTAATTTGTTAATTTTTCTTGATAATTGACGGGCTAAAATTTAGAAAACAGAATTACAAAGATATTAATCTAGGAAAGATATTCCTTAATATCAATGGAAAATTAAAGAGAAACCACGTTAAGAAGTAGAAGTGTTTAAGATTCGGTTCGAACTTAAGACATATTTTGTCATATTGAAATTTGTTATTTTTATTCGGTGCTGTTTTTAGATTAGGTTCGGATTATGCTTCGAATCTTCGAATCATCCGATTCGATCCGAAATCTTTTTTTTAATAATAAAAAATATATCTTAGAATAAAATTAGGTTGTTGCCTTGGCCAGAATTACCGCCAAGGACTTACAGGTTTACAGGAATCGAAACAATGCCTTTAGGTCTCTCCGAAATTGCCTGTGTTGGGAACCACCGGTAGGCAATAGTTTTAAAGTTAATTGTGATGCAAGCTTGTATATGGATTCAAATTTAGCGGGATTTGGGTGTATTATTAGAGATTCTAAGGGAGATTGGATCTCGGGCTGCTCTGGAAGCATTCCCCCTTGGTCTATAATCAGATGTGAATTATTTGCTGCTTGGAGGGGGCTGGTTTTAGCTTGGGATTGCGGTTTGAAGGATATTATATGTGAAACAGATTGCCTTGACATTCTGCCCATCATGCATGAGCTTACAAGTGGGTATCCATCTGAAGTAACAGATTTGGTTCACAAGATTCAGGAGCTTTTATCTCGTCCTTGGCTTGTTCACGTTGAATGGGTGTCCCGAGAAGCAAATAGAGCTGCGGATTGGATGGCTAAATATGGTGCCAAGAGTAACTCTAATCATGTTATTTGGTCTGAGCCTAGTGTTGATCTCCAACGAATCATCCGCTCGGATTTAGAATAGTTTTTGCTTTGTTTCTTTCCTTATTTAGTCACCAAAAAAAAAAATATTATATTTTTATATTTTAATTAATATTTTTTATATTATATAATATTATTTTACTTTAAAATAATTTATTTTAATATAATATGATATAATATTTATTAAATTTAATTTTTAAAAGGAAGAAGGGACAAAATTACACCTGAAAGTTCATACGCTGGATACAAATACACTTAAATCATTTAATGTGTCACGCATGCACAGTAATTATACACTCCGGCGGACACAATCACCATTCCGGCCATCAGCGTGTGACGTGGTTAGTTTGAGTGGACACGTGGCTCTATTTACTCCTTGCTGGCACGTTTAGATTGAGTGAGCTGACCATTTAGTGCCAACTCAGAAAAAATATTTTATTTTAATGATTAATTAGGTAAAATTAAGGCTGACCCTTCGTTCTCTTTTATGGAATTATGAACCTTCAAGGTCTATTGGTGTTTAATGTAAGATAGTTTGCACGTTGAGAGAGTTAGAGAGTCCTAGCAGGGAGGCAATGACATTGCTCTGAAGTGGTGACTCACTTGATCGTTGGAGGAATACTTTACTAGTTTACTTGAAGAGGACAACCCACACCACGACAACGACGATTACGCATTGGAGTCAGCGACAATCTAAAGGTAATATCTTTTGAACTTCCCACTGCACCTATTATGATCGAACATGCTATTAGATCTTTGTTTAGTTACTAGTTTGTGGTTGTCCGAAAAAAATGAGGGTTTTCTGGGTTTAGTAGTGATTATGAGGGTTTTGTTTTCTTCATAGATGTCAAGTCACACACGCTCGTGTATCACCATAGGGGGAGGTTAGAGAGAAATTCAAAAGGGGTTACAGTATACAGTGGTGGTCAAGTGTCCTTAATACCGAGAGTCAATGTGGATACGCTGAATCTGTTTTTCATGGAGGGGTTGTTCAAGGATTTGGGATATATTCATTGGAAGGATTTTTACTGGAAAAAGCCTGATGTCGGAGGTGGTGTTGCTCTTAAGCTACTTAGACTTGATAGGGATGTGGTGAACATGTATGAGGATGCAATTAGAAAAGATGATAGGGTGGTACATGTGTATTGGGAGCATACGGTAGACATTCCAACTGAGGTTGAGGTGGTTGACATAGATGCAGAAGAGGTCCCTACCTCTGAAACAGAACCATCCAATGTAAATGCAGATAGCGTGAAATCACCTAGTGGGAGGATAAAGAAGAGGGCACAAAGGACTAAAAAACCAGCCAGAATTCTGAGGCCAAGAAAACTAACAACAACAGTAGGCCAGAAGTCATCCCAGAGATCATTACCTCAATGAAGAGAACCAACCCAAGGGAAAGACAACAAAAAAATCACACAATTTGAACCATCAAAACAATGTCACCCACAGCCCAAGTCCAAAACAATCTCACCCACAGCCCAAGTTAATCCAACACATGTGGCCCAAGCCCAACACACACCACATGTGGCCCAAGCCCAACGCATACCTCCTGTGGCCCAAACCCAAACCACTCAAATTGGACCACTAACACATTCTGAAGCTGAAACTCAATCACAACCCAATCTTGTACAAAATGAGGTTCCTACCCAGGAATCAAGAGCAAAACAAAAAAACAGAAGAAATTCTTACAAGAGGCCAGCTCCTAGTGGACAGATCTTTGTGCAAAGAGGCATAGGTGAAGCTCCAAAAATATTTGTCCCTCGTGTAACCAGTGACTCTTCAGAGAGTGATGATGATGACTCTGACCTAGATTACCATCAATATGAGTCTGAGGAGCTGCACAACCCTTATTCATTAGATTGTGATAATGACTATGAGGCAGAACGCATTGTTTGGCCTCAAGGGAACCCGAATGCTGCTTTTGGCTCAGTACATTTAGAGCTGGGGATAAAATTTGAAACTATGGACCAATTCAAAAGAGCAGTTAGGAAGTTTAATATACAAATTGGAAGGAATATCATGTTTAGCCGAGTGGAACCTATGAAATGTAAGGCAATTTATTGTGAAGCCAACTGTCCTTGGACTATCTACTGTTCAAGGTCTAATGAACCAAAGAGATTTCAAGTAAAGACGTTTGTCAACCAACATGTTTGTGCATGAAGCCACACCAACAAATAAGCTCATAGAAAGTGGGTTATCGAACAGCTGGAGGAGAAGTTGAGGGACCAAAGGGACTTTAAAACTGCTGAAGCTGAGGCATGGTTTAGGAGAGAGTTCAATGTAACCATCAACTACAAGAAAATACAGAGGACAATGAAGAAGGCAAGGGAGAATATTGAGGGTTGGGAGAGGAAGCAGTATGCTGAGTTGAGGGATTACATCCTTGCCCTGTTGACAGCTAACCCAGGAGCAACTATTTACATGGACACTATCCCTATGCCTGATTCCCTCCCGATTTTCAAAAGACTCTATATATGTTTTGATGCTTGCAAAAAAGGTTTCATACAAGGTTGCAGACCATTTATTGGACTGGATGGTACATTCCTAAAAGGTTATTACGGTGGCCAATTGCTTACAGCAGTGGGACAAGATGCTAACAATCAGATCTTTCCCATTGTGTATGCAATTGTTGACTCAGAGACAAGAGATAACTGAGATGGTTTCTAGAACTCCTGCATCGTGATTTGGAAAACTATAGGAGTATAGGGTGTATGGTTGGGACTTCATGAGTGACCAACAGAAGGTAATTGTTAATTGTTGTTTTCTGGTTCATTTGGCTCACTCAACTTGTTAATTGTTGTTGTTTGTGTGACTATAGGGTCTCATACCAGCCAATCAGCCATGGAGCAGGTTATGCCCGGAGTGCATCATCGTTATTGTGCAATGCACATTTGGGGCAACTTCACTAAAATGTGGAAGGAATGAAGGATAAATAGTTGAAAGGAGCAGTTTGAAAATGTTGTAGAGCCACCACTGTTAATGAGTTTGAGGCTGTAATGATGAAGTTAAAGGGAATCAACAGTGTTGCTTGTGAATACTTAGATAGACTTGACCCAAAGACTTGGACAAAGACACATTTCAGTGAGTAGCCGAAGGTGGACAATGTCACTAACAACAACTGTGAGACCTTCAATGGTAAGATTCTCAAGTACAGAGGCAAGCCAATAATCATAATGTTAGAAGAAGTCAGAGTTTATATCATGAGGATTATGGCAAGGAACAAAAAGTCTCTAAGTGGCTCTGTTGGTTCTGTTGTACCAAGACAACTTAGTAGGCTTGAGAGAGAGAAGGAAGAAAGCAACAAATGGACTCCCACATGGGCAGGGGAGGACAATGGAGAAATATATGAGGTTGAGAAGCATCTTACTAAAGTTACTGTTGACTTGGAAAATCATAAGTGCACTTGTAGATTTTGGCAACTCACAGGCTTGCCTTGCAGACACGCTTGTGCAGCACTTGCTCAAAGGGGTCGTAGGCCAGAAGATCAGATTCATAATTGGCTGGGAATGACTGCATATAACTCAGCATATCAACATAACATCAACCCTATACCAAGTAAAGAATTTTTGGATAAAGCTGAAGGCTATCCTCCACTGCCCCCTCATTACAAGACACCCATTGGCAGACTAACAAAAAAGAGAAGAAAGGAGAGAAATGAAGCAAGGCCAAATTCCAATCCGCATAAGCTTAAAAAGAGATATGGAACAATCATTTGCAAATACTGTGGTGAGGTATGAATATCATGTTTTATGTATTATTTCTAGAACACACTCATAATGTTATATTTACACCAATAATGTTTATATGTTGTAGAGTGGCCACAATAGTAGGAGTTGTCAAAAAAAGCAGGTTGATATGGCTGATGAGGTAGCAGCTATGGAAGCAGAGGAAGCTGCTGCCGCCACTGAAAATCCTGCACAGCCACCACCACCCCAAGAAAACACTCCAACTAATGCACCCGAACAACAGAACCCTAATGATGCTGCTACAGCTCCAAGACCCAAGTCTAACCCTATGGTCTCAACTGAAACCATGAATGCTGCAAGCCCAGCAATGATGAGGAAGAGGTTTCAACAGTTTATGCCAACTCAAAGTCTGAGACAACAATCAAATCCGGGCCCAAGACCATCAAAACTGGTCCCAAGAGGAGTTTCTAGGAGAACCAATGGCCTAGCTACAGCAACTGACCAAGTTGGCCTAAGTGAAGGTGGGGCCATACAAGGGACATAGAACCTTTAATGAAGACTGCGTGTGCATGTTTTGTTTTTTGGTTATTAGGCTATTTGAAGAATTTTGTGGACAAAGCTGTTTTGTTTATCATCATAAACCTTTTCCCTTTTTTTGTAATCTAGTAGTATGTGATATGTTATATACGATGTGACTTTGCTTCTTAATTACGTATTTCTGCCTTGTTTGAAAACTCAGTGATTATAGTCACTACTTTGACTATTTTGTTATTACAATGAAGCAAAGACTTCTAGTTGAAAAAAGTTGTTGAATATTACAATTGCTTGTTTGTCCCTAATTTACACAGGTTTACATTTTTCTCTGATGTCAATGGTTGATGTTACACCACTTACAATATATAATTTACAAAAAAATAGGACTTTTTTTTTCTTCCATTTATTCAATGCAACTTTGAAACTGATTACACATGATCTTCACTTCTGAGCATATATCATCAAATCAATAATGCCCAAAAACCCAACCCAAAACAAATGCCCATAGCCATATTCTTAATAACTTTATTTCACCCCTAATCATATTAACTGTCTTCTGTAACTGTTGCACATCTTCTTCCAATTTGGTGGCACACTCTGTAAGCTCATTCATCTTCTGGTATGATTGTTTCAATGGCCTTTCTTTAGATACAACCTCTGTCCCCATATTTCTTGTTTTTTCTTCTACTTCGTCCAGCCAAACAAAATAAATACTCACAACGATGTTCAGCACTCTAAAAATTTGAGACAACAATCGAAAGAGGGTGAAGAAGGAAACAATAGGATGAAAACCTAACGCTAGTAACAAGAAGAAACACAATTTCAAAACCTACCTCCCACAGAGGACATCGCAGAAATAATCTGTCTGGATTCCACTCTGTTCCAAACTCGAGTACCACAGCTTCAATTCCGTGCAAACACTTGCCATTGTTGTACTCAAACTTCTTCTTCTTCTTGTTCCTCAACAACGAAGATCCGCCACTAAGAGCGCTGCCACAATTTAGGGATAAAGAACTCGATTTTTCCTAGAGTGAGCCCATGTTCTTAGTTATTGGTTAAGGTGTTACGGTTTCAACAGAGCATCTTCTTGCTGAAGATAAAAGAGAACGAAGAGTTTATTTTAATTAATCATTAAAATAAAATGTTTTTCTGAGTTGGCACTAAATGGCCAGCTCACTCCATCTGAACTGCCAGCAAAGAGTAAATAGAGTCACGTGTCCACTCAAACTAACCACGCCACACGCTGATGGCCGGAATGGTGATTGTGTTCTCCAGAATGTATAATTACTGTACACGCGTGACTCATTAAATAATTTAAGTGTATTTGTGTCCAGCGTATAAACTTTCAGGTATAATTTTGTCCTTTTTTCCTTTTTAAAAATAAAATTTTATTATTTTAATAAATAAAATTTATAAATTTATATATACTAATTTTATATCAAATTTTAGTTCTATTTATTTCAAATTACTTTTGAGTTGGGCCAAAATAAAACCAGTATTTTTTAGAATTAAACTCAGCTCAAATTAAAGTAGGCCTGTCAGTTTCATGAATACCTCTACTAAAATGTGAATTATAAACAACTAAGTAAAAAATATGAGTATCCCAAAATTTAGCTAATCCGAATTCACAATCGTTCTCTTCTCTAATTAAGCATTACGTTTCACTCCTTGGCTAGGAAAGTCTCGATAGCTGCTATAAGAAAAAAAAAGGGTGCATTTTTACTTGAATGTTACTATATTTTCATTGAGAAGTAATAAAGAATCCAAAAAAAATCTCAAAATTCTGGCAAAATAATTGAACAATTACCTAAATTTGCACCGAAGGCTACAACGAGGAATGCTACTGCAGGCCGCCGATTTCAAGTCAATAACCAACTTATCTATGTTGATCTTTATTTAAAAATTCAATGAAAGATGTCAAATAATGTAAATAATATAAAATTTATTTTATTAATTTTATCACTTTAAAAGAATTTAATCTGGATTTCAACCATATTTTTAAATAAGATGTTAATGAATAGAAGCAGGTTTTACTTCCATAATAGAGGATATTTCTTCTACATTTCACACTAGAAATTTTATAAAAATTTATTTTATTATAATCAATTAATCGTAAAAAAATTCTGTTAAGAAACTAATTTAGAGTATAGTCAATTAATTAAAAAATATACTAGTTACATAAAAAAAAAAAAAAAAAACTCCTCACTAGTCCTATTTTCTTAAATTTTAAAATTAGAAAAAAAATTAACTGAATTAGTTTATATTATAATTGGTTGTTTAAAAATTTTCAATCGTAAATCCACCTCAAATAATCTTTAAATATTCTTATTTATAACGTATTGGCAAATAGCAATAGTCTAATAATAATAAAAAAAGTAAACATAACATAATTTTTTATTTAAAATTGAAATTGAAATTGAAGCGAAAAATAAAAGGACGTGGAAGGAGGCGGTTAAGTGATTGAGTGAGTGAAGTGTTGGAGAAGAGAATGGCGCCCGATGCAGCCGCCGCCGCCGGCAAGAAGAGGAAGCGCTATCTCCCTCACAATGTGTCTCCTCTCTTCGCTCATCTCTCTTCCGTTGCTTTTCATTCACGCTTTATTTCTCTGCCCCTCTTACACTTCGTTTTTTTCTCAGAAGCCAGTGAAGAAGAAGGGTTCATACCCACTGCGTCCCGGCGTTCAAGGTTTCTTCATCACCTGCGACGGTGGTAGGGAGCACCAAGCCTCTCGTGAAGCTTTCAATATCCTTGAATCGGTACTATGTATTTTCCCTCCTTTCCCCCTCAGCACTAATTCATCAATTATTTACTCGTGAAATTAATTTAGGGATTTAGTTCTGTTTCTTTTGTTATCAATTGCAAATGTTCGTTTTAGCTTTTACGTTTGGTAGATTATATAATATAATTGCTTGATTTGCCATGCTATGCTGTGTTGATTTTGTCTTAACAGTTTTATGAAGAGCTAGTTCATGGGGAAAATCCAGGTGCTAAAGGATTACCTAACAAACCTATGAATACAAAGATTACGTTCGCGGATTCTGATTCTTCTAGTAGTGACGATGAGGCGGAGCAGCAGGAAGAAGAGGAAAAGGGGGACAAAACGCTTAAAACTGAGGGAAAAGATAATGATGATGGTGATGCAAACTGTGGCAATGGAGCTGAGGGAAAATCAGATGCTCTGAAGATCGATGATCTTGAACCAAAGATCGATGATTCCAATGCTGATCCAGTAGACAAAGCTGATGATGATAAAGGAGAAGTTGAAAATAAAGCTGATGAGCCACCAGCCATGAAACAGTGTTCCAAAACAGATGCCCCAACATGCAATTCGAAGGAGAAAGTGGAACAGAAGTCGATTGATAGGTTAATTGAAGAAGAGCTTGAAGAATTGGGAGACAAGAATAAGGTGACTTGATAGGACTAGTGTTCTCTGCCAAAAGTTTGGCTTGTTGATCTCACTATTGATTTTTCCTTCTTGCAGAGACGATTTCTCAAGCTTGATTCAGGTTGTAATGGTGTTGTATTTGTACAAATGCGAAGGAAAGATGGGGACAAAAGCCCCAAAGATATAGTTCATCAGATAGTGACATCAGCAGCATCGACGAGGAAACATATGTCAAGGTACACCGTACATGTAGTTTCTTTTGTCATAACAAAAAATGAGAAAATGAGAAACAGTGATACAATATTGCCCACTTTTAGGTTTATTTTGAGAATTTTGCCAATTGAAGTCTCATGTTATGCTTCAAAAGAGGAAATTTCAAGGGCAATCAAGCCTCTTGTGGAGCAGCACTTTCCAGTGGAAACTCAAAATCCGCAGAAGGTAATACTTTGCATTGTATCTTTCAGCTCAATCATTTTTGGTTTTGAACCTGCATTCCAAAATACTCAACGACTGTAAAAAGATGGATCTGCTGTGATGATGAGAATTGTTACATGTGCAGTTTGCTGTACTGTATGAAGCCCGTGCAAATACTGGTGTTGACAGGATGGAAATCATTGATGCAGTGGCAAAGTCAGTTCCTGCACCTCATAAAGTTGATCTCAGTAATCCTGATAAGACCATAATAGTTGAAATTGCCAGGGTAAGAAAGCCACTCTTGTTTTAAATATAATTGAAACTGTATATCATATGTGGTTTTTTGTGATAAGAGTAGCTTTTTCTCTGGGTACCGTTTGGGCATATAACTAATGCGCCTTCTTTCTCGTGGCAGACTGTGTGCTTGATTGGGGTCATTGAGAAATATAAAGAATTTTCCAAGTACAATCTGAGGCAGTTAGCATCACGGAAAGCCTGATCGTTGTGGTGCAAACACTCGTAGTTTCTGCAAAATTATGTTTAGTTAATTAGTTTAGCAGTATTTAGACTAAAGTTATCTGACGATTGTGTTTTTAGGAAGATGCTATTTACTTTCTGGCCTTACTCTGTTCATTGTTTTGAAACCCCCAAACCCTTGCTAGCTTAACATTATTTAAAATTTCAAGAAAATGAATGTACTCATTTAATTTTGATGCGTATACAAAGTCATTTCTAATCGAGAAAATGAGTGACGAAAATGAGTGACGAAAGTTTTAACCATAGTAAATTAATTTGAATACATCACAATTGATAATTAAATTTTTCCTTATTTATAATGTTTTTTTCACCGTGGTTATGCATGATTTTTTGAATTGTTATGTACCTTTAACAAATTATGGTTGTCATGTTAAAGTTGCTCAATTAGCATTCCACATCTGAAATAAACTGATTGAGAGTGGGAAAAAATGATATTCTTGTTTCATTTATAATGGAATTCTTATTAATACAATAATTTTGTAGAAATTCAGAAGCCACATCTGAAATGTGAACAAGAAATAATGAAAAAATTCTAAAAGCCCCGCCACGCCTCCTCCTTTTTCTCCAACGATAAAGAAAAAGAAGCACTTTCAAGCTGAAACTTTAAGCACTAGGAAGTTTGTGCAGCTTCTCCACCATCTTCC
The DNA here is from genome assembly GCF_059453495.1 of Arachis ipaensis. Lineage (NCBI taxonomy): Eukaryota > Viridiplantae > Streptophyta > Magnoliopsida > Fabales > Fabaceae > Arachis > Arachis ipaensis. The sequence goes on along the minus strand of NC_142440.1, from coordinate 17,666,234 downwards.
TGTATTCTGTAGAACACCGCAAAAAACCAACTTTATTAGCTCACTGCGAAGACACAAATACACATACAAATTATATTAAAGAACATATGTTTACCTTCTTGATTGCTCCAAAGCTGTGCTGCTTGTGGATTCAGTGGTGAGCTAATATTTGGCTCTGAGTTATGGGCAGAGATGATAAGTAAATAACCGGGAAAAAAAAGCAGTTTTTAAAATTCAAAGCAGTGTGTGTTTGAGCTTTGCAAAACTTACCTCCAAGCAAGCTTTGAATTGATAGCAGAATTGTTCTAACATCATAAGCAGATGACCATTTATCCTATTACAAACAAAGAATTGTTCTATCATAACCAAGCTTTGTATTTTTTGTTGATCAAATAAGAAAGGACAGGAATCTTCACATAATTACTACCTGAAGAATGTCCAAGCATATATTACCATGAACATCTACATTTGGATGGAAGCAGGTGCTTTCAAATTTGACCTTTGGAGCCTTAAAAGGGTAATCGTTTGGAAATGAAAGTGACAACTTGTACTCAGTTCCTTCAAACACAGTGTCTTTACTTCCTGTTATTGTCCCTTTCCAGCAGAATATGTTGTCCTCCTCAGGAAACGCAGATATACCTGAATCTCCACTCATCTGAAATTCCCATGAACACAAAGCTTCAATAATCAGTAATCTTTTTCCAAATCAAAGAGAAAGATTATATATATAGTGGGCATATAAGCTTCTTACCATGAGCGCCATCAGTTCAGATTGCAATCTGTTCAATTAACAATGGCCACAAAACAATTAAGGAGTTAGAAAGAAACAAGTACTTTAAGATCTTTTTTACTAGGAACACAAAAGAATCAAAACTCCATTGCGAAAACTCAACCCATAAAAAAGAACGTGCTTTCTTGTTAGAATAATGTAATAAAGATGAAACAATACATCTTTAAAGGAAAAGACAGAGAACAAGAAGGAATTCAGATTTCAAATCGGCATAGCACAAATACTGAATCAATCGAAAACAATGTGTTAGAAAAGCAAAAAGAGAAACCTTCTGAGAACTGACTGAGAATCAACGGTCTTTGGCAGGGAAAGAGGCTGCTTTGAGGGAGCAATGTTGTTATCTTGAGCAGCTTCAGAGTGAACATTAACGTTGGCCATAGCGATCGTAATAGTATTGTACGATTGTATTGAATATTGATGTATTCCAATCAAAATTAGGGTTTCGCAGAAACAAAAAAGAAGATGAAGATACAAAGAGAAATCAGAGGAAGAAGTTGTTGTGTTGTTGAAAGGGTTTGGTTTAAAAAGGTTGTGCGGATTCACGAAACGACGTCGAATCTACGACACATAATTTTGGTATTTGGTTTTCAAAAATAATTTGAACGTTGCAGGTACCAACCCCACAACGGCTAGTGTCCATTTTGGCAAACAGAATCACCGAATCAATATTGTCCAATAATCACCCAAATTAGTATTCAAATATTTTAAAAACGAATATTTTAGTTTTTTAAAAAAATTAATACACAAAAATATTTTCAAAATTTTATTCCAGCAGATAAAATTAATCACAATTTATTTTCTAACAGAATAATTATCTAAATAAGTTTTTAAACATTGATTAGTTAAAGACTAATTTATCACAGATCTGAACTTCATTTAAGAGTCTGTCATCGAACAATCGGACGAATGAACTGATCACTTGACCAACCCAAATTAATTTTATTATAAGTAGATATGCTCATACAATTATCATCACCAAATTTTTATTCAGTGACATTCATTAGTATCAATTATACCACATAAAAAAAATAATTATTATTAATTGCACAATAATACTATCTCATAATTTTTTGCACGTTTTTAGATAAAAATAATGATAAATTTATTCATTAAATATATATATATATATATATATATATATATCACTCAATAATAATAATAATAATAATAATAATAATAATAATATTGCCAATGAATTATAACTCAAATAAATGGCATAGTCTTCCCATGTTCACTTAAGAGGACGCGGGTTCGAATCTCTTTATCTTTGATAATAATAATAATAATAATAATAATAATAATAATAATAATAATAATAATAATAATAATAATAATAATAATAATAATAATAATAATATTGTTTAATAAAGTTATTAGAGATTATGCTATAAAAAACTCAAGATTAAAATTATTTGATATTTTTGTATTTAATATAATTTAGCTTAATGTGATAGCTAAAAATTAGGTATAATCAAAGTTATTTGAAAGAGCGAAACTATCGCGCGATCTAAAATTTTCACAAATAAATTCCCGTTGTAAGTATAGCTTCTAGACCGACAAGAATTCCTTTCTTACAAAAGTTTTGGTTGTCACAAGTAATAAACCTCTTTGAAATTGATAACCGAAGTATTTAAACCTCGGGTCGTCTTCTCAAGGAATTGCAGGGAGGTGTTCTTATTATTGGTTATGAGTCTTGTAAATTGGGGGTTTTTAAAATAGGAACATGTAATTTAATTGACAAGAAAAATAAAATAATAATAAAAAAATCTCTTGGCAAGGTATTAGAACTGGAAATCCTGTCCTTGTTATCCTTATCAGGTGTGATGAAAATTGGATTCTGCTCCCACTCAGTTAAGTCAAGTGGACTAATTAATTTGATCCTCAGGTCCTAGTCAATTCCTATGGAAAGACTAGAGTTATTGGAGTACAAATTAATCAGCAACTCCCAATTTCAACCGCTGCTTTATTTGACAACTCAAGCGTTACCAATTACTTAACTAAAGCCAAAAGGGAAAATTCTAAATTAAATTGAAGACATCATAAATAGAATAAAGCAATCATAAGTCTGAAATACCTCAAATTATATTAATTAAGAAAATCCTAACATGAATGGTTCATAAGCCGATTTGGCAACATAAGTAATTAACAAATAAAAGCATTAAAGTATCTGAAAGTAGAAGAGAAATATAAGGTAAAAGGAATATTGAACCTGTGACTGAAGATAAAATGAACTAAACTAATAGAAATCCTAAAATCCTAAATCCTAAGAGAGAGGAGAGAATCTCTCTCTCTAAAAACTACATCTAAATTATGAAAAGTGAATAATAGAAGACATCTTCATGAATGGATGCATTCCCCCACTTTATAGCCTTTAATATGTGTTTTCTGGGTCGAAAACTGGATCAAAAACAGCCCAGAAATCGCCCCCAGCGTATTCTGGTACGTACAGGTCGCGGGAAAGTGACGCGGACGCGTCGTCCACGCGTTCACGTTGCATGGCTTCGGGGCAGCTATGGCAAATTATATATCGTTGTGAAGCCCGGATGTTAGCTTTCCAACGCAATTGGAACCGCATCATTTGGACCTCTGTAGCTCAAGTTATGGTCGATTTAGTACCAAGAGGTTAGGCTGGACAGCTTTAACAGTTCCTTCAATTTTTTGTATTCCTTCCACTTTTGCATGCTTCCTTTCCATCCTCTAAGCCATTCCTACCCTGTAATCCCTGAAATCACTTAACACACATATCAAGGCATCAAATGGTAATAAGAGAGGATCAAAATTAATAAAATTAAGGTCAAAGAAACATGTTTTCAATCATAGTACAAAATTAGGAAGAAAAACGTAAAACATGCGATTTCTATGAATAAGTGGGTAAGGACTTGATAAAATCCACTCAATTGAGCACAAGATAAATCGTAAAATAGTGGTTTATCAACCTCCCCACACTTAAACATTAGCATGTCCTCATGCTAAGCTCAAGAGAAGCTATAAAGGGGTGAAGAGCAATGATAGAATGTATGCAATGCAACCTATCTATATGAATGCAACTACATGCAGAATGTTTCTACCTACTTGGTTAAAAGTAAATAAATCTTCCAAGAACATACATAAACTGGATTTCACTAATTCAAATCATAAAAATGAAGTACAAATAGATTTGCAAGAAGAAGATAGCTCATAAAAGCCGGGAACAAGGAATCGAGCATCGAACCCTCACTGGAAGTGTATACACTCTAATCACTCATGTGTTTAAGGTTCGATTCTCTCAATCCTCTACTAACCTTGCTTTCTAAGGCTTGCTTTTCATCTAACAATCAACAAAAATTTAATGCACAGATACACATATCAAGAGGTCTTTTAAGGGTTGTAATGGGGTTAGGGTCAAGGTAGGATTGTATTTGGTCAAGTGGACTAAAATCTGAATCCTTAATTAACTTAAACTTTTCCACCTAACTTTAGACAATCCATGTAATCATAATACCACATCTAACTATCCATTAACCATGTTTTTCACATATTCATGCATCCAATTTTGAGTATAGTACATATGCATTGCTTTCACCATTTACTTTGGGGCATTTTGTCCCCTTTCACTTATTTTTTTGCTTTTTTTCTTTTTTTTTCTCCTTTATTTTTCTTTTTTCTTTTTTTTTAGTCTATATATATATATATTTTTTTTTTCTCAATGCATATGATTAAATTATTGAATGCATGAACATGTCCTAAATATTTCTTTCACATTTTCATAAAATTCTAACATACTCAATTCTCAAACCAAATGTTTCCAAACCTAATTTTTCCACACTTAAATCATAAGCATCTCACTAGTCTAAGCTAACCAAGGATTCAAATTAAGGACATTATTGTTTTCCGCTTAGAGTTAGTGATGAGCTAAAGTAAAGAATAAAGGGGTAAAATAGGCTCAAAATTGGTTTGCAAGGGATAATGAAAGGTAAGGCCATATGGGTATGTAAGCTCAGTGAAACAAAGGCCTCAATCATATAAGTGCATGCATACATCAAACAATGGAAATATAGAATTTAGCAAAACAAAGATCACAATTTTAGAGAGAAAAATACACACCAAAAAAATAAAATATTGGTTGATAAAATGCAACCAATCAAATAGGCTAAAAATCTCACAGGTTTTGTGTGTTCGAGCTCTAAACCATGTTCCAGTATAATATTTCTTCAAACAAGTTTAACAAAAATTTTAATTCAAATTAGTGAAATGCTATAAAAAGTTTCTTGAAAAAGAAAATATTACTTCAACCAAGTGGTAACTAAATGCATAAAATCAAACAAACATGCAATCAAATATGCAAATGCAACAATGAACAAACAAAGAAAATAGAATATTGGTGTTGAAAAGAAAGTAACTAACCCCTGGAAGTCGGTATCGACCTCCCACACTTAAAGATTGCACCGTCCTCGGTGCATGCTGAGATGTGCATGTGGACGGGTTGCTAGCTATAACTGCTTCTTTTCTCCAAAGATTGTGCAGGTGAACTTGTCTGTTGCTCCATATAGAAGTTTTTCCTCTCCCCTCTCGGTGGCCATCCTGAAAGTGGAGGAACAGAAGAAAAGTAACCCAGAAATAAAGATAAGAAAATAAGTAAAGTATGGGTGGGTTAATGCCAGATAATAAGAGTCTCAATTACATAGTAGCTACAACATGCAAGTGAGAAAACAGTAGAAGTACATGGCAAATCAAGAGTGCAAAAAATTGCAACAATGGGGAAGAGAGTGGGTAAGGAAAGATAATATAAATTCATGTCAATGCAAAAGTAATACAGGTATAAAAGATTGGCATTGATTTAAATAATATTACCTAACCAGAATAACACAAGTCACTAAGCACCCAAAATAATTCAAGAGAAGATGCAACAGTTAAATAAGAAAATTTTAACACCAAAGGAAAAATAATGAATTTAGAAAAGAAAATAAAAATATAAACAAAATTAAGATGCAATGAATGAAATATGCAAATAAATTAAGTAAAATAAAATGAAAGATAAGAAGAATGAGAAGGGAAAGAAAGGAAGAAGAAGTAAGTAAGAAAGGAGGGAGGAAAAATTAGGATTGGGGAAGAAAAGATAAGATGTTTGGCGCTGATTTGGATAAGCTGGGCGGCGCAGGCGACGCGGACGCGTGAGTGATGCAGTTGGTGGTGTGCAATAATTATCAGGTGACGCGGACGCGTGGGTCATGCAATCGCGTGGCCTGATTTGTGCGATTGGCGCGAGTGCAGCCTCGCGTTCGCGCAACTCTCTGTTTAAAACTCATTTTGCGCGGTCGCGTGGTTGACGCGTACGCGTGAATGACCTTTCTTTTAAAAATGACGCGGACGCGTGGGGAACGCGTTCGCATGGCAGGGCTTGTGCTTCTAGCATAGTTCCAGCCCCACTCCATCACAACTCTCTGCCATACACCTGTTTACGCCGATTTCACAGGGCCACGCGTTCGCGTGGGTGACGCGGACGTGTGGGAGGCATTTTTCCCACATGACGCGGACGCGTCATCGACGCGGTCGCGTGGATCAATCTGTGCTAAAGGCACGCCTCCAGCCACGCTGTCGCGTGACTCTCTGTAAAATCTCTTTTCTTCCTTGAGGCACATATGACGCGGACGCGTCGTCAACGCTGTCGCGTCGCGTGCGAAATATTTTTTTATAATGTAGTATGCAGAATGCAATACTAATATGAGTGTTATGCATGATTCCAGTTCCAATCAAAACTAAAAAACAAACAAAACAGACTAGAATTAAAACTGAAAAAGGAACGATCATACCATGGTGGGTTGTCTCTCACCTAGCACTTTTAGTTAAAGTTCTTAATTTGGACATTGGCGAGCTCCTTCTCATGGTGGTTTGTGCTTGAACTCATCTTGAAACTTCTATCAAGTTGATTATCATGATTCCATCCGGGTGGTTCAGCCTTAGAATTCTCACTGAAGCGTCCAAACAACTTCCCAGACCCATTCAATTGAGCTCTACACCAACCTTTGCGTTTAAACTTAAAGCTTCCAACCATAATGAACCTTGCAGGACAATTCTTACCACTAACCATCTTCCTCTTACTCTTAATGCCACAAAGAGCTCTAAGCTGACCATCTGTTTCAAGCAAAGCATATTCAAGTGAGCTAATTAAGCTTAGAGATGAGAGATTTACCCACTTGAATGAAGGGATGGATGGTGATGGCTTTGGGAAAGAGGTCTCCAGCAACTGTGGTAAGGTGATTTCCAGCTCCATTCCCTTGTGCTCTTCCTTGACAACTTCCACCTCTTTGCGAGCTTCTTCAATTCTAACCTCTTCCTCTTGGTAGCTTTCTTCCAAATCAAACTCTTCTTTATGGCTTACCAAGGGCATGAGAGGTTGTGCTTCCTCTTCTTTAATCTCCATCTCTTGATTAACCTCTGCAAAATCTTCAACCATGATATGCCTTGGAGGTTGTACACCCTCTTCAACATCAAATTCAAACTTCTCGGCGGAATCCTGTACAGTTCTCGATTCCTATGGAGGTTCAGCATCTCCTAAATCTTCAACCATTTCTTCCTCTGTAACTATTATGCCTTCCTCCACTTGTTCCAATACAAAGCCATGTTTCTCATTGTCCACCGAAGTTTCTAGTGTCTCCTTCATGCTACGCTCTTCTTTTGATTCTCCACATGCAGCCATGGGAGTACTTTGAGTGCTCAGATGTTGAGAAGCTAATTTATTTACTACCTCGGTTAAGGTAGTCGCGAGTTCCAGTACATCCCTTTGCATCTTCGCTTGCCCTTGAAGAAGACCACAAAGGATGTCATCCATTGGAGATTGGGGTGGATATGAGGGTTCATTATTTTGGAGAAAGGGTTCATAATAGGAAGGTGGTTCTTCTTGATAAGGATATGGAGATGGTGAATATTGAGGTGGTGGTTCTGGGTGTGGTTAATATGGTGGTTGGTGTGGTGGATATAGGTTAGGGTCATATGGTGGTGTTTGGTGGTAAGGGACTTGTGAGTATGGTGGTTCAAAATTACATGGAGGGGGAGGTTTATAGATTTTTTGTGGTGGGTGTTGATTGTCACGAAGAGGTCCACCATAACCATTGTCTTGGTGCGCATCATAGAATGGTTGTTGATAGTGCCTTGGAGGTGGTTGTCGCCAAGAGGGTTGATCAAATCCTTGTGACTCCTCCCATCTTTGATTGTCCCATCCATGACCCAAGCTTTCATTGTAATCTCCTCTTCTTGTAACATGATTGTAACCAAACTCATAGCCAAAGGGGTGAAAATTCATAGTAGCTAATAAAAATAAAAAATAAAAATAAATTTAAATTAAAAGGTTATTGAAATTTAAATTTTGAATTTGAAAATTAAATTTTGAATTTTGAAATTTGAAATTTGAAAATTTTTAAATTTGAATTTTTAAATTTTGAAAAAGTCAACAATATAAGATAAAGATTTGAAAAAGATTTAAATTTTGAAAAGGTTTGATTTTAAAATTTAAAATTTAAAATTTAAAATTTAAAATTTGGATTTTGAATTTTTGAATTTAAATATTGAAACTTGAAATTTGATTTTTGAAATAAGATAAGATAAGATTTTGAAAAGGATATAATTTTTTTTTGTGATTTTTGAAAAAAAATCAATTAAAATAAAGAGTAATAACCTCTTAATTTACGAAAAAGTAAAAATAAAAACAAATAAACAAGTAAAAAGTAAATATTTACAACAACCAATAATAAGGCACACGTTTGCAATTCCCCGGCAACGGCGCCATTTTGAAAGTGTGAAACTCTCGCGCGATCTAAAATTTTCACAAATAAGTTCCCGTTGCAAGTATAGCTTCTAGACCGACAAGAATTCCTTTCTTACAAAAATTTTGGTTGTCACAAGTAACAAACCCCTTTGAAATTGATAACCGAAGTATTTAAACCTCGGGTCGTCTTCTCAAGGAATTGCAGGGAGGTGTTCTTATTATTTGTAACACCCTACCATACAGAGTCTTATGCTTAAGTCATAATTCAGAGATGGCAAGGTATTACGACCTCTAAAACAAAAATTTAGTACGTATAGTAGTATGAATGATTGATTATAGCTAGGAGCCTTTGTAGAAAGAGGGTAAACAAAAACCGTAACTCGAAAGCGCAACACTCCAATCGATAACGTAACGAACAGGGATAAGCTAACGCGAGATTATATATATACAAGGGAGGTCAAAAACAGGAATATCAAGATTCAAAATCCGGTTGCGAAGATAACCGGTCCGAGCATAGTAATATATACATATAATAAAATAAGGAAACCCCAAAGAAAACCCAAAGGGACACAAAAACAGAGAACCTATTCTCCAAAAATCTCCCATAAGAGGAGTCATCACAGTTTGTATTGTTTAATGGAGATAAAAGTATCTAAACAAGATATATAAACCAAAACAGAGTCCCGAGAATAAGGATCTTCGCTAATCCAGAAGTCTCCAGCATGCCTCAACGAGAAGCCTCGCGTCCTGCATATGAAAACCACAAAATCCGCATGGGTGAGAACCAGAGGTCCCCAGCATGGTAACAGCTTCCACATATATAATACATAATAATAGAGGAAAGCCGAAGGCAATCCTAGAACTTCCTCCAGACAATATCAAAGCTTATAAACAAGCTAAACCGTAAGTGGCAACTGACTAAAGATCCTTCAGTCTAACTAATACTTCCCTTTCCAATTCCTTCAGACCTCCCAACCACCAGCAGTAGTATAATATAGCAAACACAGTTATATCAGACAAGAGATTTACAATTAGGAACAGATAAGGCATTTAGGCAATTAGCAAGTAATATGCAGTCAAATAGGCAATCTCAAACAATTCATGTAGTATGCATATGATGAATGCCTGTCCCTAGTGGCTGATGATATCATCTGTCGGTTATAGAGCCAACCCGACAAGTCCTGGTAGCTAACCTTAGACTGTCCCTCTGTCGCGCATCCCCAACTCGAGTTATACTCATCATAAACTTGATCATAATCATGATCCATATCCATCACCCTCACTGGTAAATATTTACGGGGGCGAGCTCATCCGGGCTTTCACAGTGCCCGGCCACACTTACGACATAGGGTCGAAAGAGCTTCGAGTCTCAACCTGGAGCACGTGGTGGCTAGCCACTGCTTCCTCCCAGGGAAACCTCATCTCCGATGGTGGAAGTGCAAACATTCACAATTCATTCAACAGCATATATGCATTTACACTTAGCCATAATCATGGCTCCACCGTAACACGGCAATAATCCAGCCATCCAGCTCACGGTTAAATCCATAACCAGCCAATTCATTAACAATTACGGCACTTCGGCTCATGGCATAACAAGCACTTCCACCGCCATTCTCCGCATCTCACATAATCATCTTTGATCCTCAATGATCATCCATTTTTCCTTGCTTCACTCGCAAGTTACCACATTCACTAGCCCCTTCTCTCATTGCTAGGCATATCATAATGATTTAAGACATAAGTGGTGAGATCGGAGGCTTAAAAGTATGAAATTTGGCTTTTAAAACTCAAAAATCAACTTTGGGATGAAAATAGAGCCACGCGTACGCGCACTCCACGCGCACGCGTGGATGGCCACAAAACTCATCGACACGCAAGCGTCATACGCGCGAACGCGCGGGTTGAAAAATAGCAAAACGACGCGCGAGCATCAACCACGCGTATGCGTGGGTGCTCTTGCGCCCCAGGCACAACTCTGGCACAACTCTCGGGAAAGTAGCTGGGCATTTGGTGCAGTACATCGAGGCGCCCGCGCACACCACGCGCACGCGTGGATGGTGCTTTCTCAAAGAACGGCACGTACGCGCCAAGTGCGCCTACGCGCGGAGGGTTCTTCTGCTAAAAATTTTTTAAGTTAAAAGCTGCAGAATTTACAGATTCAACCCCCAATCTTCCGACGGACATAATTTTCTCATTTTAAATCGTTTTTCACCCGTTCTTCGAACGGCATGGACATCCCGGATCCAACTTCATTTTTAAACAAACTTGGCACAAAACAAAGATCTGTAGTCCAAGTTATGTCCCGTCAAAGTATGCCCAAAAACCATGTTTTCATACAAAACCACAAAGTGCCATTTTCAAAACAAGCCACTTTCAACTCTTTTCAAAATCAATCAAAACATGCTAATTTCATCCCTTTTCTTTGAAATCAATCAAAATGTACCAAAATCAACATCAAGCCATCCTCAACTCACACATTGACACTTTATCAAAATTCCCAAAACCACATCCAACCATTTTAACACTTCTCAATCAAATGGCTAAAGGACAAACACAATATCATATCATACATCCTTCCTCATCCCAATTTCCAATAATACCATTTCCAATCAACCATCATTATACATAATCATCATCATACTCACCATCAACATGGTACCACCCACCAATTCAACCTTAATCATTCATCAAGCATATATCACAACATGCATTTTCTCATACATCACACAACCAAGGCATCAATATTCATAATCACATATATGATCACATCATATATCTCAACCAATCAACGACATCATCAATTCAATGCCTATCTTAGGGCCTCTAGCCTAAGTATTTCCTACCACATTACATATTAGATACGAGAAACCGAAATCATACCTTAGCCGATTTCCCAAGCTCAACCGGAGCACTTCCAAACCACTTGTCCACAAGCTCTCAAGGTCTCAACACCTCCAAGAACAGATTTTATCACACAAAACCCTCTCCCAAGCTTTCCAAAATCACCAATCAAGCTCCAATATTCACATACACATAACCTAAGCCACAATCATCATACCCATACACAACATCTCAATATCCAAACATCATAGAACAACAAATTACACTAGGTTTGAGAATTTTACCACACCCAAGGTCCAAGGAGACAATATTAACCTTCTCCTTCAAGAGAGTTGGGTCCTATAACATCAAAGAGCCCAAAATCTCAATATTTCATCCATGAAACTCGAAAACAAGGGCTGGAATTTCGAAGAGAAAAAGGTAGTTTACCTCAAAATTGATTGTATGGGTTTTGTAGAGCTCTCCGCGGTGAATGCGTGGCCGTAAACGGTGCGGCGATCGGAGCTCTAGATCAAAAGTTATGGTGGTTTGAAGATCAACCAAGGGAGAGAACTTGAGAGAGTGTTCTTCCCCCCCTCCATATCAATTTCAGCGTGAATTAGAGTGTTGTGAGGAGAGAGAGTGCTGAAAACTAGGGTTTTGGTTTAGTTTAGTTGGGCCAAGGACCCACTTTGGGTCTGGTTGGCCCGGTTTGGCCCGTTCGGTCTAATCTTGGTCCGTTTTCTATAAAATTGGTACCGAAATTCTCGTCTCAAACTCCTCTATCACATTTAGCCATAAAAATAACATTTTTGGCTTTCTAGAATAAATTCTCATTTATGGGTTAATTATCCGTTAATTAACTGGGTCTTACATCCTACCCACCTAATTGGGAATTTTGCCCACAAAATTCGAATTCAATTTCCTGAGAATAAGTGCGGATAATTCGTTCGCATCTCCGACTCAAGTTCCCAAGCATGTTCCTCAACACCGCCTCGACTCCAAGCCACTTTGACTAATGAAACCTCTTTTTCACGCAACCGTTTGATATTAGTATCATCAATTCTAACTGGAGCCACTGGAAGCGTTAAATCTTCCCTTAACTGAACCGATTCAGGTTCTAACACATGGCTAGCATTAGGAGTGTACTTCCGAAGCTGTGACACGTGAAACACGTCGTGCAGGTTCGAAAGATGCGGTGGTAGAGCCATCCGATACGCCACCGGTCCAATCCTCTCCAGGATCTGAAATGGACCAATGTATCGAGGATTCAACTTCTTCGCTTTAATCGCCCTACCTACTCCTGTGGTCGGAGTAACCTTCAGGAAAACATGATCTCCTCCCTCAAATTTCAAGGGCTTCTGCCTCTGATCGGCGTAACTCTTCTGGCGACTCTGCGCCGTAAGCATTCTATCTCGGATTTTCTTGACTTGTTCAGTGGACTCAGCTATCATCTCCGGCCCCAACAAGACCTTCTCCCCAGCTTCATACCAACATAGCGGAGATTGACATTTACTACCATACAAGGCCTCATACGGAGCCATTCCGATACTCGCATGGTAACTATTATTGTATGCAAACTCCACTAACGGCATATACGATCCCAACTCACCGGTTGGTCCAAAACACAAGCTCTCAACATATCCTCTAGTGTTTGGATCGTCCCCTCGGATTGACCATCTGTTTGAGGATGGTACGCTGTACTCAAGCTTAATCGGGTTCCAAAAGCTTTCTAAAATGCACCCCAGAACCTCGAAGTGAAACGAGGATCTCTGTCAGAGATTATAGTAGCAGGTACACCATGGAGCCTCACAATCTCTTTTATGTATAACCGTGCTAGATCCTCAAGGGTGTAAGTCATCCGAATGGGCAAAAAGTGAGATGACTTCGTCAGTCGGTCCACAATCACCCAGATAGCATCAAAACCAGTCCTAGTCCTTGGCAATCCCAACACAAAGTCCATTGCAATACTTTCCCATTTCCATTGGGGAACCTCTAAGGGTTGCAACATCCCGGAAGGTCTTTGATGTTCAATCTTTACCTTTTGCCAAGTTAAGCACTTTGAAACATATTCCGCCACATCATTCTTCATACCTGGCCACCAAAAAATCGCCTTTAAATCATGGTACATCTTAGTACTTCCCGGGTGAATGGAGAATCCGCTTTTGTGTGCCTCCTTTAAGATATCTTGCCTCAAAGTGCCAACATCCGGCACAATGATCCTACCCTTGAATCTCCATAACCCATCTTTTTCTTTCGACACTCTCCACTGTTTTCCTTGCTCGATGGCCGGTAACACCTTCCATAACGCTTCATCATTTTCATGAGCCTTTAGGAGTTCGGACTTAAAGTCACTCGAGATTTCTAATCGGCTCAAACACAAGGTTCCAGATACTTCTCGAGCAACAATTTTTAGACTCTCGAATCCCTTGAGCAACTTCTCCTCTTGAAGCATCATCCAAGCCGTATATAACGACTTCCGACTTAACGCATCCACCACTACATTCACCTTTCCCGGATGGTAATTCAACTCAAAGTCGTAGTCCTTCAATAATTCCATCCACCTTCTCTGCCTCATATTAAGCTCTTTCTGATCAAAGAGATATTTCAAGCCCTTGTGATCAGAGAAGACTTGGAACTTAACCCCATAGAGATAATGCATCCACACCTTCAAGGCAAACACAACCGCAGCGAGTTCCAAATCGTGCGTAGGGTAACTAACTTCGTGAGGTCTCAATTGTCGTGAGGCATACGCCACCACATTATGATGTTGCATCAGCACGCATCCTAGACCCTTTAACGAGGCATCACAGTACACCTCAAAAGGCTCGTTTGGCTCAGGTAACACTAACATAGATGCAGTGATCAACTTTTTCTTCAATGTCTGAAAGCTCTCCTCGCAATCAGGAGTCCAAACAAATGGAGTGTCTTTGCGGGTTAACTTTGTCAACGACAAAGCTAATTGCGAAAAGCCTTTGATGAACCTTCGGTAATAGCCAGCTAAACCCAGAAAACTTCTTATCTCCGTTATTGTGGTAAGTTGCCTCCAATCCATCACAGCTTCCACCTTAGTTGGATCTACGGCTATTTCCTTCTTACTCACCACGTGACCCAAAAACTTCACCTCACTCTTCCAGAACTCACACTTAGACAGTTTCGCATAGAGTTTCTTCCCCCTTAAAATTCGCAACACGGTCCGTAAGTGTTCCGCATGCTCCTCTTCAGTCTTGGAGTAAATTAGTATGTCGTCAATGAAGACAACAACGAATTTATCCAGAAACGGATGGAACACTCTATTCATGTAATCCATAAATACTGCAGGAGCATTCGTCAACCCAAAAGACATTACAGTGTACTCGCAATGACCATAACGAGTCCTGAAAGCGGTCTTAGGAATATCCTCACCCCTCACCCTTATCTGGTGATAACCGGATCGCAAATCGATCTTGGAGAAAACCCCAGCTCCTTGTAACTGATCCATCAATTCTCGGCAATGGGTACTTATTCTTGATGGTGACCTTGTTCAGCTGCCTGTAATCCACACAGAGCCGCATACTTCCATCTTTCTTCTTTACCAGTGACACTGGAGCACCCCACGGGGAAACACTTGGTCGGATAAAGTCCTTACCCAACAATTCCTCTAACTGGGACTTTAGCTCGGCCATCTCTAATGGTGACATTCTATAAGGAGAACTTGAGATTGGTCCCGCCCCAGGCACCAACTCAATAGCAAACTCGACCTCTAGGTCAGGTGGAAATTCCTCAATATCATCGGGAAACACTTCCGGAAACTCACATGCTACTGGAATCTGATCCAACCTTTGATCATCACCCGAAACACCAGCTGTTAACAACAGGATACCCTGACATTCGATTCCAGAACAGTTCACCATCATCAAATTCAAGTAATAATTATTCACCACGACCGGCCCGTCTGTATCTTCCGGCATAAAGTACACCGACTTTGTAGAACAATCAAGCAGGACATGGTTCTCAGATAACCAGTCCAATCCCAAGATAAGATCAAGACCGATCATCGGTAAGCAGATTAAATTATGGACAAAAATCACGCTGCTTGAACCTAAACGAAACTTTCGGGCATCCTAGCCTAGTTACCATGGCTTCATGGGTAGCGTTATACACTTTTAGGTCATAACCTAAGGTTACGATCTTCAATCCTAACTCATGGGCTTTCTCAAATACAATGAATGAATGCGATGCTCCCGAATCAAATAAAGCATTTAAAGTTTGACCAGCCATTTCACAGTTACCTCGAATGAGTGTTTCGGATCCTTCTGCACCCCTAGCTGAGGTGGTGAACACCCGACCAGTCTGCTGCGCCTCCCCAGCACCTTGTTTCTGCTTCTCCGGACACCTTGGGAGCTTATGTCCTGCCTTTCCACAATTGTAGCACAAACCCCATCCGGCCTTGCATGGTGCTCCCGGATGGTGACTTCCACACCTAGTACAAGCTTGATCATTTTGAGGCTGCTTCCCAAACCTTTTCCCTTGGGAGTTGTTGTTGTTGGGCCTCCTAAAGGAACCTCCCCTCTTGAAAGGCAGACCTCTAGGTGCAAAGCTCTTCCCTCGGTTCTGTGGAAATGATCCTTTGTGACTTTCTTTCTCAGCGGCTACCCTCTTCACACACTCTTCAGCAATCCCACATTTGTTCACCAATACAGCGAAAGTTCTGATCTCCATTGGTCCTTGAGCTCCATTTCCGTCATTTCCATGGTTGTTCATCTGTTGACCGAGAGCTTCAGCAGTGGCTTATATAGCAGCAACCATGTTCTCCAACGCAGTCATAAAGTTCACCGGGTCATTAGGGTTAATCTCTGGCACACGAGCATTAGTACGACCTCTCCCACGGCCTCTATCGTGTACACGAGACGCCATCTGGTTCCTATACACACCAAACAATCGATATTAAGTTGATCAGTCTCAATATCAGAAGTTTAATGCTTCAAAGTCCCAAATGCATGCTCATGAACGTTTATGCCAACTATATCAAGTAGATATACTAACAGCACATAACACACATACAGAGAATGCACAGAAGCATAGTCAGTCCATTCCTCAGGCTCTACAGGAACGAACTGCTCTGATTCCATAATGTAACACCCTACCATACAGAGTCTTATGCTTAAGTCATAATTCAGAGATGGCAAGGTATTACGACCTCTAAAACAAAAATTTAGTATGTATAGTAGTATGAATGATTGATTATAGCTAGAAGCCTTTGTAGAAAGAGGGTAAACAAAAACCGTAACTCGAAAGCGCAACACTCCGATCGATAACGTAACGAACAGGGATAAGCTAACGCGAGATTATATATATACAAGGGAGTGTCAAAAACAGGAATATCAAGATTCAAAATCCGGTTGCGAAGATGACTGGTCCGAGCATAGTAATATATACATATAATAAAATAAGGAAACCCCAAAGGAAACCCAAAGGGACACAAAAACAGAGAACCTATTCTCCAAAAATCTCCCATAAGAGGAGTCATCACAGTTTGTATTGTTTAATGGAGATAAAAGTATCTAAACAAGATATATAAACCAAAACAGAGTCCCGAGAACAAGGATCTTCGCTAATCCAGAAGTCTCCAGCATGCCTCAACGAGAAGCCTCGCGTCCTGCATCTGAAAACCACAAAATTTGCATGGGTGAGAACCAAAGGTCCCCAGCATGGTAACAGCTTCCACATATATAATACATAATAATAGAGGAAAGCCGAAGGCAATCCTAGAACTTCCTCCAGAGAATATCAAAGCTTATAAACAAGCTAAACCGTAAGTGGCAATTGACTAAAGATCCTTCAGTCTAACTAATACTTCCCTTTCCAATTCCTTCAGACCTCTCAACCACCAGCAGTAGTATAATATAGCAAACACAGTTATATCAGACAAGAGATTTACAATTAGGAACAGATAAGGCATTTAGGCAATTAGCAAGTAATATGCAGTCAAATAGGCAATCTCAAACAATTCATGTAGTATGCATATGATGAATGCCTGTCCCTAGTGGCTGATGATATCATCTGTCGGTTATAGAGCCAACCCGACAAGTCCTGGTAGCTAACCTTGGACTGTCCCTCTGTCACGCATCCCCAACTCGAGTTATACTCATTATAAACTTGATCATAATCATGATCCATATCCATCACCCTCACTGGTGAATATTTACGGGGGCGAGCTCATCCGGGATTTCACAGTGCCCGGCCACACTTACGACATAGGGTCGAAAGAGCTTCGAGTCTCAACCTGGAGCACGTGGTGGCTAGCCACTGCTTCCTCCCAGGGAAACCCTCATCTCCGATGGTGGAAGTGCAAACATTCACAATTCATTCAACAGCATATATGCATTTACACTTAGCCATAATCATGGCTCCACCGTAACACGGCAATAATCCAGCCATCCGGCTCACGGTTAAATCCATAACTAGCCAATTCATTAACAATTACGGCACTTCGGCACTTGGCATAACAAGCACTTCCACCGCCATTCTTCGCATCTCACATAATCATCTTTGATCCTCAATGATCATCCATTTTCCCTTGCTTCACTCGCAAGTTACCACATTCACTAGCCCCTTCTCTCATTGCTAGGCATATCATAATGATTTAAGACATAAGTGGTGAGATCGGAGGCTTAAAAGTATGAAATTTGGCTTTTAAAACTCAAAAATCAACTTTGGGATGAAAACAGGGCCACGCGTACGTGCACTCCACGCGCATGCGTGGATGGCCACAAAACTCATCGACGCGCAAGCGTCATATGCGCGAACGCGCGGGTTGAAAAATAGCAAAACGACGCGCGAGCATCAACCACGCGTATGCGTGGGTGCTCTTGCGCCCCAGGCACAAAAATGGCACAACTCTGGCACAACTCTCAGGAAAATAGCTGGGCATTTGGTGCAGCGCATCGACGCGCCCGCGCACACCACGCGCACGCGTGGATGGTGCTTTCTCAAAGAACGGCACGTACGCGCCAAGTGCGCCTACGCGCGGAGGGTCATTCTGCTAAAAATTTTTTAAGTTAAAAGCTGCAGAATTTACAGATTCAACCCCCAATCTTCCGACGGACATAATTTTCTCATTTTAAATCGTTTTTCACCCGTTCTTCGAACGGCATGGACATCCCGGATCTAACTTCATTTTTAAACAAACTTGGCACAAAACAGAGATCCGTAGTCCAAGTTATGTTCCGTCAAAGTATGCCCAAAAACCATGTTTTCATACAAAACCACAAAGTGCCATTTTCAAAACAAGCCACTTTCAACTCTTTTCAAAATCAATCAAAACATGCTAATTTCATCCCTTTTCTTTGAAATCCATCAAAATGTACCAAAATCAACATCAAGCCATCCTCAACTCACACATTGACACTTTACCAAAATTTTCAAAACCACATCCAACCATTTTAACACTTCTCAATCAAATGGCCAAAGGACAAACACAATATCATATCATACATCCTTCCTCATCCCAATTTCCAATAATACCATTTCCAATCAACCATCATTATACATAATCATCATCATACTCACCATCAACATGGTACCACCCACCAATTCAACCTTAATCATTCATCAAGCATATATCGCAACATGCATTTTCTCATACATCACACAACCAAGGCATCAATATTCATAATCACATATATGATCACATCATATATCTCAACCAATCAACGACATCATCAATTCAATGCCTATCTTAGGGCCTCTAGCCTAAGTATTTCCTACTACATTACATATTAGATACGAGAAACCGAAATCATACCTTAGCCGATTTCCCAAGCTCAACCGGAGCACTTCCAAACCACTTGTCCACAAGCTCTCAAGGTCTCAACACCTCCAAGAACAGATTTTATCACACAAAACCCTCTCCTAAGCTTTCCAAAATCACCAATCAAGCTCCAATATTCACATACATATAACCTAATTCACAATCATCATACCCATACACAACATCTCAATACCCAAACATCATAGAACAACAAATTACACTAGGGTTGAGAATCTTACCACACCCAAGGTCCAAGGAGACAAGATTAACCTTCTCCTTCAAGAGAGTTGGGTCCTATAACATCAAAGAGCCCAAAATCTCAACATTTCATCCATGAAACTCGAAAACAAGGGCTGGAATTTCGAAGAGCAAAATGTAGCTTACCTCAAGATTGATTGTATGGGTTTTGTAGAGCTCTCCGCGGTGAATGCGTGGCCACAAACGGTGCGGCGATCGGAGCTCTAGATCAAAAGTTATGGTGGTTTGAAGATCAACCAAGGGAGAGAACTTGAGAGAGTGTTCTTCCCCCTCCATATCAATTTCAGCGTGAAGTAGAGTATTGTGAGGAGAGAGAGTGCTGAAAAAAACTAGGATTTTGGTGTAGTTTAGTTGGGCCAAGGGCCCACTTTGGGTCCGGTTGGCCTAGTTTGGCCCATTCGGTCTAATCTTGGTCCGTTTTCTATAAAATTGGTACCGAAATTCTCGTCTCAAACTCCTCTATCACATTTAGCCATAAAAATAACATTTTTGGCTTTCTAGAATAAATTCTCATTTATGAGTTAATTAGCCGTTAATTAACTGGGTCTTACATTATTGGTTATGAGTCTTGTAAATTGGGGGTTTTTAAAATAAGGAACAGATAATTTAATTGACAAGAAAAATAAAATAATAATAATAAAATCTCTTGACAAGGTATTAGAACTGGGAATCCTGTCCTTGTTATCCTTATCATGTGTGATGAGAATTGGATTCTGCTTCCACTCAGTTAAGTCAAGTGGACTAATTAATTTGATCCTCAGGTCCTAGTCAATTCCTATGGAAAGACTAGAGTTATTGGAGTACAAATTAATCAGTAACTCCCAATTTCAACCACTGCTTTATTTGACAACTCAAGCGTCACCAATTACTTAACCAAAGCCAAAAGGGAAAATTCTAAATTAAATTGAAAACATCATAAATAGAATAAAGCAATCATAAGTCTGAAATACCTCGAATTATATTAATTAAGAAAATCCTAACATGAATGGTTCATAAGCCGATTTGGCAACATAAGTAATTAACAAATAAAAGCATTAAAGTATCTGAAAGTAGAAGAGAAATATAAGGCAAAAGGAATATTGAACCTGTGACTGAAGATGAAATAAACTAAACTAATAGAAATTCTAAAATCCTAAATCCTAAGAGAGAGGAGAGAACCTCTCTCTCTAAAAACTACATCTAAATTATAAAAAGTGAATAATGGAAGACATCTTCATGAATGGATGCATTTTCCCACTTTATAGCCTCTAATATGTGTTTTCTGGGCCAAAAATTGGGTCAAAAACAGCCCAGAAATTGCCCTCAGCGTATTCTGGTATGTACAGGTCGCAGGAAAGTGACGCGGACGCATCGTCCACGCGTTTGCGTGGATTGCGTTTCTGCCAGGTCACACGTCCGCGTGATCCATGCGTTCGTGTCACTTGAATTCAAGGCAGATATAGCAAATTATATATCGTTGCGAAGCTCCGGATGTTAGCTTTCTAACACAACTGGAACCGCATCATTTGAACCTCTGTAGCTCAAGTTATGGTCGATTTAGTACCAAGAGGTCAGGCTGGACAGCTTTAGCAGTTCCTTCAGTTTCTTGTATTCCTTCCACTTTTGCATGCTTCCTTTCCATCCTCTAAGCCATTCCTGCCCTGTAATCCCTGAAATTACTTAACACACATATCAAGGCATCGAATGGTAATAAGAGAGGATCAAAATTAATAAAATTAAGGTCAAAGAAACATGTTTTTAATCATAGCACAAAATCAGGAAGGAAAACGTAAAACATGCGATTTCTATGAATCAGTGGGTAATGACTTGATAAAATCCACTCAATTGAGCACAAGATAAATCGTAAAATAGTGGTTTATCATTATTCTTCTATTTTCACTTGAATCTCAACTTGATCACCAAATTAAAACTGTTATGTCTGATAGAAAAAAAAATATTGGGATTAATCTGTGTATTAATTTTTTTGATAACTAAAATATCTACTATTAAAATTTTTTGGGATTGATTTGGATAATTACTCTGCCAAAAAATAAACTTGAAACTAATTTGTCTGTCAGAATAAAATCCTAGAGATATTTTTATGTATTAATTTTTTTAAAAACTAAAATATCTATTTTTAAAAAATCTTAGAGATTAATTTAAATAATTACTCATATTTTGTATGTCAAAACTCAAAATAAAAAATTTAATCCTTTAGGAGAACACCTTATAAAACAATGGAAACCATTAAAAGAATCAACAAATAATAATGTTGAATCCACGTCCCTGTAATGAACATGGGACTTAAATGAGTATAAAAATGTCTAATTTCTATGATATTACACAAGAAATTTAGAGCATGTTCTTTTATAGATATAAAAAAATATATCTTTATTTCTATGCGTAAAGAGCATAAAAAGTAGTGACATTACTTAGTAAAATTAAGTTCTATTATGAGAGAGATGATATATACATTCATTTTCTAAATAACAAGTACACTTTTAGCATTCTAAGTTTTCTTTCTTTCTGGTTTTTCGTACTGTTTCTTTCAGTAAAGCTTAACCATGATCACCCACCAAGATCACTTCATGGTATCAAGAGCCTAACCTTCTTTTTTTTTTCTTTTTTTTTTGATCCATGGCTGCTGTCACAAACAACACTTTAGCTCTTTCGTCTACCTTCAATCCAAAATCCTTTCAAAACCCTATTTCCAACAAGTTTGGAGAGAATAATTACAAAATTTGGCAACAACAAGCTCTTGTTGTCATTAGAGGGCAAGATCTCGAAAGCCATTTATCAAAAGATTCAATTCAAGCTAAATTTAACTCAGAGGTTGATAAACTTGCAGGAAATCAATCCATTACCTACAAGCAATGGCGCCAAGAAGACTACAACACCATCTCCTTCCTTCTAGCTTCCATGGAACAAGATTTTGCAAGCAAAATGGTTGGAATTGAATTCTGCCATGAGATCTGGGCAAAAATTGAAGATTACTTCTCTCAATCTACCAAGCACAAAGTTAAGCAATTGAAGATGCAGCTCAAGCAAATCAAGAAACAAGGTTCAAGCGCTGCCACCTATCTTTCAAAAATCAAACTCCTCACTGATTCTTTGGTTGCACTAGGTAGCCCAATTACCTCTGAAAAACATATTAAGATCATTCTTAAAGGTCTTAATGAAGATTACCAAGTGTTACTCCTAACCGTCAACTCCAAACCTGAAGCGTTTTCTCTAAGTGAAGTCGAAACCTTCCTTCTTACTCATGAAGACATGCTGAAAAATTTTCACAAACCAGAATCCCTTGCGGCTCAGACCAATCTCACACAATCTCAATCTGGTGGTAGAAGAGGTAGAGGAGATCGATTCAATAGGGGTGGTCGGAATTTTTTTGGCTCAAACAGGCCACAATGTCAAGTTTGTGGCATAATTAGCTTGGTACCGCTTTCATAGATTTGATCATAGTTTTCCTTCACCATCTCAATCTCAATATGCTCGCTCAACCTTCTCTCACAATTCTTCAAGAAATCCATCTTTACAACCCTGCACTGTATACGGCAGTACCATCTTCAGTCACTGACGATGCTTGGCATCTAGATACAGGGGCTTCACACCATGTCACTCATGATCAATCTAATCTCTTGTCCTCATCAGAATATCAAGGTCCCGATCAAGTCAGGGTAGGTAATGGAGCAGGTATGCACATTTCAAATATTGGTGATTTTTTGTTGCTTGCAAAAGATTCAAAAAATTATTTCATTTATGCAATCTTATTCATACACCTGAAATTACCAAGAATCTAATTGGTGTTGCTCAATTTGCTGAGGATAATAAGATTTTCTTTGAATTTCATGCCAAATCATGCTATGTCAAATGTGAACACACAAAGAATATTCTCTTACAAGGCTTTAGAACTCAAGGAATTTACCAATTTGATAATGTTTTTGTTCTTAAATCTGTTAGCTCTAATTCTTGTCCTGTATTTTTTTCTATTTCCTGTAATTCTCATCATATTTAGCACTTGAGACTTGGACATGCTGCTTCCAAGATTGTAAATCAAGTGCTGTCACACTGTAACATTTCTGCACCTGTTACTAATAATAATAATAGTGCTTCTCCTTCTTTATGTGTTCATTGTGCTAAGTCTAAAATGTATAAACTTCCCTTCTATCCTTCAATTGTCCCATATCATGCTCCTTTGAATTTGATTTATTTAGATGTTTGGGGACCAGCCCCTTTAATTTCTCACTTAGGATATAGATATTATGTAACCTTTTTAGATGCTTATTCTCGCTATACTTGCATATATTTACTTGTCAATAAGAGTCAAGTCTTGCATGCCTTTAAACAATATAAGAAACTTATAGAAAACTTGACTGGACACTCAATTAAATGTTTCCAATCTAATAATGGAAAAGAATTCACATCTCATGCCTTTAAAGAATTTCTTGTTGAATAAGGTATTTATCATAGAATGTCTTGTCCATATACACAAGAACAAAATGGAAGAGTGGAAAGAAATCATCGCCACATCACTAAAATAGGCTTAGCTATGCTTTCTACTGCCTCCATACCTCTTATGTATTGGGATGAAGCATTTTTAACATCCACTTACTTGATTAATCGCTTACCCACATCTGTGTTGCATAACAAGTCTCCCTATGAAATGTTATTTTCACATAAACCTGATTATACCTTTTTAAAAACTTTTGGAAGTGCTTGTTATCCACACTTGAGGCCATACAATTCTATTAAGTTTAACTATAAATTAGAACAATGTGTTTTTCTTGGATATTCACCGTAACATAAAGGCTATAAGTGTTTAGCACCCACTGACCGTGTCTATATTTCTAGGAATATTTTATTTGATGAAAGTGTCTTTCCATACAATTCTTTATTTTTACCTAAAGATGCTATTGGCCCAACTAATTGTACATCAAGTTCAACTATTTCTTCCAATTCTTTACCTATAATTGTTACTAACCCATCATCTAGTGATACACAAACTCATGTTACAGCTACTAATTCAACACATGTCACTGACATACCTCCTAGTACTATCAGTCCTCAAATTAAAAATACTTCTACTGCACAAGTCTCATCATCAGCTCAGGTTCCACATGAAGTTCCTATTCCAGAAGGTCAAATTCCTGCTTCGGGCATCCAAGTCCAACTACCCCCTCTACAAGATAATACTAACTCTATCAATACACATCACATGACAACAAGGTCCAAATAAGGTGTTTTTAAACCTAAAACCTTGATTGCTACTACTAATACTATTGATACTAATACTGAGCAGCTACCAAAAAATGCTACTATTGCTCTTCAAGCACCTCAATGGTTTGAGGCTATGCAAGAAGAATATAAAGCATTGATTAAAAATAATACATGGACTTTAGTCCAACCCCCTGCCAATGCTAATATAATATGCAATAGATGGGTTTTTGCCATTAAAAGAAATCCAAATGGTAGCATTCAAAGGTATAAAGTAAGATTAGTTGCAAAGGATTTTCATCAATCTCATGGTATTGACTTTCAAGAAGTTTTTAGTCTTGTAATAAGACCTATTATTGTGAGAATTATTTTGTCCAAAAATTGGATTTTGAGACAATTTGATTTTAATAACGCTTTTTTAAATGATGATTTACATAAAAAAATTTATATGACTCAGCCTATAGGTTTTGAACAAAACTCTCCTTCCCTGGTTTGCAAACTCAATAAGAGTCTTTATGGACTCAAACAAGCACCTAGGGAATGGTTTCTCAAGTTGAGTTCAACCCTTTATTCATTTGGTTTTCAAAATACAAAATCAGACACATCTCTTTTTGTTAAACACGGAACCACTTATGTCATTTATATGTTATGTTACGTGGATGACATCATTATAACTGGAGATGATGCTATGGAAATTGATTCAATGATAAAGAAGTTAAATAATATGTTTACTTTAAAAGATCTTAGAGTGTTACATTATTTTTTAGGTATTGAAGTTCATCAACAATCTGAAGGCCAGATCCATCTTTCTCAGACTAGATATATAGAGAATTTACTGTCTAAAGTGGAAATGACCTCAGCCTCACCAATGCCAACACCAATGATATCCTCCTTGCAATTAATGTCTTCAGAGTCTAAAGAGTTTGAAGATCCTTCATTATATCGATCTGTTGTTGGAGCTCTACAATATGTCACAGTTACAAGGCCAGATTTATCCTTTGCAGTGTGCAAAGTGAGCCAATTTATGCATCGCCCATTAGTGTCTCACTGGAAGGCAGTAAAAAAGTTCTAAGATATCTTCAGGGAACTAAACACTATGGTCTTATATTTAATCAGTGCTCAGATTATAGATTTTATGGATTCGCAGACTCTAATTGGGTTGCTGATCTTGAAGATCGAAAATCTATTTCAGGATTTTGTGTATTTCTTGGAACTAATCTTATTTCTTGGTTTTGTAGGAAGCAAACTACAATTAGTAGGTCCTCCACTGAGGCAGAGTTTCGAAGCTTAGCCTCCTGCAAAGCAGAGCTCGAGTGGATTCAGAATCTATTAATGGAGTTGAAAATAAAGTTGGATACTTCTCCAACCATATTCGGTGACAACATGAGTACATGTATGCTAGCAGCGAATCTGGTTTTGCACAACAAAACCAAACATTTTCAACTGAACATTCAGTGTGTCAGAGACAAGCTTAATTCTAAGCTCCTCCAAGTTGTGCATGTACCGAGAATTGAACAAATAGCAAATATATTAACTAAACCCCTCTCTTCTTCTACTTTTGACAAGTTTAGGAACAAACTCAGAGTGGTGCAAAGACCACTCTTGAGTTTGAAGAGGGTGTAAAGGGTATAAAAGTTGGTGAGATTACCTAGTAAAATTAAGTTCTGTTATGATTAGTTGTATATATATATATATATATAGATGCAGAGTCTTGATAAGTATGTATATAAATATGCAAACTCAATAGGATGATATATACATTCATTTTCTAAATAACAAGTACACTTTTAGCATTCCAAGTTTTCTTTCTTTCTGGTTCTTCGCACTGTTTCTTTCAGGAAAGCTTAACCATGATCACCCACCAAGATCACTTCACTATGTAACACGAACACAAATCCAACCATATTTCAGTGATTAAATATCATATTTTTGAAACTCGAACAGGATTGACCAGTTTAATCGAATTAACCAAAAACCGGTCACTAGACCGATTCGATTAATTTCAAAAATTGTTTGGCAAAAATCAGTTAAAAAATTGATTGAATCGGCAGTTAACCGGTGAACTAAAGGAACTAGCCAGTTTTTTAAAAGTCTTCCGATTTGATAACCCCTCTAAAACGATGCCGTTTCAACCTTTTGTCCCCCCCGGCTCGCGTCTCCTCTCCTCATTGAAAATTGAAAGAAGAACAAAGAAAAGAACCTTAGCGGCATAGCACTCCCAGCCCCGTAGCCTGCAGCCACCGCAGGCCCCACAACCACCGCATTTCTCCTTCTTTGTTCGAGTTCTCTCTCTCTGTGTTCGCCGGTGTTACCGTTTCTTCTGTTGTTGCCGTCATTTTCCTTTCTCTTTGTCGTCGGTAAGCACTGTGATAATAGTTAATTAGTTATGCTGTGTAATTTTGTTAATAATTTTTGCCGTGTCTCCTTGTTCTTTTGTGATCTTTTGTGTCCCATTTTTCCAATTAATAGTTGCGTTGTTGGTTTTACTGTGAAGTTTTGTTATTAATAATTGAGCTCTCTCAGAATTATTTTTTATCTTTTTGCTGATTTTAGTACTTCATATGTTATATTTTTTGATAGACACTCACAGATCCAATAAAAAAAACATATACTACTTATAGCGAATATTCTATAGAATTTGTACGTAAGATTTATGAAAATACAAAATTTGAATTCTCACAAAACATTTTGGAATTATTATTTGTACTTAACTTAGTTTGACCAATTGATCTAGTAAATTACGGGAATAAATACTATTTTAGTTTATAAAATTTGGGATTAAAATAAAAATTGTATCTATTTTTTTTTCAAAATCATCTTTAACATTAAAATTATTTTTAAAAAATCATCAATAAAAAGAACAAGTTTACTCTGAGCATAAAAATTACAAAAATAATTTGAAATTTTCCAAAATAGATTTGAAGAATCAAGAAGAATATATCTGAAGAAGAACAGATCTCCATCTCCTTCTCCTCAAGAAGAATAAATTTGAAGTTCTAGAACCTGACATCACACTCTAACAATCTTCTCCAGTGACAACAAGCTGCAACAACGACGGTGACGACAGCTGAGGAGCCCTCAACAACTCTCTCTCTCTCTCTCTCTCTCTCTCTCTCTCTCTCTCTCTCTCTCTCCCCCTAACTAGCGACAGTAGCGACAAATTCCTTCATGATCACTACCAAATTTTTCCTCCCCCTAAGCTTATTCTATCTCTTTCTTTATCCTATTTTTTCTTTCTTTCTTCCAAAAAATATGAATACTTTTGTTATTATTATTGAATTTAAAAGATTATATTGCAATGGTGATGGATGAAATGAATAGTTGATGGATGGGGATGCCTGCTACTTGGTGGGAATAAGGATGGTAGATGGTAGGGTTGGAGTCAAAACAAATAGAAGGATATTTTTGTCCAAAAATTTTTAAAAGAATATTTTAATTCAAAATACGACGTTGAAAATTATTTTAAATAAAAAAATTAAGAACAATTTTAATTTTGATCCAAACTTTAGAAATCAAAATAATATTTATGTTTTATATTATATGTATATTTATAAGTCTATATAATAAATATAGGCATAAAAAATTAAATTAAATAAAAAATAACAGATATAAAAGTGCATTCCCCTTTATAGAAGATATAGATATAGTTACATGAATTTGGGGTATATTGCATTCTTATATTCAACTTATAATAAACAAAACACATTAAACCACTAAGAATTAAAAAAAAAAAGTAAAGCGGCAATTATATTTTTGAGAATTTTAAGGACTAGTTAGTTTTTAGGTCTTTTACGATAATAAACGATGGATATACATGTATTCTATTGTGAAACAAAACGGAGTTGTCCATATATTTCGTTATTCACAGTGGCGCATGTTCTATTGTTGCCATATGAATATAGGAATGATGTAGTTTTAGACAGTGAAACATTTATTATCTTTTGAGTTTTCATATAATTTTTATTAACTACTCTTTATTTACCACAAATTCTATTAAAACAGGTGAAGTTTTTCTTTAAAAATTATCTACGTGACAATCTTTCATAAATAGACACATCACAGTAGTTAACGATATATATATATATATATATATATATATATATATATATATATATATATATATATATATATATATATATATATATATATATATAAGTACCACCATTAAGTTTTACATGTTAAACTGATAAAAAGACATAACGTGTCCACCGTTTACTATTATAGAGGATAAATTGGTAATTCTATTTTCAGAGGCTAATTAGTCCGAGATTGAAATCTTCATAGTCCTAATTGAGTGTCTTAGGTAGAATATAGAAAGGAGACTGAGAGACAGTGACTAAATTAAATCACTATATTGTGTTTGGTGTAAAGTGTACAAGATTGAGTTATGTCTCAGTATCTAGTTTGGTTTAAGATAAAAATAGAGACTTAAATAAATATAAGAGTAAAGTATTATTTTTGTCCCTAACATTTGAGGTAAGTTCCAAAGTTGTCCATAATATTTAAATCGTTCTATTTAAGTCCTTAACGTTTCAATTGTCTCAATGTTGTCCTGCCGTTAGAGTTCTGTTAACAGAATTGACGGTGGGACAAAATTGAGACAATTTTAAAACATTCGGGACTTAAATAGAATGAAAATATTGGGGACAAAAATAATACATAGAAATAAATTTTAATTCTATACTTCAATAATATGAATTTTTTACGGTACATAGTTATTCAATTATTTTTTAATCACATCTAAATAAATTATATTTAATCATATTACTTTCATTATAAATAAATTTATTTTTTATAATTTTACTCTTAAAGATTTTTACTCATCATGAAATGTTTGTAGAATAACTAGTACATAAACTTATGAAAAAAAAGCAAGTATGATACATATGCAATAAAATATAAATTGTACCTTTTGTCTCTAATGTATCGAAATTCTTTAATGTTTAATTTAGTTAAACTTTATTTTTAATTTTAAAATAAATTTTATTTTTATTTTTTAATAATATCAATTTTTTATGATAGATAATTATTTAATTATTTTTTTAATTTTACTCTTAATCACATTATTTTTTCTAAGTAAATTTATTTTTGATTAAGAGAAAAATTAAAAAATAAATTAAGTAATTATTTGTCGTAAAAAAATTAAGATTATTGAAGAAAAGATTAAAATTTATTAAAAAGTTACAAATAAAATTGAATTAAATTAAACATTAAAAAAGTTCGGTATATTAGAGACAAAAATAAAAATTTATATTTTATTATATATGTACATACTTTTTCTTTTCCTTTTCTGAAAGTTTATATACTAGATACTAGTCCTTCTACAAGTATGAGTAAAAATCTTAAATTAGTAATGCAATTCATTTTGCTAAAATTTATTATCGTTTTACTTGATTTTGTAATTCTTCTAAGAGTAATGTGTCATTTTTGTCCCCAATATTTTTGTCCTATTTAAGTCCTTAACGTTTTAAAATTTTCTCAATTTTGTCCCACCATCAATTCCATTAATAGATCACTAACGACAATACAACATTGAGACGATTTTAAAACATCGGGGACAACTTTGAGACCCAGCCTAAACGTTAGGGATAAAAAACGATACTTTACTCTAAATAAAATTACTAAAATACCCTTAATTAAATCAAAATCCTACCCGTTTCTTTGCCACCCACCCACCCACTTCCTCTCTCTCTCTCTCTCTTTCTCTCTCTCTCTCTCTCTCTCTCTCTCTCTCTCACACACACACACACACACACATCTATGTCTTCCTCTTTCTCTAACAAACCGTTGTGCTGTGTTTGGCTCTGCTTCTCCTGGGATCGTGATTTCGGTGCCGCTTCTTCCCACGCCGTTGGAGGTTGGCACCCTCTTCACTCTCCTTCTCCCCCTTTGTCGCTGTCGACAACTCCTCGACGAGTCCAGAGGACCTGCCACTTTTAAGTCCCACTATTGATAACTCCTCTCGAGTCCAAATGTCGTCGCAAGTTGTCTTCGGCTTCGGCAACTCTTCTTTCTGTGCCTCTGTCTCCTCCTTTCTTCTCTTTTCTTCTCTTTCTATTTTGATTTTGAGATATGTTTATTATATTGTTGTTGTTCTTGGTATTATTGTTGTTGGTGGTGGTGGATTGTAAGGAGGGATGATGGTAGAAGTGTGAAGGTAGGGATGAGAGATGGGATGGAGCTGGGAAAGAAGTGAAATAAGATTTGTAAAAGAAGTGAAATAAGATTTGTACAAAGGGTAAATTTGAAATTATTGTGTTCTGAGACTAATATTTTAGTTCTAGACTCTCTAGCCACCAAACAGAATATTGAGTTCCAGTTTCCCAATCTCAACTCTAGTATTCCATACCGAACGCTACCTTAAAGTGTTGGATGGGAGAACAAAAGTATTAAAAGATGTTTATTTTTCATTGCATTATTAATGTATTAAATGTATAAAAAGCCTAAAGATTTATGTTTTCTAGCAAAATATTATATTTTTAGTATTCTTAGAAAAAGGCTAAGTACGATTTTAGTTTATATAGTTTTAGTCGAAAATTAAATCATTTCTATTTTTTTAAAAATTCAAAATTATTTCTAACGTTGAACTTTGTTTTAAAATAATCTTTTTTCTTCATTTTTGGATAAAAATACCATCATCTTCTCTAATTTCTCATTTTCTCCAAAAATACTTTTCTATAATACTATTTTCTCCAAAAAGAATCGTGCCCTTTTCTCCCTCAAAAATCCACCATCATTGATACAATCCCGCCCTCTATGCACTACCATCTTCGGAGAGGTCTTCTTTTTGACTTCGTACTCTCTTAAAAACCAATTGTGTTTTGAACTAGGTTTCCTCATGCTCTCTCCCGTCTTTAACACTTGATCAACTGAAAGGATATCCTGTATCACTGACACTACTGTTCATAATTCCATCTTTTTATGGGCTTATGAAACCCATGTTTAGAATTGAATTCATAGAAACTTCTACTATGATAGAAGCATTTTATGACCTTTATAGGACCAGGCAGTATGCAGAATTGTTGAGAAGTTTGGGCCTCCATTTATAAATAAGCCAATGTAGGATTGGGGTCCATTTTGTGCTGATGTGTAGTGGTTACTAAAAAGATAATTTCAATTAGTGTCAAAGTACACACAAAAAGTAAAATCGATAAGGGTAAGAAACGAATTTATGAGCTATTTTGGCATCTAAAGAGAGAGAGTGTGTGTGTGTGAGCGACATAGATAGTAGGAAGAGGTGCTGCTCTTTTCAGACAAATAGTGAAAGGGATAATAATGGCCTAGAAATTGGAAGTTAAAGGACCACAACTGTTCGATGGTGGAACCCATAAACGAGGTAAGTCTTCGACAACATATTTCATGTTAGTAGCCATGGTTTACCGTTAGAGTGAGTGTTTGTAACCAATTTACTAGGGTTCTTGAACGGAAGTAGTTATCAGGGGAGGGGTGGCTTCCCGATTGATGCATCTGCATGGGTTTTCATTTGTTAGCTGCCTGATGGTGTATAACTTGATTGGGTGTTTGTGTGATTGTTAGGGCATTCCATTGGTATAGACGTTTTGAAATTGTTCATGTGATATGAAATTTCAATGTACTTGCAAGCTGACGGAGTGGTGGAGGTTAGCTACGTTGTGTCATCTAACTATCGACAACTTCCTAGAACACAAGTAAGGTTTTGACACCTAATTAAATGTAGGTGGTCTTGATGCAGTTATTGAGTAGCAGTAGAACTAAAGATGGATTTGTGTGATGTTTTAGGGTTTGGATCATGTTATGACAAGCGATACAGTGGGTGCTAAAACTAAGATGATGGACTATGCAGAGGATAGGCGAGAGCAACAAGATTTGGTTATGATTGTGGATGGAATCGGGTCATTTGACGCCATCAATTTTACTTCAATCACAATACAAGAGATTCGGAGGATGGTGTTTGTTGACTTGCAAGCAGCATATGATTTTTATAATGAGTACAAGCACATGAAGGAATTCTCCATGCGGAGGTCTAAGGTTGGGCAAAGTATGAATGTTAGGACAGAGGGAGACTTTCTTTGGCAAATATTTGTGTGTTCGAGACAAGGCAAACGAGAGGTGAAACACATTCATAGACTAGATAGGAAAATGGATCCCTGCCGATTACAAGTTGGGGTTGTGGTGCACGTCTGAAGGTTCACGTTGACCAACCGAGTGGAAGATGGTATGTAGATTACTTTATTGACCAACATAATCATGAGATGCTGGATGCAAGGTTTAGGCAGTTGATGCGTTCCCACAGAGTAGTTAAGGAAGGAGACCTTCACCAAATTAATTTGATGAGGAAAACAGGGATATGGGTGCCGATGATATTTGGTGCATTCGCTAACCAATCCAGGGGGTTTGAGATGGTAGGGTTTGAAATAAAGATGTATATAATGCAATTGAGAAGCAAAAAAGAGTGGGAGCAAGTGATGTGGAGTGTGCCATTAGGTTTTTGTCGGCTCTAAAGAGTAACGATCCGAGCATGTTTTAGAAGCACTCGTTGGATGATGAGAGGAGGCTTCACAATATTGTTTGGTGCGACAGGACTAGCCGCTATGATTACAGTGTCACTACAAGAAAAATACCCATTCAGCCACACTTTTTTAAGCTACATTTGAAAAGTGTAGCCTATTCATAGAATAGGCTACGCTTTTCTTAGTGTTGCCTTTTTTTTAGAGAAAAGAAAACACAATTCTGGTATCATTTAAAAAGTGTAGCCTTAGGTATTATAGAAATCACTTATAAAGTCTAGCCGTATGTTAATATCTATGGGTCCACTTTTTGTATCAAAGAGAGCGCTTTCTGAGGGTAGCCTATTTGTTAAGTTTTGGGTGCGCTTCAAAAGTGATGCCTAATGAGCGATTTTCCCTCTTTTTCCCGATCGAAAGCAAACTCACAACACTTAGTGAAATTTTTGTTCCCTCCAAAGCTCATTATCCCCTTTCTGAAACTGACAACACTTAGTGAATCACAGCGTCTTTATCCCCTTTCTGGAACCCTCTCACCATCACGAAGAACCACACATAGCACTCACTATCGCCACATCGCCGCACACTCACCACTCACCACTCACTATCGCCACTGATCGTCACTCCTCTTCGCCCTCCTGCACTGAGTTGTGCCGCTCTTAGCATCATCATCTCTGCGCTTCTTATCGTCGTTCCCCTTTCAGTTCGATCATCATCGTTGTAACCCTCACCTTCGCCATTCTCGGTTTCTCATCGTCGCTGGTGACTGTCTCCACCCAGTAACCACTCACCGCTAGTCACCGTCGCTGTTGATCGTCGCTGTTGCTGAACTGACCATCGCTCTTCTTCGCCGTTCTTCTCATCATCGTCCTCTTTGTGCTCATATCGTTGAATATGTATGTATTGATTTGTATTTGGTTTTGCAATTTTAGAGGTTTAGGGTTCTGATTTTAGAGGTTTTAATTTGGGGGTTTTAATCTATGAAATATGGGTTTGTGAATTATGATTTAATAACATACATGTTGTTGTTGATGAAGATGCTTGGTTTAATAGATTAGTGAGTATTGTTAGATTAGTGATTTTTTATGTTTATCCTACCTTCTGATAAAGAATAGAATAGTGTCCTTACAGTGAAATTTGAAAAATGAAGAACATACTTCTCTTTTTGTGTTCTGCATTTTTTTGTGTTAAACCAAAATATTTTACCTGTAGTTTGTTCAAGTTCTCACGCAGCTTGCTTTCTGACAATTTAGCAGCATTTGTTTCCTGCATTATCAGATTTTTCTTGAATCATTTTTTGTTTCTAATTTGGTTTCTTACTCTTAGTAGATCCAAATATAGTTTTTAAATTTGACTTTATGATAATAGAGAATAGAATTATGCAAATTGCAAAAAAAGAAATAAAAAGTTAACAATAAATAAATAAGTAAAATAAAAAGTTTGCATGTAATATATAAATTGTGAAATCAATTTGTCTGGTTTTTATTTTTGACATTAACTCTACCTTAAACAATTTTGATACTCACACTTATTCACTTACTTAACATGTCAGGTGCTAATCAGTACCACTTACTTAACTTGTTGTAATTGGATGCCTTTTGAAATTTCAGTAATATATAGCGATACCATGCTTGATTTGTGTTTTGCCATGAAGGATGTGATTCAGCCACTGGACTTGTGCAGTATCCATTGATTGAATGCATAATTGTGTCTTTTAAATTTCAGTTGTAGCTTGCTTAATGTTACTGGCAGTGAACTTATCCAATTGCATTACCATTTGCTTCATATGTTTCCTTTTTGGGAATTACTTGTATCGAAGTTATGTTTTAAGGTATTTGGTTATTTTGCGCAAGAACCAAGTGCGAGGATGTTATAATGATGTAGAGTTTTGTTGCAGTGTTTGAAACAAGAGCAATATGATATTCTTTGAATAAAAAGAAATGCAATGGTAAAATTTTATGGTTGTAAATCGTGGGAAGGTCAGGTCAGAATTTGGATTGGATACTAAATAAAACTTGATTTCCAACTTCAGTCTTAAACAGCAATCCTGAAGTGTGTGCTGTCTTAGCGCTGATCAGAAAGCAATGTCCTTCCATCTTGATTTCATGAAGTTGAATGAATCCATTTTCTAAATTTATAGCTCCTCATAAGCACTAACATAATTTTTTTTTGTATTCTTTTAGGAACAAGTAAAGCTGCAAAATTCTTGAGAGCCAATGAAATTTCTCTTTTCAAAGTACCAGAAGAAACAGTAGAGCTACTTGGGAAATCTGACCTGTATTTCTTTAGCCCCGAACCTCCTCCATTGACCGAACCAGCTCAAAAAGCCCTTGACTAGGCCGTGGATGAGAAATTGAAGTCAGGTATTATGGTTTCTGCCTATCAGTTCCATGCCAAAATTTGTTCAATAAATGAGTTAGACTCATTGTCAGTTCGGATTTTTCATTTCGTGTTGTACTACTTTGCAAGTTACTGTTGCACGAAATTAAAATGAACTGGAAAGAAACTTTGAGTTGTCTTGTACCCCATCTGAAAATGATTTTAATCTGTGTATGACTGTGGTAATATTACATGCCAGAAACATATAGGATATACCTGATTTATTTTTGTCATCTAATCAGTTTTCAGGGTTTATGATCTTTATGTACTTCTTTGAAACTTACTTGGATATATGACAACTTAAGGCACTCTTGGATGTACTTCTTTATGATCTTTATGT
This sequence comes from Arachis ipaensis, assembly GCF_059453495.1. NCBI lineage: Eukaryota > Viridiplantae > Streptophyta > Magnoliopsida > Fabales > Fabaceae > Arachis > Arachis ipaensis. The sequence goes on along the minus strand of NC_142440.1, from coordinate 17,630,456 downwards.
ACTTCTTTTAAAATTGAAATTTTTGTGAGAGAACCAAATCTTGAAGGATTTATTATAGAGAGATGCTGCCCACGGAAAACTATAGTTAGAATCTTTGATAGAAATCAAGGGATCGCTGAGTGAAATTACTTGTTGTGTTTTCTTTGGTTTCTGCTTTGTGCTGTGATACATTAAAAAGTGAAAGAGATAAATCCTATTTTAGACCTCAACGTTGCCTCCATTGACTAAAACCTTTGTATGAGTGCACATTTTGCTGCTTAGTGTTGTTGATTGATTTCACTGTTAATCCATACAAAAAGGAATAAGACTGATTCTGGATTTCTGTATGCTTGTCACCGTTGCCTTCTTCAATTCTGCCTGCTGCTCTTCTGCCCTGTGCTATCCGGTTCTGCCCTAATTTTTACCTTCTTCTAGGTTGTCTTTTTTTTCCTGCCCTGCTACTCTTCACGCTTCTAGTAATAATTTTAATTTTTAACTTACTATTCACCTACAAAATGCTTTTACTTAAATCTGATAATAAAATTTGTTGATTAAATATTTATATTTTTTATTTTAAAAAACTCCCTCCTGAAAATTTATATAGCAACTGTAGGATTGCAAAAAATTTATTATAATTTGCGTTTGAGTTTCTTATGAATGGTTGCAAAAATATTATTAGAATGTTGACTTTGTTTTTTTTGCATTGACCAAGATTGAAGGCGGAAGTTTTTGGTTAAGGTCTTCCAAGCAGATTTTGTTAAAACGTTGATCGTGTCATGGCAAGGTACAATGCATACTTTAATTCTTTTATTTTGTTAGTTTTGAAGTTGTAATTTAACTTATTATATTTGTACTATAAATTTGATGTTTCTCTTTATTTGTTTTACTTCAATGGGTTTCTAGAGAATTACTTCTAAGACTAGGAACTATTTTCCAACCTAATTATAAGGCTTTGAAAGTCCTTTTTATTGCCCATTCCCTTTATAGCGAATAACACACTTCCTCCTCTATTCTTTTTATCTTCACTTTGCGACCCCTTATAAATTTTCCTCCTAAAAAATTTAATAATTATCGATTAGGTTTTGTGATATGCCAAAGGATTGGATGGATCTACCGAGGTATAGCAAAGAGTATATCAATGGTGTTATTAGTTTTTTAGACTTTGCATACTCTGAGGGAGAACTGGACGGACGAAAAATTCAATTTCCTTGTAAGAGGTGTTGTAATATTAATTGGTATAGAAGAGATGTGGTATTTAACCATTTAGTAGCCAACGAATTTGTTAAGGGATATAGAACATGGATTAATCATGGGGAATGGACAATCTCGATGGTTGTTGACGATGACACGGATGATGAAGAAGGTGCACGCGATGACATTGAAGGACTGCTTAATGATGCATTTGGAGATGTACCTCATGCTGAGGGTGTTACTGTAGGTCAAAATGAAGAGGCTAAAAAGTTTTACAATTTAATAGATGGGGCAAGTCAAGAGTTATACCCGGGTTGCAAGAAATTTTTTACATTATCTTTTACCATCTGTCTGTACTTGTTAAAGTGTTTACACGGTTGGAGCAATGCCTCCTTCACTTTACTTCTTGAGCTATTGAAAGAGGCAATGCCTGACATTAACATACCTTCATCTTTCCATAAGATGAAGGCTATGATAAGAGATTTAGGTTTTGATTATAAAAAAATTGATGCTTGTCCTAATGATTGCCTCCTATATAGAAAAGAACTAAAGGATGAAAAACAATATCGTGTGTGTGGAACTTCTCGATATACTAAAAATTCTAGTGATAATAGCGAGAACCAACCTGACAAGAAAGGTCGTTCTACTCCTGCAAAGACTCTGAGATACTTTCCTATAATTCTAAGACTTCAGAGATTATTTATGTACTCAAAGACGGCAACTAGTCTGAGGTGGCATGATGAGGAGCGCGTAAAAGATGGGACGTTAAAGCATCCTGCTGATGGCTTGGCATGGAAGAACCTTGATGAAATGGATGAATAATTTGCAAAAGAATCGTGCAATATTAGACTAGACTTGTCAAGTGATGGGTTCAACCCATTTCGTAGCATGAACATTTCATGGAGCATGTGGCCCGTGATGTTGATGGTATACAACTTACCTCTGTAGATGTGCATGAAATCCGAATATTGTATGCTTTCTTTGTTTATTCCTGGGTCACAATCACCTGGTAAAGACATTGATGTGTATCTACAACCATTGATAGAAGACTTGAAGTTGTTGTGGGAGATAGGGGTCGAAACTTATGTTGCGTCAAAGAATGAGACCTTTCAAATGCGGGCAGCTCTTTTATGGACAATCAACGATTTTCCTGCTTATGCTATGTTGTCTGAGTGGAGTACAAAGGAAAAATTGGCTTGCTCTTGTTGCAACAAAAATACCTATAGCTTTCAACTAAAACATAGTCGGAAGACAGTTTATATGGACCATCGTGTTTTTTTACCCATGGATCATTATGAATATTTTTCTAACTGCTTTTCTATATAATTATGTAAGGTAACAATGAAGATTAAGCAGTGAAGATTAAGATGATTATTATTGTGGTTTATTGGCTAAGATAGAGTACTGTTTAGAATCTTTACATATATGGTTGACTAATGACTTTTATTAGAAGATACTTATGTATGTAGGATATGTTTTTTTTTTTGTAGAGTATTACTTATGAATCATTATTATAAATATTTTTGGTTAGAGATAATTTTTATTATTTAAAGAAATTATTTAGTATAATTATGTATTTATTTTTATTTTATAATATTCAACTCATTTAAATAAAAACACAGAATTATTATACATGTAATCATATTATTAACTATTATGATGTATTAATAATTATTAGAAAATTATATATATATATATATATATATATATATATATATATATATATATATATATATATATATATATATATATATATATATATATACAGGAAAAAAAACGAGACCTAAGGCTACACTTATATACAATAGCTATAGTATACAAAAAAAAAAAACGAGAGACCTAAGGCTACACTTATAAAAAGTAGCCATGGTATACAATGTGGCTACGCTTTACAGGTGATGCAGTAGCGTCGAAAAGTGTAGCCTATTCTGGCAAAAATGAAAGCTGAAAAGCGTAGCCTTTGGTCCTGGACAGCATCACTTGGAAAGCGCACCCTATTCCCAAACGCCAAAAGCGTAGCCCTTGGTGCAGAAAAGCGTAGCCTTTGATAATAGGCAACGGCCAAATAGGAATCACCCCAAAAAGCGTAGCCGTAGCCCAGAAAGCGTAGTCGTAGCTTAAGGCATCATTTTTTTACTTTTGGCTACACTTTTCAAGTGTACCTGAATGAGTATTTTTCTTGTAGTATGTATTTGGGGGGACATTCTGGGGTTTGATGCTACATATGGAAGGAATTGGTACAAATATCCACTGTCTGTATTCTTGGGGGTTGACCATCACACGCGGATGGTTGTATTTGGCTGCACATCCTTAGTAACGAAGGGGAGGATAGTTATGTTTGGTTGTTGCAGGTATTTTTGGAGGCAATGAAAGGAAAGGAACCAAAATTTGTCATAACAGATAGAGACTTGACAATGAGAAACACAATCAATTTGGTGTTTTCACATGCTCATCATAGACTGTGTAGTTGGCATTTGCTAAGAAATGGCACTAGTGGCGTAGGACGTCCAAGGTTTCTTACTAACTTTTGCATTTGTTACCTTGATGTGGATGAGTTTGAGAAGTCATAGTCTAAAACAGTTGCTGAGTTTGGATTGGAGCATAATCATCGGGTTATTGACATGTATGAAAGAAAGCAGTTGTGGTTTAACACGCATATTAGGGTAAAATTTTTTGCTAGGTTGAAGACAACCTCAAGGCGTGAAGCGCTTAACATGCAGATAGGAAAATTTATACACAATGGATATAACATGAGGGAATTCGTTGAGCATTTTTAGCACTACCTAGAGTTCATGCGTAGGAGAAAGCTGGTCACAGACTTCAAGTCCGCGTATGAGGAACCTGTGGTCAAAACAAAGTTGGAGGCATTGGAGAGGTATGCAGCAATCGTGACACGAAAGAGGTTTTTGTCAAGGTTGCGAGAACGAACCGGTAGAGTGACTGGTTCAATGGTTCAATTATTTTACCGGGTCCAATCGGTTTAATTAAATACAAAATAAAATTATTAAAAATTTAATATATAATTTAAAATATAAAAAAACAATATCAATCATCAACAAAACTATTTCAAAAAATTTAATAAAACACCATCAACTATCATCCATCAAAATTTAAGAGAGCAGTGAAATACCATCAACAAAATTATTCAAATCAACCATCAACAACTATTCCAATTTCATAAAATTTATAAAAACCAAAAACTTAACAACAAAAGCAGCAACAACATTATTCTTCCCAAGTTCAGAATAAACAAATCAACACCACCATAAAAAACCAGCAATCAACAACTCAGAAATCAGAATCATTATCAAAATTTAACAATACAGTGAAGTACCATAGCTACTCAATAATTACTCAATAGTTACTCAATCAATTGCATGCTTTTTGAATCAGATTTCTGTGATTTAGGCACACATACAAAATACAATAAATTGATATAAATTACTTTCTCAATCAATTGCAGACAATTGGGGATGCAAGAAAGCAAGTTAGAGCAAAAACTTTCATGGTGAGGGTAGGGGATGTAAAAAGGATGGAGATGATATAACCAACAACAAATAAAGTGAGAGAGACCAAGAGTTGCAAGGCCATGTATCCTCCTGGAACCAGAATAAAACTGTGTAATATTGTCCATAAAAGTGTGAGAGAGTTTAGAATTTGTTAAATCGATGCACCGGTGCTTACCGGCAGTGAGGGAGGTGACGGCACGGCAATTACTCCATCGCCGAACAGAGAGATACGTCACAGTGAGAAAGAGATAGAGGGAGCTCGAAGAGGGACAGGGCAACATGAATAGCTCCGTGCAGGCCTTCGTGTGACACCGAGGAGAAGCAACCAGACCTTCCACAGGTAAAGACAGACACAGGCTCCACAACAAGGACAGGGCGGCTGACAATGAGGACGAGGACAGAGGATGAGCCAACCTTCTGGCAATGCGAGGAGAAGAGCCAACCTTCTGCTGATTTGCTCTAATAGGGTTAGGATTGGTGAGTGGGGCTTTGGGAGTTTCAGCGTTTGTGAGAGATTGAAGGGGGAGGGAGACATGGGTGTTTTGGCTTCTAGGCTGAGGGTTCTTTTTTCTTTTTGTTTTTTTTGTTTTTTTTTTTTTTTTGGGATCAAAAGGGCGCCGTTTTGAGGAGAGTAGTGAACCGGGAGTTCAAAAAATAGTTTGATTCAGTCGGTTCATCGGTTAATTATCGGTTCGACCAATTTTTTAACTAGTTTTTTGTAAGACGATTTTAGGCATCAACCGGACCGGCCAGATAACCAGTTCCCGATTAACTTAGTTGAATCGGCCAGTCCAAAGGTATTATAGTGTTTGACACTATATCATAACAAGTACAAAACGTCAAGAAATTGATTGTTTCGGTCAAATTAAGTAACCTCTATCTCTTCTTGAATATTAACTTTTAGTTGTTTTAGCCATATCATTTAGCACTAAACATATGCATATCATTAGTTAAAATAAATAGTGCCCTATAAATTTAAAAGACATTGAACAAACATTTATGATAAACTAATAATTTTTATTACATACAAGAATCAAGAGAAGTAATTTTTTGCCAAAGATAAATAAGTAAGAAAAAATATGAGTAAAAAGACTTACTAATGGTAAATTGGAGATTAAGAAAAGAAAAAGAAATATTAAAACATCACAATTTAAAAAAAACGTGAAAAAAGGAAAACAAAAAATTAAAACATCACTATTAAAAAAAATGTTAATATACATATGAATGGGACCGAAATTAAAGAATATATATGGATATAAAAATAAAAAATTATTACATGATTGTAGAATAAAAAATAATCATATATATAAAACGAAATAATTATAACAAAAAATAATTAATATATGTGATTTAAATATTTTAATAACCGATAATATAGAGTTTAACAAAATATAATTCATATATATTTTTATTTATGTATATGTATAGAATTATTTATGTATATGTATGTATATTAAGAAAAACTACTGTAATATATATATATATATATATATATAACAAAATTAATATATAAGGTTATGAAAAGTTGCATCCAAATTTGACAAGAACAAGACGACTTAGCTTACATAGAAATGGTTTTCATGGATAATAAGGTAAGTTGATTATTTTTCATGATTCTTTCAAGTGATACTAGGTCCATTTTGTAAATATTTTTTGTTCATATTTTAAGTTTATTTGATAAGTAAACCCTTGTACGAATCAAAGACAGTGCGATTTTATAGATTTATAAGTGCTAATAGCCTTTATATTTAATTTGTTTTATAGTGTGATAATAGCCAATATATTTGTTGGTGGATTTAACTATTACTATATTATTTATGATCACATTCAATATATATGTCTGATTTATTGAAAAAGTAGATTATTAAAACAGATTAATAACTATTTTAGAGTTAATCCAATTAACACTAGATTAAAAAAAATGCACAACATATTACTTTTTTATTAATCAAATTATTATATTTTAAAATAATTTTTAAAAAATAATTTAAAATTATGATTTCAATCTTATCACCTGCATAGCACAAATAATTACACTTGTTATTATAGATAAAAGCGTGTAAATAAGGATTTAAATATAATAGAAGATAATTAAAGAAAATATATTTACAAAAAAATAAATAAAAAAAATCATTTAAAGATATATTTGTCTCTCTCAAAAAAGATTCTATCATTCTCTCTAAATATTATAAAAATTAACTCTTTTTAATAATTTTCGTATTAACAGTCCTTTTTAATAATTAAATCTCTCTAATAGTCTTTTATAATAATTTTTCCTTTAAAATTTTTAAACTATTCCTCTTAATCTAACTCCACGTATTTCAATGTTCTGCCATTTTTTTCCTTTCATTTTTTTTCTAACATTACACTACACCTAACTATAATTAAATTAAGCCCTATCCCCATAATCGATCAAACTCAAATAGCTCTGGTCTTTCACTTTCTTTCTCTCTCTTCAAGAAGTTCTATTATCAAAAGAATTAATAAAACCATGATTGGTCAAAGAAACAACAACATTGTACAAATTAGTACTACAACATTCCAATATTAATATTTTAATGCTAGTTGAATAATTAAAATTTCTCCCACTAGAATCCCATCAATAATAGCCACCATCACCTGCCACTACTCTCTCCTTGTTTGTACCCGAACCAAACAGCAAAATCACCTGCACCTTATCAAATTCAACACTTGTCCCTCATTCATTCAATGCGGGAAACTCCATTGGCCGAACTACATTTATTCAATCACTACGACTGAACCGTGCGGGGCATGGATTTCTCTGTTATGGCGCACGACGGAGGAAAGGGACCTTTCAATTTTGGCGCCGTTCGTAATGGCTTGTGGAAGCTCGGAAATCCCGCATCGGAGAATAGAAGGGACTTGATTTGTTATCATTGGATGCATACAGGGAGATACTGAGATCGAAGATGTTAGATTCCTCTACCACTATAGTTGTAGCATTCTAGTTGGAGAATGTCGTTGGCACTACGACCTTGTTGTTAGAGTCTGTGTTCTAACAGCGTGAGTTAAAGAAGAAGAGAGACAAGGATAAATCCGAAGTGATTGTGGCGACAAGGAGCGACGTTACGAGGGTTCATGGCTATGACAGTAGCTATAGAATTTGGTGGATTCTTCGGATACTGCTTTTTATTGTTGGAAAGAGTTGGGACAGTGATAGATTTGGAATTGGGAGTGGATAAAATTAGAGTTGAGATTAAGATTAAATTAACTTAAAAAGGATAATTTAAAATCTTGAATAATTTTTTAAAGTTTGGATAGTTTTTTAATAAAAACTTATCTTTTATGGTGCAACATCAATTTTACCAACAAAAGTAATGAGATTGAGTGAAAACAACTAGCAATTATTGCTTTAGAGCAATTAAATCAATGATAGTTTATTCTTTTAACTTTTCATTTTTTTTGTGTGATTCTTTAACTTTTCATTGTTCTAGAGAAATTAAATCAATGATAAAAAAAATTATAAATATAGCCATGTCATGTTCATTTTGAGACTCATTTTTTTTCATATGAAAAATATTATAGTGTAGTGCAATGAAATGGACATGTGTTAAAAATTTTCACTGTTATGGTGTCAGTCCAAATCGCAACCTGCATTTTATCCTTTTCATTTGTTTTTTTTTATTATTATCAAAATAATAAAATGCAGTCTGCATTTTAGTTTTTTAAGATTTTTCAAATTTTTTATTTTCTTTTGGCCCAAACGCAGCCTGAATTTATAGATGGGCAATATTTAAATATTTTTTGAAACTCTAAAATGCAGCTTGTGTTTTTAATGTGTCGAAAGCTTTTTTTTTTTTTCGAAAGCTTCAAAATGCAGGTTGCATTGTGTTAAAAAAATATTTTAATCGAGAGCCTTGCCTAATCTCCTCACTTCACTTGTACTCCTATTTCTCTTCCTTGAACATATGTCATAATTGTGAGTTTTTTTGTCAATTAGTTGTGTCAAAAAAGTCAGGTTAGGTGAGGTTGAGGTTATAGAAGGTATTACAAATTTGCGAGCGTATTATAACGGTGAGATTATACCAAACACACACGAAGGAGTGACTTTTGTTTGTGAATGTCAGTTTTCGTTTGATATTCCATGCACCATTACAAAATGGTCTTTGTGATAATACAAAGTCACATTTCGAAAAGGGTGAGCAACATTTTATACAGAAATTCTGTACAAGTATTTGGTCGGCTGATACAGTTTCAAATAATGTCCATCACTACGACGCAAGCATGTAGCAGATGTTCTGTATTTATCAACAAACCCGATTTCACGTGCCGATAATAGAGCTGTACATTGAGTTCGAACAGTATACGGGGATGGACGCGGTTGGCGGGGAAGTCAATGTTGATGAGCTCGGGGATATGGACTGGGAAGAAGATAACAACAATAGTGAAAAGGAGTTCGAAGCCAACTATGAAGTCAATGACGAAAACAATGACGGAGACTTGGCAGGCAATCTAGCGGTGCAAAATGAAGCGGATATGATTGTAAGCCAGCACCGCTTTGGTGTTCTGTCTTTTATGCAGACTCTGGATCTCGAAGCCATGCATGCTCTGGAATTTTTCGAGTATGCGAATATAGGTATGTCGTGATTATTAATTAAAGTTACCACTACCATTTTATTTGCCTTGTCCGACTGACGGTGGTTCGCATGTCGTAGGTGAAGGCAATGTTGCGGCGGAAGATGGTGAGATTAGTGTCGGAATGGAATTTGGTTCTAGAGAGTCGGTGATATCTGCAATCAAAAGCTACACCATCTCTAGAGGAGTTTATTACACTGTTTATGAGTTTGAGCCGCGGATATTCTATGCGAAATGAAAGGATTATGGTGCAGGGTGCAACTCTATCTGACAGTCGTAGGTGATGCCCGTAATGCTGTGTGTACCACTTGTAGTACACCAGAGAAGATGAAAGTCGACAATCTCATCCCCTAACTGCAGTGTGTTATAGCGGCCAGATATCCACAAGTTAACCCATTGACTGTTCCTGTCTCTCTAGTCATGGTTCTGTGGGCCTATCAACCGCTTGTAATGATCACGACCAATCTCGAATGCCGGGTCTGGTGGAAGTTGTTGCAGCCCGAACTGTCGTCTAACTCGGTCTGTCAGATGCCACTCTATACATTCGAATGACACTAATGGCGACTTTGGGGAGCACATAAACAAATTTACAGCGAGGTAGTCAGGAACCCCCACTCCCATATACGGCCTCCATATAAACTGTACATTAGTAACCATGAGGCCGATTAGTAAAATTATTATTCTAAATAAGCAGCCTAACATAAATGGTTAAAACTTACATCGTTGACTCATGTCATCGAGCCCTCGCCTAAAATGCACAGTAGGCTTCCTTGTATATCTTGTATGCCGGCGCCAATGACTCCACCTAAACAAGATTAGAATGATTGCAATAAGAACAACAACAACAACAACAACAACAACAACAACAACAACAATAATAATAGTAAAAAAATACCGTCGCGCAAGTGGAACACCAACATCGACGAGTTGATCGCGGGGAATATGCGCCAGGAATGCCATACGCTCCCATGCCCAAACAAAAAGTAGTATGAGTGGCCTATCCATCTCTTTACAGTTGTATTGTGATGCATGACACAATGATCTGTATAAATGTACCAAACTGGCTGCCCCCCAACTGTATAGTGGAATCTAGTAGAAATTTCGAAGTAGAGGCAGAAACTTCGAGTTCAATAAAGTGGTAGACTTATCCATAAACACAACCGTTCCGAGCACGCAGAAAATGTGAGCCCGAATGTACCGCTCAATGGACTCCTGCGTGTCACACGGTTCGATGTCTGTACAATGCCGGACCCATACAAGATTTACCTTACCCAAGACATGATCGTGCGTACCGGACTCCCGACCAAAACAAGCGATGCAGTTCTCCACAAAAAACTGGCGACTGCTGTCTGTTCTACTCGTGACGGGATCCCCATTAACCGAGAGGCCAAGAATGTGTGTCACGTCTTCCAGCGTCACTGTCACTTCGCCGACTGGAAGGTGAAGCGTGTGGATTTTTGACCTCCATCATTCCATCAAGGCACTTAAGAGTGCAGAATGACATCTCATTTCGCCTACTCGTGAAATGTGTTGAAACCCAGTAAATACTAATGACGCTGCAGCTATCTCGTTAAAGGTCTTTGGCGGATCTAGTTTTCTAGGCAACAAATTTCTGATAACCTGCAAAAAAAAAATGATAATTATTAATATTACTTCATAATTATAATTAGTGTTAACAATAACATTAATAAAAGTATTAATACTTTTCTTAATAACTAACAACAACTATAACTATCACAATAATAATAATAATAATAATAATAATAATAATAATAATAATAATAATAATAATAATAATAATAATAATGTTCATAGTTTATAACTAACAGTATTATAAAAATACTAATAACAACAATAACAACAACGTTACCCATGATAATAATTATAATAAAGTTACTAATAATAATAATAATAACAATAATAATAACCATAACAAAGTTCTTAAAAAAAATACTCTGTTAATAATATATTAAAAATAACAGTTATTATTAGGACAAATCACATATATAAACCAAATGGAGGCAAATATTACACAATTTTACAAAAAAAAAAAAAAAAACGTTATAAGAATCTACCAGAAGGAGTATTTTATGTAATTCGAATCACTCAAATTCTAATTACAAGTGATCAACATAAATCGAATTGGACCAATTCGAATTATGCATGCATAGAATCCTAGGGTAATTCGAATCACCTTGATTCGAATTACACACACGAGTCACACTAATTCGAATCAGCCAAATTCAAATTAGCCCACCATTTGCTGCACATAGTAATTTGAAACAGGCTGTTTTGAATTACACACGGTTTACGCTGCCCATGGTAATTCGAATTACACTCATTCGAATTACAAAGCCTTTTCCTATAAATAGAGTTCGAATTGAGCCCATTCGAACTACAATCCCAAACCCCTGCCCCACCAAATCCCATAGAAAACTCTTTCCCTACGAATCTAAAAAGTGTTCAACATCATATTCAGCTGCGGGATAACCTGGACCGACTTTATCATTTGGATGGGGTCGCCCATATAGCTGCTGTCATCAATGAAGAGGTTAGTGCACACTTTTTCTTTTAAAATAGGATTTAATGTGTTGTTTTTATATTTTTGCTTTTTGTTTGTTATAATGGTAGTCATTATTTGTCGTTGTTAAGTTAGATAGAGTGGTTATATTAGTGATTACAAATAAATAAAAAAGTATGAGTAGTAAGGATAATAGAGGGTGAAACTTATTTATAGTAAGATTTTTTTTTGTTAATATGAATAGTAATTATTGAAGTAAATTTTTTATGTTAATATTATACTATTTTTTAAGAAAATATTTTTGAGAAAATATTTTTTTTATTAGGCCCAATTTGATGTATATATGATGTTATTTTCCATCTTAACGCGTAACATTATTTGGTAGAGTACAAGTTGTATTATTTAGATTAAGATATGCATTAGTGAATGATGTTGTATAAATATGTTCCGAACTGAGAGACAATCTGATACATTCTTTATGCAGCCCCACCGATGTATTATGAGCATGCGACGGCAGCAGGGTATGCGCCTGGACGAGAGGATCGTTTCGTATTTGCAGATGGCCGGTTTATACCATCTTACAAGGCTGAACGAGAGCTAGTTTAGGTTGGATGAGGCCCTGGTTAGTGCATTCATGAAGCGGTGACGTCCGGATATGCACATGTTTCATATGCCGTTTGAGGAGTGTACGATTACACAGCTGGGTGTATTGCCTCCTTTGAACTGCATCCAGAAGTTCGCAATGAACTGCAGCTGGTTCCAAGAGACATTCGGAGAGCTTCCTTATAGAGCCAATGAACCCACTGTTAGGAGGTATGCTCGGGCCTATATCATGATACTGTTGGAGACTCAACTATTTAGTGATAAGTCTGGTACTCGCATTCACATTAGGTGGCTGCCATACGTAGCCAGGTTTGAGGACATGGGTGGGTACAGTTTCTCTCTCGTGGTTATACCGGTGCATGTGCCGCGTGGCGAACAAACACGTAGTGAAGTTAGCTAGATCGTTACAGCTACTTCAGTCATGGATCTTCTGGCAGTTTTCTGGATTCAGACCCACTGGATAGATACGTTCGGCTGGCCTTTGGCCTCGAGGTACTATTATATTCAAATGCTTTATTTGTCATAATTATTAGGTGTTAGGTTCATTATATGCTATTATTTTATCCTATTCATAATTTTTCTATTCTATTATTTGGTTTTAGCTTCATTTAGTGATAAACTGGGTGTGGGTTGCAGGTGGTCAGGTCACAACCCTATAGCGAGCGAGAAGGGACCTCGAGCTGCGAGTTGGAGGCTCAGGATAGATCTCTTACAGGCCGGGGATGTGAGTATTTCAACCACTCCTTATAATTAAAATCTCTCTTAGATTAGCAACGCTGTATAATCAATGATGACGTTTCATAACTTTTTCTATTCACAGTTTATTTGGATGCCGTATAGCTCTCATGACGTAGTTCAAGTTGTGCATCCGGAGATATTGGAGCCTCAGCATACGGCGTTATAAAGGTTTGTGACAGCGTTAATATATTTTGCTGTCATAAAGTGGCACCAGATAGATCGGGTGCTACCGCAGTTTGGTGGAGTACAGCCTCGACCCCGAGCCGCACTAGACATCGACTTTTTGATGTTGAAGGATGGCAGAGGTGGTGATCGTTGATTCTCATACAGCTTGCAGTTTTGGCACCTTCATTCGGACAACTGGGCAGATCATGTGCTTAGGTTTGATGTTGTGCCAGACCCAGGTCCGTAGCATGAGTTTCTGGATTGGTGGAGCCAGCATGGCAGGAGATTCCTGTGACCTGAGCTCTTTCTCGGTAACCCCAGGGCCGTTCCTATTCCGGTCGAGGCGACTCAACGAGGTGCAGGTCGAGTTCCTGACATAGATTGGGTGGATGATGTTCCAGATAGGCGTCGTGTTGAGCGAAGAGCTCGTATTGGGACAACCAAACCCTCCTATAAGTCGGCCTAAACACGAAATATGCCTCTGTCGCATTCAGAAGTACCTTGATACAGACGGCTGCATCAGCTCTAACCATTGGCAGGATGTAGGCCGAGATCACATGATAATAAGACTCTTGTGATCGCTCGAGATCGACGTGGCCAGACAAGTATAAGGTCCATTGTACCGTTTTACCTCCCAAATACCTCTACGCCAGTAGAGACTGATCCTAATCAACCATGTGCACCCGTTGCCAAATTCCGTACACTTCCCAAGGTACTTGCGATAATCGGACTCGACCACTTTGTACTGTACCCCGAGTCGGATGCTATATGTCTTCACGCTTAACATGGCCTCCTCTTTATCCTGAAACTTTGATAGACCTCCGGTACCCTGAGTATCTTTGGCACCAAATCCAATAGGTTTGCCAGGAATCCCCTCCTGCTCATGGCATCCAAGTCCAAAGATGAAAAGTGCAGGGGGTACTACTGAGTCCCTGAGCTGGATGCTCCATCAGCCCTAACTGAATTACTCGCTACTATGTCATAACCGCTATCATCGGCAATGATGTCCGGCTCCACATCATCAGTGTCATCATCATCCGACAATGCATCGTCTATACCATCTGGTGTCCCACGCTATAATGAAACCGGCGCCCTATCAATAATACCAATTTTTTCGTCACCACTGCGGTTGAGATCAACTACGAAGGACGGGGAGGCAATCACCACTTCCTGAGGTGCAATCACAGGCACGGATGAAGATGCACCAATAGGTCTCGAACTAGAACAGGCTGTCGTTGTTGGAGTTTGGGTATTCCAGTTTGAACCACCTGAACTAAAGAGCACATCTACAAGCTTTGCCAACAGCTCAGGTGTCTTGACCTCGGGAAACTGCCGACGACAATGGAATAGAACCTCCAAATCCTTGTCACTCCCTATGACAAACAAATCGTATTTCACATCATCTCGCAGAACTGAGATCGGAATGCGATAAAATAACTTCGCAACCCGTTTCACACGTTGTAACCCCAGTTTCTGTATTATAGAATTCAGGAAGTCAGCGAAGCTCGTTGTAGGTTTCAGAAAAATACTGAGGGGATCCTTGTGAGTAAACTTAATACCAGAACGTGTTTTTTTCTTAATTAACCCTCTATAGTGCACCAACACTAAAAAACTTTCCTCACTAACCATTGTGTTTCACTCTAATGGGAGGAATTCACGTTCACACCATATTTATACACGTCGGGGGCTTGATAATTCGAAGCAGTCAATTTCGAATTATATATATATATATATATATATATATATAAATCGAAACAGACTCATTCGAATTACTAAAGCCCTCCTTGCATGCATAATTTGAATCACTCTGATTCGAACTATCCTAACACTACATGCATGCATAATTTGAATTACAAGCATCACTACTAATTCGAATTGGTCTAATTCGAATTACTTTTGGTTTTTCTAATTCGAATGGGGCTCATTCGAATTACATAAGGTGCTTTTGAGAAATCCAGGTAACGTTTTTAAATTTGGTAGAATTGTGTAATTTGATCCTCCATTTGGTTTAATCGTACATTTTGTCCTTATTATTATATTAAAAAATAATAATAAGAACAAGATAATGATAATTTTATAAATAGTATTATAATTATCATAAAAATAATAATAAATTATTAAAAAATAATAAAAAATTATTAAACAGTATTATAAAAATTAACAATATACTAATCACAGTAATAATTTTTTTTCAGAGACTTAATCATAATGATAATTACTCAAATACAATGAAAACACAAATGATAATAACAATAATAATAACAATAATAATAATAATAATAATAATAATAATAATAAAATTATTAGTTAAAGCACAAATACATAAAATACAAATAAATATATTTATTTATTCATCATAAAATAAAAAAAAAATACTTATCGATTGAGGATGATCCAGATATTCAATAATATGTTCTTCAGTTTTGGTAAAATCACGAACCATTTTTCCTTCCTCTCTCTCTGAAACCCTAACCCTTCACTGAAACCTAACCCTTCACACCTAACCCTTCACACCTAACCCTTCACTGTATTCTTCTTCCTCCCACACTTACCCTCAATGCACAACCTTCCTCAATGTTTCACACTTGGTGCGTTGCATGCAAAAACGGTTGCACACTTGCACTTCACTTCTTCACTTGTAAACTTCCTTTATAATTTACATGGGGACAAGAAATCTCAAATCTGCATTTGTACATTTCTCATTTGGAAGATACCAATAATTATACTTATAAACAGATAGAGCGGAAACCGTTATTAAGATACTTCCTTGGACTTAAAAAGATGATAGATCATTGCATGATACACAATTTACATTAAGGTGGAGCAAAACAGATAAAAGAAATATGGGTCGAGCTTGGCTAATGGCTACTTAGTTCTCAGAGCTTCATGAATTCTTCAACGCTGATAAAGCATCCTTTGTTGCCGATGAGATAACAGCGTCTGAAGCATTTGGCAAATAATAATACTTCCCTGCAGTATAGAGGGTTGTTTTTTTAATTTATTATTAATGCAGAGATTTGAGAAATGAATTGATTCAGCAACTTTGTACAATTTCACAAACCTTGGGCAACTCTAGCAATTTCCTTGGCGAAACCCGTTGAGACAAACTTATTTTCGGTGTCGATGACAAGGAGCGACATTCCGGCTTTGTAGATTTTCCCAGCCACCTCAAGAATTTCATCCTTTATACAAAACAAAGTTAACGATCAGTTTTAGAGCAAGACAAGGTGGAACCAACAGAATTCTTTTAGGGACTAGCAAGAAAGGTAAAATAGGAAGTTGAAATTGTTGGTCATATCCTCATTCCGTACCTTCAAATCTTGAGCTGAAGGTTTGGGGGCATCAGAGGCAGCAGCAGCTTCCGGGTCAGTTGATCTTTTTAGGGATATGTTTGCTCTGCCATCAGTGATTGCAACAATCATCACACGCCCAACATCACCACTTTTTTCGGCATTTAATCCAACCCTAACAGCCTAAAGATTTACCATAAAAGGAACATCAGGCTTAAGAAGATTTAGATGAACGTTAAAGCATCATAGTATGTCATAACACTAAGGCATTGTTTAATCTTTACAACATGAATCAATTATGTGGCAGTGTTATGACATTTTACTGTACTAAGCAGGCATGATTTGCATACCGTGGTAAGGCCATGGGCAAGAGGTGAACCTCCACCACATGGAAGCCTTTCAAGCCGTTTCCTTGCCATTGCAATTGATCTCGAAGGTGGCAAGAGAACTTCAGCTGCATCTCCACGGAAGGGAATTATAGATACCTATGTATCAAGAGCAAATAACCATTATTTATTAGTCAAGGGATCCCTTTTTTTGTTTCTTTGGAATAAAAATTAGCATGTTATTGAACAAACAGAAAAAGGAAACATGTTTTTCTGTTAAGTCCGGCACATATATTCTTTGATGTGCCATAAATTTTAAACTAATATATATTAAATTTAGCTGCACCAGTTGAATCATACAGGCAACTTAAATGTTTTCTTCTAAAAGTATTCTGTGTTCAAAGTATTGCAATATCATTATCCCATATTTGGGACCTTGTATATAAAACCTACAGGATAGGGAGCACATGTACTTTCTGCATATTTTGATGCTTCATTTTCATTCACCATTAAATTATAAAGAGATTCCTCTTCAACGTTAAAAACATGAGACCTGCTCACCTGATCCCTGCTTGTATAACTTTCAGCCAGAAGTTTAAGTGCTGCACCTTTCGCATTCTGCATCCTGTTCAATGCCATGCTTCCACTTGCGTCAACTACAAATATCACCTGCAGTAATTATAGATTTTAGACTAAGGAAACAAAAGCTTGTATAAAAGCTTACCATAACAAACTTCACTTCAGACTACTTTTGATTTAGATTATCCATATTAGAGTATGCAAAGTGCAATTATCTAAAATGATTACTTTTTACTTTATAGTAAAATACTTCAAATGTAGATATACATACCAAAGCTCCAGCTTTTCGCGCCATTCTCTTCGCCCTCATGTCAGTTTTCTCAACAAATACTTTTCTACGACTTTCAGAGTCTTTTGCCCTCCGCAACTTTTGGTAAGGTGCAGCAGCTCTAAGGGTTGCATCAACTGCTAATCTCTTTACAGGGCCCTGCAAATGGTAATGACATTTGTGGAAAAAAAGCATATCAAATATAAGGTTGTAATGAAAAGAAGTAATCTTGATTCAATTACTTTTTAGCAAAAATATAGTCAAACTAGAATAAAATGATACAAATGCAACCCAATACAGTTTACAAACTAATCAAATCATTAAATTATATAACCTAAAGGCATTCATCAATGTTCCAAGAAAAAATTAGAAACACCTGCAAATCAGACAGATATTTGATATTATCTTTTTTGATTGTAGGAAAAATGAATGACTTTTGGAGTAGCTGACCTTTGGAAGCATTGGCTTGATGTACCGGCCTCTATCCTCTGAAAATATGACATTCTTTGCCCTTCCAGCCCTCCCACGGCGTCTCTGAGCTTGTTGGGCAAAGAAGAGAAGTTTCTCATCTACCAAGCCACCTTCAGCATCAAAGATAAACTCTTCGGGTAATTGCTCTTGCTGCTGCTCATTCTCTTTATCATTTTCATCCTGTGCAGAATGAAAAATATTTAAAATTGTATAAGAACAGCAAGGTGGATACTAAAAGAATTAGGAAACCCACTGAACAGGAATGGCTAATATATTTTCTGGCCAACATCTATTGCTTTCAAAAACATATTGTAATCAAAGTTTTGTTGACTTGAAAGATGCTTTACTCAACCTCTTGTTCTTCCTCTTCATTCTGTTCATCGCCTTCTTGGTTTTGGGGAGGAGGAGGTGGAGGGGGAGGCTGCTGATTTTGCTGCTCTGGTGGGTTCTCACTAACAATTGACCGGGGAAGAATAACCAGTTCAACCTGTATCAAAAAAGAAATGTTAAATAATTTATCAGAAAGACTGTTTATTTTAGAAAGTAACATTGATGTGCGAAACTTGCACTTAAAGAAAGCTTACAGCTTTTTTCAGGTCATCCACATAAACCTTATCACGTCCCTCCAGAGCAGCTAAGCACTTTGCAACACGAGCAGCATATAGCTCAGCTCTGTGCCCCTGTTGTTCATAATAACTATTTAAAATGATCAATCCATATGATGAGGGCTTTCAAAAAAATGGCTTGGTATAACTACTGTGATCACAGAGCAATTTTTTTTTCTCTCTCTCTATTGAATTAAGTATATTTGTAGATGACAAAACAAGATGTCAGAATGCTTCAACATTCTTTTTAAAGTTTTATCTCTTATTGAAGCAAAAGTTCAACTACTTCTGTATCTTTAAAAACTGTAGCAAAAAATTTGAAGGATGTATTTATCTGCAAATAACAAAAGAATGAGACTTCCATGCTAATGTATTTCACAAGACAGAAGAATCAGTTACCACCCTCAAGGGACAAAATGTTCTGAAATGAAATCAATATAGGATCAAAGTAATCACGATCAGTTCAAATAACTTCTGGATATCTCCTGCGACACATCAAATATATAAAAAATTTGTGCTGAAATTTAACAGGTTATAGAGATTTAACCTGGCAACCACCTCGTAAAGCTTCGAAAACCAGGTACTTCAATTGTTCTCTGCTAATGGAAACATCCTTTAGATACTCCCTAGCCAAGATGATCTGCAGTAGGAAAATATTGCAAATACTATAACATTTAATTGACAACCTACAGATAAAAGCTAATATCAACAAACCTTAAAAAGAACAAGGGCCAATAAATTTTGTAAATTCAGTTGTTTGGTTGTAGAATATACATATCTCCGCCTTAAAAAGCAAAGTTTTCTGATAAATGCCTATGGCTTCTGCCTATCAATCTTGAGTTCTTGACATTATCAGTTTTGAGAAAATGTCATTTTAGTTATAGCCCCGCCAGAAAAACTATAGTAGTAGTATAACATCACTTTTAGGTGTTTTCATTTCCTAAGTTCATATATCAGTCCTAAGGCTACTCTTATTTATTCTCTTCATTTTCCCTCCTAGAAATACCTGAGTTTTTGCACTGTCTGTTTCCTCTTCGACCATTTTAAACACTTGGCTACTCTTTTCCTGAAATTCTGTAGCAATTCCAACAGCAGCAACGCGTTCTTCAAAACTCATTGGAAGATCTGCGCTGCAGATGGGTGCGTAGTTAGAAATAAGATAGCTGGTCAAGATGTGGAAAAGAATTCCATGTTCGAGGAAATAATTTAGTACACTCTTGACATCCCCACCCTAGGTCTTGGACCTCCCTCAGCAAACAAAAGAGACCATGAAGAAAGAAAAGGGGGGTGTCAAAGCAATCAGTACCTCAAATTAATTGCTACACGATCTAATAGATGTTCACGAACAGCACCCTCTTCTGGATTGTAGGTAGCAATCAAGAGGGGCCTGCAGGGGTGCTTGAAGCTGATTCCCTCGCGTTCGACAATATTGACTCCTTCAGTCAGTACATTAAGGAGCAAATTACTAATACCCTCATCCAAAAGATTGATCTCATCAACATATAAAACACCTCTATGAGCTTCCGCTAGTAGGCCAGGCTGGAAAACAGTTGTGCCTGTTTTCACAGACTCCTCAACATCAACCGATCCAATGAGTCTGTCCTCTGTGACTCCAAGAGGAATCTAAGATATAAATGAATACATGAGGATTTTCTTCAATAGAAAAATAACTCTCCCATATACAGTTAACAGAAAATGAATGCTGGATTATTGACACTACCTGCACAAAGGGAGACTTTACAATACGAGTTTTAACATTTCCATCGGAATCATATTCCACGCGCTGGTCAAGACCATCTTCCCACCTACAATTACAAATACTGTTACAACTTCCTAGTTCCTATCAGGATTATGATTGATAAAATTGCTACTATAGTCGACATCGAATCTAGCAAAATGAAGGTGAGTGAGCTTACTCTTGAGGGGAAGATGGATCAGCATTTGCAATGGAACCAAGGACAACTTCAATAGGTGGGAGGACCGCGTGCAATCCACGTGCCATGACAGTTTTGGCGGTTCCACGCCTACCAGAAATGGCAATTCCACCAATGGCAGGGTCAATGGCGCCAAGCAACAGAGCAGTTTTGATAGCATCTTGGCCAACAACGGCGGCGAGTGGGAAGTAGTGTCTTCCGTAATTAGAAGACTCTGGAATTTCACTCTCTGCAGCGACAACAGCTCCATTTTGGGATTCAGAACGGATCCTCTGAATGCGCGAATTATTTGAACCGAATCTCAGAGCGCAATAGAGAGGAGAGCGAGATTGAAGAGTAGGAACATTCGAGAAGGTTGGAGCTGCTAGAGTGAATGACAGTGCGAAACCCATTGCTGTTCTTCAGAGACTCTGACTATCATCAACTCTCTTATCCGTTTGTTCTCTCCCAATAGCTACCTCTCTCTCTCTCTCTCTCAATAAGTTAAAAAATAAATAAATTACTGGTAGGTTTATCCTCTAACGTGCTTGAACGTAAAAACTAAAAACAAACACACCCTAACATCGTAATTTTATGTAATGTATTAGGGTGTGTTTGGGATTCACGTTGGAGAAGAGAGAAGCCCGTTTGAGTGTTTTGAACGTCTCACTTTTATGTTTGGCAATTTGTTAGAACTCTAAACCCAGAAGTGCTTTTATCTCTGAACGTACGTTCACGTGAAGCTAAAATTTCTTGCTTCTGCGTTCACGTTGAGAAAGTTGATTGTCGTTGGAGTAATTAAGTGAAAAATTTATTCTGTTTCTACCAATCCTACCCTCTATTCTCTTCTATAAAAAAGATGCAAGTAACCATAACTTTCACAGTAGTTCTTCGTTTATTTGTTGTGTATGTTCTTTGTTTTGAATTTTTTTTTTCTATCAAAATTTTTTAGATCTGTTTCAATCACTGCTAAGATAAAAAATTTAATTGTTTTTTATTATTTTTAGTATTCTCTTTTATATTTTGATTTTTATATTTTTTATTGTATTTTTTTATTTATACGATAAATATTTTTTATATTATTTTTTTAGTATTTTGATGTTATTTTTTTAGTGCTCTATTATATTTTTATTGTACTTTTTTATTCATATGACAACTATTGTTGATATAAATTCTTATTTTTATTAATTTTTATTATTTTTTGTTTATATAAATTCCTTTTTTTCTATCCTTTATTGTACTATATTTATGTTGTGTATAAAATTTTTTATTTTTTTATTTTATTTTATTCATATCAATTTTATTTACTTCTTATTGTAATTTTTTTGTTCATATGATACATGTTGTTGGTTGTAATTATTATATACTATGTTTGATATGAAATTTTTTTCTTTTTTTTTTGTTTTTATTGTATTTTATTTTATTTTTTATTATATACTAAATATAAGTAACAAAAGAGTCATAAATAATAAAAATGTATATTCCAAAATGATATAAATTAAAGAGTAATAAAGTACTAAAAAGATTATAGAACATTTTCTTTTTGTTTGACATTATAGAATGTATAGTACGTACTCTCTTTTATAATTTTATTTTTTATTGTATTTTTTTCTCAAAAGATAGATATTATTTTATTATTATAAAATAATAATATTTATTTATATGATAAATATTTTTATTATAAAATGAATTACTAAGATCTATTCAAATATCTAAAGTAAAATGATAGGATAATATAAAAAAAAAGTATTTAAATTGATGTCTCTTTTAGTAATTTTTTCTCTAAAAGTGATTTTGAGTAGCAAAATCCAAACAACATTTATTTTATTATAATCCATTTTAATATAAAGATTGTCAAACATAAATCACGTTAATACAAACTTACTTTTCATCAAAATCAAGTTTGCAAAATCAATTCTATGCAAACTCTCGTTTACTCCAAACACACACTTATTTTCATTCAAAATATTTTATTTTAGTTTTATAGTTAAAATTAATTTTTTTTCATTTTTTATTATTTTATAATTTTCGTTCTTAAATTACTAGAACAACTATAGTGACTACTATAATTATAACTTTTGTCATTATTTAAAAAAAATTATAATAAAATAAAGGATATTTTAAAAAAAAATTTAAAGTTTACCTAGATGACCACAATAAAAAAAATATTCAGAACAAAAATAAAACGTTCCAAACATTAAAAATTAAATCGAGACTTAACACAAACCTTAAAAACTAAGATAGTTAAAACAATACTTTAGCTTTAAAAGAATTTTAATCATCATATAGTTCTTACTTTTTTATTATATTAAATAAATTATTACTTACATCAAATGTTTTTTTTTTTTTGGCAAAGTCCAAATGCTTAAGAGCTGTTTTCAAAACGGAAATTGTGGTGGCTGAGGCATATGATGCAATGGCAAAGGTGTTTGCCTCAAACTAAACCACACCAAATTCAAATTCTAACAGTACTAGCTAGGTTAGTGTGTGTGAGTGTGTTTGTAGATCCAAAATAAAAATAAAAAAAAAAACGAAAATTGTGTATTTATTCGCTACTCGGGGAAGAAAGCAAATGATGAATGTTCGGATTTTTTGTTTCGCTCGAATATTATATAATTAATAAAAAAACTTGACCACACATATGATGCAACAAATTGTGGGGAATGGATCTTTTCAATTATTGAAAAAAATTGAGGCAATAAAGTGTGATCTATAATCCTTGGATGTATTCTCTCTCATGTTTTCTTTTGGTCCCACTTATAACAATTAATGGTGAAAAATCACACTTTACTCTCTCAATTGTTAAAAAAAATTAAAAGGATCCATTTCGCAAATTGTGCCAATGAGGAGTGTTAGGGGCCAACAACTTTTGTAATTTGTAACCATTAAATAGTCATCAATAATATTTTTAATGGTGTGAAATTTCATCCAATGGTGTAGAATTACTCACTTTTCTTTTACTGATTACATGCTGGGCAGAATTTAATAAAATAGTAAATACAAAAGGTCTACGTGCGAATTGCCAATTTGGAACTTTGGAAAATAACAAAATAAAATATTTATAAAAACTAAATTTTGTATATTTTCTCTTCCCCGGAATTTGGTACACATTTTTCGCATATTCTAAAGTAATAATACCATAACATAAAAATAAAATGCTACAACCGAGTTCAATTCCCAACTAATAACAATTAGATAATTAAAAAAAAATTAAAGATGAATTAAATCCTCCAGCATAAGATAGGGAATATCATGTTCTTCCTCTAGTGGATTCTCATTGAGGACTTTCCAATAAAGAATAACCAGTCCAATCAAATTTATATAAATAGATATGTTTAAATAAAATGTGATAGAACATGAATTGGAACAAGATGCTATGATTGTACTAAAATTGCAAGACATTAACATTTAACTTCACTTCTTTTCAAACATGTCATTCGAAAATAGCAACCGTGACCAAAACGGCAAACTAAAAATAGTTTGTATTTATCCATTATTAAGATTAAGATTTAGAAAGGAAACTTGCCAACTTTACCGAATGACAAACATGGCTTTGTCTTTCTCTTATGTTATGTGGCCTGTGTTTTTCTTTTGCTTTGAAGAATCCAGTTTTTTTTTTTTTCTTTTTTTCTTTTTAGAGTTCAACACAATAATTTAGAGTTCAACACAATAATGTGAATCATACTATCATAGTACAACAATGTGTAATATAGTTCAAACGAAAATCAAACAAAATAAAATAGGTTAGATCTTACAAATACAAAACACAAGTTTTCAACTCCATTGTCATCTGAAGTACTAGCGGTTGGGGACAAAGAGAATCAATTTATGTCTTCAACTAACACTGAACAAGTAAATGAGAGAAATAGCTTATAATATACACACCAAATGGCAGATACAAGTTAGGGTATAAGAGTTCAAGAAAAATAAAAATGAGCAGCATTGAAACACTGATGAACAGAACCAGAAAAAAAGAAAGAAAAAAAAAAGAACAAGTTCTTCATTCCCTCACAACTTTCTCTGTATTCCCACTTTTTCTTTCCTCCTCATGATGGAGTTTAACTGGGAAATAGGACTATCTCTAAGCTAATTTTGATGACTTGCCTTACCATATTGGCAAAGTCTCTTCCATACCAACAAAGAAAAATAAAACAAAACAAAATATAAAGCTTAAGACTCTAATTTTGTTGTCTTTGAATCATTGTCTGGCTTGTTCTTAGTTCTCACTTCCTAGATCTCCAAGCAGATATTGAAAACAAAGGTCTATCCTGCCAGCAAATTACTACACAACCATTCTCATCCCTCATCTTGTATCCCTCACAACCACAGCTCTGCAGGAATCTCCGCGCCTGCAACATGCCGTAATAGCTCAACGGCACATTGCCAAACCCGGACAAATCCAGTCTCTGGATCCACTTATCTAGCTTTTCATGTCTTTCCCTTCTTTCAGCTCCCTCACAAGCAATGATATTCTTGATTTCTTCACCAAAAAGCATCTTCTCCACCTTTAATCTCTCCACTGATGTCCTAGAGACAGTGGATTCCAAACAATCGAACAATGCTGCATAAGAATACAGAGCTTCTAGTACTCTCTCCATCAGGGTTGAACCATTATGATTAGAGTCTTGTTCTGTCACAATCATCACTTTTGGTGATAATCCCCATAGGGCATTGAGAAAGCTCTCTGCAGTCATTGAAGCTGTTAAAGAAACCGGCGAGGATGAGGCCGAGTCAGGACTTGGACTGTAGCCATTCACTGTATCTTTCTCAAGCAAATCACCTAATGTGCTTTGATTCATCAGCAAGGCTTTCTGCAGGTGAATTCCGTTCGAGTTTTTCGACAAAAGAGGAGATCTTCTTCGCAAGGCCTCATCATCCAGGCCTAAAAGGGAATGCAATTGCAGAATAGAACTTATTGCTAATGCTTCTCCGGTTTTCACGCGAAGCTTATCAAAATCAAGATTCTCTAATTTGCTGACTACAGGATGGAATTGGAAGGGGATATCCAACTTTTCTGCTTCTTCAGTAAGCTTGTGAGCCATCTGCTCTAGAATCTCTTTTTGGTGATGAACCCCGGTAATTCTCAGATGAGGAGGGCCTTCAGGGCGTGCGCTAAAAACTTGGAGGAGAGCAATCCACTGCGCAGGTTCGGCAGCATTGAGATCAATTATGTGCACCATTTTCTCTCCTTCCATTGCTTCAACAATAGCCTGATTTGTCAGTATATATGACACCTTCAAGAACGGAAAAAGCTCCAGAAAGAGCTTTTGGACAAGAATTTCTTCCGAAACCATGACAATCCTGGTGGAATTGAGGGCCCTGTGGAGGCCAGGCCATGTCTTGAGTATCCTATCGGCCAGCGCTTCATTGAAGTATGCGGCGATTCTTTGCATAGTGTCGCCATCAGGGGAAGCTAACTGGGAAATTTGATCAAGCATTACATTTGCATTCTCAAGACTACCAGCAGCCACATGGTTTGCACAAGTCAGCAACAAATGGATCAAGGCCAATCCCCTTTCCTCTGATTTCAGCTCTCTTAGCCATGTGTATGGAGATCCTATGCTAGGTGACAGTGACATCATCGAGAAGAATTGAAGGGGTGACGAAGTTACAGAAGATGATCCTTCTTCTTGAAACATTGATCCCATGTAACAACAGCAACAGAAAAAGAGCGATGATTGAAAAGAGAGCGCTCACAAACAAAAAAGGCTTTAGTTTTAGGCTCTAATATATCAGCATCACATGTTACACAAAACAAGGGATAAACTTGAAGAACCCAAAGAACACATAACGAATAAGCATATACAAATATAAAAGCAAGCACAGCGGTTGGTGAAAGGAACTATGGTTATTATAATCAAGATGATTTCACAGTCAAGTTGTGCAGATCCCACACGCAAAGCAGGGTGGTTGCTGGTCCAGATAAAAACAAAAGAAAAAGAAAGATTAGAAGTAGAAAAGGTTGATCAGATTGGGAAGCTCAAGCTTCATCCGAGAAAGTGAAGGAGAAAGAGCAGAGGAAAGGGAACCCTACGGAAAAAGCACATTAGCAGAGTTACGAGAAGGAGAGAAGGAAAATCTAATCGGTTGGTGGGTTTTGTAATTGAAGAAGAATGGAGACGAAGCCCCACGAAAATTCCAAAGCTTGCCCCTTGGAAAAGTATGAACCGGTAATGGGGAGTGGAGTGGAATTCAAGGGTTGGAGTTTGGGCTCAGGATTCAAGGAGGAAGAGGTTGTTGTTGTTACTTGTTCATGGCAACGTTGTTTTGTCGACAATGCGTGAAGGGTGCGTTTGTCTTTATCGTATTGTTTGTCATTAACTTCACTCAGTCCTCAGTGCTGAGTGGAGTATATGGAATTTGTGTGCGAGAGTGCCAAGCTCTCTCTCTCGGCAGTTTCTGTCTTTTAGTTCGTTTTCTCTCTCTAAAGACCTAAAAACTTTTTCCAACTTTAAACGTTTTTTTCTTTTGTCTTGTTCTTAGGTGGATAGGGAATCGGGGCTGGCCAAGGGGTTTTAATATTCCCTTAGGTTACAACAATCCAAACATGCCTTAGCAAAGACAAACATTGCCCTCAATTTTGTTTCCTAGTGGGTTGTGAGTGAGAGTGTGAGAATAGCAAGAAAGCCTCCCAATGTGATGCCAAAACATGGTTTTGTTTTATTTTCAAACGCAATGACCATACAATTGGTATTATCTTCTTCAATTAAGACAAACAGACAAGGGGGTTAAGGATACCTCCAAAAGTAGATTGCACATTTATCTCTACTTGTGGATTCTTAGGTGGCATTTTTAGGACATACCCTAAGCTAAATTCCATTTTTCTTCTTAGAAATTGCCAATTCCTTAGGAAATTACCATACTCTAATAACATGCCACCTGACTTGCTGGTTAGGTGGCCCTGTCTCTCAAACCAAATAACTATATTGTCTTTTAACTATAAACTATTCTGCTATCCATCGAATCGGAATGTTATTAAATTCTCCAAAACCGGATTCTAGATCAACTTTTACTAATAAAATGTATGAAGATCAGCGAAAATGAATAACAACTATAAAAGTTAAGTGATACCGAAAATTAAGCCTTATGCATTGATAGTATATTCGAATCAACCATTTTCATTTGATGTTTTGTCAGATTATTATTATATGTGGAGTATACACACACAAATTGGGGCAAATGACTTGATTAAAATAAAAGAGAAAAAACTTTACCGAAATACAACAATTGGTAGTTACTTATATGCATGTCCTGATTTAGTTTATATGGAAATTGTAGTGGGTAATCACGATTTTTATTTTATATTTAAAACGCTGTAAGCAGGCACAGTTTACATGCATGTAAAAGTAAACATAAACTGCGATAGGCTACTACGAATTATGCTTAAAAAATGCGTGCTAGAAAATGTTGGTGGTCACCACGGTTTATGAAAAAAATTTATGGGCATAAAATTCCGTGATCTACCACGATTTATGCATGAAATACTATAAATACATTATCCGTTGTAAGGAAATTTTGTGAAGTTGGGTGGTTGAGAGAGAATCTGGGGAGCTTTGAGGTTTAGGGGGAGGCTTTGAGGTTTTGAACCAGTTGGGTGGTGAAGCTATGGAAGACAAAACTCGCATGTACCGATTAAATGGCGTTGCGCATGTGGCTGGATACATCGACCAAGAAGTTAGTTATACAACTTTATTATTATTATTGTTATTATTATTATTATTATTATTATTATTATTATTATTATTATTATGAGTTGTTAGTATTATTATTATTATTGTTATTATTTTTGTTATTGTTATTAATATTATTATTATTATTATTATTATTATTATTATTATTATTATTATTGGGAGTAGTTAGTATTATTATTGTTGTTGTTAGTACTATTATTCCTGTTGGTATTGTTACTATTGTTATTGTTGTTATTATTAGTACTATTGTTATTATTATTCATATTAATGTTAGTCTTATCCTTCATAGTAAATATTGTTATTGTCGTTATTATTATTGCCATTATTTTGTTATTTTTATCACTATTATTAGAGAAAATAGAAAACCAATGTGGGTGTATAATAATTTTTTAAAATTATATTTGCTGTTATTAGTATTGGTCGTATGTTGAGGATTTTCTTATTCACATTTTGCAGCCTACTAAGGTTATTAGCGGTGTCAGGAGACAACAGAATATGCCTTTACACGACCGGATTATACCGTATCTGGAGACCGCGAGCTTGTATCACTTGGCTACGCTGAACAGTTAGTGGTTCTGGGTTGATGAGTCTCTACTTAGCGCATTCATTGAGAGGTGGCGTCCTGAGACCAACACCTTTCACATGCCGTTTGGGGAGTGCACTATCACTTTGCAAGATGTGGCTTATCAGCGGGTTTGCCCATCGATGGAGAGCCCGTTAGTGGGTGCCTGACTGACTTTGAGAATCTGATGGAGAACAGAAGACCCGCATGGGTGTGGTTTCGCGAGTTATTTAGGGAGTTACCTCCGCAGAATAAAGTCAAGCAGATGACAGTGTGCTACACATGGTTCCATGAGAGGTTTCGGATTCTCCCAGCAGATGCTAGTGAAGAGACCATGCGTATATACGCACGTGCCTATATAGGCCACAGATGCCTAAGGTTCATTCCCAGTTTGCCGAGTACAAGCCACCGAGTCAGGATGTTCAGCCTCAGTTGCTGGTTGATCTGAATGAGCCTACAGCTTCTCCATCTGACCCATGGTTCGCGTTAGGAGGGACCCCAGCATCAGCATTCAGCGCCGTTTCGCCACAGACATCCGCAGGAGAGGCTGCTCAGTGACCAAGGAGGATACGGCGTCCTCCTTTGTGTGGCACCGGAGGTCACCTGCTTGGTCATTTCGACGATGACAACAGTGACACCATCGAGGATTTTGATTAGCTATGTGTCATTTTTACATTTGGTGGGAACTATGTTCCATTATGTTCTTAGTAGCATCTTTAGGGTTTTCTGTTTCAGACTGTTGTTATGTAGTATTAGACATGTATGTGTGATATATATGTTCTAGGAACTATGGTTATGAACTCATTTGTCACAACTATTAAGCTCATTCATAAGCATACCAAAGTGTTTCAATTAAGCATCTAAAATAAAAGGAGTTAAACAGACGAACTTAATACAGTGAACAAACTAACGACATTCATTCACTGAAGACCTAATATTATTCAAATTAAGCATTCCTAATACAACTTAGACAACAACAACAAGATCATAAACGTCATAACATCTAACCATCACCGGCAGTAGTATGTCTTCGCTGGTCACAGTTCCTCCGCGTATGACCAGGCTGACGGCAGAGCCCACAGCGCTTTGGGCGGTTATCAACAGACTGATCCATGCTACCGTGAATCCTGGTTGCCTTCAGACGTCCTTCCCTTGCACGCCTCATGTTAGGATCAGGAATGACTGTTGGGCCAGCATATGGGGCCATAGGCCTTCTGGGATAGGCAGAACAAACCCTTGCTTGTACACGTTGAAGACCTCAGTCATACGATGCGCGAGTGGGCGCAACATGCAATGGCATGACAATATGGATAATGGAGCGCCTGAAAGTGGCCACAATCGCATGTGTGATCCTTAAGGGAAACTCGATAGCTACCTAGCGAGAAGTTTCCGGTCGGTGTTGTCTCAGCCACCGTGTACCCGGATTGGTGCCTGTCGTATAATGTGACGGTGAAGCACCTGGAGTCTCTTATGTTCCGATCAATAGCCTTCACCAACGCCTGACAAAATTCATGCCCAGATCCCAGTTGTGCCTCCGCTGTTTGTCTGCGGACCACGAATAGCTCAGCAAGCCTCCCGTAAGTTGACTTAACCAACGAAGTGACTGGGAGGTTGCGAGTTTCCTTTAACACGAAATTCACACATTCACTAATGTTGGTTGTCATATGCCCAAACCGTCTACCGCTATCCTCATGTTGGGTCCACTTGTCATACTCCATCCGATTGGCCCAGTCACACATGGCCGGATTCTCAGTCCGCATGATGTCAAACCAGTAATAAAACTTTGCTTCAGTTTTTACCTAGGCAACATTCACCAGCATCCTCCTTGCATCTTTACCTTTGAAGCTCAGGCTAAAATTCGCAGCCACATGACGAAGACAGTACGCTCGAAAAGCACGTGGAGGCAGCCAACCATTCTCGGGGGCCTCAAGTGCAGCCTTGATGCCATTATGCCTGTTAGAGATAACAAGGATACCCTCCTGCGGCGTCACATGCGATCGTAGGTTGGACAAGAAGAATGACCATGACTCCGCATTTTTTCCCTCCACAACGGCGAAGCCTATCGAGAGGATGTTCGAGTTCCCATCCTGCGCTATCGCCAACAGTAACGTGCCTCCATACTTGCCATACAAGTGGATACCGTCAATACTCACGAGGGGCTTGCAATGCCGAAAGGCCTCGATGCAGGGTGGAAATGTCCAGAAAAGATGATGAAAGTACACCGTTGACTCATCGACCTGATCCCCAAGTCGAACAGGAGAGGTCTTCAACACAGTGACTGTCCCAGCCATGGTCGACTGTACCCCTAGCATCCAACGTGGCAACTCAGCATACGACTCTTCCCAATCTCCATATATTTGTGCTACTGTCTTCTGTTTTGCCATCCAAACCTTCCTGTAACTAGGCCTGAACCCGTAATCGGCTTCTGTTGCTTGTTGCAAGACCTTTACCGTAACCGCAGCATCTGCCCTAACCAACAGAAAAATCCTCGCACAGATAACGTGGTAATCCAGCTGACGGTGATCACTAGAAATAGAGGTGGCCAAGCAAGTGTGCGGATCGTTGTACCTCCTAACCTCCCAAGTGCCCTTTCGTGCACGAAGCGCTATGCGAATCAACCAACTACAACCCTTGCCGAACTCCTTGCATTTTCCATGATACTTCAGATGATCTGATTCCAAGACTCTGTACTCAACACCTCGACGGATGCTATAGTCCTTCACACTCAGAACAACTTTATCTTTATTCTGGAATGATTGCCCAATCTGAAATTCTGTAGAAAAACCCCTAACTGTAGCACCTCCGTCCGCCTGTTGACCCAGAGCCTCCAAGTTTAGAGTGGAGAAGTGTGGAGGGTACTGCTATGTGCCAGAAATTGAAGGCCCATGTTGTGTATGTGGATTGGCACCTGTGTCATCATCGCTGTCCCCAATGATATCTACAGGCTTCTGGTCAGAGTCATCGTCCCGTATTGCATTCTCTACTCGATCAGGTTCTCCGAAGCCTTGAACATCATGAATCATGCCAACACCGGTGTCCACCTCAAATGCCTGATGTCAGACCCCAAGATTCTCCAACAGTACAGAACCAACTGCCTCTGTTCGATCTAAATCAGCCGCGAAGGAAGGGGATGCAACCTGCGGAACAGATGGTCTGGCCGCAGGCATCGAACTAGACGCACCGCCCGCGGCAGTCGAGCTATGAACTGGAGTTGATGTCCCAGAACTATCGACACCAACCTCCAACTTCGCATACAGCTCATGTATTCTGACCTCCGGAAAACTCCTAACACAATGAAGCAGAACCCTAATATCTTCATCAGCCGCTAGCACAAACGTATCATACTTAACACCGGTCGAGACAACTGCGATTGGAATCTTGTAGAATAGCTTCTTCACCCACTTGCTCCCAAATACCCCAAGCTTCTGCAAGATGCTGTTCTTTACATCTGACAAAGTGCTTGATGAACTGATGAATACACTCAATGATTCTCTGTCAGTGAACTTCACACCATATTTTTTGCTTCTTTTAATTTTTTCAGAGCAATGCACTAACACAAGAAAACTCTCTTCCTCACTTGTCACTGTATGATAATGATCTCTTCAGCAGCTTGAATCTTGCTCATATATATATAGAATTCTTCTCCTCATAAACCGTGGAAGCCAACAAGGATTTATGCGTTTAAAAAACCCTTCATAAACCGTGGTAGGTTAGAGGGGTTTATGGTCATATTTCCGCCTTCCTAAACCGTGGTTACCTTCCACGGTTTATGTTCATTCTTTTTCACTCATAAATCGTGCCAGGTTGCAACGGTTTATATGTAACTTCGAAACCGTGGTTAGCTCCCACGGTTTACATAATTATAAAAAAGGATATGCACGTAAGGACTTTGCAAATGTTGCATTCAGGTAAGTCTTTCTCTTTTATTTTATATAAGTACATTACCCCACAAATTGTGTCATATTTCTGAAATATTAAATATAATATTAGGGTAAATTACATAAATAAATAAAATATAGTCTAAAATTATTTAATTATAACATTTTTAAAATGGTTATTATTCATATCCTAGTCCAAAAACACTCAACCAAGCCCAAAAAAAATAAGAGCCCACACAAAAAAGGTGACCTCCTCCACTTACTCGACCTCTAGCAATAAGAGAAGTTCTACCCTACTTATCTGAACAAGCAACGAATTCCTGAAATATCTTTTACAATCTCTCCCCTTTATATAGAATGAAGATCTCAACAAATTTTCAAGAATAAGGGAACGATCATCCATCATCAAAGGTGAAACTACTCTAAAGGTGATTATCTTTCTACTATAAATATACTAACATATTCAATTATATTCAGAACTCAATCTACTAAAAACATGCTTAAAACCCTTGCTAAGTTAAGCATCGGAGTCTCTTGCAGGTACCACCCTCCGCTTTCTCACGAAAAAATCGGATGGTGGCACCTCGGCATCAACACAAGTGATGTTGCTTCAAAAGTTTGGACCTCATTCAGGCCCCAAATCACCGTTTCATGTAACCCTCGAAACATTGGGCCTGAACGTGAGGTCGAGTCCTTCTGAAGTAGCATTGGACTTGTGCTGGTGTCGAGGTATCATCGTCCGAGTTCCTCATGAGGAGGTGGGGGTGATACCTGCAAGAGACTCCGATACTTAAGTTAACAAGGGCTTTAAGTATGTTTTTAGTAGATTGGATTTTGAATATACCTGAGGATGTCAGTGTGTTTAATATTTATAGTAGAAAGATAACCAACATTAGAGTAGTTCCACCTTTGATGATGCATAACCATCCTTTATTCTTGAAAGAGTTGATAGAGGTGTATGTAGACGACATGCTGGTGAAAACCAAGGATGACGCCTGCCTCCTAGACGACCTTTCGAAAGTCTTCGCCACCATAATAGCACACGGGATGAGACTAAATCCCGATAAGTGCACTTTTGCAGTAGAGGCTGGAAAGTAGCTAGGATTCATGCTAACACAAAGGGGGATTGAAGCTAACCCTGACAAGTGTAGAGAGGTCCTCAAAATGAATAGTCTAACCTGCTTAAAGGAGGTCCAGCAGTTGAATGGCCAACTTGCAGCTTTATCCAGATTCTTGGCAAGATCAGTATTAAGATCCTTACCACTTTTTTCCCTTCTAAGAAAAGGATGTCAGTTTGAATGGACTCCTGAATGCGAGAAGGCATTTCAAGAGTTCAAAAGGTACCTGAGCCAACCTCCAATTCTTATCCGGCCAAAAACTGGTGAGGAACTCGTGTTATACTTAACTGTCGCAGAGAAGGTCATGGCAACAGCTTTAATACAAGAAGATGAGGTCAGACAACATCTTGTCTACTTCACAAGCAAGGTGCTACAAGACCCCCGAACTAAAGTATCAAAAACTTGAAAAGTTCGCATACGCCTTAATAGTAGCATCTAGAAGGCTTTGGCCTTATTTTCAATCTCACACCATGAGAGTTTGAACGAACCAACCCATGAGGCATATCCTTCAAAAAACAAATGTTGCGGGCAGAATGGTTCAATGGGCTATAGAGCTATCTGAATTCGACTTGAAGTACGAAACTTGGACTGCCATCAAAGCCCAATACCTCACCGACTTCGTGTCCGAATACGCAGGAGACCAAGAGCAGACCTCCATAACTTGGGAGTTGTACGTGGATGTCTCCTCCAACAAAGTTGGAAGCAACACAGGCATAATACTGGCTAGCCAGAAAGA
The DNA here is from genome assembly GCF_059453495.1 of Arachis ipaensis. NCBI lineage: Eukaryota > Viridiplantae > Streptophyta > Magnoliopsida > Fabales > Fabaceae > Arachis > Arachis ipaensis. The sequence goes on along the minus strand of NC_142440.1, from coordinate 17,595,717 downwards.
AACTCAAATAGAAGTCTCCTTGAAATTTGAGTTCCCGACCTCCAACAATCAAGCAGAATATGAAGTCCTAATAGCCGGACTGAAGTTAGCTAAAGAAGTCGGAATAACCAAAGTAATAGTCTTCAGTGACTCTCAAGTCGTGACTTCTCAAATTAATGGAGAGTATCAGGCCAAAGACCCAAATATGAAAAGATACTTAGAAAAAACTATGGAGTATCTTGGGCATTCCCTGAAACCGAGGTCAGACACATAACTCGGGAATTTAATAGCAGAGCAGACGCCCTCTCCAAGTTAGCAAGTACCAAACCAGGGGGAAACAATAGAAGTCTGATACAAGAAATTCTCCAAGATCCCTCAGTCACGAAGGCAGAAACCAAGCTAAACGTATTAGAAGTTTCCAGATTGAACCTCGGACAGATGACTCCTCTGGTCGAATACTTAAAATTCGACATCTTACCGGAGGAACAAAAAGAGGCCAAGAAGATCCGGAGGAAAGCACAGAACTACACTTTGGTGAGAAATGTCCTTTACAGAAGAGGGATATCTACGCCATTGTTGAAGTGCGTTCCAACTTCAAAAACGGAAGAAGTTCTGGATTAAGTACATGGTGGCATTTGTCGAAACCATCTGGGAGCGAGATCTTTAGCCAAAAAGATTGTCCGAGCTGGATTCTTCTGGCTGACCTTGCAAAAAGAAACTGCCGACTTCGTAAGAAAGTGACAACCATGCCAGATGCATGCAAATTTCTACGTCGCTCCCCCAGAAGAACTCATTAGTGTAACTTCTCCATGGCCCTTTGCAAAGTGGGGACTGGACCTACTCGGGCCTTTCCCTCAAGCGCATGGACAAGTAAAATACCTCATAGTGGGATAGATTACTTCACAAAATGGATTGAAGCAGAACCTTTAGCTACCATCACGGCACAGAGAAGTCGGAAGTTTCTTTACAAGAATATCATTACTAGGTTTGGAGTCCCCCACTCCATCACCATGAATAATGGTACTCAATTTACCGACTCCACATTTAGGAACCTGGTAGCCAGTATGAAGATAAAACACCAATTCATTTCAGTAGAACATCCCCAAGCAAATGGGCAAGCTGAGGCAGCCAACAAAGTTATACTGGCAGGGCTTAAGAAAAGACTTCAAGAAACAAAGGAAGCTTGGGCTGAAGAGCTCCCCCAAGTATTACGGGCCTACCGAACTACACCTCATTTTACTACTAGAGAGACACCCTTTCGACTTGCTTATGGCATAGAAGCTATGATCCTTGTGGAAGTAAATGAGCAAAGTCCTAGGGTGAGATTTTACGACGAGGTCGATAACGTTCAAGCTCACAAAGAAGAACTCAAGTTGCTCCCAGAAGTCTGAGAACAAGCCCATATAAGGGAAGCAGCGCTGAAGCAAAGGATGACGAATAGATACAATAAAAAGGTCATTCGAAGAAGCTTCATCCCAGACGACTTGGTCCTAATCCGAAATGATATCGGTGCAAACAAGTCGGGCGAAGGAAAATTTGCTGCAAATTGGAAAGGACCCTACAAGATAGTTGAGGTCTTGGGAAAAGGCTATTATAAAGTGTTAGATCTATGGGGATCCGGACTTTCGAAGTCATGGCACGCTTGCAATATGAAGAGATATTACAGCTAGAAGCGAACCTCACTCCCTGATGTACTCTTTTTCCCGACTTTATGGTTTCCCAAAAAGGGTTTTCATGAAGGGGGTTTTAACGAGGCATCAAAGTAAGGGCTAGGGGTAGAAAAGCCATAAGTCGTTCCCTTAGTAGCAAAAGCACCCTTATGAAACCACATTTCATTAGTCATAATATCTCTTTTCTCTATCTCTTTACTTTTCTCTTTAAAATTTCCATTTATCATTACTATGATACGCACTGACTTAAGCTCAGAAAAGCGCAAAAATCTGTTTGACTGACCTACATGGTCGGCAAGATAAAGCGACAAGGTACAAGTCAATGTAAAGAGGTTATAAAAGTCGATCATGACAAGCTCGGAAGTAAAATAGCTAACGACTTACAAGTCGGATAGCACGAGCAGATCAAAATGCATTGCGAAAATAACCTAAGTTATAAAAACAATTCAATTGGCAAAACTAAATTGAGCGTACGAGGTCAAAGTAATGGAAAACAAAGAGATGCGAAAACTCTTTAGGGAATCAATGATGAAAGTTTGTCATAAAAAGGTTTTCTCAGAACTTAAAAGCTTAAAAAGCTTCACATAGTTAAAACTTTCCGTCCAAGGATCGAAACAAAGGTTTTTTACAAAACCTTGTAAAGGCATTGAATCATTCAACAAAAGTTTTCAAAGAAACGCATCGTCATCACATAAACAGTAAAACGATTACTTTGTTAAAGGTCCTGTCCAAAAAGGACCAGAAATAAAAATTGTTGTTAAAGGCCCTATAAAAAGGACCAAATGTCAAGGAACTACAAGCAAAGTATACAAACAAATATAAAAAGAGTTCATAAAAAAGACCAACAAGCTGGGCCTTAAAATAGCTTCAATCACTTCGGACCAAGAAGGGGGTTCAAATCATCACCAGGAGAGGAAGTCGGAGCTTCAGCCGTGGAAGTCAGAGGGGTCGGAGGCATCTCTTTGGAGGTAGTGGTCAGAACTTCACCTGGATTAGAAGAAGAACTTGGCAAGAACCCTTCCATCCGCTCAGCCTCATGAAGAGGAGATTCAATAATGCGCTGCCTACGAGTCTTCAAATCAGAGTCGGTCTCAGGACGATGAGGAGAAACTATCTCTCCATTGACGACCACTTTATCAGGGTGAAAGGGAGAAAGGTCCAAGTCGGGAGCAATCACTCCGACTTGTTCCTTAAACATCCTAAACATCTCTTCAGAACTCTCAACAATGGAGTCCTCCAAGGCCTGATAGGCCTCCCGATTCAGGTCCAGCTGTTTTTTCAGATCAAGATTATCTGAAAAGAGCCTAACATAATTTTGCTCAGCCTTCTCCTTCAACCCCTCAACCATAGCACATTGACCCATTAATTTTTTCTCCCTCCCCTGGAGTTGGGCAAGCTCTTCTTTCAACCAGGCATTCTCCTCCTGCAGCCTCTTCTCCTCTTCTTGATACAGGACAATCCTCCCTTCAAGGTCATATATGGATTTTTTAGAAGCACTTAAGGGAGCCTTGTCAAAAATATCAAGAAAAGAAGTATAGACCCCGGCTATCCGAATTCCCCCTCGAATCAGAACTTGAAGATGGTTTCAGAGGGAAGCATCATCCATATAAAATTGGCTATATGGAAGGATGTGCTTCCTTGCGAATTTTGGACCATCAAATCCGGCCTCCCCAGCAATAGAGGAATCGGTCTCCGAGGTCTTGCGTTTTTTCTTCTCAGGTTCTGGAGAGGGCTGAACCAGGGGGACAGGGGTAGGAGGAGGAAGAGGAGGAGTAGGAATAAGATTTACCAAAATTGGCCTGGAAGAGGAGGTCCCCAAACCAGACCTATGGGAGGGAAGATTGCTAGAAGTTCCGACTTTCTAGGCGTCAGCTCGAGCGTGGGCCTTCCTCTTCACCTCCTGCACCTTCTGGTTAGCAGCGCTGGACCCACTTTTCACCATTTCTGAAAGAAAGAACAAAGTTGATTAGTATACAAGTTGGAATAAATACAAGTCGGAAGTTATCAAAATTAGCTACAAATAAACAAAAAACTACCTAGTTCGGTCCGCACAAAACTCGGAGAGCCAAGAAGAAATTTCTTGATATCCAGGTTTGGAGCCCTCCCCTAAACCGCTCGAAAAAATTCAACAATGGCCTCATCTACCTCATCCAATTCGGCTAGACCATATTTCTCTACAGGAGAGGTCTCCAACCAGTACAGAAAAAATCGGGGCTCGTTATTTTCATTTAGAAAAGAAGGGTGATGACCCTCTACAGCCTGGATCTTGAAGAAAAATTTTTTGAAATCATGGAATGATTCATCAAAAATGAAAAATACTTTCCGACCTTGAATAGCTCGGAAAGACACCCACTATTGTTTGTTTTGTCTATTTGAAGCACTGAAAGGCTTAGTCAGGTGGAAAAGGTAGAAAAAGATTCGTAAAGAAGTCGGGAAGTCAAGCTCTTGGCTAACGAGTTGGTATATTTTTAGGAAGCCCGAAGAATTGGGGTGGAGTTGGGTAGGAACCTCCCTGCAATGAGATAAAACCTCTATCTCAAAGTCGGAAAAAGAGAAAGTAACCCCCAAGCGGGTGAAAAGGCAGTCATACATGAAAAAGAAGTGGGGTCAGAATCATCAGTCCTCCCACAGCAAACCCGATCCTCAGGGTCTGGTGCTACTAACGCATACTTAGGTTCATCAGCATCAAAGCTATAGATTTTATGGTGTTTTCGGAGTTTGGTTATAAAAACGTTATCCATTACAGAGCTTTCAGAAAGAATAGAGGCATCTACCCATCTCAAGAGAGTCTCAGGGATATGAGAAGACATTTTTCAGTAATGAAGAAGTGTATATAAAAGTGATAAAACTTACAAGGAAAAAGAAACCATAAAAAATAGAGCTCTCGAAGATAAGACACTTTTTTCAAAACAAACAAGAAAAGCAGTCAACGGCGGTAAAAGAAACGATTTTTGTTAAAAAAAAAAAAAAAGAAAATGCAAAAATCCCAGAGTTTCTTACTACAAATAACAAAAACGCATCAAGGATATAAGACCCCTCTCCGACGTACAGTATATCAAGCAAAGATAAAGAAAATACTGTAAAAATGAAAAGAGGGTGCAAAGAACTAATCTTTGTGAAGAAGATAAAGAAGAATCCCAAGTACGACGCTGCAGAATAGCAAAGAGAAAGAGCCCAAGGGTTCGAGTAAAAAAATGAAAGAGCAGAAAGAAGAAACTTCAAAAGGAAGACGAAAGAAAATGAAGAAAAAGGAGGGAAAGGTATTTATAAGGTGCTAGGGGCATTATCGTCAAATGACCCCCTTATTAAGGGAGCGCACCATTACCAATGAAACCGCCCTCCACTCATAGATGCGAAAAGCCAAAGCGACGGGACAGTTCATAATTTGAAATCATGCCTTTTCAGAAACCAAAAATCCCGTCGGTTTTCCGACGTGATTTTAAGAAGCCAACTCGAATATTCCCAAATTCAATACTCGAATCCAACTCACAAAAAAAGATATCGGACTCGAGTAGGGGCACTGTTCATACCCTGACCCAAGTAATAAGCCAGCCCCAAACTAAGCTAAGAGGCCCAATCCAAAAAGATGGCCTTCACTGTTTGTTCGAGCTCCTTAAAGAGCTCGGAGTCAACGCCAACACTTATCTAAGTGAATAACTGTCTCCTAAAATCTCTCACTTACTTCTAGAAGAGATATCCCAACAACCTTAAGATAAAGGGACGGTTATCCATCTTCAGAAATTGAACTATTCCAACAGTGGTTATTGGATCATCATCTATAAATAAATTGATACACTCAGGTAAAATCAAGTTCCAATTTATTCAAAACTTGCTTACCCCTTTACTGACTTAGGTATCAGAGTGTCTTTGAAGGTATTATCCCCCATTCTTCAAAACACACAACTCGGGCGGCAGCTCCCAAACTCGAATAAGTCGAAAACCACCCTCCTTTAACGTTTGGGCCTTCCCTTCGAAGTCCAATCATTCGGTTCTATGTAACTCACGGAATAATATTATATAAGGATGAAAGAAAGTTATTGAATAATTTAATGAATAAGACGGTATTGTATGTAACTTAATTTTAGGAGATGTGAGTAATTGAGTCTTTACTTCTTATGTTAATATTTTTAATTTTGTAGTTTGTTGATTAAATTATCACACGTATATACAAAAGTCTACGCATCCAATAAATGAAAGTATCCAAGGTAGATTGTAGAGGGGTCTTCGCCTTTGTTATCGTCTCAGACTAATATTATTTGAAAGTTGAAACTATTTCTAGAACATATTTAAAGAGACATTATAATATTTAAAGACATTGTAAGAAAAATTAAAACATGGTTACAAATAATACAATTTTGTTTAATACTCATAAGTAGCTTATATATTTATTTAAAATATTACAACTTTATTGTTAAAAAAAAAAAAGCCAAATAACTTGATTTTCTATAAATATTTAATAGTTTATCCGAAGCTATTCTAGTGGGCTGCATCTCATCAAAGAATCTACAAAGATCACCGTTCAATTAAGTCTACTTTGTTGTTTTTGACGGCATTTAGTTAAACTACTTGATTAACCTACCCAGCATGGTCTAGGATCCATTATAATTTTGATGAAGCTTTTGATTATGTATTCAGTAATCTTAATACTTAGTGTTCCAAACAATCATATACTCGTTATGAAACACTTATCTGAGAACGCAACAGTTTTCAGTTGGAAGCCAAATTCAGACCAAAAGCAATTATTACTATTTTATTTGACTTGATAAATGATGATACAGTTGATGATGGTTAAGTTCAGTGCAAATTAGATCTCTTTGTCAATTTGCACCACAATCCATTTTTGGTATGGATAGTTGCCCCGGTAACTAGCTCAACCGAATCGGGGGTCCCCTTCAATTGCACATCAAAGTTCTGTAGCAGCATAGCCAACGCTACAGTGGACTCCATCAGAGCAAATTGGTCCCCAACGCATTTTCGTGGTCCACCACCAAAAGGCAAGAATGCAAAATCCGATATGATCTGATCAAACATTATGTATATCAATCGATAAATAAAACACAACAAAATAAACATTATGAAAAGAGAGAAACCTCGTTTGGATATAAGGCTCCAGGACTTCGAGATGGGTCAAAACCAGCCCATCCTTCAATTTGTTCGTTGGTTCTTTGCACCAAAAACCTCTCTGGTTCAAATTCATCAGGACGCTCCCAAAAATATGGAGATCTATGCAGATTATATACCTGCACATAGGAATATTTAGAGCAGCCAGCCACTTCTAAGGGAGAGTAAAAAACTAAAAATGTAAACTTTGCGAAACATAAAAATATTTGAGAGACAATAAAAAGTCGACTCAAGATAGCTCAAAGTTACTTTATTTTGCACTCTTTAATTGTCGTTGGAATAATTGGATAATCTTAAATGTAATAAATGTGTAATTATAAATATGATATACATGAATTTATAGATGTTAAATAAAATAAAATAATTTTGGTGATTGTCTTCCTAGCATTGTCTGCCAAATATGTACAAAATAAACCAAAATCACAAGAAACAGGCTTTATTTTTTGTTTATAATAAAAGTGGAAGTTAGGAAATATGGGGTACTCTCCAACAGTCCAACACCACTGTCAATGCATCTGCAAAATGTCTGTTTAGTGAACTCCACAGAACACGCAAAAGGCCCACTTTAAAAGATTGCAAATTTGCAATGCTATTCACTAAATAAATTTATTTGCCCACACAAAAAAAAAAAATGTTGGATTTCCTCTTTCAAAGTTATCACCCGTCGATCTCATAGGCAAGGTAGAGAATCAAGATTTTACGTCAGAAAAATAAATTAAATATGTAAACTAGTCTAACCTAATAGAAAATTTGTAAAATTAGTTAACTCATTTAAATTTGTAATATTAAAAGATTTTTAAGAGTTATATCAAAATTCTAACAAGTATAACTGCACACCATTCAATAGTGGAGGAGTATGACTCAGTATGTGCGGGCTTAGTATGCCAAAATGGGTATATAAAACATTTTTTTTATATATAATTCATGCATATGCAGCATCCACTTGCTCACTAAAAAGCAGGTGCTAGAAAAGTTTTACTCACAGAAAGGAAGACATCAGTCCCGGCAGGGATCGCATAACCATCTTTATCACCTTTGTACCCTCCTGAAAAAGTGACGTATGTCCATAGATACATCATCTCAGATGGAAGCAACAAATAAAAAATTATCTAGACAAGAAACATAAATAGTCACATGTTCAGTGACAAACAGAAATCCATCATAAAAGTAATGAATAGGATTAACATCAATGTTTTGGGAAAAAATACTAAAATCACATTAACGGTTTGTTAGAGACTTAGAGGTGCATAGGCTTCATACACGGGTTTCCATTTTCCACTCCGTTTCGACAAGTAATCATTAAAAGTCAAGTCAATACCTGGTAAAACATCGGGTTTGAGTGAACGCCTAATCAGCAAAGGTGGTTGAGGATACAAACGGAGAGACTCCACAACAATAAGTCTAATGTACCTGACACATTATACATGCAATAAATTTCAAGTGTAAAACACCAACTTCAACGCTCAAAGTTAAACCAGATCCCATTTTGTAAGAACTAAATGAATATAAGGTTCACTTGATGAAATAATGACTGAAATTAGATGCATAATGCTGCCAGTTTTTCATCTTTACATGGCGTCCCCCCCCCCCCCCCCCCTTTTTCCCTTTTCCCTAGAAAATAAGATTACTGACCGTTTATGATAAATTTATATCTTGTATTTCCTAATAAAATATTGGCTATCAAACAGGTGGAAGCAAGTAAAAATCTGACATGAAATGAGCACCTACTGCAGTTTTTTAAGTGATTCGTAAGTTGGTGTTCCTGTACCCAGCACTGAATCTACCTCTGCTTGAGCCTTCCTCATTTTGTCCGGGTTCTGCAGTGAGTTCAATAATCAGTAAGATGGTATTGGCCAAAGAGAAGAATCTGAAGAGAATCTACAATAACCAAAGATCCAGAATTGTCTTTCACGAACAGGCAATTATATCAACTTTGAGATTAACATACTTGAGATAGAAGGAAAGTTGCCCAAGTAAGAACTGCAGCTGTTGTCTCATGACCAGCAATAAGCATTGTCATTAAATCATCCCTCAACTGTCAAAATGGAGAGAGAAGTAAGAAGTAAACAAAGCATACTATTAACCATGTAGCTTTACCCTATACTTAGCATACTATTAACCATGTAACTTTACCCTATACTTGTATATTTACACCCAAACTAAACATACTATTAATACCTAAAATGTATAACTGGATCAACAGAATTTAAAAGAACCGAATAGTTTCACATGTTTCTAGACAAGGAGATAATGTTGTCAAGACATGATTTTTACCAACTACCCAAAACCAACCTAAGTTTTAGTCAGGAATTCAGGATCGCTTTTTGTGGAAGAGATATACCTGACGATCATCAACATCAGCTCCTCGCATATCAACCAGGAAACGCAGAAGACTTGCATCCTGTAAAAATTTTAAACATTGCGGCATTTATAGAACTCCTATATTTCAGGGAATGAACTGGATAGTTAACATTTGCCATAGACATTAGATCTCATACAAATAAACAGACACCTTCAAATTTAAGTAGTCCCTTTGCTGCAGTTTCTCAACATCAGTTTCCTGCAAATAGAATGTAATCAGGATGATGTTTATGTAAAGTCAACACAATATAATAGCCAAATGCAGATACTATTCGTGCAATCAATCACTGAACCAAAGTATTATCTCACCTGTCTGCTCTCTTTTGCGTTTCTGATAAGTTCATCAAGACAAGCATTGATGATCTTGAGGTCACTTTGAAACTTCCTCTGCCTCGGGACTATGCATGATGTCAATGGAACTTTCCAATATGGAATGTAGAAAGTGGACCTATGCTCGGCTTCAAAAAGAGTGCCATATACTGCCTATAATGGATATAATAGTATAGGGTATGTAAGCTCTCTTAGCTAGGGACAGCAAATGTAGCCTAAAATTCTGAATTGTATGTTCATACATTGAATAAACAATCAGTTAATTGCTGAAAATATGACAAAACTTTAGCTGTCTACTTATATTAATCATGACAATTCTGTTTGTTTTCTACCCACATAATTGTTTCTAGAAATTCTCTCTCAAAAACTATACAAAAGATTGAGCATACATATTAAAATGAAAGAAATATAAGAAAGAACAGCAGCATTTCTATTTGCATTTTATACTGTAGGCAACATCGATGTCATATACTTGAAATGTATAAACCTTTTGTCAAACCTTAATAACAGGAGATTCTTTGGTGACAGAACCAAAATCATAGTTGAACACACCAAGCCCAATAATATCAAGAGCCAAATTAGAAAACTCCGCCTCAAGATCTAATTCAATCAACTTCTGTCCATCATTGCCCTCTTGTTCAAGATGCTGATTGATCTTTGATATTGTTCTTTCTGAGCAAGTTCTGAATATTTTGACCATGGCTTCCAAGTACGAGGCATGGAAACCCGGAGCAATAACTGAAATATTCATGAATACCCAGTTAAGCTTCAGGTTACATTCATAAAACTCTTGATAATATTACCATGACAGATTAGTGGTGTTAATCCAGTTCAGGACAGCAGTCCACCAATAGAAAATACTAGCTCCATTCACCGATTTGAGAGTTATATCTGACAGCATATTTGTTGAGATTATTTAGGCATGAGACTTTTGAGTGCTAGAGGCTCTTTGGCAATTCTTTTGGGATATGTAACACAGTAGAAATAAGGGGGAAATGGAAAAGAAAGAAAATAAATACAGTTTGCACACCTCTTCTTCTTTGCTTCCAAGTATCAAGGTCCGCAGGTATGAGTCCTTTTCCCATTATTGGCTCTAGGATATCAGCAAGTACTCCCTAATTATTTTAGTAAACAAGCAGAATAGAAACTAGAGAGAATTAGAAAATGTTTTTAACTATAGTATAGAAAGCACTTCAAAGAAAACCAACAAATTCAAGCTCATAAAAGTACAACACATGTTCTACAACCTCTTCGTCAATACTTTAATGGATAACCAGTTACAAACTTCACAATTCATATGTTTATCCTAACCCTTGCAGGATATACTACAGTAATTAATTTATTATTAGAAATGCTAAAGTAGTAGCCACTACTGTTACAATGGATCCTCAACCCGACCGATTTGGGCAATACTGCAAGGTACTAATCACAATGAACATATTCAATACCAGAATATCATTTTAACAAATCTATAGATAAAGGATTGACCCTAGCATAACAAGAGACATGTGGGTACCTTGTCATAAGAGAATGCATTTTCTCGCAGAATGTGTCTTGCAACTATGGGATCCGATACAACAACAAATGCTTTGGGCCCAAACGCAAGTTTGTAAACAGAACCGTGCTGTCACATTCAACAACATCTTGAGAGGATAATTAAAACTAGCAAAGTCAACTGAGATGAAAACAATGGAAACACAAGTAATTTGAGCACCCTATGCCATAGATTCTCGTACATAATAAGCCTACTAACTCTGATTCTGAAACGTAGAATTTTAAGTAACTGAAAGTGTGAAGTAGGTACCTCCAAGAACCAATCGTATAGCGAAAAAAAGAGAGGTCGACCAAAGAGATCGGTGACAGCACCTTCAGCAATTGGCATGGACCCTATGCTTCCACCGCTGAGGAAGTTTGTAAGCAGGTTGCTAGCATTATCCAGCAGGTTTCTGTTTGATTTGCGCTGCTTATCAGTGTTAAAAGATTGGCATCTACGTCATCCACAATAAACAACCGTTAATTAACTAAAACCTCAATTGATTAACACATAATCCTCGCGAACATTAGACAGAAATATCAAATATCAATATTATTACTAAATTAACAAAGTCCAGGTGGTACCTGATAGTGAGCGGGAAATGGAAGGCGGTTGAGCGAAGAAGCGGTTTCTGTGTGTGTAAATTGAAAGTAGTGAAGGTTGAGGTGTGCGAGAGTACCATAGCCATGGTGGTTGGGTGCACACTGCACGGTGAAGTTGCCAGTTGACAGTTGACACTCACTGTTGTGTTGTTTATTGATTTATTGATTTTGGAAATGGGAAGTGGGAAGTGGGAGAATGAAGAAGGATGAGGTGGAAAGTGAAAACCACCATCACCACCATGTGTGTCCTGTTATGGTTACTTGCAAAACTCACTTCATTGGATATTTTCATTTTTTCGGATTACTCTCCGTTGGCCCGGGCGGTGCCAAACTCCATTCAAATATTTTTCTCTTTTTTTAAACGATGGGTTCATATAAAATAATAATTTAATTAAATGTAATAAATTATTTAATTATTTTTAATTATTTTTGTAAAGATAATTTTATAGGAATAATTAATTTTATTTTTATTTTTAATCTTATATAAAAACGAGGAAAATCACAATTAGATTTTTGAAAATTTTAATTTCAAACTAAAACCCGTTTGAAAAGTTTTAAAAGTTATTTCTTTTAGCTTTTGACTTATGAAAAATAGTAGTATTAATATTTGATGCAATTTTTAAAATCAAATTGCAGTTTTTTAAGAAGCTATTTATGAGTTTATAGAAAAGTTAAAAAATGATTTCTTTTATAATACTACTATTTTTTTATCACATTTTTATAAAATAAACACTTTTAGAATTAAAAATTCAAATACAAAATAACTTATTTATAAGTTACTTTTAATATAGTCATTTATTGTTTAAGCTATTTTTTCAAAAGGAGCTTAATTAAGCTATTTATCTAAATTGGGCCTAATTAATACTTAAAAAAAAAAGCGGTGGATATGTTATGTCATTGGGAAAGTATGAGGAGCCAATGAAATATTTGTATAATGTGTACAATGGAGGATTAGGGAGTATTAGAGATATAACCATTAGTGTTACCTTTTGTCATCAGCTGAAGCTTTTGGGATGAGTGGTATCATGACATGGTATTAGAGCTCTGGATCCGAGAGGTCAAGAGTTCAATCCGAAAGGAGCTTTTGTAACTCAATAGTCCATTAGCTCTCTACTCTATGTCATTTTATCAATTTATTGCATAAAATATAATGTTTATGCTTACATGTACCGTTACTTTAATTATTGGGACGTATCTATTTATAAAAGATTATTATGTAGATAATAACTTTTAGAGCAAAAATTCACCTATTTTAGTATGATTTGTGATAAATAAAAAGTAATTAATAAATATTATATAAAAACTTAATAAATAATAAATATTTTATTGTCTAAAAAGGCATCATTTTCATCTTCATGTGATAGTAATAAAACACGCACTATTATAGATAACTGTTGTGATAAAATTGAATTGAATGTCAATTTATGAGATTGGGCGACTAACCTTTCCTATGCTGAAGGAATAGCTTTTCAAGGCAAAATGAAAGTAAATGAAGGTTGAAAACAAAGGCTTGTCACCAGTATAAATAGGTGAAGCCTGCTTGTTTTTAGACACAACAAAAGTAATAAAATCTTCTCTCCCTCTTTTATAATACAATTCTCACTCTTACTTTATTTTACAAGTATTTTTGAATACTCTTCTCTCGCACTCTTTATATTAATATTAGTAAATATATTAATCATCTTTATTATATTGAGATAGTAATTATGGTATTAGAGTCTTCTACTTATACTTTTATATTTACTTTACAACACGTTATCAGTACGAGACTCTGATCAAATTTTAGGAAGACTCCAGGTAACAAATTTTTATTATGTCGAAACTCTCTCATCTTGAATTTAATGCTCTTGATATATCTGGAAATAATTATTTATCATGGATACTAGATGTTAAAATTCATCTTGATTTAATGGATCTTGAAAATACTATTAAGGCTGAAAATAATGCATCCCAGAAGGATAAAGCCAGGGCCATGATCATGATTTTCCTTCGTCGTCGTCTTAACGAAGGATTGAAAAATGAATATCCCACATTAAAAGATCTTGCAGATCTGTGAAAAGACCTTAAAGAAAAGTATAATCATCAAAAGACGGTGATAATTCCTCAAACTCGATATGTTAGAGAAAACTTTATCGACCTTCCATGCCTCGAATGTGCTCCTGTAGTAGCAATCGAGAAAAAGGATTTAAAAAATATTCTGAGCTAAGTTCTTGCTTTCTTGTTGCTGAATACAACAATAAGTTGCTCTTAAGAAATCATGAAGCGCGCCCAGCTGGCGCCGCCCCATTTCCTGAAGTAAATGTGGCAAATTATAACCCCAGAAGAGGTAAATGGCAAGGTTTTAGCAACAAGAAAAATTATAGAAGGAGAAGAAATTATATTCAAAAGAGAGGATCTCACCAGAAGTGGGATAAAGAAAGAAACAATGGGCAAAGTAAATCAATTGAGGATAAATGCTTCCGTTGTGGTGGAAAGGGCCATTGGTCACGTACCTATCGTACCCCAAGGCACCTAGTTGATCTTTATCAAGCATCCTTGAAAATGGATGACAAAGGAAAGGAAACAAATTTTGTTTCAAATGATGAAAATTCCACCACTCATTATGATATATCTAATTTCTTTAAGGATTCTGAAGGAAATATTGGCTATTTGATCAATGATATAATAGTTTGATATGTGTATATGTTTGTTAAAAATTCATGTGAATAATTTTGCTGTGCATGTACTTCTACTCATTTTATTATTATTATCATTTGTTTTTGAAGAAAAATGGCAAGGACATATTCTGAAGATATTTGCCTTGCGGATAGTGCAAGTTCGCACACTATTCTTAAAAGTACTATATATTTTACCCATTTTGTGCCAAAAGAAGAATATGTTAATACTATTATTGGCTCAGGCAATGTGATAGAAGGCTCCGGAAGAGCTATAATTTTGTTTCCTGGAGGAACAAAATTTATAATAAATAATGCACTATTATCTACCAAGTCTCTGAGGAACTTGTTGAGTTTCAAAGATATTTGCCGAAATGGATATCATATTGAAACAATGAAGGAGGAAAATCATGAGTATTTATGTATCACAACTCATGATTCAAATAAGAAAGTTATACTAGAAAAATTACCCTCACTTTCATCTGGGTTGTATTATACCAAGATTAGTGCAGTTGAATCACATGCCACTGTAAACCAGAAGTTTACTAGCCCAAATGAATTCATAACTTGGCATGATAGATTGAGTCATCCGGGAACAACCATGATGAGGAGAATTATTGAAAACTCCCATGGACATTCACTAAAGAACCAGAAGATTCTTAAATCTAGTAAATTTTGTTGTGCTGCATGTTCTCAAGGAAAGTTAATTTTAAGGCCATCACCAGTAAAGATTGGATTTGAGTCCCCTGAATTCCTAGAAAGGATTCAAGGTGATATATGTGGACCTATTCATCCACCATGTGGATCTTTTAGATATTTTATGGTCCTAATAGACACATCTTCGAGATGGTATCATGTGTGCTTATTATCTTCTCGCAACCTGGCGTTTGCGAGATTACTGACTCAAATTATTCGATTAAAAGCACAATTTCTAGAAAATCCAATCAAAGCAATTCGTCTTGATAATGCTAGTGAATTTACTTCCCAAGCTTTTGATGCTTATTGTATGGCTAATGGAATAAGTGTTGAACATCAAGTAACTTATGTTCACACACAAAATAGGTTAGCAGAATCGCTTATTAAACGCCTCCAATTAATTGCTAGACCATTGCTTATGAGAACAAATCTCCTAACCTCGGTTTGGGGACATGCTATTTTATAGGCCGCAGCACTTATTCGTTTGAGGCCAACGAGTTACCATCAGTTCTCTCCTATGCAATTAGCATTTGGCTAGCAACCAAATGCTTTCCATTTAAGAATATTTGGGTATGCGATATATGTTCTCATTACACCACCTAATCGCACCAAAATGGGACCCCAGAGAAAATTGGGAATATATGTTGGATATGATTCTCCCTCTATAGTGAGGTATCTTGAGATACAAACTGGAGATGTATTTAAAGCTCGGTTTGCGGATTGTCATTTTGATGAATCAAAATTTCCAACATTAGGGGGAGAGAATAAGCTTCCTGAAAAGGAACTTAATTGGAATGCATCATCGTTGATGCATTTAGATCCTCGATAAGGGCAATATAAACTAGAAGTTCAAAAGATTATACATTTGCAAAGAATAACAAATGAATTGCCTGATGCATTTTCCGATACAAAGAGGATAACCAAATCTTATATACCAGCGGAAAATGCCCCAATTCGAATTGATGTCCCAGTAGAACAAGTAGCCACTGAAGCAAATTCACGCCAGAAACGTGGCAGGACGGAAAATGCCCCAATTCGAATTGATGTCCCAGTAGGACAAATAGCCACTGAAGCAAATACATGCCAAAAGCGTGGCAGGCCTGTCGGTTCCAAAGATAAAAATTCTCGAAAGAGAAAAGATGTAAATACTATTCCTGTTGAAAAAGACACAGTAAAGACACCTGCAGTTGTCTAAAATTCTGATATAATTTTAACGCCAGAAGACGTTCAGGTACCTGAAAATTGTGAAAATGATGAGATCTCGATAAATTATGTCTTTACAGGAGAGAAAGGGGACCGAAATAAGACAATTGTCAATGAAATATTTGCATATAATGTGGCGTTAAATATCATGCATGAAAATAAGGATCTTGAGCCAAGATCAGTCGAAGAATGTCGACAAAGGAATGATTAGCCAAAATGGAAAGAAGCCATGAAGGCTAAGTTAGACTCACTTGCAAAACGTGAAGTCTTTGGACCTATAGTCCGTACACCAGAAGATGTAAAACCTGTTGGATATAGGTGGGTATTTGTGAGAAAACGAAATGAGAAAAATGAAATTGTGTGCTATAAAGTCCGACTTGTGGCACAAGGTTTTTCACAAAGGTCTGGTATAGATTATGAAGAAACATATTCCCCTGTAGTGGATGCGATAACATTGCGTTATTTGATCAGTTTTTCTGCATATCATAAACTGCATATGTATTTAATGGATGTGCTAACAGTCTACTTATACGGCTCATTAGATCGAGATATCTATATGAAAGTCCCTGAAGGACTAAAGATATCTAAACCATCCAATGAATATTCGCAAGGGTTATACTCAGTCAAATTGTAAAGATATTTATATGGTCTGAAGCAATCTGGACGAATGTGGTATAATCGTCTTACTGAGTATCTGGCCAAAAATGGATTCAAGAATGATGATATCTGTTCATGTGTTTTCATAAATAAATATGCATCTGGATTTATTATAATTGTTGTGTACGTTGATGACTTAAATATCATTGGGACTCCTGAAGAGATTCCAACAATTATAAAAACTCTAAAAGAAGAGTTTGAGATGAAAGATATTGGAAGGACTAAATTTTGCCTCGGCCTGCAGATCGAGCATATAAAAAATGGGATCTTTATTCATCAAACAACATACACAGAGAAGATCTTGAAAAGATTTTATATGGATAAGTCACATCCCTTGAGTACTCCAATGATCGTAATATCTTTGGATGTGGAGAAGGATCAATTCTGTCCTAAAGAAGAAAATGAAGATATCCTTGGTCCTGAAGTACCATATCTTAGTGCCATTGGAGCGCTAATGTATCTTGCTAATAATACACGACCCGATATATCATTTGCTGTGAACTTACTAGCAAGGTATAGTTCCTCTCCAACCAGAAGACATTGGAGCGGAATCAAGCAAATCTCTCGATATCTTCATGGAACGGTTGATATGGGATTGTTTTATCCCTATGGATCCAAGTCACAATTAGTTGGATATGCAGATGCTGGATACTTGTCTGATCCACATAAAGGGAGATCTCAAACAGGATACTTATTCATATATGGTGGTACAGCTATATCATGGAGGTCCACGAAACAGACGATAGCAGCAACCTCCTTTAATCATGCTGAAATACTAGCGATTCATGAAGCTAGTCGCGAGTGTTTTTGGCTAAGAAGTCTGATCCAATATATTCTGTCATCATGTGGACTGATTCATCATAAGATAGATCCAACTGTCCTGTTTGAAGATAATAACGCATGCATTGCTCAACTTAAAGGCGGGTACATCAAAAGTGATAGAATTAAGCATATTTTTTCTAAATTCTTCTTCACCCATGATCTTCAAAATCAAGGGACAATTGATGTCCAACAAATTCGCTCAAGTGACAATCTGACAGATTTATTCACAAAGTCCCTCCCAAAATCCTCCTTTGAAAGATTGGTACATGAGATTGGGATGTGCCGATTTCGAGACATTAAATGATGTCGGTAAGAGGGGGAGACTGTACTCTTTTTCCTTTGGTCAGATTTTTTCATTGGGTTTTTCTTGACAAGGTTTTTAATGAGACAGTCCCCATCACTAAAGGATATTGTACTCTTTTTCCTTCACTAAGGTTTTTTTTCACTGAATTTTTTTTAGTAAGGTTTTAACGAGGCATAATTCTAAATGAGCATCCAAGGAGGAGTGTTGTGATAAAATTGAATTGAATGCCCATTTATGAGATTGGGCGACTAACCTTTCCTATACTAAAGGAATAGCTTTTCAAGGCAAAATGAAAGTAAATAAAGGTTGAAAACAAAGGCTTGTCACCAGTATAAATAAGTGAAGCCTCGCTTGATTTTAGACACAACAAAAGCAATAAAATCTTCTCTCCCTCTTACTTTATTTTACAAGTATTTTTGAATACTCTTCTCTCGCACTCTTTATATTAATATTAGTAAATATATTAATCATCTTTATTATATTGAGATAGTAATTATGGTATTAGAGTCTTTTACTTATACTTTTATATTTACTTTACAACAATAATAACATACATAACCAATTTTATTTTGTTTCGTACTGTCTATTGACACGGAAGAATATATATATATATATATATATATATATATATATATATATATATATATATATATATATATATATCTACTGTTTAGAGAATTTAATTAATACTTTTTTTTTCAAAGACTAATTAATCCTAAATCAAAATTTTCGAGAATCTAATTATCACTTTATTCTATAAAAAATTATATAACCAATTTAAATTATCCGTTTAAACAAATGTTAAAGTTTAAATACTGTATATAAAATAACTCAGACTTTTAAATAAAAATTAAATTTGTGGCAAATTAGTTAATGAATTATATAAATATTTTTTAAAAGTTAACGAAAAAAAATAAAAAAAAACTAAAAGTACATTTGGTTGCATTTTCATTTTTTACGTTTTTTATTTTTTATATTTTATAAAAATTAAAATAAACAATAAACAATAAAAATAAATTTATTATTTTTGTTATTTTTTTTTAATAAAATCTAAAAAACAAAAAATATTAAAAATAAAAATAAAAAATAAAAACTCAAACCAAAGCACCCTACTCTCCTTCCTCGCCATCCTTTTTGTTAACGACAATTTTGAGTTAATTAATAAAAAAAAACTAACTAAAACAGAAAATTGAGCATAAAACGCAAAAGCTTTGTATACTGTTTCGTGTAGTTTTACCACTTTTAGCTGCATCTCAATCACCCAACGACGAAGAAGATGATTCAACAATTCGAATGAAATATGAAGCATCAACCTCTCTATCCACCGAAATTAAACTGCAAATGTCAATGCAACCATGCATTACGGTCACTTTTCACCTTCTTCCTATTCTCTTTCTTCACATTGCGCTCCAATCTTCGCCTCCTTCATGCAACTTCTTCAGGTTCCTTTTTTTTTATTCATATATGTTTATATTTCCCCCATTTCTAGGTCTCTCGCATTTATCAGGAAACAAAAAATGTTAATAACAAAAATGCAAGCTCTAATTCCATTAATAATACCAATTTGTTCCTCGATATTATGTTCTGTACTGAAATTATCGTAAACAGTTTGCAATGACTTGGTTTGATTCATGCAGTTGGTTCTAGCTAGTGGAATAAGGCTTAGTTGCTATACTGTGACTATAATAACAACAGAAATAGTAGTAGTATGAATATTCCTATATTCCTATCTACAGCAGTAACAAGCAATGCTTTATTCACAGATGCAGCTGTAATAGAGTTCAGTGACTCAGCTAGCTCCAATAGTCTCGGGTGCCTTAAACAAAAAACTACAAAGCACAGTTACTCTCTTTCCAAAACAAGTAGATTAGAGATAGCATTTTGGAAAGTTTTAGGTAGCAGCACTGATTTAGTGTGCAAACTGCAACCTTCTGAAGAAGAGCAAGAAGAGAAGATTCTTCCACTAGCACAAAATGCTGATGAAAAAGTTCATCAACCTACTTCATACCTCAGTTATGTCGAATTCCGAAACATAGCAAAGCAAGAAAAACCCAAGGAAGTGATCACCATAGTGAAGCAAGAAAAACCTAAGGAGGTGATCACCACAGCGAAGCAAGAAAAACCAAAGGAGGTGATCACCCCTGTGGTCGTTAATATAACTCACAGGCTTGAACCTGATGGCTCAGTGTACAACTATGCCTCTGAGTCCAAAGGTGCCAAGGTGGTGGCTCACAATAAAGAGGCCAAAGGTGCCAACAATATACTAGGGAAGGATCATGATAAGTACTTGAGGAATCCTTGTTCTGTTGGAGATAAGTTTGTTGTTATTGAGCTTGCAGAAGCGACTCTGGTTGATACTGTGAAAATTGCAAACTTTGAGCATTATTCTTCGAACTTCAAGGAATTTGAATTGGCTGGTAGTATGAGTTATCCAACTGAATCATGGACAATGATGGGAAACTTCATTGCCGCAAATGTGAAGCATGCTCAGACCTTTAGGCTTCTTGAACCCAAATGGGCCAGGTATTTGAAGTTGAGCTTGCTTAGTCATTATGGATCTGAGTTTTACTGCACTTTGAGTGTTGTGGAGGTTTATGGTATTGATGCAATAGAGAGAATGCTTGAGGATCTTATTGTTGCTTCTGTGGGAGCCATGCCAGAGAAGTCTTCAGAGCACAATGCCAGTGATACCCCTTCTTTGAAGCTAGAAGCTGGTCAAATTGAGAAAAGAAAAGACAATGAAAGTATGAACGATAGTGTGCCTACTGAGATATCAACTGTTAATGATGACGCTCAGAAGATTGTTGTGGAGGTGGCAAAAACTCCACCAATGGTGAACTTGGTTCCTGATCCTGTACTAGAATTGAGGCAACAGCTAAATGGTAGGATAGCTGGTGACACTGTTATGAGGATTTTAGTGCAAAAAGTGAGGTCAGTGGAGGCGAACTTATCCACAATCGGGAATTATATCAAAGAGTTGAACAGGAGACAATGCGATACAATACCTGATTTCGAGAAAGAGTTGCATAAATTATCAGAACGCCTGGGACAAAGCAAGTCAGAGATTAAAGACCTACGGGAGAGGAATGCAAATATGGTATTACCATTTGCTATTTCTTTCCGTATTTCATTTCCTCTCATCATTGTTATTCTGTCTGAATGTGCTAGTTATTTGGTCTCTTTCCTTTCCCAGGAAAAAGAAATATCCGAAGTTGAGTCATGGAAAGATGCTGTCTCATCCCAACTTGATGAACTGGCCAGACAAAATTTATTGCTAAGGTTAATTTAATATGATTATAATGAAGTTACTTGATATGATAAATAATGGATCATTGTGGTACCTTTCATTAAA
This sequence comes from Arachis ipaensis, assembly GCF_059453495.1. Classification (NCBI taxonomy): domain Eukaryota; kingdom Viridiplantae; phylum Streptophyta; class Magnoliopsida; order Fabales; family Fabaceae; genus Arachis; species Arachis ipaensis. Next base: position 17,574,432 of record NC_142440.1, on the reverse strand, counting down.
ACCCATTGTTGGTTATAAAAATGCATGTCTTTGTCTTGCACCGAATTTAAATTTAACCTCTGTTAGCCACTACTCTTCCTGTTTGATAATTTTCTCCAGTTGTAACTGTTCTTCCATGACCAATGTTCCTTACCATGTGTTCCATGATGTTTCTTTATTTTGATATCTATTTTATATTCTATGATGCCTGACATGCCATTCATACATTCCCATTTCAGATCAGATGTTCAAAAGGTTGCAAGTGATTATGCAGCCCTAGAAATCAAAGAGCTTGCTGTGTTAGGAATGAGTCTTCTTTTTGTTTGCATATCGATTCTCAAGATAACTTCAGTCCACATGTCGTTGATGTTTTCTGAAGCACACAATAATGCTGATAAGGGACCTCGGACAATAAAAGGATGGGTTACCTTGCTTGTATGCTGCAGTATAATGATATTCGTTATTTTGTTCTATAACTAAGCAGTTACTTGTAGAAATTTGGATACTTGTACATACGATTTTGTTAAAGTTATCAAATCAACACAGAACACTTTGTATACTGAAGAGTGAACACTTTGTTCAGTGCCTCCTCACTAAGGTGACTGCTTGCTGATAAATGTTAAAAGAAATGCAAGGATTGTCTTTGATTCAGTCGGTTAATGGAGAACAATTTCGCCCAAATAAAAGAGATTCTCATTGTACAACCTTATATGTATAATTGTATATATACACGGTTCTTTACAGTAATATATGCAAGAAATCATAATACCCTAAACTAACATCACAAATCAATCATTTTTCCTTTCGAATTACCATGTCCTCCAGGTTCATAGGATGACACATTTTTGTGTGCCGACCATTCCATATGTTGTCTGCTAAAATTTCATTGACTGCATCAGTTGGATGGAACTGGTCCCACCAGATATGGTTTGAAGCGTTACTGCATGCCATTTCTGGTGATAAGCACATGATCCAACCCTTGTAATTCCCAAATCCACAGCATGCCTCGTTAGTGACATTGAATCCTAATTATACAACATAAAAGCTTAGTGAGATTTGATGTCCCAGAAAAGCAAAACCGAGAAGGAAAATAAAATAAAATATAAAAGAAGAAAGAGGGTACTTTACCATAACTTTGATGATTCTTCAAAATATCCATGGAGCCTTCAAACACGTCACAGAAGATGATACTGGCATCAGAGAGCTCTCTACCAAGCTTGATAACCATGTACCTCATGAGATAGTTAAACTCAGTGGCCATGTCATTTATCTGTTCAACACACTCTCCATTTTCACTACCATACTGCCACAGGTACTGAGGGGCACAACCAATAGGGGCAAGTCCCGTTACCACCACTTTCCTAACATTTAAATTGTACAAGTTCTGTGCCACAAAGATCACATATATCAGGTACCAAATTATCTTAAACTATGCAGCGAAATTGCTGTATTGTTACCTTGATTTCTTGCCTAACTGAAGAAGCTAAAAACTGGTTGAAGCTCCAGGGTAGGTACAAATTATCAACGTTGGAAACATTGAGCAAATAGTAGTGAATGTAATCATTGATTCCGATAGAAATATAGAAGACAGAGTTAGATATGAGGTTGGTTGCAGCATCCTCCCCCATACTTATTACAAACTGCTGAAAGGTGTCAGTAAATTGCTGAATTTGTTGAGCAAACGAGATATGTTGACCCTGCAAAGTTAATTATTCAATCAAACTCAACAAATATTTGGAGACGGAAGAAAGAAAAAAGGGATAAAAGTAAAAGAAACACACCAATTCAGAGCCACTTGAGAAGATAATGCCAGCACCTGCAGAAGCGTAGTTGACTCCATGAATCATATCTTTCACATCTCCAGCTTGCCCTAGATAACTCGGCACCAATGGAAGCCCAAGACGCATAGCTGATTATGCAAAATTGGATGAGATATTAGAATCTTGAGAAGAAAGAAAAGGTAAAGTAAGGATCTTGAAAGGAACGAACGAACCAAGATAATCGACGGGGATTCTGCCATTGGAGAATCTGCCAGTGGGTTGGTGAGTGTCGAAGTCTCTTCCATAAGGAAGGTGGTTGGCGCGCGCAAAGGTTCCAAGGAAGTTGTTGGTTCCACAGTCGACGGAGGAGTCTCCGATCACGAATAGCGCCGGCGCTAGAGGAGGAAATGTAATCGCCGACTTCAACGAAGAAGCAAAAGAAGAAGAAAAGAGAGTGCACATTGCCAAAAGGTTCAGAATAACGTTCACACCCATTTCTTCTTCTTCTTCTTCTTCTTCTTCTTGCACTTCTCAGATATGCTCAGCAATTTTGGCGGGTAACTATAATAATATTTTAAAAACATAATAAATAATAAATATTCTATCTACTGTTTTCTTTTTTCTTTTTTCTTTGTTTGGTTTGATATGCCATTAAGGGCCCAAATTTTCAATAGTGGGTCAGTCGTCATTTTTAGCCCAATTTGTAATCTAGTTCTAATCAAGTAATCAACTACCAATTCCAAAAAAAAAAAATAAAAATAAATTCAACTACCATACCCCATTAGACATTAGTAGTCCATTACTAACGCCTTTGATCCTTATAGTTTATTGTTGCTTTATTTCATAAAATAAAAAAATGTCGGTAAAAAATCTGGAATCTAATAATTGCTTGAAAAACAAAACAAAAAATAAAAAAATGAAACAATAGTCTCAGGTTGACGCGTGCCTAACTAGCTAACTGCCCCACCGACCAAAACGGTCACCTGAAAGATACCCTAAACATTAACAAACATATTTTTCGCAAAATCATTATGTTTTCTTTGTGTGAAATATAGAGTTTAATTTTAATGTAACGTTTTATATAATTATCTAATTATTTATTTTTTTAAATTATTATTTATATGACTAAGATAAAAAAAATAATTCATTTTATTAACGTGACATTATGATTATATATATATATATGACAGTATATTAAAATTAATCTTTTCTATTCTACATTTTCTTAAATTAATTTTTTTTACATCAAGAAAATATTCACTTATATGTATATATACATAATGCATCTCAACTGTAGATTTTAAAAGAATGTAATATTAGTGTATTGTTCAAATGTGAATTAGAATGGTAAAATATTAATATATAGATCAATATATTTTGATAGATATAAAAATAGAGCACAATTTTGACAAAAAAAAAAAAGTTATTATATGTGTTAAAATGTTCAAATTTTTATTAAAATATTGCCGTAATTTGCAAGGCTCTTCGTTTTTATTAGAAAAAAGTTGCTTCCAACAAAACGAATTTTTCGCTTCCATTGGAAAGGCTTTTCGCGTGTATGTTCTCCTATACATGTAAATCATACTATCAAAACTATTTTCAGGGTATATATATACGCCTCTGACGCTTCCATATTTTAACTTTTTAGTCTCTACCATTTTTTCTTTTGGTGTCGTCTACCATTTTTATATAAATGACTTGTACAAAACTTAAATTAGATATGTTCTAAGTAAAATCCATTATCCATATTCGAATCCTAATAAAACGGCTGCTTCCTTCACCCATTGATTATTGTTGTTTTAGTTGGTTCGTCTCAGATACGATGATTTAGGTACGTTAATATGTTATGGGGACATAGTGGGTTCAAGCGCACATGAAGAGTGATGACACTCTAAACTAGATAAAATAAATTAAAGCTCAACCTTATTCCCCATTATTATACTGCATTATTAGTTAGCACTTAGCACTGCTACTATATATTATATATATATATATATATATATATCAAGAATTCAAGATCATGGGACACTAATGGGAATTATTTTGCCTATTTTAGATTCGAACCCATGTGCCACATTACAGATTACAATTCCAATATTCAGTGAACCTACTCATCAAGTTCATTTAATTGAATCATCATCGTATAACAAAAGCATGCATATATAAAATAAAAAGCATACTCGCTCCATAATCAATATCAATTGTACAAACAAAAACAACTAAAATGAGTGTGCATTGAAGAGTGCTTTTAGTTTGAATATGCAAAGCATGCTTCGTGGATGCATAAGACAGTATTATGTGATTACCTGAGGTAAAAGGTAGGGAAATAATGAGTAGTTTACTAGAGAAATAGCTTAATACCATATTACCACAACCACAACTAATTTTATTTTTGAATGTGGGGTGCCATGTCTTATACTCTGATTAACCCTCTACCACATGTACATTGGTTGTTAGTGGTTATATATTGTGTGTAGTTAACTTATCTCATTCATAAGTCGTAAGCATGAAATTAGTTAACAAGAACTTATTATCATATTTCCCTAACTAACGTTTAGTTAGTGTTCATGTGTTACATGTCTCCTATTTATTTTTTAAAAAATACAATTTTACACTAAAAATTATTAAACCAGTGATCATATATTATATATAAATATATGTGTAATTTTATTTATTTTATTTATGTAATTAGTTTAATGACTGACTTTTGATGTTATTTTATACATGTTTAACTCTAAAAAACTATTTTTTTTTTTAAATTTATTAAATTGATAATTTCTTTTTATTTTGTTAATTATAGTGGTGATGGATCACAAATTGGTGGCTAAAATATAATCTTAAATAATTTAATTAAATATGTTAAATTATTTCATCAATTATTTTTATATAAAAAAAATTCATATGAATAGTCTTTATATAGTTTTAGAAACTAATATTTTATATTTATCTTATAAATAATGTTTATATTACCTTATGTGTATTTTTAAATTTTTTCTAAAATAAGATAATATTCTATTAAAAAAAGAAAAAAGTCCTCCAAAAATAGAAACGCTCCTGGTGCTTGTGGGGTTGGTAGAAAAGAAAATAGAATAATATTTACTTTGTGTTGCTCTGAAAGAAAGCAATGTTCCCGTTATAGGGAGTAAGGAGCCAATTTTTGTTTTGATAAATAAAGGCAACGACTAAAATACCGTTACTTTTCTTCAACTTTCTCTCTCAGAGAAGAGCGCCACCAAAATCGGTTCTACTACCTCGAATTAGTTTCAATCTACCGCTAAACCCATTATCAATCAAATCTCTGCAACCTCCTTATTCGGTTATTCTCGGTTATTCCCTTCTCTTCCAATTTAAGCTCTCTCCTTTCGCACATTCCCATTTGGTTCTTTCCGTTGGTAAGAATCCATTCTCGCTCGCTGCATTTTCACGCATGCTTTTTTTCTCGAGTGATCCCAACCCAAACACATTACACTTTCACCCAATTTTTTTAGTTTGAGTTGGTCTGTTATTCATACAGCAAATGAAGTATCCTTCTGTGAATACATATTTTCCTTTGAAAATAAAATAAAAATCATTTGATTATCCTTTTTTCTTTTTTTCTTCTTTTTCTTCCTCAAGTTTTAGGGTTTTTGAGGGGGTCTTTTCGATCGTTTTGATTGGGAGGCCTTCTTTGTCTCATAATTAATGGAATCACTTCGCTAATTAGTACCCTTTTTGAGAACTCAAGTTTCTTCTATCTGCATAGAAAACTTGAGTTTTAGAATCAAGGGAAAAATAATTAAAAGCAAAAAATAAAAAAAAAAGTTGGTGATCCTGCTCTTCCAAAGATGTCAGCTGCTGATGTTGCTTTGAGTCCGATTCGTCAAGAATCGGCACATTGGCTTGGACCTCTCTCTGGTGAATCCATATTGATATATCTCACTGTGGATGGTGTTATGACTCCAATGCGTGTGTTGGAGTCAGATTCCATTTCTTCAGTGAAAATGAGGATTCAAACATGCACTGGAGTCTCAGGGAAGAAGCAAAAGCTTGTCTCTAATGGCAGAGAGCTTGCCCGCAATGATTCACTCATCAAGGATTACGGTGTCACTTCTGGGAATGTTGTTCATTTGGTTCTTCGTCTCTCTGATCTTATCTTCATTGTTGTAAGGACCACGACTGAGAAGGAGGTCGAGTTTCGTGTCGATCGGCATAGGAATGTTGCGTACCTCAAGCAGCATATTAAGAAGAAGGGGAAAGGCTCCATTGATATTGAAAATGAAGAATTTTTCTGTGATGGGGAAAAGCTTGATGATCAAAAGCTATTCCATGACATATGCAAGAGTGATGATGATGTGATTCATTTGATAGTTAAGAAATCATCAGCACAGGTTAAGGCCACACCAGTTCAAAAGGATTTGGAGCTTTCTGTTGAGGCTGCAACTGCACCATGTGTAGATGGAGAGAATACTAATCAAGCAACTAAGATTCCTCCACCTGGTGTAGATTTTTGGTTGGAACCAGTTATTGTGAATCCTAAGATCAATTTTTTCCCTTTCCTTTGGGACATGATCAACTCCACATTTGATGGTTTGAAGAATAAACATCATCCTATTAGGTCTTCTGAGGGCACAGGTGGTGCTTACCTCATGCAAGATTCATCAGGGATGGAATATGTTTCTGTGTTTAAGCCAATTGATGAGGAGCCAATGGCCGTGAACAATCCTCAAGGCCTGCCACTTTCGTCAAACGGCGAAGGGTTGAAAAGAGGGACAAAGGTGGGGGAAGGCGCCGTGAGAGAAGTCGCTGCATATGTATTGGATCATCCAAGGGCCGGGCCGCGTTTGGTGTCTGGTGAGGCTGTAGGCTTTGCTGGTGTTCCACCTACTGCTATGGTCAGGTGTTTGCATGAAGCATTTAATCACCCAGATGGATATGCTTGCTCAGCCAAGCATGTCAAGATGGGGTCATTGCAGATGTACATGAACAATGATGGCAACTGCGAGGACATTGGACCCGGTGCTTTTCCAGTGGAGGAGGTACATAAGATTACTCTTCTTGATATAAGAATGGCCAATGCAGATAGGCATGCTGGCAACATTTTGTTCAAGAAGGAGGCAGGTGGCCACATTTCTCTCATTCCTATTGATCACGGCTACTGTCTACCGGAACAAGTAAGCAATTTCACTTTCTGTGCATTGATATCTTTTGTCTGCATATCTGATTAGTATATGTAAAATTGGTGAATGTGGATAAATGTGTTATCTATGCAGGCTTGAAATTGGGTGTTGCATTGGTAGAAAAAAGTATTGGCCTGTTGAAATTAAGATGATTCTTATTAACCTTAGTTGAATATCATTTTTTGTTCTATATGCAGTTTGAAGATTGCACATTTGATTGGCTATACTGGCCCCAAGCACGCCAACCTTACTCTGCTGATACAGTTGATTATATTAGGTCCCTGGATGCTGAGAAAGATATAGAACTTCTGAAATATTATGGGTGGGATGTTCCAGTTGAGTGTGCACGTATACTCCGTGTCTCCACAATGTTATTGAAGAAAGGGGTTGAGAGAGGTCTCACTCCTTATGACATTGGAAGCATCATGTGCAGGCAAAATTTCAAGCAAGAATCAGCGATTGAGAAGATTGTTTATGAGGCACAGGAATCATTGTTACCTGGCATGGAGGAATCTGCATTTCTTGAATCTGTCTCGAAGATCATGGATTCCTGGCTCGATAAGCTTTCAAAATAGGCTTTTTTCTGAGTCATATATACATATGCGTATATAAGGATATAAATATGGACGTGCATGGATTGAGTGAATGAGTAGTCCATATTTTTCTTTCAGGATTGTATTGTCATTTTGAGCAGAAGTTAAAGGTCTGAATAAGAAGAGTCTGTCTTCTACAGAAATTTAACATATTGTAGGTTTTTCATGGAGGCTGACACAAGAGTTGGATCTGTCTTGGCCTTGTATTCTGTACATAAGTGTCTTTTGTTAGGTGTTCATTAATTGTGCACCTAGGTAAGTAAGCAGGTGCCATTTGGAAATTTAAATTTCCTTTCTATTTTTTGTATTGATGGAAGAGAAGAAAAAAAAAGGAAACTTGTTGAATTTCATGCGATTTGCATGAAAGTATTAACGTTATCATGTAATATATTCAATTATATACTACAACACAGACCTTTTTGTAATTACTTTTTTGTGTAACCTTCTGTTCTTTACCATTCAGTTGTGATCGTGTATGTCATGGTCTGATCATGATTCAAAACATATTATAACTGCAAGACTGAAATCGGTTTGGGATCTAAGATTTTCAAGGAACATAGTGGATTGGCTAAAGACTATAAGGCTGGTCTTTGTGAATAGAAAGTAAAACAAGTGCTTGGTAGTGGTAGCTAAATTTTCTGTTTGCATAGAAATAGAAAACTAGTGCAGAGGGCTGCATTGCAGGAACTCATTTTGGCTTGGAGATTTTGTTAAATCTGCAATACTTAGTTACTTAACAAAGCCTTTTTCCACTAAGTAAGGTCCGCTACATGGATAAAGCTGTCATTGTTTTACATTGGCTGTCGCAGGCCTAACATAACCCAACATGGCTTCAAAGACGTCACTGCGTCGGGACAATGCATTGGGATGCAACATTGTTTTCCGTTGGTAGTCGCACACTGAACAACCTTTCTTGTTTTTTCGGGCTTGGGACCGGCTATGTAAACATTGGCCGAGTTTTGTTAAAGCTGCAATATGGAGCTTAGTATACTCTAATTTCTCATTGCTGTCATACATACTAGTATATGAATGAGATTATTGGCAGGGTATTGTAGAAATGCTTGGGATATTATGTATGGGACTATAGATCGAAATCTATGATGCAGCAGATGGTACCAACTACCAACTACCAAGTACAAATATTTATCATTTATTTTTAATAAACTATCAAAATGAATCTCAAAAAGATTTTGGTGCTAAATTCTGAAAAGATTAAAACAACAAAAAATACCTTCAAAGATAAAGTTTGACAAAACCATCCGATTGTTAACTTGCCTCAGTTCTTTTTCTTTATCAGAAAATATAATAGGTTGGGCCAAGTTTACACCAAGAAAGATAAATGGGCTGCTGATCCAAGAGGTGACCCATATAGATACCAATAATTCAGTCCAGAAATAACGAAAACTAATTGACACGTGTTTGTTAGAAAAGAAATTAAACTTGTATAGTGAGTTTCTGACAAAAAAAAAACTTGTATAGTTAGTTTGTGACCAACAAAAAAAAAAAACTCGCTCGAAGAAGATGATGCTCCAAGTGATGGATCCGGGTGGGTGGGCTTCCGGTAGTTTCGGGCTGGGTTGCCCTAGCCAATTCCACCCACGACAAAAAAAAAAGGGCTTGTTGAGATATCTAAATTTCTCAATCCAGCAATTCCAAAAAAGAGGAATTCTCAATTCAGCATCTTCTTTTATCAAGCCCCAGAAAAAAAAAAAGCATCTTCTTTTATGAAACGCAGAACGATGAGATGTTTGCATCTTGTTGAATTGAGATCTCAATATGCACAGCGTACTAAAAGAACACAGATAGAGCCATAAAAAAACATGACAGATGGGGACCCAAACCACATCACATAAGCGGCAAGAGTAAGAAGCAACAGCACTATCTTAGGCTCTTAGCGGACCATAATTTCGTGTAGCTGTAACGCACATCACTGTGAAAAAAAAAAAAAAGAAAAAAGAAAAAAGAAATCATTGAGAATTGAGAAAGAGAAAAATACAGACAGAGAAATTTTACTGACATATAGGTAATTAACAGTATAACAGACAAGATCCCCTCCATATCATAACAAATCCACATGCTTCCAACATAAATTAGTAAAATTACCATTCATTCATTAGAGATCTACTTATCCTGTTTAGTTCCCTTCACTTCACTCCACTCCACCGCAACCGGCACCACCGCACCAGTCATGATGATTGCGAAGCCGCAAAAGCCGCCACCGTCAGGGGGCACCAACCTAGCGTCTTGTTTGGTGGCCACCATCTTCTTGATCTTCATCCTCATCGCCATCTTTCTTGTTTACTTCATACTCTTCAGGCCTCAGGATCCCAAGATCGCCGTCAGCGCCGTCCAGCTCCCCTCCTTCTCCTTCTCCGCCTCCAACGCCACCGCCAACTTCACCTTCTCACAGTACGCCTCCGTCACCAACCCCAACCGCGCTACCTTCTCCCACTACGACAGCTCCCTCCAGCTCCTCTACTCCGGCAACCAGGTCGGCTTCATGTTCATCCCCGCCGGCACCATCGAAGCCCAAACCACAAAGTACATGGCCGCCACCTTCCACGTGCAGTCTTTCCCCTTGTCACCGCCATCTCAGCCGCTGAGCGTGGGTCCCGCCGCCGTATCTAATGGCGGCGTCATTGGTAGAGTGGGCCCCGCGTTGGAAATGGAGTCGAGGATTTCGATGGCTGGGCGCGTGAGGGTTCTGCACCTTTTCAGCCATCACGTGGAAGCCAAGACTCGTTGCAGAATTGCAGTTTCAGTCACCGATGGATCCATCATAGGTTTTCATTGCTAAAATTAATTCTTTCTTCCTTTCACTTTTCTTTTGTAATTGTAGATGCTGCATCTTCTAAATTTAAAATTTGTTACTATTTTAATTGAAGCGAAAGGCTAACTTAGCTTAAACCTACTGAAAAGCTAAACAATCTAGATTAAAATTTGTAAACAAAAAAATTATATAAAATTAATTTTAATAAATAATAAGTTAACGTTAATGTAGCACATTTTTATTTTTAATATTGGATTAACAATAGTGTATTTTTGAATTGTAATCTGTTATTTTTTTAAAATGTGGGATGATTTAATTTAGAGAAGACAAATTGGACCGTCCGATTTTTAAGGAGTACAAAAATTGGACCGTCCGAATTTTGTACTTAGATTTTTTGATTTGTGTTTAAAAAATAAAAAAAATTGGAGTACATAAATGAATCCTCCAATTTGTGTACCCAAAATTTTTAAATTTTTTAAACATAAATCCGATTTATATACCTTTCATAGTTTTAAAAAATACAAAAAAATTACAATATTAAAATATATCACTTCTTCTACTTCCATATCTAAATTTTTTATTCGTAATGTAATGTAGATTATATTTGTCAATTTTTATATTAAAATATATTATAATAAATTAAATATTATTTAAATTATATTATTTAAAATTATTTTTTGATAAAAAATTATTAAAAGAAATATAAATTTAAATAATTATTTTATTAATTTAAATAAATTTTAATATTTTTAGTCGTACTCTTTAATATTTTAATAATAAAATCATAATACAAAACAAAAATATATTTCATATAAAAAAAACAATAACAGTAAAAATATTATATAAACAAAAAATAATTATTTTATAAAAAATAATAATATACTTAATAGAACATTAAATAAAAAAATATTATTAAATAATAAAAAATAAAATTAATAGATGTGAAATAAATTTCAATCTAATTCAAAAAAATGAACCTAAAAATTAGGATTTTTAACTTTATGTAAACATGAATTGAAAGGTAAAATCATCTTTGTTTTTAGAAAAAAAAAAAAAAAAACCAAATAAAAAATTAAAATTTCATAAAAAAAAAAAAAAACTAAACCGCGTATTTAGTGTTTGATGCTGGAACCGTTAAACCAAAGACACCTTAGTGTTAAATTAAATCAATAATAAAGTAATATCAAATGGTAGTTTATAATAAAAGTAATATCAAATGGTAGGTTAAACTAGATTAAGTTTAATAGAAAGCATAAACAGTTGAAACTGACAATGACGCTGTCACTAGACACTTCAATATCAATGATCGCATCCTCCATAAATATTTACAGTAACACAGTCATGCTACCACAAACTCAAACATAACATATCAATAATCCTCCGGATCGTCGAAGTTTGGATCATTGGCATCCAAAGCCACCAGATCGATCTCCATCTGCCAGTAGTCTTGGCCGCCGATCCACGTGAACTTTTCGCCGTGGCCTCCCTTCTTGGACGATCCGCTGAGTCCGCTGCTGACAAATTTCCGGCTTTTCTTCGACTCGAAAAACGATTTTCGGCTTTCCTTCCACTCCAAAAACGATTCTCTATTTGCCTTGCGGTTCTTTCCGGCGTCCTTCGCCTTGGGGTTCTTTCCAGCATACTTCATTCTCACTGCTTTCGTTTTTCACACTTTGAACCCTGATCACTGACGAAGGGGAAGGATTACAATGTATTCATAATAGACCAGAAATAATAAGTAAATTCTAAAATTCTATCCAAACAATATAAATTAGATACAAAATACCTGAAGACCTTTATTATCGATAAAAACTTTTCTTCCTCTAATAGTACCAAGGTGCTATGCGCATTCAGCAAAAATTAATCCTTGCTCACAAAAAATTGTATTTAGACATAAAGGAACAAATTGTGATTTTTTACTATTGTTATACATATGTATATTGTTACGGATCCGGCCCACCGTCCCGGATCCAAGAATGAACCCGACACCGGTTCCCCGGGTCCGACTCGTTTCCCGCTTCTAGAAGGCCTGAAAACGGCACTCTCAGGATTCCTAACCGACTTTCGAATTCAAACGTCTCCCTTATCTTAGCCATATAAGATAAGATAAGATATTCTCCATCACCTATAAATAGAGGACCCAGGTCCCTCCAGGTATTCATCCACTCCACACACTTTCTACCTCTCAGATCCATTCTGACTTGAGTGTCGAAGTGTCTTTGCAGGTACCTCCCCCCATCGCCCCAGTCAAGTGATCCGGCATCCGCCTCGACCCGCAGGTTCCCGATCCATCTCTCAACCCGTACCAGAGACATCTTGTACATTGGCGCCGTCTGTGGGGAACCTGCGCCAACCGGGCCCGATGGGGGACGTCCTAGAGGAAACCCCCTCAAGCCAGGATGACTCTCAACCAATTAACCCAACCCCCGAACACCGTGAAGTCACAAACCAAGCAAGAATAGCGACTACGGTCCAAAACGCGAACAATTACGACGTCACGGACGGACGACATCCTGAGAGAGCCAGCGACAAAGCAGCGCAGATCATCCAGGATCTCTGCCTCCGGGTTCAGGAACTCGAAGGCAGGATAACCAATAAAGGAAAACACAACAACGAGCACGAAAGCCATGCAACCTCCAGATCAAGATCTCGCCGCGGTAGATCGCCAACCCGACGACACGACAGAAGAGACGGTCGCAGTTCATCACGCGATCACAGACACGAGAAATCGCCAGAACGGCGATACAACAAGAAACATAACCGTAGTGCCTCTCGAGATCTGAGTTATCAACACTACTCAGACGAAGATCGGAGGGACCGAAACACTAAACGCACGAGAAACGACCATATAATAATGGGCGCTACACCCTTTACAGAAAGAATCCTAAGAGCAAAACTCCCCAAAGGCTTCGACAAACCTACCGATATGAAGTACGATGGAACTAAGGATCCCCAAGAACACCTAACGGCTTTCGAAGCCAGAATGAACCTAGAGGGAGCAGCCGACGCGGTCCGATGCAGAGCCTTCCCGGTAACCCTCGCAGGACCAGCGATCAAATGGTTCAACGCCCTCCCAAACGGATCCATAACCAGTTTCCACGATATCACACGAAAATTCATGGCCCAGTTCACTACGAGGATCACTAAAGCCAAACACCCCATCAGCTTGCTCGGGGTCACACAAAAACAAGACGAATCCACAAGAAAATACCTCGACCGCTTCAACGACGAATGCCTAACGGTCGACGGACTCACGGATTCCGTCGCAAGCCTTTGCCTGACCAACGGACTAATGAACGAAGATTTTTGCAAACACCTCACCACCAGACCAGTATGGACCATGCACGAGATCCAGAACGTCGCCAAAGACTACATCAACGACGAAGAAGTCAGCCAAGTCGTCGCGGCCAACAAACGGCAGCACGGCAACAACCAACGCGGCAATTCAGCTCCTCACCATAACGCAACACCCAAAGAGAATCAACGGGACCACCCGAGGCCGACCAACCGGACACCGAGAATAGGCAAATTCTCCAATTACACACCCCTAACTGCACCAATTACCGAGATATACCACCAAATAGCGGATCGAGGCATCATTCCGAAAGCCCGACAACTCAAGGAAAGGACAGGAGGCAACAAAACCCTCTACTGCGAATACCACCGAGGCTACGGTCACAAAACACAGGATTGTTTCGACCTTAAAGACGCCCTTGAACAAGCCATGCGAGACGGCAAACTCCCAGAATTTACCAAAATCATCAGAGAACTGAGACGCGCGGAGAGAGACAGGTCACCGGAGAGAGAATGACGTAACCCGAGAACCCAAAAGCGACCCCCAAGAGAAAGTCCAGAAGAAGACCCGACCATCATAGTAAACGTCATCACGGGCAAAGATGCACCATGCAAGTCAAAATCCAAGATAAAAAAAGACCTCCAGGTAATGGCCGTCAGAAACCAAGCCCCAACTCCCGTGTCCAACAAAGCAATAACCTTCCTACCCGAGGACTGCCAGCACGGCACCGCAGCCGAAGACGCACCCTTCGTGATCTCGGCGAAAATCGGAACCGGACTAGTCCGAAGAATATTAGTAGACACCGGCGCAGATTCCAACATCCTCTTTCGACGGGCCTTCGACAAGCTTGGGCTCCGCGACGAAAATCTTCAGACGCACCGCAACGGTGTCACGGGACTCGGGGACAACTTCCTCAAACCGGAAGGCTCCATCACACTCCCCCTCACCATAGGAACCGGTGACAAGAGGAGGACGCTCATAGCCGAATTCGTGGTCCTAAAAGACTCCACTGCCTACAACGTCATCCTCGGAAGAAAGACAATCAATGACTTTTCGGCCATCATCTTTACCAAGTACCTCCTTATGAAGTTCGTAGCGGAGGACGACTCCATCGGAACCATCCACGGAGATCGGGAAATCGCGGCAGAATGCGACAACACCAGCCTGGCTTTACGGAAAAAATCCCGCGACGCAGCCGGGATATTCCTAGCCGACCTAGACGCCCGACAAGACGACCAACCTAGACCCGAACCGGAAGGCGACATGGAGAAACTGCAAATAGGACAAACCAAGGACGAGTACACCTTCATCAACAGGAACCTCCCCTATGACCTAAAAGAAGACCTTTCCCAATTTTTAAAACAAAACAGAGACCTGTTCGCTTTCACGCCAGCCGACATGCCGGGGATAGATCCCGACTTCATGTCCCACCGGCTAGCCGTGAATCCCAAAGCCAAACCCGTAGCACAAAGAAGAAGAAAAATGTCAGCAGACCGAGCGGCCGAAGTCAAGAGACAAGTACAAGCCCTGCTCGAAGCAAACTTCATCCGAGAACTTCCCTACACGACCTGGTTGGCAAACGTTGTACTTGTAAAGAAATCCAACGGGAAATGGCGAATGTGCGTCGACTATACGGACCTCAACAAAGCCTGCCCCAAAGACGCCTTTCCCCTGCCGAACATCGACGGACTAGTGGACTCCGCATCCGGACATCGATACCTCAGCTTTATGGACGCATACTCCGGCTACAATCAGATACCCATGCACCGACCCGACGAGGAAAAAACGGCGTTCATCACCCCGACGGCACGTACTGCTACACAGTCATGCCCTTCGGTTTAAAAAACGCCGGAGCAACGTACCAACGGCTCATCAACAAAATATTCCAGAACCTATCCGGAACAAAACTAGAAGTCTACATAGACGACATGCTCGCCAAAACTGACTCCGACGAACAACTCATCAGCGACCTCAAGGTCGTAATGGACACCCTAAGATGACACCAAATGCGACTCAACCCAACAAAGTGCGCCTTCGGAATGGAGGCAGGGAAGTTCCTCGGCTTCATGATTACACAACGCGGAGTTGAAGCCAACCCGGAGAAATGTCGCGCCGTTCTCGAGATGACGAGCCCAAAAAACCTACGCGACGTTCAGAAGCTCACCGGTCGACTGACAGCCCTATCTCGCTTTCTCGGAGCGTCAGCCCAAAAAGCAATCCCCTTCTTCAAACTAATGAAGAAAGGAGCCCCCTTCACGTGGAAAGAAGAGTGCGAAGCGGCATTCCAACACTTCAAGAAAACCCTGGCGGAACCACCAATTCTCGCCAAACCCCAAACAGGGGAAACCCTGTACTTATACCTCTCCATAACGGAAGAAACACTCGCGGCGGCACTCATCCGAGAAAACAAGAAAAAGGAGCAAAAACCTATATACTTCACAAGCAAAGTCCTACAAGACTCAGAAACCCGCTACTCGCGCCTAGAAAAACTAGCCTTTGCCCTCCTCACGGCGTCCCGACGCCTGCGACAATATTTCCAAGCCCACCCCGTAACGGTTCGAACCGACCAAGCAGTCAAACAGGTACTACAGAAGCCCGACCTAGCGGGTAGAATGCTAGCATGGTCCGTCGAACTATCCCAATTCGACATCAAGTTCGAACCCCGATACGCAATCAAAGCACAGGCCATGGCCGACTTCATCGCCGAGATGACCCCAGGAAACGCCCCTCCCGAGTCATGGAAACTACACGTCGACGGCTCCTCGAACGTCACTTTCGGAGGCGCAGGAGTCATTCTGGAAAGCCAAAACGGCGTCGTGATCGAACAATCGGTCCGATACGATTTCCCGGTCTCAAACAACCAAGCAGAATACGAGGCCCTCCTGGCAGGCCTAACCCTAGCCAGCGAAGTCGGGGCAAAAGTCCTGGAAATCAACACGGATTCGCAAGTAGTCAGTTCCCAAATCAACGGAGACTACCAAACGCGAGATCCCCTACTACAACAATACCTCGCAAAGGTCAACAAACTAAAAGAAGAATTCGACCAGGTAACCATACGGCACGTCCCCAGGGAAAGAAACGCCAGAGCCGACCTCCTCTCTAAACTTGCTAGCACCAAACCAGGACACGGCAACAAATCGCTAATTCAGGAGGTCGTCAAAACGCCGTCTGTATCCCTAACAGCCGACACCCACCTGACACACTCCCACCACAAGTCCTGGACCTACCCCATCCTACAGTACCTCCTCAACAGAACGCTGCCCGAAGACCCTAAAGAGGGAAAACGAATAAAAAGGGAGGCCGCCGGTTATACGGTCGTCGCAGGACAACTATACAAACGTGGATTCTCGCAACCCCTGCTCAAATGCGTCGAGCCCGGGAGCACTGAATACATACTACGCGAAATCCATGAAGGCTGCTGCGGCCACCACGTCGGAGGTAAAACCCTTGCCCAAAAAGTCATCCGCGCCGGCTACTTCTGGCCCACGATCATCCGGGACTCCACGCAACTAGTGAAAAACTGCGATAAATGTCAAAGGCACGCCAACATCCACCAAGCCGCCCCACATCAGTTCAGCATCATATCGGCAGAACGGCCATTCGGCACCTGGGGGATCGACCTTGTCGGACCTTTTCCCACGGCACCAGGCCAACTCCGATATCTCATCGTCGCCATAGACTATTTCACCAAATGGATCGAGGCCGAGCCGCTAGCCTCTATCACGGCGACCCAATGTCGAAAATTCCTTTGGCGACAAATCATCACCCGATTCGGGATCCCCGAGATTGTCATCTCGGACAACGGAACCCAGTTCGCCGACACAAAATTCAAGGAATTCCTAAGCGGACTACGCATATCCCACCGCTTTAGCTCGGTAGAACACCCCCAAACAAACGGGCAAGTGGAATCAGCAAACAAAATAATAGTCAAAGGCCTCAAGAAACGACTCGACGAAGCCAAAGGGCTATGGGCAGACGAACTCGGATCGGTCTTATGGTCGTACCGCACGACCCCCCAGACAGCCACCGGAGAAACCCCCTTTCGATTAACCTACGGCACGGAAGCTATCATCCCAGTTGAAATCGGCGACCCAAGCCCGCGAAGAACAGTCGGAGGCAACGACGAAGAAGCAGAACGAGACCTTACTGACGAAATAAGAAGCGTAGCCCATCTCAAAGAGCTAGCCCTAAAACAAAGAATCAGCCTAAGATACAACCACGGAGTCATTCGGCGAGAGTTCGCAACAGATGACCTCGTCCTACGACGAAACAACATCGGTCCCCCAACCCCGGGAGAAGGGAAACTCGCCCCCAACTGGGAGGGACCATACAGAATCAAAGCTGCAATCGGGAAAGGAGCGTACAAGCTCGAACGGCTTAACGGTAACGAAGTCCCGAGAACGTGGAACGCCGCCAACCTACGGCGATACTACTCCTAAAACCAACCCAGGTCTCCATTTCCCCCCTCCCCCGTTTTCTTTTACGCTTTCGCTTTACTTATTTGCAAATTTACATTTACATTTCAAAACTACGCCTATGTATCAAACTCGGGTACTCTTTCCCGCCAACAACGGAGGGTTTTAACGAGGCCCACCCATCAATAAAATCACATTACAAAGCTATCCCGAAATTCTTTATTTTTTCGCACAATGTCCCAAATACAGAACAAAAACACGGCCACAACGGGAGGACCGATCACCCTCCGGGCCCAACCCACGGATATCCATATAAACCCGACCACACGACGGTCCACCCATCCCAAATACGGGAAGAAGATTAATTAAACGGAATAGCTTTAAAACGGAACATACGAAAAGAGCCCGAACGGCTCAAAAAGTTGTTAAAACAAACTAAAAGTTACGGAGTCACGGTTACACGGCCCACGGCCAAACCAAAAATATCCAAAAAACAGTCTAAAAGAGCGGAAGAACAAAAATTACAAAGATAAAGCTACTCGAGGTCGACTATCCGACCATCACGAACGGTCTTGAATGCTCCCATCACGGACACATCCACTCCCGGAGCAAGCACCAGGGCCTGCGCCTTCATCGTCTCCTCGGTAGCAGCAATTGCATCCTTAGCATCAGCCAGCAGTTCCGCCTTCTCCCTCTTCAATGCAGCAACCTCGGCATTCAGAGCCTCCGTCTCACCAAGAAGTATGGCAGCCCGGGAACCCGCATCGGAAGCCTTGCGCCGCTCCTCGCCCAGCTGAGAAAGGAGTGAAGTCTCAACCTCGGAAAGCCGGAGAATCTCCGCCCCGGCTTCCTCAGAAGACTTCACCGCCTTCCCCCTCGCAATCTCGGCAGCCTCGAGCTCCTCCTTCAACTTAGCCACCTCAGCCTGAGACTGGCGAAGTTTCTTGTCCAATAAACCGACCTGGGCCATCACGGGCTCAGCCTTCCGAACAACAACAGCAGAGCGAAGGAGAGCACGGTACACTGACTTGGCCTGGAATGAGACATCACAGCCATCAAAATAAGGCTCCGTACCAGGCATCAAATGCTGATCAATAAAACCCGGGGCATCAAAACGACGATCCATCACACTCGGCACCAAACCCTCCTCAAAAGTCTCGCTGCTCGGGTCCTCGGGCCTCTTTCTCTTCCGAGAAGCCTCAGCAGCCGACACTACCACAACCTCAGGAGAGTTCACAGGGCTAGGGGAAACTTGAACCTCGGCCCGTGCAGCCGAGGATATCACCTCCTGGGAAGCCGGTTGAGATTCCACGGCAGGATTGGAGACAGGGGTAGAAGGAGACGAGGATCCCTCCTCCCGACCCATCGCCGCCTTCAACCTAGCCAGAGAAGTCAGCCCACCAGCCATCTCAACTGAAAGAAATCAAAAATAACAAGTTACAAAAAGACAAGAATAGAACGTATGAAATCGGGAAAAGAAAAGGCACACACCAATATACGCCCGACAAGCCTCGGGATCCCCCATAACGTCCCGAGGATTCAACGGACGCTCACCAAACAAATGCCACAAAACATTGGCAACGTCCTTATCATCCTGGGACAAACCATCGTAGGTGAATTTAGTTAGAACCGACGGGCCAGCTTGGAAATTCCAGTATGTCGGAAACCGACGTACGCCCTCCGGCGACAGCCAGAATGGTTGGTGCCCCTGGACAGGACGCACCTTGAAATACTCCCATTTAAAACCATGAAAAGAATCCTCAAATAAGCCAAAAATACGGCGATGGGGCTGAGCACGGAAAGACATATACCCCTTCTTATGCTTCCCCTCCTTAGTCGGAAGAGTGCATAAGAAAAGAAAAAGAAAAACAGGAACGGAAGCCGGAAGGTCGAGATACCGGCACACCAACTCAAACGACCGCACAGCGGCCCAGCTGTTCGGGTGAAGTTGAGACGGCGCCACGGAACACCGACTCAATAGATCCTGAACAAACGGCGAGAAGGGGAGTCGCACGCCGAGTCGAGTGAACATCGACTCATAAACCCACATCCAATCCGGAACGGTGGGGGAATGCAGATTCAAGTAACAAACGCGCTCGTCGGCATCCGGGAGGACAAGCTCATACCGCCCCTCCTCATCACCACCGCCACAGATGGCCCCCTGATCACGGAGCCGCTGAAGGTCGCCCTCCGTCATCCGCGACGGAACGCCCCATACATCACTAGTCACCCAACCATAACGATTGGGAACTCCCCTGGAAGGGGCTACTGGAGCTCTCACACCCTCATTTCTTCGCCGTTGCATACCTAAAACAGGGAGGAGCACCACCATCAGCCTGCTAACCCTAGACAGAAGCAAGACAGAAACCTACACACCGCTACCAAACCAACACGGTGGTACACCGCCACCACCGAATAAACACGGCAGTGCTCAACCCCTCCAAAAACTCAAAAAACTACCCCCACCCAAAGAAACTAGTCCAACGCAAAAACTAAAAATAGGCAATGTATGGCAAAAAACAGAGCAGCATTCACAAAATAACAGGAAAGAATAAGCGAAACGTGCTAACCTGGAAATGCAGAAAGAACACTTGAGAAAGCTCGAAAAGCAGAAGCAGCAAGCAAAAACCAGCAAGCAAAAACCAGAAAACGAAAGACCACAGAGAAAGGAGGAGACTTTCTGTGCAGCTAGAAATTCTTCAGAAGAGAATGGGAAAAGGAAAAAGAAAGGGAAACGAGCGAGGGAATTGAAATAAAAATCCAAAACGGTTTCAAAGAGAGGGGTGAAAAGACACAATTACCCCTAAAACGCAGTTAAAGCTAGTAGGGGCAGATGAGGGAAAGCGTCCCTTCACATTTAATGACCCTCCCTCGAAAAAAGAAGCTAATAAAGCCTCGAAGAACGCAACAGACACGGCAGAATCGGAGGAGTCACGTCAAACCAAAAAACGGTCAGACGGGCCTTCAGCGAAGCCAGAGCCGAGACACCGATCTCCCTTCAAAAACCAAACGAACTCCCGAGACAAACTGAAGCCCACAGTCAAGCATCGCACCTTTCAGCGACAGATCGACCTTGTTCGCTCCCCCGCTGCGGGGGCAACTGTTACGGATCCGGCCCACCGTCCCGGATCCAAGAATGAACCCGACACCGGTTCTCCGGGTCCGACCCGTTCCCCGCTTCTAGAAGGCCTGAAAACGGCACTCTCAGGATTCCTAACCGACTTTCGAATTCAAACGTCTCCCTTATCTTAGCCAGATAAGATAAGATAAGATATTCTCCATCACCTATAAATAGAGGACCCAGGTCCCTCCAGGTATTCATCCACTCCACACACTTTCTACCTCTCAGATCCATTCTGACTTGAGCGTCGGAGTGTCTTTGCAGGTACCTCCCCCCATCGCCCCAGTCAAGTGATCCGGCATCCGCCTCGACCCGCAAGTTCCCGATCCATCTCTCAACCCGTACCAGAGACATCTTGTACATATATATAGAGTATGAGTTTATCTTATCAAAAGTTTATCTTATTTTAAATTTAAATCTTATCTTATCAAAAGTTTATCTTATCTTAAATTCAAATTTTTTAAATACATTGTAGAATAACTAATTATTCATAATTGTTTATACACTAATTTATTCAAATTATTATCTCTTTCAACAATTATACAAAATAAATAAATTAAATTAAACTATAAAAAATTTATATTTCAATACTATAATCTAATAAATTTTTAAATTCAATAAAAAAATTTATTATATTAATTTTTAATTGAATTATTATTATTATTATTATTATTATTATTATTATTATTATTATTATTATTTGACTGATATATTAAATTGTTCTTATACTACTTGTATCCATCGATATTAAGTGGCGTTTTAGACACCAAATAAAATATTAAGTGGTCGATTAAATTTGCAGAAATATTTAGTAACCAAAGCAAAAATAATTCAAACTTTTCATATTTGACATTATTTAATTTTATTGAGCTACATTTATGATTTACTACCTACACGTCCTTCATTTTTTATTTTTGATCCACATTTAATTATAATTGATCATGTGAATCATTCTGTAACTGTAATAGAGATTTATTATATTCATTTATAATTAAAAATTTAAAACACACGAGTTCTTTATTTGAAATTTTTATTAAAAAAATAAAAAATTAGAATTTTAGTACTTTTATCGCATAAAATCTATTTTTATAAATATAATATTAAGTTAACAGATATTTTTGTAAGTGTTTACAAAATTTGCAAATATAAATAATTGTTTTTTCAAAAAAATTAGTTAAATCTTTTTATAAAATTAAATAACAAAATATTTTTATTTCATTAAATTAAAAGAGTATTTTAGTAAAAATAATAATATGGAATTAAAATGATTTGAAATTATTATTAACAGATTACAACTTTCTGAAACTTATACTTGTTTGTAACATTTATAAAGATACTTGTAACATTTATAAAATTATATAAACCACTGCAGACACTTTGTAATATTTATAAAACTATATAAACCGCACCAGCAGATTAATCCACTATTGGGGCGGAATTCGAAATGCGCGACACTTATTTAAACCGAGTGAACTTACTCGATCGACCCAAATCGGTTACTATTTTTGGTTATTATTTATGATATTTTGACCACAGAACATGTAACATTTAAGATTTAGCACTGGATTAGATTAATTAAGTTTAGGAAGTTTAATACAAAGCATGAACAGTAAAACTGAAAACGAAATAGCTCAATACTAGTGACACTGAAACTGACACTGATGCTGGTACTACACTACAATTTCAATAATGGAATTGGCCATTAATATTTACAATAACACAAGTCATGGTTACTCCCACCACAAACTCAGACATAGAATATCAATATCCGATCACGAAACCCATTCCGAACGTTTCATTTTATTTCTAATTTTCCACGGATCAAGTTGATATTTACAGATCTGATCACCGTCGATGTTGCCGACTCAGCTGAGGCGCCACGACGTTGCCGATCACACGGCGGCGACGTCCTCCAGATCGTCGAAGTTTGGATCCTTCGCATCGAGAACCTCCGGGCCAATCTCAACGTGCGAGTAGCCTTGGCCGCCGATCCACGTGAACTTTCCTCCGTGGCCTCCCTTCTTGGGCGACCCGCTGATTCCCGTCGCCGATTTCCGGTCTCTCCTCGCCTCCGAGGGCAGCTTCCCATTCGCCTTGTGGCTCTTTCCGGCGTCCTTCATTCTCACTGTTTTCCCTTTTCACACTTGAACACTGATCACCTGACCATTTTATTTATTTATATATGTGAAGGCGGTGAGGGTATTTTGGGGATTCCATGTAAAACGTTGATTTAGCATCCCGGTATTAAAGTCTATGGATGGATGCGTGTCAAACTGCGAATGGGGGACACTCTGCAATCGGATAAGCACAGAAGGGGAAGGCTGTATACGGTGAGGAACACCTTAGCTTATGGTGCGACCTGGCCTTTTTAGCCTGGCCCATGTGTCATTTTGTATCTGTGGCTGATGATTTATGATTGGGCCAATGGCCTGTGGGCCTGATGGAGAATGAGTTGTTGAAAAATGGAAACGGATTAAGCATTTTTGCTTAGGAAGAAAGTGACTCAAAATTGTGGTAAGGGGATTTCCATTACATAACAACCGACAAACGGTGAAAATTGAGGATAAAATTGATGAGTTTGGTATTTGGATTGTGAAATTGTGTTTCATTTGCAAAATAGTCTAACTTGAGATATTGTAAATGTATCCTATCAGGAATACTCGAATAACAAAGAATAAGTTGTGCTGATCTGTATACATAATTACTCAATGCATACGTATTTTTGGTAAGAAAAGATATAACCCTAATAATAAACATAACCAAGCCGAGATTTGATTCCGGAAAGCTAACAATTCCTAAAAATAAACAATACTGTTTATCTACAATGTCCAATAACTAATAATTAACAGCGTGATATGTGCTTAATATCCATCTAAACCTCGCATCACATGGAAAACCAAAAAGATAAAAGTTGCAACTAGAAAGTAGTATTAGTATTTGTAGAGTTTGGATTGAAGGTGCAAGTGAGGTTTCCACCACTGGTGAATCCCATGAGCTTCTTTGAAATCTCTTGAAGGAGTCAAATTCACTGTAACAGAAGCAGAAGGAATGAGGTGCAGTGGTTCAGATTCCTTCCCAAATGCACCCATCAACAGACACCCAAGGGAGTTTTGTGTGGCTAACCTCTCAATGCTCCCTGCACCAATCTCCTCCATTTTTTTTCTATGTTCAAAGTATCCAATATACTCAGAGCATATATGATCTGATGGATTCACAAACAAGCATGGAACCCAAGCAGAGAAAGCAGCAAAAGGATCAGATGACAAACTCTTCTTCTGCTTAGCTTTCACAGCAAGGGTGAGTCCAGCTGTTATCACACTGCCAGCAATTCTAAGCCCATGCTTCACTTTCTTATCCTTTATTCTCTCAATTGGAGCAGACACATATGGAGGGTTGAAAAGAAATGATTCAATGAAATTTCCACTCTTGGCCATGGTTTTCCCACAAAGCAATGACACTGCCGATCCTAAAGAGTGACCAGCCAACCAGATACCTGAATCACCAACAGTAGCTATCATGTTTCGAACAGCTTGGATAGCTATTTCATAGCGCGAAGTTTGATGAAGACCATTTCGCACAAAATGCATATCCAGCTCAATATCACGCGAAACTGAGTCTGCCTTCGTTATGGTTCCCCTGAAGGCAATGACATAGCTTGGACTTCTATGAAGAGTGTCATTGCAGTAAGTAGATGGGGGCTTGAACTCATAGATTGCACCAAAAATAGAGGAATCAACATCATCAACAAGTTTATGGAGTAACTGAAAGTTGAAGAAAACCCACCAAGGCGATGCTAGAGCATCTGTCCCTTCGCGTCGTTCTTGTCTATCCTTTTCTAGCACATAAACACCTTGGACCAAACTAGCAGCAACTGACTTTCGATGATTCGGATTATCCCTAATGTAATAAAAATCTCCTTGTCTATTAGCCAAAAAGAAAGTACTCCCCAGATTAAACATTTTGAATTCAGACTATATCTTTAGTCAACAAGTATTTTCAATATTGAAGAGAAAGATAGCAATGGAAACATCAATTTTCCTTATATATTGCTCTGAACATATACTGTAAAGCATAATCAAGGAAACTGATACACAGATTTATTAAGCATAAGAAGCATGGTGAATAAAGTAGTGATTGTCTGGAAGAACTTACCAGTCAACATGCGTTAGATATAAGGGTCCAGAGAGGTCAAAACTTTCCCTCTCAGAGGCCATTACAGTAACAGTAACACCCTAACTCCGCAGATGTCTTCCTTAGTTATTAGCATCTATGCAAAGAGGAAAGGTAAATGGATCAATTGTCAGTCATTACTATCGGTCTGTGAAATCTACCCTATAAACGATGAACCAGTACAGGTAAAAGGTTTCTCATGATGAATAATTTCAATTTTCAACAAAATAATAATAATAATAATTAATTTGCTCGCATTATTCTCAACACATTGCATATCAACAATTATTCAACTCACCGACAAAGTCAACTTGCAAAATGCAAAGTAGAGATCGAGTTACATTGCATCTGTAACAGTAAGAAAACCAAATTGCAGGGAGTGAATGGAAATAAGATTGATACGATACCTAAACAATAGAATGAGAATGAAGAGATGCAGAAGCTGAATGCTGAGGGGGGTGAGCTTAAAATGGAAGCGATGCAGTGTTGTTTAGTATTTAAGAATTATTGGTATTTGGTGACTGGTAATGGTGGTTGATTAGCCGTGGTACTCCGGTTGCTTTCCGATGCGACCCCTTAACCAATCATTTCCATTTTCCACCAAGTTGCTTCTACTATAATAAATTCATAATAAATAAATAAACCATCATATGTTTCCTTCTTTTTTTTTTTTTTTAAGGTTTATGTGTTAATGCGGTTTTTTTTTTTTTTTGGTTCGTTATCTATCGTGTGCAAATTTTAGGTAGCATTTGAAAGAAAGATGAGAATGAGAATTAGAGACTAGGAGATTGAGACTGAAATAAATTCTAATATTGTGTTTGGTATAAAGTGTATAAAACTGAATTATGTCTCAATGTCCTGTTTGGTTTGAGATAAAAGTAGAGACTAAAATGTTTGAAATTACTAAATGTTTTTATTAATTAAAAAATAAAATAAAAACCCTAAACCCACCTACCCCCTTCTCCTTTTTTCCTTCTCCTATATGCTTTCTGCTCGCTTTGCCTCTGCCTCTCCTTTTCTGCTCTCTCTTGGTGGCTCGCTCTCTTTCGCTTGCTTTGCTGTCATTCTTGCTTGCTCTACTGTCACCGTCGAGCTCCTCTGTCACTCTCGCTCACTCGGCCAAAACCATCAAGTTCTTTTGTCACTGCCTGCGAGATAGATGGAGCCAAACCCGCCATAGCCGATCTTGCACTTGGGGTCAAATCTATTGCGCCTCTGTTTTCTATGCTCGTCAATGGTCCTCTGTGCCGTCTCTGTTCTTTGTGCTCACTGCGCTGTCTCTATTCCAGTTTCATGCCGCCGTGCCACCTCTATGTCTCACTATTCTTCTCTTTTCTATTCTAAAATTGTTGTTTTTTATGAGATTGTTCTTGTTTTTGGTATTATTGTTGTTGTTGAATATGATTGATGAGATTGTTGTTGCTGCTGACACTATTGTTAGTGGTGGCAAAAGTGTGTTGGTAGAGTGAAAGATGAGGTGGGGTTGGGTGGTGGAGTAAGAGGTGGGATGAAGTTGAGGGTGAAGAATAAATTTGGAAAATAAAATTTTGAATGAGGACATATGAGGAAATAAAAAAGTTATTAAAGTTTCAGTTCCCTGTGTTCCCATTTTTTGGAGGTACTCAAATACTAAAATTTTGGAACGGTGACTGAAATTTTAGTACCAGCCTATAGGCCAACAAACATGATATTAAGTCTCAGTCCTTCAATCTCCGTCTCAATACCACAAAACAAATGCTATCTTAGGACACATGTTAAGATTATAAAAAATTTAAGTTTACAATTCATTTGTTTTGTATTCATTAAATGAAAATATTTAAAAATTTCCACTAGTGGTAAGCTTAGGGTACATGTTAGCTAAGTTTTTTTTTTTAATATGAGACAACACCTAAAAGAGTTACCTTAATTTCACTTTCCCTCCCATTCACAGTTAAAAACACAATCACAAACCCTTATCACTCTTACTCTCCCCAGAGCCGCAATCGCTGAGGACGCACCACCCACGCCATTATAGTGCTGCCGTTCAACCTTCCGCCACCACCCGCCGCAACACACACTTGTTTAGAAGCGGAAGAAGGTCACGCATCACACTAAGGAGGTCGCGCATCACGCCACCGAGGAGGCTGCCATAAGTCCGTTGTTGTTGCCGCGCCGAGGGTCGTGACGTGCATCACGCCACCAAAGAGATCGCCACATGCCACAATTGTTGCCTCACCGAATCTCGCGACGGAACGACTAGCGAGGAAGAAGGACGTCGTGCTCTGACTGCATCGCTCTTCTTCTTCATTTTGGATGATCCTTTATACTAATGTTTTTTCTCCTAAGTTTCGGATTTTTTCCCTTAAGTTTTGGATATTTCTTCTTTTTGGATTATTTTTTTGATAGTTTTAGATGTTTCTTGCTTAGTTTTTGGATGTTCTTTTTCAAATTTTTAGATGTTTTGTTTCGTTATGTTTTGTAACTTTTAAAATGGTTTTGGATATCTCATTTTTGTTAAGTTTTAGGTGTTTTTGTTTGTTACGTTTTAGATGTTTCTTTTTATTTTGGAATTTTGAAAATAAATTTTGAAATTTTTAAAATGATTTTTTATAGACATCAGGGCATAAAGCCCAAAAAGAAAGAAAATTATATAGAAACTATTCTAGAGAAAGCAGTTCCAATGAAGTCTATATGAAAACTTAACGAAATACATGAGAAAAATAGAGAAGAAAAAATGGGATCCCAACTGAAGTTCATGTCCTTGCCATGCCAATGTATCTGCAAAAGCATTCGCTTCTCGAAATTCATGAACGATGTTCCAATTGCTTATCCTACTACAATGATCTTTAATAGCCAAAACTAATGGTCTTGTAGAGTGTAACTCGATGGTTTCTTGAAGACAGAGACTTAATGCTACTTTGGAATCCACTTCCATACAAGCATTCATGTATCCAATGGTTAGAGTTAAGTCCAACCCCAACAGAATACCCAGAGCTCTACTAAAGTCACCTTATAGGTCTAGATTTGCACTATAACAAGCTAAAAACTTACCTTCATGATCTCTTAATATACATGCCTCTGCAGGTTACCTGGCCGTCTTTTGTAACAGAGCCATCAGAATTTAGCTTAATGAAAGGAGGGTTTGGGAGGATCCAATGAATTTATTTTTCAGCAAAGCACTCAGCACTTTTCTTTGCCCAAGTTATCTTCTCATGCACTAAGTTATACTATTTAGCTAAGTACACAGCCAAATCATGGATCTTACCTTCATCTACTGCATTGTCCCTCTCAAAAATATGCTTGTTGTAACGATACCAAAGAGAGCATAGGGTGCAAGTAAACAACAAGGGCCAAGAAATGCCTTGGTAATGGGATTGAAATGAAAAGTTCTTTAACAACCAGGGAAGGAGGGGTTGACTAAAGAATGTACCAGAACTCAATGAAGTATCAATGTTCTTCCACGTATTCTTTGCGAATCTACAGTCGCGAAGGACGTGGAGTAAAAAATCTGAAGAAGAACCACAAACGGACAAGTATCCTCTTGGGTCATGTGCCTGCGAGCTCGAACCTTATTTATCTAAACAGCTTCATTAGCAACTAGTCAAAGAAAGGTGTGCATCCTTTAGGAGGCTTTAACTTTTCAAATTCTCAAAAATAATTCAGTTTAGACACTACAAGAATATGGCTGATTAGCACCACAAAAAGAGTCATAAAATCATCGCTAATCTGACGCAAAATATAATCTGTGACAGATTAGCTACCACCTAGCAACTAATACTTTTCTCGCTAATTACAAGTCGCAGATCAGTGAGGCAAATTCAACAGTCGCTATTTCATCGGAAAGTTTTTTAGCTACCAAATAGATAGTCGCAAATCCATCACTAAAGTAAAAGCTAATTCCATAGAAGAAATAGACTAAACGGTAGTCACTAAATAGCGACAAACTCTACTGCAACAGACTCATCGCTAAATGCAAGCTAACTTCGTAGACAAAATAGAATGCTTAGTCGACGCTAATTAGTGAGAAATTTTTCCAAACCTAACTCGTCGCAAGTTATCCACTAATATGATCGCAAATCTGTCACATTTTGTAGCAAATCTATAGCTAATCTTTGAAAATCCTTAACCAAATTTGTAGGAATTTTGTCGCTAAACCAAAGCTATTCTAAATGAGAAAGTAGAGTTATGAAGTAGTCGCTAACTTGCTAAAAAATAATATGTAGTCAATTAGTTGCAATACTATCGCGAAATGTCATCGCGATTTTCTTTTAAACTAGTAACAAATCGATAAATATCTCATAAATATTTCAGTCGCAATAGTCTTTAATTTGTCACCATCATCAACAACGAGTATGTCGCTAATTTTTTCAGAATATTAATTAGTATACCAATTTTATCGCTATACTAAAATAAACCTCATATTTTTTATTTTATAGTAATTGAACTAAAAAAATATAACACGCCAACAAATAAAATTAGTTCATCAAAATTATACATATTTAAAAAAGTTCAAACCATGTTTAAAGAAATTAGGTATTAAAGCTTAACCTAATAATAATCAAGCCTTTGGGTTTGATTAAATGCTATTTTATTTATTCAATAGCTCTAAAAAATATGACTTAATCAGTAAACTAATAAAGAAAAAGATTTAGTTACAATATCATGTAAAAGTAAGTATTCACTAAATTCTTTAGAAATGCTTCAATCTGGCTGCACAAATGTGATCCTACTTCTATAAAATTCATTATACATTACACATCTCAATTCCTCATTGCACATTAAAAATTTTAAGAAAAGGAAAAATACAAACACCACCTAAGACTTGGCATATCAATTACACAAAGAACATGTCCACCAGTTCCACATTCAGTTTCACCAATATTGTCACTTATACTACGATCAAACTACAAAAATATCAAAGAAAAATAACATCAGTAAATAACATCTTAGAGAAAGGCTAATTAAAAAAAAGACTCCAAATGCATCTTAGAGCAATTAGGGATAAGTACTTTTTTCATCCCTAAGGTTTGAGGTCAAAATCAAAATCGTCCCCGACCTTTTTTTCTTATTAAAATCATCTTCAACGTTACAAAATGTTATAAAATCGTCATTTTCTACTTCAATTTTATTTTTTTACCAAATTACCCTTCATTATTAAAAAATTATAAAATAAAATAAATATAAAATAAATAAATAAAAAAGAAGAAAAGGGGGTGGGGAGAGAAAGAAAGGGGGGCCGCGAGAAAAAGGGGGGAGGAGAGGGGAGGAGGGGGGAGAGAAGGGGGACCGCCGCCCTGCCCTGCCACTTTGCCGTCCTGCCGCACCGCACTGCACCACCGCACCGCCGCCCTGCCGTCCTGCCGCACCGCATCACCACCGCACCACCGCTTTTTCTTCTTCTTCTTTTGTGAACTGAATTTTTTGTGAAATTTGTTGTGGAATATTTTTTGCTTGAATTTTCTGTTGATGATGATGATGATGACTATGAAGAGAGGGGCATGAGGAAGGGGGTGGGGGGTTACGGTGAGGGGGTGAGGGGGTGGGGGGTGAGGGGTTACGGGAGTGGGGTGAGGGATTGTTTTAATTTTTTTATTATTTTTATTATTTAATAAGGGTAATTTGGTAAAAAAATAAAATTGAAGTAGAAAAAGACGATTTTATAACGTTTTGTAACGTTAAGGATGATTTTAATAACAAAAAAAGGTCGGGGACGATTTTGATTTTGACCTCAAACTTTAGGGACTAAAAAAGTACTTATCCCGAGAAATTACCTACTACCAACAATGTTACGAAATTCATCATCCATAGCATATAGTTGTGGAAATCATATGTTAGGGGAAGCTCATGATTCTACATAACAAAAAAAAAGTATATACATATAGCAATAAGAAAATGCAGAAACATCAGGGTGCATTTGGTTTGCGTTTTCATTTTTTGTTTTTATTTTCAATATTTTCTGTTTTCTGGATTTTATGAAGGAAAAATGAAATCAGTGAAAACAATATAATCCTGTTTTCTGTTTTTACTTCCTGTTTTTACTTTTTTCTTCACAAAATTCAGAAAATAGAAAATGAAAACGCAAACCAAATGCACCCTTAGCTTCTTCACATGTTTTCAAGAACAAAAGAATAAATAACTAAATACAAAATAATCAAACAATGATAGATGGAAACTAGATGCCACGACAACCCATTACACTTACAATGTAACATATACAAATGGACAAGTTCAAACTCATTAAATTGTTATTTATGATTAGCAAACAGGATATTAGGAGTAGATTTGCATGCTTACCGTGTCATCTAAGGACTCAATAGCACTGTTGACCTCTTCAGAGCTGCTGTAAATCACAAATCCAGAGTCTCTTGATCTTCCACTTTCCCTATCATAGATTACCTTGGCCTCCAAAACGTTTCCTTGTTCACGAAACAAGTTCTCAAATGCTATGTGGTCAACACCCCATGCAAGATTACCAACATGAACACAGTTTTCGTTAAATCACCCCTAGAAGAAGATCTGAAACGGGAACCCTCATTTTCAAATTTTAACATAGATAACTTCACAGAATAAAAGATATAATAATAATAAAAAATATAAATAGTAAGATGTATTATCATCAAACAGAACACCACCAACTTACAAAGCCATCGAATTACTGTTTAGCAGCTTCAACTTCCACAATCGAAGACATGGTCACGAAACCAAAGATCCTACTTCTTCCATTCATCTTATCATAAATCATCTGCCAAAAGCAAACAACTTCATCTCGTGCACCCAACCAAAGAAAACAAAAACTTTGTACGCAATTCAATTTACTAACCATAGAATAACTAAATTTGTAGTACAGTTCACCTTACTTATCAATTCTTAGTATGAATAACTATAATACCTGAAGAAGATGACAGAGCAAACAGTGCAATATTGCTTATGCTTGAGGAGAGGGCTCAAAACATAGAAATTCTGAACCAGCTGAAAATGACATTTTCTGAGAAACACCAACTACTACACCAGTATTTGAAAGAAATTCTAGAAGGTATACTTCACGATCAAACTCTAGCCCTGGATCCAACTAAAATATTGAGTCCTAAATCAGCAAATTTAACTGATTCTAGAATAAAGGAATGGTTGAATATTGTTTATCTTAATAGTAAATATATCTAGCAAATATATTTAAGTTGATGAGGGTATCTTTCAAAAAACATAAGCAGAAAGAAATAGAACAGAGCAGCACAACTTCCTAACCAAGTGAATAGCAGCGATCAGAACAGCAGTGAAGATAAAGTAAATTAAAATCAAGAACAAAAACAATAGCAGGAGCAGGAGCAATCAGCCAACCACATTATATTGTCAGCTTCGATATCCATTGCTTTATTCTCCTCGATAATTTGTGGAGGGATACACTTTTCTCCTCCTCGCAAGTTAGTGACAGATTAGTGACAAAAAATATTTCTCACAAAAATTTGTCGCTAATCCATCAAATTCTTGCAGTTAGAGTCCTCAGAGGCGTTCAAGTTGATAGAGCATGCTGACTTAATGCTAAATTTACTGTTAGAATTAAGAAGCCACGCTACCTAATCAACTCCCAAGTTTGCTTCTGGAGCCTTCAAGGATGAGAAAATAGTGATCCAGTCCTTTCCTAAAACCTCCTTAATTTTACTTAAATCCCAATTGCCATTTGCTGCATATTTACTGACCATGTCGTTCAGCATATCCTCTGATATATCTGGTTGAGCAAAGTCTTCAAGTTTATTCACGTCGTAGATCTAATAATTTTTTCAAAATCGAGTGCTATCACCATTACCGATATGCCATACCAAATTTATTTCAAATTTAGGCCATACTTGAGCGATACCCTTCCAAGCATTTGAACAAGATTGGAACTTCTTGATGATGGGAATAATATTCTCCCTATATTATATTTTCTTCTGATTACCTTGACCCAAAGAGCATTCCTGTTTTGCACTAAGTTTCATGCTAATTTTATGAGATTAACATTGTTTACTACTCTAGCCAGTCTGAATCCCAAGCCGCCAAACTTTTTTGGCAAACACAGTTTCTCCCAACTAACTAAATGGATCTTCCTACCAGCATTGTTGCTGTCCCACACGAAATTTCTGCAGATTTGATCAATCTTATCACACACACTCAGTGACAATCTCATTGTTTGGGCCAAAGTGACCTTGCCTGCAAGATAAAGGTTTTGCGCGTCGAGATATCATTCTATCATGGATGAAAATGAAAATCTTCCTTTTTTGTACATTCATGCAGCAAGGAGACTCCCAAGTATTTATCCAAATTGGATGTTAGCCTCATCCCTAAAGCTCTACTCAATTCTAGCTTCCTTGCCAAATATATCTTGTCAGAGAAGAAGACACTTGATTTCTCTTAATTTATCTTTTGACTTGAACTCTAGCAGAATAAGTCCAAAATACCCTTTACTATCTCAACCTGATCTAGAAACGCTTTCCCAGATAATAATATATCATCTGCGAAGGAAAGCTGAGATAGTTCTGGACCACCTCTATTGAGGACAATTGGTTCCCAAAGTTTGTGATTTACTTCTACAGAGATGATCTGAGATAATCTCTCCACACATAATATAAATAGATAGGGGGACATGGGGTCTCCTTGTCTAATACCTCTAATTGGAAGGAAGGAACTAGATGGGACACCATTCCATGGGACTTTCATTTCTACTGACATGTGACATTTCACAATCAAATTAATCAATCTCTCTAGTAGACCAGCTTTGATGAGAGGATAAATTCCTAGTTTAATCTATCATATGCTTTCTCTCTAAGTCGATCTTGATCGCCATATATCCAACCTGTCCTTTCTTTGTCCTAATTGTGTGAATAACTTCCTAAGCAATTAGAATATTATACGTGCTCTGCCTCTCCAGAACAAAATTGCATTGAGATAGACTAATAAGCTTTGGCATAATTGTTTTGAGCCTGTGAAAAATGATTTTAGTGATCAACTTATACGTGACGTTGCATAATTAAGTCGGCTTAAAATGACTAAAAGATTCTGAATTGTCCTTTTTTGGACTAAGGGAGATGAAAGTGCTGTTGACTGCCTTGAATTTCTCATGATCTACGAATACTTTCTTCACCAACTTTGCCAAAGACCATTTAACCGAGTCCCAGTTACTCTGATAAAACATCGGAGGTAGGCGATCAGGTCCTTGAGCTTTCCAAGCACCCATTAGCAAAGAGTGATGAAAAAAATCACTTCATCAGTTACCATACTATCTAGTCGACTTTCCTCCTCAGTTAGTGGAGGAAACAAGCTAGGGGACTCCAACTTCTCATAAGGTATATCCTCTATATGTAAATTGTGAAAGTGTTGTGCCTCAAGATCTTTAAGTTATTGGGAATCATCTATCCAAACCCCTTCATTATTCTTTAACATAGTCACTTTATTCCTCCTCTTTTTAGAAGTCGCAATGCTATGAAAGTAGGAGGTATTTCCTCCTCCTTTTAGAACACTACTTCTAGTAAAACTCTTTCTGAATAAGCACTATCTCCAACTCCTTCCACAGAGAGGATTGCAAATTATCTAGGAAATGGTTTATCTCAAACCAAAGAGCAATAGGAATGCCATCCAATCTTGCAAACAATCGGTGTTTTCTTTTGAACAAGTTTCCAAATACGTCTTTGTTCCAATGCTTGCTACATCCATAAACTTTGAAATATTTTCATTCAATGGTCTATTTTTCTACCAGTTACTCTCCAGCAATTTCTTAAATTCCGCATATGTTTGCCAAGCTACAATAAATCTAAAAGGCCGAGAAGAATATTCGCCACTTGACTCAGCAAAATGAAAACGAATAGGAGCAGGTCAGACTTTAATTTTGGAAGGTGTTTCACTACTTCTTGATTAAATCTTGGGACCATGCATTGTTTGCAATATATCTATCTATAGTCTTCTTCTAGTTGATCCTCTTTGCCAAGTGAAAGGTTGGCCTTGAAACCCTATATCTTGCCACCCACATTCTAAGAGACAATCCGCAAAGTGTTATTAGTCTCTTGATAGCTGATAGTTACCCCCATGTATCTGCCATTGATAACACACTATTAAAGACACCGCCCACACACCACTCACCATGTAAGGAAACAGCAATTCTCATTAAGCCTTCCCACAGAGCATAATGTAACCCAAAATGAGGGAAACCATAAACCACCGTCAAATGCTAAATCTGATCTATACTATATGCTACCTTCAAGTGTACAAACTGTCTATGAGACTTAATAACATCAACCTTCCAGCTGTTAGAGTTCCATAGTATCCAGATACCTCTAGAAAAACCAACTCCTTCTTCAAGATGTTAGTTTGAAAACCCAAACCATCTTGCAAGATTACGTGCTTTTGCACCAGAGACATGCGTTTCAAGAAAGCAATCGAGGTTAGCATGGCATCTACAATACAACTCTCACAGCGAATTGGGAAAGTCCTTGCTTCCAACCCCTCCTGTAGTTCCATGTTAGAATATTCATCAAAACTCACTTAGAGAGAAAGGAATATGAGGCACTAGTCAATTTTGACCAAGACTGAAAGCTTTGATGGATTACGCTACCACCATACTCGACGAATCATCCTCAACAGGGGTCGGAATGCTAGTTGACGATGCAGCTACCCCTACCCCAGGCGCACTCGGGTTTGGCGGGTTTGCCATTGCGAGCTTTGACCCATTCCTCTGGCGAATCGCTTCCACTACTATAAGATCTTTCTGGGATGGCAAATGTGTTCAACCATACGGGATACCTCACTAAGCTAATGCACCGTCTCCCACCCAATTTCTTACATGTTTAAGCATTTCCAGCGTCATCCAATAGTCTTCTTGTTTTTTCTTCAAATCCTTTGTTTGATTGGATGTGATTACTTTCTTGCCTTTTTTTATTGCAGCCTCTGAACTTTAAGCACTTCCTTTCCTCACATTTATGCTATCATTCCTTACACTTTGACTTTTTGTCTGACTGACATGAGGTTGGATTTTACTAGCCGGGCCCATTTTTGGAGGAGATTGTTTCTTTCATCTTTTCGAGATATTGGCTTGAGGTTATTTGACCCCTCCATCCATTTTTGAACTTAGACATAATCTGAGACGTGAGCCTCCTCATTATCCATAATTTGAAAGCCCAATCCAGAGATATGAATCATTTTTTTCCTAGGTCAGTAGCATCCGTATTACGAGTCGGCCTTCGTTGGGTTTTTTCACTAACATATACAACCCAAACATACTAGAAGCTTTTCCTATCTTTGTATTATCTCTTGCTCCTAATTTTTTGCCGTTTGCATCCGTACTCTTTGCTGATTGGACATCTGAGTTTGAGGAGTTTGGAACCAAACCAGAATTATCTACTTCTTCCAGTTGAGGCGAAACAGTTGGGGATTTCTCAATCAACCTCGGTAACAACTGAATATCTTTTCCCTGATTTCCTTCCTAACAAGCTTCCAATCTATGGCCATACTTGCCATAGCCAAAGCACACCAAGTGCAATCCTTCGTATTCAACTCTAAAGTATCGATCCAACACCTGAATTGCTGATACCAACTTTTACCAGAGATCAATTTCGACACTCAAGCGCACAAACTTTTCCTAGAGTGGATGGAAGTGTTTTGGTCTATTTTTAGCATTGTACTAATTTTTTCTCCTGCTCTTCAGAATAATTTTTTAGTATATAATTCTACCAGAAGATCTGGAATTCTTACCCATCCTAGACGGTTAAAACAGAGGTCTCCAATGCTGTACTAAAAGATAGTGATATGCTAGTTGCCAAGGTCCTTCAATAAGTGCATGTTGATAATCTCCTTCATTCGTAAACTGAACCCAAAAAAAATCCTCTATGAGATCAATGATCTTCACCTCCCAATTTCAAGACCAAACTCACTCACCCAAGACTATATTGACCAGTAACCAAGACTTTTCCCGAGTAATTTAACAATTAGTGAACATTTACATGGTTTACACTAATCCTCAAAACTCTTCTAATGACACCTCCACTATAGGTTTTGGATCGAAGGGAGCCTAAGCTTCATAAGGCATATCCTTAGTCTCACATTGGTTATAGTCTTCAACCACCAATTGATAAATATCTTCCTGTGATAGCATTATTCCAGTACCATCCTGCAGTCCTTATACGAGCACGCCCCAGCGTGAACATCTGTTTCGTTCGCAACTACAGTTAACATATTCTCTTCAGTGAGCCTATCCATCACAACTTTCGTAGAGGTTATTTTCTCCACCTGCATGTTCACCTCATCCCTAGCCTTTGTGATTCAGTATCTACATCCGGCAAGGCTTCATGTCCATTTGATTTGGCTTTCTTGATGCTTCACAGTAACAGATCTTCCTCTTGTGGAGAGTGCTTCTTCGACGTAGTTGCCGGATCATGTCCCATTCTTTCTTTCTAAATAGAAAATAGAGAAGAAGCACATGGAGAGAATCAAGCCCAGGACCCACGACAGCAAAAGGAAAGCAGACCAAGTGCCAGGGGTAGCTGACCTCCCGCAACAATGGTGCAGCAGGACACAGCGCGACGGGGAGAGGCACCAACGCCTTGGACCCACGACAACAGAGACAGAGCAAGTGTACAGCGATGATGGGGGAGCAACGAAATTATTGCCCAGCAACGACGGAGTGATTGAAACTCCAACTATGGCGGCGCAGTAGAGCACAACAAAACAGGAGAGGAAGCAGAGCCCAGGTCTTGTGACGGCGAAGAGAAAGCCCGCAGATGCACATAGATGATGGAGAGTAGTAAAGGGCTGGTCCATCTGTGACGAAGCGGCTAAAACCCTACGATGACAGCAAGGCGGAACCCAGCAACAACAACACGACAAGTCCTAGAAGAGAGAGACGTTAAGTCGTTAATGATATTAGATGTTTTCTTTTAAATTTTAGATATTATTTTTCATTAGATTTTGAATTGGCATTCCCTTTAATAAAAAAAATTCAAAAGAAAAATTTACTAATTGGTTACCCCTTATTAGTTAGCTAGCGCCTAGCGGAATTAGTTAAACTCACTAAAAAATTAGAATAAAAGCTTTTTGTTGTGAAATAAAAGATATATATAATAGAGATGTATAAATAGAAGAATCTAGTATTAAAATAATTAGCTCAATAATAATTTTTATATATATATAATAATATTATATGTTGTAATGTATATATATAGACAAAGATAGAAAGAAGTATTAAAAATAAAGAGAGAGAGAATTGCATATGTTTATTATTACTATCTCAATATAATAAAGATGATTAATATTGCTATTAATATTATATGTAAAGAGTAATAGAAAAGAGAATTCAGAATACTAATAAAATAAAAGAAGAGAAAGAATTGTAGTAGAAATATAAAGAGAAGAGTATTTGATTGCAACATAAAGAGAGAAGTGATTTTATTATTACTTGCTTGTGTACGTATAATCACAAACCCATGCCCTATTTATACTTGTCCAACATTCTCCTTTTCAAACTTCATTAATATGAAGTCTACCATGGGGAAACAAAGCACCGCATATATTTAATATTGCACAGCCCAACGTTAACTTGATGGACATTCATACTTATCGTAACACTCCCCCTTAAATGTCCATTTAGGATTATTGCCTCGTTAAAACCTTACTAAAGAAAAATTCAGTGGGAAAAAACCTTAGTGAAGGAAAAAGAGTACAATATCCTTTAGTGATAGGGACTGCCTCATTAAAAACCTTGTCAAGAAAAACCCAATGGGAAAAAAACCTGACCAAGGGAAAAAGAGTACAGTCTCCCCTTCTTGTCGACATCAGTTGATGTCTCGAAATTGGCGCATCCCAATCTCATGTACCAATCTTTCAAAGGAGGATTTTGGGAGTGACTTCGTGAATAAATCTGCCAGATTGTCACTTGAACGGATCTGTTGGACATCAATTGTCCCTTGATTTTGAAGGTCATGAGTGAAGAAGAATTTGGGAGAAATATGCTTTGTTCTATCACCTTTGATGTATCCACCCTTAAGTTGAGCAATGCATGCTGTATTATCTTCAAACAGGACAGTTGGAGCTATCTTATGATCAATCAGTCCACATGATGACAGAATATATTGAATCAGACTTCTCAGCCAAAAACACTTGCGACTAGCTTCATGAATCGCCAGTATTTCAGCATGATTAGAGGAGGTTGCTGCTATCGTCTGTTTCGTGGACCTCCATGATATAGCTGTACCACCATATGTGAATAGGTATCCTATTTGAGACCTCCCTTTATGTGGATCAGACAGGTATCCGGCATCTGCATAGGCAACTAGTTGTGACTTGGATCCATAGGGATAAAACAATCCCATATCAACCGTCCCATGAAGATATCGAAAAATTTGTTTGATTCCACTCCAATGTCTTCTGGTTGGAGAGGAACTATATCTTGCTAGTAAATTCACAGCAAATGATATATCGGGTCGCATATTATTAGCAAGATACATTAGCGCTCCAATGGCACTAAGATATGGTACTTCCGGACCAAGGATATCTTCATTTTCTTCTTTAGGACGGAATTGATCCTTTTTCACATCCAAAGATCTTACGATCATTGGGGTACTTAATGGATGTGACTTATCCATATAAAATCTTTTCAAGATCTTTTCTGTGTATGTTGTTTGATGAATAAAGATCCCACTTTTTATATGCTCGATCTGTAGGCCGAGACAAAATTTAGTCTTTCCAAGATCTTTCATCTCAAACTCTTCTTTTAGAGTTTTTATAATTGTTGGAATCTCTTCAAGAGTCCCAATGATATTTAAATCATCAACGTACACAGCAATTATAATGAATCCAGATGCAGATTTCTTTATGAAAACACACGGGCAGATATCATCATTCTTGAATCCGTTTTTGGCCAGATACTCAGTAAGACGATTATACCACATTCGTCCAAACTGCTTTAGACCATATAAAGATCTTTACAATTTGACTGAGTATAACCCTTGCGAATATTCATTGGATGGTTTGGATATCTTTAGTCCTTCAGGGACTTTCATATAGATATCCCGATTTAATGAGCCGTACAAATAGGCTGTTACCACATCCATTAAATGCATATGAAATTTATGATATGCAGATAAACTGACCAAATAGCGCAATGTTATCGCATCCACTACAGGGGAATACGTTTCTTCATAATCTATATCAGGCCTTTGTGAAAAACCTTGTGCCACAAGTCGAGCTTTGTAGCACACAACTTCATTTTTCTCATTTCGTTTTCTCACAAATACCCACTTATATCCAACATGTTTTACATCTTCAGGTGTACGGACTACAGGTCCAAAGACTTCACGTTTTGTAAGTGAGTCTAATTCAGCCTTCATGGCTTATTTCCATTTTGGCCAATCATTCCTTTGTCGACATTCTTCGACTGATCTTGGCTCAAGATCCTTACTTTCATGCATGATATCTAATGCCACATTATATGCAAATATTTCATTGACAATTGTCTTATTTCGGTCCCATTTCTCTCCTGTAAAGACATAATTTATCGAGATCTTGTTATTTTCACAATTTTCAGGTACCTGAACGTCTTCTGGCGTTATATCAAAATTTTGGACAACTGCCGGTGTCTTTACTATGTCTTTTTCAATAGGAATCGTATTTACCTCTTTTCTCTTTCGAGGATTTTTATCTTTGGAACCGACAGGCCTGCCACGCTTCTGGCGTGTATTTGCTTCCGTGGTTATTTGTCCTACTGGGACATCAATTCGAATTGGTGCATTTTCCGTCCTGCCACGCTTCTGGCGTGAATTTGCTTCAGTGGCTACTTGTCCTATTGGGACGTCAATTCAAATTGAGGCATTTTCCGCTGGTATGTAAGATTTGGTTATCCTCTTTGTATCAGAAAATGCATCAGGCAATTCATTTGCTATTCTTTGCAAATGTATAATCTTTTGAACTTCCAGTTCACATTGCCCTAATCGAGGATTTAAATGCATCAATGATGATGCATTCCAATTAAGCTCCTTTTCAGGAAGCTTATTCTCTCCCCCTAATGTTGGAAATTTTGATTCATCAAAATGACAATCCGCAAACCGGGCTTTAAATACATCTCCAGTTTGTATCTCAAGATACCTCACTATAGAGGGAGAATCATATCCAACATATATTCCCAATTTTCTTTGGGGTCCCATTTTAGTGCGATTAGGTGGTGCAATAGGAACATATATCGCACACCCAAATATTCTTAAATGGGAAACATTTGGCTGCTGGCCAAAAGCTAATTGCATAGGAGAGAATTGATGATAACTCGTTGGCCTCAAACGAATAAGTGCTGCGGCATGTAAAATAGCATGCCCCCAAACCGAGGTTGGGAGATTTGTTCTCATAAGCAAGGGTCTAGCAATTAATTGGAGGCGCTTAATAAGTGATTCTGCTAACCCATTTTGCGTGTGAACATAAGCTACTGGATGTTCAACACTTATTCCATTAGCCATACAATAAGCATCAAAAGCTTGGGAAGTAAATTCACCAGCATTATCAAGACGAATTGCTTTAATTGAATTTTCTGGAAATTGTGCTTTTAATCGAATAATTTGAGCCAATAATCTCGCAAACGCCAGGTTGCGAGAAGATAATAAGCACACATGTGACCATCTCGAAGATGCGTCTATTAGGACCATAAAATATCTAAAAGATCCACATGGTGGATGAATAGGTCCACATATATCACCTTGAATCCTTTCCAGGAATTCAGGAGACTCAAATCTAATCTTTACTGGTGATGGCCTTAAAATTAACTTTCCTTGAGAACATGCAGCACAACAAAATTCACTAGTTTTAAGAATTTTCTGGTTCTTTAGTGAATGTCCATGAGAGTTTTCAATAATTCTTCTCATCATGGTTGTTCCCGGATGACCCAATCGGTCGTGCCAAGTTATGAATTCATTTGGGCTAATAAACTTCTGGTTTACAGTGGCATGTGATTCAATTGCACTAATCTTGGTATAATACAACCCAGATGAAAGTGAGGGTAATTTTTCTAATATAACTTTCTTATTTGAATCATGAGTTGTGATACATAAATACTCATGATTTCCCTCATTCATCGTCTCAACATGATATCTATTTCGGCGAATATCTTTGAAACTCAACAAGTTCCTCAGAGACTTGGTAGATAATAGTGCATTATTTATTATAAATTTTGTTCCTCCAGGAAACAAAATTATAGCTCTTCCGGAGCCTTCTATCACATTGCCTGAGCCAATAATAGTATTAACATATTCCTCTTTTGGCACAAGATGGGTAAAATATATATCACTTTTGAGAATAGTGTGCGAACTTGCACTATCCGCAAGGCATACATCTTCATTACATATCCTTGCCATTCTCTTCAAAAACAAATAATAATAAAATGAGTAGTATGCACAGATAAATTGAATACTTGATCAGAATTATTTTTTTAAGAAATACTGTACATAAAATAATGTCATATACTAAAATTTTATTTTAAAATTTGACACATTTAATAATTTCAAAATTCATAAACATTAATATTTCATTATTTATGTACATCACATTTGAAACTTAAATACATAGAAAATAAAACTTAACAATAAATTTTTTTTTACATTATTTATTTACATAGATACTTCACAATTTCACATATTAAACTATTCCATCATTGATCAAATGGCCAATATTTCCTTCAGGGTCCTCAAAGAAATCAGATCATAATGAGTGGTGGAATTTTCTGCATCATTTGAAAAGAAATTCGACTCTTTTCCCTTATCGTCCTTTTTCAAAGATGCCTGGTAAAGATCAACTAGGTGCCTTGGGGTACGACAGGTACGAGACCAATGGCTCTTTCCACCACAACGAAAACACTTATCCTCTGTTGATTTACTCTGCCCGATATTTCTTTCTCTATCCCACTTCTGGTGAGATCCTCTCTTTTAAACATAATTCTTTTTCCTTCCATAATTTTTCTTGTTATTAAAAGCTTGCCATTTACCTCTTCTGGGGTAACGATTTGCCGCATTTACTTCAGGAAATGGGGCGGCGCCAGCTGGGCGCGCTTCATGATTTTTCAATAATAACTCATTGTTGCGTTCGGCAACAAGAAAGCAAGAAATTAACTCAGAATATTTCTTAAACCCTTTCTCTCGATACTGCTGCTGCAGGAGCACATTCGAGGCATGGAAGGTTGAGAAAGTTTTCTCCAACATATCATGATCAGTTATTTTTTTCCCACACAATTTCAT
Source organism: Arachis ipaensis (assembly GCF_059453495.1). Taxonomy (NCBI): domain Eukaryota; kingdom Viridiplantae; phylum Streptophyta; class Magnoliopsida; order Fabales; family Fabaceae; genus Arachis; species Arachis ipaensis. The sequence goes on along the minus strand of NC_142440.1, from coordinate 17,530,967 downwards.
TCGTGAGGTGATTCGAAACATTGCAGAATTATATTCATTTATAGATTTAAAATCTTGTAAACGCAAATGCGTCCATTCATATCGGGCCTGAGGAAGTATCACCGTTTTCTGATGATTATACATTTCTTCAAGGTCTTTCCAAAGATCTGCAGGATCTTTTAATGTAAGATATTCATTTTTCAATCCTTCGTTAAGATGACGACGGAAAAATCATAGCTTTGGCTTTATCCTTCTGGGATGCATTATTTTCAGCCTTAATGGTATCTCCAAGATCCATTGAATCAAGATGGATTTTAGCATCTAGTATCCATGATAAATAATTGTTTCCAGATATATCAAGAGCATTGAATTCAAGATGAGAGAGCTTCGACATAATGAAAATTTGTTACCTGAGTCTTCCTAAAAATTTGATCAGAGTCTCGTGCTGATAACGTGTTGTGAAATAAAAGATATATATAATAGAGATGTATAAATAGAAGACTCTAGTATTAAAATAATTAGCTCAATAATAATTTATATATATATATATAATAATATTATATGTTGTAATGTGTATATATATACAAAGATAGAAAGAAGTATTAAAAATAAAGAGAGAGAGAATTGCATATGTTTATTATTACTATCTCAATATAATAAAGATGATTAATATTGCTATTAATATTATATGTAAATAGTAATAGAAAAGAGAATTCAGAATACTAATAAAATAAAAGAAGAGAAAGAATTGTAGTAGAAATATAAAGAGAAGAGTATTTGATTGCAACATAAAGAGAGAAGTGATTTTATTATTACTTGCTTGTGTACGTATAATCACAAACCCATGCCCTATTTATACTTGTCCAACATTCTCCTTTTCAAACTTCATTAATATGAAGTCTACCATAGGAAAACAAAGCACCGCATATATTTAATATTGCACAGCCCAACATTAAGTTAATGGACATTCATACTTATCGTAACACTTTTGATTTAAATATTGACTATTCGGTTCTTTTATGTTTTATCCCTTTATCCTTCTTCACGTATCCAAGTCCCAACCAAACTCCTCTTATCTTTTTTCCCCCTTTCAAAAGTCAATAAAAGTTAAAAACTAATAAAAAAGAATAGAATGTTAAACCACTTGCATTAATGAAATATAAAGTCACAATACAATTCATGGGAAATTTTAAGGACAATTCGAAGCCCAAAAGAACAAGTAAGAGATGTCTGAAAGAGTCAAGAACAAACTTGAAGAAGTACTATACTCGAACATATACATATACATATTATATACACATCCATACACATCTGACATCTACTTGGACCAAGCAACTGAATCAATTTCCGCTTGTGCACTTCGGTATAACTCAAGCCTCTTTCTGAGGGCACTTCTTCTTTCCATGACTGCAGGATCCTCATTCAGCAATGAAGACAGACGCTTAGGCTACATTAAAAAGAAAGTATTCATTTATGCAGCCTTTTTCATCAATGACTCAATGCTTAAATTTTTGAAACATACAAAACAAAATGAAAACCAAGCAAAATATAAAATATAACAATGGAAAAGAGATTTGTTCTCGCCTCAATCTTGCCTAGCTCGGTGAAGAAGTGATCAAGTAGGCTTCGTTTGGCTTCTCGCACTTGACAATGGACAATTGACTTGGGAATCAAATGCCGTAGAGTCGCACAAACCATGCCAACGTAGGACAAAACATTGCTCCCTGTTTATATACGGTGAGTTTCAGCAGTTAACTTCATTTTCAACAAACTGAAGATGGACATGTCATATTCACCAAGCAAAAACGAATTTTTTTGAGTCCAAGTCTAGAACTTACCGATTCGCCTCAGGTATGAATCATTATATCTATCAAAGATTGAGTGTGTAGGATTGCCACCCTTATCAATATCTTGAGGAAGCTTTCGAAAGAAATCAACAGTCAAATAGCCACACTCCATATCAACGAGCTGTAGTGTTGCTTTCTTGCTTTCATCCCTCATTTTTTCTAGGGAATCAATAGCTGCATTCCCCACCTCAGCGCGGAGACTAGGATATTGCTTCAAGTCCTGTGCCGAACCAACATATAAAGTCAGCTGAGAGATTTGAGTGGGAACCCCAGATGATTCAATGAATGGACAAAAGAAAGAGATACAGCTCTTAGTTTGGGAAGATTAATCAGCAAAAAAAAACAGCATCATAATTACTTGACCAAAAGAACTCCCTCAAAACTCCAAAAGTTTTTTAAACTGTTAAGTACCTATGCCAGAAATTACACCTTAAAAGCTAGCTATTAGGGTTTTTTTTTCTTTGGCCGGGGGGGAATCAATTTTGGGCACCCGATAATACTGAAGTCCCTAACAATAACCTCAATATCGAAGACAAGTATTTTAGTAATTATTGCAAGAAGAACCTTGTTGATAAATTAAACCTGGCAATATCATAGAACCAGCATGAAGTGCCAAACCTATTAAGCATAAATAAACAAAAGCAGCAAGAAATAAAGTAGAAGCATAAAAATTTTGCATTATCAAGAACATACCAGAGTCTCACTAATAGATTTGTGAACAAGGTCTTTTAAAAGGGAATGAACCTGGAAGCACACATTTAAATGGCAAATCAATAAATATGAAACAAGAGAAACAGAACATATGAAGACTTGCACATATAAACCAACCATCTTATCCGATCTCATACTTTCACCCATAAATGAAATCCCATTGCTACCAATACTTTTAATTGCTGACAATAATTATTTTTGCAGGAATGAATGAATGATTTCTTAGCAATGATAGAGAAACTAGTAATTCCAATATAAAAGTTTGAAAAATAATCTCACTGTAGTTCAAAACTGAAAGAGATACACATAACTGCAAATAATAAATGATAAAACAGGATTTATGTCACTTCCTCTGCATCAAACTGCAAAAGGACGAGAGTAATTGTGACCGGGGATGATGAGCATGCCACAATAATTTATATTATCACCATTCTCCATTTTATTCATACCGCGTCTACAGCTGCCTCAGCTGGTCCCTTGATAGTAATTAAAGAAGATTCAATGAGGCGACGGTATCCTTGTTCGGGAGCTATTAGATGAGGTTGATATCCATCAGCTTCCGTAATGAGTTTCTTTATATTTTCCATTGATAGCTGCTTATCAAACTGCAACCTTTTTAAAGCAGCAGGGAGCTGATTGTCAAAGACATTGTAAATTCTATCCCCTCCAGGCCGCCTATAACAGATTGACAAAATATTGAAGTTAGAGAAATGAACAGAACAAGGATAATAGCACAATGGAAGGAACAGAGCAGTGAAATATTAGAACAAACACAAAAATATAACACATACACGCCATCAAGATGCTCTTTAAATATTTGATCAAATGAGCGGCATATTTCCATGATTGCATACAACTTTCCCTGCATGCAATGTGCAATCAATTATTAGAGATTCTTCAAAATGGAGAGCTGAGGTTATACCATTTTCACATCACCGTAGATATCATAAATCAGCACATCAGAATCAATGGATGAACAGATGGAATGGAGATTTCACTCATTAACCACATAAAAAAAGTTAATCAAGAGAGTAAAAATATGTTTCTTCTTCAGAACTAGACATGTATAAATAACCAAAGATTATGTGTGAGCTAGGAGGAGCAAAATTACCCCGTCATCAGCTGCAATAGGCTTTCCCAAACGGCTCAATTCAGCTTCAAGTTCAGCAATGGTTTTACTAATAAGAGATTGAATGCCTGGAATTTTGGACTTGATCACTGCTTCCAAATGCTGAGATTTATCAAAGCAATGAGATTTGATCATTAGAAATCAATGAAACAGAAATTACTCAAAAATATAAGGTGCCAATTGATGTTCAGTAAGGTACCTTTGAAAGCACTTTTGCAAGATACTCAGAACCCATTCTGTGAGCAAGATGTTTGTATTCAGGGGTACTAGAAAAGTATTCACGTTCTCTACGCCTAGCAGCAATCATGTCAACATTCTTGTTAATATCTGCTTGTGATCTGTTGACAACACCAATCCAGGGATACTTCAACCTAAAAGCTCTGCCCTCCAGCATCTGAGGATAGGGAAACCGTCAAAAAAGTAAGGAATATCATCATATTCTTTTAGAAGATAAATGCACACAACTATTGCTGAGTGTGAGAAGTGCCATCCACCAGAAGGTTCCAATTCCATTTGAGCTATCAAGAATTACTGCTTTTGCACCTCAGACTCGGATAACCAATAGCTGAGTTTGGACAAAAGGAAATAAGTAGAAGGGAGGTCTTCAACTTCAAGATTTCAGTAATAACATGGTAGCACGAAACAATTTTGTGTAAATTTGTGAGTAGCTTTGATTTTTTTAATACTTTATAAAGAATTACATCATATCATTCCATGTTGCCCAATTAGAACAAAAAGTTGACCGACATACCTCAACAGCATCAGTACCCTTATCCATCAGATCAATCTTGGTCAACACACCAAATGTCCTTTCTCCTGAAAGGTTGGGGAAAATTTGAATTAGAACACAAAGAGTTTGTTTACTTCAAACTGTTCGAATCAAACATATAGTTCGAACGTTAGAATCTGGGTGAAATTGAAGAGAAAATACATTAAATGGAGGGAAAAAGAGGAGTAATTGAAGCCTAAAGAAAAGAAAATAAAATAATAAATTACCAGTGGGATCCACTTCACGGGAAATTTTGATTGCATCGGATGTTGCAAGATCTTGATTGGCTGGTGAAATAGCCAAAATTATACAGTTTGGCTGCAAAATAAAGTCAAATTCATTATATCGGACTGTTACCAGTTGTAGAAACTAGTAATCAATTAAAGCATGAAACTAGTTACTTCAGAATTCAGAATTCATATATATTTTTACAGGCATTTTCCTTGTCAATCAAATCGAATAGAAAGCCAACCTTCTCGATGTAAGAGCGAACCATATTCTCAATGTCTTGCACAATACTATCTGGTTGACCCTCTGTGTTTTCCAAAATCATCAGTTAGCATCTTGTTACCCACAGTTTCCATAACAATAAAAATCCCACAAGGACAATAAACTCATTACAATTCTGTTTTCTTACCTACAGCTACCTTTGTAAGGCCAGGAAGATCGATGAGTGTCAAGTTAACAACTGCAAAAGATTCAACAGCCCGACATGAATTTCAAATTCTAGCTTCTTGATGCACTACATAGGATAGTCTAAAGGAATCACGAACTAACTGAATAGGAAAATGAAACTAGAGACATACCATAGGGAGAATATATACTAAGATGAATTGGTACGCTTGAAATCTGTTTAGTTTTTCCAGTCTCCCTATCAGTTTCATCTTGAATCTCCTTCCTCACAGCAGCTACACGCATTTAAGATGATGAATTTCAATTCATCATAAAATAGACGCATGCAGAAACAGGTAAAACAAAATTGGAAGCAACAAGATATAAAGAATGAAGAAAAGTGATAGAAATTGAGGAAAATACCGAAATCAGTGAACCTCTTCCTGGGAAGATGAAGAAACTCAGCGTACTCTTTGCTTCCCTCTTCACCTTTGTGCAGCTGCAACACAAGCGGTCGCCGAGTAACGATCCCTGCAAAGCCGAAAATCACCTTGCAGCACTTCAGTTCCATAACATGACAGTTGCAACTAACTAACTAACTAACTAATGTAACTAGTAAGCAGCAAAAATTACCGGATCCTCTGGGTAAGAAATCCTTGCCAACAATGCTCTCTAAGACAGAGGACTTCCCGGAGCTCTGGCCACCGACGACCGCGATGGCGGGAAGAGAGTCCCAGAGAGTAGGGAGGGCAGTAGCTTCGCCGTAGTCACCTAAAGCGGTGCATGCTCTCTGTATTTTGTTCACCAAAGATATTAGGTTCTCCATTTACTTCAATTCTCAATTCTGTGGGTTATCAACTATACTGCGTGGTTTCAGTTCAGCTTCCAGAGAGGATGATGGATGCGTGCGTGTTATTGTAATAAAACAACGGTATATACTTAAGTCTCCAAGTCTTCAACTCGCGATATTTTCGTCTCACGAGTAATTTTGTGGACCGTTGGGGAGACTTTCACCTATCTTCAAAATTAGTGTTTTTCAGTTTTCACCCTTCATCTTTCTTAATCATTATGTAAGAAATGAGAAATCCAATCAAAATTTCCAAGAGATAACGCTGTTACTTTTAACCTTTTTAACAATACAATTGGACAATTGGCACCATGTATATATAAGTGACAAATGGCAGTTTGGATTGCGATGGATTTACGTTGCCCACTAAAATGCCATTTGCCATTTCACATAGTCGTTATAGAGATTTTTGTTTCTTTCTTCCCCCAAACTGAACTTCCAATTTTCGAATTCGAATGTTATCATGCGATGATTGTGAATTTGAATTGCCCACTTTTTAGGTGTGGGTGGTGTGGGGCTTGTATTTACTCCCACCTTGCTCACGCACCACTGTTTTCGTGTGTGTGGAAATTGAGATTCTCCGTCTCAATACCATATTTTCATCATATTTAACTATTTAATAATAAAAGTTGGTTTGCTAATAATTATAAACTAGAAGTCTAGAACTATAATAATTATTTAAAACGCTGCTCTATTTTTAAGTACAATTTTTTCAGCAATAATTCCCGTGGCTCGAACCTCGAAGCTATGGAGCTTTAGCACAGCAGGAATATTGACAGAATATACACAAACACGAGAGAACTAATGCAAAATTTGATATATTATTATTACCGCCAGTCTGACTAATTAGGTGAAATAACCTGTTAGTCATACTCTAAATGAAATATGTATTACTTTACAAAACAGGGCGCTGTCATGTTCAACATGAACATCAGACAGCCCAAGTACTATAATAACAATAACCTGTGATGTTGGGGAACCTATGGAACTTTAAAATTACAGCACTATAAAACCACTACTTATTTACCATTTAACTATGAATCAAAACAACAGAACCACTATACCACTTAAAAAATACTATGGAGAGAGTGAAAAATTACAAACTATGGAGAACTAAATTACAAGACCTATAGTGTGGTCGTGTTCACAAAAGAACATATTTGTCTAACGGCTATCAAAGCTAATCAGTAGTGTCTTTAGAATCTTCAGATCCATAGCCATAAGGGTTTTTGCTAGCCCAATTCCATTGGTCACGGCACATCTCCTCAACGCCGTATTTTGCCCTGCCAACAAGATAGATAAATTTGTAAGCCAAAAGCTTACACTAAACAGATCTGTCTATGTTCCCTAATTCTCCATAATAGTTGCAGACTTGAAGAAACAGATCTCGTATGTGAGAACGTTTCAGCACCCAAAAAGGAATGAAGAAAATTATTTGATGTAATTTCACATAGTATAGCCACATTAGCCAGGATACTCAGGAGGAGAATGCCTATCAAGCACAGCATATTAATGTTCACTCTAGGAAAAATTATTCCTCCAAATTTTGTCTCACCATTTTTTGAAACATCATCATATATCATATACAGATTGACTACAAATAGACATAATGGCAAAAGAAGAAAGAAAAATCGGCAAATAGGATAACATGTTTCACTAAGCTATTCGCAAGAAAGCAAACGAGCACTTACTTCCACTTAAGTTCTCTTTCTGCTTTCTCTGTTGATGCATAAACAATTTCAGCATCCCCAGCTCTTCGGCCAGCCATCACAAGTGGAATTTTCTGAAACAAATATATAATCATAGTTGAGTACCAATGTTACATCTGTATAACTACACTGAATTTACATGAATATCTCTCTGAAAAGTTCTAAACTCCCCATGAGAAAAAAGACTCAGGATTGCTATGCAAATAACACCAAGGTTGACAGCAAGAAGTATATAGCAAACAGATACCAGATCACCAGACCATAAATAGCAGTAAGTCTATTACCTTTCCAGAGGCTTTTTCAAAAGCTTTAACCATCTCCAGCACTGATGTCCCCTTTCCAGTGCCCAAGTTATAAACCTCACAGCCTGTATGCACACACCATAAATATCAATGCCCTATAATTTTAACACATTGCGACTTCCTTGAGAGTCCATCAAAACTTGAGCAAACTAGATGATATTTCAAATAATACCTATATTAGGTTCATCCAGTTTAAGCAATGCGGCAATGTGCCCGTCTGCTAAATCGACAACATGAATGTAATCACGAACCTGAGAAATACACAAGAGCCAACTTCGGTGACTAAATAAAAAAATAGATCTTCAAAACTGGAAATAATTTGCGCACCCAACAGAGATGGAGAGAACTTAACAACCAATGAGAACATACCCCAGTGCCGTCAACGGTATTATAATCAGTTCCAAAGACTGTTAGTGCAGGCCGCCTGCCAACTGCTACTTGCTGAACAAATGGCATCAGATTGTTTGGAATTCCACGAGGATCCTCCCCAATATGACCACTAGGATGTGCGCCCACTGGGTTGAAGTATCTCAACAATATTATTTTCCAGTCTTGCTCAGAATGGTAAACATCACGACAAATTTCTTCAATGGTAAGCTGAAAGACAGCAACTTAATCGTTTAAGACAGATAAGAAACGGATCACCCATATGAATATGACATTCATTTTACATGAGAACCAGCACTATGGCAACTACGTAGGGATCCATATCAAAACACCTTAGTTCGTCCATATGGATTCATTGCTGACAGAGGGAACTCTTCCGTACATGGAACCTCCTTTGGCCAACCATATACGGTGGCTGAAGATGAGAACACAAGCTGGAATCATTCAAATAAATAACAAATCAGTTAAATAAGCATAATTACAACTATGTATCATCATTTTAGAGGAGGGAAAAACTAGCAGCACAGAAGAAAAAAGCAACAGAAAAGTCACACGAGTGTTTGACAATGTTCTCAAAAATATTCCTCCACAGATGTAGTTTAAGTACTTAACTGAAATTTGAATATTATACAAGCAATATTCAGGAAATTCAATAGGCCATACAAATTATACTCCAAGCAGTAAGAAGGAACTAGAAACATAATGCATTACAGTATCTGACACTGTTGATAATATTCATTCCATGCAGATGAAGACTGTCAAGCAGGACCAAAAACAACGATGAATTTACCTTCTTGCATCCATGAGCAGCCATCACTTCCAACAGAGTGATTGTCCCAATCAAGTTGTTGTTATAATACAGTAACGGTTTCTGCACACTTTCACCTACTGCTTTCAGTCCAGCAAAATGTATCACAGCATCAAACCTACATAAAATGATAAAAAGATAAGAACGGTTATTTCAAAGATCAAGCACAACTATAACCGAACATTAAGCACCAACAAGGAGGGGCATATAAATTATAATTGTTATCACTGAAACTTGTGCCATAATCCTTACTTTGTGGAAGCAAATATTTGCTCAAGTGCAGCTCTGTCTCTGAGGTCAGTCTGCAGTGATTAAAACATAATGAAAACAAGTCAATCCCTATCAATAAAGTGATTTCAAATATGCTCAATAAGACACATAATCTCATGATTAAAAAGTGCTTAGCATGTATGTTTTAAGTTGTTTACCTAGTAATGACACATGCAAAGTAGAATCAAGCTACAGCCCTGATAACCAAACTTCATAAATAAGGAAACCACTAGTTTTTTAACGCCCAAAGAAAGTCTCGAGTTCCCAAGAAATCGTCACGATTGAGTTGAATTTTGGATTTAAAAAAGGCAAGACAGGTTACATCAACAAATGAATTATGAATTGTGAATTATGTACATAAAGATGTAACTTGTGGATCAAATTTGACACCATACATAGAAAGTACTACTAGAACAAGATTGGATCTAAAGAACATAATATACCAGCCGATTCGCCATCAAATCAAATAAATAGTACATCATGAACTTGTAAGTTGAGTTTGAAAATTGAAACCGAGAGCACCTAATCCGTTACTCTAAAAAACACAGCTAAACTTTACCCTGTCGGCGTCTTGTTTAGACGCAACAATGTCACAGAGAGAAAAAAAGAGTAAAAACAAAAACACAAAACTTTTGCTGTTTTCGGACCCACCGCAATCATAAAAACACAGCTCAAATCGAATCCAATGACAGAAATTAACAAAAATAAAATACTAAAACAGCAAGCACAAATCGGTAAAAGCTATATAAGGATTCTTCAAGAGAAAAATAAGCATATCTAAATTAAGTAGGACCGACCTGGTGAAAGATGAGGTTGCCAGCGAATTCACCGGCGAGCTCCTTGACTCTGTGGATGGCAACTTCGGAAGAATTATCCAAGTTATCAACAACGACGGTCCTGAAGCCGCCGAGAAGGAGCTGAAGGACGGTGTGGCTGCCGATGTAACCGGCACCGCCGGTAACGAGGACAGTTTTAGGAGCCATATTAGAGGTAGTTAAAGAGGAGTTGAGAGACGAAGAAGAGTGGGAAGAAAATGACTGAGTATTATTAGAAGGAAGGTTGTTATGAGAAGAACGAAAGGGATTTAAATAAGGGGAGGAAGGTGGAGTAGAAGAAGGGAAGTTGATGCTGACGCGAGAAGCCATGTTGTTTTTGGAAGTAAGTAAGGAAGCGAGAATTCTGTGACGCGAAAGAGATGGTTATAGTGGGAGAGGTTATGTAAAATTAATTTGGGAATGGGAATGCAAATTTTGATGCGAATATATTTATGGAGGGGGAAGAAGGAAGGGAGGGGGGGAAACAGATCAGCCACGTGGCTTTCCAGTATGTACGATTCCCGTGTCTTCGCTCTTTCCTTTCTGCGGCCACCTTTCTATTGCTGTCAATCTGTCCTTCATTCATTCATTCCCCTCTCTTCTTATTAGTAGTAGTTTTCTTTTCTTTTCTTTTCCTTTTCCTTTTGGTTTCTTTGGGAAACAGTTTTCATTGACTGATTGAGTCGTTAAAAAATTATAATTTGGTAGGACGGTTCCACACTTATGGTAGGCCTGTTTTGCTGGACTGGTCTATGGTGTTTTTTACTTTTCTTCTCCTTCATTGTTTATATTTTATTTTATTTTGTTTTTACTGTAAAACTTAGTTCCGGACTGTGTGTTTTTTACTCGCTGAAATTATAAGATGAGGAGTGTTAAGCGGCGTGTTTTGTAACCATCAATTGGTCATCAATAATATTTTTAATGGTATGGGATTATATTTAATGGTGAAAGATCATTTACTTTTTTTTTGATGATTAAATACTGGCCACAAAAGACAAAAATTGCTGGCTCCTAGACTTTCTCATATAAGATTATATATTGTAGATGCTTCGTATAAAAAGATGGTTCTTATATATGAGTTATCAGGATTTCTTAGATATAAATAAATTAATTATAATTTTAAGTGAAAGTAATTACAATCATCTATTTATGTCTTTTAAGTTTTAACACATTCATTATGTAAAATATAAGAGTATAAAAATAATTAATTTTTCTGTATTTTCAGAAATAAATAAAAAGATAAGCAATGGAAAAAATAAATAAAATATTATTTTAGTCTTTAATATTTGAACTAAATTTTAATTTTATCCATAATATTTAAAATATCATATTTTTGTCTCAAATATATTGATTTCATCTTTTTCTTAGTTTTTTTTGTCAAAATTAAATTTTTTTCAAAAATATTATTTTTTTTATTTTTTTTATTATTCTATTATTTTCACTCTCAAATCACTATAATCATCATCATAATTATTATAATTACGATTTTTATTGCTATTTATAAAAAAAAATCTAATAAAAAAAAGAATATTTTTGAAATAAAAAAATTTAATTTTGACCAAAAAATTAAAATAAGACGAAATAGAATATTTGAGACAAAAATAAAATATTTTAAATATTAGAGATAAAATTAATATTTGAATTTGTGAGTACTAATAATTGAAACAAAATATATTGATATTGTTTTTCTACTATTTGAAAACATAGATTTATTTTAAAAAGCCAAACACATTTCCTAAAGGGAAAATATGTAGTGTTTGATATACCTATTTTGGTTATCAAAAAATTTTAAATTGGACACTTTAGTCTCCAACTAAAATTAATTACTCGATTGGTCTCTAACAATTAATTTCGTAAGTCACTTGGGTCCTTTACTCCATTAACTTTAACGGAGGACAAAATAATCCCTGACAACTCTAACAAGGGACAAAATGGTCCCTGATCTTCTCTGTTCGGAAATGACACTGTTCTCTCCCAATTTCCATCATATCTCGCACAACACTAGCAGTTTAACACTGTAATTTCAAACTACACAATGCACACTCTATAAATTTAATGTTCACAAGAAAAAATCCTCAACTTGTTCTCAACCAATTCATACTCAGAAAACTAATGCCTATGTCTCTCAACTAGTTATCCTCTTCGATAGATCCCGTGAATCTAGACAGCAAGTCTAATTTGTTAAGACTCGTCGTCGTCGTTGTCATCTCCCTCTTCCTCTTCCCTATCATCTCCATGACCACATTGTCCACCACTCTGATCGCTTCCTTCAGCTTCTTCTCCGAACCAATGTTCAGTAATCGCTTTAGTTTCCATATGAGCGGCAACGGCGACATTGCTCATTGTACTGATAGCTTGGATGCGAGGTCGAAGCTGTCTGCCAACTTGGACTCTGGAAAAGAAGGAATGAAGTACTCGGTGTCTATTTCAAATGAGAATTTGCATATGATGTCGAAGGAGAATCTTCTCATGGTGTCCTAATGTCTAACAATCTATATTGCTTGCTGGAGAGTGGAGAAAGGCGTGCCCTTGGAATAGTTGTGGAACTTGGTCTTGAAGATGTCTTGGACGTGTTCGGGTTGGAGATGATGTTATCGAAGACGTGAAAGTGGATGCTTTTGGTGGGTGAAGTGCAGAGGAGGTGGATGTACCAATAACAAAGATTTAGGAAGTATGTGGTCCATGACATGTTGAGGTAGTGTGATACGTGTGACAATTACACCATAGCTTAATTTTGGAGCTAAAGAGGAGGAAGGAAAAGATGGAAAAGAAGAACGTGAAGGTGAAGAAGGAGAGTATGAATATTAAGATTATGCGAGATATGATAAAAATTGGGGAAGAACAGTGTCGTTTTTGAAAAAAGGGGTCAGAGATCATTTTGTCCCTTGTTAGAGTTGTCAGGGACCATTTTGTCCCCCTGTTAGAGTTGTTAGGGACTATTTTGTCTTCCGTTAGAATTAACGGAATAAAGGACCTAAGTGACTGACGGAATTAATTGTTAGAGACCAATCGAGTAATTAATTTTAGTTGGAGACTAAAGTATCCAATTTAAAATTCTTTGAGGACCAAAATGGATATATACTCTTATTTCAATGATAATACATGAGATCAAGTTATTTTAATAATTAAATTTAATCAAATTGATTTAATAACTTAAAAAATAATAGCTAAGAATTTTAATTGAAGAATGAGGACGAGAAAAAGAGATGTGATATAAGACAGGAAAAAAAATAATTGGATTTAATTTAAAAAATAATTTATCGTCTAATATTTTATGTATGTAGTAATTTATTAATAAATTTGTGATAAATTAATTTTTAATTTATCAAATTAAAAGATATAATAAATAACAAAAAAAAATCTAATATTTTTTAATTATTTTTCTTATGATTATAGATTGGGATAATACTCCAATTATAATATTAGCTTAGAAATGTACAATACAGAAAAATGTTGGCAAGTATAAGAGAAATCATTATTAATGATTTGCCAAAACGTGATTTACGATTTCCGTACAAATTAAATCAGCCTTCAATATGCATAATCGTTGGTAATGGTTTTTGTTTATTAAAGGGAAAAAAAAAAAGAAAATTCAAATATATGAAATCAAGAGTCATGATTTTAAATTAAAAAAAAAAACACCCGTCAAGATTTTCTATTTTTCATAACAAATCTCATATTTGCGAAATTTAACCGAAAACCTCAATATTTTAATAAATTTCACTTATATTTCCGATATTTAGGATTAATTTTGATAAATTTATAAGTAATTTTTTTTTAAATTTTAACTTATGAAAAATTATAATATTAATGTTTAGTATAATATTTAAAAAGTTTAATTACTCTATCGGTCTTTATAATTTGAGATAATATTCAATTTGGTCCCTCAACTTATATACGAACCTTAATTTAGTTCTTGAAGTTTCAATTGCCTCTGTTTAGCTCTCAAACATTGCGAATGTGACTTATTTTAGTCCTAAGAATAATTTTCGACGCACAAACATAACAGAACGCTGACATAGACAGTCGAATGCCATGTTGAACTCTATAAAACAACGTTATTTTTATTTTGGAAATCAAATATCTCAAAAAAAACATCGTAAGTGGTATTTCTTGAAACTTTTCCTCCTAAAATAAGTGATTTGACGTTGTTTTTGAGCTATTTGTGTGCCAAAATTAAAACAGCGGCATTTTACAAGTTCCAGCATGGTATTGGGTTGTCCATATCAATGTTTCATTAACGTTTTTATGCTAGAAATTTTCCTAGGGACTAATGTAAGTCATGTTTGCAAAGTTTGAAGACTAAAGAAAATCAATTAAAATTTCAATGACTAAATTGAGTCTCGTGTGCAAATTTAGGGATGAACTTGAGTATTAACTCTTATAATTTTAACAAAATTTTAATTAGGTCCTATATTTTTTTTTCTCTTTAATTAGGTCCCTATACTATATCAGATTTTGTAACTAAGTCTTTAACATGACAAAAATATTAAAATTAACAGAATATTCTATTAAACTATATAAGATATTTAATCAAGTATTACGGATATTCGTTTTGTTTAACGGAATATTCCGTTAATTTCAACATTTTTGTTTATAAAATCTGATATGGTATAAGAACTCAATTAAAAAAAAGTATAGATACTTAATTGAAAATTCAGTGAAATAATAGAGACCGACAGAATAATTAAACCATTTAAAAACTAACTTATAATTTTTTTTAAAGTTACTTTTTTATGAAAAAATTAAAAATGGTCATTTTTTCTATAATAAAAAACTATTTATAATTTTTTATAAATAATTTATAATTAAAACATTAAACATAAAATTATTTATTTATGTTAGAGATATAACCATTAATGTTGTCTTCTTCTATCGATTTAAAATTTTAAAATGAATGGTTTCATGATATGGTATTATAGTTTTATGTTCAAAAGGTCAAAAATTTTATTCTTGATAAATTCTAAAAATAAAAAAATTAGCCAAAAAAGACTCTCAATTAAAAAAAATATTAAAAATATAACCATTAATATTTAATATTATCTTTTACTATCAGTTTAAATTTTTAAAATAAATAATTTTATGATTATTTATATATTATTTTTAAATTGTTTACACTGACCCTTTAAAAGTTTGGCCTCAAGTTGTGCGCTCTTTTTTATTATTATTATAGTATTTATATGATATTTATAATGTTTATATATTATTTAAAAATACTATGTGATATAAGTAGTATTTGTTTTTAGAGATTAAAATTAAAGAATTGAGATTTAGTATTATATTAAATAATTTAAAATTAAAATTTTAATTTCAAAATATAAAATTTTAGATTTTTTAATACTTCTAAAAGATAAAAATATAAAAGATTAAAATTTTATAAAATAAAAATTAAAACTCTAATAATATTTTTTTTTAAAAAAAATTTCATTTAATTTTTAAAATTTTAAATTTATTTTATAATTTTTATATTTATTTTAAACTAAATATAATATTAAAATATAACTCATTTTATACTAAACTTAATACAAAAATTTAAATTAATCTCAATTTCTTGGTGCTTATTTTCTAATCTGAAACTCATTTTCAAATATCTTACCGTATAGGGCTAAAATGACACTTCACAGATATTAAGACGTAAATATATAGCTGGTTAAAAAATGTCTGAAGTTGGGTGAGAACGATTTTGTTAGTCAATAATTCAATTACTATTGCTAATTAAAAGACAAACATTGAGCTATGCTTCCTTGTTTGTTCTATAAACTTTTGAGAAAAGGATGAAGACTTTGACAAGTGATGGCGATGAGAATGCATGGAGTCAAAGTCGGGAAGCTCCCAGAATCTCATCATAGTGCGTTCGTTAGTGTCTCTTTTATACTTTATATTTAAAAAATTAATAATTAATTTTTAATATATATTTTATATTTTAATATATATTTTAAATTAATTATTAATTTAATAACATATTTTTAATGTATATAAAATATAATTGATTTATTTATTTATTTACTATAATTTCATTTTCATTATATTTTTTTTTATTTCATTCATTTTTTTGTCTTTCTCTTTAAAAAATAATTATTTGTACTTATAAACTTTGTAAATGTTGACAAAAGTACCTATCAAATAAAAAAAATTGTTATACCCACAAGCTCTAGAGGCACAAAATCAACTATTGATGCATCAATACATTTATTTATCATTTTCTTTAGTTTTATAGAAAATATTTTATTTATATTATAAAAAATAATAAATAAATGTATTGATGTATCAATGGTTGATTTTATGCCTCTGGAGCTTGTACTTGTTCTCCAAATTATCGATTTTGTTCTTGAACTGTTGTTATGTAGGACATTTTGTTAATTATTTAATTTTGACCTCACTGTGGGACTAAATTGATGCTAAATGAAAACGTTTTGGATTCAAATAGAACACTTTAAACCTTAAGGACCAAAACAGAATTACGCCCAAACCTAGGGGACCAATTTAGTACTTTACCCTAAATTATATATAACAAAAGTACTCAAATTTTAAATTTTTGTTAATTTTTTAATAAAATTCTCAAATTGCCAAATTTTACTTTCAACTTCAACTCCATCTCTCTCTCTCAGGCTTCTTCTCCATATCCATATCCTAAATATTTACAATCTTTCATTGAAAATAAACTCAATGCAGATTTTGATTCAACAAAAAATTTAGCACCATATTCAACAAATACAACAGATCTAGATATATTACTTCTAAAGTATTCTCAATTTCACATAATCATTAACACTCCAACAAACTAACAACTAAGACACAAACATTCTAGATCTGTAATTAGAAGAAGATAGTAGTGCGTAACGCACAACCAATAACGACGCCATCGCAAAGGAAAAGGTGCTTGAATCGGCAGAAGAGGAGGGGGTGACGCGACCACCACCAAAGCCACCGAATTGAAACTTGAACATGGTGGTCTTGGGAGACATAGATGAGCTCAAGGCGGAAGTCGTTGTCGATTTTATTTTGTGGTTGTTGATGATCTTGAGATGGTCTTTCTTGCCGTGGAAGGAGCACTAGAATTTGTAGTTTTTGTGGAAAGAGCAGAGGGGTGGAAGTGGTGGGTGGTGTCGGGAGCAGGAAAAAAAAGCATCTGAGCGTTGGCGAGGTGGAGGAGGAGGTGATCTCACTGGTTACAGATATTGTCGTTTTGGAAGCTAAAGAAAAGGGAGAGCTAGTCGAGGAGGTCCATGTCGGGATGCCATCGGGGAAGGAGGTGGAGATTGCTGACAGAGCGTAGGGCTAAAATGGAGGCGATGACCTCCAGGTAGCAGAGAAAAGGGTGTTGATCGCAGTGGTTGTTGTTGCTGTTAGAGATGGGGATGATGTTGTAGGTTTCGTAGCTTTGAGTCATGTTACTATGACAACAAGCTAATTAAGCATTATTGAGAATAAAAAATGGGATCTCTATGGCAATAAGCTAATTAAGTATTATTGGTGTAACGACCCAACTCCCAGTACGTCATGATCATATTAGAAATAAAGGTTACTAACTTATTTACCTTATAACTTTAATATAGCATATAAGCTTGTGTCGTTGTTAAAATTCGTGGACAGATTTCAAGTAATATTATATATATACATATATATTTAAAAGAGAAATTTTATTGAAAAGACAATGTAGTCCATACGAAGCAATTAACAGTATACTACCAAAAAAATGAATACATAATTACAATCCACACACATAGGTATATATGTATATTATAGAGTACAGTTATCCACAAATTCATTAACCAAATTCAGGTACATTACAATCCTTCATAATAGATACATAATACATACATATATGTACATCTGGCATCCCAGGGCCTGACCCATCTAAAAAGTCTCTAAGCTGGCGCACACACACATATATATGTATATGTATATTATAGAGTATAATTATCCACAAACTCGTTAACCAAATTTAGGGACATTACACCCCTTCATAATAGATACATAATACATACATATATGTACATCTGGCATCCCAGGGTCTAACCTATCCAAAAAGCCTCTAAACTGGTACCCAAGCTAATCTAGCCGTCTAGGTATCTCTAGCCCCTCCTATACTCTAACCATCAAAAGTGTGGTGCTATCATGGTCTGACTCCAACACACACACACACGCACACACAAACACACATTACAAAGTAGGACTAACTCTTTTAAGCTCCTCAAGTCGTGCCTAACCGGATGCCATGAAAAGTGTGGTGCCGTCATAGTCTGACTCCAAGATTGCACTCACTATTGGACAGGTCTGTAGGTGACTCGCCCGCTAGCTGTACTTCTCCCTCAGCCCATCCAGTGTCCTCCTCTGAATCCTCCTCCTCCTCCTCTAGGGATCTCCTTACTAGCAGAGTTGTCAACGTCCCCATTCACATGGATAGGTCCATTAGCATAGGCTGGCGCGAGGGCCTCACCTAGTTGTCCATATTGGGCGACTAACTGATCTACGGAAGAAAGTCGAGGCTATGGCTCCGGAGTTGTAGCTATTTCAGGTGGAGGCTCAGGGATATGCACACTGTCTAGGTCGGACTCAGGTGAAACCTCATACTGGATGAGCATGAAACGCGTCTACAGGTCCGTCCAGATATAACCATGATAAATAAAAGTCGTACGACATATCTGGGTCAAAATCAGAACTATCTAGCAGGTGCAAGAATAGTATGTTACATAGTATCTAAAATCTAACACAAGGTATCACATAGATAAAATAACTCTCAAAAATAGAATCTTCGTAAATGAATGGCTCGTACATCTTATAAAACATGACACATGTCTCTATCTGTGGAGAAAAAGAGGATAAGGGCTGAGAAGTTGGGATTTTCAGCAAGGATTTCACATAATAGTATTCTTTTTACCTTCTTTGAGATTAATAATTTATTTCTTCTAGTTCTAATAAAACGCTCCATTCTAGACATATTATAGAACATCACAAAATCTCAAATAAACAAAGGCAAATATAAACACACACATATCAGTATCATCGAAGAAGTTATGCAGCAAACAAATATGATGCATCTCTATTTCTATGCAGACTATTAGCTCATGTGTTAGTTGATTTCCCGTAGCCCCACAACATTTTCAAGATTGGCATTACGTAACGCCATCCTCATAGAGAAACTATCCTTACGGTTTCAAGTGGAAAATGCGTATCACTATATCGGGTCTCAAGTGGGCATTACATACCGCTGTCCCCACTGAGTCTCATGCACAATATCTCAAGTGAGCGTTACGTTTCGTCTTCCTCACAAAATTGTGCTCAAAATCAAATTCTTTAATTTAATTTGTTTTATTTTTCTCAATCATTTATTTCAATATCTATTTCTCAAACCTTAAAGCTTATTCCCTTAAACTTTAAACTTTAATTTCTTAAACCCTAAATCCTTAAACCTCAAACCTTAATTTTTTAAACCTTAAACTTTAATTCTTTAAACCCTAAACCTTAAATTTAGACTCTAAACCTTAAATCTTAGACCTTAATTTTTTAAACTTAAACTTTTATTTCTTAACACTTTTTTTAAACGTTTTCCTTAACTTTTAATCACTCATTCTTCCGGCTTTAACCTTCAGTTCTACCTCATGAACAACATTAAAATAAACTTAAATCAACCTTTTTCAGGGACATCTAAGACTCGACTAAAACATTCTTGAGAAATACTAATTTTTTAGACTTATATTATATATATAACAACTAATCAACCTCAAACAATTACTTAAACATAAGTTTTCAGTCATCAAACAACAAATTCATAAATTACACATCCAAGATACAATTCACACAAGTTAATTTAATTAAACCTTTATCTTTTTTTAAGTTTAAAATCGGTTTCCTTTTTGGAACTTCTAACACCCGTTTCTTACCTAGTTTTTCAATCAAAACAATAAAAAAAATTCAAGTTTTCTTCATACATTACTTCAGAACCAAAACTATTAAGGAGAAAGGAAAAAAAAAGTAATAATCCTACCTCAATTTCCTCCAAAGAAATTGGTATAAAATTAAAGAAGAGGAAGAGAGAAACACTTTAATCGATTTAAAATTTTAGTGACGATTTTGGTTGTGATGTTAACCGAACATCAAGTTGGGAATCATGGAAGTTTTGTCATAGACATTCTATTCTTTTTCTTTTCTTAACTACTTTCATAAAGAAGGTGATTTCTTTAAGGAGGATGTGGCTTTTACTATAAAGTCGTGGCACTTAAATGGGAGTTATAAGGATAGTTTTATTATTAAAATATTATTTGGTCGATAATTACTAAAGCTACATATATTATATCACATGTATTTATTTTATTAGAGTAAATATGATTTACTAATATATTTAATACTAGAAATATAATTATCTCGGTCATGAATGATTTATTAGAGTGCCTTAGCATAGTTAAGTTCATCGGAAAGTATCGACCTTAATTCGTACTGGTAGATTTTAGACTCAATTATTATATTAATAAACTTATCTCAGTTTGTACTAAACTAGGTAAAATAATCATATAATAATAATATTATATTATTATTAGTTGAGATGCCTCTTCCACTGTACTTTCAGTAAAAAGTTGTTTCGACGCAAAATTGGACTGTTACAATTGGGAATCAAGAATGGGGTATATCAGAGAGAGAGAGAGAGAGAGAGAGAGAGAGAGAGAGAGAGAGAGAGAGAGAGAGAGAGAGAGAGAGAGAGAGAGAGAGAGAGAGAGAGAGAGAGAGAGAGAGAGAGAGAGAGAGAGAGAGAGAGAGAGAGAGAGAGAGAGGGGGTAATTTGAAAATTTTATTAAAAAGTCAACAAAAAAATTAGGATTTAAATACTTTTATCACACGGAATCCATCTTTCGTGGGTACAACATTAATTTTTCTAAAACTATGTAAATCGAATCAATATAATTTGATTTACCTTAATTTCATATAAATCGAAGCAATATAATTTGATTTACATTGATTTCATGTAACTCGAAGCAACATAATTCGATTTACCTTGGACTCGTGTAAATCGAATTCATATGAGTCGATTTAGTAGGAATTCATATAAATTGAATCCATATGATTCGATTTAGTAAGATGTCCGTTACATGTATTAAATCAAAATAGCTTGTTTCAATTTAAAGAAATTGGTATCCCATGGTAAATCGAATCATTATACATGCATGAATTTTTATTAAATTGAATTCACTTATTTCAATTTACTAAAGAATTTTTTCTATATAAATATGGTCAGAATGTATAGTGTTTAATAGAGTGGAATTCACAATGCGAGCGGGGATAAAATTTACTAATAAGAATCCATTGAGTGTCTTTATCAGATCTTCTACGAGCTTCGTTAATTTTCAGAATATCATACTACGGAAATTGGGACTACATAGAATAAAACGGGTAGAGAAATTATTTTATAGAATTTCAATTTCTGTTGTTCATGATGGAATGAAGTACGACTCATTTGTGATAGAAAGTGACGAGGATTTGCAAGTTTTATTTCACTATCGTCACCAATTTCTCAAGGTGAGAACCCATGAACTATGGCCAAGTTTGGGAATGTGGTCTCTAGTTCAAGAGGATCGAACCAGAATCATCGATCAGTACCAATGGTAGCAATCTCTAGTTCAACCCCTATTGTTGCATCATCATCTCTGCTTGTGATGAGCGGATAATTTATACCCTTTTTGGCATTATTTTTACATAGTTTTTAGTATGTTTTAGTTAGTTTTTATTATATTTTTATTAGTTTTTATTCAAAAATCACATTTCTGGACTTTACTATGAGTTTGTGTATTTTTTTGTGATTTCAGGTATTTTCTGGCTGAAATTGAGGGACCTGAGCAAAAATTTGATTCAGAGGCTGAAAAAGGACTGTGGATGCTGTTGGATTCTGACCTCCCTACACTCGAAGTGGATTTTCTGGAGTTATAGAAGCTCAATTGGTGCGCTCTTAATTGCGTTAGAAAGTAGACATCTTGGACTTTCCAGCAATATATAATAGTTCATAATTTGCCCGAGATTTGATGGCCCAAACCAGCGTTCAAAGTCAGCCTAAAAATTCTGGCGTAAAACGCCCAAACTGGCACCAAAGCTGGCGTTTAACTCCAGGAACAGCCTAAGCATGAAAAAGCTTCAATGCTCAGTCCAAGCACACAACAAGTGGGCCCAGAAGTAGATTTTTGCACTATCTGCACTTAGTTACTCATTTTCTGTAAACCCTAGTTACTAGTTTAGTATAAAAACTACTTTTAGTGATTTATTTCAGATCCTTGATCAGTTTTATGCTATCATAGATCATTTTGTACACGTTTGGAGGCTAGCCATTCGGCCATGCCTAGACCTTTTTCACTTATATATTTTCTACGGTGGAGTTTCTACACCCTATAGATTAAGGTGTGGAGCTCTGCTGTTCTTCATGAATTAATGCAACTACTACTGTTTTTCTATTCAATTCACGCCTACTTCTCCAAGATATAATCTCGTACTTAATTCAGTTAAGTCAGAATGAAGGGGTGACCCGTGACAATCACCCAATCTTTGTTACTCGCTTAGCCAAGATCGCGTGCCTGACAACCACAAAGCGGTCTACATGATGTTCAACGTAGTCATTGGACGACAGCTGGAGTATATTCTCTTGGGTTTCTAATCTAAAATTAGAACCTTCGTGGTATAGGCTAGAACCATTGGCAGCATATCTGGGATCCGAAAAGTCTAAACCTTGTCTGTGGTATTCCGAGTAGGATCTGGGAAGGGATGACTGTAAAGAGCTTCAAACCTGCGAATGTTGGGCGCAGTGATAGTGTGCAAAAGGACAATGGTCCTATTCTGGCGCTAGCGGGAACCGACAGATGATTAGCCGTGCGGTGACAGCGCATATGGATTTGTTTTCATCCGAGAGGATCCTACAGCTTGCCATGGAAGGAGGTAACGCATGATTAGAAGAAGGCAGTAGGAAAGCAGAAGTTCAGAAGCAACAAAGCATCTCTAGACGCTTATCTGAAATTCCCACCATTGAATTACATAAGTAACTTTATTTTATTTTATATTTTATTACGATCGTGCGTACCAAGCTTTTGGCGCCGTTTTAGAGATCACAATTTCGTGCACCAAGTTTTTGGCGCCGTTGCCGGGGATTGTTCGAGTTTGGACAACTGACGGTTCATCTTGTTGCTCAGATTAGGTAATTTTGTTTTATTTTTATTTTCAAAAAAATTCAAAAAAGAAAAAAATGTATATTTTATTTTGTTCTTCAGAATTTTTAAGAATGAATTCTAGAGTTTCATCATGATCTGTTGAAGCCTGGCTGGCTGTCAAGCCATGTCTAAATTTTTGGACCAAGGCTTCCACTTATCATTGCAGGAGCCTTTTGATTCCCATCAATTTGGCTGTTGTATGTAATGCTCTGCTGAAGCTTGGCTGGCCATTGGCCATGTCTAATCTTTTGGACCGAAGCTTTCACATAAAGCTTGGCTGGCTATTAAGCCATGTCTAAATTTTTTGACCGAAGCTTTAGACTAACATTGCATTATTCATGGAATTCTTATTAAAAATTTTGTATCTTTTCATTTTCTTTTCCTAATTAATTTTCGAAAACTACCAAAAAAATTAATAAAATAAAAAAAAATCAAAAATATTTTGTGTTTCTTGTTTGAGTCTAGTGTCAAATTTTAAGTTTGGTGTCAATTGCATCTTTTTAATTTTTCTCAAAATTTTCGAAAAACTCATGCATGGTGTTCTTCATGATCTTCAAGTTGTTCTTGATGATTTTCCTTATTTGATCTTTGCATTTTCTTGTTTTGTGTCTTTTCTTGTTTTTCATATGCATTTTCAATTTGTTAGTGTCTTAACATTAAAAATTTTTAAGTTTGGTGTCTTGCATGTTTTTCTTTTCTTAAAAATTTTCAAAAAGATGTTCTTGATGTTCATCATGATCTTCAAAGTGTTCTTGGTGTTCATCTTGACATTCAAAGTGTCTTGCATGCATTTTTTGTTTTGATCTTAAATTTTTATGTTTTGCATCATTTTTATGTTTTTCTCTTTTCTCATTAAAATTCAAAAATAAAAAAATATATCTTTCCCTTATCTCACTCAAAAATTTTCGAAATTTTGAATTGATTTGGTAAAATTTTTTTAAAATTAGTTGTTTCTTGTTAGTCAAGTCAAAATTTCAATTTAAAAATTTTATCTTTTCAAATCTTTTTCAAAAATCAAATCTTTTTCATTTTTCCTTTCATAATTTTTGAAAACTTTAAAATTTGATTTTCAAAATCTTTTTCTTATTTTTATTTCATATTTTTGAATTCATTGCTAACATTTAAAATTTAGATTCAAAAATTTTCAAGTTGTTACTTGCTTATTAAGAAAGGGTCAATCTTTAATTTCTAGAATCATATCTTCAAGTTTCTTGTTAGTCAAGTAATCAACTTTAATTTTCAAAATCAAATCTTTTTAATTTCCTTTTCAAATCTTTTTCAAAATAAATTTCAAATCATATCCTTTCAAAATCAATTTCAAAATCTTTTCTAACTTCTTATCTTTTCAAAATTGATTTTCAAATCTTTTTCAATTAACTACTTGACTTTTTGTTTGATTTTAAAAGTTTTCTATTTAAATCATATCTTTTTCAAAACCACCTAACTACTTTTCTCTTTCTTATTTTCGAAAATCACTAACCACTTTTTCAAAAAAAAATTTAATTAATTAATTTAATTAATTTTCAAATTTTATTTTATTTCTTCTCTTAATTTTTGAATTCTAACTCAAAATTTAAATAAAAACAAAAATATTTTTATTTTATTTTAAACTAATATTCGAATTCTCTCCCTCTCTCATCTCTTTCTATTTATTTATTTAATCACTAACACTTCTCTTCTTTTTAAAAATTCAAACCCTCTCTTCCTCTCTGTGTTCAAATTTTTCCCTTCTCATTCTTCTACTCTTCTCTTCTTCTACTCACATAAAGGAATCTCTATACTGTGACATAGAGGACTCCTCTCCTTTTCTGTTCTCTTCTTTTTCATATGAGCAGGAGCAAGGATAAGAACATTCTTGTTGAAGCTGATCCGGAACCTGAAAGAACTCTAAAGAGGAAGCTAAGAGAAGCTAAAGCACAACACTCTGGAGAAGACCTGACAGAATTTTTCGAAAAAGAAGAAGAGATGGCCGAACCCAATAACAATGATGGAGATGTAAGGAAGATGCTTGGTGACTTTATTGCACCCTCTTCTGACTTCTGTGGAAGAAGCATCTCAATTTCTGCAATTGAAGCAAACAACTTTGAGCTTAAGCCTCAATTAATTTCTCTAATGTAGTAGAATTGTAAGTTTCATGGACTTCCATTGGAAGATCCTCACCAGTTTTTAGCT
Source organism: Arachis ipaensis (assembly GCF_059453495.1). NCBI lineage: Eukaryota > Viridiplantae > Streptophyta > Magnoliopsida > Fabales > Fabaceae > Arachis > Arachis ipaensis. The sequence continues at coordinate 17,505,429 of NC_142440.1, read as the reverse complement.
GAATTCTTACAAATCTGTGACACTGTTAAGACCAATGGGGTTAATCCTGAGGTCTACAGACTTATGCTTTTCCCCTTTGCTGTAAGAGACAGAGCTAGGACATGGTTGGACTCACAACCTAAAGATAGCCTGAACTCTTGGGAAAAGTTGGTCAATGCTTTCTTGGCCAAATTCTTTCCACCTCAAAAATTGAGCAAGCTTAGAGTGGAAGTCCAAACCTTCAAATAGAATGAAGGTGAATCCCTCTATGAAGCTTGGAAAAGATACAAGCAATTGATCAGAAGGTGTCCTTCTGGCATGCTTTCAGAATGGAGCATCATATGCATATTCTATGATGGTCTGTCTGAATTGTCCAAGATGTCATTAGACAACTCTGCTGGTAGATCTCTTCATCTGAAGAAGACGCCTGAAGAAGTCCAAGAACTCATTGAAATGGTTGCAAATAACCAGTTCATGTACACTTCTGAAAGGAATCCTATGAATAATGGGACAACTCAGAAGAAATGAGTTCTTGAGATTGATACTCTGAATGCCATATTGGCTCAGAACAAAATATTGACTCAGCAAGTCAATATAATTTCTCAGAGTCTGTCTGGAATGTAAGCTGCATCAGGCAGTACTAAGGAAGCTTCCTCTGAAGAAGAAGCTTATGACCCTGAGAATCCTGCAATGGAAGAGGTGAATTACATGGGAGAATCCTATGGGAACACCTACAATCCTTCATGGAGGAATCATCCTAATCTCTCATGGAAGGATCAACAGAAGCCTAATCAAGGCTTCAATAATAGTAATGGTAGGAGAGCACGGTTTGGCAATAACAAATCTTTTCCATCATCCTCTCAGTAACAGACAGAGAATTCCAAGCAGAGCCACTCTGACTTAGCAACTGTAGTCTCTGATCTATCTAAGACCACTCTCAGTTTCATGACTGAAGCAAGGTCCTCCATTAGAAATTTGGAGGCACAAATGGGTCAGCTGAGTAAAAGAGTTACTGAACTCCCTCCTAGTACTCTCCCAAGCAATACAGAAGAGAATCCAAAGAGAGAGTGCAAGGCCATAAATACGTCCAACATGGCCGAACCTGGAGAGGAGGAAGAGGTAGTGATTTCCAGTGAGGAAGACCTCAATGGACGTCCACTGACCTCTAAGGAGTTCCCTAATGAGGAACCAAGGGAATCTGAGGCTCATACAGAGACCATAGAGATTTCACTGAACTTACTGTTGCCATTCATGAGCTCTGATGAGTATTCTTCTTCTGAAGAGGATGAAGATATTATTGAAGAGCAAGTTGCTCAATATCTAGGAGCAATCATGAAGCTGAATGCCAAGTTATTTGGTAATGAGACTTGGGAGGATGAACCTCCATTGCTCATCAATGAACTAAATGATCTGGTTCAATTGAAATTACCTCAGAAGAAACAGGATCCCGGAAAGTTCTTAATACCTTGTACCATAGGCACCATGACCTTTGAGAAGGCTCTGTGTGACCTGAAGTAAGGGATAAATCTCATGCCCCTCTCTGTAATGGAGAAACTAGGGATCTTTGAGGTGTAAGCTGCAAGAATCTCACTAGAGATGGCAGACAATTCAAGGAAATAGGCTTATGGACTTGTAGAGGATGTCTTGGTAAAGGTTAAAGGTCTGTACATCCCTGCTGACTTCATAATCCTAGACACTGGGAAGGATGAGGATGAATCCATCATCCTAGGAAGACCCTTCCTAGCCACAGCAAGAGCTGTGATTAATGTGGACAGAGGAGAGCTAGTCCTTCAATTGAATGAGGACTACCTTGTGTTTAAAGCTCAAGGATCTTCTTCTACAACCATGGAGAGGAAGCGTGAAAAGCTTCTCTCAATGCAGAGTCAAACAGAGCCACCACACTCAACTTCGAAGTTTGGTGTTGGAAGGCCACCACTAAGCTCTGAATCTCTGTGAAGCTCTCTAAGAGCTCACTGTCAAGCTATTGACGTTAAAGAAGCGCTTGTTGGGAGGCCACCCAATTTTATTTAATTATATTTATTTATTTTCTATTGCTATTTTATGTTTTCTTTAGGTTGATGATCATGTGAAGTCACAAAAACAACTGAAAAATCAAAAATAGAATGAAAAACAGCATTAAAAACAACACACCCTGGAGGACAGGCTTACTGGCATTTAAACGCCAGTAAGGATAGCAGAATGGGCGTTTAACGCCAGAAAGGGCTGTCTGGCATCTGGCTGGCGTTAAACGCCAGAAATGGGCATCTGGCTTGCGTTTAACGCCAGAAAAGGGTGTCTGGCTGGTGTTAAACGCCAGAAAGGAGCAGCAGACATGCATTTAACGCCAGGAAAGGTAGCAGAGCTGGCGTTAAATGCCAGATTTGGCACATAATGGGCATTTGAATGCCAGAATGGTGCAGGGACTCAGATTCCTTGACACCTCAGGATCTGTGGACCCCACAGGATCCCCACCTACCTCACCTCCTCTTCTCTCCTCTTCACACCTTTCCATAACTCTCTTCCCCATACACCCTTGACCAATCACCTCAATACCTCTTCCCCAAATACCCCTCACCTATCAAATCCTACCCTCTTCCCCATAACCTCTTCACCACTCACATCCATCCATCATTAAACCCCACCTACTCCCAAACCCACCCACACATGGCCGAATACCCTTTCTCCCTTACACTATAAATACCCCTCTTTACCACCTTCCATTTCACACAACATACACACTCCTACCCCCCCTTGGCCGAACCACTCACCTCCCTCCATCTCCTCCATTTCTTCTTCTTCTCATCCTTTCTTTCTTCTTTTACTCGAGGACGAGCAAACCTTTTAAGTTTGGTATGGGAAAAGCTAAGCTTTTTTTATTTTTTCATAACCACCAATGGCACCAAAGGCCAGAGAAATCTCTAGAAAGAGAAAAGGGAAGGCAATTGCTTCCACCTCCAAGTCATGGGAGATGGAGAGATTCATCTCAAAAGTGCATCAAGACCACTTCTATGAAGTTGTGGCAAAGAAAAAGGTGATCCCCGAGGTCCCCTTTAAACTCAAAAAGAGTGAGTATCCGGAGATCCGACATGAGATTCGAAGAAGAGATTGGAAAATTCTCACCAACCCCATTCAACAAGTCGGGATCTTAATAGTTCAAGAGTTCTATGCTAATGCATGTATCACTAAGAACCATGACCAAGGTGTGAACCCGAACCCAAAGAATTGGCTCACAATGGTTCGGGGGAATTACTTGGATTTCAGTCCAGAAAATGTGAGGTTAGCATTCAACTTGCCAATGATGCAAGGAGACCCTCACCCTTTCACTAGAAGGGTCAACTTTGATCAAAGGTTGGACCAAGTCCTCTTGGACATTTGTGTGGAAGGTGCTCAATGGAAGAGAGACACAAGAGACAAGCTGGTTCAACTAAGAAGGCTTGACCTCAAGCCCGTGGCTAGGGGATGGTTGGAGTTCATCCAATGCTCAATCATTCCTACAAGCAACCGGTCTGAAGTTACTATAGACCGGGCTATCATGATCCATAGCATCATGAATGGAGAGGAAGTAGAAGTTCATGAGATCATATCCCTAGAACTCTACAAGGTGGCGGATAAGTCTTCTACTTTGGCAAGGTTAGCCTTCCCTCATCTCATTTGTCACCTATGTAATTCAGCTGAAATTGTCATAGAGGAAGACATCCTCATTGAAGAGGACAAGCCCATCACTAAGAAAAGGATGGAGCAAACAAGAGAGCCCACTCATGGACCTCAACAAGAGCATGAGAAAATTCCTCATCATGAAATCCCTGAGATACCTCAAGGGATGCACTTTCCTCCACAAAACTATTGGGAGCAAATCAACACCTCCTTAGGAGAATTGAGTTCCAACATGGGACAACTAAGGGTGGAGCACCAAGAGCATTCCATCCTCCTCCATGAAATTAGAGAAGACCAAAGAGCCATGAGGGAGGAGCAACAAAGGTAAGGAAGAGACATTGAGGAGCTAAAGCACTCCATAAGATCTTCAAGAGGAAGAACTAGTCGCCATCACTAAGGTGGACCCGTTCTTTAATTTTCTTGTTCTTTATTTTTCTGTTTTTCGTTCCCTATGCCTTATGTTTTATCTATGTTTGTGTCTTTATTACATGATCATTAGTGTTTAGTGCTATGTCTTAAAGCTATGAATATCCTATGAATCCATCACCTTTCTTAAATGAAAAAATGATTTAATTGTAAAAGAACAAGAAGTGCATAGTTTCGAATTTTATCTTGAAGTTAGCTTAATTATTTTGATGTGGTGGCAATACTTTTTGTTTTCTGAATGAATGCTTGAACAGTGCATATTTTTTATATTGTTGTTTATGAATGTTAAAATTGTTGGCTTTTGAAAGAATAATGAAAAAGGAGAAATGTTATTGATAATCTGAAAAATCATAAAATTGATTCTTGAAGCAAGAAAAAGCAGTGAAAAGCTTGCAAAAAAAAAAAGAGAAAAGAAACAAGTGGCGAAAAAAAAAAAGAAAAAGCAAGCAAAAAAAGCCAATAGTCCTTTAAACCAAAAGACAAGGGTAAAAAGGCTCCAAGGCTTTGAGCATTAATGGATAGGAGGGCCCAAAGGAATAAAATCCTGGCCTAAGCGGCTAAACCAAGCTGTCCCTAACCATGTGCTTGTGGCGTGAAAGTGTCAAGTGAAGAGCTTGAGACTGAGCGGTTAAAGTCGTTATCCAAAGCAAAAAGAGTCTGCTTAAGAACCCTGGACACCTCTAATTAGGGACTCTAGTAAAGCTGAGTCACAATCTGAAAAGGTTCACCCAGTTATGTGTCTGTGGCATTTATGTATCCGGTGGTAATACTGGAAAACAAAATGCTTAGGGCCACGACCAAGACTCATAAAGTAGCTGTGTTCAAGAATCAACATACTAAACTAGGAGAATCAATAACACTATCTAAATTCTGAGTTCCTATAGATGCCAATCATTCTGAACTTCAAAGGATAAAGTGAGATGCCAAAACTGTTCAGAAGCAAAAAGCTTAAGTCCCACTCATCTAATTGAGACTAATCTTCCTTGATATTTTTGAGATTCATTGTATATTCTCTTCTTTTTATCCTATTTTGTTTTTAGTTGCTTGGGGACAAGCAACAATTTAAGTTTGGTGTTGTGATGAGTGGATAATTTATACCCTTTTTGGCATTATTTTTACATAGTTTTTAGTATGTTTTAGTTAGTTTTTATTATATTTTTATTAGTTTTTATTCCAAAATCACATTTCTGGACTTTACTATGAGTTTGTGTGTTTTTCTGTGATTTCAGGTATTTTCTGCCTGAAATTGAGGGACCTGAGCAAAAATCTGATTCAGAGGCTGAAAAAGGACTATAGATGCTGTTAGATTCTGACCTCCCTACACTCGAAGTAGATTTTCTAGAGCTATAGAATCCCAATTGGCGCGCTCTTAATTGCATTGGAAATTAGACATCCTGGGCTTTCCATCAATATATAATAGTCCATACTTTGCTCGAGATTTGATGGCCCAAACCAGCATTCAAAGTCAGCCTAAAAATTCTGGCGTAAAACGCCCAAACTGGCACCAGAATTGGAGTTAAACGCCCAAACTGGCACCAAAGTTGGCGTTTAACTCCAGAAACAGCCTAAGTACGAAAAAGCTTCAATGCTCAGCCCAAGCACACACCAAGTGGGCCCCGGAAGTGGATTTCTGCACTATTTGCACTTAGTTAGTCATTTTCTGTAAACCCTAGTTACTAGTTTAGTATAAAAACTACTTTTAGTGATTTATTTCAGATCCTTGATCAGTTTTATGCTATCATAGATCATTTTGTACACGTTTGGAGGCTGGCCATTTGGCCATGGCAAGACCTTTTTCACTTATGTATTTTCTACGGTGGAGTTTCTATACCCCATAGATTAAGGTGTGGAGCTCTGCTGTTCTTCATGAATTAATGCAACTACTACTATTTTTCTATTCAATTCACGCCTACTTCTTCTCCAAGATATACTCTCGTACTTAATTTAGTTAAGTCAGAATGAAAGGGTGACCCGTGACAATCATCCAATCTTTGTTACTCGCTTAGCCAAGATCGCGTGCCTCACAACCACAAAGCGGTCTACATGATGTTCAACGTAGTCATTGGACGACAGCTGGAGTATATTCTCTTGGGTTTCTAATCTAAGATTGGAACCTTCGTGGTATAGGCTAGAACCATTAGCAGCATTCCTGGGATCCGAAAAGTCTAAACCTTGTCTGTGGTATTCCGAGTAGGATCTGGAAAGGGATGACTATAAAGAGCTTCAAACCTGTGAATGTTGGGCGCAGTGACAGTGTGCAAAAGGACAATGGTCCTATTCCGGTGCTAGGGGGAACCGACAGATGATTAGCCGTGCGGTGACAGCGCATATGGATTTGTTTTCCTCTGAGAGGATCTTACAGCTTGCCATGGAAGGAGGTAACGCATGATTGGAAGAAGGCAGTAGGAAAGCAAAAGTTCAGAAGCAACAAAGCATCTCTAGATGCTTATCTGAAATTCCCACCATTGAATTACATAAGTAACTTTATTTTATTTTATATTTTAATCATCAAAACCACATAATCAATTTAATCCGCCTAACTGAGATTTACAAGGATGACCATATCTTGCTTCAAGCCGACAATTTCCGTGGGATCGACCCTTACTCACGTAAGGTTTATTACTTGGACGACCCAGTGCACTTGCTGATTAGTTGTGCGGAGTTGTGAAAAAGAGTTGAGATTACGATCGTGCGTACCAAGCTTTTGGCGCCCTTTCAGAGATCACAATTTCGTGCACCAGCCTGTAATGGCATCTGCAAGAGATTTGATGGTATCTCCGTCTTTTGAAACTGATCTACACTACGATGAGATTGCATAAATAGGTGATAACATGAATACTCTTGTTATGATCTCGGTATCTGGGGAGGTTAGAGAACTACATATTGTGAAAGATATACTACGGGATGACGATGATGTGGAGCCCGCCATGATTGATTATGATAGCGATGATGATATAGGAAGGAGTATTCCTGTTGGGGCTGGTGGAGCATTGAGCTTAGGAACTTAGTAGTACCCGTCACACATTTTGACTCTAGACTTAGATGCCATGAGACAGCAGGGGTTCCCGGATGTAGAATTCGGTTTCGGGGCCAGAGATTCACAGGACATCGCAGGTCTAGCTGAGTTCCAAGTCAGCTGGCAGTTTCAGAATAAAGAGGAAGTCATCTTATGTTGAAGACTTATAGCACCCGTTGTAGGATTAAGTACAAAATTCTGGAATCGGATCATGCCAAGTACTACGAAAAGTGTAAGGAGTTCGAAAATAGTTGCAAACGGTTGATTCGGATCACTCTTCGGTAGCGGAAGGGTATTTGGGAGGTCAGACGGTATAACGGACCTTATACATGTCTGGACACGTCGATCTCCAGTTATCATAAGAAGCTTGATTATCAAGTAATATTTGCTTTCATTCTTTTTATGATTAGTGTGATGTTGCCGTATCCATCAAGGTACTGCAAAATGCGATGGAGGCACGTTTTGGGGTTTAGACCTATGTATAGGAAGGTTTTCTGGTTGGCTAATCAGAATGATGTTGCGCAGCTATATGGAAATTAGGAGGAGGCCTATAATGAGTTGCCAGGATGGGTACTAGGTGTGCAGATAACAATGCCAGGTAGTATTGCAGTACTAAAGATGAGTCATGTGCAAGTTGGAGGCCAGGTTGATGAGTCATCAATGTTTTTTCATCGACTTTTTTTGTCGTTCCCACATGCATCGAGGTATTCAAGTGTTGTAAGTCATTGGTGAGTATTGATGGGACCCACTTGTACGGCAAATATAGGAGAACTTTGCTGGTTGCGATTGCTCAGGATGGGAATTCTAATATCGTTCCTAACTTCCTATTACTTTTCTCCTAGTAAAGGGTGAAAATATGGAGTCGTGGTTGTTTTTCTTGTCTCACCTACGGCAGAACGTGGCTCCTCAACCCAGCATTCTCGTGATATTAGATAGGCACAATGGAATCAAGGTCGCCTTGGAGGCACCTGATGGTGGATGGGTTTTGCATACTGCTTAATTATCGTGCATTCTGTGTTAGGCATGTTGCAGCAAATTTCGCGCTGAGTTTCAAGGGAAAGAATGCAAGGAGGTTTCTAGTCAACGCTGCTTATGCAAAGACTAAGGTGGAGTTTGATTATTGGCTTGTCTTGGCATCCTCTGGACAGGAGACCTGGCAATGTATGACTGGGCCAACAAGATGGAGTATGATAAGTGGACTCAGCATCGAGACAAGGGTCGTAAATTCTACCATATGACTACAAACATATTCGAGTGTATTAATTTGGTACTCAGGGGTGTCAGGAACCTTCTATATTGTTCCTTAGTGAAGTCCACTTATGAGATATTAATGGAGCTCTTTGTTTGCAAGGGAAGAGAGGCTAAGGCACAGTTGGGGACAAAGCAGCAATTTAGTTAGTCACTAATGAAGGCAATAGAGACAAATCTAAAGGCATCAAGGTGTTTTATGGTGACCAATATGATAGGGATAATTCAGAGTTTAATGTGGCTGAGACTACTCTAGCAGGTAACTTCTCACTTGGTTCATATAAAGTCTCATTGAAAGATCGGACATGTGATTGCGAGTACTTTCAGGCACTTCATTACCCATGTCATCATGCAATTACTTGCTGTGCATATTCCTGCCTGAGTTGGACAACATATGTCCACAAGGTATATCGCCTCAGCACAATGTTTAATATCTACAGGATGGGATACAATTCATACAAGCAATACTAAATACAACAATATATTAAACATTATATAACATGATAACCTAATAACATATAACATACCATCATATCCTAATAACATATAACAGCCATTTGAATAGTCAAAATAGATGTGGCCTTGTGAAGTAGCAGCGTGGGTGCATGATCCTCTATGCTCTCTAAGCAAAAAGTACCTCATCCTCGCTCGAGTGACCTAGACGGACCAACATGCCCGGAGGGTGCTGCTACAATTGCTGAGGGAGGAGTGCCACCTAATGTAAATGTCTTGTCCAAAGGCCTTGACGGAGGCTCGTTCAGGTCCACATCAAAATGTGTCTGGGGTTTGACGATCTGAGATCCACGACAAGCTACCTCATCCTCCTGGATAATAATGCTAATCTCCTCCAGGAAGCGTGATCCTCCAAACTCACTATCGAGACCATCGCTGTCTAGCAAATTCAAAAGGAGGTCACCTGGGCTCATGAATGTCTGACTCTCATGCATAGCTATATCACTACTAGGAACACTGACAAAATAATTACCAAACTCTCCGTCACCTCCAAACCCTCCACCATCACCTAACTCTAAAGCACTACCCTGAAAACTACCTTCACCTCTATCACCTCCACCTCCACCTCCCCCTCCATTTATACCCCCACCAACTCCACATTCATCAGCACCTCCACCTACATCAGCTCCACCTCCATCATCTCCACCCCCATCCTCGTCCTCATTTCCACCACTATCGTTTCCACCGTCATCTCCGTCATCACCGCTTCTCCTCAAACGTCAACCATTACCTCGACGCCTCCTCCCTCACTCTCGACCGTGCTCCTTACCTTGTCTACGATCTCGAACCCTCCTCTCCATGGCATCCATCACATCATCGAGCCATCTCCACTCATGCTCATTAGCTCGTGTCCTAACACGACGTCTCCGCTCCACGCAACGCCTGTCAGGAACATTTGGCACCTAATCCATCTTGGACCTCTCTGCATCGCCTCGGCTGGGAAAGCATCAGCTTTGGGTTCTCCGAGAAAGAGATAAGGAGATAAGAATCTCCTCCCATGCTCATGCCACCACTCCAAGTAAGCCTATGATGTTCCTGGGTCTGCTACGACATCAAATCATAACACAAGGTTGGCCCTATTGGTCCAATGGATGTGCCAACTCTGTAATGTGTTCAGAAATCACCGGTCTCTGCCTCTGTCATCCTTCGACATCAAAAAATCAATTTCAAATACGGGCCGTGGACGGTGCTATACTTCACCAAGCTAGGGTAGCACCCTATCCACCTGATGTCACTCTATCGCAACAAAGTAGATTAATGTCGTCATAGACCTCCATAGTGCCATATGTCGAGGCTCTAGAATTTCGGAATGAACCACCTGAACAACCTTCAGTGTGCTATATATCATCCACGTGAACTGGTAAAGAGAAATGAGTATTGCATGTCAATTTACATTCAGTAAGAAGTTAAAAAAAACTTAACAATAAATCCTTAAAAGCTAAAACACTCACATCCCTTGTCCGGAGTAAATCTATCTTAAGCCTTTACTGCGCGACTCTAGACCCCTTTTCGCTCAATGTTGGCTAATAACTGGACCACCTAATACCTAAAACATGTTATGAACAATGTCCATAAACCGAAAAAATATCAACAAACATAACAACCATAAACATTAAGTACCTCATCGCCAACGGCCAATGAAAAGTGTCAAATCCATCGGGCCTGAAACCTAGGAACTGCCAGAAGATCCATGATTAGAGGAGCTATAATGCACCGACCAATTTAACCACGTTCTTGTTGGCCACATGGCACAAGCACCGATATAATCACGAGAGAGCAGCGGATCCCCAGTTGTTTTTGCCCATGTCCTCTAATCTCGCTATGTACAATAGCCACCGAATATGCATACGTGTACCGAACTTGTTACCGAAGAGCTACGTTGATAACAACATCATGATATATCCCCCCGCGTACCTCCTGATTGTCTTCTCGTCTGCGCCCTAAGGAATGTCATCGAATGTCTCCTGCATCTAAGTGCACTTCACAATGAACTTATTGGTACAGTCCTCTGGATGCAACGCACCCAATAACTCCTCAAACCAAGCCCATACAGGTCGACCGCCCTCAACGTGCCGCTCGATGTCTGTCAGACATCTACTAACGTACTATCCATCGATCGCGAGGCCTAGCTGGTTTGCAATATCCTATAGCGTAATCGTGTACTCCCCTAAAGGCATGTGGAAGGTATGCATCTCGGGACGCTATTGCTCAACCAATGCACTAACCAACAGCTCATCCAACCTAAACATGTGGTCGTTGAGCCTCGCGAGATGGGCAAAGCCGGCCATCTACAGATACAGTATGATCCTGTCGTCTAATGGCATACCTTGCTACCTCCTCATGCTGGTGATACATCGGTAGGCCGATGAAAAAATTCTCATAGTTAATCTAATATATAAGACGTAAATTAAAAATTAAATTAAATTAAATTAAACTGTAACTAAACTTCTAGTGCTAATATTTAAGAATTAACTTAAATTTAAATAAATTGAATTAAATCATTGTTAAATTTTTACTGCCTAGTTAATCTAACATTTGAAATCTAAGTTAAATTAAATTAAACTCTAACAGAACTTCTAACCTAGTTAAACTTCTAACATTTAAAACTTACAAATTCTACCAGAATCTCTAATCACTACTCTAACTAACAGTTATTTATCACTCTTCCAACTTGCATTTGTAGTTTCAAAATTTTAACAAACTACTAAATCACTACTCTAACTACTATTTGTAGTTTGAAAATTCTAATAACGCATGTAATCAAAGTCTAAGAGACTTAATATCACAAACAGATATTTATTTCTTAAAGAAAATAAATTCCATTCACTAACCTCTTCATGGATGCTACTAGTAATATGAGCAACTCAGTCCAACTAATAGATACGATTTGGGTCGTCTTCTATTTTCGCAGTTTGAACTTTGTTGTTTTCTTTCCTTATTTTTCCTTGGATGGTGCATTTTGGGGAGTGGGGGTTTGGTGAAATATAATTTGAAATAAATGAATTCGAATTTTATATATAGGTATATAAATACTAAATCGAACCTAGTGGATTTGATTTACCACTAGTGCATGTTATATATAAATCAAATTAAGTCCATTCGATTTACTAGGGGCTTATAATCGAATTCACTCCATTCGATATACTAGGAGTCTAAACTATGGGCTAAATCGAAGCTTGTTGTTTCAATTTACTATAGGTAGCTCAATTCGAATTTCAAACTATAGTAACTACTAAATTCGTTTTACATCCAAACCTACTAATTTGAATCTTATTGATTCAATTTAACACAAACTAGAATGACTAATTTGAATTCAATAAATTCAATTTATATATAAATACCAATCAAGACATGCATGTAACGTTTCTTTTTTTATGACATTCATGTAAATTTTAAATCTTAATGATTTGTTTCTGTAATTTGTGCTATAAATTTTATCAAGTAAAAACATAAGTTTGTTTGATTTCTCTAATGTTAAGATAATATTTAGTGTATAGTACGATAGTATAAACGGCATCTTTTCCTCCATCAAGCCACCGAAAACTTCAATGGGAGAAGATCAAATCGCTTGATTTCCTAATTCGAATGGTTTATTTGTTCTCGATTAAGTCTGTTTGTGCTATATACACAGAGTCCATGGTTGATTTGAAGGAGGACCTATTCAAAAAAATTTGGAGGTATAACTTAAATAAGGAAGAAAAGGTCTCATGAGAGAGCGAGAGAGAGTGAGGGATGAGAGAGCGAGGGGGGAAACACAGGGGCGGGTAGGTCTCATGATTCTGATAAGGATCCGCGGGTCTGGAACAGAGAAGAGTATCGACGGCTGGAACATGAGTCTTTCTCCGTATTTGTGGATCATCTTCCGGAAGACATCTCAAAAAGAGAGTTGTTTCACTTATTCAACTGGACTGGGCGCATTAACGATATCTATCTATCCCGAAAACAAAAGAATGGTGGCATTTACATGTTTGCGTTCATACGGTACACGACGAGAGGAGGAGCGTCGAAAGCTATAGCAGAAATGAATCGGGTGAGACTACGTAGAAAGGTTATCGTGGTGCAAGAGGCAAAGTACAAAAGACCTTCTGAAGCCGCATATGTCGGAAAGGTGCGAGCAGCAGATGATAAGTACCACCGACCAGATCTGGAGCCACAGAGGGAAGAAGGGAGTGAGCGCTCCTTGGCAACCGCAAATGGTTTACAAACAAATGTAAGAGCAAAGAGCATGTTTGAAAAATGTGAGTTAAAAAATGTGGAATGTGTAATGGCGATAGAAAACCTCGAATGGCTACGAAGAAGTCTTGTAGGAGAAACGTTGGAGCCTATTGACTTGGTGTCATTGAGGAAAATGGTTGCCAGGTCCCTACCTTCTGTCGTCCAAGTTCGGAAGATGGAAGCTTGCAAAGCACTTCTCACCTTTGATAGTGATATGCATGCAAATGAGACGTACACCTTTAATTTGAATAGCCTACTACATACTTTTCATAGGGTGTGGAAGTGGAAGGAGTCGGAGCGATGTGAATCTCGTAGGGTATGGCTCGAATGTTTAGGTGTCCCGTTATTCGCTTGGTCTGCCGATACTTTCAAAAGGATAGGAAGCCAGTGGGGAGCAGTTGTTAGATGTGCAAAGGAAACAGAATTATGTAGCACGCTCACAACAGGCCACGTACTGATTGACACCAGTGTCATGGAAGCTATTCAGGAGAAGATCCAAATTACTGTTGGACTGGGGGGTTACGACGTGTTGGTAAAGGATATTGGTCTTGATGCATGTGACATGTCGTGTCATGGGACAATTACCGACATGGATATTGCCACCTAGGAGTTTGGGAACCATGCTGCAACAAATTCGAGCTCAGAAATGGGTGTACGGCAGCACCTGCAGCTGGACCTAACAAGGACGGACGATCAAGATGAGGGGTTGATGATGGTGGTTCAACGGAGAGAGGAGAATGACAGGGACAGAGTTGTCATTTCTCACGATATTTTGAATGAGTGGAATAAATGTAGTGCAAATCAAAATCGCGGAGTATTAGCAATGTACCAATCTGTTAATGGCTATAATAAAGGAATCTCTGATTCTGGAGGAGGAAACGGTGCTAATTATGAAACTGACTCGGAAAAAATAGTAACGTGTGAGTATGACCCGGTAGGCAATGGGTTGAACAGGTATAATGGGCTGAATAGAGATACTACCTTTGGAAAACAAAAAAGGACGCTTGGGCCAAGGAATACTGGGCTAAGAGAAGAACACAACTCTGAAGAGAAGGATGGGATCCAATTGGGCCTGGGGTCGAAGGCAGGAGGACACGACCCGGTTGGGGAGGGGGCTCGATGCTTCTCCTGCCCCTTGTGCTTACTGACCTGGCCGCAGGGAGCACCTTCGGAGGAATCGCTGCTCCATGTATCGGGGATGGCAGCAAAGGGAACTGGCGGCTCGCAAATCTAGGAAGGTGCGTGGTACGGAGCGATGGGGATGCCGGATGTGGGGTCTCTGTCAAGGCTGGGCGCGACTGTGGAGAGATTGAGGAGATGGGCTCGGAACCTCGCCCCTTACCTACGTAGCAACCCAAGGACCTGGTTGATCCTCTCCGCGAGCACGATGTTCCCTGTTTTGGATTTGGCAGCAGAGGATATAGAAGACTCACGAACCCGGGAACACGATGGCGCCGAAGCGCTGTGCCTGCTGGAGATGGGGGTTCCGCCAAAGCTGGGACCGCCAATGGAGAGGGTCATTCGATTGAAACAAGTGGCGGTGCGATAAGACGGGCAACTGAAGCAGGTGCAATCGGGAAGAGGCAGGATGCTGTGGTGGAAGGCAAGCTTCAAGCGGTCCTGGACCCAGAAATTGATGTGACGTCAGGGTGCGGGGAACTTGATGGAAACCATAACTGGCTGGGGAATGGTCGAGTGCAGGTCTTGGACAGAGGTGAAGGAAGTGGGATTATTGGAAGAACAGTAGACGGGTGTGGCGGAAGTGGACCAGAGCACGATGATGGCGAACAAGGGGACGGAGATAATGACTGTGAGTGCATAGAGGAGCAGACGGTGGAGAACAAATTGACTTGGGAGCTGGCAAGAGAATCAGGGGTTGTATTATGCAATGAAGAGGAAGACATAATGGCAATTCTGCAGGCGCAGAATGAAGAATTAGCACGGAAGAGGAAAGTGGCAAAGCAGAAGGCAAAGATGAGGAGGTGCAGACCGAAAACTAAAAAGCAGGTGTGTAAAAATATTTATAAATGAATTTCAGTTCTTGGAATGTTAGGGGACTAAGGGAGGACGGAAAGCTAAGAATGGTGAAGGAGTTAAAAAAGAAACATAACTTGAGTTTGGTAGGTTTGATTGAGACTAAAAGGCAGGCTGTGACAAAATTTGATGTTGGGAGGATTTGGGGAGATAGTGGGGCGGGATGGGAATATGTGGGGTCGGATGGTGCTTCCAGTGGTCTTTTGATGATTTGGGATGAAGCTTTTTTTAAATTAAATAACTGTTATAAAGGGGAAAGGTGGTTATGCGTTGAAGGTGTTGTGCTGAAAAATGGATTCAATTGTGCCTTTTCTTGGTCTATGGTGCACATAGTAGAGAAGAGAAGAGTCATGTGTGGGAAGAATTGAGTTACATTGCTGGCCTATGTCAGGTTCCTTCTTGTTTCATGGGGGATTTCAATGAGATTGTGTCTGTGGAGGAACGGAAAGGGACTGTTAGCCTACCCCTGTCTGCAGATGAATTTAGGGGTTGGATCCAAGACATGCACCTAGTGGATTTGCCGCTTACTTATCGTAAGTTTACGTGGTTCCGTGGCCAGTCTTGCAGTCAAATTGATAAAGCTATGGTGAGTATAGAATGGATAGAGGAGTTCCCTGAGATCCGATTAAGGGGCGGACCACGGGGCTTGTCAGATCACTGTCCTATCATTATGGAAGATAGAAGGACGAGGGGAGGGCCGAGGCCTTTTTGAAGTCTTGATTCGTGGTTTACACATGAAGGTTTTCTTAGAATGCTTAAGGAGGAATGGAGAAGCTTGGGGGAGCTGGAATTCACAGATAAATTGAAGGCGTTAAGGGGCCCCTTGGGGAGATGGCATAAGGAGAACTTTGGTGATATGGACAAGAAGATCTCGAAGTTTGAGGACGAGATTAAAAAGGTGGTTGATATGGTAAGTAATGGATTGTATGATGGAACTCTCGAGGCTAGGAGGAAGGCGTTAGTTACTTGCTGTGAGAGGTGGTACGTGAGGAAAGAAATTCACTGGAAGCAAATGTCTCGATCTAGGCAAGCAAAGGATATTGACAGAAACACTAGATACTTCCACCATATAGCGTCAGCACGGCGGAGGAATAATCGGATTGATTCTCTGATAGTCAATGGCAGACTGGTAAGAAACCAAGCTAGGATCAAGTTAGTAATCAGGGAGTTTTATAAAGATCTGTATCATCAGGAGAGATCTCCGCTGTTGGGGTTCAGAGATGGTCTGGTGGAAAGGATAGACGAGGAAGAGTGTGCAACCTTGGAGGCGCTACCATCAACTGAGGAAATCAGAGAGGCAGTATGTGATTGTGAGTCATCGAAGGCGCCCAGCTGTGATGGGTATAATATGAATTTCATTAAGAGGTGCTGGGATGAGATTGGGGTTGAATTTACGGCAGCAGTGATGAGGTTCTTTCAGATAGCCAGGTTACCGACAGATTCCAACATTACATGGGTGGCATTGGCCCCTAAATTTGTTGGTGCGAAGGAGATTAAAGATCTCAGGCCGATTAGTATGGTTGGGTGTGTGTACAAGGTTATTTCGAAGGTCTTAGTGAGGAGAATGAGAGCAGTGATGCCAAAGTTGGTAGGGGAGACTCAGAGCGCCTTCGTGAAGGGTAGGAAAATCCACGATGGGGCTCTCATAGCGTGTGAAACAGTGCACTGGCTTAAAAGGAGAAGGAAGGAGGCAGCCATTATCAAGTTGGATTTCCAAAAAGCGTATGACAGGGTCAAGTGGAGCTTTGTGGATATTGTGCTGCAAAAAATGGGATTTGGTCATAGGTGGAGGGAGTGTGTTATGGAGTGTGTAACCACAGCTTCTATGTCAGTCCTGATTAATGGGTCACCATCAAAACCATTTAAAATAGAAAGGGGATTGAGGCAAGGTGACCCACTTTCTCCGTTCCTTTTTGTGTTGGTTGTGGATGTGCTGCATAGAATGGTTGGTGAGGCAGTCAGGAACGGACGTATTTCTCCGTTGGTGGTTGGTCAAGATAGGGTGGAGCTCTCGCACCTCCAGTTTGCTGATGATACAATTCTGTTTTGTCCACCTGAGGATGCCACAATGAAGAACTATAAGCGACTCTTGCGGTGGTTTGAGTTGATGTCAGGCCTCAGTATTAACTTCGAAAAGTCTAGCTTGATTCCTATTAACTGTAACGAGCAATGGGTACGCAGTATGTGTAGGCTGTGGGGTTGCAAGGAAGATGCCCTCCCTGTGAAATATCTTGGAGTCCCTTTAGGAGCCAGTCCGAGGCTGGTAAAGACATGGAAGCCCATCATTGATAAAGTGGAAGAGAAGCTAAGCCTGTGGAAGGTGAAGGTGCTAAACAAAGCGGGAAAGTTGGTGCTCATCAAATCAGTCTTGAATAGCCTTCCAGTATATTATTTGAGCCTCTACAAGATGCCGAAAGCAGTTGTTGAGAAGTTGATCTCCTTGCAGAGAAAATTCCTATAGAGTAAGGAGGATGGGAGGAATGGCATGGCGTTGGTGAAATGGGAGTTAGTACAGGCCCCGAAAAAGCTGGGCGGTCTGGGAGTCGGGGACGCTATGATTCGTAACACTGCCTTATTATTTAAGTGGTGGTGGCGCTTTTCGAAGGAGGACTGCCCGCTTTGGAAGAAGGTGGTTTGCTCCTGTAATAATCTGAGACTGAATGAGCTACTGTCCACTCAAGTACTGCCTACTAGAGGAGGTCCATGGAAGGATATTTGCCTTTTGCAAATTAAGGAGCAACATCTCAGGGAGAAGATGATCACAGGCTTGGCAATGGAAATTGGTGATGGACAAAAGACTCGGTTTTGGGAGGATGTATGGGTACAGTGTGGTTCCTTGAAGGAGCGGTTCCCCAGCATCTTCTCTGTTTCAGACCAGTGTGGCTCGGTCATTAGGGATTGCGGGTTTTGGGATGGGTTAGATTAGGTTTGGAACTTCCAATGGAGGAGAGAGTTGTTCCAGTGGGAGTTGGACCTTCTGGGTCAGCTACATGAGACTCTGAGACCTATCCGGATAGTAAATAATAGAGAAGATAGGATTGTGTGGAGGTTTGATAGACTTGGTATTTTTTCGACTAACTCCTTTGTGCAGGTGCTACAAGAAGGAATGCTTACAGAGGATGTGACCAGCTACAGCTTCACTAAGACTATCTGGAAAGGTCTGGTTCCACCAAGAGTAGAACTCTTTGCTTGGTTTGTCCTGGTAGGTAGGGTGAATACCAAGGAACGGCTGAGTCGGTTCGGAATTATTAGCCAGGACGAAACGAGCTGTATTTTATGTTCTAAGGATGTTGAGCAGGTTGATTACTTGTTTCTTGGCTGTGAATTTGCTTGGCAGGTGTGGAATGCTTGGGTAGCTGCGTTTGTCTGACTCTGGTCTTTTCCCCGGGTGGTGAAGGACCACTTTTGTAAGTTGGACAGAGGAGGCGCGTGGAAAAGAGGCTCAAAAGCAGCGTCTGAGGTGCTTCTGTGCGATCATCTGGCACATCTGGTTGGAGAGGAATAGGAGGATATTTCAGAATCAAACCAAAGGTGTAGAAGATATTATCCACATGACAATGCTCAACTGTGATGAGTGGAGTGGTGTCCCTTCCTAGTGTTGTTGATGGCTATGCCAGAGATGACACGTGGATCTCTATTTCTGTTGGGTGTTGTTTTTCTTTGGGAGTTGCTTTTCTTTTTATGTTTGTTTGACTCTGTTGGCTCCACCTAGTGTGTTGAGCTCTTAAGTTTCAAAAAAAATTTGGAGGTACATGCATGGATGAGCATAGATGCTAGATTAAGTCCTATCTTTTTTTAATAAACCTTTGGTCTCTTAGTTGTTGAAAAATTTAGGATCTTTATCTCCTTATCAAGGGGTTTCTTAGCCCCTCATCATTGCAAATGTCTTGAATATCCTTTGTTTGAGCAAAACAAATTGGTTTTTGAGCGTGACAGATCTTGGAAGAAGGTAGCATCCATTGTCTTGCTATTTATTTGGCAAAAGAACACTACCTTGCGCTAATAACTAAGCTCTCCTGTGGAACAGAGAGTTGGATACCCTTTATTATATTCCTCCTAACACTCCTTTTCGTAAGCTAAACTTTGATTGTTTTGTGACAAAAGAAGGTAATGATGCGTGTTTATATTCATCGTTTACCACTTTACCTTATAGCTGTCATGTTTTTCATTCTTTTCTCTCGCATTTTTTAATGTTTTAGTGCAAATTCTAATGAGTAATGACACAACTTTTTTTAGATTATTGCCTATGTAATTTTTTATTTCTTGAACATTTGTCTTGTAGTTTATCACCACAATATATATATATATATATTGTTCTTGCCTTGTTGCAGCCAAACTATAACTCGTCCCCGCAAAACGGTTGGCCGACCTTATCAATGAACCACAATATACCTCAGCCAGCGAATGAAACAGGGAGGGGAGTACCTGCAAAAAGTACTCCGACGCTCAAGTTAGTTAACGAGAATTATTTTGAAGCGAACTTTTCAGCTTAGAATGATTTCATACCTTTGCCGATTTCAATTGTTTCCTTTTATAACCCGGAGATGATAACGGCCATATTCCTTAATTGATTATCTTTGATATAACCGATCAAAGGTCATTTATTGCCATAAACTCAGTAGAGCTAAAGTGTCGGTTAAAAGGAGGTCTACCGAGCTATAACTCGTAACCGATGTATAACGGTCACATCACAACCCCCAAGCTTAGCCTGGGTTTAGATGAGGCAGGTTGAGCTTTAAAATTTGACGCGACCGAGTTATAGCTCGGCGTGAGGAGCCCCCAGGTCAACTTGACGCATCGTACAAATATAAAGTATATTTATTTTATTTGGAATAATAAAAGCTATGAAACAAATTAATGATGGTAGTGTTTTTTCAATGCAAGGTGCAAGTTCCAAGGTTGTCTTGGAACCATTGAAAGTGGACTTTAATGAAGGGTCATGATCTTTAACCTGGAACTAAAAAGTTTTTCTTAAATGAATGGTTAAAAATTTGTTTTGAGTTACATTGGCATAAGGATTGAGCTGCTGCTTTAACCCGTATGTCTTCTCAAAAGGGTTTTTAAAGAATGAGCAAAAGAGGTTAGTAACAACACTCCCTTACCTCTTTACCTTTTCGATTTTCTACTGTTTGAGAGAAAGGAAATGAGTGACAAGAAGGGAAAGGCGTTACCTAAGGTAGAAGATGATGGGTCGTATGAGTGGGTCGATGGAGATGTGAAGATAATGGCTTCTCTGTTTTTTGACAAAGAAAGTGTTGAAGGGATTAATTTGGGAAGGATAGTGAGACCTGGTTTTCACATCGAGATGATTCCATGCAGTCGCATGGATCGTGTTTTTCACAGAAAGAAAGATTTTGAAAATTTTTACATGTATAGCTGCGTCCTCGAAGAGTTGTTTGTGAAGTTACCTTTTACAAAATTCGAATGCGATATATTGAAGCAAATGAACTGTGCGCCTTCTCAGGTCCATCCTAACGGATGGGCGTTTATAAAATGTTTTGCAGTTTTAATGGAATTCTTAGAGATTGAACCTGATATAGAATTATTTTTTTCTCTTTTTCAAGCCAAGGGTATCTGGAAAGGCCTTTGGGTAAACCTAAATAGTACCCCTGGATTTTCTGTTTTTAAATTGTACAAATCTTCTTTCAAAGATTTTAAGGAAATGTTTTTTAAAGTGAAATCATTGGATGAGGAATTTCCTTTTTACTTAGACAAAAATCTTGGGAAAAAGTTTCCCCTTTATTGGTGTTGCCAACCTAATCACATATTGGGTCCCGAACTTATAACACCCCGGAACGAATGTATAATAAGCTTTTTGATGAAAATGGTTGATCGGGGTGGTTTGATATCTGTCTCAAAATTGCTTCCTTGGGAGAAAAATAGGGCGTCTGTTGTAAAATATTTTGGTGAGGTACTATTGAGTTATTGATCTGGATTGTATTGTGCAATTTGTTTACTGAATATTTTCCCTTTCTCTTTTTTGTTTTTTACAGGTGGGAAATACCCTGGAGTTTCAGCATCAAGCATGAGAGCTCGGTTTAAGATGAAAAATTTTGAAGGGTCTTCGTCCAATCCAGAGAAAGTGGAAGGTGAGGCTGAAGTGAATCAACCAGCATGTAAGAAAAAGGGAATTGTTTTCAAGAAAAGAAAGTCCGAGGTAATAAATTTGGATGAAGGTGAGAAAACGATCGATCTTAGTGAATTGGCGAGTTTTACTGTTAAACAAGAAAAACTCCACTCTTTTGAGAAAGAGGGTGATGGGTCGTCATTATGGGACAAAAATTTTCCTTTTAATGTCTTGGCGGATGAAGTTGTTCAATCTGCTTCTGACATGAGTCGTATTGAGGAAGTCGGAGATGTTGGTATAGACCAGTTCATGCAGGTCAGCTAAACTTCGATGTTTGTATTTTTGTCAAAGTAAATTTTTGAAAAAGTAATTTGTATCTGTGTGTTGACTTGTAGGTGTTGGGTTTTCGCTTAGCTAGCATCGATCGAAGTCAAGAAAAAAGGCATAGGAAGATGTTACAGAGTGCTGCGGAGAGTACGGATCTAAAGGGGCAGCTGGAAACAAAAGAGACTATGCTAGCTGAGCTGAAGAAAGAACTTTCTTCTACGAAGGAGAAATTGAAACTTGAAAAAGAAGAGCATGAAAGGGCAATAGAATCATTAGGGAAGAAGGAAAGTGAATTAACCACCATGGGTGAGCAAATTGTTGAGGTAACACTGAAATTGAAACAGATCGAGTCAAGCCGAGAAGCTGATATCCTCGATGCCTTCGCAGAAGATTTTGAGCGTGCCGTCATCCAAGCAAAGTTCCTGTGTCCTGGAGGTGAATTTACTGCTATGGATCCGAGCAAAATAGTTCGAAACGGTCAGTTGGTTGATGACGAGGAGGTGGCAGAAGAAGGCGATGATAACTTGGCCGACTAAAGTATTTAGTTTTATTTTGAACTTTTTGTAATGTCGAAATAGTTAAAGAATATGAACAGTCTTTATGAAAACTGCGTATTTTGAATGGTTTATGTTTGGTCCTAGTAAGGACTATGATACTATACTGTTTGGCTTGCAATTGATATATATCTGATAAATTAGGATATGGTTAGTCCCAATTTTTCTATACACCCCAAGTTAGGGTCTGATTAGTTCAGTGTGCTGATTAAGAATTTATCAGCTTTCGATTTGCGCATGAGATATCAATGTGACTTTTAAGTTTGATTAGTGACCTTTTAGGGCGGTAGTAGGAATTGATCAATATAGAGTCTATTCTCCAAAAGTATATTTGAACAGAGATGACCAGAAAAATAAATTTTATTTAATGCAGTACCTTTACAAATGAAATTAGTAAGCTAGCCTCGTTAAAACCTCCTTGAGCAAAACCCAGCTTTGGGAAAAATCCCAAGGTAGGAAAAAGAGTACCAGCGTGCTGCATTTTGTCAGCTGTAGTATTGCTTCAAGGAATTAACATTCCAGGTGTTAGGTAATATTGTTCCGTCTAACTCCTCCAGATGATATGCGCCCTTGCTGATCACTTGATGAATTCTGTAAGGTCCATCCCATGTTGCGGCAAGTTTGCCATGGGAAGGGGGTCTTCACGCTGCTTCAGTTTTCCTTAACACCAAGTCACCTTCATGAAAAGATCTTGGCTGACCTTCCTATTATGACGCTGAGCTATTCGCTGTTGCAGGGCTTTGTGGCGAACTGCTGCTATGGCTCGTACTTCTTCAATCAAATCAAGCTCGGCTCGCCGAGCATCATCATGATCTCGTTGTGCGTTCTTAAGGAGCCTTGTGAGATTTCGATTGGAATCATTGCATCCGATCCATACACCAAACGAAATTGTGTTTCTTTAGTTGTTGAGTGTACTGAGGTGTTATAACCCCATAGAATTTCCGAAACAAGTTTGGCCCATAAACCTTTAGTGTCATCGAGCTTCTTTCGTAGAGCTTGGAGGAGGACCTTGTTTGCAACTTCCGCTAAACCATTGGATTGAGGATGCTCAACTGAAGAGAAATGCTGTCTAATCTGTAAAATCTGCAAAAAGGTCTGAATATTATAGTCGGTAAACTGGCGGCCATTGTCAGTTATGATATGCCGAGGTATACCGAATCTGCAGATTATTTTTTGCCAAACAAATGATATCATTTGTGCCGATGTAATTCTAGCTAGGGGCTGAGCTTCAATCCATTTGGAAAAATAATCGATTGCCACAACTAAATATTTTACTTGTCTCGGTGCAGTGGGGAAAGGTCCGAGAATGTCAATTCCCCATTTATTAAATGGCTAGCTTACCGTTGAGTGGTGCAAATTCTCGGCTGGGATGTTAATGATAGGGGCGTACTTTTGACAGTGATCACAAGTTCGGACCTTTTTCTAACTGTCCTCCCATATGGTCGGCCAGTAAAAACCAGCACGGAGAATCTTCCGTGCTAGGCTTCTTGCCCCTGAGTGCATCCCACAAATGACCTCGTGAACCTCAGCTAAGGCTAAGTCAACTTCTGATCTGTCTAAACATTTCAACAGTGGTCGAGAATAACCTCGCCTATACAATTTGTCATTCAGCAATGTAAAGAAAGATGCTTGCCGTTTAAACTTTTTGATATCTTGTATTTCTAATGGAAACTCTCCATGCTTGAGGTATTGGATGTATGGCTTTTGCCAAGTATCCTCGGTATCTATATGAAAGGTACTGATTATATTTATGCTTGGTTCATGAAGAGTTGACTGTAAAAGTGAGGCAGTGTGTGACTGACTAGTAGCTAACTTAGATAATATATCTGCCCTATAATTTTGATCTCTATCTATATGAGTAATTTCAATCTTTGAAAAACGAGTTATAAGTTTTTTGACAATTTCAAGGTATTTTGATAGAATATGATCTTTTGTCTGAAAACATTTATTTACTTGTTGAACAACTAATAAGGAATCACAATAAACCTGCAGATTAATAACTTGCAATTCAATTGCTAACCTGAGCCCGGCAATGAGGGCTTCATATTCGGCTTGATTATTACTGGCTTTGAAGGAAAACCGAAGAGAATGCTCAACAACAACTTCTTCAGGATTTTCCAAAAGTATTCCCGCTCCAGATCCTTAGGGGTTTGAGGCCCCATCGACGAATAACACCCAGCTTGTAATTTCTTCGTCCGAACTTGATCCCGTGAATTCGGCAACAAAATCGGCTAAGTATTGTGATTTGACAGATGTTCTAGGTTGATAGTGAATATCAAATTCTGAGAGTTCAATAGACCACTTGATCAGTCTCCCAGCTAGCTCGGGTTTGGCGAGTATGTGGCGCAGTGGCTGGGAAGTTCTAACATTGATTGTATGGATCTGAAAATACAGACGAAGCCTCCTTGCCGAGAAAACAAGAGCATACGCCAGCTTTTCTAACCTCAGATATCGAAGCTCGACATTCTGGAGTGATTTTCTCACAAAGTAAACTGGCTGCTGTGTTTTCTCATTTTCTGCAACAAGAACAGAACTAACCGCCACATCAGTGATTGACAAATATAAATATAATGGCTCGCCGACCTTAGGTTTTTGTAAAACAGGTGGTTTAGAAAGGAATTGCTTTAAACCCTGAAACGCGGCTTCACAGCTTTCATTCCAGTGAAAAGTTGTATTTTTTCGTTGGAAAAAGCTCGCGGATTTGGATGCCAAACATGGCAGGAACCTGCACAATGCTGCTAGTCGCCCTGTCAGTCGCTGAACCTCTTTGATGGTTGTGGGACTGTTCATTTCAAGGATTGCCTGACATTTTTCTGGATTTGCTTCAATTCCCCGGCTGGTAAGGATGAAGCCGAGAAATTTTCCTCCTTGCACGCTAAAAGCACACTTTTCTGGATTGAGCCTCATGTTATAAGCTCGGATCTGACCAAAAATTTCAGTAAGATCATCAATATGGGACTGGCCGACCTTTGTTTTGGCGACCATGTCATCAACATACACCTCTGTTGGTCAAAGACCTTATTCATCAGTCTTTGGTACGTTACTCCTGCATTCTTTAAGCCAAAGGGCATGACGTTATAGCAATAGTTACTATACTCAGTAATAAAAGCTATTTTTCCTGGTCTGATGGATGCATAAAAATCTAGTTGTAACCAAAATATGCATCCATGAAACTCAAGGTACCATAACTACAAGAATTATCTACTAAAGTATCAATAGAAGGCAGAGGATAGGCATCTTTAGGGCATGCTTTATTTAAATCAGTGAAATCGACGCACATGCGCCATTTACCATTGTTTTTCTTTACCATGACGATGTTAGCTAACCAAGTGGTGAACCTGATTTCCCGTATGAAGTTCGCGTCAATGAGCTTTTTGGCTTCGGCCATGGATGCAAGTCGTTTCTCCGTTCCAAGATTTCTTTTTTTTCTGAGATATTGGTCGAGCTGCCGGACTTATGGCTAGCTTTTGGGTGATAATGGATGGATCTATGCCTGGCATGTCTCCTGATGTCCAAGCGAACAGGTCGGCATTCTGTCGCAAAAAATGAATGAGTTTTTCCTTTTCCTCGTTTTTCACGGACGTTCCTACAAAAGTAAATTTGGTGGGATCATCAGTTAACATAAGCTTTGTTAGCTCTTCATTCGGTAAAGGACGATCTTGAAGGTCGGCTCTGAGATCCAGCTCGGTTAGCATTGGTTGCTCGGCCTGTATGGAGTTTACACGCCGCTCGTTGTTTCTCTTGATAGGTTTCAAGCTTGTGTTATAACAGTGCCGAGCTTCTTGTAGGTCACCATGAACTGTGGCCACAATATTATCCTGCACAGGAAACTTGACACAAAGATGAACTGTGGATACAATTGCAGCAAATCTATTTAAGAAAGGTCTCCTAAAATAAGATTGTAAGGACTGAAACAGTTAACCACAAGGTATTGGATATCCTGCGTTCTGGATAATGGTTGCTCACCTAGTGTGGTTTGTAACCACACTGAACCCATAACCGAAACCCGTTCTCCTGAAAAGCCGACCAAGTCTCCTACAGATGGTTGCAAAATGTTAGTACTTAGTTTCATTTTTTCAAATGTGGCAAAAAAATAAGACATCGGCGCTGCTACCTAGATCCAGCAACACTTTTCGAACTATTAAGTCGCCCAACTGGATGGAGATGACAACAGGGTCATCCAAATTGGCATCATTGCAACTAAAATCGGTCGGGCAAAACGTCATTTCGGGCATCTTCTGTGCTGGCTGAGGATTGTTGGTGGTATCCCCAAGGGCCAGCATGGCTCTGTACGTGCGCTTCCTAGCCGAACTTGTGTGTCCACCTCCAGCATAGCCCCCTAAAATGCAGTTAATTGTGCCTCTGGGTTGGGCGGGGACCTTCTCCTTGTCCTTTGATGACGATCCTACAGGGGATGGATCTGTCGTAGGGATGGATCTCTTCTGCATATGACCTGTAATAAATTTATCAAGATGCCCTTGCCTTGCCAAACGTTCAAGAAGATCTTTTGCGATCACACATTCATCGGTTGTGTGACCATACTTCTGATGAAACGTGCAATACTGAGATTTGTCAACATTCTTCAGTTCTGGATAACTTCCGGCCTTTCGAAGGGGTTTGATCAACTTGGAATTCAGTATTTCCTTAATAATATCGTCCCTCTTCGCATTAAACTGCGTGTATGACTCATAACGGGGCGTAGGCTTAAAGCTCTTTCTATTTCCCGAGGTTTGTCGTCGTCCTTGGTGGTTGCCGACTTTTCAGCCTTTCGGGCCTGGCGAAGCTCCTCAATATCTATCTGTCCTTTGGCCTTCTCACAAAACTCGGCTAGAGTCTTCAGCTTGGCTACTGCGATAGCTTCCTGAAATTTTCCGGGGCGAAGGCCGCTCTTGATGGCATGCAAGTGGACTTCAGGGTGGAGATCAGGGATCCTCATGGCTATCTTTGTAAAGCGGGTAATGTAGTCCTTCAGACTTTCTTGAGGACCTTATTTAACGGTCGTCAAATAGTCGGAATCGTGCAAGTATATGGCAGACGCCGCAAAGTGATCCTCAAATTGTTTTTCCAACTCCTGAAATCGCGAAATGGAATCTGCAGGCAAAGAACAAAACTAGTCAAGTGCAGGACCATCTAAAAAGGACGGAAAACAACGACATAAAATAGGGTCAGATGCACCGTTAATGATCATAATTGATCGGAATTTCTTGATGTGTTGTTTTGGATCTCCTAATCCATCATACGGAGTTAACGTCGTCGGTAAAGTAAATTGTCTAGCCAGTTGAAAATTCATGATGTCTGCTGTGAACGGTCCTGTAGAATTGTCAAGCTCGTCTCCCTCGCCCTCGGCTGTAATTTCGTTATTCCGAGGACCCCGCCTTTATCATCCTGGGGCGTCTCCAAGACATGTGTACGGTGTTCATCATCAGTGTGCCGTTCATTACGATCGTTATTGTGCTCGAGGCGAGCGTTGACTAATTGCTCGATTTGTTGCTGCATCCTTTGATTTTCATTCCTCATACGCTCATTTGCCTCAGCCATTTGCTGGTTTGCCTGCTGAAGCTCGGTTTCCATACGAAAGAGCTCAGATGGAGTGGGAGGAGGTGCGTCAGCCATTAATAGTTGCTGGGGTATTTGGGACCTAAGAAAAAAGAATTCCGAATTTCGGCCCCACGGTGGGCGCCAAATGTTCTTGACTTGTTGCAGTCGAACTATAACTCGTCCCCGCAAAACGGTTGGCCGACCTTATCAATGAACCACAGTATACCTCAGCCAGCGAATGAAACAGGGAGAGGAGTATCTGCAAAAAATACTCCGACGCTCAAGTTAGTTAACGAGAATTATTTTAAAGCGAACTTTTCAACTTAGAAATATTTTCATACCTTTGCCGATTTCAATTGTTTCCTTTTATAACCGGGAGATGATAACGGCCATATTTCTTAATTGATTATCTTTGATGTAACCGATCAAAGGTCATTTATTACCATAAACTCAGTAGAGCTAACACGTCGGTTACAAAGAAGTCTGCCGAACTATAATTCGTAACCGATATATAACGGTCATATATATATATTCTAACGCTTAATTAAGTCAACAGAAAGAAATTTATCATTAAAAAAATTTAATAATTTAAAACTCTATTCGGTTATTTATTTATCTTTATGGTAGTCTTTTGATAAAAAAATTTTTTAATTCTACAAGGGACTAATTTTTTTCATATAAAGAATTTTTTTATAAAATTTAAAAATATTGAATTTTTTAAAATTTTACTAGAATATGAAGATAAATATAAAAATAAAATCATCGGAGGCAATTTCTGTTTTTTTAAATAAAAGGAGCAAATCATTAGTAGTATTTTGTCTTCCCTTGATTTTTTTTTCAAGAAAATGATGAGGGATATTTGAGTTTGTTAGAAAACAAATAATTAAAAGCGAATCATGAATGAGGATTTGTGTTTATTTAAAAAAGGATTAATAAAATAAATCATCGAAAACAATTTCTGTAGTACCATTTTATAGTTAAACACCAAATTTGCTACCATAATAAAAATATTTCCTCATGGATATAAGCCGAATTATATTGTATTTCAGATTATAATCGAGTGATTATTACTCCTGCTTTCCCAAAAGATCACTATAATTGTTATTTTTTTAATAAAAAGTCATATGTTGGCGTGATTCTTCGCGAATGTCCAAGAATTCCGGTGACCATTTTCGAATAATAATTCTTTAGACAACAAGGAGATGTCGCGTGTGATAATTTTTGTTTTAACCAAACATCTTGATAATTCGCTTCCCAAGTAGGGCAATTCATGGCTTGTTTCTTCTTTTTAATTTTTTTATCTAAAAATCTGAACCGAATTAAACAAATACATAGGAGACTTGAATCCACAACCTCTTAAATGAGTATGGAAAGACTATGTCATTTGAGCTATTACTCATTGGCCACATATATAGTAGAGTAAAATAGTGTTTCTGCATTAATAAATAGCTATATTTTTTATGGTAATTATTAAAATAAAAATAATAATAATAAAAATATGAATATTTATATTATTTAATTAAATATATCAAATTATTTTATAATTTTTAATTTAAAAATATTATTTATATACTAAAATTAACTATTAAAATTAATTACTATATATTTATATATAAATATATATAATTTAATTTATTTTTAATATATATTTATATTATTTTAATATATTCCTAATGAAATTGATTTAAGTGACATCTCCACGTATCTTTCGAAAATAATTACTTTATTTTTTCTCACATAAAAGTATGTTGACTCTTTTATTTTTTTTTTTCTTTTTTCTTCTTATATATATTTGAAAGTGATTGACTCTTATATGCTTAAGTGAACAAAGTATTATCCTCATTCACCGACCAAACAACTTGCAGTTCCGTTTTGTTAGTTTGAAAATAGGTAACTTCCTTGCTTCATGCAATTAATTACCCCATATCAGGCATATCTTATCTCATCTTAGACTTCACATAAATAGTTTATTACTAATTAATTGACGCGTCTTTCCCTGGTTAGACCCCAATTCCGGACGGTCATATTTGGGGTCACATTTTCAAATCATCATAAGCCAACTGTCCCATGTCCAAACCATTCACTTTCTTTCACATTCTTAACAAAAATACCTAACCAACCTCCATTATATGTGATATATAATTGATAGCAATCGTACTATATTGACATAAGGGTTGATTATTAATCCCTAAACGTTGAAACCTTTTAGTGTTATACTCTGCTGGGCTGTGTAGGACCCTGTTTATGCCCTTTTCTAGTGGGGGCATTATTGTCACCCCAAGAACATCGAAACTCGCACATGAATGTGATATGTGATGTTCATAACTAACTCCTCATTCCATCTTTCTGTTACAGAATCGCAAACAGTGACAACCCAAAAGTGAGTCATAAATATAAATTGAGAAAAAATATTGTTCAGAAATAGTTCTTCTCTTCTAAATTTAAAAATTAACTGAAAAAATTAAAAAAAATAAGTTAGAGGATATGATGTTGTACTATCTTTTTATTTCAAATTTTTAATATCTCGAATTTGTCATTTTTATAGGGAGTGTATATGCAAAAATTTCGACACTCAAATTAACATGAATTACAAAAAAAATTAAAATAAAAATTATATATAAATATACATGTTTAGAATAGTATATATAACTGAATTTAATTGGTTCTAAAATAGTGAGAACGGTCCTTTTCATGAGTTATTTTTCTATAAAAGACTCTTTTATGATTTTTTTTTATAATTCATTATTTTAAGCTTATATATCAATATTATTATTGATAATTATAATATAATAATTAAACTCATAAAATTAAATTATTAAATATTATAATAAATAATAAAAGATTAATATTATTTTTTGTAACATTTTTTTTAATTTAAAAAAATACTTAATCATCAAATCAATTTTTTAAGAGTTCTCGTATATTTAAGCACAATATTGAGTTTATAGAAATGATTCCAGAACAGGTATATAGGTCAACAAACATTGCATGAAATTTTGACTTAGTACCCCAACCGGAGGATAAATTCAATAAACTAACCATACCTTCTAGGATATAATAGAAGACAACCCGCAATATTTAATTAGCACGATAGAGAAAAATAAATGGGTTGTGATTTAGGCTAATTTTTTTTTACAGAAATAAAAGTGATAATATATTTTAATATTGTAATTTTTGGTGTTTTTTAAAATTGTGGAAAGTACACAAATTGAAAGGTTCAATTTCTGTACCTCAAATTTTTTAATTTTTTAACACAAATTCAGACGGTCCGATTTGTGTATCTCTTATAAATCGGACAGTCTGATTTCTGTACTTCTATAAATCGGACGGTCTAATTTGTGTATTTCTAAAAATCGAACAGTCTAATTTCTGTATCTCTAATAAATCGGACGGTCCAATTTATACTTTTCTAATTAAATAATTTCACATTTGAATATAATATCCCAATAATCTACATTTTAAAAAAGCACTACTATTACTCTAATATTAAAAATAAGAAGTTCTGTGATTTATGGTTGAGTAATGAAAAATATATAATTTTCGGACAAAAGAGGATTCTTATTATTATTATTTTTAATTAAAATACTTAGAATCTCTTTGTTTATTTTCTTAATACGTAGATGTTTTGACCATGTGGACAACATATATTAGAGAGTTTCGTGAACCACCAATCCACCGACAATATTTATGTTTATACAAGCCAAAATAGATGTGTTGAATAAGTAAAGCTATTCTATATTTGATTCTAGCATTATTTGCGAGGGAGTAAAGGACCGCTTAGGTATGCGGCAATAGTCAGTAACAGATATTTTGAATTATTATTATTATTATTATTATTATTAATTATTGATTGTAGATAATTTAGATAATTAATAAGTGCTTTCAAAGGGGTTGAAGAGTGTTAGGTTTTGTTTGGATATAGGAAGGAAAATAGAAGGAAAGAAAATGAGAAGAAAGAAAAGTAGAATTATTTATATGTTGTTTGGATTAAAAGAAAATTAATAGAAAGAAAATAGAAAAAAAATTTTCTTTTGCTTGGATTGAAAAAAAATAAAATAAAAATCATAATAATATAAAATTACATTAATACCCTTATTCATATTATATATAAATTATAATTTATTAATAATAAAGGATAAATATATAATTTTATTCATATTACCACATTTTTTTTCATTTTCTTTTTATTTATGAAAAAAAAATAATTTAATAAATCTCATACTATTTTTCTTTTTTTTTTATTTAAACAACAAAAAAACTTACTTTTCTATTCATTTTCTCTCCTCCCATTTTTTTTCTTTCAAATTTTCTCTTTCCTACTATTAAGACTTAAAAGTCAAACTTAGACAAGACTAGTAGTTAATCTATTCTTCATTAAAGCACCTTTAATTTTCCTCAGTCGGTGCCGCCTTAAAATCTTAAGAGCTTCTCTTTTTCCTTTCGTGCAGGGAAACAGAGAAAGTTGAGTCAAGGATTTGGATAAGAAAGAATTGAAGAACGACTTGAACAGTTACATTACATATATACGTTTCAAGGATGTGAGATAAACACTAAACAATAATGCTCACGCAAAACGTTACAGAGCTCAGTGGATAGAGTTGTTATATTGTTCTTATATTATATTGGGGATTTAGGAGTTAGGACCATGACATACACATACATACAGGTCATAGAATTTGTTGCAAAGTTAACATATTAATAATAATATCTTGAAAGATATAATTTCATAATAAAAACAAAGGTGGTAGGATATGTATGAGAATGAGAGAAATGATGAGCTTAAATTTGGGAACAGAGGCAGATGAAGTGGGAAAATGAGAGGGGCTCAACGTGGTTAGCTTTAGCTTCAATAACATTAGAACGAAGAAATAATATAATAACAAGTGCGAACCTTTAAAAGAATGGATATGGAGGTGCGGGGAATCGAACCCCGTGCCTCTCGCATGCGAAGCGAGCGCTCTACCATATGAGCTACACCCCCATGATGCTAATATTGCAATGTAATAATTTTTAATCTAATTAACAGGAACAAGAAAAAAGAAGGAGTGGGTAACGGCGGAGTGGAGGATGCATGTGGGGAAATCCAGCATATGGGAAACGTGGCAATTATCTTGTGCTAGTGCATAGTGTGCATGCAATGGAAGTAATGTTTGCTGTTTGCACTAGTGTAAGGTCCTTAAGAATAAGACCTAGGGCCTCGTTGGGCTAGTATTTAGACAAGCAACTTGGGCCTGTATTATCATGTGGTCCAGGGCGCACAACGAACAAATGCAGCTATATTCGACTGATTTTGATTGATTTGAATCCGGGTAAAATGCATTTTCATTGTTTTCGCACTAGGCGAGATGAATGAAAACAAGGCCAATTTAATAGCTGCAAAGCACGTAACAACTTTACCTAAAGCAGTGGGCTTCGAACGTTCCGCTAGTTATTTAGTCAGTTCATAACAATCTTTCTACGACAGCGACGACTACAACGGAATCGGCTTGCTTCTATTCTCATTGAGATTGGATATATCTGGGAAATCTATTTGAAGTGACCTGAAGATCCGATCCGAATTCAAATATTTTGAAATTAATTTGGTATGATTTTCTCGAATTTAGAGTTGGATAAGAGTATTAAAAACTGACGCAGTCATTATTAAAGGTCATATCTGGATTAAGGCGAACTTAGTTTTACCCAACTTCTATGCATCCTAGGTAGACTTAACAAATTATATATGTTTTAAATTAATTCTAATATTATATTATATTAATTATAAATTTATTACTTTATTTTTAATCACATTTGTTGAATTAAAAAATAGATTAAAGAAACATGAAATTATAATTTATAGACAAACTCAAGTTCAAGTATGGATATCAACTTTTCGATAATAAATATGTTTTTTTTATAAATAAGTGCATCATAATTTTTTGACATAAAGTTTATCAAAACCTGGACTTCACCCGATTTAGACCCAGTTTTAGTGTGGCTCGAAAGCATTGTGATTTCACCGGTTTAGGACCGGGTAAAAATATCAAAAATAGACATGGTCATTATTTGAAGCGAATTTCGGTTAAAGCAAACCTGACTTTACCCGATCCATGTGCATTCCTAATATGGTCTATGAAAGCACATACATTTTTTCGAGTTATTGTTTTCGCGTGTTGAACATATTTTGAATATGATACTCATCGACACTCGTCTGACACAATATCTTAATTAAAAATACAAAAATACTTTTTCCAAACACATTTAAACACAATTAAATACCGTGTCAGTCGTATCCAATCTTATTCTTAATTTATATTTTTGAAATGAGTTTTAAAATAATATACATTATTATTTATTAACATAAAAATTATTTTAAATATTTTATATAATTAAAAAATATAAAAATAATTAAAATATATCATTTATATTTTAATATAAATAAAATAATAAAATATTATTAAAAAATATTTTATATTTTATATATATACTATATCCACATTTAAAAAAAAAGAAAGAAAGAAAGAAAAGAGAATTCATGTGTATAGTCCCATATCATGTCATGTTTTGTGTTTGTGTTCCATAGCATGTGGGTATTTTTGGTCAAGTCATGTGGAGTTTTTTTGGGTCAAAAGATCATGTGGGTTAAGTAACCGCCCACTATCTTGAACGAATTCTGTTTGAAAGTTTCTCAATGTTAGGCCCATAAAGGCTCTTCCTTGTTTAAAATGAATGAATGAATATGTTAATACCCACAAAAAAGGAAAAAAAAAAAAATTGACTGTTTGCTTGATTAGGATTTAGGACTTAAAGAGAATGCAACTGGAGTTTTAGTTAAACGGCTAAATTTGTTAGCTCTTAATATATTGCACCTTAAATATGTGCCTAAGTGCTGATAACAAAAATTTGAAGAATCATCGCCAAAATAATTTAAGTTCATTTTTTATGGCTTATCCATCTCTAAATTATTCATATTGGCAATTTTCGGCACAAGGGACAAGTAGCATTCATCTTGAGCCAGGGATCAATACAATGAGAATGAAAAAAGTGATTACACTGTGGCATGCTCCTTAATGTT
This sequence comes from Arachis ipaensis, assembly GCF_059453495.1. Classification (NCBI taxonomy): domain Eukaryota; kingdom Viridiplantae; phylum Streptophyta; class Magnoliopsida; order Fabales; family Fabaceae; genus Arachis; species Arachis ipaensis. The sequence goes on along the minus strand of NC_142440.1, from coordinate 17,470,807 downwards.
TCTTTAGCCTCGTACTCACTAAGACATATAGAACAAACGTTGTCCATTGACATTGTTGGCAATTGTCCACTGTCACCTAGCTGGATAACTGGACATTGTTCTAACTCTATTATTATTGTTGAATTCTCATCGCTGGTGGGAGGGTACCTCTCACTGATGATTGATGATGATTCCATCATTCTTAATCTGCGTAGCTCTCCTAGCTGTCGCTGTTGGCTTAACAACATTCTCCTTGCTCGCGCATGTTGGGTCTCGATGATTCTCTGTCGTAACCTTTCTTGTCTCATCTCCTTAGTTATATGAAATGCTACATAAAATAATAATATTAATATACCTAGCGTTCCCAATGCTATAGCAAACTTGCTCTCTTCCTTTTCACCATAATAATAACTTGGAGGACTTCCACCTGCATGCGCCCAACTCCAATATCAATTATGGAATTTATAATATAAGAGTAAAACCTCTTTTCTATTCCTATTTTGTAATTTAGATATCTCGTATCTTAACAATTAGAAAATAATAATTCACCCTTTATTCTTTTTTTTTTTTAATTAGCCGTATGAGCCCTTATCCTTTCTTTTTATTAGACACATAAGTTCTTTTGTAAGAATTTTTGACAAAAAATAACAAAAAATGAAAAAAAATACTTTCTTGATTAGTTTTTACATAATCGTCAAAATAATGTCTCAATCAAATAGTTATTATTTTGTAGCATTGTTTTGATGATTGTATAGGTAATAAACAATCTCAATCAAATAGTTATCATTTATATAGGACAGGTGAAGATCAGATTATATAAGTTAGAGTCCCGCTAAGAAGCCAATGGAGTATTTGTATAATGTGTACAATAGACTATTTATTTGGCCCAATATAAGTTAAAAAATGAACATCCAGCGTAAAATACTACTAATTTTTCAAACATAATACACCCATACTATATAGAATAACCATCCGAGTACCAGAGATAATAGACTTCTGATATCCTACTGAATCGAACATCCCTATACCCCAATTGTACACATTGTATAGATACTCTATTACTTTCCTATACTTCCTCTATAAGTTAACATTGTACATAAACATTTTCTACCACCTTTTTATAAGAGATTCTCGTTGAAAGGTTTATGCATCTAACAAAAAAAATTAAGAGACGAATTGTCATTTTTTCAATTATTAAGGTATGAGTTATCTAAATCAAGAAAGGACAAGAGTCAGAAAAGAATTTTACTCGTAATATAATCATATGTATGTACACAAATATTATTCGTCCATATATAATATATATTAAAATACAAAATATATATTAAAAATAAATTTATATATATATAATAATTTATTTGGTGGCTGAACTTTTACATCTACATGTTACTTTTCTTTATCATATATAGTTAAATACTTACTAGTACCGGAAAGTGCTTGCATGTGCCCATTACCATTATTATTGGAATAACCGCTGTCAAGTTCAAGTAACATATCTGCACTAACTCCACATTTTCATGTCAGAACAATTTATAATATTATTTAAGGAAATTAAAGGATCCGGTATTGAGATGAAGATTGAGTTGACAATGTATTACCTTGTTCTTGATTTTTGTGGTTGTAACAAACAACGTCAAAATCAGCATTTGGTATGAAGCCACAGTGTTGATCCTCCTTACAATAACAACTAGGCCTAAACCATTGCAACTTCATATCAAAATGAATAAGTTCATCTCTTATTTGCCGTGATGATATTGAAGAATCATCTTCAGAAACATCATTAACGGGAAACAAAGCAGACCCAATATTCCTACACTTTGAACTATAATAATTCTCATTCTCAATATCCGACTCTGACAAAACTATAACAGAATAATAATGCTTCTCATCGTCACTCAGGCAAGGAAGACGTAGTTGTGGATCAACATCAATTCCTGCTAATTCGCTGCAATTGTAAAACATCACTCTCTTTGAATTTGGAAGGCCCCATAGGAAGGGTGAATCTTTGATGAGATCCTTGCCCTGCAAGAACCGTTTAGCAAAACACTCATTAGGGTCGTTGACCCAAATATATTGGTGCTCTAGAGAGATGTTTTTGACGATGAATTCTCCTCCTCCATTTGGGAGACTAATCATCAAATTCCTTTGGTTACACGAAACTTCAAAACCTTGGTACCCGCATCGTGCATCTCCTCCAACAAAGCTAGTATGATCCTGTGTCAAATGGAAAGGGAACTCAATAGCTACTTCAGAGCTTCCACAATATCTGCTTCCACAAGCTGGTGAAGTTGTTTTGCTTCTTGTTGCGTTAGGAAGAAACAAGAGTTCAATAATGGAAATTAAGAACAAAGTTATTAGCAAGTTAGCCATTGGACCAATGATCAACTAACCCAAAGCTATGATTACATTATATGTATGTATGTGCTATACTAATACAACATGGGACATGAGTTTCGTGTTGTCCAAGAAGCCATGTTCTTGTGCCGTGGTCGGGTAGTCCTAGATCTGCTAGAATCTTAGTTTTAATCGTCCAATACTAATTTATGTCTTTTTTTTCCTTATGTAAACAAATATGGACTTATGTATGACCATGCTAATTTGCTTCCGACAATGGACAAAACAAGGCACTAACATTTGAATATAAAAGACGGATCATAACGTAGAAAAAGGAAATCCGATATTTAGGGTTGCAATATTTAATTTGTAGAGGAACAAAAATGTCTATTGAAGAACACTGGTTAAATATTCACTAGTAATCTCTATATTTGGTCGCTTCTGTTCCTTTTTTGCACTATAAGGTACAAAAGCTAAGGAAAGACAAAAATTGTGCACTAATTTTTTTTTAAATATTTGTTATGTGCCTTTGAAAAGTTTTAAAAGTATTTTTTTTGAATTTTTGAATTATGAAAAGTAATAATATTAATGTATGGTGCAATTTTCAAAACTAAATTGCAGCTTTTTAAGAAACAATTTAAGAATTTATAGAGAAGTTAAAAAAAAGTACTTCTCTTGTAATACGACTATTTTTTATCACATTTCTATAAAATAGGCACTTTTAAAGCTAAAAACTCAAATATAAAATAACTTATTTATAAGCTATTTTTAATATAGTCATTTATTGTTTAAACTATTTTGTCAAAAGGGGCTTAATTAAATTGTTTACCCAAACTGGACCTTAGTCTAGCAGCTTAAGGATTAGGTCGTTGATTTGAATTCTATTTAAGAATTTATTATTAGTGAATAGATTGTTGTATATATAAGACAGAATTCGAACTCCCAACACTTATTTAAATATACTAAAAACAAGATAGAGAAAATAGATATTCTACTTTTATGTGAAATTAAAAAAGTAAATTAAATACGTAAAATATAAAATTATAACAAATTTAAATCGTAAAATTATTAGACTTAGTATAAATTTTTGTAAAATCGATTGCTTCATTTAAAATTGTAATATTAAAAAATTTTAAAAATTAAATTAAAATTGTAATTGTAATGCTAAAAGACGAATACTCTCATAAAGACGCTTAAAACGTCCTATTTTTTAAAATGCTTATATGTCACATTATTATTAGACAAATTAGTGAATCGATTATTATCATTAAATTTTTAGTAATCAATAGTTAATTAAATATTCTCTTTCCAATTTTATCTTTAATCCAAATTCATCCTAATCCTAACCTTATCCTTTATTCTTCTATTAACCCACCCCCACCATCGCAATTATTATCGGTATCCATCCAGACTAGGGATGGCAAAATTTCTCGAGACGCGGGGATCCCTGCGAAGACTGCCCCGAATGGGGATCCGATTGTGGGGAATTTTTTCCGTGGGGATAGGGATGGGGGACAAAATTCCCCCGAAGCAGGCGCGGGGAACCGGGCGGGGATCCCCGCCCCTTCCCCGCTATTCTCCGAAATTTATGAATTCCTTAAATTATCCTTAATAGTTTATTTCTCATATATGTTTTTTAATCATTTCTCACACACACGTATATATATATATATATACAGAAACCCAAAACTCCTAATCTTTATTTGCATAACCCTTCTTCAATTCAGAGATCCCTAAGGCTGTTCATACTCCATCCAACCTCTCTGCAGCCACCCCCTCATCACCCTTCTCACCGCATCGTTACACCTCACCATGCCATCACCCTTACCGCGTCGTAATTTTTATTTGCGGCGTTCCTTTTCGTAACTCTGCCGTCGTGTCCATTCTCCTCTCTATTGCCGCATCTCCCACCTCGTCCACTGCTTTTTCCTTTGGTTCGTCGTTGTGTCCCCCCATTGCGTTATTTCGAAAGAAGTCAACATCATGTCATTTAGACTTTTTGTATAAAATCTTACAATTTTTGTATAAGATAGATATTTGCAGCTCTATTCATATGGAAATTAATAATTAGTTAGAACTATTATGTAGATGGAGAATGGGGTCCCCGCGGGAATGGGGCCCTGTGGGGAATGGGGATGGAGAGCAATATTCCCCCACAGCGGGAAATGGGGCGGGGATGGGGAGCAAATCTGAAGGCGGAGATGGGGAGCAGGGAGGCATCCCCCGCCCCTGTCCTGCCCCATTGACATCCCTAATCCAGACTATTATTAACCTCACATTATCGTCATCATCATACATGTCTTCTCATCTCCAATCCACTGCAACCTTCTCTACGCCCGTCTGTCCTCACCCCACCATAGCCGCGTCACCATCAACCCACACTCACCCTTACAATTCGTCACTCACCTCCACGATTTGAGATCTGTAAATTGTAATAAGTTAGATCTAGTTGTTGGTGATGATCAAATGATTGTCGTTGTTGTTGTTTGAAGGTGATATATATTCAGGAGGATTTTTTAGTCTATGTTTATTTTGTTGTTAGAATTTGTTAGAAGATTTGAATTAGTTCTAATTTGTTTAGTAGTATTTTTAGAAAGTTTAAATTTAAATCAAATTTGATCTAATCCAATAAAGATCAAATCTTATTTAAATTAAATTATCTTTAGAAATTTAAATTCAAATTAGATATCTAAAAAGATTTGGCTTATTCTTAGGTTGATCTGTTAGGAGTCTATTTAAAGACTCCTTGTTATTCTTTCTAAATTAATTTTTTGATGAAAAAAATTTCTTTGAGTTTTTTTGAGAAACTTGGGTGTGAAAGGGAGAGGTAGAGTGATTCCCTTAACTGTTGTATCAAACAATCAAATTGAAGTAGAAGGGTCCCTTTCTTTGATTTTTTATCTTACTCTAAGTTACGTTCCATATCATTTGGTATCAAATTTTAGGATTTTCAAGAGTGGTAAAATGTAAGAGTGTTGAGTTCAATTGAGGTAAAAGCCAATTATATAAGTGCAAATACTAGTGACCTAATTCGAGTGCCATCATCATACATCATGAGAAATCAGCGTGTGTCATCATCATATCACAATAAGTTTCTTAAAAAGTTTCGTCAGTTGAAACAAAGTTTAAGATCAGTAAATAAGTACCATAAGGAGTTGCTGTATTTAATATGCAAAACTAACGTTAACAATGGTCCCAAAGTTTTTATGAAAAAATTTCTTGTTGGATTAAACAAAGAAATCGCAGATAAGGTCGAACTTTGCTATTATGCAACAATAAAAAATTTAATCCATTTGGCAATTGAGGTGGAGGCACAACAACAATTTATGGCAACTTGGCACTCTTCAGACTCCAATTCTACATAGAGTTCTAAAGGAGCAAAGTTTAAAGATACAACAAAATTCACTATTGCAGATTTCAAGAAGAATATTACAGATCGACATGAGCAAACTTCTTCTGATCCTTTCTTTAATTCGACTTCACAGGCAGTGATGGAAGAATTTGTTGAGTATGTTGTAGATGGAGATGAGTGCTTGGAGGAACCAAAGGTGCAACAGTTCTTAAAGGGGTTCTTGGGATGTGAGCAATTTAAAAAATAAGAGAGAAAAAAATTTGAGAGAAGAAGAGACTGAGAAAAAGAGTGCGTATTCCAGTGAAAAGAATCAATGTTTGAGCAAAAGAGAGGATTTTGAGAGAGAGAGAGAGAGAGAGAGAGAGAGAGAGAGAGAGAGAGAGAGAGAGAGAGAGAGAGAGAGGAGTCATTGAGAGAAAAAAAACTGAGAGCAATAAACAAACTTGTGAGAGAAATCTTGAAAGTTATAGTTTAGACAATAATGCATTAGTGTCTATGACATTCAAAGAGTTTTCAGTTTCTCATATATCTAACGATGAATTGCCTAGTATTTACATGTTAGATTTTAAAGGTTTTGCATATCTATTGGTGAATTTTGAAAGAATTAATGTGAATGAAAGGAGTGAAGGACAACCAATTTTATTCTATAGTGAGCGGCTACATGGAACATGTCTCAAGTATTCAACATACGACAAAGTGCAGTTTGTTTTGCACAGTAAACTCAATTGATGGACTATTTTTCAAAAGTGGTTGAATAAGATTTGAGGACGAATTCTTTTGCAAAGGGGGATAATGATACGTATTTAAGAGAACTTTTTAGTCTATATTTAGTTTGTTTTGTTGTTAGGATTTGTTAGAAGATTTGATTTAGTTTTGATTTGTTTAATAGTACTTTTAGAAAATTTAAATTTAAATCAAATCTGTTCTAATTCAATAAAAATCAAATCTGATTTAAATTAAATTATCTTTAGAGATTTAAATTCAAATTAAATATCTAGAAAGATTTGGCTCATTCTTAGGTTGATCTGCTAGAGTCTATTCAAAGACTTCTTGTTACTACTCTTTTTGAGTTAAGTTTTTTATGAATAAAATTTTTTTTGAGTTTCTTTAAAAAATTTGGATGTGAACAAAAGAGATAGAGTAATTTTTTTAACTGTTGTTTCAGAAAATCAAATTGAAGTAGAGGAGTCTCTTTCTTTGATTTTTCATCTTACTCTGAGTTATGTTCCGTATCAAAAGGGAAGAAGATAAAGAAAGAAGACATTGGTGACGATAGTTGTGGCTTGATGGCAGTGGCGGTTATGGTCCCGTGAGAGAAGGAGATAATGGTGGTGGAGATCGAAGAGAACGAGAAAAGAGAGGATAAAAGAGTAGAAGAAAGAGTGGCAGTGAGGGTTGAGGTATTGTAATTGATAATGATGATGACAATGATAGTGGTTACCAGTAATGATGGATGGGTGAGCGTTCTGCTAATGACAATGACAATGACAATGACATGCTATGGGTTTAGATTGGAGGGGGGAAGGGGTTAGGATTAGCCAGTTGGAGATTTTGATTGAGAATAGAATTAGATATTAAAGTTATATAAAGGGTAAAACTGTTAAAAAAAAATATTGATAATTGTTGACGGTTAAAAATTTAACTAAAAAAATAAAGTTAAAATTAATTTTAAATATTAAGAATAAAATTAAATTAAATTAAATATTAGAGATAATTTTAAAATTTTTTGAAAAATGTCAAAAAAAACTTTATCCTAATTTAAATAAATTAAAGAGAAAAAACAAAAATTAAATCAATTTACTTTTAACCCTGTTTATTTTAGAATAAAGTATCGTTTTTATCCCCAATATTTGGGGTAAAGTATCAAAGTTGTCCCTAATGTTTAAATCGTCCTATTTAAGTTCCTAATATTTCAAAATTGACTCAATGTTGTCCTGCTGTTAGGGATCTATTAACAAAATTAATGGTGGGACAAACTGAGACGATTTTAAAACGTTAGGAATTTAAATAGGACGAATACGTTGGGAACAAAAACCATACCTAGAAATAAATTTAATTTTATCCTTCAATAATATCAATTTTTTACGGTATATAGTTATTCAATTATTTTTGTTACGGCCCAGCCCACCTGGTGGGGCGGTCAACCCGGCCCACGGGTAACTCGATCTATGCGATCGGATCGACGTGCACAACCCGCCCAGCCTTACAACTCAGACACGCGCCCCTGCTGCTAGCTGCATGACAATTGTAGGGAAAGAAGCTTCCTGGAAGGAGGCCTCCCCATGTGGGGCCTGCCCTACTGATAGGGTATATAAGGGGAGGGTCCTACCCCTCCCCCATCATACCCTTTACCCTCATACCACCTGCATATTTTTCTGACTTGAGCGTCGGAGTGTCCTTGCAGGTGGTCCCCCTCATCTCAGTCGAAGAGCTCGGAAAGTCGGAACTCACGCCTCACACGCCCCCAGATCTAGACCAAGGTTGGGACCCGCCTTCACACCCGCCTTCGGAGAGTTCCTTGCCGGCTTGGGTATAAAGCAAAAGTTTTCATCAGTGGAACATCCCCAAACCAACGGTCAAGTTGAGGCTGCGAACAAGGTTATCGTACAAGGCCTCAAAAAGCGACTTGACCAGAAAAAGGGAGCATGGGCAGACGAGTTAGCGTCAGTCCTCTGGTTCTACCGCACAACTCAACAGTCATCTACCGGGGAGACCCCTTTCTAACTCACATATGGGGTAGAGGCAATAATACCTGTGGAGATCGGTGAGCCGAGCCCACGGCCATTCTTAGGAGGGGTTGAGGAAGCCGTAGAAAATGATTTGATAGACGAGGACAGGGAGATGACCCATTTATTAGAAATGGCACTAAAGCAAAGAATGGCCCTGCGCTACAATGCCAAGGTGCTCAAGAGAGAGTTTGAACAAGACGACCTGGTCCTAAGGCGCAATGATATTGGGCTCCCGACACCAGAGGAAGGAAAGCTGGTGGCAAACTGGGAAGGCCCATACAGGGTGAAAGAGGTGATCAGCAATGGGGCCTACAACTTGGAACGGCTGGACGGCAAGGAAGTCCCGAGAACGTGGAACACGGGCAATTTGAGAAGATTCTATTCCTAGGCCAAACCCACCGACCGGACAACCAACCTGCCGATCCAGCCGGCTTAGTAAGACATTACTTTATGATGGATTATTTGTCCTTGTCATATATTTGCTATCATCTTATGTTTGGACCATTTACCACTACTATTTATCTACTACTTGTCATCTCCTTTTCGCATTCATTATTATTAATTAAGCTACCATGACGAGTAAGCAATTTCATAACGATACGGTGCCCTGGGACTGATCACCCCGGGAACCACGAAAGTAATGAACGCCATAATACGCGGCTGTTGAAACGATAAAAGCCACGACTTGGCTTCACTAATTACCGGCAAGACGGTAAAACGTTCACAAGCAAATAGCTAATACCAACAAAACGGTAAAAGAACATAAAGAAAAATAAGCGCCGACAAGGCGGGAAACAAGCGGTTTGTCACATGCGGCAAACAGATTCAAACAGTTCAAAAGGATTACAAAGTTTACAAAAGTTACAAAAACACACAAGTTACAAGAACACAAGACACTTCTTCGGCATATCAATGATCTTGTCATCCCTGATAGTCTTGAAAATGCCAACAGCTAAGGTGTCAAAATCGGGAGCCAACAGCTTTACTTGGGCTTTGAGGGCCTCCTCGGTCATCAAGATAGCGTTCTTACCCTGCTTCACGGTGTCTTTGTACTTCTTCTAAAATTCAGTAGTTTCACCCCGGGCCGCCTTGGCCGACGAGAGAGCCTCATCGCGTTCCTTCTCTAGCACGACCACCCGACCCTGAGCAGTGCTAAGTTAACTTTCCAGGGGAAGCTCTCGCTCGGTAGGATGTGCCACGGAGGCGTCAGCGGTCTTGACCTTTTCTTTAGCAGTCTTAACTTCCTCCTCAGCAACCTCGACCTTCTCCTCGGCTGTCTTGGCCCTCTCCTCGGCAGCAGCAAGTTGCTCCCGGAGCAGCTTCACCTCATCTCTATACTTGGTGTTGGCCTTGACAGAGGACTCAAGTTTCGTTTCCAAAGACCGCGTTCCTGCCAAGGCGGATTCCGCCTTCCTCGCTATAGCAGCTCCTCGGAGTAAAGTGCGGTACATCCATCTCGCTTGCGAAGCGAGGTCCCCACTGTAAAAGAAGTCCTCCGTGCCAGGAAGTAGTTGGGAATAGATAAAGTTTTCGACATCAAAGTTCTTCTCCATAACGGTGAGAACCCCCTTAGGACTGGAAGACGGCCTCCTTTTTCTTGGATTGTCAACCAACACCTCAACTTCAGGACTAGAAGACGACTTCCTTTTCCTTGGATTGTCACCCTCCTCCTCAGCCTCAAGATCCTCCTCTGGTCGGGGTCCCGAACCAGTCCCTGCCTCCTGATGAGGACCCGAAGCGGCGCTGGTTCTGGGCCCCTCCCCCTGGGTAGGCTGGGACTAGACCTCAGGCTCAATGACGTCGTCAGCCGGCACTTCCTTGGCAGGGGTAGTGGAGTCATCATCACTGCCATCAGCCAAGAAAGTGTTGAACAAAGCATCAAGTCCTGTTACCTCGGCAGACATTGACACTGCAACAAGATACAGAAACCTATTAATCATTAAATTTGGCGGATAAGTAAGGACAAGGGTAAACACATGAAAATTACTAGATGGCTACTCACATATATAATTCATAGCCATGTCCCGATCACCCATAAGGAGATGAGGGTTAACAAGATTCTTCCCAAAAACAGCCAACAATATGTTGGCAACCCTCTTATTCTCAGGAGATAATCCCTTATACGTTATTTTGGTAAAGGCGTTAGCTCCCGTCCCAAAACTCCAGTAAGTCGGTATGCGACGTTCCCCTTCTAACGTCAACCAAAAAGGGTGCCGACCTTCCACCGGGCAAACTTTGAAATACTTATCCTTAAAACCATGATAAGAATCACTACAACGGAGACCGGCAGCTCAAGATACTCACACACCATCTCGAAACAGCGGATTGAGGCCCAACTGTTCGGATGCAATTGGGACGGCGCAACGTCACAACGGTTAAGTAACGCCATTTGAAAAGGGGGGAAGGGGAGGCGAACTCCCAGGCGGGTGAACATGGCCTTATACAACCACATCCAATCGGAGACCTGGGGAGAGTGCAGATTTAGTTGGAATATTTGTTCGTTGTCGGCAGGAATGAAAGCTGCATAATTAGCCTCCTCGTCAGTTCCTCCGCAAAGATAATCGGCCCGTCGGAACTCGTCAAGTTCCTTCGGGGACATTTGGTTAGAGGTTTCCTTCACATTTGAAGTTACCCAAGCATATCAGTCATAGGGCGCCGGTCTCACGACCCTCACGACGGGACGCTGAGCCATACCTACAGTTGGGGCACCACCCAATATCAGTCTAAGAGGCCGGGAAGCCGGTACGAATACCAGAAACTATAATTCACCTATCCAACAACTATAAAACAAGGTATAAATCTACAGCCAAGAGCAAGGCCAGAAAAGTAAAATCCTAGAATGGTAACCCCCCTACAGTATCTTCCTAATGCTAAAACGACAGCAAACATGCAATTCAAATCAAGAGTGCAACGCACATACAAAATCAGGAAGATGAACGATGAAAATAAATAACTCCACACCAATACCAGAGAAAAGAATAGGGAGCTTACAAGGATAAGGGCGATGATCAGGGAGGATCAAAAAACTAAGAAAGATCTGGACGAAGCAGGGGCTCGCAGTAAAGATTTTGAGGAGAGAATGGAGAAAGCAAATGAAACGCAACGGCAATGCAATGAAACTGAAACGAAACCAAAGGAAAACTGAAAAGAAACCAACTCTAAGAAGCGCGAAGGACAGGGGAGAAATAGTCTTTTTCTCGCGGGGTTTTGAATTGCCCATTAAGAGCATTAAATGCTCGGCATGAGGAACGAGGCGACGAAAGACGTTGCCCAGTAACAAACAGGCACACACGCCTTTGGAAGGCGCATCCTCCACACGGACGATCAACCAGACGACGACACACGAAAGAGAAAACAAAACGCGCCACCAACGGTGCTCACGGCCATAGCTGGCACGTTGGGGGCATTGTAGGAAAAGAAGCTTCCTGGAAGGAGGCCTCCCCATATGGGGCCCGCCCTACTGACAGGGCATATAAGGGGAGGGTCCTACCCCTCCCCCAAGGTACGTCATCATACCTTTTACCCTCATACCACCTGCATATTTTTCTGACTTGAGCGTTGGAGTGTCCTTGCAGGTGGCACCCCCCTCATCTCAGTCGAAGAACTCGGGAAGTCGGAACTCACGCCTCACACGCCCCTAGATCCAGACTAAGGTTGTGACCCGCCTTCACACCCAGAAGACCTCTCCGAACCGTCCGGAAACCGACTAGCTGGACATTTTTTAATCACATTACTTTTATTCTAAATAAATTTATTTTTTATAATTTTACTCTTATATATGTTTACTCATCATGAAATGTTTGTAGAATGACTAGTACATAAATTTGTGGGAAAAATGATATATATATATATATATATATATATATATATATATATATATATATATAATAAAGTAATGTGATTCTAATAATTTTATAAACATTTCATGATGAGTAAAAATTTTTAAGACCAAAATTATAAAAAAAAATAAATTTAATGTGATTAAGTATAATTTACTTAAATATGATTAAAAAATAATTGAATAACTATGTTCCGTAAAAAATTAATATTATTAAAGGATAAAATTAAAATTTAATTCTAAGTATTGTTTTTATTCCCAATATTTTCGTTCTATTTAAATTCCTAACGTTTCAAAATCGTCTCAATTTTATCCTACCATTAATTTGATCAGATTTTTAACTGCAGCACAACATTATTAAAAACGATACTCTAGTGGTGGTTTATTTTGCAAGCGTGACTGCGTGAGTTGATGCTAGAACAGAAAAAAATGGAATTATTTTTTCTTTTTAATTGACAATAAAAAAGAACAGTATTTTTGTCGGAAAATATACATTGATCATTGAACAATGATTGGAATGAGTAAACATTAGGAGGAAGATGGAGAGAAAGGCAAAGAGGAGTCGTAATTGGAATTTGATCTTGCTGGCAATTTTCTACACAAAGGGCAAGTAGCATTCATCTTCAGCCACCCATCAATGCAATCAACGTGAAAATAGTGTTGACACTCTGTTATGGTCCTCAGCACCTCTTTGGGCCTATATTCACAGAGACATATTGAGCAAATGGTATCATTGGGCCTAGGCAATTGCCCATCCTCACCTACCTCAGTTTTCGGATATCTTTCTATTGATGGCCCATCAAGGCCCATTAGGACAGCTGGAGGGGGAGGAACAATCATGATAGAAAATTCCGTTTGTGTTCTTGATGACTGTTGTCGCTGATCTCGCCTCATCTTTCTGCGTTGCAATAAACATATTAGTCCAATGATGCCAATGACTCCAGGTATTCCCACGCCTACGGTTAGACCAAACCTGGCTTTCCTCGAAAGACCTGACCATTGTCCAAAACCGAAACAGAAGAAAAAGTTAATTAGGGAGCTGTAATGTAATTTCATACTGAGTGTAAAAATTAAAAGCTAAAGTACATGAGACACAATAAATTCAGTAATCTCATCAATTCTCAATTTCTCGTGATAAAAGATAGTATTCCTATAAAATATTAGATAGTTGATAAAGAATAGATTAAATTAGTGAAATGATATTTGAAAATTCAGACAAAAATAATTTTAAAAGATATTAATCGAAAAAGTTAAAAATAAATGAGAAAAAAAATTAGATACTAAATATATTATAAAAAAAATTTAGAAATTATATTTTAATAAAATTTTTTGCAAGCATCATTAAAAAAATAAAATTTTTTCATCCTTAAAATTTATTTTATGTCAAGTAACTTTTTTACTTTTATTGTGAATTTTTGAAAAATAAAAAATTTAGAGATTAAATTTTACTCTGATTTTTTTGTCTATTTTTTAAATCTTTATTCAAATGTTGATACAAATATTTTGATTAAATGAATAAATTATTTGTTAAATATAAAATTTTTTTATCACTTATAAAAAAAATATTTATTAATTATTTTATTTATGATATTTTTCAATAATTTTTTGTCAAAATCTAAATTTTTCAAATATTAAATTGGTGGTTAACTCTAAAGAATATAATAAAAGAAAATCACAGGGACTTGAAAATTAAAGAGAGTGAGTAATTATTAAAAGATAAAGATACTTGCTACACTATTTTAGCTTGTGTAAGACCAGAAAAAATAAAGCAGAATAAAGAAAAGCCTAGCTTACGTTATTTGTAGACTTCTGAGGTTAAACTTCATTTTTTTTTTAAACTTAAGAACAAAAAGAAATGTAATTCGTACCTTGACCTTGGCGTGGAAGATCATAACAAGCAGCATGATCATCGTTAGAATTCGGTAGGAGGCCACAGCGTCCACCACTTTGTATACAAGACGTGCAATCAGGTTCATTCCACCGTAACCGTATATCAACATCGTAACTCATCCAAAACACTTCATACCGTACATAAAAGGGAACAGGTGCCAAAGCCGATGTAATAAAGTGGCACGACGATGAATTATTCAACAACCTTTGACGGGTTACTTGCGACGACAACACCGCCAACACGGAATAGCTGAGGTTGTTGCGCGTGGATCCCAAGCACTCTATCATGAGCGGTGATGTTGGGTCGTATGGACAGCTGTAAAACGAGTAATTCTGGTAACTGAAACCGTCGGCTAATTGGAAAGGGGAATCTGCGAGGCTGAATCCACGGTTGAGCATGATCCTTCTTGGGAGGCACTTTTCTTGGTCGTTGATCAGAATTGTTTGCTCATCATTCTCGATCCCGTTTACAACGAAGTCACCGGATTCTGGGAGATTTAGCAACGGTTGTTTCTGATTGTTACACTTGATTTCGAAACCTCGGTACCCACACCGTGTGTTGTTGCCTTCACTGGTCATCCAAAACGGGAATTCAATAGGGAGCGTGTAGTTTCCGCATGAGGCAATAACGGTTGTGTCACAGTTATTAATATTATCACTTGGTTCATCCGCCTCTGTTCTTCTGAGCTCAATAATAATAATAATAATCAAGAATACAAGTGTTAGGGAATAATATTGCGGGGTGGTCATAATTTAGAATATGCATAAAGATATGATGGGAGAATTAATGGATTTGAAGTTGATTATATTCTTCGGATGATGGCTTAGGTTTCTAGCTTGTAGAGAGGCATGATTCTACTTGGTCAAATTGTACTGAGACTGATTGATTTAAATTGGTGGAAAACTCGCTTAAGCTTTGAATCAAAGCAAGATAAATTATCAAGGTCAGGAGAACTTTACAAGCAAGGGTGCTTATTTTGAATATAATAGTTTAGTATTAGCAAATTAATTTGAAATTTGGAAGTCATGGTCAAGTCATTAGCCAAGTAAACAACCCAATTTAGTCTTCATTTCATTAATATGTTTTAATTTAATTTTTATGATGACAAACAAACCAGGTGCTTCTGTTTGTCTTTTGGCTCACGGATGTATATATTTCTCAAGAACTTAATGTTGTACTACATATAAAAAAATATATATTATATAGTACCATTAGTTTGGCTAGAAGAAATATTTAGGGGAAGAAATTAGATTGAAAGTGGAGAACAGTTGGGATGATTGTGGAAGCTTGAAAGTTAGAATGGGTAAGAGACTAAGAGCAGTAGTGCAGTTGCCAATTGGTATTTGATGAGTGATGCGCCGACTATTTTCGGTAAGAAAAATGTTCAAGAATTATCAAAATTTATTATTTTTTTATTTTAATTAGTTATTAATTAGTTAAAAATTTTAAGTATTTTAGGTGCATTATATAGAATAATAGAGAGATTGATAGAATGAAAATCATATGATCTAAATAGATTGGTTAAAATAGTGAAATGCGTTTGATTTTATATGTGTCAATCATAGGCACACTTCATCCTTTGGTACGATACCGATGCGATAAAGATGGTCAACTGCTCTTACTACCTCCATGGGATTCAGTTTGGTGTTCTAAAAAATAAAGCAGTTCCTCAATTTTTACACACTCCAGCAAAGATTAGCCAATAACTGTTTATCTCTCTCCTCCTCCGTTGTTACTTTAGGTAGGAGATAATTGATTCTCATTCTTGCATAAAAATATTGAATTAATTAATTACTGGAATCTAGTTTAATGGGCTACTTTTTCAAATCTTCTTTGAATCTAAGCATGTGTAAATACAATGGTTAATGGTTTCAACATCTGATTGGTATCTAGGGCAGGTTAGATTCGTATTTGAAAAACGGTGGTGGAGTAATTTTATCATTGGGAGATGTTCGTGGAGGAATTTTCATATGAAGATCTGAACTTTGTGTGATACTTGAATCTTCTAAATACTCTTCCATACTTCAGGATGTTGGATTATGTTTGGATTTAGCTCAGAGGACACATGGAAAAACTGATATGCAATCCTGTATCCTAACACTACATCGTGCTGTTTTGACTTGTTGAGAGCCCATTGCAATTCATCTTCCCTTCCATCTGGTTTAATTAAAAGTACTCTGTTATTGGTTTTAGGGGAGAACAAATCTTCAAGCAGATTTTGATTCCAACTTAGATCATCTCTAAGGAGATTTTTAACTCTGTGCACAATCAGACCTAAAAGGTGAATCAGAAAAAGAAGCATTAATTTTGAAAGGGTAAAATGTGGCGGCAACCAGGAATCTTCGAAGATACGGGTTGAAGCACCATTCCCAATTTTCCAAACCAACCCCTTCTCCAGAACACGATATCCCTCCAACTAACTCCATCAGCCCCAAGATGGTAAGTGACCTATTTTAGCATTTATCAATTCACCATATCTAAAATATTTACCTTTTAAAATTCTAGCAAGAATTGAATTTGTCTATTTGATGATTTTCCAACAGTATTTGCTTAGTAGAGCTAGGTTTTGAGCTCTTAGGTTTCTAAACCACTTTCTTTCTTAGGCCGCATCATCTGATTCCAACTTATCCACGCTATTCGTCTTTCTGAGCCTTTCTGACCAACCAGTAGTTATTTAGAATGTTGTGAATTTCCAAAATTAATGAATCAGGCAATCGAAAACATAATAAAAAATAGATAGGAATTGCTTCTCCCACCGCTTTGAGCATAATTTGTCTTTCTCCAGCTGATAAATAGTTTCTTTGCCAGCTTTGGACTTTCTTTCAAACTTTTTCTTTTATTTCACTAAAAGTAGTCTTCTTTGACTTATGAACCAGGGATGGAAATTCCAAGTATTTATCTTGAGCTCCAATATGAGTAACATTAAGTCTGTGTGCAATATCTTACCAAACGTACTGGGCGTGTTCTTGTTGAAAAATAAGGTTGATTTGTTGAGATTGACTTGCTGACCACTGAAGCTCTCATAAGTCTCTAATACAGCCATTATCTGATTGTAGCTATTGTCAGAAGCCTTACTAAATAAAATTGAGTTGTCAAAAAATAATGGTTTATTTTAGGACTTCTTCTATGAATTTGAATTCCAAGAATTTGACCGTTTTGCTCCACCTTGTGTAGCAAAAATGATAAAACTTCTACACAAAATAAAAATAGGTATGAGGATAGGGATCTCTTTGTTGGATTTTTCTATTTGGTTTAAAGAAACCAAAAGGTTGACCTTCCATAATGATAGAGTAAGCAATAGTGGTCACTAGTTCCGGAACCCAATTAATCAATCTCAAACCAAAACCCAATTTCTCCATAATGAACCACAGAAAATGCCATTCCACTCTATTATGTGTTTTACTCTTATCTAATTTCAAAACAATTTCAATCTCTAGGCCATTCTTCTTTCTCTTTAGATAATGCATATATTCATGGGTAATAAGAATGTTATCCGAAATAAGTCTCTCCTAAATAAAAACACTCTGATTAAAGCTCACAAGTTTACTCGTACATAGTTAGAGTCTATGAACTAGAACTTTAGATATAATCTTGTACATAACTGAAGATAAGCTGATAGGTCGTCTTACCTGCGTCATATTGCTAGTGTTTGGTATCTTAGGGTAGTTTAAGAATTTTGAATAATTTTGTAGGGTTTGAATATTTTTATCAACCAAAATCTATCTTTCATGGTTCTAAATTCTAGATGCATCTAATAAGGGAATTGGGGTGTTTCTTCAAATTCTTGTTGTTGTTCAGAACATCAATAACCACCTTGGAATCACACTCTACTATCACTTTCTTAAATTCTATAGTCCATGCCATGTCGAGACCTTGATTTATCCCCCATAGTTCTGCTTTAAAAGCTGAGCAATTTCCTATGTAATGAGAGAATCCCTCATCCACTTGTTATTCTTGTTTCTGAGAAGACTCCCACAACCTGTTTTTCTTGTACTGCTATTTAAAGAGCCATCAGTGTTGAGGGTGACCCATCCACAAGGGAGAGGGTGCCATTTAATTTGTTGTTCCTCTTTCTGATTAATATGCTTTTTTTTTTCTTCCCTCTATCAAAACCATCTCTAATTTCCTTATTACTCTTTAAAATTTTCAATTGGAGATTTGGGGATCTGCTATACCCTTGCTCATGGCCTTCTCGGATTCTCCAACTCCAAGTTTTTCGACAAGCAATGAAGAAGGGTTCTTTCTATATCTTTTGGTTCATTGTCACTTTATTTTCATGCCCATAATCCACTATTCTCTCTCAAGTTTTCTTTAGTTCTTCCTTTGTTGATTTTTCCTTCCTTTGTAACTACTATTTTTCTTCTTTTTACATGTGTGGTTGATTTTTTTTTTGGAAATATCTGTATGGTTAAATTTTTCTTTCTTCTTGTTTTATACTTTTTGAAAGAAAAAAAAAAAGGGGTCGTGGCCTATATTGAGTCTACGACATTGGAACAATAAATTAAGCTTGGCCAGATCATGCTTTTGGGCTAGAGGCCCAGATTAATTAAGTGGTATATTTAATGGGCTTAGAAAAATAAATTTTATTGATAAAAAATAGAAAAATGAATTTTATTTTTGAAAAAAACTTTATATTAAATTAAAATGCAATACTACTTAGTTTATTCAGAAAGATAGCCTTACAAAAATCTGAAAATTAAATAGTTTATTTAGAAAGATAGCCTTATAAAATCTAAAAATCAAATATCAAAGATCAATTGGATAAGAAGCATGAGTTAATTCATTATTAAAAAATAAAAAGTCCACGAGATTTAAAAACATAGTAAGTAAGGGGAGAAGGTTATCATGCAAGATACGTGTTCCGTGGGTTGTTTTGGGCTTGAACATGGGGGGAGGGGGTTCCAAACGCCTTTGGGTGGTTTGTCTGACATCTTCTGCTATTGTGGTGTCGCCGTTTAACGTCTTGATAAAGGTGGGAAATAGTACCTGCAAGGGATTCTAATGCTTAAATTAGCAAAGGTTTAAGTAGGTTTTTAGTAGATTGGGTTCAAATAATATCTTAGGGTGTTTGGGTATTTATAATTATAGGTGTAGAATCTGTAATCACCTTTTTGAGTAGCTCCACCTTTGATTGTGGATAACCATTTGGGGAGGTTGTTAAGATCTCCCTTCTAGATGAACGGGAGAGATTGTAGGAGTTTGTTTATTGATTTGAGTAGGTAGGACAAAGTTAGCGTTATCGAGCCTGATCTCCACAAGGTTGGGTAGGTGCCGATGAAGCCTTTATATGTTGATTGGACTTTACTTACTTTGGGCCTGGCTGAACTTTGGGTCAGGGTATGAACAGTACCCCTGCTTGAGACCGAACTTCATTAGATTAGACTCGAGAATTTTTAGGTCGAGTTTGTCCTTTTATAGCGTCGGTTTATTACGTCGGGCATATTGCCTTTCCTGGGATCAGGTAGGGTATTCAACGTGTTATGAATCTAAAACGTTGTGTATTTTCATAATCATTCGCACGTTTTCTTACAATCACTTTGGTAACCGTACGTGTCATAAATGAGAGGGGGTGAATTTCCCACTCTGCCCCTAAAGTCTTATAAATACTTAACCCTTTTTTCTTTCTTCATTTTGCTTCTTCGTCTGGAACTTTTGTTTTTTCTCTTAAGGTTTTACTGTAACCCTATTTTTTCCTTTCAAGATTTTTCTATCTTGAGTTTCTGCTTCGAGTTTTTGTTTGCGTTTGCTTTCAAAGGCTTCTGGAACGTTTGTGTTTTTTCCATCACGTGCATTCCATCGTTTGATCTTCCATCAAGGTTGGTCTCGCCTTTTTTGTTTTATTTTCTGTACCCATACTTCTTGGATAATGCATTGATGCTGTTTACTTTTTGATGTTTGTGAAAAAATGATTTCTTAGTGGTGTTTTGTTAATGTTCATTAAATATATCTATTTGTAGTAACCTTCTTGGTTACTCTGTAGTAGTATTATGTGTTCTTTTACTTTTTTTGGGAGTCATTTTCTTATTCTGAACTTATGTTGAGTGTGGGGCTTTGCTTTTTTCCCCCCAAATGGTGCCGTTTTCTCTTTAGATGACAGCGCTATTTCAAGTTCTAGTAATGTTGTTTGATTGCTATAGTTGCGAGAGGGTTTAATGGCTATGGTGGTTTCCTTCAGTTTGTTGAAGAAGGCCTGACTTCCTGTAGTTTGTTTGAATATTTGTGTTGTTGTACCCGACTTTCTGACTTGTAGACATGATTTTCTTTGTTGTTTTATATAGCTTTCTATGTCTCACTCAGTAATACTCAACATGTCTTCTAAAATTCCATCCGACCTAGATTGGGTAGATATTATCGTGCTTTCTGCCGTCCTTGTAATCGATAATTAGTATGTCAGAACTTTTTGTAGATAACATAGGCTGTGTAAAGATCGGGGGAAAGAGGATAAATATGAGATTTTGGTTGTTGAACCCGAGGAGAGAGTTTGTTTTCTCCGACTTGACAAGTCGGAACGTTATTTCATTTACATGTATGAGTGCTTTTTTACTAGGCTGGGGGTGAGTCTCCCTTTTTTTTTTTGAAACTGAAATTCTCCATCTCTATAAAGTTGCCTCTTGTCAACTTCACCCCAATTCTTGAGGTTTTATGAAAATTTACCGATTAATATGTCGATAGCTTGATCTTCCATTATCCTTCAAAGTCTTCTTTTACTTTTTCCAACTTACCAACCTTTTAGTTCCAAAAAACAAGGTTAGATTTCTTTCCGAGCTATTCAGGGAAGAAAAGTTTTCTCCATTTTTGATGATTCTTTTCATGATTTCAATCTTTCATAGTTTGATTTAATTGACTTTTAATATAGTTGTAGCCTAATCATTGCTTTCCATTCATGCTTGCTTAGCTAATTGTTTTGCCTACTTATTAATTCTAGCTCTTTGTCATTTAATTATTTTTGGCTCATTTAACTTCCATCTCTTCAATTTTCGTCTTTATGCGTGAAACCACCTGAATTCACAACCAATGATATGTACTTAATTGCTAGTCCAAGAGAGAACGACCCGAGATCAACACTCCTGGTTAATTGTTTTGTAACTTTATGACATACTTTTTTAAACTTTGATTCGTGTCGTTTGTTAGTTTGGAGCTATACTTATAATGAATAAATCCTTTTAATTAGCAAAATTCCAAACCGACATTTGGCTCGCATCAGTAAGTACAAGCCCCATTTTGCGAACGGCCAATGTGAGGTGATGCTAATAAGCTCTTCAGGTGGTGCCACGTGGAAATTAACATATTTTTGCCAAGGCTGGTATTTTTTTTTTTAACAAAGTCGGCTGCTTCCTTTTGCAAGGTTGCCCAATAAAAGCCTGCTCGCAAGACTTTCTTAGCTAGGGATGGTAGCAGTACCCGTACCCGCGGGTACCTTACCCATCCCTACCCGGTCGGGGGCGGGTTTAAACCCGACCCGGAGCGGGGGCGGGTCTGAATCGTGGCGGGTTGATGAGCGGGGCGGGGTGGGGTCGGGTTCAGGTTAAACCCGCCCCGGAGTGCATATATATATATATATATATATATATATATATATATATCTTTTTAGCAATTAGGATTAGTTCTCATAACCTTAGTTCTCACCGTCACTCACTCAATTAGGGTTAGCAACCCTCTTTGTCACTTCAGAAAGCTCTTCTCCAAGACCATAGCCTCGGTTCAGTTCAACCCAGTGCCGCCGTCGAATCTGCTCCAGTTCTGCGTCTCCTTCAACTCTTCAAGCCGCCTATGCCTGTCGCTCCTCCTCGGCTCCTCCGCGCAACTCGTCTCTGCCATTGCAACTCGTCGAATCGTCTCATTGCCACTCCTCTGCAGCGCGCTTCTACGATCTCTTCCGCGTCTCCTTCAAGCCGCCTGTGCCTTCGCTCCTCCTCCGCGCCGCCTCTCAGTCCCAAATCCTCTGCGCTCCCTCCGGCCTCCAAGTCGCACACTAGACGAGCCACCCCCGTGCCTCCTCTGCATCAGAATCGAGCCTCGTCCGCGCCTCTGGTCCCGAAACGCGCCATCTCCACCAGATTCTCCCCGCATAGCATCGGTACAGTTCTTGCCCCTATCCCAGCCTTTCTTTTCTTTTTGAATGATTTGATATGTTTAATCTCTGGCTAATTTTGGATGTATCATGAGAATAGACAAAGAAGAAGTTCTTTTGTTTTTGGGTGATAACAGATTGTTTGGGTAGTTTCCTGAGTTTGTTACTAAGTTTGGTGTGTTGAAATAGCTTTATTTTGATTTTGAAACAGCTTAATAAGGAAATATGATGTATTTGATATGATGTATTTGATGTTGTTGTTGCAATTTGATGAATGATATTGATGATGGCTACAACACAAAGATGATGATGATGATGGAAAATAAGATCAAAGATCAAAGAAAGAAACAAGAATGTGTGAACAAAAGACCCTTTTAAGTAGGGAAGACTTTAAACCTATGATTATGTCAATTGTCAAAGATGAGATATGAGTCCACTCTTTTTTGTGTAGCAATAAAGTGCTTTCAACTCTCAACTCTTAACTCTCAACTTCAACTCTTTTTCATTTTTGTGATTGAATTATGTGTATCCCTTTTTTATATTACCACTTCTGTTATGGACTTTTGTGCTGTGTTGGAAATGGAGATGGGAATTGGGGAGGTTATAAGTGGAATATCTTGGAAGTCATAATAAATACAATAATGCTGTTACTTTTTCATTCAAGTGGTGTAAATAAACTATGCTTTGGATGTTATCTTATTATTACTAAATATTATAATGGAATTAATAATTTTTAATCTAACTCATTCAGTATCATCTTGAAATGAGTTTCACATTCATGATGAAACTGTTGCTTTGTGTTCTGTTTTAATTAAGGAAATATGCTCATGGTGTTCTTGTGCATTTATGCTTTGAATTATCATTTTTACGCATTTTTTATTTTGATTTTCTTCTCATTTTGTAATTGTGCAATCTGATTTGGTTTATTCTGATTTTGTAATTATGCATTTATGATATGATTTATGTTAATTTTATACCCTCATGTATTTTAATTTTATTTATAGGTGTTTTCAAATTACTTCATGGCTAGTAATGCTAGAGAAGACACACAAAGCAACAGTGTTGCTCCAAATGATAATGAAATTGAAGTTCAAAGTAATGCTAATCCAACTTCAGAAACTCCACAAGCAACGGATAATGTCTCAACTCCAGAAGGATCAACTCCCAATGAAGGTGACAATAAGACTCATGTTAAGAGTGCTTATTGGGAGTATTTTGATCGTTTGAAAGTTGAAGGTGAATAGAAGGTGAAATGCAAGTTTTGCAAGACTGTGCTTAGTGCAAATCCGAGGAATGGTACCAAGTCATTGAGGAACCATGTGGATCAATATTGTAAGAGAATAAAGGTGGCAAACTCTAGGCAATCATCAATTGTTGAATCATTGTCAAAACAATCACAAAAGCAAAAAGTGAATGAAGATGGTTTTGTGTTTGTTCCTTCATTTACAAGAAAATGTGTCACTGAAATGATTATTTTGCATGAGTATCCTATGAGTTGTGTGGACCACCATGGATTGAGGCGAGCTTTTGCTTCAATGCAACCAACATTTAAAATGCCTAGTCGAAACATTGTCAGAAAAGACATCTTGAAGATGTATGGGGATGAGAAGCGGAAGTTAACTCTTCAACTAGATGAAAATGATAGTAGAGTTGCAATAACTAGTGATATGTGGACTTCCAACCAAGAAAAAGGATACATGGTTGTCACGGCTCACTATATTGATAGTTCGTGGAAGTTGCATATGCGCCTATTGAGGTACTTTAAATATTTTATAAACTTTTATACATTGTGTTATTTTCATATGTTGAGCTTGGTTAATCTAAAAATGTATGCATGTTTGTTAATCTTTTCAGCTTTTGTTATGTTCCTTGTCCCCATACAAGTGAAGTTCTCACTGAAACATTGATGAAAATATTATTAGAATGGAACATTGATAGAAAATTGTCCACTGTTACATTGGATAACTTTTTTACTAATGATGCTATGATAGATGGACTGTTGGGGCGTTTAGATTCTTCATTCTTGATGTTGGGGAATAAATTGTTACATATGCGTTGCTGTGCTCATATATTGAATTTGATTGTGAAGGATGGCTTAAGTATTGTTAAGGAAAGTATAGAAAAGATTCGTAGTAGTGTATTGTATTGGACTGCAACACACAAAAGGACCGAAACTTTTGTGAGTTGGTGTGCTAAAACAGCGATCTCATTTATTAGGAAATTAGTTCTTGATTGTCCAACTAGATGAAACTCAACTTATTTGATGTTAGAAACTGCTTTGTTGTATAAAGCTGTCTTTCCTAGGTTAAGGCAGAAAGAATCCCAATATAAAACTGTGCAAAGTAATGAGGAGTGGGAACTTGCGAAGAAAATATGTGACAGATTGAAATTGTTTTATGATGTTATTCAACTGTTTTCTGGGTTTAAATTTTCGACTGCTAATCTTTATTTTACTTTGGTTTGTAAAATAAAAGTGTCATTAGATGAATGGAAAATTTCTACTAATCCGTTAATTGCTAATATGGCATCTAACATGAAGAAGAAATTTGAAAAGTATTGGGATGAAATTCATGGCATTATGGGTGTTGCTGCTGTTTTAGACCCTAGGTACAAGATGGTTGGGGTTGAGTTTCAATTTGAAAAAATGTATCCAGATCCAACAGAATGCTCTAAGCAAGTTGATAGAATTCATCAGTTGTGTAATGAGTTGGTTAATGAATACACTCAAAAAATGAGTTCTGATGTGTCACATGTCGGTGTTGGTGTTGGTGTTGGTACAAAAGAACTTAATAAAAGTGGAAATGCAAGTTTATTTGGGGGTGATGATTATATGGTGTATCTTAAAAGAAGAAAAATGACAAGGAGTTCATATGTGAATGTTGAGTTTGATCATTATCTTGAGGAGGAAATTCATCCTCCAAATGATCCTAACTTTAATGTTTTGAAATGGTGGAAGAACAATCAGACGAAATTTAAAGTTCTTGCAAAAATAGCTAAAGATATATATGCTATTCCGGTGTCCACTGTTGCCTCTGAATCTGCTTTTAGTACAAGTGGTCGTGTGATTTCTCCTCATCGTGCAAAGCTCAAACAAGACATAATTGAAGCTTTGATGTGTGGCCAAAGTTGGTTGTGGGCACCTTTGGGAAGTAAAGGTGATATATTGATTAATCTTCATTTATGTTAATTTTTTCATAGTACCGATTAATTTGTTAATTGTTATCTCTTTTAATTTTCAGGTTTAAATCTTGATTTACAAACTTTTAATGATGATGAAGATGTTGAAAGTGATCAAGAATAAGGGTTGAAGATCATTTTATATCTAATATTGTAATTTCTTTATTATGGTGTTAAATTTGTGGTGCTCTAACAATATTTTTTTTAATTTCAAGTTATTTTAGCTAATGACATTGTATGAATTTTATGTTTGTATTTTAATTTATCTATAAATTTTAAATTTTTATCTTAATTTATATATGAATAGGTAAAAATTAAAATATTTAATTTTTATAGGGGCGGGTCAGGATGGGCGGGTACCCGCAGGGGCGGGTTCGGGTTCTGTAATTTACTACCCGCGAGTAGTGATGGGGCGGGTAGTATATGCATAACAAGACGGCGGGGCGGGGTCGGGTAGGGCAAATACCCGCCCCTACCTGCGCCCACTGCCACCCCTATTCTTAGCTAGAGATCTTGCTCCCAAGTGATTTTCACAAATGTCATTATGGACTTCTTGTAAGAATTCTTCTGTTGACGAGGTCGGAACACACTTTAGCAAGGGTGTGGAGATTCCTCTTCTATAGAGTACATTGTGAACTAAAGTATAGTTTTGTGCATCCCTTATAAGTCTCCTCACCTCTTTTTCCTTTTCAGGGAGGACATCGAATTTGAGATATTCGATGATGGGGTCATCCATCCTAGATTTAGGTTTGTGACTGTCAGTGTGTCTGACTTGTCGACTTTAATTACTGATGGGGTGTGGAGAGTTTCTTGAATTAGACTTTATTGTTGCCCCTGACTTAATGCTGGCCAATTTTGTGAGGGCATCAGCTCGATTGTTCAATTTTTGAGTTATGTGTCTTACCTCTGCTTTCTAAAATTGAGCTAATTGTCCTAGTGTTTTCTCTAAGTATTTATTCATGTTAGAGTCTTTAGCTTGGTAGATCCCATTTATTTGAGAATTTATTACTTGGGAGTCACTAAATGCTACAATTTTTCCTACTCTGACTTCGTTGGCTAGCTTCAAGCCAGCAAGCATGGTCTCATACTCTGCTTGATTGTTGGAAGATGAAAACTTGAATTTTCGCGAAAGCTCTATCTGGGTTCCTTCTTCATTTTCAAGAATGATTCCTGGTCCACTTCCCGCTTTGTTTGATGATCTGTCTACATACAGATGTCAAGCAGTAGGGTCCCCTTGAACTCCTGTATACTTGGCCAAGAAGTCGGCCAGGTATTGTGATTCGATCATTGTACGAGTTTTGTATTTCCGATTGAACTCGGACAACTCCACAATCCATTGTAGCATCCGACTCGTGATGTCTATTTTTTGGACGATATGCTTCATAGGTTGGTTAGTTCAGACTTTGATGGTATGAGCTTGAAAATAAGGTTGGAGCCTTCTGGAGGCGAGGATTAAAGCATAGGTGAACTTTTTTGATAGTTGAGTTCTGCCCCTTGCAAGGCTTTGTTGGTAAAGTAGACAAGTTGTTGCCCGTTCTTGTCTTCTCGGATGAGAGTGGAGGCTATGGCCTTACTTGCTACTACCAAGCATAATATGAGTTCCTCTCCTTCTTCAGGTCGGATAAGGATCAGAGGTTGACTCAAGAAATTTTTGAAGTCTTGAAAAGCTTGTTCGCATTTTTGAGTCCACTCGAATTGGCATCCCTTCTTAAGTATTAAGAACAAAGGTAAAGATTTTAGAGCCAACCCTGCTAGGAATCTGGATATGACTACCACTCTTTCGTTTAGTTGTTGAACTTCCTTCAAACAAGTCAGGCTTTTTATCTCAAGTATTGCCTTGCATTTATTTGGGTTGGCTTCAATGCCCCCTTTAGGTAAGCATAAATCTTAGAAAATTTTCGGCTTCTACTGTGAAGATGCACTTTGAGGGATTTAGTCTTATCCCGTGTTGCCTTATTATGTTAAACACTTCTGTTAATCGGTCAATATATTGATTTCTTCTTTGGTCTTGATGAGCATGTCATCCACGTAGACCTCTATCAACTCCCCGAGGTGTGGTAAAAACACATTGTTCATCAACTGTTAATACATGGTTCTTGCATTTTTTAGTCCGAAAGGCATGGCCACGTAACAATAATTTGCTCTAAGAGTGATAAAAGAAGTATTTTCTTGATCCGGCTTATACATCGAGATTTAGTCGTATCCTGAATAGGCATCCATAAAGGATAAGTACTTGTAGCCTGAAGCCGAATCTACCAGGGCGTCGATGCTAGAGAGAGGGTAAGGATCCTTAGGACAAGGTTTATTGAGGACGGTGTAATCAACATACATTCTCCATTTTCCGTTTTGTTTCTTCATGAGTACTACATTGGCTAGCCATAAGGGGTACTTTACTTCCCTTATGAATCCAACTTCTAACAAGGCTTGGACCTATTCTTCAATGACTTGTGCTCTTTCAGGATCGAGCTTTCATCGTTTTTGTTGGACTGGTCGTGAGTCCGAGTAAACGGCAAGCTTGTGGCTCATGAGGTCGGGATGTATTCCAGGCATATCAGAAGGCCTTCCACGCGAAGATGTTGGAGTTGGCCCGTAGGAGCTTGACAAAATCTGCTTTTAACTCTTTATCCAAGTTGGCTCCTATATTTGTTGTTTTTCCAACTTGATCCCCAATATGAACTTTCTCAGTCTTTCTGTCGGGTTGTGGCCTCAACTCTTCTTAGATTTGGATACTATCGAGTTCAATGGTATTGACCTCTTTCCTCTTTGTGTAGCCTCGTAGATTCAGGCTTTCGTTGTAGCATCTTCTTGCAAATTTCTGATATCTTCTGACGATAGCTATTCCCTCTGACGTTGGGAAATTCATACAAAGATAAGGAGTAGAGACAACTGCAGCAATTCGGTTGAGCATTGTCTAACATATTAGGGCGTTGTAGGCCGATGTTATATCGACCACTATGTAGTCTATACTCAAGGTTCTTGACTTTGTTCCTTTACCAAAAATAGTGTGTAATGGAATGAAGCCAAGAGGTCGGATTGGTGTGTCTCCCAACCCGAAAAGAGTGACTCGACATGCCCTAAGTTCTTTTTCTTTTAACCCTTGATTGTCAAAAGCGAGTTTAAATAGGATATCTGCCGACTTCC
The DNA here is from genome assembly GCF_059453495.1 of Arachis ipaensis. Taxonomy (NCBI): domain Eukaryota; kingdom Viridiplantae; phylum Streptophyta; class Magnoliopsida; order Fabales; family Fabaceae; genus Arachis; species Arachis ipaensis. The sequence goes on along the minus strand of NC_142440.1, from coordinate 17,442,295 downwards.
TTGATCCACCAGAGTTCTGTAGAGGTTTGCATTGGCAGGTATTATTGTAATCACGATAGGGTCATCATGCCCCAGTGTTACCCTTGAACATCTTCTTTTGTGAAGGAAATAGTAGGCAAGTCGGGGGTTTCAGCCTCTTCTCCGACTTGATAGACTTCTTTCAAATGCCTTTTGTGGGAGGATAGTTATGCCACCTCCTGCAAATCCTCCAGTTATCATGTGAACGTGCTTATCGAGAGTTCGAGGTGGCCAATTTCTTTGACTCATATCTTTTTTTATCTCTTTTCTTTTTTCCTTGATCATTCAATCTTTTTGCTAAGTATCTTTCTAACCGACCTTCCCTAGCTAGTTTTTCTATCATATTTTTTAAGTCGTAGAAATTATTGATAGAATGTCTGTATATCTTATGATATTCACAATATTCTGTCCGACTTCCACCTTTTTTATTTTTGATGGCCGAGGAGGTGAAAGTTTCACGGTATGGCAGATCTCTTTGTAAATGTCAACAAAGGAAACTCTTAGCAAAGTATAGTTGTGATATCTTCGAGGCTTATCCGAGTTGTATTCATCTTTTTTCTTCGCTTCTCTCTCTTTATTCTGAGCCTGATAAGGAGAGTTTTTCCTGGGAATGGGTTCTCTTAGTTGGGCATTCTCTTCTATGTTGATTTACTTTTTCGGTCGCTTTTGTACCTCATACAAGGAGGTCAGATGCCTCTTTGAAATAGACTAGGAGAATGGGCCTTCTTTGAGGCCATTAACTGACCCATTATGACTACTTCTGTAGGCAAGTTTTGAATCTCCAGAAAGGCTTTGTTGAATCTTTCTATGTAAGCTCGGAGAGTTTCTTCAACTTCTTGCTTGACCCCGAGAAGACTTGGAGCATATTTAACCTTGTATTTTTGGATAGAGAATTGGGTAAGAAAATTCCTTACAAGGTCGTCGAAACAAGTTATAAACCTGAGTGGTAGACTATCAAACCACTTCATCGTCGCCTTGGTTAATGTCGTCAAAAAAGCTTCGCAAAAAGTTGCATCTGACATGTCAGCCAAGTACATTCGGCTTTTAAAGTTGCTTAGATGGTGTCTTGGTTTGGTTGTTCTATCTTAAAGGTCCATGTCACGACTTCTAAAGTTTCTGAAAACCCTAGCCTACATGATCTCTTCGATAAATAGATCTCCTCCTCCAAAAGGGATTTCTTCTCGATCTGCATGGTTACTCCGACCTCGAAAGTTGGCTTCCAGTTTCAAAAGCTTTTCTTCTAATTTCCTTCGTCATCGTACTTCTTTTCTCAGGTCTCTTTCAGATTCTCGTTGCCTCTCTTGCTCTTGCTCGAGCTGTTCAAGTCGGCCTTGATATTCGTAAATGAGACCTATTAGTTCTGTAGGATCTCTTCTTCTTGATCCTTCAGGCCAGTGTACTTTCGAGCTTATTCCGTGTCCTTTCGGGTTTGATGGGTCTTTGGCCACACCTTTTCCTCTATAGGGTCTAGGAAGTATGACTAGTGCACGATCATCGTTGTGTGGTTCTTGTTCGTGGGTTTTAGAATCGGAAGTTGTATGTCCATCTTCTGGGATGTCATCTGCCATCTACAGTGTTGACTTTCAGGTCTCCGGTAATGGCATCCATGTTCTGTGGGTTATTTGAAACTAGGTTGCTTTGGGTTTAAACGTGAGATCCAAAATGCCTTTGAGTGATTTGTCTGATATCTTCTGCTGCTGTGGTGCCGCCATCCAACATCTTGATGAAGGTGGGGGGTGGTACCTGCAAGGGACTCCGATACTTAAGTTAGTAAATGTTTAAGTAGGTTTTGTAGATTGATTCAAAGAATACCTAAGAGTGTTCAGGTGTTTATAATTATAGGTGTAGAATCTCTAACCACCTTTTGAGTAGCTCCATCTTTGATGGTAGATAACTGTCCTTTTATTGGGGAGGTTGTTGAGATCTTCCGTCTAAATGAAGGGAAGAGATTGTAAGAATTAGTTTATTGATTCGAATAGGTAGAGCCAAGGTTGGCGTTGTCGAGCCTGAGCTCCACAAGGTCGAGTAGGTGCGGGTGAAGTCCTTATATGTTGATTGGGTTTTACTTACTTTAAACTTGACTGAACTTTAGGTCAGGATATGAACATTACACATAATTTTTTATATCATTTATCATAATTCTAAATGAAAGGATATATACTATATACTTTGTTAGATATGTACATACAAAATAATACTTATACTACGTTTATACTTAACGTACAAAAAAAATAGTTACCAATAAACTATTACACATTAAAATACATATTTAGCATATAATAATTTTTATTATTATATTATTATAAATAAATTTAATTATTCTATTATAAACAATTTATTTTTTGATAGCCGATTATTTAAAAAAGATGTGTGATATAAATATAATAAATGATCTTAATGTATATGTAAATTTAAAAAAAATATACATATAAAAAGGGATAATGGGTGGAAATGGTAATTTGGAGGGAAGAAGATAATTTAGCATTTGATTTTGTTTGCAAACAAAATCCACTCCCAACACGTGCAAGTTGCAACCCTTGGATATCTGGCGGGAAAATGTCCTTATGGTCCTTAGTCCTTCCTTAGCTCCACCTTAGCCCACTATATAATAACCCTAACTCCATTTTTCGCAAAACCAAAACTCACGGCTCTTCTCTGCTTCGCATTTCTACTGCTACTTTCTGCTGCTTCAAAATGTCACCTAATTGATCCAATCAAATTCTAACTCTCACTCTCAAGATTAGGTCAGACTTCAGATTATTCTTCGCTTCTTTATTTTGTTTACCTTCATTTTCAGTTTTGCCATTTGCTTTCGTGGAATCTAGGGTTTCGTAATTCAGTGGTATACGTCTATGTTCTTCACCAATTGAACTCGTGCCCTATTCGTACGCTTTATTTTATCTCTTTGTTAGCGGTAGTTCATGGATTCACTTTCATAATTTAGGAACTGATCGTGAAATTCCGAAGCCAGAAGTAACGGATTTGTAAGTGAAAATGGACGCTACGTTTGAGGAAGAAGCTGAGCAGGCTGTTACTCTCAACGAGTACCTTGAGGAAGTTGAGGAACGTGAACTGGTTAGTCATTCTCCAAATACTTTAATACCTATGTGATGTGAGGTGTTATGTGTTTCTCATGCTTGAATTAATTCTCCGATTTTACTTGACTTTGTTTGGTTTATCTTATCAATAATCTTTATACTGTGATTACGAGCTATATGTTATATGGATTTTTTTTTATCGTTATCCTTTTTGAAAATTATATGACTGGCTCTGTGTATTATGGTATGTTTGAAAGACATGGTAACAGAGGAGGATAGTAGGTCAAACTTCTTGCTCAATTACTACAAGTCATTTTGATGGTTAAGATTTGAAAGGGAGCTGGACCTTCATGCCCTTTATCCGCCGTAAAGGGGATTTGGGTAAAGATACAGTGAGTTTATGAAATATATTCGGGGTTGTTGGTACCGGGCACTGCTATGATAAGGAATCTTCATACTTGGCTTACTTGCCATCTAATTCAAGTAACGGTTGCCAAAAATAAATTATTGCCTTTATAATGTTAAACTGATTTAATGACGGCTACCATAAATAAATTGTTGCCTTTACGACGTTATGTTTAATATGGGTTATGTTTAATGTGAATATCTGGAATTACATTGTGTGCCTTAATAATACTTTGACTACGGTGGGGTTGCTTTTGCTGTTCTTGCGACTTACAACCTAGTGTCATTACCTGTGGTCCTTTAACCTGTAACACTGACACATACTCGATAGCTTCAGCCTTGACTAGAAGGACTCAGATTAGCCGCATTTTAAGTGAATATAAATTACTTGATAGTTATATGTGAGGACTTTGACGGTTTCATCGAGGTGCTTCATTTGGTCTGTGAAATGCTGTATATTTTATGTAACTAGAAGCACAAACTGTAGTTGAGCATGTGATATCTTATTGTAGATTAATTGATATTTATGCACTTTGGCGTAGATTGGTTTCCTAGTAAATGCTGGTTATTGTGAGTTTGTTTCACATCTGAGGTGTCATGGAAATCCCAGTCTAAAGCACATACTTGGTTTTATGCTTTAAGATATTTAATAAGAAATCATAGCCTCTCTGCTGACTACTTGAGTGGATCTAAATTCTGTTCCAAATAAATAGTTTTTTGTGCTTGTTCTTTGGTTGTCATTAAGTCATTTGTGTTAATGACCTATTTATTTTGTGAACAAGTAAATTGAATGCTGAATAAGCACCAAAGATGATATAAGTGCATCCAAAATAAAATAATTTGTTTCTCAAATATCTGTTCTCATAGTGTGGATGAATTTTGATGCAGCCTTAATATCAGTGTAGAGCAGTGGCAGGTTAGGTAGAACAGTTTTTTTCCTCTCTCTCTCTCTCTCTTGGAGCTAGGCTCCAAATAACTTTCAGTCTCATTGGTAGTTTTGAAATAATGGTGGAAACTCACATGCAGTTATTTTCATGTGACGTTGATAGCCAAAAACCGTTAGATGACAATTTAGTCAAATCATCTAACGGTTTTCGACTATCAACTTCACATGAAGACAACTACATGTGAGTCTTCACCAACTTTTAAACATCTATAAATTTTATTCGTGAACTGTATGTTCATTGCTTCCGCCTTCCAGTATAGTTCTATATCTTAAAAGCATGTTTTTGTTGCGCTTAAGTGCTAGTTTTATTGCTGCTTTATGTTGTTGAACTTTATTCAATAATGTTGTATATGACTTGAAAATGTTGACACTTTATGTTTTTTTTTTCTTTACTCATTCAAAGGAAGTTGATTTAGTTTTGGGGGGTGATGATGGCAAAGAGTGTACCTATGGCAAAGGTTATTTGAAAAGGCAGGCGATTTTCTCTTGCCTCACCTGCACTCCGGATGGGAATGCTGGAGTTTGCACTGCTTGCTCATTGTCTTGTCATGATGGCCACCAGGTAGTTCTTATGATGGAACTTCAGAGCTGAATATATTCCTCTCCTCACTGAAATAAACCTTTCATTTCATTTGTGGGGACATCAAATGGGAACTTGCCTATTATTGTGCATCTTTGTAAATAAAGATACTAAAAGGGATGCTATTTTTTATTTATATTAGTCATGTTTATTTTATGCAGTTTCTTAAAATCCTAAGTTGTGTAGTTGTCTGATCTTTAGTCTGTGTGGGGTGCCTAATTGCATGCAAATGATGGTAAATCATACACTTTGTTTGGTAAAATCACATACTCTTTTATTAACAAGTTAGACACAGTGCATGTTTGGTTTTGATAATTTTAGGGGGAATAGTTTTTTGTTTTTCTGTGGCAATATTTATTTGAAGTTGTATGAAGCTTTTGATTATGGACTGATATGAACTCAAAATGAGTAAAATCCAAACACACAATTTCTTTGTTAGGTTTGGGACATTTATCTACAGTGACCCCTTTTTTATGGATGATAATCTTGAATTCTAGATTATTTGGGAAATTTTTCTGTTGTTGTTTGATTGAAAATGTTGTTACTAGGAATGGTAAATTTTCTAATGTATCATAACAGTCAAATTTTGTTTGCTTTATCAATGCTGACACTACTAACCTATGGTTTCATTATTTCTATGTTCCAAAGATTGTGGAACTATGGACAAAAAGAAACTTTAGGTGTGACTGTGGGAATTCGAAGTTTGGTGAATTTTACTGCAAGATTCTTCCAAATAAAGATGTAGAGAACACTGAGAATTCCTATAATCACAACTTCAAAGGTTCATATTGCACATGTGGTCGTCCTTATCCAGATCCAGATGTTGAAGAACAAGTAGAAATGTTACAATGCTGCCTCTGTGAGGATTGGTTTCATGAGGAGCATCTTGGACTCGAGTCTTCTGATGAGGTTTGTCTTCTTTTAACCTTTCTATATTATGTTTCTATACTTACAGTAAAAAATTAGATTTTATGCTGTCATGAATTAAATCTCCGGCGTTTTCTTCTGAATTTAGTTCCAGCTTTTATTTGTACTTCAGACAACAATTTGCTGCATGCTTTTGTTGCATCCAACAATGTATGTTTAAGCTATTGGTTTTGCTTGATTGTTTGTTCCCCTTTTCTTTCTTTTCCCTATTCATGTGTTTTAAATATAGTATTTCATATTGAAGGCATATAGAAATTTACACTATGAGCCCGTCAGTTCCTGATAGAGTAGAGCAAATTATATTTGTGAACTCTGATGTATTTCTTACTCATTATGTTTTGCACATTTGAGCTTCTCTCATACACTTGGCATATATCAGATTCCCAGAGACGAAGAAGGAGAGCCTCTTTATGAGGATTTCATATGTAAGCCATGCTCTGAAGTGTGTTTCTTTCTAAATCTATATCCGAAATCCATATGGGCTGTGGGAAAGCAACTAGATGCTACTGTTGAAGTTAGCAAGGACAAAGGTGTTTTGGAAGATAAGCCTTCAACTGGCAAGTCTGAAGAGCCAATGGGTGATACTTCAAATAATAGTCCTAAAGTTGTTGATGCAAAAGTTGATTCTGAATCTGTATCCGGCGGGCAGAGTATGCTTCAGGGTGGAAATTGTGATGGCAGCTTGGATTTGAACCAATGCCCAGAAAGCACATCCAATGGGAAGAGTATGCTTCAGGTTGGAGATTGTAATGATGGCCTGGATTTAAAACTGAATTTAAACCGAGGCACAGAAAACATATCTGGTGGGAAGAGTATGCTCCATGGTGGAAAGTGTATTGACAGCCTGGATCTAAACCAATGTGCAGAAAGCTCTGATATGAAAGTTGACTGTCTCCTCGGTGTTGACATTGCTGCTGCTTCCCCAATTTTACCCAGTAAAGCAATGTTTCTTTCTAAAAATTGGAGGGATGCTTTATGCAAATGCAACAAATGTATGGAGTTTTATCATCAGAAGCGGATCACTTTCCTAATTGACAAGGAAGACTCCATTGCTGAGTATGAGAGAGTGGCCAAGCAAAAGAGAGAAGCAAATATTGAGCAACAACAGGGTGCAGAGTTAAGCTTTTTTAATAAACTTGGACATGTAGAGAAAGTGGAGATCTTGAAGGGCATTCAAGAGATGAAGGATGGGCTTCGTTCTTTCCTGGTATGCTCCTTGCATTTTAGTAGGGTTGTATGGTTGTTTTGTTACACCCAAGTTGAAACCTGACTATGTTCTTTCTTATGACAGGAATCCGCAGACACATCAAAGCCAATTACAGCTGATGATGTTCATCAGTTATTTGATAACATCAAGAAGAAGCGTAGACGAGATGTATAGTAAGTTTATTTCGTCTTGGCAGTTAAAGAGCGTGCGGGTCAAAACTTTTAAGAACATGCACTTTTAGTGTTGCTTTGAATGATAGAATATTCATAAGGCCTGCATAGTTTATGATATTTAAGCTACAATGTTCTACTTTGTATGAACTTTTTTTAACCTTTCCAACTCCGTCCGTATTTGGGTTCTCCTTAAAGCTAGCTTAGGTTTAACGTATATCTAATTTTATTTTATTTTGTTTATTTGTATATTTATTCGTTTTTAACGAAAGGATAGCATGCGTCATGCGATCTTGTTGACTGCTACATTTGCAATGATAATGACGCGAATGCTTATGCTGTTGCCTTGCTACAAGAAGACATGCGCTGGATAAACAGCGACCTTTGCATGTGATTACATCTAATACACACCAAAACAAGTCACGTTGCTGCATATTTTAAACATTAAAAGCCGTTTCCGTTGGTTGCTACACTGCTACAGTTGGATAATTTCATCTTCAAGTCTAAATTGCGACATTTATTCAAATTCTCGCAATGTTTCGGGCTTTCGTCATAAGTTGCATGTAATCTTGACTCATGTTTATTAGCCTTATTAAAGTACTTCTCACTTTGTTGAGCTAACTCTTAGCTAAGCGTGACCATAGTCTATATATAAAGGGGCTTCTAAACATTGCCATTGTTAATCGTTCGTTAAAAAAAAAAAACATTTTAGAATTTAAAAATCATTTTTCTTTATTACTTAGTTAAAGAACTAAAACGAATATTTTGTAGGTAACACTAATAATTTTTTAGGTAAAGTATATTTTTTGTTCCTAAAGTTTGTTAAAAAAATTTTAAAATATTTTTAAGTTTTATTTTGTGTCAATTTTATTCTTAATGTTTTTTATTTGTATCAAATATACTTTTGACAACTAAATTTAAAAAAAAAAATTAAGATCAATATATTAATAATTCATGACAAGTAGAGATATATTTAATGCAAATCAAAATTTTTTTGGACAAAATTAAAACAAAATAAAACTTGTATTATTGTACTAGTTATTTATGAGTATTGTAAAATTAATTTTAAATTAAAAACAAATATTTATGATTATTGCAATACTCATAAATAACTAATACAACACTACAAATATCTTTGTTTTTATTGAATTAAATTAAATTATTAATTTAAATTATAATCATCTAAATTTTAAATTAAATATTTTTATAATTTTAAAATTTAAAATTATTTGAATTAAATTAAATAAAATGAAAAAATAAAAACCAAATAAACATAGCATCAATTTAATTATACACACATTTCGGTGCTGAAATGTCAATTGAAACTTTATGCATATCTCGGTAACGAAACTCTATGAATTTTACCTGTATTTCGAGTGCTCATTACCCAACTTTTATAATATAGATCAAGATCTCAGTATCCGAGATCTGTTCATTTTTTAAAAATTCCTTAGCAACTGAGATATGACACATTGTACGTAATTACACAATATTTTATATATTTGTGTAAATTTTATATTTATTTAATTTAAATAAAAAATCTAAAATATACTTTATCCTAATTTTTTTAAATCTTGTCAAAATGATACGTACAAACTACGTTCTAGAATCATTTTTTATATATAGTTCCTTCAAATATCCGGTATATTCTTATTCACTTAAAAAAAATCTATTCTGAGGAGATTTTATAGTGAAAAATAAAACACTTATTTATTATTTTTAAGATTTTGCTTATGGTGTGTAGAAAACAAAAAAAATGTCCAATAGTTTGAATCAACTAAGTCTCGGTGGCTGGAAATTCATTCGACGATGATGTTCATTGATTCATAAACTTGTACACCTTAATTTCCGATCGGAGATCCCCGATTTGGTTGATTTGGACGTTGCATGCATGGCTGGGTTCTGCGTAATCGGAGTTATTTAAACTGTGCTTTCTGGGGTGTGGTATCCAAAATATCTGGTTTAGATCTGCCTAATAATTGACTAGAACTAGATTCATCGGTGGATCATCCCTGTCAACAACTATTTTAATTTTGGGTATAGAGACAACAAGATGATTAGGTTTTGAGGATCCTATACGCGTCACGCTTAGGATTTGAGTCTATATTGTGCATGTGCATCGACACTACTTAATTATATTTTTCCATTATCATATATTAAACTACTAGTCATGTCTCACCTAAACTTCATATCATCATCTTAATTCGGTCATTTACTTTCACCTTGACAACGCAGAGGCATATCATTTTTTTTTTCTGAAAAATATAATGCATAATTTTAACATATATAAGATAACCAGCGATATAATATGATATATATATATATATCTTGCTTGGGAGAGGAAGCTACTTATAATTATAAGTAATAATGCATGGTATGTTTTTGTCCAATCTGTCACATGAGTTTTAATTATATGCTTGTTTCTGAAGGTTATATTCAGCATCATCTCACGTCAGCATGACCTCCGACTGAGGAAGTTACGTTGGATCCGCCCATTAACCCGAATATTAGGAGGGTTAATTCTATGCAAATTAATTACATTTGATCCATTTATTATTTTTATTATTATTTAGCCATCAACTCAATTTTTTTAATGTATTTTTTTAGTCTAATAATCTAATATATAATAAATTTTAAGAGTAAAGTATCGTTTTTGTCCCCAATGTTTGGGGTAAATCCTATTTATGTCCCTAACGTTTAAATCGTCCTATTTGTATCCTTAACGTTTGTAAAAGTGATTAAATGTTATCCCACTGTCAATTACACATCATGAACGCTTTAATTTGTTTTTTAAAATCTTTTCTTAAAGTTATAATACAAATGTCTGAGATAGAATCGATGATCTATTCCGAAAAATAACTCATCAAATATTGAAACTAATTCCTACAATATTTACATAATTCACTTTTCTAGGGACATAATTGAATCTAAATACAAATAGTGGGTATAATAATATTAAAATCGAACACATCCAAGTGAGACCTAATTGAGAATAAATACATCCAAGTGATAGTAGGATAACATTGAATCACTTTTATAAACATTAAGGATACAAATAGGACGATTTAAACGTTAGAAACACAAATAGGACTTACTCCAAATATTAGAGACAAAAACGATACTTTACTCTAAATTTTAATGACCTTTTAGAATTCATCGTATGAAGCTGCTATGCAAAGAGGGAATTGAATCCCATAGCTTCTACTCAGATAAAGATAGTGTTTAAAACACGAATCAAAATCTGAATCGTGGCATTAGCAATGATGAGATTGTCACAACAGTAAATAAGTCATAATTGGAGTGACACACAATAATCCCTCTTCAATGGTGTAGCGTCAATGTGGCTATTACTGATGTAACAACTAATTTCAAAGTCTCTGCCTAATTTGCCATTTTCTTCTGTTTGCTTTTCCATTTCAACCTAGCTTTTTCATTTATCTGTTACAATTTACAATGAATATTGGTAGCTTTCTGCTGAGGCTTCGCCTATAATCATTTCATTTTGGTCACAACGAGTCTCAAACTTATCCAATTTTCTAAGGAATGGAAATTATAGCATCGTCACAGGACAGGGCACGTAAATTGTGCATTATTTTGACGCCGACAAATTAAACTACGAGAAATCTAATCTAATCCAGCTAATTTAATTTTTATATATGTACATTTATGTATTAATGTGACCTGTCTTGAAGTTAGGTAGCTAATATAGCTGAGTGGAAATGCGAAATTAAAGAAGCTTGATAATAATAATAGATTATCTTATAGCTAATGCAATCTTATTTGTATATTATCTATTGTATTATTGTCACGAAATATTACAGGTCATATATACACCGGCGAAGAATCCTTCTCTCATCTTTCCTCGAGCTAATTAATTGTTTTCTTGTAAAGATTAGTATTCTATAGGAGTTTGAGTTGAAAAATCATTCCTTTTTTGATACATAAAACAATACATAATATTTTCACACACACGTACACGTATGGAAAATTAAACGACATTTTCATTGAGTATTAGCTTTTGAGTCACTTTGTCTGAAATAAATTTTTGTAATGGGCTTTGGGATTCATCAGGGTATATTTATTTAGTCTTTAAAATTTTAATTGCGTTATTAATATTTTTGAGATTAAGTTTCGGATACTATAATAATTTCTTGACTTTTTTTTTCGACAATAACTCAGATAAACAAACATAATGATAAACTAGTATAGAAAAGTGATATAAGAGAGAGGGTGAGAGAGAGAGGGGTGGGGAAACACAGAGAGGGCTAGAATTAGGCAACCACAGTACCACGAAAAGGATCTGAGGATTTGGAATCGAGAAGAATACTAGCGATTGGAGAGTGAATCCTTCACAATTTTTGTGGATAATCTACCAGAAGATATATCAAAGAAAGAGTTGTTCCATTTATTCAAATGGACAGGGAGGATAAATGACATATTTTTGGCACGTAAGGAGAAGAATGGAAGCATATACTTATTTGCGTTCATACGCTATACTACAAAAGGAGGGGCATTGAAGGCAATAGCAGAGATGAACCGTATGAGATTGAGGAATAAGGAAATCTTTGTCAGAAAAGCTAAGTAACGAAGGAAATTAGAGGTAACAAAGAATAAAGGAAAGCATGTGATGGATAACAACATGGAAGATGTAGGCAACAATGGAGAAACAAGGAGGGATGAAGGTAGAAGACATTCTGATTGTGCAAAGAGGACGGAGAAAGTGCAGGACCCACATGGAAATGGATGGACGAAGAAGATAGAAGTTCTGGTGGTAAAAGAAAATTTGGTCTGGCTGCAAAAGAGCATTATTGGGGGAATGACGACTGCCATTGATTTCACTAAATTGACAGAAAAAGTACAAAGTGAGTGGCCGCATGGAGTCCAAGTTCGAGAGCTGGGGGCGTACAAAGCTTTATTAACTTTTGAGAATTTGCTTGATGTAGAAGATGCACTCGAACATAGTAGGTATAATTCTCTAAATATGTTCCATAGTGTATGGAGATGGGATGAGAACGAGCGAAGTGAAACTCGCAGGGTATGGTTGGAGTGCTTTGGCGTGCCGTTGCATGTTTGGTCGGCCGACACCTTCAGACTGATTGGAGAACAGTGGGGGGAAATGGTTAAGTGTGACATAGACACAGAATCGTGCAAGTCTTTCAGTGCGGGACGAATACAAATTGATACATGTATCTTTGATGTTATTAACGAATGGATTCACATAACAATAGGTACCAGTGGATTCGACATATTTGTTAAAGAAGTTGGTGGAGAGAGGTATGGATCAGAATGCGTGACCAACATGGAATTCAAAGAAGGTAACAGTGGCGGGTTTGGCATGGATAGTGGGAACAACGATGCTCATGCGGTGACTAGGACTCCAAAGATGGTGGGGTGTGATATGGCGGCGGAGACGGTGGTGCAGCTAATTCGAGAGGTGGAATGTGAGAAGGGCAGAAAGGTAATTCAATTAGATGATTTGAATGAATGGAATAAAGAAAGTTTAATTTCGAAAACGGCTGTACCAATAATGAGGGCGGTTACTAAGGGAGCTGAATTCTTGGGATATCAATCATTTAGTGAGGGATCCAATTCTGAAAAAATGGTAACATGGTGCTATGGTGAGACAAGGCATGAGGAGGCAGATTTGGTTAGAGGCAATTTAAATAAAAGGGATAGTTATGATGTGAGGCCCAATTTATTGCTAAATAATAAAGAAAGGGACAATGTAATGGTGGGCCAAACCAAACGTAGCCTAGCTGAAGTGTTGAAAAATAAAAAGGGGAAGGAATCAATAATGGGCCAATCCCTATGGAACACATTTGATGAAATGAATAAAAGGAGTAAAGGAACGGAAGTGTCTTGGGCTCAAAACCAACAAGGATCTTTAGCTAGGATAATGATGAGCGGCCAAGTGGAGCAGCGTTCTGGACCCGGTTACGAACCCGATCCGGTGGCTTGTAAAAATGGTGTTTCAGCAACGGGTGCTGCTGGCAGCTGCGCAACCAAACCCACAGGTGATGAATTAGTGGACGTCGAGGCTGATTATGTAGTGATCCGGATTCCCAAAACATCATTGGTGAATGTAGTGAGTCTCTGTGCAATGGAGGGAGTTGTCGCCATAGACGACGGCCATGCTACGCACAAAAATAAACATGCCGAGGGGCAAGTATCAGAGGATGGTGTTGCGACTGCACAAACAGGGAAGAGAGGTAAGGTTGCGGTGGTCACTCATGGTGATTGCTTGGGCGGAGAACAGGGGGAACAGGACACGACAAGGGGTGGTGGGCAAGAATCTAAAAACACGGTCAAAGGGGTGGATACCACTGATGAAGTAATTCACGGGGAGGCAGTTCAGAGTGAGAAAAGAATGCCAGAGTATCTGAGGAGTGATGATGTTCAGGGCTCGGTCTCAGGGGAGGAAAATTCAATAGTGCAAGAAACAGCGTTAGAGGCGGAAGGGAGCGTGAGGGACTTGGAGGGTTCAGCAGGTTCACAGAAGGATGAAGACAGTGACTATGCTCAAGCAAAACAAAGAAATAGTTGGAAAGATGATATGATAGAAAACAGAGCTGCGTGGGAACTGGCAGTAGAATCAGGAACAGAACAGTGCAATGAGGAAGAAGATAATATGGCAATCCTTCAAGCTCAAAATGAGGTCGTTGCAATGAAAAGAAAACAAGCAAAACAAAAAGAGAAAGCAAGGAGAAGTCATCCAAAGAACCGAAATAAGGTGTGTAAAAATATTTATAAATAATTTACTGTTCTTGGAATGTTAGGGGGTTAGGGGGTGTTGGAAAAATTAGTATGGTGAAAAATTTGAAGAAAAAATATAATGTTAATCTGTTAGGATTGATAGAGACAAAAAAGGAGGTTATTACAAATTTTGATGTCATGCAAATTTGGGGAAATAGTGCCGTAGGATGGGAATTTGTCGGATCGGAAGGGGCTTCTGGGGGATTGTTAATCATGTGGGATGAACTGATGTTTAGAAAAAATAATTGCTATAAAGGGGCTAGATGGCTATGCGTTGAAGGCGTTCTCCTGAAAAACAATTTTAACTGTGCATTTTGTTTGGTGTATGGTGCTCATGAAAGAAAGGAAAAGCTACTTGTGTGGGAAGAGTTGAGTTTTCTGTCAGGGTTATGTCAAGTACCGTTTTGCTTTATGGGAGACTTTAATGAAGTTGTTCAGGTGGAAGAAAGAAAAGGAGCTAGTATGTTAACAACATCGGCAGAAGAGTTTAAGAACTGGGTCCAGGAAATGGAGCTAGTAGACCTAGAACTGCATGATCGTAAATACACTTGGTTCTGTGGTCAATCATGTAGCCGTATTGATAGAGTGCTAGTGAACTTGGAGTGGATTGAGGAGTTCCCTGATACGCGACTTAGAGGAGGCCCAAGGGGTTTATCTGATCATTGCCCAATGATAATGGAGGATAGCAGGATCGGTGGGGGGCCAAGGCCATTCCGAAGCTTAGATTCTTGGTTCACACATGATGATTTTCTCCGACTGGTGAAAGAGGAGTGGAGGGGTCTAGGAGATGCTCAGTTTACAGATAAGTTGAAGGCTTTGACTGTACCTTTGAGTAGATGGCATAAACAACACTTATGTAATGTTGATTTGTGGATAAAACAATTTGAGAATGAGATAAAAAAGATTGATGATATGGTTAGTAATGGAGTGTACGATGGTACATTAGAAGCGAGAAGAAAAGCCCTGGGTGGCTTTGGCTCCTAAGTTCGTTGGAGCAAAGGAGATAAAGGACTTTCGTCCAATCAGTATGGTAGGCTGTGTGTATAAGGTCATATCAAAGGTATTGGTACGAAGAATGAGGAGTGTAATGCCTGGATTAGTAGGAGAGACACAAACTGCTTTTGTGAAAGGGAGGAAGATACATGATGGAGCTTTGATTGCTTGTGAGACTGTGCAGTGGCTGAAGACGAGGAAGAAGAGTGTAGCGATAATCAAGTTGGATTTTCAAAAAGCATATGACAGAGTCAAATGGAGTTTTTTGGATATCGTCCTTCAAAAGATGGGTTTTGGTACTAAATGGCGAAGCTGGGTCAATGAGTGTATTTGTTCCGCGTCTATGTCAATTCTAATAAATGGGTCGCCATCTAAATCCTTTAAGATGGAACGAGGTTTAAGGCAAGGTGATCCGCTTTCCCCTTTTCTCTTTGTACTTGTGGTGGATGTACTCCATAGGATGATAGCTGAAGCTGTGAGGAATAGTAGGATTTCTCCATTGTTAGTCGGACGGGACAACATCGAATTGTCTCACTTACAGTTTGCGGATGACACTATATTGTTCTGTCCACAGGATGAGGTTACTATCAGAAATTACAAGAGGCTTTTGCGGTGTTTTGAGGTGATGTCTGGTTTGAGTATTAATTTTGACAAATCCAGCTTAATCCTAGTTAATTGTGACAGGGAGTGGTCGCAAAGAATGTGCAGTTTATTAGGGTGTAAGGAAGCATGCCTGCCTGTTAAATACCTTGGTGTTCCACTTGGAGCGAACCCAAGACTTGTCAAGACATGGAAACCAATTATAGATAAGGTGGAAGACAAACTCAGTTTGTGGAAAGAAAAAAATGTTAAACAAAGATGGTAAATTGGTGCTTATTAAATCAGTACTGAATAGTCTGCCAGTGTACTACCTGAGCTTGTACAAAATGTCAAAAGCTGTAGCAGAGAAGTTAATTTCACTGCAGAGGAGATTTTTGTGGAGCAACGAAGATGGCAAGCATGGAATACCTTTAGTGAAATGGGAAATAGTACAAGCCCCGAAAAAGCTAGGAGGTTTGGGAGTGGGGGATGCAGTACTTCGAAATGCCGCATTGCTATTCAAATGGTGGTGGCGATTTTCTAAGGAAAATTGTCCATTATGGAAGAAGATTGTGTGCTCCTGTAATAACTTAAATCTTAATGTGTTGCTTTGTCATCAGTCTGTATTTTCCAAAGGGGGACCATGGAGGGATATTTGCCAGTTACAAATCAAAGAGCAGGAGGTGAGGGAGACAATGATTCGAGGTTTATCTCTGGAAGTAGGTAATGGTAGACAAGTGCATTTTTGGGAGGACAGTTGGTTGCCCACTGGTATGTTAAAGGACACTTTCCCAAGGCTTTTCTCGGTTTCAAATCAGAACGGATCTGTTATAGGGGATTGTGGTTTTTGGGATGGGCTAGAATGGATATGGAACTTTCAGTGGAGATGGGAACTATTCCAATGGGAGTTGGAACTAGTTAACCAACTTCATGAAGTTCTACGAGCAGTCAAGTTAACAACTGAGAGAGAGGACCAACTGGTGTGGAAATTTGATAAATCTGGCATTTATACTACTAACTCCTTTGTGCAGGTTTTGCAGGCGGAAACACTTCCGGAGGAAATTACGAGCTATAGTTTCACTAGTTCCATTTGGAGAGGTTTAGTACCTCCACGTATTGAGTTATTCATCTGGTTTGTGCTAGTTGGTAGAGTCAATACTAAGGAAAGATTATGAAGACTAGGCATTATTGATCAGCTGGATAGCGTGTGTGTTTTATGCAAAAAGGATGTTGAGGACCTCCACCATTTGTTTCTTCATTGTCAGTTTACTTGGCAGGTGTGGTGTGCTTGGTTGTTTGACTATGATAGATTGTGGGTTGTTCCAAGGACAATTAAGCAACATTTTGAAAGCTGGACAGGAGTGACTGTAAGGAAGGAGGAACGTAATAGGTGGCTAATTGGATTTTTTGCTATTGTTTGGCATATATGGATGGAAAGGAATGACAGAATCTTCAGGAGTCAAGAAGCAGGAATTGCAGAAATTATTAATAGGTCGCTTACGAGTTGCAAGGATTGGAGTAGAGTTGATCCAAATGGTTGTTGATGGCAATGCCGGAGATGACTATGGATTGTTTATTATTACTGTTTAGTTCTTGATTCTCTTGTTGCTCCACCTTGTTGTGTTGAGCTCCTTTACTTCAAAAAAAATGATGAACTAGTACTCCTTTATCACATTAGATAATAATAAAACGATGTCATTTATTTTTAGCACTCAATCAAAGCAAAAATACATAATCAAAATGTATGTACAAACCGTTTTAATTTATATGTCAGCGGCTATAAAAACATTGACATTTTGGTTTTGATTGAACATCAAAACAAACGTCATTTTCCCATTTTTTTAATATGGCATAAGCACTCCTTTTTGTTGAATTACTAATGAAAAAGAGTAATGAATTGCTTTACTATAGAGAAAATATAAAGGAATAATACTTTTCTTGAACAATGTAAACAATAGGTAAAAAAAAAAGTTAATTTTAATTTTAAAAATTAAATCTTGAATTAATTAAATTTAATCATAATAAAAAAGTTAATTCTAATTTTAAAAATTAAATTTTGAATTAATTAGGTTTAATCATAATTTTAAATTTTTTTTATTTTTGCCATAACTGCTCTCTCGCAATTTTGTCATCGCCGCTGCGGCTGTATTGCGACCCCGATGCCTCCTGCAGTTGTTGTCTCGTTACTTATTTTTTTATCAACTAAGTCAGATGTTCATTTTAAAGTGGATGTTTATTTGGGTATCTTATTTGATTTGCTTGATTTTAAATGCACATACTCTGTAGGATGTTCATTTTACTAAGATGTGGATGTTCATTATTAAACACTACTAAAAAAAATTCCAAATTTTTTCTCCCTCCAATATATGGTTTGAAAATAGAAACAGGTAAAACAGGTACGAACCCGATAAAAAACACAAGGGACTCACGGTGGGGAAGGTGGTGGGGGTGGCACAGTGACGGACCGAGTTGGACTTGGCTGTTAAAGATGCGCGACAAACACTACAACAATTCCGGCAGATAGCGGCGGTTAAACCAAACGCTGGAAGATAGGCTGCGGGTAAACGGTTAGCGGTGATTTTAGCTAACCGCTAGAATAACCGCCGCTAAACGTCTAGCAAATAAACGAAAACAGCATTTGTTTTGCGGCGGTTCTAAATCGCCGCCAAATTTTAGTATTTTCGTTCATAGTTATTAGAATCGGACCGGACCGTCCGGTGGTCCAACCGACTCAATCGATAACCCGCTGCCAAATTTTAGTATTTCCGTTCATAGTTATTATAATCGAACCGGACCGTCCGGTGGTCCAACTGACTCAATCGTTAAACCCACGCTTCCACCAATAGACCCACAACGTGTGGATCACTGTAGAATATCAACTATGTAAAGCCTTCCACAAACGAAGAAGGTAGGGCTCGAACCTGGAATCTGGAAGAAGAAAAAGTTTTAACAATATCATGTTACCACCAAGCGAAATGTCTCTTCGATGTATATGGCGCTAATAATTATATATATCATATGAACACATTTGATTGCCACACAATTTTTTGTTGTATACTTTATATCTAATCATAGTTATTATAGGCACCTTATATATTGGGTAAAATGCACAATTAAATCAAATGGAGGACCAAATTATACAATTCTACCAAATTGAAAAACATTACCAGGATCTCCCAAAAGCACATTTTTATGTAATTCGAATCAGTCTCAAATTAGACAAACCAACACTAATTCGAATTAGTTATATTCGAATTAGTAGTAATGCTTGTAATTCGAATTTGTCCAATTTGAATTATGCTTGCATGTAGTCTTAGGATAGTTCGAATCAGGGTGATTCAAATTATGCACGCTAGGACCTCCCTAGTAATTCGAATGGGTCAGCTTCGAATTAATTTTTTACCATAGTATATCGAATTAATTTACATCTATTTATATATGATCCAAGCGTATATAAAGAGTACAATAAAGAGTATATTTAATAATATCCATAATGAATTCAATAAAGAGTATATTCAATTATAAAAAAATAATTATAAATATTTTTTATAAATTATTAAAAATAAAATATTTTATAAAAATATTTATTAATAAGATTTAGAATTTAGTCTTTAATATTTAAAATTAGTGAAATATTTGCCAAAAATATTATATTTTGTTGGTCAGTTAGCATTATTGAATCTATTAAGCACGATAATATGAAGATGATTGATTGGTTTTCATATAAAAATATTTTTATTCTATTTAGTATTTAATTCTGATAAAACATTAATTAATTTTGAATTTAGTTAATATGAATTCTTATATCTAAGAATACAAGTTAAGATTGTTATTTAAAAAAAATTTAAATTTTTTATTTTAATAAATGCTCAACAAATCATTAAAATAAAAAATTATAATTTAAAATTATAATTTTGGTAAAATTATAAAGTTTTGAATTTTTAATGACTTGTAGAAAATATTTTTAATTATTATTTTTAATATTTTATAGAAAATATTTATAATTATTATTTTTAGAAAATGTTTGATTTTTAATTAGTTCAGAGTATGATTTTATTTTCTTCTTTTACATCCATGTTTGAATGTAAATTTAAATGCCAATAAAGTAAACAAGAAAATCTTATTGGTAAATTTGTTCACATGAGTTAACATATATAGCTTATTTAACTTGTGAATTTTTTTTACGTAAAACGAAGGTAGAAAAAGTGTTACGAGTTTAAGTAACAATGATTTAAACAAATGTAGCTTAAGATAGTAGTGTTTACTTAACTAGATTATACTCAGATGGTTATTACTAAAGAAAACATTGCAATATATGGTAATACGCGACGGTACATATAGCAGCGGTTTTCGAAAAGACACCGCTAAATGCAAGCCTGATTGAAATATAGCGACGGTTCGAGAAAAACCGCTGCTATATGTGCCGCAGGTTGCCGTTTTACGGCGGTTTTATAAAACCACCGCAAAATTTTTGCCGCTATCTGCCGGAATTGTTGTAGTGAAGAGGACAATCGACGCTGGTTCAAGGCTACGACAGCGACCACGCTAAACAGGGACGTGGTGTTGAGGAGAATGCAGGGCAAAGATGCGTTGGGACAGCAGCAGAACAGCAAAGGAGAAGGAGCTTCGTTGCGGTGACGGCGGACGAATGCAACGCGCTGAGAAGCTTCATGACGGTGACAATGAGCAGCATCACAGGGAGGCGGCAATGAGCGTTTGTTACAGGAGCTGCGGCGATAAAATGTTTGTGGTGAAACTAGAATTTAGAATAGATAAAAATAAAAATAAATAAAGGTGTGTAGTTACAGTCTATTATTAATGGCGTTTACAATTTCATTAACTATTTAGCGAAATTAATTACTATAATATTCGAAATTTAATTTTCAGAGACGAGAATAATACAAATGAAATCTAAAAATTCAAATCAACGCACGAATCTCAAGAATCAGTTTATAATCTGATCCAACAAATTCATTCGGTACGTAATTTACGGTACGTAATACATACATTTTTCCGTATAAGTTGATTTGTTCAAAATGATTGATCCTTTGCAGACAAAGAATAAGTTAAATGTCTACATCACCGGCAACCCAATTGCGACCCCCATTATTGAAGCTATTAGTTTTTTAATTAAAAACAGCAACTTTTTAATTAATGACCCTAAACAAGGCGACAAATGGTAAAACAATAAGAGAGATGGGACTTTTAATTATTATTTAGTTTAGAGTAATGAGAATAATTTAGATAGAAATACGTCACTCTTTGAGCAAATTATATAATAAAATAAAATATACTCCACTAGACTACTCTAATCACTAGCCATAATCAAACAAATATCCGTGAACTCTCTTCTTTTGGCTTAGATTCCACGAACCATACTCATTTCATTATTTTGCTATAGTTATAATAATAATAATTAGTTAAACAGAGCCCATTAATTGAAGTGTATTTATTTATATAAATACCTATATATCTCTCTCCATTCTTCCCTCCATCCTCGTTATTATTATTGTTATAGTTTTGTTCCCCTGATTCAAATTAAAGGCCTGAAAGTCTTCACTATCTCTGGAAGAAAATTGAATCAAAGTTTGATTTAATTAGTGGTATCATTATATTATTATTAGGAAAGTGATGGGGAATTGCATGGAGACATGCACTTTGATGGAACAAGGTGAAGAAGAAGTGAAGCAGCAGAAGCAAGGAGAAGGAGGTAAGAGAAGTGGTGGTGGAAGGGTGAAAGTAGTGTTGACAAAAGAAGAGTTGAAATGGTTGATACTTGAATTGAATGGTGAGAAAGGAGGAAGAAGAGGAGGGTTGAAGCTTGAACAAGTGCTACAACAAATTGAGAGAGCAAGACAACAACAACAAGGACCATGGAAGCCTTCTTTGGAGAGCATCTTGGAGGCCCCTGAGATGCTTGAGTTTGATACAGAGATACATACATGATCATCATCATCACCATTTTTCTTGCTCTATCTATATAAAATATTGTTCAGTAGTTTCTTCCATTCCTTTTTTGTACTGAGGAGTGGTGAGAGAATTACATTTTGTAAATCTTAGAGGTGACGATGAAGAGGAGTAGCTGAAGGTTAATTAGATATAATTATGAGGTACGTAAATATATATGATGTATGATCCATGTAATCTAGCTAGGAATGAATTTTAATCTTAATTTGGTTTATGTGTTTTCGGGTGTATGTGTGTATTAATTTGTTGTAGAGTAGAAAACTAGCTAGAAATTCGTTATATTTCTTTAATTTTCTTAGCTTATTTAGATCTATTATAATGTAATAGCCAATAATAATGTAGCGTGTTAGTTAGTAATCCTTTCGGGATGTGAAAAATCCACATAGAGTAGCACTCAAAGTGTAATTTAATTTAGATAGAAAATTTGAGTTTTGTTCTGCCAGTAATAATGTAATCGTGATTTAGCGACTAAGATTTTAACGACTAATTAAATTGATCGCTATGAATTTAACGATTAATTTTATTCCATTAGTTTCTTGTAGAAAATTTTGAATGGATTTGAAAAGAGATTGAGGACGTGATTGCTGCTGCCATGCCAATCACCTAACTAGCACTGTGCTGTCTGTCACGGAAAATTTTAGAAGGTTAGATTTAACAGTGTTTGAATAGTTTTCTGGAGTGTTTGAGAATACTCTAGATGGTTCCGGAACGTTCTAGAATGTCCTAGAAGGTCCCGGAATACCCTAGAAGGTTCTAGAAGACTCTGGAAGGTCATAGAGTAATCTATAAGAGTATAGATGCATATAGAAGTATAAAGAGTGGTATGGAATAATCTAGAAACATTTAGAGAGTTGTGGTAGGATAGATATTTGTAAAGAAGGTTCTGGATGATTAATCTGGACCGTTGATTAGATTTAATCCTAACCATCCATTGAGGAGGTGGATGGCTATAAATAGGGATGAGAGTTAGAGTTTGGGTGTGTAAATCATTTGTAACCAACACTTGAGTAATAAAGTGTTCTTTCCACCAAAGCTTCCTTTCTCTTGTGTTCTTAACTTTCTTGCTAAATATTGAGGGTTAGGCTGACTTGGTCTTAGCTCAAGAGGTTGAGTAAGTCCGAGTGCCGGCACGGTAGCGTTGGAGTGTGTCCAAGGCCGTGACAATTTGGTATCCGAGCAAGGTTCGAGAGGGAGCACAAGTCGCTTGTGGGAATGGCTTCTAGTATCACCATGGAGCATGTTGAGTCTCAAAGGGGAAGGGATACTATTCTTTCTCAATGGGGAGGCAAGAAGGTCCGTTCTTCAAGTGAGCCTAGAGGTAAGGACTCTAACTTCTTAGAAGAAAGAGTTTCTATGTTGGAAAATGTTCTATCCTCTATGGATGAGCGCTTCCAAAGGATAGAACATGACAAGGAGACCCTCGAGGCTCACGTATTAGGAGAACTAGATGCTTTCAAAGAAAGCATGCTCCAAATTGAAGAGAAGCTTGAGAATTCCTTAAAGCTATTTGAGGAAGTTCGAGTTTGGTTCGAGGAGGCGAAATCTCGACCAACCATTATAAGGGAGACGACAAAGATTGATCTCCCCAAGCCAAAGGAGTTCAAGGGCGTAAGGGACGCTCGCGAGGTGGAGAACTTCCTATGGCAAATGGAGAGGTACTTCGAAGGCCAAGGGGTGGTCGAAGAAGCAATAAAGGTACGCACTGCAGCTCTCTACCTTTCTGATAATGCTACTTTGTGGTGGAGGAGAAAGTGCGTAGATATGGAAAAGGGCACTTGCAACATAGCCACATGGGAAGATTTCAAAAGGGAATTGAAAAGACAATTCTTCCCTGAGAATGTGGTTTATGAAGCAAGGAAGAAGTTGAGGGAGTTGAAGCACAAGAGTACGATTAGCGACTACGTAAAGGAGTTTACTACTCTCACGCTTCAAATCCCCAACTTAGCATCAGAGGATGCATTGTTCTTCTTCATTGATGGACTCCAACCTTGGGCAAAGCAAGAACTACAAAGAAGGAATGTTAAGGATGTTGATGAGGCCATCGTGGTGGCCGAATCACTCACTGAGTATCATAGGGGAGACTCTAAACCTAAGTCTTCCTCCAAGCCTAGTTCTGCTAAAGGTGGGGGAGACAAGGGAAAGAGCTTCTCAACCAAGAAAGAAGGAAAATACTCTTCAAAGAAAGAGTACGAAGAAAAAAAGAAGGCTTTCGTGCCCAAAGGAGGATGCTTCGTGTGCAAGGGACCGCACCAAATGAAGGATTGTCCCAAGCTAGGGACTTTGGCATCTATTGCTGAGGAACGAGAAGCTCAAACTCAAGTAACTGAGTGTGTTGGACCTATCCAAAACATAAATGCTGTGAAGACCAAAGAGGCAAGTACTGTAGAAAAGAAAGGCTTGATGTATGTCAAAGCCTTTATCAATGAAAAACCTGTCATGGCTATGATCGACACTGGTGCTACACACAACTTCATCACGCCTGATGAAGCAAGGAGGCTTGGGTTGAAGATTACCGAAAAGAATGGTTGGTTCAAACCCGTAAATACCAAGGGTGAACCCCTTAAGGGAGTAGCAAAAGGGGTTGAGATGACTCTTGGTTCTTGGAAGGGCCTTGTGGATTTCTCAGTAGCACCCATGGACGATTTTAAAATAGTCATCGGGCTCGATTTGCAAAGGAAGGCAAATATAATACCTATGCCATACTACAATATAGTATGCGTCATGGAGAAAGGGTCTCCATGCATGGTCCCTACAATCTCAAAGGCTGGAGGAATTCCGATGCTCTCGACCATGCAACTCAAGAAAGGTTTCAAGAAGGAGGAGATGATGTCTTTGGCTTTACTACAAGAGGAGTCAACAGCCAAAGGAGAAAATGCTCCCCCTAAAATCAAGGAAGTCCTTGAAGAAAATAAGGATGTGATACCTCTCGAGTTGCCAAAGCAGTTACCACCTAGAAGAAAGATGGATGACAACATTGAATTGGAGTTAGGAGCGAAATCGCCTATCTCAAAATCATACAGGATGGCGGCCATTTCTATGGTTGAAGGAGATATTGTGCATACCATCAAGGAAGGGTTGCATCACGATCCATTAGCCAAGAAATTGGTGGAGTTGGCTAGAGAAGGTAAGACCAAAAGATTTTGGTTAGAAAACGACCTTCTCTACACAAAAGGGAGAAGACTATACGTTCCTAAATGGGACAATCTGAGAAGGAAGTTGGTAAGAGAATGCCACGACACCAAGTGGGCTGGTCACCAAGGTCAGCGAAGGACCTTAGCACTCATTGAATCTTATTATTATTGGCCTCAAATGAGAGATGAAGTGGAGAGCTATGTGAAGACTTGTCTTGTGTGCCAACAAGATAAGATTGAAAACAAGACACCAAGTGGGTTGTTGGAACCTCTGCCTCCATCAGAGCGACCGTGGGAAAGTGTCTCTCTAGATTTCATCTCTGCCTTACCGAAGTCCGAGGGGTTTGGATCTATTCTCGTGGTAGTGGATCGATTTTCGAAGTATGCTACCTTTATACCTGCCCCTACTGACTGCACTGCAGAGGAAGCAGCACGACTATTCTTCAAGAATGTGGTGAAGTACTGGGGATTGCCTAAGAGCATCATTAGTGATCGAGATCCACGCTTCACAAGACGACTATGGACAGAGTTGTTCAAACTCCTTGGGTCGGAGCTTCATTTCTCAACAAGCTTCCATCCTCAAACCGATGGGCAGACTGAGAGAGTGAATGCCCTACTCGAGTGTTACTTAAGGCATTTTGTAAGCGCTAATCAGAAGGATTGGACAAAACTCCTAGACATTGCTCAATTCTCATACAATCTGCAAAGAAGCGAATCTACAGGGAAGAGCCCATTTGAGATTGTGACTGGACAACAGCCGCTTACACCTCACTCTCTTTCTTCCTCTTACTCAGGGAAGAGCCCTGGAGCTTATCATATGATTAAGTCATGGGAAGAACAAGCAGATGTCACTCGTTCTTACCTCGACAAAGCTGCCAAGAGGATGAAGAAATGGGCAGATAAGAAGAGGAGGCATGCAAGCTATCAAGTGGGAGACAAGGTAATGATCAAACTTCTTCCACAACAATTCAAAGCCTTTCGCAAGGTTCATAAGGGTTTAATCCGCAAATACGAAGGACCATTTGAGATCATTGGATTTGTTGGGGAGGTTGCTTATAAAGTACAACTCCCTCCCTCTATGAAGATCCACCCGGTCTTCCATGTGAGTATGCTTAAACCATATCATGCGGACCAAGACGAACCGAGTAGAGGTAACTCGAGTCGTGCTCCGCCTGTGGTGATTAGATCTTTTGACAAAGAAATCGAAGAGATCCTAGCTAATCGCGTCGTGCGACGAAGAGGAGTACCACCAAGTATCCAATACTTGATCAAGTGGAAAGGGCTCCCGATAACTGAAGCTAGCTGGGAAACTCGCGAAGATCTGTGGCAATTTCAAGAACACCTAGAGCGCTATCATGAACAGAACGCGACGAGGACGTCTGCGCATTAGGTGGGGGAGAATGTCACGGAAAATTTTAGAAGGTTAGATTTAACAGTGTTTGAATAGTTTTCTGGAGTGTTTGAGAATACTCTAGATGGTTCCGGAACGTTCTAGAATGTCCTAGAAGGTCCCGGAATACCCTAGAAGGTTCTAGAAGACTCTGGAAGGTCATAGAGTAATCTAGAAGAGTATAGATGCATATAGAAGTATAAAGAGTGGTATGGAATAATCTAGAAACATTTAGAGAGTTGTGGTAGGATAGATATTTGTAAAGAAGGTTCTGGATGATTAATCTGGACCGTTGATTAGATTTAATCCTAACCATCCATTGAGGAGGTGGATGGCTATAAATAGGGATGAGAGTTAGAGTTTGGGTGTGTAAATCATTTGTAACCAACACTTGAGTAATAAAGTGTTCTTTCCACCAAAGCTTCCTTTCTCTTGTGTTCTCTTGTGTTCTTAACTTTCTTGCTAAATATTGAGGGTTAGGCTGACTTGGTCTTAACTCAAGAGGTTGAGTAAGTCCGAGTGCCGGCACGGTAGCGTTGGAGTGTGTCCAAGGCCGTGACATGTCGGTCATTTAATTAATAATACCCAACACTTGTTGTTTTCTTTAATTTCTTGTGTCTTCCTTCATGTGATACAACTAAGAAGTGGCCCCAAATGAAGAATCTAAACTCCAAAATGTCATGCAAATACCTAAATCTACAACGCCTCACCGATTACCACTTCCAAATAATAATTCAAATTATTATTTCATTTCTCATATCTAAGCTTAATTTGGTAAAATCTTATTACGGACATTTCATTTTCATATTTGATAAATAAAATTTTTTTTATTTAGTTTTGTAACTTTTAAAATTAGAAATATTTTAAAAAATATTTTAAAAAGCATTTTGTAAAATTATTTTATATTTATTAAAAATCAATATAACTGTGAATTTTATTTAATTTTCTCCTAATTAAATATAGTAAATTATCTCTTATTATATGTTTAATTATTGTCATTGGATGAAATAAATTAGTTTATCATGATTAATATTAATCCTTAATTTATATTAATCTGAGTTATGATAACCTAACTAATTAACTAAGGTATAATTTTTTTTTTACAATTTATTATAAGAATTACTAAAAAAGTTCTATTATGTGATTTTATAACTAATTTTATAACTTTTTTCAAACCACACATTTATTATTTAATTCTAAAAAATAAAAAACAAATAAAAAAATTAAAATGTTCTAAAAATTTTTAAATTTTTAAAATAGAAAATAAATTTTTTCAATTTTTTTAAATTGAAGAAATAAAGTGTAATTTCTTATAATCCTTTAATATTTTTTCTCTTATTTTTTTTAGTTTCATTTACAAAATTAATTAAAAAAAATAACACTTTATCCTCTCAAATAAAAAAAAGGAAAAGTCTAAGGACAGCAACTTTGTTAAATTTTGGTCAGCATGTAACCAGTAAAGAAAAATAAGCCATTAGATGAAATCTCACACTAATCTCATACCATTAAAACCATCATTGATAACTATTGAATGACTACAAATCACAAAAGTTGTTGGTCCTAGCACTCCTCATAAAAAAATTTGAGAGAAACAATTCCCTTCTTTACAATTACATCACCAACACCTACGTCCCTTTTCTCTTTTGGCTTTTGAATGAGCTTCTACTGATCAGTGTGTGTTTGGATTACAGTTTGCAAACTGGAGTTTGCATAAAATTGATTTTGTAAAATTGATTTTGATAATAAGTTAGTTTAGGTTAACGTGATTTATGTTTGGTAATCTTTATATTAAAATTGATTATAGTAAAATAAATGTTGTTTGGATTATACTACTCAAAATCACTTTTAAATGAAAAATTACTAAAAGAGACATCAATTTTATATACCAGCAAAATCAGAATACTATAAAAAATAATATAAAAAATATTTATCATATAAATAAAATAAATACAATAAAAAATAAAAATATAAAGGAGAGTACTATAAATTTTATAATGTCACACAAAAAGAAAATATTCTATAATTTTTTTAGTATCATCAGTACTCTTTAATTTAGTATTATTTTAGACTATAAATTTTTATTATTTATGACTCTATTGTTACTTATAATTAATTTTTTATTTATTTTGTCTTTTTTTTATAGGATCATAATTTATATTAGTCAAAATTTTGATAATAAACGTAGTATATAATAATTACAATTACAAATTTTACAAAATCAGAATAAAAAATAAAAAAAATTAATACAAAACAAAAATAGAGTACATCAAAGAATAGAAAAAAAATCATACAGATAAAAAATAATAAAAATTCCATAAAACCAACAACATATATGATATGAACAAAAAAATACCATAAATCATAAATAAAATTCATACGAATAAAATCAAATAAAAATAAAAAAATTTCATACACAACATAAATACAATACAGTAAAGGATAAAAAAAAGAATTCATATAAAAAACATAATAAAAATATCATAAAAATTAATAAAATACCTGAAAAATCAGAACACTATAAAAATAAAAAAAAGTCAACAACATTTGTCGTATAAATAAAAGAAATACAATAAAATAAATAAAAAATCATATAAACAAAGCCAACCAAAAATAAAAAAAATATTTTATAAAAAATATACATATAAAAAAATAATATAGTAAATAATAAAAAAAATCCATATAAAAACATAACATGAGAATTCAGAAGACTTACACAAATAATATAAAAATATTTATCATATAAATAAAAATATAAATAAAAAATACAATAAAAAACATAAAAATTAAAATATGAAAATGAGTACTAAAAATAATAAAAAATTAAAATATTCAATTTGTTAGTGATTGAAATAAATCTGAACAATTTTGATGAAAAAAATGGAACGAAAATACTATGAAGAAGTAGGAAGAACTATAAAGAATGATTGTGAAGATAATAGTTACTGGTATCATTCTTATAGAAGAAAATGAAGGGTAGGGTTGGTAAAAAAGAAATATTTTAGCTTCTCCTAAACGTGAAACGTAAAACGCAGAAGCTACAAATTTTAGCTTCTCCTAAACGTGGTTTAAAGTCAGAATCAATTCTGCGTTTAAAAAGAAAGAAATTGCCAAACATCAAAGTGAAACTTTCAAGAAACTCAAACGAACTTCTGTGATCCCCAACGTATTTGCCAAACACACCCTGAACAGTTGGAAGACCTCTGTCATCAACTTTCTCCCAAGAAACTCTCGTTTGTAGTGACACAATTTTTGATGCCACCTATCTTAAAATCTTAAACAAACTAAGACAGTACATAAAGAGATTATTTAATACCCTTTTAATAAGAACTGGTTTTTCGCCTTAGTAAAATTTTCGCCCTTCCATCCCCTCAGTCTATCTTCAATTTTGTTAATAACTGGCTACCAACTACCAAGTATCCATTTTCCTTAGATTTGCTCCTAGCGGTATTCCCAAACAGAGGATTGGTAACTTCGCTTTACTACACCCCAGATTTTTTCATGCTCTGTGAATAGTTCTAGCTTCACATAATTGAGACCAATAATTACTGACTTGCCATTGTTGATACTCAATCCGGACATAAGTTCAAAACCTTGTAATAATCTCTTGTAATTGACAATAGTGGCGGAACTTCAAAAAAATTTGTGGAGGGATAAAAAATTTTAATAAAAAATTATATAATAATATTTATATTAAAATAAAATTTATAAATATAATTATTTAATTTGTAAGATTGATATTTAATGATATTTATTATTTTATAATGATATTTAACAAAGCTCTGCCATTGATTAACAACTATTTCAGCATCACAAGGACAAAATAAAATCATGTCATTCGCAAATTACAAATGAGACAATTCAATATTAATTATCCTGTCCAACTATCAACGGCTTCACTCTCTCTGGAAAAAAAAAGGTTTAGAACCTCACCTACTAGCACAAAGAGAAATGGAGCAAGAGAATCACCTTGCTACAAATAAACCCGATTGAAGATTAAATGGCTTTGTAGGATAATCATCATTTACAAAGATTGACAGTGATGTGGTAGTAAGATATATTTGGATCCGCTTTTTCCAAATTTTACCGAATCCCATACATCGTAAGACTTTATCAACAAATCACCACCTTAATTATTACTCGATCATACGCATATATATATATATATATATAAAAGAAAAAGTATAGGATAGCAATATATTATCTGTCAACTCCAAAAATTGAGCTTTTTTCTTGGTTTGTGTTGGTTGGCAGGTGAATACCAAGAATAGACTGTGTAGACTATAGATTATTGATCCAAATGACAATTTGTGTGTGTTATGCCATAAGTCTGTGGAAACTGATTTTCATTTGTTTTTTGCTTGTGAAATCACTTGCCAGGTGTGGTGTGCACCACTTTAAAAGCTGGAGGACCTCATCACCAAGAAAGGTGGACAGGAAAAGAAAAAGGTGGTTTATTGGGTTCTTTGCTGTTATATGGATAGTTTGGCTGGAAAGGAATCGCAGACTCTTCAGAAATCAGGCCTCAAGTGTGGTGGAAATTATCAACAGGTCGTTTACGTATCCAGAGGAATGAATTGGTGGTGAGCCCTTTGGTTGTTGATGGCCATGCCAAAAATGATTAGGGGTTGTGGTTTTTACTTTCGATGGTACTTTTAGCTACTTTTATTGCTCCACTCTGTTGTGTTGAGCTCCCTTTACTTAAAAAAAAAAAATTATCTGTCAACTTATTACTAACAATAATTAATTATTATATTTACATCTAGAAAATACATTTATAAAGACACTTTCATTAGACACAGCCATAAAAAAATATTTTTATTAGACACATCCACAAAAATATTTTCATTAAATACCATTATAAATCAGAATCGGTAGAAGTTGGCAACAGTAGCGGGATTGTATATAAAATGATGTCAGTCAACTACTAATTATTCCATTGTTCGTATATTTACTCGACAAAAACTGAAATGAAATAAATGCCAGAATAATTAATTCTCAAGCTACATGTTAACTAGGGTAGATGGAATTCAAGCATTGTGCGTAACAGATAAAATATACATTTTTCTATTAAAAAAAATATGTTTATATTATCCTTATGTATAATTTTGTTAGTATATAAGATAATATATTTTTTTACTTTCTATTGATTAATTTTAATACAAAAATATAAGAAAAAATGGTACACACCTCGGTCCAATTTCTTCTCCATATACGTCCATGGATATTGTTTGTTCTTAACCTGACAAATAATTGTAGAAAAGTGGCGTGCGGAAAAATTTGTACTCGTTTCATCTTGTGAACTTATCTCTATGCTCAAAGTTTCAAATTATTCTAGATGTATATGTATATATATTTACAAAAATAGTCTTCATTTATAAATATAAGACACCAAATAACTGTTAGATTTGTGATTTAGTGAGAGAAAATGATTCTTACAATATTGAAATGAATGAAGAGTAGCTAATTTATACACAAGGTAACTTACTACCTTAACAACTTCTGCAATTAAGTATTTCTATAATTGATTTTTAGTAACTGACTTATCAACTGTTAAATTACAAGCGAACTTTAATATTTCCCTTCAAGTTGGAGCATACAAACTTGGAGATGAGGAATCGAAACTAAGGTGTTGGAATCGCTTTTCTCAAAATGTTTGCTAACTGGTGTTTAGTTGGCACATGAACA
Source organism: Arachis ipaensis (assembly GCF_059453495.1). Lineage (NCBI taxonomy): Eukaryota > Viridiplantae > Streptophyta > Magnoliopsida > Fabales > Fabaceae > Arachis > Arachis ipaensis. The sequence goes on along the minus strand of NC_142440.1, from coordinate 17,410,506 downwards.
AGTATGATGAACCCTACCTCAACCTTTTTTCTCTGATAAAATGGTAGACTATATCTCAATGTTTGTATCATTCATGGAATGTGGGATTCCAGGCTAATTATTGCATGGCTGAGACGTTGTAACAAAAAAGCATGACAGAGTTGATGTTGATATCAAAGAATTTGAGTAAGTTCAAAAGTCACAGACAGTATTGACCATAGCTCTATATTCTACTTCAGTCGAACTTCTAAAGACTCTTTTCTAGGTGATCAAGTAATTTCTCAAGAAGGTGCAATATCCAATTGTGGATCTTCTGGTGTCCAAATAGCTTCCCCAATTTGCATCAAGAGAACTCCCTAGCCAGGTGCTGCTTTCAGGTATCTCAATACTTGGTGGACAACATTGAGATGAGGAGTTTTGGAATCAGACATGATTTGAGCAAGCTATGTTACTGCAAAAGTGATGTCAGGCCTCAAAATTGTGAGGTACATTAACCTCCCAACTAGTCTCCTATAAGCTGATGCATCCTGAAGTTTATCACCCTCTTTTGCCCTAAATTTGATATTAGCTTCCATTGGAACTGAAGCTGGCTTAGAGTTCAAGAAGGGACATGGTGTATTTTCTCTAAGTTAAAGAGATCCCCTTTGCTGATTTCGCAATTTCCAAACCCAAAAAAAAATTGAGGTCTCCCAAAATCTTGAGTTTGAAGATTGATTGCAATTTTTGTTGCATTTGTTGAATTATTGTGGAATCTGTCCCTGCAATAACGATTAAAGCCATGTTGCTTGAGTGTAGAGCAAAATTTGCAAAACATTGTCTAGATGTTTACCTCATGATATATAATGAATGATTCAGCTTGCAAACTAACCCTTCTTTATGATTTGGGTTCCCTAATGGAATGTAAATTTCTTCATCGAGGTTCCCGTTCAAGAAAGCATTGTTGATGTTGAGTTGGACAAAGTTCCACTTCTTAATAGCTGCGATTAATAATAGAACTCGAACGGTAAAGACTTTGGCTACAGGATTAAATGTATCCTTGAAGTCGATCCCAACTTGCTGTGTATAGCCTTTGGCACAAGTTTGGCTTTGTATCGTTCTAAACTATTATTAACCTTGAGTTTTGCCTAATAAACCCATCTGCAACCAATGGTTGTTTTGCCTTGTGGAACAGGAACTAAACTCCAAGTGTTATTAGCTTGTACTACCTCCCTCCATTCATGATGTACTACTGCCTGATGGTAAAGCTAAGGTTCTAAAATGACCTTGGCTTGATTTATGGTGTCATGGTAAGTGTGATTCAATCTATGGTTACTTATATAGTTGGAGATCGGATACGCTGATTTGGTGTTGCAAACATGGTGGTAGGATTGTTCTATTGGATCATCTTAGCTATGGTGAGTTAGGTTGAATTGGTGTTAGTGGTGGGTGGTAGGGTTGATCAGAAGACAGTTGAGGTGGAGTTATATTTAGGGTGACAAAATTAGGAATAGAGTGGGGTAAAACTAAGTGATCAAAGAGGTCAGAACGCAATGAAGTGTGAGGGCTTTTGGTGAAAGGCAATATGTTTTCATGAAAAATTACTTTGTCTTCAAGTTATATAATCTGTATCCTAAGAACACTCTTGGATCAGCTCTGGGGCTAAATTTTGGTCCTAAATCTGACCTTGTGGCAACATATATAAGGCATCCAAAGGTCCCGAGAGCTTGATAATTTGGTGATTTTTTGAACAAAACTTCAAATGGAGACTTCATGTTGTGTAATGAAGTTGGTGTTCTATTTATGAAGAAAGTAGTAGTGGTGACACATTCATCCCAAAAAGCCATTGGAACTTGGAATTGAAAGTATAGTGCTCGAGCCACATTTGATAAGTGTTAATGCTTTCTCTCCACCACTACATTCTGCTGAGGCTTATAAGGGCATGAAAATAATCCAACACTCATCTTGCAAAAAATTAGTGGTAGCTAGCTCCTTAGCATTATCAAACCTGAAGCACTTAATCTTACTTTGAAACTAGTTTCTATTAGTGTATAAAACTATTTCATGTAAACTGTAGCTTTAGAAGTTAACAAGTAAATCCAAAAAAATCTAATAACATCATTAGAAAATATCTCTTTTCATTACATATTGAGATACGATATGTCCCCCATACATCACAATGCACAAAATCAAAAGCATGTAAAGAGAGATTGTTGTTGGATTCAAACAGAAGTTATTTAAATTTGGCAAGAGGACAAATAAGACAGGTTGAAGATTCACTTTTGTGCAAATTATTTTTATTTGAAAACTTTAAAACTAAAATGAGAGATTTTAGAACTTTATTGGAAGCATGTCCTAAGCGAGCATGCCATAGTTCTGAGCTATCAACAGTCATCAGCCTTTAATTTATTCTCAATTTATTGGAGGGAATTGAATCTTGTAGGATGTATAAGCCATAATCCAGCTCACCCTTTTCAATAATCTTCAGTGACATGTTTCCCTAAATGGTGAAATCACAAGATCCAATGGTAATAGTAAGATATGTGTTTGATAAGAAAGAAGAAACTAACAAGCAGTTCACATAAAATTTAGGAACATGTAAGACGTTTTTATTGAGGGTTATATTAGGGCTGATCAAAATAGTGCCAATTTAATGTATTTGGCTTGAAAAAATTTGCTCATTAGACAAAGAAACTGAATATTGTTGAGTTGTGTGAATGGAGTGAAAAAGGAATAAATTGCAAACAATGGGGATTGTTTCTCCACGATCTAGAATCCAATTGTATTTTGATAATTTTGATCTCTAAATTGAGATGTTGAGGACAATACCTTTTGGTGTGGCTACTTCAGTTGCTGTAGTTGAGGGTATTTCTTGAATTTGTCGGATTGTTTATTAAATTCATCAACTGCTGAATCTGTGTTGCGCTCAGTGTCAAAGTGGAGTTATCTTCTTGATAATGTATAGTGTTCTCCATTGTGATGTTATGTGTAGCTTGATTCATTCCTCTTCCTCTAGCACGATTTGGAGGAAAACCATGCAATTTATAGCATTTTTTCATATGACCAAGCATTCCACAGTGTGAATACATTGGTTTATCCTTCTTCACGTTCTTTCTTTCTCTACCATAGAGAGTGTATGTGTTTAAATTTTTAGTTAAGAAAGCAACCTGAGTTGAGGATGAGGCATTACCAATTGATCTCTGTTTTTCTTCTTGAACCACCAAGGACAAAACTTTGTTGATAGCAGGGAGAGGCTCCATAAGCAGAATTTGACCTCTAATTTGAGCAAAAGAGTCATCTAAACCCATGAAAAAGCAGTGTCACATACTCAGCTTGCAAGAAATTTTAAAGAGGTCTAGCATCTCCACAATTACAATGTTTCGAACGGTAGGAGTTTAATTCTTCCTAAAGAACTTTGATATTGGTGAAGTATTGAGACACTATCATCGCACCTTGGTGCAAATTCATCAGTTCTCTTTTAATCTCAAAGATTCTTGGTCCATTACTGTGTTGGAACCTTTCTTTGAGATCATTCCACAATTCCTCAGCTGATTCAGCATACACCAGTGAAGTTGCGATTTCTTTTGACACTCAATTTAAAATTCAGGTACTTATTACTACATCATTGATGCATTGCTAATTCTCAAATTTCTCTGGATTACCCTCTAGCATAGGATCTAGATGAGAGACAATTTCAAAAACAAAACCGCGCTTTCTCTTTGTGTTGAGAGCCTTCTTCATGGCTCGGTTCCAGGAATGATAATTTTCCTCCGTGAGCTGTTGTGTGACTAAAACCAAACTTGGTTAATTAGCTAGAGAGAGGAAGAAAGGATCTGCCATGGTTGTAGCTTATTGAAGTTCGAAGAAAGAAAATTCTAAAAACTGAAGTAAGAAGAACGATCGTTCACCCTCGATGTGGTAATCGGAGCCTTCAATTCATCAATTGTGTTGTGAAATTGTGAATTGAAGCAACTCTCATCAACTCTCTATCATGTGAGTTCGAGGTGTGAAGAATGAGCAGGAAAAAATAAAAAAAATAGACGAAGGAAGATGTAGAAAAATGGAAAAGAAATGTGGCGCAAAAGTGAGAAAAAGAGCGAGAGTTTTTAAAAAATTGCATCTAATACCATATTAGATTTGTGATATAGCTCCCTTGGGTTATGTCTTACAAAGGCTGAGACAGACACAAAAACATAAATATTGAGACAGGCACACATACACAAAGACGGCACACATACACAAAGACACAGTCAAAAAGTATTGTGTTTGGCAATTAATTATAATGGACAGAATACACATTATTTTAAAAAATTTATTTTACTCTTGATATATGAAAAAAAAAATTCATTAACTGCATCTCTATCTCTTCATCTTCTTCCTTCAACCTGATTTATATTTCTAGCCAAACTAATTTATAATTCCATTTTTATAATTCAGAGCAAATTCAAACAATAAAACAAAATTTTACATAAATATATATTATTAAGGTTTGTGTCAAAAAGATTAAAGAAAGCAGAGAAAAAAAAGAAGAAAAATAAAATTATGAATTACAAAGATAAATGTAAAAATAAAATTATAAATTATAAAAATAAATGTACTCTATTTCAGTAATTTATACTCAATCGATATATATATCCAGAATGAAGATGAATAATAACAAAGATGAAAAAAAGAGAAGAGAGTCTTTATTCGTGAAGGAGAAAAGTGTGTGGAGAAGAAAAGAGAAAAATGAGGCAAAAGTAAAATAGTATAAAAATATAATTTCATTTGTTTGTGTCTTACCTTTTTGAAGAGACACAAATTACATATATTTTATGGGTATTCATGTGTAACGGTGTCTTTTTTAATTTTGTGTCTTAATAATTAAACAATAAACATATATACCTGTGTTTATATCTTTGTGTCTTGTCTTCAAAAACAAACGTTACCTAATAAGAGAAAATGATTCTCATTGTATTGAAATAAATGAAGAGTAGCTTAGTTATACACAAAGAAACTTGTTTGTACAGTAAAATAACAATTAACTACCTTAACAACTTCTGCAACTAGCCATTTCTATAACTAACTTTGAGTAACTAATTGATTCACGGTTAAATTACAAGTGAACTCTACTAGTAACATTTATAAATAAAAGAAATACATTAAATTTAAATTTAAATAATAAAATTATATATTTTTTAAGTTGACCAAAACTATATGAGTAACCACATCAACAAAAATATATACATATTTGGATTTTTTATTTGAATTTAATTTTAGTACACTATCAGTATAAAATTATTTTACACATGTATTTAATTACGTATCGTCATGTGAGCAAAGATAATTATTTTTTACATTTACCACATGAATGGCCATCCAAAAAAATTGATATGATTAAATGATTGTATATAATATTTTATATTGTCAATATATCAAAATTAAACTTTTTAATTTTGAAACCTACACTAAAAATATTGTAACATAATAAAATATAGAGTTATAAATTACCATTTCTATCTATGATAGTTTAGAACGGTGACAAATTTATCCACAAATAAACAAAAATACCATTTCTACCTATGAAAGATAAACTTTTACTAACAAAACTATCCAAACCCTAAAAAATGATTTGAAATTTTCAAAATACCTTCTAATATAACCTAACTTCTTTTTACTCCATACCACCCCTCCTCTAATCCCAAACCTTACCACCACCCAAATCTCTCTTTTACTCCACACCACCTCTCGTCCACTTTGCCACCTCCACCACCTCCTCCCCCAACGCCCCCTCTCTACGAGCACTCTATTCGTCGCGTCGCTGCTAAAGCCTCCAAGAACCTCGACCGTGATGTCTCCCTTGTCCGCAAGTGTAAACACCGCTCCATCCTCCGCCACATCGTCACCATCGTCTCCAGCACAGACTTCCGCAAGGTCCTCGACTACCTCGAAGCCTTTATCGGTGACATGTGCTAGCTCCTCTCCATCCTTGACGCTGACGGTTCCGCCGCGGATGTAGGTAGCAGTGGCGGCATTGTCCTCTCGCTCCCTCTGATTGCCAGCAACGACCCATTCTGTCTTGGGTATATGGTCTTTCATTGCTAATGTTCAAATAGATCAATTGAATGATAGGGTAGAAGCCGCTAACGAATTTGCTTTGCTTGCGAATGATAACGATAGGAACAAAAAGACCATTGTTGAGGAAGGTGGAGTTCCAACTTTGTTGAAGCTCTTGAAAGAGAGTGGTAGTGGTAGAGTTTGAGATTGGGAGAATGGTGGTGTGGAGTAAAAAGAGAAGTTAGAGTTAGGTTATATTAGAGGATATTTTTGAAATTTTAAATAATTTTTTAGGAATTGGATAGTTTTGTTAGCAAAAGTTCATCATTCATGGGTAAAAATGATAATTTTGTTTATTCATGGGTAGATCTATCAACGTTCTAAACTTTTATGGATAGAATAGTAGTTTACTCTAAAATATATTTTTCTTCTTTTGGAGCATATTTAAACTTACTTTTTAACTTAAATTTTCATAAATAACTACCATCTAATATAATTTTTCAAAATCTCAAAGATTTAACCGATTTACAAGATAAGCAAATTATTCAACTAAATTATTTACATTTAAAATAAAATGAAAACTCATATACATAAAATTAATTTTTATAAAATTAATAATTAAAAAATTATTAAATAATTTGATATATTTAATTAAAATATTATTTAACCCTTTTTAATCATTAATTTCATATAACGGCAACTGATATCAACCAAAGCATCTCTTCGGCTGTCCACTTTGCTTCAAGTCAGAAAGTCAGCCTGAGTTAAACCCTTTTCGTGATCTATGATATTGGAAGAAAAGGTATAAAGCAAAGTATTGATAACTCTTTACAGGATTGAGTTCAAGAAGTCTGGATTTACATCTCTCGAGCCTACTGCCTTATCTGAAGTCTTGGATTGAATCAATCATTTTGTGACACCGAGCGTGGCTGAACCATCTACGATGGGGGAGAGCGAATGCGCTCGGCTCCCCTAACCAAAAAAATGACCTTTTCTGTTTTGTTAAAGGAGACTTGGAAAATGTAGTTTTTTGTTTAAAATAATACAAAGAAAAGTGTCACATTAAATTTTAAAAGGTTAAATTTAACAGTATTTGTATAGTTTTCTAGAGTGTTTGAAAATATTAAAGATGGTTTCGAAACGTTCTAAAATGCTCTAGAAGGTCCCTGAATACCCTAGAAGATTTTAGAAGACTCTGGATGGTCATAAAGTATCCTAGAAGAATGTGGATGTATATAGAAGTATGAAGAGTAGTATGAAATAATCTAGAAGTATTTAACGAAATATGGTAGGATAGATATTTGTAGTGAAGGTTCTAGATGTTCAATTTGCACCGTTTATTAGATTTGATCCTAGCCATCCATTGAGGAGGTGGATGACTATAAATAAGGGGTGAGAGTTAGAGTTTGGGTGAGTGAATCATTTGTAATAAATACTTGAGTAATAAACACTTGAGTAATAAAGTGTTCTTTCCACCAAAACTTCTTTTCTCTTGTGTCCTCTTGTGTTCATAGCTTTCTTACTAAGTATTGAGGGTTAAACTGAATTGGTCTTATTGAGTAAGTTTGAGTGCTAGCACGGTAGCATTGGAATGTGCCCAATGCCATGACAATTTGGCATCAGAGCAAGGTTCGATAGGGAGTACAAGGGGTTTGTGGGTATGACTTCTAGTGTAACCATGGAGCATATTGAGTCTCAAAGGGAAAGAGATGCTATTCCTTCTCAATGGGGAGGCAAGAAGGCCCGTTCTTCAAGTGAGCCTAGAGGTAAGGATTCTAACTTCTTAGAAAAGAGATTTCTTTGTTGGAGAATGTGCTATCCACTATGGATGAGCGCTTCCAAAGGATAGAACATGATAAGGAAAACCTCGAGACTCACGTGTTAGGAAAACTAGATGCTTTCAAAGAAAGCATGCTCCAAATCGAAGAGAAACTTGAGAATTCCTTGAAGCTATTTGAGGAAGTTCGAGTTTGGTTCGAGGAGAAAAAATCTCGACCAACCATTATAAGAGGGATGAAAAAGATTGATCTCCCAAAGTCAAAGGAGTTCAAGGGCGTGAAGGACGCTCGAGAGGTGGATAACTTTTTATAGCAAATGAAGAGGTACTTTAAAGGTCAAGGGTGGTCGAAGAAGCAATAGAGGTGTGGACTGCAGCTCTCTACCTTTCTGATAATGTTACTTTGTGGTGAAGGAGAAAATGTGTAGATATGGAGAAGGGTACTTGCAACATAGCCACATGGAAAGATTGTAAAAGGGAGATAAAAAGTTAATTCTTCCATGAGAATGTGGTTTATGAAGCAAGGAAGAAGTTGAGGGAGTTGAAGCACAAGAGTACGATCAGCGACTATGTAAAGGAGTTCACTACTCTTACCCTTTAAATCCTTAACTTAGTATTAGAGGATGCATTGTTCTTCTTTATTGATGGACTCCAACCTTAGGCAAAGCAAAAACTACAAAGAAGGAATGTTAAGGATGTCAACAAGGCCATCGTAGTGGCTGAATCACTCACTGAGTATCATCAGGAAGACTCTAAACCCAAGTCTTCCTCCAAGCCTAGTTCTACTAAAGGTGGGGGAGATAAGGAAAAGAGTTTCTCAACCAAGAAGGAAGAAAAATACTTTTCAAAGAAAGAGTACAAGGAAAAGAAGAAGATTTTCGTGCCCAAAGGAGAATATTTCATATGCAAGGGACCATGCCAAATGAAGGACTGTCTTATGTTAGAAACTCTGGCATCTATCACCGAGAAACGAGAGGCTCAATCGCAAGCAACTAAATGTGTTAGATATGTCCAACTCGTAAATGCTGTGAAGGACAAAAAGGCAAGTACTGCAGAAAAGAAAGGCTTGATGTATGTCAAAGCCTTTATCAATGAAAAATCTGTCATGGCTATGATCGACACTGGTGCTACACACAACTTCATCATGTTTGATGAAGCAAAGAGGCATGGGTTGAAGATCAATGAAAAGAATGGATGGTTCAAACCTATGAATACCGAAGGTGAACCCCTTAAGGGAATAGCAAAATGGGTTGAGATGACTCTTGATTCTTGGAAAGGGCTTAAGGATTTCTCAGTAGCACCCATGGACGATTGCAAAATAGTCATCGGGCTCGATTTGCAAAGGAAGGCAAATATAATACCTATGCCACACTACGGCATAATATGCGTTATGGAGAAAGGGTCTCTATGCATGGTCTCTACAGTCTCTAAAGCTGGAGGACCACTGATACTTTCCACCATGCAACTCAAGAAAGGATCAAGAAGGGAGAGATTATATATTTGACTCTATTACAAGAGGAGTTAACATCTAAAAGAGAAGACATTCCTCTCGAAACTAAGGAAGTCTTCGAAGAAAATAAGGATATGATGCCTCCCGAGTTACCAAAGCAACTACCATCTAAGAGAAAGGTGGATCACAAGATTAAATTGGAATTAGGAGCGAAGCTGCCTGTCTCATCACCTTATAGGATGGCACCGCTAGAACTTGAGGAGTTGAAAAAGTAACTCAAGGATTTGCTAGATGTTGGATTCATCCGTCTATTGAAGACTGAATTGGCAGCCATTTCCATGATTGAAGGAGACATTATACGCATCATCAAGAAAGGGTTACATCATCCATTAGCCCAGAAGTTGGTGGAGTTGGCTAGATAAGGTAAGACCAAATATTTTGGCTAGAGAAGGTAAGACCAAATATTTTGACTAGAAAATGATCTTCTTTACACCAAAGGGAGAAGTCTGTATGTCCCTAAGTGAAAAAATCTAAGAAGAAAGTTTGTGAGAAAATGTCATGACACTAAGTGGGCTGATCACCAAGGTCAGCAAAGGACCTTGGCACTCATTGAATCTTCCTATTATTGGTCTCAGATGAAGGATGACATGGAAAATTATGTGAAGACTTGTCTTGTATGCCAACAAGATAAGATTGAAAATAAGACATTAAGTAGGTTGTTGGAACCTCTACCTCCATCAAAGCGACTGTGGAAAAGTGTGTCTTTGGATTTTATCTCTTTCTTATCGAAGTTTGAGGAATTTGGATCTATCCTCATAGTAGTGGATCGATTCTTGAAATATGCTACCTTTATACCTGCCCCTACTGATTGCACTGCAGAGGAAGCAGCACGACTATTCTTCAAGAATGTGGTGAAGTACTGGGAATTGCCTAAGAGCATCATTAGTGATTGAGATCCACGCTTTATAGGACGACTATGGGCAAAGTTGTTCAAACTTCTTGGATCAGAACTTCACTTCTCGACAAGCTTCCATCCTCAAACTGATGGGTAGACAGAGAGAGTGAATGCCTTACTCGAGTGTTACTTGAGAGGCATTTCGTAAGTGCTCATCATAAGGATTAGACAAAATTTTGGGACATTGCTCAATTATCATACGATCTGCAAAGGAGCGAGTCCATAGGGAAAAATTCTTCAAGATTGTGACTAGACAACAGCCGCTTACACCACACTATCTTTCTTTCTCTTACTCAAGAAAGAGCCCTAGAGCTTATCATATGATTAAGTCATGGGAAGAACAAGCAAATGTCACTCATTCTTACCTCGACAAAGCTGCAAAGAGGATGAAGAAATGAGTAGATAAGAAGAGGAGGCATGCAAGCTATCAAGTGGGAGACAAGGTAATGATTAAACTTCTTCCACAACAATTCAAAGCCTTTCACAATGTTCATAAGGGCTTAATCCGTAAATACGAAGGGTTATTTGAGATCATTGGGTGTGTTGGGGAGGTTGCTTACAAAGTACAACTCTCTTCTTCTATGAAGATCCATCTCGTCTTTCATGTGAATATGCTTAAACCATATCATGGAGACCGAGAGAAACCAAGTAGAGGTGACTCCAATCGTGTTTCGCCCGTAGTAATTAGATCATTTGATAAGAAAATCGAAGAAATCTTAGCTAATCACATTGTGAGACAGAGAGGAGTACTACCAAGTATCCAATACTTGATAAATTGAAAAGAACTCCCAATAACTGAAGCTATCTGAAAAACTCGTGAAGATCTGTGACAATTCCAAGAACACCTAGAGCGCTATCATATACAGAACGCAACAAGGACGTCTGCGCAATAGGTGGAAAAAATATCACAGTAAATTTTAGAAGGTTAAATTTAATGATGTTTGTATAGTTTTCTGGAGAGTTTGAGAATTCTCTAGATAGTTCCAAAACGTTCTAGAATGCCCTATAAGATTCCAAAATACCACTATAAGATTCAAGTTAATTTGTGACGGTATTTTTCTAGTTTGTGGGGGTTTGAAACCCCACCAAAAGGTTAGTGGGAGTTTCCCAAACCTCCAAAATTTGAGGTGCCACGAGCTTATCTGTGGCGATTTTGCAGAACCTCCAGGACATAATTTGGTGGTGGTTCTTTGTCTGCTTTGTGGGGGGTTTTGAGTTGAATATTTTAGCGGTGTTTTGAAATTTTTGTGGCAGTTTAAAACCCCCACAAAAACTAAATTTTCAAAAAAATTGCATCAAACTGCACGGTTGCAAACAATTTAAAATTGAAACTAAACCTATTTGAAAGCTATAAACTACTATTATTGATTGAAAAAATTACATCAATCAAACTAAAAATTATTTAACTTTAAAGAAATTAGTAATTAGTATAGAATTAACAGAAATTTAAACAAATTACATAAATCAAATTGGTATGAAATAAATAATTCAGATCAATCAAATTTACATATTTTATATGATCTGACAATATATAAAATGATATCAGATAGTAACCCACCACAACAACAAGAAATGCGGCCTTAATATTGCTACAGGCTTCACAGCAAGCTCTATTTGTCAGGAAAGGAAACCATCTGCTCATGTAAGAAATAAATAATACCAATGAGTAGAAAATAAGCATTAACTTCAAGTAAGACCTATACAAAATACAAATATGATAAAAAAAAAAAAGCATGCTTCTGTAAAAGATAGAATCGTCATTCTTCTGAGAGACCCTTTACATGAGTTGTTCTACGCCATCCTAAGGATCTCTTCTCCTATAATAACTCTTCAGCATAAAAAAGTAAAACAAATTATTATGACTTGTTTCAAACAAATTGATTTCATAAGAAAATCTGCTAGATGGCTTTAATTGCTAGAATTACATGCGATGACTAGTATTTTTTTTAGAAAACTTACTTTCTTTCATCAATATAAAGATAACAGAAAGAAGCACATTCTAATTCTTTAACCTTATATGTACAGTATTGTTGGCAAGATCTAGCATCCAGAACCCAAGAATAAATACAAGAACACCTCTTGTTCGGGTGCCTTTAAATGTGCTAGAATTTAAAAAATATAAAATTTATTAGTATTTAAGTAGGTTCATAGATAGTAAAATATTAAAAGCAGAAGTGTGGTAAAACTAAAGAGTAAACAAGAATGAACAAATGGCAAGCAAAACCTGTAATGCTCACTTGTATCCCCGAATAAATATCCAATGTCTACAGAAAATCCATATTTTTTTTACCCCTAATAATAGGAATTTGTAGCAAGTACTAAAAAAGCAGAACCAACCATTTTCTTAAACCACCTTCTTCTGAAGGTACACGGTAGAGCTAACAACATATTAGGAATAATTTAGATAGTATTTGCTACATTGTGTTGATCAAAACCTAATAATGAAAATTATTCTTTACAATGATTGCTAGTAAGGAAGATACCACTTCAAAGAAAATTGAACAATACAGGTTATGACATCAATCATAGCAAAAGGTAGACTTAAAAAAAAACTAGAACATGAGAGTAAAAATATGTTTACAGGGTGAAAATAATTAAACAAATCATCATTCTCTTCTTTCAGCTTCTGCTATACTAAATACAGGGTGAAAAAATCAAACAAATTACATCAATAATTTAGGTAACAGATAACCATTCTGTTCAAATAAAAATTGAATAACTCATACAATCAACTATTTATATAACTAAAAGGATGAAAACTATAAATTGCATGATAGAGAAATTCAAGATGGATACCTAGAGATGTAAATCCAGGATCTATCCTTGCTCTGGTAAAAAATATTTTCACAACTTTATCTTTTTTCATATATAATTGTAGGCACCTTTCTATCAAATTCTACATCTATAAACAAATTTTGTTTTAAAATTTTATATATATATATATATATATATATATATATATATATATATATATATATATATATATATATATATATATATTAAATTAGCTTCCTGACAAGCTAGTAGGATTTGCTTATAAGCTCAATGTCTTGGCATGAAACTTTCTTTCCATCAGTAACAAAAATCATAAAAACCTGGAAAAGAACGTAAAAAAAGATCTCTAAATATCATAATCAATTAACTATAACACTCCAAATTATTAAACTCAAATGGACAGGCAATCGAAGGTAACCAAACAAATATCAGGAAACCCATAACTGAATAACAGAGCTTAATGCAGCCAATAATATATACAAAGACCAAGTAGTAAAAAAAAAGAAAAAAAAAAGCAACATACAAATCAAGCATCCTAATGAAGATGCCAATTCCATGAACTCCCAAGATTACCAAGTCCCAAAATTCTGCTCCCATCAGTAACAACAATCATAAAAACCTGAAAAAGAACGCAAAAAGAGAGATATAAATATCATAATCAAATAACTATAAAACTTCAAACTATTAAATTCAAGTAGACAGACAATCCAAGGAACCCAAACAGAGATTGGGAAACCTAGAACTGAATAACAGAGCTTAATACAACCAATAAACTATACAAACAATGACCAAGTAGTCAAAATAAATAAAAAAATCAACATACAGATCAAGCATCCTAATGAACATGCCAATTTCATGAACTCCAAGATCTCTAAGTCCCGAAATCATGCTCCCATTGGTAACAACAATCATAAAAAATCTGAAGAAGAACATAAAAAGAGAGGTGTAAATATCATAAACAAATAAGTATATGTTAGTTATCCCGGGACATTGGTAAACATGTAAGAAAACTGAAATATTCCAATGAAAGATGAAAATCGAGCACAATGAATTTAGAATAAATGATAAATAAGGGACAATGATTTTATCATACAATTTTAGGAAATCCAAAAATACAGATGCACCAACATTAATCGGTTACCATTAATCTATTTCAATTCCTAATTATCACAGCACAAACCCCAAACCAAATAATTTAACCAAAAATTCTTAGATTTCTATCAAAGATGCTAACAATAGTTTTCAATGGGGAGCACCTCTGTATAATAAATCTTCTAAAATAAACAACAATCAAAAAAATTTCGGAGTTTTTAAATCAAGTGGATTCACAATCAAAGGAACCCAAACAAAGATCAACAAACTTAGAACTCAAAACAGATCTTAATGGAACAAAAAATCTAACCAAACAAAGATCAAGAATAAAAAATAATCAAAGAAACAACCTAGCACAAAGCAAAATTAGGAGGAAAGTATCGGCGCATACCAATGGAGACGGTGTTAAGAGGTAGCAAAAAAGCACAAAAGACATGCAGCAAAGAAGAAGCAAGAGAAAAAGAAAGAGAAGATGGTGCCATTGGACAGGGAACAGGCTGACAGACCCCGATTATCCACAGATGCAACCTACCAACGAAAGCCACATTAGACTCAAGCTTTAGATCTGAGAGAAAAAAGGAATTGAATCTAATTACACAAGGAAAAAAAAAGCAGCGAAAAATTCACCTGGACAAGCTATGGCAAAAACAACTCTGGACCAGCACCTATTCCAACGTCCACGAGGCTAAGCTTCTCATGTGACGGCGCGCCGCTGCAACACGTGCGGTAGCAATCCCTAAGAGGAGGGAGGATCACGAGCGAGTCCTCAACGTACCTCTCCATGACTTTGTCGGCGTCTTTGACTGCGGTGAGATTCATGCGCTGCAATTGAAAATACGGAAATTAAGTGTTAATGAAGTTGAAGGGTTGAAAGAATTGGAAAGTATGCATTGATGAAGTTATTGCATGTATACGAAGGAGACAACACATTGATGTAGAAGGTTGATGGCGACAACGACGAGCTCATGAATGGCAGCAACGATGATGAACAACAGCAGCGACGAAAGCTCCCTCTGATCTCAAACGCTACGGTGAGCTTGATGGTGACAATGGCGAAGAGATGCGGCAAGTAGATCTAGGGTTTCATTAGATCTCACTCTTCTTCCTCTTCTAATTTTTTGGACAAATTTTGTTTGGAGTGAAATTTGTTTGGATTTGATCAAAGTAGATTAGGGACTCATTATTTGTTTGGGCAAATGGGCTTAAAAATTTAAACTAGTCTTAATCAATGGGAGTTTCATATTTTGCCATAAATAAAATATGGTACGGAGGTTTTCTAAAATTTTTACAAAAAAATTTCTATAAACAAGCAAAAATCTTGTAGTATGGAATAATCTAGAAGTATTTAGAGAAATGTGGTAGGATAGATATTTGTAGTAAATGTTCTAGATGTTCAATCTGGACCGTAGATTAGATTTGATCCTAACTATCCATTGAGAAAGTGAATGACTATAAATAAGAGGTGAGAGTTAGAGTTTAGGTGAGTGAGTCATTTGTAACAAACACTTGAGTAATAAAATATTTTTTTCACCAAAACTTCTTTTCTCTTGTATTCTCTTATGTTATTAACTTTTTTGCTAAATATTGAGTATTAAACTGATTTGGTCTTAGTTTAAGAAGTTGAGTAAGTTCAAGTGTCAGTACAATAACATTGGAGTGTGTCTAAAACCGTGACAAAAGACATAATAGGAGAGCTGAAGAAAAGAAAAAAAAACAGAGGAAAAAAGGGGTGAAGAGACAGCGGTCCAAAAAGGGAGTCATGTGAGTTCTCGTCCAAAAATAGAGTCGAAAGAAAATTCGTGGGCCGGGGATTACTTTTCAAGTTTACCTTTTCTACATGCATTTCTATAAAGGCATCATCACATGTGGAAAAATAAATTCATGCTTTACCACCATGCCATTATTATGTGATTTGAAAATATAAGAAAATCTTTTGTGACATAATAAAAAATCAATTTAAAATAAAATATGTCAAAGTTGTTTTATTTTATAACTTTTCATTACTGTTTGCTTTAATTTATATCTCTTAATTATCGTTAATTTTTCATTATCGCTTAATTATTATTTGAATAATTAGATAATATTATATATAATACATATAATTATTAAATATTAAATTAAATAAAATAATTTTAAATTATTATTTTCTTACATTACTGAATTAAGTATTTTGATCTGCTTTAAGTGTAGTCTCTTAAGAGTTTATACATGACTTTAATTTGGTGATTTCATGACAAATTTTATTAAAAATTGGATACCATTTGAAATAAGAGAAAGTTAAAAGGGTCAGCACTTTTATTAAAATTTAGCCTGTACTTAATAAACAAAAAAAAAAATAAATAATTTTTTATTATTAAATGAAATCTCACATCATTAAAAATATTGTTAATAACTAATTGATGACTATAAATCACAAAATTTGCTGGCCTTATATAGCACTCCTCCTGAAATAATTCTCGAGAAATTAATGTTATGTTAAGCAATTAGAAGTTAATAAATTTTCTAAGCTATAATAGGAGCAAAAGCTAGCTCAAACACATGTTCAGCTAAGAAAAACATGTTTATCAGGCATTATTACAGTATTGGAACGATTGAGTGCATCACAATAACCATGCAAAAACATACGTTTACTATTTATATATATCACTAGCATAACTACTATATCTAATCTGGTGCTATATATACATATATGGTGATTTATCTTCAAGATTATTATTGTTGTTGAGGAATGGAGAGAACAGTAACTCGGTGGATAGGGATATTCACAAGCTCACGAGCAACGTCTTTGAAATCAAGAAGGCCTCCTTCTTTGCACTTTGATAACAATCGATTGGCTTCTTCCTTTGTCATCTTTACCTTCACTCTTATCCCTTCTCCTTCTCCTTCTTCTTCGTCTGCAAAGCGAACACTTTTCTTGGGAGCCTTGCATGGCACTGGAGGAGCTTTCTTTATCGTTAACTCATCTCTATATACCGCTTTCAGTGGTTCTACTATTTCTTTTTCTTCTTCATACCCATCTTCCGGGGTTACTATAGTTCTCCAGTTGAAACAAGCAAGCACGCTGTTCATCTTAATTATGATGTGGGGGGTGAAGGAAAAAAGTATACACGAGAGTGAATTTATAGAGCGATCGATGAGATCATGAGAAGATAAGGATAAGAATAAAGAGCCAAATATTAATGTGACATAATATAAAGGGTGGTGCTTTGCTTGCTCGCTTCATTCACTTCTTAGTTATTATATTATATGGGTTATTTTAGAATGATTATGGTAATTATAATAATAAAGTTATATTTTTTATTATTAAATAATATTTTTAAAAAGTATTAACTCAAAAAAATATTATTAAAATATAAAATATTTAAGTTTAACCATATTTACCTCCTGAAGTACCATAATTATTTTTGGATAATCATACTAAAACTTACCTTATATATTCTTTAATTTTGGATGACCTAATAGCTAGACTTCAATGCAAAGAATGGTCAACCAATTAAGCTTCTCTTTCAGTCAAGCTTTCACTCATTCATGACTATGCTCTGGCCCTGCCCCTCCACCACTCTTTTCTTCTTCACTCACCATCACCAAAATTAGCCGCTTATACTACAATAATTAGTCACGGTTACATAAATTAATTTTATTGGACATTATTTTGTTTACAGCAGGCGAAACTTTAACTAGAGCCCAAATATAATTAAACGATTTTTTTACTACTCCTAGTCCTAGATGTTCATACAAGTCTACTCATTCGTATTCCACATTCAATCACATGTAGTCCTTAGACATACAAATACTTCTTTTATAAACATTATTGTTGCATCAAATATTATTAGATAAAATATATTTTTTTTTATAATTGGAATGGGGTCTCATATTCTATATTAAGTAAAGAAAAAAATCATATAAAATATATATCAAAATTAGTTATTAATATAGAATACACAATAAAATACAAAATATATATTAAAAATAAATTAAATTATATATATATTTCAATCATGATAAGTATATATAAAATAAGCCGTTAAAATAAATTATTAGTGTAAAAGATACATTAAAATATAAAATACTAAATTATACATGTATTTATATTTAAATACACAATAAATGACTTTTGTTGTTAATTTTAATATATATTTATTATTTTTGTATGTATTTATATGTAAATATACATTGATTAATTTAATAGTTAATTTGTTATGTATATATAATATTTTTAATTAAATGACAAATAATTATACAAATTCGAATAATTTCTTTAATTTGACACAAACCAATTATTATTGAAACGGTATCAATACTAACAATCTGAATGGATATATAGTGCTATCTTTTAGCGGGTATATCAACCGCTGCTATCTGTTTGGCAACGGTTAAAAATCGCTGCTAATCCTATACATAACCACTGCTATTTGCCGGATATGGTGTAGTGAGAGTGGCAAAATAAAGTTATGTAATTTCGTTCTTTATATACAATACGTTCAAATAGTTATGATTCTCTGAGTTGAGGTGTCAGGTGAATTAGAAAGCAAGGCCACGTTCATAGTTTGGCCATTTCAAAGGAGAGTGACATGTTATATACGTTCACTAAAGCCAAACCTTAAGGCGGGCCAGTGCTTAATTCAGCTAATCTAGATTTTCAACTGCAGCCTTCAGTTTCTTTTTTATGTAAGCACTTTGCCAGTGACTTAATTAGTTAGTATATATCGTGAATGACTCATTCAACATAGTTTATCTCTCTTATAAAGTCTGAGTCTAGTGGGATAGCCATCCATTTAATTATGCCACATGGCTTGGGTAAACTCTTAAGTCTTATTTGAGAAAATATCCATGGTATATTTCAAGTTGATATATCTTTTTTATTAGTTTAAATTTTTAAAATGAGTGATTTTATAACATAATATCAAAATTCTATATCTAAAAAGTCAAAAATTTTATCTTTAATGAGAGTAATTTTATGACAGATCACACAATTTTATCTTTTAAAGTATTAGATAATTTAATATATATAAATTAAATTATTATATAATATTTTTTTTACTATCATTTTCACATAAAAATTTTATGCGAATAACCACTATATTTCAAATTATAAAGAATATAGATTAACAAGTATTTTGATAATTTTGATCAACTAATCTCAATCATAAAAATCTATACATACATAATTGAGATTAATGACTAAAACAATTGAAACACATAAAATACTTAAAAATGTTTTTTTATAAACTATCAATCACAAGTTTCATAATACAAAGCAAATTTATATAACGTGAGATTAAGGGCATTCTGAGAGGGACTTCTATACTTGTTGATTGTGCTAATAAATGGAATAATTAAGTATACATTTTTATATTTAGTTTTATTTTATTTCTAATGTTTTACTTGTTTTAATTTTTTTCTTGACATTTATATATACTACATTTTTTCTTTTCCGTTGATTGATGTAAACCCAATTGAAGCAGACGTGGAATAAGCAGGACATGGCAGTTGGAATTATATATACATGTATTTATTATAAATTTTGTCTATATGCGTTTTTAAATTATTCTTTTTAACTTGAAAAGTGTAGGCATATTGACTAGTTTTCCATCCCTTTCTACTTTAGTCTTTGTTAATGACAAAAGATGAAAGCTTATTATTCGTATAGCACCCGAGAAAGTTATACAAGGAAGGAGTCGTGGGAAAACAGTGCAACGCGGTGTAGATCAGATTGAAATTCAGCTAATTAAGATAGACCAAGTCAAATATCATTAAGTTTTTGAAACCATAATTAGCTTTTATTAACCTTTTGAAACAAAGAACTCCGTGACCTTCTTAATTAAGTGTATAATTAGAATGTAAAGCCCTAGCTAAGCTAGTCAACCACAAACTCAAGTTTAAAGAGTTAGAATAATTAAGATTTAAGAAGCACCTCTAAAAGCTTTCATCACTTTTATAATTAAGATTTAAGAAGCACCTCTAAAAGCTTTCATCACTTTTATATTTCCAAATTGTATATAAACAATGTAAGACTTTCAATGAAAGTGATTATATTTCATTTATGTTAAATAGTTAGAAAAAAGGTTAAGTATGATTTTGGTTTCTAAGATATAGGTCAAAAATTAAAAATTTTTCGTCTCTAACTTGTTTTTGCATATAAAATTGTTCATAAGATTTAACTTGATTTTAAAATAGTCCTTACCTTAGGAACCAAAATTGTACGGAGATGACGATGGAACCGGAGGTAGAGGTGGATCATAGACAGCTTCTTCTTTTTCTTCCATTCCTCCTCTTCTTCTTCCTTCCCCCTTAGCAGGAGTAGGAGCATTCTCTTTCTCTTAATTTTTTTATTTTATAATTTTTTTGTTATGGATAATTTGGTCCAAAATTTTAATATTTAAGTAAAAACGATAATTTTAAAATTTGGTTTTAAATTTTAGGGACAATTTTGTATGTAAAATAAGGTTGGAGACGAAAAATTTTTTTGGCCTATACCTTAAAAACTAAAATTGTACTTAACTTTTAAAAAATATTATGGGGTGAACCCCTTTTAGTGTAAAAGCAGGAGAATTGACTAGTGTTAGTTTAAATATAGATAAAAAAAATTATTATTTATTAATTTTTAAACAATTATTCTTAGTCATAATAAATATGGATTATTTTGCTTAGAATTATAAAATTTTTTTTGTTAGTTATTTCATAAAATCATTAATTTACGTATCTTTAGCCATAACCTAGAATTTTTAATTTAATTTAGAATTTCTAATTTTTGAACCACCAACTCATATGAAGTTAGAGTGTTTGTTGTGATGATTAGAATTGAGGACCTAAACTTTATAAATTTTATGAATAGTTGTGTTCTTTCCATAAAAAAATAAACTAACTATAAATACAATTAATTAATAATTTTTTTAATAATTATAATACCACTCAGATTAATTTTTATATTAACAAATTAGACCATAAATAGAATAAAAATTCTAATATTCTTCCACTTAGTTCAACATTTGTTACATATAGTCTGTACTTATATACTATAGTTATTAAACAATTAAGACAAATTACACAAATTATAGCGGTAGGTTCTCATTAATCAAGTATTACTTTTCATGTATATATGAGTAAACTACCATTTGTACCCATGAAAGTTGAAAACGCTGACATATCTACCCATAGAAAAAGAAAATTACCATTTGTACCCATGAAAAATGATTTTTACAAGCAAAATTATCCAAATCCTAAAAAATTACCTAAAATTCCTAAATTACCCTTATCTTCACCACCACACCACCTCCTTCACCCAAACCCCTTTCTAACCCTAACCCTCTTCACCCAACTACCACCCCTCTTTCCCTTTCTAACACACTCTCACCATTACTTCCCACTCAGTCCCCACCGCTCCTCCAATGGCTCCTTGCCACACCCTCCTCTCTTTCATCCTCACAGCCACAGCAACACTTGCTGCCGCTTCCCCGGAGAAGAAGAGCACCTTCATGGTGCAAGTACACCATGAAGCCAAGTCCTCCATCTTCCCAACCCACAAGCACTGGTACGCTCCCCACTAACCACTCCATCATCCTCATCTACTCATCACCTTACCACCACTAACTCCAAATTGCCTCTGTTTCCATTCTTGCAACCTCCAGTGTCAGTGTCAGTGACCACCCCTCCTTCTCTCCTTCCCTGTCTCGCTCTTGCCGAACAGAGGACCTTCGCACCCACCCCGCCCATGCTTCGCCGCCGCTAGCAACCCTAGAGTCGCAGTGCCCCTTCTCCTCTTTTCACCGCCGACCACCCTCACCTACCGGGGCTACCTTCTCCTCATCACCGAACCAGTGTCCCTGACGGGCCACCACGCCAGCCGCCACCACCGCGGTCCCCTTTGCGAACCAAATTCGCGGTGAGCTCTCTCTCTCTTTCTGTCTCTTTCACCATTTTTCTTTCTCCTAGAAAAAGTGAATCCAACTACATGAGGTTCTGTGTTTGATTGTTCAGATTTGATCCTCTCTCCTCACTCTCTTCTCACCTTGGATCTGTGTTCTTTTTCACCCTATTTATATTAGCTTTCTCCATGATACATTTTTCAATGTTTTGTTCTCTCAAACAGCTTCAGATTCAGCTGAAACCAAGATCCAATTTTGACTCTCACCCATCGTCATCCAGTTCAAATTCCTCTCTGGGGTGATTTTGATTCCTCCAAAGGTGAAGGTTATGGTGATGAAGGAGTGGCAATGAGGTGGTTTGTGGCAGAGGTGGTTTGTGGCAGAGAAATGGAGGTTAGATCGGAGAGTGTTCATGTGATGCGAAGAGAGAGATGGGGGATGATGGTAGCAGTGGTAATGATAAGGGTATTTTGGGGTTTTTAGATAATTTTTTAGGGTTTGGATAATTTTGCTTGTAAAAATCATTTTTCATGGGTACAAATGGTAATTTCCTTTTTCTATGGGTAGTTATGTCAGCGTTTTCAACTATCATGGGTATAAATGGTAGTTTACTCATTATAATATAACATCTCCTAATTGAATAAACTCTTTACGTAGTATTTCTGTATGAATAAGCCCAATGTTCTTATTCTAGGTTCTTTACTAAATTTTATTTGTCATTCTCAATTATGTATGCGCATATATACTAACAAAATTAAATGAGAAACAAATAATAATAAGAATTTCATACAAAATATGTCATATAATACAACATAAGTCATATAAGTGACGTTACAGAACATAAATCAATACTTGTAATATGATCCTTAAACAATCCTGGCGGCATGTCTTTTGTCAAAAGATCAGCTATCATCTGTTTAGTACTAATATGCTCTATCTAGATCTAACTCGGCCTTTAATAGCTAAGTACTTAATATCGACGTGCTTATTTCGACTACTACTATTATTCTTAACCATAAATACAGTAGCTGAATTGTCACAATATATTCTCAACGGCCTAGAGATATAATTCATAATTTTAAACCGAGAGATGAAATTTTTTAACCAAACACCTTGTGATGTAGCCTCAAAACAAGCAATAAACTCGGCTTCCATGGTAGAAGTGACTACAAGTGATTGTTTTGCACTCTTCCAAGATACTACTCCATCAGCAAACATAAATATGTATCCTGACATTGAGTTTCTAGAATCAACACATCCTGCCAAGTCTAAATCTAAGTATCCAATAATTTTCAAATTGTCGGTTGGTCTATATGTAAGCATGAAGTCCTTGGTCCCTTGAAGATACCTTAAAAACTTCTTTGCAGCTCTCCAATGGATAATACCTAGATTATTTTGATATTTTTCTAACATGCCATCAGCAAAAGCAATGTCAGGTCTTGTACAAACATGAGCATATATTAAGCTTCCAACAGCTGAAGTATGAGAAATATTTTGTATCTGTTCCTTTTCAAGTTTATTTTTGGGACATTGATCTAAGTAGAACGTGTCATTTTTCACAATAGGTGCAATATTTGGTGAACAATTTTGTATTTAAACCTCTCAAGAACTTTATTAATATAGGTTTCCTGAGATAAACCTAAAATTGTTTTATGTTTATCTCTAGGAAAGTTCACAAACAAATTTAAATATCAAAGTTTATTATTAAAAAAAAAAGAGAATTCAATTAAGTAGGAAAATCATATTTAAAATGCCACACCAAATCCTCAATTACAAAAATTGAACAAAATTAAATAAAAAATTGAAAGAGCAATACTGATGAACGTTAGAGATTATGCTATACTAATACTACTATATTACATAAAAAATCAACTATACCAAATACTAACAATTAACTAATTTATCATCTCTCTCCATTCTTCTATCTTGATCCCAATTCTTTGACTAATTGCAAGTGTGGTTGAAGAATCAAAGGGTTAGTGTAATGAATCTATTGTGTTACCATAATCTTGCACTTTACATTGTTACTGCTACAACAGTGCATTAATTAAACCTCTTACATTACTATAATTTTCTGAAAAATTTTTAGTGATATTGCTAGCATTGCATTGTTTGTTCATTTTTTATTTCTATAGTAGTAATTCTGGATCGAGGTAAGTAGTACTCAGCATATCTCTCTGTAACCAAGTATTTAGAGTTACATTCTTCGCGTTATTTACTAGAATGATGATTTTATTGTTTCTTAGTCCACTAGTGATCTTGTTAACTATGGGTCGTTAAGGGATCAGAAAAATACATACATAAAGTACTGAATAACACACATTAAAAAAATTATGTATTATAAGTTTATAAATAGGTGAACCTTTGAAATTTGTTCGTGAAAGATATTCATATATGCAAGGAAGCAAAAACTAAAACTTTACCATTATGATAAGTGTAGCATTTCACCAAACGCTTGGAAGGTATGTGAAAAATAATCAGATGCATAGGCATAAACAAAGGAACGAATGAATAAAACAAATCATAATGTAATCGGCAAAGGACCCAAAATCCTAAGGCTCCACCAACACTGTATATCCCAGCAGTGTGGCTCATCAACCTGGAGCAAGATTTTGCATCAAACCTCATCAGTTCGCCCAGAAAATCCCAAGAAACGCCGCATCGACATCTTATTACTTTAGCTGACACAATTTATTAGCACCATATTAGAAGAATGAATGATTATTCAAGTTTGCACAAGTCAAATAAAAAAAGAAATATCCAAACAAGATTAATAAGTAGGCAGTAATTAGTATGCAAATAAATAACAGCTAGAACAATAAGTAGACAACAAGAACAATAACAGCTAGGCAAATAAATTCAATAACTACATAGCAAAAAATTTAATGACACCTAACAAAAAATTAGTAAAAGAATTATTAACAAGAACTGAATAATTATTAGTAAAAAATTTAACAAATAAACAAGAACAATGATAGCAACAGTAGCAATCACCAACAAGTCAACAAGAACTATAATAGCAATAAGTAGGATAACTGAACAATTATTAGCAAAAAATTTAAGTAATCAAGAACAATAACAGCAAATAAATTCAAAAACTACAAAAACTGAACATCTATGCAACAACAACATAACAATTAACAAGAAGAATCAGCAATAAGAAGAACAAGTAACAGAAGTTGAAGAAAAACAATTAGCGACGAGATTCTGAAGAACTGAATCGAGTAACAGAGTCACGCACTATACCTGAACGCCGAAAGAAATGGAGATGGAGGTGAGTAGGTCTAAAAGCAACGGTGACGAGAGGCAGAAGACAATAATAAGGCGACGACAGAGTTCGCAGAGTGGCGGACAGAGGAACTCATAGATTCAAGGTCTAGAGAGGACGGCGATGCACTGTCGGAGAGGGCAAAAAGGAGTTAAGGTTTTTTATTTAAGAAAATGAAAACAAGATGGAATAGGGAGAGGGATGAGGACAACCTACCTGGATGACAGAAGAGAGACACAACTCGGCGACAGAGGGAGTGGCAGCAACAACTCTTCCAACCGTGGCGGAAACAGAGAGAGCAAATCCGTTTGAAGCAACAAAACATGATACATGCAACTTGACATTGACTTTGGAGGAGAATAGAGGTGGGCAGCTCTGGCGGAGTGTGACTGGAGGGCTGCTGAAGGTAGCTGCAAGGGAGAGAGAAAAGAGAGGAGAATGGGGGAGATAGCAGAGTGTTCTCGAAAGTGAAGAGAGAGGACCGCGCATTTTAAATTTAGATAAGGTTTACCATCAAATTTACCGGCAGATAAATTCGACAATATTGCATTGCATATGACTAAAAAGAAACATTCCATTAATTGAGCTTTACCGGCGGATGGTAATTCCGATGGTAATGCTCGCACCAATTTTTTTCTCTCCAAATATTACCGGCAGATTTACCATCAGAAATATAATCCAATGATAACTTTTTTACCTGACAAATTTATTGCCATATCCACCGGTAAATCTGTTGCTAACATCCGACGCAAATTTCAACTGTATTCAATATTTTTCTTGTAGTGTAAGTTTACGAACTAACTCCTTAGCAGCACTTGAGATAAACCCTTAGGGTTGTCTCATATAGACCTCTTCCTCCAAATCTCCATTAAGGAAGGCCGTTTTCACATCCATTTGATTCAATTTCATGTCAAAGTGCGCTACTAATGCCATAATGATGTGAAAAGAGTCTTTCTTCGAAGTAGGAGAAAAGGTTTTCCTGTAGTCAACTCCTTTCCTTTGAGTAAATTCTTTGGCAACAAGTCGAGCCTTATAGCTCTCAATATTGCCCGATGGTTCCTTCTTGGTCTTAAAGACCCATTTACAGCCAATGGTCTTTTCTAAATTAGGCAATTCTACAAGATTCTAAACTTAGTTATCCGCCATAAATTTCATTTCATCCTTCATAACATAAAGCCATAAATTAGAATTACAACTTTCTGTTGCTTGTAAAAACGTCGTTGGGTCTTTTTAATCTCAAATATCGTAGTTAGACTCAGCAAGATACACTACATAGTCACTATAAATTGCATCCCTTCTAATTCTAGTTGACCCTCTTAATGTTGCATCATCAACCTCTTATTAAGGTAGTGGCATAACAGGTTCTTCCTCTTCTTGAGGTTGCTCTTGAACAATGTGTTCTTGAACAACATTTTCATTATGAAGAGTTTGATCGTCCACCATATGATTTACTAGAATATTATCTTCATGATGTGGAACATTAGTAATAGGTTGTTCTATATTGACCCTATCTGTATGGATATTGTATTAAACAATCACACACTTTTGTACATGGAGAGGTTTGACAAACATTTTCATTCTCAATAACCTTAAGAGAACGATTTCTCTCACTTTTTATATCATGCTCTAAAAACCTTGTGTTTTTAGATTCAACTATTTTACTTGAGTGGGAGGGACAATAAAACTTATAACCTTAAGACTTTTCTATATAACCTATAAAATAGACACTTATTGTCCTTGGGTCTAACTTCTTTTCTTGTGGATTACAAACCCGAACCTCAGCAGGACAACCCCAAATGTGTATATGATTCAAACTAGGTTTTCAACCTTTCCATAGTTCAAATGGCATTTTAGCAACTGCCTTGGCTAAAACTCTATTTAATATATACGTTACTGTCTTAAGGGCTTCACTCCATGACGATAAAGGAAGATTGGAGTTGCTAAGCATATTCCTCACTATATCCAACATAAGTCCTATTTCTTCTTTCAGCTACACCATTTTGATCTGGTGTGCCAAGCATGGTGTATTGTACCACAATACCATACTCTTAAAAATACTTTGCAAATAGACCAGGTGCTTGTCCACTTCCAGTATATCTCCCGTAAAATTCTCCACCTCTATCTGATCTCACGATCTTAATTTGCTTTTTCACATTGTTTCTCTACTTCAACTTTATAAACTTTAAAAGCATCCAATGCCTCATATTTATTATGAAGCATATAGAAATACATATATCGTGAATAATCATCAATAAAAGAGATGAAGTATTTCTAACTACTTAAGGACATATCAGGACAACATATATCCGTGTGAGCAATTTTCTAACATGTCAGAACTTCTCTTAGCACCTTTTGAGACTTTTTGGTTTGCTTTCCCTTAATGCAATCCACACAAGTATCAAAATCAGTAAAGTCTAGAGGTTTAAGAACCCTATCACTTATTAATTTTTTCATTCTCCCAATAGAGATGTGTCCCAATCTACGGTGCCATGACATGGATGATTTTTCATTCATAACATTACCATGTATAATCATTAAACTTGACGGAACATTATTAGCTAAATAAACTTTAAATAAATCACCAATTAAAGTACCGCGTCCAATAATATTAGAATTTTAACAATATCAACAGTATCATCATAAAGATTTATACATAATTCTTGTTTTACAAGCTTAGATAAACAAATCAATTTTTAGAGAAATCTGGACTATAAAAAGTTCTTTCTAAATCTAAAATGCAACCAGTACTTAATATAAGTCTAAATGTTCCAACAACTTCCACACGTGAATACATCTGATTGCCCATATAGATGTTCAATTCACTTTCTATCGGTTTTCTTTTCCTTATTAAACCTTGCATGGTATATGAAATATGAATTTCAGCACCAGAATCGATCCACCAAGTGTCATGACATATTTTAATAAAATTAGATTAAAGCACACTAAAGAAATAAGATCACAAAAATTAGTACCTTTCTTCTCAAGGCAAGCCTTAAACTTTGGGCACTCCTTCTTCACGTGTCCTTTCTTTTTGTAAAAAAAAAAAAATACCGTGAACTTTCTTTTTTCATAGGATGGGATGCAATACCCTTTTTCTTCTTTTTATGAGCTCTTTTTTTACCACCCTCATTTGTTACCAACGGTGTACTTTCACCAAGTTCCTAAACTAGCCTCCCTTCCTCTTAAAAACACATCACCAGTAATTCATTAATAGACTACTTTTTCTTATGTGTGTTATAAAAAAAATCTTAAATAGTCCGAATTGGGTAGAAAGAGAATTCAGAATAAGATACATCAGAAATAAGCCACAGATCTCAATCTCTAAAGCTTTCAGTTGTATTGCTATGTCCCTCAACCTCATGATATACTCACGCACACCTTTTACGCCAGTAAGTCTCATAGATGACAATTGTGCCATTAGAGTTCTTGTAAGTACCTTACTAAAAGACTTAAACTGTTCATCAATAGCCTTCATGTAATCCTTGACATTCACACAATAAGGAACTGAACTCCAGATACTAGTTGAAATTCAAGACTTAATAAACATCCTACTTAAATGGTTAGATTTTTTCCACCGTTTGTATAATGCTATATCAATCCGAGTACTAGTATCAGTAGGTGCTAGAGGTTCTTCCCTACGAAGAGCATAGTCAATGTTTGCACACTCTAAGTGAAAGAGAATCTTATATTTTTATTCCTTATAGTTGTCACCACTTAACAAAAGAACTTCAGATACAATTTCATATATCATTACTACTACAAATAAATCATGATAATATTACTCAACTTTAAATAGGAACATCAAATTTCATAACATATGATAATTGTTGAGTTAAGAAATTAACAAACTTAATTGATGATGACAAACATTGATGTATTGGGTTAAACACCCAATTAGTTTTGACTGTGTTTGATTAGTGTTGTAGGCCAAAGAAATAAAATGGCAGCAGCCCAAACAAATGGAACAAAGAAACAGAAGCTGCCATAATATGTAAAGCTCACAAGCACGGCCCAAACAAAAATGTGACACACAAGTCATTTGGGCTAAATAGAAAGAAGCAAATCCAGCCCAAGATGCATCACTCAAGTGGAAGCCTTCCAAAGCCATCATTCACAAGTTCACTTCGGTCAGAAACATGAAGAAAGAGAAGAAAGCTTCTTCTTGATTCATTCACCAGAGAAGAAAGAAAGAGAAAGGTAAATCACAAACACAAATGTCTAATCATCCAAATCAAAACGAAGCTAAGCTTAGTCAAAAGTTAAAGGTGATTTATTTCCATTTACAGGCACTTTATTTTCTTCACTCCTTCTCCAACTCTCCGTGACACTATTTTGGGATAAATGGAGAAAGAAATCTCTGATCTATGCTGCTGTAAATCAATGGTCCACAAAGTTACTTGGAGTCAAAGCATATTCTTAATGGTATGGATTTAGGGCTTACTGCTGAACAATAATCCTTTGCTGCTCAGTTGACCTCGGTCAAGCAAGAAAATCAGAATTGGAACCCCTAATTTAGGGGCTAATTGAAGAAAGTGAATGGATGTATTATCAAAGCTCAAAGTCCAAGAAGTTGACCTGGGGAGAAACTGTAACGACCCAATTTCTAGTACATCATGATCATACTAGAAACTTAGTACTACCAACTTGTCTTCCTAATTATTATCTATTATTTATTATATGAGCCTGATTCATTGTTTAAAGCGTAGTTATTTTTCAAGGCACTTTTTTTTTAAAAAACATTTAGATTAATAAACAAAATCATTCATAATCAATTCACAACTGATAACAGATAAAACAGTTATAAATAACCACACATAAATACATCACAAGCAGTTGACAACATTCGGTGATTCAACCTTTATTAGAGTATAGACTTTTAGTTAGAACACCCTAAGATATAGATAAATAGAGAAAATAGAGAAAACAGAAAGCAGAACACACACAAAAGAATACAAGAAAATAAAACACAAGTACAAAGAATAGAATACAAACAAAGAAAGCATACATTCATACAACAAATATAACAAAAGAAATGCACAACCAAGTATGATGCATGTCTGTCCTATGTAGGTCATGAGCTCACGTGTCGGTTTACACCCTGCATCCCGAGATTACCTAGGAACTAGTCCTAGATATGGCTTTATCTCTGTAGGTGAACTTCGGCCTATAGAAATAGCACTCCCATAAGTGAACTTCGGCTTACAGGAATAGTCTAAACACAACACAACAACTTTCTGTAGGTGAACTTCGGCCTACCAAAATGACACCCCTGTAAGTGAACTTCGGCTTACAAGAATCACAAATCTCTTTAGGTGAACTTTGGCCTACAGGAACAATACCCTGAGCTACACAATTGATATTCACTGTAGGTGAAATTTGGCCTACAGGAATAACAACTCACTGTAGGTGAACTTGGGCCTACAGGACCTCTAGGGCCAACGAAAAAGTAACAGATGAATATACAATGGAATATCATGCCACAAGGCTTAACTCTTTATTTTTATACTCTTTTTGTCTATTCTCTTTATTATATTACCCATTTCTCTTTGTCTCTTTACTTTGCTCTGATTACTCTTTTCTCTTTGTCTCTTTACTCTGCTCTGGTTTTTCTGTTCAACATATGTATTTATAGCTTATGTAAATTTTGGTATGAATAGTTAGCCTGTCCCAAGTATAGTTTCATTAAGTCTATACTGAAACAGTTTAACTTTTCATATTATACCTAACCCTAGCCGCAACTCAAGGACTAACTATGTTGCCCTAGTTCGTTCACTAATCTCTGTCTATTTTTCTGTCATTAAAACTTTACATACTTTTCTTTGGTTTTTATGTTTTCTTTAACTTTTTATCTTTTCTTTATCTTTGCCTCACTAACATGTTATTACCATTCCGTAAGTGTTTTATGAAGGTAATTATGAGATTCTGCGCTTAAAGTTGTCTTTCTAAAGCTTTTACAGAAAACTGCTTTTTTCGCATTATTTTATTATTTTTATTAAAATATTATTTTTAATAAAATATTATTATTTAATATTTTGTTAATATATTTTCAAGATTTACCCTTCCTTACCCTAAAAGTTTTATAAATTCACTTTTTACCACCCGTAACTTTCAAAAATTACAAAATACCCCCCAAACACCAAAATATTTACTTCCTTACCCTTTTTAAGATCTAAAAGGTGTTCTTCAATGTTCTTCATCACACTCAAAGTGTTCTTCGTATTCTTCGTAAATTCTTCAGATTCTTTCTCTGTTTTTACCCGTTTTTCAATCTTTTCAGCAACCGATTTTTACCATAATTCAAAATAAAATTGCAGCCACTAAAGCCCCATCTTTTACACATGATTTTAACATAAATTTAACCCCAATTTAAGGATTAGGGTTCGTTTTTCCAGCAACCACAAGAACACAAGTTCATAGCTTGAATTTCATCAAATTTCATCAAAATTTCACCAAAATTTCAACAAGAGTCACTCATATAAACAATCAATTTCAAGCATAACCAAACCATATCATAATCACACAACTCAAACACAATTAAACAAGATTAATTTTACCAAACTCTACCTTGATTTGCTGCTCCAAATCCGGTTACTCTTTGAAGTGTTCTTAAAGCACTTTTTCCTCCTAAAACACATCAAGAACAACCTTGAATCCATAAAACCTCAACTGACCAAACATTAATCAACATGTTAGGAAGGAATTCCTCATCTTAAACGTGTTGGAAATTGAAGATTCTTGGCTCACAAGTCAAGCTAAGCAAGAGATTTAAGGAAGAACATCAAGAAAACACATGTTTTAAGCATGCTTCCTTGAAAACCAAATTCAAAGGGGAAAGGTACAACCATCTAACCTTATTTCCAATCTTGATAAGTTACATGGTTATGTAGAGGAAGAAGAGAGGATCATTTTGGTGTAATCAGAGTTTTGATTTGAGTTTTAGTTCAGAAGAAATCAAACTTTGAAGATTTAAGTGTCATGAAAGTTTCTCTCTTTTCTCTCTTGTAATTTTCGGCCAAAATGAAGAAATGAGACAGCCTTGGAGGTCTTGGGGATGTAAGGTGAGTTGTGATTGGTTGGTTTGGAGGTGGATTAAAATAATATTAAAATATTTCAGGTGTATAACTACTAAAACTAGATGTATCGGAACACTCGTAAAAACATCTCTAAAAATTCTTTTCTGAGCTACTAGCATAAATGAAACTAGTAACATATTTAATATGAGAATAGAATATGTATGATGAGGCATTAGCATTGCTAAATTCATCAAAGAGTGTTGGTGCTAAGCTGCACCAGTAAACTGTGAACCCGGTTAAACCGATCTCGTATTTTTAACTAAAACAGACTAGGTAACCTTATAATATCATTCAAGCATCTTCTAATACTAATATAATGATAATATTATACTATTATCTCTCTTCTCTCATGAATCGAGTCTGGTTCGTCAAACTGAGACTATTTACGAAAACCAGAATCGAAACACCTAACCGATACGGTTCAAAAACTAGGTTCTTCGTGATTGCATTATCGAGCTTGCCTCATAAGAGGTTCTAGCTTAAGGATGACATAATAACAATGAGGATTGAGATGCTTGATGATACAGCAGAGGTGTTCCCTTTACTGATCTTCTGGAGATATCCGTACCTTCAAAAAAGATCTCGCGTACTCGACAAATGAGGTTGTTACAGAAACCCTATCTTTGATCCTGCACAAGGTACAAAAAGGAAAATTTTTTGGTTGGCAAGGCAAGGAGAGAGAACCAGATTTTGAGTGTGTTCTAAAGAGCTTCTCTGTAGAGTTCATCAACTTTGGACAGTGTTTTCTAGTAAAAGAAGCATTCCACCAAGATGAAGAACTTAATCAGAGTCAGCTGAATCCAGTTCAACTTATAGTAATAGAGGTTGTTTATGCATTAATCTCCTTCATATTTTACAGTTTGTATTTCATTTTCAATGTATATCTTTATGTAATTTCTTGGAGAGAAAAGCCTAGAATTATTTCAGATTTCTTTAGGTTGTTTCATGTGTCTTGTATCTTGTACCTGTGAGGTGCCCCTTTCTAAGTTGGGTTAGCACTTGGAGTAAATAATTAGGTATTAGCATAACCAAGTCAAGTTAGGTAAGAACTTGAGAGAGAAAGGATTGAAAGAATCCTAAGAAATTGGTGTATGTAATACTTTAACTATACTGGAAATTCTACCACTGTTGTGGTGGAGACTGGATGTAGGTTGCATTGCAAAAGGCAACTGAATCAGGATACATGCTTGTGTCATCTTTCTTCTCTTTTTCTAAGATCTGTTTTCTGATATTTATGAGACAAAATGAAATTGTCTCATAAAATTACCGCTGCACAGTTCAAACAGATTTTAAGTGTAAGTTTGATATTAAAGGCTTAATTCATTAAAGCAAAAAGAAGGTCATAGATTTAACCCCCTTCTCTAAGCCTTCTACAACCTTCAATTGGTATCTAGAGCCAAGGTCTCAAGAATCAAGCTTCACAGCTTGGAGCAAAGGTCCAATGGCGAACAACTTGGGCACAACCACAATTGTCTACACTCTAACAGAAGGCCAGTCAAACAACATGCCTCCCTTCTTCAACGGGAAGAACTATGCCTACTGGAAAGATTGTTGTGAGTGGTCCCAAAATTTTAACAAAGACAAGTGCTGATGGAGTGGTGACTCCAAAAGAAGAAAATGAATGGAATGATGACGATAAGAAGAAAGTGGAGCTGAACGCTAAAGCCATCAACCTTCTACACTGTGCTATAAGCTTTGAGGAGTATCGAAAGGTGTCAAGATACAAGACAGCCAAAGAAATATGGGAGAAACTCCAGGTTACACACGAAGGCACCAAGCAAGTCAAAGAAACTATGATTGATATGCTGCAAAAAGAGTATGAGATGTTCAACATGAAGGATGGAGAAAGTATTGATGAAATATTTGAGAGATTCTCAATCATAATAAACAGCCTTGATGCTATGGGTTTAACCCACACAGAACAAACACTGGTGAGAAAAATCCTTAGAAGCCTCACAAAAGAATGGAAAACAAAAGAAACTGTCCTGGCGCGAGAGTAATAACCAAAGTCCCATAACCTTTGATGAGCTGAGAGGGAAACTTCTTGCTTATGAAACCACACACACAAGCCAAGACTCAAAGAAAAAGAGAATATCCCTTAAATGCAAAATTGAATCAAAAGAAAGTGAGTCTAGTGACAACTTTTCAGATAATAAACTTGTGTTTTTGGCTATGAGACTTAGAAGGCTAATGAGGAAAAAGGCAAGTACAAGGATTCAAGCTCAAAGGAGTACAAGAAGGACATGAACAAAGTGATTTGTCACAACTAACTTAGTTCAAAGTATCTTGGAAGATTGTGATGCAGGAAATCAAGTTCAGGACATAAATGGAGAATCCCAAAATCAAGAGAAAGAAATTTCTGGGCCAACTGAATCTGATAAAGCTACTGCAGGAGATTCTGCAGGAGACAATTCTATTTTGTCTCATGAATTTAGCAAAATTTCTGATAATACAACTTCTTTGGATCATACAGTAACCGAAACTGCTCCTAAGTCTTCAAGACCCCGTGAGTGGAGATTTTTAAAGAATTATCCACATGAATTTGTTATTAAGGATGTCTCTCAAGGTGTCAAGACACGTTCTTCCACAAAAAAAGTAAATGAAGAAATAAATTTGGCTTTTCTCTCTCAAATAGAGCCTTAAAATATCCATGAAGCTCTCACTGACCCCTCTTGGGTAAAGGCTATAGAGGAAGAGCTTGGTGAATTTGAAAAGAACTAAGTTTGGACACTTGTTCGAAAGAAATTGGAAAGAAAGTAACTAGCACCAATTGTATATTTAGGAAAAAATTAGGAGAAGATGGTAGCATTGCTAGAAATAAAGCAAGACTAGTGGTGCAAGGATATGATCAAGAGGAAATGATAGACTTTGATGAATCCTTTGCCCTTGTTGCCCGAATGGAAGCCATAAGATACTTCTTGCCTATGTTGCTTATTGTGGTTTCAAATTATATCAAATAGATGTGAAATGTGTATTTCTAAATGGTATAATAGATAGAGAAATGTATGTGGTACAGCCACCTGATTTTGAAAATAAGAAATTTTTCTAATCATGTTTTCAAACTCTCAAAAGCCCTTTATAGGTTGAGACAAGCTCCTAGGGATTGGTATGAGAGGCTTAGCTTTTTTCTTTTGAAAAATAGATTTCAAAGAGACACCACTGACACTACTCTATTTATTAAAAATTCTAATGATTCTTTCATCTTAGTCCAAATTTATGTTGATGACATTATTTTTTGGATCAGCAAATGAGACCCTTTGTACTGAATTTGAAAAACTCATGACAAGTAAATTTGACATGAGTATGATGGGTGAACTTAATTTCTTCCTTGGGCTTCAAATTAAGCAAACTGAAAATGGCATTTTTATTCATCAAGAGAAGTATGCTAAGGAACTAGTTAAGAAATTTGGTATGAAAAATGCCAAACCCATGGGAACACCCATGCACCCTAACTCAAAATTAGAAAAGGGTGAAACTGAGAAAAATGTTGATGAGACTAGATATAGAGGAATGATTGGTTCTCTTATGTACCTAACTTCTTCTAGGCCCGATATTGTGCAAAGTGTTGAAATGTGTTCAAGATTCCAATCAAAACCTAAAGAATCCCATCTTTCAGCAGTTAAAAGGATTATTAGATACGTTCATGGCACGTCCAATTTTGGTTTATGGTATCCTAAGATTGATAAGTTTTCTGCAGTTAGTTATTGTGATGCAGACTTTGCTGGAGATAGAGTGGATAGAAGGAGTACATCAGGCATATGATGTTTTCTTGGGAAGTCCTTAAATGTCTTGTCAAGTAAGAAGCAGTCAACCGTGGTATTATCCACTGTAGAGGCTGAGTATTTTAGCTGCTTCTTCATGTTGCTCTCAGCTTATTTGGTTGAAAACCCAACTTGCTAATTATAAATTAAATGCTAAAAATATTTCCTTGTTATGTGACAATATGAGTGCTATAAATATTTTCGAAAATCCAGTTTTGCACTCTAGAACTAAACATATTGAGATGAGATTTCACTCAATAAGAGAACATGTTCAAAAAGGGAATATTAGCATTCAATTTGTTAAATCAGAATATCAATTAGCAGATATTTTTACCAAACCTCTAACTGAAGACAGATTTTGCAAGCTTAGAACTAATTTAGGGATTTTAAATCATGATTTGTTATTTGCGCATTGCTAATATTTTTGTTGAAGTTTTTGTCTCTCAGGTGTGGATGAGACAATTCTGGGCAAGTGAAGAACCATCTCTCTGAATATCACTTTCTGAGCTCATTTGCACGATATGAGTCTTCTGGGCTAACCCTTCAATTTAGAGCTATGTTGGTCCAATATGTTTCCTTAAACACCACCATCTTTGGGCCCAATGAGTGTTACATTTTCCATGTGATATTTTGTGTTTTTGTCTTTTAGTGAAAAAGTTTCTTTTAAAACTGTTTTTGTTTTATTTATTAATAAAATCAAATCACTTTTTTCTATGATATCAAGTCTTTTCAAGGTCTAGTCATAGGTGATACAGTTGAATATTTCAAGAAACCTCCTTTCTTGGTGCAGTTTCCAAACTTCTCTCTTCATAACTCCTTCCACCACCTCTTCTGTTCTTCCCCACTACCTTTAGTGCTTTGCTTCATTCGAAACCTTAGTTCACTTTAATGAGGAAGAAAACTGTGATTTAAAAGAGTCCAAGGGCTAAAATCCTCAAAGTCCCAGAGAAACATAGACCCTCTACTCGCTCCCAAGATCAAACATTCACACCCTCTCCATCTCCTCATACGTCTCTTCCTCATACTGATCCCATGAAATGAACAAAAAATCCCTCAAGGTTCCTTTCTTCATCCAAGCCGACAGCACCACCTAGTGCTCCCTCCAAGCTAAGCACTTCGAAAGGGAAGCGCTCTACTGCAGAGAAATCTACGCTTGAACCTA
The DNA here is from genome assembly GCF_059453495.1 of Arachis ipaensis. NCBI lineage: Eukaryota > Viridiplantae > Streptophyta > Magnoliopsida > Fabales > Fabaceae > Arachis > Arachis ipaensis. Next base: position 17,373,337 of record NC_142440.1, on the reverse strand, counting down.
CAAGACCTAAACCTAGGTCTTCTCCTTCTCATCCTCAAAGAGGTAACCCTCGTATTCCTCTCAAATCAGTTAAAGAACCCCCATTGATCCTTTTGCACACAAGTCACACTTTATTACCTCTCCCTCAAACTACAATCCTTACCGTTTTCGATCTGCCATGAACAATGATTTTTTTAATGGTGTTATTGCTCATCGTACAATATGTCCCACCTTCTTGGTTGATTTACCAAATCTGAAAAAGAAAAGGTCTTGTTTATGCTAAAAATTTTGAATTTTTGGACTGGAACCATATTTTTAAAATAAAAAAAAACCAGTTTACCCTATTTTAGTCAAAGAGTTTTATGCAAACATGACCTATCATGAGGGCAGTATTCATTCCTATGTCAAAGGCCGAGATATTGTTCTAAATAATGAAACCATCAGTGATTCTTTGAAATACATTGATGTTGGTGCTTGTGCATACACCTCGGGTAAGTGGGATGAAGGAGTAGGTCTCTCTTACAATGATGCTCTGGCTTATGTATGTGAACACATATCTTTGATTGATGGAATCACTCCAACTCACAAAGCTCTTGGTTACACTCGTGCTCAGTTACATCGCATAGTGAACCGTGTCATCCTTCCTTAAAGTGGCTCATATCAAAGGGTGTCTTTCTGTGATACCTTGGTTTTGTATGCTATTCTCACATAAACTGAAATTTCTTTTGCATACCTAGTGGTAAGATACATGTTTGATTGTGTTATAAGAGAGAAAGTTAAAGCTCTTCCTTATGGCATATTCTTAACCTATATTTTTGAACATTTTGTTGTTGACTTGTCAAATGAGACATATGAAAATAGACACTCATATCTAAAAGGAGGTGGTTCAGTGAAACAGCAGAAATAGAGACCAACTCGAACTGAAAGGGTGGTTATTAATGATGATGATGATGATGATGACTATGAACCAGCAGAATCCTCTCTTTCGTCTGCCTCTGGGACTTCAGCCTCCACTGGACACAAATCTCTCTTATACAGAGTAGTAAAAGATGTAGTCCAGGAATTTGTCTCTCAATCCAACCATCTGATAGAGTGGCATTTTTCATGAAGTTCATTGACAATCTCCAAGAGGATAAAACAATGGCCACTGATCCTGAAGATCATGCTGATTCTGACAAAGAGGATGGTTCGGATGCTTGAGAATGTCTCTTTTAATGATCTTTTCTATGATGATCTCCTTTGATAATTGTCTCATAGAATAATTGTATTTTGTGCTTGGACTTACTTTTTTGTCTAGGATGACTGTAAACCATTTAACCACTATTTATGTTGCTTTTAGTTCTCTTGTTATCTAGACTGTGCCTTAACTACTTGCTGCAGGTTTGATATTGGTTGTATTTCCTCCCTTGATGATAAAAGGGAGAGTGGTAGTAGTATTAATATTGAGTATGTATGTATGCTCTATTTTAGTTGCTCTGTTTTGTTTAGTTTTGGGCTTATTGCTTTGCTGTTTTTGGTACATTTTTTGACTTTGTTTCATGAAATGTTGAAATTGTTTGAAACACTTGCTGATTGCTTCAACCATGGACAACAAATTGTATATAGTATATTGCTGCGTATTATTGTGCTCTCTATGTGAATATGTAAATAAGAAACAAAAGAAGAGCACAAATTTAGGGAGAGCAACTCTTGGAAAGGAAAGGAGGAGCAACTCTTGGAAAGGAAAGGGGGAACAATTCAAAAGCAAGTAACATCACCTAAAGGGAAGTACCTTAACTTTATTAAAATTTAATCCCTTTGATCAATGTTACAATTATGTTTGTCATCAAGGGAGAGATTGTTGAGTTAAGAAATTAACAAACTTAATTGATGATGACAAACATTGATGTATTGGGTTAAACACCCAATTAGTTTTGACTGTGTTTGATTAGTGTTGTAGGCCAAAGAAATAAAATGGCAGCAGCCCAAACAAATGGAACAAAGAAACAGAAGCTGCCACAATATGTAAAGCTCACAAGCACAGCCCAAACAAAAATGTGACACACAAGTCATTTGGGATAAATAGAAAGAAGCAAATCCAGCCCAAGATGCATCACTCAAGTGGAAGCCTTCCAAAGCCATCATTCACAAGTTCACTTCGGTCAGGAATATGAAGAAAGAGAAGAAAGCTTCTTCCTGGTTCATTCACCAGAAGAAGAAAGAAAGAGAAAGATAAATCACAAAAGCAAATGTCTAATCACCCAAATCAAAACGAAGCTAAGCTTAGTCAAAATTTAAAGGTGATTTATTTCCATTTACAGGCACTTTATTTTCTTCACTCCTTTTCCAACTCTCTGTGACACCATTTTGGGATAAATGGAGAAAGAAATCTCTGATCTATGCTGCTGTAAATCAATGGTCCACAAAGTTACTTGGAGCCAAAGCATATTCTTAATGGTATGGATTTAGGACTTACCACTGAACAATAATCCTTTGCTGCTCAGTTGACCTCGGTCAAGCAAGAAAATCAAAATTGGAACCCCTAATTTACGGGCTGATTGAAGAAAGTGAAGGGATGTATTATCAAAGCTCAAAGTCCAAGAAGTTGACCTGGGGAGAAACCCTATCTGTGATCCTGCACAAGGTATAAAAAGGAAAATTTTCTAGTTGGCAAGGCAAGGAGAGAGAACCAGATTTTGAGTTTGTTCTAAAGAACTTCTCTGTAGAGTTCACAACTTTGGACAATATTTTCTAGTAAAAAAAGCATTCCGCTAAGATGAAGAACTTAATCAGAGTCAGCTGAATCTGGTTCAACTTATAGCAATAGAGGCTATTTATGCATTAATCTCCTTCATGTTTTACAATTTTTATTTCGTTTTCAATGTATATCTTTATGTAATTTCTTGAGAGGTAAAAGGCTAAAAGTGAGAATCCAAGAAAAAACCTATGAGTGACAAAGGGCTGAGTGACACACTTGAGAGAAAAGCCTAGAATGATTTCAGATTTCTTTAGGTTGTTTCATGTGTCTTGTATCTTATACTTGTGAGGTGCCCCTTTCTAAGTTGGGTTAGCACTTAGAGTAAAGAGTTAGGTATTAGCATAGCCAAGTCAAGTTAGGTAAGAACTTGAGAGAGAAAGGATTGAGTGAATCCTAAGAAATTGGTGTATGTAATACTTTAACTATAGTGGAAATTCCACCACTGTTGTGGTGGAGACTAGATGTAGGTTGCATTGCATAAGGCAACTGAACCAGGATACATGCTTGTGTCATCTTTCTTCTCTTTCTCTAAGATCTGTCTTCTGATATTTATGAGACAAAATAAAATTGTTTCATAAAATTTTCGCTGCACAGTTCAGACAGATTTTAAGTGTAAGTTTGATATTAAAGGCTTAATTCATTAAAGCAAAAAGAAGGCCATAGATTCAACCCCCCTTTCTCTAAGCCTTCTACAACCTTCAATAATACATACCAATGCAAGTCATATCAAAATAAATGTGAATCATAATGTCATTAAAATCTACCTATGGATAAAGACTTTAACACACATAATATTTACTATATTGACTAAAGTGATAAAACTAGAAAATAAAATACTACTTCTTAATACATATGGACTAATTAGGAAGTAAAATATTTTCTATTTCAACCTAATTACATGTGAATAACATAATAAATTCCTGTGGGTAAGTTCATTATATCATTCACAATAATTACAAATATATCATATTAATATTTATGTAATTTCTTTAAATATAATTATTAGGGTTAAATACGATTTTGGTCCCTAAGGTATAGGGCGAAAATTTTTTTCGTCCCCAACCATTTTTTGCACACAAAATTGTCCCTAAGGTTTAACTAATTTTTAAACTATCCTTCGGACCAAAATACCTTTCTCCTTCTTCACCAAAATACCTAGTTTCTATTCTTCTTTTTCTTCTTCTCCGTCATAGTAGCATCTCTTCTTCCTTTTCATCTTCTTCATCGCAGCACCAACAGCAACAACAATAAAATCAGAAGCAAAACCAATGTAATAAATATAAAAAACAGAATCAGATATAGAAGCATAAACAGAAGTAAAAAAACAAATCTATATAAAATCAGAAGCACAACAACAATGAAATTAAAAAAACATAATCAGAATCAAAAGCACAAAAATAATAAAATCAGAATCAAAATCCGAAGCAAAAGAAACAAAAGCAGAAGATCAAATCGGAAGCAGAAGTATAACGAATCAGAAATAGAATCAGAACCCTAGGGAGGAGCAGCGGCGGTGCGGTCAGTAGCACTGGCGACGATGCACCCCTCTTCCTCTCCCTGGCAGTGTGTTTTCTCTCTCTCTCTTCATCAGCTATGCGATGGCGGCAAGGCTCGCATCTCCTCTCTTTCTCGCGTGCTCTCTCTCCCTCATGTTCTGATTCTCGACGACGACGGCGGCTCTAAGCCTCACCGGCGCCGTCCCCCCCCCCCCCCCCCCTTTTCCCCTCTTCCTTTCTTTCCCCTCTTCTTCCCTTCCCCTTTCTTCTTCTTCCTTCCCCCCTGCGTGATTCCCTTTTCCCTGTCATTCATTCTGTTTTTCTTTTTTCCCTTTTTTTATTTTATAATTTTTTTGGTTAGGGGTAATTTGGTAATAAAATTTAAAATTTAAATAAAAAGAACAATTTTAAAATCAAGTTAAACCTTAGGGACAATTTTGTGCACAAAAAAAAAGTTAGGGACGAAAAAAATTTTCGGCCTATACCTTAGAAATCAAAATCATACTTAACCTTAATTATTATCAAAAATGTTAAGGCTACTCTTTAATAAATTATATATTAATCATACTATGATATGCAGCGGAAGAATTTATATTGCATGCAAATGTAATTGTCATCATGAAATAAATAAATTTAGTAACATAAAATATAACAAAATTAAAATAGTTTAGTGGCTTATTATTTTAGTAAAACCGAGACTCCAAGTTCAACTCCCACTCAAAACAAAAAATTGCATTTTATAGGCAAAAGGATAAAGGTCCATGTTGATTAGGGATGGCAATTTCTCCCGGTGGAGCGGGTATCCGCGGGGATTTACTCACCGGAGGACGGATATGGAGAGATTTTTCTACGCACGAGTACGGGGGGCGGGGGATGAGGTCCCCACCCCGTGGGTATCCGTATAATCCCCGTTAGTGTGCAATTACTAAAATAGCCCTTATATATATAGAATTCAAGAAACCATAATTCTCTCTACCTATTCTCCATCAGTCCGACTCTCACTCTCATCTCTCTCTCCTCATGTCTCATCTCTGCCTATTCTCCTAACCCTTAGTGGTCTCCGCTAGTCTGCCATCCTCATAGCCATCAGCCGCCAGTCTCACTCTCACCAGCGAGATCGCTTCTCCGTTTTTCCATTGTGGCCATCTCCAGTTGGTCTTCACTCTCAGCTGGCGGACAGTATCACAGTGATGCAACAATAATCATGTCCCTTCATCCGTTTTGCAGTCGTCATCGCCTTCTTCGCAGCCACCGTCGACTTCCTTTATTCGCTGTGCTTCCTTTGTTCATTGTGCTTCCGTCATCACCCTCTGTGCAGTTCGCAACGCCTCCTTTGTTCGCAGTGTCGTCGCCTTCTGTACAGTTTTTAGCGCCGCCGCCCTTTGACTTTTTATTTGGATCTGAACTGATTTATTTTTTCATAAGATTTTTTTGTTATGAATGATGTGTTCTATGTACCGTCGCCCTTTGTGCAGTTCTCTGCGCCACCGTTCTTTGATTTTTTATTTGGATCTGACTGATTTGTCTTTTCTCTGAACTGATTTGTTTTTTTGTTTGATTTTTTTGTTATGAACAATGTGTTCTTTGTACTGATTTTTGGGATAAAGTTTTGGTTATGTTATGAATTTTGATTATGTTCATGGCCTCTGAATTTTAGTTATGTTCATGGCCTCTAATCTTTGATCTGACTTTTTTTAAATTCATGGGTACCCACAGAGATACAAATATCCAGTAGATATAGGTATTCGTTACCCGTCACGAATATGAGATGGGGACAAGAAGACTTTTAGAGTCACAGAATGAGAATGGGAGCATGTTTTTGTCTCCATGAAGACTCGATGCCATTCCTAACATTGATAATGGGCTAAAAACCTAACTATGTGAAATAAATAAATAAATAACCTTTCGCATGAAAGAAAACCTCAATTGAAACCTAATACAATCAGCGGATATATATATATATATATATATATAAATGAAAGATGAAACAAAATGAAAATTAAACACTTTATTTTCACATTCCACCACTACCGAAACAAATGAGTGACATTCAAGTCATGGTAATTCGAAAAAATTTTTTAGAAATATTTACCATTATTTTCTTTTTTCTGTGTTTGGGTCTTTTAATTAGATTTTAAAATTATTCTTATATTAGAAATATTAAATATTTATAATTTTAAAATAAGTATGAATATTTTTTGAATAATGTTAAATAATTTTAAATTTTAATAACAAATTTAAAATTTTTGTTTGAATTTAAAATTGTTCATGTTCATACTTTTTTAGAAAATAAAGATAATATTTTTGCTCTGATATCACATGTTATTTATTTCATAAAATCAGTAATTTATGTATTTTTATTTATAGCCATAAAATCTTTAATTCAATTTGAAACTTTCAATTCTTAAATCATCAACTCAGATGGAGTTAGAGTATTTATTATGATGATTAAAATTGGAAACCCAAATTTTACAAAATTTATAAACAGTCATATTTTTTTTCATCAAAGAACAATCTAACTATCAATACATTTTTTTCAAAGATAAATGTTATTTTATTATTATAAAATAAAGATGTTTCCATAAAGAAGTACAAAAGAAATTGGATATTCCCACTTATCACCAACCGTGATTGAAAGACAAATAGTTTAAAAAAGAGTAAAGTAAGAATAAAGGGAAATTAGCAGATCCATCAAATATGGCTATTAAGTTCACGCACTAAACTGCTAGCTTCTTTCACTATCTCTGCCGGGTTTATTAGCTTCTCAAAAACACATCGATTCCTTACTTTTCAAGTGCTCCAACACAGCGCCGCAATGAAGAGGATCGTTTGTTTACCGTTGATTTGAGCCGCTACCCAAGATAAGGCTCGTTGCCACCAATTGAAAAATGTCTCCTCTTCTTTCTGCCATTGGTCAGAGGTTATTAAGCGTAGACTCCAACAGAAGGCATTGGAACAAGACACGAGGAATTGATTCATCTTTCAGCATGCATTTTGGGCAAACAACGGGGTGAATGTAAATCGGCTATGAATTTGTTGCAATACTAGAAGCTTTTCATGAAGATTCTTCCATAAAAAAATCTTAATTTTATGAGAAAATTTCAATTCCCAAATGCTATTTCATATTCTGTTATTTTGTATTTTCTGAGATCTCAATGAAGTAGAAGAATGAAAGAACCCATAAACAATACAATTAATAAAATTTTTTGATAATTATAATACTATCCAAACTAATTTTTATATTAATAAATTAGACCACAAATAGAATAAAAATTTTAATATTTTTTTCTCAATAATATTATTTTTTTTATCTTTAATTACTCAGTGTCATTGTTCTATTTGCTTAATGAAAAAGTCGTGATCTTTATAAAAACTAAAAGGATGTCTTACCTTTATAAAGATTAAAGACACGTTTTAAATATAAATTTAATTTTAATGTGTTAATTGTATAAAATTTTTTACATAATTATTTTTTGGATGATTATTTATATTATTAATATAAAAAATAATTATTTTGTTAATATGATATAATGTAAATAGACACATATATAAAATTATTTTTATATTTATAATTCATCAAAATTAAAATATTTAAATTTTTTTGGGGTTGCTTACGGTATCCCTAAATCCGACAGGCAAAAAAATAATTTGTCGCAGACCTAAGCTCTATTTAAAAATCTGCTATATTCGAATTCGCGACACTTGTTTAAGCCAACGAGTGAACTCACCATTCAACCAATTCAAATTGGTTTATTTAAATTAGACATAAGTCACACAAAAAAGACATGTTAATACATGGAGGCCCAATAGGTTGATATAAAAATTAAGTCTCAGGAAAAAAGGCCCAAATGGCCCATTATGAGCCTTTTCGGCTCTTGCAGTTTCAGTCGTCTTCGTCCTCCAAGCGAAAGCGTACAATTGCATCCTGAAAGGGAAAAAGGAAAAGGGAAAGGGAAAGGAAAAGGAAAAAACGAAAGCCTCAACGAGTCAACGACGATGGGTGGAGCATCTCACGCTATGAAACGAATCCCTCGCATCAAATTCCCGCAAAGGCATCCTAAATCCTCAGGTAAATCCTCTCTTTCTCTTTCCCTTTCATGACACAATTTAGGGCACACTTTCTGCTTATCACACAACATTAGCTTGGTGATTCTACAATTTAATTCACATTAGAATTGGAAATTTCAGATGAGGAAATGAATTTGCGGTTTATCTATGAATTACGTGATTTCGACTCACACCAAAAACAAAACCTAATTGGATTTTCCGTTTGTTGTCAAATTTCCAATGCAGGATCTGCATCCGCAGCTCAAGGTTCGAGTCAAACAGGCGACGCTGGTTTAGCATTCTTTTCCGGTTCAAATGCTTCGGCACCAGCTGGTGGGAAAGCCTCTCTTCAACCCAAGAGAACTCCTGTTTCCAAAGAAGAGATTGAGGCCATTTTGGTATGTATTTGTAATTCCTCTTCGCATTCCAGAATGCACTTTCTTGGTCCATCTTTTGTGAGATGAATATTTTGGCTGTGGAATTATTTATAATTAAACTTTCTTATCTTGTGGCAGTTGGGCGGCTGCTTCTAATCGAATGAGTTCTGAAAAATGGGGCAGAGAAGACTACACCATATCACACTCCTTTTCTGTAACCCTGATTGATGATTATTTTTTGCATGCTGTGTGTTATTTTGGAATACAACAGTGTACTGATTATAATACTTGTCAATAATGTAAGTGTTTGCCACCATTAACTTTTTCCATTGATGAAATTCACATATTGTTTCTGGAGAAAAGGTTTGTCCCTCTTGGTTTTGGTTTCATCTATGATGAACTGTTGTGGTTACTTGTCTAATTAATTACTAATTACCCTACCAATTAATCAGATCTCATTACGGAATATGAGTAAAGTAGTAAACAAAGAGACACATGAACATAGTTGATAGCTTGATATGGATAAGGCTAAATCCTGTTACGGCATAATCTGTGTTTTTCTATTATAACACGATCCTTTCATATAGGGGTGGCAATGGGTAGGGTAGGGTAGGGTTTGGATCCAACCCTAACCCTACTCGCGGGTTGAGATTTTTATATAAACTCAACCCTATTATACCCGCGAGTTGAAAATATTCCAACCCTAACCCTATCCGCTCTTAACCCGCGGGTATTCGATCCTATTCGCGAGTTACAAAAAATATACAACATTATTATATAACTTGATGATAATTTAAAATAGAATTGATTTTTATATAAAAAAATTATTAAATTATCAATTAATGATTTTCTTTTAGTGATTAAGGATATTTTACATTTAGTGAGAGATTTTTTGTTCAACATCCACTTAAAACATATTTTTATATAAGTATATAATATAAACATATATAAAGTACGGGTTGATCGGGTAGTGTTGAGGTTCAACCCGCACCCTACCCGACCCGCACAAGAATCGTACTCGTACTATACCCTATTCGCTACAGATCGGATTGACAACCCTACCCGATCGAATGGGATCGGATTAGGTACTCGCGAATAGGGTAGATATTACCACCCCTACTTTCATGTTCGTAAATTGTCTAATTACCTGGGACTGTAGTGCATTTTCAATGTCACTTTGTAATCATTATAACGAGGATTGAGGTAAGATGCATTTCAGTATCTGCTCATTCAGTCACTCTCATAGTTGATTTCATTATTCCTTTCTCATTCTTCCGGTTTGATGGTTTCATTATTCATTATAGGAATTGACTTAGGTGGGGAAATCTAAAATCAGGATCTTGGTGGTCTTTTAAAAAAAATATAAAATATAATGTAAAATGACTATTTTGTATTTTTTTTTTTTTTGTACTTTTTTTCATTTTTTTAGAGGATTTTTTATTTTAAAAAATAAAATAATTATAATAATTACTGAAATAAATAATTTAAAAATATTTATCAAAATAAATATTATTCTCTTATCTCTTTGTATATATCTCGTTTACCATATAAACGAGATATATGTATTTATAAATAATTAAATATAATTTTTAAAAATAATAAAAAATATTAATAATTTAGATTGGACCAAACTCTTAAAAATGGAACGTTTCAAATAATAAGAAAGATGGACAATTTTAAATAATAAGAAAGATAAACAATTCATTTTAAATAATAAGAAAGATGTACTGTTCATTTAAAATAAACACATTAAATTATTTAAAATGATTTAAAATTATTTATCTCCCACTCTTCCTCTGTTTTATTACATTAACCTCTCCTAACAATTGGCAAACGGTTATCTCCTACTCTTCATCTGTTTTATTTATCTCCATCAACCTCTCCTAATAATTGGCAAACAATTATCTCCCACTTTTCTATTTTATCACTATTTTTATTTTCATAACAAAAAAAAATAGCCACATATAAATTGAAAAAAAAAAAAGAAAATGAGGTGATAACAAAGAAGAAGGATAAAATAGACATTTTCAAGTAATTTTTTTTTAAATATTTTAATATAAGTATGTTTTATAAAATTATCTTTTATATAATAAAAATGTTTTAATCTCATCCGTTGATTTAAAATTTTAATGGATAAGATTTATAAAGAATCTTGAACCATTAAAGACCCAAATATTCTTTCCTCACCTAAGAAGTCTCCTTCATTATATCGCATTTTTCAGTTTTCACCTATACTAGCAATTTACCTGCCGATGCGCGGGGAAGATATGTGAAGAACATAATGAGGTGAATGTAAAGCATAGTTGGGACGCCAATGTTCGATAGCTCGGGTGAATGGCGGTTCAAACTTCAAATGGTGTTGGGTCTGGAGCAACTGGTTGTAAAGGGGGATCTGGACCTAAGCGCGAGTTCCACGAGAAGAAGGGTTGTTTGAGTCGTTGGTTGGTTGGCGGGTGGAGCTACTTGCAAAGACACCTCAATACTAAAGTCAGTGTCTATACAATGCAGCAATTAATTGGTAAAGGGTGACGTACCTCTAGGGAGGGTAGGTTCTTCTCATTTATATTTTGTGCTCGGGTGGGTCCTTTCTCTTGGACCCGTCCATTTGAAAGTTTCTCCTAGCTGTCCAAATCCTCAGTAGGTCATGAGGTGGCATGCGGATCACCTCTAGACGCGGGTCGAATGCGCGGTAAGTCGGGGATCCATAAGTGGACCCATGGCCCTTGTTGGGTTGGGCTTGAACATTTGGTGTAAAAAATAAAAGGAAATTGATATTATTTGGTATTTATTTTTGTGATTGAGATTTCTTAAAATTTGACTCTTCTAAAATATCAATAAAGTCTAATAATTTTAGTAGAGAAAAAATTGGTTTAAACGTTGCAATACGAATTGTAAAGTACTAACCCACAAATACAAACAAAAAGAATGAAATTTTTAGAGTTCAATATATGTGAAAATGATATAAGTTTGATCTGATACGAATATGAACAAAAAATTGAAAAGAAATTACTGAATGAAGAACATAACTATTAATCATTTGTGATAGTAAACCATTTTATGTGGCAAAATGTGTAGCATTTAAAATTGGAGTTCTGGATGTCGTGATTGGATATGTGACATCAAAAAATTATAAGAAAATTAGACCTTGTCAATTCAGTCAAGAGTTAAAATTCTTTTTCATATTTTAGTAGTAAAAAGTAATGTAAATTTCAATTCTAGTAAGAATTCAATTTTCATTATTCAGATTAAATCAAATTAGACAAAAGAGGTCTAATTTCTAATTCTATTCTCATGAGTTGTAATATTACTAAAATTATTCTCACTAAAAAAATTTAGTGATAATAATAAAAAGACAAAATAATTATTTCAAGCATACTCTATATATTCTATTTCAATTCTATTGTTTTGATTCCTAATAAAAGAATTCTCTCTAAAATTAATTCAATTTTCTCAAACATTCTATTTAGCTCTAACTTATTAAAACTTCCTAACACACTCAGACTTTACTCCATTCTTTTAACATTGTTGTTCAACATACTCTTCCTTCTAGTCACTTGGTAACTTGAAAACAAAAAGAACAAAATTCATGGAATATAAAATTATTCACAAACTAAACAAAAAAAATTCCTAATGTCGCATCTCCTAAGTGATGTTTCCATTCTAATTACACCAATGATGGACGTACTAATTGCCGCGGAGAACTTCTCTAAAATCGAGTCATCATAAAAAAAATTAAGCATCAGCGGGCATCACTGGAAATACAAAAAAAATAAATGTAAGAAGAAGAAGAAAGAAACAAAAAGAAAGAAGAAACTTGCAATATATACCTAAGGCTCATTAGAAGTATCATGTGAACTTTAATCTGTCAGTTTTTTGGCCTTCGAGTTCTCTAGATCAAAAAAGTACATACTCTTAAAAAGCTATTAGATTTACTAACCAAAGATCATCCTCTGTAGCAAGCAACTAAACCATGAAACCAACTAAAAAATATTTTCTGTGGAATTTGTAATTTGCTTTGACCACTTAAACAATGTTTTTAGAGTCCATAACTCCAAACCATAACAAAGTGAATAGTGTAGGGAGCATTTTCATCAAACGTATCTTGCAAGATGTGGTTCGTGATCAGTTAAGTCTCAACCTGACAAAGCCGGGTCATTAATCATATTTGTCATTTGAAACCAATCAAAACAACAATAAATAAACAAACTGATATTTAAGAAATTCAAAAAAAAAAAACTTGAATGCGGCCATGAGAATTAAAAATTACATCAGTCACAATGGTAATTAGCAATATTCAATTTAGATGTAATTAGCAATGTCCAATTTAAACAGTCCCACTATCAAAGAGACAGAATAATTAAAGTACTTACCTAATGAAGTAATGATGAATAAATACAAATTCAGTAGATCATACCTCTTTTATATATATAATGAAATCGAAAAGAATAGCAAAGTCTTGAAATTAATTTAAGATTAGACTCTTCTCAATTAAAATATTGCATGATTTCTTCTCAATAGGAACATAAAATGCAGCAAGAATTTTTGAATTGACAAATGAACCAATAGAAGATGCACCTAATAGGCAGAAAAAGTTAAAAACAATCAATGCTATCATCTTAACTTCAACTAATGAAAAATAAACAATGAAACAAAATGGTAGCCATATCACGGCGTTTCAAGTTCTTTAAGTTCATTTTGTTGCAACAACATCATCAGTTACAACTTACAAAGTATTCTTCCATATTTACTGTTACTTTTTCTTTGTAATCCACTAAATCAGGTGGTGGTGTTTACTTTTCCTTTTTATTTGAATGCTCATATTCCTATAGAAATCATATGCACGTGAATGCTCAATTTCTGTGCACTCTTTACCTCAGTGTTGTCATAGTTTGGGTCATTGGGATTAGGGGTGGCAAGCGGGAAAGCCCGTCCCGCCACGCCAGAAGTTCGCCTTTTGGCGGGCTGGCCCGCCCCGTCCTGCCTAATGAGACGGTCCTAAAATTTCACCCCGCCCCACTTAACTGCGGGCTGGCGGACTAAACCCGCCAAAACTCCTTTTTTTTCTTACTATTACCTACTAAATAATATATATAATTTCACAACTATATTAATAAATTTATAATTTCTAAAAGCATAAAAAAATTATATTTTTATATTCACAAACATTAAAGTCTTTATAATTATAAATATCTAATAAACATAATTATAAACCAAGTTTTCATCTAAAATATAATTATAAATATTGTCTCCAAAACAATATAAATATAATCCAAAACACTCAATTTTCATCATTATACTCTTGTAAGTTGGGTTGGGGGAAGTTGTATTTTGGCCAAAAAATTACAAAAATACCCCGTGCGAAAAAAACTATGCTCGGTGGGAAAGCCAGCCCCACCTCGCCAAAGCCCGCAGTTTAAGTGGTGCGAGTTAGGCGGGCTTTTTCTCTTTGGCGATCCCAATTTTCCAGTTCGACCCGTTTTTTTGATGGGTTACACGGACCGACCCGATAGATTTAGATCCATTTGCCATCCCTAATTGAGATCAAAAGTACCATTATTATCTGTATCAAACAATCCACCCCAAATACTTCTCCCTTAAGCACAACATACACAATGATAATATTAGCCTAAAAGGGTTATTCTTTTATTATTAAAATGATTCACTTGATAAACTATATGAACAATTTAACTACTTAAGACATATAAGACATAATTATCATCCAAACTATTTTGAAATATAATTTACCAAGTTTCCAACAACTCATTACATTATTAAAATATAGTGTACAATCTTATCCATTGATTAAAATAATAATAATTAACTTTTGATGATACATGTCTTTTTTTTTTATTTCACACAATTGAGTTGCTTTAATAGTTCAAATACTTGTTCTATAGGTATGATATAGAGTTTAACCCATTAAACAATCATCCTTTCAAAGTTTTCCTAAAAAGAATAAAAAATAAACCAAATGATACAAAGGGTTGAGTTCCTAAACTAATTGTTGCCGCTTTACCTGATCCCGATACATCAGAAAGCTATAATTAGATTAAAAAAAATTTACTTGGAAGGTGAAGGAATTATGATATTTATATCAATTACAATAACACCTCATTTGGAGCTCCTAAATACTCAGCAATGTTTCGAACCTCTGATGCATATCCTAAATCTCTAACCTAATAAATAACGAGTATATTAGTCACCAAAATTACTACTAAGAGTCAACCTATTAAAAAAACTATTTTACAGCCAGAATTAAAGTAAATCCAGAGAAATTCCAAATTATAGTATTAGCATATATAACCCTTGTACCGAAGAGAAGCTTGAGAATTGAACAACTTCATTATCTATCTTCCTAAAACAATACTTCATTTTTTTGACAAATGAACAAAAAATTCTTCACAAAATACATAATTACAATTTCTAGTAAAAGCGTTTACCAAATGTTTACTATGATTCACATTATAACAAATAATTATAGTTACCTATATTTTCAATTATAACAAATAACTGTAGTTACCTATATTTCTTTTAATTTATCAAATAATTCACATTTTATAGTAAATTTTCACTTTTAGTTTTTGTATGATTTAGATGGATAAAAATGAGTGAATAAGCTCTATTGAGTCATAATATTCAAAAGAAACACACTGTTTTTACCAAGTCCCTAAGGCTGCGTTTGATGGAGAGACAGAGACTGAAAGACTGAGACTGAGAGACAGAGACTAAGAGACAGAGATTGAAATAAATCTCAGTATTCTGTTTGGTGCAAAATGGGAGACAAGAATTGAAACAAGAATGAAACTCTAATTTAATTTGCACAAAGGGTAAAATTGGAATTAATTAAATGAAATGAGAGTATTTTAGGTATAAAATGTTATTAAAATTTCAGTCTCCATCTCTAAAAATTTTAGTCCCCTGTGTCCCTACTTTTTGGAGGTACTGAAATACTGAAATTTTGAAGACAGAGACAGAAATTTTAGTATCAGTCTCTGAACCAACAAACACGATACTGAGTCTCAGTCTCTCAGTCTCTGTCTCAGTACCTCAAAACAAACGCTACCTAAATGAGTTCTCCAAGGCAATTTTAATGCTTTCAATGGCATCCTATAAAGCCTCGAATCTTGCCAAAAATGATTTCTCAAAAAACAAGTAGACCTACTAGAGGGTCCATTCTTCTTCCGTCTTGGCTGACTCTTTTTACCATCCAAACTCAGTCTAGCTATTAAAATGTGTTTCCTTTTTCTTTACTCTGAAAAAGAAAAAAAAATTATTGAGCTTTGTAAAAAAAATATCAAATATGGCCAAATCTAGTCCAGGAACATAATTTATTTTTTTTTTCTGCTATGTGCTTTGTTCGTTGCTATTAACAGCGAAACATGAAACCTAATAACATAAATACACAGTTTAATAAGAATACATGTACATAAAAACTGTTAAAAAAAATGCAAAGACTTAAAAATTTTTAAAAAAATTACCATGATTTTAAAATGTAGGACGCTGTTTTCAATTAATTGCTCCTTGAGGCAAAAAATGAAAGCTGTCAGTTTAGGGAAAAATAAGGCTACAGTTGGTAAGAGGAAGAAAAGGAGGATTGGACATTGGTGATGAGCTCCTTATGGGGCTCTTTTATCTCCTGAGTGCCAGTGCTGACGACGAACCTTGCGGGTTTTTCGACGAGCTTCTGCTCCTTCCACAGTTGACCAGTGAAGGCAAAGAAAGGCTTCATCTGCGTCGTCATGCTCCCATACCTGATTGGAAACCAAACAGCACCCCCTCTGCCGCCACTAGCTGCTTTGCCGTCATCAACTGTAGAATCCTTGATCACGGAAATCTTGTATCACTACAATCTTCCTTCGGCAAGTATACCGAATTGTCGTCAAGTAAAAACTCACAAAGAGTGAGGTTGAATCCCACAGAGATTGATAGATTGAGCAGCTTTAGTTAATTGGATATTCTAGTTAAACAAATCATTAACGGGTATTGAGTGCAAAAAAAATAAATGACGGAATTGTAAATGAACTTGAAAGTAAATGACTGAATCAAAGAGCGGAAATGTAAATTTCTAGGAATATAAATTGCATAAAGTAAAGGAAACTAAATAACTGGAAATCAAAGGGAATGGGGGTGATGAACAATAATCAAACAAAGTAAAGAAATGGGTAGATAAGAATAGGGAAGATTATTGGGTTCAGGAGATATTGTATTCTCCGGATCAACATGTTCTCATCTCTTCTTCAATCATGCAACTCATTGATCTCTTGGCAATCATGAGTGATTGAATCCCAATTCCTTGGAAATTCTATCTCTCTAAACTTGAACAGTTGCCAATTCCTTGATCTAATTGCTCATGAGAAGAGATGAAGTTTCGTCACTGATTATACCACACACTCTTCTAGATCCAAGTATTGGGAGAATTATATGTCACTATATCTGACTAACCCCAAACCTAGTCAAGTATGAGAAAGATTCTCTAGCATGATTCCATAATTTCTCTTCCAAGGCTCAAATAGAATCCATGTATATTCAATCTCTTTCCAAAGATAATTGAATACTAGAATGAAGAACAAAAATTTTTCAAGCAAATCAAAAGAGAGATGACGAGAAGAAGAAAACAAGAATTACTATTGATCCATCAAATTACAATAGAGCTCCTTCCCCCAAGGGAGTGGGTTTTAGTGAATCATAGCTCTAAGAAAACTCAAAATAAAATAAAAGTGCGTAAATCTAAAATTAGACTAAGTACAAGCGAGTAAAGAAAATGTAAAGTGTAGAAAGTGCTCTACTGTCTCTGGTGTATCCAGTGTGTGTTTAAGTTCAAAACTTCTTCTATTTATAATGCTTCCCCCAATTTTTCACTTGATGTACTTCCCTTGGGCCTTTGGACTTCATTCTGGTGCTTGGACCGGGTGCTTGGTGCTGAACTTGAAAAGTGAGCGCCAATTGTTATGCGTACGCACCAAGGGTTGTGCGTACGCATCCTTGCAAAATTCGCCATTGTGCGTACGCATGATAGGTGTTGCGTATGCACAAGTCCCCAATTCTTCCTTGAATTATTCATCGAAGATGCTCGCATGTGAACTTGATGGTGAGCGTTGGGGGTGAGCGTTGACACTCCTGGGAGAGTGCTATGCTTGCCCAAGAGCGCCACCTTGAGAGCGTTGGGTGCTGACGGCTGGCGCTCTCTAGCAAGCTTGCTGGAGAGCGCGTTGACACCTCCAGGCTTCATTTCTTCTTTGGAGTGTTCATCGAATACGCTCTCTAGAGAACTTGAGTGCGAGCGTGGTGAGCGAGTGTGACACTCCCAGGAGAGTGCTACGCTTGCTCAAGAGTGCCACCTAGAGAGCGTGACATCTTCAAGAAATGTTGAGAGTTGGCGCTCTTGAGAGAGAGTGTGGTCTTGAGGTTGTGACAAGGTTGTGTCAAGGGTGTCAAGGGTGGTGTCAAGGTGGTTTGGATAGAAGGAAGTAGCACTCTCCAGCAAGCTTGCTGGAGAGCGTGGGATGGTAACTTAGGTGAAATTGAGTTGTTAATGTCCAAGTCTTGATAATTGGTGTCCATTGACTCTAGCTTCCACTAAGTTAATTAGTGAGTGGTTGGGACTTATGGATTAGGATTGGTGTAGCTCATTTGACTTTCCTTCACTTGTTAGAAGATGACTTAATGAGATTGATCCTTACAATTATCATGTTGTGGTTAGTAACAAGGATAAAGATACTTAACCATCAACCCTTGCCAAGATCTCTTTATCATTTGAGTTTCCTTTACTTTCTTGCCATTTATTCTTCATGTCTCTTATTCAAAACCCCAAAATATGCATCTCATAACCAATAACAAGAACACTTCCCTGCAATTCCTTTGAGAGACGACCCGAGGTTTGAATACTTCGGTTATTTTTACTTGGGTTTGTTACTTGTGACAACCAAATTTTTTCATGAGAGGATTATTTGTTGGTTTAGAAACTATACTTGCAACAAGAATTTATTTGTGAAATTCTATACCATCAAAAATCCATTCATCAGAGAGCGTTGAGGTTGAGGGAAGTGGCGCTCTCCAGCAAGCTTGCTGGAGAGCGTGGGTTGAGAGCGTGGAGGTAGAATGGTGTGACGCTCTCCAGCAATCTCCAGCAATCTTGCTGGAAAGCGTGGGATGCTGAGGGTGACAAAGCTTGAGGTAAGTTGGCGACAAGGTTGGTGTGTTGAGGGTCTTGAGGGTGGTGTCAAGGGTGACAAGGTTGGTGAAAGGTGTGGTGAGGCTTGACAAGGTGTTGAGACATGGTTGATGAGTGTGGTGAGGGGTGAGGGCGCTTGCTAATGAATTTGAACGCAAGAGTTGGTTGAAGGTTGGCATGTTGATGCTGGCGCTCTCCAGCAAACTTGCTGGAGAGCGCCATTGAGGGTTGTGTTCTTGCTCCTCCAGGGCTCCATATCTCTACCTCAGCTTCCCCTGTTACAAACCAAAGAAGGTGTATCAAAGTTTGAAGTTCATAATCTCATGCAAAAACCTTCTTTAATGCCATGAAGTTCATTTGATCAACTTTACTACTTCATGCATTATATGCTCTCATATTCTCATGAATTCGCTACGCTTATGATGCATGAATGCATGCAAAGATATTGAATGTAAATGCTTGCTTATTACCTAAGAAATGCATAAAACTAAGTTCTAAACTAATTAAAATGGCTTGTAAAACTAGCCAAGATGCCTAGGCATCAATCCCTCCCCGTCAAAACGACATCAATGACGAGAGGAAAGGAGAAGGATTAAGAGCTTGTTTGGAAATCCTTTGACGTGATAAAAGAATTTTATTTATAGAATTTAAATTTAAAGAGGGTATGAATGAATTTAAAAATTAGATTTTTTTGTCTGATTTATAAAAAAAATTAAAATTAAAATTCTTAAAAATATTCAAATTATTTATTTTTAGTTATTTAAAAAAAATTAATTCTTGAATAAATTTTAATTTCTAATATTTCAAATAAATTTAAAAAAGATAAGTTTTGAGAATAAATGAGAATTAGGAGAGAAAAATAAATCAAAAAAATTTGATTTTTTAGAGTTAAATTTGCACGAAAAAATAACCGCTCAATCAGATACGCAACTTCTTCTTCTAAAATCAAATTTGGAGAATTGCTGCATGTCTACACCAACATCTTCTTTCAATCTGCTAGCTAAAACACCTCTTTCTTTATTACCTGGATAAAAGGGTACTCAAGAATTTAAGGAGAAAATTACTTTAATTTTCTTCTTCTACATGGATCGGTGACAAAAAAGAGTGAGTATTATAAGGAGTTGTAATTTGCAAAGTATAGATAGGACAGAATTATAATTTTGATAGCAAAAAGGACATGTGTTATTCTCTAGAAGACTGTTATGGTAACGTTTTTGGAGAGAATATTGTTACTTAGACTATCCAACTTCTATATTTTAATAGAAATAGACAGACGTGACAACAATCATAATATTTCTACAAGGTTCAAGCTTTACAAATCTGATACAACTTAAATAAGGGTTTAATATGGAAGAAGGAGGTGAGAACGGAGGGAGTGGTAGTGGGGGGGATCATGAGGATGGAATACATGGTGAGGTATCCGACAATGCTAAATGAAGGAATAAGGGGGAGAGTGGGGGCTAGGTGTTCTTGGTGTTGTGGAGGGGACAAGGGTGTTGGTATGGGGAGTGTAAGATTGAATGGAGTATCTTTGAAGATCTCGTTCAGGGACAAAGTTATTGGTTCTACCATTTCCAAGGATTTGGGGGTCATGGAATATTTGGTGGGAGATAAGATGACGACTGTTATGGCAAGGAGCGGGGAGTCTGTATCCCTTGGATTCGGTTTATGCCCAGAGGCTCGTATAGTGTTTGCTGGACCTTATCATGATGCTATCATAATCAAGGTGCTTGGGAAGCGGTTTAGCTATATCGTCATCACTCATAAGCTTAAGAGTGTTTGGAGAACTAAGGGTTGGCTATGAAATTTTAGATGTTGGGTCTGGCTACTTCTTGGTGAAGTTTGATCTTTTGAAAGATTGGGATCGGGTTCTATTAGGGGGCCATGGATGATTGCAGATTGCTATGTCATTGTCAAATCATGGAGCACCTCCTTCACCCCTCCGAGAATTCCTTCGGATCGACATTGGTGTGGATTCAGATATCGGGTCTCAATATCTGGTATTATGATGAGGAAGCCATGCGTCGTGTAACGGCTGCTATTGGAACACTAATTTGTGTGGACTTAGCTACTAAGACAGCGAAAAGGGGCAAGTATGTTAGGACTTTTGTTCAAATAAATTTGGATCAACCTGTGATTACAAAGGTTGGAGTGGACGATGAAGTTTATGATGTGGAATATGAGCATCTTCGTCTGATATGCTCGAAGTGTAGCTGCTACGGGCATATTGACAGGGACTATGACAAGGAAAAGCGCACAGAACCTGCTTGTGTTGGTAACGTGGTAGAGGGACTGCGAGTGTCTCTGATGCACAAGCAGTTGGAACCACTGCTGGTAACAAATCCTCATTCGAAAACGGTAAAATCTCCAACTTTCGAATTTGGTTCTGTTTCCGAAAAGGATGCGCCGATTATGGAAGGACTGGATTCTATGCGGGGAATGTTACGTGATTCAAAGCAATCTTTGACCCATGCAGGTGATGAAGGGTGGGTCCAAGTGAATAGGAAAGGGAAGGGCAAGCTGGCCTAATCTTCCACAAGGGGCCCATTACAAAATGGCACTAAGACTAAGAGCGTTGCTGGAGCAAAACCAAGTCTTCCTTCACTTGGGTGTAGGGATAAGTCTTCTTCTACTCCTTTAAGACCTAGTATGGGAACCAACGCTGGTGTCAAGAAGGGTAGCGCCAATGCGGGGTCTTCTTTGAATCAAGCACGAACAGGGACCTCCATGCACAAGCGACAGCGACCAGGGTCCTTGCAAGGATCTCCTATTGAAGTGTTAATTAGGAAGCAAGAAGATGAGGTGCATTCAAGCATCGCTGTGGCGGTGGGTGATACCAAAAACTTGGAGACAAAGTCCCCACCGTGTAACTCTTTTGTGGTAATGTTCTAACTTCTCCTCAAATGATTTTTAGAATTGTGTATCTTTAAATATCATTAGTTATAATGTGAGGGAAGCTTCTAATAGGATGTCTCGGATTCATTGTAAGGACTTGGTTAGAAAATTTCAACCGTTCTTTTTTATTCTATTGAAACACATGTTATCTTTAATTCTATGAAAGATTTTGGAGCAATTTGCGTTATTTTTCTGTGGGTTTCTCAGAAGCTGTAGGTCACAAGGGTGGTATCTGGTTTTTATCTTCAAATTCTTCCTTTGCTTGTTTGGTTCTCTGGATTTCTGAGCAATGCTTAACTACTCGTATTGGCAAAACTGATAAATTTTGAGTTTGTAGTGCTATTTACGGGAGCTCCCAATATTCTAATCGTAATTGGCTATAGCATCATCTTAGAGATATCTCCTCTACAGTGCTAGATCCTTGGCTTGTGCTAAGGGATTTTAATGAGAGTGTGTGTTTGGATAAGGTCAGGAGTGGTAATTTTTATCCTTCTCACAGTGCCTCTTTGTTAGATGCTCTAGATTTTTGCAATATTTTTTATTTAGCTACTTTCGGACGGATGTTTACTTGGTTTCGAAGAACTAAGGGGTTTAGAAAGATTGCTAAAAGGCTTGATAGAGTGTGTAGCAATGGTGGCCGGAGGTTGCTTTTTCCAGAGGCTTATGCTGAGGTTCTGTGTCTCCTTCACTCGGATCATTGCTCTCTCTTAGTTCGGTGCCTCGGAGCCCCAGTGAAAAGAGGTTCCAAACATTTCAGATTTCAGGCAGCCTGGCCATCTCATCCAGAGTATAAACCATTAATCAAGAAAACATGGGATATGGTTTCTGCTGCAAGGTGTATTCAGAGGAGTTTGAACTCGATTTAGAGTGCTTCGTTAGAGTTTAATTTTAAAGTCTTTGAAAACATTTTTTTTCAACAAGAAAAAGCTTGAATTTCAATTTCAATTAGAGGCTACTAAAAAATTACTGGAATTTAGTGATGATGCTTAACTGAGGGAGAAGGAGGAGGATTTAAGGGCGGCGCTGAATACTAGTTTAGCTCAGGAAGAATGATTCTGGTTCCAGAAGTCCAGGGAGCAGTGGTTGCGATATGAGGATCGTAACAAAGACTATCATTCGAAGGAAAGCCAATAAAGTATATGGTCTTCTTATTAGTGATGGTTCTTGGGCTACGGATCAGGATGTTCTGAAATCTGAGGCTCGAAAACTCTACAAAAAGCTTTTTTGTTCTACTGAGCAAGTTGATCTTTCGTGTTTGGGAGTGGTTCCATCTCCTAAGCTTACCCAGGATGCTTGTGTTTTTCTTACTCAGTCGATGTCCTTCTTGGAAGTTAAGCCACCATTTAATAGCATGAGTCCCTTGAAAGCTCCTGGTCTTGATGGTTTTCAAGCGTTTTTCTTCAAAGAGTATTCGAAGGTCGTTGGTCGGGATGGCTGGCAAGCTGTGCAACAAGCCTTTCTTGGTGGCCCCTTGAGTCCGTCCTGGTTGAAACTCTTATAGTTATTATTCCCAAGTGCAAAATTCCCTGGTGCTTTCAAAGATTTTCGTCCTATTAGCTTGTGCAACGTCATCTATAAGATCATCACGAAGGTCTTGGTTAACAAGTTGTGACCCTTTCTTGATGAGATAGTAAGCCCTACTCAAGGGGGCTTTATTCATTGTAGGGGTGCTCCAGATAACATTATTGTTGCTCAGGAGATGCTACATTTTCTAAAGACTAAGTCCAAAAAGGAGCCATTGCTTTCAAAATTGATTTGGAAAAAGCATATGACATCGTGGATTGGACTTTTCTTGTGGAGTCTTTGGCTGTTTTTGGTTTCTCCCAATGCATTATTAATCTGATTATGAATTGCGTTCAAGCATCCAACCTGTCCATCTTGTAGAATGGTGTGAAATTGGAGGATTTCCAACCTAGGAAAGGGCTTAGACAAAGGACCCTATGTTGCCCTATCTCTTTGTAATTTGCATGGAAAGGCTAGCTACCTTCATTGAAGCCTAAGTCAGTTTTGGAAATTGGGAGGCTATGGCTGTCTCTCGAGGTCGGCCGCGGTTGTCACACCTTATGTTCGCTGATGACTTGCTTCTATTTTGTAAGGAGACCAGGTCTCAAGTTTGGAATTTCATGAGAATTATGGATCTTTTTTGCAAAGCTTCATGTATGAAGGTTAATCTTGAGAAGTCAAAAGTACTTTACTCTAAGAATGTATCCAATAGTCGAAGGAAGGTGCTGATGAAAGTTTCTCAGATTCGGTTGACGAATGATTTGGAAAAATATTTGGGTGTTAACATTGGATACCACATTCTTCTAGAGTTTTTTTTTTTGTGGAAATTTTGTCTCGTATTAAGTCTAGATTAGCAAATTGGAAAAGTAGGCTTCTTAACAGAGCTGGTATACTGTGTTTAATTAAATCTGTTGCTTCTACTTTACCTATTTATCGTATGCAATTCTCTCTTTTCCCTTCTTTTGTTTGCGCAAAAGCTAATGCTATCATGAGATCTTTCTTATGGAAAAGGGCAAATTGATGAGTGGTGCCTTAACTTGGTCAAGTGGGAAACAGTTATTACTCCTCGCAAGTTTGGTGGCCTGGGTGTTAAAGATACGAAGTGTGTAAATCTACATTTAACGGGCAAGCTTCTGTTGCAATATCTTCATAGTCCTAATAAACTCTAGGTTCAGGTCTTGAAGGCTAAATATGGGCCGGATGTTCTTATAGAGAGTAGGGATTTATTGGCGCCTTGGGTATTTGGTGTGACATCATGAAGACTAAGGTCAAGATGCAAAAGGAGTTTTCTTGGAACACCGGTAGCCTTTCTCAATCCTTTTAGTTTGGAAAGTGGCACCCAGATGGTTGTCTTACTACTTTTGTTCCTTTTGTTCATATCATGGACACTACTTGAGGATGGAGGATGTTTGGTCCCATGATTACTGGAATTGGAGAGTATTGTTCACTTTCATTGATAATGACTTAAAATCAGGTTGGCTTCTAATCGACCAGGTTTATATGATGATCTTGATCCTAGTTGGTTGTGGAGTAGTTCTAATTCCAAGGTTTATTTACTAGGTGCGAATATGATTGGTTGTTGAGTCATAAGATTTCTTGAGATCCTACTATTAATTTACTCTGGCTTTGGCGGATGCACGTTTCGAAAAAGATTAAGCTGCTCCTGTGGCTCGGGATTCAGAATGTCATGTTAACCAGTCGATTCCGTTACTGCAGAGGCTTAGCTGTCTATGCGATCTACCCTCGATGCAACCTGGTGGAAGAAGACGTCTTGCATTGCTTCAGAGATTGCATTAAAGCCCAAGTTGTTTGGCATACCTTGGGGATTGGACGAAACATAGATGATATTGGCAGGGATTTCCATAGTTGGGTCAAGCATAACCTTCATGCTAGCGAGTGCTTGTTTTCCACGGCAATTTGGTGGATTTGGCATGATCGCAACAATGATGTTTTCAAGGATGATAATACTTGGAGTACTTTCAAGGTAATTCTTCTAATTAAAAATGCATCTAAGGATTTTGGTGCCATGTCTGTTTTTGTGGGGAATGAAAACTCGAATTCTCCTTCCTTTTCTTGGATTTCTCCTCCTAATTCGGTAATTAAGTTGAATTGTGATGCTAGTATTTTGGTTTCTTGGCATGCGGCTGGTTTTGGGTGCATTCTTAGGGATCACTTGGGTAATTGGATTAAGGGTTGTTCAGGTGTTTTTTCTGAGGTCAATGTTGTTACAAGTGAGCTTTTTGCCATATTGTGTGGTCTCTGTTTGGCTTGAAATTGTGGGTTTAAAGAGGTCATTTGTGAGACGAATTGCATCGATGCGTATCATGCTATTGTTCAAAGCTCTTCGGCTGTTCATCTTGATCTCGCGATCAAGATCCAAGAACTGTGTAACAGATCCTAAACTGTGAATTTGACTCTAATCCAACGGACTGCAAAATGCGGCGGCGGATTACATGGAGAAAACAGCCGTGGGTTGCAATATTTCTTATACAGAATGGTTGTTGCCCTAGCAGAATTTGGTTGAGTTTTTAGTAGAGAATATGTCCTTTTTTTTCTTAGTTTTTTCTATGCATTTCTTTTATCCTTAGTCACAAAAAAAAATCACAATATCTAAACATTATTTTCATAAGACTCTAATTGTCACTCAAAATTACTTAATACTAGCAGATTGCACGGACTAATTGAGACTTTGTCTCTTAATAGATGTTAGCAACTTCTCTTTGATAATTTTGTACCAACTTTATTTTCTAATAGATATTAGCAACTTTTCTTTAATAATTTGTACTAACCAAAATAGAATTACGTGGTATTTGTCATGCACTTATAAAAAAATAGTTATAAATTTTACAATAGTTGTAATCAAATTTTTTAATATCACATATGTATGAAAATAAAATGTAAAAACTTTTAAGTTTAAAATTTAATTTAATAAAATTGGAATATATATTTGGAATTAGAAATCACATTTTATTTTTCTCAACTTCATTCTGCAATTTCTATTCATAATAAGCTTATCATCAACTTTTTTGGACAAGTTAAATATATACTTCATGTAATTTAAACGAAATTATCTATGATGATATCAAAATACATGCTACCTAAACAAAATATCACATGTAACAATAATTGGTCAAATAAAATTGTTAACATAGATAATCAACAAAACACAAAAGAGTGGAAGCCCAAACATCACTTTCATTGTGCAAAATATCATCTTTAGTCAAAGTGTCGCCATATGTGATGAACAACAATGACAAGTGAATATGAATAACAACAACAGCAGCTTGCATAATTAAATAATTCATAAAAGCATTTTTTACCAAACTTTCACATCCTGCATCACTCTATTCTACTGAATAGAAGGACGACATAAGCTTCTTAGATGAAGAATCAATGGAAATTGCAAATAACATTATACACATCCTGATTTGGTAGAGATAAAACCATATTATCCA
The DNA here is from genome assembly GCF_059453495.1 of Arachis ipaensis. Taxonomy (NCBI): domain Eukaryota; kingdom Viridiplantae; phylum Streptophyta; class Magnoliopsida; order Fabales; family Fabaceae; genus Arachis; species Arachis ipaensis. Next base: position 17,346,677 of record NC_142440.1, on the reverse strand, counting down.
ACATTATCCGAGTCAAAGAGGTGTTCATTTGGGAAGCATCATGTAATACTTCTTTAACTTCCTCAAGAGTCTCTGGTATCAATCTGGTAAAAATGAAACAAACTTATAAAAAATTATGCAAGACAACATAAAATTGAAATTTAACCAAAATTAAAAACTCTTGAATTTTCAAAATAGAAAAGATGCAATGGAATGTATTCATCAAGTGAATTAATATTGAGGAAAGGAGAAAGAAAATACCGCACCAAAGGAGAGTGGAGAAGGAATGACCCAGTCACTGTGAGAGAGAGGTGACGGCGGTGCTGACGGAGGAAACCTTCCCGATGCCTTCTTAGGCACCAACTGCATATGCTTTGGCCTTGCAGGATACATGCCTTGTATTCTGTTAGTCAAAAGGGTTTATGGTGGTACATAGCATCTTCATGCACACATCATTCTCCTTCACTTCCACACTTGGAAACTCCACTAGCTTCGTCACTGCGTCGGGTTACTCGTGATTGTCTCTGACGGCAGCGACATCAAGTAGCTGAACACAGGATGAATGCATGAATTGGCTCGAAATTGAGATCTGGTGTTTCCCTAAAGTAACTTCAGCGAGAGGTTGAAGATGAAGCATTGGGACAGCAAGGTTTTGCATCAATGGTTGCGAAATTGGATGAAGGGGGCGTCTGAGTTTTTGAGGAAAATTTAAAGAAATTGGAAGAAGGGAAGAACAATGGAGACAGGAGGAGAGTAGGCATCAAGTAACTCACCCACTCCCTTTGACTTCAACAATTTTTCTGACAATGCTAGGAGAAAGAAGGGGAGCAAACCTGCGAAGCTGATTGATTAAACCCGGTCAATCTAAATTCGTACTGCGTAGCTGAGCAACAACTGATAATGAATACCTTTTCCATTCAAAGTACAACGGCGCTTCTGTCACTGAAACTGTGTTCTCATGTGACAAATATGCTAAAAACAAAAATTGATAAAACTCTAGTACCTAGGGTTCGAAGAAATCATCATCATTGGCACCCAAATCCCTAAAATTAGCCCATGTGGGAGGAAATCCGGAGAATTGCCACCTTCGTGGTCAAATCAGCATCGAACAAGTGTGCCGTCAAAAGAAAATTTGATAACCTAAAAGAAATTCCACCTCAGATCTGAACCGGCGTGGAATGCGGGGAGGACTCCATATCAAAAATGAAACAACGCGAATTCTATTGTTTATAGATAAGCAAGTAGTAGTATTACTTACCTTAACTTTCTCAAAAAGCTTCTCCCAAGCCATAAGCTGCCCCACAATTGAAGAAAGGGTGAGTTAAAAAAATTCTAAATAACATCCAAGTAAAACTCAAGTAGTGTGCATATATATTTATATATAAAATTCACAACAACAGTTCTTATTATACAAATGAAATCCGATTAGTAAGCTGAAACACACAATTTTAATTAGAAAAGAAAAAAAGGGCAAAAATATAAATCAAACTAAATTCCTTTCGGTGCAAAAAAATCAGAAAAAGAAAAATATTCATGATACTTATAAAATTAAGATGGACCTCATATATTAATAACAATTCCCAATATTTACCCCCACAGAAACAGAAAAAAAAAATAAATAAATCATTCAATCAAAAAATAAAAAAATAAACAAAAGAGAGTAAGGCCCACAAAAAATAACAAAGAAATAACCCTAAAGATACAGAAAATATCAAATAAAAACCGACATATTAGTCCTCCCCTTTATATGCATGAATTTTGTATAAAATGACTAATTTATGATTTTAAAATACTAAAAGACAGCTTATCCTTTCTCGTTTTTAAACCTTAGTATTTTTTAATTAAAAAAAGGCTTGTAGTTATTAACAGCTTTAGATTTTTTCATCACCAAGTTTCTAAAATGCAGAGATATTAGTCTTAGATAAAATTCTTAGGGTGCTTATAAGTGAAAACTGAAAATAATTGGACTTTGAAAGAAGACTAATTGATGGACTTAGACTCAACCAAAACTGAACCAACATGTGACTTTTCAAGGGGCTGAAACACTACCACTTTATCTATCATGTTGAGCAATTCCAGACGAAAATAATTTCTCAATTCTTCCATAACCATCGATTTTAAGTCACTATATGATGCTTTCTTGTCATCTTGAATCAAGAAATATATGGAGTTGTGACATCCCTTAGAAATGGCACTATATCCTATATTTGAAGTCATCAACACCAATGCATTTTTAAATGAAACTTGCCGACCCTGTCAGTTCCAGTTTCACAAACAACAAACATAAAAATGAGGACACCAGTAGCTTGTTTACTTGGAGAAGATGCAGGAAAGGAAGAAATAGGAGATTTATGTAAAAATGTTTAGTAAATTAAGGTTCACAGCAACATTCACAAATCTGAGAATGAGTAAGCTAGCGATCCTATCAACTTGCTCACTGTATGCCCGCTCCATTTATTCACTCATGTCTAATCGAATCATGGCTGCCTCCTGAAAAACTAAACAAACAATTTCAAGTGATAAAATAGTAACCACAAGTCCACAACGCAATAGTTGCATACCAATGAAAAATAACAGTGAAGATGCATAGTATAAGGAGAAAATGAAAAAAAAAAAGCTCTCTTACGATAGATAACATTTTAGATAAAAGAAATCATTCACATAGAATCAGGAAAAAATAAATAAAGAAATAATGAAGACAAAAAATAAAACAAAACAACATTAAATAGAAAAGAAAACCCAACAAAGTAAATGTCCCAATGAAACCAAACTTTTTTAAGCAGCATGTAAGAAAGGATTAAAAGTAAACATGTAGTTTCACTTATCAACAAAAAATAAATATTATAAACCATATAAAAGAGAACAAATTCAACATAATTTATATAAAACAATCATCTCAACAGAAAAATTTCACTTATCATCGTAGTATTTGATTCTTATAACACAGTGTTCATTCCTCAGCAAACAAAGACCACAAAGAAGAATCGAAACAAAAGGTTCCAATTAATCTTCTCACAAGTAGAACAAAATTTCAAGCCAATACTATTTATAGCTAAAAATCAATAAAACAAAAAGTAATAATACAAATAAAAATCTAAACAAAAAAATACACAAATAGAACAAAATTTCAACCCAAATCTATCTGTGTTTTAAAAAATCACATGAACATCATGCTCAGGATATTCTACAAAATACAATCATGAACTTTCATTATGATTTTTCACATTTCAGGTATCTTCTTCTAAATATGAAAAATCTTCTATTCAAATTTCTATTTCAACTCAAAACAAACAAACTCAAATAAACTCTATGATCCTAGAAAGTAAACTTCTAAATACAAACGTCTAAAATAAACATTTTCTGTAAGGAAATATATTATTAATGCATATGATAAATCAGCACTCAGTCTGTCAACAAAATTATAGTTTTATGTAATTCAATACACATCCAAAATAATCTTAAAAAAACACAATTGATAAATAAATGTAACCATATACTAATATATTGCAATTAAAATAACAGTAACTTACAACACATAATTTTAAGTAGAAGAACAAAAAAAAAAAAGCAAAAAGCTAAATTTGACTCTCAATTTCTTTCCGTGCAAAAAATTAAGATATAAAAGAGAAATTACACCAAGATATTAAGAAAAAAATCACATCAAGATATTAAGAAAAAAAAAAGTTTAATCCTATATAAAAGAGATAATTTTCTCATAATAGTGTTTATTTAACTCATTTTGTGCACTCTAATGAACTTCCTTATTCTCGAATTGATTTTGAATTTTTCATTGAACAAAAGAAAAATATCAGAAAAAGAAACATTGTTGGCAATGAATGATCAACGTAAGGGGTTATTAATTAAAAATTAACACATACATGTAGAAAAGATGTAGTATTTTTTACATTCCTCATTCTCTTCAACTAATTGAGCTTCAAGTTCCTGAAAAATTCTAGAATTAAGGCTATCCTGAGAATTAAAATTAAAATCTAACTAAAACAAATATTAAAATAAACTTTGTAAGAAAACAACACAATGCTAGAAAGAAGTGAGATGATCGTAACTCAACCAAGGGGTACTTGCTTTATTTATAAACACATCTCAATTAACGATCATGGAAAAGACTTCACTGAATCCCTCAATCAGATATATGTATAATGAGAAAGACTTCACATTATATAATTCTCGTTGCTATTTTTTATTCTTTTTTATTTCTAGAGCCTTCTTGTTATATTTGTACATGAGTTTCAAAATCAGTATGATAAAAATTGTGATGATTCTAAAAGAATCAAACATGTTTTAATAATCAAATGCCTTCAAAATCTAGTAAATAATTGTTCATAATTAAATTGAAAAAAAAAATTCCCAAAGCACTTTACATTATTTTAATTCAGACACAACTAAGAAAGTTCAAATTATTCACGAGTAAACCCCAAGTTATTCTTATGTCATAACAATTAAAAAATGGAATACTTTCCTCCCTAACTTGCATGATTCACTGAAATTTACTTAATCATGTCTAACATCACAACATAGCATTCATAATTGAGGGAGGGGAGGAGCTGAATCTAAACATATTGAAAAGGATTAGATAAAATTTGCATTACTGATTGCAAGTTCAAAGGACCACAGGTATTTAAATTTTCAATTTCAACCATGATCAAAAATTTCTTTTCGATAATATATGCATACAAAATATTGAAACTAACAATAATATTAGAATATTCATATATTTCAAAGAGTAAGCAATATTAGCCGCTAATATTTAATGATGATTTGTTAAAAGGAAATAGAAAAAGCACTCTACCTCTTCGGGTTCAATATACCCTATCTGCCTTAGATCATATAACCAAAAAGCAACTGCAAAATTATTATAAGCAACTTAATACAATGATAAATAATTGAATATAAACCATTTATACAGTCCAATATAATAAATCATGCATATGATTCTTGAGGGAGAAAAAAGAAGATATGAGGTATGCATATGAATCATTATTATGTAATGGTTCTATTTCACAGTTGATCTTGCCTTCTATAGATGCAACTGGGTGAAATATACCCAATGATCGAACAAATACTCCAAACTCAATGACACCATTTTTCTTGAGACCAAACAGATAAAAAAAAAGAGTAAAGTATCGTTTTTATCCCCAACGTTTGGGATAAATCCTATTTGTATCCCTAACGTTTAAATCGTCCTATTTGTATCTCTAATGTTTGTAAAAGTGATTCAATGTTATCCTGTTGTCAATTACACATCATGAGCGCTTTAGTTTGAGTTTAAAAAATCTCTTCTTAAAGTTAGAATACAAATGTCTGGGATAAAATCGATGATCTACTCCGAAAAATAGCTCATCAAATGTTGAAAATAATTCCTACAACATTTACATAATTCACTTTTCTAGGGACATAATTGAATCTAAACACAAATAGTGGGTATAATAGTAAAATAGAACACATCCAAGTGAGACCTAATTGAGAATGAATACATCTCAGTGAGAATAATTGAAAAATATAATCTGATTTGTTAGTATAATTGATAGTAGGATAACATTGAATTATTTTTATAAACGTTAAGGATACAAATAAGACGATTTAAACGTTAGGGACACAAATAAAACTTATCCCAAACGTTGGGGACGAAAACGATACTTTACTCTAAAAAAATCTACAAAGGAGAAACAAAAGTGACCATGCATTAGCAGGAGATTAAAATGTGAAATAAAGCTAACATTAAACGCTTTCAAACCATAGATAGATGATTATCCATTAGGGAATTTATCAATGAAATTTTATTTTAGGCTTTATCCATGGAATATATGTACCATCACAGGGTTTAAGAGTCATGAAATGACACATCAATTCTAAGTTTGATAACTATAGAAGCATTGGTACTAGGAGAAAAGGAAAAACTGACATTTTAAACTCAACTTTTATCCACTCCAATTCTTAGCATAAGGCAGCAAGCCTAAGATAGCAAAGGCAATCTCACAGTGGCAGCAAAATCTATCTAAATTGGTTCTTGCTTAGACCGGATCGATGCTCAAGTCTGAAAATATGTTAAAGTGGTATCGCAAACGAAGAAAAAGAAAAAAATGTTAAGAATTGAGGCTTCTTACCTAGCAAACAAACTAAAATTCATCTTTGGGCTGTTTATCACCTTTGCTGAGCGAGAAAAGCCACTGAAACATTTGATATATATTGCCAGAAGACGGCTCCTACTTCGGATTACAGACTGTATCATAGTCATGCTTCTGATGAGGTGCAACTATTTTTCCCCGCAAACAGAAAGATCATAAAAATCAGATCCATAGACTGACTATTCCGAACTTATATTGCATATCAAACTTCTTACACATTAGACAGTGGGATTGTGCTAATATCTTGAAGACCTCAAATGAACATAAATTAATCAGCACCATCACAACCATGTGTACTGCATTAGAAAGAAAAAACAGAACACATTACTGATGGATAACAGCATAATAGGATTTTAAGTGTTTATGATACCATAATCCAAATTTAAAAAACAATTTTATATGAGAGGCAAGATTTAGTCAATAAATTATCAAATAAACAAATTAATATGAGAGAATGAAGTTAGTGAAACCAGATTTAAAGAATATTTACAACAAACTCTAGTACATTAATTTTTGAGGATTCACTGTGAAAGAGAAAAAAATTGTATGTAAATAAGAACTGAGACCTTTACCAAAACTATAAAAACATGAAAACCAAAGCTTTAATAACAAAAATATAAAAAATGAGACATTTGCTTTTGATAACAACCTCATGGCCTTTGAAGGTCCTCTTTTTACCATTGGCAGAGCAAATGTACCTAAAATAGCCACATCTCACTTCTTCCCAAAACTCATGGTGAACCAAAAATTACTTTGAAAATCCAAATATTGATAATAGTAGTAAAAGCTTATATCAAAGAGAATTTGATAGAAATAAAAAATAAAATTTAAGAAAAATACAAAAGTGGAAGAGAAGAACAAAAATAAATAAATAAATAAAAGTAAGGCAAAGTATGATGTAAAAATTCTAAAGTATCAATAGAAGAACACTCACAATTCACAAGATCATATCACTATGAAAAAAGAAATTACACCAAGATATTAAGAAAAAAATTTTAACCCTATATAAAAGAGATAATTTTCTCATAATAGTGTTTATTTAACTCATTTTGTGCACTCTAATGAACTTTCTTATTCTCGAATTGATTCTGAATTTTTCATTGAACAAAAGAAAAATATCAGAAAAAAAATATTGTTGGCAATAAATAATCAACATTAGAGGTTATCAATTAAAAATCAACAGATACATGTAGGAAAGATATAGTACCTTTTACACTCCTCATTCTCTTCAACTAATTGAGCTTCAAGTTCCTGAAAAATTCTAGAATTAAGGTAATCTTGAGAATTAAAATTAAAATTAAAATCTAACTAAAACAAATATTAAAACAAACTTTATAAGAAAACAACACAATGAGCTAGAAAGAGGTGAGATGACTATAACTCAACTAAGGGGTACTTGCTCTATTTATAAACACATCTCAATTGAGAAATTTAAATTTTGAAATAGATAGTTTATTTTGCTTGAGAGGGAAAAGAAAAAAAATAACCTCTGGGAATTTGAAATTGCACATTCAGTGCACATATCAATGAACACAATATAAGAAATATACATATGACATCTTTAGAGTGACCAATGAACAGTGAAAATGACAAATGACAGCAGTAGGTAATTGATAGTGATAAGTGAATACTAATAGGATCCAATATATTTAATTAGTTTTTAGACCCACAAAAAGTAATAAAAATATATTCACAACAATTAAAAAAATTTTCAGACTATATATTACACAATAGTAGATTTAAGTCCCAATACCGTAAAGACTAAAAGATAACACAACTTTAAAAGAAAAAAGATAGCCTCTTTGATTTTATTTTAAAAACTGTTAATGGTGAAAAGAACTCTAAACTCTTAAAAACAGTCTTCATGGCCATTGAAATTTACAATTTAGCTTCCGTATTTTAGCTTCAAAACATGGATAAATGTCGGTATAAATGTGCAATTTAGTTAACTATACAAAAAAATATAAATTGAAAAAAGGAATAGTGTAAAGCTTATAATCAAACAAATAAAGAAGTGCTTACATAATACATACCATATCCTTTATTTAGACTTGAGATTAGATTCTAGCTATATAGTTCTACTTTCAATCGGTCTCTTTCTTCTTTCAATAATTTAGTTGCCTCCAATTTTTTCATTACCATAATAGTCTTTCTTCTAATTCGGAGTTCTCTCATGTAGTGATCTAATCTTTCTATTGTAACTTCAAGAAAAAGGACGACACCTGAAAATTATATTGCCAATGAAACATAAGCCGTGTAAAATTCAAAACATGAAGTGTTTAGATTCAGCATAATTATAATAGTAATGTCCTTGTGATGCCTATTGTGGAGCAACAATTTGGTAGAATTGTTATCCTAAATACTATAGTCACTTACCTTCTTTGCTTCATCCCTGAGAAAAAAGTAAAATTCTTTTAGTTAAAATATTAATTTTATAATGAAAAATAATTAGATTCAATTATGAAAAAAAACTCCACATCAAAGATGGAATATAATAATAAACAGATTTCTTATTGATCTTAGTCACTTTCCAACTCTCCATCATCATTAATAGTTTAGAAGTCAAGATTGAAACCTGAATTATAATGTTATATATTTGAGAAAGAATAGGTATAGCTAGGCTGCCAAAAATAAAGAAAATTTAATTTAATGAAAAACTAATAGAATAACAAAGTCCAATAGAATAATGAAATATATTAATATATTCACATGTATATGAATATCAAATGCTTTTCACTTTTTCACGTTCTTGTATTTTGAGTACAAAATTTAGAAGAATTATTCTAAATTCTGACTGAGCTACTCTAGCAAAATTTTTGGTGCACGGAAAGTTTTAAAATTTCCTAGGACTTGGTTAACCTTTCTCAAATTCCCTGGTATGATCAAAAGCTATTTTTAAAAAATATTTAATATATGAAATATCATTACCTAAAAGAGACTAATCCATACATAAATCTCATAGCCTCAAAAGTTTCATTTAATGAATATGCCATGCACAAGAAGATATTATACACACTTAACATTACAGTATATGAAGTACCTTTTTCAGCTTGAATAGCCTGTTACATAGACTACACAACATCTTCAAGTAATGGCAATCCCATTCTATAGTTGAGCGAATTACCATAACCTTAAGAATATAAGCCTCCAAGTCATTTGTCCACTCCAGCAACATAATTTATTTATACAAGAATGAGCATTTTAAGAATTCATGGCATCCAAACAGCAGGTAAAAAGGTGCAGTGACATGTTAACATGGTTGTTGTAGAAACAAGAAAAATAAGCTAATTTTTTCATGCCCATTCAACAATAGCAACTTTCTAGGCATTCAAACTTTAGTTTAACAGCAAAACCACCTTAATGGAATATGAAGTTTCATTTCAAGATCAATAAAAAGCGGAAAAACCATATCAAGATATCAAAGTTTCATTTTATTATCTTCAGTTTTGATTTCTCTTTTGGTGCATTGTTGTTTGTGTCATTTTTGTTCGTTAGTTCTAATCTATCCTAATTTACATACAAATAAAGAAAAAGTAGATCATTAGGTCACAAAATAGACTCACAACATCACTATAAACGTACCTCAGAAGGGCCAAAAAGATTACATGCTTGATTGGTAATGTCTAATAAGGATGTTTACTGTCAGATAAACACGAATTAGGTAATATGTAAAACCCGGTTAATTAACGGCTAATTAACCCATAAATGAGAATTTATTCTAGAAAGCCAAAAATGTGATTTTTATGCCTAAAGATGATAGAGGAGATTGAGACGAGAATTTCGGTACCAATTTTATAGAAATCGGACCAAGATTGGACCGAACGGGCCAAACCGGGCCAACCGGACCCAAAGTGGGCCCTTGGCCCAACTAAACTAAACCAAAACCCTAGTTTTCAGCACTCTCTCTCCTCATTTGTTACACACACACGCTGAAATGGAGTAAGGGAGGGGAAGAACACTCTCTCAAACTTCTATCTCTCACTTGATCTTCAAACCACCATAACTTTTGATCTAGAGCTTCGATTGTCGCACCGTTTGTAGCCACGCGTTCACCGCGGAGATATCTACAAAACCCATACAACCAATCTTGAGGTAAGCCACTTTTTGCTCTTCGAAATTCCAGCTCTTGTTTTCGAGTTTCATGGGTGAAATGTTGAGATTTTGGACTCTTTGATATTATAGGACCTAACTCTCTTGAAGGAGAAGGTTAATCTTGTCTCCTTGGACCTTGGGTGTGATACGATTCTCAACCCTAGTGTAATTTGTTGTTCTATGATGATTGGGTATTGAAATGTTGTGTATGGGTAAGATAATTGTGGCTTAGGTTGTGTATATGTGAATATTGGAGCTTGATTGGTGACTTTGGAAAGCTTGAAAAGGGAGTTTTGTGTGATAAAATCTGTTCTTGGAGGTGTTGAGACCTTGAGAGCTTGAGAAAAAGTGATTTGGAAGTGCTCCGATTGAGCTTGGGAAATCGACTAAGGTATGGTCTCGGTTTCTCGTATCTAACATGTAATGTGGTAGGAAATACTTAGGCTAGAGGCCCTAAGATAGGCATTGAATTGATGATATTGTTGAATGGTTTAGATATATGATGTGATCATATATGTGACTATGAATATTGATGCCTTGATTGTGTGATATATGAGAAAATGCATGTTGTGATATATGCTTGATGAATGATTGAGGTTGAATTGGTGGGTGGTACCATGTTAATGGTGAGTATGATGATGATTATGTATAATGATGTTTGATTTGGAAATGGTATTATCGGAAATTGGGATGAGGAAGGATGTGTGATATGATATTGTGTTTGCTCTGTAGCCATTTGATTGAGAAGTGTTAAAATGGTTAGACGGTGGTTTTGGGAATTTTGGTAAAGTGTCAATGTGTGAGTTGAGGATGACTTGATGTTGATTTTGGTACATTTTGATTGATTTCAAAAAGGGTTGAAATTTGACATGTTTTGGTTGATTTTGAAAAGAGTTGAATATGGTTTGTTTTGAAAATGGCACCTTGTGGTTTTGTATGAAAATATGGTTTTTGGGCATGTTTTGACGGGACATAACTTGGACTACGGATCCCCATTTTGTACCAAGCTTGTCTATAAATGAAATTGGATCCGGGATGTCCATGCCATTGAAAGAACGGGCAGAAAACGATTTAAAATAAGAAAGTTATGTCTGTCAAAAGATTGGGGGTTGAATCTGTGAATTCTGCAGCTTTTAACTTAGAAAATTTTTAGCAAAATGACCCTCCGCGCGTAGGTGCACTTGGCGCGTACGCGCCGTTCTTCAAGAAAGCACCATCCACGTGTGCGCGTGGTGTGCGCGGGCGCGTCGATGCGCTGCACCAAATGCCCAGCTATTTTTCCGAGAGTTGTGCCAGAATTGTGCCAGTTTTGTGCCTGGGGCGCAAGAGCACCCACGCGTACGCGTGGCTGACGCGTGCGCGTCGTTTCGCTATTTTTCAACTCGCGCGTCCGCGCGTATGACGCTTGCGCGTCGATGAGTTTTGTGGCCATCCACGCGTGCGCGTGGAGTGCGCGTACGCGTGGCCCTGTTTTCATCCCAAAGTTAATTTTTGAGTTTTAAAAGCAAAATTTCATACTTCTAAGCCTCCGATCTCACCACTTATGTCTTAAATCATTATAATATGCCTAGCAATGAGACAAAGAGCTAGTGAATGTGGTAACTTGCGAATGAAGCAAGGGAAAAATGAATGATCAATGAGGATCAAAGATGATTATGTGAGATGCGGAGGATGGCGGTGGAAGTGCTTGTTATGCCATGGTCCGAAGGGCCGTAATTGCTAATGAATTGGCTGGTTATGGATTTAACCGTGAGTTGGATGGCTGGATTATTGCCGTGCTACGGTGGAGCCATGATTATGGCTAAGTATAAATGCATATATGCTGTTGAATGAATTGTGAATGTTTGCACTTCCACCATCGGAGATGAGGGTTTCCCTGGGAGGAAGCAGTGGCTAGCCACCACGTGCTCCAGGTTGAGACTCGAAGCTCTTTTGACCCTATGTCGTAAGTGTGGCCGGGCACTGTGAAAGTTCCGGATGAGCTCGCCCCTGTAAATATTCACCAGTGAGGTTGATGGATATGGATCATGATTATGATCAAGTTTATGATGAGTATAACTCGAGTTGGGGATGCGCAACAGAGGAACAGTCCAATGGTTAGCTACCAGGACTTGTCGGGTTGGCTCTATAACCGACAGATGATATCATCAGCCACTAGAGACAGGCATTCATCATATGCATACTATATGAATTGTTTGAGATTGCCTATTTGACTGCATATTACTTGCTAATTGTCTAAATGCCTTATCTGTTTCTATTTGTATATCTCGTGTTTGATTTAGCTGCGTTTGCTACATTATACTCCTGCTGGTGGTTGGGAGGTCTGAAGGAATTGGAAAGGGAAGCATTAGTTAGAATGAAGGATCTTTAGTCAGATGCCCTTTATGGTTTAGCTTGTTTATAAGCTTTGAATTTATTTGGAGGAAGTCCTAGGATTGCCTTCGGCTTTTCTCTATTATTACATGTTATATATGGGGAACTGTTACCATGCTGGGGACCTCTGGTTCTCACCCATGCGGATTTTGTGGTTTTCAGATGCAGGACGCGAGGCTTCTCGTTGAGGCATGCTGGAGACTTCCGGATTAGCGAAGATCCTTTGTTCTTGGGGCTCTGTTTTGGTTTATATGTTTTGCGTAGATACTTTTATCTCCATTAAATAATACAAACTGTGATGACTATTTCGAGAGGGGATTTTTGGAGAATAGGTTCTCTGTTTTTATGTCCCTTTAGGTTTCCTTTGGTGTTTCCTTATTTTATTATATGTATATATATTGCTATGCTCGGACCAGTTATCTTCGCAACCGTAATTTTGAGTTTTGATATTCCCATTTTTGACACTCTTTCGTATATATATAATTCTCGCGATGGTTTATTTTTGTTCGCTACGTTATCGATCGGAGTGTTGCGCTTTTCGAGTCACGGTTTTTGTTTACCCCTTTTTCCTTCAAAGGCTCCTAGTTATAAACATCATTCATACTACTATACGTACTAAATTTTTATTTTAGAGGTTGTAATACCTTGCCATCTCTGAATTATGACTTAAGCATAAGACTCTGTATGGTAGGGTGTTACATTATGGTATCAGAGCAGTTTGTTCCTGTAGAGCCTGAGGGACGGACTGACTATGCTTCTGTGCATTCTCTGTTTATGTGTTATGTGCTGTTAGTATATCTACTTGATATAATTGGCATAAACGTTCATGAGCATACATTTGGGACTTTGAAGCACTAGACTTTCGATATTGAGACTGATCAACTTAATATCGAATGTTTGGTGTGTATAGGAACCAGATGGCGCCTCGTGGACGCAGTAGAGGCCGTGGGAGAGGTCATATGAATGCTCGTGCACCAGAGATTAACCCTAATGACCCGGTGAATTTTATGACTGCATTGGAGAACATGGCTGCTGCTATGCAAGCCACTCCTGAGGCTCTTGGTCAATAGATGAACAAACATGGTAATGACGGAGGTGGAGCTCAGGGCCCGATGACACTGGCAAACTTTTTGAAGGTTAATCCTCCTAAGTTCAAGGGAACTACTAGCCCGACTGAAGCCGATACATGGTTTCAGGCTATGGAGCGAGCACTACAAGTGCAGGTGGTGCCTGAAGGATAGCATGTTGAGTTTGCTACCTATTTGCTCACTGGGGAAGCGTCGCATTGGTGGCAAGGAGTCCAACGCCTCCTGCAGCAGGGTGATAATTATATCACCTGGGATGTCTTCCAAGGGGAGTTCTATAAGAAGTACTTTCCGACTTCTGCTAGGACGGCCAAGGAGCTTGAATTATTGCAGCTGAAGCAGGGTACTATGTCCGTATCTGAGTATACTGACAAGTTTGAGGAGCTGTTCAGATTTTCTCGTATGTGTCAAGGGACTCCGGTGGAATATGAGGAATGAAAGTGCGTTAAGTATGAAGGAGGACTCCGGAGTGATATTTTTAGCTCAGTGGGACCAATGGAGATCAGAACTTTCTCCGAGTTGGTGAACAAGTGTAGAGTTGCTGAAGAGTGCGTGAAGAAGGCGGCTGCTGAGAGAAGGAGTCACAAAGGATCATTCCCACAGAACCGAGGGAAGAGCTTTGCACCTAGAGGTCCACCTTTCAAGAGGGGAGGTTCTTTTAGGAGGCCCAACAACAACAACTCCCAAGGGAAAAGGTTTGGGAAGCAGCCTCAGAATGATCAAGCTTGTACTAGGTGTGGAAGTCACCATCCGGGAGCACCATGCAAGGCCGGATGGGGTTTGTGCTACAATTGTAGAAAGGCGGGGCATAAAGCCGCAAATTGTTCAGAGAAGCAGAAACAAGGTGCTGGGAAAGCACAGCAAACTAGTCGGGTGTTCACCACTTCAGCTATAGGTGCTGAGGGATCTGAGGCACTTATCCGAGGTAACTGTGAAATAGCTGGTCAAACTTTAAATGCTTTATTTAATTCGGGAGCATCGCATTCATTCATTGCATTTGAGAAAGCCCATGAGTTAGGATTGAAGATCGTAACCTTAGGTTATGACCTAAAAGTGTATAATGCTACCCATGAGGCCATGGTAACTAGGCTAGGATTCCCGAAAGTTTCGTTTAGGTTCAAGCAGCGTGATTTTGTCCATAACTTAATCTGCTTACCGATGATCGGTCTTGATCTTATCTTGGGATTGGACTAGTTATCTGAGAACCATGTCCTGCTTGATTGTTCTACAAAGTCGGTGTACTTTATGCTGGAAGATACAGGAGGACCGGTCGTGGTGAATAATTATTACTTGAATTCGATGATGGTGAACTGTTCCGGAATCGAATGTCAGGGTATCCTGTTGTTAACCGCGGGTGTTTCGGGTGATGATCAAAGGTTGGAAAAGATTCCGGTGGTGTGTGAGTTTCCGGAGGTGTTTCCCGATGACATTGATGAATTTCCACCTAATCGAGAGGTCGAGTTTGCTATTGAATTGGTGCCTGGGGCGGGACCAATCTCAAGTGCTCCTTATAGAATGTCACCGTTAGAGATGGCCGAGCTAAAGTCTCAGTTAGAGGACTTGTTGGGTAAGAACTTTATCAGACCAAGTGTTTCCCTGTGGGGTGCTCCAGTGTTACTGGTAAAGAAGAAGGACGGGAGTATGTGGCTCTGTGTGAATTACAGGCAGCTGAACAAGGTCACGATAAAGAATAAGTACCCGTTGCCGAGGATTGATGATCTCATGGATCAGTTACAAAGAGCTGGGGTTTTCTCCAAGATCGATTTGCGATCCGGTTATCACCAGATAAGGGTGAGGGGTGAGGATATCCCTAAGACCGCTTTCAGGACTCGTTATGGTCATTACGAGTACACTGTAATGTCCTTTGGGTTGACGAACGCTCCTGCAGTATTCATGGATTATATGAACAGAGTGTTCCATCCGTTTCTGGATAAATTCGTTGTTGTCTTCATTGACGACATACTAATTTATTCCAAGACTGAAGAAGAGCATGCGGAACACTTGAGGATCGTGTTGCAGATCCTAAAGGAGAAGAAACTCTATGCGAAACTATCTAAGTGTGAGTTTTGGAAGAGTGAGGTGAAGTTTTTAGGTCACGTGGTGAGTAAGAAGGGGATAGCTGTAGATCCAGCTAAGGTGGAGACTGTGATAGATTGGAAGCAACCAACCACAGTAACTGAGATAAGGAGTTTTCTGGGCTTAGCTGGCTATTATCGAAGGTTCATCAAAGGCTTTTCACAATTAGCCTTGTCGTTGACAAAGTTAACCCGCGAAGACACTCCGTTTGTTTGGACTCCTGAGTGCGAGAAGAGCTTTTAGGCGTTGAAGAAAAAGTTGACCACTGCACCTGTGTTGGTGTTACCTGAGCCAAACGAACCGTTTGAGGTGTACTATGATGCCTCACTAAAGGGTCTAGGATGCGTGCTGATGCAGCATCATAATGTGGTGGCGTATGCCTCACGCCAGTTGAGACCGCATGAAGTTAGTTACCCTACGCATGATTTGGAACTCGCTGTGGTCGTGTTTGCGCTAAAGGTGTGGAGGCATTACCTCTATGGGGTTAAGTTCCAAGTCTTCTCCAATCACAAGAGCTTGAAATATCTCTTTGATCAGAAAGAGCTTAATATGAGGCAGAGAAGATGGATGGAATTATTGAAGCACTACGACTTTGAGTTGAATTACCATCCGGGAAAGGCAAATGTAGTGGCGGATGCGTTAAGTCGGAAGTCGTTATATGCGGCTTGGATGATGCTTCAAGAGGAGAAGTTGCTCAAGGGATTCGAGAGTCTACAAATTAGTGCTCAAGAAGTATCTGGAACTTTGTGTTTGAGCCGATTAGAAATCTTGAGTGACTTTAAGTCCGAACTCCTAAAGGCTCATGAAAATGATGAAGCGTTATAGAAGGTGTTACCGGCTATCGAGCAAGGAAAACAGTGGAGAGTGTCGGAAGAAAAAGATGGGTTATGGAGATTCAAGGGTAGAATCATTGTGCCGAATGTTGGCACTTTGAGGCAAGATATCTTAAAGGAGGCACACAAAAGTGGATTCTCCATTCACCCGGGAAGTACTAAAATGTACCATGATTTAAAGGCGATGTTTTGGTGGCCAGGCATGAAGAATGATGTGGCGGAATATGTTTCAAAGTGCTTAACTTGTCAAAAAGTGAAGATTGAACATCAAAGACCTTCCGGGATATTGCAACCTTTAGAAGTTCCGCAATGGAAGTGGGAAAGTATTGCAATGGACTTTGTGTCAGGATTGCCAAGGACTAGGACTGGTTTTGATGCTATCTGGGTGATTGTGGATCGACTGACGAAATCAGCTCACTTTTTACCCATTCGGATGACTTACACCCTTGAGGAACTAGCACGGTTGTACATAAAGGAGATTGTGAGACTTCATGGCGTACCGGCTACTATAATCTCTGATAGAGATCCTCGCTTCACTTCGAGGTTTTGGGGTGCATTTCAGAAAGCTTTCGGAACCCGACTAAGCTTGAGTACGGCTTACCATCCTCAAACAGATGGTCAATCCGAGAGGACGATCCAAACACTAGAGGATATGTTGAGAGCTTGTGTTCTAGACCAGCCGGTGAGTTGGGATCGATATATGCCGTTAGTGGAGTTTGCATACAATAATAGTTACATGCGAGTATCGAAATGGCTCCGTATAAGGCTTTGTATGGGAGAAAATGTCAATCTCCGCTATGTTGGTATAAAGCTGGAGAGAAAAGCCTGTTGGGGCCAGAGGTGATAGCTGAGACCACTGAACAAGTCAAGAAAATCTGAGACAGGATGCTTACGGTGCAGAGTCGCCAGAAGAATTACGCCGATCAGAGACGGAAGCCCTTGGAATTTGAGGAAGGAGATCATGTTTTCCTTAAGGTTACTCCAACCACGGGAGTAGGTAGAGCGATTAAAGCAAAGAAGTTGAATCCTCGGTACATCGGTCCATTTCAGATCCTGAAAAGGGTTGGACCGGTGGCATATCGGATGGCTCTACCACCTCATCTTTCGAACCTGCACGACGTGTTTCACGTGTTGCAGCTTCGGAAGTACACTCCTGATGCTAGTCATGTGTTAGAACCTGAATCGGTTCAGTTAAGAGAAGATTTGACGCTTCTAGTGGCTCCAGTCAGAATTGATGATACTAGTATCAAACGGTTGCGTGGAAAAGAGGTTTCATTAGTCAAAGTGGCATGGAGTCGAGGCGGTGTTGAGGAACACACTTGGGAACTTGAGTCGGATATGCGATCGAATTATCTGCACTTATTCTCAGGTAATTGAATTTGAATTTTTGTGGGCAAAATTCCCAATTAGGTGGGTAGAATATAAAACCCGGTTAATTAACGGCTAATTAACCCATAAATGAGAATTTATTCTAGAAAGCCAAAAATGTGATTTTTATGGCTAAAGATGATAGAGGAGATTGAGACGAGAATTTCAGTACCAATTTTATAGAAATCGGACCAAGATTGGACCGAACGGGCCAAATCGGGCCAACCGAACCCAAAGTGGGCCCTTGGCCCAACTAAACTAAGCCAAAACCCTAGTTTTCAGCACTCTCTCTCCTCATTTGGTACACACACACGCTGAAATGGAGTAAGGGAGGGGAAGAACACTCTCTCAAACTTCTATCTCTCACTTGATCTTCAAACCACCATAACTTTTGATCTAGAGCTCCGATTGCCACACCGTTTATGGCCACACGTTCACTGCAGAGAGCTCTACAAAACCCGTACAACCAATCTTGAGGTAAGCCACGTTTTACTCTTCGAAATTCCAGTCCTTGTTTTCAAGTTTCATGGGTGAAATGTTAAAATTTTGGGCTCTTTGATGTTATAGGACCCAACTTTCTTGAAGGAGAAGGTTAATCATATCTCCTTGGACCTTGGATGTGGTAAGATTCTCAACCCTAGTGTAATTTGTTGTTCTATGATGATTGGGTATTGAGATGTTGTGTATGGGTATGATGATTGTGGCTTAGGTTGTGTATATGTGAATATTGGAGCTTAATTGGTGACTTTGCAAAGCTTGAAAAGGGAGTTTTGTGTGATAAAATCTTTTCTTGAAGGTGTTGAGACCTTGAGAGCTTGAGGAAAAGTGATTTGGAAGTGCTCCGGTTGAGCTTGGGAAATCGGCGAAGGTATGATCTCGGTTTCTCGTATCTAACATGTAATGTGGTAGGAAATACTTAGGCTAAAGGCCCTAAGATAGGCATTGAATTGATGATGTTGTTGAATGCTTTAGATATATGATGTGATCATATATGTGACTATGAATATTGATGCCTTGATTGTGTGATATATGAAAAAATGCATGTTGTGATATATGCTTGATGAATGGTTGAGGTTGAATTGGTGGGTGGTACCTTTGTTGATGGTGAGTATGATGATGATTATGTATAATGATGTTTGATTTGGAAATGGTATTATCGGAAATTGGGATGAGGAAGGATGTATGATATGATATTGTGTTTGCCCTGTAGCCATTTGATTGAGAAGTGTTAAAATGGTTGGACGGTGGTTTTGGGAATTTTGGTAAAGTGTCAATGTGTGAGTTGAGGATGGCTTGATGTTGATTTTGGTACATTTTGATTGATTTCAAAAAGGTTTGAAATTTGGCATGTTTTGGTTGATTTTGAAAAGAGTTGAATATGGTTTGTTTTGAAAATGGCACCTTGTGGTTTTGTATGAAAACATAGTTTTTGGGCATATTTTGACGGGACATAACTTGGACTACGAATCCCCATTTTGTACCAAGCTTGTCTATAAATGAAATTGGATCCGGGATGTCCATGCCGTTGAAAGAACGGGCGAAAAACGATTTAAAATGAGAAAGTTATGTCCGTCGGAAGATTGGGAGTTGAATCTGTGAATTCTGCAGCTTTTAACTTAGAAAATTTTTAGCAGAATGACCCTCCGCGCGTAGGCGCACTTGGCGCGTACGCGCCGTTCTTCAAGAAAGCACCATCCACGCGTGGGCGGGCGCGTCGATGCACTGCACCAAATGCCCAGCTATTTTCCTGAAAGTTGTGCCAGAATTGTGCCAGTTTTGTGCCTGGGGCGCAAGAGCACCCACGCGTACGCGTGGCTGACGCGTGCGCGTCGTTTGCCTATTTTTCAACCCGCGCGTCCGCGCGTATGACGCTTGCGCGTCGATGAGTTTTGTGGCCATCCACCCGTGCGCGTGGAGTGCGCGTACGCGTGGCCCTGTTTTCATCCCAAAGTTGATTTTTTAGTTTTAAAAGCCAAATTTCATACTTCTAAGCCTCCGATCTCACCACTTATGTCTTAAATCATTATAATATTCCTAGCAATGAGACAAGGAGCTAGTGAATGTGGTAACTTGCGAATGAAGCAAGGGAAAAATGAATGATCAATGAGGATCAAAGATGATTATGTGAGATGCAGAGGATGGCGGTGGAAGTGCTTGTTATGCCATGGTCCGAAGGGCCGTAATTGCTAATGAATTAGCTGGTTATGGATTTAACCGTGAGCCGGATGGCTGGATTATTGTCGTGCTACGATGGAGATAAGTATAAATGCATATATGCTGTTGAATGAATTGTGAATGTTTGCACTTCCACCATCGGAGATGAAGGTTTCCCTGGGAGGAAGCAGTGGCTAGCCACCACGTGCTCCAGGTTGAGACTCGAAGCTCTTTTGACCCTATGTCGTAAGTGTGGCCGGGCACTGTGAAAGCTCCGGATGAGCTTGCCCCCGTAAATATTCACCAGTGAGGGTGATGGATATGGATCATGATTATGATCAAGTTTATGATGAGTATAACTCGAGTTGGGGATGCGCGACAGAGGGACAGTCCAATGGTTAGCTACCAGGACTTGTCGGGTTGGCTCTATAACCGACAGATGATATCATCAGCCACTAGGGACAGGCATTCATCATATGCATACTATATGAATTGTTTGAGATTGCCTATTTGACTGCATATTACTTGCTAATTGTCTAAATGCCTTATCTGTTCCTATTTGTATATCTCGTGTTTGATTTAGCTGCGTTTGCTACATTATACTCCTGCTGGTGGTTGGGAGGTCTGAAGAAATTGGAAAGGGAAGCATTAGTTAGAATGAAGGATCTTTAGTCAGATGCCCTTTATGGTTTAGCTTGTTTATAAGCTTTGAATTTATCTGGAGGAAGTCCTAGGATTGCCTTTGGCTTTTCTCTATTATTACATGTTATATATGGGGAACTGTTACTATGCTGAGGACCTCTAGTTCTCACCCATGCGGATTTTGTGGTTTTCAGATGCAGGACGCGAGGCTTCTCGTTGAGGCATGCTGGAGACTTCCGGATTAGCGAAGATCCTTTGTTCTTGGGGACTCTGTTTTGGTTTATATGTTTTGCGTAGATATTTTTATCTCCATTAAATAGTACAAACTGTGATGACTCCTTCTAGAGGGGATTTTTGGAGAATAGGTTCTCTGTTTTTATGTCCCTTTGGGTTTCCTTTGGTGTTTCCTTATTTTATTATATGTATATATATTGCTATGCTCGGACTGGTTATCTTCGCAACTGGATTTTGAGTTTTGATATTCCCGTTTTTGACACTCTTTCGTATATATATAATTCTCGCGATGGTTTATTTTTGTTCGCTACGTTATCGATCGGAGTGTTGCGCTTTTCGAGTCACGATTTTTGTTTACCCCTTTTTCCTTCAAAGGCTCCTAGTTATAAACATCATTCATACTACTATACGTACTAAATTTTTATTTTAGAGGTCGTAATACCTTTCCATCTCTGAATTATGACTTAAGCATAAGACTCTGTATGGTAGGGTGTTACATAATAGAATAGTAATAAGGGAATCAAACTCTATAGCATCACTAAGATTTTCCTTTTCTTCTGATAAAAACATCAAAGATTATATATAAACTCAGAAAGAAAAACATGGTGAAAACCAACAGTAAAAGAGAATGAAGAAATGTTACCTGTTTACACAAAAACCAAAGAGATGATATATCCTGCCTCGTAAAATTCAATCCATAGCGCCCAATTAACTAATTCCAACAGCTTAAAATTCAAACGACCAGGAAATTATGATAATCATAAGCTCGAGACTCCTAGGAAATGACTTCAACTCACTGTTCTCCATTATCATCTTCAGCACCACGGCTTATGCTCAAAAGAACCAAAAAAAATGTCAAAAAGGGGAAAAAATCAAAATAGGAGATGGGCAACCAAGATCCAAATCAAAAGGTTCATGTTTAATGGACTTGATTCTGAAGGTAATCTTCACCCTCATAGGATAAGGGCTTGACCATTTGCCAATCACCTTCACCTCACTCTCACCCATGGCAGCTACACTCTAACACTTGCTTGCTTTAATCCTTTATCTAATCTATTTACGTCTTCACTCTCACCTCCACCAGCTTCATCACCGCGTTGAGTTGCCCGTGCTCCTTATGATTGGCTCCGACAGTGGCGACATCGAGCAGCTGAATGTAGGGTGAATGCGCGAAGTGGCTCAGGATCGAGAACCAGTATTTCTCTAAAATAACTTCTGCAAGAGGTTGAAGATAAAGCATTAGGACGGCGAGGTTTTGTACCAATGGTCGTGAAATTGGATGTAGAAAGGGTAAGAAGTGAAGGGGAAGAGAGAACGGGGGAGAGTGGGCAACAAGTAACTCACCCACTCCCTTTGACTTCAACAACTTGTCTGGCAATGCTAGGAGAAAGAAGGGGTAACCCTAGGGTTTAAGGTTCAAAAAAATCATCATCTCTGGCACTAAATCTCTAAAAATCAACGGCGCACATGTAGGAGGAAATCCGAAGAACTGTCACCTTGTCAACTGAATCAGCATTGAACGAGTGTGTCACCCAAAGAAAATTTGATAACTGGAAAGGAATTCCACCTCGGATCTGAATCGGCGTGAGATGCGGGGAGGACTCCACATCGGAGATGAAACCATGGGTATTCTATTGTTTATAGATAGATAGATAGATTCGAAGAAATCATCATCTCTGGCACCAAATCTCTAAAAATCAGCTGCATGTGGGAGGAAATCTGGAGAACTGTCACTGTATCGGCCGAATCAGCATTGAACAAATGTGTCGCCCAAAGAAAATTTGATAACTTGAAAGGAATTCCACCTCGGATCTGAACCGGAGTGAGACGTGGGGAGGACTCCACATCAGAGATGAAACCACGGGTATTCTATTATTTAGAGATAAGTAACAACAAAGTCTGGCAACAAAACTTATGAACCACAGCAACAAAATATTTATATTACCATCCATATGTTTTATAACTGACAAAAGAGGAAAAATAAATTATTATATTCAAAACTTATAACTAATTGACATGAATAGCTAGAATAGGACAACAATAAACAAATAATAATAAGAACTGTTGCGTTTCATTAATATATTAATATATATATATAATTACATATGGCTATCTTTCATATGATAAGTTGAATTCTAAAGTCTGACTATATATCATAGTATGTAATCTATAGGCTACAGCATTGAAACTATGTTCAATCCCTAGCAAAGCCACTATTACACAAGAAGGAGTTGACAATAAAGATTTTTGACTCATGATTTGAGCCAATATACAAAGCAAACTCCTATATCTGACAATCCTATTTGTTAGACACAATCCAAAAAAGTAAAATCAAAATAGTATCCAACCAGCATGATTACATTAAGTTCTACTTGGAATCATAAGTCTTTCTAAACACTTATATGTATACAATATAACATACCTATACCTACACACAGCAACTCAACTGCACAACTTAAATCAAACTTCATCAACTTTGGCAATCTTGGACCCACGCCCATCTGCATCTTTAGCTACCTCATCAAATTTATCAATCAAATTCCTTTTGCCCTTAGAAAGAACAACATGATCTTGATGAATAACCTTGTCTCCATATTGGGAACATCCATCAAGAAGTTGGGAAAACACCTCCTATGATATAGAAATTAATAAAAGGTATACAAATCACTCAAGTAATGTAAATCCATTTAGAACCAGCAGACATAGGAAGGGAAAAAAATATTACATAATAGTACCTAAGTTTCTTTCACTGGTGAGTTAAGCAAGATATTAAGTTTAAAAGAAAGATCATCACTAACAGTATCATTCTCTGGTGTTTCCTCATGCTTTCCATTTTCATCATTAATTACAGCAGCAACCTCATTCCCTCCAAAAAAATCTATAAGAATTGGGGATTTACATAAAATCCTAGAAGATTGCCCAGCAACTTTGTTACTTTTGATAGAAGTGCTTGATGACTCCTTTTTAACATTATTATCCCCTTTCCAACATACCACAGATTTTTGTAATGCAGGCTCCTATTCATATAGAACCAGAGTTAAAAAATAAAAAGAACATAAAAAGAGCACACCACAACATAAACCAAAGAAAACACACATTTCCACAATCTTAAAATACTTATATGTATATATAATCGTTTTTGGAGTAGACTCATCATCAGCATCATAATCAGGGAGTTCAAACATGGTAATAATGGTGGGATCATCACAGACTCTCCTAACACAAAAAGTGCCAAAAAATTTATCAAACTCGACACCTTTGGTATCAACCTTCAGTAGCAATTTTTTTCCAATGAGCCCTTGGAAGATGGGAGGATAAGTATCCCCACATATAATATATTTTCAAGGTAAGAGAAAAAATACACAATTTGAATAACACATCTCAACCAAAATAAAGAATATCGCTATAGAAAATTGAACAACCACATAAATTGAAGAACACACAAACCAAAACTAAAAACATACACTTGCATCTTTTTGAATCTCAGTAAACAAGTCAGCACATGATTTCTTAACCAAATAAGATGCTTTATGATCAAACAGAATAAAAACACCCTCGCCATTATGATCTTCAAATGTTATTTTGATTTTAAATCTGGATAATGAAATAAAAAACACAATGATTCAAAATAAATAATAAGATGAAACATTATTATTATAAATCACCCACAACACAATTTGAAATCTCATTTTGAAAGAAATATATTACCTCGGAGTGATACTAGTTATATGCTTCACACAGAAATCACAGTAGTATGCACCATTTTGAGGATAGATACCCTTTCTACATACACAAGCAGAATACCACCAACTTTCATCTTCAACAATACCTCTTATTATACCAAAAATGACAAAAAAATCCTCCTAGGCAATGCACATTTTAAAAATAATTAACAATATACAACATAAAACAGAGTTAAAAATTGTTCTTTTCTGTTAATTTGTTTTTAACATAAACATAACTAACTTAATAAATGTCAACCTCATTATTATCTTGGAGCTCTTCAATAGTGCATCTTCTAGTTAAGCGCATGAAATCATCTTCCAAGGATACCACTTTACCCTCATTGGCAATAAATAGTGGTTGGGTACCATTGACACCTTACTCAATCATACTAACATAAAAATTATACAAATACATGTAGATATTACTTTAGATTGGTTGGAATTAAAGAAGAAAAACACAAAATAGTGACATAAACCATGCTAACCTCCGCCGCCTGAAATCAACAACTTCAGGAAGATCATGATTAAATAACATTTGACTGGCATACATCACAGACCTACTTGACCTATACAACAATACCAAAAGAGTCTAACAAAGTTCATGGGAAATAACACTTGGTTTAGCAATAATAAAATGTATAGAAATTAAACAAATTACCCCTAAAAAATTTGACTTTAGCAAGTTGAATGACAACAACAGGCTGCTCCACATAGCCAGATGCTAAGAAATGATTTACTTGATTAACATACTCCCCAAATAATGCACAATGTATTGTAAGACTGAAACTCAAAATATGAAGAACAACGAAACAAAAAATAATAAAAAAAATATAATTAACAGACAATAGAAACCACCATAAATGAAGAAATCAACACTCTTTTGAAGTTAATTCAAGCACAATCATTTTCACAATCTTTTCTTCTTTTGTATATTCTTGTTTAAATTCATGATGAGTTGCTCTATAGCTACCATGATTTGAGACAACAGTGAAGTATGCCATTCTATAAACTTGACCTTCAAGTATATGATCCTTAAACCTATTAAGAAGTTGTTTCTTAACTGTAGCTTGAATTTTTTCAAACTGGAAATCCAACAAAAAAAACAAAATTAGAATAGTGAAACATATAACTTTAAGTTGAACACTTCCAAGTAACACCAAATCTAACACAGTAGCTAATAGGGGCTCACATGCTCATCAAGGAAAATCATCTCTATTTGAGTTAGGAACCTCATGGTTACCAAAAGAAGGTACAAACCAAACCCTTAGAACCCTGACTTTTAGCCTCCAAGCCTTTCTAGGAGGATGTATCTTAGAAATCATATCAAATGGAGGAGGCATTGTAGAAAAAAATTGGAGAATGGACTTTATGCAATAGCTTAAGTTATAAACAGAAGGGATGTGGAATAAACACAGCTTAAAAGAAAATAGAAGGCAGTAGAATGCTTGCATTGAGTGTGGTTCTCTAACATCCTTTTATAGAAAAACTCATGGCATAATAGTCACTTTCTTTTAATTCAAATTAAACATGAAAATGGAGGAAAAAGAAACTTACTCCATATTTATTTCCATTCCATAGCCTACACAAAACTCATCACATTAGGAAACTCTGACCCCAAAAAAACGAAACAAACCATTAAAAGTTTGAAGAATTAATGGAATAGAGACCAAAATGAAGAGAGCACACAATACAATATACAATGCACCTATATATCGTTAGATCATAGGAATGACAGTCATCAACTACCCCAAATACTCATCCTACTCATAGCAATGACAGTTGGTCAATGTATTAGGTCAAAATATCTTCAAAACAGCAACTGAACATGGATAAAATTCTAGGTACATAGAATGTCACAAAGAACAAGAAAGATATTATGATCAGAAATTTTGAATAAGAAAAATACTTTAAAAATCAAATTCATTTTACTTGAACAACCATTGATTTCATCACAATATAAAGGAACCACCAAAAAGTAGAAGTTGAGTCTATAAACTCACATTGCTCGAGGAACTCTGTCAATCACATCACCACTCATGAAATAGATTAGGTACAAACCCCATACCTTGATAATGATTCACACAACCAAACCCATGATCCATGAATATAAACAAATATAAGTAGAACTTTCATCTTTGGAGCCATTACAAGATCCATAAAAGTTATAAAATGCACAACTCAGATGCAACCAACAATTCACTTTACTTAAACTTAAACGATTTTTTAACATACACAAATACCAATTGGGTTTATCAGTTTTTAATATTGGATTGAATTGGTGTACGTTGGATATAATTAATCTGGTGCTTTATAAAATTTGTAATCAAGCATATTTGGAAGAACATGCTTGTGTCTGCTAGGGGTGTGCACAGCCCAAAGACCCGGTCCGAGCCCGAAGGATTTTGGACCATGAAGACCCGGGCCTGAAGTGACCCAGAGTTGACCCAAGAAGAAGAAATGAAATTTGGGAAAGAAGTGAAACCGGGGCTGGGCCATAGCTTGGGTCACCCAGACCCGGCCCGACGGCCTGGTCATCATACACAATTACACAATTAGGGGGCTAGGGCAAGTGGGCAACAACGCATTTAGTAATTCACTGCCTCCCTCAACCATTCAGCCTCACTCCCCTACTCCCCACTCCCCACTCCCCACAGCCCACGCTGACCCGGTGACCCCTGATTTCGTCTTCTCTCCCTACGGCCCACTCTCAGCCTCCCAGCATGCAGCCATGCACGACACACTCCCAACAAGCACGCACCACGCAGTCGCCCCCTCCTCCATCCTCGTCTTCTCAGCCCTCCATGTCTCACCCCACTACCCCAGTCATCGGCAAAGCTCCTCGTTCGACTGACGACGGTGATGACCTACGGTGCTGCCCTGCTTCTCGGTGACGTGACAGTTCTGTGCTTGGCCTGGTCGTCTTTTTCTCTATTACTACCCCGTCACTGCTCTACTCTACTAGTCCTGCTCCACTCTCTTCTCAGGTCTTCTTCTCAGGTAAATAATTAATTTTATTATTTAATTAATATTATAATTAGGAATTAGGGATTTTGATTATCAGAATTTGCGAATTTAAGGATGTGGGTGTTGATTTTGATTATCAGAATTTGTGAATTTAGAGATGTGGGTGTTAATTTTAGGGATTTTTTTCTGATTTGTTTAGCTAATTTTTTATTATTAGAACTCTGATTAGGTGTCGGTGTTGATGTGTTTACTGATTTGTTCTGTTTAGTTTATGTGTTTGGGGTTTACTGAGTTGTTCTAAATTATTACTTGTTTTTTCCTGATTTGTTTAGTTGATTTTTGGTTATTAGAACTCTGATTAGGTGTGGGTGTTGATGTGTTTACTGATTTATTCTGTTTAATTGATGTGTTTGGAGTTTACTGAGTTGTTCTAAATTATTACTTGTTTTTGTTTCAAATTTGTTTAGTTGATTTTTGGTTATTAGAACTCTGATTAGGTGTGGGTGTTGATGTGTTTACTGATTTGTTCTGTTTAGTTGATATGTTTGGGATTTACTGAGTTGTTCTAAATTATTACTTGTTTTTTTGTCTGATTTGTTTAGTTGATTATTATTCTGCCACGTTGATGTGTTTACTGATTTAGTTCTAAATTATTACTTGTTTTTTCTGATTTGTTTAGTTGATTATTGTTCTGTTCAGTTTACTATTTAGTTGATTATTGTTTTGTTCTTCATGTTTTATTATAAGGTTTATGTCTTTTCGATTTGCTGATTATTGTTGAATATGTTCTTGATTTTGTTTGTTTAGATAAGGAAAAATGGAAGGAGGAGATAATTGCATTCCTCCACAAATTACCGAGGAGAATAAAACAATGGAAATTGAAGCTGAAAATTCTGCTGCTCCTGCTATTAATGCTGCCACAACTCATGCTAAACCACAAGTTAATGAAGAAGATAATGATACAAACATTGAGAATCCAGAAGCTGCTCGTAGGGGAAAGAAATCGTATGTTTGGCAGCATTTTACTGAACTTTCGTTGACTAAGACAAAGGGACAACACCAGGCCAAATGTAATCATTGCCAGAAAAAATACGGTTGTCATTCTACTAAACATGGCACAATTTCTCTAAATAAGCACTTAAAGAGTGCTCATAAGTGGATATTTACTAAAGTGGGGAAGAAGGGGACACTTCATGGCTATATGCCCAAAATTGAGGAAGAAGAGGATCTATGCAAAGCCTTTGGGGGTTATAACTTGGAAGATTGTAAGAAGTCTGTAGCTGAATTTGTTGTACTTGATGAAATACCGTTTAAAATTGTTGAGGGAATTAGGTTTTGCAAGATGTTAAATCGATTTGAGCCAAAATTTACGGCACCATCTAGGTTTACAGTCTCAAGAGATTGCTTTCAACTTTATTTATATGAGAAGAAAAAGCTAAAAGAATGGTTGGCAAAGTCATGTGCTCAGATTTGTTTGACAACAGATTGCTGGATATCAAATAAAAATTATAATTATATGAGTTTGATTGCACATTTCGTTGATGAAAAATGGAAGTTACAAAATAGAATTATAAATTTCTGTCAAATTGAGAACCACAACGGTGATACGATAGGAAGAGAAATCAAGAAATGCTTGAGAGAGTGGGGAATTGAAAAAGTTTTCACAATCATAGTAGATAATGCAAGTTCGAATGATGGAGCTATTACTTATCTTCAAAGGAAATTAGGTGCAAGAGGTGGGTTGGTGTGTGGAGGAAAGTATATGCATGTGAGATGATGTGCTCATGTTCTTAATTTAATAGTGAATAAAAGAATTAAAGATCAACAAACTTCAATTGAAAGTATTAGAAATGCTGTCAGGTATGTTAGGTCCTCTCCTCAAAGGACTAAAATGTTTAAAAATTACATTGAGGCTGAGTTAATTGAATCTAAAAGTCTTGTGTGGTTGGATGTTCCAACTAGGTGGAATTCTACCTATCTAATGTTGGAACATGCCGAGAAATTTGAAAAAGTTTTTGATAGGCTTTATGATCAAGAACCTGATTTTTCTTAGATGGTTTGGAGAAGATAGTGAGAAAAAAAGAAAGTTGGTCCACCTACACCACTTGATTAGCAACATGCTAGATTATTTATTGAGTTTTTGAGAATCTTCTATGAGATAACTTTGAGTTTCTCATCTTCCTTGCATGTTACATCGAACAAATGTTTTCATGAAATTGCATCTGTTGCTTCTCAGTTAACATCTTAGAGCCAAAATTATTCTGAATTGTTAGGAAGTATGGCATGTTCTATGAAACATAAATATGATAAATATTGGGGACCAGTTGACAAATTTAATCTATTGTTACTTGTTGCTGTTGTATTAGATCCTCAGTACAAACTAGATTATCTTTATTGGTGTTTGGATGATGTTTATGACAAAGAAGTATCTACTAGCATGATTGGTTTTGTTAAACTCACATTAGATACATTGCATAAGTTTTATGAAAAAGAGGTTGCCGATGATAAAAGAAGGGATGATGGTGGAGATTCATCTAGAGATGTTTTCGATGACAATATTAAAGTCTCAGCTGGTACCAAGGGCGTTTCTGAAAATATAGTGAATATGTGGAAAAAACAAAAAAGAGAGAAGGCTAATACAGATAGCAAGTCAGATGTGGAGAGATATTTGGCTAAGGATATTGTGGAAGATGAAAATTTTGATATATTGACTTAATGGAAAGTGAATGCTTCAAAATACATGATTCTTTCTCTCATAACCCGTGACATCTTAGGTATTCCGATTTCAATTGTTGCTTCTGAATCATGCTTTAGCACCGGTGGACGTGTGCTTGATGTCTTCTGTAGCTCTTTGTCACCATTAATGGCTGAAATTTTGATATGCACTCAAAGTTGGTTATGCCCTTCTAAACAAGGAGATGGAGATCAAGAATTTGATCAATTTGATGGCAGTCACAAGATTGTTGAAAGTACATTTATGATATCTTTATTATTTGTGATTTATTTATTTCAAGTAATAATCTTTTATATAAAAATGAGTAATTTTATATGTTTTGTAGGTTTCACTAATGCATCCACATCACAAGGAACAAGTTGACAACATTAATGGCTATTGATGGATAATGGCTATTCTTATGTGGAATTTAAGTATTGTAAACCTTAATATTTTGTGTTATTAGTCATTATAAGACTATAAGTTAATGTTTTATGTTTAGAATGCATAAGACTTTAGACTAATGCATAATATTGTGTTATTTGCATTGACTTAAATATTTGGTGTTATTAGACAATATTAGTATTGATTGTGGTTATGTTTTAATTTTGGAGAAGGGTTGGTTCTTATTATATTTTTCTAAGTGAATTTTACCATGTCAAATAATGGTTGGAGTCTTGAAAATTTGGATATTTTTACATGCTAGCTTACAAAAAGGTATCAAGGTAATGTAATGTTAACGGCCCAGTTTTAATTGTGGCCTGAAAGTGTGTAGGTTTCATCGGGTCTAGGATCGGGTTCAGGTCTAACAAATAGGCCTTGTATATATTTTGGGACGGGTCTAGGTCACATCAAACTCGGTTTCACCCGACCCATGAACATCCCTAGTGTCTGCAGAAAATATTATTGAAGGAAGATAACCTGTTGCATGGAGTTTTCTTTGAAGGAGGGAGTTTGCTAATTTAACACATATTACCGCCACACCATTTTGCTGGAACAAGGCCTATTCCTTTGTCACTAAAGCTCTTAGATTCAGGCCAAACACCTGTATGTATATGCAAGAGGTGAAATTTAAAATAGCATTTATTTAAACAATAATTATTTTTACCTATATATATATATCATGTTCATGTTCAAATTACATAATTTGTTTACAGCTATTTCTGAATTTGATAGAAGATTCTTGGGTCAGAAAGAGTTGTTGTTAACTATAAAAATCAAATTCACTTTACTTGAACAACCAATGATTTCATTACAATATAAAGGAACCACCAAAAAGCAAAAGCTGAGTCTATAAACTCACAATGCTCGAGGGACTCTACCAATCACATCACCACTCATGAAGTAAATTAGGTACAAATTCCATACTTGATAATGATTCACATAACCGAACCCATGATCCATAAATATAAAAAAATATAAGTAGAACTTTCATTTTTGGAACCATTACAATATCCATACAAATTATAAAATGCACAACCCACATGCAACCAACAATTCAACAGCTATCAAAAGGAGACACCATAATCAAATTAATATCAAATTCCAAGTAATGAAGTGAAGAAGATGAACCTAGAAACCCACTAAAACAAATAGATAAATTACCGATTCACAACCCTAGACAATCAAATCTGAAATAATCGTGTAACACATACCAAATTTGATCACAAGGAAACATAGTGAAAGAAAAGAAGAAGCATCAAGAGAAAAACAGTGTTGGAACTAAAAGTTGCAGAAGAATGTACCTGATTGATTGATTAGAGAGGGAAAATTTGAACCTCTAGGACGAAATCCCTAAATTGTGACCATCGGCGTGGAATCAACGTCCAACAAACACACCCTATAGACAAGAATTGGTTTCATGGAGAAAATAACAATAAGAGAGAAAAGAACAATAAGAGAGAAAAGCCTCGGATCTAGGGTTCGAAGTCATCATGACCCGTGGAACCAAATCCCTGAAATCGGCATCGTGCGGGAGGAAATCCGGAGAAGTGACACATGAGCGGTCGAATGAGAAGCAAGCACGTGCACCGTTCGAAAGGAGATTTCACAAAGGAAGGGAAGTTCCACCTCGGATGCAAACCAGTGTGAGTTGCGGGGAGCTCTCCAGTTCGGAGATGAAACCACGCGAATTCTATTGTTTATAGATAGATAGTAGATAATTCTTTTACCATTCGAACTGTAAATTGTAAATTCATAACAAGGATAAAGTACTAAATTGGTCCCGTCGTTTGGGCATAATCCTGTTTTGGTCCTTAAGGTTTAAAGTGTCATATTTGAATCCAAAAAAGTTTCATTTAGTTTCAATGTAGTCCCACCATGAGGTCAAAGTTAAATAATTAACGAAATGTCCTACATGACAGCAGTACAAGAACAATGTCAATAATCTGGAGAATAAGTACAAGATTCAGAGGCACAAAATCAACCGTGGATGCATCAATACATTTATATATCATTTTTCTTATAATTTAAATGAAATATTTTCTATAGAACCAAGAAAATGATAAATAAATGTATTGATGTATCCATGGTTGATTTTGTGGCTCTGGAACTTGTACTTATTCTCCAGATTATCAACCTTGTTCTTGTACTACTGTCATGTAGAATATTTCGTTAATTATTTAACTTTGACCTCATGGTGAGATTACATTAAAGCTAAATGAAACCTTTTTGGATTTAAATAAGACACTTTAAACCTTAAAAACCAAAATAGCATTACGCCTAAACGTAGGAAGCAATTTAATACTTCAATTAAACTCTTGGTCAATATATATAATGGGAGAGTGATTTCGCTCCTCTTTAATCCATAATATCATATTTTTTTTAATTGAATGTTATTTCAAATGACTCTTAATTAAAAATTTTATAAAAAAAACAAAATAATAAAATTAAAAGATATTTTTAAAAATTGCATAAAAAGAATGACATCATCAATTCCGAGAGTGGCAAAATCATTCTCCATTATAATGTCATCGAAGCAAACTCAAACAATTTCATAATTCTGACCCAAATAAAGGTGGTGATTTTATTTAAATCCGACTATCTATACAATTATGCGATGACAACTTGACAATGGATTAAAAAAAGAGAACAACTAGAGAACCAAAAGCATATCAGTCAAAAATTAGCCAAAATATGTTTGAGTTTCATGAAAAATCGGGTTTTGGTTTGTGCTCCGTGATTTCAGGAGCGGTTTCCAAACATATTATTCAAAAAGTGATTTTAATTAAACGATTTTGTTTATTTTTTGGCTGGTCACATTTTGGTTCATATACTTTTTCTTAAAATAAACAATATTATTAAGAGATAATAAGAGGATTGCTTCTAGTGGGCCGTTGAATTGAGATTATCACCAAACTACCACCTAACAGAAATTATTTGGGTCTGGGCCTTGCAAGGGCAAAATTGTCATTGTGCAATAACCACCACACCGTGAACAACTAAAACCAGTGGCATCGTGCCGTGGGTACGAAGGGAAATTCCATTTTCGTAAAAACAGCTTCTCCTACCTAAATTCCTTAGTCCCGGCCTTTCTATAATTCTATTCTGTCCTCCTCAGCCTCCTACCACCACCAGGTACCAGTATCCCTAGAATTTTGTCTTCTCCGTTTTTTATTTTTATTTTCATTATTCTTAAGCTCCACTAATTTTTATCAACAAAAAATAACTTTATTATATCTTATCTTCCAAGTTCCTTGTACTGTTGTAGCTTGCAAGCTATTGCTGTTCATGTTCTACGACTTGTTTACTTTACCAATGAAATACATCTTTTCATGCTTTTTCCACCCTAACGGATTCATTCGTTCTATACCGTATCAGTTTATCTGCGATCCTTTTCTGTTGTAGATTTCAGCTTAGTTCTACAAATATGGTTTCATCTTGTTTGATTGTGGTGTCCGCTTATCGTGTTCGCTTTGCACTATTTTTCTTGTTAACTATAAATCTTTTCGTTTCTAAGATGGAGCTGTTTTTCCTTGTCCCTGTATTTGGAGCAATTTGTTTCTTATTCTGAGTTCCATTAGGAAATTGATGAATGAGGTTGAGGCCTGGGCACGCATTGTAACTTTTAGGATGTGGAAATTGGTACTTTGATTTCTAAGGGGAAAACAAATATTATGCAATATATACTTTATTAACCATGCATCAGGCTGAGGGAATTGTCTCAACGGTAACACTTTATTTGAGCTTCAGAGAAGAGGTACCTTTAAAGCTCCAAGGGCGAGAGAGGGGTGCGTGATGGAAGATAAAACAAATAAAACAAGTTGGTAATTGTATGTTGTTTCTATAATAGTCGTTGCATAGTACCAATCAATCCCATAACCTGCAGTCTTTAGGACTAGCCAATTTTACTTGAGTACTTTGTCCCAAGTGACTGTAGTGGCCAAGTTCTTTATGCTCCACATTAGATTGCCGTTAACTCAATGGAACAAGCTTTTGTCTTCAGTTCTGGGAGTTGGGATTGCTCCATGCTGGTTCTGGATGCTCCAAGAATCTGCTGGTCTTGTTGGGTGGAGCAGCTGGATGCTTGACCATCACTTCATTTTTTTAGAATAAAAAAAGAGTAACTTTTATGTAGTCGTCATATATCTTGGTGAACCAACTATTGCGCTTCTTGCTTCTTTCAAATGCTGGTGCAGCTATTTCATACTTACATGGTTTACTTAAGGGATTTGGGCTTTAAATTTAGGGGGAGGAAAAAAAGTTTGGCCATGACTTGGGTTAGGGGAACTGATACGGTGATACCGATGATCATGTCACTATACGATTCAACTCTTATATGCCATCTTGAACTGACTTGTTAATGTTTCAGAGTATTTCTCTGTTTGCATATATTGTTAATTGTTACCGTCTTGCTCTGATATAATACCAACTTTCTTTCTTGAAGAAGGTCAATTCCATGGATGATGGTGCTGGCAAAATAAACTTCATTCCTGATTACTTCCAAGTTCCAGCATCAGTTGCAAAATCCCCTGAGAACAGAACACCATCGATTACTGAACCTGGAACCAATAAACATTTGAGGTATTGTTTCCTGGTGGAAAGGAAAAGAGGATAATCCAAAAGTCAGAGTTTGAGTCTATTTAATATCAGTCACTCAACCTAGATTAGTTTAGGTCCCGGCAGCATCTGTGGGGTCAGAGAACAATGAGGGCTGCTTCTATGTTGAGATTGTTTAGTCTGCGTGGGCTGCCATGGCTTGGTAATGGGGGTCAGGAAAAGGTATGTCTTGAGTAGGTCCTGTTCAGTGCACATTTCATCATTGTAAGCTTCTGTTATGTCTTACTAAGACAATTTATAATTCTGTAGGTTGAGCTAACAGCTGCAGAAGTAGAGTCACTTCGATCAGAACTTGCCGATATGGAAGAGAGAGAAGCTCAATTGAAAGCTCAGTTAGTGACCCTTAACTTGGGACTATTATGGGCTTTTGTGTTCTACAGT
Organism: Arachis ipaensis; assembly: GCF_059453495.1. Lineage (NCBI taxonomy): Eukaryota > Viridiplantae > Streptophyta > Magnoliopsida > Fabales > Fabaceae > Arachis > Arachis ipaensis. Next base: position 17,310,857 of record NC_142440.1, on the reverse strand, counting down.
ATAGTATAAAATAGATTACATAAGAATAAAGATGCTAGCCATGCATTTGGTGTCTAGACTAGTGTTTCATGTAAATAATCAAAATCCTTTTGTTTCTCACAGGTTGGAAAATATCGATGAAATTTTGCGGTCATCTCGTCTTTCTGGATATTTGTACATTCGAAGTGTACTGACTGCCAAAAACTGCATTAGCTTACTTTGTGTGGATTTATACTTAACTATTCTATTTACTTTCAAGTTTAGTACCAATCTGCTTTCATTTTTCCCCCTCTACAGAGGTGGGCAACACTACCAGGAGAACCTCCACCTATAGATGACACAGACATAGATGATTGGCTTCCTCGGTTCATTGTTCTCCATGGTGCATGTCTGTATTTATATATGTTGTGTACAGGTAGTGAAATTAGTTGTTTTCTTCCTCTCCGTCTCCCGTTCTAATTAAAATTGCTGATGAAGTGGGAAAAATTTGCAGATCTAAGTCCATTGGACTCCACGCTTCTGTCTGATATTGTTGAAGTAGGCGCTTTACCCAGTTTCAAGTGTGAAGATGATGAAATGCGATATGCCTTTTATATTTTAACTCGTCATGGATTACGTTATGAGTGTTCAAGCAATTCTAAGATAAAGGTGCGTCCAAGTGTAGATTATTTGTTTCTTAGAAGTAGTTATTTTAATCACGAATCCCTTGTTATGGCATTCTACATTAAATTCTCGTCATATTAAATGGCTTAGTTTCTCTCCGCCATTACCCTTTCAGGTAAACGCATGGTTATCAGCTTTACAAGCTGAGTGCAAATTGGATTGTGGCGCAACAGCTCCCAATGGTTCAGTTTAGATGTGACATGTTTTACTCCTTTCTTTGTGGATTCTACTTGTGTAAATATCACACTAACGTCAGAGTTTTTATTTTAATTATTTGATTATTTCATTTTATTGTACATAACATAGCTCAGCAGTTATTAGATATTCATGGAAGTTCTCTCTATCACTTAACCAGTTACGTTTAAACTTTCAATCCTTGCAATTTTGGTGATCTTCCAAGGGATCTAGATTCTTATGCCTTAACATATAGGCATACTGGTTGGTTTTGATGATGGATCGCTTAAATGGAATTGTGTGAGAGAGAGATATATGGTGGTGGCATATAAATATATATATATATATATATATATATATATATATATATATATATATATATGTGAACATTATGGGAGTGCCACTCTTTACCAAGAAGCATCTTTGCTCTGTATTAATAAGTTGAGATATGACGGGAAAAAAAGACCGCAAGCCACTTGGGATATCGTATTTTTTAGGTCGTAGGAACAAAGAACTGAGTGATGAGTTAAAATAAAAAATGTGGAGAACATCTTTTGTTTTCATCCCCATAACCATAAGTGCGTCTTATCCACCATAAGAGGAAATGCATGCCACTTGGCGATACTACTACTTTCTGTTTACAAAAGGAAAAAAGGTTCATAGTCACTTTGCAAGGGCATAAAGAACAAGTTCACCTCACTCTCTCTCCCTACCTCAATCTCTTCTTGCCTTCCTCTAACTAAACTAAACTAAAATTAATGGTGAGGTCATTTGCAAAAAGTGAGCTTCCGAATTAACAAAAGTGAGTTTTTCTCTTCAACCACAAGTGTTATTACTTATTCTAGCGCTGGATACGTACATCAACAAATTGTTTTGAGTAAAAATGTATTTTCTAGTACGTATTGTGTAAAATTGACTACGTTTTTTTTTTAAATTAGTTCAAATTATATTATTTTGAGTGAATCCTATTCACCTTTTATTTTTTATTTTAAAATCATTTAGATGTGGAATTTAAGATATTAAATTAATTATTTAAATTATTTCAATATTACATTTTACATAAAATATATTTTATAAATTTTATTATTCCTTTTTAAAAAATTATAAAATTTACATATATAAACGTATTTTTTCTCTAAAATTTTCGTATTTATATCTTTTCGTAATGAAACATGCAAATTTGTTAGCACGTGCCCGCACCATTTTTCTAGCTAGGCACTGACCAGTATTGGCATACCGTTCCTTTTTCCCTACAAAACCCGACCCAATATTGGCATCACAATTTCACATCCCATCAGTGTCTGCTGTCGCATCTGTAGTTTAACCTGCCGCTGCCGTTGCTGTCATCTTTCTTCTTTGTGTGAAGCCAAAGCCGAAAAGATGACTTCTCAACTATTCAGATCCGCTTCCAGAGCCACCAGGTCCCTTCTCTCTGCTTCCAAGGCCTCTCGTTTCCACTCTGGTACTCCTCACTACCTCTCTCTCATCATGTTTTTGCATCTTCCTTATTATTAATATTCAATTCAGAATCTGAGAGTTTTATGTTCGTTGTGATATTACTCTAGGCGCCGCTGCTGTAGTTTCGTTGAGGAGTAAAGCGCCGTGTTTGGTTTCAAGTTATGGAAAAAGCGGTTCTGGCAGTGCACCCGCTTCCTGGATTTCAGGAGCTCTTGCTCTCCCCGCCGCAGGTAAGTTAGGTTCTTTATAATACAAATTTGACCACACAAATTTTGTTAATCTTGTTTCAATTTTTTTTTTCTTTTGCTGTGTTTACAGCTTACATGCTCCAAGATCAGGAGGTTCATGCTGCTGAGGTATGCTTTGCATCTCTCTAACTGTATGATTGTTTCTTATTTTGTTCATCTTTGATTTGTTTATTTTGTTTATGCAGTTTGAACGCACTTTCATTGCCATTAAGCCTGATGGAGTGCAGAGAGGCCTGGTAAAGTGAAACTACATTGCTGGATAATATAAAAAAAACTACGCATTGCTTAAATAACAAAAATGCTATTCGTATTCTCAATATATTTTGGCATTGCTTAAATACCAAAATTAGCAAGTAAAATCAACCACCAATATATTTATGTATAACTATATATGTGATTTAATTTATTTTCAATGTGTATTTGTATTTCAACATAATTTTATACCAGTGACTAATTTTGGTAGCTGATTTTGATGTAGATGTAGCATAGTTGCTTAAATAATTAAGTTGAAGATCTAAGATTCTGTTCTGCTCTTGCAGATTTCGGAGATTATATCTCGTTTCGAGCGCAAAGGCTACAAGCTTGTGGGGATCAAAGTGTTGGTTCCTTCAAAGGAATTTGCCAAGAAGCATTACCATGATCTCAGTGAAAGACCTTTCTTCAATGAGCTCTGTGATTTCCTAAGCTCTGGCCCTGTTATTGCAATGGTTACAGCTTACACCTTACAACTTATAACTGACTCTTCCTCTTTCTTACCTTTGGAATCAAACACAAAACACAAAACAATATCTTATTGTTTCTAGACTAGTCTCATTTTTCCTTGAATTCATGAAACAGGTTTGGGAAGGAGAAGGAGTAATAACTTACGGCCGAAAACTAATTGGAGCCACTGATCCGCAGAAATCTGCACCTGGAACTATTAGAGGTGATCTGGCTGTTAATGTTGGAAGGTATTGTTTTTTACAAACACATTCTGATTTATTACAATTACACTAATATATACGAACTAATATACATTAATCCATCTTTTTATTAATTAAATGTGAGATTAGTTAAACTAGTAATTACATTGAAAAAAGATTTTTATGGATACACATAGAACCTATTATATTATATTTTATATAGTAGACGTGCATTGTTCAATATTTGTTCATTACAATTTGATTGTTACATGTGCATGCAGAAATATCATCCATGGAAGTGATGGTCCAGAAACTGCTAAGGATGAGATTAAGTTGTGGTTTAAGCCAGAGGAGTTGGTTAGTTTTACCAGCAATGCCGAGAAGTGGATTTATGGTTCCAACTGAAATTTTCTTTTGTTTTCTTTTTAATCCCTCATTGTTGGTACTCCAAGAACTCTGGCATAAAGGATGAGTACTGAGTAGGACAGTATAATTTTTAGATAGAATAAATTATTTGTCAGAGATTAAAGCAAATGACAACAACGACTTTCCATAGAAGCCATGGATATGCGGAATTGAGAATAATAGAGTTGGTACTTAGCAGTGATGTATTTAATTTTAATTTTTATGTTATTTCACAGGGGAAGAATGCCTCGAAATTTTTATGCTAGTGATAAGTATCTTCTGCATATTAAACTGTTAAATAATGATGAATATTACTATCACAATATGCGCTCTATTCTTGGTTAAAAATAAAAGTATAAAACAAGAGCACCTTGATAAGGTTTGATTCCAGCAAACCGTTTTCAAACACCCCTTTTAGGATTGTTTACACATATTAAATATATTATTTTATTTCAATCAAACATTATATTGTTGTAGTTTGGGCAATTTAAAAGAAAACACCAAATTAAAAGGAGTAGATGAAAATGAAAAATTGAACGAGAACAATTGAGTTGTCATCATAAATGACTCAATGAGGATGAGAGCATCCTAAAATATACTTACATAGAGATTCCTGAAAAAGAGGTAGGAAGAAATGCTAGCGGTTATGGACTTATGGTATACTATGTATATGATTTTTCTTTTTCCTCTCAGAAAAATGTAATTTGAGTCTAATTGGATTCCAATATTGAATATTTTGAAACGTCTCATCAGCTTAAATAAATTTGATTCCATTGTTAAGAGGCTGTTTGGGGGAGTTTTAAAAGTAACTTTTTTTATCTTTTTGACTTATGAAAAATAGTAGTATTAATATCCAGTGTAATTTTCAAAATCAAATTGCAGCTTTCTAAGAAGCTATTTAGACCATCTCTAATAGGGAACTCATCTCAATCCCTATTTATGACCCATCTGTCATAAAAAGTAACTCCACATCAACTTTTGCGTCATAAATAGTAAATAGGAACTCAAAGCATTTTTTTCTTCTCCATTAGAAGGAACTAACTTTAGTCCATGTTGTGATCCCACTTAATTAATTAATTAAAATACTTAAAATTAATATAATTATTTTTTTTATAATAATATTATTTAAATTTATGATTTAAAATAATTCAATATTATAAAATATTAAAATAAATACTTAAATTTGATTAGTATTTTAAATTTTACAAATAAAAATAAATAATCCAACCAAAAATTATTTTATAATATATAAAAATTAAATTTATTTTTTATGTAAATAAATTTAATTAATTATGATTCAATATAACAATATAAATAATATTTGATATTGAGTTAATATAATTATTTATATTAAATATGATTTAATATAATTAATTATTAAATAATTAATATAAATAATTAATTAAATAGATATATATCTAATATGTTTTAAATTTTTTAAATTAGAATACCACATGGCATGATTTTATTGGTTGCTGCAAATCCCTCCTTAGAGGAACTCTCAGCCTTGATTTCATCGAAGAGCTTCTCTTTCCTCTTTGTTCCAATGGCAATTGGGTCCCTGTAACTCTATTTTCCAGCATTGGAGTTGCTCTTAGAAACTTATAGAGAAGTTAAAAAAATAATTTATCTCATAATAATACTACTTTTTATTACATTTCTATAAAATAAATATTTTTAAAGTTAAAAATTCAAACACAAAATAACTTATTTATAAGTTACTTTTAATATAATTATTTATTATTTAAGTTATTTTTAAAAAAAATTAATTAAGTTGTTTATTCAAACTGGGCCTAAATATCATATTTTCGCAATTTACTCATAGTAAATTATTTTTAAGAGATTGATTTTGTTATTTCTTAATTGATTCTGTCATTTTTTTATTATATTTATTTTTAAATAAATTTTTTAAATTAAAATAACTCTAAAAAATAATATTATCAATTTTGAGAATAGAAAATATTTTTTTCTTTGTTTTAGCTGGTAAATGAGTCGACGCGAATATGCCTTGGTGCGCAAGAAGCAGGAAACAGTAAACTAAATCGGTAAATCCAGCTAAGCGGATTTGAAAGCCGCTAAAAACCGGGTAAAGGCAGCTGGGAAACAGAGGAAAACGGCCGGGTTATGGGTTTGTGGATACAATTAGAAATTGACCCGCTTAACTCACCGCCATCTACCATCACATAAATATCGGATCCTCTCCTTTTAACCCTTTTCAGTTCAGTTTTCACCCTCTTTTCTCTTCCCTCTATCGTTTTTCTGCTCTTTCTCTTATCTCTCGGGAATAATACGAACCAAAACCCTAGCTAACTGCCGTAGGATTGCAACTCCATTCCAAGGTTTGAGATTCATCTTCTCCTACGAGTAAGGCTTCTCTCTCTTTCTAATGCCTTTCCATTAGAAATTGAAATTTCAACATCGCCTTGTTCTCCTTTTGTTGATCGAGTCCTTCAATGTTCCTAATAGAATTAGAAAACTAAGATGGTTGATAGTTGTAGGATTTTATAGGCAGCGATTTGTTTTGTTATCGCTGTTAATTTAGCAATTTCAGAACTCCATTGGCTAAAGTTTATTCCATGACCTTCTGTTGATGATATGCTCGACTTTGTTGCTGCTTCTTTACTCTTTTCGTTAAGAATCGCAAAGATGCTACTAATGTTTTCCTCCGTAACTGGCTTTTTTGTTGTTACTTCGTCCTGGTTGCTTCTAAATTTTGTCTTATGTGCTTATACATATGAGTATCAAATTATCAAATTATTTATACATTATCAGATGGCTGCCAAACCTCTTACAACGGAAGCAATTGCGCTTACAGAGAAGAAGATGGACATGACATTAGGTGTGCTTTATATTTTGAAGGACCTTTCGAAGCCATTTATTATTTCATATTTTTCTCTGGTTAATGTTATCTAATATCCATAATCTTCTGATATTTATTTGTAGATGATATAATCAAAATGTCTAAGAACAAGAAGACTAGGAAGCAAAGACGAGTTCCGGTAAGAATTTCCTATGTAAAATTGTATTATTTCATTGCCTTTGCCACTTGGTGATGCCTTGTAGTATTTAACATGGTTAACATTTTTTTCCTCCTTAATTTGTATGCCGACACAGAACAAGAGCTTAAAGTCTTCGAACAATTTTATTCAAGAGAAGTCTTCAAAGCTACGGAATTATATGGATTCAAGATCTTCTCTTAGACAGGTACCTGAGTTTATGAAACATGATTATATGAAGTTTCGTACCCTTGTTGTTTATGTATTCATGTTTCTAATATTACCGTTAAATATCATAACAATTAGGGGGCTCTTGCAAAAAGAAGGTCTAATTTCCAGGGAAACCAATTTCCTGTGGCAGCTGAGATTGCACGAAAAGCTGTTAATGCACCTCTGCGCAATAGAAATTTTAATCGCAGTAGGGTAGCTAGCTGGAATAAAGCAAGGTATTATATTTGTTTAATTCTTATTTACATCTGTATTAACTTTTAGAGATATTAGAACATGAGATACCGGTTAGGCATTTGACTATGGATGCAATGCTTGTAAATAGCAAAAAACGAAAATTATTTTTTTTTCCATTATTGCAGGTAAAGCATGGCCCAACTTAATGTGCCTTCCATATATAAGTTTTTTTTTAAACTCTGCAAAAGGAGCCATGTAGACATTATGAATGAGGGCAAGCCACATGTTTATGGAATTCTGTATTGAATACCTGCTTTAGAATCTGATAAGTCTATTGTGCAAACTTCATGATTTGAATGGGTCTATGTTGAGTGTCACTGTGGATATTGATTGTTAAATAATTGGAGTTTTATTGGTTGAGCTGGTTGGTGGAGCAACTGGATTTCTAACTAGGCCTAGTCTGATTCACTGGAATTATGTTGCTAAAAATGATAACATGAAGAGTCTTTCAGAAGTTTCTCACCCTGGATGTGGGGGAGTACCCATCGCATGCACAATAGTGGGGACAATGTTGCCAATGATTAGTTGCTTGCTCATGGGAAAAACAACCGTGCGTTATTCGGTTGTTAAGGCACATGTGTAGTGATTGTGGCGCCGACTAAGCATGCATTTTTTTTTGAGAATTTGCCCATTATGAAGAGATGAGGTCATTGCTAGCATTACATTTTATGGCCACACTCGAGTTCCTGCATTGTGAGAATTGCTACACTTTTGTTTGGCGTCAGTTTTTTGGGTTGTTGATTATTGCCCATCTCTCAGTTTGCTATAACTCTTCTCTTTGATATGAAAATTGGTTCCGAACACCTGATTACCTTGAGACCATGCTGCAAAGCCTGTAAGGATGCATACACTTGCTCTGCAGTATGATATTTTTTTTTCAATTGGAGCCCTCAATAAGTTGCAACATTCTACCTTCCTAGTTATTTATTATTTTCAACAAAAGGCCAGATAATTGAAAAGATCCATGTTCAGTCCAATAATTGAAAAGATCTTTGTTCATTCTGTGTAGTAAAATAGTTTTTGCTACCGAGAATCTGGAGTCACTTTTCCATGGTTTCTCTCTATAGAAAACATTGTGTTTGATAATCAAGTTAATAATTGTGGAGTTTGTCTGACTTTGGTGAACGTTGTGGTGGTGAAGATGATCTGTAAATATCTGCTCCAAGTTATTTTATCCACCTGCACAGCTGCCATACCGTGGGTTGTTATGTGAAGAAATTGGTGTCCTTGAATCTTCTGGCAACTTTACATTGATGACTTGTGGGGAAGCCTTTAAGTCTTCAGTTGGTTTGCCTGCATGGCAGTCTTTGTGGTATCACCTTTAAGTTTCACTGAAGTTTTTGGGTACCAGTTCAAACTACAGATCACACTGCAACTGTCTGCTCTGTGTGGAAATTTCGAATTGGTTCCTGAAGTTGGCCCTTGGCTATGTAACTAATGTCTTTGTCCTTAGTTCTTTTTCCCCTTCTTTCTTTGTAGTTGGATATGTATAGAATCCGATGGTAAGAAGCTCAACATTTTAATGAAGTGAAAGGTTTTTAAGTAGTGTAAGGTCTCTGTTAGAGATCATAGTCAGTTGTGCTGAGCATTTTGGAGCTACTCGCTGTTGTTGGAGTATTTTGTATGTATTATGTGTCTTCACTTGAATTATCCCTGTCTTTTCCTTGTGTGTGTAGGTTCCAAGTTCCTGCAAATCAGACAAGGGCTGCCAGTGGAGGTTTTCCTGCAAAGGTTTGGGACTAATTTCTTTACTGGTTGGTGTTATGTTTGTTTTTATCTTTTAAAGCTGCATTCAAGATTAACATTGTCTACTGTCTGAAGCAAAGAAGGCTTCTGGTGATGCTAACTGGTTATCAGTTGAGATTTATTTACTCATGCCATGCTTTGTTCATTTTGAATGAAATTGTACATTCTTCAATCCTGTGTGGTGCCATCTATATTTCTTGGGATTGGGGATTAGGGATTTAGGTTGACAGCTACTATTGTTGAGGTAAAACGATTTGTCCAATGATAATCAGTCACTTCCCATTCTGTGATTGTTGTGGTCAGTGCCGAGCTAAACTGAAGTTTTATTTTATTTTATTTTATTTTTTTTCATGGTTTAGCATCATTTATCCTGAAAGTGGCTTCCTAAGAGATTGGTTAGAGTTGTGCTTCATCTATATGCAAGCCTTTACTGTGAATTTTACATGCAGCAACCAGTGCCTTCACCTCAACCACAGCAGGGTAATGGGGATGTAGTGCCTAAGCAAAGGCCTCAGACGCTGGATTCACTCTTTGCAAACATGAAGGAACAAAGAATGAGAGTATTATCGAGGCAGAATAATGCTGTGCAGCGCAATGGGGTGGGAAATCGGAGGCCCCCATCAGGAAGAGGTCGACGTGGCAACTAAATTTACTGGCTGAAATCGAAGCTGTCTTAGTCTGCTGCATCCTGAGTGAGTGATGCAGGTTAAAATTTCTTAGTGTGCAAATGCAAAACCTAGATGTCTTTTAGCCTTAGGTGGAACACTATTCCTTTTTCATTCGGAGGTGTTTTGAACTTCTGTTGCTGTGCTCCTGCATTGTATATTACATTTTTCTGTTGATGTGCTACTTCACTGTGTACGTCTGGTTCATAATGCGGTAAATTACCAGTTTGAATGTCATTTGAATTGCATGTCATTGGAATATCTGTAGTTCGCTGCAAGGAAGATGTAATTTTCTGGCTTTCCTCCATTATTTATCCTTTAAGCTTTATTAATCAGCTTTTTCGTTTACTGAAAGGGTAACGTGTGTTGGTTTCTCGCTTTCAGTTAAGCGCTCAACATTGGGAGGCAATGATTCCACAATGGGGATTATTCAATTCTTTTTTCTGGTTCATTTTTTTGAGTCGTTTTAGTATATCATAAGAAAAATTACGATTAGGGGACTTTTCTACCGGTGGACTTTTCTACCCATCGTTGCTTTTGTCAAGTTGTATCAAGTGTTATTCTTTAAAAGGAGCAATAACGTAGTATTATTTTTGTTTGAAGTGTTCCACTAATTATGATGTCAATGGTTAGCCGAGATAGATAGCCAAATTCTTTTTCAAAGAAGTTTGAAAGCTGAAAAGAAAAAAATGTGTCCAAAATTTTCTGGATAACATTTTTAGATTAATTTTCTGGATAACATTGTTCTCAAGGATATTGGAATATGAATATTCTAATGTTATTTTCATATTCGAATTTGTGTTCTTATCTTTATGGTTAAGTTTGATTCTCTGATTATAGGGGTTAATCAGATTAAAATTTTTACAAATAGAAGTTATATATTTTTAAAAGGAATTAATTGAATGTGAAGTGAAATCTTAGGAAATCTAAAAATCACCAAAATGACAATTTCAAAGATAAGTTCCTCCGAATATTTTTCAGGAATAATTGACATAAGATTAGAGTTACGATTAAAATGATAAGCGTGTTGAAGTAAATAGATTAAAATGATTAGTCAGTTGATTCTTCAATTGAATATTTTGAGTTTTAAGAATTAGATGCTCCTATATGACCCTCCTTGGATCAGGTTTAAATGTTGAATCATTTTATAACATGCTTGGATTAAACACAATTTATTAATTTAATTTTGGCAATCTCAGATTTAATTTGTAATGTGTTTTAAAATTAATTTTTTCAATGAGATTTAAAGCTGTGTATGTTTCCAATATAAAAATGAAATATACCACCATCCCGTTAAAATTACAAAACAAACAAGACGAATCAACATCGGAGCTGATTAGGTGCTAACCGCACTAATCAAGTCAAGTGCAAGTATATAGAACAAAAGCTTAACAACTCACAAAATACAAGATCAAGTTAGTTTAAAGTTTTATTTCAACAATCACATCTCCCCCCCCCCCCCCCCCCTTTTCCTTTTTTTTTTTAACAAAAGATAACAAACAAGAAACTAATCTAATAAAAGTCTTCTCTGCTTAATGCACAATCCAACAAAAGTCTTAAGTAACCAAAAACAAAAAAAGTTGCTAGCTTAATTTGAAATTTTCAGAATTTGTTTACCAATCCAAACCTAATTAGATTTAAATTATTTGTGTTGCGAGAGGCCTCCAGCCCGTACAGGCCTACACGTAATAACGACATAAAAAGCGAAGTGAGGCAGGTTTTCAGCCACGCCACGCCACGCCACCATCCTCCAATTTTTTCTACTCAACTCTACTCTCTTCAGAGCTGCCAGTCAACACAAAAGAATCCACAGAAACCTGGTAGGGGTCACATACCTTAACCAAATTCTATTTAATGTTTTTGCCCCTTGCACACTATTTCTCAGCTGATATCTAACATCTAACTTCTACTCAAATTGTTGTTCCGTTAGGAGAAACGCGTGAAGGGAAATGGCGCAGAAGAGATTCATCGTTGAAGTTGAGAAAGCCAAGGAGGCCGAAGGAGAGAGGCCGTCAAGAGGTCCTGTTTATCGGAGCCTCTTCGCAAAGGATGGATTTCCTCCGCCTGTTCCCGGCCTCGATAACTGCTGGGATATTTTCCGGTTACTTCACTTACTCGAACATTTTTTTGTTGGTGGTTCAGGTTCAGCATTTTATTTGTTTCACTAAACTCGTTGGAATTGGATTCGGTTTTTTGTTTTAATTTCTGTCTAACTACTTAAGCACTGCTCTATGATCTGTTTCGGATTTAGGTAGAGTTTCGATCTGAATTGTCTACTCTAAAACTAGTCAACTTTCAAACCGCATCTTCTAATTCAGATTAGAAGTTGAGCATGTGGTTTAATTTCATTTGATTTAGGACTTGAGAGAACACGATGTGTGTTAATCATTTAATCCAGCTCTTTACTACAGTTTACTGAGTTTAGTTGCATTTAGGACTCGTTTTGGTATAATATTAGACGATTCGGTTCTGAATGCAAGTACTTTCTTTCCAGAACTTCTGCCCAGAAATATCCGAAAAATCCAATGCTTGGTCACCGGGAAATCGTGGATGGGAAGGTAAACTTCCCATGCCATCTAGATCTTTTATGTTATGGAAGTTTCCTGCCATTGCTTGACAGCAGCTTTGACTTTTGGTTGACTTGAATGCACCATTTTTTACTTTTGGTATCTTTTCATAGCCCGGCAAGTACAAGTGGAAAACATATGAAGAAGTATATGATCTGGTGATAAAGATTGGGAATTCCCTCCGCAGCTGTGGCTATGGGGAAGTAAGTCGCCTATGCCATTCGCATTAGAAAATTAAGCTGTTATTTTGGTAGTGTTATTATTTTCTATTAAATGTTGTTTTATTAGTATTGTTCTCTGTTTATTTTGGATGTTTAGGCCCATTTAACCACAAAAGTGCATGGTTTCGTAAAAATGTCTACCCCAAGGACTTGAAATGTTCTTGATTGTTTCATATCCGCATACAAAAGAATGGTTCCGTACTGAATTACTTTACATATTGTCATGATACGCCATTGACATTTAGTTCTTTTTGTTTTTTTGGCAACTAAGCGTTGCCTAGTGGCTATTGTTATATATGAGTGTGGTTTTTTTCCCCTATATAATAAGTTGAGCTTCTGTGCTTGAGTCATGTATTTGCTTTACAGGGTGTAAAATGTGGTATTTATGGTGCCAATTGTGCAGAGTGGATTATAAGCATGGAGGTATGTCTAATTTTCAATTTATCTTCTCTTTGTTGAACTTTTCTATCTGATTTTGCTATACACTATGTTTGCTGTGGTTTCTTATTATATTTATGGCTTTTGTTAAGGTAACTAGTAATTTATACGAGTACAGGTTCCTGAGTATACATATGTCAACTAGATGATTTGTTAGTTAGTTAGTTCAAATAATAAATTAAATTTAATATTTTAGAATTAACCTATAACATATTTTTCATCAAGAGAATTTAGCCAATATTGTTAAAAATGTTTGTTTACTGTTTTAATATGAACCGTCTGAATTATGGTGCTTCAAAAACCATATTACATTTTTTTCATTTTTTGCTTTTGGACTACTTCCTCTTGAACCAAAATGGCTTTGACGATAGCAGCAAGGTATTGGGCGGCGATGGCCATAGGGTGCTGGGTCGATGGTGTGGATGGTCACTGTGTTACCATGATGACATAGCATGCTGGAGAAGAGTAAAAGAGGAAATATAAAGAGAGAGGTTCTGAGATTATTTTTCAGAAATAAAGAATGGGAGTAACAATTACTTGGAGCAAAATGCAACATTAAATAAATATTTTCGTATTTTATAAAATTCGAAAAATAAATTTAAAAAAATTTTAAGAAAAAAGGGTTAACAAGTAAAACACACAAATGGGTATTGTTTAGTGTTTACTCACTAGAAAATGTTGGTACCAGAATAATCCCTTATATTATCTGTGGATATTTTTCTGTGTTTTTTTTATGCTGTATCTATACTATTGTTTCCATGTTTAGTATTTTGCTTTTGTTTGCTACTTGTCTGTTCAATATCTACTTTCTCTGGTAAGGACCACTTCTATTGCTTGGTGCTCTATGCTTATGTGGTGAGCCTCCCTGGCGACCTAATAGCCTTTTATATGTTGCTGAATAGCTTCTTCCACTCAATGGTTTTGGACATGTAATAATTGCAGGCCATCAATGCTCACGGACTTTATTGTGTTCCTTTGTATGATACCTTAGGTATGTGCAGAGACAGACCTTGTTTAGCGTATTTCATGGTGACTCTTTTACTCAACTGCAAGCATAGTTTGTTTTCCAATATGTTTTCACAGGACTTGTGATAAAACTGAAAAATGTGTGACCTTGTGGGGCTCATGTAACTCTTACATTTAATAAATGAATTCACTGATCCGTTTGCAATTTTTTTGAATAATTTATCTTTGGTGAAAAAGAATTATTCAAGGGCCAAATTCACACGTGCATTGGGAACTCCCATGGTTATTTAGCAGTTTTTATATTATTTCCAAATAACATTATCAAGAAATAAGTTAGTTCACGAATTTGTGTGTTTTTGAAATCTTAACCAATTTATGAATAAAGCTACATTGTGTTTGAAAATTTTGTAATTACTAAGCATGCACCGACACCTGTCACATAAAATGTGGTAACTTATCTTTCAAAACAATGACGACATTTGAAATTTAACAGCATGCAGAAAAATTGAAACTCTGCATTAAAGGACATCCAATTGTACAGATATTGATAATCAATTACAAGTTGTTTAGGTTCTATATCAGGCTTAAGGTTCAAGGATGGATATATGTGGCATCCTAATACTTTCTCTAATTATAATGACCATTGTTTTTGACACACGGATATGACTTAGGTGCTGGCGCTGTAGAGTTTATTATATGCCATGCAGAGGTATCTGTATCATTTGTAGAAGAAAAGAAAATACCGGAGGTTAGCCAATTAAAATACCTTCTTTTTTTATATTGGTTTACTATTTTTGAAAGATTAGCTACTGTGTACAATACATTGACTCTTATCTATCTATCTTTTTCCTGAAAATGTTTCAGCTATTGAAGACATTTCCAAATACAACAAAGTATCTCAAGAGTAAGAAGTTCCTTTGATTCTAGCCATTCCTTCAGATATTTGTACAGAAAAATATATTCATGAAAAAGAAGCAATCACCTCTTTTTCTTTGTGCAGCGCTTGTGAGCTTTGGGAAGGTTACACCTGAACAAAAGCAAGAAGTTGAAAAGTTTGGGTTGGCAATATATTCGTGGGATGAATTTTTGCAAGTGGTATGTTATTCATTTCTTGTATTACCTTTTGTGCTGATATGAGAGATGATTCTTTCCTTGGCGGTATATTTAATACTCTTTCGCGTGAAAATTGATCTATCCTCTATCGCTATCCACCTGTGTTCTAGTTGAAAGATACTTTGTTAATAAATTATATAAATTCTACTATTATTTGCTGTTGAGGTTGCTGGTTTAACATGATCTTGGAACAAGAAGAGCCTTTCCTACTGTTAGAAATGATAAAACTATCTTTATGCACCTGCAGTGGGTGTATTAGTGATGTACGTAGTAAACAACTCGTGAACAGAGTTCTGTGCTCTGGGAATTAGAGAAGGGGGGAGGGGATAGGAAAAGCATTCCTTCTTTTATTAATAATACGAAGGCTGCTATGTTGCAAGTAGAAACTCAAGGACATATTGGTTACTTCAGTTCAGTCATGATGGTGTGGGAAGGAATTTTTCTTTCGCTTCTTAATTTTTCTCAATGACTTTTACAGGGTCAAAATCAAAGTTTTGATCTTCCTGTGAAGAAAAAGAGTGACATCTGTACAATAATGTACACTAGTGGAACTACTGGCGATCCCAAGGGTGTGTTGATATCTAATGAGAGTATCCTTACTCTCTTAGCTGGGGTTAAGCGACTGTTGGAGTCTGTCAAGGAGGAAGTAAGTTATTTTATTTTCCAGCACCTAGATTTTTCTAATAAATCCATGAATGCACAGAGCACTCCCACTGTGCACTTTTATTTCATTCAAGTTAAGCATATTATATATCACATTTTTTAACAGTCTAGCTTATTAGAATTTTAGGATGCATTAAGATTCTAAATCTGTTAGGTGTACTTTTGTTGACTTCTAATCTCCTTTTGTGACAGTTGAATGACAAGGATGTCTACTTGTCATATCTTCCTCTTGCACATATCTTTGATAGGGTCATTGAAGAGCTATTTATATGGCATGGTGCCTCCATTGGTTTCTGGCGTGGGGTGAGTTTATGTTGTGCTAAATCTGTCATTACCAAATGGAGATTTGAAGTGATAACTGAACTTTGGTTTTGATTTTTATCTGCAAAAGAAAGGACAAATTTTGATTTGGAAGGACTATGACCACAATTATGCCATGGCTGCAGGATGTCAAATTGTTAATTGAAGACATTGGGGAGCTAAAACCAACTATTTTCTGTGCTGTTCCACGTGTGCTTGATAGAGTGTACACAGGTATCTTATCAACATCATATGTTGCTGATGATCCAATTATAATTTTAGTAACGTTAAAGTAGTGTGCTAGGATTACCCAATGTGATTCTGTAACGATTTTCTTAAGTTCTATTTCTTTCGTATCCATATTTCTGAACAGTCTCTGCACCCTGTTCTCCATCTGATATACAGGTTTGACACAAAAGGTTTCCGCTGGGGGCTTCCTGAAACAAGCATTATTCAACTTTGCTTACTCATAGTAAGTACAATGGTATTATAATTTGTAAACAGCTACTTGAGAATGACAACGCAGTGAAATGTTTCGGACTCTCTAAAAAACTATGAAGTTCGAGTGTTCTTGATCCAAATCACACATATTTTATCCAAAGTATTGGCACTCCCTGAGTAAGCATTGCAGTATTCTAATAATCGAACTCTAAAATTGGCTGCAGTAAGTTGAACAACATGAAGAAAGGGAGAAAGCATGAAGAGGCATCTCCACTTCTTGACAAAATTGTGTTTGATAAGGTAGTAGAATGCATAAGTTTTAGTTCCGCAGCCTATGAGAATGATCAGGAACTGTAAATCATTATATTTTTTTAACTAGTCTTGCTTTTGCAACTTGATCAGGTGAAGCAAGGGTTGGGGGGTCATGTACGCCTCATTTTGTCTGGAGCAGCACCTCTATCTCCACATGTGGAGAGTTACTTAAAAGTCGTTACTTGTGCTCATGTCATACAAGGATATGGTATGCTCTTGTTATTTCAGAACCTAATTTTCACCGGGTCATTTTTCCTTTTCCTTCTGAAGTCATGTTTTCAAAACAGCCAAGCTTGCTTGAAATGTCGACAAATTTCTGCTGAAGTTTGGATCTGTTGATTAGTTAATAACTTGTTACCATAGGTTACCATCTTAGGGTGTATCTGAAATTATTTAAGATAGTTAATCATATGAATTCAACTATTCAAGTTATTTTCTAACTATTGAAATTGTTTGAGAAAGTAAAACTTGCTCTATTTTTTTGTAGCATACTTTGAATTTCTATGAACTTAAAAACCTTAGTATAATTACTGACCATTCAATTCATTATTGTTTTTCTAGAATAATTTTTAATCCAATATTTTCCTTAGATCCTAGATGAACAAGGAAACAATGAAGAATGAAAGAAAACTTGCCTCCTTGATAAATTTTAAAAACTTTTGGCAAATAAGAACTTAGTCTATTGACACGCTTATAATTGAAGCTCCATTTATGTTTTGTTTATTCTAATTTGAATTTCATCAGGTGGTTATAGCTCTTGTAATATACTTTGGACTTGATTATTGTGATTTTGTTGAAACGACAATAGGTCTGACTGAAACCTGTGCGGGAACCTTTGTCTCACTACCACATGAAATGGATATGGTTGGGACAGTGGGGCCACCCGTACCGAATGTTGATGTGTGCCTGGAATCTGTTCCTGATATGGGATATGATGCCCTTGGAAGCACACCAAGAGGAGAAATTTGTGTTAGGGGAAATACCTTGTTTTCAGGGTACTACAAACGGGATGACCTCACTAATGAGGTTCTGACCGATGGATGGTTCCATACAGGTTATTCTTTTTTATCATCCAAAATTGTAATTATGCCCTCTTAAATTGGTTGTTTGGTTATATTGTTCTCCTTTTGAATGATATATTCAACAGGGGATGTTGGAGAATGGCAACCTGATGGAAGCATGAAAATTATTGATCGGAAGAAGAATATATTTAAGCTTTCACAAGGAGAATATGTTGCTGTTGAAAATCTGGAGAATGTATATCGTCAACTCTCTTGTATTGATTCGGTATGTCCTCAGATCATTTTCATTCTTTTTGGGGTGCCCTGGCTTTAGTGGATTTATTGTCCATATCAAGCTTCAGAATGTTTAGGAGATGCAATTTTATTCTTGAAAATTTTACTACCAGCATATACACGCATACATTGGCAATAGTCCATGTTTAGACGTGGGAGTTAACAGAGCATGTTGATCTGCTATATGTAGTGTTTGCATTCTGTGGCTAGTATTCGTGTGGCTTGTAGTTGAATGATTATTTGTTTTAACATGAAAATGCATGAATGATATCAACTGGTATATTTGGTGCTCAGATAAAAAGCACAACTTATAGTAGATCATAGCCGCAATGTTCTGTTCTGTGCTCCGATACTAAGATTCTTTCTCCTGTTTCAGATATGGGTTTATGGTAATAGTTTCGAGTCCTTCCTTGTTGCTGTTGCTAACCCCAGCAAGCCAGTACTTGAACGATGGGCGGAAGAAAATGGTATAAAGATTGACTTTGATTCTCTATGTAAAGACTCGAGAGCGAAAAGTTACATACTTGGGGAGCTCACAAGGATTGCAAAGGAAAATAAGGTCTTATTTAGTTTGTCCTACATCGTTGTCCAAATTTGTTATGTTTGCATTATATCTGAGAGTCATACTTTGAATAAAGTTTTACATTAAACTAAAGTGTATGTCACCATCCATGTTGCTACTACTATTCAAATATAAAGAATATGAACCATTTATCACATATTTACTTAGCATTGTACACGCAATCACAAAGAAGATATTCTTCTCTAAATATTAGTATATGTTCCGTGATTTAATGGTTGATGGATCAATCATTCTGTACTTTAATAAATTATAAGAATTATTTAAGTGGTATGTATTTACCTAACTAAATTTCCCTGAAGCCTTTTCCTTTTTACTTTTTTGCAGTTGAAAGGTTATGAGTTTATAAAAGACGTTCATCTAGACCCAGTTCCATTTGACATGGAACGTGACCTTATTACTCCCACATATAAGATGAAGAGGCCTCAGTTGCTTAAATATTACAAGGTACAAGGTTCTTATGATTTAATTTGATTTGTTTTTCCCTTCGATTTTAGTCCATAACTTATGCTGTGTATGATGTTGAAAGTACTGACTGTATTTGTTTGGTGCTCAGAATGTCATCGATGACATGTACAAGAGTGGAGGCAAACGCAGTGCTTGAGGTATGCTTTGGTGACTGTATATATGATTACTGAAAGATTATGCTTCTGACCAATCGTACAAGAAAATAGATACCTGAAGTACTCTAGTTATGAGAACACTGTTTCGCCACGGATAGAAGCAAAACAATTATGTACCTTATGCATGTAACTTTGTTTTTCTCGTTAAATGGGCTACACTAAAGGCAGACATATGCAATTGGAATTTTGGAATGAACTTCTTTGCTACGCCAGTTCTCTTTAAGTTGAAAGCCTACTATTTTGTTATACTCTTTAATTATTTCCGTCTTCAATTTAATTTGTAAATTTTCTTAACTAATCGAGTATAGTGTGTAGGACACGACAACTGTTTGACTTTGTTTGTATAGTTCACAGCACAAAACACATCCAAATTAGACTCAGGTCCTTAAGAGTAATATCTGCACACCAATATGTAGATGTATATACCAAACATAATCTAGTCTTAGAAATCTAAGAATTAAGGTATTGGAATGAAACTAATATCAGATTTTACAAGTAATAAAGTAGTTGTCGATTGCCATACAAGATTTAGCATGCACAAACCATTTTCCTTCAGAAAGAAATAAAGAGACCGCATCAATGTATAACGCAGAATGATCCCATCCCTTCCGGAGGCTTGAAGCAAGTGGCTATAACATAAAGCAAGTGGCTGTAACATAGGCCCATTAGTCATTACACCACACAGCTGGTTCGAACAGAATTGTTGATAAATGATAAGAACAATATTAAAAAATACAAAACAAAACCGCTTTTAAGGAAACAAATGAGCCGAAAATAAGGTGGGCCGTAGATAAACTTTGGTTGGAGTTAATGCATACATACAATATTGATGATCAAATGTCAACAACAATTTTCGATATGGCAAAATTAATTAATCAAAGTTATTTCTATGGGCAAAGCCCAAACCTGTTTCCATACATCATACATGTACTCTTCTGCACCTAAAAGTTTTCTTTCTTTAGTGCTGAATATTATACCATAATCATTTCTTATCCTAGAAAACATATTATTTCTATTATTTATTTATAATATTTTACTATATAAAATCATATATTTATGTAATCTAAACAAAATATATCATTTGAAATTAATTTTATACAAATGAATTATGTAACAACTTATAATAATAATAATAATAATAATAGTACTTTTCTCGATAACAATACAATATTTTAACCTCTTATCTTACAAATTTACAAGCAGTGAATATAAGACTACAAACTAGTTGCACATTTATTCCCTTTATAATAGTAATATACATATATATCACTCAACCCATATTATTTGCCAAGTTGGTGTATTGGAAATAATTCATGAGACTTTCTTGTGTGACTAGTACCATGAAATTCTGAGAAATATAAATGCCTATGATATGATTTGAAAATCTTGGAATAATATCATTATATATGTTGTTTATTTTATTTTTAAATAATCTTAACATGCTTATCTATCTCCTGACACTAAAATAAAAGTATTCCTTACTTTTTATGCTTTTCAATTTCCATACACCAGGTGACATAAGACGAAAGTGTCAAAATCATTACTATATATAGTATCCTTATTTCCTTGCGTTATATATTTTTTGTTGCCTCACTTATTATTCAATTTTAAGTTTACCACCATCCCCATTGCTTTCTCAGTTTTTACCCCTAGCATACTATATATATAGTAATGGTTTTGACTTTTAAATGGTAGACATAATTTCAATAAACATGTCATAATGTTTGTTGAGTTTTCTTTTCTTTAAAAATGAATTTTCATAGTTTTTTCTTCTCTTAAAAGTAATCCACACTTCTTTATCCGGGAAAAACTAATATAGATGTCCTATATGCAACAAAGTTTAGATAATTATATTTGAAATGAGAAATTAATGTCATATACGGTATATTTTTTAAAACTTTAAATAGTTAAATATAAATAGATTAAATTCTAAAATTCTTTTTGAAAGAAAAAAATTCTATTATTATATTAATTTTTTGAAAAATATATTAAATAGAGATATATCAATAATTTTATATCAAATAATTATTAAAAAATTATATTTAAAAACATAATATGCTGAATTCAGATGCTGTTTTAGTTTGATTGCAATGAGTTTAATACCATCACAATAAAAAGGGGTTATAGTTGGAACTAGTATAGTGTTAGACAAAGTCAATTAAAAATTAGCCTTGATTTATAATTTGTAATGTGTTTGAGTATATATTTACTTTATGAGTACTGTACCGGAAAAAAAAAATTAGCCTTGGTTTGTAATTTATAATTTGTTTGGTGACTTTAATTATTTTATTAAATTTTTTCATAATAATAAACACCTGAGTGTATATATATATATACATATGAGAGTTAGACTGTATTTATATATAGGCAGCTAGTAAAACCACTTAAACAAAAGAGTACATTTTTTCTGAAAATACGATACAGAATTTGATTAAGGGAAAAAACACTTTAAACAGAAGAAGAATAGGTTTCTTCTGATTACAGTACAAAACTTGATTAATAGAAGAAATACGTACAACAAACAGTAAAAACAAAAGAAGAGTATATTTTTTCTTATATTACAGTACAAAACTTAATTAGTAGAAGAAACACTTTAACAAAAGAGTACCTTTCTTTTCATTTTATTGTACTGAGTGTGAGTGTGAGCCTTGAGAGACTCCCGCATCAGAATCAGAGAATGACGCCACGTGTGAAGAGGTCACATCACAATTGTACGCGTATCCACGGAATAATACAGCTTCAAATACAGGTGTCTCCCAACCATCCCTCCCTTTCGTCATTCATCAGCTAAGTCACTGCCAGCATATAAGTAACCGATTCCAAAATTCAGCCAAAAATTCAAACGTCACATAATTAATCACTTTTGTACATTACTTACAAATATCAAAATATTACAAATTTTATCTCTGAATTTTTAGCAGAAAATTATAACAAATTTTATTGCCAAATTTAATTGTACAAAAAACACATTGCACCTAAGTTCTGATCCAAAATTTACAGTTAATTCACTATTTTTCAGTAGTAAAAAATAAAAAAAGTTAGCAAATCTACAAAAATATTAATTTTTAGTTTAGATAAATATTTTAACTGTACTGTAGTTAAAAGATGAAAATAAGACTAAACTAGCCAAACTTTACCCTACAAATAAAAATTTGCTTCATACTATAGTCTGTGTTTGGAGTCAAATGAAAGTTTACCTCAAATTGATTTTAATAAAAATAAATAAATTAGTATTAACGTAATTTATATTTAATAATTTTTATATTAAAATAGATTATAATAAAATAAATATTTATATTATATTATTTAAAATTATTTTTATATAAAAATTATTAAAAAATATAATTTAAATTATTTTTTATATTATCATATTATTTTACCTTAAATATATAAATGAGAATATCAGTTTTGTAATTTTTTAATACTTTTTTTTACATTATATTATTTTCTTAGTACTTTCCGTACTCTTATTTTAATATTGTATTTTTTATAATACTATGACATAATCTCCCCATACTCAATTAAGAGGTTGTAGATTTGAGTCTCCTATCTTTGGTAAATATATATATATTATAAAAAAATACAATAATAAATAATACAAAAAAGTTACACTAACAAATTTTATAAAGGCAAACCGAAAAATGGATTTTATATTTTTTTAGTTATTTTTAGTATTTTTTATTTTATATTATTTTAGACTATAATTTTTTATTATTTATAATTTTATTATTACTTTAAGATTAATTTTTTTATTTAATTTTTCATTTCTAATAGAAATAATAATTTCTAAGATGGATTGTTCTTTCTATTTCTTTGCAAAGAAGAGAATAAAACAGTAATAAATAAATATAGAAACTAAAACTACTTAAACGTTTTTTTATGTCTAAAGGTTAAATTAAACACACTCTTAATTGTATTGTGGTTAGAAATGAAAATACATCACGAACTATCATTTAAACTGTTGTAAATATATAATCTAAGTCTGTATCTATTATTTTTCATAAGAAGTTTGAACTTAAATTGTTTACAAGTCCAACAAGTACACGAATTTATTTAAAAAATATGTGTAAATTAGGACTAAAAATAATAAAGTTACAAAATATTAATTTTTATTAGATATATTTTTAAATTTATAATTCATAATTTTTAAATAATAATTTATTTATATATCAATTATTAGTCACATCATAAATATACTTAAAATCTAAAAGCATAATTGTTTTTTTGAAGACAAAAGCTACCATGTCTAAACTATTATTTTTTAGTTTTGTTTTAAATTTATTATAAATAAATAATTTAAAGATTAAATTAAAAATAATTTATTTTTATCATAGACTTAATAATTTTTTATATATGTTCAAATACAGTAATACTAAAAAAATAATAAAATATTAATTTAAAAATAATTTTTTATTACATCGCATATCATTATTAGTTCAAATAATGTTTATGTAATTTTTTTATTTTTTTACGATAAACATTATTTCCTTTCTCTATATATTTGTGCCGTTATGCGTGTATGTGTGACCCACTGACCCCTATCTCTCTCTAGTCAGCACTTCAAATAGATCACTATCAATTATAACTCAGTTACTTCATACGTTCCATGGATAGCACCGCCGAAGCAAAATCCAAAAAAATCGAACGCCGCTACGATACTTTGGGAAAGAAGAGAAAGCGATCTATCAGGTTCGCCTCTTCCGAGGTAGCTGTCCTTCCTTCCATGGAAGATTCATCGTCCTCATCCTCTTCCCCCACTAATAACGCGCCAAAGCAGAACTGCACCGCTGTCGCATCCGCTTCCTATGGTTTAATATCTGTCATCGGCCGACGGAGAGTCATGGAGGACGCCGTTAGAGTGGTCCCCGGTTTCGTGCCGGTGGAAGACGAATCCGGAGGTTACGATTTCTTTGCAGTCTACGACGGTCACGGTGGAAGCATGGTGGCGAATACTTGCCGCGAGAAGCTGCACATGTTGTTGGCGGAGGAAATGAAGGAGGCAAAGGCAGCAGGGCCTTTGGATTGGCATCAAGTGATGTGCTCGTGCTTCATGAAGATGGACCAAGAGATTGTAGGTGACGAGGGCAACGATGACATGTCGGGTGGGAACACGATGGGTTCTACCGCAACGGTGGTCGTTGTTGGAAAGGAGGAGATTGTGGTTGGCAACTGCGGAGACTCTAGGGCGGTGCTGTGTCGCGGTGGCGAGGCCTTGCCGCTTTCACGTGATCATAAGGTGATGCACATGCATGATTAATGCTTTTTGAATACTTACGTAAACATATCTTCGTATAAAAATAATAATTAAAAATAGTTAAATGAATGAATAATATGAAATTGTGTTTGTGTGTTTGGATTATGGTCAGCCTGATCGTGAGGATGAGAAAGAGAGAATAGAAGCAGCAGGTGGAAGAGTGATCGATTGGAATGGTAATCGTGTTTTAGGTGTTCTTGCTACATCAAGATCCATAGGGGACCACTACATGAAGCCATTTGTGATAGCTCAACCAGAGATACAGGTGTCCCGCCGAACAGATTCCGATGAGTTTGTGGTGGTGGCAAGTGATGGGCTGTGGGATGTGGTGTCTAACAGCTTTGCATGCCAACTTGTGAGAAATTACCTTAGTGGCAAGACCGACATGACCACATCCGCGGAGGCAGCTGCCACTTTGCTAGCCGAGCTTGCCATGGCTCGTGGTAGCAAAGACAACATCACTGTCATTGTGATCCAGCTCATTAACGCTGCTTCTCCTTCAACTCCTTCAACTTCAACATAAGCTCAGCTCATCCATAACCGTATGATAGGACTCTTTTAATAAGCAGTGAGAAGGCTCATAATTTAGTGTGTGTTGTTGTGATATTTGCTACCTAGATTATTTCTTTTGTTAGATTAATGTTAATGGTAATTAATTATAGTAGAAGTACATAAAGAGTACATAAAGTATTATGTACTCTTTATGTATTTTTAATATAATTAATTATTATTAATATTAAACTAATAAAAAAAATAATTTAAGTAACAATTTTCTCATAAACTCTATGGAACCTTTAATTTTCCTTTTTTAGTCGTGTGTATGTGTTTGTGTGCGCCTCTTGTTTACTCAACCGTATGTCTATGTAGTATGTCTATGTAGTTCAAATAAATGTTGCGTTAATATATGGGAGATAATAAAAAATGAGTCAAAATAATTTAAATTTGTCTTATTTAGTATTTTATTAATTATATAATAATTAATAAATATTGAATAAAATAAATTTTGACTTTTTTTTTTGTCTCTTTAACATTATCGTAAAAATTAATATTAATGTAACTGTGTTGTTTTAATTATAAAATAATGAGTATATTTATAAATTGTAGAATAAATTATTAAAATAGTATTGAAAGATTATAATACTAAAAAAATAACTTTAAAGATACAAAAACAAAAAAAAATTTAAAAAATTAATAGATTTAATAAAATTATTAAATATTAAATATGTTAATGGTAAATGCTCAAGTAATAAAAAAAAACTTAAGATAGCAAATTTTGCTATGTTAATAATTATTTGATATTATTAATTAAAATAATATTAAACATGTTGAAAATTAAAAAAATTGTAATTTCAGATAGATTTTCGGTTTATCTTCTTTAATTTTTCTTTCCTTCAACTTCTTCTCTCTTTTCTCCAAATTTCTAAATAAGAAAGAAAAAGTTTACATTTTTTGTCTTTAAATTTATTTTTTCACTTAAATATACTCCATTTCATCCGCTACTAAATAACCACCTCATAGACTTTCACGACGACCTCCACCGCAAATCTCTCTTGCTTTACTACCTACACAGTCTCTTTTGCTTTCTCTTTCTCATATTCAGCATAATGAACACAAAATCCACAAGACCACGATATATAAAACATACGTTTTTTAATTCTAGAATCATACCAATATATACATACACAACAGTACTAAAATTTAAATTTAGATCCATTCACACACCCTTTTTGAGACACATTCACACGAATAAAAGAGAAAACAGAGAAAAAATAAAGGGAGGAAAGAATAAAAAAAACCAAAGAGAGGAGAAGGAGGCCAAAGACATTAACAAAAAATGTTGAAAAGTGTCGGAATTACAGACCAAATTGTTAAAACTATCCCATGATAATATTATTATTGTCAGATAATTTTTGATGGTATAAATGTTACTAATAAAGCTTTTCAAATTTTCAGTCTAAAACTCTATCATAGAAAAGTAAGTCTAGTATTTTTTTTACTAAAGATATTATTATACTTTATATAATGAATAGGAAATACACGATCCAAAGTGGGACAAAAATTAAGAGATGGAGTTCTTTCATAAAACATAGAGCCATGGACTATTTAAAAAAAAAAGAAAATAACTTAGAGGAAAACACAAAGTCATTTAATAAAGATAAGGGAAGTAACGGTAGACATTCTAATTGGGCCAAAGTTCTTGCTGCAATCTCATTGCTAGATTAAAGGTTGAAGGTCTCCTAAGGCACTGTCTTCGTTTCTTCGAAGATCTCTCTATTTCTTGATTTCCATAAACTCCAGAATAGCACACAAAGTCAGTTTTTGGTCACCTTCTCTTCCGATTCCATTTGAAATCATCATCTGTTTCCACCACTCTTCAAAGGACCTCATAGATTGGTTCAATGATGTCGATGCTAATGTAGACAAACCCCAAACCTCCTTTGCAGCATTGCAACATACGAGACAGTGACAAATGGTCTCTTCTTCTACACCATATCTTGGACAAACCGGTAAAGCTGTTGAAAATCGTTGATGTAGTAGTTTAAGAACACGAAGTTTTTCATGGATAGACCTCCATAAAAATAGTTGAATTGCTGGATTTTGCATTGCCTACGGAAGTTGCTCTATTGGGGCATGAGAGAAAGCATATGCAATTTGATATCCAGAGACCACATCGTATTGCGCATTTCTATTCTTGGCCCAAGCGATCTTGTCAATTCCATCCCATTCAAAGGAACGGCACAAATTCGAGCAGCTATGTCAGAAGAAAAAATTTCGTTCATCAACTCCAGATTCCAACTCCTATCATTTCTCAATATATCTTTAACTCTGTAAATTGTTGTTGCTGGATTATTGGTAGGATTAATATAAAAAAGGATATTGGGTAGCTAAGGATCTTGCCAAATACGTATTGATTTACCAGTTCCTATGCTCCATCTAAGTCCTTTCTCTACTACCTTCCTTCCTTCTAGTAAGCTCTACCAGCCCCAAGAAGAATTTATACCTTTTTCTGCTGTCAATGGCAATGTATACCGAAAATACTTAGCCTTTAAAATGCGAGCCAATAAGAAATTAGGATTAGTATTTATCTGCCAAAACTGTTTACCTAACAGTGCCAAATTCTGAGTCTTCATGTCCTTGAGGTCAAAATCATCTTCTCTCTTTTGTCTAGTCATTTTGTCCCAGTTGATCTATGCCATCTTCTTCTATGTTTCTTGTTGCCCCCACCAGAACTGCATAAACATCCTATGTATTTCATCCAGAAGCATTTCTGGGAGTTTGAAACATGGTAAGGTATACACAATAATTACTTTCGCCACTGCCTTAATAAGCACATATCTTCCACCTGTTGACAATAAGTTTTCTCTTCCAATATTGTAATTTCTTTTTAACTTTATCTTTAATAGTTCCAAAAATAGTCTTTTTGGATCGTTGATCGATGGATGGGAGACCCAGATACTTATCTTGCATCTCTATGTGCGGAATACCCAGCCTGTCAGCTAGTTATAATCGTAAAGAGAATACAGTGTTTTAACTGAAAAAAATCGCAGATTTGCTGAGATTGACTTTTTGTCCACTTATTCTTTCATACATTTCTAGGAGTCCTAATATAGCATTGCATGATTCTAGAGATGCCTTACTAAATAAAATAGAGTAGTCTGCAAAGAGAAGATGGTTAATAGCTGGACACCTTCTGTGAATTCCGATGCCTTGATGAATAATCCTGTTTTGCTCATCCTTGTGTAGCAAGAAGGAGAGTCCTTCTGCGCAAAAAAAAAAAAAAATAGATAGGGTGATAAAGGGTCTCCTTGGCGGATACCCCTTGTTAGTTTAAAATAACCAAAAGGTTAACCTTCCATAAGAATCGAGTAAGAAACAGTTGTGACCAACTCTCGAATCCAAAAAATTCATCTATCATCAAAACCCATCTTCGTCATAATAAACAATAGGAAACTCCATTCAACTCGATCATAGGCTTTACTCATATCTAATTTAATTGCCGTTTCATTCTCCAAACCACTCCTTTTAGTTTTTAGGTAATGCATGCATTCATGAACTATTAGTATATTATCAGAAATAAGCCTGCTCTTTAAAAATGCACTTTGATTCACACTCACTACATTATTCATGAACAAATGTAGTTTATGCACCAATATTTTATAAATAACCTTATAAAAAACTGATGAAAGACTAATAGGTCTGACCTGTGTCATATCTCTGGCATCTGAAATCTTAGGGATTAGGCAAATCTGAGAGTGGTTAAAATTTTTCAGGATTCTTCCCCCACCAAAAAACTGCAAACTACCTTAAAAACATCTCTGCCTACAATATTCCAAAAGAATTGAAAGAACTTCGCCGTGAATCCATCGCTCTCCAGGGCGTTCTGGGCACAAACACTGAATGTTGCTCTCTTAGTTTCTTCAAAAGTAACCGATCTCAGCAACCTTCGATTCATGTGAGTTGTAACCGAAGGATTGAATTCCTTAAAATTCATACTCGGATTAGCGCTTTCTGCCAAGAAAAAAAGCTGTTTAAAATAGTCTTTAGCTACCTTGGCAATGTTTTCTCGAGTAGTGGCTAGAGTACCATCCGCTCCAACTAGTCTCCAGATGTTATTCTTCCGGTTTTTAGTTTGGAACTTTAGGTGAAAGAATTTTGTATTACGATCCCCATTTTTCAGCCAATTGCATCTTGACTTCTCTCTCCAGTAACTTTTATCTGCTTTATAAGCTTCTTCCAATCAATTTTCCAATGCGTTTATTTCAGGACCTGCATGGGTACCCTCGACTCTCTGCTCTTCTAATTTGAAAGTTAGCTCCTTGATTTCTTTTTTGAAATTTGGCTTATGTTGCTGCTGCCAAATTATCAATTTGTGTCTGCATAATTTGAGTTTTTGGGCCAATATAAACATATGTGATCCCTAAATTTTCATCCCCCAAACCTCCAAACTCAGCTGTCTAACCTCATCCTTCTCACACCATCGTTCCTGAAATTTAAATTGCTTTTTGCTTTTCCATGTGGGTGGGTCAGAATCTAGCAAATGAGGAGAATGATGAGATCCATTCTCAGATAGTCTTCTCACCACAACTTACCCGTATTGTTTCCTCCACTGCATATCGACTATCACACGATCCAACCTCTCTCTAATCAGTTCCTAAAAAGTAAGTGTAGTTTAAAATATAAATAATTTAACATGTTTATTTAGAGATAGAAAACTAACCTCAATTCTGCAAGAACAACATACGTATATGAATAGCATGAACAATTAACACTACACAACTTTCAAAAAGTCAGCCAAAAAAAAGCTTTCAAAAAAAATCTAAAACAAAAAGTTAGTAAAAGCTAAAACTTAATATATAAAATTAATAATCAAAACTAATAAAATTTTTAAAAATAAATTGTAAACGGAGATAATTAACTACTTAACCTAAACAAAAAATCCTAATTAACCGTAAATTAACTTATTTTGTCTAAATTCAACCCTAAATTAACATAACTTCAACCTTAAACTAAATTCAACCTTATTTAATAAAATTCTAAATTAACAAAAAAAATTAAAAACCCTGATTTATGTAATTAATTAACTTAATTTAAATTTTATCTAATCTAACCTATATTTTTAATTTCTAATTAGACTAAAATAATCTAACAAACAACATAATGTAACCATATCACACATTTCATAAAAGAGAATTCAATAAAAAATAATAAAGTTTTAATAAAATCCTAAATTAATAAAAAATAAAATAAAAACTATTTTATCTACATAATTACGGCCTTAATTTACAAATTTAGAATGCCTAATCTTATTTAGTTCTTAATTAGACTAAAATAATATAACAAGCAACACAATCACACATTTCATAAAAAAAAATTGGACGAAAAATTTAATAAAATCCTAAATTAATATAAAAATTAAAAAAAAAAACATAATTTATCTAATTAATTAACTTAATTTAAAATTTACCTAATCTAACCTTCATTTAAAATTCTAACCATACATGTCATAAAAAATAAAATAAAGTTATAATAACACTGTAAATTAGAAACAAATTTTGTAAAAATTAAAGTTTAATGAAAATCTAGTAACAGATGCATTTTATTTTGAAAAAGTATATGGAACCAACTTTAAATTAACTAAAAAATTTATTGTGCTAATAAATTCATTTTCTGGTCATTATTTACCACACATAAACCGTGGTGACCCACAAGGTTTTATGTGCAAACAAGTTTCTTCATAAATCGTGGTGACTCTCCACGGTTTATGCACGCCATCTCTCTTTAGTAAACCGTGGTGACCTACCACGGTTTACACTCTATATCTTTTGGCCATAATCCGTTGGGACCTGCCACGGTTTATGCACGTTTTGAAACCGTGGTGGGTTGCCACGGATTACATAGAAATGGCTTTTTGCACATGCAGGTAACAAGAACCAATTTTGTACATTTGGGTAAATATTTTCTCTATTCTATTTATTTAAGTAACTTGGTATCTTCTTGTTCCTAATATTGTTGATTTATTTTTTATTGTTACCGCGTTGGAGTTTTTTGTCGGTCAATCCGACTGTAATGTTGGTACCTTTAAATTCTTTATTCGCACCAAAATTTACTATCAGATTTTGGGACGAGCGACCGAATCCAACGATAATGTTTTGGCAGGACAAAATATTACCGAAATCCCACATAAAATTTGGCAGTAAATTTGCCATAAATGCTCCACGCAAAATTCGACGATAATCAACAAATTTTTTGTAATGAGAGAGCAGGACAACAGAAAGTGCAATGTTGTGGGAGACGGAGTAGAAGAAGAAAAATAGAGAGAGAGGACTGAATAGTGAGGTAGGAGGAGAAAGACGTCGACGTCGACACTGATTATCCTTTTCTTTTTCTGTTCCTCGAGACTACTGATATTGCCCGAGCGGGTTCCTCATCTCTGCTACTTTCACCAATTTGATCGCATGAAGGAGATAAAGGCAATGGTTTTAATAATTTGATTTGGGATTTTTTTATTTTTAAAATAATT
Source organism: Arachis ipaensis (assembly GCF_059453495.1). Classification (NCBI taxonomy): domain Eukaryota; kingdom Viridiplantae; phylum Streptophyta; class Magnoliopsida; order Fabales; family Fabaceae; genus Arachis; species Arachis ipaensis. The sequence goes on along the minus strand of NC_142440.1, from coordinate 17,279,362 downwards.
AAAAATATGATTTCATTTTCATATAAAATAATAAAAGATGACATATAATTATGGACTTCAGTATAGTTTGTCAAGTCATCTACTTTGTTAGTTATCTCAGCATTTTTTGTTGATGAAAATGAGAGTGATTGATGTTTGGTTATTTTGGTCAAATTTTTAAATTATTCAGAGATTTTTTTTTTGTGGATAACATTTTTAAAAGATTTTTTTGTCAATATAATTTTTTAGGTACCAATTAGTAGTTAACTTCAAATTATAATAATGTTGGCAAACTTCAAATTAGTAGTTCGTTCCGATTCTCTTCACTGTATTGTACTGTACTGCGATCCTTCATCTTATTTGATACACTACAAAAATATCTAGCCTGCTGCTCTGAAAAAGAAAAGAGAAGAATGGATGAGTAGCAAGAAATTGAATATAATATTAATTATAGTATTATTTTGATGAGGGAAACATGCACTAATCTAAATTTTTCAGTGAAAATAATAAAATAGAAGTGCTTTGTCTACCATTTTTCAGGATAGGATTCTTTGCGTTGTAGTAACCACCTAGCCTAAGCTACTGGATTCACTTCCATTCCTCTGACTTCTTCATTCAAAGAACAGAATGGTCTTAACTTAGTCATGTCCACCGTACTACCTACTCGACAACGCACCATTATTATTATCACTTCCATGACCATCCTCTTGACTCTTGAGACTCCTTTAGCTTTTATTTGGATATAGAAAAAAAAATAAAAAAATAAAAAATAAAAAAATGTAGAATTATTTATGTATTATTTAGATAAAAAAGATAAATAAAAAAATTAAATAAAAAAAATCATAATAATATAAAATTATTTTAATATTTTTATTTATTTATATTTTATTGTATTTTATAATTATTTAAAATATTATAATTTTATATAGTTGATTTAAATTATTTATCTAATATATATATATAATGTTTAAATATAAATCTTTATTAAAATTATTAAAACTAAATTTATATTAATAATTATTAATAATAATATAACTATGAATAATATTGTAAATACACAAAAAATAATTATTTTTTCTTTGTTTTCTTATTTGTAATAGATGAAAACTTTTTTTGGTGAGATTCACAAAAAAATTTTTTTTCATTTTCTTTGACATTCAAACAAAAAAAATAAAATTTTTATTTATTTTCCTTTCATTCTTTTTCCTTCTTTTTATTTTTTCTTAAACTAAATATAGTGTTAATTCTTTTTTTTATAGCATCTTCTACTCCATGAGTCAAAGACTAATTTGTGGGAAGGTGGACGAGCAAGTTAACTCCTCAACCATTGGTTCTTCAAACTCTCGTCTTGTTGAAACAGGACCAAAATCCAAAAATTGTTATTTTTATTATTTTTTCTTTTAATATTATTGTTGTTGCTGCTGTTGCATTAAGGGGACATGTGATGTGATCAACCCATCCCGCATTATTGATTATTGTACTAATCCCCTAAAATCTTGGGCTTCCCAAAAGCATACAAATGTTAGGCCCAACTTGTAGCCCTATTATTTTTGGACTTGACCACGTAATCTAAGTCCACACCCACCCAAACATTTACTCTAACCCATACCCATACCCATACCCATACCCGTACCCGCTAATCAACTTCATCTTCTTCCTACCCTCTAACGATGTAACCCATTTCCTCTAAAACTTCACCTACTATCTACTATCTTCTATAACCACCATAAACTGAGCTTGGTTGCTAGTGATACCCGTCCAGTGCTACTTTAATTTCGCACTTAAAATATGAAGTTTAAAGGGCTACATGTTGAAAACATATAATCCTTTAAATTTTATATTTTAATATGTAAACCGACCTAATTCCTTAGTCTTAAAGATTCGTATGGAAAGTTTTAAAATTATTTTTTTAATTTTTTATTTATAAAAAATAATAGTACTAATATCTGATGTAATTTTTAAAATTAAATTATAATTTTTTTAAAAATTATTTATGTATTTATAAAAAATTAAAAAAAATAATTTTTTTTATAATAAAAAAATCTTTTACTATTTTTTTAAAATAAATATTTTTAAAATTAAAAAATAAAATATAAAATATAAATTATTTTTAATATAAATATTTATTATTTAAATTATTTTTTTGAAAAAAAATTAATTAAATTATTTACTTAAATTGAGTCTAAATAAATTACATGGCGGTTTCTTATCTCTTAAATGTAAAAAATGTTCGGGTATCGGTATTTGTATTGAAAAAAAAAACGTATTAATATTGATTCAAACGTAAAAGAAACAAAAAATATTGATCGCCCAATATTCTTATAAAGATATTTATTTTATTGTCTATTTTATTGGATCTACTATTTTCGATAATTTGAAAGTTTCGAAAAATATTTGTACTTTCAAGGAAATTTGATGTGTCCCAACATTTTAAGTTAAACAATAGATAATTTTTCATAGAATTTCGTTGAAGTTAACAGTATAACAATTTTGTATTAAAATGAAATAATACAAAATTAATTAATACTGGAAGAAATTTGGTGTAAGAAAATCACTGAACAACCCACGTGATGTCGGCGTTGGACCTATGTAGGGAATACATGGAGATTAATTTCTTCAAGCTTCAGAAGTCAGCTTAAACCTCGCTGTAACCAAAAATAAAGTCAGCTTTCCCCTGTTTGAGGGTGTAATGAGATCACAACAAGTATTAATAAGTTAAATAAAACCCCTTAATCTTCACCGCAGAAAACATAGAATTTTTATATGACATCACCATCAAAAGCCAGCAGAATGAGGTGGTTGTTATATCTCTAAATCAGCAAAGTGCCAAATAAATTGCATTTCATTTCATTTCCTAAGAAGAATTAAAATGGGCGACACAGATATAGACACTGTGGACTCAGTCATCGATCGAATAGGTTTAATAATAATTTAAGAATTTAGATTTTTTAAATTTTAAAATTTTATTGTAAAGAATAAAATATGATTTTTTATTTTTAAATAATTTTTTTATATTTTTTTTAAATTTTATTTATAAAATAAATAATAAAAAATCACATTTTATTTTCTAAAATAAAATTTAAAATTTAAAAAATCTAAATCTATAATTTAAGAGTGAACAAAAAGATTCAATCCGCCCAACTCGCAATTCGATCCTTGTTTGATTCGAATTTTACTTATAATATTCGATTTGTTCGGTTATTGGATATTATCTAATTTAATTTCTAAAAATATATAGGTATAGATATTGTGAATATTAATATCACATTTACAAATTTAATTTGATAGATTTGATTAAAATTTAAAATATAAAAAAATTATTTATTAAGTTGTTTTATTTTTCTTTTTTTATTGATTCTCTTAGCATATTACTATTATATTATTTAAAAGATAATATATAAATAATATTTTTAAAGTAAAATATACATGTCGAAAAAATAGTATATTCATGAAAGCAAAGTTAAAAATAATTTTTTATTTTTTCATTTTAAAATGCCTCTTATTTACATATATAATTTAATTTGATCTAATCTATATTGTCGAATTATATTTAGAGATAAGAAAATTTAATTTAATATTTTTATTTTTTAAAAGAAAATTTAAACTTGTAATCTTTTAGGTGAATATAGAGAAATTATATCATTTAAATTATAATTTATTGGCGATATTTTTTTATTACAGATCAAATAAAAAATTTAATCAAATTCAATCCAGTCTGATCCGTAGACATTTTAGGTTTACATATTAGATATATATCAAAATTAATTATAAAAATTATTTATTAGTATAAAATATATATTAAAATAAAAAATATATATTAAAAATAAATTAAATAATATATATATATATATATATATATATATATATACGATAATTAATTTTAGTATACAAATAATGATTTTATTAGACTTATTATCATGGTAAAATTTATAGTAACTACAATTATACAAGTATTGTTAAAATAAAATATTTTAATAATATTTTTATATTAAAAAGCATTATTGTTAATAAAAAATTATTTTATTTTTAGTAATATTTTTAAAAGTCAATTTTATAGTGTTTTATTTTGGTAATTAATTTTTGTTTAATTTATTTTTTTTATAAATTTTAAATATTTAACATTTTTTAATTTTTATATTTTTAAATTAAAAATAATTATTTAATTTTTTTAGTAATTTAACAATAACTTTTAAACACTAAAATAAATACTATTTTTAAATATCATAATGGTGTAATATAGACCCGATGCACCTATTATTATTCGCTCTACTTCTGTTTGTCTCGAGAATATGTAAAATTTCAAACCGACCTCATCCGAATTCAGAAACTTATCATCATAAGTCACCAAAAAAAAAAAGAAACTTATCATCATAGTGTAAAAACAGAGCTCATTGGTACAAAAAACGGTGACCCTCGTGAGACAAAGGTCAAACCGCCAAAGGCCACTCATTTTCCATTGCAATTTGACCTTATCGCTAAAGTTTTGTCTCCATTATTATCGGAATTAAATGAGTCATGTATTTAGTTAAGAGGATGGAATAATGCATGGATTAGGACCCCAAATGGCTTTCTCGCAAGGTCAACTAATTATTGATCTCATGGAACCAAGCCACAGTAGGCATGGTTATAATAATTTACTAGTATTTTTATTTGTTTATGTTATATTAAAAATAATATTTTTGATAAAGATATTATTAACCTTTTTTCAAACTAATGTTCAATAAGTTTAGACGTTGATCGATGTCAAATGTTAAAAATATTTCGATCAAATTTTTAAATACATATTAGAATTAACTTTGATTGAAGTCGGCTGTGTCAAAGAAGAGATTAGTAGGTTTTTCTAGAAAGCATTAAAAATCTTAAATCACCCTAAAAAATTTCAGAAAATCTTAGATAACCCTAAAAAATCTTAAAAAATTTTAGAAAATTTTAAAAATCTTAAAAAATTATAAAAAATTATATAAGACCTTAAAAATTCTTAAACAACTCTAGAAAATCTTAGATAACCTTAGGTTAGAGTTAAAATTAGGATTAGGACTTAAGAAGGATCAGGGACGGATCTATATATTGTGCAGTGGGGCAAGCGCCCCACTACAATTTAAAAATTTTTTGAGTAGTATATGATAATAATATTTATTTGTCCTCATTAAATTATTGAATTTAACCCCACAATAATTTTTTACTCAACTTTTTGTACTTAATAGTCAGTTTAAGAATTTCATATTAGATATTTATTAGAATAATCAATTCTCAATTTAAATAAGATTGGTGTTCTTTCTTAGAAATGAACTCAAAAGATATTATTTATTTTTTTTAAATTAATTTTAGTTTTTTCTGTAGTAACTACATTAATTGAAAAAATATTTTCAACTATAGATATCAGAGGTATTTCGATTGTATTGTTAAAAAAAATTATTCAGTTTTTTTAAAAATATAAAACCTAAAAAATAGAATTATAAAATATATATTATTATTTTAATATTTTAATTTATAAATTATATATTTTGAAGACTAATAATATTTTATAATAATAAAATATAATTATAACAATAATTATGCTATATGTACATAAAAAGTAATTATCTATACAGAATACATATTGAAATACAAAATATATATTGAAAATGAATTAAACAATAAATATATTTATACACAAATACATAATGGTTAATGAATAATTTTATAGCTGATTTTTATGCAATATAATATTTTTATTATAAAAATTATTAGAGTTTATTTATCTTGTATCCTAAAGGCACATATTATAAGATTACAAATTGAGAATATTTTTGTTGAAAATATAAAAAAATTTAAGTTTTTAATGTATTTATTTTATAGTTATCAAATGAAAAAATTTAAAATATTCTAATAATAAGTTTGTCATGTGTCTTTAAGACACATATTAGCTAAACTTAAATTATTATTATTATGTTATATATACTTTGCCCCTACTATCAAAACTTTTTGGATTCGTCACTAATTAGGATTATAGTTAGGGTTAGAGTTAGGGTTAGGGATTAAGGTTAAGATTAGGATTAGGGTTAGCATTAAGGTTAGAGTTAATTTTTTAACATGTAGTTACTCACATTTTAATACGGTTACTAATATCTTGAAACAGTTCAATATAATTTAATTTTATACAACATTTTTAATTTAATTTTTTAAAATCCAATTAGTACTAAAAACCAAAAAAGGTTGAGATATCGAGGTCAAAGTTTGATAAGTACTTCTCAAAAAATATAGTATTTATTGAAAGAAATTCATCAAAAAAAGAAATAAGGTTGATCAACAAATCTTATAAGAGAAGAGTTATAAGTAAAGATAATTAATGGCAGTTATTCATATTGTACAAAGAGCAGAAACAATTACATAAAATACACGTGAAAAATATATTTGAATTTGATTAGTTAAAAAATTCTATAAATAGATAAATAGATGAAGATGAAAAAGAAAAGAGTTGAAATCTTTAAAAAAAAAACGCTCACATTCCACTCACACTTCTAACAACTTTCTGAATCAGTCCAGAATTTGTTTTCTTCAAAAGATTCCTTTCATGTTTTTATTTTTTATTTAAATTCTTTATAATTTTCTTTCTATACAATTTACTTGTAATTTGATTTCATTTTTTATTCAAATAATTTAAATTTTATTGTTCATCTTAAATTTCAACAAAATTTAATTCTTTTTTTAATAATAAAAAACATGAATTTTGATGCAAATAAAATTGATATTCACAAAAAAAATTATTCTCAAAATTTAAATATTGAACCAACTCAAATATTTTGTTTTGTCAAAAAACCTAAATTTTTGTTAACATTTTTTATTTACGAAAAATATGTAAAATAATTTTAAAATAAGGCGTTATTATTCCTATCCATGTCTTCCAATAAATTAAAAGATAAGTACGTAATTGGTGAGAGACAATTCAAATTGTATCCGTACTGAGTTTACTTTATTTTTTCTCATTAACTTTATTTGTTGTCACTATATAATCTAGAATCAGTCAAATTTGAGATGGACTATTGATGCGAGTAGTAATTAATATAAAATAATATGTGAAATGTGTCAAATAAAGCAAAGTACATGCAATTTAATAGCCCGATATATATAACAATGATATTTACTCTCTGAGAAAAGAAATATTCACAATTTCACATACACACCAGAAAATGACGTTTATGTAAATACAGTAACCATTTTATCACCATTAAATTAATAGCAATTTAAAAATAACAAATATTATTAATATATTAAAATCAGTTATTAAAATTAATTATTATATAATTTTTATATAGATATTTGATTCTTCACTTTATTACTCGGATTTTATTGTAAGTTCGTTATAAGTCATAACTCGATTTTATTTGTCTTTATTCTAAGTTTGTAACGGATAATTTTAATAACTATTATTCTGATTTAATGACAAACGGTTATAACATCAAATCTATACCTATAAAGGCACTAATTTCTATATCTCAAAAAAGACCACGTGATAAGTTGCACTAATTTCTATATCTCAAAAGAGACACTATGTGATAAGTTCTATTTCACGAAAAATCTGTAAAACAATTTTAAAATAAGGTGTTATTATTCCTGTCCACGTCTTTCAATAAATTAAAAGATAAGTACGTAATTGGTGAGAAGCAACTCAAATTATATCCGTACTAAATTTACTTTATTTTTTCTCATTAGCTTTGTTTGTTGTTACTTTACAATCTAAAATCGGTCAAATTTGAGATAGACTATTAATGCGAGTAGTAATTAAATAAAATAATATGTGAAAATGTCAAATAAAGCAAAGTACATGCAGTGTAATAGCTCGGTATATATAACAATGATATTTACTCTTTGCAAAAAGAAATATTCACAATTTCACATACACACGAAAAAATGACACTTATGTAAATACAGTAGCCATTTTATCATCGTTAAATTAATAGCAATTTAAAAAAATAGCAAATATTATTAATATATTAAAATCAGTTATTAAAATTAATTGTTATATACTTTTTATATAGATATTTGATTCTTCACTTTATAACTCGATTTTTATTGTGAGTTATAAGTCATAACTAGATTTTATTTGTCTTTATTCTAAGTTTGTAAAGGATAATTTTAATAACTAATATTCTGACTTAATGACAAACGGTCATAACATCAAATCTATACCTATAAAGGCACTAATTTATATATCTCAAAAGAGACCAGGTGATAAGTTGCACTAATTTCTATACCTCAAAAGAGACTATGTGATAAGTACTATTTCACGAAAAATCCGTAAAACAATTTTAAAATAAGGTATTATTATTCCTGTCCACGTCCTTCAATAAATTAAAAGATAAGTACGTAATTTGAGAGAGGCAACTCAAATTGTATCCGTACTGAATTTACTTTATTTTTTTTCATTAGCTTTGTTTGTTGTTACTTTACAATCTAAAATCGGTCAAATTTGAGATGGACTATTGATGCGAGTAGTAATTAATATAAAATAATATGTGAAAATGTCAAATAAAGCAAAGTACATGCAGTATAATAGTTCGGTATATATAACAATGATATTTACTCTTTGGAAAAAGAAATATTCACAATTTCATATACACACGAGAAAATGACACTTATGTAAATACAGTAGTCATTTTATCATCGTTAAATTAGTAGCAATTTAAAAAAATAATAAATATTATTAATATATTGAAATCAGTTATTAAAATTAATTGTTATATAATTTTTATATAGATATTTGATTCTTCACTTTACGGAAAAGCTCTGCATACAAGCCATGCTTTATAAGTTCATTAAACAATAAAACCAAAATACGCGCTACTCCACATACGTTGATTACACGCGCTATATAAGATCCCGCGTATATCTAACTACCAAATTTAAAATATTTGTTTCATTCTTCGTTTTCGTTATTTTGAGATTTGGTTGTTCTTCTTCTCGCGCGTCTTCCCTCCTTCTTCTCCATCGTTCCTTTCCTCTCATTTTCTCACTGGTATGTTCTTCGTTTACGTTACCTTTTTCTCTCTCTGCAACTCGAGCTTCGTTTTCTATTTTGATTTGTTGTTTTCTGAAATCAAAGTTTGAACTCGTTTTGAAGATAATGGATCGTTCAACCTCAGATTGTCAGCTGAATCCAGGCGAAGTGGATTATGATTTTGAATCTAACGAAGTCCCTGAGGTTTGATTTACATAGGATTAGTATGAATTTTCTTTCAGTAATTTGTATAGCATTGTGTAGTTGAAAAATTGCTGAACATTGACTGTGAAACTAACACGTTAACATGAATCTATCGATTCAATGTATTAGTTGTGATTAATTATCTGGAATTTGTAGCAGACGCTCGGGTGTAGATCAATTCCATTTTGGGTGTATTTTTGCTAGAAGTGTGGGTGTATTTACACTTTACTGGTTTTTTGTTATTTTAATTGGGTTGTTGTTGTTCAGGTGTATTATATCAGACATGATTGGGTGTGTTTTTAGTTGTTGACATGGTGTATTCTGCAGCCTATGTATTTACAGTTTATGGCTTTAAAGGTCATTCTGTAGTTGAGTTGTTGCGGTTCAGGTGTATCATATTAGGCATGATTGGGTGTATTTGAATCATATCTATGGGTGTATTCACAATTCTGACACGGTGTATTGTGCAGCCTCTCTCGGTTGTTGATGACGAGCTTGTTCCGAAGGTTGGAATGACCTTTAGCACCTTTGAAGATGTTGGAAAATTTTACAGGAACTACACCAAGGCTGCAGGTTTCTCTACAAGAGTTCGGTGCACAAATAGGAAGGGAAACGAGATTAAGAATCAACTGATTACATGTAGCAGAGAGGGAAAATGGAAATCTAAAATATCTCCGACCGAGACGACCAATCCGACAGCAGGTTTAAACTGTCCAGCAAGAATTTATATACACACATTGAAGGATGTCGGTGCTTGGATCATTTCAAAGGTTGTGCTGGATCATTCACACCCCTGCTGTCCAAGTAAAGCAGAGATGCTCAAACAGCACAGGAAACTAAGCATGTCCATTCGTCGTACGATAGAGAATAACGAGGAGGCCGGTATCAGACCAAGCAAAACCTACCAATTATTTGTTGCGGCTGCCGGGGGTCACTGTGAGTTAAATTTTATCGAAAAGGACGTGAGGAATTACATTACCAGGGAAGTGCGGAATGTTTCCGAACAAGAAGATGCAAAGGAATTCGGGAAATATTTGTTTAGAATGAAAGAGAAGAATCCGAATTTCTTTTTTGAGCTCAAACTCGAGGAGGATCAATCGATTAAGCTGGCTTTTTGGGCTGATGCAAGAAGCAGAGCTGCCTTTGAGTATTTCGGAGACGTCATTTCATTCGACACCACCTACAATACAAACAGGTAACTAACTGCCCCTCTTTATGATGCTAAATTAATTTATTTTTACGAATCCGCAGCAGAGGTGTATATTGGTTGTTTCATTGGGTGTATACGAAGCATTTGTTGGGGGTGTATTTAATGATTTTGCATTCTAGACTATGGTAATTTGTTTCAGGTATAATTTGGTCTGTGGTTCTTTTGTCGGGGTGAATCACCACGGTCAGTCAACACTTCTCGGATGCTCTTTGATGAAGAACGAAAAAATTGAATCATTCAAATGGTTATTTCAATGCTGGCTTCGTTGCATGGGAGGAAACGCTCCGAAAGGGTTTCTAACCGATCAGTGCGCATCAATGAAAAGGGCTTTAGAGGCCTGTATGCCAACAACAGTTCACCGTTGGTGTATTTGGCACATCATGAAGAAGATTCCAAGCAAATTAAACGGGTACAAGGGACATGCCGATATTGAACAAGAAATGAGCCAAGTTGTTTGGAACTCTCATAGCAAAGACTCATTCGATAGGAATTGGAACGATTTTCTGCTGAATTTTGGTCTTGCGGACAACAAGTGGCTTTCAGGTAATGTCTTTTTAAAATCTGCAGCAGAGGTGTAAATTGCATGTTCCCTCGGGTGTATTTACAGTTTGTGTTTGGGTGTATTATGCAGATCTGTACGAACACCGTCACATTTGGGTTCCTATCTATCTGGATCACCACTTCTGGGTAGGGATGAGAAGCACACAAAGGAGCGAAAGCATGCATTCATTTTTTAACAAGTATATCACCCGGAACAGCTCGCTTATTCAGTTCGTCAAACAATACGATAATTGCCTCGGAAGCAGGGAGCAAGCAGAGAGAGAATCAGATGCTGCAGATTTTCATACGGTCATACCGTGTGCAACCAAATCCTCCATTGAAGCTCAGTTTCAAGATGCGTACACTCATGCAAAGTTTAGGGAAGTCCAAGCGCAATTCAGAGGAAAGGCGAATTGCATCACCAGATTAAAGAATTCCGCTCTAGGCTATTCAGTATACGAAGTCGGAGAACAAGTTTCCAGCTCAATATTCAACAAGTTCGTGGTTACTTACGACTCAGTTGCAGCCGAGGTAAAATGCCAATGCTTATTATTCGAGTCGAGAGGGATACTGTGCCGTCACGCACTAAGCGTGTTAAGCTTCGAACAAGTAAGCCAAGTGTCCCCTAGATATATACTGGAACGATGGAGCAAGAAGGTAAAGAGGCGACGCACACACATCAAGAGCAGCCACGACGAGCCACTGATGGAGCCAAGAAGCAAGAGGTTCGACCAATTGGTTTTTCGTTCGCAAAATATTTGCGAATTTGCATCCGAATCGGAGGAGCTGACTGCAATTCTGCACCCTGCGTACGATAACGTCATGGCCGAGATGGAATCATTAAAAGCCAAAAGGAAGGGGACGTCTTCTTTATCCCACGAAGACGCTAACTTGGAATTCGTTAACGAGCTTCAAAGCCCGCCAAGGATTCGAACAAGAGGACGTCCAAAAAATAGGCTAGGTTCAAAGTTGGACAAACAGATTTTAAATGCCACAAAGAAGAAGAAGACGAAAGTTTTAAGCGAGGTAAAAGTAATGTTCTTTAAATTTGTGGCGATTGAGTTTATTTTTCTCGTTAATAGTTTAGCTAATGTGTGAGTGTTATATTCAGATAAACCTGTTTGATGCTGCATCAGTGGTGCATTCAAATTCCAGCCAATATCAAGGACACGTTATGAATTATCAGTTCAGGGTACCAGCAGCAGGGGATAACTCTTTGGGTGTATAGTTTTAGAGAATATGGGTGTAAAAGCACTGTTCTTTTGGGTGTATTTTTGTTCATTGACAATTTACATATAGATACATATATAGATACATATAGAACAAAAGCTGTAAAAATTCGCAGGTTATGGGTGTATATTTGATTTGATGTTTTTCTTCATATTTTAGTACTTGTAATTCATACATTTTGAATACAGCACAGACAGTTTGGGTGTATATTTTATGCAATCTTGGGTGTATTATTAGACCTGCGTTGGGTGTAACAGTTTATAATTTGCGTTTATATATGTCTTGATTTTTTCCTTCATATTTTACCACCTGTAATACAGCTTTTGAATACAGCAAAGACAGTTTAACAGCACAGATAGTTTAACTATGGAAAAAAATATACATGGAATAGAAGTTGTTGATAAATGACAAATATTTACATCATTTGTTCAATTTACAAACTACCCACAGTTGGATTACACAGTTTCTATATCAGCAGAATTTATCTGACAAAACAGACTCAATAATACAGAGGATGGCTTCGACAGCCTTATAGAACTACTCTCTCTAATTGCCCGATCTCTCTGTTTATTCATCTCACTGAATAGTATCCGGGAAGCATACTCCACTCTATAGTGGTCCACCTCCTCCTACAATTAAAAAGTATATTTTGTTTAATCAGCAACATTAATTCAGTAAAGTAATACAGAGTTATATAGTTCTAAAGACAGTTACCTGTTTCCAATTATCCCATTTATACTTCCCCTTTTTAATGTTTTCCGGCTCAATTAACTCAAGCCACTTCATAACGTAGATAGTGCAGTCATAGCTGAAAATGAAGAAAATAGATTACAAATCTCATTTAGGAAAGTTTAATGTTCAGAGTCACAAATTTATACCTTGTTTTTTGGCCTGATATTTTAACATATGATGCTTTAATTTCCTTCTCCTTCTCGTCTTTCTGCAGAGGTTCCCCGCCGGCATATGCTCTCAATCTTGAAAATACATATCCCTTAAATACCAAAACAAATCAGTAATACACCCGAATGAATGCACAAGATACACCCAACTGAATGGACAACATACACCCAACACAACTAACGAAATAGACTTATCTATTAAAGTAAAGAAGACAGAGGCAACTTACAGTGAATTTATTAATCTGCTTTCTCTCTTCGCTTGGAGCTTTTTTGTGTAGCGGGTCAAGTATATGACATTTCCGCTTTGTTGTATTTATCAGCCATAACCACCAATGCCCCGAGTGGCAAACAGGTGCAAAAATCTGAAGGATTGCCACATTTCAACAGTGTGTTATTTTATTTGGCATATAAGTAAATAAGCATACTAACAAATTTAGCAAACAAAAACTTACATATGGATGCGAAGTTAATTTTTTTCTATCTATGAAGGGAATAAAACTCGGGTAGTCTTCCACCCTGAATTCCTTATTCGTTTTCGATGATATGAATTCCCCCTCTGGGTGATCCGAAAGTGCCATGCTCTGCAAGAATTGCGAAACAAGAAATGAAATACTGAAAATACACGACTTACACCCAATCGAACGTAAAAAATATACCCAATTCAATACAGAAAATACACCCAAAGTTCGTAGAAGTAACACTTACCACAATATCAGGGGGGAGACAGTATATTTGTTCTTGAAACCTCTTTTCATTTTTCTGGTTGAGGATGAGGCAGATGGTAGATACAATTAGGGGTGTTCAAATCCAAACCGATCCAATTTAAACCGCTCATCCAATCCAATCCAAACCGAAAACCGATTAAAACCGCACTAATTCGGATTTGATTGGATCTTATTTTTTGCAAACCGCTGGATCGGATCGAATTTCGGATCTACTTTTCACAACCGATCCAATCCAATCCAAACCACACAATGTGTTATAATATTATTATTTTATTATTATGTTTACAATTATACTTATAACATATTCAATTTGTTATACATTTTTATATTTTTCATGTATTATTATTATTATTATTATTATTATTTAATAGATGTTTTATGTTCAAAATGTGATTTATTTATTTATTTTAACTAACCTATCATTTTATTTCTATTGTTATGTTATCGTTGGTTTTTTAAGATATTGTTAAGACTTGCTATGTCATTGTTGATTATTTGAAATTTGATGTTGTGACTTGTTATATATATTTAATTTTTTTAATTTACAAAACCGCAAATCCAATTCAATCCAAACCGCTCGAAATTGGATCGGATCGGATCGGATTTTTTTAAAATGATCATCCAATCCAAACCGCACCGCAAGTAAACATAGTTTTCGGATCGGATGAGTTTTTGACTTAAAATCGATCCAAACTGCACTGCGAACACCCCTAGATACAATCTAGAAATATATGCCGAAATCAATTTTACATTAATAAACATTGTAGTTGACTTTGGTGTAAAAATATTAATGTTATTCTAATATTACCTGAGATTCTATATCACTTTTTGCCTAGAGGGATGCAAGGTGCATTCTCATCAAAATGTATTCATCTTGGGCAATGAGAGTGCACATCTCCTCATACTCGTTAGTATTGCCATCTGCGTCTTCCTTCAGTCTCGTCCCCCAGATGTAGCACCTTTGTTTCATATCATCCGTAATTTGATTTATTGCCCCAGGAGTTTCAAACTTCGCAGAACTTTCTCCCCCACTCTCCCTCTGAATTTGTGGACTTTTATTTTTTCCCTTCGCTGCACTGCTTGCTATTTTTTGGACCAAATCGTCCAATTATTCTAGCAAATTTGCAGCTTTAGGAGATTTTGCCCTTTCTGTCTCCTGCGTTGATGCCCCCTCCTGGCTTGAATCAGTCAATCCAAGGCTGAATGATGGCACCCCTGGATCTGTTTTAGGAACATAGGATGCTGTCTGTGCCATCATCAACAGGGCAGCAGCGTCTTTTGCGGCTGGATGACTGCGTCATCATGTATAAGAATAAGAATAAGAATAAGAATATACGGATGATAAGCAAAGATTGATTTTATTCTGATGAACTTACATTTTAGTTGGAGCTGGGGGAGCGTGGGTGTGGTCTCTTGAAGTTGTTTGGGGGGTTTCAGGAGTGCTGCACAGTTCCAAAAATTAATCATGGCGTAAAAAAAACTAATCAGGAACAATATACACCCAAACTGTTAGCAAATATACACCCAAACTCTAAACAAATATACACCCATTACTATTTCTTACGTTTCTGTAGTCCCTTCAATCTGTAGCATAGGGGTTGGTTCAAAATCTGTCTCAGTGGTTGTTTGGGATGCCGGCACAAAAACTTGAATTGGGACTCTAAACAAGAAGAAAAATGAAAGGTTAACAACGCCTTTGAAAATAATAAGGTTATAAGGTTGAAATATTCTTGGAAAACTCACATTGCAAGCGCATCCGACGGTGTCTGTTCCCTCACAACCATCATATTCGAATCAGCGGGACTCAACCTAAAATACACCCAAAGAAAGTAAAAAAATACACCCGAACAATTCAAAAAGAGGACAGGCTTTGTTTTTTGAGAACTTACATACTTGCAGTTTTTGCTTTTTTTTCCTGCCTTTTTTTTTTCTTGAATAAAATAATAAAGGGCTTTTTTTTCTAAAAAAAATATATATAGAATTAGAAGTAGAAGTTAATAGAAGAACAAAAGTAACGGTTATTTGAAAGAGAAATTACATGCTCTCTGATGGCTGGTTTACACTACTCTGTTCTGTGCGTCCTTGAGAGGAAGGATCATCACTTCCCAAGTTCACAGCCCGTATTCTAAAACAGATTTCATGTTATTCAGACAAAATAAGATACAGGTATAAAATACACTCAAATGAATGCACAAGATACAACCAACCGAATGGACAATATACACCCAACACAACAAACGAAATATCCCAACTTAATAAACAACATACACCCAACTTGATCAACACAATACACCCAAATGGTTCCACAAAATACACCCAAATCATGATAACAAGATTTTATTAAATAAAGCTTCTTACGTTTCAGAGGACACATAGCGACCTTCTGTCGATCGCAGGTCAGCTTGGTTCTCTCTGCGAAACAAGAAACAATTATTAGCAAACAAAACAGGCGATATTTTGTTTATCGTCGTTGGCAAAAGGAACGCCATCTGTATATAGAGGATGAATATCCTCTTGAACATCAGGCGTTCCTCTTCGTTGCCAACGCCGATTTCCATCATTTCATCGGTAAGACTTTTGAGGGTCTTACCCTGGAATCTTCTAAAAATTATTTTATCATCATCAGAAAGTTTCTTATACTCAACTTTCTCAGGAAATAGATCTCCTACAAAAAGGAAAACAACAAAGTATCCAAGTCGGTTCAAATACACCCAAGCATCAACTTAAATACACCCAAGCAACAACTTAATATACACCTATAATTTTAAGCTAGTTACCTGTTGCATTGATGCCAAGCGCATGACTTATTGTTTTTGGTGTTATTTGGAAAGAACCATATCCTGTTTTCAGTCTGTTCTCCCCAAGTTTGAAGTTGTTTGCTAGCTCCCTTAACAGTTGGTGATCCACCCTCAGTGGTGGGATGTGCATCAACCCACCGAATCCGAGATCCCTCACAATCGCCTTCTTCTCCTCACTCATGTTTCTGAACTTATCACTTAGGAGATGTGTGACACACTTAAGGTCTTTTGTTTGGTTTCTTGCTGCCATTTTCTCTGAAAAGAAAAATATACCCAAAGATATCAGTAAGATACACCCATATATATGAGTCAGATACACCCATTAATAACAGTAAGATACACCCATTGATAACAGTAAGATATACCCATATGTATGAATCAGATACACCCAAAGATATCAGTAAGATACCCCCATTGATAACAGTGAGATACACCCATAGATATGATTTAGATACATCCATATATATATCAGTCAGATATCACTCAAACATGCTTCAATATCAAGCCACATTACAAGGTCAAGCAGTATACACCCCCCAATTTACGGAATAAACCCCCAAAAATCAGTTACCAGAAGATCTAGAACAACAAGAATAACAGGAGAACTTAGAACAACAACGTAGAAGAACAGTGTAACAAAGAAGCAAGAATAACAGTAAACCCTAGAACAACGACGTAGAAGAAAAGTAAAACGTAGTTTGTAATCTGGAAAATATACAGAAATCTTAATGAACTTACGTTGAGTATTGTTGCTTTGTTTTCTCTTCAGATTCTTCATGGAGAGTTTGATGGTGTTTTGATAGAGGTTTCGAACAACGACTTGTATATTTTGAACTTTGATTTTTGCTCGAAAATGGAAGGGTTTCCTTGTTTTCGAAACGCTTTGAGAAGTGGAAGAAGTGGAAGAGTCTGCCATACGTAACCGTTTGAGTGTTGAGCGCGTGAATGTGACGCTCCATGTTATCTCTCTTCATGCGCGTGAGTTGTATTTGGGCTGGGCCAACTTGTAAGCTTGTAAGCTTGTATGTGTAGCAGGCCCGTTCACTTTATAACTTGGTTTTTATTGTGAGTTATAAGTCATAACTAGATTTTATTTGTCTTTATTTTAAGTTTGTAACGGATAATTTTAATAATTATTATTCTGACTTAATGACAAACGGTTATAACATCAAATCTATACCTATAAAGGCACTAATTTCTATATCTCAAAAAAGATCACGTGATAAGTTGCACTAATTTCTATATCTCAAAAGAGACTACCTGATAAGTTTTATTTCACAAAAAATCTGTAAAACAATTTTAAAATAAGGTGTTATTATTCTTGTCCACGTCTTTCAATAAATTAAAAGATAAGTACGTAATTGGTGAGAGGCAACTCAAATTATATCCGTACTAAATTTACTTTATTTTTTTCTCATTAGCTTTGTTTATTGTTATTTTACAATCTAAAATCGGTCAAATTTGAGATGGACTATTGATGCGAGTAGTAATTAATATAAAATAATATGTGAAAATGTCAAATAAAGCAAAGTACATGCAGTGTAATAACTCGGTATATATAACAATGATATTTACTCTTTGAAAAAAGAAATATTCACAATTTCACATACACATGAAAAAATGACACTTATGTAAATACAGTAGCCATTTTATTATCGTTAAATTAATAGCAATTTAAAAAAATAACAAATATTATTAATATATTAAAATCAGTTATTAAAATTAATTATTATATAATTTTTATATAGATATTTGATTCTTCACTTTATAACTCAGTTTTTATTGTGAGTTATAAGTCATAATTCGATTTTATTTGTCTTTATTCTAAGTTTGTAACGAATAATTTTAATAACTAATATTCTGATTTAATGACAAACGATCATAACATCAAATCTATATCTATAAAGACACTAATTTATATATCTCAAAAGAGACCACGTGATAAGTTGCACTAAATTCTATATTTTAAAAGAGACTGCGTGATAAGTTCTATTTCACGAAAAATCTGTAAAACAATTTTATAATAAGATGTTATTATTCCTGTCCACGTCTTCCAATAAATTAAAAGATAAGTACATAATCGGTGAGAGGCAACTCAAATTATATCCGTACGGAGTTTACTTTATTTTTTTCTCATTAGCTTTGTTTGTTGTTACTTTACAATCTAGAATCGGTCAAATTTGAGATGGACTATTGATGCGAGTAGTAATTAATATAAAATAATATGTAAAAATGTCAAATAAAGCAAAATACATGCAGTTTAAAAGTCCGGTATATATAACAATGATATTTACTCTCTGAAAAAAGAAATATTCACAATTTCACATACACACACGAGAAAATGATGCTTATGTAAATACAGTAGCCATTTTATCACCATTAAATTAATAGCAATTTAAAAAACATAACAAATATTATTAATATATTAAAATCAGTTATTAAAATTAATTATTATATAATTTTTATATAGATATTTGATTCTTCACTTTATAACTCGATTTTTATTGAGAGTTATAAGTCATAACTCAATTTTATTTGTCTTTATTTTAAGTTTGTAACGGATAATTTTAATAATTATTATTCTGAATTTGTCATAACATCAAATCTATACCTATAAAGGCAGTAATTTCTATATCTCAAAAGAGACCACGTGATAAGTTGCACTAATTTCTATATCTCAAAAGAAACTACGGGATAAGTTCGATAAGTTCTATTACATGTTTAACTATCTGTAATAATAGAATTCTTATACCTCTTAAACACTTACTGACTTGAGCGTTGAAATGTCTTTTACAGGTAGCCACCTATTGTGTTTTTCGACGTCCAAGTTATTTTCACTCCATTAAAGAAAAGGCGTATTATAACAGTGCAAGAGACGAGTTATACCTCGGAAGTTAATCCGCACAAGAACAATTAGCGCCGTCTGTAAGGACGAGTAAAATGATTTCTACTCCCCTCAAGTTCATAAAACTTGATTTACATTCAAATTTTTGAACCAATCTCAACAATCTTGTTTAAGATTTTATTTAATACATTTTATCAAATTTTAATCTATCGTAACTTTTTATAAAGTATGATTTTATACATTTGAATTGCTTTACTTTTATGTATCATAATATTTCACATCTCACAATCGATCAACGAACCAATCCGAGAAGAAACTTGGCTTTCAACTGATCCGAGAAGAAACTCGACTTTCAACCAATCCGAGAACAAACTCAGCTTTCAACCAATCCGAAAACAAATTCGGCTTTCAATCAATTCGAGAAGAAACTCGACTTTCAACCAATTCGAGAACAAACTCAACTTTTAACCAATCCAAAAACAAATTCGACTTTCAATCAATCTAAGAAAAAATAACTCAATTTTCAATCAATCTGAGTACAGACTCGCTTATCAATTTTGCAATTTTTTTTAAAGTTTTCTACTTACACAAGTAAAATTATATATTTTATTCATACATACTTTTGCATTTATATTTTCTATAACTAATATTTATTAATTTATTATTAGTTATATTCAAACCTCAATATATGTTCTATATTTTAAATAATTCTTACAAATAGTATTTTTTTTCTCCCTCTATTTTTGTCTATTTTTTTGCAAGACAATATTCATCGTTTTCTATTTCTATTACTAAAGATAATTGATTCTTGTGTTTTTATTTTTTTTAAAAAAATGAGAAAGAGACGTCCTATATTAAAATACAAAGTTATTTGTTTGCAATAATGACATATAATAACTATGTCAATTGAATTTTTATTTTATCATGTATTATATTCTTATTGTTTGATATTTTTATTTATACAATTAAATGAAAGTAATGATGAGTTCAAATCTTAAAATTAGATTCTATCAAAAATCAATTGTATATAACTATTATACTATTCACTTTATGCTATTAAATTTTATGTTACCATTTGTTTAATGCAGAAAGTTAAGTAAAAATAAAATAGTTACAAATATGCAAATTTGTTACTTTTGCACAAAAAATATACCTCATATCTAAACAAAATTTATTATATTATTAAATAATTAATTATTTTATTATTTTATTAACAAGTTAATGCAGATTCTACGAAACAAAGTTATAATATTAACAAATAAAATTAAGTAATTCACATTTGGTATGTATGACATTCATATGTTGTCTTTTTCTCTACAATTATCAAATTTTAAGGTATATTTTTCTACTTTAAACTTTCTTGTACTTTTACAATATATATTATTCAATTTATGTTGCGATTTATATATATTTATTTTTTCAATTTATCTTATTCATGTCATATGATCTTCATTATAAATTGTAAATATTCAATAACTAATTGCTTTAAGCGAGAAATTCATCAATAAGTTGTTGTGGATCGAAAAAATTTTCAAAATAATTGATCATTATATCCTCAGATCATATCAATCGATTCCATCAACGGATACAATCAAATGCTATATCCATGCCAGAAAAATTGTTTTCAAGTGAAAAAGCATCCCCCACATAATTGTTTTCATCGAATAACTTTTATCACTAAATTATATCATTATTTACTTTAAGATATATTTTTTTATAATTATTTTTTTTATATAATAATCAACTTTAAAGTATATTTTTCTACTTTAAACTCTTTTAGTTTCACATGATATATTATTCCATATATGCTGTAATTTTTTACAAATTTATTATATTAATTTTTAATATCATATTTAATTCAATAATGTGATATATAACTTGATTAATGTCAAGATAAATTACAATTTTTATCTTTTTCACATTACTTTCTATTGAAAATTTATAGAATTTATTTCAATATTGAAAGCTTATAAAATTTTTAATATTTTCTAGAATCAAATGCATATATACACTATTCATGCATAGTCTTATATCTCTATCTTTTTCTATATTATTGTCACATAAAGTTATTATCCAAACTCTCTTGAAGCTAAAGCGAACAATGCTCTTTTCCAAAAATTTAACAAAATCATATGCTCAAACTATGATCAACAAAATCTCATTTATTTAGGTGATATCAAACTAAAACAACAATTTATTATATATTCTCAAAAAGTATAATTCTCGTGCTCTATTTTACAAGATTTTTATAATTATGCAAAACTATAACTTTTCTTTTGACTTTAACTTTATGCAAAACTATAAAGTTCTTGCATTTGATTCATAATATCACCAAATAATTTCACATAATAGAACATTATAATGATTTTAAATTTTTTGTTCCACTAGTTTGTTTGCTTTATTTTTGTTCTTAGTGCAAAAGAACGATATCACTATTGTTCGTTGTTATATTATTTTATTATTACCCAACTGAGTTTTCATAGATCAAATCGTCATCGTCATTATTAAGTGCCTTCAATTGAGTCTTATTTGTCCAAATCTACAAAATAAAGGGTCAACCGTTTTAAATTTATCTTTAATATTTTGCATTACTATTTAATTTTATGTTTATGAAAATAAATTCAAACAATATATAGATCAAGATTTGAGATCATCCTCTACTAATATCATAATCGCTTAAAGCCAAAATTACTATTTATTACTCTAAATTTAATCAGGTATCAAACATGAGACAAGGATAAATTCCAAGAAAACTGACATTCATGGCCAAGGGATCAATCTTAACCTTATTTTTATTTCTATTCTAGAATATCTATCCATTTGCTTCTTTTGTAGTATTTAGTTTGCTCTTTACTTCAAGAGTGATGATTAAATGACTAAAATTTTTTCTTGAATTTGAAAAGACAGACAACTATAGATTCATTTAAAGAATGAAATAGCTCAAAAGCAATTATACTAATTCTATGATTATTATTTATTCTGGTAATTCCTTGTTTAATCGTTACAGGTAATGAAAGACAAATGATCTTAATAGAACAAACTACCAAGTCATTCATATCTTGATAATGAAAAGCAAATGACCTCGATAGAACAAATTATCAAGTCATTTATACCTCGGTATAACTATGTCTAATTTAGTTTGTTTATATAAATCTTTTATCAAATTTTAATACATCATAACTTTTTATGCACTTTATACATTCCAATTGCTTCACTTTTACATATCATAACATTTTACATATCATTGTCAATCAATAATTCAATCAATTCGAGAAAAGACTTGGCTTTCAATCAATCCAAGATGACTCAATTTTCAACCAATTCGAAAACAAACTTGACTTTCAATCAATCTAAGAACACTCAATTTTCAATCAATCCGAGAACAAACTCGGATTTTAACCAATTCAAAACAAATTCGGCTTTCAATCAATCTGAGAAAAGACTCAATTTTCAATCAATCCGAGAACAAATTCGGCTTTCAATCAATCCAAGAACAAACTCGACTTTCAATCTATCTAAGAACACTCGATTTTCAATTAATCTGAGAACAAACTCGACTTTGAATCAATCCAAGAACAAATTCAGCTTTTAATCAATCCGAAAACAAACTCGACTTTCAATCAATCCAAGAACACTCGATTTTCAATCAATCCGACAACAAATTCAGCTTTCAATTAATCCAAAAATAAACACGGCTTTTAAACAATCTAAAACAAATTTGGCTTTCAATCAATCTAAGAAAATAATCGATTTTCAATCAATTTGAGTACAAACTCAGCTATCAATGCATTTGAGAACAAATTCGATTATCAATCAATCCAACAACAAGCTTGGCTACGTTATCAAACACATTCGGCTATATTGTCTAAACAAGGACAAACTCTCTCTCTCTCAATTACTATTTATACATATTACATCTTAACACCAAACTCAAGTAAAAAAGACTGATCTTCAACTATATATGCTCTATCCATAATTTTTTTTATGCATTTTCTATCATCCATGAGACCATCACTAACTATTTCTTTTTTTCTTACTATATCAATTCCTAGAACTTACTATTCATGGCAAAACTTCTATTTGAGAGGAATAGGAGCAAAAATCAATAAATAAGTAGCTTGTAACCACTATATTTCAATGTGTTTTTATTTAATTAATATTATTCTATTTCTCTGTCATAGCATTTGAAATTACATACTAAGAAAGCAAGGTGTTGGATTCTAACGCTTGCATTTATTAAATATTGAATCTTATTATGACAACTTCATAAATTTACATGTAGAATTTTTAGCATTAAAGTCATGAATTCAAATTCAAATTCGCCAATACAAGATGACTCTAGCCCTCAAAGTAATTCTTTAGAATTTCTTAATTCAAAATATCACTACTTGGCATATGAGTAATTAGTTCATTTATTTTATTCTACAATTTATATATATTTATTATGGTATTCATATAATTTATTTCACAACATCTATTTTTGATTAAGCCAATACTTATAAATCAAAGATGAGCGAAAAATAATCATCGGTCTCTTATTATAAATTGACGAAGTATTTATCTCACAGTTAATTAACTTGAGCAGATAAAATTTATTGTAGAATTATTTATTTTTTGAATAAGTGCTGACATAATAACCCGACTAACCTTGGGGACTCACCATATCATTATTCACTTATCTTTTAATCGAGTTATAACTCATTTTATTTTCTAAGTTTAACCTGGATCATATGATCGGCAGATAAAGCTTGGGGCTGTGATCCGTTACCTTATAGCTTGGTCTTTATTGTATATTATGAGTCATAACTTGACTTTATTGCCTTCATTCTAAGTTTGTAACGGACGATCTTAATAACCATTATTCTGAATTAATGACAAACGGTCATAACATCAAACTCTATTAATCAACTCTATGCCTATAAAGGCACCAATTTCTATATCTCAAGAAGACCACATGATAGACTTCATGTTTAACATTCTATAATCCTATACCTCTTAAACACTTATTGATTTGAGCGTCGAAGTGTCTTTTGCAAGTACCCACTCACTATGTTATTCGACGTCTGAGTTATTTTCACTCCATTAAAGAAAAGGCGTATTACAACAGCGCAAGAAACGAGCTATACCTTGAAAGTTTATCCACACAAAAACAATATTGTTCTAAAATATTTTTATAAGCCCAAAACTAAGAACCGAGTTCAAGAGTATAAGAAATTCTAAAGAATCAGTTTGATGATTAAGTATTCTCTCGGATTCCAAAACATATATTACAAAGAGGACATTAACTTCTCATAACTCATTCTAATGTCTAATAACTCAATTTTATGAGATTAATTGTTACATTATAACCATCATTTTACTATTAAAGGAGAATGTTATAACAATAATTATATATAGACCTAAAAACATCATATGAAAAGAGACAACAAAAAAGTATCAAATAATTCATGAGAATAAGAATTCATTCTCCTAGATCAATTTAACCTAAAGAACAATTCATAATCTTTAAGGTAGCGTTTGTTTTGAGGTACTGGGATGGAGACTGGAAGACTGGAACTCAATCATGTTTGTTGGCATAGATACTCGTACTAAAATTTCAATCTTTATCCCCAAAATTTCAGTATTTCATTACTTTCAAAAAGTGGGGACACAGGAGACTGAATTTTTTGGAGATAGAGACTAAAATTTTAATAACATTTTATACCTAAAATATCTTCATTTCATATAATGAATTCTAATTTTACCCTTTGTGCAAATTAAATTAGAGTTTTATTCTTATTTTAATCTCTGTCTCCCATTTTACACCAAACACAATACTGAGATTTATTTCAATATCTATCTCTTAGTCTCTGTTTCTCAATCTCAGTCTTTCAGTCTCTGTGTCTCTTCCAAATGCTACCTAAATAACATAAGAAGAGGAACTCATAACATTACAACCTCACAATATATGCATTACTCTAAATATGTACACTAAGATATAATCTCTAACTTAGTTCTTCTTACGACTCATGCTAACTTAAGTGTCAGAGTCTTTGCAGAAACACCCCACCATTGGAAATGACGAGTTCGGAGAATTAGCAACTCGGAATAGGAGGATGTTGGTAACATCGTGTCTCCAACTTACTCTCTACAATTTTATTCAGGTAATTCGTAAACTCGAAAAATCAAAAAACCCTTCTGAAGAGATATATATAGTTTAATTTATTTGTATATGTATTATATTTTATGATTTATTTTATATTAATAATTAATTTTAATATATATCTAATCTGATAAAAAAATAAAGTATGACGTTATCACTTTATTGTAATTAATTGAATGAATAATTCGATCGTAAACTAATTATTCGACTGTTGTAATTCGGTAGTTGTAAAATAATTTATCTCACTTGATAAGTAATGTATAATTTTTTTTTTCCAAATTTAAAGAAGGTAGTCTTTTAAATCTCATTCATCTTAAATATTATATTTAAATCTATTCGTATTAACTTGAGTGCAACGATGTAAGATTGTCTTTTTTAAGTACTCATAAATTTAGGTACAGAACCTGATGTAGATAAAAAGGGTCAATGGTCTTCTTCTAAGTTCTAACTTATCATTTTTATATAAAATATTTATTATTTTATAATTTAGTCTTTTTAATTTTATTTTATATCTTTTTTTTAACATATAATTTTTATATTGGCTCTCTCCAGTTTAAAGTTTTAGCTTCGCCCTGCATAATTCTGTGTTCTTTTCAATAAAAGTATAATTTGTTAAAAGGAAAAAGAATTCTTGTTCAGCGGATTCATCAATTCCAAAATAGAAGGTAAAATTAATGGTAAAAATCTAGATATAATTAATTTTAGATTAAATTGATAATAAAAAATTATTAAATAAAAATTTAATTAAATTAATTAAATTATTTAATTATTTTTAATTATCAACTTTACAAAAAATTAAGTGTATCTAAACTTCCACCAAAATTAAATGTGTAAATAGAGATGAAGATGATATCTACTATATGAGTCATGAGTGTAAGAAATGTTTTGTTGGTGAGACCTGTGACCGAGTCACCTGCTCTGTTTACAGCTACAAAAGGTCGTGGAAGGTGGACCCTATCCAAACCATGCCCCAAACCCGATTACAACAATGTCAACTTCACCTTCATCACTTCATGGATTCATCTATCTATTTCCTTTTCTATATCCAAATATATCCCTTTTCTTCCCTGCCCCACTGCTCACCAAACATGTTTGAAATTCTGAATTCCCCCTGCCTGTCCCAACCAAATACGACGCCGCTTCGATCTCCACGTGGCAGCATCAGGATATGATAGGAGTGAGAGGAGCGGCACACCGCAACCAACTAACCTCCCTCCTACATAACACTGCCCATGATTAATCGGAAAATGATTATGGAAAGAAACCAACTAGAAAAACAGTCAATTAGAACAAATTAGTTAAAAAATAGATGATTTTTTATAAAAATTTTTTTTGTTATTTTAACTTTTTAAATTTTAAAATAAAAAATATAGATAATTAACTTAAGTTAGTTTAATAATTAACTACTTTTTTATCAAAAAATATTCTTAAAATAATATTTTTATATAAAAATAACATTAAAAAATTTAATTAAATATATTAAATGATCTAATTATTTATAATATTATTTTTATATAAAAATATCATTGTAAAAACATTATTAATTAATTAGTGACTTAAATTAACTTAAATTGTAGTTAATTATTTTTTATTAAAAAATATTTTTAAAATAACATTTTTATATAAAAATAATATTATAAATTTATAATATTATTTTTATATGGAGATGTCGTTGTAAAAATATTACTAATTAATTAGTATTATTATTATTATTCAAAGTAAAAAGAAAATGAAACGAATTGCAGATACAGCCAAAACACACCTTTTTCAGAGTCAATCTCACATTCCACAGACCTTTCCACGCGTTGCCAATCTGTTGGAGTTGCTGCTACATCCAATAATGCCCTTTACAGTTCACATTTATTTATTGGATTCATCTCCCTCTTTTAATTACCTCATTGCCCCTTCTCTTATCTTCTTTGCTTTTATTTTTGTGTTTTTCTTTGAGGCTGTTATGGATTTGGGGATTGAATAAAAACCAACATTAAGTTCATTCATAAAATATTTGTAGTGATAAATAGTACAATATGTTTCTCTAGAAATATTTCTTCCAAGCTCATACCAAGATAACTCTCGTTGAGTTATAACTTATAAGTGGTTAATTAATTCAATGAAATAAATTAAAGTAGAGAATGGGGGCGTCATGGTGATGTATATGTAGTACAATGAAAGGGAGGTAGATGTAAATATGGTAAAAAGGAGTTAATAAAAGAGTTAAGTTGACTATGGGGACCCGTTGTGAATGGAGAAGAGTGTTGTTAGGTCGTGTCACATGCATCTACAGACTAGAGAGCAATAAGATCGATCAATTTGGCCATGGAAACAAATTGAGGGGAGGGTGTCCTCTGTCACGAGCACTGTCCTTTATATTTGAAAAAAAATAAAAATAAATAAAGGGCCTACCACGACCCACACATTTTCAAAGCTACCTTTACGCCTTTAATGCACTTGTTCATTGATTGGTGACTCTTCTAGCTAGTCTAACCCCCCACTTTGATGGGTCTCTTGCAATTCTTATTTGAGTTCCACTTTCACACTCTTTTAACTCAATTCATAATCTAGACCAGACCCATTCCAACAATTTTTTTTCTCTCTCTCTCTCTCTCTCTTCAATGATCAATACGTGATTGTGGTGTATTATTGTGGACTATCTTCTTCTAGATTTATAAACTCTTCTCGGCATTTCAACACATTGACACGTATATAGGGCGTAGAGGTATCTAATCTAACTATTAGTCTATTACAACAAATGAGGGGAAAAAAAGTCTCTGTGTGCGTGGTACATACGTACACATGTAAATAGAACAAGTTAAGCATAGAGTTGAGGAGTCTCAAAATTTTTTATGCATATCTTAATAAACCAAACCCATAAAGTCCCATGCATTTTTGTTGAAATTATTCTAACTAAACATAAAATTCATCATTTCTTGATACATATACCCTTCCTCTTAATTAACGTAACCTTTTCACTACTTTAATAGAGGTATTGACATAAAGTTAGACATTTGACATGTGGTTCCCATACTGACTTGATAACTTGATAGTAACTATTACTAATAATAATAATCAATAAATTTGTTTCAACATTTTGTTTCAGTTATATGCATGTGGGTCTCTTCAGTTTGAATTTAAGACAATATATGTATGTTTGTATAAAAGAACTAATTATGAAGGTTATTACCTTACCAAGTATATACAAAAAATAAAATACTTAATTCATAACTTGCATTCAGTATCCATCAGTGTAACGCCCTAAATTCTCCCATGTGTTACCTACTTGAAGCCATTATTATACAATTATGTGATTGTTTCCTTTTTCTTTTTATAGGAAAATAGCTGTGACTATTGACTAATTCTCCCTTTTTATGTCTTGCACTGGAAATCGTTTAAAACCATCACTATCACATTCAATGGCATGTTTCCATTACAAGATAGATGGCAAAGGCACGTTACTGTTATTGCTGGCAGCTATATGAAAATCAAAGAGATTAATGAACACAAATGGCTACTATTTATCCTGTATCCATGCTTATCCTAGAATATATATTTATGGCCCTTCAAGCAAAATCACGCATAATTTGATTCTTTAAGGAAATTAAATGCGTCTTGGCATTATATTATGCTCTATGGTTTCTTTTACATGCCATGGGGTTTGTCAATACGCAAGACCATATATCCATGAGCTGAGTTAATCCCTTATTATACATGTATACTTAAAATCAACCACTAAATCAAATATAATATACATTATATATAAATATATATTATTTAATAAAAAAATACATTATTTAATTTATTTTTAATATATATTTTATATTAGTAGCTGATTTTAGTATACGTTTAACATTGATTGAATTGAAAAACACCAATTAATTCGCAAGTTTAGTTGCACATAAAATCAACTGTACTTTGTTCTTCTTTTAGGTGATCTTATTAGGAGATTTGGCTAGAAACTTAAAGTTAAAAGGGGTGTAGTGTAATGATTGAATCAATGACGAATTTAAACAAGTAAATAGTGTAAGAGACGCGTGGTACCACATGGATGTTACTATTTGGTAGTGCATTAAAAGGGCCCATTTTGGAATGATAGGCACAGCAGCTTCGGACTTTGTATGTGAAGTTGCTCCTCTCTCACGTTCTTGTATCATGTCACTGCAATAAATGGCAAAAGTAGCCTTTTTCCTTTTCCTCGTGGACCACCCTCAGTCAATTCTCAACCCCGAATTTTGTTTAGGCTACAGTAAATCCTTCCTTGCTGCATTTGCTTCAAGATTTTTCTAAAAACACAACCAAAAAGAAATGTTATCATTTGGAGTCATCCTTCCTTGTCATGAAATGAACTATGCTATAAATTTAAAAGAAAATAATCGGTTGGTTTAAAGAAGAAAAATTACAATAATATCACTTTTTCCTTTGTTATAAGCTGCTTCGTTCTTTTTCCAAAAACATGGGAAACTATTCAAGAATTAAATACGACAAGAAAAACAAATCAAGTAATACAAATAAATAAATAATAAGAAGAAAAATACAACCCCACCTCCAAAAAGAATAATAGTGTAGATAAGAGAGGGTATTATAGTAATTACAAGAGAGGAGAGCAAGTCCATGCGAGGGAAGAGGATTTGAGAGTTGCAAGTTGTGAACGGGATTCGCTGTAAGCCTGTATGATTAAGAAAGATCTATCTCTTGCTATAAATACATCCCCCACCTTGCCATACTCACCTATTCTATACTATAACTCCCTCTTCTATTCCCTTCCCTTCTCTTCTCTTCCCTCCATTCCAGTGATCCTCAGGATCACAATAAGTCAATTACCCATTCCCTCCCTAATCATAATAATACTTTATTCAATTCCCCTGTTTTCTTAGGGAGAGGGGTCAGTTTTTACAGAGCCCCTTCTTCCTTTTCTTGTTTCTTTATAACTCTGTTTTTAACTCACTACTGTTCCGTTCTGTACTTATAGCGCTGGAAAACCATCACGCTATGATGAACGGAATGCAAGAAAGAACCACACAGTTCGAACTCCACGACGGTGCCTATATGGATATCGGTTCCACCCTATCAAACCTCATACTGTCAAGCAGCACAAACACGCTGGACTCAATTTTCTGCCATTGTCCACAACCCAATCCAACTTGCACTCCTAACTCCATAATAGCATCTTCAGGTTTCGAACCTCTGGGCTCCTCCGTATACCTTCGCCAGAGAGACATCCTTGAAAAATTCTACCAGGAAAACAGGGTCAACAACAGGCCTTTTGTGCCAACATCCATGGTGACTCCATCAATGACCAATTCTTCTTTGACTTCTTCTTCTTCTTCCTTCATGAACCCCTGCAAGAAGAAGCTGTACAGAGGAGTGAGGCAGAGGCACTGGGGAAAATGGGTGGCAGAGATTAGACTCCCACAAAACAGAATGAGAGTGTGGCTGGGAACCTATGACACTGCAGAAGCTGCTGCTTATGCCTATGATCGTGCTGCTTACAAACTCCGTGGAGAATACGCGCGCTTGAATTTCCCGAACCTGAAGGACCCAACCAAGTTGGGATTCGGAGACTCAACCAAGTTGAATGCTCTCAAGACAACCGTGGATGCAAAGATTCAAGCCATATGCCAGAAGGTCAAGAGGGAGAGAGCCAAGAAGAATGCAGCCAGGAAACTCAAATCAAATGGCGGCGGCGACACGGCTAGCCACGGTGGTGGACAGAGCGAGACATCGAAATCGCAAAAGAACG
Organism: Arachis ipaensis; assembly: GCF_059453495.1. Classification (NCBI taxonomy): domain Eukaryota; kingdom Viridiplantae; phylum Streptophyta; class Magnoliopsida; order Fabales; family Fabaceae; genus Arachis; species Arachis ipaensis. The sequence continues at coordinate 17,248,079 of NC_142440.1, read as the reverse complement.
ACAAGATCAGCTCAGCTTCTTGTTCTTCTTCTTCGTCACTGTCGCCCCCTCGGCCTGCTAATTATGATGATTGGGCAAAGGAGTTGCTCTCGCCCGTGTCTGTTTCGAGGGAATGTGCCATGTTGCTGACAGATGATTCAATGGAATTCGATGATTGTTCCCTTGCAAGGATGCCATCCTTCGACCCTGAGTTGATTTGGGAAGTTCTGGCCAATTAGAATACATGTTCTTCTTTCTATCTTTAGTAGTAACTAGTACATGTAGGGATAGTACTACAATATAGTATTAGATTAAAGAGTAAAGAGTAAAGAGTAGTGATTGCTTTTCAGCAAGGAGCTGAAACTGTATAATATCATAATCACTCCTACTATTATGTTTGCTTTCTTAGTCACTTTGAGGGTATTTTAAGAATCGTATATGGTTGTAGATTTAAGCCTTGGTTTTTTGCTCAAGGCTTCAAGAGTTTTCCTATGGTTTTTGCCCATTGATATACCATCTTGTGTTGTTTTTTCATCCACAATCAGTAAATCAATTTATATTTACCTTTATTCATGAATTCAAATAACACCTATTTACTTTACGACTACAATTGGATGGATGACTCTACAAATATAATAATCTATGGCACATGACATCGGAAATCATTCATTCAAGTCTAAGATGAGAGTAAGCATGTTCGGGGGCACATTAACCGTGTTTGCTTGTAAGTGAATCAAGAAAAGAGTCCGTACCGTGGCCACTAGGTTGTGAATTTCAGAATTTTGCATTGAGGATACGGTCAACCAACTAACATGGCACGCCATGAAATCATCTCACGAAAAGCAGCATAAAAGAGAGTTAGGGGCGTGAATGAGTTCAGAGGTTGAAATGCATTGATCTTTTTATACCGTCATGCTGACCTCATACATGATGCAAGTGCAGCCAAGGCCCAGGATTGGACTAAAATTTTTATATATGAATAATTTTAATATAAAATACAAAAATATTTGATCATATTTTAGTGTTGTGGTGATAGTTGTAATAAAAAAAAAATTAATTATGAAAGAACATAAAAAATATTATTTTAATTATTAAAACATTCATTGATATTTTATTAAAAAAATATTATTTTAATTGAAGAGACACAAAACGTTACATGGTCATAGTAGTGTTTAACACATAGTTTGGTTTATCACATGGGATTTCACCCCTAATAATACAATATTAAAAAGAAAAAGTTCTCATGATTGAATTTAATTTGGTATTTTAAAAAAAAAAGTATAAATAGACAATGAAAATACTAAATAATGTGAACAATGAATAATATATCTGATGTTTAATTTACTAGATGTGTATATGATTATCTTAATATTAAGATTTAGGTGGGTAATTTAGGAGTGCGGTGTGTTTTTATTTTATCGGATGTATTTTATTTTCTTGTTCACAAAAGTTAATGTTTACCTAACAAAGTCTTTTTTTAAACTATAAAATTATTAAAATAACTTTATTAGGTAGACAATGACTTTTGTGAATAATATGAATAATGAATTTTAAAATTGGCCCAATAAAATAAAAATACATTACACTCTCAAATTACCCACCTAATCTTAATATTAGGATAATCATCCGTACACACTTAATAAATTGAACATTCAATATATCTATTATTCACATTGTTTAATATTTTCCTTATTAAAAATCTACCTTCGCCTTCAACATATAGAGTCTACCACGCCATACAACAGTCACAGGAAAAGGTTTGTCCAACCGTAATAAGATGAAATTTATTGCCCTGTAGAAGGGGCATATACAAAAGTAAAATATGTGTAATTGAATGTACGAATTCAAGGACACCAACTACAAAAGAAACTAGTAGTTCATGATATGCAAGCCCCTTCAATCCAAATGGTCTTCCAATGGTTACATGGCCAATCAAGAAAGTGAGACTACTAGGTACTTAACTAAAGTAAATTCTGACTATTTTTTTTTCTAAGTATTATTGATTTATATCACAGTTAGCAGCAATGCAGCATAAATCAATGTACGACAAGTGAAGTTTAATTTTATTCCATTCTGCATTCAAGGTGAAGGAAGTTATTAGTAGGTAAATATTGAACAAGATGTAAAATTTAGAGCAATGATTATTAATATAGGAATAGTCTAGAGAGCCATCAATTTTTATATTTTGTATCAAGCACTTAACTATCAAAAGAAAAGTGAGTGATCAATCCACCCTATTAAACTCTTCCATAAGCTTCAATTTTGAAATCTTCACAAAGATCAAACACGAATCAATAAAATGCAGCAAACATGAACAAGTTCAAGCATTTGCTTTTCAGTTCAACCACTTCCAACCTGGTAAAATGCGTTTGTAAAGGGTGGGACTAGAAGAGTCAACATGAAAGCGTCAACAGTTTCAAGTATTTAACTATTTATAAATATAATTTAATTTTGATACACTGTCAGTGTAAAATAGTTTTACACGTGTATTTAATTACGTAATATCATATAGGTAAAAATAATTACTTTTCACATTAACCACGTGAATGGTTATCCAAAAGAACGGATATAATTGCACAATTGTGTAAAACACTTTATATTATTAGAATTGTTGTCAAACTCTCGAGTTAACTCGTAAACTCGTACGAGTTTCGAGTTTAGATATGGAATCGAGTTGACTCGGGCATAAACTCTATCTTGAGTAAACTCGGCTAGACTCGGTCAAACTCGGACAAACTCGTGAGTCTAGGACCGAGTTAGCAAGTTTGTGTTTTTCTTTATTTTTGCTCAAAAAAGCGTCATTTTGAAAAAAAAAACACTTTTTTTATTAGAATTACGATAACACTCCCAACGAATGAAAGAAAACTCACTCACAACTCACTCATCTGCATCGTTTCTCTCAAGTCTCACTTTTTTCATGTTCTGCCGCAGTCGCCGTTCCCCGTCGAGCTGCCGTTGTTCACCTGCGTCTGCTACCTCTGCTCTGATTTGCGCCATTATCTTTGTGAATTTTACCTAAAAAAAACTACCAAAAGTACCCATGAAGTTTACGAACACTGACAAAACTACCCATAAACTAAGGAAATTAAAGCTGTACCCATGAAAGATAGGTTCCATATGACAAAAGTATCCAAATCTTAATTTTTTGTTGATTTTTTAATAAAATTCCTAAACTATCCTACACTCAACCTCAACTCACTTTTTCAACCTTTCATAACTCAATTTCCACCAAACCAGACCGAAATCAATGGAAGTGGTGGTGGTGGTAGAGGATCGGACCTCAACCGATTCACTCATAAGTTTATAATCCATACCCAAACCAAATTAATCAAACACCAAAAAATACTCAAAACATAAAAATTTTCAAATCCATTCATCCAATTTCAATTCACTTTAGCAAAACTAGAAATAGAAAAAGCCATCAACCATAAAAAATCAACAAATCTATTCATCCAATTTGAAATTTATTTCAGCAAAATTCAGAAGTAGAAGTAGCCATCAACTGGATCTTCTGTAGATCAATCTCAGCCTTCATAAAAAATAGAAGCAGATTTTTAATAAAAAAAAATAGAACAATATCATTTTAGTAGTAATTAAATCAATTTCTGAAAAGAAGAAAAATAAAATAAAAATGTTTAAAAAAAAAAAGAAATACATTTTTCTTCACCAGCCGACTGTAACATCGTCAATGGCAGAACCTCCATTCACAGTGCCGCCTCCCTTTCTTCTCTGATTTCTCTTTACCGAACCCGCTTTTTGCATGCAAGAGTACCACGACCCCTCTCTCTTCTCAGGTGTGCGACGACTGTGTTCTCTTCGGCTGGGCCAGACGCGCCACAACGACGTTCTCCTCAGCTGCAACAGGCACGCCACAGTAGCATTCTCCTCAAGTTGGTCACAGGTGTGCGATGAAGGTGTTGTAGTCACCTTAATAGTGAGAGGGAGAAGCAGTGAAAGGGGAAAAGATTGGCGGTAATGGATTAGGTGGGTGGCGGACGGCAATGAGGAGGTAGGAGGAGAGTTTCTGTGACTCATGTGAGGGTTTTTGAGGGATAAGTGAGGAGAGAGGAAGAAGAGAAGAGAGGGAGTGATGGTAGAATAGGGTTAGGGTGGGGTAGTTTAGGAATTTTATTAAAAAATCAACAAAAAATTAGGATTTGGATACTTTTGTCATATGGAACCCATCTTTCATGGGTACAAAGTTAATTTCCTTAGTTTATGGGTACTTTTATCAGCGTTCGTAAACTTCATGGGTACTTTTGGTAGTTTTTCTTTTTACATATGTTGCCCTCTGCTTTGTATTTCTTCACATCTCCACTATCCGCAACCCCATCGTGCTATCACCGTTCACGAGTTCGACTACTTCTCCTACAATCCTATCTCTGCTCTGGTTTGCACCGTCGTGAAATCCATGACTATTTGTCATTGTCGTTCCGTGCTGCTGCTGCACCCTCACCACCGCTGTCTGCTGCATCCTTGTCTTCGATCTGCTGTTGCCGGGACTTTGTCCCTTCTTTTTTTCTGTATCCTCTATTTTTTGTATGCCTTTTGCCCTTTCTTTGAGCCTTTACTTCTTAATTTAGTTTTTTTTTTTTTGCTTTTTAAATTTTATTTCTTCTAATTTTAGCTTATTGCTTATCGTTTATGTTAGATGGTTAGATGGTTCATCTATTCATGGTTGATTAATAATTAATTATTTTAATTAGAATTAATTTGATTATTTGATATTGTTCAATGTTCAATTAAAGATTTAGTTTATAGATTTAAAATTTTTAATTTTGTGTGTTCTACGTTGTATTTGTATAAGAATAATTATAAAGAATTTGAACGTGTATTTTAAAGTATTTGTTATAATGTATGTTATTATTTTAATTTATTATGTGCTTTAAAATTGATATTATTAATTTTAAAGGATTAGAATTGAATATATATATATATATATTTCATAACAGGTTAACTCGTACGAGTTAACTCGTGAGTCGAGTCTAGATCAACTCTATGAATTTACTTAGACTCGCGAATTTGACAACCTTATTATTAATGTATCAAAATTAAACCCTTCAAAAATATTTTCCATATTTAAAGTTATGCAAATAGTTGACCAAACAAATTTCATCCTCCTCCCCATCATAGATATTTTAGTTGAGGAAGACCATAATCATCATAGTTGTACCTGTATAAGGGTTGGCACCATGTGGTGGGATCAAATTCTTCAGTGGTCAATGGGGACACAAACACGGCCTACAACGAAGAAATTGTCACAAAGGCTTTCTACGTGATTTTTTACAACTTTGAAAACAAGTCAACTTCAGCCTCCTTTCATAGTCAACGTATAAATGACAAATTTTATGAATAAACGATAAATAGATCCTTAATTTTTTATTTCGAAGACAAATAAATTTTCGAAAAATTAAAAATACAAAAGTAAAATTTATTTTTTAAAATGCGAGACATCTAAATTTTTTCAGATAACCGATTTGTCTTTATATATTTTGGACGAATGAACTTAAATGTCTCGTATTTTAGAAGGTCATAGACGTTTCTGTATATTTAATTAGTCAGTGACTTATGTGTCTTCGAATTAAAAGGTTAGGGACCTATTTGTCTTTTTCTCCAAATTCTACACTATCTATGTAAATCACCGGGAGGAAATACCTTACCTGAGATCGAGAATTTCAGCGAATAAACATAACAATATAAAATAGAATTTAATTTTGATGTACCGCCACTGTAAAACTATTTTACACGTGCATCCAACCATATAACGCCACATTAGTAAAAATAACTACTTTTATATTGACTGCGTGAATGGTCATCCAAAAAGTATAGTTGTGATTGCATTGTAAAATATTTTCAAAAATACTATTCGTACACCAAAATTAGTCACCAAAATCAACCACTAATCACTACAAGAAAAATGCTGAGAACCGTCAGATTTAGCGTCACACATTAGCGGCGAGTTTTCCGTCGGATTTACCGTCTAAATTGACAATAAATTTGTCACCCTAAAATATTACCGTCGGAGTTGACGTTCCGATGGTAACGTTCGAGGATAAAAATTGAAGGGAAAAATAAATTCTGGCGCACTAGCTATTGTCGGATTTACTGACGAGTAAATCCGATGCTGAACCTTATTTAGTGAAATGCTGCGTTTTGGTTACATGCACCGCGTTACTGTCGGATTAATCCGCCAGTAAATCTAATGGTAATCGTGTTCTAAATTTGAACCGTGAACCTCTCTCTCTCTCTCTCTCTCTCTCTCTCTCTCTCTCTCTCTCTCTCTCTCTCTCTCTCTCTCTCTCTCTCTCTCTCTCTCTCTCTCTCTCTCTCTCTCTCTCTCTCTCTCTCTCTCTCTCTCTCTCTCTCTCTCTAGTCTCCTGGCCTGCAGCCACTGTAAAGGACGTCGCCGCTGTTGCCTTATCCTGCCGCCGCTGAAAAGACCGCTGCTGCTGATGTTCGAAACGCCCCATTTTTTATTTTCTGTTTCTACCGCTGCTGCCCTACCGCCACTGGAAAGGCTGCCGCAGTCGCTACTCGAATCGCCCATTTCTGTTTCAGATTTTCTCTCTTCTCTCTTCTAATTAATTAGTTTAATAAAAAATTATATATATCAAGCTTTAGATTAGGTCCAGATCAATTAAATATATTTAAGACTTGACCTATTAAGAGTGAATTTGACCTGCTTTGTTTTTATATTTAGTTCAAAATCTTAATAAATTAAATTAATAAATATTTTATCTTATAAAGTTTTTATTTTATTTTATTTTTTTCGATGTAAAACTAATTTCATGTACTCTTCATATTTGTAATATTAATATATTTAACCTATTAATATTTTTTTTAGTTTTATTTATAAAATATACGATGACATTCTATTTTTCAAATAAAAAAATTGAGAAGATTCAATAATCACGAGATGGGAAGATATGGCAGAAAACACAAAAATTCACAGCATTTTTTGAGGGCCGAGAGGCCCAACTGAGCCAGGGTTATTACTTACAACAAGCCCAAAGCAAAAATATCCTTAAAAAGTTGGGTCAATAAAAAAATGATCCAACCACGTAACCATGTTAAAAGATTCCGTTCCTATTTACAAGGCTTAGTTACAAAAATAAAAAAATTGTGTACCAAATTTGTAATTTTAAAAAGAAAATTAAAGTGCTACACATACAAATCATTTTGGTTTACAAGTCATATAAGTTGGGCCAAACTCAACAAAAAAGACGCTCACCCATACGAGTGTGTCAACACGCGCACTACTCAATGGTTTCCATAGTGCGCTTCGCGTTCCTCCTCCTCTTCCTCCTCCTCTTCCTTCTTCTTCTCCTTCTTCTTTGCGTTTCTCCTCCTTTTCCTTCACGTGTTTCATCTTCATCGTCGTTTTTTTACTACTGTTGTTGTTGCTGCATTTTTTTCCTCCTTCCCTTTCTATTGATTTTGCAACATTATATATTTTTTCTTTTTTGTTTGATTTTTTCCTCCCAAGAAGAATTATGAGAATATGAAATAAGAAGATGAAGAAGAAAAAGTAGCAGAAGATGAGAAGGAGGAAGATGAAGAGTTTTGAATTATGCAGAACTTATCAGGATAAAAATACACCCAAATATCTTCGTGTTACACCTAAATATCTTCGTGTTACACCAAAATTTACTGCAAATATAAAAAATATTTCCTCTAATGCTGTATTTTTCTTCTTTTTTTCCTTATTTCTTTCTTTCTTTTAGTTAAATGAATGTAAGTTTATCCTCTTCCAAGTAATTTTGCAGCATTATGTGTTTCTTCTTCTTCTTTGTTTGATTTTTTTGTTTTTATTCTTGTCAAGAGAGTAAAACAAGAAGAAACTTGAGAAGGTAAAACAAAAAGGAAAAGATGAATAAGAAAAAAAAAAGAAGATGGTGATGATGAAAAAAAAAGAAGCAACAGAAGATGAGGAGGAGGAAGAGAAAGAGTTTTGAATTATGCAGAACTTATTAGAATAAAAATACACTCAAAATTCTTAAAATACACCCAAATATCTTTATGTTACACCCAAATATCTTCGTGTTACACCCAAATTTGCTACAAATATAGAAAAATGTTTCCTCTAATACTGCATTTTTTTCTTCTTCTTTTTTTCCTTCTTTCTTTTTTTCTTTTAGTTAAATTAATGTAAGTTCATCCTCTTCCAAGTAATTTTGTATCATTATGGGTTTCTTCTTCTTCTTTGTTTGATTTTTTTTTGTTTTTATTCTTGTTAAGAGAGTACAACAGGAAAAAATTTGAGAAGGTAAAACAAAAAAAAAAGATGAACAAGAAAAAAAGCAGCAGAAGATGAGAATGATGAAGAGGAAGAGTTTTGAATTATGCAAAAAACTTTTCAGAATAAAAATACACTCAAATATCTTCTTGTTACACCCAAATATCTTTTTGTTACACTCAAATTTGCTGCAAATATAGAAAAATATTTTCTCTAATGCTACATTTTTTTTCTTCTGAATTGAATCACACCTCAGCCACTTGATTGGATTCAAAATAATAATGAATTTTGTTCTGCTTCAATTGACAATATGAACCTGAATTATTCATTATCTTCAACAAGAGATAATTGATGATGGAGTAGAAAGAGAAAAAAAGAAGACAAAAAATTCTAATGAAAAAAGAAGGAAGAAGAGGAGGAGGAGGAAGATGTGGTGTTGATGACAACGATAACGAAGAAGAAAAATAACGAAGAAGAAGAACATGCAGTAAGAAGAAGAAGAAGAAGAAGAAGAAGAAGAAGAACGTGCAGTAACAGTACGAAGCACGTGAATATAAATGACTTGTAAAGACTTGTATGAGAAAAACGCTTATATGTGGAGAATAATTCTTCTAAAAATATTTTAATCAGCTTTATTTTTACCGATGAGTTCAATCAATACACATTAAGAATATAAATTTTTTTTCCAAAGATATAAACTTTCATTAATAGAAAAGAAAGTACAACTGTCCATTACTATTAGGACCAGATGAAAGAAGATAGGGTCATAACCCAAACAAGCCTTCAGTAAGTGAAGGAAAAGAATAGTGTTTCTTAAACAAGAAATAGAGACTAATATTATCAAAGTTGGGTAAGAAGGGAGCTTGGAAGTCGCAGCAGTTCATCATGGTGCTTGCAGACTGAAGAGAGGATTTCAATGGGGGATCTCCTTTTGTGCTAAAAAATACATGAATTTCGTTCCTTTCACAAGAACTAGAGAAGAATAGCAAGAAAATGAAAATGGGTCTGTCGATTGGGGCTAGATTTGAGGGCTTCCATTGATGATATCCACCATTGGGTAAAGGTACCAGAAGGGGAGGTTGCTAGTAGGTATGCTAGTGGGCTTTAGTTCCAAACTTCTTTAGCATATTTGCATGTCACTAAGTAGTGGAGCACTGTTTCATCTTCTTCTGAGCAACACGGGCAGATTCCAGATGTTGATGGGAAGCGATGGTGAATGAGGTGGCAGATCGGGAGACGTTGGTGGATGCTCTTCCAAAGAAAAATCTTGATTTTGTGGGAGAGAGCCAGCTTCCACAAGGTGACCCATACATCCATTTGTCTCATCAATTGGGGACAAAATTCAATTGGGTTGTGATTGAATTGGTATGCCACCGAATAGTCTGATGCAGTGTCATACTTTCCACCCTTGTTTAATAGCCACTGAAGTTCATTAGCTCTAGGTTCAATTTTCAGAGTCAATATTTTGTTAGCAATATTTGCCGAAAAGTTTTCATGGATCAATGTCTGATTCCACTGTTGGTTCTCTGTGAACAGGTCTTTAACCTAGAAAAGAGGTCGTCCCAGGTTTGGGTGGTGCGGGCTACGCGTGATAGTGAACAGACATAGAGGAGGAAGCCAAGGGTCTTCATAGATACGCAGCTGAGAGGCCGAGCCAATTCGCCAAGTTATCCCTTTTTCAACTACAGAGCGCCCCTCTAAAAGGCTTCTCTAGCCCCATGAAAGTGAGCTTCCTATCTCTGCCTTTAGTGCATTTGTATATTTGTAGTACTTTTCTTTGAGTATTCTGGCTACAAGAGAATTAGGTTGTGTTAGGATCCTCCAAAATTGCTTTTCCAGTAAGGCTAGATTTTGTGCTTTAAAGTCTTTAAAACCCAGTCCTCCTTCCCTCTTCGGTCTGGTCATCGTATTCCAGCTTATCCAAGCCATACGTCTTTGACTCCCTTTTTGTCCCCACCAAAGCTGTATTAGAATGCTGTGGATATCTGAGATTAGGTTATCCAGAAGTCTGAAGCAGGATAGAGTAAAGATTGGAATGGCTTCGCCCACTGCCTTTAGAAGGACTTGTCTTCCCCCTGCCGAGAGGAGGTGCGCTTCCACCCTTAAACCTTGTTTCGAACTTTTTCTTTAACGAAACTGAATGTTTCCTTTTTAGATTTAGACACAATAGAGGGTAAAACCAAGATACTTGTCCTGAGCCCCGATGTGGTTAATGTTCAATGCCTCTGCCAATTGAATTCGAATTGTGTAAGGTCCCACATCAGTTGGGAAGGGAAATAAAGCATGCCTTATAAGGGTGTATATACCTCTCCCTCGCATGACGCGTTTTGACAAGTGAGTGTGGGAGCTTCGGCTATCATCCCTATTGTCAAAGGCAAAACCGTGAGGCTTTGTATGCCAAAGCGGACAATATCATGCTAGCGGGTGGTCTGGGCTGTTACAGATGGTATCAGAGCCGGAGGCCGGATCGACGTGCCAGCGAGGGCCCACAACGACAGAATAAGAAACAGTTAGAGATAAATAAAACTATTAAAATATTAGAGATAAATTTAAAATTTATTTCAAATATTAGAGATAAAAATAATATTTTATTAAAAAAAAGTAAAACACCTCCATAAATAAAGAGAAAATGGATTATACGTAAATCTTTCAAATCAAAATTCCTTACGTGTATGTTCCAGATCATATTTTTATATAAGTCGAATTAATGTAATTCAATTTAGGCATGCAATGGATCAAATTTGAATTACCAGCGATAAAGGTAAATCGAATTGACATGATTCGATTTAGCATAAATGTGAGTGAAAGGTAAATCCATCCTATCAAATTTGATTTAGCATGCATATACCTGAATACATGTAATTCGGAGCGGTTAAATTTGATTTATTTGCAAAATGCACGAATTACATAAATCGAATCCATGAAATTCAATTTATTATATTTTGATATACCAACAATTATATCTATATGGAGGCATGGAGCCAATGCTCAATCGAATTCAATTAATTTTTAATGCGAGTCTATGAAAAAAATTGCATTTTATAAAGTTTAAAATTTTTTATTATGTATAGATTAGTAATGAGTACATTACAAATTTTTATACTACTCATCATAACATCTTTTAAGCAACTTTTAAATTCTATAAAATTATTTATAATAATTACAAAAAAGAGCTTACAATAAAAAATTTAAAATTTTATAAAAATATTTAATTTAAAATTATTATTAAAATTTTAGTTGTACTCGTTACAAAATGAATAATTATAATAAAAAATTTTAAAAATGATAACAATATATAAATAATATAAAATGAATGAATTATTTAAAAATAGGACAATCTAATAATATTAAAAGTCAATTAATTTAAAAATGTAATTTAAGAGAGAAATTTTTTATATAATTACATAATTATAAATGGGAAAGTCTAGGGGCCAGCAGTTTTGTTGAATTTTGGCCAGCATGTAACCAGAGAAATGTGAGTCATTGGATAAAATCTCACACCAATCTCACACCATTAAATCATCATTGATGGCTATTTGATGGCTACTAATCACAAAAGTTGCTGGCCCCTAGCATTGCTCATTATAAATTTATGATACGATAAATACATCCTAAAAAATTATTCTAATGCTTGACTTTTAAATACCAAATTATTTATTTAAATAGTTTAATTTTTATCTAATCTAATATAATAAAGTAGGTTTAAACCTTATTATTATTATTATTATTATTATTATTATTATTATTATTATTATTATTATTATTATTATATTCTCTTATTGAAAATAATTTTGTAGAATGTGAAAATTTTTTAAAAAATTTTACGAGTATTATAAAATTTGTAAGTCAATTTATATAAATCGGTTCATTAAAAAATTTTTTAATAACTACTCGTAAGTTAATTTATGTAACGAGTACAACTAAAATTTTAATAATAATTTTTAAATTAAACATGATTATGATGAGTACTATAAAAATTTGTAATGTACTCGTTACTAACCTATATATAAGAACAAATTTTAAACTTTATAAAATACAATTTTTTTTTTTATAGACTCGCACTAACTAATTGAATTCGATTTAGTATTGATTCTATATAGATATAATTGTTGGTGTATCAAAATACAATAAAATAAATTTCATGAATTCCATCCACGCTAAATCGAATCATGTCAATTCGATTCTTGTATACTTAAATTGAATGACATCAATTCGATTTATATAAAAATATACTTTAAAACATATCCATAACGAATTTTGATTTTAAAAAATTTATGGAAGTATTTTACCCAAAAAAAATTGGCCATTTAATTTCATGACAATGATACTGCAAATATATTCTGTGATTTAGGCTCCAAGCCGCTCGCACTATACACACACTAATTATAAATTTATAATCTAAATCCAACCAAGTTTTGAACAGGTCAGTGCATTGACAATGACTTTTAACTTTGAGATATGTTTGACCCTACTGTTGAATGAAGGGACAAACACATTTTAAAAAGGCAAAGTATATTTTTGTATTGGAATACTCATGTTATGTGATTAAAGTTGAGATGCCCGATACTATGAAAATATAATAATACTTATTATATTCTCCTTAAAGAGATTTTCTAAAAACAGCTTTATTAGATTAAAGATTTTATTACCTTGAATCCTAAAAAGTATATAATAAAATTATAGATTTAGCTGATATATTATTTTTAGGACATATAATAAATTTATTATTAGTAAAAAAATTTAAATATTTTTATTTAATATATAAATAAAAAATATTAAAAATTAAATTTTTTTTATATTTTTAATAAAAAAAATTTAATTATAAATTTAATATGTGTTTCTAGAGTATAAAATAGATAAATTATAAAATTATAAATTAAAAGTTTTGATTAAAAATATAAAAATTTTAAATTTTAATATATTATTAAAAAAGCATTTAAAATTTTTTATTAATAATAATTTTATCATGTATATTCTTATAGATAAATTCATTTATTAATTATTCTAACCATAAGTATAATAATCGATGTTACTACTAAAACCGCATTATTAACAAAATATATTTATGTATTATATTCATCAGAATAAAAAATTATTCATTATTTTATATATACTTTTATTGTTTGAATTTTTACGTAATGGACAAGGTATCAACTAGGGGTGCACAGATTCGGCCCGGCTCGAAGGCCCGGTTCGGTCCCAAACACTTTAGGGGCTAATTTGGTATGATTTCATCGGGTTTAGGGCCGGGTAAGGGTCTCAAAAATAGACCCGGTCATTATTTCGGGTCGGGTCCGGGCCATAGCTCGGGTCACCCGAAGTCGGTTCGGTGGCCCGGTCATCATACACAATTAATATTTTGTGTTATTAGTGATGGATCATGACTATTCTTATGTGGAATTTAAGTATTGTAAACCTTAATATTTTGTGTTATTAGTCATTATAAGACTATAAGTTAAGGTTTTATATTTAGAATGCATAAGACTTTAGACTAATGCATAATATTGTGTTATTTGTATTGATTTAAATATTTGGTATTATTAGACAATATTAGTATTGATTGTGGTTTTGCTTTAGTATTGATTGTGGTTATGCTTTAATTTTAAAGAAGGGTTGGTTCTTGTTATATTTTTCTAAGGAGTAGTGCTAGGGAGCCAATGGCCTAAGCGTACAATGTGTACAATGGGCTAAATCTTTGGTTTATGAATAAAATGAACATCACCTATACTATCCAGAATAACCATCTGGATACCAGGGATCAGTGTTATCAAAACCGGACCGGACCGACCGGTTCAACCGAAAAACCGGTGAACCAGACCCTCAACCGGTTCGGTCCGATGTTTGGACCGAATAAGGTATCAACCCGCTACAAACCGGTTAAATCATACAAACCAAGCTGTGATGATTTTCATTAAAATTCATACAAATTATAATATATATATATATATATATATATAAAATTTACTTTTATATAATTTATTTTAAATTTAGTTATAAATTTACTCATTATTAAATTAATTATATTTTTATTTAACAATAATTATAAATTCATTTATTTTTTCATAATTATATAACATCTATTAGTATTATTTTTTAATAAATATTTGTAGTATATAATAATATAATAGATATAAACTAATATAAAAAAAAATAAAAATATTTATGATAGAATAAAAATAACAAAATACTTATTATTTCTGGTCCATATTATTTTAAAATAGTTTGATATTCTTAAAATATTAGTAAAAATATCTATTTTAAATTATAATTTTAAATTTTTTATTATTTTTATTTTTTATTTACATAGTACCGAGTCAACCGGTTCAACCAGTGACCCACCGGTTGAACCAGTGACCCAGTAACCTGACCGGTTCGAATTGTGGCCCGAAAGTGTATTGGTTTCATCGGGTCTAGGGTCGGGTTCGGATCTAATAAATAGACCCGGTGTATATTTCGGGTCGGGTCTGGGTCACATCAAACCCGACTTCACCCGGCCCATGTGCATTCTTAGTATCAACTCTATTATCTCAACTTCAGCACTGTTATCTTAGTATGGTGTGGCTAACAGCTAATCTATCTCCTATACATACATGTAGGATATAAAAATTTGATAAAGGCGAAGAGTTAAAAATTAAAATATATATAATTAAAATATTATATATTTGCTAATATATATAACTATAATTAGTATTTTTAATTAAAAAATATTAATAAATACTTGTTAAATAAAAAATATTTTAGTTTTTATAATGTTGTTATTTTAAATTTGATGAAATATAAAATTTATTTTTTAATTAATTTATTTTGTTAAGTATTATTGTGATAATAAGTTATAATTTTATGTTTTATATCATAGAAAATATAACATAAAATAATATAAATCAGTTGCTCCAATAATTTTGTTATATGTATTTAAAATATATTCGTGAATAAAAATATGTAAAATATACTTGTTTTAATGAATTTAATTAATATATTATAATTTTAATATAATAAAAAAATTAAAATAATTTACTTTTATGAGTGTATTAAAATATTTAAAAGGATTTTTTTTTAAATTTAATTATATTTTAATGTTATTATAAATATTAAAATATTTTTATATGATAATAAATATAAAAACTAAAAAAAAATAAAAAAAATTTAAATATTTAAAAATTTAGAAATTTATTTAATTAACAAATAATTGACAATAATATTTTTTTAATTTAAATATTGTTACTTATTTTTAAATTTAATAATTTAATTATTTATATAAGACAATTATTATCTATTTTTCAAATAGAAAATTAAAATTATATAATATATAATAACTTTACTTGCTTTAGTATTATTAACTTGTTTGAAAAAGTTGAAGGGTCAGGGCCTTCTGTCCCCCCAGCCCCCCGGGCCGGCCCAAAAAATCCATTTCCAGCCATATTGGTTTAGCCAACCAAAAAAATTCTACATGTATCACTAAAATTTAATTATTATATTAATTATTAATGTAATTATATATATTTATATATATTAATTTATATATTTTAATTAAATAATTAGTTAATAAAATAAAAATTTATTATAATAGAATAACTAAATATATAATAGACTAATAATAATTAAATTTATTTATATTAGCGTATTATAAACAAATTTTATGAGATACTATATATACATATATTTATACAGAGTGACATATTAATGGCAAATTTTTTTATATATACGTTGAATAGTTGACATGTATAACATAGGAATTAAACAAGGGGAATATATTTATAGGATTTCATGCTTCTGCAAATGACAAAACTTGTAGTTAAGATAAGATACAGAGAACCAACGCGATAATGTCAACGGCTTCGATCCACAATAATATTTTCAAGATTTAGATTCTGTTCTTGTGCAACATATAAGAAGGCCTTCTCTGATCTGAACCCTTCAAGAGATTGGTTGCTCACTGAAGTGATTTTGGTGGGTGATCATGAATAAGTTTTGTTGAAAGAAACAGTGCAAAGAATTAAAAAAAAAAAAAAAAACTTGGAATGTTAGAAGTGTATTTATTATTGTGAAAAATGAATGTATCAATCATCCTATTGAGTTTACATATTTATATACATACTTATCAAGACCCATTATATATATATATATATATATATATATATATATGTGAATTCTATGATGTAGGAATAATTTTTTTCTACACATGAAGAAATTAACGTGGCATAGTTTAGGAGTGACACCTATCTCTTGCTATTATTACTTTGTTCATATGTGACAAGACAAATGCATCAAAGTTTAGATTTTGTCTTTTTTTAATTAAATATTAATACTAATAAAACTTTAATTACAGATATACTTTTGTTGTATTGGGCAAAAAAATTGGGCCAAAGAAAAACAATAATTTTTGGACTGTGATGGATTACTATTAAAGATATATATTTTATTGTGTTTACTTTATCAATAAAATTAATTAGTTTTTATTAAATATTTAAGTATGCATAAATAATATTAAATACTACAAACAATAAATATTAAAAAAATAAATATTTAAATTCAAAATTTAGTCTCTAAATTATTGTGTATAATACTAAATTTTTCTTACATTTTATATAAGAAATTAACAAGTGTTATTTTTATTTTGTGAGAGTACCTTTAAAAAAAATTGTCAATAATATTAAATTTTTCTTACATTTTGTATAAGAAATTAACAAATGTTATTTTTTATTTTGTGAGAATACCTTTAAAAAAAATTTGTCATTTGAGTTATGAATTAGTTAAAAAAATTCTTTAGTCCATGAATTATTTATTTTTTAAATTAATTTATAATATTTTGATTTATAGTATGAATGATAATTTATTTAAAATTATAAATATAACAACAAAGTTAAATTTAAAAAGATGAGGAAAAAAATTTTAAAAAACAAATATGAGTCTGAAATATAATCCAAATTATTTGGTACGTATGAATATTTTTTTAAATTTTTAATATTAAAAATTATTTTATATGTATGAATATTTACTTATGTTCCAGTTTTGCATATGAATATTTTTTCATCTTTTTAAATTTAACTTTGTTGTTATATTTATAATTTTAAATAAATTATCATTCATGCTAAAAATCAAAATATTATAAATTAATTTAAAAAATAAATAATTCATGGACTAAAGAATTTTTTTAACTAATTCATAACTCAAATGACAAATTTTTTTTAAAGGTATTCTCACAAAATAAAAAATAACATTTGTTAATTTCTTATACAAAATGTAAGAAAAATTTAATATTATTGACAATTTTTTTTAAAGATACTTTCACAAAATAAAAATAATACTTGTTAATTTCTTATTAAATGTAAGAAAAATTTAGTATTATACACAATAATTTAGAAACTAAATTTTAAATTTAAATATTTATTTTTTTAATATTTATTGTT
Organism: Arachis ipaensis; assembly: GCF_059453495.1. Classification (NCBI taxonomy): domain Eukaryota; kingdom Viridiplantae; phylum Streptophyta; class Magnoliopsida; order Fabales; family Fabaceae; genus Arachis; species Arachis ipaensis. The sequence continues at coordinate 17,230,457 of NC_142440.1, read as the reverse complement.
TATAGTATTTAATATTATTTATGCATACTTAAATATTTAATAAAAACTAATTAATTTTATTGATAAAGTAAACACAATAAAATATATATCTTTAATAGTAATCCATCACAGTCCAAAAATTATTATTTTTCTTTGGTCCAATTTTTTTGTCCAATACAACAAAAATATATCTGTAATTAAAGTTTTATTAGTATTAATATTTAATTAAAAAAAGACAAAATCTAAACTTGGATGCATTTATCTTATACAAAGTAATAATAACAAGAGATAGGTGTCACTCCTAAACCTATGCCACGTTAATTTCTTCGTGTGTAGAAAAAAATTATTTCTACATCATAAAATTCACCATATATATATATATATATATATATATATATATAACTAATCATATTATGAGTTTGTTCCTAAACTTGTCAAAAGTATAAGAAGAGAGGGTTTAGTTAATAAATCTGCTATTTGTTCAATTTCTGGTATATGAACAACTTGGAGGAGTTTAGAATTAATTTTGTCTCTGACACACTGAATATCCAGTTGAAAATGTTTGGTTTTGTTGTGCAAAACCAAATTCGTTGCTAGCATACATGTACTCATGTTGCCACTGAATATGGTTGGAGAAGTGTCAAACTTTATCTTCAACTCCATTAATAGATTCTGAACCCACTCGAGCTCTGCTTCACAGGAGGCTAAGCTTCGAAACTCTGCCTCAGTGGAGGACCTACTAATTGTAGTTTGCTTCCTACAAAACCAAGAAATAAGATTAGTTCCAAGAAATACATAAAATCCTGAAATAGATTTTCGATCTTCAAGATCAGCAGTCCAATCAGAGTCTGCAAATCCTTAAAGTCTATAATCTGAGCACTGATTAAAGATAAGACCATAGTGTTTAGTTCCTTGAAGATATCTTAAAACTCTTTTTACTGCCTTCTAGTGATACACTAATGGGCGATGCATAAATTGGTTTACTTTGCATACTGCAAAGGATAAATCTGGCCTTGTAACTGTGACATATTGTAGAGCTCCAACAACATATCGATATAATAAAAGATCTTCAAACTCTTCAGACCCTGAAGACATTAATTGCAAGGAGGATATCATTGGTGTTGGCATTGGTGAGACTGAGGTCATTCCCACTTTAGACAGTAAATTCTCTATATATCTAGTCTGAGAAAGATGGATCTGACCTTCAAATTGTTGATAAACTTCAATACCTAAAAAATAATGTAACACTCCAAGATCTTTTGAAGTAAACAGATTATTTAACTTTTTTATCATTGAATCAATTTCCATAGCATCATTTTCACTTATACCCTTTACACTCACTCTCCCTCCTTCAATGGCTCTTATTAATTAGTTTGTAGCATTTATCACTCACTCTCCCTCGAGGGCTTCGAAAAATCGCTTCATCAATTACTAGAAGCATACTTCGAAGTTTCTGGGAGAGTGCATGATATTTGTTACGCCGTATAAGTGTATAACTTTCAAGTTATTTTATTAAAATAATAATGTGGTATATGTGATTAATGAAACTAATTCTAATTATAGTGAATTAAATATGATGGTCATTACTCAATAAAAAAATAGAATTAGTATGAATATTAAAATAATAAAAATAAAAGATATTTTTTCACTTTAGTGACAATCCAGTGTTTGGAGGCAAAAATAGAAGATGAATTAGAACTGGAAGAGAGATACTGAAAAGAGAAATCAAGAGTTTAATGGCTTAATTGGGGGAATCGCAACACTAAATTCTTTCATTCTAAGTTCAAGACAAGGAATTGTAAGAATAAGATCCATATGTTAGAGGATGAAGAAGGGCATATAGCAATGGATACAGAGGGAATAGCTTTTATTGCTCAGAATTACTTCACAAAACTATTCTCAACCAGTGAACCGAGGGACCCCGCAGAAGAAATTCGTGATATTTTGTAACACCTTAATTATCCTAAGTCTTACCTTACGTCGTAAAGTAAAGGTTAATCAAAGGTTACAAAAGTTCTAAACTCATACATATAATATATAGAAAGAATTAATATAGTCTAGAAGCCTGATGAAGGATATAGCTCAAAACAGGATTTGAAAAGCGCAAAACATACTCACGAAACTTCTAACTTAACGCACAAGATATAGATATAATATAACAAAGGATAAGAGTATAATAACATAAGGATCTAGCTACGACTTGCGGAGTATATATATATATATATATATATATATATATATATATATATAACCTGAAAGTTAAAATAGCTTATACAAGTTTTTCTCTCAAAGTAAGCCTCTAGGCCAAAAGTAAAATACAAAAGATGAGAGATAATACAAAATAACAAAAAGACATCTAAAATATATCCAAGATCCTCCGCTCTGTCACCATCAAAGCAACTCACCGAGGTGGGTTGCGACCTGCATCTGAAAAACAACAACAGAATATGATATGAGAACCGGAGGTTCTCAGTATGGTAACAGTGCCCAGTGATGTAAGATATAAGACCCCGGGATGCCAGAGGCAATCCTAGAACTTCATATCCATCACAAGATTCATCTTAAGGCATAACTAAAACAGTAAAACATTATTTAAAACCTTAACATAATAAAAGGGTAATCTAACTTAAAGGATTCTGTAACTAATAACTCTCCGCTACCCCACAGCTTTCACCAACCTATCCTCCATGCGATCCCATCGCCACCGCCTTCCTAGCCTCCTCAATCCCAGTAGAAAACACAATTAATTACAATGCAAGTAAAACACAAGTATAGACATATATTTCAAGTAATTCAAGTAGGCAATTAGACATGTTATACACATAGGCAAACAATTACAAGTCGACAAAGCAAACAAACAGATAGAAGATGCATATGATGAATGCCTGTAATTTACGAACTTTTGATATGAAACTATATCAAATATTTTCTATCTTAAAAAGCATAATTTATGATCCTAACAAATTAGAATGTATAATTTTCTATCATAGTAAAGATATACATGAGAGTACTCTTGGAGTACTGTATTTATACTTAAATTATAGAAATATTATTAATATAATATTTCTATGTATATCTAAATTATCCATTAATAATTTAAATTATTCATTAATAGTAGAAGTGTGGAACGACGTTCATAACCTTTAAATTCTTGAATTAAAAACAGATTTTGACATCAAAAAATAATCATAACTCAAGAATAATTTAACATGGATCCAGGTATGTTTTGAATTATTCTTTTATAATGTGATAATCATAAATTTCAAGATCTTCTATTATTGTTAAAAATAATTTTTGTATTGGTTGTAGAAACTAAAATTAATATGTGGTATCTGAGCAAAGTTATATAATTTATGATTATTCATAAATTTAATTTGTTTAAGTTTGCGTAAATCAAATAAATATTATCTAAATGTTTTGATAGAATGTCTAGCAGTGTAATTCTTTTCGTAAATTTAAAATAGATTTGTTGACCATCAAAATAGTCATATATGATAATGTAAAAATATATATTATGTGTTTGTTGTTATAAGAATTTAAGAATCACACTCAAAGGTGGATTAATTATTTTTATATTAAATTAGCAAGATTTGTGATGTATATGTAACTTGAATAGGCATCTTGGTAGCTAAAATCCATTCTACATTTGTAAATAGAAATTAGGAATGCCAGCTGGCATAGTTAATCAGTTAGAGATTATAGCTAATCAGTTAAGTTAATGACTCTTTTATTTTTTTTTCTTTTAGCTTGTATATAAACAACATGTCAAAACAAGGAAAATCTCCAATTGAGCATTTTCACATTAACACCACTCTGAGTTCAATTCCTGTTTCTTTCTCTCACTCTTTCTCACCACGTACTCTCACTCTTTCTCATCACATACTCTCACATCTTACTTCACCATGGATGAAGCTTGATTCCTCATCTCCAATCTCTTCGCCCTCTGTTCTTGGACTTGCACGATAGAGCTTGATGAGAGCATGACCCTCTCTTTGACGCGTTTCCACATGGTGCGGTGAGCGTGGAAGAGAGGTAACCGCTCCGATCAACGAGACCAAGAATAGAAGATCTGAATCTGGCAACCAAACAGATTCTTGAATTCGCCAATTGTGTTCTTGAATTTCATTTCCTTTCATTTTCCCCCTGGTAACCGCTCCGATTTCTTTCGTCTCGAAAGATCCCCTTCTTATTTTCTTCAATCCCTAAACTGCAATGGATAACACTCAACCGTTGAATCCCAATGTGATGGATGCTCAATCAATTGCAAATTTCTTGAAACAAATGTCAGCAATTCAAGCTCAGATGGCGAGAAATTCAGTCAATTTATGGCAAGATCCAGCGAGCCCTTACTTTCTCCATCCGAGCGAAAGTCCTGGTAATCCTCTCATTCCAGTTATTTTAACTACAAGCAATTATAGTGCTTGGAGCAGAGCCATGTTGTTGGCCTTGAAGTCGAAGAATAAGCTCAAGTTCATTGATGGATCAATCACAAGGCCGAATGAAAACGATGCGCTTTTTGAAGCTTGGGAGAAATGCAACACTTACTTAGTATCATGGATAACACTATCATTGAGTCCTGAAATTTCAGCAAGCGTGATTTGGAATAATAACGCCTCAGATATTTGGAAGGAACTGAGGAATAGATATTATCATGGTGATAAGTTTCGGGTGGCAGAATTGCAGGAAGAACTATTTCAATTGAAACAGGGAGACGCTACTGTTACGGCTTATTACACAAAGCTGAAATCTCTTTGGGAGGATATGAACAATTTCAGACCCATTCCTGATTGCGTAAATTGTACTTCTGTGTGCTCATGTGGGTTGAATATAATCAGAGAGCATAGGCAAGAGGATTGCACCACAAGGTTTTTAAGAGGACTGAATGACCAATACGCTAATGTCAGATCCCAACTAATGCTGATGAATCCCACACCTGATATTGATGCTGCCTTCTCCATGTTAACACAACAGGAACGACAATTCAATGAATGCAATGAATCCAAGGTTTTCTTTAACAGATCCATGCAGTCGAACAATGAGAGCAACCGAGGAAGAGGCAGAGGGAGAGGTAGACACCAGGCTCCTGGCAGAGGACGAGGAAGCAGAGTGCAATGTACATTCTGTGACAAGACCGGCCACACTATTGAGACATGCTATAAAAAGCATGGTTTGCCGCCTCACTTGAGGCAAAGGCAAATCAGTAGCGTTAACTACATTGCTGCTGAAGCACCTGCTGAGAAGAGACTTGATGATCTCAGCCAATGCAGCCTAAGCAACAGTCAGAAGGAAGTTGGTGATTCTACAAGTTATGAACTCTCTTCACACCAAAAGGATGCAATTCTGCAGTTTCTCAAAGGACAGGAGGCTCAGCAACAACCTCAAGTCACAAATCAGGTTCAATCCACCACAAACAATACTCCATTGATTCAAGGTAACACTGTCATTTTAAAATACAGTAGCAACATTTCAACCTTTGTTGCTGCTAAATCTCACCTCTGGGTAATAGACACAGGGGCAACTGATCATGTCACTTTTAATTTGGACGATTTTCAATCATATCAAGAAATCAGTCCCATGATTGTTAGAATGCCTGATGGTAGCCATACGACTAGTAGCATCATTGGCACCATAAGGTTTTCTAATCAATTATACCTTTCAAATGTGCTTTTCATTCCAAACTTCGATTTCAAATTAATTTCTGTGTCAAAATTAACCAGCAAGTTGAAGTGCAAAATGCTCATAGATGACAACTTATGTGAGATACAGGACCAAGCTACTTTGAAGAGGATTGGAGTAGCTAAATGTGCTGATGGTCTCTATATATTGGATAAGCAATTTTTCTGTTCTGCAGCTCACAAAACTGATTTCACACACACTTCCAGGCACCCATCACTTACATTCACAGCAGCTGTCACTACTGATGGCAATTCTGCAGCTTACACACATATCATAAATGCCTTATGGCATACTAGATTAGGTCACATTCCACAGCATAGACTGCAAATAATGCATAAAACTCATCCATTCATCAATTGTAATGAACAAATAAATCCATGTAACTCTTGCCATTTAGCAAAGCAAAAGCGATTACCATTTTCATATAGTGCTTCTAAATCTCTTAGCTGTTTTGATTTGTTGCATCTTGACATTTGGGGTCCTATATCAACACCTTCCATTCATGGACACAAGTACTTTTTAACCATTGTGGATGACAAGAGTCGATACACTTGGATATATTGCATGAAAGCCAAGTCTGAAGCGTCTGACCTTGTTAAGAATTTCATTGCAATGGTTAAAACCCAATTTAACAAAACTGTAAAATGCGTGCGAACTGATAATGGCCCTGAATTTCTCTTAAAATCATTCTATGCATCTCATGGCATCTTGCATCACACATCTTGTGTTGAAACCCCCCAGCAAAATGGTATTGTGGAGCGAAAACACCAACACATCTTAGAGGTGGCAAGAGCTATACTATTTCACTCATCCATGCCAAAATATTTTTGGAATTTTTCTGTCAAACATGCTGTGCATTTAATCAATATCCAACCAAGTGAATTTCTCAAAAACAACTCTCCTTTCAACATCATTTTTAATAAAATACCAGATTTAAGCAATTTAAAGGTATTTGGATGTTTAGCATATGCATCAACCCTTACTAATGGCAGAACAAAATTGGATCCGAGAGCTAAGAAATGTGCTTTTTTGGGCTTCAAGGAAGGGACAAAGGGATTCACTCTTATAGATTTGCAATCCAAAAATATATTTACATCTAGAAATGTTATTTTCTATGAAAACCACTTTCCATACTCAACTTCAGAATCTGATTCAACCGATAACCCAAAAATATCAAATGCTGAACTTATCCAACATTCACAAAAATCACAGCTATTTCGACATAATTTTGATGATCCTTTTACCGATGACACATACAACACAGACAACTCATTCATGCATTCATCATACAACACATCCAATTCATCTCATCATATGCATCATAATGCATCTATTATAGATCACACATTAATACAACAAGATTCATCACAATACAGCTCTGCACCTGCCACTGCTTCACAAGCCACATCATATTCCACCAATCCTCATGCATCACCTGCATCTAGCATTCATCATGAATCACCTGCACCTAACTTCAACTCAAGTGTTGTTAGAAAATCTGCCAGAATTAGAAAAGTGCCAAATTATCTCAATGACTATCAATGCCACATAAATACCACTGCTACCAATTCTCTTTGCAGGCATCCTATGTCACAGGTCATCTCTTATGATGCACTTAGTACAAAACATCGAGCGTTCTCTTTGGCAATTTCTTCAAATATTGTTCCTAGTGACTATGAGCAAGCTGTTGTTCACTCTTGCTGGAAAGAAGCCATACAATGTGAACTGGAGGCACTGGAGAGAAATCATACTTGGAAAATCACCACACTCCCATCTGGCAAGAGAGCCATCGGTTGCAAGTGGGTGTTCCGAATCAAATATCATCCTGATGGGACCATTGAACGCCACAAGGCTAGACTAGTCGCAAAGGGCTTCACACAAATTGAAGGAGTTGATTTCATAGACACCTTCAGCCCTGTTGTTCGAATGTCAACCTTAAGAGTTGTGTTGGCTTTGGCCGCAGCAAAGCACTGGCACATCAAGCAGTTGGATGTAAACACTGCCTTCTTACATGGAGAGTTGAACGAAGAAGTATACATGAAGCTACCCCCTGGACTGCAGCAACCAGGATTAAGCCCGAAGTCAGTGTGCAGGCTTGAGAAGTCCTTGTATGGTTTAAGACAAGCAAGCAGGCAATGGAACTTAAAGTTGACTGAAACATTGAAATCCGCTGGTTTTATCAAATCAGAATCTGATCACTCTTTGTACACCAAACTCACCACTCATGGCGTCACCATTATTATGGTATACGTAGATGATTTGGTACTCACAGGAGATGACCTTGCTGCAATTGAGTCTATCAAGCAACTGCTGGATCAGAAGTTCAAAATCAAAGACTTGGGGGATGTAAAGTACTTTTTGGGTATGGAGGTCGCTAGATCTTCGAAGGGCGTTCATCTATGCCAACGCAAGTATGCCATGGATATCCTCAAAGACTTCAGATTCTTAGAGTGCAAATCAGTAAGCACACCTATGGATTACACCACTGCTTCAAAGTTATCTAGGGAGAGTGGGACTCCACTGGAAGACAAAACTGGATACAGACAGTTAATTGGCAGGCTTCTGTACCTGACCAACACCAGACCAGACATTGCCTATGCTATGGGAAGGCTCAGTTAGTTCATCGATTGTCCCACTGATATTCATATGCAAGCAGCTTATCGTGTCTTAAAATATTTGAAAGGTTGTCCCACTGTTGGCCTTCTCTTCTTGGTAGATAATGATCTTACTCTTACCGGATTCTCAGATGCAGATTGGGCAACTTGTGCTGACTCTCGCAGGTCAATCACTGGTCACTGCTTTTATCTTGGTAAGTCGCTGATTAGTTGGAAGAGCAAGAAGCAGAGCACAGTCGCACGATCCTCCTCTGAAGCCGAGTATCGGGCACTGGCACTTGCAACTTGCCAAGCACAGTGGCTCTCCTACATCATGAAGGATATTGGACTTCCCATCACGAAACCAATTACACTCTTCTGTGATAACAGATCCGCCATTCACATCGCCACCAACCCAATTTTTCATGAACGAACGAAACATATCGAAGTCGACTGTCACACTGCCAGGAATCAACATCTTTCAGGCCTCACTCACCTGATGCCGGTCTCGTCCTCTAACCAACTCGCCGATTTCCTCACTAAAGCTCTGGCCCCAGCACCCTTCAACAGCAACATTGCCAAACTAGGACTTCTGGATATTTATAGTCCTAGTTTGCGGGAGGCTGTAACTTGAATAGGCATCTTGGTAGCTAAAACCCATTCTACATTTGTAAATAGAAATTAGGAATGCCAGCTGGCATAGTTAATCAGTTAGAGATTATAGCTAATCAGTTAAGTTAATGACTCTTTTATTTTTTTTCTTTTAGCTTGTATATAAACAGCATGTCAAAACAAGGGAAATCCCCAATTGAGCATTTTCACATTAACACCACTCTGAGTTCAATTCCTGTTTCTTTCTCTCACTCTTTCTCACCACATACTCTCACTCTTTCTCATCACATACTCTCACATCTTACTTCACCATGGATGAAGCTTGATTCCTCATCTCCAATCTCTTCGCCCTCTGTTCTTAGACTTGCACGATAGAGCTTGATGAGAGCATGACCCTCTCTTTGACGCGTTTCCACAGTATATATATGTACAGTATTAAAAATATTTAAATATCTAAAGATATTAAATATTTTTGTTAGTGCCTATCTGATAAACAAATTAAATAAAATTAATTTAATTAGTATTTTTGTGTTGTTGTATGTTAATGTATCACCCAAAAAAAATATTGATATACTTTAAATGTTTTATCTGAATCTAAATGATATATTATTTGATTATTTAAAGCGTTAATGCGTGAGTTTTTATTATATTTGAAGCTTCCATGAACTTGTTTGGTTAAGGCAATAGAATTGTCAAGTTTAATAAACTTTACTATACTATTGGTCTGAGCAAATTTAATTTTAATTGGGTATTATGAACTTAGACTTGTCATTAGTTATGGATCAAAAGCCTTTTGAAATTACTGAGACTAGTTCCAAAGAGCACAAGTCTCTTTATGTGGCTTGAGAAGGTCAAATAGGCTATGTTTGAACTTGATAAAATGACAATGGCTGAAAATATTAAGTCATCCATGTCTAAGACAGACAATGCTAAAGATTTCATAGCTAAAGTTAAGGAATATTCTCAATCGGACATAACTGATATGTCCATTGTGAGAAACCTTATGATAGAATTGACAACTAAGAAATTTGAATGGTTACAACCCATTTATGATCATATGACTGGAATGTCTAATCTGGCAGCAAAGTTGAAATCCATAAGTATGATGAATATCAGTGAGTCTTTTCTGGTATAGTTTATTATGAACTCGTTTTCTCCTAAATTTGGCCAATTTCAAGTGAATTATAGCACTCTTAAAAAAAAATAGAATTTTCAAGAAATTAAGGCCATGTTGATTCAAGAGAAAGGGAGATTAAAAAAACGGAAAGATCACTCTCTCCATCTCACATTTCAAGTTAGATCTAGTAGCAGTAAGAATAAGCCGCATAAAAAGGATAAGAAGGACCATGCTTCACTAAAGGTTCATGATGACAATGTCCAAAAGAAGGACCTAAAATATTTTTTCTGTAACAAGACTAGACATGTAAAGAAAGATTGTTTGAAAAGAAAGAAATGGTTCGAAAAGAAAGGTATTTATTATGTTTCAGTATGTTTCAAATCAAATCTTGTTGAAGTGCCTAATAATACTTGGTGGTTAGATTCTGGTGCAACTACTCATGTATTACATATTATGCAGGGTTTCTTTTCGATCCAGCACATAAGAGGAACTAAAAAGTTCTTATATATGAAAAATATAATGAAGGCACAAATTGAAGGAATTGGGACGTACAAATTGATCTTAGACGGTGGTTGCTGTTTAGATATAGAAAAGTGTCTTTATGTTTCTGAATGTGCTAGAAATTTAGTTTCTGTTCGAATTTGGATAATGTAGGTTTTAACTTTAAGATTGGACATGGTGTTTTTTCATTATATAAACTTGCTTACTATTATGGTTCTGGTATTTTAGTAGATGGTTTATATCGTTCAATCTTAATGTTAACTTTGCTGAATCCTTATTTAATATTGAACACAATATTAGTAATAAAAGTGAAGCACTTATTAAAAATTATGCTTTCTTGTGGCACAAAATATTGAGTCATATAGCCAAAGAAAGGATGTTAAGGTTAATGAAAAGTAAAATTTTACCTAAATTGGATTTTTTTGATTGGGATGTGTGTGTGAATTTCTGATGTGTGAGCATCTTAAACACTTTTCATTGGTATTTTTTTTATAGAGAATTAATGACTTTTGCTTAATAATTATATGATTTTTAAGGCTATTTTATTAGTACTTTGATTTTCTTAGTTTCAAGATTCTTGTAGAAAAATGTTAGGAAAAGAGAAGCAAAAGAACAAGGAAGAACCAAGAATTGAAGACAAGTGCAAAGAGAATTTGTGGATGCTGTCAACTCTGACTTTCTCACACTCCAACGAGCATAACTTGAGTTATAGAGATCCAAATGAGGCGATTCTAGCTGCATTAGAAAGCCAACTTTCAGAGTTTTCCAACGATATATATAATAGTTTATGCTTTCTCTTTGGCATCATGGTGCTAAATGCCGCGACATTAGCTTTAGCGCCAAACCGCGTCCAGCATCATTCCATGTAGGAGCCTCGGTGCCAAATGCCAGAAACTGGCGCTAAATGACAGACGGGCAACAAGGAGTGCGCAAATTGCATCAAAAGTGACGCTAAATACCACTAACTTGGCATTTAGCACCAGTGACCAGATTTGCAACCCAAGATCCGATTTCCTTGTATTAATACGGAGGATTTCTTTTGGATTTTTGAACAATTAGGTTTTACTATAAAAAGAGGAGAGATTGGCTCTACTTGTTGGCTTCTTCTTCCTCCTCTCTACTCTCCCTCTTTCTTTTTTTTTTCACTCTTTTTAGTTTTAGGTTTTACATTTGATTAGGATTTCAATTTTTATGCACTATGGGCAACTAAACCTCCATTGTTAAGATTAGAAGCTCTGTTTACTTTGATGGATTAATAATTATTTGCTTTTCTACTCTTGGTTAATGCATTTATTATTGTTTAAGAATTGGTTTAGTTCTTCGTCATACGAATTAGTGATTATTGAAAAATAAGTATTTTCTAACTTGAATTCTATTGAATTTTGGAAAAGTTATATCATTAGAATTACAGCTTGAAACCACTTTCTCACAACTTCTTAATTATCTAGACTTAATATGGTATGTGACATATAACTGCGTCATTTTTGAGTTCTTAGGGTTTGTGTAGCTTATAAATCGAAATTTAAACTTAACCCTCTAATATAATTGATTGATCAAGGAAGTGACGATCAATTGGGTTAGAGGAGATTGAATTGCCTAGGAATAGGAATTCAATCACCTAGGATTTGCCATAAACTCAATCTTAGCATGATAAAAGTAGATATCAATAATTGTTAATTCTAAAATTTAAATACCTTTGATACTTTAACTATCTTTATCATATTCTTTTCTTAACCAATTTTAGTTTGCTCTTGTTTAATTATCTACTTTTATGTTATTTGTTATTGAAACACTTAATTTTGATTGTCTGACTAGAATAATCAATTAACTATCGTTTGCTTAATTTTTTAATCCTCGTGGGATCGATACTCACTCACCTGAGTTTATTACTTGGTACGACCCGATGCACTTGCCAGTAAAGTTGTGGATTGTAAATTCTATACCAATTTCATTAAAGGAAAGCAAACCAAAACCATTTCAAAGAATCCAGCCATAAGAAGCTGTCAACTATTTGAGCTGATACACTGATATTTGTGGTCCTTTTGATAATCCATCTTGGGGTGGTGAAAAGTATTTTATTACTTTTATTGATGACTTTTTTCGGTATTGTTATTTATATCTTTTGCATGAAAAATTTCAATCCGTGAATAATTTTCAAATATTCATTACTGAGAAAGAGAGGTAATTAAATAGAAAAATAAAGGTTGTGAAGTCCGATAGAGGTGGTGAATATTATGAAAAATTTACTAAAAATAGACAATGTCAAGATCCATTTGTAAAGCTTCTTGAAAGTCGAGACATATGTGCTTAGTATACAATGCTTGATACCATAGCAAAATGGTGTAGTTGAAAGACGGAATCGTACTCTTATGGAAATGGTTAGGAGCATGATAAATGATAGTAATATATCTTTATTCTTATGGATGTATGCATTAAAATTCACTACGTATTTGCTGAATAGGGTTTTTAGTAAAGTGGTTTTTAAGACACCCAATGAACTATGGACAAAAAAAAAATCCAATTTAAGGCATCTTCATGTTTAAAGCTGCCCAACAGAAGTAAGAACATATAATCCACATGGAATGAAGCTTGATGCAAGAACTATTAGTGGTTACTTCATCGGCTATCCGAATAAATTAAAAGGGTACATATTTTATTCTTCTAATCATAATACGAGAATAACTGAATATGAAAATGCTAGGTTTCTTGAAAATAGTCATTTTAGTGGGAGTGGGGAATCACGAAAAGTGGATATTCGAAAAAATCATGTAATAACTCATACACATGATAGTTCTTCAAGTTGTTGTTCCTATTATTGTGTCACGGTCACGTAACATGCCAAGGTAATAATACAACATTCCAAACTCACTAGATGAATATATAAATGTTGAGTCTAATAACGATGTACAAGTCCTAAATGAACAAGTAATAGATAAATCACAAAAAATTTTAAGGTTAGTAAGGCAAAAAAGACCAGTAATTTCAGATGATTTTATAGTTTACTCACTTGAGGATAAGTGTGACTTAAGCATTGATAAGGATCCAGTATCTTTTAAGTAAGCCATGACATCTCACAATTATGAAAAATAGTTCAATGCTATGAAAGAAGAGTTGAAATCAATGAATGACAATAAAATTTGGGATCTAGTCAAATTGCTTAAAGGTTCAAAATGAATTGGTTGTGAATGGGTATTTAAGACCAAACGTGACTCACAAGAAAATATTGAAAGGTATAAGGCTAGATTTGTTGTCAAATGTTACATTCAAAAGGATAGCATTGACTACAAAATTTTTTTTCACCAATTTCAAAGAAAGATTCTTTAAGAATTGTTATGGCTTTAATGGCTTATTATGATTTAGAACTTCATCAAATGAATGTAAAGACCGCCTTTCTTAATGGTAATTTAGAAGAAGGTGTTTATATGGACCAACCTCAAGGGTTCTTGACCACAGAAAAAAAATTTGGTGTGTAAATTGAACAGGTCAATATATGGACTAAAACAAGCTACTAGACAATGTTTTATCGAATTTAACGATACCATCTTGTCATATAATTTTATGGAGAACACTATAGATAGGTGTATCTACATGAAAATTAGTGGGAGAAAATTTATTATATTGGTCTTATATGTTGATAATATACTTCTTGCTGCTTGATGAGCGGATAATTTATACGCTTTTTTGCATTGTTTTTACATAGTTTTTAGTATGATTTAGTTAGTTTTTAGTATATTTTTATTAGTTTTTAAATAAAAATCACATTTCTGGACTTTACTATGAGTTTGTGTATTTTTCTGTGATTTTAGGTATTTTCTGGATGAAATTGAGGGACTTGAGCAAAAATCAGATTCAGAGGTTGAAGAAGGACTGCAGATGCTGTTGGATTCTGACCTCCCTGCACTCAAAGTGGATTTTCTGGAGCTACAAAATTTCAAATGATGCGCTCTCAATTGCGTTGGAAAGTAGACATCCAGGGATTTTTCAGCAATATATAATAGTCCATACTTTGCCCGAGTTTAGACGACGCAAACTGGCGTTCAACACCAGCTTTCTGCCCTATTCTGGAGTTAAACGCCAGAAACAGATTGCAAAGTGGAGTTAAACGCCAGAAACAGGTTACAAACTGGTGTTCAACTCCAAGAAAAGCTTCTGCACGTGTAAAGCTCAATGCTCAGCCCAAGCACACACCAAGTAGGCCCCGGAAGTGGATTTCTGCATCATTTACTCATTTCTGTAAACCCTAGTAACTAGTCTGATATAAATAGGACCTTTTACTATTGTATTAGACATCTTTGATCAGTTTTATGCTATCTTTGACCTTTATGGGGGCTGGCCATTCGGCCATGCCTAGACCTTGTTCTTATGTATTTTCAACGGTAGAGTTTCTACACACCATAGATTAAGGTGTGGAGCTCTGCTGTTCCTCGAGTATTAATGCAAAGTACTATTGTTTTTCTATTCAATTCTAGCTTATTCCTATTCTAAGATATTCATTCGCATCCAAGAACATGATGAATGTGATGATTATGTGACGCTCATCACCATTCTCACTTATGAACACGTGCCTGACAACCACTTCCATTCTACATGAAGATGAGATAGAATGAGTATCTCTTAGATATCTAATACAAGGGACCGAGTCTGAGATATTAGAGTCTTCGTGGTATAAGTTAGAACCCATGGACGGCCATTCCTGAGATCCAAAAAGTCTGTGGTATTCCGAGTAGGATCTGGGAAGGGATGACTGTGACGAGCTTCAAACTCACGAGTGCTGGGTGTAGTGACAGACGCAAAAGGATAGTAAATCCTATTCCAGTATGATCGAGAACCGACAGATGATTAGCCATGCAGTGACAGCGCATTGGACCATTTTCACAGAGAGGACGGGATGTAGCCATTGACAACGGTGATGCCTAACATACAGCTTGCCATGGAAAGGAGTAGGAATGATTGGATAAAGACAGCAGGAAAGTAGAGGTTCAGGAGGAACGAAAGCATCTCTATACGCTTATCTGAAATTCTCACCAATGAATTACATAAGTATCTCTATCCTAGTTTATATTTTAATTATGTTTTAATTATAAATTCTCTATAACCATTTGAATCTGCCTGACTGAGATTTACAAGGTGACCATAGCTTGCTTCAAGTCGACAATCTCCGTGGGATCGACCCTTACTCACGTAAGGTTTATTACTTGGACGACCCAGTGCACTTGCTGGTTAGTTGTGCGAAGTTGTGACAAAGTGTGATTCACGTTTGAGAGCACCAAGTCTTTGGCGCCATTGTTGATGATCACAATTTCGTGCACCACTGCTAATGATGTTGGTTTGTTATATGATGTAAAGAACTTTCTCTCTAATACATTTGGAATGAAAGATATGGGTGATGCATCCTATATAATAGGAATAGAAATATTCCGTGATAGATTGCAAGGTACATTAGGATTGTCACAGAAAAAATATATCAAAAAGGTGTTAGAGAGGTTTAGAATGGAAGGTTGTTCTTTAGGAATAATTCCAATTTAGAAGGGAGATGAAATTAGTCAAATGCAATATCTCAAAAATAAATTGGAACGAAAAGCAATAGAGTCTATTTCTTATGTTTCAGTAGTTGAAAGTCTAATGTATATTTAGACATGCACTAGACCAGATATAAGTTTTGCTATTGGGATGTTGAGTCGATATCAAAGTAATCCTGGAATAGAACACTGGAAAGCTATAAAGAAAGTCCTTAGATATTTATAAGGCACCAAAGAACACATACTCATTCACAGAAAATCAGATAATCTTAAAGTGGTCAGCTATTTAGATTTAGATTTTGCTGGATGTATAGACTTGAGAAGGTCAACTTTTGGTTATGTCTTTATGTTGGCTGAATGAGCTATTTCATGAAAAAGTTTAAAAGAGTCTATCATTACTACTTCTACTATGGAAGCAGAATTTGTGGCATGCTTTGAAGCCACCGTTCAAGCATTATGGTTGCAAAATTTTATCTCAAGGCTTAATATCATTGAAAGTATAGCAAAGCCACTAAGAATTTTTTGCGATAATTCTGCAATTGTTTTCTTTTTAAGAATGACAAGTACTCTAAGGGTACAAAATACATAGATTTGAAGTACTTGATAGTTAAAGAAGAAGTACAGAAACAAAAAATGTCTATTGAGCATATTGGTATTGATATGATGATACCGGATCCATTAACTATGGGATTGCTACCTAAAATTTTTTTTGGTCATGTAATGGAGATGGGCGTAATTGATAAGTCCTTGTTACCATAAAAGTATAATATGTATGACTATATACTTTGCTTATTTGTTATGACACTTGTGAATTCAATTAAAGTTACGTTTCTACTTACTTACTGGTTATTACGTTATGGTAATTATATGTAACATTTAGAGAGATAGCATGTTACTATATATCTCCTAATATACATGTTAAGTTGAGTTGATTTTGTGGTACATGAAAGGAACCATGTCACTAATAGACATCTATCGCTATGATCCAATTAATTCAATTCAAGTAAGGATGATATTTTGATTATTTCAACATAAAGTATTGCACATTTATGGTTGTCGAACCTTCAAGTCATCACATGGACCAAGTGAAAAATTGTAAGTTATTTTATTAAAATAATAATGTGGTCCATGTAATTAATGAAACTAGTTCTAATTATAGGGAGTTAAATATGATGGCCGTTACCAATGAAAGAAATAGAATTAGTGAAAATATTAAAATAATAAAATAAAGGATATTCCTCTCCTCTCTCTTTAGAACTGAAAATATAAAATTTACAGTTTTTTAAAAAAAAAGACGTGACAAGAAAAGAAAAATCTCTTTGAAAAATAACCGTTTTTGGTTTTTTTTGTGCTATCAACAAGAAAGTGAAAAAAAAGAAAGAAGAGAGGGAACATATAGAAACATTGGGAGGCTGCCCAATAGCTCAATTGATTAGAGTTATATGTTCAATTACCCATAACACAAAGATCACTGAGAGCGGTAGAAGTGTGGAGGGACGTTCATAACCTTCAAGTTTTTGAATTAGAACCAGACTTCAAACATAAAAAAAAACCATAATTCAAGGACAGTCTAACATGGATCTAAATATGTTTTGAATTATGTTCTTATAATGTGATAATCATAAATTTCAAGATCTTCTATTATTGTTAGAAATAATTTTTATACTGGTTGTAAAAACTAAAACTAACATAACTACCTACATGGATTTAATTTCATTCTTTTGCTCTAGATTTTTTCTTTTGTCAACCTTGTTTCAGTATAGCACCCGGTCCCCAAGCCATTTTTTACGTGTAAAAGGGAAATACTGTTGGGTTTTTTTCTCTCTTTTATGAGGCCCAACCCCAACATTTTGAGGGTGTATTCTTGTATCCTAGTGTCACAACCCTAATTCTGATTTTGGGGGTCATTTGAGAGAAAGAGAGTAGCCACCAAAGAGAGAAAGAGAAGGGGGAAAATAGAATTCCCGTTTTTGCCCAAAGCAGTAAATTTCAAATGGCAGTTTTTCAGTTGTTCATCGTTGGATCGGCTTGAAATTTAAACTGCGTGTTCCTATCATCTTGTTCTTTATTCTGGTTGGTGGAGATGTTGATTGGAGATTTGCAGTGAGAAAAATTGGCTTCTCAAGAGAGAAATTAGGTTTCCCATTTTTACAGAGAGCAGCAATCTTTGAACAGCAGTTTCTCATTCTTTCACCGTTGGATCGACGTGAAATTTGGATTGTAGATTCTTCACATCTTATTCTTCATTCTGAATGGTGAATATTTTAATTGGACATCTACAGAGAGAGAAATTGGCTTCGACAGCAGCTCTGTTTTTTGGGTATATTTCATCTTCTTGCTTCTCATTTATGAGCTTTGGTGCTTTGATGTTTTGGCTGATTATTTGTATATTTTTGTACTTTATTTGAGACTCTCTTGTACCTCATTTGATTATAGTGGAGCTATTTCATAGGTTTGGACGACCCGTGATTTTTACCTCTCACATTGAGAGGGTTTTCCACGTTAAAATCTTGGTGTGTTCTTGTTATTGCTTTACTTGCTATATTTTCTTGTTATAGTTACTGCCATATTATGTTGTGAGTTCTTCCATATTATTCTTGTGTTGAACATTTGTGTCGTTTCCGCTGCTAGGCTCTTTCAAACTGGCATCAGAGCTTGTTGGTATTTTTCTGGGCTTGTGATTTTGTAAATAATGGAAGCTAATACTAATAATAGTAGGATGATCACTCTTAATGGTCCTAATTATGATTTATGGAAGTAAAAAATAGAAGATTTGCTTTATGTCAAGAATTTTCATCAACCAGTTTTTGGTACAGAGAAGCCTAATGATAAATCTAATGATGATTGGACTTTGTTGCATAGACAAGTCTGTGAATATATTAGGCAATGGGTTGACGATAATGTGTTGAACCATATTATTGGAGAGACACATGCTCGGACTCTTTGGATTAAGTTTGAACAGTTGTATGCTCGAAAAACTGGGAATAACAAGATATTTTTGATCAAGCAGTTGTTGGCTTTGAAGTATACAGATGAGACATCAATAACAGATCACTTGAATAATTTCCAAGGAATTATGAATCAGTTATCTTTCATGGGTATCAAGTTTGATAAAGAGGTTCAAGGATTGTTACTTCTTGGCTCCTTACTAGACTCGTGGAAAATTCTCAGAATATCATTGTCCAATTCTGCTCCTGATGGTGTAATCTCTATGGATCTTACCAAGAGCAGTGTTTTGAATGAAGAGATGAGAAGAAAGTCACAAGGTACATCGACTACACATTCAGATGTTCTTGTTTCTGAGTCTAAGGGGAGAAGCAAAAGTTGAGGTCCTAAAGGTAGAGATCAAAGCAGAAGCAAGTCTCGAGGAAAGTATAAGAATATTGAGTGTCATCATTGTGGTCAAAAGGGACATGTGAAGAAATTTTGTTGGCAACTAAAGAAGGAGAAAGCAAAGGCAAGTAAAGACAAGAGCAAAAATAAAGATGATGGTAGCAACGAAGACAAGGTTAATGTTACTCATGATGATTTTCTTCTTGTTGAGGAGTTTGAATCTGTTAACCTTGTTGATAATAGCACTAGTTGGGTGATTGATAGTGGTGCTTCTATTCATGTTACATCTAGGAGGGATTTGTTTACCTCTTATACTCCTGGTGATTTTGGTGATGTGAAAATGGCTCATCAAGGTGTTGCAAAATGTGCTGGTGTTGGACAGATTTGCTTAAAAACCTCCAACGGTACCAAGTTGACTTTGAAGCGTGTGAAACATGTTCCAGATATTCGGTTGAACTTACTTTCTGTTGGTAAGTTGTGTTATGAAGACTTGGATAGCTCATTTTCTCGTGATAGCTGGAAGCTCACCAAGGGTTCTATGGTTGTTGCTAGAGGTACTCGACACTCTACTCTTTATTTAACTCGAGCAAAGATGATGAAAGATGTTGTCAATGCTGCTGAGTTTGTTGATGAAACTGATTTATGGCATAAGAGATTATGTCATATGAGTGAGAAAGGCATGAATATGTTATCCAAGAGGAATCTTTTATCTGGTTGTAAGGTTGCTTTGCAAAAGTGCAACCATTGCTTTGCTGGGAAACAAAACAGGGTTTCTTTCAAAAGTCATCCACCTTCAAAGAAGCCAGAGATACTTGACTTGGTGCATTCTGATGTATGTGGGCCGATGAAGACAAGAATACTTGGAGGGTCTATCTATTTTGTAACCTTTATTGATGATCATTCTAGGAAAATATGGGTTTACACTTTGAAGGCCAAAGATCAAGTTTTGAATGTGTTCAAGCAATTTCAAGCTTCTGTTGAAAGAGAAACTGGGAAGAAGTTGAAATGTATTCGTACTGACAATGGTGGTGAGTATTCAGGTCCATTTGATGCTTATTGTAGAGAGTATGGTATAAGACATCAGAAGACTCCTCTGAAGACTCCTCAGTTGAATGGCTTGGCTGAAAGGATGAATAGAACACTGGTTGAAAGAGTTAGGTGCTTATTGTCACAGTCTGGATTGGCAAAATCCTTTTGGGGTGAAGCTTTGAGCACTGTTGTTCATGTCTTGAACCTGACACCATGTGTTCCCTTGCAATTTGAAGTGCCAGAGAAGGTATGGTCAGGTAAAGATGTTTCTTATGATCATTTAAGAGTCTTTGGATGTAAAGCTTTTGTTCATATTCCCAAAGATGAGAGATCTAAGCTTGATGTAAAGACTAGGCAATGTATTTTTATTGGCTATGGCATAGATGGGTTTGGTTACAGGTTTTATGATCCTGTTAGCAAGAAGGTGATTCGGAGTAAAGATGTTGTCTTTGTTGAAGACCAAACATTGAAGGATGTTGATAATGCGGAGAAGCCAATGGTTCAGCCTAGTGATGATTCTTCTGACTTGGATATTACTCCCTCTATGCCTATGGTAGAAGATGGTAGAGTTGAAGCTCAAAATAATGAGCATGATACAAGTGCAGGTGAAGATGGAACAATTGATCTGATCCTTGATGAAGTTGGTGATGATGATCAAGATGAAGAACCAGCTTTGGAAATTCCTGCAAATGCACTCAGAAGGTTTACAAGAGAGAGGAAGCCTTTGTCAAGGTATTCTCCACATGAGTTTGTTTTGTTGACTGATGGGGGAGAACCTGAATGCTTTGGAGAGGCTGTTGAAGATGAAAGCAAAGTTCAATGGCTTGAAGCTATGCAAGAAGAAATGAAGTCCTTGCTTGAGAATTATACCTATGAGTTAGTGAAGCTACCGAAGGGTATGCGAGTTTTGAAGAACAAATGGGTATTCAGAATCAAGAATGAAGAACACAATTCTAAGCCTCAGTATAAGGCTAGATTGGTTGTTAAAGGCTTTAGCCAGAGAAAAGGTGTTGATTATGAGGAGATCTTTTCTCCTATTGTGAGGATGTCATTCATTCGTGCTGTGCTTGGATTAGCAGCGTCTCTTGATTTGGAGATTGAGCAAATGGATGTGAAGACAGCTTTTCTTCATGGTGATTTAGATAAGGAGATCTATATGGAGCAACCGGAGGGCTTTGTTGTTAAAGGAAAGGAAGATTTTGTGTGCAAGCTTAAGAAGAGTCTTTATGGGTTGAAGCAAGCTCCAAAACAGTGGTACAAGAAGTTTGAATCTGTTATGGGGAAGCATGGTTACCGTAAGACAACTTCAGATCATTGTATATTTGTGCAAAAATTTTCTGATGATGATTTTATCATTCTTTTGCTTTATGTAGATGATATTTTGATTGTGGGCAAGAATGCTTTGAGGATTAATGAGTTGAAGAAACAGTTGAGCAAGTTCTTTGCTATGAAGGACTTGGGTCCTGCCAAACAGATTTTGGGCATGACTATTACTCGTTATAGAGATTCCAAGAAGCTTTATTTGTCACAGGAGAAGTACATAAAGAAGGTGCTTCAAAAGTTTGACATGAATGATGCCAAATGTGTTGCTAGTTCTTTTGCTCCTCATTTTAAGTTGAGTACCAAGCAGTGTCCAACCACTGATGAGGAAAAACAAGCAATGGATGAAATTTCTTATGCCTCAGCTGTTGGAAGCTTGATGTATGCTATGGTGTGTACTAGACCAGACATTGCTCATGCGGTTGGTACTGTGAGTCGTTTTCTCTAATCCAGGTAAAGAACATTGGAATGTTATTAAATGGATTATGAGATATCTCAAAGGTACAACTAACTTGAGTTTGAGTTTTGGTGGTGAGAAACCTTTGCTAGTTAGCTTTACTGATGCAGACATGGCAGGAGATATTGATTCTCGAAAGTCTACTTCAAGTTATTTGGTCAAGTTTGCAGGGGGAGCTATTTCATGGCAGTCAAGGCTACAGAAGTGTGTTGCACTTTCTACCACAGAGGCAGAGTTTATTGCAACAACTGAAGCATGTAAAGAGTTGTTGTGGATGAAGAAGTTTCTTACAGCACTTGGTTTCAAGTAAGACCGTTATGTGTTGTTATGTGATAGCCAAAGTGCTATTCATCTTGCCAAGAATTCTACTTTTCATCCAAGATCTAAACATATTGATGTTAGGTATCACTGGATATGGGATGTGTTAGATTCCAAGTTGTTGGAACTTGAGAAAGTTCACACTGATGACAATGGTGCTGATATGATGACAAAAGCATTGTCAAGAGAAAAGTTTGAAACCTGTTGTTTGATTGCCGGAATGGCGAGGGCCTCCACCTAGTCGAGAAGGGAGAGATTTGTTGGGTTTTTTCTCTCTTTTGTGAGGCCCAAACCCAATATTTTGGGGTGTATTCTTGCACCCTAGTGTCACAACCCTAATTTTGATTTTGGAGGTCATTTGAGAGAAAGAGAGTAGCCACCAAAGAGAGAAAGAGAAGGGGAAAAACATAATTTCCGTTTTTGCCCAAAGCAGTAAATTTCAAATGACAGTTTCTCAGTTGTTCACCGTTGGATCGGCTTGAAATTTAAACTGCGTGTTTCTATCATCTTGTTATTCATTATGGTTGGTGGAGATATTGATTGGAGATTTTCAGTGAGAGAAATTGGCTTCGCAAGAGAGAAATTAGTTTTTCCATTTTTACACAGAGCAGTAATCTTTGAACGGCAGTTTCTCATTCTTTCACCGTTGGATCAATGTGAAATTTGGATTGTAGATTTTTCACATCTTATTCTTCATTCTGAATGGTGAAGATTTTAATTAGAGGTCTGAAGAGGGAGAAATTGGCTTCGACAGCAGCTCTATTTTTTGGGTATATTTCATCTTCTTGCTTCTCATTTATGAGCTTTGGTGCTTTGATGTTTTGGCTGATTATTTGTACATTTTTGTACTTTATTTGAGACTCTCTTGTACCTTATTTGATTATAGTGGAGCTATTTCATTAGTCTGGACGACCCGTGGTTTTTACCTCTCACATTGAGAGGGTTTTCCACGTTAAAATCTTGGTATGTTCTTGTTATTGCTTTACTTGCTATATTTGATTGTTATAGTTGCTGCCATATTATGTTGTGAATGCTTCTATATTGTTCTTGTGTTGGACATTTGTGTCGTTTCCGCTGCTAGGCTCTTTCAAATACACCACACTTTTCTTGAAAAGTTTTCACTTTAACTATGTGTTTAATTAATTACTACTATTATTATCCAACATAAAGTTGTCAAGATTCCAGGAACAAGGTTTCTTGAAGCTCATATCAAGAACAAAGTAAGGAAAACAGAGGGAAAAGATGATTAGTAAATTGACTGAAATGTGTAATTCATTGATGATCTATTATAATTGTTGTTCTACATTGTGAGCGGCTTCAGCTATATATAGATGTGCTGCCTCTCTATCACAGAAAACTAGCCTATAACTATAACAGAATGCTAAATTAGGAAAATATCTAACTACTACTAACAGAATCTGTTTTGCTATTTTTGTCCAATTCTTCACTACTCTTCTCAAAAAGTAAACAATTTTTAAGTATGGCTAATAAGTGTAAAAGGAGATCAAACTAGCTAGGCCTAGGACAGTTGTTAATAAGATTTCTACAATAAAATGTTCTGATTTATTTATTTATTTTTAACAAAAACACTATGTTTATGTAAAAAATAATCATTAAATTAGTCAATATATATATATATTCTATACAAATGATTGATTTAATAATTGATTTTTTTATATAATTAGTATTGTTATATTTTTAATTATGACTCATGAGCCATGAGTAATTTTTATCAAAGTCTGCATTGAAAAATGTATTAGAAAAATATATATTAAAATATAAAATATATTAATAATTTATGAAATATATAAATTAATTTAGTAATTATTTCTTATTCGGAAAAATTATCAGTAAAACCTAATAGTTTCAAACATGTATCTTTGTTGATTTGGGATCATTATGTAATATTTTTTCATTAATCTTTTGGGTTCAACAATGATAAATACTAATATGTGGAAATGTGGTTGGTGATATATATATATATATATGATGGGCTCTTGAAAGAAAAGAAGGAGACTGAGTCAGATTTTATTGTAGAATTCTCCGTCCAGTCACGTGGTCGGTTTCCCCAATAGCCCGCTTTTCCTCTATTCTCCATCTTCCTTCCTTCTTTCTCGCACCACTTCCTCATGTTTAATTTGATTTTCCCGCCACTCTAACCACTATATATATGTAAATTAATCGTAAAGTTAATAAATAATTACCATTATTACTACCTAGCTACCCCATCATTAGCAATAATTAATAAGCATGGATAAAACTGCTTCTCAGGCGTTGTTCCTATGCTTCGTTTCATCATCATTATTATGGACCTTATCATGTGCCCGCAACCCCTTTGTCTCATCAACCATCATTGACATTATTGACCGCCCCAACCACGATGCCAACTCCATTCTCGACAAACCCGAACTCATTGAAGAACCTTCACCATTCATCCAATTCCAACCTAATAATAAACCTGATAGTGACGACCAGCCTGAAACTGAAACCACGAAAGCAGCAGAAGACGAATCATCAGCGGAGGTAATTCCTAATAAAGAAACGACGTCGTCCAAAGAAACATCAAACCCTACAAATAACGATGCTACTCCTTTAACGGTTCTCCGTATTCGTTCCATGGACGACCCTCGTATCCCTAGACGTCCGTTACCGTTAGGCTTACGGTTGAGCCACCGGTGCCGCCACAATAGTAATCCTCAGAACAAGGCGTTGACGCCGCGCCTCCCACGCCGGAGTAATAATTACATGACGATGAGCAAACCAGAGCTGGATCAGGAGTTTGATAAAGTGGCTCGTAACTGGGTGCGTCAGGTTCCTGCTGAATTGTTGAGGGTCCGGCACATTGAACCCATGCTGCTGTCTCGCGAACTCGAGCTCGAACGCGAACGCGAGCGTAAGATTAACATGGCCCTGGATAGGAGTGAGTTGTGGAGGAAGATTTATCTCCGTCGCCACCGCAAGCACCCGCAAGAAGATCAACAGAACAAGAACAATAATCATAATAATGCTCCCTTGTTGAAGAGAATCCGCAAGTTTTTGACCCACTTCTAGTTTTTAAATATGATATATAGCTCATTATAGACTAGTACTCATCATCATGCATGCGCAATTCCGCGTATATATATACTATACCGGTATACGTACCCTTCAATCTTGATTTCACTTTTTTTTTTTTTTTTTTTGTTACTCCATTACTATATGCATGGCAATTGCCTTACAGAGGAATACTTTATAGTAATAAAATAATTTTTGTAGAAACATAAATAATAATGTCAATTTTAATGGATGGTAAGTAAGACTTGTAACTCGTATTTTCTTGCTCTGTATTTCACCCCCGTTTTCGCATGCAATTATATGTGTGCCGTGTGCGGTGTGCCTCGCGGAAACAGAAACCGGTTTAATTTATACTAGCAACCATAATTTATTTTCAATTTTATCTTTATTGTATTTTGATGTAAAAATTAAGCTAAGAGAAGTATTTTTAAAAATAAAAATGATATTCACACGTCAAAATCAGCCACTAATATATATATATTTTAATATTTATTTTATACTAATAACTAATTTTAATATACATGTAACATAGTCATTTTAAAAATAATTAAAAATGACCAAAAGTTAAAATTTTTTAATAACCACAAAAAAAAAATCCCTCTCTCTCTCAACTACTCTAAAGTCTAAACCCAAAGCAGAAAGGAAAAATTAAAAAAGAAGAAAAAAAATGTAAAACCAAATTCTCTACCACCACTCTTTTTTTGGCGTATCTGCTACCCGCTACAATCTCAACATACCTTCTTCCTAGTCAAAAATCCGAACTTCCGCTTCGTAACTTGGTTCCTTTCCTCAGTCTCCGAGAAGAAAATGGTAACGTTGGGTCGTTTCAACGTGCACGAGCCACGATGCTTTTTTCTTTTTTGCTCCTTAAAAGTTAAGCCTTTGTCTCACTAACACTTGCAGGTCTCTAAGTACCTTAGTACTTCCAACTAACGACTTTCACAGATTCTCTTCCAACTCTGGTCATAACCGCTAAGGCGTTGAACCCACTTTCAAAAATTTCTGTCAACATTTCAATCCACAAACTCAAAATCACCAATGAAAACCATAATCCTATCAATAATTTCTCCCACTAGAACTAGAATTAGAACCCCTATCAACCTCACAATGCAACTTGTCAGTTTTTTTAGTAGGGTCGAAACCATACTCATAATCAATGGAGTCAAACTATCCTCAACAGAGAGTACGTACCACCACCATCCATATCCCAAAATCAAAACTTTCAGAAACTCAAGGTTAGAAACAACATTGTCCTCTGTGCCATTACGATGGAGAAAGTGGAGGACGCAAACCAAGAACAGACAGAGGAGAGGGTGACGCGACCACCACACTACAAGAAAAGCATTGAGTACCGTCAGATTTACTGGCGAATTTATCAAATAAACCCATCGGTAATTAGTTTATCATCAAATTTATCGTCGGAATGCATTTGACGGTATAAACGGCACCGAAAAATATTTACCAGTGAATTATTTCGGCCGACGCTAATTACTGGCGGATTGTGTGTTGAAAATTGCAATTAATACGAAAAAATAAGCGGTTAGTTACTGTCGGATTTTTTCAATGGTAACTTTGACGACATATTATGTTTTGTGGCGCCTATTTACCATTGGATTATTTCACCGGTAAATCTGACGATATGTAATTTTTTTTGCACAATTAGCGCACAATTAGTAGTCAAATTAAAATTTTTGTTTACAAAATTAAGACACAAATTCTAAATATTAGAAATCAACTAATAATTTTATTAAATTTCAAGGGTTTGCATATAATAAAAAGTCAAAGAAGTAAAATACAATGAAATAGACAAAATAAATTAAATCCCTAAACCCTATGGATTCCGGTAATCGTCGTCATCATTGCCTTCCCCCTACTG
The DNA here is from genome assembly GCF_059453495.1 of Arachis ipaensis. Taxonomy (NCBI): domain Eukaryota; kingdom Viridiplantae; phylum Streptophyta; class Magnoliopsida; order Fabales; family Fabaceae; genus Arachis; species Arachis ipaensis. Next base: position 17,203,072 of record NC_142440.1, on the reverse strand, counting down.
AGGCGATGGACTAGGTGCTGATGTCGGTTCCCTACAAGTAGCGTCGTCGCTGGTACCAGCAGCGCCATTCCCTCTAGCGCACATCTGGTCATTGTACCCCGCCATCTGGTCTTACAAATGCTCTAGCCGCTCTAGCTTCTTCGTCAGCTCCGACCTGATGGCAACAATGTCTCCCACGCGTGGAAGAAGCTCATCATACCTCCGCTCAAACTGCTGAGCATGTTGGTGAAGCTCCTGTGTTAGCTTCTACATCTCCTCCCTTAAATTGACATCCTTCTTGGGATCGACAAGGTTGGTGGCAGAGGCAAAGACAGATGAAGCCGCCAATGCAGAGGTGTGGAGGCCGCTGACGAAGAACGACCCTAACCCGTAGACGCGATTCTTGTAGGGCTCAGAGGCGGTCTCGCGCCAAACCCTAACAACATCAACGACTGAGGCATCGGAGCCGGGGCCTTCCCTACTAGGTTGAGATTGCTGGGTCGCAACCTCCAATCTCTACGTATAGTCCTCCTGTGCAACACACGTAATTAGGATGACAGTTAATTGACTTTAAACCGAATACATTTCAAAATTAGAATTAATGAAACTCACATAATGAGCCACAGACTACTCATAAACAAATCTCTCTTTGTTGGCCTTCAACATATGGGTATATTTGAAGGTCTCCGTCAATATCGCCTCACGCTCCAACGACTTAGGCTACACATATTGAAACCAACTAATAAATTAAATCAAGTAACAATTAATTTAAGTAATAATTAACAAAGATTAGCAAACTACATAAAAGCCTGCTCTTCGTCTTCATGAAAGTCGCCGACCCACCAATATACTTCGACGACCTCGGCGAAGCCCTGTTAGTTCTGTTTATCAGACGACGACATTTGAACCCCTCATTAGTACTAAAATAGACATCCAGTTCCTTCGTAATATCTGAGCGGAGCTAAATCGCGAGGTCACCAGTGTACATGCATTGTTGTTTTGTGTAGCTCGGCCATGGGTGGTCGTATATGGACTTAATCACATTGGAGATCTCCTGTGTACATGCATTATTGTTTGGTGCAAATCTATCAATTAAAAACTTAAGATTAGTAAACACATAAAAACACATAAAACTTAACAAATTCAAAATAGATTGCGGATATAAGATGATGGTCTATCAGTGGCTAAGAGAGGGGGGTTGAATCTTAGCCCATTTTTGCTGAGTAATACTTGCTGCCTTTTAAATTAGCTTCAGGAGATTTTTCTGCGTTTTGTCTCATAACCAGACACGAGACATTTTCTTTTTTGTCTCGTACCCAGTCAGGAGATATTTTTCAGTTTTGTCTCCTTAGCAACAGAAACTGAAATGGAGTAGAAGAGAAAGAGAGAATCACACCAAGAAGTATCATGGTTCAGCTGCCAAGTGCAATGCAGCCTACATCCAGTCTCCATCACAACAATGATGGAATTTCACTATAATCATCTTGATTATAGACACCAATTCTCCCTAGGAACTACCCTTCCTATCCGGGACAAGTCCAGAATCTATCCCCAATCTTGAACTTGACTTGGTCACCTACCAAACTTTCAACTGCTAAGTGCTAGCCCAACTTGCAAGGGGATTCCCACAGAATCATGAAACACAACACAGATGTACAAAGGACCTCTAGGACATCTATGATTTTTTCTTTTAATTTTGTATCCTCTGCCTTTTTCCGCTCACTGGTTTTTTCTTACAAACCTCACACTGTTTGCCTTTTTCACCATGAGACTCAAGACAGACAAAACTAAATAGAAAAATACAACATGAAACACATTGAAGGAGAAGAATTTCTGTTAGCTTGGGTAGCTATGAGAACTCTGTGCTTTCACTCTTTTCTCCTTGCTTCAAGCCTTGGCTGTTCACCCTTATTATAGAAGGAAAAGCCTCCAAGGTTGAAACGGTTCAACCGAGCTAATCTTCTTCTTCTTCTTCAATAACAAAACCGGTTCGGCCAGAGAGAGAAGAGAGGGAACCGTATGCAAAAACCAACATGCAATTACCTCACTCTCATCCCATCTCATCAAGCTTCATCAATTTGAGCCTTTCATCTTGACTTGGTCCCCAAGAAGGATTTCTGACACTTGATGAACCCTTAATCTTTGACAGCTCCATCTGCTCTATCTTCTGCTTCTTCCCCACGTAGCTACAGGACCTCCTGTGATGGATGAACAAAAGTAGAGACGAGCCAAACCCCAGGGATCTTCTTCTTTGACCGAATTGGATCTTCCACCATTTTTAGGCATGGTGATCTTGAGACTTCTTCACCACTTCTTACCATAAGTGGCAAAGATCTCAGCGACGCCAAAACTTGGATCTTCTTTTTGCTAAGGACATCATCACCTTAGTCATTTCCTTGCTTCTAGCTTCTCTGTGATTTTTATTGTTAGCTTGCATCTCCTTCTTTCCTGTTGAAGTGACAACTGAAGAGAGAAGAGAGAGAAGAGAGAGAATGCAGAAAAGCTTTCAATGGAATTAAGAAAGGAAATTAAAATGAGTTAATTTCCCACTCCCCATGCCTAGTAACGTGTAAATCAATTAATGCCATCAAATCAATGTAAGCTTTCTCTCTCATGTTACCAAGGTACTTAAACATAATTAAATGAATTTGAAATCCATTTCAAGAGGGGAGTGGATAACCGTTGATAGCATGCAGTATTGCTTTCTTCCATTTTTCATTTTCGGACCAAGCCTTTGTTGGTCTTGTAACAAGAATTATTTTTGGGCTTGCACAATAATTTTCTGGCCCAATTGACATAAAACTCAGCCACATATTCAATAGCAATATTTCACAAGGTTGGAAGTTATCAACATATTGGGCTTATGTTTCTTTTAGCCCAATGACGAGAAATCTGCAAGCAACAAAATTATTAATCAACATATGTAATTCAAAAATTACTAATTTTGCAATTAATTATTTTAATAATGTTTGATCATTATCAAATTAATTTGGAGTTTTCCAAACTCATCATAAGACATTAAAATAATACTCACACATTAGAAAAATCCTTATCAGTATGACGGGAGGTAGTAAAGGGGCATCTGGCTGGGACGCATTAGAGAAATCACCCACCGCAGTCTCTGTCGCTAGAGTTGTTGGGGGGCGAAGGTGGGGTATAGCAGAAGGAGTCACATAGTTGGGGTTCGGTACCATGATGAACTACTGGTCTGATGGACCCGCCTGTGACGTCACAGGGATCGATGAGGTAGTCAGGCTAGAGGGCGATGACTGAGAAGTCCCTGGGGTACCAGTGGAAACCCTCCCTCTACCATGACCACGAGACCGACTCGTGACACCTCTGCTACCTGTCGTCATGTCTACAAAGAGAATACCAATTAACACTAAGTATCATATATACCACACAAATCCTTCAACATTTATATTATTTCAAAAATTTTTTGACATAACCTCTCCTAAAATTGGACATATATCCACCTTTACGGTTCTCACAAATCCAACCAACCTCAATTCACAATATCAGTCATGTAAAACTCAATTAAATTCAAAACATTTCCAGCAGAATATATCAACTTGTTTATACTATTGTATACATTTATAAGGGTATCATATATGGATATTTAAATCTAAAAGAATGTCATTATATGTAACGTTAGTCATTATAAATTTATTTGAAAATATAGGGAATTAAGTTAAATTTCACCAAGATTTAAAAAATGAGTGTTAATTGTTGCCTTAAAATAAATGATTTCTTCAATAACTATATATATGAATTAGAATAATCCTACAAATAGTGCACTTATATTGACATAATAAATTAGTACAACCTAATATTTTAAATCTATCCTATCTTAACAATTTAAGTCCTCTAGCTAAAACTAAAAATTAAATCTAACTCGAGGATAATACTAATTATCAACTAAACACAAATTACACATAGAGACATATAATTGAGCACTTAGCATGCAAAAGCATCAAACAACAAGAAATAGCACAACCAAGTATTCCTTCAACATTAATTCACACAAATCAGCATCATCACACAACAATTAGCAGCACATTATAGAAATTTAGCAGAAAATCAATTAATCCAGCCCAAACAAATTGAAATTCAAATTCAAGAAACATAACATCATGTTGAACTATATATAGACTAATAGCAATTCTAATTATAAAAATCTTAATCCTAATCTAAATAATCTAACCGGCAGAAAATAATGATAACCAATTTCACTTACTAACTAGAAATTAATATGTAACTAAATCCTAAATTAACTTAAATAGAGAAAAAGAGTGACCATGAAACCTGAGCTTCGAATAGAGGAAGAAGAACCTAGGGGAGGGAGATGTGACAGCGACAGTTGCTACTGGTGGAGCATCGCGACGGTGTGGGACGACAAGACAAACAGAGAGAGAGAGAGAAGGAGTCGCGGCTGATGTTGGGCTGCGAAGGGGAAAGAATGAAAGAAGGGGCTGGTTTTGCTAAGGGGAAGAGGAGGCGGTGAAAGGAGGCTGCAGAGGCTCTGTCGGCGGCGACAGGGTTGACAGAGCGGTGGGGGGAGGAGAGGGTTAGAGAGAGCGGGAGAAGAGAGGTTAGAGCGAGAGAGGGGGAGTGAAAATGAAGGGGGAGAGGGTTCGCACTTCAAATTTTAGGGCTTGTTACTGTCAGATTTACTGCCAAATAAATATGACGGTAGCGCATTGCGGGTCACCAAAACACAGTATTTCACTAATTGGGTTTACCAGTGGATTTTTCCGCTGGTAAATCTCACACTAAATTTTGTGTCTATTTTTTTCGTTTTTCCTCCAATTATTACCGACAAATCTACTATCGAAAACAGAAATCCGCCGATAATGATTTGATCTGACGAATTTGACACTTAAGCCATCAATAATCCGCCGGTAAAGCCGAGGTATTCATCATTTTTCTTGTAGTGCCACCAAATCAACCGCATCTGAACTCGCATGTGGTGGTCTTCGTCGGTGCCAACGACACTAAAAAGCTTAACAGAGGAACAGATGCTCGCATCGTCGACGCCTTTGATGGTGGAACTCGCGGCGACCAACGTACTCCATGATTGGTGGCCGTTGTGGGATACACAAGAATAAAGGAGGTGCGTACGGGTACGGCTAGAAGCCATGGAATCGGCAACAAAATGAGTGAGGGGAAGTAGTAGGTGTTGTTTGTTTTGGGGTTTGTAGGTGTGGAGGTGGAAGAAGGTAAGATTGTATTTTTGGAACAGAGTACCAAAAAAAAGGGAGAGAAAGTATATAGAACAGAGGAAGGAAGAAGAAAAATAGTTTTTCTTTTCAAATTTATTAGAATTTTTTTAATTCTGTTAGTGTTCTATTAGTATAGATGACGGTAGGACAACATTGAATCAATTTTTAAACGTTAGGGATATAAATAGGATGATTTAAACATTAGGAACAACTTTAAAACTTACCACAAACGTTGGGGACAAAAGTGATACTTTACTCTTTTTTTCTTAGTAGGGTGGAGTAACAACATTGCAATCAATTAGTGGTCGGGGTTACTCTTTCAATTTAGCCATCAGTTTTCTCTCCGTACACCTTGATCCCAAATGGACACTTGCATTGCTAATCCACCTTCTCTAATAGCTGATCATGGCTAACTGGAGGGAGATCCGGATGAAAGATACCACTCTGAAACAGAGAACGAAGCTACCCATAAGTAGTGCTAAAAAGTTAAAAAAAAGAGAGAAGAAGGCTTCGAAGGAACATCTGCGTTGGTTTCTCGAGTTGAAAGCTGGATGCAGAACAATGAAGATATCAAAAAAGGAAGATCCTATGCCAGTATGGTCACAGGGATAAACCAGGAGCTTGAAGATGATGAGTGTGAATCTGAAGACTCTGAAGATGATGAGATGGTGCATGAACATGACGCTCTACCTGAAACAGCGTGGTTAGAAGATGAGAAGGAAAACCAGAAAAAAGCCACAAGAAACCAAAAATAACAGTGGAAGACATGGGTGAAGGTCTCTTTAACATAGTCATTAATGAAGAAGCTAAAAAAAAGTTATAGAAACGTTGGTGGAGATCCCTCATTGTAAAACTTATGGGGAGAAAGATTGGTTATGCAGTAATGAAAAGAAGAATCCATGCCATATGGGACAGATTTAGAGAACTAGATGTTATAGACTTGGGAAATGCATTTTACCTAGTGAAGTTCTATGCCCAAGATGACTTGGACTTTGCCCTCCTTGAAGGTCCTTGGAATATTTTTTACCACTATTTAGCAATTAGACTATGGGAGCCAAATTTTAACCTTCTCTTAACCACTATAGATATGATTACAGCTTGGATTTGACTCTCAGGCCTCCCTATAGAGCTGTACCATGAGAAAATCCTATGAAAAATAGGAGATTTGGTTGGAAAAACTTGCAAGATTGATTATACAGGTAAATACCAAATTGGTACCTGAAAAATTTATGTACTGGCTAAATGGTATCTGACTTTTATTGTTGACAAAATGGTCCCTAAAAGATTTTGAAATTTGACAAGCGTGCCCCCGAGCTCACCGGAGCACATCTCCGGCGAGCACGATACTGACATGGCCACCGTGTTTTAGTGACCTAGCAAAGCCACCCCCCAACCAACCCTAATCCATCGCTCCCTCCCCAACGCATTCCCCCCTCCCTTCCAACGCACTTCCCCCTCTTGTAACATCCTTACTATCAGAATGTCACGCTTCCAGCCACGTCACTCTGATAGCAAGGATATTATGATGACTTCTATACACTTAATAATAAAATAGGAGTCTTTAACTCAAAATCATATCGCTATTTTCTTTGAAAAACTGAATGTTCTTTTTCTTTTTACAAACATGCATATATAAACAAATTCAATCACAATCTTTATATACATACATATATATAAACATACAAGACTTCTCATACAAGTAACCTACAAATATTATATACATAAATATCATTACAATCACGATTCCTATCTCTCTTACAAGAATATAATAATAAAGGCGAGGAAAAACTATAACTAATATATATATATATATATATATATATATATATATATATATATATATATATATATATATATATATATATATATATATATATACAAACAGAAATAGCACAACCAAGAACTTAGCAAAAACTTCATAAGCTTCCTTGTCCGTCCTAAAAAGAGAAGTCTGTAGGGGGTGAGAACCTAACCACACAGTCTCACTAGAAAAGTTCAGAATTGTTATAACGGAATACGTATAAAGAAGAGTATGGATTTCAACCACAGCGATGATCGTTCATCTTATGAATCTATTCAAACATCAACATATAAATAATTCAAAAATCCAACTTCATATATTTATTTATAAAAGGTCCCAATCTCGATAAATCACCTAACATTTCAATACATGCCAAAGTGCTAATCAATCCAAACTTACCAACCACGGCGTCCGGCCCAAGCATAACCAATCACGGCTTCCAGCCCAACATATAATCAAATATCGGCCTCTGACCCAACATATAAATTAAATCTCAGCCTTCGGCCCAACATATAATCAATTCAACACTCGGTCTCAAAACAGAATCAATCACAGGCACAAACAATGTAAAGCAAACACAATTAGAGAGTAGTTACAACAAGTACCACAATTAACAGTTAGACAGAATTTATCAGATAGAAAAACCAAAACACTTAAGTACACCCAAACAATAGCAAACAAATGCAGTATGATGTGTGCTTGTCCTACTGGCCATGAGCTCACGTGTAAGTTAAACTGCTAAAACCTGACACATTCGATAGCTAACCCGAATATCGTCTCTCAACATGAAGGGAATCCTCAAACTTCTAATCAGAGAGAGACTGTGATGTAACGATAGAGAATCCTCAACCTAACTCGTTCATACCACAACCAGAAATTGAATCAAAGAGAATCCTCAACCTTCTCCATTCAACTCCTCGATGTAACAAGAGAGGGAATCCTTAACCTCAACTTGTCTATTGCAGCAAGAGTGAGAATCCTCAATCTCAACTTGCCTATTCCCAAACCCTTAGATTAAGAATTAATTAACTTTTTGAATCTTTAACTAAATAAATAAATCTCTTTTCGTTTTTACTCAAAACTAAATAAGTAAATCAACTTTTTTTCATTACTTTATTTTTCATTAAAAATCTTTAAAACCTCATATTTAATTTGAATCAATTCAATAAAACTCATTTCCATTCAATCAAGTATCCAAAACATATTTCTTTTCATAATTAACAAAACCAAAATAAGTTAAATATCTAACTCACTTCTATTACTTTAATTTCCTCTAAAACTCCTAAAAAGCATAGTGCTTAAACCAAAATTAGTCAAATAAAATCCATTCTGTTTAATCAAATACCGAAAACATATTTTCAACTTTATTTCTTTTGAAAAGCAAGTTAAATCTTTATTTTTAGTTAACCAAAGAATCCAAACTAACTTCAAAATATTTTCAAGTTTAGACCTCTTCAAAAGCCTTAAAAATCATCCTGTTCGCAATTCAAAATCTTAATTGAAACAACATAATCATTTATTCGTAAATCAACCACTTAAATTACTTCAAATCAAGATTTATTAAATTAAACTCCATAGAAAAGTCTCTAGAATTTAGAGGGCAACAACAAATCTTATTTTCTTTAGTATTCAATTTAATCTAAACTTATAAAAATTTCGACAACATCTCCTTTAAAACTCAGACTTTGCCACGTTTCAGGGGTCTCATGCAAACACCTCTCAAACCCTTCTCAACCATTTCCAAATATCAAACCATTTTCAAATATGAAATCATTTCCAATATCAAACCAACTCTAATGAATCAAGAAAACCAATTCAACAAAGTCAACAAACAAACCAAAGTATCTGGCCTTCTCAAATAGTCAATAAATCAAGTAGAAAAATAATTACATTCATTCAGAGCAACTCAATTCAATCCATAAGACTCACATAATCTTAAAAATATATTTTTTGTATCAATATCGACTTGTAACAATTTTTTATAATAAAACACTTTTAAGAAAAAGCCCTACCTCGAATAGTCGAAACCCGTAAGCCACAAAACGTGTCAAGACCCTTATTCTTTTGGCCCGCAACAGTAACAACTGCAACCACAATTCCATACTACTTCTACAGCAATAGCAGCAACTTTAATCGCGACATGCAATAACCAGAACTCAACCGTATGACAATAACACCGCAAAAACTTCAGCAACATATAATAGAACAACAACTAAAAGGGTTTTCGGAGTAAAACAACTTACGACACACAAAAAAAGAACCTAGAACAAAGCAGCTGCAGCTCTGGTGATGACGTTCGGCGAGCAGAATGGCGACAAAGAGCTCCGACAGTGACACAACAGCTTGGTGTCACCTGCAACAACACCAACACCCTCCACCGTCACATCTTCTCTTCTGGTTAGACATAAACGGTGACAATGACAGCTCTTGACAGCCCTGGCGATAGCAGTGGCGGTGAGGGAGCCCACCAAGCACAGCGTCGGCCGGGATCAGTTTTGATGGCGGCGTTTAGCTCAACGGCAACAGGAGCAGTTTCCTCTCTTCTATTCGGCGGCAATGGAGATGACAAAGTACGACGGTAATGGCTTGGTGAGACGCGGAGGCATGGATCGTTGACGACAGCTCCTCTAGCTCGCGTTCCTTCCTCTCTCGGTGACGTTCAACGACGACGCATGGACGGCGGCAATGCGTGGCTCGACGGGTCCTCATCTCTCTCTCTCTTTCAATGTGACCACGCCGTCGAGGATGGTAGCATGTAGCTCGGTGACAACGGTGGTACCCAGCCCCGCCGGCGCCGTCTCCCCTTCTCCTTTCTTATTCTCTTCCCTCTTCCTCCCTCTTCGTAGCTCCCTCTCTTCTCTCTTTCTTTCTTCCGCTGGGTTCGGGGGTGGCGGCATGGTATGTATGTGTGAGGGAGTGGGTAAGGTGAGGGGAGGGTAATTAAATTAGGGTTAGTATGGGTTGATTTAGGGAGTCAGGGTTTGGTAGAATAGGAATTTTAATAAAAAATTAAAGGGTAGAATAATAATTTAAAATAAAATTTAACCCAATATAATTAGCTTTGAAAATACCAATTATTCTTCAAATTTTTCAATTGAGTACTCAAATTTTAAAATTAGAGATAATCAAATTAATTTTTCTTTATTCATAAAATAAGGTTCAAAATCAATATATTCAAACTAAACCATATAAAATTCTCATTATTTTTCAATTACTAAAACTTTAAATTATAAATAAGAAATTGGCCAATTTATATATAAAAATCTCTTAAATAAATATAATAAATTATAAATAACAAAAAAATAAAAATAAAAGAAAAACAAAAAAAGTCAACCAAAATGAAACTACAAAAACCACAGAAAACACACATATGACACATACTTCTAATGGAAACAAGCAAGAGAATATAGAATAGAACCTAAAAAATAACTTATAGATTCAAAATAAAAACGGGATTGATGTTGATGATGCAAGCCCTTCTATGGAGACCGATGAAGCTATTGTGAACACTAGCAATAGTATTGATGCATGAGATTTAGTTGTTTTATTTAGTATTTTTTTCAATAAAGTTAGTGAATTCATTATTATAATTGAGGTTGTTAGTGTTTTAATCAATATATCTTGAAGTTGCTTTGAGATTTGATATGTGTAGAAAAGTGTTGAAAATGAGCGAGAACAAGGATGAAAAGAAGCAAGTAAGAGGAACACTTAAGAGCAAGAAAAGGAGAAAGCAAACTTTCTGGACCAAGAATGCAACAATGGAAGCTCCTGGATGTATTGAGGAAAGCCATGCGTTATACGCATAGAATGGTGTGTATAATGCACCAAAATTGTGCACTTCTAGGGGCCAACCAAAGCCATGCATTATACGCATGGAATGGCGCGTATAATTCACCAAAATTATGCAGCTCTAGTGGCCAAACAAAGCCCATGCGTTATACCATGGCATTTGGCGTATATACGCCAAAACCTAACCTCTTTGTACTTCAATGAGCATAACATGAGTTAGAGAGATCCAAATGAAGTGATTCTAGTAGCGTTAGAAAGCTAACATCCAAAGCTCCAATGATATATAATAGTCTATAATGGACTTACATCTAATACAGCCTCCTCCTAAGTTGAAGGAAGCCACGAAGAAAGCCAAAGTGCACCATCTAGACACCAATTTTGCCCATGCGTTATACGCAGACGCACCGATACATGCACTCTCCAGGGATCAATTCCTCCCATGCATTATACGTCACTTCCCATGTGTTATAAATCACAAGAAGTCCTGTTTAGTAGCAATCATGAAGCCCATGTGTTATACGCCAAAGTTTAGACATATAACGCATGGCATTGGCCCAACTCCCAGTGCTTTGGATCCTTCACTAATTCCTCCAACTTCAATTATTTTGTTGGCTTAAGATTAAAGTTTCAAGCCCATGATTTCAACTAAGCAAGGCACCAAGTTTTCAATTTTAATTACAAGGAAGATCACTAGTTAGTTAAGAGTCATTAAGAAAAGATTTCATTTGAAATAGATTTGATTCTGTTTTTATTAGTTTTGAATTCTGAAATTAGTTTTAGGGTAAGTATTTAAAGGTAAGGAGCCACACATGTGCTCTTCTCTTGTTTTGAGCCGTTTTTCAATTCAGAACCTTTGCTTTCCATTCCACCATGAGCAACTAATCTCCTCAGTTTAAATTAGGAGCTCTATTTACTTTAATGGATTAATATTATTGTTTTTCTACTTTTAATTTATACCTTGATATTTTATTCAAGAAGTGAGTTTCATTCTTCATCCTAAGGGTTAGAGTATATTGGAAAATAACTTTAATCTGAATTGAGTTCCTTTATTATCTTGGAAGAGTTAATCTTTGGAATTAAGCTAGAAACTCCTTCTGATAATTCTTTCAATGTCAAGTACTAATTTTGATAAGTGACATAAAATCAATTAGGGTTGGTTCTTAAGAATTGTGTGCCTTTAAATTAGAAACTGTGCTTAAATTCTTCTCATAGTTAATTGATCAAGGAATTGATAGTTAATTAAGTTAAAAAAAAATTGGATTGCCAAGGGATTGAAGCTTAATTAAGGTTTTCCATGAACACATGTTTGTATGATTAAAGTAGATAACAAGATATATTGATCCTGAAATTTAAATATCTCTTAAACCTTAACATTCTCACCATTATTGTTTTCACATTCACTATTTGCTATTCTTATTGCTCTCTGTTCACAAGTTTCATTCTTATTCCTCTACTTCTTTAATTTGTCTAATTAGAATAATCAATTAATCATTGTTGCTTATCCTTTTAATCTTCATGGGAACGATAACTCACCCACCGTGATATTACTTGATACGATTCGGTGCACTTGTCGAGTTGCGATTTTGCAAAATTCTGCATCAAGTTTTTGGTACTGTTGCTGGGGGTTAATTAATATTAACAACTACCCATTAATTGATTCTCTAAATTAGACCTTTTTATTTTCTTTTGCTACTCACTGGAATTCCTTCACTGTGATGTTGGGAATTCCATCTTTTCTCTTTGTTTTTCCTTACTTTTGCATGCAGGGAAACAAAGAGAAGGAATTCTTCTTGTTTAATCCAGAAATTGAGAGAACTCTTTATAAATTAGGGAAGAAATCTAAAATTCAAGAGAAGAAAATTCAAGTGGAACTTGAGCAAGAAAGCATGGCAAACAACAATGCCAATGCAAGGAGGACTCTTGGAGACTTTGCTACCCCCATAAACAATAGTTGTGGGAGTAGCATAGTGAGGCTCACTGTGGAGGCAAACAACTTTGAGTTAAAGCCTCAATTCATCACTTTGGTGCAACAAAATTACCAATTCAGTAGGAGCCCTCAAGAAGATCCTAATTTGTTCATCTCTAGCTTTCTATAAATATGTGACATAGTCAAATCCAATGGGGTCTTTGCTGAACCTTATCGCTTGATACTGTTCCATTCTCTGTAAGGGATCGAGCCAAGTAGTGGCTTGAAACTCAACCAAAAGAAAGCATTGCAACATGGGATGATTTGGTCAATAAGTTCTTAACCAAATTTTTTCCACCATAGAGGTTGGCAAAGCTAAGACATGATATCCAAACTTTCACTCAGAAAGATAGAGAATCTCTCTATGAAACTTGGAAAAGGTACAAAGAATTGTTGAGAAAGTGTCCCCAAGATATGTTTGTTGATTGGGTATAACTTCAAATTTTCTATGATGGGCTCACTCCTACTTCCAGAACTTTATTGGATTCCTCAACTGGAAGATCCATGCACTTGAAGACTACTGAATAAACCTTAGAATTGATTGAGATTGTGGCTAACAATCAATCTTTATACTCATCTGAGAGAACAATGAAGAGAGGTGTGATGGAGTTAGATACTTTGGACACTATTTTGGCATAAAATAAAATGTTGTCTCAACAAATCTCCTCACTCACAAACCAATTGGGGCACATGCAAGTCTCATCAGTGGCTATACAAGCAAGTTACAATTTGTGTGGAGGAGCTCAAAAGGATGAAGCCTGTGGGTTGTTCAAGGAGGAGCAAGTGAATTACATAGAAAGTTTTCAAAAGCCACTATCCAATGACCCTTTCTCAAAAACTTATAATCTCGGATGGAGGAACCACCCAAATTTTAGTTGGGGCAATCAAGAGGCAAAGAACTTCACTACACCTCGCCAACAATAACCTCAACCCATACAACCACAAATTCACCAAAGACTTTCTTCTTTGGAAACCAAATTCTCTTTTCTAGAAACCAAATTTTCCTCCCTTGAAATCACCATTGAAAAACTATCCCAAGCCACTACCACAATAGCCCAATCCACCTCCACATTCATGCAACAAACTCAAATTTTCATGGATGAGACAAGAGGCAACTTTCAAAATCAAGGTGCATCCATCCGAAATTTGAAAGTACAAATTGGACAAATTGCTAAGCAACTCATTGAGAGGCCATCCAACATTTTTTCAAATGATACAATTCCCAATCCAAGAGAAAAATACAAGGCCATTAGCTTAAGGAGTGGAAGGGTAGTTAGCACAAAGAACAAAGACCAAACAGTGGCATCAAATGAAAATGAGACCCATGTGGGAGAAGAAAAACAAGAAAGGGAAAGCACTATTCATGCACCAACAATTAAATCTCAAAAAAAAAAAAAAAAATAGTGACTCCTTATCAACCAAGAATTTCATAGTGTTCCGAGGGTTACTTGAAATTGAGGTCGATCTCAGATGAGATCTGTTGTGGTGGTCGGAGCTGTTGTGTCCGACTTGTTGAATATTGTGGTACTACTGATCCTTGATCACCGGAGGGTGGTGGTACCTACAGGAGACTCCGATGCTTAAGTTAGTACGGGCTTTAAGCATGTTTTTTGTGTAGAATTAGAGTATGAGTTATACCTAGGTGCTCCAGTGTATTTATAGTAGTGTAGAGTGACCTTCCCATGAGATAAGATAGTTATCTTATCTTATCTTTTCAGGGGAACTGCCTTATCTTTCTTGGCTTTGCTTCCTTTAGAATGGGCTTTGCTCCTTTCATTTGGGCCTGCTTGGGCCTCTATGGTGATTTGGCCGAACTCTTTTAGTAAGAGGTCGGTGGCGACCGTCTTGAAGAGGTCGGTCACTCGTGTCTTTAGCCAGCCCGGGTCGCATAGCTCGACCCAGGGTATGAACAGTTCCCTTACTTGGGCTCGATTTTTCCCTTAAGGTCGTATCTTTAGACTTCGAACCTTTGAGGAAGTCGAGCTCGATCATTTTGTCTTCAGTTGATCTCCTGTATAACTCCTGTTGGACTCCTTGAATACGAGGCGTTTTTCTTTTTAATTGCAGCGCGCATTGCGCTTTCTTGGGAACATGCGAGGGTTAAAAAACTCATTAATTTCCCTTCGCCGTTTCCTCTCTTCCCTCTTTTGCATTTCATTTTGAATTTCAAAGAATCATTCTTCCGTTTCTTCTCTCCTTCCTCTTTGCTTTTTGTTTATTATTTTGCTGTAGCGCTTCATTCTCTTGTTTTCACGCTTCCAAGCCTTCTATATTCTTTGTCTCCAAGCGATTGTTTGGTGCAGATTTTGTCATTCTTTGCCTCGAGGAACTACCGTCTTCTCCTCTGCAGGTTGGTTTTTCTTCCTTTCACTTTCGATCTTTGTTTCTTCTGTATGCCTTCACTGTAAAGTTTTGATTTTTACTTGAGTTTGCCTTGAAAAAGTTTGAATCTTTCTGCAAAAAGATTACATCTTTACGTCTTGATCATTGTTGTGTGTTTTTTCCCTGCCACTCCTGCTTGAGGAAAATGTGCGCCTTCTGGTAGTTTTGCCTTTCGTATGACTTTTTGCTTGTCGCTATTTCTGTCTCCCTTTTAACCCAGCCAGTATGACTTTATTGGCAGCTTCTGCCTGTCTGTTGGCTTGTGGGTGTTCTATAGATGTAAATTGGTACTTTATTTTCAAGTCAGCTACCAAATTTCTAAAACCTGTGTCCGTGAACTGAGTGCCATGATCCATGGTGATGGAGTAAGGGACCACAAACCTTGTGATAATGTTCCTATATAGAAATTTCCGACTTCTTTGGGCGGTAGCATTAGCTAAGGGCTCTGCCTCAATCCACTTTGTGAAATAGTCTATTCCCACAATGAGGAATTTGACTTGTCCTGACCCCTGGGGGAAGGGTCAAAGGAGGTCGAGCCCCCATTTTGCGAATGGCCAGGGCGATGTAACACTAATGAGCTCCTCTGGTGGAGCGATATGGAAGTTAGCATGCTTCTGACATGGTGGGCATGTTTTGACGAAATTTGTTGCTTCTTTTCCCAAGGTTGGCCAGAAGAAACCGTCTCGGAGTACCTTTTTAGAAAGGGCTCGTGCCCCCCGGTGGTTGCGACACATGCCACCATGTACTTCTTCCAAGACTTCCCTTGTATTGGAGGTCGGCACACATTTTAGGAGGGGTGTTGAGATCCCTCTCCTATATAAGATGTCGCCCACTATGGTGTAGTACTGTGCCTCTCGTATTTGCCTTTTTGCCTCCTTCTTATCTGTGAGAAGTATCTCTGATTTGAGGTAGTTGATTATGGGGGCCATCCATCCTTGATCCCGACCTGATATGGTTAGGACCTTTTCTTCTTCTGAGATCGATGGACTTGGCAATGTTTCCTGGATAAGGCTTCTGTTATCACCCCCTGGTTTAGTGCTGGCTAGTTTTGAGAGTGCATCAGCTCGAGCGTTTTGTTCTCGAGGTATATGTTGGACCTCATATTCCCCGAATTGTCCGAGCTGGTCTCTGTTCTTGTCCAGATATTTTTTCATGGTAGGGTCCTTAGCTTGGTAGCTTCCTTCTATTTGTGAGGTAACTACTTGTGAATCGCTGAAGATGACAAGCTTTTGAACTCCTACCTCCCTAGCCAGCCTCAAACCAGCCAGTAGTGCCTCATACTCAGCTTGATTATTTAAAGCAGGGAATTCGAACTTTAGTGAGAGCTCGATTTGGGTTCCCTGATCACTTTCTATAATTACACCTGTGCCACTCCTGGTTTTGTTTGAAGAGCCGTCCACGTAGAGATTCTATTTTGTGGGGGTTTCCAGGGCGTCAGTGTATTCTGCAATGAAGTCGGCCAGGTACTATGATTTGATGACTGTCCGAGCTTCATATCGAAGATTGAATTCGGATAATTTGATTGCCTACTGTAGGATTCTTCCTGCTAAGTCTGTTTTTTGTAGGATGCCTTTTATGGGCTGGTTGGTCTGAACCCTGATAATGTGAGCTTGGAAGTATGGGCGGAGTCATCGAGAAGTGAGTATGAGGGCGTAGGCAAACTTTTCTATCTTTTGATAGTTTAGTTCGGCCCCTTGGAGAGCCTTGCTGGTGAAGTAGATGGGTTGTTGCCAATTTTTGTCTTCTCTGACTAGTGCTGAGGCTATTGCCCGACTTTCCACTGTGAGGTATAATATGAGTGCTTCTCCTTCCCGTGGTCAGGTAAGAATGGGTGGTTATCCCAAGAATTTTTTGAAATTTTGGAACGCTTGCTCGCACTATGCTGTCCATTCAAACCTCTTTTCCTTCCATAATGTTGCCGTTGAGCTGTTGTACCTCTGATGCAAGTCAGACTTTTCATGTTGAGTATAGCCCGACATTTATCTCGATTTGCCTCGATTCCTCTTTGGGTAAGCATGAAGCCTAAGAATTTGCCAACCTCTACCGCGAAGGTGCACTTTGCGGGATTAAGTTGCATACCGTTCTTTCTGATGGTGTCGAACACTTTGGTGAGGTCAGACAACAATGATTTCTCACTTTGTATTTTTACCAGCATGTTGTCTACGTAAACCTCCATCAGCTTTCCAATATGGTCAGCAAAGACTTTGTTCATCAATCTTTGGTAGGTAGCTCCTGCGTTTTTGACCCCAAATGGCATAACTATATAGCAATAGTTTGCCTTTGGGGTTAGGAATGAAGTCTTCTCTTGATCAGGTGGGTACATTGGGATTTGGTTGTATCCTGAATAGGCATCTATGAAGGAGAGGTACTTGTATCCGGAAGAGGCATCCACTACAGTATC
Source organism: Arachis ipaensis (assembly GCF_059453495.1). Taxonomy (NCBI): domain Eukaryota; kingdom Viridiplantae; phylum Streptophyta; class Magnoliopsida; order Fabales; family Fabaceae; genus Arachis; species Arachis ipaensis. The sequence goes on along the minus strand of NC_142440.1, from coordinate 17,185,532 downwards.
TATGTTTGGGAGCGGGTAGGGATTTTTTGGGCAGGCCTTATTGAGGTCAGTGTAGTTAGTACACATTCTCCACTTGCCATTTGACTTCTTCACTAAGACAATGTTGGCTAGCCATAATGGGTATTTGACCTCCCTTATAAACCCTGCCTCTAGTAAAGCTTGCACTTGCTCTTCCACAGCTTGGGATCTTTCTGGCCCGAGCTTCCTGCGTTTCTGTTGCACGGGCCGAGATCCAGGGTATACTGCCAGCTTATGGCACATTAGCTTGGAATCTATCCCGGGCATGTCCGCTGCCTTCCATGCAAAGAGATCGGCATTATCCTTTAGGAATTGTATTAGTGGCTCCTTTAAGTCTCTCTTTAAGGTTGCCCCGATATTTGTTGTTTTATCGTGGGCATCCCCGATCTGGACTTCTTCGATCTCGCCTTCGGGTCGCGGTCGAAGTTTCTCACGAGCACGTACTCCCCCGAGTTCAATAGTGTTGATTTTCTCCCCTTTGGGGTTGCCTTTAAGGTTTAGACTTTCATTGTAACAGCGTCGTGCAATCTTATGGTCTCCTTTTATCGTGGCGATCCCTTATGGAGTTGGGAATTTCATGCACAGATGTGGAGTGGAGACCACTGTGGTGAGCTGGTTTAGCATTGTCCGACCTATTGGGGCATTATAGGCTGAGCTCACATCGACTACTATGTAGTCTATGTTAAGTGTCCTGGATCGAATTCTTTTTCCAAAGATTGTGTGCAGTGAGATATATCCAAGTTGTTGGATTGGAGTGTCTTCCAGTCCGAACAAGCTATTCGGATATGCTCTGAGCTCTTTATCTTGTAGACCGAGCTTGTCGAAGGCGAATTTAAACAAGATATCCGCAGAGCTTCCTTGGTCTACCAGTGTTCGGTGGAGATTAGCGTTGGCCAGTATGATGGTAATAACCATGGGATCATCATATCCCGGGATGATTCCCGCAGCGTCCTCTTGAGTGAAGGTGATATTGGGGAGGTCGGCCGACATGTCTCCTCCTCCGACATAGTACACCTCTTTAAGGTGTGTTTTGCATAATGATTTAGAGATCCCCCTCATGCGAATCCTCCATTGATCATATGAACGTGTCTTTTGGGGGGTGTGGTGGGGGCGTTCAGCTCGTCCAATCTCTTCTTCCCTTCTTCTCTTTCTCGGTTCCTTCGTCTTACTGGCTAAGAACCGGTCTAGTCGCCCTTCTTGTGCCAATCTTTCTATGACATTCTTTAGGTCAAAGCACTCAGTGGTAGAATGCCCGTAGATTTGGTGGTATTCACAGTACTCTGTCTAATTTCCTCCTCCCCTTTTGTGTTTAATCGGGCGAGGCGGTGAGATCTTCTCAGTGTTGCATATCTCTCTGTATACATCCACAAGGGACACTCTGAGTGGAGTGTAGTTGTGGTATTTTCTAGGTTTTTCAATTGGCTAGTCTTCTTTTTTCCTGGACTCTTTATCCTTGTCTCGAGGGGGTAAGAGATTCCGGATTTTGAGGTTTCCCCTAGTCGAGGGTTCTCCTCTATGTTGATATACTTCTCTGCCCATTCTTGTACCTCGTTTAGAGACGTTGGATGCTTTTTTTATATGGAGTGGCTAAAGGGTCCTTCTCGCAGACCATTGATGAGACCCATGATAGTTGCTTCTATTGGCAGACTTTGTATGTCTAGACATCCCTTGTTGAATCTTTCCATGTAGTTGCGGAGGCTCTCTCGATCTCCTTGCTTAATCCCTAACAGGCTTGGGGAATGTTTGGTTTTGTCTTTTTGGATGGAGAATCTGGCTAGGAACTTCTTGGCGAGGTCATCAAAGCTTGCTATTGACCATGATGGCAAGCTGTCGAACCACTTTATTGCCGTTTTGGTTAAGGCGGTCGGGAAAGCTTTACAGCGGATTGCATCTGAGGCATCCGTGAGATACATCTTACTTCTGAAATTGCTGAGATGATGCCTCAGATCTGATGTACCGTCGTCTAGGGTCATGTTAGGAGCTTTGAAGTCCTTTGGGACTTTAGCTTTCATGATCTCTTTGGTGAATGGGTCTTGATCTTTGTGGGAGCTGTCTTCATGACTGGATCAAATGGTTTTGGTCTTAAGGTCGACCTCGAGCTTTAGAAGCTTGTCCTCTAACTCTCGATGTCGTCTTGTTTCCCTCCGGAGATCTCTTTTGGCTTCGCGATGGTGTTTGACCTCTTGTTCGAGCTGCTTGAGACGTTCCTGCTGTTCTCGGAGGGCATCTAAAATTTCTGTGTTTGGAGAATGCTTGTCTCCATTTTGTTGAGGTGTATCTTTCGGTATGATGTCTGCGTTCTTATGCGGCGTCCTGTTTTTCAAATCAGAATTATGGTCGTTGTCAAGGTTCTCCACCATGATGATGGAATGACTTCCAAGTTCCCCAGCAACGGCGCCAATGTTCCGAGGGTTACCTGAAACTGAGGTTGATCTCGGATGAGATCTGTTGTGGTGGTCGGAGCTGTCGTGTCCGACTTGTTGAATCTGGTGGTACTGCTGATCCTTGATCACCAGAGGGTGGTGGTACCTGCAAGAAACTCCGATGCTTAAGTTAGCACGAGATTTAAGCAGCTTTTTTTTGTATAGAATCAGAGTATGAGTTATACCTGGGTGCTCCAGTGTATTTATAGTAGTGTAGAGTGACCTTCCCATGAGATAAGATAGTTATCTTATCTTATCTTTTTAGGGGAACTGCCTTATCTTTCTTGTCTTTGCCGCCTTTAGAATGGGCTTTGCTCCTTTTGTTTGGTCCTGCATGGGCCTCTATGGTGATTTGGCCGAACTCTTTTAGTAAGAGGTCGGTGGCGACCGTCTTGAAGAGGTCAGTCACTCGTGTCTTTAGCCAGCCCGGGTCGCATAGCTCGACCCAGGGTATGAACACATAGCCTCAAAGGCTCAAGAGGGAGAACCAAGAGAAGCAATACTTCAAATTCCTAGAGGTGTTTAAGAGGCTTCAAATTCCATGCACCATTGGAAACACACTCCTTGAAAAAGTCTTATGTGATTTACAAATGGCAGACAAGTCAATAAAGCATACACATGGGGTAATTGAGAATGTCTTTATCAAAGTGGAAAAGTCTTTCCTCCTAGTAGATTTTGTTATTCTTGACATGGAGGAAGATGAGAATACCTCCATCATTCTAGGAAGACCTTTCCTAGCCACTCGGAGAGCCCTCATCATTGATGATGAAAAGGGTAAATTAATATTGAGGGTACATGATGAGCATTTAGTTTTTCTTGTTTTCAAAACCATGCATCACTCAAGTGACAAGGAGAATTGCATGAAGGTTGAATCAAGTGATCCAAGCCTCCAAGAATTTCCCGATGAAGCTAACAAGAATTTGCAACCAAAGCCTCCCTTTAAAATCAATAAAACACCCTCTAACATCACATTTAAGTTTGGTGTTAAGAGTGTATCACCAAATGAAGAAAAGAAAGTTCTCAAGAAGCTGCCCAGAGGATGGAAGAATAAGAAGATTCCTACAAGTGACTTCTCCCCTGGATAGCAAGTGATACAATTTCCTTCCCCACCATGGATATGGCTTGACAAGTCCAACAAATGAAATGGATCTTACATACTTAACATGGTCATCTCCTTGGAACACATTGAACTCATAGATGAAGATGATGAGAGGAAATTCATGGTGAGAGGGGAGGCATTGGAGCACTATGATCCACCTCCAACTTAACAAAAATTAACTGTCAAGTTAATGATGTTAAAGAAGAGTTTGTTGGGAGGCAACCCAACCATCGGTACCCTATTTATTTAGTCTTTAATTTATTTTTGTTTTTAATTCCATTTAGTTCATTTAAATAAGAGTTTGCATCACTTATTTAATTTCTCTAGATAATCATGATTATTCATATTTCTATCACCACTATTTTTCTTTTTTTCTTGAGGACAAGTAACCATTCTATGTTTGGTGTTGGAAGCTATGGTCTACATATCCTAGAAGACGATGAAGAGGGAAGTAACTCTATCCTTAAGCTTTTATTTCTTATATCTTGCATCTATTTTTGTTCTTAGTTAATAATCATGATTCATTCATATTTCATGCCACCTTATTTTTGAAATTACTTGCACTCAATATCTTTAAGCATGTAACAAAGAGTTTTTGAATGAAAAAGTTGAAGAAAATTTTTTAAATTTGGGGCAAGTAAGATTAAGAAAAAGTAGAGATTTTGATAATGTGAGTATATCATGAGGTTACATGTTTGTGAAAACTTGCATAGGGAGCTCTAAGACATGGAATGAAATTTAGAGAAGTATTATGGAGGATCTCAAAAATCAATACAACCAAGAAGCAGCAAGAAAAAAAAGAAAGAAAAGCAAAGAGTAAGGCCCAATAGTATTTCTTTCAATAAAGTTAGTGAATTCCTTGTTATAATTAAGATTTTAAGTGCCTTAATCAATATATCTTGAAGTTGCTTTGAGTTTTGGTATGTGTAGGAAAGTGTTGAAAATGAGCGAGAACAAGAATGAAAAGAAGAAAGCAAGAGGAACACTCAAGAGCAAGAGAAGGAGCAAGCAAACAGAGAGCTCTATGGACCAAGAATGCAACAATTGAAGCTCCTGGATGTATTGAGGAAAGCCTTGCGTTATACGAATAGAGTGGTGCGTATAACGCACCAAAATTGTGCACTTTCAGGGACCAACCAAAGCCATGAATTATATGCATGGAATGGTGCATATAATGCACCAAAATTATGCAGCTCTAATGGCCAAACAAAGCCATGCATTATACGCATGGCATTTGGCGTATATATGCCAAAACCTGACCTCTTCGTACTTCAACGAGCATAACTTGAGCTAGAGAGGTTCAAATAAAGTAGTCTAGCGGTGTTAGAAAGCTAACATCCATTACTTTCCAACCATATATAATACTCTATAGTGGATCTACGTTTAACACAACCTCCTCCTAGGTTGATAGAAGCCACGAACAAAGCCAAAGTGCACCATCCAAGGACCAATTTTGCCTATGCGTTATACGCAGGGAATGGTGCGTATAACGCACCAACACATGCACTCTCTAGGGACCAATTCCCTTCATGCATTATATGCCACCTCCCATGCGTTATACGCCATAAGAAGGCCCCTCAAGTAGCAATCATGAAGCCCATGCATTATACGCCAAAGTCTGGGCATATAATGCATGGAATTGGCCCAACTCCCAGGGTTTTGGATCCTTCACTAATCCCTCTAACTTCAAGTTTTTTGTTGGCTCAAAATTGAAGTTTGAAGCCTATGGTTTTGACTAAGCAAAGCACCAAGTTTTGAATTTCAATTACAAAGAAGATCACTAGTTAGTTAAGAGTCATTAATATTTGCTTTGAATTACATTTGATTCTGTTTTGATTAGTTTTGAATTCTGATATTAGTTTTAGGGTTAGAATTTAAAGGGAAGGAGTCACACACGTGCTCCTCTCTTCTTTTGGGATGTTTTTCAATTTAGAACCTTTGTTTTTCATTCTACCATGAGCAACTAATTTATTCTGTTAAGGTTAGGAGCTCTATTTACTTTGATGGATTAATATTATTGTTTTTCTACTTTTGATTTATACCTTGATGTTTAATTCAAGAAGTGAGTTTTGTTCTTCATCCTAAGAGTTAGAGTATATTGGAAAATAACTTTAATCTTAATTGAATTCCTTTATTATCTTGGAAGAGTTAATCTTTGGAATTAATCTAGAAACTCCTCTCATAATTATTTCGATATCCAAGAGTAATTTTGATAAGTGACATAAAATCAATTAGGGTTTCCTTAAGAATTGTGTGGCTTTAAATCAGAAACTATGCTTAAACTCTTCTCATAGTTAATTGGTCAAGGAATTGACGGTTAATTAAGTTAAGAAAAATTAGATTACCAAGGGATTGAACTTTAATTATTTAAGGTTTGCCATGAACACATCTTTGTATGATTAAAGTAGATAGCAAGATATATTCATCCTAAAATTTAAATATCTCTGAAACCTTAACATTCTCACCATTATTGTTTTCACATTCACTATTTGCTATTCTTATTGCTCTTTGTTCACACGTTTCAATCTTATTCCTCTGTTTCCTTGATTTGTCTAATTAGAATAATAAATTAATCATTGTTACTTAGTCCTTTAATCCTCGTGAGAACGATAAATCACTCACCGTTATATTACTTGATACGATTCAGTGCACTTGCCGAGTTGTGATTTTGCGAAATTCCACATCAACTATGTAGCCAGACCATGATAAAGGAAAACCTCCTGACCCTGGAGAAAAAGAACAAAGCAAAGAGGGCATCATGGAAATAGACATGTAACAAGTTATACATAAACTTGTTGTGGATGTCGATTTCACAACACCCAATATTAGTGCTCTTAATCATGAGGAAGTTGCAGATATAAAGCTTAATTAGTTTTGGCCTTTCTCTATTTTTTATTTTAATAATTATCTTATCTTATCTTGGAATAATAAGGGTGCGGCTAACATAGCTTTTAGATGCATGATAAACTACTATTTTATGGTTTATCTTGTACTCAATTGAGTGGTTTTTATTAACTCTTTACCCACTTATTCATACTATTTGCATGGTTTTATATTTCCTTCATAATTATGTGCTTTGATTGAAAACATGTTTCTTTGGACTTATATTTGCTAATATTAATCCTCTCTTATTACCATTAGATGCCTTGATATGTGTGTTAAGTGTTTTCAGAGATTATAGGACAGGAATAGCTCAGAGGATGGAAAGGAAGCATGCAAAAATGGAAGGAATACAAGAAGTTGGAGAAATTGCTAAGCTGTCCAGCCTGACCTCTCTGCACTCAAACGGCTATAACTTTAGCTACAGAGGTCCAAATGACGCGGTTCCAATTGTGTTAGAAAGATAACGTCCGGGGCTTCGATTTGATATATAATATGCTATAGTTTTCCTGACGCTAAGCAACGCGACCGTGTGATCCATGCGGCCGCGTCGCAGTAACGAAAATCCAGCGTGGCAAAATTCGAAACCAGCGAATTCTGGACTGTTTTTGACCCAGTTTGCGGCCCAGAAAATACAGATTAAAGGCTATAAAGTGGGGGAATACATCCATTCATGAGGAGACTCTCACAATTCACAATTTTAGGAGTAGATGTAGTTTTTAGAGAGAGAGGTTCTCTCCTCTCTCTTAGGATTAGGATTTAGGATTTCTCTTAGTTTTAGGAGTGACTCTCAATCCCAGGTTCAATGTTCTTTTATTGCTTTTCTCAATTTTGTTTATGACTCTCTATATTTAGATTGATTTTCTATTTAATATATCTTGAGGTATTTCAGACTTATGATTGCTTTCTTTAATTTATTAAAGTTCTCGATTTATCCAAATTATTTTCATTCAAGTAGAATTTCTTCCCTTTTGGCTTTGGTTAAATAATTGGTGACTCTTGAGTTATCAAACTCATTGTTGATTGAAAATTGGAATTCTTCAAGAATTAATTCATCCATTTAACTTACCTCCATAGTTAGAGGTTAATAAAGTGGGAGAAAAATCCAATTCTCATTACAATTGATAAGGATAACTGGGATAGGACCTTCAGTTCTCATACCTTGCCAAGAGTTTATTTTGCAGTTATTTATTTATTTTTATTGCTTGAAAATATACCTGTGCGCATTGCCCAAACTCAACATCCCCCAATTTACAAGACTCATAACCAATAATAAGAACATACCTCCCTGCAATTCCTTGAGAAGACGACCCGAGGTTTAAATACTCGGTTATCAATTTTAAAAGGAGTTTGTTACTTGTGACAACCAAAACGTTTGTACGAAGGGATTTCTGTCGGTTTAGAGACTATATCTACAACGCGACTGTTTTTATGACATTCTTTACTGGTAAAAATCCCAACGTCAAATGGCGCCGTTGCCGGAGAATTGCAAATGTGTGCCTTATTATTGGTTATTGTAAATATTTTTTTTGATTTTTTGCTTGTTTATTTGTTTTTATTTTTGCTTTTTCATAGATTAAGAGGTTATTGGTTTTTATAAAAAAAAAAAATTTTTTTCAAAAATTTGTTCTTAGTGTTCATCTTGATCTTCAAGTTGTTTTTCGCGTTCATCTTGACCTTCAAGATGTTCTTAGTTGTTTTCTTCGTTTTGATCTAAAAATTTGAAATTTGGTGTCATTTTACTGTTTTTCTCTTTTCACATTAAATTCAAAACTATTTTTATTATTTTTTTTCGAAAAAAAAAATTTCAGATTTTTATTTTTAAAATTTTTATCTTATCTTATTTCAAAAATCAAATTTCAAAATTCAAATTTAAAAATTTTCAAATTTCAAATTTCAAATTTCAAAAATTCAAATTTCAAAATTTCAAATTTCAAATTTTAAAATTTAATTTTCAAATTCAAAATTTAAATAACCTTTTAATTTAAATTTGTTTTTATTTTCATTTTTTATTTTTATTTTGCTACTATGAACTCTCACCCCTTGGGCTATGAGTCTGGTTACAATTATGTTGCAGGAAGAAGAAATTACAATGAGAACAGGCATCAAGGTTGGAACAATCAAAGATGGGAGGAGCCACAAGGATTTAATCAACCCTCATGGCAACAACCACCTCCAATGGACTATCAACAACCACCATCATATGTCTATGAACCTCCTCAACACAACTTGGGACCGCCATACTCACAAGCCTCTTTCCACCATTCGCCTCCATATGACCCTAACCCACATCCACCATACCAACCACCTTATGAACCAAATGAACCATACATAGATCCACCCCAAACCTCCATGGAGAGAGCACTTACCGATCTAAACTCTACTATACGAGCTCTCGCCGCCCAAATCAGACCACCAAATACCTTTAACAATCAACCCTCAAGCTCTAGTGCACTTCCTTTTCAATCACAGAATAATGATCTCCGTATCCCACCACCACCTCAATATCTGCCATCTCCATATCCATCAATCCAAGAGCACTATGATCCTACCTATGATAACCGAGTGCATCAAGAGACAAAGGATCGTTTCAAGGAAACAGTGGATCGATTTCAGGCAACCACTCAACAACTGGAGCAAGCATTAATTCAATGGGCTTCTAGGCACTCAAATATACAAGGATCAGCCACAGCTCCATGTGGACAGTCTAGTGAAGAGCGTAGCATGAAGGAGATACCAGAAACCCCAGTGGACAAGACAGAGAATGAATTTGTACTAGAACAAGTAGAAGAAGCTGTCATTGTTCAAGAAGAAGAAGAAGTGGTTGAAGACTTAGGAGATGCAGAACCTCCATGGGAAAGTCAAGACATAGAGCCTCCTTCCAAGACGGTTGTAATTGATGCTGAGGAGGGTGTACAACCTCCTAAGCATATCATAGTTGAAAACTTGGAAGAGGTTGATCAAGAGATGAAGATTCAAGAAGAAGAAGCACAACCTCCCATGCCCTTGGAAAGCAATGAAGAGGAGATTGAATTGAAAGAGAGCTACCAAGAGGAAGAGGTTGAAATTGAAGAAGCTTGCAAAGAGGTGGTAATTATCAGAGAAGAGCACAAGGGAGTGGAACTTGCAATTTCATTAAAAATACCTCCCCCTAAGTTGCCATCATCCTTCACAACATTCAAGTGGGTAAAATTCATATCCCATAGCTTTCTAATCCCACTTGAATATGGGCTACTGGAGACGGATGGTCAACTTAGAGCTCTTTGTGGCATTAAGAGTAAGAGGAAGATGGTCAGTGGTAAGAATTGTCCTGTAAGGTTCATTATGGTTGGAAGCTTTAAGTTTAAATGCAAAGGTTGGTGTAAAGCTCAGTTGAATGGGTCTAGGAAGTTGTTTGGACTCTTCAGTGAGAATTCTAAAGCTGAACCACCCGGATGGAATCATGATAATCAACTTGAAGACGGGTGTAAAAGTAAGGTTTGGGATCCTGAAATCTGTTCTGACATTTGTCACCCCGGGAGCCTAAGAATCTGTTTGAAGCTTCTTAAGGGCTTTACATGCTTAGTTTGGGACCCCGGAGGCTAATGGAAGTACAAACATTGGTGGGGATTCCTAGATCAGTACAAGCATAAACCACCATAACAGGAAGCTCATCAAATGTCCAACTTAAGGGCTTTAACTAAAAGTGCTAGGTGGGAGACAACCCACCATGGTATGATCGTTCTTTTTCATTTTTATTTAGTTTTATTTGTTTTCGAGTGTTATTTTATTATGTTGAACCTGAAGTTTTGCATCACATTCATATTAACACTGCATTCTACATTTCTCAGATTACAAAAAAAAAAGCGAGCACGCGACGCGACCACATCAGCGACGCGTCCGCGTCGCAAGGAGATGGAAGACAATATTAATATAAACAGAGAGTTTCGCAGGAGCAGCGCTGGAGGCGTGCCAATGGCACAAATCACCCCACGTGACTGCGTCGCTAACGCGACCGCGTCACCTGGGAATAATGGCCTCCCACGTGACCGCGTCACCCACGCGGCCGCGTGACCTGAAAATCGACGTCACCCGGGTGCATGGCCGAAAGTTGAGCTGGAGTTGGGCTGGAATCGTGCTGGAAGCCCAAGCCTCACCACGCGAACGCGTGCCCCACGCGTCCGCATCATATCCCCATGATGGCCACTCACGCGATCGCGTCAACCACGCGACCGCGTCACCCAGGATTTTGGCAATACTAAGTTTTGAACAGAGAGTTGTGCGACCGCGAGGCTGCACTCGCGCCACTAGCACAAATCAAGTCACGCGATCGCGTGCCCTACGCGTCCGCGTCGCCTAACCTTATTGCGCACCACGCGACCGCGTCACCCACGCGACCGCGTCGGCGGCGTCGCACAACCTATCCAGATTAGTGCCAATTTTCTTATCTTTTCTTCTCCGAATCCTTATTCTCTTATCTTTTCTTATTTCTTTCTTCTTCCTTTCTTATTTTATCTCACTCCCATTCTAGTTTATTTAAATTTATTTGCATACTCTCATTCATTGCATATTTTTATTTTTCTAAAATTATTATTGGTGTTCAAATATTCTTATTCAACTGTTACATATTTTCTAGTATTTTCTTGATGCTTAGTGACTTGTTTTAATTCTGATTGAGTAATATTATTTAAATCAATGCCAATCTTTTATACTTGTATTACTTTTACATTGATATGAATTTATATTATCTCTCCTTACCCACACTCTCTCCCTCATTGTTGCAATATTTTGCACCACTAGTATGCCATGTGCTTCTATTGTTTTCTCACTTGCATGTTGTAGCTACCATGTAATTGAGACCCTCACTTTTGGCATTAACCAACCCATGTTTTATTTGTTTTCTATCTTTTCTTTGGGTTACTTTCCTTCCCTTTTTCTTTTAGGATGGCCACCAGGAAGAGAACCGGAAGACGTTCACATGGGAGAGACAAACAAGTTCCTATGCACATTCCTTGATGAGAAAAGCTTCAGTTGAAACAACCCATCCACCTGCAAATCTCAGCATGCACCGAGGACGGTGCAATCTTTAAGTGTGGGGAGGTCAATATCGATCTCCATGGGTTAGTTATTTCCTGACTCAACACCAAAATTTTTATTTTATTTGTTTTTTTTAATTGCATATTTGTTTGATTTTTTGCATATTTTACCACTTGGTTGAAGTAATATTTTCTTTTTCAAGAAACCTTTTAGAGCATTTCACTAATTTGAATAAAATTTAATATTACACTTGTTTGAAGAAATATTATACTGGAACATGGTTTAGAGCTCGAACACACAAAACCTGTGAGATTTTGAGCCTATTTGAATTGGTTGCATTTTTCAACCAATATTTTATTTTTGATGTGTGTTTTTCTCTCAAAAAAATGTGATCTTTGTCTTGCCTAATTCTATATTTCCATAATTTGATGTATACATGCACTTATATGATTGAGGTCTTTATTTCACTGAGCTTACATACCCATATGGCCTTACCTTTCATTATCCCTTGCAAACCAATTTTGAGCCTATGGTACCCCCTTTGTTCTTTTTATTTAGCACATCATTAACTCTAAGCGGAAAATAATAATGTCCTTAATTTGAATCCTTAATTAGCTTAGACTAGTGAGAGTGCTTATAATTTAAGTGTGGAAAAAGTAGGTTTGGAAACATTTGGTTTGAGAATTGAATATGTTAGAATTTTCTGAAAATGTGAAAGAATGTTAAGAATATGTTCATGCATTCAATACTTTAATCATATGCATTGAGAAAAACAAAAAAAATAATATAAAAAAAATAAAAATAAAGGAGAAAAAGAAAAGAAAAAGAGCAAATAATAAAAGGGGACAAAATGCCCCAAAGTAAGTGGTGAAAGCAATGCATATGTACTGTACTTGAAATTAGAATGCATGAATATGTGGAAAACATGGTTAATGGATGGTTAGATGTTGTATTATGATTACATGGATTGCATGATTACATGGATGGTTAGATGTTGTATTATACACTACCAGTGAGGGTTCGATGCTCAATTCCTTGTTCCCTGCTTTCATGAGCTATTTTCTTCTTCAAGTCTATTTGTACTTCATTTTTTTTTATGATTTGAATTAGTGAAATCCAGTTCATATTTGTTCTTGAAGGATTTTTTTATTTTAACCAAGTAGGTAAAAACATCTTAGCATGTAGTTGCATTCATAGGTTGCATTTCATACCATTCCTCTTCATCTTTATAGCTTCTCTTGAGCTTAGCATGAGGACATGCTAGTGTTTAAGTGTGGGGAGGTTGATAAACCACTATTTTATGGTTTATCTTGTACTCAATTGAGTAGTTTTTATTAACTCTTTACCCACTTATTCATACTATTTGCATGGTTTTATATTTCCTTCATAATTATGTGCTTTGATTGAAAACATGTTTCTTTGGACTTATATTTGCTAATATTAATCCTCTCTTATTACCATTAGATGCCTTGATATGTGTGTTAAGTGTTTTCAGAGATTATAGGACAGGAATGGCTCAGAGGATGGAAAGGAAGCATGCAAAAATGGAAGGAATACAAAAAGTTGGAGAAATTGCTAAGCTGTCCAGCCTGACCTCTCTGCACTCAAACAGCTATAACTTTAGCTACATAGGTCCAAATGGCGTAGTTCCAGTTGCGTTGGAAAGCTAACGTCCGGGCTTCGATTTTATATATAATATTCTATAGTTCTCCTGATGCTAGGCGACGCGACCGCGTGATCCATGCGGCCGCATCGCAGTGACGGAAATCCAGCATGGCAAAATTCGAAACCAGTGAATTCTGGACTGTTTTTGACCCAGTTTGCGGCCCAGAAAACACAGATTAAAGGCTATAAAGTGAGAGAATACATCCATTCATGAGGAGACTCTCACAATTCACAAATTTTAGGAGTAGATGTAGTTTTTAGAGAGAGAGGTTCTCTCCTCTCTCTTAGGATTAGGATTTAGGATTTCTCTTAGTTTTAGGAGTGACTCTCAATCCCAGGTTCAATGTTCTTTTATTGCTTTTCTCAATTTTGTTTATGACTCTCTATGTTTAGATTGATTTTCTATTTAATATATCTTGAGGTATTTCAGACTTATGATTGCTTTCTTTAATTTATTAAAGTTCTCGATTTATCCAAATTATTTTCATTCAAGTAGAATTTCTTCCCTTTTGGCTTTGGTTAAATAATTGGTGACTCTTGAGTTATCAAACTCATTGTTGATTGAAAATTGGAATTCTTCAAGAATTAATTCATCCACTTAACTTACCTCCATAGTTAGAGGTTAATAAAGTGGGAGAAAAATCCAATTCTCATTACAATTGATAAGGATAACTGGGATAGGACCTCCAGTTCTCATACCTTGCCAAGAGTTTATTTTGCAGTTATTTATTTATTTTTATTGCTTGAAAATATACCTGTGCGCATTGCCCAAACTCAACATCCCCCAATTGACAAGACTCATAACCAATAATAAGAACATACCTCCCTGCAATTCCTTGAGAAGACGACCCGAGGTTTAAATACTCGGTTATCAATTTTAAAAGGGGTTTATTACTTGTGACAACCAAAACGTTTGTACGAAGGGATTTCTGTCGGTTTAGAGACTATATCTACAACGCGACTGTTTTTATGACATTCTTTACTGGCAAAAATCCCAACGTCAATGCACCTTCAAAGAGATCCGAAATCAATATAACCCGGATATTGTTATTCTATTAGAAACTAAGATTAATGGTGATAATGCTAGAAATATTATCAATGGTTCAATAACTTTATTGTTGAGGAAGCCCAAGGTTCAGGGGTGCACACAAATTGAATATGGCCAAAATTTTGATACGATCCACACTAATCTCATCATATTAGATCGAATCTAATATCCACATTTTTTGTGCTTAGATCCGATCCGATACACAAATTTGCGGATAGATCGGATATCAGATACATCCGAAAAATAAAAATTATGTTTAATTTTAAAAAAATCAACAAAATAAAAAAAGTAAAACCCTAATTCCGCATCAATGTTTACCTAAAATAGATCAATTACAGCTACCACAACAATAACAAAGATATACATTCCAAAAATTAAAAACAAAATTTTTCAATAGTAAAACTCGAAAGATGATGCAGAAACAACCAGAAACAAGTCTGCATTTCAAAAATCAAAGAATAAACAGAATTAAAAAGATAAATTTAGTAGTAAAAATAGAAGTGAAATGAGCTGAAGCATATTTGCACTACAGATACACAAGTAGAAGGAAGAAACTAGAAAATGGCGAGGAGTAGCGGCGAGCACGCGAGGAGCAACAGCGAGTGGCGAGCGAAGAGCACAAAGAACAGTGATCGTGTGGTGAGGAGGAGTCGAGGAGTGAAGTGAGGTGAGATGACCTACCGTCTAGAGCAAGGGGTGAGGTGAGATGAACTGCTGTTTGGAGCAAGCAGTGAGGTGAGGTGAGTAAGGACAGAAGCAGAAAGGGAAGAGAAAGGGAAAGGGTGAACGAGAGTTAGAGAGGTGTGACGGCAGCATAAGGGATTAGCTTTCGAATGCTAAAATAAGTATATATTTTTATTTATTTATTATTTATTTATTTATTTTGCGAATATGCGGATCGAATCTACGGATACTTGTGGGATATCCATGATTCGATCCTATTAGAGTGCAGATCAGATCTTATTCGATCTGATGTCTCTGCGGATCGGATAATATCCATAATTTGTGGATTGGATGTGGATGAATACTATAAATCTGTGGATATTATCCAATCCATATTCACCCCTACCAAGGTTTTGTTGGTGGTATTTAGATTTGTTGGAAAGACACTAGCTTTAATATACTGTGTTGGAGTAGGACCAGGAGTATATCCATGCCAAGATTGTCAAATCCAACAGGGAGGAGTAGTACCTTACAGCAGTTTACGCCAGCCCTCAACCCGACAATAGAAGACATCTCTGGCCAAAAATTCAAAAGTTAGCTAATAACATGGATAAACCTTGGCTTATTGCTAGTGATTTTAATGAGATCAAAGAACCATCAGAGAAGAAGGGAGGAAGCCCTACGGATGCTAGAAATAGCAACAATTTTGCATATTGGATCAATAACTGTGGTCTCATTGACCTTGGATTTGTTGGTTCTAGATACACTTGGAGAGGGTCAGTTTGGAATGGTTATGACAGACTGTTTAAAAGACTCGACCAAGCTTTATCCAACCCTGAGTGGAGACTCAAACATCATGAAGAAATCGTGAAAATTCTTCCTAAGACTAATTCTGACCACCACCCCATTCTCATTATTTAAAATGCAAACTCCACTGTTAAAAAGGAAAGGTCATTCAAATTTGAGGTTATGTGGTCCTTTTATCCTGAGTTCAATAAATTCTTGCAAGATTCATGAAACAAATGTGCAACACCTTGAGAAAGGTTACCAAATATTTAACCATCTGGAACAAGAAAGTTTTTGGCAATATTTTCAAGACCAAAAGAAGGATTCTGAATAGAATTGCTGGGATACAAAGATGTATAACTATGACCAAAATCTTTACTTAGACCAACTGGAAGTTTCACTGAACAAGGAACATAATGACATTCTAGATAAAGAAGAGGCATTTTGGCTACAAAAATAGAGGGAACAATAGATCACTAAAGGTGATAGGAACACTAAGTTCCACCATACCAAGACTATCATTCACATAAGGAAAAACAGGATTCTAAAATTAAGAAACCAACATGGTGAATGGATTAAAAAGGAAGATTAACTCAAGAATCACGTCATTGACTACTTCAAGAACCTGTACAACGAAGAGGTACATATCTCTCCTCTCCACTTAGATACATTATCTCTTCCTAATTTGGACCTTCTATTTGCAAGAGTATGGAAGCAAAACCTACTTAATTGGGGATAAAGAAAGCTCTTTTCAGCATAGGGACATTCAAAGCTCTGGGAGAAGATGGATTCCCAGCTGCGCTTTTCAAGAACAACTGGGACCTTATAAAAGGAAAAGTTTGTGACTTCATTCAAAACTATTATCTCTAGCTCAACTCCATTCAGAAAGCAAATGCTACCCTCATCGCTCTCATTCTAAAAATTCAACATCCGAAATTTGTTTCCCAATTCAGATCTATAGCCTTATATAATGTGAGGTACAAAATCCTATCTAAAATCCTAGTTCAAAGAATCAAACCATACATCAATGATAGGATATTCTCACATCAATCGAGTTTCATCCCTAGCTGAAAGATTCAAGACAACATCCTCATATCAAAGGAAGTCATGCACTCCATGAAGAGGATTAGAGGAAGAAATTAAAAGGTATATGGCAATCAAAATTAATTTTGAAAAAGCCTACGATTGAATCAACTGGAACTTCATTCAAGAGAGAATGAGAGAGTTTGGACTACCCAATAGACTTAACAACTTAATCATGGAGGGCGTGAAATCAGTAAACTACAGTGTGCTTTGGAACGGAAACAAAACTGAGTCCTTTAGCCCTTCGAAAGGGATAAGTCAAGAATATCCAATCTCTCCTTATTTTTTTGTTATATGTATGGATAAACTTTCTTAACACATAGAACAAGAAGTCAACAAAGGAAATTGGAACCCTTTTACAGTTGGAAGAAATGGTATGCAAATCCTTCACTTGATGTTAGCGGACGTTTTACTTCCTTTTGCAGAAGCAACCTCTCAACAAATGGAGAAAATTAATAGCATTTTGGAGAATTTTTGCAAGGAAGTAGGTATGAAAGTAAATTCCTTATATCTACTATTGCTTTCTCTAAAAATACTCCAACTTTGACCAGAACCAATGTTGCTAACACATCGGGCTTCAAAGAAAACAATGCTTTAGGGAGGTACTTGGGGGCAATGCTAAATAACCAAAGGAAAGGAAAAGATGACTTCAAGACTGTTTTGGAAAGAGTTCAAAGAAAACTAAAAGGCTAGAAAAGTAAATGTCTTTCCCTAGCAGGAAGAATTATGTTAGCACTGCACAATCAATTATAATCCTAAGAATTGATTTCGATATGCAACACGGAAGAATTCCTAAGTCTATTTGCAATGACATTGAGAAGGCTCAAAGAAACTTCATTTGGGGAGATGAATAAAAGGAGAACGCATGCTATCAATTGAAAAACATTATGTAAACCCAAACATGATGAGGGATTTGGGTTCCAAAACCTATAAACCATGAATGATGCTTTTCTTCTAAAAATTATATGCCAATTGAAACAAAACTATGAAACCCTTTGGGCAAAGAAGTTTTGTGAGAAATACCAGCACAACAACATTTAACAAGCACAACCCAATTCAAGAAAGTTAGACTCTCATCTTTGGAAAGAATTGATCAAACTCTGGCTCGTGTTCCAAAACCATACTATCACTTTTGTGGGAGATGGTCTTACTACTAAGTTCTAGACTAACACTTGGGTTGAAGGAGAAGAAAACCAAATCAGCCATGCAATCAGAGATGAGATTGATATAGATAACACTGTTTGGGAATGGACCAATGATAGAGATGAATGGGATCAAGTGAAGCTGAAGAACTTCTTACAAGAGTCCATCAGATTGAAGATCATAGCACAACCTCCCCCTAGTAATGACAACGGCATTGACAGAGTGGCATGGAAACACACAGAAGATGGGAACTTCTGCATTTCGACGACTTGCAAGGCGTTTGCTTACTGGAGCGACCTTGTAGATTCCAACTAGAGCTGTAACACCCTAATATTCAAATCCTTATGCTCGAGTCATAAGTCAATGATAATAAGGTGGTACGACTCTCAAGGTGGATTTTTTTAATACATAAATATAAGTAAAATTGAAAGGAGTAGTAATCGAGAAACCTAAAAAGGAGTAAAAATAAAATCGCGAAGTCGTATCACTCACGCATCGACAACTAAAAGATAAAGCGTGAAGTCGAAAGCGTTATAAGGATAAAGTCATAAAGGAGAATAAGAGAAGGACAGTATATAGATATATAACATAAGTAAATAGCCATTAGTCGCGACCCGCGAAGTTTAGGCCGGCTAGGGTACAGTATAACAGTTGTTGACAACAGAATCTCCTAATCTCTCCCAAAAGAAACATAAGAGCCTCTATAGGCAAGTTCAAAAGAGTTCAATACATAATATAAGCTTTTCAAAATAAAGGTGGAGAGATTCTAAGCAAAATATAAGGTAGAAAATATAAAGATCTTCGCCAGCTCTCAGATGAACCACAGCTCACTTCTAAGCACCTGGACCTGTATCTGAAAAACAAGAGATATATACGGAATGAGAACCACCGACCCATGGGTTCCCAGTACGGTAAAAGTGCCAGATAAATACAATACATTGTAATAAAAACTCACTAAGCATCCTAAACATCCTTTCACAAAATATTCATCCTATGTTCTCGCTAATCCATAAATAGGCAACTGTCAGAAGGGAATGCTAAATCTGA
Organism: Arachis ipaensis; assembly: GCF_059453495.1. Taxonomy (NCBI): domain Eukaryota; kingdom Viridiplantae; phylum Streptophyta; class Magnoliopsida; order Fabales; family Fabaceae; genus Arachis; species Arachis ipaensis. The sequence continues at coordinate 17,166,661 of NC_142440.1, read as the reverse complement.
TTAATATTTTTCATGCTTCCCAACTTTCTAACTCTCTGACAATTCACAATCAGAATTATAAACGAAACCATCCCCAACCATTCTGTCTCAGCAATTCTATATCGTTACCTCATATCCTCACATGGAGCAAGTGAAATCACTTTACTGCGTCTACCCAGGGAGCTCAAATTATCTCATTCTCTACCTGGAGCAAGTGAAAATCACTTCACTGCGTCTACCCAGGGATCTCAATTACCTCATTCAATAATCATCATCATTATTCTATTACATCATCGACTCATCTCATCAAGAACAGCCCTCTGTCGTGCATCCCCAACTCAAGTTATTCACAATCATTATCATAATCACACAACACCCACACTAGTGTTTATTCACGGGGGCAAGCTCATCCGAAACTTTCACAGTGTCCGGCCACACTTATGACATAGGGTCAGCAGAATCTCGAATCTCAACCTGGAGCAAGTGGAGCCGACCCACTGCATCTACCCTAGGAAATCCGACACTCAGATAGTTTCAATCTCAAATCATACTCGACTAGGAGCAAGTGGGGGCTAACCACTACATCAACCCCAGGAGTCTCAAAACCAAACCCGGAATAAGTGGAATCACTCCACTGTATCTACCCAAGTAGGTATGTCTCACCACATCCCAGAGCAAGTGGATCAATGCCACTGCATATACCCAGGTAGGTATATTTCACCACATCTCGGAGCAAGTGGGGTGAAACCACAACCCTTGCGTCTACCCGGGGAGCCTCTATACTAACCAACTTGGAGCAAGTGGGGCGCAACCACAACCCTTGCATCTACCCAGGAGGTACCTTCTCATATGCCCAGGAGGAACCAAGGAGGGGATCCTAACCTCCCACCATCTCGCAGGGGGCGATTTTACAATACCAGGAAGAATAAGGAAGGGGATCCTCACCTTCTTTCATTTCTCTGGGGTAGCACTTTCGAGAAAGAGAGCTCAAGATAAAACAATCATTCAAAATCATATTTTCATTTCTAGCTATAAATCAATATTTATCACAGCCATCCGGCTCATAACACAACCCATAACGAGCCAATAATCATTATTAAATACAGCCCTTCGGCTCACGGCATACACCACACTTCCATCATCACCCTCAATAACTCATACAATCATCATTACTCATCATTTATCATTGATTCTCACTTTACTTCATCCACAAGTTACCACATGTCCTAGCTTCTTTTCATTACTAGGCATACTATAAAGATTAAGGACTTAGAGGATGAAAATGGAGGCTTAGAAGTCTCAAATTCGGCTTTAAAAACTCAAAAATCAACTTTTGCTGAAAACAGGGTCTCGTGTGTGCATTGCCCATGCGCACGTGTGGAAAGCGGAAAAAGGAAGTGACACGTGAGCGACGCCCATGCGCACGCATGAAAAGGTGGAAAAGTAGAGTGACGCGTGCGCATTAGCCACGCGTACGCGTGGGTGCGTTTTGTGCTCCTCGCGCAAAACCAGAACAGTACCCGCACAACTCTCTGGATTTTCTACTGGGCATCTGCATTAATACAGTGAAGCGTATGCGTCGGCTAGGCGCACGCGTGAGAGGGTAAAAACTGTGAGTGATGCATGCGCGTCGGCCGAGCATGCGCGTCGAAGTACGTTTTACCAAAAATCTTACTAAGTTAAAAAGCTGCAGGATTACATTTTCAAACCCCAAACTTCCGACACACATAACTTATTCTACAAAATTCCTTTTTCAACCATTCTGAAACCGTTGGAAAGATCGTTGAATAAACTTTCATAAAAATCCAGTTTTGAAGAATTCATAACTCCAAGCTCCGAGTTACGCACCGCCGAAATTGGTCAAAAATCAGTTTTTACCCAAAAACAGAAATTACCAATTTTTCCAATGTTCACAAGCCAAATTTATTTCCACTCATCCAAATGACCACAACCCAACCACATTCACATAATTACACTCAACCAAAACCAAACTTACCTCATCTACACAATTTCACCCAAAACTATCAAATTCCACACCTCAATTCCTCAAACCTTATTATTCAATAATCAAACCAATTATTCACACATTCAATATCTAAAATCCATCCAATCTCTTATATCATTACACAATACACACATCAACTTACCTTCCTTACCTCTTTCTGGCCTCCGGTCCAAATTCACAATTTAAATGCATATTCCACAACCAACATTCATTATCCAATTCATCAAATTCTCAACACACCAAACATACAAATTCACACAATTCTCAACCCAATCATTAATTCACATTACATATCAACTATGCATATTAGTACCAACCATTTACACAATCCAAACTTATCCTAGGGGCATCTAGCCTAGGAATTCTCATCACACCACACAGTACTTAAATGAAACTTAAACTGTACCTCTTGTAGCCAAAATAATTGAGCTTCTTCTTGAGAGCCTCCACCAACCCTTAGCTCCAAGCCTCACAAAGGCCCCACAAGCAATATCAATCTACCAATTGTGCACCAAAATCACCCAATACTCTAACATAATCAATTTTCACACTTATAATCAACCTAGAATTCATGAAATTGATAAATCACAAGGGCTAGAGGGTTCCTTACCGTAACCCACGAAATTGGTTGATGGAACTCACCAATGGCTCATACTAGAGCACTCCTAAACAACCAAAATCACAAGATTTCCTCAAAACCCAAACCAAATTCGAATTTAAAGAGGAAAATGAAAAATGGGCAGAGGAAGTGGGATACTCACCACAAAACTTAGATAGAATTGTAGAGGATGAGAAGAGCGATGCGTGACCGTAAATGGATCATCAATCGGAGTTCCGGAGAGAAAGTTTTGGTGATTTGAAAATTGATGGAGATAGGATTTTCTCTCTTCTTCCTCTCTTCTCCATAGCTGCGCCCCAAACCCCTTTCTTTAGAGTTAATGAGCTGAAATACTCAAAACTAATGTTTATATATGTTGGGTCTTGGGCCCACTTTAGTCCGGTTCACTTGGTTTAGTCCGTTGGCCCAATTTTGGGCCAAAACCTCTAAGATTAGAGTTTTAAATCGTATTTTAAATATTTCCATCTTCCCAAATTATAAATTCTTATTTCTTAAAATTATTCACGTCTAATTAATTTTCTCAGCCACAATACCGGACAGATCGCAGCCAGTACTGCCGGTCAAATTTCCAGTGCACATTTTTATTCAGAAAACTATGTTTTTCAACTCAGAAAAATTCACTGAGTCCAAATATCATATTTAAATTATCAAATTCCGATTGCTAAATTTTCTAACCATATTCGCTCCTATTTAATTTATTATTTAATTAATTACGGTTTGACCGAGTTTTACATTCTACCCCCTAACAGAAATTTTTGCCCTCGAAAATTCCATCCGCCACCATGAGTACGTGAGCGTAGTCTGCCTCTATATCCAACGTATAGTAGTCCCAAGGTCTTTTTTCTTTGCGCGCTTCCGTTGCCGCGCTCTGATTCCTTTATCTCTGAGGATCTCGATCATTCATCAACGCCAACCAACAGCCTCGTTCATTACTTTCATTCCCTCATCAACTCACATCTTATCAAATCTCAAATCATATCATGAATAATATCACCATCATCATTAATTATAGTCATCATCCCACATCACTATAATCAACCAAAAATTATCACCATACCTTAATCATACTCCATCACTATCCTCACTCTCTGTCAAGTCAATTACCACTAATCACAGGTCAACTCCAAGCATAACCTCCAGACTTACTTTCTTATTCCCAAACCCTTGAATCTATATATATATATATATATATATATATATATATATATATATATATATATATATATATATATATATATATATATATATATATATATATATATATATTGCTGTTTTAAAGTCTTTGACTAATTAATCAAAACTTCCTTCATTTTTTAGAAGTCAAATGAGATTGAAATAATAAGTTAACAAAATCATAAGAATCTGATTTTCTTTAATAATTTATAAAAGCATTCGAAACACATCTCGTTTGTTAAAGTTACTCAAATCAAAAATCATTTTCAAAACCATAACCAACACTCTTTCAAATTCTTGGAAAATTTCGACAGCACCTCCCCTAAAAGCTGGAGTTTACCACCCGTCACGGGTTCCCTCAAACCAATCTCAGTACAATATCAGCATTTCAATTTAATAGTTTTAAAATTTGTCTTTCAAAACCAATCATTATAAATTTCAATCTAAATCCAAGGCCACCATGACCAAATATCATAGTACTCATCTCTCAAACACAACGACTTGAACTCACTCATCATCTAAATCCAATTACGCATCAACGATCATTTCCTAGTCCATTTCAAAACCATCAAAGTTCATAGCCACAATTTATCCCAATTATCTAGAATCATTATCTGCATTAGTTCACTAACCTTTTAGGTACTCAAAGCATAAAGTATTTCTAATCATATCCTACTGATGAGCGGATAATTTATACGCTTTTTGGCATTATTTTTAGTAGGTTTTTAGTAGAATCTAGTTACTTTTAGGGATGTTTTCATTAGTTTTTATGTTAAATTCACATTTCTGGACTTTACTATGAGTTTGTGTGTTTTTTTGTGATTTTAGGTATTTTCTGGCTGAAATTGAGGGACTTGAGCAAAAATCATATTCAGAGGTTGAAGAAGAACTGCTGATGCTGTTGGATTCTGACCTCCCTGCACTCAAAGTGGATTTTCTGGAGCTATAGAACTCAAAATGGAGCGCTCCCAATTGCGTTGGAAAGTAGACATCCAGGGCTTTCCAGCAATATATAATAGTCCATACTTTGGCCGATTTAAATGATGTAAAAGGGCGTTGAACGCCAGTTCTACGCTGCTGTCTGGAGTTAAACGCCAGAAACACGTTACAAGCCAGAGTTGAACGCCAGAAATACGTTACAAACTGGCGTTCAACTCCAAGAAAGACCTCTCCACGTGTAAACTTCAAGCTCAGCCCAAGCAAACACCAAGTGGGCCCCGGAAGTGGATTTATGCATCAATTACTTACTTCTGTAAACCCTAGTAACTAGTTTAGTATAAATAGGACTTTTTACTATTGTATTAGTCATCGGGGGACGTCTAGTTCTTAGATCATAGGGGCTGGCCATTCGGCCATGCCTGAACCTTTCACTTATGTATTTTTCAACGGTAGAGTTTCTGCACTCCATAGATTAAGGTGTGGAGCTCTGCTGTTCCTCATGAATTAATGCAAAGTACTACTGTTTCTCTATTCAATTCAACTTATTCCGCTTCTAAGATATTCATTCGCACTTCAACATGAATGTGATGAACGTGACAATCATCATCATTCCCTATGAACGCGTGCCTGACAACCACTTCCGTTCTACCTTCGATTGAATGATTATCTCTTGGATCTCTTAATCAGAATCTTCGTGGTATAAGCTAGATTGATGGCGGCATTCATGAGAATCCGGAAAGTCTAAACCTTGTCTGTGGTATTCCGAGTAGGATTCTGGGATTGAATGACTGTGACGAACTTCAAACTCACGAGTGCTGGGCATAGTGACAGACGCAAAAGGAGGGTGAATCCTATTCCAGTATGATCGAGAACCTCAGATGATTAGCCGTGCTGTGACAGAGCATTTGGACCATTTTCACAAGAGGATAGGATGCAGCCATTGACCACGGTGATGCCTCCAGATGATTAGCCATGCAGTGACAGCGCATAGGACCATTTTCCAGAGAGGATGAAAAGTAGCCTTTGACAATGGTGATATCCTTACATAAAGCCAGCCATAGAAAGGAGTAGGACTGATTAGATGAAGACAGCAGGGAAGCAGAAGTTTAGAGGGACGAAAGCATGTCTATACCTTTATCTGAAATTCTCACCAATGATATACATAAGTATTTCTATCTTTATTTTCTATTTATTTATTAGTATTTTCGAAAACTCCATAATCAATTATTATCCGCCTGACTGAGATTTACAAGATGACCATAGCTTGCTTCATACCAACAATCTTCGTGAGATCGACCCTTACTCACGTAAGGTTTTATTACTTGGACGACCCAGTGCACGTGCTGGTTAGTTGTATCGAAGTTGTGAATGAAAAACGATTTATTAAGACGTGCGTGCAGAGTTTTTGGTGCCGTTGCCTGAGATCACAATTTCGTGCACCAAGTTTTTAGCGCCGTTGCTGGGGATCGTTCGAGTTTGGACAACTGACGGTTCATCTTGTTGCTCAGATTAGGTACTTCTCTTTTTGTTTTATTTTCAAAAATTTTTCAAAAAATTTTTCAAAAATTTCTCCTTTGTTTTCGAAAAAAAAAATTTTCAATAATCTTTCAAAAATTTCTCATCTGTTTTCGAAAATTATTTCAGAATTTTTAAGAATGAATTCTAGTGTTTCATGAAACATGTTGAAGCCTGACTGGCTGTAAAGCCATGTCTAATTCTTTTGGATAGGGGCTTCCAACCATCAGCATAGAGGCAAGTTAATTTGAATATCAGCTGTTGCATGCCTGATTTGTATCTTCTAAAGCTTGGCTGGCTATTAAGCCATGCCTAACCCTCAGATTGGAGCTTTAGACTAAGAGTACAAGATTCCTAGAATTCATATTAAAAATTTTGAAATCCTTATTTTCTTTTTTTTTTCTATATGTTTTTTCGAAAATAATATACAAAACTCCAAAAAAAAATTAATAAAATCATAAAAATAAAAAAATGTTTTGTGTCTTTTCTTGTTTTTCATATGTATTCTTGAATTCATAGTGTCTGAACATGAAAGATTTCTAAGTTTGGTGTCTTGCATGTTTTCTTTGCATTAAAAATTTTTCAAAAATATGTTCTTGATGTTCATCATGATCTTCAAAGTGTTCTTGGTATTCATCTTGACATTCATAGCATTCTCGCATGCATTCATTGTTTTGATCCAAAATTCTCATGCATTGCATCATTTTCACGTTTTTCTCTTTCATCATAAAAAAATTCAAAAATAAAAAAAAATCTTCCCCTTTTTCTCTCTCAAAATTTCAAAAATTAGATTTGAATTTTTCAAAAATTTTTAAAATCTAGTTGTTTTTATGAGTCAAATCAAATTTTCAATTTAAAAATCTTATCTTTTTCAAAATCTTTTTCAAAAATCAAATCTTTTTCATTTTTTTATTTATTTTCGAAAATTATAAAAATATTTTTCAAAAATCTTTTCTTAATCTTATATCATAATTTTCGAAAATCACATCATCAATTAATGTTTTGATTCAAAAATTCAAGTTTGTTACTTGCTTGTTAAGAAAGATTCAAACTTTAAGTTCTAGAATCATATCTTGTGATTTCTTGTGAATCAAGTCATTAATTGTGATTTTAAAAAATCAAATCTTTTTTCAAAACTAATTTCAATCATATCTTTTCAAAAATATCTTTTTATCTTATCTTTTTCAAAATCATATCTTTTTCAAAAATTTGATTTTAAAATATCTTTTCTAACTTCTTATCTTCTTATCTTTTCAAAATTGATTTTCAAATTTGTTTCAACTAACTAACTAACTTTTTGTTTGTTTCTTATCTTTTTCAAAACTACCTAACTAACTCTCCCTCTCTAATTTTCGAAAATATCTCCATCTTTTTCAAAAATTCTTTTTAATTAACTAATTATTTTTATTTTTGATTTTAATTTTATTCCTAATTTTCAAAAATTACTAACCTTTTTCAAAAACTAATTTCGAAACTCACTAACCATTTTTCAAAAATAATTTTCGAAAATCCTCTTCCTCTCTCATCTCCTTCTATTTATTTATTCATCTACTAACACTTCTCTTCATCTCACATCTCTGCTCTCCTCACCCTTGTGTTTCTTTCTTTACATTATATTCTTTTCTTCTTCTACTCACACATGGGAACCTCTATACCTGGGTAAAAAGGATCCCTATTATTATTATTTTTCTGTTCCCTCTTTTTCATATGAGCAGGAGCAAGGACAAGAATATTCTTGTTGAAGCAGATCCAGAACCTGAAAGGACTCTGAAGAGAAAACTAAGAGAAGATAAATTACAACAATCCAGCAAGCACCTTTCAGAAATTTTCGGACAAGAAGAGGAGATGGCAGCCGAAAATAATAATAATGCAAGGAGGATGCTTGGTGAATTTACTGCACCTAATTCCAATTTACATGGAAGAAGCATCTCCATCCCTACCATTGGAGCAAACAACTTTGAGCTGAAACCTCAATTAGTTTCTCTGATGTAGCAGAACTGCAAGTTTCATGGACTTCCATCTAAAGATCCTTTTCAGTTCTTAACTAAATTTTTGCATATCTGTGATATTGTTAAGACTAATGGAGTAGATCCTGAAGTCTACAGGCTCATACTTTTCCCTTTTGCTGTAAGAGACAGAGCTAGAGTATGGTTGGACTCTCAACCCAAAGATAGCCTGAACTCTTGGGATAAGCTGGTCACGGCTTTCTTAGCCAAGTTCTTTCCTCCTCAAAAGCTGAGCAAGTTTAGAGTGGATGTTCAAACCTTCAAACAGAAAGAAGGTCAATCCCTCTATGAAGCTTGGGAGAGATACAAGCAACTTTCCAAAAAGTGTCCTTCTGACATGCTTTCAGAATGGACCATCCTGGATATATTCTATGATGGTCTGTCTGAATTAGCTAAGATGTCATTGGATACTTCTGCAGGTGGATCCATTCACCTAAAGAAAATGCCTGCAGAAGCTCAAGAACTCATTGACATGGTTGCTAATAACCAGTTCATGTACACTTCTGAGAGGAACCCTGTGAGTAATGGGACGCCTCAGAAGAAGGGAGTTCTTGAAATTGATACTCTGAATGCCATATTGGCTCAGAATAAAATATTGACTCAGCAAGTCAATATGATTTCTCAGAGTCTGAAGGGAATGCAAGCTGCATCCAACAGTACTCAAGAGGCATCTTCTGAAGAAGAAGCTTATGATCCTGAGAACCTTGCAATAGCAGAGGTGAATTACATGGGTGAACCATATGGAAACACCTATAATCCCTCATGGAGAAATCACCCAAATCTCTCATGGAAGGATCAACAAAAACCTCAACAAGGCTTTAATAATGGTAGAAGAAATAGGTTTAACAATAGTAAACTTTTTCCATCATCCACTCAGCAACAGACAGAGAACTCTGAGCAAAATACCTCTAATTTAGCAAACTTAGTCTCTGATCTATCTAAGGCCACTGTAAGTTTCATGAATGAAACAAGGTCCTCCATTAGAAATTTGGAGGCACAAGTGGGCCAGCTGAGTAAAAGAGTCATTGAAATCCCTCCTAGTACTCTCCCAAGCAATACAGAAGAAAATCCAAAAGGAGAGTGCAAGGCCATTGAAATGACCATCATGGCCGAACCCACAAGAGAGGAGAAGGACGTGAATCCCAAGGAGGAAGACCTCCTGGGACGTCCAGTGATCAATAAGGAGTTTCCCTTTGAGGAACCAAAGGAATCTGAGGCTCATCTAGAGACCATAGAGATTCCATTAAACCTCCTTATGCCATTCATGAGCTCTGATGAGTATTCCTCTTCTGAAGAGAATGAGGATGTTACTAAGGAGCAAGTTACCAGGTACCTTGGTGCAATCATGAAGCTGAATGCCAAATTATTTGGTATTGAAACTTGGGAAGATGAACCTCCCTTGTTCACCAATGAACAAAGTGATCTGGATCAACTGACATTACCTCAGAAGAAACAGGATCTTGGAAAGTTCTTAATACCTTGTACCATAGGCACCATGATCTTTGAAAAGGTTTGTGTGACCTTGGTTCAGGGATAAACCTCATGCCCCTCTCTGTAATAGAGAAACTGGGAATCTTTGGGGTGCAAGCTACCAAAATCTCATTAGAGATGGCAGAAAATTCAAGAAAACAGGCTTATGGACAAGTAGAGGACGTGTTAGTAAAAGTTGAAGGCCTTTACATCCCTGCCGATATCATAGTTCTAGATACTGGGAAGGATGAGGATGAATCCATCATCCTTGGAAGACCCTTCCTAGCCACAGCAAGAGCTGTAATTGATGTTGATAGAGGCGAACTAGTCCTTCAATTGAATGAGGACTCCCTTGTGTTTAAAACTCAAGGTCATCCTTCTGTAAACATGGAAAAGAGGCACAGTAAACTTCTCTCAAAACAGAGTCAACCAGAGCCCCCACAGTTAAACCCTAAGTTTGGTGTTGAACTCCCATATCCAAACTCTAAGTTTGGTGTTGGGGAGTCTCAACAATGCTCTGAACATCTGTGAGGCTCCATGAGAGCCCACTGTCAAGCTATTGACATTAAAGAAGCGCTTGTTGGGAGGCAACCCAATTTTTATTTATCTAATTTTATTTTTATTTTTATTTTTTTCATGTTTTATTAGGTTCATGATCATGTGGAGTCACAAAATAAATATAAAAATTGAAAACGGAATCAAAAACAGCAGAAGAAAAATCACACCCTGGAGAAGGATCTCACTGGCGTTTAAACGCCAGTAAGGAGCATCTGTCTGGCGTTCAACGCCAGAACAGAGCATGTTCCTGGCGTTGAACGCCAGAAACAAGCAGCATCCTGGCGTTCAGACGCCAGAAATGCGCAGTGAAGAAGAGCTGGCGCTGAACGCCAGAAACAAGCATCTGGCTGGCGTTCAATGCCAGAAATATGCTGCATCTGGGCGTTGAACGCCCAGAACAAGCATCAATTCAGCGTTTAAATGCTAGAATTGCATGCAAAGGAATTTTACATGCCTGATTGGTGTAGGGATGCAATTCCTTGACACCTCAGGATCTGTGGACCCCACAGGATCATCTCAGCATCTGTGGATCCCACAGGATCCCCACCTACCACCACTCACTCTCCTCCCTCTTCTCAATGTTCACCCTCCCTTCCCTATATAAAGCCCTCCATTCCTCTTCATTTTCACACAACACAACCCTCTCTTCCCCTTCTTGGCCGAATACACCTCTCCCTCCTCTCCTCCATATTTTCTTCTTCTTCTTCATCTATTCTTTCTTCTCTTGCTCGAGGGCGAGCAATATTCTAAGTTTGGTGTGGTAAAAGCATAAGCTTTTTGTTTTTCCATTACCATTGATGGTACCTAAGAAAAAAGAAAAAAATAGAAAAAAAAAGGGAAGACAAAAGCTTCCACCTCCAAGTCATGGGAAATGGAGAGATACATGTAAAGGATCTATAGCTCAGTGGTAGAACATTTGACTGCAAATCAAGAGATCCCTGAGATACCTCAGGGGATACATTTTCCCCCACACAATTATTGGGAGCAACTAAGGATAGGAGCACCAAAATCACTAGGGATCAAGCAACAGAGACAAGGAAGAGACATAGAAGAGCTCAAGGACATCATTGGTTCCTCAAGGAGAAAACGCCACCATCACTAAGGTGGACTCATTCCTTGTTCTTAAACTTTCTGTTTTTAGTTTTCTTATGTTAAATGTTTATCTATGTTTGTGTCTTTATTACACGATCATTAGTGTCTAAGTGTCTATGCCTTAAAGTAGTGAATATGAATCCATCACCTCTCTTAAATGAAAAATGTTTTAAAAACAAAAGAACAAGAAGTACATGAGTTTCGAATTTATCCTTGAACTTAGTTTAATTATATTGATGTGGTGACAATACTTTTTGTTTTCTGAATGAATGCTTGAACAGTGCATATGTCTTTTGAAGTTGGTGTTTTAGAATGTTAAATATGTTGGCTCTTGAAAGAATGATGACAAGGAGACATGCTATTTGATAATCTGAAAAATCATAAAAATGATTCTTGAAGCAAGAAAAAGCAGCAAAGAACAAAGCTTGCAGAAAAAAAATAGAAAGAAAAAGAAAAAGCAAGTAGAAAAAGCCAAAGCTCTTAAAACCAAAAGGCAAGAGCAAAAAGCCAATAGCCCTTAAAACCAAAAGGCAAGTGAAAACTTGAGACTGAGCGGTTAAAATCAAGGTCGAAAGCAAAAGAAGAGTGTGCTTAAGAACCCTGGACACCTCTAATTGGGGACTTTAGGAAAGCTGAGTCACAATCTGAAAAGGTTCACCCAATTATGTGTCTATGGCATTTATGTATCCGGTGGTAATACTGGAAAACAAAGTGCTTAGGGCCACGGCCAAGACTCATAAAGTAGCTGTGTTCAAGAATCAACATACTGAACTAGGAGAATCAATAACACTATCTGAACTCTGAGTTCCTATAGATGCTAATCATTCTGAACCTCAATGGATAAAGTGAGATGCCAAAACTATTCAAGAGGCAAAAAGCTACAAGTCCCGCTCATCTGATTGGAGCTATGTTTCATTGATAGTTTGGAATTTATAGTATATTCTCTTCTTTTTATCCTATTTGATTTTCAGTTGCTTGGGGACAAGCAACAATTTAAGTTTGGTGTTGTGATGAGCGGATAATTTATACGCTTTTTGGCATTGTTTTTAGTATGTTTTTAGTAGAATCTAGTTACTTTTAGGGATGTTTTCATTAGTTTTTATGTTAAATTCACATTTCTGGACTTTACTATGAGTTTGTGTATTTTTCTGTGATTTCAGGTATTTTCTGGCTGAAATTGAGGGACTTGAGCAAAAATCAGATTCAGAGGTTGAAGAAGGACTGCTGATGCTGTTGGATTCTGACCTCCCTGCACTCAAAGTGGATTTTCTGGAGCTACAGAACTCAAAATGGCACGCTCCCAATTGCGTTGGAAAGTAGACATTCAGGGATTTCCAGCAATATATAATAGTCCATACATTGGCCGAGTTTAGATGACGTAAAAGAGCGTTGAACTCCAGTTCTACGCTGCAGTCTGGAGTTAAACGCCAGCAACACGTTACAAGCCAGAGTTGAACGCCAGAAATACGTTACAAACTGACGTTCAACTCCAAGAAAGACCTCTCCACGTGGAAACTTCAAGATCATCCCAAGCACACACCAAGTGGGCCTCGGAAGTGGATTTATGCATCAATTACTTACTTCTGTAAACCCTAGTAACTAGTTTAGTATAAATAGGAGTTTTTACTATTGTGTTAGTCATCGGGGGACGTCTAGTTCTTAGATCATAGGGGCTGGCCATTCGGCCATGCCTGAATCTTTCACTTATGTATTTTTCAACGGTAGAGTTTCTGCACTCCATAGATTAAGGTGTGGAGCTCTGCTGTTCCTCATGAATTAATGCAAAGTACTACTGTTTCTCTATTCAATTCAACTTATTCCGCTTCTAAGATATTCATTCGCACTTCAACATAAATGTGATGAACGTGACAATCATCATCATTCCCTATGAACGCGTGCCTGACAACCACTTCCGTTCTACCTTCGATTGAATGATTATCTCTTGGATCTCTTAATCAGAATCTTCGTGGTATAAGCTAGATTGATGGCGGCATTCATGAGAATCCGGAAAGTCTAAACCTTGTCTGTGGTATTCCGAGTAGGATTCTGGGATTGAATGACTGTGACGAACTTCAAACTCGCGAGTGCTGGGCGTAGTGATAGACGCAAAAGGACGGTGAATCGTATTCCAGTATGATCGAGAACCTCAAATGATTAGCCGTGCTGTGACAGAGCATTTGGACCATTTTCACAAGAGGATAGGATGCAGCCATTGACCACGGTGATGCCTCCAGATGATTAGCCATGCAGTGACAGCGCATAGGACCATTTTCCAGAGAGGATGAAAAGTAGCCATTGACAATGGTGATGTCCTTACATAAAGCCAGCCATAGAAAGGAGTAGGACTTATTGGATGAAGACAGCAGGGAAGCAGAAGTTTAGAGGGACGAAAGCATCTCTATACCTTTATCTGAAATTCTCACCAATGATATACATAAGTATTTCTATCTTTATTTTCTATTTATTTATTAGTATTTTCGAAAACTCCATAATCAATTATTATCCGCCTGACTGAGATTTACAAGATGACCATAGCTTGCTTCATACCAACAATCTCCGTGGGATCGACCCTTACTCACGTAAGGTTTTATTACTTGGACGACCCAGTGCACTTGCTGGTTAGTTGTATCGAAGTTGTGAATAAAAAACGATTTATTAAGATGTGCGTATAGAGTTTTTGCCACCTTTCCAGCAGTTTGTCACTTTCTAGCAGTTTTGTCTGTATTTTATTTTGACAATCTGTGTCCTACTCTGGCTGTTTGTCCTGTTTCGACAATTTCATCTACATTATTTTTTAGCAGTTTTATCTGTGTCTATTCTTTCTGTTTTTACAATTTTTTTATTCTATTATTTTAATAAATTTCAAACTCAAAGTGTCATTTAAGTTTAAAGAGATATAAGAAAATAAAAAATATTATTATTATAGTTGTTAGTTAGTTGTTGTTATATATATATATATAATCTTAGCTTGTATTATATGATACACAAATTAAATAAAAAAAAAACCATTTTCTTAGTCTTCTCTCTTGACTTAAAAACTACACATATCTGTACCACATGATTAAGCAAACACAAACATACATACATATACATTATTTGCATCATAACCATCACGAGATAAGATATGCAAATTAATATGCAACATGTATATCTCGTGATATGCAAGTGTTCAAATAATGAGACAAGTAACGTACATAATATATGAATGTAATATCGTTGTTGGGTCTCCAGAATGGACCACATTGTATTGGCACCTTTCTTCACTGCTTCGAGCTATAATATACAGTGTTTATATATAATACATATTCCTTTATATTCAGGCCAATGGATTATCTATCTTTCAAAGTGGCACTAATATATATATATATATAAAGAATATCATATGTACAATTTTAATTTCGTGCACATTTTTTTATATTTTTTACTTTTGATATTAAAATTATTGTTCAGAAATAAAGTTAAAAAAATTCTATATCATAAAATCGTATACAAAAACTATATAAAAAAAAAAATAGTACAACCATCATTTCTTTCTCTTTTTCTCTATAATTTTATCATTTTATTAACTTGTTTTAGAAAACCATTTTCTACAGTCCAATTGGAGTTGTCATAAGCAATTAATCTAGTTTCCATGAAAACTAATTTGGATTATTAGAAATACTTAACCACTTGACTGTTTTCCTAATATTAAATACATATAACGGGAGGCCAAGATAAAATTATTTTCTTGAAAGTAGGAAAAGCTTTGTTGCTCTATCTCCACTAATGGCACGGCAAATTAGCACATATATAGTAAGCAAAAGTCCAAAACCTGAAGAAAGTTGTTATATTTGTTAGGAAATTATTATTTTCTAACATATTTATGAATAATATATGGAAGAATGTTAGGGGATATAATTATCAGAATCGAATCGATAATTAATCTGATTATACGATTGGGTTATTGGTTCAATCGATGAGTCACTAATTTACCTGGTTGATTCAGTCATAATTAAATAAAAATATAACAAAAATATTTTCAAATAAACAAGAGAAATATATAATAACAATCAAATATCAATTTTTAGATATAATTTATAGTGCAAAAAGAGATAACAAATCAATCACTAGTATAAAATATTTTTTTTAATTTAAATAAACAAGAGAAAATAAAAGATAATACAATCAACATCAATATATCAATATGTTTATATATCATGTGTTGTTACTTATTTGGTATCTATGTCAATCCATGCTTAAAAGGATAAAAAAAATAAAAATTCATTCATGATTTATTATATATATATTTTTTGTAACATATATTGTTGAGAAGCACGATGGCGTAATGGCAAGGGGAGGCATGTTATGCACTTTCCTCTGTGCTTAAACCTCAGGTTTTCAATGGATTTGACCTTACTTTTTATTTGTTGGTTAAGTGCTGCCCCTTAGACTATCTCAAAATATATGTATTCATTATAATCACAAATTATATTATATTATTTTATATTAAATGACTTATATAATGATGATCTTATTTATTGTCATAAATGTTAAATTAAATAAATATTATTATTGTTTGATTTAGAATAAATGAGAATAAAATTAGAGATTTTACTATTTTTTTTTTTGGATTTAGGATTTAAGGGGTGTCACACTTAAATATAAATAGTGACTTCAAGATTTTGGTCTCCAACACAGAAAGCTGTCTCCACAGTTCTTTTCCCATCATAGGAGTTGTGATTTAGTCCTATTAGGGATACAGAAGTTTTGGTTGAGGAAGATCAAATAAAAAAATTCTTTCAATTATGTTCACGAATTCATGTACACTTCTGCGCTTTCAGCAATCTTTCTTAATGATTTAATATGGATGATCTTGGGGTTGAGGAATCTTAGAATTTTCAACAAGTGGTCTCAGAACCATCCATAATTGAGTCATTGAGAATTTTTTTTGTCCTGTTTGTTATTTAAAAATCTTTTTGTTATGAATTCAATTTTGGATTAAACGAAGAAATTTGCATTTTTCGTATGTAAATATATGTATAATTAAGGAGGGCACACAATATTTTGTGGTTGTTATATATTGTAACCTATTGTGAAGATTATTAATGGCCTAGAAAAGGGGGTTGAATCTATGACCTATTTTAAACTTGTGCACTTTGACTTTAAACTGAATTTAACTCAGTGTTGCTGTTGAATCTGCAATGTTAATTATACAGGAGATATTTTTATTTTGTCTCTTGATGATTATTTAAAAACAGAACAAACATGAAACTTTTGAGTGTACTAAGTTGCTATGATATCTACTGGATTGATTATGCATGAGACAATTTTGTTTTGTCTCGTATCGAATAAAACCAGAATCAAAACTGAAAAGAGAGAATGACACAACCATACATCCTAGTTCAACCACCATGTGCAATATGGCCTACATTCAGTCTCACTACAACTGTGGTAGAATATCTACTATCTTTCAACAAAGATTACAATCAATAATTTTCTAGGATTCTACTCAATCCAATCCGGGACAAACCAAACTTCTACCAAGTTTAATTTGGATAGGTTCACTCCCTAAACTTTCAACCACTAAGTACTCACCCAACTTAGTAAGGGAATCCCATCAAGATCATGAAGACAAAACAGAAATATAAATAAAAGAGTTGAACATAATTTCTTGACTTTTTCAAGATAACTCTCTTTGCCTTTTCTCTCAATACCTCACATAATGCCTTTTTTCATTGAAAGAAACAAAGAAAAATGAACACTAAAGAACAGAAAATTTAATGTAAAACTATAAAGGAGAAGAATGGTAGCTTGTAAGCTATGAGAATCCAAACTGTGTGCTCACTCCTTACTTCAATTATTAACTGTTTACCCCATTTTTAAAGAGGAGTAAAGCTTCCAAAACTTAAACTTGATTTGAACACCTTTAACTTGTTCTTCTTTCCCAAATAATAGAGCAGTAATGCAGAGAAGAGATGGGACAATAGCAGTGATTAAAGTTGACATGCATCTTTACCTAACTGCTTTTCTTTCTTCATTTTTTATTTGACTTCAAGGATCTGAGTCATTCATCAATTTTTTTACTCCAAATTTTGTTCTTGACGTTTGATTTGTAGTAGAGATTCACAACCTCTATTTTTTCTAACTTACCCGAATGGTGCATGCAGGAGAAAGGCATCTTCAACAAACCACAATGGAAGTACAAAAATGAAAATAATTTTCTAATTCAACCTTTGATTTGATCTTTGCTTTTGTGCCTAGCCTCTGACATTTCTTCTTCTTTCCTCTTGTTTGTTTGATTTTGTAAACACCTATTTTCTTTTGATTTGAACCCTAATCTAAACTTTCTTTTCTTGCTTACTTTTGGAACTAATCACGTGGGTTGAGAAGAGAGAAGAAAGAAGAGAGAAGGAGAGTTTGGTTGCTTGGTAATGGATCAGAGGAGAGTTGCATCTTTTCATCTTAGTTAGTGATCAGCAACAATTATTATGAGCCACAAAAGAATGCATTGTTTGCTGTTGGACCTCGTTTGTTGCAATATTATTTTATTTTGGCTTGCACACTAACCAAACAAATTATATATACAACTTGGACTTTTGGACCAAGATTATATTTTTTTAGTTATCATCAAATTATTGTTTTTATTTTCTCAAACTCAATAATTTTCTCTTTCATGACAAACATTATGATTTAAAATGAATTGGAATTAAAAAAAAATGAGAAGAGTTTAAAGATACTTCCTTTTAAAGATTCAACTTCAAATTTATCTTCCCCTTTCTTTCATTTGGTTGGCTCCTCCTGAATGTGAACCTTTTCAACCTGTAATTGTCATTAAAACAGTAGTATCTATGCAGAAACTATACTTATAAATAATTTCAAACACCCAAGATTTATCCTTTTAAATTCTTACAAACAAACTTATGTACCAATCAAACTCATTGGTCTAATATTAAACCAGCCTGATAAAGCATTTTTTAGAAATTTAATAAACTATCAATCCTAAAAAATTTTCAATTCGACATCAAACAGCCATAGAACAAATTAAACAATTAGACCAGTATTAAAATAGCAGCATCAACAATCAGAACAATACTAAAACAATAGCATCAATTATGAATTAGACAATGTAATTCATATTGAATTCATTTTACATATTCATTCCCTTTTTTGTTATCAAGGAGGTGAGATATGCCCTGCAAAAAATTTTGTTAAGCATAATGGTTTATCAGTTCAAACTAAAATCTGTCAATTCAAGTTACAGTCATCCAAATTAACAAAAGAGTATTAAATATCATAACCCATGCACAGCAAAATTGAGTTTTAGCATTAACAGAAACAACAAAAGTCTAGACATCAGATTTCTCATCTTTGGTTTTCAAGCATTCTTCTTCTTCTTGATAAGATTGCATTGGTTCATCGTCCAAGGAATCAATGTACTTTAGAAGCACTTCAATTCAGCTTTGAAATTTTCTCAATGAATTTTCATTTTGAATAACTAGTTTTCTGGCTTACTTGCTCGAGTTGATCATATGCTTGGTTAAATTCACAAATTCTTGTAAGAAATCCTTCATAATGCCATTAACCAAGTACTTGTTGGATGATGATGTACCAGCAGCCGATGGAGGAGGAATACTTTTATCTTCTTTTTCTTCCATAACCATGTCTCTTGTAGTTTTAGTCCCTTTTTTCTTGGTTTGTTTTACTACATCACCGCCTTTTAGATAAGAATTTTTATTCTCTTGGTTCTCATAAGATATATTGTAAAATCCGGTCATACTGTAATTAATTAAATAATAAATTAAATAGAAACGAATATGGTTAGAAAATCTAGCAATCGGAATTTGATAATTTAAATATGATATTTGGACTCAGTAAATTTTTCTGAGTCGGAAAGCATAGTTTTCTGCGTAAAAACACACACTGAAATTTTGACCGACAGTACCGGCTGAGATCTGTCTGGTACTGCAGCTGGGAAAATTAATTATAAGTGAATAAGGCTAAGAAATTAGGATTTATAATTAGGACAAGTGGAAATATTTAAAATGCGATTTAAAGCTCTAATCTTGAAGGTTTTGGCCCAAAATTGGGTCAACGGACAAAAATAAGTGAACCGGGCCCAAGTGGGCCCAAGACCCAATATATATAAACGTTAGTTATGAGCATTTCAGCTTATTTACCCTAAAGAAAGAGGGTAGGGGCGCTGAATTGAGAGAAGAGAGGAGAAAGGAGAAAACCTAATCCTAGCTCCAACTTCAAATCACCATAACTTGAGCTACGGAACTCCGATTGATGAGCCATTTGCGGTCACGTGTGGCTCTTCTCACCTTCTACAGTTTTATCTAAGTTTTGTAGTGAGTATTCCACTGTTCTTTGCCCAGTTTTCATTTTTCTCTTTAAATTCAAATTTGGGTTAGGTTTTGAGAAAATCTTGTGATTTTGATTATTTAGGAGTGCTCTAGTATGAGCCATGGGTGATATTCATCACAAACTTCAGTGAGTTAAGGTAAGAAACCCTCCAACCCTTGTGATTTATCATTTTCATGAACCCTAGGTTGATGTATATATGTGAAATTGGTTATGTTAGTGTATTTGGTGATTTTGGTGCACAATTGGGAGGTTGGTGTTGCTTGTGGAGCTTTAATGAGGCTTGGAACTAAGGGTTAGTGGAGACTTCCAATAAGAAGCTCAATTAATTTGGCTACAAGAGGTACAGTTTAAGTTTCATTTAAGTACCGTGTGGTGTGATGAGAATTTCTAGGCTAGATGCCTCTAGGATTAAGTTTGGATTGTGTGAATGGTTGGTATTAATATGCATAGTTGATATGTAATGTAAATTAATGATTGGGTTGAGAATTATCTGAATTGTATGTATAGTGTGTTGAGAATTTGATAGAGTGAATAACGAATATTGGTTTGTGGACTATGCATTTAAATTGTGAATTTGGGCTGGAGGCCGTAAATTTTGGGCCGGAGACCAGAAAGCGGTAAGAAAGGTAAGTTGATATGTGTATGGTGTGATGATATAAGTGATTGGATGGATTTAGATATTGAATGTGTGAATAATTGGTTTGGTTATTGAATAATAAGGTTTGAGAAATTGAGGTTGAATTGTGGGTGGAGCCATATTGATTGTGAGGGTGATATTGATTGTGTGTATTGATGGTTGATTGAAAATGGTATTGTTGGGGATTGAGATGAAAAATTATGTACTATATAGTATTGTGTTTGAAGTTGAAATTACTTGAGTGAAATTGGTTAAAATGATGGATTAGTGGGTCATGATTTGATAAAAATGTTAATGTATGAGTTGAGGAGGCTTGATGTTGATTTTTGGTATGTTTTGATTGATTTTAAAAAGGGTTGGAATTGGTTGTTTTGAAAATGGCACTTTGTGGTTTTGTATGAAAATGTGATTTTTAGGCATACTTTGACGGAGCATAAATTGGACTCTGGATCCCCGTTTTGTGCCAAACTTGTTTAGAAATGAAATTGGATCCGGGATCGTTATGCCGTTCAAAGAACGGGTGAAAAATGATTTGAAACGAAGAAGTTATGCCCGTCGGAAGATTGGGGTTTGAAACTGTGAATTCTGCCACTTTTAACTTAGTAAAATTTTTGGCAGAAAGCACTCCCACGCGTAGGCGTGGCCGACGCGTATGCGTCGTTTTCAAAGTTTCACTACCCATGCGTGCGCGTGGCCCACGCGCACGCGTACGCGTCGATGAGCGAATTCAATATGCCCAGCTAAATTCCAGAGAGTTGTGCCTGAGTTGTGCTGGTTTTGTGCTTGGGGCACAAAACACACCCACACATACGTGTGACTGACGCGTAAGCATCACTTGGATTTTCTTCCATCCACCCGTGCGCGTGGAGGGACGCATACGCGTCGATGTATATTGAGGCATTCCACGCGTGCGCATGGGCGACGCGCACGCGTGACCCTATTTTCACCCCAAGGTTGATGTTTTGAGTTTTCAAAGCCAATTTTAGACTTCTAAGTCTCCTTTCTCACCCTTTATGCCCTAAATACTTATAGTATGCCTAGCGATAGAAATAGGCTAGGAGATGTGGTAACTTGGAGACGAAGTGAGGGGAGAATTAATGATGAGTTATGATTAATGATTATTGTATGGGTGTTGAGGGTGATGATGGAAGTGCGGTGTATGCCGTGAGCCAAATGGCTGTATTGATAATGATTATTGGATGGTTATTGGCTATGCCATGAGCTGGATGGCTATGATAAATATTAAATTATGGCTGGAAATGAAAAAATGGCTTTGAATGATTGTTTTATCTTGAGCTTTCTTTCTCGAAAGTGCGACCCCAGAGAAATGGAGGAAGGTGAGGATCCCCTTTCTCGTTCTTCCTAGTATTGTAAAATCGCCCCCAGCGAGATGGTGGGAGGTTAGGATCCCCTCCTTGGTTTCTCCTGGGCATATGAGAACATACCTCCTAGGTAGATGCAAAGGTTGTGGTTGCGTCTCACTTGCTCCAGGTTGGTTAGTATAGAGTCTCCCCGGGTAGTAGCAATTGTAACACCCTACCATACAGAGTCTTATGCTTAAGTCATAATTCAGAGATGGCAAGGTATTACGACCTCTAAAACAAAAATTTAGTATGAATAGTATTGTGAAAGATGATTATAACTAGGAGCCTTTATAAGAAAAAGGGGTAAAACAAAAATCGTAACTCGAAAAGCGCAACACTCTGATCGATAACGTAGCGAACAAGAATAAACCAACGCGAGATTATATATATACAAAAGAGTGTCAAAAACGGGAATATCAAAACTCAAAATCCGGTTGCAAAGATAACCGGTCCGAGCATAGCAATATATACATATAATAAAATAAGGAAACCCCAAAGGAAACCCAAAGGGACACAAATACAGGAACCTATTCTCCAAAATCTCCTATAAGAGGAGTCATCACAGTTTGTATTATTTAATGGAGATAAAAGTATCTAAGAGAAATCATAAAATCAAAACAGAGTCCCGAGAACAAAGGATCTTCGCTAATCCAGAAGTCTCCAGTATGCTTTAGCGAGAAACCTCACGTCCTGCATCTGAAAACCACAAAATCCGCATGGGTGAGAACAACCAGAGGTCCCCAGCATGGTAACAGTTCCCCATATATAACATGTAATAATAGAGGAAAGCCGAAGGCAATCCTAGAACTTCCTCCAGATAATATCAAAGCTTATAAACAAGCTAAACCATATGTGGCAACTGACTAAAGATCCTTCAGTCAAACTAATACTTCCCTTTCCAATTCCTTCAGACCTCCCAACCACCAGTAGGAGTATAATGTAGCAAACACAGCTAAATCAAACAAGAGATATACAAATAGGAACAGATAAGGCATTTAGACAATTAGCAAGTAATATGCAGTCAAAAATAGACAATCTCAAACAATTCATGTAGTATGCATATGATGAATGCCTGTCCCTAGTGGCTGATGATATCATCTGTCGGTTATAGAGCCAACCCGACAAGTCCTGGTAGCTAACCATTGGACTGTCCCTCTGTCGTGTCTCCCCAAATCGAGTTATACTCAATATAAATTTGATCATAATCATGATCCATATCCATCACCTTCACTGGTGAATATTCATGGGGGTGAGCTCATCCGGGGCTTTCACAGTGCCCGGCCACCCTAACGACATAGGGTCACAAGAGCTTCGAGTCTCAACCTGGAGCACGTGATGGATAGCCACTGCTTCCTCCCAGGGAAACCCTCATCTCCGATAGTGGAAGTGCAAACATTCACAATTCATTCAATAGCATATATGCATTTATACTTAGCCATAATCATGGCTCCGCCGTAACACGGCAATAATTTAGCCATCCGGCTCACGGTTAAATCCATAACCAGCCAATTCATTAACAATTACGGCCCTTCGGCCCATGGCATAACAAGCACTTCCACCGCCATCTTCCACATCTCACATAATCATCTTTGATCCTCATTGATCATTTAATTTTCCCTTGCTTCACTCGCAAGTTACCACATTCACTAGCTCCTTATCTCATTGCTAGGCATATCATAATGATTTAAGACATAAGTGATGAGATCGGAGGTTTAGAAGTATGAAATTTGGCTTTTAAAACTCAAAAATCAACTTTGGGATGAAAACAGGGCCACGCGTACGCGCACTCCGCGCGCACGCGTGGATGGCCACGAAATTCATCGATGCACAAGCGTCATACGCGCGGACGCGCGGGTTGAAAAATAGCCAAACGACGCACACGCGTCAGTTACGCGTACGCATGGGTGCTCTTGCGCCCCAGGCACAAAACTGGCACAATTCTGGCACAACTCTCGGGAAAATAGCTGGGCATTTAGTGCAGCGCATCGACGCGCCCGCGCACACCATCCGCACGTGTAGATGGTGCTTTCTTGAAGAACGGCGCGTACGCGCCAAGTGCGCCTATGCGCGGAGAGTCGTTCTGCTAAAAATTTTCTAAGTTAAAAGCTGCATAATTTACAGATTCAACCCACAATCTTCCGACGGACATAACTTTCTCATTTTAAATCGTTTTCCGCCCGTTCTTTCAACAGCATGGACATCCCGGATTCAATTTTATTTCTAAATAAGTTTGGTACAAAACGGGGATTTGTAGTTCAAGTTATGTCTCGTCAAAATATGCCCAAAAACCATGTTTTCATACAAAACCACAAGGTGCCATTTTCAAAACAAGCCATTTTCAACTCTTTTCAAAATCAACCAAAACATGCCAATTTCAACCATTTTTGAAGTCAATCAAAATGTACCAAAATCAACATCAAGCCTCCTCAACTCACACATCAACACTTCACCGCAATTCGCAAAACATCATCCCACTAATTTAACACTTCTCAATCAAATGGCTAAGAGACAACACATAAACATGTCATACATACTTTCTCATCCCAATCTCCCATGATACCACTTTCAATTAACCATCATTACACATACTCAATATCATACTCACCATCAACATGGTGTCACCCACAATTCAACCTCAATTACTCATCAAGCATATATCACAACATGCATATTTCTTATACATCATACCATCAAGGCATCAATAATCATCATCACATATATGACCACATCATATATCTCAACCATTCAACAACATCAACAATTCAATGCCTATCTTAGAGCCTCTAGCCTAATGATGAGCGGATAATTTATACACTTTTTTGCATTGTTTTTAGTATGTTTTTAGTAGGATCTAGTTACTTTTAGGGATGTTTTTATTAATTTTTATGTTAAATTCACATTTCTGGACTTTACTATGAGTTTGTATGTTTTTTTGTAATTTCAGGTATTTTCTGGCTGAAATTGAGGGACTTGAGAAAAAATCAGATTCAGAGGTTGAAGAAGGACTGCTGATTCTGTTGGATTCTGACCTCCCTGCACTCAAAGTAGATTTTCTGGAGCTCCAGAACTCAAAATGGCGCGCTTCCAATTGCGTTAGAAAGTAGACATCCAGGGCTTCCCAGCAATATATAATAGTTCATACTTTGGCCGAGTTTAGATGACGCAAAAGGGCGTTGAACGCCAGTTCTACGCTGCAGTCTGGAGTTAAACGCCAGAAACACGTCACGAACCAGAGTTGAATGCCAGAAACACGTTACAACCTGGCGTTCAACTCCAGAAAGAGCCTCTGCACGTGTAAACTTCAAGCTCAGCCCAAGCACACACCAAGTGGGCCCTGGAAGTGGATTTATGCATCAATTACTTACTTCTGTAAACCCTAGTAACTAGTTTAGTATAAATAGGACTTTTTACTATTGTATTAGACATCTTGGGACGTCTAGTTCTTAGATCATGGGGGCTGGCTGATGCACGGAAAACTTGTCTCTCAACAAATCTCCCTTCGGCAAGTGTACCGAATTTGTCGTCAAGTAAAAACTCACAATAGAGTGAGGTCGAATCCCACAGGGATTGATTGATCAAGCAACTTTAATTAGAAGAATGTTCTAGTTGAGCGAATCCAGAATTTGGGTTGAGAGTTGCAGAAAATAAAAATAGCGGGAATGTAAATAACAGAAAAGTAAATGCTAGAATTAAAGGACTGGAAGTAAATGACTGAAAATAAATTGCAGAATTGTAAATGGGAATGGGGGATTTGCTCATAAAAGTAAATGGCAGAAATTAAAGAGAATGGGTAAGATCAGAGATGGGGAGTTCATTGGGCTTAGGAGATGTTGCAATTCTCCGAATCAAGTTCATTTTCATCTCTTCCTCAATCAATGCACTCATTGATCTCCTTGGCAATCTTAAGTGATTGAATTACAATTTCTTGCAATTCAATCTCTCAAATCTTGATCAATAGCCAATTCCTTGGTCAATTGCTCATGAGAAGAGATGAAGTATGGTCACTGATTATACCACATGCATTTCCCAAATCAAGTATTGAGAGGGTTATGGTCACATACCCATCCAAACCCAATTTGGTCCAGCATGAGAAAGCATTTCTAGCTTGATCTCTTCATTCCTCTTTCAAGGTTCAAAAGAGATCCAAGTTTGAGTAGCATCTCTTCCAAGATAACTACTCAATTGGATGAAGATCGAAAGCTTTCAAGTAAAATCAAGAGGAAAGATAGAAGAAGAATAATGAAAATTAGTATTGATCCATCAAATTACAACAGAGCTCCCTAACCCAATGAAAGGGGTTTAGTTGTTCATAGCTCTTGAAAATGAAAACAAAGATGGAGAATACATCATAAAACTAGAAATTGCAAAGAAAGTAAAATACAGAGAGTAGTTCTCTTTTTTCCAGCCTCCATGACTCTTTCTCAATTCAAAGTTATTCCTATATATACTACTCTTCTCAGCTTCTAGTGTGATTCTTCAAGTCTTGGGCCTTTAGATCTTGAGTTTGAAGCAGTTCCTTTCTTTATTTGGGCTTGGCTTTACTTGCAGAGAGAAAGTGCGAAGTGGGCGGAGACTTTAGTTCAGGACGTCAGGGGTGTTAATATTTAGTGAGAATATAAGTTCGAGAACGTTAGTGACACTTAACATTGTCACTAACGTTCCAATGCACCCCTTTGCCTCACGTTAAAACCCACGTTAACTAGGTTAACGTGGCTTTTAACGTTGCCTTGCTAACCTTCGAGAACGTTAGTGACACTCAACATTGTCACTAACGTTCCAGTGTGCCCCTTCTTGCTTCACGTTAAAGCCCACGTTAACTAGGTTAACGTGGCTTCTAACGTAGCCCTTGCCATCCTTCGAGAACGTTAGTGACATTCAACATTGTCACTAACGTTCCAATGTGCCCCTAGGTCTCACGTTAGAGTCCACGTTAACTAGGTTAACGTGGCTTCTAACGTGGCCATCTTTAGCCATCCCAACATTAATGACAATGTTGAGTGTCACTAACGTTGGCTCATCCTTCATTCCTCATCGTTAGCTTCCACGTTAACCAAGTTAATGTGAAAGTTAACGTGACTCTTGGGGGTTGTGTGGTTGCTTCAACGTTAGTGACAATGTTGAGTGTCACTAACGTTGTCGACAACTCTTCATCCCTTACGTTAGTTCCCACGTTAACCAAGTTAACGTGGGAGTTAACGTGGTACTTTGCACCATAGGCCAACGTTAGTGACAATGTTGAGTGTCACTAACGTTGGCTTCTCTTCCCCCCTTAACGTTAGAGGCCACGTTAACTAAGTTAATGTGGCTTCTAACGTGGCCACTTATGAGTAATTGCCAACGTTAGTGACAATGTTAAGTGTCACTAACGTTGGCTCAACTTCTCTTCTCCACGTTAGAGTTCACGTTAACTTAGTTAACGTGACTCTCTAACGTGGGCATTGATGGCTTTTTGAGAGTGTTATTAGCAATCACTTTTCTCATTAATCTTGCAAGTTACCTCCCCTTTTCTTGCTTTCTTTTGGTCCTGAAATCAAGCAATAAAGTGCATCAAAGCTCTTGTCCAAGTCATGAGTAATGCAACATAATAATTGTCACTAAACTTATGCAAAATCCTCATGAAATTATGTAAAATGCACAATGTATGCTTGAATCAAGGCATAGGTGAATATCTACCCAAAACTAGCTTATTTCCTAAAGAAATACATGAAACTAACCTAAAAACAGTAAAGAAAAGGTCAGTGAAACTGGCCAAGATGCCCTGACATCACAACACCAAACTTAAAGCTTGCTTGTCCCTAAGCAAGTACTGGAACGAGAGAATGATGAATGGAATATCCAGAGGAATGAGTCATTCTTGTGGAAGTTATGTTACTGATTTTATGGTGGTTTCATGCATAGCAACTTAGGTTCATTCCATTACTGGCTTTCAGACCTTTATCATGTCCTAAAACACCCACTTTGTTTATATCCCATGAGACCTTTATTTATTGATCCTTTTATTATTGTTATTTCAAGGGTTGTTTGTGTTATTTAGGCTAAGTGCTCTGTAAGGGGGCAACTCTTTAAGATAAGCTTTCAGCCAACACTCCCAAACCAGTTGGTTCAAGGTGCTAGGTGTTGAGACACCCCTAAGGACTTACTCCCTCAAGCCTATCCCCCATACATACACACTACAGGCATTTAGTTCATTTATTTTCTTTTCTTGAGACCTTGGTGTCCAGCACCTCTTTGGGTTACTAAGTGTTCTGTAGTGAAGGTTACTCTTGATAGTGGACTTTCAGCTGATAATCCCGAGTTAGTTAACCCAAGTTACCAAGTGATAAGGCACCCCTAAGAGCTTATTCATCCAAGTAGATCCCTCACACAGGAGCACCGCAGACACTTGCCTCAAGATTAAAACCATTGATGCCTAGCCTTATTGCTTACTCTTTTTCTTTTTTTTTTCACTTCTATTATTCTTTCCCTTTTCTCTTCTTAGGATCTTGTTATTAACTTAGTCTCATGAGTGTATCCAAAGAAAAGTATTCAGGCCATATAATTGTCATCCCAGCCTTGTGGTCAAACCAACTTAGCTAACTTATGACTACCCCAAAGATTCATGAATGCACTTCCACAATATGAATTCCACTCTGGTCTTTTAAAAACATAATCATTCTCTTCTTCATTTGATTTAAAAGGAACAAGCATACAAGTAAGTTAAGTAAGGATGCAGCGACATAAAGACTAGCACACATAGACCTATTCAATACCACAAACTTAAAAGACATGATTGAAAAAGGTTTAACATAACATGGAAGCAAGTTCTATTTCATACAAGATCTTCCTTATTTTAAGACATAGAGAAAGATGGAACAAAGAAGGAACTCCACCACCTTTTACTATTGTGGATGTCCATGCTCTTTTCCTTGCTTGTCCTCCTTGTTTCCTCTTGCATTTCCTCGCATCCGTGCCAATCTTGCTTGCTTCCAATCCTCAAGTGCTTTCCTCACTGACTCATGACTCTCTTCCACCCTTTGTCTTTCCTTTCGTGCTAATTCATCCTTCATTTCGTCATATTTGGCTATTCCTGGATGCAATACTGGCAGTTGTCCCACTAAGTAGCCGAGCCTGGCTTGAGTGTTTATCTGATGTCCTGTTTGACTCATGTAAACTCCTTCTGCGAATGCCCTTTGCTCGTCCAATAGTTCTGCCTGTTCTATTTGTCTTCGATGCATCTCATGTATGTGTGCCCCTTGATGTGCTTGGATGTTGATTAGCCTCTGGGTGGATTCTTGTTGCTCGTTTTGCCTTTGTTCCATCCTGTTGAATGCTTCTCCCCATTGTTGTCCTTGGCTTAGTTGCTGTTCCATCATTTGCCTTTGCCACTCACCTTGCTGAGTCATCCATCTTGAAAGTGTTTCCTCTTGCTGCCCCATCATCTGTAGTTGAAGCTCTTTCTGTGCTCCTTGGCTTTCCAAATATTGTCTAGATAAGCCATCAATGACCTCCTGCAATTGGTGCATGTCCAAGGTCTGTTGTGCTTGACCCTCTGAGACTTGGCCTTCCACTACTTGAGGGGCTGTCCTCTTCCTTTGCTTTCACTGAGGCAGGGGGGATGCTGCAGTGTTCATCCTTCGGACCGTTATTGGAATGCCTTCCTTTATCCAAATGGGGTCCTCATCTTCAAAAACCACCCTAACTTTCTTGCATATTCGGTAAATAGTGCTGGGGTAACCTAATGTTCCTCTTGAGTCACTTTTCTCTACCATCTTTCTAATGCCTTGAGCTATGATCTCATGAACTTTGATTTCTCCTCCCTTGAGTATACAATGCACCATTGTTGCTCTCTCGAGATTCACCTCCGAGTTGTTTGCAGCTGGGAGAATAGACCTCCCCACTAGCTCGAACCACCCCTTAGCTTCAGGAGTGAGGTCTGTTCTCTTAATGAACTTTGGTTTATTTCCTGCACCCCTTTCCCAGTCAGCTCCTGGTACACAAAGGTCTCGTAAAAGCTGGTCATAATTGGGGTTGTTGTTCAATCTTGAGTGGTAACTTTCTTCTTCAAACGATATAGACCGTAGCTTCAATGCCCTCATTACACTCATGGGACCAAAATCCACCATTGTTCCTCTCACAAAGCTTGTATATGACTCATCTTTCTTATCATATCTGACTGCATTTGCATAAAATTCTCTTATGAGATTTGCATTCACCTTAGTGACCGAGTCAATGAGGAGCTCCCATCTTCTCCTTTCTACCTTCTCTGTGATTTCGGGGCATTCAGTCTTCTTAACCTGAAACCCCAGCTCATAGATGATTTCCTTATCAACCATCCACCCGTATTGCAATGCATGATGCAAGCTTGTAAATCTCTTCTCATCATATGGGTGTTCTTCCATGGGTTCCTTTCCCTCCCTTCTCTTAGAACTTGAAGATGCCATGAATGATGGTTAATATGTGAAGGTGGTAAGGTTGTGGAGACTTTTGGTCGTTTAGGATTTTATGGCAGTGAAGAGAGTGAGGGGAAAAATGTTTATAATCGATAGAGGGTGTCTTGTACATAAAGGAAGAGTGGTGAAGGGTGTGTGATGACAATGAAGGGTAGTACGGACAAGGGTCGTTTATATAGAGAAGTTGTGAAGGAATGGAGGGTGTAGATTGATGAAATAGTCACTTGATGGACGGTTGGGGTTATGCATGGCTAGAAGACAAGGATCATCACTTTATGATGGGGATTGCTCGGTCTTCTAGGGTCCCATTTTTTTCAATGTTGCATGGCAACATTTTCCAATGTATTCCCTTTTTAGAACAAGTGTGAAGCCCCTCCTTTTGTGGTGTCCGAACCTTCTTTGTTTGGTTGTCCAATCTATCCCTTTTCATGCTTCTTTTCCTCTCCTATAAAGATTTAAAATAAGAAAATTAATATCATAAAAAAATTGAAACTCTACGGCTAGAATAAAATGAAAGAAAGGATTTGATTGTTATTTATGAATTCCAACTAACTAACTAACTATTGGTGGGTCCTTATATGTATTTTGGTGGCACCATGAGGTGACACCAAACTTAGTTTGGATCACTGTGATGGAGGTTTTGTGTTCAAAGCTCCCAAGACTAGCATGCATCTTGGTTTGCTTTGAACACCAAACTTGTTCCTCACTATATTCTGCATAAGAAGATTTTCACCAATTGTTTGTCAAGTTTGGATTGAAGCTCATAAAGATTGACTTATTCATTATCATCTGAAAGCATATAAAACATGGGTTGCCTCCCATGAAGCGCTTCTTTACCGTCACTAGCTTGACGTTTTTCCTTCATCATGGTGGTTGGTAGTGCTTAAAGTCCTCCCCTCTTGCTGTGGACTTGTATCCATTGGTTGGATCAATGATCTCCACATGTTCCAGGGAAAGAACTCTGTTGATCTTCTTTGTTTCTTTTGAGGTTGCCTTCCCCTTGGTGACCTCTTTTCTCCAAGGAGTTGTGATGCTGTCTTCACCTGCCTCTAGAGGTTTGGGTTCCTCTAACTTTTTCTTGAGCTGTGGCAATTGCTGTTTTCCTTGTTTGTCAGTTAAGGGGGTCTCAGAATGAGTTGGCTGTGCTTCAGTGCTTCTTTTTTCTTTTAGTGTCTCATTATCATCTGTGCTTAGTTCCTTGTCCTCTTGATCTATTTCTTGTGAGAGTTTGAAGACATTAAAGCTAAGTCGTTCATCATGGATTCTCAATATTAGCTCCCCTTTCTCTACATCGATAAGTGCTCTGGCTGTAGCTAGGAATGGTCTTCCCAACATGATTGGGTGAGTGTGACTTTCTTCCATGTCCAGAATGACAAAGTCTGTTGGGAGAAAGTACTTCCCAACCTTTAGCAACACATTTTCCACTACTCCTATTGCTTGCTTTTGAGTTTTGTCAGCCAGTCTGACAATGACATCTGTGGGCATTATCTCATTGATCTGCAGCTTCTTCATCAGGGATAAGGGCAGTAAGTTGATGCTGGCCCCCAAATCACATAGTGCTCTGTCGAACATATTTTCACCTATGGCACAAGGGATATGAAAACTTCCTGGGTCTCTTCTTTTTGTAGGCAACTCAGGTTGAATAAGGGCACTACATTCCTTGTTCATCACTATAGTCTGCCCTCCCTTGAGTGAGCTTTTCCTGGGAAGAAGTTCCTTCATATACTTGATGAATGAAGGCATTTGTTGAATTGCCTTGATGAATGGTATGTTCACATGCAAAGATGCAAACAAGTCTAGGAACCTTGAGTATATTCTCTTTCCCACAGCACCATTGAGCAGTTGAGGAAAGGGTGCATAGAGCTTCAGCAACTCTTGTTGTGATATTTCTGGTTCTTTGTGATCTCTATCCTCCTCCTTTATTGAGTTGTCTTCAGGTTGTTCGAGAAGTTTTCCTTGCTTGTCTTCAGTCTCTTGATCACTTGTAGTGACCATTTTGCAATCTTCCCATCTTACTTTCTTTGCTTCTCCTTTGGAGTTTTTCTCCGTGTCACTTGGGAAGCTATCTGTAGGTTTTGGAATCTTCTCAGCTAAATATCCCACCTGGAATTCCAGCTTCCTAATGGTCTCTCCCTGGTTCTTAATAATGGCTCGCACCTCCTCTTTGAACACCTTATTTTCTTGAATCTCTTGGCATATTCCTTCAAGTAAGGCTTCAATCTTAGAGAGCTTGTCATCAATTGATGAGTGGTTCGGGGCAGATGTGCTATTTTGGTTTTGATAAGTGTGTGGAGAAGTGTTATTGTGGGGGTGTTGAGATGTCCTCTGGGTGAATTGCTGGTGAGCTGCATTGTTGTTGGAGTTGTAACGTCTCTGGTCTTGGTTTTGATCTTGCTCCCTTCCCCACCCAAAGTTTGGGTGGTTTCTCCATCCAGGGTTGTAAGTCTTTGAGTATGGATCATAGTTTTTCCTTGGTGAATTCCCAATGTAGTTGCCTTGCTCCTGACTCCCCTCTGCTTCTTCATTCACTCCTTCTTGGATTGTTGATGAAGATGAGATTGCTGCTACTTGGTTCCTCTCCATCTTCTTGGTGAGGTCAGCTAGCTGCTGGGTAATGAGATTGTTTTGGGCCAACAGAGCATCTACATTGTTTAACTCCATCACTCCTCTTGTGTTCCCTCTTTCGGAAGCATAGAAGTAGTCGTTTTCTGCTACTGTTTCGATAACATCTATGGCTTCTTCAATGGTCTTTTTCTTGTTCAAAGATCCTCCAGATGAATGGTCTACGACCTTCTTTGACTCATAAGAGAGACCTTCATAGAAAATGTGCAGCTGCACCCATTCGTTGAACATGTCAGGTGGACACCTCCTTGTTAAGTCCTTGAACCTCTCCCATGCTTCATATAGAGTCTCACCATCTTGTTGCCTGAAATTTTGAACCTCAGCTCTCAGCCTATTAATTCGTTGAGGAGGGTAGAATCTTGCTAAGAATTTGTTCACCACATCCTCCCAAGTTGTCAAGCTCTCCCTTGGGAAGGATTCCAACCACTTGGCTGCCTTGTCCCTGAGTGAGAAAGGAAATAAGAGCAGTCTATAGGCATCAGGATGAACACCATTAGATTTTACTGTGTCACATATTCTCAGGAAGGTGGTCAAATGTTGATTGGGGTCTTCTTGAACACCTCCTCCAAACGAACAGTTGTTCTGAACAAGGGTGATGAGCTGTGGTTTAAGTTCAAAGTTGTTGGCATGGATTGTTGGCTTTTGGATGCTACTTCCACAACTGCCTGGGTTTGGATTGATGTAAGAGCCCAAAACTCTTCTATCCTCCCCAGCATGATTTGCTCCACCTCCTCTGCCATGGTTGTGAGTCTCTTCTTCATGATGATTTTCCATGTTTTCTTCCATGTTTGGTTCAAAGTATTCCTCAAAGTGTTCCTCCTCTTCTTCAGCACCAACTACACATTTTTCTTTTGCCTCCCTCCTTAGTCTAAGGAAGGTTCTCTCAGGTTCAGAATCAAAGGAAGTTGAAGCCCCGCTTCTTCTCCCTGTCATGCAACCAACAAGTACAAGCAAAGAAAATAGGTGCAGACAGTATTTGTGTCAGAATTACTGTTAGTTGTGGGTGATGCAATATATCAAACAGTTAGTGGGTTAGCAAACAGAATTGAAAATAACAAAGAAAAACAAAAGAGTAGAGGGGGAAGGGAAGAAGTTTAACTAAAACAAAAAGTAAATAACTCAAACAGAAAATGAAATTCACAAAATAAAAATGCTCAATCTAGTGATCTTCCAATTTAATCATTGTTGATGCACAATCAATCCCTGGCAACGGCGCCATAAACTTGATGCACGGAAAATTTGTCTCTCAACAAATCTCCCTTCGGCAAGTGTACCGAATTTGTCGTCAAGTAAAAACTCACAATAGAGTGAGGTCGAATCCCACAGGGATTGATTGATCAAGCAACTTTAATTAGAAGAATGTTCTAGTTGAGCGAATCCAGAATTTGGGTTGAGAGTTGCAGAAAATAAAAATGGCGAGAATGTAAATAACAGAAAAGTAAATGCTAGAATTAAAGGACTGGAAGTAAATGACTAAAAATAAATTGCAGAATTGTAAATGGGAATGGGGGATTTGCTCATAAAAGTAAATGGCAAAAATTAAAGAGAATGGGTAAGATCAGAGATGGAGAGTTCATTGGGCTTAGGAGATGTTGCAATTCTCCGGATCAAGTTCATTTTCATCTCTTCCTCAATCAATGCACTCATTGATCTCCTTGGCAATCTTAAGTGATTGAATTACAATTTCTTGCAATTCAATCTCTCAAATCTTGATCAATAGACAATTCCTTGGTCAATTGCTCATGATAAGAGATGAAGTATAGTCACTGATTATACCACATGCATTTTCCAAATCAAGTATTGAGAGGGTTATAGTCACATACCCATCCAAACCCAATTTGGTCCAGCATGAGAAAGCATTTCTAGCTTGATCTCTTCATTCCTCTTTCAAGGTTCAAAAGAGATCCAAGTTTGAGTAGCTTCTCTTCCAAGATAACTACTCAATTGGATGAAGATCAAAAGCTTTCAAGTAAAATCAAGAGGAAAGATAGAAGAAGAATAATGAAAATTAGTATTGATCCATCAAATTATAACAGAGCTCCCTAACCCAATGAAAGGGGTTTAGTTGTTCATAGCTCTTGAAAATGAAAACAAAGATGGAGAATACATCATAAAACTAGAAATTGCAAAGAAAGTAAAATACAGAGAGTAGTTCTCTTTTTTCCAGCCTCTAGGACTCTTTCTCAATTCAAAGCTACTCCTATATATACTACTCTTCTCAGATTCTAGTGTGATTCTTCAAGTCTTGGGCCTTTGGATCTTGAGTTTGAAGCAGTTCCTTTCTTTATTTGGGCTTGGCTTTACTTGCAGAGAGAAAGTGCGAAGTGGGCGGAGACTTTAGTTCAGGACGTTAGGGGTGTTAATATTTAGTGAGAATATAAGTTCGAGAACATTAGTGACACTTAACATTGTCACTAACGTTCCAATGCGCCCCTTTGCCTCACGTTAAAACCCACGTTAACTAGGTTAACGTGGCTTTTAACGTTGCCTTGCTAACCTTCGAGAACGTTAGTGACACTCAACATTGTCACTAATGTTCCAGTGTGCCCCTTCTTGCTTCACGTTAAAGCCCACGTTAACTAGGTTAACGTGGCTTCTAACGTAGCCCTTGCCATCCTTCGAGAACGTTAGTGACATTCAACATTGTCACTAATGTTCCAAAGTGCCCCTAGGTCTCACGTTAAAGTCCACGTTAACTAGGTTAACGTGGCTTCTAACGTGGCCATCTTTAGCCATCCCAACGTTAGTGATAATGTTGAGTGTCACTAACGTTGGCTCATCCTTCATTCCTCATCGTTAGCTTCCACGTTAACCAAGTTAACGTGGAAGTTAACGTGACTCTTGGGGGTTGTGTGGTTGCTTCAACGTTAGTGACAATGTTGAGTGTCACTAACGTTGTCGACAACTCTTCATCCCTTACGTTAGTTCCCACGTTAACCAAGTTAACGTGGGAGTTAACGTGGTACTTTGCACCATAGGCCAACGTTAGTGACAATGTTGAGTGTCACTAACATTGGCTTCTCTTCCCCCCTTAACGTTAGAGGCCACGTTAACTAAGTTAATGTGGCTTCTAACGTGGCCACTTATGAGTAATTGCCAACGTTAGTGACAATGTTAAGTGTCACTAACGTTGGCTCAACTTCTCTTCTCCACGTTAGAGTTCACGTTAACTTAGTTAACGTGACTCTCTAACGTGGGCATTGATGGCTTTTTGAGAGTGTTATTGGCAATCACTTTTCTCATTAATCTTGCAAGTTACCTCCCCTTTTCTTGCTTCCTTTTGGTCCTGAAATCAAGCAATAAAGTGCATCAAAGCTCTAGTCCAAGTCATGAGTAATGCAACATAATAATTGTCACTAAACTTATGCAAAATCCTCATGAAATTATGTAAAATGCACAATGTATGCTTGAATCAAGGCATAAGTGAATATCTACCCAAAACTAGCTTATTTCCTAAAGAAATGCATGAAACTAACCTAAAAACAGTAAAGAAAAGGTCAGTGAAACTGGCCAAGATGCCCTGGCATCACTGACCATTCGGCCATGCCTGGACCTTCATCACTTATGTATTTTCAACGGTAGAGTTTCTACACTCCATAGATTAAGGTGTGGAGCTCTGCTGTTCCTCATGATTTAATGCAAAGTACTACTGTTTTTCTATTCAATTCAACTTATTCCGCTTCTAAGATATCCATTCGTTCCCAAGAACATGATGAATGTGATGATTATGTGACACTCATCATCATTTTCACTTATGAACGCGTGCCTGACAAACACTTCCGTTCTACATGCAAACAAGCTAGAATGAATATCTCTTGGATATCTAATATAGGGGACCGAGTCCGAGTTATTAGTATCTTCGTGGTATAAGTTAGAACCCATGGATGGCCATTCCTGAGATCCGGAAAGTCTAAACCTTGTCTGTGGTATTCCGAGTAGGATCTGGGAAGAGATGGCTGTGACGAACTTCAAACTCGCGAGTGCTGTGCGTAATGACAGATGCAAAAAGAGGGTGAATCCTATTCCAGCATGATCGAGAACCTCCAGATGATTAGCCATGCCATGACAGAGCATTTGGACCATTTTCACAGAGAGGATGGGATGTAGCCATTGACAACGGTGATGCCCTTACAGAAAGCTTGCCATGGAAAGGAGTAGGACTGGTTGGATGAAGACAGCAGGAAAGCAGAGGTTCAGAGGAACGAAAGCATCTCTATACGCTTATCTGAAATTCTTACCAATGAATTACATAAGTATTTCTATCTTTATTTTCTGTTTATTTATTATTATTATTCGAAAACTCCATAACCATTTGATATCCGCCTGACTGAGATTTACAAGATGACCATAGCTTGCTTCATACCAACAATCTCCGTGGGATCGACCCTTACTCACGTAAGGTTTATTACTTGGACGACCAAGTGCTCTTGCTGGTTAGTTTTGCGAAGTTGTGAAGTTATGTTTGGACCATGGTATTGTGCACCAGTTATTGGCACCATTGCCAGGGAGAGAACGAACAAATAATTTTACAACCTAATCTGAGTAACAATTTCGCATACCAAGTTTTTGGCGCTGTTGCCGGGGATTGTTCGAGTTTGGACAACTGACGGTTCATCGTGTTGCTCAGATTGGGTAATTTTCTTCTTATTTTATTTTCAAAAAGTTTTCAAAAAAAAATTTTTCAAAAATCTTTCAAAAAAATTTTCCCTTTGTTTTCGAAAATTATTTCAGAATTTTTAAGAATGAATTCTAGTGTTTCATGAAGCATGTTGAAGCCTGACTGGCTGTAAAGCCATGTCTAAATCCATTTGGACTGGGGCTTCCAAACCCAACATTATCAAGAGCAAGCTAGTTGTTGCTAATCCACCTGCTGCTGTTCCTGATCCACCTGATTTACATGCTAAAGCTTGACTGGCTATTAAGCCATGTCTAACCCTCAGATTGGAGCTTTAGACTAAGAGTGCAAGATTCCTGGAATTCTTCTTAAAAATTTTGAAATCCTTATTTTTCTTTTTCACATTAATTTTCGAAAAATCCAAAAAAAATCATAAAAATCAAAAATATTTTGTGTTTCTTGTTTGAGTCTTGAGTCAATTTCAAGTTTGGTGTCAATTGCATTTTTTCTAAAAATTCTTTGCATTTTTCGAAAATTCATGCATTCATAGTGTTCTTCATGATCTTCAAGTTGTTCTTGGCCAGTCTTCTTGTTTGATCTTCATATTTTCTTGTTTTGTGTCTTTTCTTATTTTTCATATGCATTATTGCATTCATAGTGTCTATACATGAAAAATTTCTAAGTTTGGTGTCTTGCATGTTTTCTTTGCATCAAAAATTTTTCAAAATTATGTTCTTGATGTTCATCATGATCTTCAAAGTGTTCTTGGTGTTCATCTTGACATTCA
Organism: Arachis ipaensis; assembly: GCF_059453495.1. NCBI lineage: Eukaryota > Viridiplantae > Streptophyta > Magnoliopsida > Fabales > Fabaceae > Arachis > Arachis ipaensis. Next base: position 17,128,505 of record NC_142440.1, on the reverse strand, counting down.
TAGTGTTCTTGCATGCATCATGTGTTTTGATTCATAATTTTCATATTGTGAGTCATTTTTTTTGTGTTTTTCTCTCTCGTCGTTAAAAATTCAAAAATAAAAAAAATATCTTTCCCTTTTTCACTCATAAATTTTCGAAAATTTGAGTTGACTTTTTCAAAACTTTTTAAAATTTAGTTGTTTCTTATGAGTCAAATCAAATTTTCAATTTAAAAATCTTATCTTTTTCAAAATCTTTTTCAAAAATCATATCTTTTTCATTTTTCTTAGTCATTTTCGAAAATATTTTAAAATATTTTTCAAAAATCTTTTTCTTAATTTTATCTCATAATTTTCGAAAATATTATCAATAATTAATGTTTTGATTCAAAAATTTCGAGTTTGTTACTTACTTGTTAAGAAAGATTCAAACTTTAAATTCTAGAATCATATCTTGTGATTTCTTGTGAGTCAAGTCATTAATTATGATTTTAAAAATCAAATCTTTTTCAAAACTAATTCTAATCATATCTTCCTATCATATCTTTTTTTTTTAAATCTTACCTTTTTCAAAAATTTGATTTTCAAATATCTGTTCTAACTTCTTATCTTTTTATCTTTTCAAAAAATTGATTTTCAAAATTTGTTTCAACTAACTAACTAACTTTTTGTTTGTTTCTTATCTTTTTCAAAACTACCTAACTAACTCTCTCTCTCTAATTTTCGAAAATATCTCCCTCTTTTTTTTAAAAAAAAATTCTTTTTAATTAACTAATTGTTTCAATTTTTAATTTTAACTTGATTTCATTCCTAATTTTCGAAAATCACTAACCCCTTTTCAAAATTTTATTTTCGAAAATTCTCTCTCTCTCTCGTCTCCTTCTATTTATTTATTCATCTACTAACACTTCTCTCCCATCCAAAAATTCGAACACTACCTCCCTCTCTGTGTTCGAGTTTTTCCTCTTCTCTTCTTTACATTACATTCTTTTCTTCTTTTACTCACACAGGGGAACCTCTATACCTGGGCAAAAAGGATCCCTATTATTATTATTTTTCTGTTCCCACTTTTTCATATGAGCAGGAGCAAGGACAAGAACATTCTTGTTGAAGCAGACCTTGAACCTGAAAGGACTCTGAAGAGGAAACTAAGCGAAGCTAAAATACAACAATCCAGAGATAACCTTACAGAAATTTTTGAACAGGAAAAGGAGATGGCAGCCGAAAATAATAATAATGCAAGGAGGATGCTTGGTGACTTCACTGCACCTAATTCCAATTTACATGGAAGAAGCATCTCCATCCCTACCATTGGAGCAAACAATTTTGAGCTGAAACCTCAATTAGTTTCTCTGATGCAGCAGAACTGCAAGTTTCATGGACTTCCATCTGAAGATCCTTTTCAGTTCTTAACTGAATTCTTGCAGATCTGTGACACTGTTAAGACTAATGGAGTAGATCCTGAAGTCTACAGGCTCATGCTTTTCCCGTTTGCTGTGAGAGACAGAGCTAGAATATGGTTAGACTCTCAACCTAAGGATAGCCTGAACTCTTGGGATAAGCTGGTCAAGGCTTTCTTAGCCAAGTTCTTTCCTCCTCAAAAGCTGAGAAAGTTTAGAGTGGATGTTCAAACCTTCAGACAGAAAGAAGGTGAATCCCTCTATGAAGCTTGGGAGAGATATAAGGAACTGACCAAAAAGTGTCCTTCTGACATGCTTTCAGAATGGACCATCCTGGATATATTCTATGATGGTCTGTCTGAATTAACTAAGATGTCATTGGATACTTCTGCAGGTGGATCCATTCACCTAAAGAAAACGCCTGCAGAAGCTCAAGAACTCATTGACATGGTTGCTAATAACCAGTTCATGTACACTTCTGCGAGGAATCCTGTGAGTAATGGGACACCTCAGAAGAAGGGAGTTCTTGAAATTGATACTCTGAATGCCATATTAGCCCAGAATAAAATATTGACTCAGCAAGTCAATATGATTTCTCAGAGTCTGAATGGAATGCAAGCTGCATCCAACAGTACTCAAGAGGCATCTTCTGAAGAAGAAGCTTATGATCCTGAGAACCCTGCAATAGCAGAGGTGAATTACATGGGTGAACCTTATGGAAACACCTATAACCCCTCATGGAGAAATCACCCAAATCTCTCATGGAAGGATCAACAAAAGCCTCAACAAGGCTTTAATAATGGTGGAAGAAACAGGTTTAGCAATAGCAAGCCTCTTCCATCATCCACTCAGCAACAGACAGAGAACTCTGAACAAAATACCTCTAATTTAGCAAACTTAGTCTCTGATCTATCTAAGGTCACTGTGAGTTTTATGAATAAAACAAGGTCCTCCATTAGAAATTTGGAAGCACAAGTGGGCCAGCTGAGTAAAAGAATCACTGAAACCCCTCATAGTACTCTCCCAAGCAATACAGAAGAAAATCCAAAAGGAGAGTACAAGGCCATTGATATAACCATCATGGCCGAATCCAAAGAGGAAGGGGAGGACGTGAATCCCAAGGAGAAAGACCTCCTAGGACGTCCAGTGATCAATAAGGAGTTTCCCTTTGAGGAACCAAAGGAATCTGAGACTCATCTAGAGACCATAGAGATTCCATTGAACCTCCTTATGCCATTCATGAGTTCTGATGAGTATTCTTCTTCTGAAGAGAATGAGGATGTCACTGAAGAACAAGTTGCCAAGTTCCTTGGTGCAATCATGAAGCTGAATGCCAATTTATTTGGTAATGAGACTTGGGGAGATGAACCTCCCCTGTTCACCAATGAACTAAATGCATTGGATCAACTGAGATTGCCTCAGAAGAAATAGGATCCTGGAAAGTTCCTAATACCTTGTACCATAGGCACCATGACCTTTGAGAAGGCCCTATGTGACCTTGGGTCAGGAATAAACCTCATGCCACTCTCTGTAATGGAGAAATTGGGAATCTTTGAGGTACAAGCTGCTAAAATCTCATTAGAGATGGCAGACAATTCCAGAAAACAGGCTTATGGACAAGTAGAGGACATGTTAGTAAAGTTTGAAGGCCTTTACATCCCTGCTAATTTCATAATCCTAGATACTAGGAAGGATGAGGATGAATCCATCATCCTTGGAAGACCCTTCCTAGCCACAGCAAGAGCTGTGATTGATGTTGACAGAGGTGAATTAGTCCTTCAATTGAATGAGGACTCCCTTGTGTTTACAACTCAAGGTTATCCTTCTGTAAACATGGAAAAGAGGTACAGTAAACTTCTCCTACTGCAGAGTCAACCAGAGCCCCCACAGTCAAACTCTAAGTTTGGTGTTGGGAGGCCACAACCAAACTCTAAGTTTGGTGTTGAACTCCCATATCCAAACTCTAAGTTTGGTGTTGGGAAGTCTCAACAATGCTCTGAACATCTGTGAGGCTCCATGAGAGCCCACTGTCAAGCTATTGACATTAAAGAAGCGCTTGTTGGGAGGCAACCCAATTTTTATTTATCTAATTTTAATTTATTTTTATTGTTATTTCATGTTTTATTAGGTTCATGATCATGTGGAGTCACAAAATAAATATAAAAATTGAAAGCGGAATCAAAAACAGCAGAAGAAAAATCACACCCTGGAGGAGGATCTTACTGGCGTTTAAACGCCAGAAAGGAGCATCTAGCTGGTGTTCAACGCCAGAACAGAGCATGGATCTGGCGTTGAACGCCAGAAACAAGCAGCATCCTGGCGTTCAGACGCCAGAAATGCACAGTGAAGAAGAGCTGGCGCTGAACGCCAGAAACAAGCATCTGGCTGGCGTTCAACACCAGAAATATGCTGCATCTGGGCGCTGAACGCCCAGAACAAGCATCAATTCGGTGTTTAAACGCCAGAATTGCATGCAAAGGCATTTTACATGCCTAATGGGTGCAGGGATGCAAATCCTTGACACCTCAGGATCTGTGGACCCCACAGGATCAACTCAGCATCTGTGGACCCCACAGGATCCCCACCTACCACCACTCACTCTCTTCCCTCTTCTCAATGTTCATCCTCTCTTCCCAATAAACACTCTTCCCCAAAACTCTTCACCAATCACCTCAATCTCTCTTCCCTATCACCACTTCACCACTCACATCTATCCACTCTTCCCCATAAACCTACCTCATAAACTCCACCTACCTTCAAAATTCAAAATCAATTTCCCACCAAAACCCACCCTATATGGCCGAATACACCTCTCCCTCCTCTCCTCCATATTTTCTTCTTCTTCTTCATTTATTCTTTCTTCTCTTGCTCGAGGGCGAGCAATAATTTAAGTTTGGTGTGGTAAAAGCATAAGCTTTTTGTTTTTTTTCCATTACCATTGATGGCACCTAAGACCGGAGAATCCTCTAGAAAAGGGAAAGGGAAGACAAAAGCTTCCACCTCCGAGTCATGGGAGATGGAAAGATTCATCTCCAAAGCTCATCAAGACCACTTCTATAATGTTGTGGCCAAGAAGAAGGTGATCCCCAAGGTCCCTTTCAAACTCAAGAGAAATGAGTATCCGGAGATCCGACATGAAATCCAAAGAAGAGGTTGGGAAGTTCTAACAAACCCCATCCAACAAGTCGGCATCCTAATGGTTCAATAGTTCTATGCCAATGCATGGATCACTAGGAACCATGATCAAAGTAAGAACCCGAACCCAAAGAATTATCTCACCATGGTTCGGGAGAAATACTTAGATTTTAGTCCGGAAAATGTGAGGTTGGCGTTTGACTTGCCTATGATGCAAGGAGATGCACGCCCCTACACTAGAAGGGTCAACTTTGATCAAAGGTTGGACCAAGTCCTCATGGACATATGTGTAGAAGGAGCTCAATGGAAGATTGACTCAAAAGGCAAACTGGTTCAACTTAGAAGACTGGACCTCAAGCCTGTGGCTAGAGGATGGTTGGAGTTCATCCAACGCTCCATCATCTCCACTAGCAACCGATCTGAAGTTACTGTGGATCGGGCCATCATGATTCATAGCATCATGATTGGTGAGGAAGTAGAAGTTCATGAAGTCATCTCCCTTGAACTCTACAAAATAGCCGAAAAGTCCTCCCCCTTGGCAAGGCTAGCTTTCCCTCATCTTATTTGCCATCTATGTTACTCAGCTGGAGCTTTCATAGAAGGAGACATTCCCATTGAGGAAGAGAAGCCCATCACTAAGAAAAGGATGGAGCAAACAAGAGAGCCCACTCATGGAGCTCAAGAAATGCATGAGGAAGCTCAACATCAAGAAATCCCTGAGATACCTCAAGGGATGCACTTTCCTCCACTGAATTTTTGGGAGCAAATCAACACCTCCCTAGGAGAATTAAGTTCCAACATGGGACAACTAAGGGTGGAACATCAAGAGCACTCCATCATACTCCATGAAATTAGAGAAGATCCAAAAGCAATGAGGGAGGAGCAACAAAGACAAGGAAGAGACATAGAAGAGCTCAAGGACATCATTGGTTCCTCAAGAAGGAAACGCCACCATCACTAAGGTGGACTCATTCCTTGTTCTTAAACTTTTTGTTTTTCATTTTCTTATGTTAAATGTTTATCTATGTTTATGTCTTTATTACATGATTATTAGTTTCTAAGTGTCTATGCCTTAAAGTAGTGAATATGAATCCATCACCTCTCTTAAATGAAAAATGTTTTAACTCAAAAGAACAAGAAGTACATGAGTTTCAAAATTATCCTTGAACTTAGTTTAATTATATTGATGTGGTGACAATGCTTCTTGTTTTCTGAATGAATGCTTGAACAGTGCATATGTATTTTGAAGTTGTTGTTTAAGAATGTTAAATATGTTGGCTCTTGAAAGAATGATGACAAGGAGACATGTTATTTGATAATCTGAAAAATCATAAAAATAATTCTTGAAGCAAGAAAAAGCAGTAAATACAAAAGCTTGCAGAAAAAAAATAGCGAAAAAAAATTAGAAAAAAAAAGAGAAAAAGCAAGCAGAAAAAGCCAAAAGCTCTTAAAACCAAGAGGCAAGAGCAAAAAGCCAATAACCCTTAAAACCAAAAGGCAATGGTAATAAAAAGGATCCCAAGGCTTTGAGCATCAGTGGATAGGAGGGCCTAAAGGAATAAAATCATGGCCTAAGCGGCTAAACCAAGCTGTCCCTAACCATGTGCTTGTGGCGTGAAGGTGTCAAGTGAAAACTTGAGACTGAGTAGTTAAAGTCAAGGTCCAAAGCAAAAGAAGAGTGTGCTTAAGAACCCTGGACACCTCTAATTGGGGACTTTAGCAAAGCTGAGTCACAATCTGAAAAGGTTCACCCAATTATGTGTCTGTGGCATTTATGTATCCGGTGGTAATACTGGAAAACAAAGTGCTTAGGGCCACGGCCAAGACTCATAAAGTAGCTGTGTTCAAGAATCAACATACTGAACTAGGAGAATCAATAACACTATCTGAACTCTGAGTTCCTATAGATGCCAATCATTCTGAACCTCAATGGATAAAGTGAGATGCCAAAACTATTCAAGAGGCAAAAAGCTACAAGTCCCGCTCATCTGATTGGAGCTATGTTTCATTGATAGTTTGAAATTTATAGTATATTCTCTTCTTTTTATCCTATTTGATTTTTAGTTGCTTGGGGACAAGCAACAATTTAAGTTTGGTGTTGTGATGAGCAGATAATTTATACACTTTTTGGCATTGTTTTTAGTATGTTTTTAGTAGGATCTAGTTACTTTTAGGAATGTTTTTATTAGTTTTTTATGTTAAATTCACATTTCTAGACTTTACTATGAGTTTGTGTATTTTTCTGTGATTTCAGGTATTTTCTGGCTGAAATTGAGGGACTTGAGCAAAAATCAGATTCAGAGGTTGAAGAAGGACTACTGATGCTATTGGATTCTGACCTCCCTGCACTCAAAATGGATTTTCTGGAGCTACAAAACTCAAAATGGCGCGCTTCGAATTGCGTTAGAAAGTAGACATCCAGGGCTTTCCAGAAATATATAATAGTTCATACTTTGGCCGAGTTTAGATGACGCAAAAGGGCGTTGAACGCCAGTTCTACGCTGCAGTCTGGAGTTAAACGCCAGAAACACGTCACGAACCAGAGTTGAACGCCAAAAACACGTTACAACCTGGCGTTCAACTCCAGAAAGAGCCTCTGCACGTGTAAACTTCAAGCTCAGCCCAAGCACACACCAAGTGGGCCCCAGAAGTGGATTTATGCATCAATTACTTACTTCTGTAAACCCTAATAACTAGTTTAGTATAAATAGGACTTTTTACTATTGTATTAGACATCTTGGGACGTCTAGTTCTTAGATCATGGGGGCTGGCCATTCGGCCATGCTTGGACCTTCATCACTTATGTATTTTCAACGGTAGAGTTTCTACACTCCATAGATTAAGGTGTGGAGCTCTGTTGTTCCTCATGATTTAATGCAAAGTACTACTGTTTTTCTATTCAATTCAACTTATTCCGCTTCTAAGATATCCATTCGTTCCCAAGAACATGATGAATGTGATGATTATGTGACACTCATCATCATTCTCACTTATGAACGCGTGCCTGACAAACACTTCCGTTCTACATGCAAACAAGCTAGAATGAATATCTCTTGGATATCTAATACAGGGGACCAAGTCCGAGTTATTAGTATCTTCGTGGTATAAGTTAGAACCCATGGATGGCCATTCCTGAGATCCGAAAAGTCTAAACCTTGTCTGTGGTATTCCGAGTAGGATCTGGGAAGAGATGGCTATGACGAACTTCAAACTCGCTAGTGCTGGGCGTAGTGACAGACGCAAAAGGAGGGTGAATCCTATTCCAGCATGATCGAGAACCTCCAGATGATTAGCCATGCCGTGACAGAGCATTTGGACCATTTTCACAGAGAGAATGGGATGTAGCCATTGACAACGGTGATGCCCTTACAGAAAGCTTGCCATGGAAAGGAGTAGGACTGGTTGGATGAAGATAGCAGGAAAGCAGAGGTTCAGAGGAACGAAAGCATCTCTATACGCTTATCTGAAATTCTTACCAATGAATTACATAAGTATTTCTATCTTTATTTTCTGTTTATTTATTATTATTATTCGAAAACTCCATAACCATTTGATATCCGCCTGACTGAGATTTACAAGATGACCATAGCTTGCTTCATACCAACAATCTCCGTGGGATCGACCCTTACTCACGTAAGGTTTATTACTTGGACGACCCAGTGCACTTGCTGGTTAGTTGTGCGAAGTTGTGAAGTTATGTTTGGACCATGGTATTGTGCACCAGTTATTGGCGCCATTGCCAGGGAGAGAACGAACAAATAATTTTACAACCTAATCTGAGTAACAATTTCGTATACCACCTAAGTATTTCCTACCACATTACATATTAGATACGAGAAACCGAGATCATACCTTAGCCGATTTTCCAAGCTCAACCGGAGCACTTCCAAACCACTTGTCCACAAGTCCTCTAGGTCTCAACCCCTCCAAGAACAGATTTTTACCACCAAAAATCCCTTTTCAAGCTTTTCAAGGTCTCAATCAAGCCCCAACATTCACATATACACAACCTAAGCCACATTCATCATACCCATTCACAACATCTCAATACCCAAACATCATAGAACAACAAATTACACTAGGGTTGAAAATCTTACCACACCCAAGGTCCAAGGAGACAATATTAACCTTCTCCTTCAAGAGAGTTGGGTCCTATAACATCAAAGAGCCCAAAATCTCAACATATTTGCGCATGAAACTCGAAATCAAAGCTGGAAATTCGAAGAGCAAAACGTGGCTTACCTCAAGATTGATTGAATGGGTTTTTTATAACTTTTCGTGGTGAACGCGTGGCCGCAAACGGTGCGGCAATCGGAGCTCTAGATCAAAAGTTATGGTGGTTTGAAGATCAAGTGAGAGATAGAAGTTTGAGACAGTGTTCTTCCCCCATTCTTCCCCCTTTCAGCGTGTTTGAGTGATAAGTGAGGAGAGAGAGTTCTGAAATGAGTGTTTTAGGGTTTAGTTATGTTGGGCCAAGGGCCCACTTTGGGTCCAGTTGGCCCGGTTTGGCCCGTTCGGTCCAATCTTGGTCCGATTTCTATAAAATTGATACCGAAATTCTCGTCTCAATCTCCTCTATCATATTTAGCCATAAAAATCATATTGTTAGCTTTCTAGAATAAATTCTCATTTATGGGTTAGTTAGCCATTAATTAACCGGATCTTACATTCTACCCACCTAATTGAAAATTTTGCCCACAAAATTCAAATTCAATTACCTGAGAATAAGTGCGGATAATCCGTTTGCATCTCCGACTCAAGTTCCCAAGTGTGTTCCTCAACACTGCCTCGACTCCAAGCCACTTTGACTAATGAAACCTCTTTTCCACGCAACCGTTTGATACTAGTATCATCAATTCTGATTGGAGCTACTGGAAGCGTCAAATCTTCTCTTAACTGAACCGATTCAGGTTCTAACACATGGCTAGCATCAGGAGTATACTTTCGAAGCTGTGACACGTGAAACATGTCGTGCAGGTTCGAAAGATGAAGTGGTAGAGCCATCCGATATGCCACCGGTCCAACCCTTTCCAGGATCTGAAATGGACCGATGTACCGAGGATTCAACTTCTTTGCTTTAATTGCCCTACCTACTCCTGTGGTTGGAGTAACCTTAAGGAAAACATGATCTCCTTCCTCAAATTCCAAGGGCTTCCGCCTCTGATCGGTGTAACTCTTCTGGCGACTCTGCGCCGTAAGCATCCTATCTCGAATTTTCTTGACTTGTTCAGTGGTCTCAGCTATCATCTCCGGCTCCAACAAGCCTTTCTCTCCAGCTTCATACCAACATAACGGAGATTGACATTTTCTCCCATACAAGGCCTCATACGGAGCCATTCCGATGCTCGCATGGTAACTATTATTGTATGCAAACTCCACTAACGGCATATACCAATCCCAACTCGCCGGTTGGTCCAAAACACAAGCTCTCAATATATCCTCTAGTGTTTGGATCGTCCTCTCGGATTGACCATCTATTTGAGGATGGTAAGCTGTACTCAAGCTTAATCGGGTTCCAAAAGCTTTCTGAAATGCACCCCAGAACCTCGAAGTAAAACGAGGATCTCTATCAGAGATTATAGTAGCAGGTACACCATGGAGTCTCACAATCTCCTTTATGTATAACCGTGCTAGATCCTCAAGGGTGTAAGTCATCCGAATGGGCAAAAAGTGAGCTGACTTCGTCAGTCGGTCCATAATCACCCAGACAGTATCAAAACCAGTCCTAGTCCTTGGCAATCCCGACACAAAGTCCATTGCAATACTTTCCCACTTCCATTGCGGAACCTCTAAAGGTTGCAACATCCCGGAAGGTCTTTGATGTTCAATCTTCACCTTTTGACAAGTTAAGCACTTTGAAACATATTCCGCCACATCATTCTTCATGCCTAGCCACCAAAACATCGCCTTTAAAGCATGGTACATTTTAGTACTTCCCGGGTGAATGGAGAATCCGCTTTTGTATGCCTCCTTTAAGATATCTTGCCTCAAAGTGCCAACATCCGGCACAATGATTCTACCCTTGAATCTCCATAACCCATCTTTTTCTTCCGACACTCTCCACTGTTTTTCTTGCTCGATAGCCGGTAACACCTTCCATAACGCTTCATCATTTTCATGAGCCTTTAGGAGTTCGGACTTAAAATTACTCGAGATTTCTAATCGGCTCAAACACAAAGTTCCAGATACTTCTTGGGCACCAATTTGTAGACTCTCGAATCCCTTGAGCAACTTCTCCTCTTGAAGCATCATCCAAGCCGCATATAACGACTTTCCGACTTAACGCATCCGCCACTACATTCGCCTTTCTCGGATGGTAATTCAACTCAAAGTTGTAGTCCTTCAATAATTCCATCCACCTTCTCTGCCTCACATTAAGCTCTTTCTGATCAAAGAGATATTTCAAGCTCTTGTGATCAGAGAAGACTTGGAACTTAACCCCATAGAGGTAATGCCTCCACACTTTCAAGGCAAACACAACCGCAGTGAGTTCCAAATCGTGCGTAGGGTAACTAACTTCATGAGGTCTCAACTGGCGTGAGGCATACGCCACCACATTATGATGCTGCATCAGCACGCACCCTAGGCCCTTTAGTGAGGCATCACAGTACACCTCAAATGGTTCGTTCGGCTCGGGTAACACCAACACAGGTGCAATGGTCAACTTTTTCTTCAATGCCTGAAAGCTCTCCTCGCACTCAGGAGTCCAAACCAATGGTGTGTCTTTGCGGGTTAACTTTGTCAACGGCAAGGCTAATTGTGGAAAGCCTTTGATGAACCTTCGGTAATAGCCAGCTAAGCCCAGAAAACTCCTTATCTCAGTTACTGTGGTTGGTTGCTTCCAATCCACCACAGCCTCCACCTTAGCTGGATCTACGACTATTCCCTTCTTACTCACCACGTGACCCAAAAACTTCACCTCACTCTTCCAAAACTCACACTTACACAATTTCGCATAGATTTTCTTCTCCTTTAGAATCTGCAACACGGTCTTCAAGGGTTCCGCATGCTCTTCTTCAGTCTTGGAGTAAATCAGTATGTCGTCAATGAAGACAACAATGAATTTATCCAGAAACGGACGGAACACTCTGTTCATATAATCCATGAATACTGCAGGAGTGTTTGTCAACCCAAAAGACATTACAGTGTACCCGTAATGACCATAACAAGTTCTGAAAGCGGTCTTAGGGATATCCTCTCCCCTTACCCTTATCTGGTGATAACCGGATCGCAAATCGATCTTGGAGAAAACCCCAGCTCCTTGTAACTGATCCATGAGATCATCAATCCTCGGCAACGGGTACTTATTCTTTATCGTGACCTTGTTCAGCTGCCTGTAATCCACACAGAGCCGCATACTCCCGTTCTTCTTCTTTACCAGTAACACTAGCGCACCCCACGGTGAAACACTTGGTCGAATAAAATTCTTACCCAACAGATCCTTTAACTGAGACTTTAACTCAACCATTTTCAGTGGTGACATCCTATATGGAGCACTCGAGATTGGTCCAGCCCCAGGCACCAACTCGATAGCAAACTCGACCTCTCGGTTAGGTGGAAATTTATCAATATCATCGGGAAACACTTCCGGAAACTCACGTACAACCGGAATTCGCTCTAATCTTTGATCATCGCCCGAAACACCCGCGGTTAGCAACAAGATACCCTGACATTTGGTCCCAGAGTAATTCACCATCATAGAATTTAAGTAGTAACTATTCACCACCACCGGCCCTTCTGTATCTTCCGGCATGAAGCACACTGTTTTTGTAGAACAGTCGAGCAGGACATGGTTCTCAGATAACCAGTCCAATTCTAAGATAAGATCAAAACCGATCATCAGCAAGCAGATTAAGTTATGGACAAAATCACGCTGCTTGACCCTAAACGAAACTTTCGGGCATCCTAGCATAGTTACCATGGCTTCATGGGTAGCATTATACACTTTTAGGTCATAACCTAAGGTTACGATCTTCAATCCTAACTCATGGGCTTTCTCAAATGCAATGAATGAATGCGATGCTCCCGAATCAAATAAAGCATTTAAAGTTTGACCAGCCATTTCACAGTTACCTCGGATAAGTGTCTCGGATCCCTTGGCACCTATAACTGAGGTGGTGAACACCCGACCAGTCTGCTGTGCTTTTCCTGCACCTTGTTTTTTCTTCTCCGGACAGTTTGGGACCTTATGTCCCGCCTTACCACAGTAATAGCACAAGCCCCACCCAGCCTTGCACGGGGCTCCCGGATGGTGACTTCCACACCTAGCACAAGCTTGCTCATTCTGAGGCTGCTTTCCAAACCTTTTCCCTCGGGAGTTGTTGTTGTTGGGCCTCCGGAAAAAACCTCCCTGCCTAAAAGGCAGATCTCTAGGAGCAAAGCTCTTCCCTCGATTCTGTGGGAATGGTCCCTTGTGACTTCCTCTCTCAGTGGCTGCCTTCTGCACACACCCTTCAGTAACCCTACACTTGTACACCAACACAGAGAAAGTTCTGATCTCTATTGGTCCTTGAGCTCTATTTCTGTCGTTGCCACGGTTGTCCATCTGTTGCCCAAAAGCTTCAGCAGTGGCTTGCATAGCAGCAGCCATGTTCTCCAACGCAGTCATAAAGTTCACCAGGTCATTAGGGTTAACCTCTGGTGCACGAGCATTAGTACGACCTCTACCACGGCCTCTACCGCGTCCACGAGGCACCATATGGTTCCTATACACACCAAACAATCGATATTAAGTTGATCAGTCTCAATATCGGAAGTTTAGTGCTTCAAGTCTCAAATGCATGCTCATGAACGTTTATGCCAACTATATCAAGTAGATATACTAATAGCACATAACACACACACAGAGAATGCACAGAAGCATAATCAGTCCATCCCTCAGGCTCTACAGGAACGAACTGCTCTGATACCATAATGTAACACCCTACCACACAGAGTCTTATGCTTAAGTCATAATTCAGAGATGGTAAGGTATTACGAGCTCTAAAACAAAAATTTAGTACGAATAGTATTGTGAAATATGATTATAACTAGGAGCCTTTATAAGAAAAAGGGGTAAAACAAAAATCATAACTCGAAAAGTGCAACACTTTGATCGATAACGTAGCGAACAAAAATAAACCAACGCGAGATTATATATATACGAAAGAGTGTCAAAAATGGGAATATCAAAACTCAAAATCCGGTTGCGAAGATAACTGGTCCGAGCATAGCAATATATACATATAATAAAATAAGGAAACCTCAAAGGAAATCCAAAGGGACACAAATACAGGAACCTATTCTCCAAAATCTCCTATAAGAGGAGTCATCACAGTTTATATTATTTAATGGAGATAAAAGTATCTAAGAGAAATCATAAAACCAAAACAGAGTCCCGAGAACAAAGGATCTTCGCTAATCCAGAAGTCTCCAGCATGCTTCAGCGAGAAACCTCACGTCCTGCATCTGAAAACCACAAAATCCGCATGGGTAAGAACCAGAGGTCCTCAGCATGGTAACAGTTCCCATATATAACATGTAATAATAGAGGAAAGCTGAAGACAATCCTAGAACTTCCTCCAGATAATATCAAAGCTTATAAACAAGCTAAACCATATGTGGCAACTGACTAAAGATCTTTCAGTCTAACTAATACTTCCCTTTCCAATTCCTTCAGACCTCTCAACCACCAGCAGGAGTATAATGTAGCAAACACAGCTAAATCAAACAAGAGATATACAAATAGGAACAGATAAGGCATTTAGACAATTAGCAAGTAATATGCAGTCAAATAGACAATCTCAAACAATTCATGTAGTATGCATATGATGAATGCCTGTCCCTAGTGGCTGATGATATCATCTGTCGGTTATAGAGCCAACCCGACAAGTCCTGGTAGCTAACCATTGGACTATCCCTCTGTCGTGTCTCCCCAACTCGAGTTATACTCAATATAAATTTGATCATAATCATGATCCATATCCATCACCCTCACTGGTGAATATTCATGGGGGTGAGCTCATCCGGGGCTTTCACAGTGCCCGACCACCCTGACGACATAGAGTCACAAGAGCTTCGAGTCTAAACCTGGAGCACGTGGTGGCTAGCCACTGCTTCTTCCCAGGGAAACCCTCATCTCCGATAGTGGAAGTGCAAACATTCACAATTCATTCAATAGCATATATGCATTTATACTTAGCCATAATCATGGCTCCGTCGTAACACGGCAATAATCCAGCCATCCGGCTCACAGTTAAATCCATAACCAGCCAATTCATTAACAATTATAGCCCTTCGGCCCCTGGCATAACAAGCACTTCCACCGCCATCCTCCGCATCTCACATAATCATCTTTGATCCTCATTGATCATTCATTTTTCCTTTGCTTCACTCGTAAGTTACCATATTCACTAGCTCCTTGTCTCATTGCTAGGCATATCATAATGATTTAAGACATAAGTGGTGAGATCGGAGGCTTAAAAGTATGAAATTTGGCTTTTAAAACTCAAAAATCAACTTTGGGATGAAAACAGGGCCACGCGTACGCGCACTCTGCGCGCACGCGTGGATGGCCACAAAATTCATCGACGCACAAGCATCATACGCGTGGACGCGCGGGTTGAAAAATAGCCAAACGACGCGCACGCGTCAGTTACGCGTACGCGTGGGTGCTCTTGCGCCCCAGGCACAAAACTGGCACAATTCTGGCACAACTCTCGGGAAAATAGCTGGGCATTTGGTGCAGCGCATCGACGCGCCCGCGCACACCACGCGCACGCGTGGATAGTGCTTTCTTGAAGAACGGCGCGTATGCGCCAAGTGCGCCTACGCGCGGAGGGTCGTTCTGCTAAAAATTTTCTAAGTTAAAAGCTGCATAATTTACAGATTCAACCCCCAATCTTCTGACGGACATAACTTTCTCATTTTAAATCGTTTTCCGCCCGTTCTTTCAACGGCATGGACATCCCGGATCCAATTTTATTTCTAAATAAGTTTGGTACAAAACGGGGATCCGTAGTCCAAGTTATGTCTCGTCAAAATATGCCCAAAAACCATGTTTTCATACAAAACCACAAGGTGCCATTTTCAACTCTTTTCAAAATCAACCAAAACATGCCAATTTCAACCATTTTTGAAATCAATCAAAATGTACCAAAATCAACATCAAGCCTCCTCAACTCACACATCAATACTTCACCGCAATTTGCAAAACATCATCCCACTAATTTAACACTTCTCAATCAAATGGCTAAGAGACAACACATAAACATGTCATACATACTTTCTCATCCCAATCTCCCATGATACCACTTTCAATTAACCATCATTACACATACTCAATATCATACTCACCACCAACATGGTGTCACCCACAATTCAACCTCAATTACTCATCAAGCATATATCACAACATGCATATTTCTCATACATCATACCATCAAGGCATCAATAATCATCATCAAATATATGACCACATCATATATCTCAACCATTCAACAACATCAATAATTCAATGCCTATCTTAGGGCCTCTAGCCTAAGTATTTCCTACCACATTACATATTAGATACGAGAAATCGAGACCATACCTTAGCCGATTTTCCAAGCTCAACCGGAGCACTTCCAAATCACTTGTCCACAAGTCCTCTAGGTCTCAACCCCTCCAAGAACAGATTTTTACCACCAAAAATCCCTTTTCAAGCTTTCCAAGATCTCAATCAAGCCCCAACATTCACATATACACAACCTAAGCCACAATCATCATACCCATACACAACATCTCAATACTCAAACATCATAGAACAACAAATTACACTAGAGTTGAGAATCTTACCACACCGAAGGTCCAAGAAAACAAGATTAACCTTCTCCTTCAAGAGAGTTGGGTCCTATAACATCAAAGAGCCCAAAATCTCAACATTTTTGCTCATAAAACTCGAAATCAAAGCTGGAAATTCGAAGAGCAAAACATGGCTTACCTCAAAATTTATTGTATGGGTTTTTAAAACTCTCCGCGGTGAACGCGTGGCCATAAACGGTGCGGTAATCGGAGCTCTAGATCAAAAGTTATGGTAGTTTGAAGATCAAGTGAGAGATAGAAGTTTGAGAGAGTGTTCTTCCCCCATTCTTCCCCCTTTCAGCGTGTTTGAGTGATAAGTGAGGAGAGAGAGTGCTGAAATGAGTGTTTTAGGGTTTAGTTATGTTGGGCCAAGGGCCCACTTTGGGTCCGGTTGGCCCGGTTTGGCCCGTTCGGTCCAATCTTGGTCTGATTTCTATAAAATTGGTACCGAAATTCTCGTCTCAATCTCCTCTATCATATTTAGCCATAAGAATAATATTTTTGGCTTTCTAGAATAAATTCTCATTTATGGGTTAATTAGCCATTAATTAACCGGGTCTTACAGCAACGGTTGTAGTTCGTCTCACTTGCTTTGGGTCAGAGATTGTGATGTCTAGGTAGTAGTGAGGGTTGTGGTTCGTCCCACTTGCTCCGGGTCAGAGATGATGGCGCCCGGGTAGTAGCGGTAGTAGTGGTGATTCCACTCGCTCCAGGTTGAGCCTTTAAGACTCCTGGGGTAGATGCAGTGGTTAGCCCCCACTTGCTCCCAGTCGAGTATGATTTGACATTGAAACTATCAGAGTCTCGGATTTTCTTAGGTTGATGCAGTAGGTCAGCTCCACTAGCTCCAAGTTGAGATCCGAGGTTCTGTTGACCCTATGTCGTAAGTGTGGCCGGACATTGTGAAAGTACCGGATGAGCTCGCCCCTGTGAATAAACACCAGTGTAGGTGTTACGATTATGATTATGATCATGTTTATGATTGAGAATAACTCGAGTTGGGGATGCACGACAGAGAGACAGTCCAATGGTTAGCTATCAAGACTTGTCGGGTTGGTTATATAACTGACAGATGATATCATCAGCCATAGGGCAGGCATTCATCATTTGCATATGTTTGAATTGTTTAGGTTTACCTATTTGTTTTGGATTGCTATATCATATATGCTATGTTACCTGATTTTGTGCTACTTGCTCTACTTGTACTTTAATTGTGTATTACTTGCCTATATTGCCTGTGTTTGTACAACTGAGAGGTCCCTCATACTAGTGTCGGTGGACGCTGAGGGCTGTTCTTGTGAGATGAGTTAATGATGTGATCCAATAATGATGATTATTGAATGAGATAATTTAAGCTCCCTGAGTAGACGCAGTGAAGTGAATTCACTTGCTCCAAGTGAGGATATAATGTATTGATATAGAATTGTTGAGACAAAACAACTGGTGATGGTTTTGTTTATGATTCTGATTCTGATTCGTGGGAGAGTTAGAAAGTTGGGAAGCATGAGAAATATGAATTAGATTTAGCTTTTTCTTATGACAGTTGCCTATTCATGGATTAGCGAGAACCTAGGATGGATATTTGATGAAAAGAAGTTTAGGATGCTTAGTGAGTTTTTATTGCAGTGCATTGTATTTATTTGGCACTTTTACCGTACTGGGAACCCATGGGTCGGGGGTTCTCATTCCGTATATATCTCTTGTTTTTCAGATACAGGTCCAGGTCCAGGTGCTCAGAAGTGAGCTGTGGTTCATCTGAAAGATGGCGAAGATCTTTACATTCTCCACTTAATATTTTGCTTAGAATCTCTTCACCTTTATTTTGAAGAACTTATATTATGTATTGAACTCTTTTGAACTTGCATATAGAGGCTCTTATGTTTCTTTTGGAGAGATTAGGAGGTTCTGTTGTCAACTACTGTTATACTGTACCCTATAACTTCGCAGGTCGTGACTAGTGACTATGTACTTATATATATATATATATATATATATATATATATATATATATATATATATATATATATATATATATATATATATATATATATATATACTGTCCTTCTCTTACTCTCCTTTATGACTTCATATGTATATCGCTTTTGCCTTCACGCCTTATCTTTTAGTCGTCGAAACATGAGTGATACGTCTTCGCGATTTTATTTTTACTCTTTTCAGGCTTCTCGATTAATACCCCTTTCTATTTTACTTATACTTATGTAATAAAAATCCACCTTGAGAGTCGTACCACCTTATTATCATTGACTTATGACTCGAGTATAAGGATTTGAATATTAAGGTGTTACAGGTTGAGCTTTTAAACACCCGCCTGGGTAGTAGCCACAGTAGTGGTTGTTCCACTGGCTCTGGGTTAAGCGGGTAGTAGCAAGGGGGTTGTAGCTCAAACCTACTTGCTCCGCGATGGGTGTTTCTGTCCATGGTTAGCTACCAGAACGTGTCGGGTTGGCTATATAACCGACAGATGATATCATCAGCCATAGTGCAGGCATACATTATTTGCATATGTTTGAATTGTTTGTGTTTGTCTATTTGTTTTGGATTGCTATATCATATATGCTATGTTACCTGATTATATGCTACTTGTTCTACTTGTACTTTAATTGTGTATTACTTGCCTGTATTGCTTGTGTTTGTACAACTGAGAGGTCCTTCATGCTAGTGTCGATGGACGCTGAGCGCTGTTCTTGATGAGATGAATTGATGATGTGATTGGATAATGATGACGATTATTGAATGAGATAATTTGAGCTCTCTGGGTAGACGCAGTGAAGTGATTTCACTTGCTCCAGGTGAGGATATGAGATAACGATATAGAATTGCTGAGATGAAATAACTGTGATGGTTTGGCTTATGATTTTGATTCTGATTTGTTGGAGAGTTATAAGTTGGGAAGCATGAGGAAGAGGAATTAGATTTAGCATTCCCTTATGACAGTTGCCTACTCATGGGTTAGCGAGAACATAGGGTGAATATTTGGTGAAAGGAAGTTTAGGATGCTTAGTGAGTTTTTATTACAATGCATTGTATTTATTTGGCACTTTTACCGTACTGGGAATCTATGGATCGGGGGTTCTCATTCCGTATATATCTCTTATTTTTCAGATACAGGTCCAGGTGCTCAGAAGTGAGCGGTGGTTCATCTGAAAGATGGCGAAGATCTTTATATTCTCTACTTTGTATTTTGCTTAGAATCTCTTCACCGTTATTTTGGGAAAGCTTTATTATGTATTGAACTCTTTTGAATTTGCCTATAGAGGCTCTTATGTTTCTTTTGGGAGAGACTAGGAGATGCTGTTGTCAATTACTTTCATACTATACCCTAGCCGGCCTAAACTTCGCGGGTCGCGACTAGTGACTATTTACTTATATTATGTATTTATATACTATCCTTCTCTTACTCTCCTTTATGCCTTTATCTATATATCGCTTCCGGCTTCACGCTTTATCTTTTAGTGGTCGATGCGTGAGTGATATGACTTCGCGATTTTATTTTACTCCTTTTCAGGCTTCTCGTTTAATACTCCTTTCAATTATACTTATATTTATGTATTAAAAATCCACCTTGAGAGTCGTACCACCTTATTATCATTGACTTATGACTCAAACATAAGGATTTGAATATTAGGGTGTTACACAGATTAACACCAAAATATTCGAAAAAACAGCTTAAAAACATGCCATATGATAGAAAAACATTTTTGTCACTACGGATGCAATTATGCATGTGATACATCATTAAGTATGCAAAGATATTTTGACTTTGTTAAGTATGGCATAAAGAACTAAGGTGTCGCAGAGAGTAACCTTTTGATATAACCTACCTTTGAGGCAAGAGAATATGGTTGATAATTCGGTGCAACTTGGCTTTAACAGTTTGCCACTTTCTGGCAGTTCTTTCTGTGTTTTATTTCAGCAGTTTGATCTGTATGTGTCTTATTTTAGCAGTTTGGGCTTGTTTGGGTACTATTTTCGAAAAAGATCTTTTTTTTTAAATGATATTTTTTTAAAAGATCTTTTACAAAAGTAAAAGTGATTTTATGTTTGGATATCTCATGTAAAAAGATCTTTTTATCTATCAATTATATTTGGGTAAAATAAGATAAAAGTACTTTTTTGTTTATTTATTATGTGAAAAATATATTTTTTTTAAAAAATTTTTTTTAAAAAAGATGTAAATTATAGCTTCTCAAAAAGGATGTTTTTTTTATTTTTCTAGTGCTTTTAATTTTACTATTAAAAATTTATCCAAAAACTCTAAAAAATAAAAAATATCTTTTTCATTAAAAAATACATTTTTTATCGATTTAATGGTACTTAAATAAATACTTTGTCCTATTTTAACAATTTCATCTACATTATTTTTTAGCGGTTCTATCTGCGTCCATTCCTTGTTTTTTGCAGTTTTTTTTATTCCATTATTTTAATAAATTTCAAATTCAAAGTGTCATCGTTTGAGCTTAAGGATATATATATATATATATATATATTAGCTTGTATTATATGATATACAAATTAAATACAGAAAACTATTTTCTTAGTCTTTTTTCTTGAGTTTTAATAATTATTACCTTAAAAACTGCACATTTCTGTACCACACATGATTAAGCAAACACAAACATACATACATATATATACATTATTTGCATCATATCCATCACGAGATAAGATATGCAAATTAATATGCAACATATATATCTCGTGATATGCAAGTGTTCAAATAATGAGACAAGTAACATACATAATATAAATGTAATATCGTTGTTGGGTCTCCAGAATGGACCACATTGTATTGACACCTTTCTTCACTGCTTCGAGCTATAATATACAGTGTTTATATATAATACATATACATATTCCTTTATACTCAGGCCGATGGAGTATCTATCTTTTAAAGTGGTGCACATATATATATATATATATATATATATATATATATATATATATATATATATATATATATATATAAATATATCATATGCACTATTTTAATTTCGTGCACATTTTTTTATATTTTCTATTTTTGATATTAAAATTATTGTTCAGAAATAAAGTTAAGAAAAAATAAAAAAGTTTCTATGTCATAAAACCGTATACAAAAACTATATATAAAAAAATAGTAGTACAACCATCATTTTTTTTTTCTCTTTTTCACTATAATTTTATCATTTTATCAACTCCTTACTTTAGAAAACCATTTTCTATAGTCCAATTGGAGTTGTCATAAGTTGCTTAATTTAGTTTCCGTGAAAACTAATTTGAATTTAGATATACTTAACCACTTGACTGTTTTCCTAATATTGAATACATATAATGGAAACCAAGATAAAATTATTTTCTTGAAAGTAGGAAAAGCTTTGTTGCTCTATCTCCACTAATGGCACGACAAATTAGCACATATATAGTAACCAAAACTTGAAGAAACTTGTTATATTTGTTAGGAAATTATTATTTTTTAATCTATTTATAAATAATATATATTAATTATAATTATAAATTAAATGATTTTATATTAAATAATTTATATAATAATAATTTTATTTATTGTCATAAATACTGAATTAAATAAGATATTATTATTTTTTATTTAAATACTATATTTTTTTTTTGGATTTAGAGTTTAATGGATATTACACTCAAATATAAATAGTGACTTCAGGATTTTTATCCCTAACACAACAAAACTGTCTTCACAATTTTTTTCTTATCAAAAGAGTTGCGATTCAACTCTATTAAGAATACATAAAGTTTTGGTTGAAAAAGATCAAATAACAAAATTCTTGAGTCAATACTACGATACTAAATACTTTTTCCTTCCTCATGTGATGAAGAGACGTGGAGTAGCTTTTTTGCGAAGCGTGTTTATCTTGTTTAAAGTTGGAGACACAAAAGATACAAGTTGTATCAACACAAATTTAAATTATGTTAGATTAACGCATGATTAATGATATTAATTAAGTTGTTAATTATTTATTTAAAAAAAAATGTGATCCCTGAATTTTTTTTATGCAAATAATTTTATTTTTATGATGGATTAGTGTATATTTCCGTACAGTATACATATAAGAATATATAAATTTTTTATTAAAAAATTAAATAAAAATATATATAATAACTATGACTATAAATATTTTATAAAGTTATAATTAAAATTAAATTTTAATAACTTTTAATATTAAAAATATTAAATTAAAAATAATTAGTATTTGTCTTAACTAATTTGTGTTGATTGAGTTTGTTCACTTAAGTGAGTATTAGAAATTTAAATTTCGTGTTGTGTATGTAGTATCTCATTGGCTAACAGCATACTCTTAATAAATAGAGCTTCAATCAATGGTGGATTAATATTCAGCCCACCGAAATAGAAAATACTATGGAAAAAAATAGTATATATTTGTCTTTAAGTAGAATAATTTTTCATTAATAGCAATACTTATGAAGATTTATGTTTGTTAAAATTTATTTGTGATAAATTTATTGGTTAGTATCATATTTATTCTTAAAGTTAAAACAATATAGTCAATTTTATTACCTATTAAAATTTTATATTCTATGACACAATTTTCAAGTTTCTAAATTTATAGTCTTATGCATAGTTTTGAAAATCAAACCGGACCGGTCGATTCAACTGGATTAATCAGGAACCGGTCATTAGGCTGGTTCAATTAGGTTCATAAATCGCTCAACAAAAAACCGGTCGAACTGGCGGTTAACCGGTAAATCGTCGGAATCGGCCGATTTTAAAGATTTTTTGGTTCATCATTGTAATCCTCCAAAATGGTGCTGCTTTATAGTTTATTAAAAAAAAACCCTAAATGGCTACTCAAGACCCGCAACCCACTCCCACTCCCTCTTCCTCGTCCCCTCCTCTCTGAAACTGAAGAAAGTTTGAAATTGAAGGAAAAAACCCTAGCCACCCACAGCCACCCAGCCCGTAGCCACCGCAACCCCCCACAGCTCCACATCGTTGTCATCGCCGAACCCTTCTCTCCCTTCCCTCTCTCTCTCTGCCGCCCTCTTTGTCTCTTTGTCGCTGCTCCTCGCCGTGGGTCGTCGTCGCCGTTTCTCTGCTCCTCGCTGTGGGTCGTCGTCGCCGCTTCTCCTCTCCTCGCCGTGGGTTGGCATCGCCGCTTCTTCGCTCTTAGTCATGGGTCGTCGTTGCTTCTCCCTTCCTCCCATACGTCGTTTCTGCTTCTCCCTTCCTTGCCATCATTTCTACTTCTCTTCTCCATACCGTGTCTCGCCGTTGTTGCTTCTCTTTTCCATGTGGTGTCCTGCAGTCACAGTTTATCTCCGGTCAAATTTTTCAAGTTCTCAGGTCTCAAGTCTCAGACTAACTCTCTCTAACTCTATTCCTCTGAAATTTTAAATTTATTTTGAATATGCATATTATGTATTATTGATGATTCTGAGTTTTGAGATATTAATTTTTGAATTTTCATTTGATTTCTGTTGTTGAAGAGTTATAAATTCAATTATTTAATTTATTAATTTTGCTGAGATTGATTTTTAAATCTAATATGTTGTACTTGTTATTTTGGTGAATTGTTTTGTTGTTATTGATTCAAAAATAGAAACATTGCCACAATTCTACCTTGGATTGTTTATGCTGATTTTTTCTGATTTTGGATTAGTGATTCTGGTTGCTGATTTTCTGATTCTGAATTGTTAATGGTGCTATAGTGCATGCTTCATTGCATTGTGCTGGATTGCTGAAATTTTTCTGATTTTGAGATGTTTATGGTTTGATTCTGACTGCTTTGTCGCATTGTGTTTATGCTGGAATTTTTTTGTTTATGCTATTTTTTTATATTTTGTTGTTGATTATTTGTGAAGTTTTAATAATAAATTATAAAAAATTATAAAATTTTAAAATTTATCAGCTTAAAAATTATTAAATTTAAATATTTAAAATTATATATTAAATTTTTTATAATTTTATCATATATTTAATTAAACTGGTTGAACCCAGTTAAATTCTAGTTGAACCTTTAAATCATTGAACCAGTCATTCTATCAGTTTATTGACCGATTCGGTTCTTACAACCTTAGTCTTATGACATTAAAATAATAGAATAGAAGTTCTGATAGATGTTTAGGATTTTAAAATTAATTAAGATCTTAAGAAGAAGTTGATGTTGAAGAGGAAAAAATAATAAAGAAGAAGAAGTTGTGAAGAATAAATCGTATAGTTGTTTATTGTTGAAATAATAAATGCAGTTAAATGATGAAAATATTAGTGTAAGAATTTTTTTTCTATTATAAAATCCTTATTACTAAACCAATTCAACACATCCAACCACAAAAATTTCTGATAGCAAGATAATCTTCCATGCTTTTTTTTAGAAAATCACTAAAAATTAAATTCAACACATCCAGCTACAAAAATTTGAAGATAAATATAATTTCAATCGAATGAAGGACACATAATAAATGATATTTTAGCCCTCATTTTGAACGAAAATTATTATTTACATGAGTTTTGGTGTAGGATACAACCTCCGATGAAAAGTGAGTGTGTTTCGAGACTTATAATATCTTGCTTTGGTTAAGAACGACTTCTTACGTAAATTTCGGGGCTAAATATAATTTTAATTGAGTAAAGGGCACTCGATGAATGATAATTTAGCCCTCGTTTTTTCCAAAAATCCTTATTTACATAAGTTTTGACGTAAATCGTATACCCTAAATTGAAAATTCTAAAATCTAAATCCTACAATGTAAAACCCTAGCATATTGATTTTTTTTTTCTTCCTTTGCTATAAAAATAACTCATTTATTCAATTAAAAGCTTTTAGGTTATTACACTTTCATTCTTGCATTTTAATAAATCTAAAACATTCACAAATCCTTTTTTACAACTTCTCAATTTATTCATTTTTTAAAACTAGCTTGTATTTATCAAAAATAAAAAATTTACTATAACCTCATACACTAATTAATTTTTAAGTTTAACTTTTACATTTATATTTATTATAGTATTTTTAAATTTTAAAAATTATTTTACTAAACACAATTATTATTATTTGTATTTATTAAATTACTTTTTAAAAACATTTTATAAGTTATTTTTAAAAAATAAAAATTTTACTAAACCACATCTAAATCAACCTAAACCTTCATCATAAGTTAAATTATTAATATTATTATATTTATCATGAACTGCATTTATTGTTATTATTTAAACATAACATGATTATAGGGTTTAATGCTATTAGATTTTTTAAACATCTTCATTCTTCAAAAATTAAATTTAAAATTAAAACTTTCTTCATAAATTGGGCATTGCTATGTCAAAACTCTATAAAATAATAAAAAATAATTCTTTTTTCTAGTAATAAAGAACATGAAATTTTTTTGTTATTTTTGCAAAACAAAAAATGAGAGTTATATCCACAACTAACATCCACAAAAAAATAGCCCAAATCAAAAATATGTATGTCAAAGGAGCAAAACGTGCATGGACAACAAAAAAATCCAACACCATAATTATTATCATTAACAACACATTAATCCCTGGTAATTAAGCCACATACTTGCGACAAAGTCTGCATTTTCTATGTTTCCGTAGATGTCCCAGCAAATGCTATCCGCGCGTGCTCAAACAACTTCAACACACGTCAAACTTCAATTATGCCACGTCTCTTCAGCACCTGCTGAAAAAAAAAGGCTCTTCCACATCATAGCATTGTCCAAATTCTTTTAATCATGTTCACAAATTTATGTACGCTTTTGCGCTCTCAACTCTCTTTCTTAATGATTTAACATGGATGATCTTGGAGTTGAGGAATCTTAGAATTTTCAACAAGTTGTATCAGAGTCATTCATAATTAAATCATTGAGAATTTTTATGTCCTCTTTGTTATTTGAATCTTTTCAAGGATTCAATTTTTTATTAAACAAAGAAATTTGCATTTTTCATATGCAAATATATGTATAACTAAGGAGGTCACACGATATTAAGTGGTTGTTATATATTGTAACCTATTGTGAAGGTTATCAATGACCTAAAAAAAGGAGGTTGAATCTATGGCCTCTTTTAAATTTGTGTACTTTGACTTTAAACTAGATTTAACTCGGTGTTGTTGTTGAGTTTGTAATGTTGATTATGTAGAAGGCATTTTTATTTTGTCTGTTAACAATTTTTTAGAAACAGAGCAAACATAAAATTTTTTAGTGTACTGAGTTGATGTGATGTCTACTGGATT
Organism: Arachis ipaensis; assembly: GCF_059453495.1. NCBI lineage: Eukaryota > Viridiplantae > Streptophyta > Magnoliopsida > Fabales > Fabaceae > Arachis > Arachis ipaensis. Next base: position 17,101,945 of record NC_142440.1, on the reverse strand, counting down.
GATTATGTAGGAGACACTTTTGTTTTGTCTCTTATCGAATAAAACCAGAATCAGAACAGAGAAGAGAGAATGACATAGCCATATATTATGGTTTAACCACTATTTGCAATGTGGCCTACATCCAATTTTCACAATAATTGTGGTGAAATTTTCACTATCTTTAACAAAGATTACAATCAACAATTTTCTAGGATTCTACCTAATCCTATCCGAAATAAACCAAATTTCTACCCAAATTTGATTTGGTTAGATTCACTCCCTAAACTTTCAACCACTAAGTGCTTACCCAACTTAGCAAGGAAATCCGCTCAAGAACATGAATACAAAATAGAAATACAAATAAAATAGTTTGACATCATTTTTTGACTTTTTTAAGATAACTCTCTTTGTCTTTTCTCTCAATGGATTTTACTAATACCTCACATAATGCCTTTTTTTCATTAAAGAAAACAAAGAAAGATGAACACTGAAGAATAGAAAATTTAATACGAAACCATGAAGGAGAAGGGTAGCTTGTAAGCTATGAGAACCCAAACTGTGTGCTTACTCCTTATTTCAATTTTTGGTTGTTTATTCCTTTTTAAAGAGGAGTAAAGTTTCTAAAACTTAAACTTGGTTTGAACATTTTTAACTTATTCTTCTTCTCCAAATAACAGAGTAGTAATGTAGAGAAGAGACGGAACAACAGCAGTGATTAAAGTTGACATGTATCCTTACCTAGCTGTTTCTTTCTTCCTTTTTCATTTGGCTTCAAGAATTTGAGTCATTCATCAATTCTTTGGCTTCAAGTTTTGTTCTTGACCTTTGATTTATTACAAAAATTCATAACCTCTATTTTCTCGAACTTATTCGAATGGTGCATGCAGGAGAAAAGAATTTTCAACCAGCTACAATGGAAGCCGAAAGATGGAAATAATTTTCTGATTCAACATTTGATATGGTATTTATTTTTGTGCCCTAACCTATGACTTTTCTTCTTCTTTTTTCTTTATTGCTTAATTTTATAAACACATTTTTCTTTTTTATTTGAAGCATAATCTAAACTTCTTTTTCTTGCTTATTTTTGGAACTAATCACCTGGATTAAAAGGAGAGAATGAGAGCTCGATTGCTTGGTAATAGACCAGAGGAGAGTGTTGCATCTTTTCATCTTAGTTAGTGATCAGCAATAATTGTTATGGGCCACAAGAGAATGTATTATTTGCTGTTGAGCATTTTTGTTGTAATATCATTTTATTTTAGCCTACACACTAGCTAAACAAATTATACATACAATTAAACTTTTGGTCCAAGATTATAATGTTTAGTCATCACCAAATTATGGTTTTTATTTTTTCAAAATCAACATATTATTTTATTACTTTTGTGCTATATAAGCATTTGGTTTCGTTACATAAGAAAATTAGTAACAATTTAGATTATTATACCTATCTATTTCATAAAATTTGGTTTTAGAATAAATTAGTTGAATATTAAGCTATCAAAATAGTTTCTTTCTTTTGTGAAAATTAATTTATTTTGAAACATTAAAAATATAATGATATGTAATTCATATGAATTTTAGTCGGCCAAAAGATCTATACTTGACAGAGTTACATATAAATATCAATGATATTTATATATTTGGTAACTGATTTAGAATAAATTAATGCTTACTATTTATACGAATAATAATAGACTCAAAAAAAGTTTATTGTTTGGCCAAATAATAAACATTGAACCTTGTGTTTATTTTTTTTATTTAATTATGTAATTAATAATTCGTCAAAAGAAAGGTTGATGTTTGGTCAATTGATAGAAAATATATGCGATAATAAATATGTATAATTCTCAAATTTTCATATGAATAATGAATCGATCCAAAGATAGGCTTATTGTTTGATAGAATTTTGTTGAGAATATTTGGTAAGCCGCACTAAATGAATTTATGTGTGCGTAGTTTATGCGAGTACAGAATGTAACACCCTACCATACAAAGTCTTATGCTTAAGTCATAATTCAGAGATGGCAAGGTATTACGACCTCTAAAACAAAAATTTAGTACGTATAGTAGTATGAATAATTGATTATAACTAGGAGCCTTTGTAGAAAAAGGGGGTAAACAAAAACCGTAACTCGAACGGGCAACACTCCGATCGATAACGTAACGAACCGGGATAAGCTAACGCGAGATCATATATATAAAGAGTGTCAAAAACAATAATATCAAGACTCAAAACCCAGCTGCGAAGAGAACCGGTCCGAGCATAGCAATATATACATATGATAAAATAAGGAAACCCCAAAGGAAACCCAAAGGGACACAAATACAGAAAACCTATTCTCCAAAAATCCCCTCTAGAAGGAATCATCACAGTTTGTATTATTTAATGGAGATAAAAGTATCTAAACAAGATATATAACCCAAAACAGAGTCCCGAGAACAAAGGATCTTCGCTAATCCAGAAGTCTCCAGCATGCCTCAACGAGAAGCCTCGCGTCCTGCATCTGAAAACCACAAAATCCGCATGGGTGAGAACCAGAGGTCCCCAGCACAGTAACAGCTTCCACATATATAATACATAATAATAGAGGAAAGCCGAAGGCAATCCTAGAGCTTCCTCCAGATAATATCAAAGCTTATAAACAAGCTAAACCGTAAGTGGCAACTGACTAAAGATTCTTCAGTCTAACTAATACTTCCCTTTCCAATTCCTTCAGACCTCCCAACCACCAGCAGGAGTATAATATAGCAAACACAGTTATATCAGACAAGAGATTTACAAATAGGAACAGATAAGGCATTTAGACAATTAGCAAGTAATATGCAGTCAAATAGGCAATCTCAAACAATTCATGTAGTATGCTTATGATGCATGCCTGTCCCTAGTGGCTGATGATATCATCTGTCGGTTATAGAGCCAACCCGACAAGTCCTGGTAGCTAACTATTGGACTGTCCCTCTGTCGTGCATCCCCAACTCGAGTTATACTCATCATAAACTTGATCATAATCATGATCCATATCCATCACCCTCACTGGTGAATATTTATCCATCACCATCACTGGTGAATATTTACGGGGGCGAGCTCATCCGGGCCTTTCACAGTGCCCGGCCACACTTACGACATTGGGTTAACAGAGCTTCGAGTCTCAACCTGGAGCACATGGTGGCTAGCCATTGCTACTACCCAGGAAAACCCTCATCTCCAATGGTGGAAGTGCCAACATTCACAATTCATTCAACAGCATATATGCATTTATACTTAGCCATAAACATGGCTCCGCCGCCACACGGCATAATCCAGCCATCCGGCTCACGGTTAAATCCATAACCAGCCAATTCATTAACAATTACGGCCATTCGGCCCATGGCATAACAAGTACTTCCACCGCCATCCTCCACATCTCACATAATCATCTTTGATCCTCATGGATCATTCATTTTTCCCTTGCTTCACTCGCAAGTTACCACATTCACTAGCCCTTTTCCTCATGCCAGGCATATCATAATGATTTAAGACATAAGTGGTGAGATTGGAGGCTTAGAAGTATGAAGTTTGGCTTTTAAAACTCAAAAATCAACTTTGGGATGAAAACAGGGCCACGCGTACGCGCACTCCACGCGCACGCGTGGATGATGCTTTCTCGAAGAACAGCGCATACGCGCCAAGTGCGCCTACGCGCGAGGGGTCATTCTGCTAAAAATTTTCTAAGTTAAAAGCTGCAGAATTCACACATTCAACCCCCAATCTTCCGACGGTCATAACTCTCTCATTTTAAATCATTTTTCACCCGTTCTTCGAACGGCGTGGACATCCCGGATCCAATTTCATTTCTAAATAGATTTGGCACAAATCAAAGATCCGTAGTCCAAATTATGTCCCGTCAAAGTATGCCCAAAAACCATATTTTCATTCAAAACCACAAAGTGCCATTTTCAAAACAAGCCACTTTCAACTCTTTTCAAAATCAATTAAAACATGCCAATTTCATCCCTTTTCTTTGAAATCAATCAAAGTGTACCAAATTCAACAACAAGCCATCCTCAACTCACGCATTGACATTTTACCAAAATTCTCAAAACTACCTCCAACCATTTTAACACTTCTCAATCAAAAGGCCAAAGGATAAACACAATATTATGTCATACATCCTTCTCATCCCAATTTCTAACAATATCAATTTCCAATCAACCATCATTATACATAATCATCATACTCACCAACAATATGGCACCACCCATCAATTCAACCTCAATCATTCATCAAGCATATATCACAACATGCATTTTCTCACATATCACACAATCAAGGCATCAATATTCATAATCACACATATGATCACATCATATATCTCAACCATTCCACAACATCATCAATTCAATGCCTATCTTAGGGCCTCTAGCCTAAGTATTTCCTACCACATTACATATTAGATACGGGAAACCGAAACCATACCTTAGCCAATTTCCCAAGCTCAACCGGAGCACTTCCAAACCACTTGTCCACAAGCTCTCAAGGTATCAACACCTCCAAGAACAGATTTTATCACACAAAACCCTCTTCCAAGCTTTCCAAAATCACCAATCAAGCTCCAATATTCACATATACACAACCTAAGCCACAATCATCATACCCATACACAACATCTCAATGCCCAAACCTCATAGAACAACAAATTACACTAGGGTTGAGAATCTTACCACACCCAAGGTCCAAAGAGACAAGATTAACCTTCTCCTTCAAGAGAGTTGGGTCCTATAACATCAAAGAACCCAAAATCTCAACATTTTTACTCATGAAACTCGAAATCAAGGACTGGAATTTTGAACAGTAAAACGTGGCTTACCTCAAGATTAATTGTATGGGTTTTGTAGAGCTCTCCGTGGTGAACGCGTGGCCGCAAACGGAGCGGCAATCGGAGCTCTAGATCAAAAGTTATGGTGGTTTGAAGATCAAGTGAGAGATAGAACTTGAGAGAGTGTTCTTCCCTCCATGGCCTCCATTTCAGCGTGTTTATTGTCTCAAATGAGGAGAGAGAGTGCTGAAATGAGGATTTTAGGGTTTAGTTATGTTGGGCCAAGGGCCCACTTTGGGTCCGGTTGGACCGATTTGGCCCGTTCGGTCCAATCTTGGTCCGATTTCTATAAAATTGGTACCGAAATTCTCGTCTCAATTTCCTCTATCACATTTAGCCATAAAAATAACATTTTTTGACTTTCTAGAATAAATTCTTATTTTATGGGTTAGTTAGCCGTTAATTGACCGGGTCTTACATTCTACCCACCAAATTGGGAATTTTGCCCACAAAATTCAAATTCAAATTCAATTACCTGAGAATAAGTGCGGATAATCCGTTCGCATCTCCGACTCAAGTTCCCAAGTGTGTTCCTCAACACCGCCTCGACTCCAAGCCACTTTGACTAATGAAACCTCTTTTCCACGCAACCGTTTGATACTAGTATCATCAATTTTGACTAGAGCCACTGGAAGCGTCAAATCTTCTCTTAACTGAACCGATTCGGGTTCTAACACATGGCTAGCATCAGGAGTGTACTTCCGAAGCTGCGACACGTGAAACACGTTGTGCAGGTTCGAAAGATGAGGTGGTAGAGCCATCCGATATGCCACCGGTCCAATCCTCTCCAGGATCTGAAATGGACCAATGTATCGAGGATTCAACTTCTTCGCTTTAATCGCTCTACCTACTCCTGTGGTCGGAGTAACCTTAAGGAAAACATGATCTCCTTCCTCAAATTCCAAGGGCTTCCGCCTCTGATCGGCGTAACTCTTTTGGCAACTCTGCGCCGTAAGCATCCTATCTCGGATTTTCTTGACTTGTTCAATGGTCTCAGCTATCATCTCTGGCCCCAACAAGCCTTTCTCTCCAGCTTCATACCAACATAGCGGAGATTGACATTTCCTCCCATACAATGCCTCATACGGAGCCATTCCGATGCTCGCATGGTAACTATTATTATATGCAAACTCCACTAACGGCATATACCGATCCCAACTCACCGGTTGGTCCAAAACACAAGCTCTCAACATATCCTCTAGTGTTTGGATCGTCCTCTCGGATTGACCATCTGTCTGAGGATGGTAAGTTGTACTCAATCTTAATCGGGTTCCAAAAGCTTTCTGAAATGCACCCCAGAATCTCGAAGTGAAACGAGGATCTCTATCAGAAATTATAGTAGCAGGTACACCATGAAGTCTCACAATTTCCTTTATGTATAACCGTGCTAGCTCCTCAAGGGTGTAAGTCATCCGAATGGGCAGAAAGTGAGCTGACTTCATCAGTCGGTCCACAATCACCCAGATAGCATCAAAACCAGTCCTAGTCCTTGGCAATCCCGACACAAAGTCCATTGCAATACTTTCCCACTTCCATTGCGGAACCTCTAAAGGTTGCAACATCCCGGAAGGTCTTTGATGTTCAATCTTTACCTTTTGACAAGTTAAGCACTTTGAAACATATTCCGCCACATCATTCTTCATACCCGGCCACCAAAACATCGCCTTTAAATCATGGTACATCTTAGTACTTCCCGGGTGAATGGAGAATCCGCTTTTGTGTGCCTCCTTTAAGATATCTTGCCTCAAAGTGCCAACATCCGGCACAATGATCCTACCCTTGAATCTCCATAACCCATCTTTTTCTTCCGACACTCTCCACTGTTTTCCTTGCTCGATAGCCGGTAACACCTTCCATAACGCTTCATCATTTTCATGAGCCTTTAGGAGTTCGGACTTAAAGTCACTCGAGATTTCTAATCGGCTCAAACACAAGGTTCCAGATACTTCTCGAGCACCAATTTTTAGACTCTCGAATCCCTTGAGCAACTTCTCCTCTTGAAGCATCATCCAAGACGCATATAACGACTTTCGACTTAACGCATCCGCCACTATATTCGCCTTTCCAGGATGGTAATTTAACTCAAAGTCATAGTCTTTCAACAATTCCATCCACCTCCTTTGCCTCATATTAAGCTCTTTCTGATCAAAGAGGTATTTCAAGCTCTTGTGATCGGAGAAGACTTGGAACTTAACCCCATAGAGATAATGCCTCCACACCTTCAAGGCAAACACAACCGCAGCGAGTTCCAAATCGTGCGTAGGATAACTAACTTCGTGAGGTCTCAACTGTCATGAGGCATACGCCACCACATTATGATGCTGCATCAGCACGCACCCTAGGCCCTTTAACGATGCATCACAGTACACCTCAAAATGCTCGTTCGGCTCAGGTAACACTAACACAGGTGAAGTGGTCAACTTTTTCTTCAATGTCTGAAAGCTCTCCTCGCACTCAAAAGTCCAAACAAACGGAGTGTCTTTGCGAGTTAACTTTGTCAACGGCAAAGCTAATTGCGAAAAGCCTTTGATGAACCTTCGGTAATAGCCAGCTAAACCCAGAAAACTCCTTATCTCAGTTACTGTGGTTGGTTGCTTCCAATCCATCACAGCTTCTACCTTGGTTGGATCTACGGCTATTCCCTTCTTACTCACCACGTGACCCAAAAACTTCACCTCACTCTTCCAGAACTCACACTTAGACAGTTTCGCATAGAGTTTCTTCTCCTTTAAAATCTGCAACACGGTCCGCAAGTGTTCCGCATGCTCTTCTTTAGTTTTGGAATAAATTAGTATGTCGTCAATGAAGACAACAACAAATTTATCCAGAAACGGACGGAAAACTCTATTCACGTAATCCATGAATACCGCAGGAGCGTTCGTCAATCCAAAGGACATTACAGTGTACTTGTAATGACCATAACGAGTCCTGAAAGCGGTCTTAGGGATATCCTCACCCCTCACCCTTATCTGGTGATAACCGAATCGCAAATTGATCTTGGAGAAAACTCCAGCCCCTTGTAACTGATCCATGAGATCATCAATTCTCGGCAATGGGTACTTATTCTTTATTGTGACCTTGTTCAGCTGCCTGTAATCCACACAGAGCCGCATACTTCCATCTTTCTTCTTTACCAGTAACACTGGAGCACCCCACGGGGAAACACTTGGTCGGATAAAGTTCTTACCCAACAATTCCTCTAACTGAGACTTTAGCTCGGCCATCTCTAACAGTGACATCCTATAAGGAGCACTTGAGATTGGTCCCGCCCCAGGCACCAATTCAATAGCAAACTCGACCTCTCGGTTAGGTGGAAATTCCTCAATATCATCGGGAAACACTTCCGGAAACTCACACACTACCGAAATCTGATCCAACCTTTGATCATCACCCGAAACACCAGCGGTTAACAACAGGATACCCTGACATTTGATTCCAGAACAGTTCACCATCATTGAATTCAAGTAATAATTATTCACCATAACCGGCCCTTCTGTATCCTCCGGCATAAAGTACACCAACTTGGTAGAACAATCAAGCAGGACATGGTTTTCGGATAACCAGTCCAATCCCAAGATAAGATCAAGACCGATCATCGGTAAGCAGATTAGATTATGGACAAAATCACGCTGCTTGAACCTAAACGAAACTTTCGGGCATCCTAGTCTAGTTACCATGGCTTCATGGGTAGCATTATACACTTTTAAATCATAACCTAAGGTTACGATCTTCAACCCTAACTCATGGGCTTTCTCAAATGCAATGAATGAATGCGATGCTCCCGAATCAAATAAAGCATTTAAAGTTTGACCAGCCATTTCACAGTTACCTCGAATGAGTGTCTCGGATCCCTCTGCACCCACAGCTGAGGTGGTGAATACCCGACCAGTCTGTTGTGCTTTCCCAGCACCTTGCTTTTGCTTCTCCGGACAACTTGCGGATTTATGCCCCGCCTTTCCACAATTGTAGCACAAACCCCATCCGGCCTTGCATGGTACTCCCGGATGGTGACTCCCACACCTAGTACAAGCTTGATCATTCTGAGGCTGCTTCCCAAACCTTTTTCCTTGGGAGTAATTGTTGTTGGGCCTCCTAAAAGAACCTCCCCTCTTGAAAGGCGGACCTCTAGGTGCAAAGCTCTTCCCTCGGTTCTGTAAAAATGATCCTTTGTGACTTCCTTTCTCAGCGGTTGCCCTCTTCACACACTCTTCAGCAACCCTACACTTGTTCACCAACTCGGAGAAAGTCCTAATCTCCATTGGTCCCACTGAACTGAAAATATCGCTCCGGAGTCCTCCTTCGTACTTAACACACTTCCATTCCTCATATTCCACCGGAGTCCCTTGACACATACGAGAGAATCTGAACAGCTCCTCAAACTTGTCAGTATACTCAGATACGGACATAGTACCCTGCTTCAGCTGCCACAATTCAAGCTCCTTGGCCGTCCTAGCAGAAGTCGGAAAGTACTTCTTATAGAACTCCTCTTGGAAGACATTCCAGGTGATATAATCATCACCCTGCTGCAGGAGGCGTCGGATTCCTTGCCACCAATGCGACGCTTCCCCAGTGAGCAAATAGGTAGCGAACTCTACACGCTACCCTTCAGGTACCACCTGCGCTTGCAGTGCTCGTTCCATGGCCTGAAACCATGTATCGGCCTCAGTCGGGCTAGTAGTTCCCTTGAACTTCGGGGGATTAACCTTCAAAAAGTTTGCCAGTGTCATCGGGCCCTGAACTCCACCTCCGTCATTACCATGGTTGTTCATCTGTTGGCCAAGAGCCTCAGCAGTGGCTTGCATAGCAGCAGTCATGTTCTCCAACGCAGTCATAAAGTTCACCAGATCATTAGGGTTAGTCTCCGACGCACGAGCATTAGTACGACCTCTCCCACGACCTCTACCGCGTCCACGAGGCGCTATCTGGTTCCTATACACACCAAACAATCGATATTAAGTTGATCAGTCTCAATATCGGAAGTTTAGTGCTTCAAAGTCCCAAATGCATGCTCATGAACGTTTATGCCAACTATATCAAGTAGATATACTAACAGCACATAACACACATACAGAGAATGCAAAGAAGCATAGTCAGTCCATTCCTCAGGCTCTACAGGAACGAACTGCTCTGATACCATAATGTAACACCCTACCATACAAAGTCTTATGCTTAAGTCATAATTCAGAGATGGCAAGGTATTACGACCTCTAAAACAAAAATTTAGTATGTATAGTAGTATGAATAATTGATTATAACTAGGAGCCTTTGTAGAAAAAGGGGGTAAACAAAAACCGTAACTCGAACGGGCAACACTCCGATCGATAACGTAACGAACCGGGATAAGCTAACGCGAGATCATATATATAAAGAGTGTCAAAAACAATAATATCAAGACTCAAAACCCAGCTGCGAAGAGAACCGGTCCGAGCATAGCAATATATACATATGATAAAATAAGGAAACCCCAAAGGAAACCCAAAGGGACACAAATACAGAAAACCTATTCTCCAAAAATCCCCTCTAGAAGGAATCATCACAGTTTGTATTATTTAATGGAGATAAAAGTATCTAAACAAGATATATAACCCAAAACAGAGTCCCGAGAACAAAGGATCTTCGCTAATCCAGAAGTCTCTAGCATGCCTCAACGAGAAGCCTCGCGTCCTGCATCTGAAAACCACAAAATCCGCATGGGTGAGAACCAGAGGTCCCCAGCACAGTAACAGCTTCCACATATATAATACATAATAATAGAGGAAAGCCGAAGGCAATCCTAGAGCTTCCTCCAGATAATATCAAAGCTTATAAACAAGCTAAACCGTAAGTGGCAACTGACTAAAGATTCTTCAGTCTAACTAATACTTCCCTTTCCAATTCCTTCAGACCTCCCAACCACCAGCAGGAGTATAATATAGCAAACACAGTTATATCAGACAAGAGATTTACAAATAGGAACAGATAAGGCATTTAGACAATTAGCAAGTAATATGCAGTCAAATAGGCAATCTCAAACAATTCATGTAGTATGCTTATGATGCATGCCTGTCCCTAGTGGCTGATGATATCATCTGTCGGTTATAGAGCCAACCCGACAAGTCCTGGTAGCTAACTATTGGACTGTCCCTCTGTCGTGCATCCCCAACTCGAGTTATACTCATCATAAACTTGATCATAATCATGATCCATATCCATCACCCTCACTGGTGAATATTTATCCATCACCATCACTGGTGAATATTTACGGGGGCGAGCTCATCCGGGCCTTTCACAGTGCCCGGCCACACTTACGACATTGGGTTAACAGAGCTTCGAGTCTCAACCTGGAGCACATGGTGGCTAGCCATTGCTACTACCCAGGAAAACCCTCATCTCCAATGGTGGAAGTGCCAACATTCACAATTCATTCAACAGCATATATGCATTTATACTTAGCCATAAACATGGCTCCGCCGCCACACGGCATAATCCAGCCATCCGGCTCACGGTTAAATCCATAACCAGCCAATTCATTAACAATTACGGCCATTCGGCCCATGGCATAACAAGTACTTCCACCGCCATCCTCCACATCTCACATAATCATCTTTGATCCTCATGGATCATTCATTTTTCCCTTGCTTCACTCGCAAGTTACCACATTCACTAGCCCTTTTCCTCATGCCAGGCATATCATAATGATTTAAGACATAAGTGGTGAGATTGGAGGCTTAGAAGTATGAAGTTTGGCTTTTAAAACTCAAAAATCAACTTTGGGATGAAAACAGGGCCACGCGTACGCGCACTCCACGCGCACGCGTGGATGATGCTTTCTCGAAGAACAGCGCATACGCGCCAAGTGCGCCTACGCGCGAGGGGTCATTCTGCTAAAAATTTTCTAAGTTAAAAGCTGCAGAATTCACACATTCAACCCCCAATCTTCCGACGGTCATAACTCTCTCATTTTAAATCATTTTTCACCCGTTCTTCGAACGGCGTGGACATCCCGGATCCAATTTCATTTCTAAATAGATTTGGCACAAATCAAAGATCCGTAGTCCAAATTATGTCCCGTCAAAGTATGCCCAAAAACCATATTTTCATTCAAAACCACAAAGTGCCATTTTCAAAACAAGCCACTTTCAACTCTTTTCAAAATCAATTAAAACATGCCAATTTCATCCCTTTTCTTTGAAATCAATCAAAGTGTACCAAATTCAACAACAAGCCATCCTCAACTCACGCATTGACATTTTACCAAAATTCTCAAAACTACCTCCAACCATTTTAACACTTCTCAATCAAAAGGCCAAAGGATAAACACAATATTATGTCATACATCCTTCTCATCCCAATTTCTAACAATATCAATTTCCAATCAACCATCATTATACATAATCATCATACTCACCAACAATATGGCACCACCCATCAATTCAACCTCAATCATTCATCAAGCATATATCACAACATGCATTTTCTCACATATCACACAATCAAGGCATCAATATTCATAATCACACATATGATCACATCATATATCTCAACCATTCCACAACATCATCAATTCAATGCCTATCTTAGGGCCTCTAGCCTAAGTATTTCCTACCACATTACATATTAGATACGGGAAACCGAAACCATACCTTAGCCAATTTCCCAAGCTCAACCGGAGCACTTCCAAACCACTTGTCCACAAGCTCTCAAGGTATCAACACCTCCAAGAACAGATTTTATCACACAAAACCCTCTTCCAAGCTTTCCAAAATCACCAATCAAGCTCCAATATTCACATATACACAACCTAAGCCACAATCATCATACCCATACACAACATCTCAATGCCCAAACCTCATAGAACAACAAATTACACTAGGGTTGAGAATCTTACCACACCCAAGGTCCAAAGAGACAAGATTAACCTTCTCCTTCAAGAGAGTTGGGTCCTATAACATCAAAGAACCCAAAATCTCAACATTTTTACTCATGAAACTCGAAATCAAGGACTGGAATTTTGAACAGTAAAACGTGGCTTACCTCAAGATTAATTGTATGGGTTTTGTAGAGCTCTCCGTGGTGAACGCGTGGCCGCAAACGGAGCGGCAATCGAAGCTCTAGATCAAAAGTTATGGTGGTTTGAAGATCAAGTGAGAGATAGAACTTGAGAGAGTGTTCTTCCCTCCATGGCCTCCATTTCAGCGTGTTTATTGTCTCAAATGAGGAGAGAGAGTGCTGAAATGAGGATTTTAGGGTTTAGTTATGTTGGGCCAAGGGCCCACTTTGGGTCCGGTTGGACCGATTTGGCCCGTTCGGTCCAATCTTGGTCCGATTTCTATAAAATTGGTACCGAAATTCTCGTCTCAATTTCCTCTATCACATTTAGCCATAAAAATAACATTTTTTGACTTTCTAGAATAAATTCTTATTTTATGGGTTAGTTAGCCGTTAATTGACCGGGTCTTACACAGAACGGCCCAAAGGAAGTTCTGTACATGGTCAAATTACATGCACATTTATGGTAATAAATATGTGATACTTATTTGATTCCATGTGAACAATAAGTTTGTCCAAAGATATACTTATTGTTTGGCAGAATTTATTATCAATATTTGATTACTGTATTAAAATATCGCTTACAAATTAATATTTCTGTCCAAAAACTAAATATTAATTTTGTACTAGGTATTTGTGATGGGCCCAACATTATATAAATTTTATGCATATGATATATAACTTGTATGAATATATATATTTTACTTTAAAGTTATATCTCACAATGTTAGTCTATTTTTAAATAGATTTTTTTTAAATTAAAATTAAAGAAAAAAGACTTTTTGTCATTAGTAACTTATATATATTTCATCAAATTATTATCTCATATGACCTTTTGAGATAAATGTGGTTGATGACTTATATCAGTTTACTGGGAGTAAGTATATCTTACTATTCTTGTATGTCAGCATCATATAGAATTATAAATAAGGTTGTATACTCAACTCTAAGAAAGACAAGTATAGTCTCATTAGGTACCTCAAGAAAGTTATAAAGCTCAAAAGTGCATAAGGTACCTTTGGCATATATTTATTGTATACTTTATTGGTATCTTTGGCAGATATTTCAGTCAATTAACAATGTATTACTAGATAGTAGACAAACAAATTTTGTTATAGCAAAACATTATGGTAGCGTTTGCTGGAGAGACAGAGACGGAAAGACTGAGACTGAGAGACAGAGACTAAGAGACAGAGATTGAAATAAATCTCAGTATTCTGTTTGGTGCAAAGTAGGAGACAGAAATTAAAACAAGAATGAAATTCTAATTTAATTTGTACAAAGGGTATAATTGGAATGAATTAATTGAAATGAAGGTATTTTAGGTATAAAATGTTATTAAAGTTTTAATCTCTATCTCTAAAAATTTTAGTCCCTTGGGTCTCCACTTTTTGGAGGTACTGAAATACTGAAATTTTAGAGACAGAGACAGAAATTTTAGTACCAGTCTCTGAACTAACAAACATAATACTGAGTCTCAGTCTCCTAATCTCTGTCTCAGTACCTCAAAACAAACGCTACCTATATGTTCACACATATGAAGTCAGAAATTAAAGTTAGAGATAATTGATGTTCAAATTCTGACTTTGTTCGATGTCAAGACAATTTTGATCCATTGTAGGTATACTTATATGCTCATTAGAAGAGTTCTTTAGAAAAGTGTTAAGAAAATACTTAGAGAAAAAGACAAATAAGTCCTTAATCTTTTGATCTGCGTCCTTAAGGATTTTAAAATACATTTAAGTTACTGACCTTTTCAAAATTTGGACATATCGATTTCTCATGATCACTTGGGTCTGTCAGATTTAACGAAAAAATCAAACGTAACTCCCGTTGTACTGATCTAGTTGATATGGATGCATATATATAAGAGAGTTTTTAAAATTAGACAAATTAGACTCAGGAATCGATATGTCCATATTTTGAAGAGGTTAGAGACTTAAATGTCTGAACCAAAAAGTCAAGCATCGCTTTGTCCTTTTCTCAAATACTTATTATTCTTTTCACTAAAGCACTTGAATATGAAACACCTTTTGAATACGTCCAATTAAGTGACTATAAATATATGTCATAAATTATGAATATATATTTAAAAAATCACTTGAATTATTTTGTGATAATGTGTTACTAATATAATATTTTATATTATTATTATTAAACAAGAGATTTCAGAGTATTTAAATGTCTAATGAGTATATTAGCAATTATCTCATAAATGCATGCATATTTGGTTTATAAGAAACATTCAAGATCTTTCATGTGGATACTATTCATATAGGTATCATCATTTTATGATATATTATTTTAATGAAAGTGTGTATTTGGATGCTCATATAATTTAGACAAATTTATGAAAATAGATATTTCTGCAGAAATAAAGTATTTAGTTTTATTTTTACTTTGACTTGTGATCTCATAAAGTTTATTAAAGTTAGACCAGTTGAAAATAGGCAAGCATGAGATCATTTTCGCATGTAATTTCTAAATGTTTTTATTTAAATTTGATCTATGTGTTTGAGTATGGTGATCATTTATTTTCGTCACGATACTAATGTGATGAAAAGCTGCGATAATTTCATAACTGATATATGAGACATGTCAAATTGTTAAAATAATCAGGAAAATACCATTCAGATGTGCGTATAAAGTTTATAAGATGTGATTATCTCAGGAAAATATATACGTATAGCTCAAGTGGGAGATTGTTAAGAAATTATTATTTCTTAATCTATTTATGGGCAATACATATATTAGTTATAATCACAAATCAAACTATTTCACATTAAATGACTTATATAACGGTGATCTCATTTATTATTATAAATGCTGAATTAAATAAGTCATTATTACTTTTGATTTGGAATTAAATAAGAATAAACTAGAGATATGTTTTTAAATTTTTAGGGTTTAATAGGTGTCACACTCAAATATAAATAGTGATTTTAGAGTTTTAGTCCCAACACATCAAAGCTGCCTCCATAGTTCTTTTACCATCAAAGGAGTTGCAATGCAGCTCTATCATGGATACAGAAGGTTTTGATTGAGAAAAATCAAATAATTAAATTCTTTCAATCATGTTCACGAATTCAAGTACGCTTCTGTACTCTCAGCTCTCTTTCTTAATATTTTAACATGAATATATTGGATTTGAGAAATTCTAGAATTTTCAATAATATGGGCAAACGATGTGTTTAGAAATCATATATATTATATATTACTAATTTTATAACCAAAATATATCACATATCATTTCTTCATTGCAATTAAAATCAAATCTTTTCTTCAAAAATTAACAAGTTTTCTTTTTTTCTCTCTTTTTCTATCTCACTCATTCTTTCACCTACTTTATCTCTCTTATATATCATTATCAATAACTAATTATAAATTTGACAATCAAAACGTGCAACATGATATTCTCTAATTATAATTAAATTAAAATATAAAAATTAAAATTAAAATATAATTATATTATATTACTAATTTAACAACCAAAATGTGTCACATGACACTCTCTTATTAAAACTGAAATGAAATATGTTTTTTCAAAATTAATAAACTCTCTTCTTTTATTCTCTTATCTACCTCTCTCTCTTTCTCTATTTCTCTCTATCATTTTCACTCTATATATAACTTATAATTTATATTTTAATTTCTAATTTGACAAAAAAAATATGTCATGAGATATTCTTTCATTATAAGACAATCTTTCGATGAATTGTTCAAAGACAATCTTTCAAGTTTCAACATCGAGCTTCTTTGGTGCGATACTAATTAGGGATACAGGATACTACTTTGTGAATCTGCTTATAAAGTAGTAGCGTCTATATAAACATTAAGTTTCATACGATTAAGAAATAAAAGAAAATTAAAAATTTTAAAAATAAATAATCAACCCTTTTTTCTTTATTTTTGTTTTAAGGATGAACTAACACTAAGCAATTTTCTATTTTTTATACTAAAAATATTGGTCCTCTAGTATTTTTTTTTCTCTTAAATGAACCTAGAAAGGGAGAAAAAGAAGAGACCGACTCAAAAAAAAATACATTGAAGATATTTTAATTTTAGATTTACAAATAAAAAGTTTATCAATGCTGCTTAATTAGGTTTTTAAAAATAAAAATAAAGTAAAGTATATACTAATTTAAAACCAAAATAAGTACTTATATTTTGGACAATTCACATGTTTAAAACAAATGAAGATCAAAATTAATTACACAAATGCAACATTCATAAAATGCTTATATTTTTGTCTTAAACTTATTCTATGTAATCTACTATAACCAAGAGAATTTTAAAAATATTCACGTAAAAAGCTACAAATCATTACGGAGTATGAATGAATATGCATAAGATATAATCTGTGACAGCAGAAAAAGAATTATATATACTGTAGATCTGAAGCTCCACAAACCGTGATAGGTCACAGCAGATTATGCATGAAGTAGGTGACATAATATTCTGTTAGATGTAGCTGATTATATTCGAATAAGGTGGGTTAATATCCATTTAGGTGTAGCGGATTATGAGGAGATACATTGTAACAATCTTTGATGTCCTATAGCAAATTATGAAAAACTAAGATCCCCGTTATAAATACCAAATGAACGTGAATATGAAGTAGAGTGCCAAATACACAATGTCTAGTCAAAATAGTATCTTAGTGCTTGTGCACTACAAAGGAAAAATTCAAAAAAAAAAAAAAGGGTGTAAAATTTACTGATGACAAAGCGCCTTTAAGTGTTTTTATCCATTCATTAAATAGTTTTTCGGATTACAAACCAGTATATTGGAAAAGCTTGCGTGTGTGGAACTAAATGGGTGGAGAAGTTATTCTACAAGATCCCGATTGCAGTTGTCTCAATTAGTGTGAAGTATGATACGTTTATGGTAGGGTATGATGAAGACCTGCAGGTTCTGGGGCATCAGCTCCTAATCCTCAATCGATTGCCTTAGGGGGAGCTTCGAGTTCTATTCCTGTGGTTGTACCGGCCGCATTAGTGGCTCCATCTCTGACTTTTGCAGTTGATTTAAACTGCGAGGATGGAGATGCCTGTGTTGTAGGAGACAATCGTTCCTTATGCGAGCTGGCGGTTGCGATGGCTGGTTATCTTCGCGTGGTTTTTGATGGTGTAGACAACGGAAAACTAGATTGAGTTGAAAATGCAATGTGAGAGGATGATATGGACGAGGATCTTGTCGACATAGTTGGAGACAGTGATAAGAATACAAGGTGCAATCCACATACACAGCATGGTCCTTCAAGTTCAAGCAAACAACAATATCCTCCACACTTTTTCACCCTAAACTTGGAAGCTATGGGATAACAGTCGGACTTTCAGTCTTCTTTTGGTGGCCGACAGTTGCATGATACAATTGTCCGTACAGAATTTTAGATTGGGCAATCATTCCAGAATAAAGAGAAAGTTGTGTTGAGTGTCAAGAGTTATAGCATCCGCCGTGGAGTTGAGTACAGAATATTAGAGTTAGACCATCTTAAGTACCACGAAAAACGCAAGAAATTTGGAAAAGGATGAAATTGGTCGATTCGAATCTCACTCTAGCAACAAAAGGGTACCTGAGAGGTCAGAAGATGTAATGAACCCCACACTTGTTTGGCTATGTCGATATCAAGCGATCACAGTCAGCTTGATTATCACGTGATATGTGCTTTCATCTTTCTGTTGGTCAGGGTTGATGTTGCGGTTACTATATATGAAGGTTTGGTTGGCTAATCAGAAGGCAATAGTATAGATATATAGTGATTGGGAGGAGTCCTATGGCGAGTTGCCACATTGGATTCTTGGTATGTAGTCAACTATGGTCGGAAGTATTCTCATTTTAAAGACATCTCCTGTTAGAGTTAAGGAGTAGGTTGATGAATTCATAGTATACTTTTACCCCTTTTTCTAGACATTTTCTCTGTGTATTGAGGCTTTTCGACGTGGCAAGCCACTTGTGAGCATCGATAGAACTCAATATTATGACAAGTACGGTGGTACTTTGTTTTTGGCGATTGTGCATGATGGAAACTCGGACATCATCTCGATTGCATTTACACTTGTTGAGGGAGAAAATGCAGAGTCCTAAAGTTTTTTCTTGTCCAATCTACATTAAACCCTAAAGTTTTTTCTTGTCCAATGCTGGGAGCACCTTGAACTTCTCACGGAACCATGTGAAGTATATTATCATCTGCTTGACCTTATTCGACGGCGGCAGCTCACCAAATAGCTCCTCAAACCACTCTCACATTGGCTTCCCGTTAGCCATGAACTACGGGAAGTCCGTGAGATATATACTAACGGTTTCACCATCAACAGGCAACCCTAGCTAATATGTCACATCCTGCAGCATGATGGTGTACTTTCCGAACGACATATAGAAGGTATGCGTCTCAGGACACCACCTCTCAATAAGTACGCTAAATGTAGGCTTATCCAGTCTGAACCAATGGTTGTTCAGTCAAACACGAAAAAGAAATCCAGGTGCGCGCATGCGCGGGTTGGTGCTCTGTTTTTCAAAAAATTTTTTAAGTTCTTGTACCAAACCAAGCCTTCCAAACCTCCAAACAGCTACCAAAACACCCTAAAACCTTATTTAACATATTATACTACCAAATATACTCAACAAACTAAACAAAATATGAAATCAAACCTATTCTACCAATATTTACAAAAGAAAAAATGAAAAGAGTTTACCATGGTGGGATGTCTCCCACCTAGCACTTTTAGTTTAAGTTCTTAAGTTGGACATTTGGTGGGGGTCCTTGCTAGAGTGGTTTATGCTTGAATTCATCCTTGAATCCCCACCATTGTTTGTATCTCCAATGTCCATCGGGATCCCAAACTAGGCGCACAAGGCCTTCAAGTAAGCTTAGGTAGATGACAAGGCCCTAAGAGTGTTGAACGTTGAAATAGATTCCGGGGTCCCAAACCTTGTTCTTACACCCATCTTCTCGTTGACTACCATAGTTAAATTTGGGTGACAAGGCTTGTGAATTCTCAATTAAGCATCCAAACATTCCCCTAGACCCATGCAATTGGATTTTACACCAACCATTGCCATTCAACTTTGAGCATGCAACCATCATGAACCTAGAGTGATGTTTCCAACCACTACACAATTCTCTCTTACTCTTAACTCCACAAAGGGCTCTAAGTTGACCATCATTTTCAATCAAACCATATTCAAGTGAGAAAGTGAAGCTTAGGGATAGAAATTTTACCCACTTGAATGTTGTGTTGGATGATGGTGACTTAGGAAGGGGGACCTCCCCACACTTAGACAATGCGAGGTCTACTCCCTTGTGCACTTTCTTGACTATCTCCACCTCTTTACAACTTTCCTCAACTTCGACCTCTTCCTCTTGGTGGCTCTCTTCCAATTCAATCTCTTCTTCATTGCTCACCAAGGGCATGAGAGATTGTTCATCTTCTTCTTTGACCTCAATTTCAAGCCCAATGGGAGGATTCAATTGTAGATAGGAACTCCTCAATGATTGAATCCATCTCTTGATCAACCTCTTCAAAGTTTTCAATCATAATATGCTTTAGAGGTTGTACACTCTCCTCAACATCAACATCAAGCATCTTGGAAGAGGGCTCTCTAATTCTACATTCCCATGGACTTCCAACATCTCCTAGGTCTTCAACCACTCCTTCCGGCTCAATTGTCTCATCTTCCTCCCCTTGTGGCAATTCTTTCTTCAACTCCTCTTCTTCACCTTGAAGCTCTAAACTCACTCCCTCACTATGCTCCTTAGTTGCTTCTCAACATTCGTCAATGGGAGTGCCTTGGTTGCTTAGGCTTAGTCGGGAGGAGACCATGTTGCTAACGGCTTCTACCATGATAGCCATTTTTTCTCTTAACTCCGCAAACTTTTTTCATCCTCCTCGTGTCGCCTTAGGATATGAGATTCAAGATCTCTCAATTCCTGCGCGGGGGCTTCATCAGGAGGTGGTGGAAGAGAGGGTTCATTGTTTGAGGAAAAGGCGTTGTAGTTAGAAGGTGGCTCATATTAGTAAGGGTATGGAGATTGTGTATATGGAGGTGGTTCTTGGGAGTAGTTATATTGGAATTGTGGTGGTTCTGTGTATGGTTCATATGGCTCATAAGGTGGTTGGTATGGTGGATAAGGATTAGGGCCATATGGAGGTGTTTGGTGGTATGGGGCTTGTGAGTAAGGTGGTTTAAAATCATGTTGAGGGGGTGGTTCATAGGCATGTGGTGGTGGTTGTTGACAATAACAATAAGGGTCACCACATCCATTAGATTGATATGCATTGGGATGAGAGTTATACCCATAAGAATCCGGAGGTTGTTGTTGCCAAGAAGGGTGATCAATCCCTTGAGGTTCCCTCCATCCTTGATTGTTCCATCCTTGATGCATATTGTCATTATAGTTCCCATTCCCTACAACATGATTTGAGCCAAACTCATAGCCAAAGGGGTGAAAATTCATAGTAACAAATAAAAGCAAAAGCTAACAAAAATAAGCAACAAAGTCCTAAAGCTAACAAAAACTAACAAATAAGCAAAAGGCAAACATATTCACATATTCACAATAGCCAATAATATAACACCATTGCAATTTCCCGACAACGGCGTCATTTTGATGAGCGAATTATTGTGATGGTATAGAATTTCTCAAAATTAATTCTCGTTGCAAGTATAGTTCTACACCAACAAACAATCCTCCCAATAAAAAATTTGAGTTGTCACAAGTAACAAACCCCAAATAAGAATTAATCGAAGTATTTAGACCTCGGGTCGTCTCACAAGGAATTGCAATGAAGTGTTTAATTATTGGCTATGAAGATTTAAGGGGGTTTGATTTTATATTTTTGCAAGAAAGTAAACAACAAGAAAGTAAATGATAAAAACTAATGAAATAAAGCAAAAGAACTCTTGGCTAGACATAGGTAATTGAGATCACCATCCTTGTCTACAAACCATATATTAACAATTATGAGGAACCAAGCTCATTAAGTTTACTTCTATACTTGAAGTATATCAAATGGCTTAATCAACATCAACCCATAAGTCCCAACCTATCTACTAATTAGATTAGTAGTGGGTTAGTGTCAATGGGTATCAAATTGATCATCGAGGGTTCTCAAATCATCAATTCAATGAGACCCAATGACTCAAGGTCACTCAATTCCCTTAGCCTAGGCCAAGAGTAAAGAAAACTACTCAAAAACTAGAGGAAACATTTTATCAAACACCTAGTATGTAAGAAAAATAAACATCATAAAATGCAAGAATTAAAGGAAACTCATAACTACCAAAAGCAAGAAATCAACAATAACAACTAAGATAAACATAAAAGAGCATGGAAACATAAGATTGCATTCGAAGAAATCAAGATCCAACAATGTTCATCAACATAAAAGAGAGTAAATTAAGAAATTAACAAGAGAAACTAAGAAGATAAAGACAATAGAACACTAAAACATAAAGAGAATTGAAATCAAAACAAGAATTGAAAGAGAAAATTGAGAGAAATTAACCTAAACTACCCTAAATTCTAGAGAGAAGGAAGAGCTTCTCTCTCTAGAATTCTACCCTAAAACATGATGAAAACTAAACTATGACTACTTGGTTCATTCCCCCTTCAATCCTTGGGTTCAATAGCATTAGAAATGAGTTGGATTGGGTCCAAAATGAGCTAGAAATCGCCCCCAACGAGTTGCCCAAAGTGGACCCACGCTGCTCCATCGGTGCGCACGCGTACAGTGCACGTGCGCGTCCCTAGAAGTCAGGCAACTATGGTAAATTTTATATCATTTTTGAAGCCGTGGATGTTAGCTTTCCAACGCAACTAGAACCGCCTCATTTGGACATCTATAACTCAAGTTATGATCGATTGAGTGCGAAGAGGTTAGACTTGACAGCTTTACGGTTCCTTCATTTCTTCGTGAGTTCTCCCACTTTGCATGCTTTTCTCCTCACTTCTTCCATCCAATACTTGCCTTATGAACCTAAAATCACTCAACAAACACATCAAGGTATCGAATGGCATTAAAGTGAATTGAATTTAGCTATTTTAAGGCCTAAAAAATATGTTTTCACATTTAAGCACAAATCAAGGGAGAATTACAAAACCATGCTATTTCATTGAATAAATGTGGAAAAAGGTGATAAAATCTCCTAAATTAAGCACAAGATAAACCACAAAATCGGGATTTATCAAATTTCTCCACACTTAAACCAAGCATGTCCTCATGCTAAGAATAAAGAAGGACAAGAAAAAGGGTATGAACACTTATTCAATGCAAAGAAACTATATAAACCTATCTACATGCATGCAACTAAATGCAATATGATTCTACCTACTTGGTTAAAAATAAATCAATCCCCAAGAACATATATGAACAAGTAGGGCTAAGATCATATGACGATTCATGAATCCTACCAATTCAAATATCAAAATGAAGTTCAAATAGACTTGCAAGAAGAAAGCTCATGAATGCCGGGAACAAGGAATTGAGCATCGAACCCTCACCGGAAGTGTATCCGCTCTAGTCGCTCAAGTGTATAAGGTCGATCACTAAATTCTCTTCTACTCATGCTTTCCAAGATTTGTTTTTCTTCTAACAATCAACAATTATTCAATACATGCATACATTCATCATGAGGACTTATTCATAGGTTGTAATGGGGCTAGGGTCAAGGTAGGATGCATATGGTCAAGTGAGCTTGAAATTTGAATCTTTGATTAACCTAAGTTCTCACCAAACACATACAACAACCTATGCAATTCTAATACAAATCAGCTACCCATGATTCCCACTTTTTCACATACTCATGCATTCTCTTTAATTAACATTCCATATGCATTGATTTTTATTGAACTTTATTTTGGGGCATTTTTGTCCCCTTTTTATTTTTTTTTTTCTTTTTCTATATTTTTTTTCTTTTATATATATATATGTTCTTTTTCTTTTTCTTTATCATCATTTTTTTTCTAAAGTATATATAAATGTATCAATACATATGATTTTACATATAGTGCATGAATATGTACCCAATTTCCAATATTTTTAACAAAAATAAAAATTACACTTTTACCTCAACCAATGTCCCAAGTTTCCCATTCCTAAATGATACACACCTTCACTAGCCTAAACTAATCAAAGATCCAAATTAAGGACATTTATTGTTTTTCGCTTATGGGTAGTGATGTGCTAACATTAAGAACAAAATGGATTAAATAGGCTCAAAATTGGCTAACAATAGTTGATGAAAGGAAGGCTATTTGGGTAAGTGAGCTAAATGAAATGATGGCCTCAATCATATAAATGCATGTATACATGGAATAATGGACATAAAAAATCAAACAAATCAAAGATTACAATCATAGAAAGAGAATAATACATACAAGAATAGAAATAAGTGGTTATAAGATGTAACCACACAATTAGGCTCAAAACTTACATGCTTGTGTTCTTAGCTCAAAAATCATGTTCCAAAATAAATTCTTCCAACAAGTTCAACAAGAAAAAAAAAATTTTCAAATTGGTAGGGTGCCCTAAAAATAATTTTTTTTTTGGAAAAGAAATCATCACCCTAACCAAGTAGTCCTAACATAAAAGAAATGGTGAAATATGTACAAATTCTAACTAACATGCAACCTATCATGCAATGCAACAACTAATCTAACAAAGACAAAAATTAAAAATTGGTATTGAAAAAGGAAGTTGTTACCCATGAAGGTCGGTCGGACGATCTCTCCACACTTAGAAATTTGCACCGTCCTCGGTGCATGCAAAAAATAACAAGGTGGACGGATTGCTACAATTGATGAGCTCTTTCAAAAGGTTGTGCGAGTGAACTTGTTTGTTGCCCCATTTAGAAGCCTTTCCAATCCTTTCCTTCTTGGTGGCTAACCTAAAAAGAAAGATAAAGAAGGATAATTAAGCCTACATCAAAGATATCAAAGCAAGTAGAACATAGGCGGGGGCTAATGCCAAATAAGAATAAGGTTCTCACTACATGTTAGCTACGCACGTAACTGAGAAAACAATATAGGCAAAGGGCATATCAATTATTACTTGATGCAAGAGCACAGTTAAAGCATGAAGAGCATATGGAGCATCAAGTTCAAATAGGAAGAAGTGGGTCATAAAAGACAATATGAGGTCATATCAATGCACAAAGACACAAGAGTCATACAAGATGAAGTATTGATTTTAGAAGTTTTATCACCCAATAATATCAACAAGTCAAAAGGTACCAAAATCATGCGAGAAATTCTCAACAATTGAGTAAGAAAATTCAACACCATTATTAAAATAAGAAACTCGAAAAAAAAAACAAAATAAAAACAGGCTATAAATTAAAACTATTAAGTTATTTTGTGAACTTCAGTTTAGTCTAATAACAAAATCAAACTTTTAAATTAGTCTGAATTTAAAATTATTTTATATTAAATAAGGCCAAATATAGATTAGGTTGCAGATTCTTAACACGCCATATGACCTATTTTCACTCCAATTTATAGGTTGATCAGTGTTAGGGGAGATTAGCAAGTTTTGTGATTTGTAATAATTAATTAATTATCATTAATATTTTTAATATTATAAAATTTTATTTAATAATATGAGATTATTCATTTTTTTTTATTAATTGAATGTTGATCAAATTTTAATAAAAATATTGTCCTTTTAGATATATTTTTTTTTTTTTCGTTTAGGTTTCCAATGATTTAACGTAATCTGCTGTAGGCCAAGATGGTATAAGCTTTGGTAGTTTTCACACCTAATTCGCGACTCGCTGTGAGACTTTGCGTGATAATTCCTAAAATCCTGCACACTATAGCAGATTATATTATATAAATTAGAATTCAAATTTAAACAGTTTAAAAATATTATATTTGGATAATTCTCATCTCTATTTGATTTAAACATGTGAATTGCCGTGTAATTTTGGATGCATCGTCATGTATCAATGAATGAATATGGAACGAGGCAGCGGTGAATAGTGAATACTGAATACTGAACAGGGGTAAATAAATAATCAAACAAAAACAAAAAAACAAACAATAAGGTAGGTTAGGTCCACATCCTTGAACGAATAGAAGCTTCGTACGATTCCCACTTAAATACCACAAGTTTCCATGGGGAAGCTTCTCTTCAACATTCAAAGTTAGCTCCGTTTGTTACATGATTGGTCAAAGTTACAAGCTGACATCTACTGTAATTAATACGCTTCGTCAAAGAAAAAGAAAAAGAAAAAAAAGAATTAAAGTAGCTTTTGGAAAAAGGCTTTTATTACTACGAAAATGCCTTACACTATGGATAACTTTATATTTACTAAATTATGAAAAGTGCAACTTTTATTATGGATTTTTCAAAATATCTTTGTAATATTCAAAAGCTTTTTGATAGTTAATATATCTATCCTTCTTTACTTCTTATCAAACTAGCTAATGGTATAACCAAACAAATTGCCATATGTCAAGAGCCTAGAAAAATTTATACTATTGTTTGATTATATATATTATCATCATATGTGAATTTTATTAATGTGAAGTTATATTAAACAATTTAAAATTATATATATAAGTTAAATAATTGGTAGGGTAATGTAATAATAATGTATAATTAAATATCCATATATGTTTACGTTAGTGTACGTGCTAAAATTATGTAAGTCTTATATCTCGATTCACAAGTCAATAAATATTTATTAAATGATTTATTTAATTTATACTCATACAATGTAATTTATCAAAGTAAATTTTTTTACTGAATTTAATAAAGTTATTAGCATTAAATATTTTATATAAACTTTATATTAACAGTGGTGTTTGTTATTCAAATTTATTTTTTTAGATAAAATATATTTATTTATTATGTTCTAATTTGTTATAATATAAAAATATTAAACATATACAAAAATAATTATCAAATTAATCATCATATAAATATATAATATTTAATTTATTTTTAATATATATTTGATATTTTATTATATTTATTATTAATTTAGTGGTTGATTTTTTTTTTTTTCCATCTAACGTGTACCTTTCATGATCCATTAGTCAAATTGCCTAATCCCTAGTCTTCTAGAATCAATGATGATTTTATATAAAAGGCCGTTAATTAATAGGAAAATGAAGGTGATCGAGAAAGCGACGTGCATTCTAGAATGCCGATCCATTATAATTCGTATCGGTTCCGCTACGTTACCAACAGCATATCTGCCAACTTCTGCCAACTCTTATTTATAATTGTGTTTCATAGAAGTGTGTTCGTGGATGTGTCTAATAAAAATGTGTTTTTTATAGCTGTGTTTAATAAAAGTGTCTTTATAGATATATATTTTGGATGTGTCTCTTTATATATGTATTTAAAATATATTAATTATTAGACACATCCATGAACACACTTCCATAAAACACAATTATAAATAAGAGTCGGCAGAAGTTGGCAGATAATATGTTGGTACCCTATACTTTTCCAATTCGTATTATTAAAACAAGTTTCTAGATATGTTGCATAATAGCTAAGATAAGGCAATAAAATATTCAACCTAAATCCATCTTTTTATCTATATCGTTACCGCAACTTAATTATAAAAGAATAGTCACATTAATTATAAAACAAGTTCTATTTAAAATACTTTGCTTCCTTACTTTATTGGAGCACAGAAAAAGAAATATCTACTAGTCAAACTCATTGTATATTCTCTTTTTATGAAGTGAGATAGATTGCTTTGCATTTGTACCAGCCCTTCCTATACTATATGATGCATTCACCAAGCGGTCATCATTATTTTTTTATTTTTATAATTAAGTTGACGACGTTGTATGGCGTTTATATCCTCTGCTGTCCGGGACACAAGAAGTTATTTAATTTCCTTCTTGAAGATTTGAGAGGGTAATCTTGGGATCTCTCTAGATATTGTGATTATTGTCAACGATTTGCCTTGTAAGAGATATTTAATATTTTCAACCATGGCCCTTCTCTAAATTAAAGCGGAAAGATTAATAAAAACTTGAAATATGTACATAAGCAGAAAATATCACTGTCGAATATAATATTAAACAGACAAGAGAGGATGACACTGTTAGTTGTTAATAAATAAATTATTACAACTATACATATATCCCAAAGTAATAAGATATCAAAGAGAGTAGGATTTGAGAGGAAAAAATCAAGGGTATTATTTTATAAATTAATGAATTTAATTTCGATACATGATAAATATAAAAAAAATTACATGTATTTTTAATTTTATATATTATTACATCACAAAAAAATAATTTTTACTTTAATTATGTAAATATTTATTTAAAAAATTAAATATGATTAAGTAACCATATAAAATATTTTATATTATAATCAATGTATCAAAATTAAATTTTAAATTTATTTATAAAATTTTTTTGTTTTGAGTAATATTATAAAACTATATAATTTATTATTTTTTTATTAATTATTAAATATAATATTAAATTATTAAACTAAAAATAATTAAATTATTAATTAAAAATATTGACCAATATAAATTAAAATTATTAAACTTTTACTTTGCTCTTTTGTTTTTATTTTAGTCTTCAACGGGGTACACACTTGAAAGTTATAATATAAAAAAAATTATATTCGAAGTACCTTTGAACATTAGGGGATCGGGGGAAAAAAAATTTATTATATATATTTGAAGCTACGTGTTAGTTAGTTTGACTGAAGAATAATGGCCAAAGCTATATAATAAGTGGCATGTGTTTTGTTTTGTTTCGCAGCAGTTTGAAAAGAAAGAGAATTATATTTGCTCTGTTGTGGGCTCTCATAAAATATAATGGAGGAGCGCCGTTCCCAGAAGAATAAGGCAAAGCTCTCTACAACTGCAAGTACTAACTCTGAAGGTTTGTTTAATTTTCATCGCTCTCTTCTCATCTCATTCCACACACACACATACACACATACACTTCTTTTTGTTAATTTATATGTTAATGGATGCAGAAGTGAGTAGTAATGAGTGGGAATTTATAGAAATGAGCGAGCAAGAGGAGGATCTTATTCGCAGGATGTATGGCCTTGTTGGCGATAGGTATATGCATCTTTCTTCATTTTTATTTTTTTATTTTTTAATAATCTTCCTTCTTTTTAGTTAGTGGGTAGGTAGGGCACGCACAACGTCACAAACAACCATCCAGATTTTATTTTCTTTATTCTTTTGAATTTTCCTAAATTGTCTTTTAAAGACATAGATTAAACTATAAAAAAATGTTTTATAAAAAATATTTTTTCTTTTACATTTTTAATATATTAAATACATCAAAAATATTAAAAAATTTTATTATTATATTTTTAAAATATATTTTTAAAACACAAAGTAGTTAAATCCTATTTTTTCGTTAATAATTCATGGTAAATTTAGTTTTTACGCTTTCACTTAATATTTAATGAATGATATATTTGGTTAATTTTGATCTTAAGAACAAAATGAACCAGCTGATATAAACAAAATTATTTTGATACATATGCCGGTTCATTTTACTCTCTTCCTAGCTACTTATCCTTAATTTAGTGTATGAATATGAAATAATATTACATTAAAATTAATAATTATTTATTGGTATAAAATATAAATTATAATATAAAATATATATTAAAAATAAATTAAATAATATATATTTATATATAAATATATAATAACTAATTTTAATGCCTGATATTAGCTTACAAATAATATTTTTGATAAAATGTATTATAGCCCAGTTCATCGTTTGTTGCAATCTTACATTATTCTCTTCTAACACAGACACCCCACGTCCTTACTAGCTATCTTTGTTTTACATTTTATTTACCTAAGCAGCTATCTAATTTCAACAACCGCGGATGAATATATTAACCGATTATGCTACGTCTACCTTAAAATTAGTCCATAAAATTTATTATTAATATAAAATATATATTAAAATATAAATATATATTAAAAATAAATTAAATCACATATATTTATACACAATACATTAGTAACTAATTTTAGTTATTGATTTTAGTATACAAATATTATTTTTGTATATTATCATATATTATAATAGAGTTATACTACGTATATATTAAAATCAGTCACCAAAATTAGCTATCAGTATAAAATACATACTAAAATATAAATACGTATTAAAAATAAATTAAACTATACATATATTTATATATACAAATATATTAGTAGCTGATTTTAGTAGTTGATTTTAGTGTACAAATAATATTTTTTATTATAATATATAATATGTATGTACCTGCATGCAATATAATGGAACGGGAGTTGGGTTTGTTAGTTGTAGTTTAATAACTCATCATGATACCTCTTTAGAATTATACATATATAGATGTGATTAATTTATGGAACTTATTATTGAATTAATTAAGTAGCTAATAGCTTAGTACTTAGTAGTTAGTACGTTGTTACGATGACAAACAGGTGGGATTTGATAGCCGGGCGCATTCCAGGTCGTAAAGCAGAAGAAATTGAGAGATTCTGGATTATGAGACATGGCGATGCTTTTTCTCTTAGAAGAACAAATAATCAACAACAACAACAACGTAAACCCAATAACTCGTGATTTTCTCCCCGTATATAAATTTTGTATTTGTTACGTTCGTTTATTGTATTCCTTCTCGTGCGTTATTAGTTGAACACTTGCCTCAATTCGTCATATATATACATATGTGCCACGCAGAAACTATGGAATGAGTTAGTTAATTAACGTTGCATTAGTTTACTTTCATTCTTAATTATTTGCCAACTGCCAAGTTCATCTAATTTGTTATTTTATATAGAAAAAGTATAGAGTATTAATATACTATCTGCTAACTTATTGTTAATAATAATTAATTATTATATTTTAAACATATGTATAAGGAGACACATCCATCTAGGAAATACATATGTAAAGACATTTTCATTAAACACAATCATAAAAAAGACATTTTGATTAAACACATCCACAAAAACACTTTCATTAAACACAGTCGTAAACAAGAGTTGGCAGAAGTTGACAGAAATGTTATTGGTAACGTACCGAATTTGATTTATATATAGTATTTATATCCTCACAATAAATTAAATGGTGACTACGACTGTTTATATGCATGTTAGCCTTCATTATTTCCCATATTTTGCTGCCGGTAACCGGGTCATGGTCCACCTGCTCCCTCTCGAGTTGCCATCCATATTTTAGGAGTGTATGAGATTATCTATACTCGCTAAACAAGTAAACATGCATCAGCTTTGTTCTCTAGTTACTATAGATCAGATAGATGTTTAAAGTAACTGTTAATTTGTGTTGCTTGCCCAAATTTGTTTGTATTCCTTGGCGTAGTTATGACGCTTGGACAATCTGTTTAAATGTTTTAGGGGTTGTCACACATGCACAAACAAGTTTCCTATATTTTCTTAATAAAAATAATAAATACTACTCGTGCAAGATACATTTTAATTTGTATATAACCAAAATGCATTCCTATCCAAAATTCCACAGAAAATGCCAGCAAGCAATATTTTCAGTGTAAAAAAAAGTTGGTTAGCTCATATGTAATGCCAGCAAGCAATACTTAGTTTTAATTTAATTTTATTTTAGATTTTATAAAATGTTATATCAATATTTGTAAATTATATGTTATAAATAGTGATTTGAGATTAAATATTAAATTTGTCACTCTAAAATATGATTTCAATTTAATTTAAATTTTATATAAAATGACAAAATTTAATTAATTTTTTAACAACGTAAAACTATCTCTCTAAATTGAGCTATATCCATCAAGTTAAAAGTAAAAGATATTATTTTTGAAAAAAAGAAGCCAGAACAATGAATCAATGCTATATAGCGCATAAACGTGAATAAGTTGAAAACGGGTTCTAAAAAATTCATACAGGTGGAAGCAAATTTGTAGGGATATTCATGGATCGGATTATATCCCCAGATTTGCGGTAAATATCCGATTTGAAAATTGTGAATACAATCCGATCTGCATATTAATCAGATCACGGATATTTGCTCTACATCCGCATATTCGATCTGTGCATCCGCAGATCCGCACAATAATAATTAAAAATAAATAAATATATATTTTTTAATATTATATTTACTTGTTTGTGTGTTTTAGTGTAATATAATTTTTTACTACTTATAACTTTATTATTATTATTATTATTATTATTATTATTATTATTATTATTTTGTTTAATTTTATCTATCTAATGGATCAATAATTCATATTATAAAAAATTACAACAATAAACATAATATACAAGAACTATAATTATAATATTGCACAAAGCCAAAAAAAATTTAAAAGATAAAAATAATAAATAATAAAAAAAGACTCATAAATATAAACAATAAAAATTCTATAAAAAAAACAATAATACGCATGAAGGATAAAATTGATAGAAAAAAAATAAATTCTCTTAATTAACGATCCAACGCTAATATGTGAACATAAAACCTAAAATTTTTTACTTAAGATAAAAGTGAGCGATAATACTTTGAAAAAAAATGGCCAAACAAAAATTAAAGCATTCAAAAAATTTGTAGATATTTTATATATTTCAAACCCTAAACTAAACATATTCTAAATATTTAATATTAGTTATTTTTTCGTTAATTTTTTTTCTCAGGCCAGTGAAATCATGTCTTTGTTCTCTTTTGTGGAGCAGATGACATAATTCTTGTACACAAAGTAGGAATAGATAGGAAAAAAGGAGACCCCTTGATGGTTTAAACAAACCATGTGAAAAACCTTCCACAGTAATAGAATAGAATATCGTAGTGATACATTCCTTCATTCAACCAATCCACTTTTGACAAAAACCTAATTACTGTAGCACATCCCAAACAAAACTCCACTCAACCCGATCATAAACTTTACTCATGTCAAGCTTCAGGGTTAGGTCATAGTAACCACCATACCTTTTTATTCTTCAGAAAGTGCATGAATTCGTGGACAATCAGTACATTATCACTAATTAAATTTCTTTTAATAAACAGACTCTGATTTTCGCTTATGATGTTGTCCATTAAAAATTGCATTTTGTGCACCAGGATCTTTGAAATGTTTTATAAAAGACAGAACTCAAGCTAATAGGTCGGATTTGATTCATTGTCTATGCACTTTGAACCTTTGGAATTAGGTATATTTGTGTGTGATTTAGGGATTTCATCATTTTACCACCTGAGAAAAAATTTAGGACAACTTGAATTACTTCTTTTTTTATGGTGTTCCAGTAGAATTGGTAGAGCTTTGTTGTGAAACCATCCTCCTCCGAGGCAGAGAAGGGGTTGATGGAAAAGACAGCTCTTTTAATTTCCTTTTTATCCACTGGTCTGGTCAGCCTATTATTCATCTGATTATCTACCTTTTTCTTCAGTCCTTCTAAATCATCTCTTGGGTCTTTTGGGCAGAAAATAATTAACAATTGAGTAAAAAGGTTTTGAGCTACCTCAGAAATACCTTTTGGATCTGATCTGGATTGTCCTTGTTCATCTCTCAACTGTGTCAAACTATTATGCTTATTCCTCGACTAAAATTTAGAGTAAAAAAATTGTGTTTTGATCTCCTCATTTCAGCTATTTCACCCTTGATTTTCTTTCCAGTACCTTTCTTTCTTCTCATAAGCATCATGCAATTCGTCTTCTAACAAGAGAATTAGGCGTTTATCAGCTTCTTAGCCTTTTTCTTTTTCTTCCTCAATTTTCTGCTTTGTGATCTAAATAGTCCTAGCTGAATTACTCAGTTTAGAAGTTTGCCATTCAACAAGCTTATGCCGACAGTGCTTAAGCTTGGTGAAAAGGATAAATATTGCTAAACCGGAGCATGAGATTTGCCAGGCATCTTGAACAATCTTTGAGACTTCTTTACTCTCACATCATCTTTTTTGGAATCTAAACCTCCGCTTTGCTTTCCTATATTGCTGATCTGAGTCAATTAATCGGTTTATGATATGATCCCGAGTCTTCTAAATGCAACAGTTTGGCTCTCGGATACTTCACATACTAATCATTTGAAACAAAGCATCTATCTAGCCTCTCTCTTATGAGATTCTCACCGTACTGTCTGTTGCACTAGGTGTATTTACTTCCCTTAAAGTCAATGTCTCTCAGTCTTCCTTCATTCATAAAACATTAAACCCTTCTAGTGAGCTTGTAGTCTTCGATCTGCCTCTTTCCTTCTCATGTCGAGTTAAAATCGCATTGAAATTTTCTATTATCAATTTCATTCCATCAATCCAATTCAGCAGCTCAAGAATCTTAGTGTATTAGTTGTTTCTGTGATGTTCTTCACTATGCAAGTGGATAGATATAACAGACCAGGTTTTATTATTAATAGGGTTTAATTTATCCAATTAAAGTAGATGAAGAAACTCTTTGATTCTAGCACCTTAATCTGAGTCCCAATTTGCCATGCTAATGCCAATCCTCTAGCAAATCCCTATGGTTTCACACAATACCAATCCCCAGAATCCATCTTCTCACACTAAATCTTCACGTACGAAGAGTTGTTTTTATTTCATATAAAAACAAGACTTCGGAATAATGAAATCTCTTGATCTCTTGGATGTTGTGAACTGCTAAAGTCTTTTTCAAATTCCGCCAGTTCTACATCATCATCTTCATGGGCGTTGGGGTACTCTTTTGGGTAGGCACCCTCCCCCGTTTCAATGATCTCCATACCTTTAACTTCCACTCCCGTACACCACAATTCGTCCTCTACTTCATAATTTTTTCTTTTAAATCCTGCCCTGTTTTGTAATCTGGACAACTTGTCTTGTTAGGTGTTTGAGTTTGGGTCTTTTATTGCTAGGTAGCTTTTTGTATGTTTGAGTAATCTGAATCTGGTTGTTGTTGTTTATATTTTGTTTATTCTCCGAAACACTCCCTATGTTGACAACAGAAAATAATTCAGGGGTTGTTTTTCTTTGTCCACTAGTAGCCAGATTTTCATCTATTACTATCTTCTTCGCTTAGTAGCTCCTTTCTTCTACCTTTCAATACCACCCCAACTAGGGGTGGCAAAGCGGGCTGGCCCGCCTCAACCCGCCCCGCCCTGCCTAGGCCCGCCCCATAAACGGGATGGACTGACCCATCCCGCCAACTAAAATGGGTTCAAAATGCTAACCCGCCCCGCTTTATGGCGGGTTGGTGGGTTGGCGGGTTAGCCCGCTTGATTTTTTTTTTGAAAAATAAAATTCATTAAAATCAACCAAAAAATAATAATTTAAAAATCAAATACAAATAAAAAAAGTCAAATTATAATATATTTTTTTTACAATTTTTTTTAATTTTTAACTTCAATAAAATTGTTTAAAATAATATTTGTCAATAGAATCATTTTTATTTTAAAAAATAAGTCACATAATTTGAGCATATATACGAAATTGTAAAATAAAATAAATAAAGTTAATAACTAAAAGAAAAATAAAAAATAAAAAATAAAAAAAGTGTTTAAAAATTCTATAATTATTAATTTTATAATAGTAATCACTCTTTTATTTAATAAAAAAAAGATAAATAAAAATCTTCGGCCCGGCGGACCGGCCCGTCCCGCCCCGCCAAAACCCGCCAATTTGGCGGTGCGGGTTTGGCGAATTTTTTTAATTTAGCAGACTCCAAATCCTAGCCTGACCCGCCTTTTTTAGCGGGTTTAGCAGATCGGCCCGACGGACTCGACCCGTTTTGCCACCCCTAACACCAACCTTTATTATTCCCTTTTGAACTTCTTTATTCTTCTCCCATGATTCTTTCATGGAAAGGGATTCCATATTCCTCCGCAAATTAACAGGAGTAGGTTTCTTTGATCTATCTTTAGACATGTTAGGATTTGAGAGATTGGTGGTGTTGTTACTCTCCTTTATAGGATTAATTCTATTGTCCGGTTGGTCCGATTTTAGTCAGTCACTCCATTCTTTCTCTCTGCTGTCTTCACTAGTTGAATTATCCAGCCAATTATTACAACTCCTTGCCTCGTGCCCCAAATGTCCGCAACAGGAACAAAAGCATCCTATGCGTTCATATTTTAATTGGATCTCCATAATTTTCTTATTAGGACCTACTATGGTGACTATTTTCTTCAATTTCTGTGTTACATCTAAGTTAACTTTTACTTTCATCACCCTTGCCTCCTTCCCCCTCATGAAAAAATTTTCAACATCTAGGACCTCTCTCACTATATCTCCAATTTTTTGTCCCAGTTCACATGTTTTACAATATTCTGGCAGTCTCCACAATTGAATCCATATCGGAACATAAGAGAATTCTTCTATGTCAATCTCCATCTCCTTATTCCATCTTTTAATATTCAAGATATAGTTTTTGAGGAGCCATGGGATATCCTTTTCTACCCGGATTAGATCTTGTTTTTCAAAGAAGAACTGGAATGTATTACCTCCATGATCAATGACTCTAAAACCCTCCGGTTGTCTCCATATAGCATACATTGCTAGTTTCATCGTACCAACTATGAATGCTTTGTCTGCGAGGATCCTTTCAATCACACTTTTTCTATATGCTTCCAAACCTCCTTTAATGTCAGCATCATCAAAGAAGATTACCCTTTTTGCTTTAAGCCTTTTACGATCATCCTCATTAGCCAAGTTTGTCTCCCTTCCTTCCATATTCTCTAACCCAATCTCAATCAGTCTCTTGATCAGCTCTGAGTTTTTTGTGAAAATTAGGATTGCTTCCTCGATAGAACTCTAAAGAGCGCCCAAACTCTAGCAGAGCATCTTAAATTCTATTAGGCCACTGTTTCATTTATTTTTAGATGTTTATTTTTTCTGTTAATTTAAGTGATGGAATACAACAATCAGATAAAATATGATTACCAGTACTAAATTTAGAAAATAAATTATCAAATTATTTTTTCTCCAATATCTCATAAAATTTGTGAAATTAAAAAAAAAAAAGCAAAAGAGCAGGGCTCTCAGGCCTCAGCAATGGCGTATTTACAGGGCCTAGGTGGCCATGGCTCCTCCAATTTTTTTTAAATAAAAAATTAATACTATTAGTTTATTATTATTATTATTATTATTATTATTATTATTATTATTATTATTATATTAACACACCAAAAAAAATTTACATATTAGTAACTTAATATGTATAAATTATAATATGTATTATAATATATTAGTAGCAATTATCAAATAGGTTTAAAATATATATATATAAATTATTAAAAAATATAGGTTTATATTAATGTAAAAAAGTAACAACTATAAAAAAAATTTTTATTTTGACTCTTTCTATAGCAATAGTAATAATTGAATAGACTTTTTAAACAATAAAAATTATTAAAATAAGACTTTAAAACAAGATAAAAAGTGAATTTTTAGCAGATTATATGATTGTATATATTAAAAAAGAAAATACTTTAAAATTTATTTCAAATAATAAATTGATAATTTTAATTATATGAAATATCACAAAATAAATTTAAAAATACCAAAATTCTAAAATATGTAGTTGAATGTTAATTTTTATATAATATAATTATTAATCTTGACCTATATATTATAAATTATATTTTATTAATTTTTTATTACGTTATATTTTAATTTATTTTTGTATTTAATTTACCCCTTCTTATAAAATTTCTAGATCCGCCACCGGCTGTCAGCAACATGCAGCCATCAGTACCTCGCTTTCTACCTCTTCTCTAGAAGCCAGGAAGGAAAAAAAGAAAAAAAGTTGGATACGTTAAAAACATATGAAAGTGACGACACGAAATGAGGTTTGAAATTTGAATATTGTATGCTCCCTGCTTTCCACAAAAGTTGCAGTACATAAAAAAAGTAACTAGATATAAAAATTTGTATTTTATATTTATAAAAAATTTTTGTTATATTGCTATAAAAAATATGATTAATTAACTATGTTAAAATTGATATTCTATTGTGATAAAATTAATTATTCATTATTTATTAAAAATATGCAAAATAATATGTATAAATATATAATAACTCGTTTTCAAATATTTTTTATTTTGCAAATGAAATACCTCAGTGTGCAATCTTTTTAATTGATACGAGTGTTTAAGATAAAGAAAGGTTCGTGTGTTACAGATTATTTATCTGGATGTGAACACAATGTTCAAATTTCCAAACCATATCTTGTTGCAATAATGAGCAACAAGGGCCAATCAAATGAATCAATCATTCGTCAACAAATTATCTAGATAGTTGGACTAGACTTGGTCAGCATTCTATTACTAATACTAACTGACCAAATAACATTCTTTGCTTAAAAAGTTGCTCTCTCAGTCAAACTTTGACTTATTGCCAATTGGCCATTGGGGCTACCCTTTAAATACAAAGGGCCTTCATTTCCACCCCTCACTAGTCACTTACTCCCTCCATTTCACTTCTCAGTCCAAACAAAGCAATCACCAAATGGAGTGTGAAGGGAGTTGGGAGAAGAGCGAATTGAAAAGTGAGCTTGTTCAAGGGATGGAGGTAGCAAGAAAGCTTAAGGCAGAGTTAGAGTTAGAATCTAGTGCTGACAATAGGGACTTGCTGGTGGACAAAATATTATCTTCTTATGACAAAGCTCTATTGATCCTAAGATGGAGTGGATCAGTTTCCAAGCCCCACACATTGCATCAATCAACTAAAACCTCCCCACCACACTCCCCTCTACCCCACAATCATCAACAGGAACTTAAACACTCTTCACAGAAAAGGTTAGTTTACTTGGAAGAATACTAGACACAAATCATTATTGTTATTGGTAACCATATAATAAATGGATGAATGACTAACGGTACAATCAATTTGTTTGTGAAAATTGGTTGCAGAAAAATGATTTCTAAATGGGTGAATCAGGTTAAGGTGAATTCTGAGAATGGCTTTGAAGGATCCCATGAAGATGGGTACAGCTGGAGAAAATATGGACAGAAAGACATCCTTGGTTCCAAATATCCAAGGTGCAAATGCAGAACCCTTTTTTCCCAATCATGCTCCATAAGATAATCACATGATTTCTCTTCTATCAAACTAACTGTAGGTTGTTAACATTTAATTTGCAGAAGTTACTATAGGTGCACCTTCCGCAACACTAAGGATTGCTGGGCAACCAAGCAAGTGCAGAGATCAGAGGATAATCCCAATATATTTGAAATAACTTATAAAGGAAGCCATACCTGTTCCAAGGGGAAGAAGAATGCTGCTATGTCAGCAAAGTCACCAGACATACAAGAACCACAAGAACACCATACAAACTTCCAAAACATGTTGTCAGTCACTGCGGCTAAGCCGGGAAACGAAGAAATGGCATGTTCTTTCACTTCCCCATCGACCTCCTCTGGATGCAGGACACAAGAAAACCAGAACTTGCTTCCTTCAATTCTAGAGAATAATCCCTTCTTGGGCAGTCTTTCACAAACACATTTGTTATTACCAAACACACCAGAATCAAACTATTTTCCATCTCCTTTCTGCGCAAATGAGCTTGATGGGATCTACAGCAATCGATGCTCGGAATTCGATGTTTCTGAGATCATTTCCGCCCATACATCAGCCACCAATCCTCCAATTTTCGATTTTGATTTCTCGCTTGATCCACTGGAACTTGGCCAAAATTTCCGTTTCAATGCCTCCAGATTTTCTCACTAATAGATCTAAAGATTAAAAATCACATACTATGTTTAGAAATTTAAGATGAGGATTTTTTTAAGAAAGCATTGGTTATCTGTTAACCATAGCATGTATTATTAATCAGGAGGGCTTCAGACAGTAGAACAATGAACCAGCAATAATAGCAATACTAATTGTTGAAAAGTCAGTAAGGTTTGTACAATCATGATCCATCTTCCATCATAGCTTTCGTGTAACACAGGAATCTTGTCCACCAAATCTACAACAGATGCACTTCATCCTATTCAATATTCAACAAATAATACTTAAAAAAATCCACTCGTCTCAATACTTACAAGTTACTGAAGAGGTTTAGATATCAGGGATCGGTATAAAGCTGATTTAAAAATTGACCTAAAAACCAACTTTTTAAGTTAAAATATATGATATTATTCTCAACATAAAGACGGCTGGCTATTACAGGAGGCTATTTGCTAAGCAGTGGGTTCCATCACAGCTTGCTGATGCCAAACGCCGTGGAGGTTAGATTGCCATAATCTGACCATTCCATCGTGACCTGTAGTAGCCAACGTCATTCCGCTCATATCCCATTCCATCTGCCACACCTGAAAAAAAAATTACCAAAACACAATCAGTGAACAATGCCTTCAATATAATCCACCAAAGACTAAGCTCAAACAGTCATATGATGTTGGAAAGATAAAGTAAAAGTAGATTTGAACATAGAAAAAACAGAGTCAATTCTATAATCATATTACCATGCCTTCATGTCCTGGCAATAGTGCAACTCTTTCCACTGGAAGTGTCCCATTATGATCAGGGTTTAATCCAAGGTGCCATATTGAAAGTCCCTTTTGAGTTGCAACAGCAATAGTTTCATATGGCCTATAGTACAAGAAACAATAATATTCAAGATAGCTACAACATGATATAAGTTTTGAAAATTTCCCACATTAGTTGACCAACAATGAATCAGGCTTTCATAGCAACCCAGTATTTTGATGCCTATGCTACATGCTGTAAATCTCTTAATCATGTAAATATAACGTGTACCTGCCAATATTTGGTGCCCATGCTGCAGCATAAACCCGATCACCCTTTTCCTCTGGCAGTGCCAATTCTGCCACTGGCAACCATCTCTGGTGAGCCTGATCAAATTCCCAAACCTGTTGACAAAAATATTAACTATAATAATCCCAGGCAAAGAAAGATGTTAAGTTACTTATATCTTTCCCCTTGTCATAGATTGTAAAATTTGCGAGGCTAATAGTCAATTCAGAAAGAAACATTATAAAGCAATAACCATGCTAAGGAAAATTAAGATAATGCATCTGAAAGCAAAATGAAATAAAGGAAAAAGTGTGGACTTGTGTTACCTTAGAAGAATTAAGCTCGGATGTATTGGAATTAAAACCTATAAGGAAGCTGGATTCTTGGCTTCCACCTTTTTGCGGGTTCCAAGATATGGAGGCAGAGAAGCACAAAGCCTTTCCAAATGCAGACACTGACTCGATGACATTCTGGAATTCAGCCTACAGAGAAATAATAAAAGAATGATAAGTTAGTATCAAGTAATAAAAACATCAAGTGTCGTATTTAATGACTCGAGATTATGGTATAAACTGGATGATGGGTTAAGAACCATCTTCACCTGAAGCTGCCAATTTCTCAGTTCCAATGGATCCAATAGCTCATAAACTCTCACATGACCATCTGAGCATGCAACAACCTGCACGGTTCACAAAATTGCAAATGAATTAGCATAAGATCATCATTAGTATATTAGTTTTTATACATTATTGAAGGATTTCATTTCAAAAGCATGCAAACAGAGACCAATCAAGGCAACAAAGAAAATGTAAGAGTTGAGATAGGCTCAGAAAAAAATATATATATATGGTTCCAAAATAAATAATAAGGAAATCATGAATAACTACAAAAGTAACCATTTTCAAACTATTCAAAGAGGTCCCAAATTGAACATCAAGGACTTTGCTTGAACTACTCCCGAAGCTTTTGCAAAATTTCCATTGAGTAGGTTGTGAATCTACATTAACGACAAAGAAAACAACATATTATATATAAAAAAGTAAAATGCTTGAGGTTATGAGCATTGAAAATTTCCAACTTTAGGAAGAAAGGAAATGAACGACACCTTGAGCAACTTCTTCCCACAACGATACAACTCCATCAGCAGAAACAGAAGCAACCGCATCACCATATTCAGGAGGAACCCAAACAACCTTCACGACATTTCCTTCGTGAGCCTACGCATTTTGATGAGAGATATTAAAATTAGAAAGAAAGAAAGAAAAAAAGAAAGGAGTGAAAAGGGGGAAGGAAGAGGGAGGAACCCTGAATTTGAAAGAGGAGCGAAGAGAGGAAGAAGAAGCGGAGTCACAGAAATCGAAGATGGAAACGGTGCCATCGGCGGAGCCAGCAGCGAGTCGAGCGCCACAGTAGTTCCAACAAGAGCAAGTTGTGCCATTGTCGAGGATCAACAGCTCCTTCGCCATAAAACTCTAACTCTCACACCACACTTTGCCAAGCCCTACCCTCTTTTAATCACTAATTCGTAGGAACCCGTCACTGCCAAATAATAACTGCCATTAAACAAATTTTCACTCCCTTGTAAATTTTTTAGTTTTCACGGACTGTAGTTTTGCATAAGTTTGTTCTTTTAATGTTTAGGACTAGGTCTTTAAAAATTCTTGGTGGTAATCAACTTGGTCTACAACTGAGTTATTGGATCACTAGTTCAATAAGTAGATTATTACTTGAATCAGTTAATTTGGTCACAATTAAATATAAATATAAAATTATAAAAAATAAATTTAAAAAGTTAAAATAAAAGTTCAAAAGTATATCTTCACAAATATATTAATAACAATCAAGTATTAATTCTGAAACATAACTGTCACAAAAAAATCTTAAACATAATTAATGATACAAAAATAGATAATAAACTAATTACTAGTACAAAATAAATAAATTTAGTCCAATGAATGATCTTAAAGTCGACATCAATATCTTTATTAGACAAATTTAAAGCTTGACCAATACTATCTATGTAAGAATACTATCTATGTAAGAATCAAATCGAATCTTACAACAATAAATTCAACTATGATAATTAAAGGTTCTTAATGGTCTAGAGAAGGGGTTGAATCTATGGCTTTCTTTTAACTTGATTAATAAATCCTCGAATTAAAACTTGAAACTTAGCTTCTGTTTTGTCTGCGAGATAGATTATGCAGGAAACAATTTGGTTTTATCTCATGAATCGTGAAAAACAGAGTCAGAACAGGGAGAAAGAAGATGACACAGCCATATATCCTGGTTCAGTTGCCTTGTGCAATGCAACCTACATCCAGTCTCCACCACAACGTTGGTAAAATTTTTACTATCTTTTCAAGTATTACATACACTAATTCCCAAGGACTCAACAAAATCATATCAAGGACACATCTAGCTTCAACATAAACTAGACTTGGCTATGTAACTACCTAGACTCAACATACTAAGTGCTTACCCAACTTAGTAAGGGATACCTTTCAGGTACATGACTCAAAACAGAAATATATCCAAAAGAAATCTGAAATCAATCTTGGATTTTCT
Source organism: Arachis ipaensis (assembly GCF_059453495.1). Classification (NCBI taxonomy): domain Eukaryota; kingdom Viridiplantae; phylum Streptophyta; class Magnoliopsida; order Fabales; family Fabaceae; genus Arachis; species Arachis ipaensis. The sequence continues at coordinate 17,058,854 of NC_142440.1, read as the reverse complement.
CTCCAAGTATCTCTCTAGCCTTTTCTCTCAATGGCCTTTTTTTAATGCCTCACTTTCCTTCCTTTTATCACTGAATAAAAACAAAGAAAGATACAACATTGAAACAGAATATTAAATATTAAACCATAAAGGAGATGATGATTCACACCCTTGACTCTATATACTGAACCCAACTTCTGAACTCTCAAACTTTGTTCTTCATCTTGGCGGAGTGCTCCCTTTAGTATAGGTGCAATGCTTCCAAGACTTCAAATTGTGTTTGTGAGGTTTCACTCTCTTCTTGTTTCGGGTTCTCTCTCCTTGTCTTCAAATGAAAAATATTTTTCTTTTTGTATCTTTCTTGAGCCACGGCTAGGGTTTCCTCTCCAAGGTCAACTTTTTGGTCCTTGAACCAGCTGTAATTCCCTTTATCTTTTTCTTCATTTAGACCACAAAATTAGGGATTTAAAATCTGACTTTGAGCTTAACCGAGGTGGTAGTTGCAGTAACAACTTGCTTGCTCATTGAGATTTCCAAATCCAAACCCCTAGATTTGTGCTTTGACTCCAAGAAACACTTTCAACCATTGATTCACAGCAGAGAAACTTAGCCACTACTTTCTTCATTTTTTTTCGAAATGGTGGTGCAAAGAGTAGGAGAAAATGTGAAGCAATTGACTTGCATGTTAAAAAAAAAACAAATTATATTTTTCTTCTCTAAACTTGCTTAGCTTTTCTCTGCTTAACTTGATTTGACATTAGCTTTCTTAATTATCTTTCCCTTTCTTCTACTTTGGTGTTTGAACAAAAAAGTAAAACTTCCTTTCTTTTCTGATCTTTACCTAATGTGAACTTAGCTGAAGTTTAGGGTTTCTTTCCATTTGACTTGATTGGCATTGGGCTTGGTTGATGATTCAATTTCCATTCAGCAGTCTTGGAATCACTTTGCTTTTGTATTTGGGCTACATGTCTTCGTATTGGGCTACACTAATGATTTTGACTTGGGCCTGCACACTAAATAACATCATCAAATCTACTTGAGTTATTAACCCAAATTCAAAATGTTTGTCATCATCATTTTTGTTATTTATTTACTAAACTCAACAATAATTTTCAGCAACAAAAAAATTAACTCTAAAGATAATTTACAGCAACAAAAAATTTAGCTAAGCTATTATTTCAATAAGACAACAAAAAATTTAACTCAGTGATGATTTTCATCAACTAAAAAATTAGCTCAGTGATATTTTCACTAACAAATTTAACTTACAGCAACAAATTCAACAAATCCTAATTCATTCATGATTTACAACAACATCTAGATCAACAACAAGGCAAATTAACTGATTAGTAATTCAACAATATCTTAAAATACAAGGAGAAGGTAAATCTGGAAAAGTCAGAATATGGGAAGCGATGATGCAGAAACTCACCAACAGTCTACGGTCCACGGCAACTCGGCGACGACGAGGACCCAAAACTAGAAGACGAAAAGTGACGGAAGGCGATGAAGCAAGCAACGATCCCAGATGATCCACAATCCATGGCGACGGCAAGGACCCAAAACCAAAAGACAACGAGCGATGACGACCCCACAGAAGGCAACAAAGCAAGTGACAACCCTACAAGTTGCTTCTGTCGCCGGCAACGAGGAGTTCAGGGAAGGCTGCGAGACGCTGAGATGCCAGCGATGAGACGAGACGAATAACGAGACACCGACAAATGTGACTGAGACAAGACTCGAGTGAGATTGAGAGAGACTCTGGTGGGCTAGTGGCAGTGAGAGCGAATAGAGAGTTTAAGTATGAGAATTGAGAGTGAGAGACACGTTTCTTGAGAGTCTGAGCGTGAGGTGAGTGAGAAGAGTTAGGATTTTGGTTGGGAGTACACACGCGCATTTCAGATTTTTTTTCGGGTCCAGGTTGTATAAATCGGTCAAGTCACTGATTCTTATCGAAATCCAACGGGTTGACCCAGGTCTTTCTGGGTCTGATGCAGGGACTATCCGACAAGTGGCTCGATTCAACCAGGTGAGCCGTGAGCCGGTTTTCGGTCGAACTGGGCGGGTTGAGTCGAGTTTGATAACAATGGATAAATAACCTTTATTAATACATAGATTACAGCTAAGACAATGAAATAATGTTCAAGTTTTATGATGTTTTATTTGCTATGTTAATTGATTGGAAAAGAGAATGAAGACGTCATAAATGACTATGAAGTTGTACTCGCGTTTTAATTTGGTACTCAAAGTTTTAATTTATTCAGTTTGGTCTCTCTAATTAACATGTATGACTTACATTAGACTCTAATAATGTTTTCGTTACAAAATCGTTAACGCGTATGTTAAGTATCAGAATTAATAGGGACAAAATAACACAATTAACACTACAAAAAATAGGATTTTGTCATGCTTTTAAAGCGTGCTGAAAAGTGCGAAAAAGCGTAGCGATAGCTTTTTGCCACGCTTTTTGAGCTATTGGCACGCTTCTGAAAGGGTCACATCCGCAAGCGTGCCGATTACTCTATTGCCACACTTTTGTCAATCTATTGGCACACTTTATATTTTGCCACACTTTTATCTATTGCCACACTTAAAATGTGGTCATATATAACCCTATAGCCATGCTTTTAAAGCATGCCAAAAGGTGGATATACAACTACACTTTTAAAATGTGCCCATTGGGTTGGCTTTGGCAACGCTTCAAAAGCATGTCAATAGAAAAACATATGGCTACGCTTTTTTAAACGTACCTAGATGTGAACCTATTGCCATGCTTTTAAAGCATGGCTATATCCTTATCAAATTAAAAAAAAAATCCTAGTATGTGCTTTTACATGTACTCTAATGCACTCCAAAAACAATAAAATACATTGACAAAAATCTGTGAATATCATTTTCAAAAAATTAATCAATAAAAATTAGTATTACATTAGTAGAATTCAAACCAAATTAGCCATATCAATCTCTTATAGCCAAAGTAGTTATAAGCTTGTAATATTAATAAATTCTTCAAACATCTCTCCTATAAAGTGGTAAAAGAATAAAAGTTGAATTATACATATTTTCCTTAATCATATTCCATCAATCTCATATATGTCACGTGAGAAACTACCATCATTTTATTTCAAGTCTGTGTCCACACTATTGGTGCACGGAATTACACTTCGCACAACTGAACCAGCAAGTGCACTGGGTCGCCCAAGTAGTACCTGAGTGAGTCAGGATCGATCCCACGAGGATTGTGATTTGAAGCAAGCTATGGTTATCTTGTAGATCTTAGTCAGGCGGATAGAAAAGTTGTTTGTTTGTTTAAAAAGCATAAAGGTAAAATAAAGATAACGTTACTTAGTTGATGGTAAATGCAATGATAAGAAGATGGTTAAGGCTTTGGAGATGCTTTATTCTTCTGGATCGATTCGATTTTACTGTCTCCTCCAACTGTGAATGATTTCTTCTATGGCAGGCTGTATGTGATCAACGCCTTTCTTAAGAGGTCGCCGATTCTCCTCCAGAGCTGAACACCAGAGTTAGTGCGCATCCAGTCTGATTGAGGGTGAAACTCATGTAGTCCATTCCCCTTAGTGATCCTACTCAAAACGCCACAGATAAGGTCAAATCTTCCAGATCAGATAATGCTGCGCCTTTGGTTCTAGCCTCTATCACAAAGACTCTAATCTTCCCATACCTTGGCTGAACTGGTGTCTCGAGAAGTCCCCAACGAAGTCGTGGATTAGCCGTCTAAGAAATGTATATCAAGCTAGTGGTTCATCATTGTCCGATGAAAGACTCACTCTGAACCCATGTAGAATGAGATAACCTTGTGCCGGTTCAATGCATTCATAAGGATGAAGACCGAAGATACATCTTAGAATAGAGAATCACACACGAATTGAAATAGAACAGTAATACTTTTATTAATCTATAAAACTCAGCAGAGCTCTTCCCTTCAACCTAGGAGGTTTAGAGACTCATACTAATAGAAAATGCAATGTGAAAACGTGTAAAGTGTCAAAAGTTTCCGTATATAGCAATGGTGAACTCTTGTCTATATATACTAATCTAATGACTAAGGATTACAAAAATATGATAGGTTTAGGCTTGTAGTGCGAAAATCCATTTTCGGGCCCACTTGGTGAGTGTTTGGGCTGAGCTTTAGTGTCTCCCACGTGCTAGGATGCTCCTTGGGCATTGAACGCTAGCTAGGGACACCTTTATGGGCGTTCGACACTGGCCACTCCTCTGTGGGCATTGGACGCCTGGACTGAGGTAGATGGCTGGCGTTGAACGCCAGTTTTGGGCCTTCAATTCTGAAGCAAAGTATGGACTATTATACATTGCTGGAAAGCCCTGGATGTTAGCTTTTCATAGCCATTGAGAATGCTCTATTTGAACTTCTGTAGCTCCAGAAAAGCTCTTTCAAGTACAAGGAGGTCAGATCCTGACAGCATATGCAGTGCTTTCTCTGCCTCTGAATCAGACTTTTGCTCCAACTCCTCAATTTCAGCCAGAAAATACCTGAAACTGCATAAAAACACACAAACTCATAGTAGAATCCAAAAATGTGAATTTTACACTAAAATCTATGAAAATATAATAAAACTTAAATAAAACATGCTAAAAACTATATGAAAATGATGGCAAAAAGCGTATAAAATATCTGCTCATCAACTATGCTTCATTAAATACTCAGCTATTACTTCCAGCTCATAGACAACAGCATAACACAGTGGTGTTTGTCCATCATTATCCTTATAAAAGTACAAAACACCACTATAATATAAGCAAAATTTCAAATTCAGCATTCGAAAAATAATTAAAAATGCATAGAACGGTCTTCTACTGCACATGCTAAACTGAGAGTTAGAGATAAGCAACTATTACAATAAGGAATAACGATTTAAGTTAACATTCAAGCAAACTTCCATCATGTTTCCATTCCAAAAAAACAGTGGCAATACCTCTAAAACTCTAAAGCATATAGATTAACTCAAATATCTTAAGTACTTAAATTGGAATGTTTTGAATTGCAATATATGAAATACCTTGGCATTAATATTAGCATTCCTGCTAATAAGCAACTCTGTGACATTAAGGTGGCCACAATTCACGGCCTAGTGTAATGGTGTCTGACCTTCACTGTCTGCAGCCACTCTTATTAATCAAATATTGAGAAAGGAAAAGCATAATAGAAAACTAAATGATTTGATATATTGTTGTAGCATAGAAAAATGATCCAAAAGATCTTTTATGACTATAGAAAACTGATGGTTAAATCACTGTGGATTTACCTTCAAGAGTAGAACTGGGGGTTTGTCTTCACCAGGCTGAGGATGCCACTCAAGAAGCACTTGCTTCTCGTTAACTACATCACGAATATACAGATAATATTCATTGTAGTTCTTGAATGAAAATCTTCTCTGGCTTCAAAGGCTTCCAACATGCTCTTACAGTTAGCAAGATGTGCAAGGATATTAAGTTCCAACTGAAACAAAAAAAGAAAGAGAAATGATAAACCACTATTTCACGGTTTATTTTGTATTGAATTGAGTGGATTTTATCAACTATTCTTACACTTATTCATATAAATTGTATGGTTTTATAAATCCTTCCAAATTTGTGCTATGATTGAAAACATGCTTCTTTGACCTTAAAATTGCTAATTTTTAATCTTCTCTTATTACCATTCGATGTCGTAATATGTGTGTTAAGTGTTTTCAGGTTTTATAGGGCAGGAATGGCTTAGAGGATGGAAAGGAAGCAAGCAAAAGTGGAAGGAACACAAGAAACTGAGGATTTGAGAAGCTGGAGCCAACGCGCACGCATGGACGACGCGTACACGTGACCGGTGCAGCAGGCAAGCGACGCGTACGCATGGATGATGCGTACGCGTGACCAGGAATTCGTTCAGCGACGCGTACGCGTGGCTGACGCGTACGCTTGATGAGCGTCACGTGCCTCAGTTACGAGAAAATGCTGTGGGCGATTTCTGGGCTGTTTTTGGCCCAGTTTCAAGCCTAAAAATGAAGATTAGAGGTTGCAGAGTGGGACGAATCAAAGGATCCATCATTCACTTTTCATTCATTCACATTTTTAGGTTTTAGATGTAGGTTTCTAAAGAGAGAGGCTCTCTCCTCTCTCTAGGTTTAGGGTTTCTTCTTCCAAATTCTCTTTCGGTTAGGTTTAGGTTTTAGTCTTATTTTAATTTAGTTTTCTCTTACTTTTATTTGTTCTAGCACTTTAGTTATCTACTTCTATCATTAATTCTTTTATTTTGCCAATTTAGTTTACAAATTCTTCTTGTTAGATTCAATTTTCTTTATTGTAATTTGAGGTATTTCATGTTTATTGCTTCTTTTTTCATTTGTTGTTATTGATTCCTTGTAATTGTTAGTCTTAGATTTTACATTCTCTTGTTACTTTTCTATACTTTTATTTTGTGCCTTCCAAGTGTTTAATAAAATGTTTGGTTGGATTTTAAAATAGATTTTTATGTTCTTGACTTGGATTGATTAATTAGAGACTCTTGAATTATCAAAATTCTTTTGTTGATTGGTGATTGAAAGTTGCTAGTTAGCTTGAGCCTCACTAAATCTAGTCTTCGACTAGAACTTGTGAACTTAAGTCGATTTTGCTCGCTTGACTTTCCTTCATTTGTTAGAGGATAACTAAGTTAAAACGATTCTCACTTACCATCACAATTGACGATGATAATGAGGATAGGACTTCTAATTCTCTTTCCTTGCTAAGAGCTTTATTAGTTATTAGTTTATTCTCTTGCCATTTTATTTTCTTGTTCCTTATTTCAAAACCCCAAAAAGAAGTACATCATAACCAATAATAAATATATTTTCCTGTAATTCCTTGAGAGACAACCCGAGGTTTGAATACTTCGGTTTATTTTTATTGGGGTTTGTACTTGTAACAACCTAATTAAACGTTGATTGAGGTTTAATTGTCAGTTTAGATCTATACTTGCAACGAAGTTATTTTGAGAAATTCTTTACCGACATTTTTCCTCCGTCAAGAAACCTACATCAGCTGAATGAATTTTCATCTTGTTTGTTGAATTATAATGGGAACATAAACTACTAACCTGACCATAATCAGCAACTATGAGAGAATTCCCAGGAGCAGCTATGAATGCTTGACGAATTTTGTAACAGTTCTTTTCCAGAGTGGGTTGATTATGATTACGAATTATATGTGAGTTGGATTAAACATGTTGCATTAAGAAAGCCAATGATCAAACTAGTCCATGAGATATCCATATTTGAATGTTGGTTCAAATATTCATAATGTATCTAACTAATTCGAAGCTCAAATTATTGTAATAAATTTGCTGAGAATGCAACAAAACTGAATAGGCGAATAGCTATGCTTTGTCCCAATAGGTGACATCGACTATATGAATCAAACGATGCTAAAACGACCTACCATATATAAAATATAAAATATTTAAAAAGAATCTTGTAAGTCTAGGGAGTTAAAAGAACCTGCAGACTCGGCCTTCTTGCTGATAAGCATCCTGCCTCTGTATTGATATTTATGGAACAATGAATACAGTAGTCCTTTTTGAATATATTTTGTCCCTTCCATAGAAGACAAATCAAGAAAATGCAGAGAAAGATATAAAAAATAAATAAAATTAAAAATTATTCTAAAAGAATTAAATATACATACATCTATGAAATGAGTATCATGTAAAAACATAAATCCATCACTAAAAACACGTAGAATAGAACAGGGAAAGCAGTAGCAGTTCAGCACCACATAGCAATAGTTGAGCACTACCACAGATACATCAGAATGGAACCAAATATCAAGAAGTTTAGAAAAAAAAAATCCTAAACCAAATATCCGAATAGAACAAAAAAAAGAAGTTTAGAAAAATCAGAAAAAATGAAGAACCAAGAAAATCAAAACAAAAAATCAAATTTAAAAACAAATAATCAGATCAAGAAAAAATTTGACCAAATAGTTGATGTAGAAAAAATCATGAATATGCTTAAAGTATGAAAAAATTAACCCGCTGATAGTTGATGTAGAAAAATTAGCAAAATAGAACAGACATAAATCTAAACAAATTCATTAAAATATTGCTGTAGCACAAATCCAGCAAGCAATAAAATTTTTGCTGCACTAATCATATTCATAATCTTCCTCATCTATTAGTTGGGGAGTTGGATCAAGTTTTACAACAACAAAAAAATACAATAAGAAATTTAAATACTGCAAAAGGAAGAAAAAACAAAACAAATAGAAGATTAATAACAAATTAAACACAACAAAACTAATTTAATAACAGAACTAGAACAAATATAAGATTAACAGAGAGATGAGAGGACTAGAAGATTTAAAAAACAAAGTACTTAAAAGGAGAATATCACAAACCCTGGAATCAGGAAGAATGACAGTGGCATTCACGAGACAGGGAGGACAGCAACATTCATAGGACAGGAGAGTAGGACGCATGTATTCACGGGACGGAGACGACACAATGAGGAGGACGCGCCTTGGACCGAGACTGCGAGACGTGCGAGTTTGCGATGGCATGTGCAAAGGGGATTCTGTGCGACGGCGTGAGGCCATGAGCGACGGCAGTTCTGGCGTGTGCGAGGGAGAGAAGAGAGTGACGGAAGAGAAAACTAAAAGGGAGATAAGAGAGTGAGAGAAGAGACTTAGGGACTTAGGGTTCCACTAAGGGGAGATGGTGATTTTAAGTTCAGGGTTTCTCTCTGTGTTCTGCGCTGTAGGATGAGGAATAAGGGTTTTGTTAAAAGTGGTAGAAAATTTAACTTTTTTAGTGAAAACTTTGTGGCACGTTTTTTAGGGGTGCCAAAAGAGTTAGAGAAAACCGGCACGCTTTAAAAATGTAACAATAACAAAAATATTTCGCCATGTTTCAAAAGCGTGCCTGTTTTCCTCTATGGCCACGCTTTGGAAGCATGGCAAAAAAAAGCGTAGCCAAATCACTTATCAGTTGCCACCCCTGATAAAAGCATTCTTGTTTCTCTATATAGCCACATTTTTGAAGCGTGGTAAAACAAAACGTGGCCAAATCACTAAACAGTCGTCACCCTCATAAAAGCGTGGCCATTGACCACTTTTGGCCACTCTATTAAAGCGTGAAAAAAAAAAAAGTGTGCCATCAGGCCTTTTTTCTTGTAGTGTAAAATTTGTGGGCGAGAAATAGATGAAACTGTATAATCAGAATAAATCAAGTTTAGTATGTGCTTGCTTGTAGTAATTGATTTTTCAAACTTCAATCTATGCTACTTGCTTGTCACACTACTCACATAAAGGTGGATTCACCATTTTAAGTCCTGAAAGGAGATTACATTCTGCAAGAATCTGTAGAGCATGTTCTGACATGTGGTCTAATTTGCAATGCCACAATATCGTTATGTCTTCTTGATTTATAGATGTTACCAATGCCTCTACTTCTTGAACTGTATCTTCAAAAAGCAAGTATACATTGGTTGTTAGGCATTTTGCCTTTATGATCACACGAGCACCTTCTTGTACCCTTGAGAATCCAATAGCCCAATGGATAACAACTTTTTCTCAGGCCATTCACATGTCTTACACCTTAAATTGTATGAATGGAGCTATCAAACACATTAATTTTGATGATACCAATTCCCACAATTTCTTAGGTATGATCATTTCCCATGAATACATATCTTTTTGAAACAGATTCATAAGTGCTAAACCACTCATGATATGGAGTCATGTGATATGTTGCTATCCAATTCGATAGCCAAACATGAGCTAGAAGTTTATTGCCTTTATGACCAATTACAGCTTCGATGCATAAGACATCTTCATCATCAGGGACGTTTTCAACACAACCACGTGAAGTAGTTATTTCAGCAGTTTTCTCTATGCTCATCTTGTTGAACCTACAATCTTTCTTCAAGTGTCTTTTTTTGCCACAATTGCAATAAGTAAGGTTCTTCTTTCGAGGCTTTAATTTACCATGACTTTGATTCCCACTAGAGCCATGTTTTATTGATATGCCTCTCATCACCGACAAAGCTTCTGCTTGCTTTGGGCTCTCCATTCAATCATCTTTGTTTTGGTGCCTGTTTTTTTCTTCAAGAATAGCGGCAGCGACATCATCAAATTGGAGTTGATAAGAAATATTGTTATTTGTGATGTTGATGATGAGTTTATCATACAAGTCTGATAAAACTTTGGAGAAGAAACTCAGCATGTTCATTCTCTACAATTTGACACTCTCCATGGTAGGCAGTTGTGAAAATATAGTATTAAGATTGTTGATATGATCTGTCACTGATATGGATTTACCCATACGAAGAGTATAGAGCCTCCTTTTCAGGAATCTGCTATTGTGAAGTGATTTTTCCTCGTACAACTTAGTAAGTGCCTTTTAAATCTCCTTTGCTGTTTGTTTTTCCGAGATGCCTGATAATATAGAATCTGCCATATCTAAGTGTAAATTGGCAACGGTGTTTTCGTCCATCTCTTTCCACTTGTCATTAGGAGTGCCAGTGGGCCTACCTTCTATTGCTTCTAAGCAATTCTCCTTTCTCAAAAGTGTTTTGATCTTCAGTTTCCAAAGAAAAAAATTATTCCCATTGGATTTTTTTATCTTAAATTTTGTTCCATTGTTCTGACACCAACTTGCTCCTTTTGCAGCAGAAGATTAAGAACCTAAAACTCTGATACCACTATTAGGCACCAGAGTTAATAGGGACAAAATAACGCAACTAAAATTTGTAGACGATAAATGGATGGAACTATACAAGAATTTAGATAATAGTGAAAATAATATGACAAAGTAATGAAATTATAATCTCTCAAAATACATAGAGAAGTCTATGATAATCTCTTACATATTATGAAAATTCATGCAAAAGGATCACACGTATGAAAAACCTTACTAATTTTTTCTCTAATTTTCACTCATTAATTCTATGTAAAATATGGCATACATTAGCAAATGCCTTAACCACCTAAATATAGTTTCCTAGAAGTAGTGATATGAGAAACAAACAAATCACCATTTGTTCATGTTTTCATGATACCAAGTTCATCAACTTGATCTTGTCAAGTTGTCATCATGTATAATTTTATCAAGTTGTATGACAAGTTGATAAATATCAACTTAATCTTATCATCATGTACAACTTGTTTCCAACACATGATTAAGTAACAACTCATTCTTTGATTAAGTCAAAGATTGCAACTAAGCTAGTTTATCCAATTTTGACCTTGGTAAAAAATTATCACTAGATATTCTAGATTTCCATATGCTATGAATGTATATTACCTTCAAGTTGATCAAGTTATAGCATCATATTTATACTCTAGTCAAAGTTCTATAATGTTGTTTGTTTTCTTGAAACTTTAACTTGCTCCACTTATAACCTCTAACCATTTTTGTTGACTTCAAACCAAAAAGAAGAATTTTGCTTCTTCTTTCACAGCGTATTGAGATAGACTAGCGTCTGCTACGCTAGACTCTTTAACGGTTATTTGACGTAATAATTAAAATTTTTTACCTCAATTTGCTTTATATACAAAACTTTTAAAACCTTTAAGTGAAACTAGGATTAGGATTTTAATAAATACTTTATTAGGAGCAAATTGAGGTAAAATAATGTTTTCAGTTGTCACTTTAGGTAGTCGTTCAGAAGTCGCAACTTTGAGAATTAGAGACTAGTGTGAGTCATGGATGTAAAATTCAAAACTAAATTAAGTAAATCAAAACTTTAAAGACCTAACGCGAATATGTATTAACTCAAGTTTTGTTTTAGTCACCTATAATTTTTTTTAGTCACTATAATTTCTATAAGTTTGTGCTTTGCTGTTTAGGTTTTTATAAATTTTAGGGTTAAGTACTTTTTTCGTCTTTAACATCTTAGGTCAAAATAAAAATTGTTTTCGACTTTTTTTCTTATTAATATTATCCTCAACATTACAAAACATTAAAATCGTCATTTTTTTTAATTTTTGGATCAAAATACCCTTCATCATTATCTTTTCCCTCACCCTCCTCACTCCACTATTCACCTCACCCCATCATCTCGACTACATCCACTAGCACTTATATTGCCATAACTCTATTCTTCGGTCACCACCATACCTGCAACACTCCCATCACAACAATACTCATTCATTGTAATAAAATTGGAAGCAAGACAAAGGAAAAAAAATTGGAAGGAGAGAAAAGAGGGCACAACGAAAAAAGAAAAAAAAAATTAAACTAATCATCTTTTTCACATACTAGCGTTTAATCCATGCTGCACTATAGATCCTAGTTGCTGCTGTCCTAGAGCACCCATCCATATTCATTTCTTGTGTAATGACATTCATTACAATGAGTCCAAGAGGGATCAAGTACATCCACTGAAATTAAAACAGTAGAAAGTTTAATTTACAAATGTTAAAAATGTATATTTATAGATTTGCAACTAAAAGAGAATTGCTAATATGTATATTATATAATCACTTTAAGCAGTTACTCACATATTTAGCCAAAAGGGACCTCTCTACTGGCTTTACAAGTAGGGATGGCAACACCACCCGAACCCACGGGTACCCACCCTACCCCTACCCACTCGGGGCGGGTTTTTAGTGGGGCAGGGCGGATTCTTGGGCAGGTTTAGGTACTACCCGCCCCGGTATATACATAATATATAATTTTAATATATAATATATGTAAAATAATTAGTAAAATTATTGATAATATTGTATCATATTTAAAATTTTACTTTAATTTTTGTTATGTATGTGATTATGATTATATAAATTTTGAAAATTTAATTTTATTTATTAGATTTTAATAATTATAGGGGCGGGTAGGGGCTGGGCGGGTACCCACGGGTGCGGGTTAGGGTTCAACCATTTACTACCCGCGGGTAGGAGTGGGGCGGGTTTTATGCGGGTTATTGTAAGGTAGGGCGGGGTCGGATAGAGCAAAAACCTGCCCCGTTGCCACTCCTATTTACAAGTTCACTCTTACTTCCCCACCAAGCACGTCTTCAGCAAATATTGGAGTTTTGCAGAAGCCAAAAAATATTAATTGAATGAAGAAAGAAGGTATCCCAATAAAAACTTGCTAAGAGAATGATGCAACAGCTACTTCATGTATGGTGTTAACATGTTGTTGCTGGGTCGCCGCTGGCATTGGGTCACCGCTGCCGCTGAGTCGGCACTTCTGTCGCTGGTTCATTGGAGAGAGAGAGAGAGAGAGAGAGAGAGAGAGGCGATGCGAACAGAGGGACGGGTTGCTGCTACTGGACGTCATTGCTATTGGGTCGCCACTATGCCCTTTTTCGTCGGCGCCTTCTTCTTCCTCTTCCTCTCTTCTTTTCCCTCTTTATTCCACCTCTCCTTTATTCTTTTTTTCGCTTCTTGCTCTCTTTCCCTCTCTGTTTGTGCATTTTGGTTGTTGACGGTGGAGAATGAATCTGAGATTAAGGATATTTTGGTCTAAAAATTAGAGAAATAATGATTTTATAACGTTTTGTAACATTAAAAATGATATTAATAAAAAAGAGGTTTAATTACTCTGTTAGTCCCTATAGTTTCGTGAAATTTTCAATTAGGTCCCTATACTTTTTTTCTTTTTAATTGAGTCCCTCCACTAAATTTTTTTTTCAATTAAGTCCTTCTTAGTAGTAATTGGCTTAATTTTATAGGGACCTAACTAAAAAAAAATTGGTATAGGGATCTAAATAAAAGGAAAAAAAAGTGTATGGACCAAATTAAAAAAAAAAAATTGGTACAAGCACTCAATTAAAAGGAAAAAAAGTATAGAAATCTAATTAAAAATTTTGCGAAACTATAAAGACCAATAGAGTAATTAAACCTAAAAAAAAAGGTCAGAGACAATTTTAATTTTAACCTAAGTTGTTAGAGACAAAAAAAAAAGTACTTCATTCTAAATTTTATATCATATTCGTTCTTTGTTAAGTAACCTTTATTAATACACAAATTACAGCTAAGAGAATGAAATAATGTTCAAGTTATATGATTTTTTATTTGCTACCCGTTAATTGATTGGAAAAAAGAACGAAGACGGCATAAATTAGAGCTTTGAACTTTAAAAGTTATTATTATTATTATTATTATTATTATTATTATTATTATTATTATTATTATTATTATTATTATTATTATTATTATTATTATTATTATAGGGTTAAAACTATAAAAAGAAATTATAGCGAAAGAATATGGGATGGAAGATGCTCTATTATTGATTGATAAGTAGAGTGCGGTGATTGATGAAGATGAGCACAGTGCAATTTATGCTGTCTCGATTGAACTACCCAACTCAAATTGGTAAAACTTACACTTTTTCATTTGAACAAGTCTGGTCAAGCATCACGTATCTAGTTTGCACATTTAATGTTGTGAATGTAATTAAAAAATAAATTAGTTATAATGTTAGAAAAACAAAAAAAATAGCCAAAATTTGCCTTATTTAATATTCATTAATTATCGTAACATTTAATAAATGCTAAATAAGGTAAGTTATGACTGTTTTTAACTGATTTTCTTTGGTTACCAAACATTTTCGAATACTAAATATGAATTGATTATGTTTACAACATTTGTTTTTAAAAAGAAAGTATTACAGGTAGTATATCTTAAAATGTAGGAACTAATTTAAAATGTGATCATCCATACAAGGCATTACTACTAAATTTTTCAAACATTTCAATGTACCAAAATTATCCGTTAATTATAGGAGCCCACACACTCTGTTGGCACATGAAACATCTCAACAGACTGAACAGAGAGGTAATGTAACTCTGCCACTGAAATTAAGCCAAACCTACTCTCAGTTATGAGTTATGACTATGGCCCACAGTCTCTTCATAAATATAACATTGTGATTTGCTTTGAAGGTCCATTCTTGCCTCATGGTATTTAATACAAGCCCATCACTGATGGCCCATTTCTGCAGAGGGAGTCCTGATTCCGTGTTCGAATTTACTTTTTCAAAATTTTATTATCTTTCTTTTCTTTTTTGGATTTTTGTTTAACTATTTTAAAGTTTTCAATAATCAATTAATTTATTAAATTTATTCAGAAATAATAAGCTTTTGAATTAATAATTATTATAAAAATAAGATTACTTTGTTAAAAAAAAAATTATTCTTCACGTACAAGCATTTTTTCCATACAGTTTTTGTTCTTCTTTTTCTTCTTCTTCTTTCATTGAAATTTCTTTTCTTCCTTTTATTGTTTTGAATCCAATCAAGTGGCTGAGGTATGGTTTAATTCAGAAGAAAAAATATAGTATTAGAGAAAATATTTTTCTGTATTTACAGCAAATTTGGGTATAACACAGAGATATTTGGATATAATACAAAGATATTTGGGTGTATTTTAAGAATTTTAGGTGTATTTGTATTCTGATAAGTTCTGTATAATTCAAAATTCTTCCTCTTCCTCCTCCTTATCTCATACTGTTTCTTTTTTTTTTTTTATCATCATCACCATCTTCTTCTTTTTTTTTATTCATATTTTTTTTTGTTTTACCTTCTCAAATTTCTTCTTGTTTTAGAGCTTGTTTGGGTGAGCTTCTAAGAAAAGATCTTTTTTCGAGTTATCTTTTTTTAAAGGGTAAAGTATATTTTTTGTCCCTGAAGTTTGACAAAAAATTCAAAAATACTCCTAAATTTTATTTGGTTTCAATTTTGTCCCAAAAGTTTTCGATTTGCATCAAATATATCCCTGACGACTAATTTTTCAAAAAATTTAAGATCAATTCAACAACAATAACATAAGAACAACCCTCAATACAAGCAAATCAAACATAATTTTCATGCATTATTGTTAGATTGGTCTTAAAATTTTTTGAAAATGCAGCCGTCGAGGGTATATTTGATGCAAATCGAAAATTTTTTGGACAAAATTAAAACAGAATAAAACTTAGGGGTATTTTTGAAATTTTTGCTAAACTTCGAGGACAAAAAGTATACTTTACCCTTTTTTAAAAGATCTTATGGAAAAGTAAAAGTAATTTTATGTTTGAGTATCTCATGCAAAAAGATTTTTTTTATCTATCAATTATGTTTGGGTATAACAATATAAAGTAATTTTTTGTTTATTTATTACATAAAAACATCTTTTTTTAAGAGAAAAAGATCTTTTAAAAAAAGATGTAAATTATAACTTATCAAAAAAGATGTTTTTTTTTAGTACTTTTATTTTTACTACTAGAAATTTGCTAAACACACTAAAAAAAAAATCTTTTTTCATTGAAAAAATATTTTTTTTTTATCAAAATAATGGCACCCAAACAAACACTAACTCTCTTAATAAGAATAAAAATAAAAAAAATCAAACAAAGAAGAAGAAGAAACACATAATACTGCAAAATTACTTGGAAGAGAATGAACTTACATTCATTTAACTAAAAGAAAGAAAGAAATAAAGAAAAAGAAGAAGAAAAAATACAGCATTAGAGGAAATATTTTTCTGTATTTGCAACAAATTTGGGTGTAACACGAAGATATTTGGGTGTATTTTTATTTTGATAAGTTCTGCATAATTCAAAACTCTTTCTCTTTCTCCTCCTCATAAGTTCTTTTTTTTATCATCATCACCATCTTTTTTTTCTTCTTTTTTTATTCATCTTTTTTTTTGTTTTACCTTCTCAAGTTTCTTCTTATTTTACTCTCTTAACAAGAATAAAAACAAAAAAATCAAATAAAGAAGAAGAAGAAATACATAATGCTGCAAAATTACTTGAAAGAGGATGAACTTACATTCATTTAATTAAAAGAAAGAAAGAAATAAAGAAAAAAAGAAGAAAAAAAATGCAGCATTAGAAAAAATATTTTTTTGTATTTGCAGCAAATTTGGGTATAACACGAAGATATTTTGGTGTATTTTTATTCTGATAAGTTCTGCATAATTTAAAACTCTTTCTCTTTCTCCTTCTCATCGTCTACTGCTTCTTCTTCCTCATCTTCTTATTTCGTTTTCTTATAATTCTTCTTGGGAGAAAAAATCAAACAAAGAAAAAAAATACATAATGTTGCAAAATCAATAGATAGAGAAGGAGAAAAAAAATGCAGCAAAAATAACAACAATAAAATAAACCACAATGAGGATGAAAACGCGAAGAAGAAGAAGAAGAAAGAATGCGAAAAAAAATGAGAAGGAATGTAAAAAAGAAAAAGAAGAAGAAGGAGAAGGAGCAGGAGAAAGAACGTGGAATACAAACGTTGAAGAAAAACCGTTTCTCATTTTCCGCTATTTAAAATTGAGAAAGCGCGTATTTACATGCTCTTTAAATTGAGAGTTGTTTTTATTGGACTTAAACTGACTTATATAAACTTATATGCTAAAAAAACTTGTATGTGTACCAACTTAATATCTGCGTTTTCGGCGACATCTCTTCTCCTCATCCTTATGTACACGTTGCAATCACCTTCTGGAGACAATTCTTCATTGTTTTCAGATTGTGAAGTGGTGCGATCAGTTTGGATTTCTCTAGGTTTTTCTGATGTGTGTTTCTTTGGCTCTCACGAGGTACATGATTGGTTCAAGTATGGCCTCCTCAATGAAGGTTGTTCCAAATTTGCAGCTATAATATGGTCAATTTGGCAAGACAGAAATATAGGTAATTTTCAGGGAATTTTTGGATCTGCTTGGTCAATTGCATACAAGGCTCGTAGGTGCATGGTGGATTTTGAATATACAACTCAGAATCGAGTGTGTTGCATCCAGGGATTAAAACCTCTGTCTTAGTCTCCGCCAGAACCTGGTGCTTGGAAGTTAAATTGTGATGGGAGTGTGAACTTAGGGGATGATTGTGCTAATTTTGGGTGGGTAATTCGCAATAGCTCCAGTTAATGGGTAATGGGATGCTCAAGAAATTCCTTTGGATCTAGTGTCATCAAGATGGAGTTGTGGAGTATATAAAAAGGTTTGGCTTGAGCATGGGAGGCGGGTCTTAACCTTGTTGTTTGTGAGACAGATTACGCAGCAGCTTTTGAGCTAGTGATTGGTTGGCAAGTTCCACTCTGACATCTTGAAAAAGAAGTGATACAATTTATCTTTGACTTGAAGTTAAGAAGGGATTGAGATATTCGTTTTGAGCTTATCCCGAGAGAAGCTAATGTCGTAGCAGTTCGGTTGACAAAGATGGGATCTGGAGGTAGCGGAGCTGATGAAGTTTACCTTTGGCACCAGCCGTCAGAGGTGGTTTGTCATCTCTTGCTGTTAAGAACCTGATTTCTTTTCTTTTTCTTTTCTGCTCTTTTGTTTTTTCTCTTGGTTGTTCACCAAAAAAAAAAAAAAAAACAGACTTATATAAACTTATATGCTAAAAAGACTTGTATGTATAGCAAGTCTCGTAAATTAGGTGATTTACTCAATAATCCATTCATTCAAATATGCATGCCCTATAATCCTACATGCTGTTTTTTTATTTTCTTTTAGAAAATTAACGGTGAGTCTGAGAGCTCCTAATGGATGCCACCAAAAGGTAAAATATAATAAAGAATAAAATATAATAAAAAGATAAAATATATAATTTTTAAAAAAAATTTAAAATATTTTTTAAATTTTTGTCCCACAAATTTTTTATTTGTATAAAATTTATAGGTAATTTTTAGATTAATTTAACAACAACTCAGGATTATCTACACAAGTATGTCAGACAAAAAATTTTATTATTTATTTCTAATTCATAAATATTATTACCGGTTTGTTCTTAAACTACTTAAAAATTTAATTTTTAAAAATATATTTGATACAAATAAAATATTTTTAAATTAAAATTAAAACAAAATAAAATTTATAAAATATTTTTAAATTTTTTAACAAATTTTAAAAATAAAAAATATACCTTATTATGTGTGATAAATCTAACATACATATAAATAGTAGTACCAAATTTACTTAATACAAAGCTCAGTTTAATTTGTCTGATATGATGAATTGAACCACAACCCCACAAGTTGTGTATCTTTTATGAGAAGTGTCAATTAATTACTAAAAGTACAAGTTCAAGCTATTACTCCTGCTACTACTATTACAACTCCAACTCCAACTCCAACCGGGAGTTCAATTATTCAACGTTGTAACATAAAATAACAAATAAATATTGCATCGGCGTGAACCATCAGAATTATATAGAAACAAATACTTAATTATCTCTCACACGCCAATTGACATATATCTACTATATACGAATCTAAAAAAACCTAATCCAAACTGATATGATAAAGTTACGTTGACCCTAACAGTAGTAATATAATTAAACTATTAAATAACATCTATATTAATGAGAATAAGAGACAATCAAAGATTATTAATAGATAAAGTCTTGTTTTTAGTTTAATTTGTCCTAAGGGCACGAAATACCGATTGCGGTGGTGGCGGCGAACCGCTCCGAAGCTGACCGTGAGACGAAGGAAGAAGAGATCTCCTCCGATGATGAAAGTGCAGCGCTAGCAGCGATCTCAAACTCCGGAACTTCGGGAATGGTGGAAAGAACAGGTCCACCAGACTTATCGTAAACCACGTAGAAACGCTCTTTATTATCATTCGAGTATTTCTCCGGCACCTGCACGAAACTGCTGCTGATCATTGAGCTAGTAGACACCGTAGATTTATTGTTATTATTGTTGTTGAGCTTGAAAACCGAGCGAAGCAGTTTATGTAAAGAACGAGAGATATTGAATGGCTTCTTGGAGGCGTGTGGCTGTGGCTGAATTATCGGAGCTCGACGCTCCGGTAAACAAGACATAGATAGGGTTCTGGGGGAATTAGCTATGGCGGAGTTGAGTCGGAGATTAAAGGATTTGAGCTCGAAAGAGTCATAGAGTGTACTTCCACAATCCCAGAGAGTGGTATTAGCATAAGTGTCCATATGCTTATTATTACTTGATGATGATGAGACTTGAAAAATCTGAGAAAATGAACGGGGAGACTTTTGATCGATAACTACTTTATTGGAATGGTTGGTGAAGGATCAAACGCGTTTGTTATGACTAGTGACCAGAAAGGTTACTTACTACCGTTATTATAAGCGTTTCACACGTCCACATATGTAGACCGTGCATGAATTCCGTGGGAGACCCTTCCCTTTTTACCCTTCATTGATTTTTGATGCCCATGTGTCCATTCATATTTATTAATAACAATAATTAATGAGAAAATGGGGTACGTTAGTGCTACCTAGTTGATATGTTAGATTATCTTCTCTATCTATGTATATCTGCCGAAAAAGTACGGATAGATATTGACAATATTAAATAACGTGAACAATGAATATATTAGATGTTTAATTTAATAGATATGCAGATAATTATGTTCATTATTTTTAATTAGATAGTTATTTTTTTTTATTCGATTTACCCATGCACAGTTAATAATGGCTAAATTTTAATTCATTAGATGTACATATGATTATCTTAATATTAAAGTTTAGGAGATAATTTAAGGATAGAGTATTTTTTTACTTTATTAAAACAATTTTAAAATTTATTATTCACATTATTTATAAAAGTCATTGTCTACCTAGTAAAATCCATATCTGCAATCATAGAACCAAGTAAGCTAAGGGTTTAAGAAACTCTTTTAACTAGTTTTAATTTGCCGCATTTGATAAAATAAAAATATAAACTTTTACTGTTTGATAATTATTCATCCGGTTATTGTGACTCGGTGAAATTTGAGCTGCACTTCGGACGAAACGTTTACTTTAATTTTATAACTCGCTCATTATAAGGTAGGTTTTTAAGAATGTATAAGGAGTCAAGTGCTAGAGATATAACCATTAATGTTGCCTTCTCCCATCAGCTTAAGCTTTTGGGATGAGTGGTTTCATAACATGGTATCAGAGCTCTATGTCCAAAAGGTCAAGAGTTCGATCCTTGATGAACCCCAAAAGTGGCATAAGGCCCTTGATGAGGAGTGTTAGAGAAAAGAAGGCCTATGCAAAATCAAACAAACCCAAAAAAGGCTCTTGTTTGAGGAGGAGTGTTAGAGATATAACCATTAATGTTGCGTTTTTGGGATGAGTGGTTTCATAACACCAAGGAGGTATGTTCTAAACTCCTTCTCTAAGAAAATTCTTCAAAAAAAATTTTTTTTACTAACTTAAACAGTTAAACGTCGAAATATTTTCAACATTTTAATATAATAAACTGAAATATACCTCGTCCTCAAACAAGAGAACAATTACAAAATTCATAAAATAGGATGCGCAGGTTTTTTACTTTTTTCCGCTTAACTATTTATGAGTTGTTTTGACGAGCTTTTTGTGGTGGCACATTAAAGTTTCATAGTTTTTCAAACATAATTGGCTTCCCCTAAAGAAAAAAGTGCTTACTGTAACGGGTTGGTCATGGACCAAAATAAATGGCCTTCATTTAATAGCAGGCAGAGAAGGACACTTAGAAGTTGGTCCATAAAATAAGGACTCTTAATTAACAAAACTTGTATGTACAATTCACCTAATCAACAACTTCATTGCCAAAAAGCTTAAATTGCCTGGCATCAAGAACCAATTTCCTTATAGAAGAGAATGCACCCATTATTCCAGCACCAGTGAAGACCACCATAATTGTTGTGTTAACCAAGTAAGTAAATGATGACTTTGGAGGCTTGTATGTCATGTTGTACAGAAGCATAGGCAGAACGAAATCCAGAGGGATAAATCCAATAGCACCCACCACACCGTTTATGTCCCCAAAAAATGGAAGCATGGCTGCCACAAAACCACATAATATTGTGTAAATTGATCGAAGAATTATCCTAGGAACAAGATTCCTTTTGGAAAACATCCCCTGTTTCACATCACCTGATTTCTTCTCCATTATCTCATAAGCCACTTGAGAGTAAACCTGTGACATGTATATATGTTGAGGCATATATATAGTTATTTCTCTCAGCTTTCTACATTCTCTGATCATTCTTGTAGATGAATAATTGAACACTTACCAGGCCAATGGCAAAGAGTTGAAGGAGCACAAAGATGACTGCAATGGCAAGGACCCAAGTTGGAGCCAAAGAAGTTCCATTATCTGGTAACAGACTGTTAAAGATGTTTGAACTAGACTTGTTTCCGAAAGCCCAATATCCAGAAACCGCAGCAGAGTAGAAAGTCAACCCTATGACACCATAACACATGCAAAGACCCTTCAACATCTTTCCAGAAGCCGGAGGCGCTAGTGTTGCCTGTATTAACAATGACATGATCATACTTAAGTCATTTATTTGGAGATACAAACATTGCTCACCTAATTAACTTGTTTCTATTTTTACTATTTTACATGGCTTCTTAAGCAAGCAACATTACAATAAGCTAGTTTAACTTGGAAAAAAATTGGAAATGTGGGTACTTGTATCTCGGGTAATATGCCATTCCCAAATATTGATGCAATTATGGAGATGGAAGTGAAGGCACTAAAGGCTCTTGAAGATTTCTTAGGTTCTAAGGAATAATCCTTTGCAGGGGCGTTTGCTGACATACCTGCAAAATGTATCATTGTAATCTTTGAAGTTGATTAAGCAATTAAATTGAAATTAATATTATCTGGTATGTTGTGGTACCTGCATGAATGCAGGCACCCACCATAAGAGCGGTGTAGCCGAGGCTGAGAAAGAGCGAACACAAGTTGATGTATCTGAGGGAATGGAAAGTGGGAAGCTGAGATAGAACTATCATAACCACTGTCACCATTGCTATAAAGTCGTGGAGTTTCAGGGATCCATGCGGTGAGATACTTGAGTACAGGATCTGATGATCACAGCATAAAGAGAACATGCGAAATTAAGCAACCAAATTAAAAATTTAAAATATGGCTATCAAGTTCAATTGCCAAATGTGTTAACTAGCATACTTATAAAGTAAAAAAGGTACATTGTTAAATGTTAAGAGATCCTAAACATGTGAAGTTAACAAGGGACTGAAAAAACGTTAATCAGCCTAAAATTGACATGTGTCATGTATTTTTAGTTAATATTTCACCCTGCTAGAAGGCAATAGTCTTATACAGAGACTTAATTAAGAAATTAACTTCATCATTGTCCATTAAATATGCTTTTTCAGCTCTAAGCAGAGAATGACGAGATATAACTAGTATAGCAGATTAGCAACATGGAATCTGTGCTTTAGAATTTTACAGAGCATCTAGATTAGTCCCTTACATAGATTTTTAGTTAGCATGTGTATAAAGCAGATCATAGCCAGGAGTTAGCCAATTAACAAACGCTAACATTTCTACACAACACATGGCCTCATGTGGTAGGAAAAAGGGTAAAGCTAGAACAAAGATGATAAAAAGGAAAATAGAATCAAAAGAGGGGATAAGTAATATTTTGCATTTCTGATACAATATTCAAACTGGTTTTTAAATACAGTGTAAATTTGTTATATAAAAATCAAGGGAAAATTTTGTGTGCATTAGTAGACAGAAATGTTATCAGTTGTTTCATTTCATTTCATTTTTCTGTTCTTATTAATTGTGTGTCAGAAAATTCAACTCCTTTGGAATTGGCGAGTAATAAATAGATAAGGATAAGGATAAATATGTAAATTAGAGAACGAACTAACTTGCTAACCTCAAGGCATTGGCCCGCAAGCAAGATTGCCCCTATGCCAATCCCACAGTTGATTCCTGTTTGTATAAAGACCACAAAATAGAACATCCATCCCGATCCTACATAAACAAAACCAAAAGGTAATTCATATGAGAGATTTTAGCTTTGAATTTTAGTTAAGCTACGTATCATTGTCTAAGGAAATAGTTTAGAGCTATTCTCAGGTGCTAGGTAAGAGGGGAGAAAACAATAAAATGAATTCATAATTTAACAGATTATGAAAGTGTACATGCTTGTTTTTATTCTTTGTTGATTAAATCACTTAGGAGTAGGAACTTCAATTGAATTAAGCGAATAATGTGCATGCGTGTCAACAAGTACGAGTGATGCAGATTGATTCTTGCCGTTACACCGACAGTGATGGCATTTTGTCAAACTAAGTTATAAATGACGGGTGAAGTTACCAGTTAGCAGGTGTGCATATATGTTATAAGTTATAAACCACCAATTATTACTCTCTGCTTGTTGAAGATGAAATTAGCCACGTGCACCTCTATGGAAAAAAACGTTAAAAATCTTATTATTTGTTAAAAGTCGCAACTCATCTAAATATATTTTTTACATGATACTTTAACAGGAGTGCTACGGGTCAACAACTTTTGTGTTTTGTAATTATTAATTGGCTATCAATAATATTTTTAATGATGTAAGATTAAATCTAATAGTATGGAATCATTCAATTTTCTTTTAATGGTTAAATGTTGGCCAACTTTTTAAAAAATTGCTGACCCTAAGACTTTCCCTTAATTGAATTATCTCACATAATAGTGTTTATATCTTAATTATTATCTTCATCAGTAGTCTATCTTTATTAAACTATAAAAACAAGTATGTAGATTCTCACGCAATTATTCATTTATTTTTAGAGCCAATTATATAGTGTTTATTATTTGATATTTAATTTTTTTGTCTAATTTATTTTTTATAATAAATTTTAAATATTTAAAAATTATTTAATTTTATATTTTTAAATTAAAATGGACTTTTAACTCATTTTCTTTTAATTGTTAGACTCCATCTCTTATTAAGTATCGTGACAATCACCTATTCTTAGAAAGAAAAAGCAAAATTAAGAAATCAAAAGTGCTATTATATTCTGCATACCTAAAACATCGGCGGCAAGTTCTCGAAAGCGGATATGGCGGCGACCAGCGTTCTCGCAATGAGCAAGAACTTTAGACATGAGCAAGTATGAGTAGAAGGTAACGATTCCCATGGTGGTTAGGCAAAAGATACCAAGCTCCCATCCCAACCCTCTGAACGCGTACGGCAGCGTCAGTATCGTGGGTCCAACGATCGCCGTCGTTAGATGAAAACCCGCGTGCCACCATTCCCCTATGTATGCATTCACCGTAACAACATATATATGATAGCATAATCAATCAGCATCATCACAAGAACCATAAGCGAGCCACGATCACACGGTGTGATAAACTGATAGTTAGTTAGATGAGAGAGTGGGGGGTTTTACGTTACCTTTTGATTGGAGGACGAAAGCGGCTCCGGCGTCCACGTCCTTGTGGTCACGGCGTTCCTCACCTACAGTAGGGTCTGCCATATGGCTAGCTAGCGAGATTGTGGAATAAAGAAGAAACTAAAAAAGGATGTGACACTGGGAAGGGGTAGAATTTGCAATAGCCAAGGTGTAGGGACTGAAAACCTTTTCATACGTCTATAAATACGTACCGTTTTTAGTTACATTTGAATTTCGCCGATTCACATCTAGCAAAAGGTGCGTGGATGAATGATGTTAGTTATTAGTTGTTATCAACATATTATATTACTTAGCGCCTGTTGTTCACAAACAAATATATGAGGCAATTCGCCAACATCATGGTGTGCATTTTTCCACCTTGGTAAGCTTTTCCTTTTTTTGAACAATGTTAGGGCCAACAACTTTTGTAATTAGTAGCCATCAAATAGCCATCAATGATAATTTAATGGTATGAGATTAGTATGAGATTTCATCCAATGGCTCACATTTCTCTGCTGGTTACATGCTGACCAAAATTCAATAAAATTGCTGGCCGTAGACTTTTCCTTTTTTTTTTTGGTAGTGACCTTGGTTAAGTTTTTCCTCTCGCCATCTTTGGTTCTTTTTGGGTTTTCTTTTTTATGGACATGATACTTTTTGGGTTTGAGAAACTGTTACTAATTTCTCTGGACTCCCAATGCAGCTACAGGAGGTAAAAGCCCAAAACTCACAGATGAGCCCAATTAGAGGATTATGATCCTACATAGTATAATCACCAAAAACAGCTTGTGTGACAATACATAAAGGCAGCATAGCATTCACTCAAAATTTAATAACCTTTATGGCTTTATCCTACAAAAATTTACACAAAAACAAATTTATACCAACCTGAATACCCGATAATAAGTAAAAAAGAACCTTGAATAAGGTTTAAAACTTCATGCATTATTATACTAAACAACTACTGTAACAGTTTATTCAAACTTACACAGGACTACAGGAGTGCCCGCCGTATCACTACAACAAAAACGTCATTTAGCAGCGGTTTCTGGAGCCGTTTAGCGGCGATTTTGAACCGCCACAAAACATTTTGCGGCGGTTTTATTCAATCTCTGAAATAACCGCCGCTAAATAGAAAATAAACGAAAGTAGCACTTGTTTTGCGGCGGTTCTAAACCGCTGCCAAATTTCAGTATTTTCGTTCATAGTTATTAGAATCGGACCGGACCGTCTGGTGGTCCAATTAAACCCGCACCGGACTATCCGGTGGTCCAATTAAACCCGCGCTTCCACCAATAGACCCACAACGTGTGGATCAACTATGTAAAGCCTTCCACAAATGAAGAAGGCAGGGCTCGAACGTTTGAACCTGGAAGAAGGAAAAGCTTTAACAATGTCATGCTGCCACCAAGCCAAGTGACTCTTCGATATATAGCGCTAATAATTATGTATATCATACGAACACATTTGATTGCAACACAATTTTGTTGTTGTATACTTTATATATGATCATAGTTATAAAGGCACCTTATATATTGGGCAAAATGCACAATTAAACCAAATGGACGACCAAATTACACAATTCTACCAAATTGAAAAACATTATCAGGATATCCCAAAAGCACATTCTTATGTAATTCGAATCAGTCCCATTCGAATGAGACAAACCAACACTAATTCGAATTAGTCCTATTCGAATTAGTAGTGATGCTTGTAATTCAAATTTGTCCAATTCAAATTATGCTTGCATGTAATCTTAGGGGAGTTCAAATTAGGGTGATTCAAATTATGCATGTTAGGACATCCCTAATAATTCAAATCGGTCTATTTCGAATTAATTTTAGACCATAATAGATCGAATTAATTTACATCTATTTATATATGATCCAAGCGTATATAAAGAGTACATTTAATTATATCCATAATAAATTCAATAAAGAGTACATTCAATAACAAATAACAAAAATAATAATTATAAATATTTTTTATAAATTATTAAAAATTTAACATTTTCTAAAAATATTTATTAAGATTTATAATTTAGTTTTTAATATTTAAAATTAGTAAAATATTTGCCAAAAATATTATATTTATTAGTCAGTTAGCATTATTGAATTTATTAACCATGATAATATGCAGATCATTAATTGGTTTTATATAAACATATTTTTATTCTATTTAGTAAATCATTAAAATAAAAAATTTAAAATTTAAAATAATAATTTTGGTAAAATTATAAAATTTTGAATTTTTAATGATTTGTAGAAAATATTTTTAATTATTATTTTTAATAATTTATAGAAAATATTTATAATTATTATTTTTAGAAAATATTTTATTTTTAATAATTTATAAAAAATATTTAGAATTATTATTATTTTTATTTATTATGGATATTATTAAATGTACTTTTCATTGTATTCTTTATATACTTTTGGACCATATATAAATTGATATAACATATGTAGCTTAAGATAGTAGTGTTTACTTAACTAGATTATACCCAGATAGTTATTACTAAAGAAAACATTGCAATATGTGGTAATACACATTTTGTGGCGGTTTAAACAAAACCGCCGCAAAATGTAAAACAATAACTCATCCGGAGTACATATAGCGGCAGTTTTTGAAAATACGCCGCAAAATGCAAATCTGATTGAAATATAGCGGCGGTTCGAGAAAAATCACCGCTAAATGTCGGCCTGATTGCAGCTCCAACCCCTAACCGCCGCTATATGCGTCGCATGTTGTCGTTTCGCGGCAGTTTCACACAACCGCTGCAAAATAACCGTCACTATCTTAAGGAATTGTTATAGTGGTAGATCCGCCTTTGATCTTTTCTACGAAAACCATCGTGCATTTGATTTTGCAATTTAATTACACTTCCACATTCTTTGTTCTTTGCTTGAAGATACCGACTACAAAAGCAAAAATTAAATTTCAAATATGATAAAAAAAGAAACAGTCTCGCTACGTTACCAACAACATTTCTGCCAATTTCTGCCAACTCTTATTTATAATTGTGTTTAATGAAAGTGTTTTCGTGGATGTGTCTAATAAAAATATATTTTTTATGGCTATGTTTAATAAAAGTGTCTTTATAGATATATTTTCTGAATGTGTCTTT
This sequence comes from Arachis ipaensis, assembly GCF_059453495.1. Classification (NCBI taxonomy): domain Eukaryota; kingdom Viridiplantae; phylum Streptophyta; class Magnoliopsida; order Fabales; family Fabaceae; genus Arachis; species Arachis ipaensis. The sequence continues at coordinate 17,030,667 of NC_142440.1, read as the reverse complement.
TTATATATGTGTTTAAAATATAATAATTAATTATTGATAGTAATAAGTTGACAAATAATATATTGGTACCTGTACTTTTCCAAAAAGAAAAAGATATAGGCCCATCAAAATCAAATTACAGAAATACCAAAAGAATTGAAGAGTCACGACTCACAAGTCGCAAGTTATGACTTATGAGTTATGACACAGACGCGCGCGCATATAATAGCCCCTCTTCAAAAGGAAAGTCCGCGAACAAGCACACAAATATTTCATTTCTTCCCATTCTCATTCTGTTATACCCTTTCTTTTCAAACGCTACCTCGCTCACCATATATATAGAGCCCTCGGAGTTCGTCTCTCTCCGTACGTCATTCTTAGGGTTCTACCTTCAATGGCGTCGCAAGATTCGCTTCCGAAGACCGCCGACTCTGCGAAGCTTGCCGATGCCAGAGGAATCGAGCCTCCGCCTCATCATACTCTTCTCAGCATCTGCAAGTCTCTTGCCGCTGGTGGAATCGCAGGTGGAGTGTGAGTGTCACTTCCTTTCCACTTTATTTTTTGCTTCTTTCTTTCTTTTATATATGTTTCTGTTCTCTTTTATTGTTCTGATTCTTTTTCTTCTGATTTTGCGATATTTTTTATATTCGTAGTGATTTTGAGCTGGTTTTGGTCTCGAATTTGCTGTTTTCTTGAATTCAACTGTCGTTATTGTGCTTATGTTGCTTCTTGCTTTGAATCTTAGAGATCATGAAATCGCTTGTCGTAATCTTTTGCTAGGACTAAGCCTTACATTGAAATCTGAATTTTCTGTGCTATTTAGTGGTTTCCGAATGACTTCCGTGTTTATTGGAGAATATTCATTGTAATGAAATCTTGCTGAGCCCTTTCAGTGCATTATTTCCTTCCTTTCTGTATTTCAAGTTCGGGTCAGTAAAGTTCCATTAGAAATGCCAGAGAAAGTACTGTATTGATTATTAGAAGATAATGTACGTGAGACATACATAAGTCGCTTAATATCTAGGAAAGATAAATTCCCTTACGTATTCCTTGCTGTCAAATGCTTCTGAAATATTCCGCTTCAAGCATGTGAAAGGAATAATGAAGGGAAAACTTGATTTGCAAACTAGTTTATTTATAAAGTGGATTTACATCTTAAAGGGAACATAGTGGCTGGAAAGATCTATTGGACATGTGAATGTGTTAATATTAAAAAATAAAAATGTCAGTAAGGTTATTAGTATTTCTCATAAACATTATGAAACAGGCTAATAAATAGATATAGCGCCTTTTATTTTTTCCCCTTGACATAGATGGAGCATATTTTCAACTCATGATGCACATACATAAGATTAATTTTGATCTTGAATTATGCTAAGGGGAAACATTTAAGTATATTTAGTTATTTACTTTCTTTAATAGGTCGCGAACAGCTGTGGCTCCTTTGGAGAGATTAAAGATTCTGCTGCAGGTAGTTCGCTTTAAGATTCTTAGTTTCTTACTACTAAATTTTTGGTTGTAACCATTCTCTCCATCGCTACTTCCTCATCCCAACCGACCTTCCAAATAGATTTTTGTTGCATTTATGTAGGAATGTTGCATCTAGCATGTTCTTCAATGCTATGAGGATTATCGCTGTCTATTAAACACTGTCTAGATGTATCAACTCTTTTTCATAAAGAACAGGAGAAAGTGTGTGGATGGCCAGTGCAAGAATGTAGATAAATATGCCTTTGACTAGGGAGATTGTTCTCATTCTATACTTTTCTGATTATAGGTTAATAAAACCAAGTGTTTTTTGAAAATGCAGGTCCAAAATCGTGACAATATAAAATACAATGGAACTATTCAAGGCTTAAAATATATATGGAGAACTGAGGGTTTTAAAGGGATGTTTAAAGGAAATGGAACTAACTGTGCCCGTATTGTCCCAAATTCGGCAGTGAAGTTCTTAAGCTACGAGGAAGCATCTAGGTATGTTTTTTATCTTCCGATATTTATCCTATTTCTGTTGTCATTGTGTTAAGCCAATAGCAGTCTACCTGAAACTGTTGCTTAATATTAATGCAGGGGTATTTTGTGGCTCTACCGGCAACAAACTGGAAACGGTAAAATGAAAGCACTTCTCTTTGGATCACTCTATCATGCATCTGAACATTATTAGAACATATTGTTGTTTTGTCCATTTATAATTTTCTTAACCGAGATGCATCTATCAATGTTAGTATTACTCTTGAATCATGTGTTGCTGTCTAGCTTGTTTCTGGTATTGATGGTCATTTGCAACCCACCCACCCCCCCCCCCCCCACCAAAAAAAAAAAAAAAACCAGAAGCAACTCAGCTCAATCCTCTTATGCGTCTTGGAGCCGGCGCATGTGCTGGAATCATTGCCATGTCTGCAACTTACCCTATGGACATGGTGCGAGGTCGGCTAACTGTCCAGGTATTATTAAAAGGAATTCCTTAAAATTTTTGCTTCATTTGTAATTATTTCTAATAGTGTTATTTATGGAAGATGAGTTAGCATAGTGAATTGTTTATTTTTCTGGCTATATTTTTTTAATTTATTTTCAACAATTTTGTAGACAGAGGCATCCCCACACCAATACAGAGGAATTTTTCATGCTCTGTCAACAGTTTTCCGGGAAGAAGGCCCTCGAGCCTTGTATAAAGGATGGTTACCATCAGTCATAGGAGTTGTATGTACTATGTATACAACTCTCTTTTTATTCTTGAATTAAGTTTGTGTTAACCTTTATTGTACTACATCTTGGAACCAAAACTTTTGTTCATATCATTCTTTATGCTCTTAAAAAATTTCTCTATTTTCATCACCTTCATTAATATACTTTGTTTTGGCGCTTTGCAGATACCATATGTAGGTCTCAATTTTTCAGTGTATGAATCTTTGAAGGACTGGTTGATTCGATCCAATCCACTTGGAATAGCTAAAGACTCTGAGCTAAGTGTTATCACAAGGCTTGCATGTGGGGCAGCCGCTGGCACTGTTGGTCAGACAGTGGCTTACCCCCTTGATGTCATTCGCCGGAGAATGCAGATGGTAGGCTGGAAAGATGCTGCTTCAGTTGTTGCTGGTGATGGAAAGAGCAAAGCTGAGTACGCTGGCATGGTTGATGCATTCAGGAAAACTGTGCAGCATGAAGGATTTGGAGCATTATACAAGGGCTTAGTACCCAATTCAGTGAAGGTCGGTTGATCTCTTGGCATTGCATAACTTCCTTCTCTTATAGTCTTTAAGTCTTTGAAAAAGAAAAATTAATGTATAGTACCACTGCGTTGCCGATTGAAATTTTCTTTCGCTCGTTTCAGGTGGTCCCGTCTATAGCTATTGCTTTCGTGTCATATGAGATGGCGAAGGACATGCTCGGAGTTGAATTTCGGATATCTGACTGAGGAATTAAGTTTTCGTTGGCATTTGCCAGATGTAAAAGTGGAAGATGGTAAAATACTATTCATTCTGTAAAGTAAACTTCATGATTCTGTCTACCTACCAAGAAAAATAAAAAGTAGAGTAACGATTCGATTCCTGTCTTTTTTTTCCCGAAAAATGTCCATTTCCATTTTTGTCCTTGATTTTAGTATGACAATGCGGTTCTTTTGCAAGTTCATTTGTTAACGAAAGTTTGATAACCTGTTGAGTTGGACGATAAGTATTAACATAAAATAGATAAAGGCTGATTTGTCTTTAAATTTAAATTAATTAATAACTTATTTATTTTTTTTATTCAGATAAAATAATATTGTTTTGACATTAAATTGATCAGGAATTTATTTGTCAGAAATCTATTTATTTTTAAAAAAATATACAATATTCATTATATCAATATTTTTTTAATAAATTTTTAAATATATGATATAATAAATATAAATTAATTAATGAATTATAAAATATTTAAATTTAAAAATATTATTTATTATGATACTAAATAAATAATTTTTAATATAATTTTTAAATATATAAATAGTAAAAATTAAAATACAATTAATAAATTAATAATTTATGTAATAAGTAGAAACTAGAACACATTATTTGATGTGGCACATATAATAATAATTATAATATTTTTACTAGCTTTTGATATGCACAAATTTTGTTGAGTAATTATAAACTTAATTTGTCATTTTTTTAAACTAATCTAATAATTATATTTGCTATCTTTATTTTGAAATATATTAACAGACTATTAATACTAAATGAAATTAAACATATATTAATATTATATATTGTCATAAAGTCATCGATGAAGATTTAATAATATAAAAAATAATATAGATTTATTAAAATTTTTTGTACATTAAAAATTTAAAATTCAAGAAGAAATATTAGATGTTCTTGGTGAAATTAATTATAACTCTTACCTGATGTATTAGTTGAATAATAAGTCATTAATGAATATTTACAATAAAATTATTTTAGCATATGTGGTAAAAATTGATTAGAGATAGTAAATTCTTTTGGTTTACTCCGAAAGCACCTAATAATGACACAAAATTCAATTGATTGCATAGAATAACTAATAATTATGGAATGATGACTTATGATGAACTTCAAGTGTTGTTCGCATATATAACAATGTATAATGATATATATATATATATATATATATATATATATATAATTAGTATTAAAAATTGACTAACTCCTTTTTGTTGGAAGGTTTTAGAATGTCATAAAAGGTCCTTGAATATTCTAAAAGGTTTTTAGAAGACTTTAGAAGGTTATAGAGTATTTTAGAATAGTATGAATGTATATAGAAATATAAAGAGTAATATGAAATAATCTAGAAATATTTAAAAAAATATGGTAGGTTAGATATTTGTAACGAAGATTTTGGATACTCAATTTAGACTGTTGATTAGATTTAATCATAACTATCCATTGAAGAAGTGGATGACTATAAATAGGGAGTTGAGAGTTAGAGTTTCGGTATGAGAGTCATTTTATGACAGTTAACAAAAATTTGAGTAATAAAGTATTTTTTTCACCAAAACTTCATTTTTCTTGTATTCTTAGTTTTTTTGCTAAATATTGAGGGTTAGGCTAACTTGGTCTTAACTTAAGAGGTTAAGTAAGTCCAAGTACCGGCACGGTAGTGTTGGAATATGTCCAAGGCCGTGACAAGTTGGCACCAGAGTAAGGTTCGAGAGAGAGCACAAGTGGTTTGCAGGTATGGCTTCTAGTATAACCATGGAGTATGTTGAGTCACAAAGGAAAAGGGATGCTATTCATTTTCAATAGGAAAACAAGAAGGTGCGCTCTTCAAGTGAGCCTAGAGGTAAAGACTCTAACTTCTTAGAAGAGAGGGTTTCTATATTGGAGAATATTCTATCCTCTATGAATGAGCACTTTCAAAGGATAAAACACGACAACAGGACCCTCGATGCTCACATATTGGAAGAACTAGATGCTTTCAAAGAAAGCATGCTCCAAATATAAGAGAAGCTTGTGAATTCCTTAAAGCTATTTGAGGAAGTTCGAGTTTGGTTCGATGAGGCAAAATCTCGACCAACCATTATAAGGGAGACGACAAGAATTGATCTCCCAAAACCAAAGGAGTTTAAGGGTGTGAGGGACGCTCGAGAGGTGGAGAACTTCGTATGGTAAATTGAGAGATACTTCAAAGGCCAAGGGGTAGTCGAAGAAGCAATAAAGGTATGCACTGCATCTCTCTATCTTTCTGATAATACTACTTTATGGTAGAGGAGAAAGTGTGTAGACATAATAAAGTGTACTTATAATATAGTCACATGGAAAGATTAAAAAAAAGTTGAAAAGTTAATTCTTCTCTAAAAATATAGTCTATAAAGTAAGAAAGAAGTTGAGATAGTTGAAGCACAAGAGTACAATTAGTGGTTACATTCAGGAGTTCACTATTCTCACACCTCAAATTTCTAACTTAGCATCAGAGGATGCATTGTTCTTCTTCATTGATGGACTCCAACCTTAGGCAAAGCAAGAATTACAAAGGAGAAATGTTAAAGGATGTCGACGAGGCTATTGTGGTGGCCGAATCACTTACTGAATATCATCGGGGAGACTCTAAACCTGAGTCTTCCTCCAAACCTAGTTTCACTAAGGGTGGAAGAGACAAGAGGAAGAGTTTCTCAACCAAAAAAGAAGGGAAGTACTCTTCAAAGAAAGAAGACGAGAAAAAGAAGAAAGCTTTTGTGCCCAAAGAAAGATGCTTTGTATACAAGGGACCACACCAAATGAAGGATTGTCCCAAGCTAGGGACTCTAGTATCTATCGTCAAGGAACGAGAGGCTCAATCGCAAGTGACTGAATGTGTTGGATCTGTCCAACTCATGAATGCTGTGAAGGGCAAAGAGGAAAGCACTGCAGAAAAAAATGCTTGATGTATATCAAAGACTTTATCAATAAAAAATCTGCCATGATTATAATCGATACTGGTATTATACACAACTTCATCACGTCTGATGAAACAAAGAGGTTTGGGTTGAAGATCACAAAAAGAAAGTGGCTGGTTCAAACCCGTGAATACCAAGGGTGAACTCCTTAAGAGAGTAACAAAAGGGGTTGAGATGACTCTTAGTTCTTGGAAGGGTCATGTGGATTTCTCAGTAGCACCCATAGATGATTTCAAGATAGTCATTGGACTCGACTTGCAAAAGAAGAAAAATATAATATATATGTCATACTACCACATAACATGCGTCATGGATAAAGGGTCTCCATGCATGGTCCCTACAGTCTCTAAAGTTGGAGGACCACCGATACTCTCTGCTATGCAACTCAAGAAAATATTCAAGAAGGGAGAGATGACGTATTTGACTCTATTACAAGAGGAGTCAACATCTAAAAGAGAATATGTTCCCCCTAAAATTAACGAAGCACTTGAAGAAAATAAGGATGTGAGGCCTCCCGAATTGCTAAAGCAACTACTACCTAGGAGAAAGATGAACCACAAGATTGAATTGGAATAGGGGCGAAGCCACTTGCTTTAGCACCATACAGGATGGCACCGCCAGAACTTGAGGAGTTGAAGAAGCAACTCAAGGATCTACTATATGTTCAATTCATCCGTCCATCAAAGGTACCATATGACGCACTAGTCTTATTCCAAAAGAAGCATGATGGTTCGTTGAAACTATGCATCGACTATTAAGCACTTAACAAGATAACCATCAAGAACAAACACCATATTTCTTTGATAGCCAATTTGTTTGATCAACTTGGTAGATCCAAGTGGTTTTTAAAGCTAAATTTGAGATCAAGATATCACCAAGTGATGATTGCTGATAGTGATGAGCCTAAGACCACGTGTGTCACGAGATATTGATCGTATGAGTGGTTGGTGATGCCTTTTGACTTAACCAATGCTCATGCGATCTTCTGTATCTTAATGAACGAGATATTTTGTCCTTATCTTGATCGGTTTATAGTGGTCTACTTAGATGGCATTATTGTCTATAGCAATACCTTGGAGGAACATATAGAACACTTACGAACCGTGTTTAAGATCTTATGAGAATATAATCTATATGTGAAGAAAGAAAAGTGTTCTTTTACAAGGGACGAGGTCCATTTCTTAGGACACATCATAAAAGATGGAACTTTCTACATGGATCAAGGAAAGGTGAATGCTATAAAAAAATGGGAAATGTCAACCAAGGTATCTGAATTGAATCACTCTTTGGGTTGACTAACTACTATTGGAGGTTTATCAATAGATATTCCACTAAGGCTGCACCATTAACTAATCTTTTCAAGAAGAATCAATCTTAAAAATGGTCAAAAACTCAAAGGGTGTCAAAAGGCCTTTGATGAGTTAAAGGCTGCTATCATATAAGGACCAGTACTAACATTGCCCGACTACTCAAAGGTATTTGAAGTCCATACCGATGCTTCTAACTATGCTGTTGGAGGGGTTCTAACATCCTATTGCCTTTGAGAGTCGTAAGTTAAATAATACATAGAAGCGATACACTGTCCAAGAGAAGGAGATGACTGTAGTGATGCGTTGTTTAAGAACATGGTACCACTACTTGCTTGGTTCACATTTTATCGCAAGTTGAATGACACATAGAGGTGATACACTATCCAAGAGAAAGAGATGACTGATGTGGTGCATTGTTTAAAAACTTGGTGCCACTATTGCTTGGTTCACATTTCATCGTCAAGACAGACAATGTGGCTACTAACTACTTCTAAACTCAGAAGAAGCTTAGCCCCAAACAAGCTAGGTGGCAAGACTTCTTAGCTGAGTTTGATTTTGAATTTGAGTACAAGCCAGACAAGACTAATGTGATAGCAGATGTGCTAAGCTGCAAGGTTGAGTTGGCATAGTAAGAATCGCACTAATCCGCGACTAGCAAGTTTTCCGAAACCAAACTGAATAGAATTATGACTTTCAAAAAATGCTTGCTGAAAATCAAAGAAAAAAGGTCCATTTTCCCACGTAGTTCGTCGATCAAACCTACGATTCTCTTCTTAATAGAGAGATCTTTTTCTAGTTAGACTTCTATCAATGCAATGAAAGAACCATCCCTTCCTATTTCTTTGTCCAGTCAGATAGAAATCTATAGATATATACCCAAAAGAGCCATTCTTTACCATTTTAGAGGGTAGGGGTGAAGGGTGGAGGGTTTACATACAATCGAGGCAAAGTGGTTTATGATTGAATCTTAAGGCTGAGTTGGAAGCCATTTTCATAGTTGAAGGAGATATTGTGCATACCATTAAAGAAGGGTTGCATCATGATCCAATATCCAAAAGTTCGTGGAGTTAGCTAAAGAAGGTAAGACCAAAAGATTTTGACTATAAGATGACCTTCTCTACACCAAAGGAAGAAGACTATACGTCCCTAAGTGAAAAAATCTAAGGAGAAAGTTAGTGAAGGAATGCCACAACACTAAGTGGGCTGGTCATCAAGGGCAACGAAGGACCTTAGGACTCATTAAATCTTCCTATTATTGGCCTCAAATTAGAGATGAAGTGGAGAGCTATGTGAAGACTTGTCTTATGTGCCAACAAGATAAGAATGAAAACAATACACCAAGTGGGTTGTTGGAACCTCTACCTCTACCGGAGTGACCGTAGAAAAGTGTGTCTTTGGATTTCATCTCTGCCTTACCAAAGTTCGAAGGGTTTGGATCTATTCTTGTAATAGTGGATCAATTTTCGAGGTATGCTATCTTTATACCTGCTCCTACTAATTGTACTGCAAAGGAAGCAACACGACTATTCTTCAAGAATGTGGTGAAGTACTGGGAATTACCTAAAAGCATCATCAGTGATTGAGATCCACGCTTCACAGGACGACTATGGACATAATTGTTCAAATTGTTTGGATTGGAGCTTTACTTCTCGACAAGCTTTCATCCTCAAACTGATGGACATACAGAGAGAGTGAATACTTTACTCGAGTGTTACTTGAGGAATTTTGTAAGCGCTATTCAGAAGGATTGGACAAAACTTTTCGATATTGCCTAGTTCTCATACAATCTGCAAAAGAGTGAGCCAACAGGAAAGAGTCTGTTCGAGATTGTGACTGGACAACAGTCGCTTACACCACACTCTCTTTCTTCCTCTTACTCAGGAAAGACTCCTGGAGATTAACACATAGTCAAGTCTTGGAAAAAACAAGCAGATGTCACTCGTTCTTACCTTGACAAAGCCGCAAAGAGGATGAAGAAGTGGATAGGCAAGAAGAGGAGACATGCTAGTTATCAAGTGAGAGATAATGTAATGATTAAACTTCTTCCACAACAATTCAAAGTTTTTCTCAAGGTTCATAAGGGTTTGATCTGCAAATACAAAGGGTCATTTGAGATCATTGGGTGTGTTGAGAATGTTGCTTACAAAATACAACTCCATCCCTCTATGAAGATACATCCACTCTTCCATGTAAGTATGCTTAATCTATATCATAGAGAATGAGAGAAACCAAGCAGAGGTGACTCGAATCAAGCTCCACTCGTGGTAATTAGATCATTCGACAAAGAGATTGATGAGATCCTAGCTAATTGGATTGTACGACAAAGAAAAGTACCATCAAGTACCCAATACTTGGTCAAGTGGAAAGAACTCCCAATAACAGAGGTTAGCTGGGAAGGTCGTGAAGATCTATGGCAATTTCAAGAACACCCAGAGCGCTATCATGAACAGAACGCGACAAGGATATCTGCACAATAGGTGTGAAAGAATGTCACGGTAAATTTTAGGTTAGATTTAACGGTGTTTGTATAGTTTTCTGGAATATTTGAGAATGCTCTAAATAGTTCCGAAACATTGTAGAATGTCCTAGAATGTCTCGGAATACCCTAAAAGGTTCTAGAAGACTCTGAAAAGTCATAGAGTATTCTAGAAGAATGTGAATGTATATAGAAGTATGAATAGTAGTATGGAATAATCTAAAAATATTTAGAAAAATATGGTAGGTTAAATATTTATAATGAAGATTATGGACACTTGATCTAGATTGATGATTAGATATAATCATAACTATCCATTGAGGAGGTGGATGGTTATAAATAGGGGGTTAAGAGTTAGAGTTTGGGTATATGAGTCATTTTGTAACAAATATTTGAGTAATAAAGTGTTATTTCCACTAAAGCTTCATTTCTCTTATGTTCTTTTGTGTTCTTAGCTTTCTTGTTAAATATTAAATGTTAAGCTGACTTACTCTTATCTTAAAAGGTCAAATAAGTTTAAGTGCCAATATAGTAGTATTAGAGTGTATCTAAGACCGTGATAATGTGCTAATCAATAACATTTAATGTTAATCCTTATGGTTTCTTATCTTGTAATTTTGAAAATTCTTTTGAGTAGGTTTTGAGTGTTTTTACATAAAAAAAATAATAAAAAAGGAAAAATAGATTGAAGTTAATATATTTCATTATTTTGATATTAAAAATATATTTATTTAATGTCTAATAATGTATCAATTACTATTATATATAATTATTACAAAAGAGTGGTAGAGATTCCAAATTCTAATTATAATTTCATAATATTATTAAATTAACTATTATTTAGTTTTTATTTTTAAATTTGAATAATTTGTTAATTAGTTTATATTTATTATACCATATATTTAATAATTTATTAAAAAAATATTAATATATATTATAACAATAAAAAAATTTGAAAATAAAATAGTATAATTTCTTTTAAAATAAATAAATCTCTGCAAATGGACTTTTGACCAATTTGACATCAAAATTATGGTATTTTATTTAAATGAATAAAAATAAATAGGCAGTTATAAGATACAGATTTATTCGTACAGATTTAAGGAGGTGTTGACAAATGGCAAAGATGATGGTGTTATGGGACAGGCTTGGCAGGGCTTTATAACATTGTCTGCCTTGGCCGATGAAGGTGGAGCCGGATAATGGAAGCTGGAGCCGATGTAACAAATCTGAAAGTGGATTTAGTCAGTGGGCTTGCCTTTGCTTTAGTTGTTAGTTTTTGGCTGAGCCTTTGCTTTAGTTGTTTGTTTTTGGCCATGAGTGAGCTGGGCCTTTGCTTTAGTTTTTAGTTTTTGGCCATGAGTGGACTAGAAACAAAATGACATAAGAAGATAGCCCCATACTTCACGCTAGGCACAGCAACCATCAGCACCGAATAAAAGTGCGGGGTATACCAGCAACGTCAGGTGAATTCGGTAGTTAGTATTGACTCCATGGTTGAAGTAGCAGCAGTGGACGAGCGGAAGTAAATCGGTGGACAAACCAAGGAATCATTAAGGGACCGGCCATAGACCTCGTCAACACCGGGTCTACGACTGTGGGGGGCCAAGTCAACCTCATAAAGGGCTTGACTCCACACGTGATGATGAATCGGAGGGTCGCGCTGCGAGTGTTGAATTGCGGCAGCCGTGGGGACAAACCACCTTGGTGCAATGCGTTGTCTTCAAAAACCAGCCTATTTCATACCTGCACCGATCCGGGAAGTAGCGCCGCACTAGTTTCCGCCCGCGCCCGCAACGATAGCATCTCACGCCAGCCGCAGTCAGCACCGGATACGAGAGGAACCAGCAACCTACACTGGAGTTGGTTTCAAGCCTTTGACCTCTGCCGCGGCAACACCTTCAGCGGCTGTCTCCCTGGCTCTCGAACCTAGGACATCAATTTTGGGCATAACATCTTCGTCAGTGCTTCGCCCTCCTTTGATGCATCAGGGTATGCGACTGGGGTTTTTTTCTCCCTTCCATTCACAAAGAAAAAAACAAAACCCATCTTCTTTAGATACCTAAATATTTTTTTTGGCATAGCCCACCTTAATAAGTCTACCAACAGACAGTCCAACCAAAAAATTTTGGCTAATGGCTCAGCCAACCCTAACATCAACTAATAGACAAGCCTGCAACAGCAGAGCAACATATCGATCTCATGAATTTGGATAAAAAATCTGTAAATATGTACCAATTTCAATCTGTACCATAGAATGACCCTAAATAAATAAGACTCCAACCAATTTGGGTTGGTTCATATCCATTTTATGTTAGCACTTAATAGTCATTATTAACGTGACACGTCAGCTACTTTCTTTAACCGATGACAGTAGTACGGGACAGAGGGCCGCGTTATCTGATAGAAATCAGGAACAAGGGTCGAAGTAGAACTTTTTTTGGTCAATAATCGCATATGAAAAATGGATAGGACAGATTAGTACTTTACTCTAAAAATAAATAAACTCAAGATTCAATCGCGGTAAATCAGCTGTGCATCAATCAACAACTCATCATCCATTTCTTAACTCTTCGTTGCATTGTCTTGAATAGTTGAATTATTAATTTATTATCGTTCATCTGTGATGAATTGCATGCAGTCATGCATATCTGAACTGTACAATTTCATTTTCGAGTAAATACTAACTTTGTGGTAGAGGAGCCATAATGCAATTGTCTTATTTTCGTTTAATTAGCCTAAATAATTCTATACAAATGACTCAAAATTTTAAAGAAAATAAAAACATTTTCGGAAAAAAAAAAAAAAGAAGGTAGCTTGTGCTACGTTAATTGTTTCAGAAGTAACAAGCTCCCTTTTTAAATTGTCCTTATTTTTTCAACTAACGATGAAAAGCATTCTCTTAAACGAGGCTATAAGTACGTAATCACAATCAAATTGTTTACTAGCTTTTCAAATGATTAAATTAGTCTTAGTTTTAAACCAATCTTTAAATTGGTCAAATTAATCTCAACTTTAAATCGTCAGTTGATGCGAGCAAATTATTAGGCAGGTTGTCATAGCATAAAAATTATTTCAATTAATTTGGTTCCTTTTTAACTAAATTTTAGGTACAATTTGGATCAATTAAAAATTAAAAGACTAAATGTTGGTTTGGATTAACCTTTTTGAGTGAAGAAAGTGTTTTTTTAAAAAAAACTAAGAAATTTTATTTAATTTAAAATCTATTTAAATGTCTTTTAAAAAAAATATTTTTATTAAAAAAATTTATTTATTTTTTCTAAAAACTAACACCACCTTATTTTAAAAAAAACAAAACAAAACACGTTTTTAATATTAAAAACTCTTTATAAAAAATTATCTAAATATAAAATAATTTTTGTCTAACAAAAAATTTTTTTTTAAAAATAAAAAAAATACTTTTTTTAAAAATCACTCCGACCTTAAATTGAATCGAAAGTCAAATTTCAAGACATCTTAAATATTAACTCGTTAATAAAAATTGCTCTCAACAATAAAGACTAAACAAGTCTACGAGAACAAATTACTTTATTCAAAAAAATCTTGATGAATAAGAGACACTTGCCTACTGGGATTTTATTAATTGATTTCATGATTTTTTTTAACATAAAGTCTAAAAAATATTTTTTTATTTTTAATTTTTATAATTTTTTTCAAAAATATTCTTGTCATTTAATTTCATTCGATTTTGTTCCTAACAAAATTACTCTTGGATATTAATTTTATTTAAAATATTTGGAATAAAATTGAAAACACGCAAGAATAACTTTGACACAAATATAAAACATTAAGAATAAATTTAAATGAATAAAAAAGTTAAAGACAAAATCAAATGAAATTAAATATTAAAAATATTTTTGAAAAAAAATCTAAAATATTAAGAATAAAAATCATACTTTATCAAAAAATAAATTTAAAAAATCATAATAAGTATATACTAAAATTAACTACTAATGTAAAATACACATTAAAATATAAAATATATATTAAAAATAAATTAAATTTAATATGTTTAAAAAGATAAATGGTTAGTGCCTAATTTTAATTTACAAATAGAATTTTTTATTAAAAAAAATCAGGGCAATGGTTTAACGGGATTTCGATTTATATATAGAAAATTGGCCACCATGCTTTTGAATAGTACGGACTGCGGAGGCAATGAAAGAGGGAGAAAACGAGAACACCAACTTTCTACACGGTGACTCATTCTACAAACGGATCACAAATATTTGGGGGAATAACGAACTGATTAAAGTTCAAATATTGGTATATAACATAAATCTGGCATTGGTTTGTAAAAGAATTACCTGGATTTATTATATTGCTCTCTAGCCTCTGCGAGTCCTTGATACAACGTCCATGAGAGTCTTATAACGACTGCGATGATAATCGATTCCCAGACACAGCTGCCTAATGGCCTCCCTCTTCTCCTCAGCCAACTGCAACATACCTTGGTCTTTCTCTTTCACCAATTTTTGTAGCTCTCCAATAGTGTTCTCAAGTTGAACTACATTTGTCCTTAGATTCTTCTTCGCTAGTTCCTCCTCTCTTGCCTTTTCATCTAACTTCTTCACCATCTGCCTCAAATCCAACTCCTGCTTCTTTTTATCCTGTAGTTGCTCCTCCAAATGGTTTATTTTCTCCTTCAGTTGCACTTTTTCCTTGTTCATCTCCCTGACATAGTTCCTTGCAATGTGAAGCTCATGTGACATGTTTGAGATATAGTTCTCATAATTTTTACACTCATCCTCAAATTTCCACACAATATTTTCGGTTCCAGTCATCACACTGTTCACACTTTCTTTAATGCCAAACACAATTTCCTGATAAGCATCCTCCTGAATAGCAATAGTTGCTGACAATTTGGCAATCCTCTCTTCAAGTGATCTCTGATCGTTATGGAACTTCTCTTCTGCTTTCCTGAAGCCCTCCTCTTTCTCACTTAGCAATTGATCAGCAACCCGGAGCTTTTGGTTTGACATACGAAGCTTAACCTCAAGGATGCTAATATTCTCATGTAAAGTATTAATTTCATCTCCTTTCTCTTCAAGGTCTCTTTTCAAGTCTTCTGTTGTTTGTTCCAAATCTGCTATCATCTGGTCCTTTGAGCCAATGTCTTCATGAAATTCTTCTGTCATTACTTGGATCTTCTTCTCTGCAGCTTCTAGTTTCGCCTTGCATTCCTTATACCAATTATCTACTTGCATATACTCTTCATTTAACTTCTCATATGCATCTTCTCGTTCTTCCAATGCTCTGTTAAGATCCAAAGCTTTGGTTGCAAACCCATTTCTCTCATCCTCTAACATTAAAAAACTTTTTGCAGCTCTTTCACAGTGGAGTATCATTTCTTCTTTCTCTTTCTGCAACAATAGTAAGTCTCTTTGCAGGTTGTCAACTTGGGTAGTGAGCACCATCATTTGTGCTGTAGCTTTGTTCATCTCTTCCTCAGTTTCAGTTTTCTGAGCATGTAGTTTACCCATTTCGGCCAGCAGATTGTTTATTTGAGATGATAAATTTGCTATTTTAGAAGACGACTCATTCTCAGTACTTTCAAGTTTCTTCATTAGATCCTGTTTCTCTTCACTTGTCATTGTCAACTTCTGATTTAATTCCGCAACTTCCCTCTGTGCTGTTTGAAGTTCTTGCTTCATGCCATTAATTGTCTTTTGAAATTCATTTTCCAGTTGTCCATTTTTGCTGTCTTTGTCCATTGAAGAATAATCAGAATCCGAGTCTGAGCTGGAAGAAAAACTCTCCTTTCCTTTCTTGCCAATGATCTTTTTCCTCAACTCATCTGTTAGATTATCATACTTTGCATAGAGTGATTGGTATTGAATGTGGAAATCCTCTATCAATTTAACAAGTGATTCCTTCTTAGAAAGTTCTAATGGAGCATCATCCTCTTCAAGATGTTCATCTTTAATAAGTTTCAATATTCTTTTCACCTTGTCTTGAATTTCTGTAAAAAAAATAAGGAAAACACCAAATCATCAGTCATATTATCAATTTATCATCATAAGGTGATATACAAATAATAAATTGGTCATCAGTATATTCCATGTTGTTTTGTTGCACATGTCATGGCTAATCTTGCTAAAGACTTTACCTCCTTTAGCTCCTTTCAGCTGCGCTTCCTTTTCAGGGTCGATGTAGCTTTTAAATAAAGATTTCATAGAATCTCTCAACCGATGTTTCACCATCTTCTCCGCAGATCTTCAACTTTCTTAGCAGCTCGTCAAGACAATCTGTTCTCCATGTTAAGTTTTTAACCCAGCATGTTAGGAGCTTAAATATTTAGTGCTGCTGTTTTACATTTGAGCACTGCAAAGCTTTAAATATTTATATATTTTGTATAAAATTTAGCATGCAATAGCTTCCTATAACACTAGCCAACTTCGGACTAGCAGCTAATAATTACAATCAAGCGCTACGTCAACATTGATGAGAATTTCCTTGTGACTCGAAACATGATAAGCAGCCATCAATTTCTTAGGTATTTGTCCTTCTAATCGATAATTACATGAAAGAGGAAAAAAAAAATCAGAGAACATTATGCCATGGAGATCAATGTATGAGACACGCACCGCATTCACTACTCAAAGAGTTCGAATTTGAATTTCTAATAGAGTAGTTATCTTAATCAGTAACTTAGAAGTTAACATTACTCGCCAATAAAATCCGATGGCGTACCTTGGGTATTCTTTTCCTTTCTCTTCCACTATTTTCTCTCAGTTTTTGGTTATGCTCTAAAAGCAAAATCGCGGCGAAACCTACAGATAGAGGAGGAAACTAATATTAACAAGTAACAACACAAAAATCGAAGAGCATATATATAGCCTACAAGCTACCGGTGACAATGAAATTACTAAATCCACTGAAATTGAATACATGCACTAGTTTTCTTTTTATTGAAACATATCTCAGCAAATTTACTGAAACCAACTGTTAATCCTTCACAAATCGTCATCATGGAAAATTAATAGCAGAAAAAGATAATTTAGATAAATAATCAATAAATCAACATGAGATGAGCTTCAAAACAGAACTAACAGAGGTCGAGACGAGATAAAGAAATCAAAGCACGCATGAGTTCAGCTTCAAGGTAAACAAAACTCGATCTGATTGAAATACGAGAGTATGTAAAAGCCTCTTTCGTCGGAAGATCAAAAGTCAAAGCAAAGCGGACGAGAATTGAAATAAAAATAATCTGAAATAAAACAGAATCGGTAGAAACGAAGGTGTTGGTTACCTGGAGCTGGAAGTAGATGATGAACTTCGAGAAAATCGAAAAGAAGAGAGAAGAATTTAGTGTGAGGGAGAGAGTGTGAGCGGTGAGCCAGTGAAGTGAGAAAGAACTGCCTGTATAATTAAGATTTGAAAAAGAAATTGAAAATTGAAACCGGTTTTTGTTTGATTGGAGGGCTCCAAAGTCCAAAAGACGCCAGCATTTTGTAGTATCTCGAAATTTTCATAAATGGAACTTTTTGACAGCTTTTCACGTGTTCGTCCATTCTGCTTGCGTACCATGGTGAATTATTTATTACCATAATGCCACTGTGGCCTTAGTTTCTGCCGCGTAACTTCGCGTAGTGACTGCCGTTATACCCGTGTGCCTACCGTCTCTAGCTAACAAGTTACTGTCACACAGGCACATCAGAACCCCGTTTCAAATTCCACACCGGTTGCTTAACCGTGTAGACAAAATAAAGTTTGTGAAAAGATTGCTGTGGCTCATATAAGGAAATTATTATTTGTACGAAGAAGCAGTAAAATTCTTCTTTCCTTGGGAAAAAAATTCAACAACATTGACTATGGGTGTTGCAAATGCTATCAATTGTATCTACGGGTGTATGCAGGTTGGATCGGATATGACTGAAAATTCGATTTGATCCGCACAATTTTTATCGGATCGGATCGGATATGATATCCGTATTTTTTAGTGTCAGATCCGATCCGATCCGATTCGACCTGTAAATTTGCGGATCAGATCGGATATCGGTCTACCCGCATAATTGAATATTTTCTTTCTAATCATATTTCTATGTAAAAAAAATTCAATAAAAATTTTTCTTTCACACTTTTAAACCTATTTATTTTTAAAATATTTTTAATCAATTTTTTTCTAAATAACAAAAATAAAATAAAATAATATATGAATAATAACTACTAACTAAAACATAAACAAGTAAATATTATATATATTTACTTTTTTTAATTAGTATTGTGCAGATTCGCAGATCGGATACGTGGATGTAGAGCTGATATTCGCGATCCGATCCGATCATATATCCGCAATTTTCGGATTGGATCGTTCCGTAATTCTCAAATCGGATGCGAATATTTACACAAACCCGATCCATGAACACCCCTAATTATATCATGTAGAAGTTTTAAAAAAATTATAAAACAATTAAGAACCATGCATGCAAGCTAAGATAAAGTTATAATTTTGACTTAGTCAAAATTGTCAAGTTACGGTTATTATTTATTTAGCTTGTCAAAATATTAAATATATAAGTACAACTCAACTTTAAGTGGAATAAAATAAAAGAAAAAAAAAAAAAACATAAAAATATGTAATTGAAATTTTTGACAAAAATCAAAACAAGAATAAATACAAATGCATAAGAAAGTCATAATTTGATATACTTGCCAGAAAAATTATGGCATTGATAAAATAATGTCTAATTTTTGTTATTGTCAAGATGATTCCTATAAAATTTTAAAATTTGACAAAGTGACCCACCGTTAGTTGAGTTACCTAGAGTTAAGGTTTAGAGGTGACGTGTCAATTAACAATTATAATAATTACAAAAATTACCCACTTTTAATTCTTATAGTTTAAAAAACACCTCAATTTCAATTTTCTAAAAAACTCTAATTCCCTTTTCTTTTCCCTTCGTTACTCGTCCCGGTTCTCTTTCCTTCGATTCTTTTAGGTTTATCTCTATCTCCATTTCTATCGGTTCCTTTCTTTCCCTTATTGTGAGTCGAGTAGTGTGGGTTTCAATTTCGATTATTCTTTTCTTATGCTCTGAACTTTTTTCTCTAGAGCTGACAACATTTGCAATCTTGCAAGATTCATAAGCTATAGCTACTCCTACTTCTCTTCTTTCTCCTTCTCCGCCTCCTCTTCCTCCCATGAATTCGAAGTCGCAAGATTTAGCTTCCAGTTCCACTCATTAGTCAATAGATCCCAACAAGAATGGACAACTATACAAGCATGATATGTTTTTGAGTTTCAGAGGAAGTGACACCCACAACAATTTTACCGATCACTTTATTATAACCTTATCAGAAAAGGAGTTTTTGCCTTCAAGGACAACAAGAGGCTTCAAAAAGAAAAATCTATCTCATTCTAACTCATGCAGGCCACCAGAAAATTCTCCTATTTCTATCGTTGTCTCTCAAGTGATTATGTTGCCTCCACATGGTGCCTCAATGAAATGGCTACCATAGCTCAATGCAAGAAAGAGTTTAGACAGAAGATTTTTTCGGTTTTCTATTATGAGATGTTTCTGATATTTGAAAGTAGAGTGGGGTGTATGAAGATGCTTAGGGAAGAAGAAGAGAAAAAAGGAATTAAGGTTTTAAAAAAGTGAAATTGTGTTTTTAAAATTATAAAAACTAAAAGTGGGCAACTTTTTGTAATTATGATAATTGTTAACTGATATGTTATCCCTAAATTTTAACTCCAAGTAACTCAATTGATGGTCGGTAACTTTTGTTAAATTTTAAAATTTTTTGAAGATTATTTTATCAATAACAAAGACTAGGTACCATTTAATCATCACTAGAATCTTTTAAATACCGATTTAGTATTTACCTCTTTTTATAACCATATATAAAAAATTCTTCTCTTCTTTAACCTGAGTTAATACTTAAATTTTATTTTGAACTTTAAATTGACTCTTGAAATATAAATTGCCTCAATTCCAATACTAAATTTTTATTATGTTACTCACATTAGTTCCTCAAATGATTTTTGTTAATACCGTATTGACGTGGTATACTGATGTGTCAGAACACTAATCAACTATGTGGAATAAAGTAATGACATATCTGTCAATAACATAATAATATAGATTGTAGTATTGTATGACATAACGCAATTCACCTCCATATTTTTTATCTATGAATCTCTAGTATATTATCTTTTAAATGATTCAAATTGACCTCTAAAATTTTATTAATAACTCATGTTAACTCTTGAAATTAAAGAACGCAAATTAAATTAGTCTTTTAAATAATTTTTCTCATTTTTATTTTATAAATTCAAAATTATTAATATTGCTTGAATCCATTAATTTTTTTCTATATTTTTGCATATTGCATAATATAAAATTTCTTATAAATATTTTTTATTTTTTATAATAATTTAATATTGATAAATTGTATAATATACAATTATATTATTTTAATAAAATAAATGTATGATTGACTAAAATATATATTTTTTATTTTGGTCTAAATTATGCTTGTTACCATTAAAATTAATTAATTAATAAAAAATATTACTTATATAAAAATTATCACAAAATATTTTGTTTGAAAAATATATAAAGTGAATGGTTAAATTTATCTTTTATATAAATATTAATAACCTTATGCTTTTTCTCAATTTTCCTCACATGCCTTCTTTAAAAAACTATATGTTGTCGGAATTGAAAAACGATTGAAACAAACAAACAAAACAAACAAAATGCTAAATAATCTTTTATCATGAACTCCTAGTTTTATATTTTTAGTTTAGTTGGATACAATCGATGATTATGTATTATATTTTATTGAAGATAAATGAGAATTTTCTAATTAATATATAAGTTAGGTAGTTATTGTTTTTATAAGGGATAAGTATTGTTTTGGTCCCTAACGTTGAGGGTCAGAATCGAAATCGTCCCCAACGTAATTTCCGATTTAGAATCATCCTTAACATTTTTTTTTTGTATTAAAATCGTCCTTTTAATTTTTTTGGACAAAAATACCCGTACCACTACCAGCACAATTACCTCCTCCATCACTAGCACCAACACCAGCACCAACACCAGCACCAACGCCAGCACCAACACCAACACCAACACCAACACCAACACCACCACCACCACCACCACCAACACCAACCAACACCACCACCAAGAACACCAAACAACAACAACAACCTAAAAAACACCAAACCAAGAAGCAGAAACAGAAAGCAAGAAAGCAGAAGCAAAAAAGCAGAAAGCAAAAAAGCAAAAGCAAGATGCAGAAGCAGAAAGCGATGCAGATGAGGCGGCGAGGCGGTGAGGCAGAGGCGGCGGCAGTGTCTCGCGTCTCCTCTCTCCCTCACGATCCCCAACGACGACGGCCACATCGACGGCGACGGTGACTCCAAGCTTCACCGCCGCCGCCGTCCCCTTCCCCCTCTCCCATTCCCCCCACCCCCACCCCCGCGTCCTTTCCCCTTCCCCCTCCCCTCTCCCTCTCCTCTTCATTTTCTTCCTCTTCTTCTCCGGCTTCTTCGACTTCCCCTCCTCCCTCTCCTCTATCACCACCACCACCAGTAGAAGCGCTCGATTCACTCCTGCCGCTGCCGCATCGGAGCCATTCACCGATCTGGTGGGGTGCCAGCGGTTCAGGGAGAAATGGGGTAATGGGTTGGCGCTGGGTTTCCTGACGGCGACGGCGGCTCCAAGCTTCGCCGCCGGAGCCGTCCCCTCTCCCCCTCCCCCTTCCCCCTTTTCCTCCCCTCCACCTTCATATACCCTTTTCCTCCTCCCCTCCCAACGAGTTTTGTTTTATTTTTTTAAAATTTTATAATTTTTTTTATTAAAGTAGGGGTAGTTTAGGAATAAATTAAATTTTTTTTAGAAAGGACGATTTTAAAATGAAATGCAACATTAAGGACGATTTTAAGTCAAAAATTATATCAGGGACGGTTTTGATTCTGACCCTCAACGTTAGGGACTAAAACAGTACTTATCCCTTTTTATAAAATAATGTGTTGTATCGTATGCTTTTCAAAATAAATTTTTTTTATTATGTAATAAAAATTTTATTTAATTTTCCTGTGAAAAATATACGAAAAATTAGAAGATTTAAAAGATATTAATATTTTTTAATTTATAAAATAAAAAGTAAAAAAATTATTTTATGGACTAATTTGATTTGCGTTTTTTATTTTAGGAACTAAAATGAGTTATGAGTGAAAATTCAGAGACTAATTTAAATTACTTAGAATGATAACATATTAATGATACATAAATAAATTATGTTGTAACACATCACACATAACTAATACGTGAACAAATTGCGATATGACACGTGACATTATCATCCATATTAGCATGTTTTGTGTCACTAATAAATACGTCATCACTTCATTCTCTGTGATCGAATGTTGTTCTGATACGTGGCATTGACGTCAGCATGCCATGTTAACTTGATGTTAACGAAAATTATTTGAAGAGATAATGTGAATTAAAAAGTGAAAATTCAATATCTAAATTGAAACAATTTAAGATTTGAGGTATTTTTCAGAAGTCAATTTGAGTGTTAACTCTCTTTAACTTCCATGTACTCATTATAAATAGGAATGTTTGGTTGTGATATTGGGTATTCAAGTTTGGAAAATTTTAGCGAGTGAAAATTAAGGAAAAAATGGCAAAATTTTTCTCATGTATATAATCCTCTTGTATGAATGTTATTTCCAAAATATATAAGAGAGTATTATAGATTTCTCTGTATTTTTTGAAAAATTGTAATCTCACCATTTAGTTATATTATTTTTATTATTGTCTGAATTTTTGTTTAATTTCATCCATTTTTTGTTCATAAATTTTAGTTGCATTATTTTACCTTAATAATTCTGGTACTCGATATTTTTTGTCTCACAAGAACAGAATAATAGAGTTAAAACTGAGACAAAATTATTTCTTGCTGGATAATTAAGTCTAATTCATCCCAAGAATAAAGTCATTTCATTTGAGGAAAACCATCCCTAACAGCTTATTTCGCCATAAGATCTGCAACGATATTTGCGGAACATTACATAAATGTAACAATCACAGTTTAATTTCTCTAAGTAATATCTTAATCTTAATAAGAAAGTCCTTATCTTCTCTAAACATCAATGATGCTTCGTGTTGAATTAGAAAAAAAAATTTGAATTATTCATTTAATAACATATCTGTAATCATACTCTTAAGGCAACAAGAGTCATTGCTAAATAATAAAAAACTCACATCTAAAAATTTTATCACTAGAAATAAAGTCTCAAAAATTTAACAACTAATATCTCAAATTAAATACCCAAAAATTTTAAGATGGTTCATAGTCCTTAAATTTGCATCATAATTCACTTTGAATATATTTGACCAGAAAAAAAGAGTTTGTCATACACTCAAAAGAGAAGAAGAAATTAAATTTTTTTAGCGAATTGAATTAGAAAATCATTTTGACACCTTCTTTTGAGTAAAAAAATGGTATTTTTAAATAAATTTTTAATTGGTATAATTTACCAAAATAGTAGCCTAAGTGACATGTAGAAATATGTGTGGTATGCAAGCAAAAAGCAACTATGTGTTGCAAAAAAAAAAAAAAATGCGTACCATTTTTTATAACGTGTCATTATATAAAGTTGTTATTCACATGTGAAAAGATGTGGCTTATATTTGTGTAATATATATTGCAAGTCTATTTTGATTTAATTTATCAATTTTAAATCTATCTATGAACCTTTTTAGTATCCTATTATGTATAAATCTATCATCATTTTTTTTTAAATTAGTTATTTATATAAAATACATATTAAATTATAAAATACATATTAAAAATATATAAAATAACAAAAATATTTATTTATTTATACTTGTATATAAATATATAATAATTAATTTAGTATCAAATTTTTTATTTAAAAATAATATTATTTATTCATATGATCAATACACACACATAGCCAAAAAAAAAAAAAAACCAGAGGGATGAAAGACACCTCTTTCGTTATATGTATGAGTATGTGATAGATTAGAAAACGTGCAATAGGATTTGTAATGAATTTGTATAATGGGAAGAAAGTATACTGAATTAGTGTTATATTACTAGTGAATAGCATGAATGAAAAGGAGTACACACAAACGTTTTCCTGCTTCAAGTGAGGGTTATACTCCAGAGCCAATTCTCTAATGACCAAATGATAATTCTCTACTCTCTCCTGATACTACTTTTACCCCCATATCAATCATTCTCATACTCAAACGTAACTAGCTTTGCCACGTAGGCATTCTAGAAGCAATTTGTTATATCACATAATCTGGTGCCAAGTTGGGCGCTTCTTTCTTCTAGGACCCAACATCTTTTGCCCATGACTCTCTTCTTTTTCATCTTCAATTGGTTCCTCTTCAGTTGGGCCTTGTTGGTTTGGATTTGGGTTTGCATCAATTATCCCCCTCTCCACTATGACCTTGTCTTCAAGGTCTACATTTAGAAACTCCCTGCTAAGTTCAACCATATCTACTCATGTGGTCTCATGGCGAGGAACTCCTTCCCAATCAATAAGGAGTTCAGTTCGAGGTCTTGTCGGAGTGGAGACAACACGACTTGCTATGATGGCTGCTGGGCGTGGCTGCAGGGAAGACGGTAATTTAGCTGCAGATGGCACTGACACTGGCGGAGGACCGTGGAAGGGTTTCAGCACTAACACATGAAAGACCGGATAAAGGGCACACGACTCCGGCAACTCCAACCGGTAAGCCACCTTCCCTACCTTCTGAATGACTTTGTAGGGACCATAATATCTCTTTCGCAGTTTATTATGTGGTTCCAAGGATAGGGAGCGCTGCCTATAGGGTTTATTCTTGAGTAAAACCCAATCCCCAAGGTTAAATTTCATGTCCCTTCTATGTGAATCAGCTTGCTT
Source organism: Arachis ipaensis (assembly GCF_059453495.1). Lineage (NCBI taxonomy): Eukaryota > Viridiplantae > Streptophyta > Magnoliopsida > Fabales > Fabaceae > Arachis > Arachis ipaensis. The sequence continues at coordinate 17,005,588 of NC_142440.1, read as the reverse complement.
CTTCATTTTATTCTTGAGCTTGTCTATAGTCTCTCACGTGATGGGATATCTTGGTTTAGATTAGTTAGTTATTAATGTTTGGAAGCTATAGCTAATTAGTGTGGGTTAATTAGTAGGCTTATACGTACGCCTTATTCTAGTGCAGGTGAGGAGATTATTTTTTTTGGGGAAGTAGTTAAGGAGTTTTTAAATAATCAGCCCAATTAATTTATTGTTTTGTTGGACGTTTGTATTCTTAATATATAATTGGGCACTAGGTCCAACTATTTTTGAAAATTATTTAATAGTGTCATGACTGTGTTTTTAAATAATAATAAAAATATTGAGCTAAGGCCTAATAACTTACCAAGAAAATATGACAAGATAACTTTGATATAACTTTGTGAGAGCTCGATTAGATAAAATGAGTTGATTTTATCTGTAGAATTTAACATTTTTTTATTAAGTAGATACTTGATTTGTTTGTGTTGTCAACAACTAATAATAATTTTAGAAAATAAAATGAAATAAAAATATAGAGATAAGACTTTGATTGATTTTTGTGAATATTATTGAAACAATTATGTAAATTTTTGCATAAAACTTTGAATCTAACGTATAATAAATTTGTCCCGGTTTAAATGTATTTGAGGTGACTTTTGTCGATGATAAAATTCTGGTGTATTTTTCTTTGGGAGAAAATTATTGAATTGGATTATGAGATTTATCCATTAAAAAAATACCGCTAATTTTTATGCACTTATATGTAGCTATGTTGAATATATTAATTTCATAGTGTATAAATCATAATTAAGAGTCTAAGTTAAAAAATTAGTCGTTAAAAGAAAGGAAATGAATGAAGTTGTAGTTGATAATGTATTTTTGAAGGTGATTAAGTTAGAATTTCAAAAATTAGGATTTTGATATTAGGTTTCATATTTAGAGTTTAGAGTTTAAGATTTTGGACTATGGTAAATGATTCCGGTTTAAGTGATTCAGAATGATGATGGATCATAAACTATATAGTATGATGTCCAAAAACAAAACCAACAGTCATAGACTAGTATGCATACCACTCGGTTATGAACTTAATTTAGAAAGATATGTTTATAATTCTATATAAGAAGCAGTATTTAATGCATTACTAGACTTGTCAATTATTAATGTTTTCGTTCATTCTAATTATGTTAATTGTGAATCATTCCAAAGGTAAAACACTCGAATAAACCAAATACATGCCAAAATTAAGCAAATCATTGAAATACTAATTAAGCAAATCATTGAAATACTAATTAAGCAAAATTAAGCAAATCATTGCACTTCCAAGTATTATATTTGACAAATACTAATTATATAGTATACATAAATATCTAATTTAATTTAATTTTTATTTTTTTTATTTTTCAAATTAATTATATTTGAATTATATACCATTATTAATATAAATATAAATTTCACTAAAAATTTATTAATTTACTTGATCTATTTTATTGCTAGTATTGTGATTAAGGTTATTTGTTTTGATATTAATGTTAAAATCTACTGATATAGTGATATTATAGTTAGATGATAGGCTTTGTGAATTAATTATTTTTTATTGTGTCAAATTAAAATACTATTGTAGTATTACTGATAAATTTTATGGTTTTTTTTATATTAGTTATTTTTAGAAGTTGAGACTTGATTCTTCATAAAATGTTAGTGAAGATATATATTTCAAATTTTAATTTTAAGTTTTTAACTATTTTATATTTTATATTTACGTGAGACCAGTTTTATTAGTTTAACGAGTGATTTATCGGTTGAACCAATAAATCAGTGAACTAGTAGCTTGACCGGTTTGATCACCAGTTCGATTCTGATAACTATGACACGAATCAACAATTAAATGAAATAAGCCAATTTAATTTATAGAGATGGTGGCTTTGGTAAATCGAATACAACATTGTCGACTTAATATGCACGTAGCCATAAATCTTGCAAAAAAAAATGTATATTATAACAAAATTATAATAACAAAATTATAACCCTTGTCGGAGAAGGTAAATAAGAAATTATAAGTAAAAATTTTATGTTACAACTCTTTTCATAATAACAAAATTCATAATAACTATATATATTATCTTATGTGTTATTTATAATTTAATAAATATATATTAATTTTTATTATAAACAAGATATTTAAAAATTATCAAGTTTTATATGTTTTTTTATAGATTAATAAATAGATATTAATTTTTATTATGAAAGGAAAAACTACCAAAAGTACCCATGAGGTTTACGAATGCTGACAAAAGTACCCATAAATTAAGGAAATTAACGTTGTACCCATGAAAGATGGGTTCCGTATGACAAAAGTATCCAAATCTTAATTTTTTGTTGATTTTTTAATAAAATTCCTAAACTACCCTACACTCAATCTCAACTCACTTTTTCAACCTTTCATAACTCAATTTGCACCAACTCTTGTCATGGAATCCAAAACTACTCCTACAACAAACCAGTCCGAAATCAATGGTAGTAGTGGTGGTGGTAGAGGATCGGACCTCAACCGATTCACTCATAAGTTTATAATCCATTCCCAAACTAAATTAATCAAACACCAAAAAATACTCAAAATATAAAAATTTTCAAATCCATTCATCCAATTTCAATTCACTTTAGCAAAACTAGAAATAGAAAAAGCCATCAACTATAAAAAATCAACAAATCCATTCATCCAATTTGAAATTTATTTCAACAAAAATTAGAAGTAGAAGTAGCCATCAACTGAATCTTCTGTAAATCAATATCAGCCTTCATAAAAAATAGAAGCAGGTTAAAAAAAATATAACAGTGTCATTTTAGTAGTAACTAAATCAATTTCTGAAAAGAAGAAAAATAAAATAAAAATATTTTAAAAAAAATACCTTTTTCGTCGCCGACCGACTGTAACATCGTCAATGGCAGAACCTCCATCCACAGTGCCACCTCCCTTTCTTCTCTGATTTCTCTTTACCGAACCCGCTTTCTGCATGCAAGAGTACCACGACCCCTTTCTCTTCTTAGGTGTGCGACGACGGTGTTCTCCTCGGCTGGGTCAGACGCGCCACGACGACGTTCTCCTTGGCTACAACAGGCGTGCCACGGCAGCATTCTCCTCAGGTTGGGTCACAGGTGTGCGATGAAGGTGTTGTAGTCACCTTAATAGTGAGAGGGAGAAGCAGTGAGAGGGGAAGAGATTGGCAGTAATGGAGTAGGTGGGTGGCGGACAGCAATGAGGAGGTAGGAGGAGAGTTTCTGTGACTCTGTGAGGGTTTTTGAGGGATAAGTGAGGAGAGAGGAAGAAGAGAAGAGAGGGAGTGATGGTAGAATGGGGTTAGGGTGGGGTAGTTTAGAAATTTTATTAAAAAATCAATAAAAAATTAGAATTTGGATACTTTTGTCATACGGAATCCATCTTTCATGGGTACAACGTTAATTTCCTTAGTTTATGGATATTTTTGCCAGCGTTCGTAAACTTTATGGGTACTTTTGGTAGTTTTTCCATTATGAAAAGACTACCAACATATATAAATGGATTTATGTTAACTGAAAATTAAAATTAAAGTATTAAAAATGAAATATAATTATGTTATATTAATAACTATTAAATATAGTTATGTTATATTGATAAATATAAATAATATATAATCATTATGTACTTAACCAAGTAAATGAATATATAGGAGTTATTTTGTAGTCTCAATGTTAATTTATATGTTTTGAATTTTCTTTTAATAATATATATGCAGCAGGCATATTAGGTAGTCAAAGTGTTTAGAGGTGTGCAGTATCTTCCCATATTCCCAAGGTATTCGCATCATGAAGGCTTGCCTTTTTTCAAAAAGGCTTTTCAAGACTCGTTGGACCCCACACCGAGTTTTCACATCAACATTGAATACTTTTGTGTGAGATACTGAAGCTGAATTATATAGTCACTGGAGTGCCTAGATTTGCCGTTGAACACTCATCAGAGAATTCACATCACAGAGCGAGCAAGAATGGAAGGTGGCTGATATCAATACTATGCGGTGAGAAGGGGGCGTGTTCCTGGCATATACGACACATGGTTAGAGTGCAAGCATCAGATAACCGGGTTTAAGAACGATGACTACAAGGGTTTCAAAGACTTGGATGAGGCTAAGGTGTGGCTTGGTGGCGTTGCAGAACCAGCAGATTTTGGGGGGAGCCTCAACAGCTTGCTATCGAGGCAGGGGAGCAATATCAACAGGGAGACCTCGGGCAAGACCTTCCGAATCTGATTCAACTTCCAGTGTATGGAAGCCCGCCGTCCCATGAAACTGAAGACACCCGTGGGAGCTCGTCAAGTAGTCTGGACGTTTGCGGTGGCAGCTGCAACTTGTATGCCTTAGAAGGTCTGTGAATAATTGATTTAAAAAGCTTTTGTTAGCTTTTAGAGTATGATTGGTTTGAGGGATTAAGGAAATGAATTTGTTTTCTGATGCAGGTGGTGTCGAAGGCCGTGTGATGAAGGTGGGACCTTTCTTGCACGTGGAGGACATGGAGTTGTTGCTAATGCGTGCATGTCATCCCTTAGCATCGGGGCTCCCATTTTCGTATGCCAGGAGAACAGGTCTAGTGAGGAGGCCGTTCGCTTTGCGTTCACCGTGGTTCTGCCTTATAACAGCAGGAGTGTGGAGCTCGTTGCACACGGACCCACTTCAGCAGATGTGCTAGTGGCTCGTCAGGAAGTATCATTTGCAATGTTGGAGAAAATGGTAGCAGCAACTGGATATAGCATATGCGACTACAACTACTGCACAGTTGCCCGCATGCAGGAACGCTGGAGAGAGATTCAGGATGCCAGTCTAGCTTCCATGGCACAACGGATTCGTCTTCTAGAAGAGGAAAATGCTGATCTTCAGCATCAAGTTGAGATGATAAATGAAATGCTAGAAGAGTAGTGGTACATTTTACAATTTAGGTTTGGGTTTGAGGTATGTGTGCTTAGGACAGTGGCTATTGAAGGTTAAGGTTTTTACTCTAGTTGAATATATTGTTACTTTAGGATAAATTAGGGTAAGTTCTGGTTGCTAACATTTCTAGCATTGGGGTGAGTATCTCTGGTGGAGTAGTATGCATTCATGTTGAAGTTGAATGTAACATGGATATGTATATTCTACTTATGATGAATATGGTGGATGATTAAGAAAATGAAGGTTTGATTTCCATTTCTGAATCAGTATTTGAATATTGGTATAAACACTAACAATGTGATTTTGTTGCTAATTTTATGGTGTTGGAGTCCTGATTTTTTGCTTCTTCCTGTTGACATCCGGCAAGCGCCGAGTGGGTACGTTGTTATTTGGTAGGAACACAGGTGGAATAAGCTAAGTAGTTGTAAATAATGGTTAAATATTTAGTTGATAAGATTACTCAATATTTTGGTTTAAAGTGAACCCAATTCTATTAATTAATGGTTAATTTGAAATCAAATTTGTGATTCTTTGACCATTTTAACAAAATAGGTGGTGATTAGTGTATTTTAGCTGTGAAGCCGTGGATAAAGGGGTCGGGGAAGAAGTTTCCAATGCCCTAAAAGAATATAAACTTGTAATTTGCTTTTGAAAAATAAATATTTAACTTAAGTGTTCACAGCCATCAACCATGTCGAATCAATCTATCAAGTAGCATGACAGATAGTAGTTGGAAGGATTAGGGTGAGTGGCTCGGTGACCACCTCGTGACTCGTAACAAATCTTGCAACAGAAGATTACCATCAAAAGAAGGGAGAAATTTTGTTGGGCCTCAATGGTTGGGCCTTTGGTTGCATTTCATTCCCTTTGTGCAAAGCAGGGCCTATCCTAGTGAAAGAAAGGAATTGACACCTGGGTTAATAAAGTCACTTGTCCTGTTGTACTGGTAGTAGGAACACCCCAGTAATCGTCCTAAGTTCCATTTAGCGCGTAAAGTTGGATTCTTGAGGGATGAAAATGGGTGATCAAAAGAATGGCATTGGTGAAGCTCCAGGATCAACAGAAGTTCCTCCGAACTTTGCATCGGTGGAGGCATCCGTGTTAGATGAGATTGTGAGGTATGTCTTTGTTTTCCATGTCAACATATGCATAGCCGTGTGAAAGGTTCATGTTTGAAGGTACTCAGTCATTTGTTATTTGCATCAATAGTGAGAAGAAGAATGCACATGAAGAGGATGGATCTGCTCCGGAGGACATGATCATGGCTGTGTTCAACAAGATACATGAGGTCAGTACGGTGATATTGTTAATGGTACTAGTGTTGCAAGTTTCCATACTCGGTTTATCGTTGTCGACATTACACGTATTTCTGTTGTAGCTGTTGATGGACAACGATCGAGCTGTGCGGAAAGTCATGGAGTCTCAAGGAAAGCAGATAAAAGGATTGTTGGAGCTTGCGGCAGAGAACTGCAAAGTAATCGCCATGTTGTGGGAAGACTACGCGGCGAGGCGCAAAGGAGAAGCCACGGTTGCTGATGTTGACATAAAGAAGAAACGTGCTGTGGTTTGTTCAAGTGCACGAAGGGGTAATGTTACTAATGCGAGTTACACCAAACAGAGGACGACAAAAAAAGTTGATCAGCCAACTAGAGAGGTGGAAGCTGTTATTAGAAATGCTGAATCCATTTTAAGTAACATCAGAGGGGAGGCGAAAGACCTTGTGAAGTCAAGTAAATGCTCGGCAGAAGGAAAAAAGCATGCCAGAATGTCCAAGGTTGTGTCCAGGAAGGGGACATCAAGGCAACCTTTGAAGGTGGTTAAGGTATGTTTTGTTTTCTTGGTACCATTGGCAATTAGTTTTTGTTAATATTCAGCGGTTCTAAGGTCCTTACGGTTCTAGTTATTTTTTGATGTGGCGATTTTGTGCAGCGAAAACTTGATTACTGGTTAGGGGACGATGCTGTGGGTGGTTTGGGCCCAAACCAAATCCAACAAGAAGTCTTGAAGTCACTTGGACATGTTGATGTCATGGCGCCGGGTTTCGTTGAGATATGTGACCTGTTGCTGTGGCTAGATCTTTCCTTCTATCCACCTACCGGAATGAACTTGTCGACTTTAGAGTTGGTGGTCGTGGCTTATATCTTCGCGCCTGATCTAGATAAGAAGTAAGTTTTACTTTGAAAAAGAGAGCTGCAATATTGTGCTTGAAAAGTTTTTTTCCAACCTTATTCAAGATTTTTTGGTAACTCTTAAGCTTGGTTACTAGTGAGGATCCTTCACCGTGAAAACAAGCTCGTCTCGGAACTTTCTCTCTGGGTATACCTTTTTTTGGACTTTGCCGTAGCCCATATAACTGACCCGGCCCAACCAAAACCGACCCGTTACCTGACATACTGACGGACCGACCCATCCTAATAGACCAATCTTCTCATCCTTGTTCTCTGTTTCTAGAGATCTCAGTTATTACGAAAGCTTGGCTCCAAAAAATGTGACTTTAGTTGCATGGAGCATATGCCAAGTGGCTCCATCTTCAATTGCGGAGTCTGCCAGAGTCGCACTATGTGGAATGTTATTTGTATTGTGGTTTTCATTGACACCCCTGCATTTTCTTCCACTATACCCCATGATATAGAAGATCCATTATGCATTATGTACTATGAGCAAACCATGATGAGTGTCTGTGCCTTTATCTTTCAAAGTTTTTCCTTTGGCGCTGTGGGTGGTATGATGGCTTTGTATGATTTCTGCAAGTTTTGTTAATATTTTTACTTTATCATCAGTTGGGGCTTCCGTTATTTTTACCAATTTTTCTTCTTTTTTATGTCAGGCTTTATTTTTTTTGCTGATATTTTGTTTGGGCTTAAATCCTTTAGATGGAAAAGTTCAGTAGCCCGAATGATTGTTACCCTAATATTTCAATCACGACACTTGTTTCTATCTCATAAGTGAGACAGGATGAGACCTTCAGATGCTGATGAGCACGGACAATTGGACAAGAGAGGCAGTGGATGAAAGTAAAGGGATTTATTTTGGGGTTTTTTTTCTGTTTAAAAATTGTGTTGCATATTGTGTTGCATATTGTTTAAAAGTTAAGTGATGCTATCTTCCTGCCTACAGTACTGCTTAATTTGTTTCATTTGTGCTGTGGTTTTCGTTGGCGCCAACATTTCTTCCACTATAGACTATCATATAGAAGACCCAGTATGCACTATGTACTATGAGCAAACGATGAGGACCGCGCCGGTGGGTTTATCTTTCAAAGCCTTTACATTGGCGCTGTGGGTGGTTTGAGGGTGTTGCCCATGATGTCTAGAAGCGGGCGTTGTTAATTTTTTTTACCTTATGAATAGGGTTTCCATTTGTTTAACCAATTTTCCTCCTTTTTTCTGTTAGGCTATATTTTCCTTTATTGATGATATTTTGTTTAAGCATTTTAATTGTTTTGCATATCGTTTAAGAGTTAATTGATGATATCTTCCTGCTTATGTTGCTGCATAATTTTTATCATGTCTGTCGGGTTATTCATTGATGCCCCAACATTTCTTCCACTATACAGTATGATATAGAAGATCCAATATGCACTGTGACCGCCAGTGGGTTTATGTTACATAGCTATTCCGTTGGCGCTATGGGTGGTTTGATATTTCTGCGTTGCTCGAAAACCATATTTTTAAACCAAAAATCCAATTTCAAAACCAGGTTACATAAATCCAATTTCAAAGCATATTTTATTATCAGCAAACCACATTTAAATCTAGAATTCAAAGAGTGCTAATTTTCATGTATTTATCAGAAACGACCAATCAAATTTAATGGAAATGCACTGTTATCAAAACGCCAACTTTTCACAAAGAGGACACAAACCGAGAATCAAGAACAAGATAAACACAAAGACAAATAACAAAATAGACTCTAGAAACTTCTATCTTATAACCAGACCTCATAACAGTTTTAATAATAAACATATAGCTAGTTCAAATAAGCGACAAAAATTAGAATCAAAGAGAAAAACTTTTAAATTCTCAGTCCACCCATATACCATAACCACATACCCATTTCAACACAACAACATGAAACATGTTTAGACCAACCTTTTCTTTGTGTGGTGTCACATTAGCATCATCTTCCAAGTTGTGTAGCTTTACAGACGCCTTTTTGAATCCTTCAATGCATCTTCGCTTGGTGTGCCCAGTTCGCCTGCAAGTCATGCATCTTCTTTTCTTACCATTTACCCCCCGGGTACTAGGAGCCCCTTTCGTCTGCACGACAGTTGGATCACGCACACCAACTTCAGTATTTGTGTTGGTCTGATCATAGCCATCCCCGCGCAATCCCTCCATGTCAACACACATGCTACAAATTCCCCTCATCGCTACATTAAATAGCTCATGGCTCTGCGCACCAAGAAACAACAACCACTGAGCTGCCGCATGTAAGGTAGCATGCCGAAGCAAGAATCCCTGATCATCGGCCACGTCCTTCTTCTCCGAGTAGTCTTCAACGGCCTTAGCGTCCTTTTACCATCATTTCAAAATTAACCGATGAGGAATTGTCTTCAAGTGCTCATGCTTCTTCACAAAAAACATATGTCGGCAAGGTATCCCCTCTCTAGCATAAAAGTTACATCTACACTCCAACTTTGTTGTGTTCATGTTGATCAAAGTAACCACTGGCTTCCCGGGATTACCATACTCCTCCATTGTGTACACTACCATCGTCGACACCCTCCGCTTACTAACAATGTTTAGAGCTCCAACTGCATCTATCTCCTTTTTCACGTTGGTGAAAATGGCCCGTGTATATACCATGGCAGCACATTTTTCGATTGGATCGAGGCACGTCGTCATAACAGGGACGTTATAAATGGAGTTGAACTATGCAACCATCTCATTGTTCTGGTATTCACGAAGGACTAGCTCAAGGTTTTGCACAAGCTCCAGTATAGTGTGCTTCGAGCTAAGGAATTTCTTCACATGCGAATTTATACCCTCGCATCACGATGTGGTACTAAACCCAGCACAGAACTTGTTGCAAAGGTATGCATTCGCCCACATCTTTCTTTTTTCGTACATCTGCATTGCTCACAACTTATCATGTAACCCGTATTCATCCGCTGCTTCAGCCCATTCGGCTTCAAATTCATCTATCGACATATCCGCATACAACCACCTCGAAAACAAGTCCCTGAACATCTGCTCGTTCCCATTAGATGTAACATTCTTTTGTAGATGCCAAGCACATAGGCGATGGGTAGCACTAGGAAAAACTTCCGTAACTGCGGCAATAATGGCATCATCGCCGTCTGTGACTACAACAGATGGCAATTTATTACACATCACCTCAAGGAGATTTTCTAGTATCCACTTGTACGAAGCAATTGTCTTGTCCAACACTAACCCGAACCCAAAGATCGTCGTCTGTTTGTGGTTGTTTGCACCCGAGAATATTACAAGCGGTCTCCTGTACTTGTTCTTTTTGTACGTCGAATCGAACGCGATGACATCACCAAAGTGTTGGTAATCAGCTCCGTTCATTCCATCGGCCCAAAACAAGTTGGCCAACATACCCTCCTTAGTCAGGTTATACCTCGCCATTGCTACAGGGTCCACAGAAGCCTTTCCCTCCAAATAGACAATGGCAGAATTTGCGTCCCATCTACGATCCTAGCGCGCTTAGTCCGGTCAAGGTAGTTATAAGCATCCTTCTTTGTGAAACCCAATAGTGGATACCCCCCGGCAATCCCTGCCATGTACCCAAGTATCTTTGACATAGGTAGCCCATAACTTTGCATACCAAATAGCTGATCCTTTGCCGCACCTGACACCCAATAGAACTTTGGAATCAAGTGTACCATACACCTAGCTACTAACTCATGGTTGTGCTCGAGGATGACTTTCCGGACCTTCCAGTTCGAACTTTCTTTGTTAAGATATATCGACAACTTAGCCTGGCAGTTCATTTCTGTCTCAGGCTTATGACATCTTTTTCTATCGAATCTATTATAGTGCTTTTCATCCCTTAACCCATCTCTGTTGCAAAAGAATCTCCTCTTAATTACATTTCCGTCATCATCCTTCCCATAGTCTCCCTTGCGTACACCAAACCCATGGCACTTCCCAAACCTCATATAGAATTCATAAGCACGCTCCTCTGTTCTGAAAACCTTGTTCTCTATTTCAGCTGCGGTAAGACCAAATACATCTCCATCCGACACGTCATCCTGCCCACTTGGATCCAATTGCTCAACATCAAATTCATCAGCATCTGAACTGACTACGTCACCAACACAATCGCTTTCATCCTCCATGCAGAATTTCTCACTATGACCAGTGTATTCCATCTGAAAAAAAATAATCAACAAATAACTCGTCATCTAATTTTCTCACGCTCCCTAATGTATTCCAAGTCCGATCCGTATGAAAAGAATATTGGTACTACTTAATACTTCTATGACACACATTACAAATCCCTCTGGCAGTACTAGGCACATTCACACTAACAAGTATCACTCCACAAATACAACCACTCCTAACTTTGCATCCACCAGATACTTCATCGCAGATACCAAATTAAATAACAATTAGTCAAAATTCACATAACACTACCATGACTACATAAAACAAGTGGTCTAATAGATTTTCTAAGTTAAATTCCCAAGGCCTAATATCATCGATTTCAGTTTATCACAAGTCACAAATCATCTACTGAATACTTACATAAACCGTCATGATGATGTATTTCGTTTGGAACAAGTTGTTCATCTGATTTTCACTCTTATATATATTCTTTTCATTAAACGTCAACAACATTTCAATTTTACTCTTATTTTTTTACTTCATGATAACAAAGATAAGTTTATCATGTTAAATTACATTGAACTAAATGAATTCCAACTATGAAATAAAAAAATAATACAAACAAATAATTTTATACTATTTTATTCATTCTGATATTTCATAAAACAAATTATTTTTCAACTAAATTATAAAAACCATAAACAACATGTCTCAGCTAAATTATAAAACAGATAACCAGTTATACCCTTATCAATTTTCAACAATACTTTATATCTGCATTACTTCACAAGCAGTCATATAGGTCTAAAATCAGAGGCATAAATAGCAACTAAGAATTCGTTCACACACTCATACCTTTAACACTGTCGATTTTACACCGATGGCATGCAGATTTTCCGTAAATCTAACGCGTTAACCAGCCAAGCTCCCTAAACCCTATACCACGCCCACCAATCTTAGCTGACTCGACAACCATCAAAGAAAGGGCAACTCCACTGCACTTGATATAGTTACCTCTTCTCAAATAACTCTACTCCAAGGGGTCCGACATTCACAGCGGGAAAACCCTTATAGAAAAAAACTCCAATTGAATTTCTTTCTCCAATTAACCTTTTTCTTTACATATTTTTTGCCTTCTCCTGTAAGATTTTATTCTAACTCCTGTAAATCACATAGCCCAAGCCCATCAACATTTTAAGAAACATTCAACATGTGCAAAAAAGGCCCAATAACATGAGGCCCATGTTCAACTAATGCTAATTATCCTTACTTAGCCTAATTACACAACCTGATATTGTTTCCAGATCACGTGGAGGGAGTTGTACTTTCTGAATTAAGAGGACGCCTTTCCTGCAGCAAGTCACATCTGCTCCTTCACTCACACACTTGTCGCACATTGCACCTATCCACATCATTTCTACATGTGTAGAAGCCGCATCAATTTCTACACGAGAGACTTCGCCATAAGGAAATTATTATTTGTACGAAGAAGCAGTAAAATTCTTCTTTCCTTGGGAAAAAAATTCAACAACATTGACTATGGGTGTTGCAAAAGCTATCAATCGTATCTAGGGGTGTACGCGGATCGGATCGGATATGGCTGAAAATTCGATCCGATCCGCACAATTTCCATCGGATCGAATCGGATATGATATCCATATTTTTTAGTGTCAGATCCGATCCGATCTGCAAATTTGCGGATCGGATCGGATATCGGGTATACCTGCATAATTGAATATTTTCTTTTTAATCATATTTCTATGTAAAAGAAATTCAATAAAAATGTTTCTTTCACACTTTTAAACCTATTTATTCTTAAAATATTTTTAATCAATTTTTTTCTAAATAAAAAAAATAAAATAAAATAATATATGAATAATAACTACTAACTAAAACATACAAACAAGTAAATATTATATATATTTACTTTTTTTAATTAGTATTGTGCGGATCTGCGGATCCGCAGATTAGATACGTGGATGTAGAGCTGATATCCGCGATCCGATCCGATCATATATCCGCAATTTTTGGATTGGATCGTATCCGCAATTTTTGAATCGGATGCAAATATTTACCGTAAATTTGCGGATACGATCCGATCCATGAACACCCCTAATTATATCATGTAGAAGTTTTAAAAAAATTATAGAACAATTAAGAACCATGCGGTGCACGAAATTGTGATGTCCATGCTCAAACTATTCCTGGCACGTGAGCAACTTGGTACGCGTAATCGTGATTACACATTCATAATTTGTCACAACTTCGATACAACTGACCAGCAAGTGCACTGGGTCGTCCAAGTAATACCTTACGTGAGTAAGGGTCGAATCCCACGGAGATTGTTGGTATGAAGCAAGCTATGGTCACCTTGTAAATCTCAGTCAGGCGGATATAAAATAATTATGGAGTTTTCGAATAATAAATAATAGAATAGGGATAGAGGTACTTATGTAAATCATTGGTAGGAATTTCAGATAAGCGAATGGAGATGCTTTTCGTTCCTCTGAACCTCTGCTTTCCTGCTATCCTCATCCAATCAGTCTTACTCCTTTCCATGGCTGGCTTTATGTGATACATCACCACTGTCAATGGCTACTTTTGGTCATCTCTCGGGAAAATGATCCAATGCCCTGTCACGGCACGGCTAATCGTCTGGAGGCATCACCCTTGCCAATGGCTTCATCTTATCCTCTCAGTGAATAATATGCTCACGCACCCTGTCACGGCACGGCTATTCATCTGTCGGTTCTCGATCATGCTGGAATAGGATTTACTATCCTTTTGCGTCTGTCACTAACGCCCTGCAATCGCGAGTTAGGAGCTCGTCACAGTCATTCAATCATTGAATCTTACTCGGAATACCACAGACAAGGTTTAGACCTTCCGGATTCTCTTGAATGCCGCCATCATTCTAGCTTACGCCACGAAGATTCCGGTTAGGAGATCTAAGAGATATTCATTCTAGCTTATTTCATGTAGAACAGAAGTGTTTGTCAGGCACGTGTTCATAGGGGAGAATGGTGATGAGCGTCACACATAATCATCACCTTCATCACGTTCTTGGGTGCGAATGGATATCTTAGAAGCGAAATAAGATGAATTGAATAGAAAACAGTAGTACTTGCATTAATCTTTGAGGAACAGCAGAGCTCCACACCTTAATCTATGGAGTGTAGAAACTCTACCGTATGAAAATACATAAGTGAAGGTCCAGGCATGGCCGAGATGGCCAGCCCCCTAAAATGTGATCAATAGTCTCCTAAGATGAACAATGGATTAAAACTGAGACCAAAGATGCCTAATACAATAGTAAAAGGTCCTATTTATAATAAACTAGCTACTAGGGTTTACATGAGTAAGTAATTGATGCATAAATCCACTTCCTGGGCCCACTTGGTGTGTGTTTGGGCTGAGCCTGAGTGTTGCACGTGTAGAGGTCCTTCTTGGAGTTGAACGCCAGCTTTTGTGCCAGTTTGGGCGTTCAACTCTGGTTTTGGCTCCTTTTCTGGCGCTGGACGCCAGATTTGGGTAGAAAGCTGGCGTTGAACGCCAGTTTATGTCATCTATTCTTGGCCAAAGTATGGACTATTATATATTGCTGGAAATCCCTGGATGTCTACTTTCCAACGCAATTGGAAGCGTGCCATTTCGAGTTCTGTAGCTCCAGAAAATCCACTTTGAGTGCAGGGAGGTCAGAATCCAACAACATCAGCAGTCCTTCTTCATCCTCTGAATCTGATTTCTGCTCAAGTCCCTAAATTTCAGCCAGAAAATACCTGAAATTACAGAAAAACACACAAACTCATAGTAAAGTCTAGAAATGTGAATTTAACGTAAAAACTAATGAAAACATCCCTAAAAGTAACTAGATCCTACTAAAAACATACTAAAAACAATGTCAAAAAGCGTATAAATTATCCGCTCATCACAACACCAAACTTAAATTGTTGCTTGTCCCCAAGCAACTGAAAATCAAATAGGATAAAAAGAAGAGAATATACTATAAATTCCAAACTATCAATGAAACAGAGCTTCAATCATATGAGCGGGACTTATAGCTTTTTGCCTCTTGAATAGTTTTGGCATCTCACTTTATCCATTTGAGGTTCAGAATGATTGGCATCTATGGGAACTTCAGATTTCGAATAGTGTTATTGACTCTCCTAGTTCAGTATGATGATTCTTGAACACAGCTTCTTTATGAGTCTTGGCCGTGGCCCTAAGCACTTTGTTTTCCAGTATTACCACCGGATACATAAATGCCACAGACACATAATTGGGTGGACCTTTTCAGATTGTGACTTAGCTTTGCTAAAGTCCCCAATTAGAGGTGTCCAGGGTTCTTAAGCACACTCTTCTTTTGCTTTGGACCTTGACTTTAACCGCTCAGTCTCAAGTTTTCACTTGACACCTACACGCCACAAGCACATGGTTAGGGACAGCTTGGTTTAGCCGCTTAGACCAGGATTTTATTCCTTTAGGCCCTCCTATCCACTGATGCTCAAAGCCTTGGGACCCTTTTTATTTTCCCTTGCCTTTTGGTTTTAAGGGTTATTGGCTTTTTCTGCTTGCTTTTTCTTTTTCTTTCTATTTTTTTTTCTATTTTTTTCGCCCCTTTTTTTTTTCTGCAAGCTTTGTTCTTTGCTGCTTTTTCTTGCTTCAAGAATCATTTTTATGATTTTTCAGATTATCAAATAACATATTTCCTAGTCATCATTCTTTCAAGAGCCAACATATTTAACATTCTTAAACAACAACTTCAAAAGACATATGCACTGTTCAAGCATACATTCAGAAAACAAGAAGCATTGTCACCACATCAATATAATTAAGCTAAGTTCAAGGATAAATTCGAAACTCATGTACTTCTTGTTCTTTTGAACTAAAACATTTTTCATTTAAGAGAGGTGATGGATTCATAGGACATTCATAACTTTAAGACAAAGTTACTAACTACTAATGATCATGTAATGAAGACACAAACATAGATAGGCACATAACATAGAAAACGAAAAACAGAAGAAATAAGAACAAGGAATGAATCCACCTTAGTGATGGTGGCGTTTCCTTCTTGAGGAACCAATGATGTCCTTGAGCTCTTCTATGTCTCTTCCTTGTCTTTGTTGCTCCTCCCTCATTGGTTTTTGATCTTCTCTTATTTCATGAAGCATGATGGAGTGCTCTTGATGTTCCACCCTTAGTTGTCCCATATTGGAACTCAATTCTCCTAGGGAGGTGTTGATTTGCTCCCAATAGTTTTGTGGAGGAAAGTGCATTTGAGGCATCTCCGGGATCTCATGGTGATGAGCTTCCTGCGCCTCTTGAGCTCCATGAATGGGCTCTCTTGCTTGCTCCATCTTTTTCTTAGTGATGGGCTTCTCTTCCTTAATAGGAATGTCTCCTTCTATGAAAGCTCCAGCTGAGTAACATAGATGGCAAATGAGGTGAGGGAAGGCTAACCTTGCCATAGTGGAGGACTTGTCAGCCACCTTGTAGAGTTCTTGAGGTATAATTTCATGAACTTCCACCTCTTCTCCAATCATGATGCTATGGATCATGATGGCCCGGTCTATAGTGACTTCAGACCGGTTGCTAGTGGGAATGATTGAGCATTGAATAAACTCCAACCATCCTCTAGCTATAAGCTTGAGGTCCAATCTTCTTAGTTGAACCGGCTTGCCTTTGGAGTCAATCTTCCATTGAGCTCCTTCTACACATATGTCCATAAGGACTTGGTCCAACCTTTGATCAAAGTTGACTCTCCTTGTGTAGGGGCGTGCGTTCTCTTCCATGTATGGCAAGTTGAACGCCAACCTCACATTCTCCGGACTAAAATCTAAGTATTTCCCCCGAACCATTGTAACATAGTTCTTTGGATCCGGGTTCTTACTTTGATCATGGTTCTTGGTGATCCATGCATTGGCATAGAACTCTTGAACCATTAGGATACCGACTTGTTGGATGGGATTTGTTAGAACTTCCCAACCTCTTCTTTGAATTTCATGTCGGATCTCCGGATACTCATTTCTTTTGAGTTTTAAAGGGACCTCAGGGATCACCTTCTTCTTGGCCACAACATCATAGAAGTGGTCTTGATGGGCTTTGGAGATGAACCTTTCCATCTCCCATGACTCGGATGTGGAAGCTTTTGTCTTCCCTTTCCCTCTTCTAGAGGATTCTCCGGTCTTAGATGCCATCAATGGTAATGGAAAAACAAAAAAGCTATGCTTTTACCACACCAAACTTAGAATATTGCTCGCCCTCGAGCAATAAACAAAAGAATAGAAGAAGAAGAAGAAATATGGAGAGGGAGAGGGAGATGTGGTTTCGGCCAAGAGGAGTGTAGAGGGATGTGTTGTGTGAATTTGATGAAGAATGGAGGTCTTTATATAGGGAAGGGAGGGGGGTATTGGTTCGGCCATATGGGTGGGTTTGGGTGGGAAATTGGTTTTGAATTTTGAAGGTAGGTGGAGTTTATGAGGTAGGTTTATGGGGAAGAGTAGATGGATGTGAGTGGTGAAGAGGTGATGGAGAAGAGAGATTGAGGTGATTGGTGAAGGGTTTTTGGGGAAGAGTGTTTATGGGGTTGTGTGAAAGAGGGGTGAGAAGAAGTGAGTGGAGGTAGGTGGGGATCCTGTGGGGTCCACAGATCCTGAAGTGTTCAAGGATTTACATCCCTGCACCCATTAGGCATGTAAAAATGCCTTTGTGCCCAACTCTGGGCGTTCAGCGCCAGGTTGGTGGCCATTTTGGGCGTTCAACGCCCATTTGTGTGCCATTTCTGGCGTTGAACGCCAGAACCATGCCTGTTCTGGCGTTCAGCGCCCAGAAGCTGCCCATTTTGGGCGTTCAGCGCCAGAACCATGCTCTGTTCTGGCGCTGAACGCCAGACAGATACTCCTCCAGGGTGTGATTTTTCTTCTGCTGTTTTTGATTCCATTTTCAATTTTTATATTTATTTTGTGACTCCACATGATCATGAACCTAAGAAAACATGAAAAACAATAAAAATAAGAATTAGATAAACATTGGGTTGCCTCCCAACAAGCGCTTCTTTAATGTTAATAGCTTGACAGTGGGCTCTCATGGAGCCTCACAGATGTGCAGAGCTTTGTTGAGACTCTCCAACACCAAACTTAGAGTTTGGATATGGGAGTTCAACACCAAACTTAGAGTTTGGTTGTGGCCTCCCAACACCAAACTTAGAGTTTGACTGTGGGGGCTCTGGTTGACTCTGCTTTGAGAGAAGCTTTTTCTGCTTCCTCTCCATGGTTGCAGAGGGAGATCCTTGAGTTTTAAACACAAGGGAGTTCTTATTCCATTGAAGGATTATTTCTCCTCTGTCAACATCAATCACAGCTCTTGCTGTGGCCAGGAAAGGTCTTCCTAGGATGATGGATTCATCCTCTTCCTTTCCAGTATCCAGGACTATGAAATCAGTAGGGATGTAAAGGCCTTCAACCTTTACTAACACGTCCTCTACTTGTCCATAAGCCTGTTTTCTTGAACTGTCTGCCATCTCTAATGAGATTTTAGCAGCTTGCACCCCATAGATTCCCAGTTTCTCTATCACAGAGAGGGGCATGAGGTTTATTCCTGAACCAAGGTCACACAGAGCCTTAAAGATCATGGTGCCTATGGTACAGGGTATTATGAACTTTTCAGGATCCTGTCTCTTCTGAGGCAATGTCAGTTGATCCAGATCACTTAGTTCATTGATGAACAAGGGAGGTTCAACTTTCCAAGTATCAATGCCAAATAATTTGGCATTCAACTTCATGATTGCACCAAGAAACTTGGCAGTTTGCTGTTCAGTAACATCCTCATTCTCCTCAGAAGAGGAATACTCATCAGAGCTCATGAAGGGCATAAGGAGGTTCAATGGGATCTCTATGGTCTCTAGATGAGCCTCAGAGTCCTTTGGTTCCTCAGAGGGAAGCTCCTTATTGATCACTGGACGTCCCAGGAGGTCTTCCTCCTTGGGATTTGCGTCTTCCTCTCCCTCTTTGGGTTCGGCCATGGTGCTTATGTCAATGGCCTTGCACTCTCCTTTTGGATTCTTTTCTGTATTGCTTGGGAGAGTACTGGGAGGGATTTCAGTGATCCTTTTACTCAGCTGGCCCACTTGTGCTTCCAGATTTCTAATGGAAGATCTTGTTTTATTCATGAAACTTACAGTGGCTTTAGACAGATCAGAGACTAAGTTTGCTAAATTAGAAGTATTTTGTTCAGAGTTCTCTGTCTGTTGCTGAGTGGATGATGGAAAAGGTTTATTATTGTTAAACCTGTTTCGTCCACCATTGTTAAAGCCTTGTTGAGGCTTTTGATCCTTCCATGAGAAATTTGGATGATTTCTCCATGATGAGTTATAGGTGTTTCCATAAGGTTCACCTAAGTAATTCACCTCTGCTATTGCAGGGTTCTCAGGATCATAAGCTTCTTCTTCATGAGAAGCCTCTTGAGTACTGTTGGATGCAGCTTGCCTTCCATGCAGACTCTGAGAGATCATATTGACTTGCTGAGTCAATATTTTATTCTGAGCCAATATGGCATTCAGAGTATCAACTTCAAGAACTCCCTTCTTCATAGGCGTCCCATTACTCACAGGATTCCTTTCAGAAGTGTACATGAACTGGTTATTAGCAACCATGTCAATGAGTTCTTGAGCTTCTGCAGGCGTTTTCTTTAGGTGAATGGATCCACCTGCAGAAGTGTCCAGTGACATCTTTGATAGCTCAGATAAACCATCATAGAATATATCCAGGATGGTCCATTCTGAAAGCATGTCAGAAGGACACTTTTTGGTCAATTGTTTGTATCTTTCCCAAGCTTCATAGAGGGATTCGCCTTCTTTCTGTCTGAAGGTTTGAACATTAGCTCTAAGCTTGCTCAACTTTTGAGGAGGAAAGTACTTGGCTAAGAAAGCCGTGACCAGCTTATCCCAAGAGTTCAGGCTATCTTTAGGTTGAGAGTCCAACCATATTCTAGCTCTGTCTCTTACAGCAAAAGGGAAAAGCATGAGCCTGTAGACTTCAGGATCTACTCCATTAGTCTTAACAGTATCACATATCTGCAAGAATTCAGTTAAGAACTGAAAAGGATCTTCAGATGGAAGTCCATGAAACTTGCAGTTCTGCTGCATCAGAGAAACTAATTGAGGTTTCAGCTCAAAGTTGTTTGCTCCAATGGCAGGAATGGAGATGCTTCTTCCATGTAAATTGGAATTAGGTGCAGTGAAGTCACCAAGCATCTTCCTTACATTATTATTATTTTTGGCTGCCATCTCCTTCTCCTGTTCGAAAATTTCTGAAAGGTTATCTCTGGATTGTTGAATTTTAGCTTCTCTTAATTTTTTCTTCAGAGTCCTTTCAGGTTCTGGATCTGCTTCCACAAGAATGTTCTTATCCTTGCTCCTGCTCATATGACAAAGAAGAAGGCACAGAAAAATAATAATAATAATAGAGATCCTTTATACCACAGTATAGGGATCCCTGTGTGAGTAGAAGAAGAGGGGGAGACAAAGAATGTAATATAATGGAAGAAACACAACTGTGAGGATGGCAGAGATGTGAGATGAGATGTTAGGATATAAATGAATAAATAGAATAAGATGGGGGAGGGATAATTTTCGAAAATTATTTTGAAAAAGAGTTAGTGATTTTCGAAAATGGTTTTTGAAAATTGTTAGTATTTTTTCGAAAAATTAAGATTTAAAAGATAAAATAATTAATAAATTAAAAAAGAAATTTTGAAAAAGGGGGAAGATATTTTCGAAAATGAGAGAGAGAGAGTTAGTTAGGTAGTTTTGAAAAAGTTAAGAAACAAACAAAAAGTTAGTTAGTTAGTTGAAACAAATTTTGAAAAGATAGGAAGTTAGGAAGTTAGAGAAGATATTTTGAAACCAACTTTTTGAAAAAGATAAGATAAGAAGATATTTTGGAAATTAATTTTGAAAAAGATTTGATTTTTAAAATCTCAATTAATGACTTGATTCACAAGAAATCACAAGATATGATTCTAGAACTTAAAGTTTGAATCTTTCTTAACAAGCAAGTAACAAACTTCAAATTTTTGAATCAAAACATTAATTGATTATGTTATTTTCGAAAATTTGATATAAAAATAAGAAAAAGATTTTTGAAAAATATTTTTGGAATTTTCGAAAATAACTAAGAATTTTGAAAAAGATTTGATTTTTGAAAAAGATTTTGAAAAAGATAAGATTTTCAAATTGAAAATTTGATTTGACTCATAAGAAACAACTTGATTTTAAAAAAATTTTGAAAAAGTCAACTCAAATTTTCGAATTTGATGAGAGAAAAAGGGAAAGATATTTTTTTTTATTTTTTTTGAAATTTTTATGAAAAACATGAAAATTATGCAATGCATGAAATTTTTAGATCAAAACAATGAATGCATGCAATAATGCTATGAATGTCAAGATGAACACCAAGAACATTATGAAGATCATGATGAATATCAAGAACACATTTTTGAAAAAATTTTAATGCAAAGAAAACATGCAAGACACCAAACTTAGAATTCTTTAATGCTTAGACACTAAGAATTCAAGAATGCATATGATAAAAAAAGACACAAAATAAAAAATCATCAAGATCAAACAAGAAGACTTACCAAGAACAACTTGAAGATCATGAAGAACACTATGAATGCATGATATTTTCGAAAAATGCAAAATGCATATGCAAGTGACACCAAACTTATGATATGACTCAAGACTCAAACAAGAAACACAAAATATTTTTTTTGTTTTTTATGATTTTCTAAATTTTTTTGGATTTTTTTCGAAAATTATATGAAAAAGAAAAATAAGGGTTCCAAAATTTTTAATATGAATTCCAGGAATCTTGCCATGTTAGTCTAAAGCTTCAGTCCAGGAATTAGACATGGCTCACTAGCCAGCCAAGCTTTCAAAGAAAGCTCCATTCCAAAACACTAGACATGGCCAATGGCCAGCCAAGCTTCAGCATTTAACACCAGAGTATATTGCTCTTGATAACAAATTGCTGCTCATCATTTATCAAGTATGTAACTTACCTCTGATGGTTTGGAAGCCTCAGTCCAAAAGAATTTAGACATGGCTTTACAGCCAGCCAGGCTTCACATGCTTCATGAAACACTAGAATTCATTCTTAAAAATCTCGAATAAAATTTTTGAAAACATTTTTATTTTTTTTTTCGAAAACAGATGAGAGATTTTTGAAAAAAAAATTTTTTGAAAGATTTTTTTGAAAACAAAACGAAAAGAAAATTACCTAATCTGAGCAACAAGATGAGCCATAAGTTGTCCAAACTCAAACAATCCCCGGCAACGGCGCCAAAAACTTGGTGCAAGAAGTTGTGATGTCCAGGCTTTGGTACGTGAGCAATTTGGTACGCGTAATCGTGATTACACATTCATAATTTGTCACAACTTCGATACAACTAACCAGCAAGTGCACTGGGTCGTCCAAGTAATACCTTACGTGAGTAAGGGTCGAATCCCACGGAGATTGTTGGTATGAAGCAAGCTATGGTCACCTTGCAAATCTCAGTCAGGCGGATATAAAGTGATAATAGTGTTTTAGAATATTATATAATAAAATAGGGATAGAGATACTTATGTAAATCATTGGTAGGAATTTCAGATAAGCGAATGGAGATGCTTTTGTTCCTCTGAACCTCTGCTTTCCTGCTATCTTCATCCAATCAGTCTTACTCCTTTCCATGGCTGGCTTTATGCAAGGGCATCACCGTTGTCAGTGGCTACATCCCCTCCTCTCAGTGAATAATATGCTCACGCACCCTGTCACGGCACGGCTATTCATCTGTCGGTTCCCGATCATGCTGGAATAGGATTCACCCTCCTTTTGCGTCTGTCACTAACGCCCAGCACTCGCGAGTTTGAAGCTCGTCACAGTCATTCAATCATTGAATCCTACTCGGAATACCACAGACAAGGTTTAGACTTTCCGGATTCTCTTGAATGCCGCCATCATTCTAGCTTACGCCACGAAGATTCTGGTTAGGAGATCTAAGAGATATTCATTTTAGCTTATTTCATGTAGAACGGAAGTGTTTGTCAGGCACGTGATGAGCGTCACACATAATCATCACCTTCATCACGTTCTTGGGTGCGAATGGATATCTTAGAAGCGAAATAAGATGAATTGAATAGAAAACAGAAGTACTTTGCATTAATCTTTGAGATACAGCAGAGCTCCACACCTTAATCTATGGAGTGTAGAAACTCTACCGTATGAAAATACATAAGTGAAGGTCCAGGCATGGCCAAGATGGCCAGCCCCCTAAAACGTGATCAATAGTCTCCTAAGATGAACAATGGATTACAACTGAGACCATAGATGCCTAATACAATAGTAAAAGGTCCTATTTATAATAAACTAGCTACTAGGGTTTACATGAGTAAGTAATTGATGCATAAATCCACTTCCTGGGCCCACTTGGTGTGTGTTTGGGCTGAGCTTGAGTGTTGCACGTGTAGAGGTCCTTCTTGGAGTTGAACGCCAACTTTTGTGCCAGTTTGGGCGTTCAACTCTGGTTTTGGCTCCTTTTCTGGCGCTGGACGCCAGATTTGGGTAGAAAGCTGGCGTTGAACGCCAGTTTACGTCATCTATTCTTGGCCAAAGTATGAACTATTATATATTGCTTGAAAGCCCTGGATGTCTACTTTCCAACGCAATTGGAAGCGCGCCATTTCGAGTTTTGTAGCTCCAGAAAATCCACTTTAAGTGCAGGGAGGTCAGAATCCAACAGCATCAGCAGTCCTTCTTCATCCTCTGAATCTGATTTCTGCTCAAGTCCCTCAATTTCAGCCAGAAAATACCTGAAATCACAGAAAAACACACAAACTCATAGTAAAGTCCAGAAATGTGAATTTAACATAAAAACTAATGAAAACATCCCTAAAAGTAACTAGATCCTACTAAAAACATACTAAAAACAATGTCAAAAAGCGTATAAATTATCCGATCATCACCATGCATGCAAGCTAAGATAAAGTTATAATTTTGACTTAGTCAGAATTGTCAAGTTACTGTTATTATTTATTTAGCTTGTCAAAACA
Organism: Arachis ipaensis; assembly: GCF_059453495.1. Taxonomy (NCBI): domain Eukaryota; kingdom Viridiplantae; phylum Streptophyta; class Magnoliopsida; order Fabales; family Fabaceae; genus Arachis; species Arachis ipaensis. The sequence goes on along the minus strand of NC_142440.1, from coordinate 16,981,265 downwards.
TTAAATATATAAGTACATCTCAACTTTAAGTGGAATAAAACAAAAGAAAAATGAAAAAGAAAAAAGAACATAAAAAATATGTAATTGAAATTTTTGACAAAAATCAAAACAAGAATAAATACAAATGGATAAGAAAGTCATAATTTGATATACTTACCAGAAAAATTATGGCATTGATAAAATGATGTCTAATTTTTGTTATTGACAAGATGATTCCTAAAAGCTTTAAAAATTTGACAAAAGTGATGACCCACCGTTAGTTGAGTTATCTGGAGTTAAGATTTAGGAGTGACGTGTCAATTAACAATTATAATAATTACAAAAATTACCCACTTTTAATTCTTATAATTTTAAAAACACCTCAATTTCAATTTTCTAAAAAAGTCTAATCCCCTTTTCTTTTCCCTTCGTTACTCGTCCCAGATCTCTTTCCTTCGAATCTTTTAGGTTTATCTCTATCTCCATTTCTATCGGTTCCTTCCTTTCCCTTACTGTGAATCGAGTAGTGTGGGTTTCAATTTCGATTGTTCTTTTCTTATGCTCTGAACTTTTTTCTCTAGAGCTGACAACATTTGCAATCTTGCAAGATTCATAAGCTATAGCTACTCCTACTCCTCTTCTTTCTCCTTCTCCACCTCCTCTTCCTCCCATGAATTCGAAGTCGCAAGATTTAGCTTTCAGTTTCACTCATTAGTCAATAGATCCCAACAAGAATGGACAACTATACAAGCATGATGTGTTTCTGAGTTTCAGAGGCAGTGACACCCACAACAATTTCACCGATCATCTTTATTATAACCTTATCAGGAAAGGAGTTTTTGCCTTCAAGGACAACAAGAGGCTTCAAAAAGAAAAATCTATCTCATTCTAACTCATGCAGGCCACCAGAAAATTCTTCCATTTCTATCGTTGTCTCTCAAGTGATTATGCTGCCTCCACATGGTGCCTCAATGAAATGGCTACCATAGCTCAATGCAAGAAAGAGTTTGGACAGAAGATTTTTTCGGTTTTCTATTATGAGATCCTTCTGATATTTGAAAGTAGAGTGGGGTGTATGAAGATGCTTAGGGAAGAAGAAGAGAAAAAAAGAATTAAGGTTTTAGAAAAGTGAAATTATATTTTTAAAATTATAAAAACTAAAAGTGGGCAACTTTTTGTAATTATGATAATTGTTAACTGATATGTTATCCCTAAATTTTAACTCCAAGTAACTCAATTGACGGTTGGTAACTTTTGTTAAATTTTAAAATCTTTTAGAGATTATTTTATCAATAACAAAGTGTAAGACCTCTAACTTTTTAAAAGTTATTAATTAATCATTTACGATGCATTATATTTTTTTAAGACTATATTTCGGAGATTTTTATATAAAAGTTGAGTAAACTCTTATTTTTGATTTAGAGTTCTTATAATTGAAAAATAGGGAATATTTTATATGCCTTAATTTTAAATATTTATATTTTTAACCTTATTTTATAAATGAAGGAGAATTAATTTATTTGTCTCCAATTTTTATTTAATTAGCATTTAATCGAAACTAATTTATAAATTTGTAATTGAAAGGTATTTTCAAGATGGATATTTTATATTTAATTTAATATAATATCTCTTAATTTTATTAAAATTTAACAAAATTCCAAATTGTCCAAAAATCCCTAATTTCACATTTGCCCCAAATTGAACCCTAATCCTAAAATCAAACACACAAAACCCTAATCTTAATTAACACATAATTTTCCCTTTATCCCAAATGAAACCCTAGCTGCCCCTTACCTCCTTCAGCCGCCAATTACTTTCACTTCAATAACCCCACTCATCGAAGAAAGAAAGAAAAGAAAAGGAAAGAAGGAAGGGGGACCGAGGAAGGAGGGAGAGGGGGGAGAAGAGGGAGGCGGCGCGGTGGGTGTCACTGCCACCGCCGCCGCCGCTGCTAATCGAGAGAAGGGGAGATCCAAGAAAGAGAGAGAGTGTGCGTTGGTGGGAGAGGAAGACCGCTGCCACAGTTGCCGCCGTTCGTCCTCCAGCTCGTCGCCACCATCGCGGATCGCCAGTGACCTCGCGCCCGTCGCCGCCAACCACGAGCCAGAGGAGAAGAAGAACGATACTATTACGCTGTTCCTCGCTGTAGATGAAGCTCGCCGCCGCAGATGAAGTTCGCCGCCGCAGCCGTTACTGTTCGCGCTGTCGTCGTCGCCGAAGGGAGCCATCGTCGCTGTCATCGGAACAGAGGGCGAGAGAGAGACAGAGAGCTCGCGGTGGGGGAAAGGATAGGCGCCGCCGTGCTGCGTGAAGCTTCCGCCGCCGTTCCTGCCGCCGTCCAGCCTCAGTTAGCACCGCCGAAGCTCCTGCCATCACCGTCGTTAAAGAAGCTCACCGGAGCTGCTGGAGGCTACCGCCGCTCTACCTGGTTCTGTTTTGAGTCGCGCAACCGTGTCCGTGGCCGTCGGAGACCGTATCTGAAGCCTCTATCTTCTTGGGTTTTGGTTGTTGCAAGTTACTCGGCTCTACGTTGTTGTCGGAACTAGGTCAGATTTACCGGTAACTGCTTCCTCCTTTCTTGAATCTGTTCTATTTCTATTTTGCTCCGCTATTCTGATTTTATTGATATCCCTGCTGCCTTACCAATTGGAATATGTTACTGCCATCAGGACAGATGCATAGGTCCCTGATTATGTTCTTTGCTGCTCTGTCGTTCTGTTTTCTATAGCTGCAGTAAGTTATTTTAACCTTGATATCCTTATTGCTATTGTTTTCCTATGAATTATTGAGAATTTGGTGAAATTGACGTTCTAGGGTCGAGTTTCGGTAATCACATGGTTGGAGTAAAAGCCGTTTTTTTTGTTGTGAAAGTAAACGGAACTGCGGATGCAGCTGCCGCTAAATGCGAGCCAAAAGAAAAAGAGTTTAGTCTCGTAGTTAGATCGCAATCGAGGTAGGGGTTTTTCTTAAATATATTTTACATTACAGGGTTGTTATAAATCGATATTAACGCGTAAAATACATTTTTGTGATTTCGTGAGTCTTATGAATTGAATTGACTTGTTTTGGTTGAATGAGATCATTAATTTGATTTGATATTAAACCCGATTTGATATTGGAATTTGATTTTAAAATAAACTTGGAAAAAGACTTGATATTTGAAAACGGGTTATTTATTGAGAATGATTTGCTATTTTTGGAAATGATTCGAAAAGTGTTTGAGGGAATGGTTTGGTTTGAAACTGTTTGAGAAGACCGAGAATTCTTAACTATTGATTGATGCTGTTGGTTGAAGTCGGTTTAAATTGTGATTTATAGGATTGGTTGATTGAATTCTGGATTTTGTAATTTCTTTGGGTTGAGTACTGTTGTTATGATAATGGCTGTTGGAAGTGATTTGACTGATTAACGGGTGTTTGGTTTGGTTTGGTTGGGACCCGAACAGAGTGGCAGAATCTGAGTTTTAGAGGAGATGCTGCCGAAATTTTATAAAACTGGAAGTTTTGTTTGAAGTAATTGTTTAAAAAGATTTAGTTCTTAAACATTATTTGTTTTGGATTGATTTATTTAGAAAAGTAAGAATTATGTTTTGAATTGAGATTGTTGATTAACAGAAAGAAGGATGATGAGGATTGATTTGAAGTATGATTTTTGAATGAATTTGGAAGGATATGGATTGACGAATGATGATGATATTGAGAATGGCTTAGATATTGATGAATGATGAATGAATTATTTGTGGCTTATGAATTTAAAATATCCGAGATACGAGGTTCCCTGGATTAAGTGCCGTGGCTTGCCACCACGTGTACCAGGTTGAAAACTCGATACTCTGTTGACCCTACGACGTAAGTGTGACCGGGAACTATATAAATTCCCGGGAATGTTACCCCCATTGAGCAATATTGATTATTTGAGAAAAAACTATGCATAGACTCTTAGGGATGCACGTCGGGGGACAGTCTAAGGACAATTCAGACTTGTCGGGTTGGCTGGATAACCGACAGATGAGCCTCATCAGCCATAGGACAGGCATGCATCATATGCATTTGTATGCTTTGTTTGGGTTTGAACTTGTTTTGGTTTGCCTAATTGCTAAACTGTTCTTAACTGCTACTTGAACTATTTGCTGTAACTGCTACCTACTTGTGCTTTCCTTGTTTGTCTTGCCTGTGTTTGTCCTGGCGTGCTACATTTGAGAATAAACTTTGGTGCTGAATTAATGATTGTGTTGTTTGATTGCATGATTGGTTTCTAATTGAGATTTTTCTTATAAAGAAGGAAATGTTTCAGATTTTTGAATAATTACACGTTTCTTTAAAAAGGTTTTGAACGATTACCTACTGTTTTTTTAAAAGATTCATAAGGCAATGATAATCACTGAGCTTGAAAACAATTTTCTTATTAAATATCTTCTTATGACAACTTTGAAACTGCGTGGTGAGACCGTGTGGTTAGGTTCTCACCCCCTACAGCTTTATCTTTTCAGGAACCGGATGAAGCATTAAGAAGAGTTATACTGCGTTCGGTTTATATGTTGTTGTATTAATTAGATTATTTTCTTCCCTCGTCTTTGTTATTAAAATTTTGTAAGAGGGATAGGAATTGTATGTTTTATATGTATAATATATTGAGTTATTATGTAAGGAGTCTTGTATATGAATCTATGCCTGCTTGTATAAAGTATTTATTTTCGGTTTTCTAAAAAATCAGCGATACAGTGTCGAGTCACAGGTTCCTATTTTAGTATTTAATATGTAAAGTAGTTTTAATACTTCTTACTATCAGAGTAGCGCAGCCGGAAGCGTGACTTCTGATAGTGAGGGTGTTACATTATGGTATCAGAGCGGTCCTTCCTGTAGAGCCTGAGGAATGGACTGATTATGCTTCAATTGCATACTCTGAGCGTCTGTCATGTAATAGGTCTCGTTCAGATAATGAGAATTAGAGTTTTATACACATGACGGTCTATTGATTAATGCCATTAGTCTTGCATTGCATAATTCCTGGTATTAAGTTTGGCCGGCTTAACACTAGTAAATTATGTATATGGAAGCACCAATGGGTTATGATAGACAATATGCAAGTCATAGATAACGCGAGTTGCGGGTTTTGGGAGCGTTAGAAATTAATTCTTGAAGTTGGTTGACATGTGATCCTTATCTGTGATAGGTGTTACTTTTACCTTTATCATTTGCATTGGAAATCCTTGATTCAATGCCTTTCTTGAGATACGGTTTGATTCTTTGTCAAATTATATTTCTGACTATCCCCTGGATTCTTAATGTTATGGTCCTCAATTTGACGTTCTCTTATAAGAACTTTGTACTCTAATTTAATTGGAATTTGCTTCGATCAATATATTATCTTTCTTCTTGTTGTTCATAGCAAAATTTTCTGATTTAGATTCTCTCCTTAAGTTATGATTTGATATCTTGCCTCTATGCTTTGCACCATATGCGTATTCTTCTCTTAACATGCACCTACTTACTCTATAGATTCTTGACATCACAGCTTTAGGTTCTGTATTCTTCTACTTAAACGATGTAATTTATCGATGAAATCTGAACCTGTTTTGCCGTAATACATCCTATCTTATAAAGCCCTCTTGTAATTTTTGTTTTGGGTCTTCAAAGTAATTCTGGTTTGATTCTCCTCTTGAATATTTTTCAAGATTCTTGAAAGAATATTTTTGCTCATAGCTTAATTAAGTTTATTTTATAAATTTTGCATATTTTATTTTAATCTGAGTTGTTTTAATGCAAAATCTTATTTAAACATTTCATGTTTCTTTTGAGAAAGTGAATTCGTTCCTTTTTGAGATTATCCATTCTTTGTTAACGCTACCAATGACTTTTAGTATTATTTTCGACTTAGCTCAAATCCGATTTAAATAAATGCACTGTTCTTCTTCTTGATCGTTCCTACAGGAGTTCTTAAATTCAAGTTTCTTCTTAGGACTACAATTTGATTTTCTACCAAGATTTTCAGGAAAATGTTTTATCCTTAGCCTAACTAATTTTTATTTCATAAATCTCGCATAATCTAGCTCGACTTGAATTTGTTTTAACAAGACGCAATATTTACGTTTTTAATTGACTTTCTTGAATTTTGTAAACAATTACCCTATTCTACTCTATGGTTTCTATTGAAGATCTTTGAAATCAAAATTTTTTTCTATTTGTACTTCGATTTTTCTGTCCGGCACACTTTATGATTTTTGACCATTCTTGTTTGTTGGTGACTCAAACCATTTCTTCAAATACTTGTAAACATTGTCTTAAATCATGTTATCTTCTCTTTTGCAAACTTTGTATGTCCTTTATTCGGCCTAAATTTGTTTCGGCTAAATATGTTAACTTTTCTGATGATTCCTATTGAAGTTCTTTGATTCAGATCTCCTAGGAAAAAAAATGTAAATTGACTCTCCTTCTGGAATATTTCATTGTTATTGCGCATTCTTGTTAAATTGCGACTCTATTCATCCTTTTGACTTCATGCAAACGTTGCCCTTGTCATTTGATTTGCTCTTCCTAGGTATTTTATCCCTCTAAGTAAACTCGAGTGCTTCGGTGTCATGTGCAACCCCTAGACATGGGTAACAATATGCTAGTTTTTTAGTACACAGCTTATTGATGCAGGAAGTAAATTTGGTGAGTTTGAAAATGTCGCAGGTTATGGCATTTAATTTTGTACTGGTGTGTTTGAGCACGTGTCAGGTCGCTAAGTTTTCGAACTAAGACCGATTGTTTAGATTGTCGCATAACAATGAATGAGTTTAAAACCTTGATTGAGATTGAACTAGACCTTGGAATACTGGGGATTGGTTATGGCTTTCACTTCTTGAAACTCTCCCATTCCGTTTTTAAACTTGGAAAATGTTTTGATGAAGTATAACTGGATTTTCTTTTGACTATATGTCAGTTTTATGCATGCGTTTGGTTAGTGAAGCGCTTAAATACTTTTACTCATACCTTTTCAAACTTTACATAATCTCTTACAACCTGAAATTGTATTCAAGAAATGTCACATCTATGTTTTCGTTATTCTTTTTCAAATATGTTGTTGTATACTTTTCTTTTGAAAGGAAAAATGATTTTCTTAAGTTTCGATTTTGGTAAATGATGCATTCGAAAGAGTTTCATTGATACTCGAATCTTGTGAATTATCTTTGGCCTTAGATTTTCTTTTTTTATAAACCTCATACTCCTTGACCTTGAATTCATTTCAAACCGTTGTGTTGTTGTCTAATCCTCAAGGTTGTCTTTTAAATTCTTGTGAACATCGTCCTTGTCACCTGACCTTATCTCATGCCTTGTAACCTTCTAAATAACTCGGGAATTGCTTTAGAGGCACGTATGACCTTTGGGCATATCAAATGAAACGTTAGTCTCCTTAGAATGCTGCTCGTGAGCGTGAAAAGATGAAGTAGTAAGTGTGTGACGTAATAAGGGGCTGTGGTAGTTTTATTTCCATGTGAAAATTTGTGGATGATAGGCTTGTAACCAACTTTTTTTGGGTTGCGAAGTAATTGATGGAGTTGCAAATTGAAGTTCTGAAGTGAATACAACGTTGGTGAATGAACGTTTTACCTGTTGTTTAAATACCAGCTTGCTTTGTAGCCATTTTGCCACATTAACTATAACTTTGCATTGTGAACGCCTATCTTGTATCTCCTGCCTTATACCATACTTTACCCTTATATATAAATCTTATAGTTATTCAGTATTTGAACATCTATATACATAAATATGCTAAACTTTCTTGCTTATCTAAAACGCATTTAGAAAGTAAAGTACTGTTGCTTCAGACCCATGTGACATTCTTGTTTTAAACCCCCGTGTAACTTTTGCTTCAGACCACACTTTTTCCATACGCCTAAGTTTTACAAACTATTCGATATTTGGAAAATTAATACATATATCTGCTAAGATCTCTGCTTTTCTAAAGTATTCAAAACTATTTTAGAATGATGTGTATTAAGTTAATTTTCGAGGACGAAAATTTTTATAAGTGGGGTAGGATGTAAGACCTCTAATTTTTTAAAAGTTATTAATTAATCATTTACGATGCATTATATTTTTTTAAGACTGTATTTTGGAGATTTTTATATAAAAGTTGAGTAAACTCTTATTTTTGATTTAGAGTTCTTATAATTGAAAAATAGGGAATATTTTATATGCCTTAATTTTAAATATTTATATTTTTAACCTTATTTTATAAATGAAGGAGAATTAATTTATTTGTCTCCAATTTTTATTTAATTAGCATTTAATCGAAACTAATTTATAAATTTGTAATTGAAAGGTATTTTCAAGATGGATATTTTATATTTAATTTAATATAATATCTCTTAATTTTATTAAAATTTAACAAAATTCCAAATTGTCCAAAAATCCCTAATTTCACATTTGCCCCAAATTGAACCCTAATCCTAAAATCAAACACACAAAACCCTAATCTTAATTAACACATAATTTTCCCTTTATCCCAAATGAAACCCTAGCTGCCCCTTACCTCCTTCAGCCGCCAATTACTTTCACTTCAATAACCCCACTCATCGAAGAAAGAAAGAAAAGAAAAGGAAAGAAGGAAGGGGGACCGAGGAAGGAGGGAGAGGGGGGAGAAGAGGGAGGCGGCGCGGTGGGTGTCACTGCCACCGCCGCCGCCGCTGCTAATCGAGAGAAGGGGAGATCCAAGAAAGAGAGAGAGAGTGCGTTGGTGGGAGAGGAAGACCGCTGCCACAGTTGCCGCCGTTCGTCCTCCAGCTCGTCGCCACCATCGCGGATCGCCAGTGACCTCGCGCCCGTCGCCGCCGACCACGAGCCAGAGGAGAAGAAGAACGATACTATTACGCTGTTCCTCGCTGTAGATGAAGCTCGCCGCCGCAGATGAAGTTCGTCGCCGCAGCCGTTACTGTTCGCGCTGTCGTCGTCGCCGAAGGGAGCCATCGTCGCTGTCATCGGAACAGAGGGTGAGAGAGAGACAGAGAGCTCGCGGTGGGGGAAAGGATAGGCGCCGCCATGCTGCGTGAAGCTTCCGCCGCCGTTCCTGCCGCCGTCCAGCCTCAGTTAGCACCGCCGAAGCTCCTGCCATCACCGTCGTTGAAGAAGCTCACCGGAGCTGCTGGAGGCTACCGCCGCTCTACCTGGTTCTGTTTTGAGTCACGCAACCGTGTCCGTGGCCGTCGGAGACCGTATCTGAAGCCTCTATCTTCTTGGGTTTTGGTTGTTGCAAGTTACTCGGCTCTACGTTGTTGTCGGAACTAGGCCAGATTTACCGGTAACTGCTTCCTCCTTTCTTGAATCTGTTCTATTTCTATTTTGCTCCGCTATTCTGATTTTATTGATATCCCTGCTGCCTTACCAATTGGAATATGTTACTGCCATCAGGACAGATGCATAGGTCCCTGATTATGTTCTTTGCTGCTCTGTCGTTCTGTTTTCTATAGCTGCAGTAAGTTATTTTAACCTTGATATCCTTATTGCTATTGTTTTCCTATGAATTATTGAGAATTTCGTGATATTGACGTTCTAGGGTCGAGTTTCGGTAATCACATGGTTGGAGTAAAAGCCGTTTTTTTTGTTGTGAAAGTAAACGGAACTGCGGATGCAGCTGCCGCTGAATGCGAGCCAAAAGAAAAAGAGTTTAGTCTCGTAGTTAGATCGCAATCGAGGTAGGGGTTTTTCTTAAATATATTTTACATTACAGGGTTGTTATAAATCGATATTAACGCGTAAAATACATTTTTGTGATTTCGTGAGTCTTATGAATTGAATTGACTTGTTTTGGTTGAATGAGATCATTAATTTGATTTGATATTAAACCCGATTTGATATTGGAATTTGATTTTAAAATAAACTTGGAAAAAGACTTGATATTTGAAAACGGGTTATTTATTGAGAATGATTTGCTATTTTTGGAAATGATTCGAAAAGTGTTTGAGGGAATGGTTTGGTTTGAAACTGTTTGAGAAGACCGAGAATTCTTAACTATTGATTGATGCTGTTGGTTGAAGTCGGTTTAAATTGTGATTTATAGGATTGGTTGATTGAATTCTGGATTTTGTAATTTCTTTGGGTTGAGTACTGTTGTTATGATAATGGCTGTTGGAAGTGATTTGACTGATTAACGGGTGTTTGGTTTGGTTTGGTTGGGACCCGAACAGGGTGGCAGAATCCGAGTTTTAGAGGAGATGCTGCCGAAATTTTATAAAACTGGAAGTTTTGTTTGAAGTAATTGTTTAAAAAGATTTAGTTCTTAAACGTTATTTGTTTTGGATTGATTTATTTAGAAAAGTAAGAATTATGTTTTGAATTGAGATTGTTGATTAACAGAAAGAAGGATGATGAGGATTGATTTGAAGTATGATTTTTGAATGAATTTGGAAGGATATGGATTGACGAATGATGATGATATTGAGAATGGCTTAGATATTGATGAATGATGAATGAATTATTTGTGGCTTATGAATTTAAAATATCCGAGATACGAGGTTCCCTGGATTAAGTGCCGTGGCTTGCCACCACGTGTACCAGGTTGAAAACTCGATACTCTGTTGACCCTACGACGTAAGTGTGACCGGGCACTATATAAATTCCCGGAAATGTTACCCCCATTGAGCAATATTGATTATTTGAGAAAAAACTATGCATAGACTCTTGGGGATGCACGTCGGGGGACAGTCTAAGGACAATTCAGACTTGTCGTGTTGGCTGGATAACCGACAGATGAGCCTCATCAGCCATAGGACAGGCATGCATCATATGCATTTGTATGCTTTATTTGGGTTTGAACTTGTTTTGGTTTGCCTAATTGCTAAACTGTTCTTAACTGCTACTTGAACTATTTACTGTAACTGCTACCTACTTGTGCTTTCCTTGTTTGTCTTGCCTGTGTTTGTCCTGGCGTGCTACATTTGAGAATAAACTTTGGTGCTGAATTAATGATTGTGTTGTTTGATTGCATGGTTGGTTTCTAATTGAGATTTTTCTTATAAGGAAGGAAATGTTTCGGATTTTTGAATAATTACACGTTTCTTTAAAAAGGTTTTGAACGATTACCTACTGTTTTTTTAAAAGATTCATAAGGCAATGATAATCACTGAGCTTGAAAACAATTTTCTTATTAAATATCTTCTTATGACAACTTTGAAACTGCGTGGTGAGACCGTGTGGTTAGGTTCTCACCCCTCTACAGCTTTATCTTTTCAGGAACCGGATGAAGCATTAAGAAGAGTTATACTGCGTTTGGTTTATATGTTGTTGTATTAATTAGATTATTTTCTTTCCTCGTATTTGTTATTAAAATTTTGTAAGAGGGATAGGAATTGTATGTTTTATATGTATAATATATTGAGTTATTATGTAAGGAGTCTTGTATATGAATCTATGCCTGCTTGTATTTTTTCTTAAGATAAAGTATTTATTTTCGGTTTTCTAAAAAATCAGCGATACAGTGTCGAGTCACAGGTTCCTATTTTAGTATTTAATATGTAAAGTAGTTTTAATACTTCTTACTATCAGAGTAGCGCAGCCGGAAGCGTGACTTCTGATAGTGAGGGTGTTACACAAAGACTATGTACCATTTTATCAGCACTAGAATCTTTCAAATACTAATTTAGTATTTACCTCTTTTTATAACCATATATAAAAAATTCTTCTCTTTTTTAACCTGAGTTAATACTTAAATTTTATTTTGAACTTTAAATTGACTCTTGAAATATAAATTGCCTCAATTCCAATTACTCACATTAGTTCCTCAAATGATTTTTGTTAATACCGTATTGACGTGGTATGCTGATGTGTCAGAACACTAATCAACTATGTGGAATAAAGTGATGACATATCTGTCAATGACATAATAATATAGATTGTAGTATTGTATGACATAACGCAATTCGCTTCCATATTTGTTATCTATGTATCACTAGTATATTATCTTTTAAATGATTCAAATTGGCCTCTGAATTTTTATTAATAACTCATGTTAACTCTTGAAATTAAAGAATGCAAATCAAATTAGTCTTTTAAATAATTTTTCTCATTTTTATTTTATAAATTCAAAATTATTAATATTGCTTGAATTCATTAATTTTTTTTCTATATTTTTGCATATTGCATAATATAAAACTTCTTATAAATATTTTTTATTTTTTATAATAATTTAATATTGATAAACTGTATAATATACAATTATATTATTTTAATAAAATAAATGTATGATTGACTAAAATATATATTTTTTATTTTGGTCTAAATTATGCTTGTTACCATTAAAATTAATTAATTAATAAAAAATATTACTTATATAAAAATTATCACAAGATATTTTGTTTGAAAAATATATAAAGTGAATGGTTAAATTTATCTTTTATATAAATATTAATAACCTTATGCTTTTTCTCAATTTTCCTCACATGCCTTCTTTAAAAAACTATATGTTGTCGGAATTGAAAAACGATTGAAACAAACAAACAAAACAAACAAAATGCTAAATAATCTTTTATCATGAACTCCTAGTTTTATATTTTAAGTTTAGTTGGATTCAATCGATGATTATGTATTATATTTTATTGAAGATAAATGAGAATTTTCTAATTAATATATAAGTTAGGTAGTTATTGTTTTTATAAGGGATAAGTATTGTTTTGGTCCCTAACGTTAAGGGTCAGAATCGAAACCGTCCCCAACGTAATTTCCGATTTAGAATAATCTTTAACTTTTTTTTTTCGTATTAAAATCGTCTTTTTAATTTTTTTGGACAAAAATACCCTCACCACTACCAGCACAATTTTCTCCTCCACCACCACCACCACCACCAACACCAACACCACCACCACAACCAGCAACACCACCACCACCACCACCACCAGCTGCACCACCACCACCAACACTAACACCAACACCAACACCACCACCACCACCACCAACACCAACCAACACTAACACTAGGAATACCAAACAATAGCAACAACACCAGACAACACCAAACTAAGAAGCAGAAACAGAAAGCAAAAAAACAGAAAGCAAGAAAGCAAAAGCAAGAAAACAGAAAACAAGAAAATAGAAGCAAGATGCAGAAGCAGAAAGCGATGCAGATGAGGCGGCGAGGTTGCGAGGCGGCGGCAGTGACTCGCGTCTCCTCTCTCCCTCGCGATCCCCAAGGACGACGGCCACGACGACGGCGACGGTGGCTCCAAGCTTCGCCGCCGCCGCCGTCGCCTCCCCCCTTTCCCCTTCCCCCTCCCCCTCTCCCTTTCCCCCCACCCCCACCCACGCGTCCTTTCCCCTTCCCCCTCCCCTTCTCCCTCCCCTCTTCATTTTCTTCCTCTTCTTCTCCAGCTTCTTCCACTTCCCCTCCTTCTCCTCCATCACCACCACCACCAGTAGAAGCGCTCGATTCACTCCCACCACTGCCGCATAGGAGCCATTCACCGATCTGGTGGGGTGCCAGCGGTTCAGGGAGAAATGGGGTAATGGGTTGGCGCTGGGTTTCCTGACGGCGACGACGGCTCCAAACTTTGCTGCTGGAGCCATCCCCCCGCCCCCTCCCTTTTCCCCCTTCCCCCTTTTCCCCCTCCCCTTCGTATACCCTTTTCCTACTCCTCTCCCAACGAGTTTTCTTTTATTTTTTTTTAAATTTTATAACTTTTTTATTAAAGTAGGGGTAATTTAGGAATAAATTAAAATTTTTTTAGAAAGGACGATTTTAAAATGAAATGCAACATTAAGGACGATTTTAAGTCAAAAATTACATCAGGGACGGTTTCGATTCTGACCCTCAATGTTAGGGACCAAAACAGTACTTATCCCTTTTTATAAAATAATGTGTTGTATTGTATGCTTTTCAAAATAAATTTTTTTATTGTGTAATAAAAATTTTATTTAATTTGCCTGTGAAAAATATACGAAAAATTAGAAGATTTAAAAGATATTAATATTTTTTAATTTATAAAATAAAAAATAAAAAATTTATTTTATCGACTAATTTGATTTGCGTTTTTTATTTTAGGAACTAAAATGAGTTATGATTGAAAATTCAGAGACTAATTTAAATTACTTAGAATGATAACATATTAATGATACATAAAAAAATTATGGTGTAACACATCACACATAACTAATACGTGAACAAATTGCGATATGACACGTGACATTATCATCCATATTAGCATGTTTCGTGTCACTAATAAATACGTCATCACTTCATTCTCTGTGATCGAATGTTGTTCTGATACGTGGCATTGACGTCAGCATGCCACGTCAACTTGATGTTAACGAAAATTATTTGAAGAGATAATGTGAATTAAAAAGTGAAAATTCAAGATCTAAATTGAGACAATTTAAGATTTGAGGTATTTTTTAGAAGTCAATTTGAGTGTTAACTCTCTTTAACTTCCATGTACTCATTATAAATAGGAATGTTTGGTTGTGATATTGGGTATGCAAGTTTGGAAAATTTTAGCGAGTGAAAATTAAGGACAAAAATAGTAAGGTTTTTCTCATGTATATAAGCCCCTTGTATGAATGTTATTTTCAAAATATATAAGAGAGTATATAGATTTCTCTGTATATTTTGAGAAATTGTAATCTCACCATTTAGTTATATTATTTTTATTATTGTCTGAATTTTTGTTTAATTTCATCCATTTTTTGTTCATAAATTTTAGTTGCGTTATTTTACCTTAATAATTCTGATACTCGATATTTTTTTGTCTCACAAGAACAGAATAATAGAGTTAAAACTGAGACAAAATTATTTCTTGCTGGATAATTAAGTCTAATTCATCCCAAGAATAAAGTCATTTCATTTGAGGAAGACCATCCCAACAGCTTACTTTGCCATAAAATCTGCAACGATATTTGCGGAACATTACATAAACGTAACAATGACAGTCTAATTTCTCTAAGTAATATCTTAATCTTAATAAGAAAGTCCTTATCTTCTCTAAACATCAATGATGCTTCCTATTGAATTAGAAAAAAAAATTGAACTATTCATTTAATAACATATCTGTAATCATACTCTTAAGGCAACAAGAGTCATTGCTAAATAATAAAAAATTCACATCTAAAAATGTTATCACTAGAAATGAAGTCTCAAAAATTTAACAACTAATATCTCAAATTAAATATCTAAAAATTTTAAGATGGTTCATAGTCCTTAAATTTGCATCACAATTCACTTTGAATATATTTGACCAGAAAAAGAGAGTTTGTCATACACTCAAAAGAGAAGAAGAAATTAAATTCTTTTAGCGAATTGAATTAGAAAATCATTTTCACACCTTCTTTTGAGTAAAGAAATGATATTTTTAAATAAATTTTTAATTGGTATAATTTACCAAAATAGTAGCCGAAGTGACATGCAGAAATATGTGTGGTATGCAAGAAAAAAGCAACCATGTGTTGCAAAAAAAAATGCGTACCATTTTTCATAACGTGTCATTATATAAAGTTGTTATTCACATGTGAAAAGATGTGGCTTATATTTGTGTAATATATATTGCAAGCCTATTTTGATTTAATTTATCAATTTTGAATCTATCTATGAGCCTTTTTAGTATCCTATTATGTATAAATCTATCATCATTTTTTTAAATTAGTTATTTATTCATATGATCAATACACACACATAGCCAAAAGAAAACCAGAGGGATGAAAGACACCTCTTTTGTTATATGTATGAGTATGTGATAGATTAGAAAACATGCAATAAGATTTGTAATGAATTTGTATAATGGGAAGAAAGTATACTGAATTAGTGTTGTATTACTAGTGAATAGCATGAATGAAAAGGAGTATGAACACAAACGTTTCCCTGCTTCGAGTGAGGGTTATACTCCAGAGCCAATTCTCTAATGACCAAATGATAATTCTCTACTCTCTCCTGATACTACTTTTACCCCATATCAATCATTCTCATACTCAAACGTAACTAACTTTGCCACATAGGCATTCCAGAAGCAATTTGTTACATCACATAATCTTGGTGCCAAGTTGGGCGTTTCTTTCTTCTAGGACCCAACATCTCTGGCCCATGACTCTCTTCTTTTTCATCTTCAATTGATTCCTCTTCAGCTGGGCCTTGTTGGTTTAGATTTGGGTTTGCATCAATTATCCCCCTCTCCACTATGACCTTGTCCTCAAGGTCCACATCTAGAAACTCCCTGCTAAGTTCAACCATATCTACTCATGTGGTCTCATGGCGAGGAACTCCTTCCCAATCAACAAGGAGTTCAGTTCGAGGTCCTGTCGGAGTGGAGACAACACGACTTGCTATGATGGCTGCTGGGCGTGGCTGCAGGGAAGACTGTAATTCAGCTGCAGATGGCACTGACACTTGCGGAGGACCGTGGAAGGGTTTCAGCACTGATACATGGAAGACCGGACGAAGGGCACACGACTCCAGCAACTCCAACCGGTAAGCCACCTTCCCTACCTTCTGAATGACTTTGTAGGGACCATAATATCTCTTCCGTAGTTTATTATGTGGCTCCAAGGATAGGGAGTGCTGCCTATAGGGTTTAATCTTGAGTAAAACCATATCCCCAAGATTAAATTCCATGTCCCTTCTATGTGAATCAGCTTGCTTCTTCATTTTATTTTGAGCCTTTGAATAAAGTAAGTCAGTTCCTTATTCAGAACTTCCCTCACCTTTAACATCTCATCCACCTCTATAACACTCGTAGTACCTGAGGAGTACCCAGGGAGTACATTCATGGGAAATCCAAATAAAGCTTTATGTGGAGTCATGTTAATAGTAGAATGGTAGGAGCCATTATTACAGAAATCTGCCCATGATAAATTGGTGGTCCATTATTTTGGATAGGTGTGTGTGAATACGCGTAGGTATTGCTCAAGTGTTCGATTAACCACCTCTGTTTGGCCATCACTCTGAGGGTAATATGCAGAGCTATAAAGTAACTTAGTCCCACTTAATTCAAACAAAACTCTTCCAAAACCGACTCAATAAAATCAGATCTCGATCTGAAATAATAGTAACAGGAAAGCCATGTAACCGTACTAATAAATTAATGAATACCTGTGCCACATCCTTGGCTGTAAACCCAGGTTTCAGAGCACTGAAATGACCCACTTTGCTGAAACGGTCCACCACCACTAAGATCCCTGTAAACCCAGTCGACTTAAGAAGTTGCACAATAAAATCCATGGAAATATCGGCCCATGGTCTAACCGGAATTGGTAAGGGCTATAGAAAATCTTGGGACTTGGCAGGAATGTACTTAGTGACTTGGCACTCTTGAGAGTGCTCAACAAACCTGTGAACTTGGCCTCGCATTCCAGGCCAAAAAAATGACTCCCCAAGGGCCTTGTAAGTCTTGAGAATTCCCCCGTGACCGCCTCTAAGTGATGAGTGAAACTCTTGCAATAATAATTCCCTCAACCCTTTGAAATCGGGAACCCAAAATCGCCCTTGATACATCAAAAGACCCTCCTTGACTGTATAATCTAGCCCCAATTCCCCTGTTTTCAACTTATCATGGAGGCGCAGCATGGCTGGATCAGTCTGATTCCCTTCCAATAAATCCTGCATCAGTGTGAGATGGATTGAGGTGAAAGCCAGGAATTCATGAGCCATAGTTGTCTCTGGATGCCTGGACAGTGCGTCTGCCACCTGATTTTGTTTTCCCGGTCGGTATTCTATGTCAAAATCATATCCCAATAATTTGTGCAAATAAAATTGTTGTTCAGAGGTCAACACCACCTATGTCAACAGCTCTTTTAAACCCCGATGATCAGTTTTTACGGTGAATTTTTTGCCTAGTAGATAATGACGCCATTTGGCAACCACCTGAGTAATGGCATACAACTCTCGAATATAGGCAGAAGACATAGCCAACTTCGGATTTAGCTTCTTGCTAAAGTAGGCTAAAGGGTGCCCATTCTGGGATTGGACAGCACCTATCCCGGTGTTAGATGCATCGGTCTCAACAGTAAACCTCTGAGAAAAATCCGGAAGGGATAGCACAGGTGTGTGAGTCATGGTTGTCTTCAATTTGTCAAATGCCATGTCCGCTTCAGCACCCCAATGAAAATTATTTTTCTTCAGCAATTCAGTGAGTGGATGAGCTAGTTGGGCATAGGCCAAAACAAATTTTCGATAATAGCCTGTTAACCCAAGGAAACCCCTCAATTGCTTAAGGGAAGTTGGCTTCGGCCAAGCTTGTATTGCCTCAATTTTAGAAGAGTCAACCTTGATTCCCATAGAGCACACAACATGTCCCAAATAATCAACCTGATTTTGACCAAAAGAACATTTAGAAGCTTTAGCATATAGATCATGAGTACGTAGGACAGCAAGAGTAGTTTTGAGATGCTCCAAATAATCCGCCCATGTACGGCTGTAGATGAGAATGTCATCAAAGAAAACTGCAATGAATTTTCGTAGGTAAGGTTGAAAAATCCGATTCATGGTAGCTTGGAATGTAGAAGGGGCATTAGTAAGGCCGAATAGAATTACCACAAACTCATAGTGACCCAAATGAGTTTGAAAGGCTGTGATGTGCACTGAATTTTCATTCATTCTGATTTGGTGGTAGCCCGACCGCAGATCAATCTTAGAAAAATATTCGGCACCAAAGAGTTCATCAAGTATCTCTTCTATAGTTGGTATAGGAAATTTTTCCTTAACCGTAATTGCGTTGAGAGCCCTATAATCAACGCAAAAGTGCCAACCACCATCCTTCTTTCTTACCAAAAGCACCAAGCTAGAAAATGCACTATGGCTTTCTCTAATCACACCAGTTTCAAGCATTTCCACGATCAAACGCTCCATCTCATCTTTCTGAAATTAAGGATACTTGTAGGGTCGTACCTTAACCGGCTGGGCACCCGGTATGAGCTCAATTTTATGGTCAATCTTCCTAGTGGGAGGGAGCTATGTAGGTTCCTCAAAAACCTGTTGGAATTCTTCCAAAAGCTGCTAAATATCTACAGGGACTGTTGGTTTGCTGTTGGTCTCTCCTTCAATCATTCTCAGGTGATAGAACGTAGTAATTACCTTATTTGTCACCAATTTCTGCAGCATTCTATTACTGAGCCCTTCTGATTGCAATAGCCTTTCCCCTTGTAACTTTACCTTTAAATTATGCACTACAAACTCCATAGTCAACAACCCATAATGAATGGTGACATAACCAAGACCCATAAGCCATTGGACACCTAGAACCAAATCTGCACCTTGCAAGTCCAACACATACGTGCTGATGTTAAACTTGTAGCCTTAGAGAATCAAGGCAATTTCCTCACACTGTGCCTAACAGCCAATACTATCTCCATTTCCCACTAGTACTTGTAAAGGAGTCACATCACGCATAGGAATTGCAAGTCTCTGAGCCACACTGGTTTTAATAAAATTATGGGTACTGCCCCCATCAATAAGCACCATCAGTGGCTGGCCATTATATGTTCCCTTCAACCTGAATGTAGTGGGCTAGTACTGCCCCACCATAGCGTTAAAGCTAATCTCAGGTTGCACCGGTTCAATAATTATCGGTTGTTTTGGTCCTTCAGTAATTACCTCCTCTGCTGGTGGTTCCCTCAACAGTTCCTGCATTGCATCCTCTCCAATTAACAGATGCAGTGTGGTTTTACAGCGATGGGAAGGTGACCATTTATCCTCATAATAATAGCATAATCCTTTAGACCTCTTTAGCTTAACCTCCTCTGCTGATAAGTGTTTGTAAGGGGTGTTTGGGATGTGCTTAGGTTGTGTTTGGGTTGTGGTTGGGCTGGATGCTGCTAAGGTTGTTGTAGGATTGTGTGTGTGTTTTGTTGTTGGGATTCGGTTAGTTGGTGGAGTTGGGGTGCTGAAGTATATGGTGGTGTTTCAACTGTTAGGGTTTGTGTATGGTTTCAGGCTTTTAATTGAGTATGTAGGGTTCGCAGCATGCTTTTGTTCATGCAATTTGGCTAAGGCTACCGCGGTATCATACTCTTGAGGTTTAGCTATCATCAACTCGTATTTGAGATACTTCTGCAAGCCAGCAATAAACATGGATACCAACTAATCCTCACTCAACCCAATCACTTGGGTTGATAATTCCTCAAACTGGGTATGATATTCTGCCGTAGAATCAGTTTGTTTTAGCTCCTTAAGAGCTGCCTTTGGGTCATAGAAATAATTCTGGCCAAAACGAATTAACAATGAATTCAAGAATGAGTCACAAGTATGTCAAATATCATTTTTTACTAACCAACGATACCAGGAATAGGCAGGACCAGTTAAATGGAAAGAAAGCATCATGATTCTCATCTCCTCAGGCACACTAAACCATTCAAAATATTCTTGCACCTTGAAAACCCACTCCTCAACCCTTTCACCATAAAAAATAGGTAGTTCAACACGCATACCTCTATTTCCCGAGTGGAAGTGATTAGAATGATGATGATGATGCTTGTTGTTGTTCTCAACGTCAGAATTAGAGTCCTATTCTCTAATTATTTTCTTTTTCTTCTTGGAATCCGCTAACATTCCTTTGATTTGTTTCAGGAATTCTTCCATGGAATGTAAGCGGTCATTAGTGTCCGAGACCTTGCTGTTAATCTCAATCTGACCCCACTGTAAGACTACAATTTCTGCTTGGAATTGTCGGAGTTCATCGGTATCCACCATCTCTCAACGAGAGCACCAATGATAGATTAGAAAATGTGCAATAGGATTTGTAATGAATTTGTATAATGGAAAGAAAGTATAATGAATTAGTGTTGTATTACTAGTGAATAGCATGAATGAAAAGGAGTACGAACACAAACGTTTCCCTACTTTGAGTGAGGGTTATACTCCAGAGCCAATTCTCTAATGACCAAATGATAATTCTCTACTCTCTCCTGATGCTACTTTTATCCCATATCAATAATTCTCATACTCAAACGTAACTAACTTTGCCACGTAGGCATTCCAGAAGCAATTTGTTACATCACATAATCTTGGTGCCAAGTCGGGCGTTTCTTTCTTCTAGGACCCAACATCTCTGGCCCATGACTCTCTTCTTTTTCATCTTCAATTGGTTCCTCTTCAGCTGGGCCTTGTTGGTTTGGATTTGGGTTTGCATCAGTATGACTACTAGTTGACGATAATCTTACACCTAAAGTTAAAGGGCAAAAATAATAAGAGTTTAAATAGGAGAGAAGATTACAAATTTACGATAGGAAAAGTATAAGTAGACAATAAAAATATTAAACAATATGAACAATGGATATATCGGATGTTTAATTCACTAGGTGTTCGGATGTTCAATTCACTAAGTGTGCAAATGGTTATTCTAATATTAAGATTTAGGTGAGTAATTTGGAATGTAGTGTGTTTTACTTGAATTGAGCCAATTTTAAAATTCTTGTTCATATTGTTCAAGAAAATCATTAATTACCTAACATAACCATATATAATGGACAAAAAGAATTGTAGACAACAAGAAGCAGAACATTCTCAACTTGTATAATATTAGTTTCCCTTATTGCCTTTGTGACAAAATCTTCCAAACAGTCGTAATAGCAATGTTGTTGAAACTCAATTAGAAAACAAAGCTGTCTTATTACTTTCCTCTTCTCTCTAAGCACAACCAACTCTTCATCCTTTTCTTCATTTCACACTCTTTTCCAATCTTCCCACTTTCTTTTCAAGCTTGCAAACTACTCGTTAGGTTCAATTTTCCTCCTCCTTTGTTTACTGTTGCTTCTAAGTTCCACACATTTAACCTCAAACATGATACCTCCTATGATTGCACATAATAAGTGCATAATCTGCCAAACCAGGTAAAAGCAAATTTGTTTTTTTATATTCACATTTGTGGGCCTTAGATATAGCAGTAAATGTTCTAAGGACGTTACTGAACTAAGTTATAGTCATAATAATTGTACCCAACAGTTTTGGGTTTAACAATAACCCATCCATAATCACATGTGAGCATAGAAGGTTGAGTTAGTTATGGTAGTTATGATTGTTATAGGAAATTAAATTAGTTATTATTGTTATTATTTTTATATCAGTTAGCAAGTCAATCTGTTATTGGTTAGTGCTGTGTAGTTGTTCTCTTCATCATCAGTATTTTTCAGCCTTTGTAACAAGTAAACTAACTTCATTTCAATATAACATTCATTAACGTTCAATTCATCAATTCTATAGTGACAGTATATCTTATGTTCTGAATTTTCAAAGATAAAAAAATGACTTAGTTGTTGCAGCTCTTATTTATATACGAAAATCTAATCTCGCACTCGCCAGAAGACAATTTTTGCTTCTTCTTCCCTGGTAAGCAGCTTCTAAGGTCTTAAGATTAGTTGTCTGAGTTTCTTCAGGAAAAAATAGTTGATGAATTATTCATTTCTACCAAATCAACATAGTTGGTGTAGAAAATCATGATCTAAGGCGTCTAAACATCCATGAATCAGAGAGTTAGCAATGAATGGAGTGGATTGATTAACTTCTCATAACAGCAAATGAGAAAATTCAGAATTACTAAAGTGAAGATAGTTTACAAGGCTTAAATAACCGTCCTAACCAACTTTACTTGTTCTGGAAGCTTCTAACTACTACTCCAAATTGCTAACAGAATTAAGAACTAACTAACATAATTAGTTATGATGAACAGTCTAACTAACTAATGCTAATTACTAACTATGGCTACTGCTAACAATCCAAGCTTGTTAAGATAGTAGAAAATGGTCCTGGTGGTAGAGACTTGGTGAAAAAATCGGCAGGTCTTTGGAAAAATCTGGCATTAAGTGAATCACGCCTGAGAGTAGCTTCTCCCCTACAGTATGACAGTCC
Organism: Arachis ipaensis; assembly: GCF_059453495.1. NCBI lineage: Eukaryota > Viridiplantae > Streptophyta > Magnoliopsida > Fabales > Fabaceae > Arachis > Arachis ipaensis. The sequence continues at coordinate 16,958,492 of NC_142440.1, read as the reverse complement.
ACTTCAATATGTTTGGTTCATTCATGGAATATGAGATTATTGTCTATATGGATTGCTGACTGATTGTCACAGAAAATGGTGATAGGCTTTTGCAAGGAAAAGCCAATGAATGACATGAAAAATGAGAGCCATCTAGCTTCACAAGTAGCAAAGGCAAGTGCCCTATATTCTACCTGTGTGGAAGATCACAGTCGTCTGTTTCTTGCTCTTCCAACTAATGAAGGAGTCACCAAGTATGAAATAATAGTCTGAAATCAAGCATTTGGTATTGGCACACGTAGCTCAATCAACATGAACGAAACCTGAAATGTGCAGGTTGGAGGAAAAAGAGAAGAAGAGACCTATGGTGGGTTGACTTTTGATGTATCTTAGAAACTGACTCAAGCGACCCACAACATAAGAAATATCAGTTCAGGTATTTGTGAGATAGAGGAGGGGTCCTATGAGTCGCCTATAGAGGGAGCAGTCTTCTAAGGGAGTGCCAGATTCCTTTGTCAGCTTTTGAGTGTAGTCAATTAGGGTGGAGAGTGGCTTGCAGTCTAAGTATCCAAAATTCTTAAGCAAGTCAATAGCATACTTCTTTTGGTAAATGTGAATCCCAACCTTGGATCGTACCACTTCCATACCCAAAAGGTATTTCAAATTTCCAAGGTCTTTGATCTTAAATTTGTCATCCAGAATCTGTTGAATTGAGTTGATTTCTTCAATGTCATCACCAGTGAGCACAAGGTCATATACATACACAAGTATGGCACTGAAGCCTTTATCCGTTTGTTTGATAAATAAAGAGTGGTTATCAACACACTGCTTGTAACCAGCTTCAACTAGCGTTTGAGATAACTTGATGTTCCATTGTCTACTAACTTACTTTAATCCATAGATGAATTTTTGCAATTTGCAAACAAGGCCTGACTTGTGAGTTGCTAAACCCGGTGGAACCTTCATTTAAACTTCTTTATCCAAGTTGCCATGTAAAAATGTAGTATTTACATCTAATTGTTTGAGATGCCAAATTTTGGCTGCTGCAATTGCTAATATTAGCCTCATGATTGTTATTTTGACCACGGGACTGAAGATATCACCATAATCAACACCTTGGACTTGTGTAAAGTCCTTTGCCACCAAACATGCCTTATATATATATATTCTCTATAGACCTGTCTGGATTAAATTTGACTCAAACAATCCCCTTACAATCCAGAGTCTTTTTGATGGTTGAATTATATTGCTGTTGCTTCTGCCTTAAATTGGGAGGATAACCATGCTTTTTGTAGCAGGTTTCTTCAGCGTGTCCTTACTTGCCACAAAAGGTGCACATCATGTGAGCTCCTTTTCCATGACTTCCTTGTGGACTTGTGGTGAGGTTCTTCCTCTACGTTCACCGCACCATGTAAAAAATCATGATCTGAACATCCATGAATAAGAGAGTTAGCAATGAATGGAGTGGATCAAAGAGTTTGATTAACTTCTCATAACACCAGATGAGAAAATTTTAAATTACTAAAGTGAAGATAGTTTACAAGACTTAAATAACTGTCCTAACCAACTTTACTTGTTCTGGAAACTTCTAACTACTTCTCCTAATTGCTAATAGAAGAACTGACTAATAGAATTAGTTATGATAAGCTGTCTAACTAACTAATGGTAATTACCAACTATGGCTACTGTTGTACATGAGAAATGACCTAGGTTATCGATGGAATTAATATGAAATATACTTTAAGGTTTTTTATAACTAGAATGACAAATATAACATTGACAAAAATAAAGTATAAACTTGGCAGAACCATCTTCGGTAGTAACTTGTCTTCACTTCTTGAGTTTTCTGGGCAGCATAGACTAGACTAAGGCAACATCACCCAATTTCCAAGCTTTCATATTATTATTTTAAAAGGTCATAATCTCTTGTTCAAAAAACCTCAACCATTTAACTAAGATAGAATGTATGAATAATAGAAATTAACGACGAACTCAAAAAATTTTGACAATAGAAACAATATATATAACATAATAATAATAATTTTTATAATAAAAAATATTACTTGTATATAAAAATTAGGACAAAATGCATATATAAACCAATTGGAGGCTAAATACAATAATGAATACAATAAAGAGTACATTCAATAATAAATTAAAAATATAATAATTATAAAATAAATACAATAAAGAGTACCTTCAATAATAAATTAAAAATATAATAATTATAAATATTTCCTATAAATTATTAAAAAATCTCATTATGAATGTCACCTTACATTAAACTTATTGAGAATACTTAAAAAGAGTACTAAAATATGTTATTTTATATGTTATTTTTAATTTAATAAATAAATATTAATTTTTATTATAAAAAGAGTATTCAAAAAGTTATTAAATTTTTAGATGTTATTAAAATTTAATAAATATGAGTAAATTTTTATATGTTATTTTTTATTCAATTTACTAATAGGAATTGAAATTAATTTATATTTGATAATTTTGTACTAAAATTAATTTTAACTAATATTATTCAAATAATATTTATTTTATTAAAATTAAATTTAGTATAAAATTGTCAAATATAAATTAATTTCAACTCCTATTAGTAAATTAAATTAAAAATAACATATAAAAATTTACTCATTTTTATTAAATTTTAATAACATATAAAAATTTAACAATTTTTTGAATACTCTTTTTATAAAAAAAATTAATATTTATTTATTAAATTAAAAATAACATATAAAATAATATATTTTAGTATTCTTTTTAAGTACTTTCAATAAGTTTAACTTAAGGTAACATTTATAATGAGATTTTTTAATAATTTATAGAAAATATTTATAATTATTATTTTTTTTAATTTATTATTTGAAGATTGTAGAAGACTTAGAGAAGGAGAGTTGAATCTATGGCCTTCTTTTGCTTTAATGAAATAACTCTTTAATTACAAACTTTCAATCTGAATCTGTTTGAACTTAGCAGTGAAAAATTTATGAGACAATTTCGTTTTGTCTCATGAATGTCAGAAAACAGAATAGAGAAGGGAAGAGAGAAGCTGACACCATCATGTATCCTGGTTCAGTTGCCTTGTGTAATGCAACCTACATCCAGTCTCTTCCACAACAGTGGTGGAATTTCTACTATAGTTAAAATATTACATACACAAATTCCAAAGGATTGACATAATCCTTTCCCTCTCAAGTTCTAACCTAACTTGACTTAGTTATGCTAATACCTAACTCTTCACTCTAAGTGCTAACCCAACTTAGAAAGGGGTACCTCACTGGTACAAGAAACAAGACATTTGACACAACTTAAAGAAATCTGAAATTTCTCTAGACTTTTCTCTTAAGTGTATCACTCAACCTTTTGTCACTCTTTGCTTTTTCTTGAATTCTCTCATTCAGTCTTTTACCACTCTAGAAATGACAGAAAGATATATATTAAAAGAAAATTACAATATGTAAAACTTGAAGGAGATTGATGCTTCAACAGTCTCTTTTGCTATGAGTTGAACTGGGTTGAGCAAACACGAATCAAGTTCTTCATCTTGGCGGAATGCTTCTTTCTTTAGATAGCACTGTCCAAAACGTTGAACCTTCTCAGGAAACTCTCAATGAAACTCTAACTCTAGTTCTTTCTCCTTGTCTTCAGAAGGAAAAAACATTTTCTTTTTGTGTATCTCCTTCCATGTTGCTGAGTTGCTTTCTTCCAAGTCAACTCCTCGAGCTGTGTGCTACCAACTTATCATTTCACTATTTTCAATTAATCATTAAATTAGGAACTTTGAATTTGAGCCTTTTTGCTTGACCGAGGGCCTCAGAGAAGCAATGAAAAAGTTGTTTAATGGTAAACCCAGATCTGAACCCTTGAGCTACAGTTTTGTCTCCAAAAAATAATTTTGGTCTTTGATTTACAGCAGTGATTATCAGAAATCACTTTCTCCATTTATCCCAAATTGGAGTAGTAGAGAGTTGGAGAAGGAGTGAAGAAAGTAAAATACATGCAAATGGAAATAAATCACCTTTAACTTCTGACTTAGCTTGAAATGGTTTGGTTTGGGTGATTAGACCTTTGCCTTTTGGATTAAGCTTTCTCTTTCTTTCTTCTATGGTGAAATGAGCAAGGAACGAAGCTATCTCTCTCCTTTCTCTGAGTTTGACCGAGGAAAAAAAGTGAACGTTGGCTTTGGATAGTACCATCTTGGAGGAATCAACTTGGGTAAGCAACTCGGGCTTGGGTTGGCTTATTTCTATTTAGCCCGTTTGATTTCTTTGCTTACTTTCAATGGGCTTTGTTGGTTGTAGATCTACTGGAAAGAATTGTTTTTTTTCTTCTAAATTGGGCTGCTGATTCTTTGGCCTGCAACACTTAACCAAACACAATCAAAACTAATTGGGTGATTTACCCAACAAAATCATGTTTGTCAGCATCAAATTAAACTTTGTTAATTTCTTAACTCAACAATCTTCCCCTTGATGACAAACATAATTATAACATTGATTAAAGGAATTGAATTTGAATATAGTTAAAGAACTTCCCTTTGAGTGATGTTACTTGCTTTTGTGTTGCTCCCCCTTTCCTTTTCAAAAGTTGCTCCCCCTAGATTTATGCTCTTCTCTTCTTTCCTGTTTGCATATTCTCATAGAAAACACAATAATGGACTATATACAATATGTTATCCATGGATGAATCAATCAGCAAGGTTTTCAAACAGTTTATCATTTAATGAAGCTGAATCAAGGGAGTGTGCAAACACCTAAATGTGCATCCCAAAACTGAATAAACCATATCAGCAATAATGCTAATATTCAGTTCAAAACTGCTCAATCTTAAACAAAACAGAGCATCACGACTAATAATGGTAAAACATCAACAGATCATGTAAGGCAAATTCACATTCACATGCCAAACAAAACACAGCAGCAACAAAAGTTCACAAAAGTTCAACATTTTTCATATGCTACTACTCCCCCTTTTTCTCATCAAGCGTAGAATAAAAATGAACTAAAAACCTACAACAAATGTTAGTTGAAAGTCCAAAACAAGTAAGTAACTAAAATGAAGTGCATCAGTTGTTAAGAGTATTACAGTCATCCGAAATAGACATAGAATAGTTCAAAAGTAAACAACAATAGTTTTAAGAGACAAAAGTGAACAAAAGGCTGCAGCAACATGAGACAAATTCAGGCATCCGAACCATCCTCATCAGAATCAGCATCTTCTTCAGAATCAGTGGCAGCATTGTCATCCTCTTGGAGATTATCAATAAATTTCAAGAAAATGACCACTCTATCTCTAGATTTCCTGAGGAAGTTCACATGCTTGGTGGCTAGTTTCCTTTGCTCCTTACTTATAGCAATCAGATGGTTTAACTGAGAGACAAACTCTTGCACCACATCTTTAACAACCTCATATAAAGCAGATTTGTGTCCAATGGAGGCTGAAGTACCCGTGGTAGAAGGAGAAGGAGTGTCTTCTGATTCATAGTCATCATCATCATCATCATCATCATCATCATCAAAAACCACCCTTTCAGAACGAGTGGATCCCTTTTTCTGCTATTTCACTAAACCACCTCCTTTTAGATAAGAGTGTCTATTTTCATATGACTCATTTGACAAGTCAACACCAAAATGTTCAAAAATACAGGTTAAGAACAAGCCATAAGGAAGAGCTTTATCCTTCTTCTCACTTCTAACACAATCAAACATATATCTTACCATTAAATATGCAAAAGAGATTTCTATTTTGTGAGAATAGCATACAAAACTAGAGTATCCGTGTAAGACACCCTTTGATATAAGCCACTCCGAGAAAGGATGATATGGTTCACTATGCGGTGCAACTGAGCACGAGTGTAATCTAAGACTTTGTGAGTTGGAGTGATGCCATCAATCAAAAAAATATGTTTACATATATAGGCCAGAGTATCATTGAAAGAGAGACCTACCCCTTCATCCCACTTATCAGATTTATAGGCACATGTACCAACATTAGTGTATTTCAGAGAATCACTGATGGTTTCATTATTCAGAATTATGTCACGGCCTTTTACATAGGAATGAATGCTCCCCTCATGGTAAGTCATGTTTGCATAAATTTTTTTGACTAAAACTGAGTAAACTGATTTTTTTATTTTAAAAATATAGTTCCAGTCAAGAAAAATAAGATTATCAACAAACTCAAAACCTTTCTTTTTCAAATTTGGTAAATCAACCAAAAAGGTGGGACATAAGGTACGGTGAGCAATGACACCCTCATAGAAATCATTATTCATGGCAGATCAAAAACGGTGAGGATTGTAGTTTGAGTGGGAGGTCATGAAGTGAGCTTTGTGTGCAAAAGAGTCTATGGAAGACTCTTTAACAGATTTGAGAAGGATTCGAGTTTTACCTCTTTGAGGACGAGAAAGAGCAGACCTAAGTTTAGGTCCAGTGGGTTCAGACGCAGGTTCCTCTGCAGTAGAACGCTTCCCTTTCGAAGTGCTTGGCTTGGAAGGAGCGCTGGAAGGAGCGGTTAGCTTGAAAGGGGGAGGAGACCTTGAAGGGTTCTTAATGCGAACCATGGGATCTGTGCAAGGAGGAGAGGTAGGAAGAGAAGGTGAAGGTGTAAAGGTTTGATCTTGGGAGCGTGTAGAGGGTTTTGATTTCGTTGGAAGCTTGAGAACCTTTTCACGAGGAGGCTTTTGTAGAATGGTTTTCTTCGTCATTGGTTGAACCTTGGTTTTGAACGAGGAGCAGTAAAGGTAGTGGGAAGTAACCGAAGAGGTGGAGGAAGGAGTTATGAAGGGAGAAGCTAGAAGGTTGGTAACCGCACCAAAAAAAAGGTTTCTTGAAACATGCAACTGCATCACCTATGACTTGACCTTGAAAAGACTTGACATCATAAAAAAGTTATTTGATTTGAGAAAAATAAATATTTTAAAAGAATAAAAAATTATTTAAATAAAACTTTTTCACTAAAGACAAAATACACAAAATCACAAGAATTTAAGGAAACACATTGGACCATCACATGTAACACTCATTGGCCCCAGAGATGGTTGTGTTTAAGGAAACATATTGGACCACTCAGAGTCTGAACTTTAGGGTTGGCCCAGATGATTCAGCACATGTATTAGAGCCCAGAAATTTAAGTTCAGAGAGATAATTCTTCATTTACCCAGAATGGTCTCATCCCAACCCGTGAGACAAAAACTTCAACAAACACATCAGCAATGCACAAACAATGAATCATGACTTAAAATTTCTAGATTAGTCCTAAGCTTGCAAAATCTGTCTTCAGCTAGAGGTTTGGTAAAAATATCTGCTAATTGATCTTCTGATTTAACAAATTGATTGCTAATATTCTCTCTTTGAACATGTTCTCTTATTGAGTGAAATCTCACCTCAATATGTTTAGTTCTAGAGTGCAAAACTGGATTTTTGGAAATATTGATGGTACTCATATTGTCACATAGCAAGGGAATATTTTTAGCATTTAATTTATAATCAGAAAATTGAGTTTGCAACCAAATAAGCTAAGAACAACAGGAAGAAGCAGCTATATATTCAGCATCTACAGTGGATAAAACCACTGTGGGCTGCTTCTTACTAAACCAAACGTTTAGGGACTTTCCAAGAAAATAGCATATGCCTGATGTACTCCTTCTATCTACTCTATCTCTAGCAAAATCTGCATCACAATAACCAACTACAGAAAAATCATCAATCTTAGGATACCATAGACCGAAATTGGATGTGCCATGAACATATCTAATGATCCTCTTAACTGCTGAAAGATGTGACTTTTTATGTTTGGATTGGAATCTAGAACACATTCTAATACTTTGCACAATGTTAGGTCTAGAGGAAGTTAAGTACATAAGAGAGCCAATCATTTCTCTATACCTAGTCTCATCTACATCTTTCTCAGTTTCACCCTTTTTTAATTTTAAATTAGGGTGCATGAGAGTTTCCATGGGTTTAGCGTTTTTCATACCAAATTTCTTAACTAGTTTCTTGGCATACTTCTCTTGATGAATGAAAATACCATTTTCAGTTTGCTTAATTTTAAGCCCTAGGAAGAAGTTAAGTTCACCCATCATACTCATGTCAAATTCATTTGTCATGAGTTTTCCAAATTTAGTACAAAGGAATTCATTTGCTTATCCAAAAATGATGTCATCAATATAAATTTGGACTAGAATGAAGAAATCATTAGAGTTCTTAATAAATAGAGTAGTGTATGTAGTGCCTTTTTGAAAACCATTTTTCAAAAGAAAAGAACTAAGTCTCTTATACCAAGCCCTAGGAGCTTGTCTTAATCCATAGAGAGCTTTGAAAAGTTTGAAAACATGGTTAGAAAATTCTTTATGTTCAAAACTAGGTGGCTGTGCCACATACACTTCTCTATCTATCATGCCATTCAAGAATGCACATTTCACATCCATTTGATACAATTTAAAACCACAATAAGCAGCATAAGCTAAAAGAAGTCTTATGGCTTCCATTCGGGCAACAGGGCAAAGGATTCATCAAAATCTATTCCCTCTTCTTGGTCGTATCCTTGTGCCACCAATCTTGCTTTATTTCTAGCAATGCTTCCATCTTCACCCAACTTGTTCCTGAATATCCACTTGGTGCCTGTCACTTTTTGTCATTTGGCTTTGGAACTAATGTCCAAACTTGATTCTTTTCAAACTCATGAAGCTCTTCCTCCATTGCCTTTACCTAGGATGGGGCATCAAGAGCTTCCATGATGTTTTGAGGCTCCATTTGAGAGAGAAAAGTAATTTTTATTTCCTCATTTGATTTTTTAGTGGAAGAACGAGTTTTGACACCTTGTGAGACATCCCTAATGATGAATTTCTGAGGATAGTTCTTGAGGAATCTCCATTCACGAGGTCTTGTGGACTTAGTAACAGGTTTGGTCACTGAGGGATTCAATGAACTGGTGGTTTCAGGATGTACACCAGATTCATGAGAGAAAACAAAATTGTCTCCTGCAAGATTTTCTTCAGTTGAAGTTTCAGATTCATTTTGTTCAGAATTTTTACTCTCATGATTTTGGCCATTTTCACCATCCTTCTGAACCTGATTACCTGCATCACAATCTTCCAAAATGCTTTGAACAAAGTTAGAGTCACAAAATTTAACATGTATGGACTCCTCAATTATTCTAGCATCTTGATGATAAACTCTATATGCTTTACTAATTGTGGAATATCTTACAAATAAACACTCATATGCCTTTAGATAAAATTTTTCCAAATTATCTTTGTTATTTAGAACAAAACATTTGCATCCAAAGATATGCAAGTAATTTAAGTTTGGTGGGTGACCCTTCCAAAGTTCATAAGGTGTTTTCTTCAAAAAGATTTTTATGACGGTTCTATTCAAAATGTGGCAAGCTGTGTTAACCCCTTCAGTCCAAAGGAATTTTGGAACATTACTCTCACAAAGCATGGCTCTTGTCATTTCTTGAATACTTCTATTTCTTCTCTCCACAACACCATTTTGTTGTGGACTTGTGGTGTCCTTGGACAAGAGAAGTTGTGTGATATTCCAAATTTTTCACAAAAGGATTCAAATAATTGGTTTTCAAATTCAATTCCATGATCACTTCTTATTGAGGTGATCTTTAAATCCTTTTCATTTTGAACTTTCTTGATAAAAATTTCAAAAGTCAAAAAGGCTTCATTTTTGTGTGCAAGAAATAAAACCCAACCAAACCTAGAGTAGTCATCCACAATTACTAAACCATAGTATTTACCACCTATTGAGTTTTTGTTGGACCAAATAAATCAATATGTAGCAATTCAAGTGGTCTTTTAGTAGAGATGTCTTCCTTTGATTTAAATGAACTTTTTGTTTGTTTTCCCATTTGACAAGCATCGCAAGTGATGTCTTTGTCAAATTTTATCAAATGAAGACCTCTTACTAATCCTTTCTTGACAAGCTTGTTTATTTGAAACATGCTAGCATGGCCCAATCTCTTGTACCATAGCCACTTTTCAGATTCTTTGGAGTGGAAACAAGCTACATTTTGATCCTTTAGTTCATCAAGTGTAAGTTCATACACATTATCACAACGCTTAGCTATAAACAATACATCATTGGTCTTTTCATCTACAACATAGCATTCCAATATTTTGAAAGTCATTAAATAGCCCAAATCACACAATTGACTTATACTCAAAAGATTATGCCTTAAACCATTAACCAAAAAGACATCATCAATGAAAGTAGATTGATTATTACCTACTTTTCCAACAGCAACAATTTTACCTTTTTCGTTATCTCCAAAGGTCACAAAACCTCCATCATACTTGTTGAGTTTGATGAAGAAAGTTAACCTTTCAGTCATGTGCCTAGAACACCCACTATCCAAGTACCACATATCTTTCTTTTTCTTGGATGCTAGGCACATCTGCATAAGATTTCAATCAACCTTCGGTATCCAAATTAATTTGGATCCTTTGAAGTTAATCCACCTTAGTTGCCCAAGTGCATTAAAGTCACAAACAACATTGTAAGTTTGGTTTCCTATTTTTCTTTTTTAATTGAAGCATTGTAAGTAAGAATGACCTATTTTCTTACAATTAAAGCAATGATTTTCTTATGCATGTTGCTAAAAGTGATTTGAGTTTTGATGCTGGAAATGATTTAGGACCTGAGTTTTTCTGGTTTTTGAAAGATGTGCATTTCTTTTGACAAAGTGATTTTTGTTGTTATTGTTCCCTTTTGCAAAAGCATTCAAACCAGAATTTTTGAAAACATATGGGCCTTTTGAAGATGAGATTCTATTTTGAAAAGATATATTTTTGAACGTAACCGCATTGGTTGAAATATAGCCCAGACCCGATTTGTTTGATATAGGTTCAGTTTTTAAAGATGATTCAGTTTCCTCAAAATAAGAATTTTCAAATTCCTCTTCATAGGTGGAAACGTGTCCCAAACCAGATTTGTTAATGAAGGATTTTATTTTTGAGGAAGAGGCCATGAATTTTATAGAGGAGTTATCAAAAACTGTATCATCTTTTGTCACATATCCTAAACCAGATTTTTCAAACAAAGGTCTTTGATTTGCAAGTAGTTTGTCCAAGTTACTAAAGCTATGAGCAAACTTTACTAAATCACTATTCAATCTTTTAATCATTTCATTTAATCTTTCGTTTTCAGTAACTAGCTCTTGAGATGGATCTACAATGTGCTTTCATTTTAGTTTTTCAAGTTCAGATTTCAAAAATCTATTTTCTTCAATAATATCCAATGTACATTCGGTTTTCTTCACTTTTTCTTTCAAAAAATCATTTTCAACTTTTAACATTTCTTTTTTAGATTTACATTTATTGTATTTGTTCAGCAATTTTTCAGAATTGAGGGTGAGATCATCAATGATAACATGTAAATCATCAATGGACAAATCATAATAATCTACCTTATCAAGTTGATCATCACCAGCTATAAAAGCAGATTTGAGCTTCGCATTCGTAGTCTTTTTCCTCATCCGAATCATTTTCAAGATCCTCCCAAGATTCCATGAGCATTCTCTTCTTTTCTTTCTTTCCTTTATCCTCCTTTTTGAGTTTCGAAAAGTTGTACTTGAGATGTCCAGCCTCCTTGCAATGGTGGCAAATCACTTTACTCATGTCCTTCTTGTACTCCTTTGATCTTGAACCTTTGTACTTGCCTTTGTTCCTCATTAGCCTTCAAAGTCTTCTAGCAAAAAACACAAGTTCATCATCTGAAAAACTATCACTAGACTCACTTTCTTTTGATTCAACTTTTGACTTAAGGGTTGTTCCCTTTTTCTTTGAGTCTTGGTTTGTGTTTGTGATTTTATATGCAATGAGTTTCCCTCTCATCTCATCATATGTTATCGGACTTAGATTATTACTTTCAGTTAGAACAGCGGACTTCGTTTCCCATTCCTTTGTGAGGCTTCTAAGGATTTTTCTCACTAGAGTTTGTTCTGAGTAAATTGTACCCATAGCATCAAGGTTGTTGATTATGATTGAGAATCTCTCAAACACTTCATCAATACTTTCTCCATCTTTCATGTTGAACGTCTTGTACTCTTTTTGCAGCATATCAATCCTCGTTTTCTTGACATGTTTAGTGCATTCGTGTGTAACCTCGAGTTTCTCCCAGATTTCTTTGGCTGTCTTACATCTAGACACCTTTTGATACTCTTCAAAGCTGATAGCACAGTGAAGAAGGTTGATGGCTTTAGCGTTCATCTCGACTTTCTTCTTGTCATCTTCATTCCATTCAGTTTCTTCGTTTGGAGTCACCACTCCATTAACACTCGTTTTTGTTGGAATTTTGGGGCCGCTTGCAACAATCATTCATATGTTGTAATCGAGTAAATACCCATAGTCGTCTCTGAGATTCATGCAAATACCCATAGTAATCCCTAAGATCCCGATTTCCCCATTGTAGTCCTCCAGATAGAGCTCCGAGCACTCAAACTGGTCCCTGGCCATATTTCAGGTGATGAGTCATCATCGGAGCACTGACGTGGCCTCGGATTGCCACGTGAGAGGGGTCCAAAACGTCGTCATTTTGGTTTGGCGCCCTTCATAGCCAAAAACGACGCCGTTAAGATGTTGCTAAAACAGTTTTCTCTCCCAACACAAACGTTTCACTTCACTTGTCTGTTCTTCTTCCACCCTCTGACTTCTTCTTCATCTCCTCATCAATGGCGTAGCCATAGGGTTGTATTTACTGGCAAGAAAATTTTGAGAGAAGAAGTAATTCGACCAGAAGTTGTTATCATTCTTCCCCTCCTTCACGAGAAGAACGAGGTTCTGACTTTGTGATCGGACTCAAGGTAACCTTCCCTTTTTTTTTACTTTGTATTTTGAATACAGTGTTGATTGATGATATGCAAGTTGTTAGTGTAGTTGAGGTTCTGTTATGTGTCCATTAAATATGAATCTCATCTTTTGTTGGGTTTCATAATCACAAGTGTTCTACTTTATAAACCAATTTTGAGAATGTTGTTCCAATTGTAGCACGCTTCTTTTTTTCTTTTTTTTTTCTTTCAGTTATTTGTGCTTTATTTTGTAAAATTAACCATCTCTGTAGTTATTCCTGAAGATTAAGAATATGCTTCTTCCTTAACAGAAGAACTTGAAATTCCTAATTTAATAAAAAAATGTGCTTTTGTGAATAGAAAATTAGAAATCATAGTTAGCTTAGATAAGATTGCTAATCACATATTTCTTCAAATGTTGTTTTGCTGAATTCATATTTTAGGGTCTTCAATTCTTCATAGTGTTGGTGATTTAATCAAGAAAGTAGCTTAGAAATTTCAGAGAGATTAAAGATGAGAAAGGTTCTGTTTTTCGGCATCTCTTGTAGAATATAGTGCTAGAACTCATGCTGAGAAGATATTGGTATCCAAAGACAAGAAACTGAAAATGGAAAGAGATGAAGTAGTTAAAATTAAGATCATCCCTCCACCTGGCTGTGGGAAGAAAATCTATGAAATTGATCCACTTTTGCTCACTCACCGTGACCATCTTGATTTTCGGTAACCTCACTTTTAAGCTTCATTTCCTTAAAGTATTTGTGGAACAACTATCTGAGCTGCTAGATCATGTAAATTTTTCAAATTACAGTTTCGGACGATACTTGAGATTGCGAGAGGATATCGACAAGCATGAAGGTGGCCTAGATCCATTTTCTCGCGGCCATGAAAATTTTGGCTTTAGGCAGAGGTATCTAACTTCTTGCTCAGAAAGCTGCTATAAACTTATCTACAATTTATTAATACCAACTTATTTATCAATATTACTACTATTTTTTGTAGTGTCACAAGAATTACTTATAGAGAATGGGCACCAGGAGCTAAGGTATATATGCTTTCATATTATATTCTTAACTCTTATTATTAAAATTGGTTTCTTTTCTTATGCTGAAATTCAATTTAAGGGGTTGTATTATTAAAAAATCTGTTTTGGATGTTCATCTAAAGTTCAACAAAAATCTTGTTTTCGATGTAGAAATATAGCTTGACATGTGTCTTAAAAATGATTAGATATTTTCTCAGTCAGCAGCATTAATTGGAGACTTCAACAATTGGAATCCAAATGCCGCTGTAATGACTCCGGTATGTTTTGGTTAATGTATGCAAATGATTGTGCTAGTTGGAGCATGTAATCATCTTCAGTTAATATATCCAAACAGAATGAATTTGGTGTGTGGGAGATCTTCTTGCCAAACAATGCAGATGGTTCGCCACCAATTCCTCATGGATCTCGAGTCAAGGTATGCTTATGTAGATGGTTCGCCACCAATTCCTCATCGCGAAAAAATGAACAGGAAGAAGTGTATGAAAGAAGAAGGAGAAGAGATGAACAAGACGAAGAGATGAAGTGTCTGAGAATTTGGGGATTTAGGGTTACATATAATAGGAGGGACCAATCTGGGTACAATTTGGAAATTAGCCAGCTCAGCTAGTCGTTGGGACCCCTCCAGCGTGGCAAAGCGAGTCCACGTCATTGTTCCGGTGATGAGTCATCACCAGAAATATACCCAGGGACCAGTTTGAGTGCTCGGAGCTCTATCTGGAGGACTACAATGGAAAAATCGGGATCTTAGGGATTACTATGGGTATTTGCGTGAATCTCAGGGACAACTATAGGTATTTACTCGTTGTAATCAATGGATTGGATGAAGATCCGCTTCCTCTCTTTCCAGTAGGCATAGTTCTTCCCATTGAAGAATGGAGGTCTGTTGTTTGACTGGCCTTCTGTTAGAGTGTGGACAACTGTGGTTGTGCCCAAGTTGTTCGCCATTAGACCTTTTCTCCAAGCGGTGAAGCTTGATTCTTGAGACCTTGGCTCTAGATACCAATTGAAGGTTGTAGAAGGCTTAGAGAAGGGGGTTGAATCTATGGCCTTCTTTTGAATTAATGAAATAACTCTTTAATTACAAACTTTCAATTTGAATCTGTTTGAACTCAGAAGCAAAAAATTTATGAGATAATTTCGTTTTGTCTCATAAATGTCAAAAAATAAAACAGAGAAGGGAAGAGAGAAGCTGACACCATCATATATCCTGGTTCAGTTGCCTTGTGCAATGCAACCTACATCCAGTCTCCACCACAACAGTGGTGGAATTTCCACTATAGTTAAAGTATTACATACACCAATTCCAAAGGATTGACACAATTCTTTTCCTCTCAAGTTCTAACCTAACTTGACTTGGTTATGCTAATATCTAACTCTTCACTCTAAGTGCTAACCCAACATAGAAAGGGGTACCTCACTGGTACAAGACATAAGACATTTGACACAACCTAAAGAAATCTGAAATTACTCTAGGCTTTTCTCTTAAGTGTATCACTCAGCCTTTTGTCACTCTTTGACTTTTTCTTGAATTCTCTTATTCAGTCTTTTACCACTCTAGAAATTACAGAAAGATATACATTAAAAGAAAAGTACAATCTGTAAAATTTGAAGGAGATTGATGCTTCAACAGCCTCTTTTGCTATGAGTTGAACCGGGTTGAGCAAACACTAATCAAGTTCTTCATCTTGGCGGAATGCTTCTTTCTTTAGATAGCATTGTCCAAAATGTTGAACCTTCTCATGAAGCTCTCAATAAAACTCTAACTCTAGTTCTTTCTCCTTGTCTTCAGAAGAAAGAAACATTTTCTTTTTTTGTATCTCCTTCCATGTTGCTGAGTTGCTTTCTTCCAAGTCAACTCCTCGAGCTGTGTACTACCAACTTATCATGTCACTATTTTCAATTAATTCTTAAATTAGGAACTTTGAATCTGAGCCTTTTTACTTGACCGAGAGTCTCAGAGAAGTAATGAAAAAGTTGTTCAATGGTAAACCCATATCTGAACCCTTAAGCTATAGCTTTGTCTCCAAGAAATAATTTTGGCCTTTGATTCACATCAGTGACTATCAGAAATCACTTTCTCTATTTATCCCAAATTGGAATAGCAGAGAGTTAGAGAAGGAGTGAAGAAAGTAAAATGCATGCAAACAAAAATAAATCACATTTAACTTCTGACTCAGCTTGAAATGGTTTGGTTTGGGTGATTAGACTTTTACCTTTTAGATTAAGCTTTCTCTTTCTTTCTTCTATGGTGAAATGAGCAAGGAACGAAGCTATCTCTCTCCTTTCTATGAGTCTGACCAAGGAAAAAAGTGAACCTTGGCTTTGGATAGTACCATCTTGGAGGAATCAACTTGAGTAAGCAACTCGGGCTTGGGTTGTCTTCTTTCTATTCAGCCCGTTTGATTTCTTTGCTTAGTTTCAATGGGCTTTGTTGGTTGTAGATCCACTAAAAGGACTTGTTTTTTTTTTTCCTTCCAAATTGGGCTGCTGATTCTTTAGCCTGCAACACTTAACCAAACACAATCAAAACTAATTGGGTGATTCATCCAACAAAATAATATTTGTCATCATCAAATTAAACTTAGTTAATTTCTTAACTCAACAATATTGAATGTATTCTTTACTGTATCCATTATGGGTATTATTAAATGTAATCTTTATTATACTCTTTATTGTATTCATTATAGGTATTCAATAAAGATAGTAGACTATGGGTAAAATTGGGTATATTTTGAATTGGTGAAATTCGAATTAGTGAGGTATTCACGTGCATGCATAGTTTGATTCAGCATCATTTGAATTAGTAGTACATTCCGTCCATGCATAATTCGAATTGCTCTCCTTCGATTTACAATTTCTCTAGTAATTCGAATTGTACTGCTTCGAATTAGTATTGGATTTTATAATTCAAATGAGTCGCATTCGAATTACATAAAAAAGTTCACTTGATAGATCCATGTAACATTTTTCGTTTTGATAGATATGTGTAATATTGGCCTCCAATTGGTTTATATATGCATTTTGCTCTAAAAATTAGTTATTAAATTATTTATTAATTATTATGTATTTATGTATAAATATATGTTGTTTAACTCCATTTCAATGTGTATTTTATATTTTAATATGTATTATACACAGATGATTATATTTTATATACATATAAGTTATTATAAAATATGATTAGTCTTTAAAATATCTAATTTATAAATTAAACACTAAAGTAATAATTTAAATAATAACATATAATTTAGAATTTATTATTTAGATTTCACATTTTGACAAAATTGAGTAATATTTTTTTATATAAATATAATCAAAATCTCTCTCTTTTTATATATATCACTAAATAATTATTTAAATAATTATTTAAAAATTCACTTCTTATATAATTAGAATCCAACTCTTACTGATATTTATAATTGAAAAAATTATTTTAATTAATGATACTATTTCAAGTCGATTTCTAAAAAAAAGACACCAATATCATTTAAATTGAGAATTAATATTCTAATAAAAATTCTTAAATTGACTATTAAATATAAAAAATTGAGTAAAAATTACTGTAGAATTAAATTCAATAATTTAATAAAGACAAATACATATTATTATCATATACTATTCAAACAAATTTTAAATCGATAATGAAAATACTTACTCACAACAATATATACAGATCCGCCTCCGATCAAAATGGTTCAAGAATTGTCTAAGAGTCTTATTAAGTTCATTTTGCTTGACCAAAAAAAAAAAAGTTAATTTTCGTCCCTATTATTGTGAATCTTATGGTTTTAATTGAAAAAAAAAAAGTTCATTTTCGTCCCTGTTATTGTGAATCTTATGGTTTTAATTGAACATATTATGATAGATGGTATTTTGTAAGAATGATTTTAGATAATGTTAAAAGTAAATTGTTGTAAAGACATTATTTTTTATTTTTTTAATTTTTTATTTTAATAGAAAATAACACATTCTTCTCCCTTTTAACATTACTAGTAGTTTTTTTATGTAATAAAAAAATTTGGATACTTTGAAATAAAAAAATTAATAAAATAATAAAATAAAAAGTTAATCACTATTAATTTTATAATGTTTATAAAAAATGTGCCTCACAATTTTAGTTTAAAAATAATTAAATACTAAACTAAATACTCACTTTATTATTTTATTTATCTTTTTATTTTAGAGAATCTTTATCCATAATAAATATAAAAATAAGAAGTAAAAGTAATTTTAGAACAAAACGTCAATATAATAGAGTGGGAATGGAGCTACCAATTTCAAGATGGCATTATCCACTCTCTTGATAAGTATATTGATATTTTGGTATATTTATTTATAATTTTGTATATTATTTTATTATAATTTAGTTATTAGGTTAAATTACTATTAAATTATTTGAATATTTAAATTGATAAATCAGTATTTAAAGTGATTTATTTTGTAAAAATTTGATTAATCTTTTTAATATATGTTTATGTGTTTATTTAACAAGTATTTTTAGAATATATGATAAAATTATTAATAATAAAAAATTTTAAATTTATAAAAATTTTCTTAATTTATAATTAGAGTGTTTGAGTGTGTGCACGTTTAATCTTTTTGAACGCCATAAGTTTTTGTTTGGTTAACTTTTTTCCTCTAAAGACGAACATAATTCTAGGTTTGAACTCCCATTAAATTAAAAATTAATTGGAGAATTTATTTTTTTCTATTAATTTTGCCATTTAATCTCATTTATAATAAGAGATAAAAAAATAATAATAAATTTTCTTAAAATTTTTTATAACTATGTTTTACAAATAAATATTTTTTTAATATTATTGTTAGTACTCTTTGTTAAGTTTTGATTATTTATTTATTTTTTTGTTAATAGTATAGATATTTTTGTTTAGAGTTTTTTTATGTTTATAGATATATATTATTGTATTTTTTTAATAGAATTTTCAGTACTCATTGTTTATATAAATTTTTTTAATATTTTTATTAATACATATTTTTTTTATAAAACTTTATTTTTTTACTTGATTTTGTATATTTTTTATTATGTGTTCTTAAATTAATATATATGTTATTTACTATGGTTAATTTTTATAATATAAATTCTATTAAAAAGATATAATTAAATATAAAAAATAGTACTAAAGAAGAGTATTAAAAAATTATAACAAAAAAAAAGTATTAAATTTCAACACATAACATTAAATTCTTTTCAAAAGAAATTATAATCAAAGAGCATTAAGATAATATAATTTTGAATGATATAAATTTATGTCTTTTTTTAGTAATTTTTATCTAAACGTAATTTTAAATAACGTAATCCAAACAACATTCATTTTATTATAATCTATTTTAAAACAAAATTATCAAACATAAATCATATTAATACCAACTCACTTTTTATCAAAATCAAATTTGTAAAATTAATTTTATACAAATTCTAGTTTACAAACTTAAATCTAAACACATACTTTGTCTTTAAGACACAAAATAACAAAATTCTATTTTTATTTAAAATTGAACGTTTTGTTATTATAAAATTGGGAATAACACGTGTCAACCATTTTATACATTATTTTGATATTATTATTTTTTAATAATTAATAATCTTTAAATTAAAAGTAATTTAAATACATAATTAATTAATTAGAATTGTATTTTGTTATGCGTGTAAATATATATATATATATATATCAAATAAAAGTATTGTAATATCTATATTTGATAAATTAAAATAAAAATAATTTTTAATAAATATTAAATAAAAAATTAAATTTGATAAAAATATTTTTAATATTTAAATGATTTTAATAATTAAATCAATAATATAATAAAAAAAATAAATATTGATTAATTATTTTAACTATTAGTAATTTGTTAAAATTTTTATTTTAATAAATATATAACAAATATATTAAAAATTTAAATTTTTATATTTATTATAAAAGCTTTTTAAATAGATAATTTTAATATGATCGTTAAAAATATGTTAGCTGTTTTTTTAAATCTAGAAGCAAATTAAACTTAAATTTGAGATTACAGTATTACCATATAAGTAATAATGTAATATAAATCATTTAGTCACCAAAAAGAAAAAAAGTAATATAAATCATTTAAAAATATATAATTTGTTTTTTTTTTTATCTAGTATAATTACGATTTAGGAACTCAATAATGAAGCCCATCCCTGATCCCTTTGCACCGTTATCATTCATCCTCCACATCATCATGATGCTGAGCTGAGACCACCTTGTTCCTCTTCCTATTGCTTCTGTACCTGACTAGACTTCCCTTCCTTTTCATCACACCCCAAACGCAACCATTTCCCCCTTTTCAAAATTACAACCCCTCTCTTCTCTTCCTCAATTTCCCCTTCTTTTTATTCCATCACTTTACCGTCACCCCTCTCTCTCTCGATTCATCCTTTCATTTCGCCGGTCATTCAAATCTGCAAATAGCGTGTTCGTACTCTATCCGTGTTTTGTGATTTTTAATGCTGATTAGTTACTGTTATCTGCTTTATTAAATGCGTGGCGTTTGCAAAATTCATTTGACAGATTGACGCAGCATACGGATAGGGTAAGTGTTAATTTCGAGGATTATGGAACGACGAGGCGTGATTGAATGAAGCTAAAGGCTTAGGTATGGATGAAGAATTGGTTGCTGGGCCCACAGAATTAGAGATTGACGAGGATTCAGAGCACCAGGGCAAAGAAGATAGGTATGCGTTAAACACAAAAATCTTAAAATCTCAAGAAATCCCTAGAGCTGTTAAGGGGGAATATGATGAACTCGTACAAGGTAAAATCGTTGCAGAAGCATCACAGCATCCGCATCAAAGCCTTTTTAGGGATGTTGAAGAATTAACTGTGAAAAGTTACAATGGTTCTACTTTGGATATTGGTACATCCAGCAACCGACAGCAGATTTATAATAATAAGCAGAATCGTTGGCTGAATCTTTCTCAGGTAGGGAGCCATTCAGGGCTTGGAAACACTGTCCAGGAGGATGCTGATGCTGCTGGGTCCACATCTTTTGCACAGCTACTAGCTAGAAAATCACTCAGTGATGGTCACACCAATGTTATTGAACGCTTGGAAGATTATGAGAATAAAGAGATTGCAGCTGATGTTCATGGACAAATTCGGACGAAAATTATATCCAATTCTGGATTTGCTGAGTATTTTATTAAAAGTACCTTGAAGGGTAAGGGTATCATATGTAGAGGTCCATCTTCTGATGTCCTCGCCGTTCAGTCTAGAGATAAAAATCAGATGAAGACTGGCACTGATACTGATCAGAAACCGATGAAGACTGCCATTGATATCGGTGAGAATAAGATGAAAGCTGGCATTGGTACAGATCAGTATCAGAAGACTGGCAGCGATAGTCCGTGGAAGTCTACCATATCGGCAAGCTGTGATTCCATAACTGCAAAATGTCCTTCTTATAGTAGTTCTGTGCATAGACCAGGAGGATTTGGCTATGGTGGTGTAACTTTGAGAGAATGGTTGAAATGTGAACAACACAAAGCAAGCAAAGTGGAGTGTTTGAATTTATTTAGAAAGATTGTGGATTTAGTGGATGATTCTCACTCTCAGGGAACTGCATTGAACAACCTATATCCATCTTACATCAAATTATTACCATCAAACCAAGTCTTGCACATCGGGTTACCTATACAAGAGCAGATGTCAGATAGTGTTGTGAATTCTGAAGTTCTTCACTTAAATGAATCTTTAAGTAGTAAAAGGCTGTCAGAGCAAGTAACATTTTCTTCTCATGACATGGTGTCAAAGAAACAAAAATTTAATGAAGGTGTGAGAATATCTGGGAGTGATTCGTGTCTTGAAAATGCTAGTGATAGGAAAGCCCGTACAGTTGGATCACAGGATTATTGCAATGAATATGAAGAGGATATCCAATATTCCAAATATAATATTAGGAGGATGTCTAGCGTCCCTCGCGTATCCATTGCAGGTCAGTCACCGTTATCGTTAGGGGAAAGATTGGAAGAAAAGTGGTATGCAAGTCCTGAGGGGGGATGCACAACATCATCAAATA
Source organism: Arachis ipaensis (assembly GCF_059453495.1). NCBI lineage: Eukaryota > Viridiplantae > Streptophyta > Magnoliopsida > Fabales > Fabaceae > Arachis > Arachis ipaensis. The sequence continues at coordinate 16,936,600 of NC_142440.1, read as the reverse complement.
TCTACTGCTTAGGTGTCCTCCTTTTTGAGGTGGGTATACTAGCCAGTGATTCTCATTCATTTATTTAGATGCAATTTTTATATGTTCATTTTGATTTTTATTCCTTATATGTAGACGAGTTCCTAAATATCAAAGGCATTATAAAACCTGCTTCTATGTATAAATGTTGGGACTGAATTTTGCCTTCCTTTTTTCTTCTTTTTTAATCTTATTAAAAAAAAAATGAAATGGCCTTATATGGTTTTCAATCACCTCTTTATAGCCTAATTAAACATCAAATTGGAGCTGATTATATTTAGGTCAATTCTTTCAGTTACTTGGCCATTTTGACTCTGAAAGAGCTCGAATTGCAGCAATGTCTGATCTTCAACATAGGATTCTTCCTCCGGTTTTCCTTTCAGAAAATCCTAAGGAAGCTGGCTTTTGTCTCTGGTTGCTGCATCCAGAACCGACATCACGTCCAACAACTAGGTAATACTAAAATCTTCTCCATCATAATTAAGGCCAGATTTGATTTGAACACATCATATGTATAATATCTTTTGATAGAGATTTGGATAATATTTGTCATCATGAGTCTCATCAATTATTTTTCATGTATCATCATTAGATTAGTTGCTTGTTTCAGTCAAATATGCTGCTATTCCTTGAAATATGGAACTCAAACCCGAGTGATGTACTATTATATGATTCCCTAAGGTTTTATTTCTGTTGCATAACAGGGAAATCCTACAATCTGAAGTGATCAATGGATTGCACGAGTTGTATAATGAGGAGTTGTCATCAAATATTGAACAAGATGATGTAGAATCAGAACTGTTACTGCATTTCCTTGCCTCGTTGAAAGAGAAGAGGCAGAAGGATGCCTCCAAATTAGTAGAAGAAATTAAGTGTTTGGAATCAGATATTGAGGAGGTGGAGAGGAGGCATGACTCTTTGGATCTATCTGACTCACAGAATAATTACTCTTGTCAGAGAAAGATTGGAAAGGAACCTTTTAGTTTAGAAATGCTAAACTCAGTATCCATAATGTCCAATTCAAATGATTTAAGATTGTTGAGAAATATGTGTCATCTTGAAAGTGCTTACTTCTCCTTGAGATCCAAAGTTAGGCCCTATGAAACAGATGCTGCAACTCATCCTAATAATAATTTACTAAGATGCCGTGAGAACTGGCATGTGGCACAAAAAGGTGAGGAACATGCTGAAAGGAAAGATTCTTTAGGAACCTTCTTTGATGGTTTGTGCAAGTATGCACGTTATAGCAAGTTTGAAGTGCGGGGTGTACTTAGAAATGCAGATTTTAATAATCCTGCAAATGTAATATGCTCTCTGAGCTTTGATCGTGATGGAGATTACTTTGCTTCCGCTGGAATATCCAAGAAAATAAAAGTCTTTGATTTTAATGCACTTTGCAATGACTCTATTGATATCCATTATCCTGTATTTGAGATGTCAAATGGATCGAAGCTCAGCTGTGTTTGCTGGAATAACTATATCAAGAACTATCTTGCCTCCACAGACTATGATGGTGTAGTGAAGGTATGTTTTGCATTTGAGATGAGACACCATTTTAAATAATTGTTTCATGATTGGAAGACCCTTTTTTCCCCAGTATCAATCAGTTACTTATGTGGAATAGATGTATTTCTGACTAAAATTACAATGGTTTACCTAAAAGGGTTTACTTTCTTTCAATTTTCCGCCTGGGATTTCTGGGCTAAGAGAGGTGGTCTTATTTGGAACCTGGCATCTATCTAAACTGCCATGACTTTATCAGTAAAGATGTTGGTTTCACTCTACGAAGCATTGAAACTGGTAGTGGAAATGAATATATTGTGATACATGTATGCAGATACAATTCTTAATTTGTTGAATTTAGTAGAGCAGGAATACTTTGTTTCCGTTTTATTATCTTGATTGTGTGTGGGGTAGCAGGGGCTTTTTATGCTGTGTCCGACATGACTGAATCATAACCAGAATTTCTTTGTATTATTGAAGTACATTTGCTTTCTACATGGTTCTAGGCCAGCCTAGCTTGTGCATGGATGTGATTATTTAGCATCAAAATAGAGATTGTGAACATTGCTTGTTTACTTAAATTTGTAAATCCATGAATTCACTGCATTACATAATTGAATCCATTTGTAGTTATGGGATGCTAGCACAGGTCAAGAGTTCTCTCAGTTAACTGAACATGAGAAAAGGGCATGGTCTGTTGATTTTTCTCCAGTATGCCCGACAAAATTAGCCAGTGGAAGTGATGATTGCTCTGTCAAACTGTGGAACATCAATGAGGTAAGCTTTATTACACATATGCATGTAAGCATGTGGATAAGCAGATTGAAAATAAATACTTCTTTCCTATTTTGAAAAATGGAAATTAACAATGAAAAGATTGAAAACATTGTAACACGAATGTTCCTTTCTTTTTGAGATCTTGTTGCATTTCTTACCCGAAAATAAGATGAATAAATATCAAAATCATGATTTGAAAATTTTTCCACTGAAAACTGGTTTGTTGTGACTTGTGAGGTTTCTTTTCTCATACCAGGATGAAATTGGATTCAAACAAATTTTTTACTTTTCCAGTTTGCATGGAGAACTCTGGTTAAATATCTATCTGTTTTTTTTTTTTTCTTTTCTATTTTGGGGAGGGGGTTGGGGGTGACCATCACCTTCTACAATCTACATTGCATGTATACTTTTTTACATATCATTATTACTACAATTTATCTCAAGATACTGTTAAAATAATAATAATTATAAGTTGCACTATTTTCTCCCTGTAACACATGAAGTGCTAATATAATACAAAATCATTTTACAGAGAAACTCTCTAGGCACAATCGGGAATGTTGCTAATGTCTGCTGTGTTCAATTCTCTGCTCATTCTTCTCACTTGCTGGCTTTTGGATCTGCCGATTACTCTACATATTGCTTTGATATTCGCAATCTTAGAAGTCCCTGGTGTGTATTGGCTGGGCATCGTAAAGCCGTGAGCTATGTCAAATTTTTAGACTCTGGAACACTTGTTTCTGCATCTACTGATAATACATTAAAGATCTGGGATCTCAGTAAAACCTCTCCTGTGGTTCCATCTGCCAGTGCTTGCACCCTAACATTGTCAGGGCATACTAATGAGAAGGTTTGTTTAAATTACACCACTAGATCTAATTGATTTGTCTTTGTGAACTATTTAAACCTTTTGACCTACATTTTCACTTATTTGGGTGTTACATGGAGCATCAGTGTGTGGTTGACAAACCTCAGTAGAAAAATTAAATTTACCAAATTCTGATTGCTGTTGGACAAAACAATTCATTTACTGATACAATAAATTGATGAATAGCTCATGTGTCCAAATATCAAAAGCTTGAACAACACCCCCATCCCCCCCCCCCCCAAAAAAAAAAAAAACCAAAACCACCATTTTCTTTGCTGGTTACATGCTGGCCAGAATTTAACAAAGTTGCTGGCCCCCTAGACTTTTCCTTTATTTATTTATTATTTTTTTTTCCAGTTAAACTTATCCATGTTTGTTGATGTTTTGACCTAAATTAGTCGGCTGAAATCTTCGTCCTTATTTGACAGAATTTTGTGGGTTTGTCGGTTGCTGATGGATATATTGCATGTGGTTCAGAAACAAATGAGGTATGTATTACTTTCCGGTAGAAAGCTACTTGTGTCGTTCAACTTATTGAAAATGAATGTCTTCCTTCAATTAGGATTTTCATGTAAATCCTATTATGCAACTTGTTAATTCACGGATTTTGTGAAGAACTGAAGATATTTTCGACTTGAAATATTAAATTTTATATTATTGAAAGTACTTTAACAAGAACTGTGAGAATAAGGGAAGTAGACTTAATATATAAATGGTAGCATAACACCTTTTTCTCAATTTTTGGCAGGTTTACTCCTACTATAAATCGCTTCCCATGCCAATCACTTCGCACAAGTTTGGGTCTATTGATCCCATATCTGGTAAGGATACTGATGATGACAATGGCCAGTTTGTTTCAAGTGTGTGCTGGAAAGGGAATTCGGACATGCTTATTGCAGCAAATTCAAGTGGATGTATAAAAGTGTTGCAGATGATTTAAAGGAAAGTTAGCCTTTGATGATTGCTCTCTTTACAGCTTGCTCCGAAGTTTTGTCCCTGCTGCTCAAGCCGATGCCTTCAATGACTTGAAGAACGCATCCAAAGTTCTTCTGAGATATTGAGCTCCGGTTCACAATTTGATGTGGAAGGGATTGAATTTCCCCATAACTGGATGGAGAAACTGATCTGCTATCTAATTCCAGGTCTTGGGTTCATCTTGATGAGGAAACTCGGGGTTTCAAACATAATTTCACATCGTCAAATGGGAAAGGCCAGTTAAATATTGAATGATCAATCTTTAAAAGCGGATCCAAGATGAAAAAGAAAAAGACTTCAGAACTGGAATGCCGGGTGCTGAGTTTCTTCTAAAGTGTCTGCAAATTGCTTATTGGAGCCTTTGTAAATTGCATTGCGGTCCTTTACAGCTTTACAGGCTTGTAGGAATAAATGATTGTTTATCATCAAAACATAAAAGCTGCTTCATTACCATGAAAGGAAAGCATCCCCAGAATTTCAATTGTAACCCAACCAGTGGCGGCCTCAGCACCCCTCCTCCGGCGGTTGTATATATATTAAAGTAGCATAGACCGACATGATGATATCTCAAATAGAAATAAGTTTCATATATATAAGGTTTAATTATGGAGTTGCTAAACTAACTAGATTTTTTCGGTTTAAAAATTTGTAGTTGAGTTTTTATACAAGATAAAAATTTGTAATTGAATTTGTTTTTTTGTTATTTTTCAGAAAAAATACAATAAATTTTGAAGATTTTGTTAAAGTATTTCATAAATTATTCTACATCAAATATTAAAAGGAATATTTTAAAAAATATTTTGTATTTTTAACAAAAAATAATTTAAGAGGATCTAATTGAAAATTTTTATTTTATACAAAAATTTAATTTAATTTTTTAAATTTTAAAAATTTAATTTAAAATTTAATAAAATTATAAGGAATAACAAAATAATTAAATTTAAATATAACTATAAAATAATATATAAATTATACTAGTCACTAAATATAAGTTAAAATTTACAAAAATAAATTGATTATAATTTGAAAAAAATAGTATATAAATTTAATAAAATTATAAGAAATAACAAAATAATTAAAATTTAAAGTTATTATATATATATATATATATATATATATATATATATATATATATAATTTATAAAAATAATATATAATTTAACTATAAATAATAATTTTGATGCTTATATTGGCCAAGTCGTCATCTAACATATAATCTTGCAAGTTGTAACTATATTACATGAACATAAAAGAAATAAGTATATAATTATGAATAAATATATATATTATTTTATATATTTTTATGTATATTTAATATATATTTTATATGAGTGATTTTGATTGATTTTAAGTTTGTACATATATATAAATTATTTTTGTAAATTTTATATATATATATATATAATAACTTTAAAATTATGTAAGTATTATATTAAAATGAATAATTTATAGGGAATAATGTGTATCCACTATACACTATTTATAAACAATCGAGGAAGCTGCTATGTCATTTTGTTAGAGATCGTATGATCTCTCATAATGCGTTGCAGAAAGATTCGGGGCTTTGTGCGAAGAGAATTGAGGTGAGAAAGATAACGAAACAAATGAAAAAAAAATGGTTGCTTGCCTAACTTTTTATTTTGTTTAACTTTCCTACACAAATACAAAAGGTGAGTGTCACATTTTCACCTCTTATCTTTTAGACAAATTAAACACAAATACTTTAGGCACCATAGAATTTTTCATAAAAAAATAGTTAAAAGAAATAAAACATTTTGCTTCTATCCAATTTTAGTATACTTGATAAGATTATTTAAATGGAAATATTAAGTTCTTTATACCTTTAAATTTGAAAATTAATATTTTCTCTTAATCCTTGATCCTTTGTTAATAAAAAATTCTGCGTTTAACATCTTAATATTAAATTTTTGAAAGAAAGTAAAAAGAAATACATCAAATTATGAGATAACCCATTCATCCACCCAAAAATTAAGCTGCTAAAAGCTAGAGTCCTAAATGAAAAACGGAATTCTGTGAAAGACAGCAAACAATAAAACCAAGCACGAAACTCGGCTTCTAACCTTGACAAATAAAAAAAATAAAAAATAAAAAATTCTGTACATTGCTTCTTTCTTTTCTTTGACTTACTTGGCGCCCACACAAATGAATTTAATTAGTTTTTGTTTTGATTTTGATTTTGATTTTGTTATCTCTTTTTCCGGTGGCAAAAAAAATCAGGAGAACAAATAATGGTTTTTGGCGGGTGTTTCTTAATTAATCGGAGACATGGCCACAGGCTGTTGTTCTGGAAGCGTAGGGGCTCAAAGGACTCATTGCGAATGGTGATATGCTCTCTCTTTTGTGCTTAGAACAAGTGCTCTCTGAGTCAGAGGCGTGGCCACATGATGTTGCTGCTGTCGCCGTTGATCTTCTTCTTCTCATCACATATGGACTCAAAGGACTCAATGCCAATGATGACAGCGATGTCCTGTGTTCAGTTCCATGGTCCCATCTTCCTCCTTTGCTTGTGCTTGAACCCATCAAGAGCCTCTTCTGCAGTATCAAATGCGCGTCGCTTGTACGTGTGATCATCCTTCCTGGGGTCATTGTCAGCGGTGTCTTCTTCAGCTTGTTAGCCATTAATGGTGACTGATCCCTTGGTTTCACCCTCGGGCTTCCCATGAATTCTGGCACGTGTTGCCCTTCGCATTTTCTTCTCCTTATTGGGGTCGAAGGAGTAGTGGTCACAGCTTTGTTGTTCTTAGAAGTGTTGCGCTCTGTCTCTGAGACTTGTGTTGGTTTTTTTCTGAGTGCAGGGTGCAATGGACTAGCTGCCGGTGACGCCAGATATGCCTTACTTGCCTTTAAAGTAATGCGAGATGCCGGCATTGATTTCGCTCCTATCGATGTTTATAAGATTAGTTTAGTTTAAATTTTACAAATACAAATACAAATCATGTAGGAAGCAGCAACAAACCTTGGTCTTTCTTGAGCTTGTCAAGTTTTCGCACTGGGCTCTTTATTCTAACAGTCTTCTTCGCCGGTGCTTCGGAGAAAAAAGACGGTGTTTCGCCGCCATGAACTGACTTGGGAGAAGTTATAAACTGAAAGGGTTCAGCCGCGGAAACTTGATCATCTTCAAAAGCGAAGCTGAATTCATCGCTTCCTTGAGGAGAATCTTCCTTTGGCAACTCTGTCTCGCTGCCTTTATCTCTTGAATTCAAGAGGCTGATCTTGCCTTTCTCCACAACCTTGTAAGCATAGATCTGGTAAGGGATTTGAGAAACAGCGGAAACATGTGGCGCCATCTCCTCCGGTAGATTCTTAAGGAAAGTGGTCTCTATATCGCAGCAATCAACAGGTGGAGATTGAAGCTCAAGGTTGTTAAGTTCGGGATTAATGATATAGTACTCAGTACTGGTGGAGAGGAACTTCTTGGTGTAACGCAAGATCCTACAAATAGAAGAGAAAGTAGGACGCTGTGAAGGATCGGTTTGCCAACACTTCTTGATTAAGCTAACAAGGTATTTTGGGGAGCGACCAGGGAAGAGAGGCCTCTCCCCTGCTTTGATGTTCTGTGTGGTTCTCTCCCCTTGCAGGTGGTTATCTTCGAAAGGGACTTTCCCTGTCAGCAACTCAAAGCAAATCATTCCAAAGCTGTATGCATCTGCTTTCTCCGAGTACTTGCACGAGGTAGAAACCTTCCCTCCTTTTTCTATCTCGTGCAGTACTTCCGGAGCATACCATATGCTAGGGTTCAGGTCCTCGGGGTTCTGTGCTGGATCGCGGTTCCTCAGGGAAGGAAGGCCAAATCCTGAGACTTTTGCATGGAAGTAACCTTCTTGGGAGTTCCTTGCTTTGAGTAGAACACCGTAAGGGTTAAGATCTCCATGGTAGATTTTCTTGGAGTGGAGATACTCCATGCCTCTTGCAATTTGAAGCATGAGATCCACCACAACTGGAATTGAGAACAAGATCTGCCTCCTTGGACCGCTATTCTCCTTCATGTAGGTCCACAAATCCTTGCTCATCAACTCCATCACAAGATTAAACTCTTTCTTCTCCTCATCGTAGAATCCACAAAGGTATTGCAATATGTTGGGGTGAGAAAGACATAACAATTTTGAAATCTCACCTTCATAGGCTTGCTTCTCTCCATTGAAGTACCTCAATGCAAAACTCTGTCCAAGCCAAGTCACTTCCTTATACTCCTTCCCCTTTCCCAATCTTCGCCTCACTTGGTAATCCTTGGCTCCCACGAGAACGTGGATCGGCCAAAGATCTTGATTCGTTTTGCTGTCAGATCCATTTACAAGCTTCTTCAAGAGTATCTCGGCGAGGCGCTGCTCGTTCTTCTTCGACGTAGTTTTCTTCTCCTTGAGTGATTCTATAAGCCTCCACCTATCTTCCTTCCATGCATTCTCCAACTGGCTGATGATCTCCCGAGAGACCAAGTACTGCTTCCCAAATCTCCATTGGAAAAGCTTGGAATCATTCCATTCCATGTCATATTTCCTTGACACCATGACCTTCTTCTTCTCCTTCTCGGTCTGATCAAGACAACAGGCCTCCCCTGCATTCTCAATGGCCTCGATCACGGCCGGGAAACAGCAAAGGAGATTGTGGATATGGAACTCAACACAGTCAGAATTGTTAGACATGGTGATGGCTTTCCCCCACCACTCCTTGGAATCCAAACATTGCCGGATGTACAACTCGGCTTCCTTGAAAACCCTGCAAAGCTCTCTCAGAGGCAACTCCAGAGGCTTCCATTTGCTGCTTCTCTCTTCCAGCTTCAGATTCTGCCTGATCTCCTCTGCAATCGTCTCGAACGCCAAGCTAAACATTTCAAGGATCAAACAGCACTGCCGTTGGTTGATTTGAATTTCATCTCGCAATACCATAAGCGCTTTCAAACTCCCAAGAGTCTCTCCAATGTGCCGGAACTGTTCCATTCCGGCGGCTTTACAAACCTTTGTAATAAAAAACAACCCAAAAGCCTTAAAAGGTTAATATAATATGAAAACCAGACCATAATCAAATAGAGATGGAAAATAATATCATATACCTTGAAAGCTGTGGGGCAATGACTCCTCCTCCTCCTGTTATTTGCGTATGAACAATTCCAAATGATGTCTCAATGAAGTTCTGTGAGAACTTCAAAGAGACAAGTTAGATTTGGGGTCCAGTGGGAGAAATCCAGATTGTATTTAACCAAAGGAATAAAAAAAAGAAAAAAGAAATGAATGAAATCACAAAATCAAATGAGTATGCATGGCAATGCAAGAAAGCAAAAACCGAAGCGGTACGTTATATTATGTTTCTTGTGATTGATTTATGGTGGAAGATTTAGGATTTAAGAGATAACGGAAACTCGGAGACAGGTGTGGACAGGTGTAGTAGAATGTTTTGGTATAGAGAAAGAAGAAGAAGAAGGAGGAGGAGGAAGTTGTTCCTGTTGTTCTTCTTTGTAATCCAAACCTGACTCAGAGTTTCCGTTTGAAGAAGAATGTAAAATGGGCGTTGGACATAACCGTCGTTTTTGGAGTCAGTTATGTTTCCCGCGAATTTCGTCTCAGTCACCGCATCTTGTCTATATATAAAAACTCTGCCAGGACGTCCTCTTTTGACCTGCGTTTTTTAGAATCTCCACCAACAAATTACGTCAACATTCAACGCCAACTTGGTCACCAATTAAATAACGTACCGTAACAAATAGAAAATAATATATAATTAATGGAAAAGAAAAGCCAATTTCACGCAACAAATTTTATTACACAAGATATATAATCATGTATTATCACATAAATATAAGTAAAAGTAATTAACTTTTAAACTCATAATTTGGAACATTATGTTATATAAATATTAAAACTTAATTTTTTAATTTATTATCATAAATATTTAAAAATATAAAGAGAATATAATAAAAAATTTCAATGAAAAACAATTATTACTTATAAAATATTATAAAATGAACTTTTTTTTTTACATAGAAAAAGATTGAATCTCTCGTTTTTCATTCGGGAGGTCCCTTTCATTTGTAGAATTTATGAACATTCGATATTTCGTTATTTTAACATGGATTTAGAACCTGAGTATTTATTATTAAAGAAATGTTATAGATTATATATTAAAATATTATTTTGGACACGAAAGAAAAAGTTTTGTTACGGACGTTAAAAATCGAACTTGTGTTGTAAAATGTGATCTTTGTTTATTACATGGTAACTGTTAAAAAACGTTCAGATTATATGTGACATTAATGTAATTTTGAATGTCAAGTTTATAGTTCTGTCACTAAAACTGATTAAATTGATATAGCTCAGAATAATTTATCGCTAAAAATTAACACAATTTATTTGAGTTAAGTACTATTGAATAAATATGCAAGATATTCCGTAATAAAATAGATCAATATCTTAGATAATTTTTATCCAATCTAAATGAATAGACATACTAGTAATAAGCAAAATCGCAATTGAGTCTTTTTGCAGTCATTGACAATTAACCGATCCTAATTAGTCCAAAGTCCATACAAAACTGTCACGGCAAATGAATAGAAGAAAACCTAGTCTACACTTGAGGTTTCTACCCAATCCCTTGAAGCAGTGTGGTGTGGGTTTGGTTTACCGTTGTCAACTGTCGTTTACGTGTGTATTAGTCTCCTTTGCTATGTTAAGCTTTTTCTTCGAAATTTCGGATGCGCTTTTTACAACTTATAAGAGGGTTATTGCAGTCCAGTTTACTCTGAAAACATTGCTTAAACTAGAAGCATGCATGCTGACTCTGTCAATGCTTAATTAATTGCCGTACGTTCAATTATGATATGTTATTTTAACATCTATTCGACCATTATTACTGCCTTTCTTCTATATCTAAATTCTTGGCCACAAGGCACAACTGCCAATGTAGATTGAAGCATAATTGTCAGAATCGAATCAGTGATTGAATCGATGAGGTTATTGGATTACTGAGTTATTGGTTTAATCGGTGGGTCAGTGATCGAATCGGTTAATTTGGTATAAAAATAATTATCATTTTTAAATTTTAATGTTTTATTAATTAGTTTATATTTATTTTATTATTATATTATTATAGATGAATGATCACATAAAATTATTTTTTTGTGAAGTTGATATTTAAGAATCGTTAGATGATTTGACTAATTTAACTAAATATCATCTAGCGATTTTTAACTATCAACTTCATATGAAGACAAAAAACAAAATAATATATTAAAAAAATAATATTAATAGATATCATATAATCATGAAAAGAAAAAATAAATTGTGATTAATTAAATTTTTTGTTTATCTTTTAAATTTGTATATATTTAATAAAATTTATAGTTAAATAAAATGTAATTGATTTAAAAATGAGAGACTTTGAAATTAAAATAAATTGAATATAAGTGAAAAGAAAAAATGCTATATGTATTATAATTTGTATATTAATTGATGAGAATCACTCCAACTTAGTGGTAGAAGCATGCTTGAAAATTTTCCAAAAATCATCACAAGCTTACACTTGACAGGCGAACCCCATTGGAAGTATTTTGGAAAATTTTCCAAAAATCATCACAAGCTGGAGGGTTTAGAGCACGGTGGAGTTGTAGATTGCTGGTCCATTGTACATTCACCTTCAACGTTGACCGAGCGACTCGAACCGGTCCGGTTTACACCGAATTTGACCGGTTCGTACTGATTCTCTACTTTAAACGGTCACAAGCTTGGACCGGACCGATATTAGGTTTGGTTTATCAGTTTTTCAGTCGAACCGGCCGGTCCGATCCGATTCTGATAACATGAGATTGAAGGGGAACGTATTTAATTTATAATAGAATAAACAGCAATCAAGATAATGTAGAAAAAAAGTTTTTGGAGCTAATATTACACATCCAATATTACGGCCAATATTCAACATAAAGTAAAACACATCTAACATTCTTACAAAATAAGAATATTTGAAACTCAATTTAAAAAAATAGACAAAAATATATCTAAAAATTCACATAGAAATCATAATTACACTTGAATCATTTAACGGGTCATGTATATATACAATTTTTTGTTCCAATGATCATATTTATCATTTTGACAATAAACATATTTAACTGGTTTATGAACTAACTATTTCTCTATACAAAATCTTCATTCATAGAACCGAATCAAAGGGGAGAGAGAGAGAGAGAGAGAGAGAGAGAGAGAGAGAGAGAGAGAGAGAGAGAGAGAGAGAGAGAGAGAGACGCGAGCGTGACGGTGCGACAGTGACGCGAAGACGGCGCGACAGCAGCGGAGAGGGAAGGTTGGTTTCTAAGGTGAAATGGAGAAGACACAAATTGGGTAAAATGTAACCTGTGAATTGGGGGGAAACGAGTTAGGCAGGGAATAAGAGCGAGGGTAATTTGTTGTTGATAAAAATCGACGGCAATGTGATCGATTTTAGTTAAAAAATAAATCAACATTCTGATCGTCGATTTTATATAATAAATCTAACACCGTTCATTTAATTTTTGCAAAGAATCTCTATCATTTAAATTTGTTGACACTGAAGGCCGTCGATATTATAAATATTAAAATAGACGAAGTATCTGTCGATTTTAAAGAAAAAGCATTTTCATCCTCCTTTCCGGTCGACATTACGACGATAATATAAAGTCGCCAAAAAAATAGACGACTTTGTCGTCGATTTTAATATTTATATTTCTGAATTTTTTTATTGTATCGACAAAAAATCGTCGAAAAATATCAACATTAAATCTAGCCGTTGATTTTTGGCGTCGATAATTACAATGTTCCTTGTAGTGATATGTCTCCATTAGTAAATTTGCACATGTGTAACATTTTTGTCCAAAATGATACTATTTTAACGAGTGATGTGATTGTTTATTACCATGTTAGATTAATTTTTTTAAAAATTAATTAATAAGTAAAATTAAATTAAAAATAGAAATGAAATGAAATATGAAGAGGCTAGTTTTTTCATTGTTCTTTATAATACACTTTACATTCTGAAAGCATTAGAAAGCCCTAGTAAAAAGGAGATGAGAGTGAATAGTGAAGATATTGTTCGAATCATTCTAATGCGAAGGTGAACGTTGGAGTTGTTTTCCAGTTTATTCGACGAAGGTATGATATCACAATTGCGATGATCACATTTTAAAAATGATCAAAGGAGAAACGATCAAATATAATAACTTTTTCACTATTTTAAAGCTGATTGAAATATTCTTAGGTTTTTGTTACAACTAAGTGGTCGTTATAAAGATTAGGTTTTTTTTTTTGGTTTAGTACTTAATTGAAGTTTTGTTTTCTTCATAGATATCAACTCATATTACATTCATGTATCACCACAAGGAAAGGTTGGAGAGAAATGCCAAGGGAGTTTTGGTATACAGTGGAGGAGAAGTTCCCTTAATATCAAGAGTGAATGTTGAAACACTGAATATTTTTTTATAGAAGGTTATTTAAATATCTGAGATACATTAGTTGAAAGGACTTGGGTTATTCAACTGAGGTAGGGGGTGGTCTTGGAATGAACCTAATTAGTCTTGACAGTGATGTAGTAAAAATATATGAGCATACAATTAGGAATAATGATTGAGTGGTGCATGTGTATTGAGAGCACACTCTTGATCTTCTATCAGAAGTTGAGGTAGTTGATGTTGATGAAGAAGAACTACCTAACTCCCAAACAGAACCATCCATTGTTAAAGCAAATCTTTTACCTACATCACCTAATAGGAAAATGAAGAAGAGGGTACAAAGAAATCTAATCTCAACCAAAAAGTTGTAGGAAGAAACAAACAAACCAAGATAACAACCCATAATTCATTTCAAAAATTGACTACACAAACCTTAACTTCAACAAGAAAATCCAACCAAAGGGCAACACAACCTAAAACCAAAATAGGCCAACCAAAATCCCAAACCCATGCACAACCTGAAGCCTAAACCCAAAAATAACCTATTCCACCTCTTGAAGTTCAAATCCAAACACAACCTGATCCACCACTTGAAGTCCAAATCCAAACACAAATTGAGTCTCAACCTCGATCTCAAGCTGCACAAAATAAGATCTCTGAGCAACAATAAAGAAACAAGCAAAAGAATATGAGAGCTTCATAAAAGAGGCCAACTCCTGCTGGACAAACTTTTGTGTGAGGCAGGGGTGAAACTCCTAAAATATATATCCCTCATGTAAAAATTGAGTATTTAGATTTAGATGATGATAATGATGATCATTCTGACCCAGACTACCATCAATATGAGTCTGAGAAATTGCACAGCCCTTGTTCATCATATTGTGACCGTGATTATGAGGAGAGACTGCATTGCTTGGCCTTAAGAAAATCCAAACGCTACTTTTAGGTTAGTTCATCTAGAGCTTGGCATGATGTTTGAAACAATAGATTAATCTAAAATAGCAGTTAAAAAGTTTAACATACAAATTGGTAGGAACATTAATTAAATTTAGAAGAAAGGAGACTAAAAAATAGAAAACTATTTTCTGTGACAAAAATCCTCTTTAAAATGAGCCAAGAAGCTTTTAAGTGAAAAATTTTGTGAATTAACATACATGTGCTAGAAGATACACAAACAAATCAGTAGACGGAGCTTGGGTTATTAAACAATTAGAGGAGAAGTTAAGGGATCAACTTGGACTTAAATATGCTTAAGTTAAGGCTTGGTTCAGGAAGGAGTTCACTATCACCATTAACTACAACAAGATATAGAGAGCAATGAAAAAGTAAGGGAGGATTTTGAGGGTTCTGATACATTCGCATCTTTAGTGTTTTTCCTTTATGATTTTTGTTTAATTTGTTATAAATTCCTGTTGGATAAGCAATAATTTCATGGTTAAATAAGCACTACTTTGAGTTAATTGAATTCATTGGTTACAGGAGAATTTGGAAGAAAATTGGCAGAGAAAACATAGGATAGGAGTCATCAAACACAAGAAGTACATAGAATTGGAGCAAACAGGAAGCTCTCTGGGTTAAACAGGAAGCTCACTGAAAACAACCCACAATGACCATGCAACGTGGGAGACATGGTGCACCACGTTGAGGATTAAAAGGGATCCATGCATACGCATCTAGCATGTGTACGCACAAAGATGGATAATTGACTTATCATGTGTACACATATAGCATGCGTACTTACAACCAGGGCGAAAAAGAGGTGTCATGTGTGCGCAAGAGATTTAGGAGGTATCATGCGTACGCATTAGGCATGCGTATGCACAACACCTAATTCACGTGAGACATGAGTTTTTCTATGTGCAACGCCTTGAGCAAAACAGAGATAAAAATTGAATGAAATCAATGTCACGTTCAATGTGAGATACTCCACGTCCCATATGATCAAGTCAGGGAGTGAATTGAATCAAGATTTTGGCTCTACGTACAACGTGAATAGCTCACGTGCCATGTGAGATTTTAGTCACATTCCAGGGCCCTTAACTTAGCCACTAAACCTCCAATTCTTCATCACTTGTGTAGTCAATTGAAGGGTCAACTTAAGCTAAATATCATAGCAATTAATTAAAGATTGCAAGAAGATAAGATTGAGAGCTTGGCTAGAAGAAAACACTTATGAAGAAGATTTGATTTATCTTAATTTTGATTATGTTCTAAGTTTGAATTTGAAACTTGTTTAGGGTTAGTATTTAAGGGGGAAAGTCACTCACGGCTCCTTCTTCCTTGGCACTTTTTACTTTTCATAATTTTAAGATTTTCTTTGAAGACATGAGCAACTAATTTCCTTAGTTAACGTTAGGAGTTCTGTTGATTCATATGAACTAATATTCTAGATTTTCTACCTTTGATTGATACATTGATATCTGACGTTAGGATTTTTGCTAGTAAAGAATGTCATAAAAACAGTCGCGTTGTAGATATAGTCTCTAAACCGACAAAAATCCCTTCGTACAAACGTTTTGGTTGTCACAAGTAACAAACCCCTAAATAAATTGATAACCGAAGTATTCAAATCTCGGGTCGTCTTCTCAAGGAATTGCAGGGAGGTGTTCTTATTATTGGTTATGAGTTGTAAATTGGGGTTTTGGATCAAGGTAAAAAGTATGTTGAATGACAAGTAAAATAAAATAATAACAATAAAATAAACTCTTGGCAAAGTATAAAGAACTGGAAGTCCTATCCTTGTCAACTGCGATGAGAATTGGGTTTTAATCCCACTTTGTTAACCTCTAACTATGAAGGTAAATTAAGTGGATTAATTAGCTTAATCCTCAGTCCTAGTCAATTCCTATGGAAAGACTAGAGTTATTGGAGCAACTCCCAATTTCAACCACTGCTTTATTTGACAGCTCAAGCGTTACCAATAAATCAACCAAAGCCAAAAGGGAAAAATCCAAATTATTTATATAATAAAAAGGAGCAATCATAAGTCTGAAATACCTCAAGATATATTAAATAGAAAATCAATCTAAACATAGAGAGTCATAAACAAAATTGAGAAAAAAAATAAAAAAAACATTGAACCTGGGAAGAAGTTGAAATAATAAAGTTGAAATAATAATATATCCTAATTCCTTTAAGAGGAATCCTAATCCTAAATCCTGAGAGAGGAGAGAACCTCTCCCTCTAAAAACTACATGAAAATTGAATTATGGAAGCGTGATATGTATGGATGCATTCTCCCACTTTATAGCCTCTAATCTGTGTTTTCTGGGCCGCAAACTGGGTCAAAAACAGTCCAGAATTCGCTGGTTTTGAATTTTGCCACGCTGGATTTCCATCACTGCGATGCAGCCGCATGAATCACGCGGTCGCGTCGCCTAACGTCAGGGGAACTATAGCATATTATATATCAAATCGAAGCCCCGGACGTTAGCTTTCCAACGCAACTGAAACCGCGTCGTTTGGACCTCTGTAGCTGAATTTATAGCCGTTTGAGTGCAGAGAGGTCAGGCTGGACAGCTTAGCAATTTCTCCAACTTCTTGTATTCCTTCCACTTTTGCATGCTTCCTTTCCATCCTCCAAGCCATTCCTGCCTTATAATATCTGAAAACACTTAACACACATATCAAGACATCTAATGGTAATAAGAGAGGATTAATAATAAGCAATTATAAGATCAAAGAAGCATGTTTTCAATCATAGCACAAAATCAGGAAGGAAATATAAAACCATGCAAATATTATGAATAAGTGGGTAAAGAGTTGATGAAATCCACTCAATTGAGCACAAGATAAACCATAAAATAGTGGTTTATCAACCTCCCCACACTTAAACATTAGCATGTCCTCATGCTAAACTCAAGAGAAGCTATAAAGAAATGAAGAGGAATGGTAGAATGTATGAAATACAACCTATGAATGCAACTACATGCAAAATGTTTCTACCTACTTAGTTAAAAGTAAAAAAATCCTTCAAGAAGAAATATAAACTGGATTTCACTAATTTAAATTATGAAAATGAAGTACAAATAGACTTGCAAGAAGAAAATAGCTCATGAAAGCAGGGAACAAGGAATTGAGCATCGAACCCTCACTGGTAGTGTATACACTCTAATCACTCAAGTGTTTAAGGTTCGATTCTCTCAATTCTCTACTAACCTTGCTTTCTAAGGCTTGCTCTTCATCTAACAATCAACATAAATTTAATGCACAAATACACAAATCAAGAGGTCTTTAGAGGGTTGTAATGGGGTTAGGGTCAAGGTAGGATTGTATTTGGCCAAGTGGACTAAAATCTGAATCCTTAATTAACTTAAACTTGCCATCTAACTTTAGACAATCCATGTAATTATAATATAATATCTAACTATCCATTAACCATGTTTTCCACATATTCATGCATTCTAATTTCAAGTACAATTCATATGCATTGTTTTCAACATTTACTTTGGGGCATTTTGTCCCCTTTTTCTTATTTGCTCTTTTTTCTCTTTTTTTTATACATAATTTTTCTTTTTCTTTTATTTTTCTCAATGCATATGATTAAGTTATTGCATGCATGAATCATGTCCTAAACATTTTTTTTCACATTTTCAGAAAATTCTAACATACTCAATTCTCAAACCAATTGTTTCCAAATTCGCTTCCCCACACTTAATTTATGAGCACTCTCACTAGTCTAAGCTAACTAAGGATTCAAATTAAGGACATTATTGTTTTCCGCTTAGAGTTAATGATGTGCTAAAGTAAGGAACAAAGGGATATAATAGGCTCAAATTGGTTTGCAAAGGATAATGAAAGGTAAGGCCATATGGGTATGTAAGCTCAGTGAAACAAAGGCCTCAATCATGTAAGTGCATGCATACATTAAACCATGGAAATATAGAATTAAGCAAGACAAAGATCACAATTTTTGAGAGAAAAATACACACTAAAACAAAATTTTTGGTTGATAAAATGCAACCAATTCAAATAGGCTCAAAATCTCATAGGTTTTGTATGTTCAAGCTTTAAACCATGTTCCAGTATAATATCTCTTCAAACAAGTGTAACAAAAAATTTTATTCAAATTAGTGAAATTCTCTAAAAATTTTCTTGAAAAAGAAAATATTACTTCAACCAAGTGGTAAAATATGCAAAAATCAAACAAACATGCAAATGCAACAACTAACCTACAAAGAAAATTTAAACATTGGTGTTTGAGACAAGAAAGTACTAACCCATGGAGATCGGTATCGACCTCCCCACACTTAAAGATTGCACCGTCCTCGGTGCATGCTAAGATGTACAAGTGGATGGGGGTTGTGGTTTCTCAGCTGGGCTCTTTTTTTGTTCCTTTCCTTGCCGGCGGTTTGGGAGTAGCTTTCTCCTTTCCTTCCTTGGTGGCCATCCTGAAGAAGGGAAGAGAAAGTAAATTAAATTCAAATAGATATATAGCAAGGAAGAGAATGGAAGAGTGGTGATGGATGCACATTAGGATGTAATTGACATTAACACATGCTCTCGAGTACATGTGAAAAGCCAGCAATGAAAAATAGCCAGTGCATCGAAAGATAAGTGGATGCAGGGTGTTTATTGGCATGCCAGAAAAGGGCATGAGTAGCATAGATCAAGCATTACTTGTAATAAATTACCATGTTTGTATTGACAATTATATTCAATTAAAATAGTAAAGGGAGTTTATGAAAAGCAAGCATTAAATAGTATAAAGTATAATAGAGAAGTGCATAATGCCATATGAGCTTTTTCACAAACACATAGCATGCATGGTGAAGAAGGTATAGAAAGTAATACAGTGAACATGCAAGCAATCCTTTAAAGAAGATAATAATAATTGTCAAACATATAATGAGGAATAATGACTCAAATAAAATTCTAACACCAATGAAAATAATGCAATGAATGGAAGTATACAAATAAATGAAATAAAATAGAATGGAAATGAAAGAAAATAAGAAAGGAAAAAGAAAGAAATAAGAAAAGAGAAGAAAAATAAGGATTAGGGAAGAAAAGATAAGAAAATTGGTTGATCTGGATATTCTGTGCGCCGCCTGTGATGCGGACGCGTGAGTGACGCGGTCGCGTGGTGCGTGATAAGGTCAGATGATGCGGACGCGTGGGTCACGCGATCGCGTGGCCTGTTTTATGCGATTGGCGCGAGTGCAGCCTCGTTATCGCGCAACTCTCTGTTCGAAACTCTTTTTGCCAAAATTCTGGGTGACGCGATCGCGTGATCGACGCGATCGCGTGAGTGGCCTTTCTGTTAAAAATGACGCGGACGCGTGGGGCACGCGTTCGCGTGGTGAGGCTTGGGCTTCCAGCACGAGTCCAGCCCAACTCCAGCTCAACTTTCGGCCATACACCCTTTTTACGCCGATTTCAGGTCACGCGACCGCGTGATTGACGCGGTCGCGTAGGAGGCCATTATTCCCATATGACGCGGTCGCGTGGGGTGATTTGTGCCATTGGCACGCCTCCAGCGCTGCTCCTGTGAAACTCTCAGTTCACATTAATATTGTCTCCCATCTCCTTGCGACGCGGACGCGTCGCTGATGCGGTCGCGTCGCGTGCTCGCTTTCTTTTTTTTTTTATAATCTGAAAAATGCAGAATGCAGTGTTAATATGAATGTGATGCAAAACTCCAGGTTCAATATGACAAAATAAAATAAAATTCAAAAACAAACAAAACTAAATAAAATTAAAATTGAGAAAGGAATGATTATACCATGGTGGGTTGTCTCCCACCTAGCACTTTTAGTTAGAGTCCTTAAGTTGGACATTTGGTGAGCTTCTTGTTATGGTGGCTTGTGCTTGAACTCATCCAGGAATCTCCACCAATGTTTACGATTCCAATGTCCTCCAGGATCCCAAACTAGGCGCAAAAAGCCTTCAAGTAAGTTAAAGCATGTGACAAGGCCCCAAGAGTGCTGATTTCTAGATTGGATTCTAGGGTCCCAGACCTTGCCTTTGCACTCATCTTCTTGTTGATCATCATCATTTTTCCACTTGGGTGGTGAACAGTCGGAATTCTCACTGAGACATCCAAACAATTTCTTAGACCCATTCAGTTGAGCTTTATACCAACCTTTGCGTTTAAACTTAAAACTTCTAACCATAATGAACCTTGCAGGACAATTCTTACCACTGGCCATCTTCCTCTTACTCTTAATGCCACAAAGAGCTCTAAGTTGACAATCCGTCTCCAGTAGCCCATATTCAAGTGGAATTAGAAAGCTAAGGGATATGAATTTTACCCACTTGAATGTTGTGAAGGATGATGGCAACTTAGGGGGAGGTATTTTTAATGAAATTGCAAGCTCCACTCTCTTGTGCTCTTCTCTGATAATTACCACCTCTTTGCAAGTTTCTTCAATTTCAACCTCTTTCTCTTGGCAGCTCTCTTCCAATTTAATCTCCTCTTCATTGCTTTCCAAGGGCATGGGAGGTTGTGCTTCTTCTTCTTGAATCTCCATCTCTTGATCAACCTCTTCCAAGTCTTCAACTGTGATATGCCTTGGAGGTTGTACACCCTTCTTAGCATCAATTTCAAACGTCTTGGAAGGGGGTTCTATGACTGGACTTTCCCATGGAGGTTCTGCATCTCCTAAGTCTTCAACCACTTCTTCTTCTTCTTGAACAATGACAGCGTCTTCTACTTGTTCTAGTACGAATTCATTCTCTGTCTTGTCCACTGGGGTTTCTGGTATCTCCTTCATGCTACGCTCTTCACTAGACTGTCCACATGGAGCTGTGGCTGATCCTCGTATATTTGAGCGCCTAGAAGCCCATTGAATTAATGCTTGCTCCAGTTGTTGAGTGGTTGCCTGAAATCGATCCACTGTTTCCTTGAAACGATCCTTTGTCTCTTGATGCACTCGGTTATCATAGGTAGGATCATAGTGCTCTTGGATTGATGGATATGGAGATGGCAGATATTGAGGTGGTGGTGGGATGGGGAGATCATTCTGTGATTGAAAAGGAAGTGCACTAGAGCTTGAGGGTTGATTGTTAAAGGTATTTGGTGGTCTGATTTGGGCGGCGAGAGCTCGTATAGTAGAGTTTAGATCGGTAAGTGCTCTCTCCATGGAGGGTTGGGGTGGATCTATGTATGGTTCATTTGGTTCATAAGGTGGTTGGTATGGTGGATGTGGGTTAGGGTCATATGGAGGTGAATGGTGGAAAGAGACTTGTGAGTATGGTGATCCAAAGTCATGTTGAGGAAAGGGTTCATAGGCATATGGTGGTGGTTGTTGATAGTTCACTGGAGGTGGTTGTTGCCATGAGGGTTGATCAAATCCTTGTGGCTCCTCCCATCTTTGATTGTTCCAACTTTGATGCTTTTTCTCATTGTAATTTCTTCTTCTTGCAACATTATTGTAACCAGACTCATAGCCAAAGGGGTGAGAGTTCATAGTAGCAAATAAAAAAAATTAAAAACAAAAATAAAAATAAATTTAAATTAAAAGGTTATTTAAATTTTGAATTTAAAAATTAAATTTTGAAATTTGAAATTTGAAATTTTGAAATTTGAATTTTGAAATTTGAATTTTAAATTTTTGAAATTTGAATTTTTGAAATTTGAAATATGAAATTTGAAAATTTTTAAATTTAAATTTTGAAAATTTTGAAATTTGAATTTTGAAATTTGATTTTTGAAATAAGATAAGATAAGATAAAAAAGTTTAAAAATAAAAATCTGAAAATTTTTTTTTTCGAAAAAAAAATTTAATTAAAAATATTTTTGAATTTAATGAAGAAAGAGAAAAACAATAAAATGACACCCAAATTTCAAATTTTTAGATCAAAACGAAGAAAGCAACTAAGAACAGCTTGAAGGTCAAGATGAACGTGAAGAACAACTTGAAGATCAAGATGAACACTAAGAACAAATTTTTTGAAAAAAATTTTTTTTAATAACTAAATAAAAACAAATAACCTCTTAATTTATGAAAAAGCAAAAATAAAAACAAATAAACAAGAAAAAATAAAAAAAAAAAGAAATATTTACAATAACCAATAATAAGGCACACGTTTGCAATTCCCCGGCAACGGCGCCATTTTGACGTTAGGATTTTTGCTAGGAAAGAATGCCATAAAAACAGTCGCGTTGTAGATATAGTCTCTAAACCGACAAAAATCCCTTCGTATAAACGTTTTGGTTGTCACAAGTAACAAACCCCTAAATAAATTGATAAACGAAGTATTCAAACCTCAGGTCGTCTTCTCAAGGAATTGCAGGGAGGTGTTCTTATTATTGGTTATGAGTTGTAAATTGGGGTTTTGGATCAAGGTAAAAAGTATGTTGAATGACAAGTAAAATAAAATAATAACAATAAAATAAACTCTTGGCAAAGTATAAAGAACTGGAAGTCCTATCCTTGTCAATTGCGATGAGAATTGGGTTTTAATCCCACTGTGTTAACCTCTAACTATGAAGGTAAATCAAGTGGATTAATTAGCTTAATCCTCAGTCCTAGTCAATTCCTATGGAAAGACTAGAGTTATTGGAGCAACTCCCAATTTCAACCACTGCTTTATTTGACAGCTCAAGCGTTACCAATAAATCAACCAAAGCCAAAAGGGAAAAATCCAAATTATTTATATAATAAAAAGGAGCAATCATAAGTCTGAAATACCTCAAGATATATTAAATAAAAAATCAATCTAAACATAGAGAGTCATAAACAAAATTGAGAAAAGAAATAAAAAGAACATTGAACCTGGGAAGAAGTTGAAATAATAAAGTTGAAATAATAATATATCCTAATTCCTTTAAGAGGAATCCTAATCCTAAATCCTAAGAGAGAGGAGAGAACCTCTCCCTCTAAAAACTACATGAAAAGTGAATTATGGAAGCGTGATATGTATGGATGCATTCCCCCACTTTATAGCCTCTAATCTGTATTTTCTGGGCCACAAACTGGGTCAAAAACAGTCCAGAATTCGCTGGTTTTGAATTTTGCCACGCTGGATTTCCGTCACTGCGATGTGGCCGCATGGATCACGCGGTCGCGTCGCCTAACGTCAGAGGAACAATAGCATATTATATATCAAATCGAAGCCCCGGACGTTAGCTTTCCAACGCAACTGGAACCGCGTCGTTTGGATCTCTGTAGCTGAAGTTATAGCCATTTGAGTGCAGAGAGGTCAGGCTGGACAGCTTAGCAATTTCTCCAACTTCTTGTATTCCTTCCACTTTTGCATGCTTCCTTTCCATCCTCCAAGCTATTCCTGCCTTATAATATCTGAAAACACTTAACACACATATCAAGGCATCTAATGGTAATAAGAGAGGATTAATAATAAGTAATTATAAGATCAAAGAAGCATGTTTTCAATCATAGCACAAAATCAGGAAGGAAATATAAAACCATGCAAATATTATGAATAAGTGGGTAAAGAGTTGATGAAATCCACTCAATTGAGCACAAAATAAACCATAAAATAGTGGTTTATCAATATCTTCTTAAAAAAAAGTTTTCATTCTTCATCCAAAATATTTGAATGCGTTGGGAAACAATTCTCTTCTGACTTGAATTCTTTTAACTTCTTGAAAAAGTTGATTAATTAAATTAAGCTTAAAAACTTATTCTCACATCTCTTAAGTTTTGAAATTAGACTTGATAAGTGACATCGAATCAACTAGGGGAGATTCTTATGAATTGTGTGGCGTATAAATCAATGAACGTGCTTCAACTCTTTCTTAAATAATTGACTAAAGAATTAGCGATTAATTAGGTTAAAGAGAAATCGAATTACCAAGAGATTGGGATTTGATTATTAATGATTTGCCATGGATGTATCTTTGCATGATCAAGGTGAAAAGTAAAAGTATTGATCCAGAAGACTCAACATTTCTAAAACCTTAACTCTTTTAATCATATTATCTTTCAACACTTACTGGTTGCCTTTGTTTACTTCATTATTTATGTCAAAACTTTCTGAAACCCTAAATTTTGATTGTCTGACTAGAATAATTAATTAACTATTGTTTGCTTAATCTGTTAATCCTTGTAAGATCGACACTCACTCACCGTGAGTTTATTATTTGGTGCGACCTGGTGCACTTGCCGGTAGTTGTGATTGTAAAATCTGCATCAGGTTCAAAGAGGAAGTAGTATGCTAAGTTGAGAGATTACATTCTACAGCTTCTGAAGACCAACCCAAGAGCCACTATTAATATAGACATAACTCCTATGCCTAATTTTTTGCCACTTTTCAAGCGACTTTATATCTCATTTGAGGCTTACAAACAAGCACTCATACAAGGGTGTAGGCCTTTTATCGAACTGGATGAGACATTTTTTAATGGATATTATGGGAAACGGTTGCTTACAACAGTAGGACAAGATGCTAACAATTAGATCTTTCACATTATTTATGCAGTTGTTGACTCAAAAACAAGAGACAATTGGAGATAGTTTCTTGAACTCCTTCATTGTGACTTAGAAAATTATAGAGTGCATGGTTGGAACTTTATAAGTGACCAATAAAAGGTATATATTCAAGTTCTTATGTACTATCTACATTATTATGCTTTGTAAAAATTGGCTTGTTGATAGTTGTTAACTGTGACTTTGCAAGGTCTCATGCTTAGAGTCCATCATCGATTCTGTGCAATGCATATCTGAAATAACTTCACAAAAAGGTGAAAGGATAAGCAGTTAAAAGGGGCAGTATAGGAGTGCTATAGAGCTACCATTGTCCAAGAGTTTAATGCTGCAATGATGAGGTTAAAGTGGATTAACAATGTAGCCAAGGAATATTTAAATAGACTTGACCCTAGATCATGGATAAAAGCATATTTTAGCGAGTGGCCAAAGATAGACAATATGACTAATAACAACTGTGAGATATTTAAAGATAAAATCCTGAAATACAGAACCAAGCCAATTATAATAATGTTGGAAGATATTAGAACATATATCATGAGGGTCATGACAAGGAACAAGAAATCTCTGAGTGGATATATTGAGACTGTTGCACCTAGACAGCTGAGTATACTTAAGAGAGAAAAGAAAAAGAGTAATAAGTGCACTTGTTGATTTCGGCAGCTTATAGACTTGCCTTGCAGGCATGCCTCTACAACACTTGCTTTGAGAGGACGTAGGCCAGCGAATCAAATTCATAATTGGCTTAGAATGGCAGCCTATAACACCACATATCAGCTTAACATCAACCTTGTACCAAGTAAAGAGTTCTGAGATAACGCTAAAGGCTATGGTATCCACTAAAATCATGAATGCTGCAAGCATAGCTATGTGAGGGAGATTCAAGCAGTTCATTCGCACCCTAAGTTTCACACAACAACATGCAGTTGGCCCAAGACTAACAAAACTTATACTAAAAGGAGTTCCTGGCAGAGGTAGTGGCCCAAGTAAAATTGGAGTGGATTAAAAATAGGCTCACAAAAGCCCAACAAAATTGGAGGTGGGACAATGCATGGAGCAGCAACTAAAAAATAGACTATTAGAACAACTTTTGCTTGCATTTTAGTTGTTTATTTTCTACACAAGTGGTGAATTGTTATTTTAGTTATGACACTAGTTTTGCTTTCTTATGCAAAATGTAATGAAGCGGTGACTTCTATTTTGATTTGGTTATGTTTTTAGTATGTTTAGTTTGTGGCAAGTTAGTAACTTCTATGTTGGTTATATTTGATTTGTTGTGGTTATTGTAATGAAGCATTGACTTTTAATTAAGTATTTTGGTCTTTGTGGTTGTTACCATGATAATAGAATGATTTAATATTAATGACAATTACTACTATTTAGATTGAAATTTCTTTGTTATTTTGCATGTCACAGGTTAAATTCTAGAATATTTTAGTTACATCAAATTAGAATCAAACAAAACATAGTTTTTTATTTATTCAATGCAAATTACAAAATAGACATAGCCTTCCAAAGGCATTACATAATAATTTTTACCTATGAGCAAAAATCATACACAGCAACAATGTACAAATTTTCAACTCAGCAAATTTTCTAAACTATTTTTCTAATACACTTTAAATCTTCATTAATCTGATTAACTATGTTATATAGTTTTATCACATCTTTTTCTTTTGGTGTACCCTTAACTCTTTTCATAAACTTTTTTCACTCCTTTTCTCTACCCCACATTTCTGACACTTCCTTCAACTTCACCAACCGATATAAAATACTCATATCTTTGTTCAAAATTTGTGCATTTTACAGAATTAGTAGATCACAAAAAAAAAAAAGAAAACAACTCATGGAACAAACCTTAAACCCTAATTCAAAGAGTAATGCAAGATCATAATGTACCTCCCACAAAGGGCATTGAAGAAACAATCTGCTTGGATTCCAATCCATTTCAAACTTCAGTATTATTACTTCAAGCCAATGCAAATACTTGCCATTGTTGTAGTCGAATTTCTTCTTCTTCTTGTTCCTCAATAATGAAGATGCACCATCAGAAGAGCTACCACAACTTAGGAATATG
Source organism: Arachis ipaensis (assembly GCF_059453495.1). Taxonomy (NCBI): domain Eukaryota; kingdom Viridiplantae; phylum Streptophyta; class Magnoliopsida; order Fabales; family Fabaceae; genus Arachis; species Arachis ipaensis. The sequence goes on along the minus strand of NC_142440.1, from coordinate 16,909,565 downwards.
GGACTCTTCATTCCATGAATTGAAGCCATATTCTTCGTTCTCTGTTAGGGTTCCACGAATTTTTACAATTTGTAAAGATGAAAGGATAAAGGTTTAGGGTTAATTTCACTTAATAAGTAATTTTAAAAAGAATTAATCCAACAAGGCAACGAATAGCCACATCACTTATTAGAATAGTGCCATCCTACACAAAAATATTACATGTATGTAGATTTGCTAACGGAGACACACGCTCATTGCAAAAATGGTGAATGCGATTATTGGAGTAAAAGAATTGTGGTGCACACATGACTCACTAAATAATTTGGGTGTAATTGCGACCAGAACTTTCAAGCATACTTTTGTCCATTTTTTCTTAGACAAAATATTTGAGATCCAATCTCAATAAAAATTCATCTTGGATGAAATTTAGGACTCATTTAATCAGAGGCGGATTGACAGGGCCTTAAGGTGGCCATGGTGCCCCAAGATTTTTTTAAAAAATTAGTAAATAGTAATAATTAATAATATTAAGTATTTTTTTATATATAATGTTAAAAAAAAATATAAGTTGCAGTATCTTGTAAATTAAAGTAACTAAAACTTGTAATATGTATTGGGTATTTGGGCTATTATTTATTGGTAGCCCATTCTAATAATTAATAAAAAATAGTTCTATTATACTAGCCCAATAATAGACAATAGCCCATATTATTAATTAAAGTAGTACTAGTACATTTCTCAAACTTTTCTCTTCAAAGCATCAGAAGCTCAGAACGTGAGCGTCAGTGCACACTTTTCTCTCTTTTAGTGGCTCACATTATATATTTGTATAGACTTTTAGTCTTTCCATTCCAATTTTCTTTCCATATCAAAATTGACAAGATATATGAAGAAAAACCATTGAAGATTTGAAGTGGACAGCTAAATATTAACTATTAGATACACAACAAAGACTCAAAGAGGTATATCTCAATTTTTTTAAACTAATAACAATGTCAAGTATTATTTACATTATTTATTTAAAATAATTAATTTTTTTTATAATGGACAGTGTTCAAAGGTTGAAATGAGAGCAAAACTCAATAGAGTTATTTTTGGATGAGACTTGGAACAAAAATAATAAGGTAAATTAATAACTTTATTTTTGGTTATTATACATTTATGTTTCTAAAATTATTTGTTATTGCTCAATAGGTTTAATATTTTTTTTTAAAATAACATATATGCAATTATTATTATTTTTTTTTTTTGCTAGATAGTTCAAGTTAAGTTAAAAATGTCAAAAATGAAAATAATTCACTCATTTTCAAGAGAAAAGAGAGAATATATGATGAACAAAATTCAGCTTCAGATTCTTTGAATAATGTTCAAAATATTATTGAACAACCCAAGATATAACATGTGACACAACTTGTTGAGCAAGATATTCAACCACCTGCTTCCAAAATAACAAGGATTGAAATAGATTAAGTTAATATTGATACATTGATGCGTGATTCCAGAAAGCGTCCGCAAATTTGGAATTATCCTATCAATCAACAAGATGAAATCCGTAGAGCATATATAAAATTTGGACCATATCAATTTATTATGGATGAGTACCCTATTTCTGGTCTTGAAAGTCATCCTCGTCGTTTCAAAGCTCATTGGTTTAAGAGTTTTTCTTGGCTAAAATATTCACCAGAAGTGGATGCTGCATTTTGTCTTCCATGTTATTTATTTTCTAGAAAATCAAGTCCATTCACATCTAAGAAGGGAAGCTAATTAAATTGGCACATTAAAAAAAATAAGCAGATACCAGGTGGAGCTCTCACTTTAACTCAATTTGTAGCCTTTTACGTATGTTTGGAGCAACAACTTTAGTTCTGAAAGATTTGGCTACTAATGGATCTACATATTCTCAATGTGGTGATGCTTCTTATGCTCTTAAATCTTTATTATCATTTGATTTTGTTTTCATTTTACATATGACGAAAGAAATCATGGGAATCACTGATAAATTTTGTCAAGCATTGCAACAAAAATCTCAATACATTTTGAATGCTATGCATCTGATTTCTAGTACAAAGTCATTGATTTAACAGTTAAGAGATGGTAGTTGGGGAGCACTTTTGGAGAAAGTTAGTTCTTTCTGCAATGATCATGCTATTCAGATACCTGATATGGGTGCTTTTTTTAGTGATATAATTCGGTCTTGTCGTAAAAAGGATGTTATCACTGTTGAACACCACTACTGTGTTGACATTTTTACCAGCGTGACAGATTTTCAATTGAAAGAGCTAAATAGTAGATTTAGTGAGCAAGCAACCGAACTCCTCATATTGAGTACATCTTTGGATCCTAAAAATGCTTTCAAGTTATTCAGTATTTGCAACCTATGCAATCTTGCAAAGAATTTCTATTATTTAGATTTTTCTGAGTAAGAGAAGATTCAATTGGATTATGAGTTACAACATTATGAACTTGATTTGGTTAAAGCCCCAGATTTTCAGAATTTGTCTACTGTTGCTGAATTGTGTCAAAAATTGATAGAGACAGAAAAAATCAAATATGTATCTGTTGAGTTAAGAAATTAACTAAATTAATTAGTGATGACAAACATTATTTTTGGGAAAAATAAATAATTAGTGTTGATTAATTATATTTACTTATTACTAATTGTTTATTATTGCAGGCCAAAATTCCATAGCCCAAATGGAATGAAAAGCAATCAGCAAGGTTGGTGGGCTGAAAGCAAAAATCAGAAGCCCAAAAGAAACAAAGCCAAAGAAATCAAAACGGGTTACTTAATGGAAATCCAATCCAAGCCCGTATCCATCCCACAAAGCTTCTCTTGTAAGATTGAAGTCTTCACTCTTTCAATGTGCAACGTTCCTCTCCTCTCTGACCAAGTCAAATCAGAACTTCAGAAAAGTAAGAAAGAGAAAGAGAAAGAGCTTCTTCACCAAGCTAGTCACCAAAGAAGCAAGAAAGAGAAGGATTAAGCCTGAAACACAGAAATCTAAATTAGAAAATCCAAACCAAATCAAGCTTAGGTTATAGGTAAATCACTTTCTTATACATGCAAATCGGCTTCATCTCTTCTTCCCAACTCTCTGCTCTATCCGAAATGGGATACAAGGGAAAGAGGATTTCTGTTCTTCTCTGCTGTGTATCTACGGTCTTAAACAAGACTTGGGGACCAAGTTGGTTTTCAAGGGCTCAGATCAAGTTGACCATTGGAAGATCTCTATGGTTGCTGCTATATGGCTTTCAGTCAAGGTGAGGAAATCAGAAGGAAAGTTTCCATTCTGAGGATTTAGGAGAAAAAATGAATCAGTGGGTTGGTGAAGCTCAAGGCTCAAGGTGTTGACCTTGGAAAAAGAACCAAGCAACATGCAAGGAGATAAAAGATGATTTTTTGTTCATTCAGAAACCAAGGAGAGAAAACCAGAGTTTAAGAATAGTGTTCTGCAAAGAAGTTCCTCTACTTGGATAATACTTTCTTTCAAAGAAGCATTCGGCCAATACTGAAGAACTGTATCTGAGGTTTGCGAATCTGGTTTTTCACATAGCAAAGAGGCTGCTGATGAAGTCAATCTCCTTCATGTTTTACAGATTGTAATGTACTTTTCTATGTTTATCTTTCTGTAATTTCTTGTGAGAAAAGGCATTGTGAGAAAGCTCAAGTAAAAGCCATGAGTGGAAAAAGGCTGAGTGAAATACTTGAGAGAAAAGCCTAGAGTCATTTTCAGATTTCTTTAGGTGTGTTTATGTCTTGTATCTTGTACCTGTGAGGTATCCCTTTCTTAGTTGGGTTAGCACTAAGAGTGAATAGTTAGGTATTAGCATAGCCAATGTCAAGTTAGGTTAGAACTTGAGTGTGAAAGGATTGGGTCAATCCTGTGAAATTGGTGTATGTAATACTGTTAACTATAGTGAAATTCTTCCATAGTTGTGGAGGAGACTGGATGTAGGTTGCATAGCACAAGGCAACCGAACCAGGATACATGCTGGTGTTAGCTTTTCTCTTCTCTACTAAGTTCTGTTTTTTTATATTCATGAGACAAAAATAAATTGTCTCATAAATTTCCGCTGCTGAGTTCAAACAGAACCCGAATTGAAAGTTTGTTTAAAAAGGGTAATAACAGCAACTAAAAAGAAGGCATAGATTCAACTCCCCTTCTCTAAGCCTACCACAACCTTCAATTAGTATCAGAGTTAAGGTCTCAAGAATCAAGCTTAACCACTTGGAGCAAAAGCTTCCACCTCCGAGTCATGAGAGATGGAGAGATTCCTCTCAAGGGTGCATCAAGACCACTTCTATGAAGTTGTGGCCAAGAAGAAAGTGATCCCTGAGGTCCCTTTCAAGAGGGAAGCCGGTTCAACTAAAAAGGCATGACCTCAAGCCCATTACTAAGAAAATGATGGAGAAAACAAGAGAACCTCATCAAGAGCATGAGGAAATTCCTCATCATGAAATCCCTAAGATACCTCAAGGGATGCATCTTCCTCCACAAAACTAATGGGAGCAAATCAACACCTCCCTAGGAGAATTAAGTTCCAACGTGGGACAACTAAGGGTGGAGCACCAAGAGCATTCCATCCTCCTCCATGAAATTAGAGAAGATCAAAGAACCATGAGAGAGGAGCAACAAAGGCAAGGAAGAGACATTGAGGAGCTCAAGAACTCCATAAGATCTTCAAGAGGAAGAACAAGCCGCCATCACTAAGGTGGACCCGTTCTTTAATCTCCTTGTTCTTTACTTTCCTGTTTTTCGAATTTTTTATGCTTATGTTTATCTATGTTTGTGTCTTATGATCATTAGTGTCTTAGTGTCTATGCCTTAAAGCTATGAGTGTCCTATGAATCCATCACCCTTCTTAAATGAAAAATGTTTTTAATTGAAAAAGAAAAAGAAGTGCATGAATTTCAAATTTTAAAACAGTTTAATTATCTTGATGTGGTGGCAATGCTATTATTTTTCTGAATGAATGCTTGAACAGTGCATATTTTTGAATTTGATTGTTTATGAATGTTAAAATTGTTGGCTCTTGAAAGAATGAAAGGAAAAGGAGAAATGTTATCTGATGATCTGAAAAATCATAAAATTGATTCTTGAAGCAAGAAAAAGCGGTGAAAAGCTTGCAAAAAAAAAAACAAGCAAAAAAAGCCAATACCCCTTTAAACCAAAAGGCAAGGGTGATAAAAAGGATCCAAGGCTTTGAGCATCAGTGGATAGGAGGGCCCACAGGAATAAAATCCTGGCCTAAGCGGCTAAAACAAGCTGTCCCTAACCATGTGCTTGTGGCGTGAAGGTGTCAAGTGAAAACTTGAGATTGAGCGGTTAAAGTCGAGGTCCAAAGCAAAAAGAAGAGTGTGCTTAAGAACCCTGGACACCTCTAATTGGGGACTCTAACAAAGCTGAGTCACAATCTAAAAAGGTTCACCCAGTTATGTGTCTGTGGCATTTATGTATCTGGTGGTAATACTGGAAAACAAAGTGCTTAGGGCCACGGCCAAGACTCATAAAGTAGCTGTGTTCAAGAATCAACATACTTAACTAGGAGAGTCAGTAACACTATCTGGACTCTGAGTTCCTATAGATGCCAATCATTCTGAACTTCAAAGGATAAAGTGAGATGCCAAAACTGTTCAGAAGCAAAAAGCTAAAAGCCCCGCTCATCTAATTAATACTGATCTTCATAAATGTTTTTGGAATTCATTGTATATTCTCTTCTTTTTATCCTATTTTATTTTCAGTTGCTTGGGGACAAGTAACAATTTAAGTTTGGTGTTGTGATGAGCGGATAATTTATACGCTTTTTAGCATTGTTTTTAGTATGTTTTTAGCATGTTTTAGTTAGTTTTTATTATATTTTTATTTAAAATTCACTTTTCTGGACTTTACTATGAGTTTGTATATTTTTCTGTGATTTCAGGTATTTTCTGGCTGAAATTGAGGGACCTGAGCAAAAATCTGATTCAGAGGCTGAAAAGGACTGCAGATGCTATTGGATTCTGACCTCCCTGCACTCGAAGTGGATTTTTTAGAGCTACAGAAGCCCAATTGGCGCGCTCTCAATTGCGTTGGAAAGTAGACATCCAGGGCTTTCCAGAAATATATAATAGTTCATACTTTGCCCAAGATTTGATGGCTCAAATTGGCGTTCAAAGTCAGCATCAGAATTCCCAGCGTTAAACGCCGGAACTGGCACCAAAGTGGGAGTTAAACGCCCAAACTGGCACAAAAGCTGGCGTTTAACTCCAGGAAAAGTCTCTACACGAAAATGCTTCAATGCTCAGCCCAAGAACACACCAAGTGGGCCCGAAAGTGGATATTTACGTCATTTACTCATTTTTGTAAACCCTAAGCTACTAGTTCTCTATAAATAGGACCTTTTGCTATTGTATTTTTAATCTTAGTCTAATCTTTGAGTAGTTCTATGCTACCTTAGATCACGTTTTGGGGCTGGCCTCATGGCCATGCCTAGACCATGTTCTTATGTATTTTCAACGGTGGAGTTTCTACACACCATAGATTAAGGTGTGGAGCTCTGCTGTACCTCGAGTATCAATGCAATTACTATTGTTCTTCTATTCAATTCAGCTTGTTCTTATTCTAAGATATCACTTGTTCTTCAACTTGATGAATGTGATGATCTGTGACACTCATCACCATTCTCACCTATGAACGTGTGCCTGACAACCACCTCCGTTCTACCTTCGATTGAGTGTTTATCTCTTGGATTCCTTAATCAGAATCTTCGTGGTATAAGCTAGAATTGATGGCGGCATTCTTGAGAATCCGGAAGGTCTAAACCTTGTATGTGGTATTCTGAGTAGGATTCAAGGATTGAATGACTGTAACGAGCTTCAAACTCGTGATTGTGGGGCGTTAGTGACAGACGCAAAAGAATCACTGGATTCTATTCCGACATGATCGAGAACCGACAGATGAATATCCGTGCTGTGACAGAGTGCGTTGAACATTTTCACTGCGAGGACAGGATTGTAGCCACTGACAACGGTGATGCCCAACATACAGCTTGCCATGGAAAGGATTAAGAAGGATTGGATGAAGACAGTAGGAAAGCAGAGAGACGGGAGGGACAAAGCATCTTCATACGCTTATCTGAAATTCTCACCAATGAATTACATAAGTATCTCTATCTTTATTTTATGTTTTATTTATCTTTTAATCATTCATCCTCCATAACCATTTGAATCCGCCTGACTGAGATTTACAAGATGACCATAGCTTGCTTCATACCAACAATCTCCGTGGGATCGACCCTTACTCACGTAAGGTTTATTACTTGGACGACCCAGTGCACTTGCTGGTTAGTTGTGCGAAGTTGTGATAAAGAGTTGAGATTACAATTGAGCGTACCATGTTGATGGCGCCATTGATGATCACAATTTCGTGCACCAAGTTTTTGGCGCCGTTGCCGGGGAATTAAATGTCCTAACTACAGTTTCGCATTTGTTCCCTGCAATAACAGTGCCAAGTTTTGATCCGGCAACAACACCAAGTTTTTGGCGCCGTTGCCGGGGATTGTTCGAGTTTGGACAACTGACGGTTCATCTTGTTGCTTAGATTAGGTACTTCTCCTTTTTATTTTTCGAAAAAATTTTTTCAAAAATACAAAAAGATTTTCTAATTTTGTTCTTCAGAGTTTTTAAGAATGAATTCTAGAGTTTCATGATGATTTGTTGAAGTCTGGCTGGCTGAGAAGCCATGTCTAATCTTTTGGACCGAGGTTTCAACTTATCATCACAAGAGCTTGTTGATTTCTATCAATTTTGCTGTTGAAAGCAATGATATGCTAAAGCTTGGCTGGCCATTGGCCATGTCTAGTGTTTTAGACCGGAACTTTCATTGAAGGCTTGGCTGGTTAGTAAGCCATGTCTAATTCCTGGACCGAAGTCTTAGACTAGCATTGCAATGATTCCTGGAATTCTTATTAAAAGTTTTGATTCTCTTTATTTTCTTCTCTATATAATTCTCGAAAATCACAAAAAAAATTTTAAAACCATAAAAACCAAAAATATTTTATGTTTCTTGTTTGAGTCTAGTATTAATTTTTAAGTTTGGTGTCAATTGCATGTTTCTATTTTTCTTGCATTTTTCGAAAATTACATGCATGTGTCTTCATTTATCTTCAAGTTGTTCTTGATGATTTCCTTGCTCTGATCTTTAAATTCTCTTGTTTAGTGTGTTTTGTTGTTTCTCATATGCATTCTCAATTTGTTAGTGTCTCCTATATGAAAATTTTTAAGTTTGGTGTCCTGCATGCATTGTTTATTTGATCTTAGTTGCATTTTTATTGTTTCTCATCATCAAAAAATTCAAAAATATTTTTCAAAACTATGTCTTTTCAAGTCAATAATACAGAGAATTGAAGATTCAGAATATTCAGCAGAGGAATCAAACAGAAAAAGCTGGGCGTTCAAAACGCCTAGTGAAGAAGGAAAACTGGCGTTTAAACGCCAGCCAGGGTACCTGGCTGGGCGTTTAACGCCGAAAAAGGTAGAGATTTGGGCGTTAAATGATAGAATGGGCACCATTTTGGGCGTTTAACACCAGGATGATACTAGAGGGAAGATTTTGTTTTTAATTCACATTTTTTTTCAAGTTTTCATTTTTTTTTAAATCAAATCTTTTTCAAATCATATCTTTTCAATCATATCTCTTTCAAAATCAATTTCTTTCCATTTTATATCTATTTTTACCATTTTCAAAAATCCTTGCTTCAATTCAAGATTTACTTCAAAAATTTTCAAGTTGTTACTTGCCTATTAAGAAAGGATCAAATTTTAAATTTTAGAATCATATCTTTTAACTTCTTGATAGTCAAGTAATCAACTTTAATTTTAAAAATCTTCTTTTTCTAAATTGATTTTCAATCATATCTTTTCAAACATATCTTTTCAATCATATCTTTTTCAAAATTAATTTTTTCAATCATATCTTTTTCTAATTTCAAAATCTTTTTCAAAAATCACTTTATTTCTTTCCCAATCTTAGTTTTCAAAAATCTCAATCAAATTTTCAAATTTCTTTTTAAAATCTTTTAATTAATTTTCGAAAATTCTTCCCCTCTTTTCACATCCTTCTATTTAAAGGACTAAAACTCCTCATCAAGGTGCAATTCGAACTCTATCCCTCTTGATAAGTTCGAATTCCCTCTTCTCCACCTCCTCCTTCTATTCTTCTTTTCCTCTGACACCTCAAGGAATCTCTATACTGTGACATAGAGGATTCCCTACTTTCTTGTTCTCTTCTCTTTCATATGAGCAGGAACAAAGATAAAGGCATACTTGTTCAAGCTGATCCTGAACCTAAAAGGACCTTGAAGAGAAAGCTAAGAGAAGCTAAAGAACAATTCTATTTAGAGGTCCTAACATGACTCTTCAAAGAAGAAGAAACCATGGCAGCCGAAAACAACAACAATGCCAACAATGCAAGGAAGGTGCTTGGTGACTTTACTGCACCTACTCCTGATTTCTATGGGAGAAGCATCTCAATCCCTGCCATTGGAGCAAACAACTTTGAGCTTAAGCCTCAATTATTTTCTCTAATGCAACAGAATTGCAAGTTTCATGGACTTCCATTGGAAGATCCTCATCAGTTCTTAGCTGAATTCTTGCAAATCTGTGACACTGCCAAGACCAATGGGGTTGACCCTGAGGTCTATAAACTTATGCTATTCCCTTTTGCTGTAAGAGACAAAGCTAGGATATGGTTGGATTCACAACCTAAGGAAAGCCTGAACTCTTGGGAAAAGCTAGTCAATGCCTTCTTGGCAAAGTTCTTTCCACCTCAAAAATTGAGTAAGCTTAGAGTGGAAGTCCAAACCTTCAGACAGAAGGAAGGTGAATCCCTCTATGAAGCTTGGGAAAGATACAAACAATTAATCAGAAAGTGTCCTTCTGACATGCTTTCTGAATGGAGCATCATAGGTATCTTCTATGATGGTCTGTCCAAGATGTCATTGGACAGCTCTGCTGGAAGATCGCTTTATCTGAAGAAGACGCCTGCAGAAGCTCAGGAACTCATTGAAATGGTTGCAAATAACCAATTCATGTACACTTCTGAGAGGAATCCTGTGAATAATGGGACAAGTCAGAAGAAAGGAGTTCTTGAGATTGATACTCTGAATGCCATATTGGCTCAGAACAAAATATTGACTCAGCAAGTCAATATGATTTCTCAAAGTCTGTCTGGAATGCAAGCTGCACCAGGCAGTACTAAGGACACTTCATCTGAAGAAGAAGCCTATGATCCTGAGAACCCATCAATGGAAGAGGTGAATTACATGGGTGAACCCTATGGAAACACCTACAATCCTTCATGGAGAAACCATCCAAATCTCTCATGGAAGGACCAAAAGAGGCCTCAACAAGGCTTCAACAACAACAATGGTGGAAGAAACAAGTTTAGCAATGGCAAGCCTTTTCCATCATCTTCTCAGCAGCAGACAGAGAACTCTAAGCAGAACCACTCTGACTTAGCAACCACGGTCTCTGATCTAATTAAGACCACTCAGAGTTTCATGACTGAAACAAGGTCCTCCATTAGAAATTTGGAAGCACAAGTGGGTCAGCTGATCAAGAAAGTTACTGAACTCCCTCCTAGTACTCTTCCAAGCAATACAGAAGAGAACCCAAAAGGAGAGTGCAAGGCCATAAACAAAATCAAAATGGCCGAATTTGGAGAGGAGGAAGAGGCAGTGATCGCCACTGAGGAAGACCTCAATGGACGTCCACTGGCCTCCACTGAGTTTCCTAATGAGGAACCATGGGAATCTGAGGCTCACACTGAGACCATAGAGATTCCATTGGATTTACTTCTGCCATTCATGAGCTCTGATGAGTATTCCTCCTCTGAAGAGGATGAAGATGTTACTGAAGAGCAAGTTGCTAAGTACCTTGGAGCAATCATGAAGCTAAATGACAAGTTATTTGGTAATGAGACTTGGGAGGATGAACCCCCTTTCCTCACCAAAGAACTGGATGACTTGACTAGGCAGAGATTACCTCAAAAGAGACAGGATCCTGAAAAGTTCTCAATACCTTGTACCATAGGCACCATGACCTTTGAGAAGGCTCTGTGCGACCTAGGGTCAAGTGTAAACCTCATGCCTCTCTCTGTAATGGAGAAGCTAGGGATCGTTGAGGTACAAGCTGCAAGAATCTCACTAGAGATGGCAGACAATTCAAGAAAACAAGCTTATGGACTTGTAGAGGATGTCTTGGTAAAGGTTGGAGACCACTACATCCCTGCTAATTTCATAGTCCTAGAGACTGGGAAGTGCATGGATGAATCCATCATCCTTGGCAGACCCTTCCTAGCCACAGCAAAGGCTGTGATTGATGTTGACAGAGGAGAATTGATCATTCAAGTGAATGAAGAATCCCTTGTGTTTAAGGCTCAAGGATATCCCTCTGTAACCATGGAGAGGAAGCATGAAGAGCTTCTCTCAAAACAGAGTCAAACAGAGCCCCCACAGTCAAACTCTAAGTTTGGTGTTGGGAGGTTCCAACATTGCTCTGAACATCTGTGAGGCTCCATGAGAGCCCACTGTCAAGCTACTGACATTAAAGAAGCGCTTGTTGGGAGGCAACCCAATGTTATATCTATCTATTTTCCATTGTTATTTTATGTTTTCTGTAGGTTGATGATCATGTGAAGTCACAAAAACAATTGAAAAAGCAAACACAGAATGAAAAACAGAGAAAAAAACAGCACACCCTGGAGGAAAAGCTTGCTGGCGTTTAAACGCCAGTAAGGGCAGCAGATGGGCGTTTAACGCCCAGTCTGGCATCATTCTGGGCGTTTAACGCAAGAAAGGGGCACCAGACTAGCGTTTAACGCCAGAAATGGGCAAGGAGCTGGCGTTAAATGCCAGAAAAGGGCAACAGCCCGGCGTTTAACGCCAGAATTGGCAGAAAGGGCGTTTTTGCACACCACTCGGTGCAAGGATGAGCTATCATTGACACCTCAAGATCAGTGGACCCAACAGGATCCCCACCTACCCCACCACTCTCTCTCTTCTTCACCCATTCACCAATCACCTCAATACCTCTTCCCCAAAAACCCCTCACCTACCAAATCCCACCATTCTCTTCACCACTCACATCCATCCTACATAAAACCCCACCTACCTCACCATCCAAATTCAAACCACTTTCCCTCCCAAACCCACCCATACTATCCAAACCCTACACCCCTCTCAACTCCTGTAAATCTATCTTCATTCCTTCATTTTCACACAACCTCAACACCACTTCTCCCCCATGGCCGAACCACAAAGCCTCCTCCATCTCCTCCATTTTTCTTTTTTTCTACTCTTTTTTTTCTTCTTTTCCTCGAGGATGAGCAAAGCTTCTAAGTTTGGTGTGGTAAAAGTGTTGCTTTTTGTTTTTCCATAACCATTTATGGCACCTAAGGCCGGAGAAACCTCTAGAAAGAGGAAAGGGAAGGCAAAAGCTTCCACCTCCGAGTCATGGGAGATGGAGAGATTCCTCTTAAGGGTGCATCAAGACCACTTCTATGAAGTTGTGGCCAAGAAGAAAGTGATCCCTGAGGTCCCTTTCAAGAGGAAAGCCGGTTCAACTAAAAAGGCATGACCTCAAGCCCATCACTAAGAAAAGGATGGAGAAAATAAGAGAACCTCATCAAGAGCATGAGGAAATTCCTCATCATGAAATCCCTGAGATACCTCAAGGGATGCATCTTCCTCCACAAAACTATTGGGAGCAAATCAACACATCCCTAGGAGAATTAAGTTCCAACATGAGACAACTAAGGGTGGAGCACCAAGAGCATTCCATCCTCCTCCATGAAATTAGAGAAGATCAAAGAACCATGAGAGAGGAGCAACAAAGGCAAGGAAGAGACATTGAGGAGCTCAAGAACTCCATAAGATCTTCAAGAGGAAGAACAAGCCGCCATCACTAAGGTGGACCCGTTCTTTAATCTCCTTGTTCTTTACTTTCCTGTTTTTCGAATTTTTTATGCTTATGTTTATCTATGTTTGTGTCTTATGATCATTAGTGTCTTAGTGTCTATGCCTTAAAGCTATGAGTGTCCTATGAATCCATCACCCTTCTTAAATGAAAAATGTTTTTAATTGAAAAAGAAAAAGAAGTGCATGAATTTCAAATTTTAAAACAGTTTAATTATCTTGATGTGGTGGCAATGCTATTATTTTTCTGAATGAATGCTTGAACAGTGCATATTTTTGAATTTGATTGTTTATGAATGTTAAAATTGTTGGCTCTTGAAAGAATGAAAGGAAAAGGAGAAATGTTATCTGATGATCTGAAAAATCATAAAATTGATTCTTGAAGCAAGAAAAAGCGGTGAAAAGCTTGCAAAAAAAAACAAGTAGAAAAAGCCAATACCCCTTTAAACCAAAAGGCAAGGGTGATAAAAAGGATCCAAGGCTTTGAGCATCAGTGGATAGGAGGGCCCACAGGAATAAAATCCTGGCCTAAGCGGCTAAAACAAGCTGTCCCTAACCATGTGCTTGTGGCGTGAAGGTGTCAAGAGAAAACTTGAGACTGAGCGGTTAAAGTCGAGGTCCAAAGCAAAAAGAAGAGTGTGCTTAAGAACCCTGGACACCTCTAATTGGGGACTCTAGCAAAGCTGAGTCACAATCTAAAAAGGTTCACCCAGTTATGTGTCTGTGGCATTTATGTATCCGGTGGTAATACTGGAAAACAAAGTGCTTAGGGCCACGGCCAAGACTCATAAAGTAGCTGTGTTCAAGAATCAACATACTTAACTAGGAGAGTCAGTAACACTATCTGGACTCTGAGTTCCTATAGATGCCAATCATTCTGAACTTCAAAGGATAAAGTGAGATGCCAAAACTGTTCAGAAGCAAAAAGCTAAAAGCCCCGCTCATCTAATTAATACTGATCTTCATAGATGTTTTTGAAATTCATTGTATATTCTCTTCTTTTTATCCTATTTTATTTTCAGTTGCTTGGGGACAAGCAACAATTTAAGTTTGGTGTTGTGATGAGCGGATAATTTATACGCTTTTTAGCATTGTTTTTAGTATGTTTTTAGCATGTTTTAGTTAGTTTTTATTATATTTTTATTAGTTTTTATTTAAAATTCACTTTTCTGGACTTTACTATGAGTTTGTGTGTTTTTCTGTGATTTCAGGTATTTTCTGGCTGAAATTGAGGGACCTGAGCAAAAATCTGATTCAGAGGCTGAAAAGGACTGCAGATGCTGTTGGATTCTGACCTCCATACACTCGAAGTGGATTTTCTGGAGCTACAGAAGCCCAATTGGCGCGCTCTCAATTGCATTGGAAAGTAGACATCTAGGGCTTTCCAGCAATATATAATAGTCCATACTTTGCCCAAGATTTGATGGCCCAAATTGGCGTTCAAAGTCAGCATCAGAATTCCCAGTGTTAAACGCCGGAACTGGCACCAAAGTGGGAGTTAAACGCCCAAACTGGCACAAAATCTGGCGTTTAACTCCAGGAAAAGTCTCTACATGAAAATGCTTCAATGCTCAGCCCAAGCACACACCAAGTGGGCCCGAAAGTGGATATTTACGTCATTTACTCATTTTTGTAAACCCTAAACTACTAGTTCTCTATAAATAGGACCTTTTGCTATTGTATTTTTAATCTTAGTCTAATCTTTGAGTAGTTCTATGCTACCTTAGATCACGTTTTGGGGCTGGCCTCATGGCCATGCCTAGACCATGTTCTTATATATTTTCAACGGTGGAGTTTCTACACACCATAGATTAAGGTGTGGAGCTCTGCTGTACCTCGAGTATCAATGCAATTACTATTGTTCTTCTATTCAATTCAGCTTGTTCTTATTCTAAGATATCACTTGTTCTTCAACTTGATGAATGTGATGATCCGTGACACTCATCACCATTCTCACCTATGAACGTGTGCCTGACAACCACCTCCGTTCTACCTTCGATTGAGTGTTTATCTCTTGGATTCCTTAATCAGAATCTTCGTGGTATAAGCTAGAATTGATGGCGGCATTCTTGAGAATCCGGAAGGTCTAAACCTTGTATGTGGTATTCTGAGTAGGATTCAAGGATTGAATGACTGTGACGAGCTTCAAACTCGTGATTGTGGGGCGTTAGTGACAGACGCAAAAGAATCACTGGATTCTATTCCGACATGATCGAGAACCGACAAATGAATATCCGTGCTGTGACAGAGTGCGTTGAACATTTTCACTGAGAGGACGGGATTGTGGCCACTGACAACGGTGATGCCCAACATACAGCTTGCCATGGAAATGATTAAGAAGGATTGGATGAAAACAGTAGGAAAGCAGAGAGACGGGAGGGACAAAGCATCTTCATACGCTTATTTGAAATTCTCACCAATGAATTACATAAGTATCTCTATCTTTATTTTATGTTTTATTTATCTTTTAATCATTCATCCTCCATAACCAGACTAAAACCCCAAAGTGGTCCTTGAGATTGGGCGAGTTACCCATACTTGTCCTTGACTTTCAAAATTCCCTAACAGCATCCCTGACATTCAGCTCCGGGACCCATAGTTGTCCTACAACCCTTTCCGGCGCCAATTCAGCAAACGGAGGGATGATCTGGCACCTCCAATGCCACGCTGGAGTCAGCAATGGCTAGCTGATGTGGCAAATCTGAATTTTGTACCCAATCTGGTCCCTGGTCCCATTAAAACCCTAAAAGCTAAGATCATCCTCTTCATCGCCTGAGCTTCAAACTGCTGCTGCTGATTCCTTCTCAGATCATCCTCTTCATCACGGATTTTGCCCAAGAACAGCATGCGAGTTTTGATTGATAAGTCTTTGGTGAAGATTGAAGATGATAGAGTGATGTTACATGATTTGATTCAATATACGGGTAGAGAAATCGTTCGACAAGAGTCTGAAGAGCCTCGAGGGCGTAGCAGGATTTGGAACTTTGAGGATGCAAAACGTGTTTTGGAACAAGACAAGGTAAGTTGGTTTCTCTTTTACAATGCTCAAATTGGTTCATAAAAGATTATGTATGACTTAAATTGACTTATGTGTGATCTTTGAAGAATCATTTTGAGTATTAACTCTTATTTTTCCTTTAATTCTTTAAATAATATGTTAAGGTCATTATCTATCTGAAGTTGTTTGGTGCTTTTATGGGCTAGCAGGGTAGCCATAAAATTGAAATTATCAAGCTAGCATTCCCCAAAGCTGATGAAAAACTTAATTGGGATGGTGTAGCATTCATGAAGATGAATAATCTCAGAACAATTGTTATTAATAAAGGTGACTTTTCAGACAGTCCCAAACATCTTCCAAATAGTTTGAAAGTGCTTAAATGGAGAGGATATCCTTCACAAATTTTCCCATTTGATTTTTATCCAAAGGAAATAGCCATATTGTGGTTACCAGATAGTTCCATATCATCACTCATTAGTTTCTTTCAGAAGCAAAAGGCAAGTACAATACAAGAAGTCTATTTTTTTATAATCATGAACATTAATTTATCCATTTTAAGCTTATTTATTTGATTTATATTACTTTTTCTTTGGCAGGAGTTTATGAATTTGAGAGTTTTGAATTTCAGCAATTGCCAGCACCTAGAACAAATACCTGATTTATCTGTTGCCCCACATTTGGAAGAATTGTCTTTCTGTTGGTGTAAGAACTTAACTGAAGTTTATAAATCAGTTGGGTTGCTAAATAAACTTAGAATGTTGGATGCAAAGGGTTGTTGCAAGCTTAGGAGTTTTGCAGACCTTATGTTGCCTGCTCTCCAGCAACTCCGCGTTTCGTCTTGTTCAAGTCTTGAGAGTTTTCCAGAAATATTAGGGAAGATGGAAAGTTTAACAAAACTTGAGTTAGAATAAACTCCAATAAAAGAATTCCCACCTTCAATTCGTTATATTACTAGGCTTGAAAGATTAGAATTGTGGCACTCTAAGATTGTTCTGTTGCCAAGTAGCATTTTTCTGATGAAAGAGCTTAAGTGCTTGAGAATTCAAAACTGTGATGGTTTGCTGTTACATTCACAAGAGAAAGTTGAGGAGCAAATAAGCTCAGTTGTGTTTTCCAATCAGCAACACTTTGATTTCAGAAACTGCAATGTATCAAATGAGTTTCTTCAAAGGAGTGTTCCTTGGTTAGTCAATGTGAAAGAGCTGAATCTATCATCCAATAGTTTCACAATTCTTCCTGCATGCATTGAAGGATGTACCTTCTTGAAGGTACTTATTTTGGATTATTGTGGGAATCTTCGAGAAGTCGGAGGGATTCTACCAAACATTGAAAAATTCTCTGCAAGAAGATGCATATTCTTAAAATTCTCTGTATGTGTTATTACCTGGAGCTGGAGGCGATGAAGAGGATGATCTGAGAAGGAATCAGCAGCAGCAGTTTAAAGCTCAGGCGATGAAGAGGATGATATTAGCTTTTAGGGTTTTAATTGGACCAGGGACCAGATTGGGTACAAAATTCAGATTTGCCACATCAGCTAGCCGTTGCTGGCTCCAGCGTGGCATTGGAGGTGCCAGATCATCCCTCCGTTTGCTGAATTGGCGCCGGAAAGGGTTGCAGGACAACTATGGGTCCCGGAGCTAAATGTCAGGGATGCTGTTAGGGAATTTTGAAAGTCAAGGACAAGTATGGGTAACTCGCCCAATCTCAAGGACCACTTTGGGGTTTTAGTCTCCATAACCATTTGAATCTGCCTGACTGAGATTTACAAGATGACCATAGCTTGCTTCATACCAACAATCTCTGTGGGATCGACCCTTACTCACGTAAGGTTTATTACTTGGATGACCCAGTGCACTTGCTGGTTAGTTGTGCGAAGTTGTGATAAAGAGTTGAGATTACAATTGAGCATACCATGTTTATGGCGCCATTGATGATCACAATTTCGTGCACCAGTTCTCTTATGTACTTAACTTCCTCTAGACCCGACATTGTGCAAAGTGTTGGATTGTGTTCTAGGTTCCAATCCAAACCAAAAGAGTCACATCTTTCTGCAGTTAAAAGGATCATTAGATATATTCATGGCACATCCAGTTTCGGTCTTTGGTATCCTAAGATTGATGATTTTTCTGTAGTTGGTTATTGTGATGCAGATTTTGCTGGCGATAGAGTTGATAGAAGAAGCACTTCAGGCTTACGTTGCTTCCTTGGGAAGTCCTTGAATGTTTGGTCCAGTAAGAAACAGCCAACTGTGGCTTTATCCACTGCAGAGGCTGAGTATATTGCTGCTGCTTCTTGTTGTTCTCAGCTTTTATGGTTAAAAACACAGCTTGCTGATTACAAATTAAAGGCTGAAAATATTCCCTTAATGTGTGATAATATGAGTGCCATTAATATTTCTAAAAATCTAATTTTGTACTCTAGGACTAAGCATATTGAAGTAAAATTTCACTCAATAAGAGAACATGTCCAAAAGGGTGATATTATTATTCAATTTGTTAAATCAGAAGAGCAATTAGCAGATATTTTTACAAAACCACTTGCTGAGGACAGATTCTGTATGCTTAGGACTTGTCTAGGTATTTTGAGTTATGATTCTTTATTTTGAAAAATGCTAATGTGTTTGCTGGAGCTTTTTTTTCTCATGAACAGGTATGAGACAATTCTGGGCAGAAGAAGAGCGTTCCCCCTTAATCAGCGTGATCTGGGCTTATTTCAAGTGCAAAATGATTTGGACCATCTTCAAAAATCAGAACTAGAGTGGTCCAATGTGTTTCCATTAAATCCAACTATCCCTGGGCCCATATATGAATGTCACAATTTTTTGTTAGGATTATTTTTTTTGATGGGCTGTGTGATTAAAATATCTTTTGAAAGGATTTTAATTTTTATCCAAAAGGATTTTCAGTTTGATTTATTTTTTGGTTTTATTTCAAAATTTAAAATTAATTTCTAGTTTTATTTTAAAATCAAATAAAATCTTTCTTTTATGAGGTCATGCCTTTTCAAGTCTTTTCAAATGGTGATGCAGTTGCATGGTTTTGGAAATCTACTTTTGGGGTACGGTTACCAACACTCCCTCTCTTCCCTCCATAACTTCTCCTCAAATTCTTCAGTTTCTTCCCACTCTCTTTATGGCTTCTCTTCCCTCAAAAGCCTAAATATCACCAAATGAGGAAGAAAACCATTGCTAAAAAGCCTCCTCGTGAAAAAATCTTCAAGCCTCTCACAAAGCCCTCAACCCGCTCTCACGACCGAACCTTCACTCCATCTCCTTCTCCTCCTACCTCTCCTCCTCGGTGTGATCCCATGGCACGAACCAAGAATCCCTCTAGGGTTACTCCTTCCGCCAAGAAGACACCACAGACGAAAGAACCTCCATCCAAGCCAGGGTCATCGAAACCGAGTTCATCCAAGGGGAAGCGACCAGCCACACCAGAACCTCCACCCGAGTCTACACAACCAAAGTCTAGGTCTGTTCCATCACGTTCTCAAAGAGGTAAAACTCGAGTTCCTCTTAAGTCAGTTAAAGAACCAGACATTGACCCTTTTGATCACAAAGCTCACTTTTTGACTTCTCATTCGAACTATAACCCTTATAGATTCAAATCTGCCATGAACAATGATTTTTTTGAAGGGGTTATCCAGTATCGTACCCTATGTCCCTCTTTTCTCGCTGATTTGCCATCTTTGAAAAGAAAAGGTTTTCCATTTGTTGATAACTTGATTTTTCTAGACTGGAATCACCTTTTTGACATCAAAAAGCCTGTTTATCCCTTGTTGGTCAAAGAATTTTATGCAAACATGACTTATCATGAAGGCACTGCTCACTCATATGTAAAGGGCCGAGACATAGTTTTAAATAATAAAACTATCAGTGATGCTTTGAAGTACACTGATGTTGGGCCTTGTGCTTACACTTCGGTTAAGTGGGATGAAGGTGTTGGAATTTCTTATCATGATGCATTGGCACACATCTGTGAACATGTTTCTCTAATTGATGGCATTACATCCACTCACAAAGCCCTAGGATATGAGCGTGCTCAATTGCACCGAATGGTCAACCACATTATTCTGCCTCAAAGCGGCTCATATCAAAGGGTTTCCTACACTGATACTCTTGTTTTATATGCCCTTCTCACCAAAACTGAAATTTCATTTGCATACTTGATGGTTAGATATATGTTTGACTCTGTTAGGACTGAAAAGGACAAAGCACTTCCTTATGGCATGTTTCTAACTTGCATATTTGAGTATTTTGGTGTTGACTTGACCAATGAGAATTATGAAAATAGACATTCATACCTAAAGGGGGGTGGTTCAGTGAAACAGAACAAAGGACCCACTAGATCTGAAAGAGTTGTCCTAGATGATGAAGATGATGATTTTATACCTGAGGATTCTCCTGCTCCTTCCACTGAGGGTACTTCCATCTCCACTGGAAAGAAATCTGCTCTGCTGAATATGGTCAAGGATGTCGCTCAAGAGTTTGTTTCCCAATCAAATCACTTGATTGAAATGAGCAAAGAACAAAGGAAACTGGCCAGCAAGCATGAGAACTTCCTGAAGAAATCAAGGGATAGGGTGGCTGTGCTCATGACATTCATTGATAACTTTCAAAATGATGAAGACATTGCCACTGATGTTGAAGAGGAGGCTGCTTCGGAGGGGAATGGTTCTGATGCCTAGGATTTGTCTCATAAAACTGTTGCTGCTGCTCTCTTTTTGTCTCATGAATTCTGTTTCTTTAGCTACTTTTGAACTGTTTCATTTTGGATGACTGTAATAACTCTAGATATTGCTGCACCTTTGGTAGTTTAGTCAGTACTTTGCACTATGAGCTAACTCATTTCTGCAGGATGCAAGACTTTAATTTTTTGTTGATCTTGCTTATTATCCACCCTTGATGACAAAAGGGGGAGTAATAGCAATAGGATAGATCCTAGTACTTCTTTTGGGATTTTTGCTGCATTAATACTTGATTTCACATGCTGAATCATTTTGCTGATGATATTAGCTTGATGTTGGGCTGATTATGTGATGTTGCTTATCTGATATCCCTTAGCCAAGATAAATGTATTTTAGCCCTTTATTGTGCTCTCTTTAAGATCAAAGAAAAATAGGAACAAAGAGGAAAGCACAAATTCAGGGAGAGCTAATCTTGAAAAGGAAAGGGGGAGCAACATAAGAGCAAATGACAAAAATCAAAGGGAGTTTCTATACCTTACTCAATTTATTTCCTTTTTGATTATTACTTAAATCTTGTTTGTCATCAAGGGAAAGATTGTTGAGTTAAGAAATTAACTAAATTAATTAGTGATGATAAACATTATTTTTGGGCAAAATAAATAATTAGTGTTGATTAATTATATTTACTTATTACTAATTGTTTATTGTTGTAGGCCAAAATTTCATAGCCCAAATGGAATGAAAAGCAATCAGCAAGGTTGGTGGGCTGAAAGCAAAAATCAGAAGCCCAAAAGAAACAAAGCCAAAGAAATCAAAACGGGTTGCTTAATGAAAATCCAATCCAAGCCCGTATCCATCCCACAAAGCTTCTCTTGTAAGATTGAAGTCTTCACTCTTTCAATGTGCAATGTTCCTCTCCTCTCTGACTAAGTCAAATCAGAACTTCAGAAAAGTAAGAAAGAGAAAGAGAGAGAGCTTCTTCACCAAGCTAGTCACCAAAGAAGCAAGAGAGAGAAGGATTAAGCCTGAAACACAGAAATCTAAATCAGAAAATCCAAACCAAATCAAGCTTAGGTTATAGGTAAATCACTTTCTCATACATGCAAATCGGCTTCATCTCTTCTTCTCAACTCTCTGCTCTATCTGAAATGGGATACAAGGGAAAGAGGATTTCTGTTCTTCTCTGCTGTGTATCTACAGTCTTAAACAAGACTTGGGGACCAAGTTGGTTTTCAAGGGCTCAGATCAAGTTGACCATTGGAAGATCTCTATGGTTGCTGCTATATGGCTTTCGGTCAAGGTGATAAAATCAGAAGGAAAGTGTCCATTCTGAGGATTTAGGAGAAAAAGTGAATCAGTGGGTTGGTGAAGCTCAAGGCTCAAGGTGTTGACCTTGGAAGAAGAACCAAGCAACATGCAAGGAGATAAAAGATGACTTTCTGTTCATTCAGAAACCAAAGAGAGAAAACCAGAGTTTGAGAATAGTGTTCTGCAAAGAAGTTCCTCTACTTGGATAATGCTTTCTTTCAAAGAAGCATTCGGCCAATACTAAAGAACTGTATCTGAGGTTTGCGAATCTGGTTTTGCAAATAGCAAAGAGGCTGCTGATGAAGTCAATCTCCTTCATGTTTTACAGATTGTAATGTACTTTTCTATGTTTATCTTTCTGTAATTTCTTGTGAGAAAAGGCATTGTGAGAAAGCTCAAGTAAAAGCCATGAGTGGAAAAAGGTTGAGTGAAATACTTGAGAGAAAAGCCTAGAGTCATTTTCAGATTTCTTTAGGTGTGTTTATGTCTTGTATCTTGTACCTGTGAGGTATCCCTTTCTTAGTTGGGTTATCACTAAGAGTGAATAGTTAGGTATTAGCATAGCCAATGTCAAGTTAGGTTAGAACTTGAGTGTGAAAGGATTGGGTCAATCCTGTGAAATTGGTGTATGTAATACTGTTAACTATAGTAAAATTTTTCCATAGTTGTGGAGGAGACTGGATGTAGGTTGCATAGCACAAGGCAACCGAACCAGGATACATGCTGGTGTTAGCTTTTCTCTTCTCTGCTGAGTTCTGTTTTCTGATATTCATGAGACAAAAATAAATTGTCTCATAAATTTCCGCTACTGAGTTCAAACAGAACCCGAATTGAAAGTTTGTTTAAAAAGGGTAATAACAGCAACTAAAAAGAAGGCATAGATTCAACCCCCCTTCTCTAAGCCTACCACAATCTTCAGTATCCTTTAATTGATAGATTAATTCGTCTTGTTTTGACTTTTCCTGTGACAACAGCAACAACTGAACGGGCTTTTTCAACTATGAAGATTATTAAAACAAGGCTTCGAAACAAGATGGAAGATGAATTTTTAGCATATTATATGATTGTATATATTGAAAAGGAGATTGCTTCAAAATTCACTTCAGAGATGATAATTGATGATTTTAGTTCCTTGAAGCATCGTCGAGCAAGTTTAAAAATACCAAAATCTTAAAGTATATAGTTGGATATTGACTTTTATATAATATAATTATTCCTTTGATATATATGCTACAAATCATATTTTGTTAATTTTTTGTTATATTATATTTTAATTTATTTTGTATTTAATTGGCCCCCTCTTATGAAATTTCTGGTTCTGCCACTGCATTTAACAACTTGTTATAATGGTAGTTGAAATAGACTGCTATAGTGTTAGTTCTCTAACATTATTATGGTAGAAAAATATATTTAATTTGTTTTGTTGCCTTCTTTTTACCACTCTTGTTGCATTTAATTTTATCAATATTATTAGTGGAAAGAGACTTCTGGATTTTGAGTGCATTAAAGATGTATTTGTTTATAGGTACGAGACACTGAGATAGAGACACAAAATCATATTTGACAGAAAAGATATGGACAGAGACAATATTTCTAAAGACATTAAATTAGTGTATTTTGTATTTTTTTTTAACAAGAAAGATAGAAAAATACTAATAAGAGACACAACTTCTTTTTTATTCTCTTTTATTATATTTATTAAATTTTTATAATTATATTTTTTATCATTATATTTTTAAAAAAAATTTGTATGAAAAAAATTAGAGTAAATTAAACTTCTTATTCTCAATATTCTATCTTGTTTTATTTTCAAAACCAAAAGCGGTCTAAAAGTAAAACAATTGTATAAGTATAAAACAATTTTAGAATAGCATTACCAATTTGCCATAGTGATCATAGGTTTCGGTTAATTAGTTCGATTAGGATACGCCCCTAATTAACGAAAAGCAGAGTGTTGTTAA
Source organism: Arachis ipaensis (assembly GCF_059453495.1). NCBI lineage: Eukaryota > Viridiplantae > Streptophyta > Magnoliopsida > Fabales > Fabaceae > Arachis > Arachis ipaensis. Next base: position 16,885,676 of record NC_142440.1, on the reverse strand, counting down.
AAATGCATAGGCACAATGAAATGTAGATATGCTAACATCATTGGCAGGCTCCTTTCTCGTCACCTTAATTCAAATAAAAATTAGGTAAGAAACTCACCTCAAAACAAACTTATGTTACCGATGTTACCATAATTTAGTTTTTTAACTTGGCCAAAAATAGCCATAATAAAGCCAATTTTAGCTAGCTACTGCCACTATTAAAGGGTACCATACAACTCCACCATTGGATCGTTCATACACCAAGCATTGATCAAAGAAACAAAAACACAAATACAATACGAGGTTTTAAATTTGAAAGAAAATGAGTTCTAAATTGTACCTTAGTTTCTTCATGCTGGTCATGATTGGGTGCATTGTTTCCGTGAGTTCACACAAGACGGTGCACATTGTAGGAGATAATTTGGGTTGGATTCTGCCCAAATACACTGGTTTCTACAATGACTGGGCCAAGAAGAGAAAATTTTGTGTTGGGGACAAACTTTGTGCGTGATATCTATTGTATTTCTATTTTCTAGCTACTATATACTTATGGAAATTAAATTTATTCAAGAACTAACTAATAAAAATTGCAGTGTTCAATTACAAACCCGGGTTGAACACGGTGGTGCAGGTTGAGAAAGAGGACTACGATCATTGTTCGATGAAGAAGACTCTGGCTCAGTACTTCATGGGGAACACCACTTTGACGTTGAACAATTGTGGTGACTATTATTTCATCTGCTCTGTTGGCAAGCATTGCGAGGCAAGCCAAAAGCTTAAGATCACTGTTACATAAAACAACCACTGAATTGTAACAAATTGGAGGATATCCGTGCTTTAATTGAAGTTCAACTATAGCCATGCCATGCATGCACATCTATGAATACTATGTTGGAGTATCATTTTGAATATTTTAACAAAAATATACCTTTTCGTCATCCATCAATAATACGTTATGAGATAATTTCATAGAAATATTTTACGTTGTACTCGTATGAAACGAATAATCAAGCAAGGAAATGTGGAAGAACTATAGCAAAGAATGTAAGGTTTCTTTTAGGTATTTATAAAATGAATTAAACCCAAGCATTGCACCACGAAATGTGGAAGAACTCTAGCAGGGAAAAAAATGAATAAGTGCTTTGACAATAAATGACTATGAACACCAAATGGCAAAGTAATCGTAAACGAAAAATAATAAAATCACATGATTAGTCATGGCACAAAATAGTGAATACAGATGTTTTATATAAAGATAATAACTGTAATACCAATAAATACATTTCTCAAACTCTTTTCAAATTGTTTCCAATAAATCAAACCAATTCCAACAGCAAAATCATTTTCAATAAATCAAAACTATTTCTAATATCAAAACATTTATAAAATCAAACTAATTAAAAATCAAACCATTTTCATATCTCAAATCATATCCAATTCTCATAATCATTTCCAATAAATCAAACAAACCAATTCTCAAATTCTCAAATCATTCTATCATAATCCAGAAGCCAAATTCAAGAAACCAGTCCAACAACGACCAACTCAACAAACTAAAACAACAAATTAGAATAACCAGCTTCCTCAATAATTCAATAAATCAATAAGATAAATAATCACATCCATCCAAACAGTTCAATTCAATTTATAAGACTCACATAATCATAAAAATATGTTTATTATACTATTATTAACTTATAACAACTCTTAAAAGTAAATTGAATTTTAAAAAATGCCCATACCTCAACTCGCCGAAACTCTCAAAACCAAACGCGTCAAAGCCCCTTTTTCTTTCAATTCATAGCGGCGGCGGCAACACTTTCAACCGCTCCCGTATTAGCAGGAGTCATCAAACACCATATGCAGTAGTCATAATAACTAGACCCTGAGACATTAACGTCGTAAAATCCTTAACAAACTATAACAAAATACTAACGGCAAGAGTTCCAACGCAAGAACAACTTAATATATCGAGAAAGAACCAAGAACCGAGCAACCGCAACGCCAACGGTTGACTCCAGCGAGCTCCAGCAGTGGCAGATTCGACCACCGCGACCAAAACAGCGGCGACGGTGGCCCCTGGTAGTGACGGTGATAGAACAGTGATGTGTGAGCATCTTAAGCACTTTTCATTAGCATTTCTTATAGAAAAGTCATGACTTTTGTTAGTAATTATATAATTTTTAAAACTATTCTATTAGTACATTGATTTCTTTAGTTTCATGATTTTTGTAGGGAAATTTTAGGAAAAGAGAAGCAAAAGCACAAGGAGGAACCAAGAATTGAAGACAAGTGCAAATAGAATTTGTGGATGTTGTAAACCCTGACCTCCTCACACTCCAATGAGCATAACTTGAGCTATAGAGTTCGAATTGAGGCAGTTCTAGTAGTATTAGAAAAATAACTTTCATAATTCTTCAACGATATATAATAGTCTATATGTTTTCTCTGGCATTATGGCGCTAAACACCGCGACATTAGCGTTTAGAACCAAACTGTGTCCAGCATCACCATTTCATTTGGGACTCCTGGTGCCAAACGCCGGTTTTTGGCTCCAGACAAGAAGTAATAAAGTGCAAAATTGCATAAAAAGTGGCGTCAAACGCCACCAAAGTGGCATCGAATGCCTACAACATTCCCGGACCCGAGAAATCTTCATAATTAATGAAGATTTGAAGACACCAAGCTTAAATTACAAGGAAGATTATTAGTTAGTCAAAGAGTCATTAAAAAAAGATTGATTCGATTTAGATTTTATTTTGTGTTGATTTAGTTTGAATTTGAATTCTAGGTTTAGTCTTAGAGGTTTTACTATAAATAGAGGACTTCCTTCCTCCCCAAGAGCACGCATTCACTCTCTGTCTCTTCCATCTTACACTCTTCATTAGTTTTAGGTTTTACATTAGATTAGGATTTGGAATTTTCTACACTATGGACAACTAATCCTCCATTGCTAAGGCTAGGAGCTCTATTTATTTTGATGGATTAATAATTATTTGTTCTTCTACTCTTAATTAATGCTTTGATTATTGTTTAAGAATTGGTTTCGTTCTTCATCTTAGGGATTAGTGATTATTGGAAAATAACTCTAATTCTACTTGAATTTTATTTGAGTTTGAAAAAGTTATATCATTAGAATTAAAGCTTGAAACCAATTTCTCATAATTCCTAATTATCTGGACTTAGTTTGGTACGTGACATATAACTGCATTATGCTTTGGGGTTCTTAGGGTTGCGTCCTTTATAAATCAGAATTTGAACTTCAGCCTCTAATGCAATTGAGTGATCAAAGGATTGATAGTTGGTTGCATTAGAGGAGATTGGATTACCTAGGAATAGAAATTTAATCACTTGGGGTTTGCCAAAAACATAATCTTTGCATGATCAAGGTAGTTGACATTGAATATTAATCCAAAAATTTAAATATCCCTAACACCCTTAACTATCTCTATCATATTATTTTCTTAACCAATTTTAGTTTGCTTTTATTTAATTCTCTATCTTTATGTTATTTGCTATTTAAATCCTAAATTTTGATTGTCTGACTAGAATAATCAATTGACTATTGTTTGCTTAATTCGTTAATCCTCGTGGGATCAATATTCACTCACCTGAGTTTATTACTTGGTACGACTCGGTGTACTTGCCATAGTTGTGGAGTGTAAATTCTGCACCAAACGGCGACTCCAATGACGGCGTGCAACTCACCGGCGACTATGGCAGCAGCGGAGGACGACATCAATGGTGGTAAAGGTAGTGGAGGCGGCGACGAATCTGCGGCAGTGGAGGCACGGCCGCGCAAACAGAAACTCCCTCCGTCGATCTCTCTCTCTTCTCAAGCTCCGCTCTCTTCAAAGCTTGCCGGCAGCGGCCGTGGAAGCTCAACGATGTCAACCCAGCGACGCGGCTCCCTCTCGCGCGTCCTTCCCCTCCATTTTCAGCAACGGTGCATGCGGGTTAGGTTAGGGTTCCACAACGGAACGGCGAGCTGGACGCGGCGGGGCGGCGATGTTTCAGGCTGGACGGAGCAGAACACGACACGAGCTGGATGCGATCTCCCTTCTCCTTTCTCTGCACTCTCCGTTCTCTCTTTCTTTTATGAGTGAGGAAAAGCTCTGTGTGTGTGTGTGATGAAGGCTTTGAGGTGGATGGCGGTATTGATGATAAGGGAGTGAGGATGAGTGTTAGGTTAGGGTTAGTGTCAATTAGAATTTTGATTTGGGAATTAGGGTTTAGGTAGAATATTAATTAAAAAATAAATTTAATTTAATAATAATATCTATAAAAATATTATTTAATTATCAACTTAAAAATTATTTTTAAATAAATATTCTAATTCAATATTAGAGATAATTAAACTAATTTTTTTATTCATAAAACAAAAAAATCTAAATATTCAAATTAAAGAATATAAAATTCTCATTATTTTTCGATTATTAAAGCTTTTAATTAATAATAAAAAAGTACTCAATTAATATAAAAATCTTTAAAAATATATTATTGAATAAATAAAATAAATCATTAAATAATTTATTATTTAATTTTTAAAAATAAAAAATCTTACACTCTTTATCTCTTTCGACGGCATGACCTAGGTTATTACGCGCTCAAACCCTCGCTCTTGCTCTCACCTTCACTCATCGTGTTTTTAATCTACCAAACCAACTTGTTTAACTCATGAAAAGCTGTTGATATTGATATTATTTTTATCCAATGAAATGTAAATATGCTAACATCATTGGCAAGCTCCTTTCTCGTCACCTAATTCAAACAGAAATTAGATAGAAAACTCATCTCAAACAAATTTATGTTACTGATGTTATCATAATTTAGTTTTTTAACTTGGCCAAAAATAGTCGTAATGAAGCCAATTTTAGCTAGTTACTGCAACTATTAAAAGGTACCATACAACCCCACCTTGGATCGTTCATACACCAAGCGTTGATCAAAGAAACAAAAACACAAATACAATACGAAGTTTTAAATTTGAAAGAAAATGAGTTCCAAATTGTACCTTAGTTTCTTCATGCTTGTCATGATTGGGTGCATTGTTTCCGTGAGTTCACACAAGACGGTGCACATTGTAGGAGACAATTTGGGTTGGATTCTGCCTAAATACACTGGTTTCTACAACGACTGGGCCAAGAAGAGAAAATTTTGTGTTGGTGACAAACTTTGTGCGTAATATCTATTGTATTTCTATTTTTTAGCTACTATATACTTATGGAAATTAAATTTACTGAAGAACTAACTAATAAAACTTGTAGTGTTCAATTACAAACCTGGGTTGAACACAGTGGTGCAGGTTGAGAAAGAGGACTACGATCATTGCTCGATGAAAAATACTCTAGCTCAATACTTCATGGGAAACACCACTTTGACGTTAAACAATTGTGGTGACTATTATTTCATCTGCTCCGTTGGCAAACATTGCGAGGCAAGCCAAAAGCTTAAAATCACTGTTACATAAAACAACTACTGAATTATAACAAATTGAAAGATATTCGTGCTTTAATTGAAGTTCAATTATAGCCATGCCATGCATGCACATCTATGAATACTATGTTGGAATATCATTTTGAATATTTTAACAAAAATATACCTTTCCATCATCCATCAATAATACGTTATGAGATAATTTTATAGAAATATTTTATGTTGTACTCGTATGTATCGAAATGAATACTCATTTCTTTATTATTATTATATATTATTATCGGGGCGAGATGCTAGTAATTACTAATTAGTCATATCTTATTAAGGTTGAAACGTTTTTTTAGGTCCATCTCCCATCTAGGAGGCCCAATGTATTTATAAAATTCGTAAACCCAAGCATTGCACCACGAAATTTGGATGAACTTTAGCAAGGGAAAAAAATTGAACAAGTGCTTTGACAATAAATGACTATGAACCGCAAATAGGCAAAGTAATCATAAATGAAAAATAATAAAATCACATGAGGAGTCACGGCATTAAATACAGAAGTTTATATGAAGGTAATAACTGAAATATGAATAAATATATATTATATGAAATAATTTAATTAAATATGTTAAATAATTTAATAATTTTTAATTATGTGTATAAAGATATTTTTAATGAGAAATGATCTAATATTATCTAGTAATTAATTCACAAAATATAAATAAAAGTAATAACGGCCGACGTAGGTAATTTAAAATTGCAATAAATAAATGAACGGAGTTTTCATAGTGGCAGTCTGTGCTGCTCTGCCAAAATGAGCAGCGTTATGTAACTCTCTAGTCAGTAGGGGACTCCAACTTTAAATCGGGCTCCAGCTTCCAATGGATAAGCCCAACATTGCTCTGGCCCAGAACATGATGCGGCTCATCAATAAAACAAAAAATAAAACCAAGTTGGGTTGGTCTAGTGGTTAGCTCACTAGTCCGCTTAAGCAAGTGTCGGGGGTTCGAATCCCGCCTTGTGCATGCAGCAACCCATTGGCCAGCGGCAAACCCTTAAATGGAGCTCAGTACCGCGACGGATTAGTCCTTGACCTGCCGGGTTGGGGGATACCGTGGGAAACCAAAAAAAAATAAAACAAAAAATAAGATAATTCATTTATGCGATATGCAATATACATATTATACAAATACATATTAAACTTTTGTATCATATTTAATATAAAATATCATGGATTAAGTTATGTTTGGTTTAAAATAAATATAAAAATTAAAAAATAAATTTAAAATTTAAAAAATTAAATAAAAATATTATTAAAATTTAGTGTTGAGTTTCCGAAATTTTAATCCCTACAACAATTCCAATCTCCAATCTCAGTTAGTAGAAACAAATACTACCGTATAGAACATTGAAATTAATAGGTGGGACCGCAGTCACAATCTTGTGGATGAAACAAAACAATATTGATTGGCTGGATAAGACGTGTCGTTGGGGACCAAGCAAGCCACCATGTTACACATTTGCGCTAAACCAGAGAACAACCTCTTGTGTTGATGGTTACATGAACGGCTGGGATTCAATCTCTTGGGCCCGAAAGAACTATAGCAAAGATCCTCTCTGATTCTCAATCCATACGTGTAACCGTCTCTTGGCATTTTTCGGTTTTCTTCCTCTCTGTCTTCTTATGTTTATCTGCTTCAGCAACCGCAACCTTGTGTTTCTTGAAAGACCAAATTACCTCATCAAATTCAAAGCAATTAGTATTCTTCATGGGACATTATTATACTCTTGTCTCAATTTTCTTCTAAAAAAAATGAATTATTGGTATACCAAATTTATTATTTGGAATTCAGCCAATTCAACAGGATTATGAGTATGGATCTATTAGATTTTTCTCTATACTATTTAATACATAAATAAACGATGATGTCTAATTATGTGAATTTTTCTTCATGTAAAAATAATATAAATAATTTAAAATATTTGACGAAATTTTGATAATAGGCAGCATTAGTTCATACTTCATGATATAACGATGGAAAGTGCATAGGGGGATGAGGGTAGGGGACCAGATAAGGTAGAAGCCCAAGAAGGGCCCAAGTGGGCTAGGTTAATTATGGTTATGAGTGTGTGAAAAATCCCAGTTGTAGAAAATGCCAACATCATAAGCAGGCCAGGCCTTTTTCTCAAATATATAAAACATTGGATGCATGGTTAATCACTTAATCTAGCAGACAACGACACCTCTGTCTCTGTGGCCTAACGTCCCCATTGATCACACACACTCACACATATGCATGATTTGCCTTTCATTCATTCAAGTGGATCATTAATTATTCATTGCACATGACTCTCTCTGTGAAGTAGCTAGTACTGAACTAGTGTCATGCTACACAGACATAGATGCGTCTTTTAAAACAAGGAAAGAGACGCATGCACGTCTATTAGTATCAATGAAGAGCATGTTTGTCGATCATTTTGATTATTTCTTAAGCGATAAGATATTATTATTATTATTTCAACTTTATTTGGTTACATTTTTTTGCATGATATACATGGTCCATGGAGATCAACTACAATAAGCCTTTTCTGACTTGCTACTTGCTAGTATGGAGTATATGGAGAATACAACGTATAAGACAAATATATTTTTCGCTCTGCATCCTGCAATATTGTTTTTATTTGTATATAATATTATAATATATAATATTGGCAGCACCACCTAGCGTACCATGATAGGCACAAGAGCTATATCTACCGTTACGAAACATAGGTTCTCTCCCCCTGGATTAATTTTCTTGGCAGATATATAATAGCTATTTTTTCAAAAAAATATATATTATATTTTTACGTGCCGCATTGCATTCAACATCTAATCTAAGGCACTCTGACAAATTTATACATCATAATTCTCAAACCGCTAAAATTGTATAACACTGACAATATATATCCTGATAATACTACTAGACAATTAATTTACATTTTTTTGTATAGTTAATAAAAAGGGAGGCAATGTTTCTTAATCAAGATGATTTAGAAGTACTAAGTAGTACGCAGATGAGAAATGTTGGAGGAAAAACGGCTAATTGTGTTATTATTGAACTTTTTACTTTTTTGGAAGTGACAAATTGTAATCTTCATGGGTTTGATGAGCTTTTGATGCTTACTATATACATATATATCATGATGATATCAAATATTCCCTGTCTGTATGTTGCTTTTTTCATTGACCGTAGACCTTCGTTCCGTTCATTTTCAAAATGAGATAAATAAACAAAAAGGGTACAAATTCAATACACAAGTCACAAATAGTTAGTGTCAATAATTAGTAATAAAAGCTTACAATAATATCAAATGTATCGTCACCGCCAGTGTGTTTTTAAAAAAAGAAAAACGGAGAAAGGTAACGGATGTGACATGCGTAACGGCGGAATTGAAATGGGTACGAATTTGTGCTTTTATGATGTTGAGGAGGGTGAGTGGTGAGTGGTGAGTGGTGACAAGAAAAGTGTCCAAGTATAGTGGTGCCACTTGCACCCTATCTTCTGTTATTGTGTCAGAAATTGGGTTAAACCCAAAGGCCGAAACGCATTTTCATGTTGCCTTCTACCCTTCAACCTCAACCTCAATTCCAATTTTACCTGCCACTTGGCACCTCAAAGTTCCTCTCTTCTTTTTCTTTTGCTCTTATTTTGAGTAGTTGGGAAACAGGCCTCAATTTGGCCTAAACAGAAAATCTAAATTGGAAAGAAGTCTACTGGTAATCTATCTTTAGTTTTGGCTTTTGATGGGGGCCGAAAGCCTTGGCCTCTTCCTTTCCTCTATTTGCTTTCGGCATTAGAAACAAACAATGCCACAAAACAACTTAAGGGTTGACTTTCTATCTTTGAATTCTAGACCAAATTGACTAATTTTGCATTATTTGTACCCATAATTTCCCCTCCTCCTTTTTAACAGTCAAATTAACTTCTTTATGGATAGTTCATAAAAGACAGGTTAGAGGGGGTTTTTTTTTTTTTTACAAAGAAAGTTATTATTTATTTATCAATAACTTGTGAAAATCAATCTCCCGAATAAATTATGTAAATAAAGTAATAAACACACAATAAATTGTATTTTTTCTTTTGAAAAAAAAAAAGCTGAATATTTTAACACATTTATTGTATGTACACTAGACCAGACTTTTACCTGCATGCCAGCAAGATTTATCCAATCTAAATCCAACATGCAAACCCAAATTAGTAAGTTTGCATTAAATTGCTGCCACTTTTGCTGAATAAGAATTTTAAAAATATATATGAATTCATTTCAATGTTATTTGAGTTAAACCTCAAAATAATTTTTAAGATTGGCCGTTTCATCGAAAAATGTTTAAAACTCTAGTTATACCGTAAAATTTTTTATTCTAATACATATTTTAAATGTTCGTGATATGAATAGTTTAAATATTATTTAATAATTATTAATTTATATTTTTAAATATTAAACTATTCAATTTAATTCCATATATTTTAGTTTTTTCTAATTTAGATATTAGATTGGATTTTATATTAGTGGACTTAGAATTTATTTTGACCTAATAAAAAGTTATAAATACCTTCTAAATTATTGTAGCCGTCACAGAAAAATCAAAGGAGTGCCAAAATATTTGTTAGTTTCATGATAAAACTATAATATGGACAAGTGAGATTGAGTGAATCCGAAGTCCCTCTCTTGTATCGAAAAATTTGGTAGAATATTAAGTAATTTTCTTCGATTCAATTTTTGAACTATGGTGTGGATAAATTAGGTTGAGTGAGTCCTTATATAAAGAAATTAGATAAAAAGTATAATGCTTTTTTTTTTATTCAATTTCAATATACTATTTTAAAAATATTTGGTAATAAAATAATATTAACAAAAAGCTGTCAAAATTCATTACTTTTAACTTTATTTAATGCATCATACAATAAATAAATGCTAAATAAAATAAGTTTAGATTGTTTGATAGATTATTTTTTATCTCTCTAACATTATCGATCTTTTTTATTAAATTTTAGTTATTATTTATCACATTTTCTTTCCGTTGAATTACTCATTACATCGAGAATAATTTGACAGATATCTTTTCACTTGAACTAAATAAAACAATATTACTTTAGTTTTGACGCTAAATAATTAATAAAACGATGTTATTTAACTTTAATAAATCACAAAATATGTTATGTACATAACATATGACTATTAGGCTGCATTTATTTTTTAGAATATGATGGGAGAAGATACTGAGAATAAGACATAAGGGACAGAGATACAAAATTTTATATTTTTGTATTCTATTTGGTGATTAACTAGAATAAATTATAAAAACTTAATTTATTCTCATTTTTTTCATTAAAAAATTTGAGATGAAAAATATAATAATAAAAAAATATAATTATGAAAAATTAACAAGAATAATAAAAAAATAAAAAATAAATTGTGTCTCTTGTTAGTGTCTTTGTGTCTTTTCTGTATGTCAGAATAGACACAAAATACACTAATCCAGTGTCTCTAGATACATTGTCTCATCTTCCCTGTCAAATACGATTTTATATTTTTGTGTCCCTCTCTCTCTCAGTGTGAACAAAAGCAGTCTGAAGTAGGGCTGGCAATGGGTAGAGTAGGGTTTGGACCCTACCCTAACCCTACCCGCGGATTGAAAATTTTATTAAAACTCTACCCTACTCTATTCGCGAGTTGAGAATCTCTCAATCCTAACCCTACCCGCACCCTAAAATTCTAAACCCTACCCTAAAATTCTAAATCCTAAAATTCTATCAAGATTCAAAAACTTAATGATATTTAAATTCGATTGCCTTATAAATGACAAAAATATTCGCACATATTTCAAAAGGTAATAGAATAGTATGTTCGTTGACATGTTCATGAGTTATGTGAAAAAGAAAAGAAAAGTTATCTATCTAAGAAATATTAACGGTAATTGCTTATTAGTTATCAGCGAAAGAAAATAAAATAAAGTTAATTTAGTGCGATCTAGAAGTAAATAAACCGTGAAAGTTTAGAAAATTTTACCTCATTACCCTTGTTAAATTATATGTGAAAAAACAGGGAGAGACAATGAAGATTTTAATTTAAAATAGAAAAAATATTATTAAAATATATTAAAAAATAACTTTAATTTTAATAATATTTATATAATGACCGTAATCAAATGAAGCATTTTCTTATTAAAACCTACCTAATTAAAAATTAAATATAATGTAAGTTTAGAAAGTTCTACCTCATCATTACCCTTGTTAGTTGTTATAAATCGATGTATGTATGCATGTGAGTGATGAATTACATGAAATAGTTTTGAAATAGGAAACATTTGTGGGGTTATTACCCTGATTTGAAGGACCCTCCTATCACCATAATATATAATTGTGTCTATCACTGTAACGCGTGCTCTTCAAAAGCGACGAACTACATTTGGCTTAAACTCTCACGCTAAATGAACTGTTAACTGTTAAGCACTATAACTTACTAACATTTTTACGATAATCACTTTTTTCCATAACTATCAAATGGAATATAAACACAATAAATGTGTTTAATTCTTCGAAATAACTATTTTATAATTCACATAATGTACAGAATAAACAACTACATACTAGAGTTCAAAGGTTAGCAACGGAAACATTGGGACAAAATTAGTCCCATGCTTAAAATAAATTGATTAAATTAAACACTAACAAAGTAGCAATATAAGTAAAGTGTATTAAGAGTTTAAGACAATTGCGGATTTGCAGTAACAAGACTCAAGGATCATCCATCTGTTAAACGTCGATTCGTGAACTAATTAAATATATTCATTACTTAACTGTCACAACTTACAAGCAGTAGAACACAACCAAAAAAAAGAAAAAAGACAAAAAGGATTAGTGATTACAGTAGTTATTTCCCGCCGATACAAAATTTGCCAGTTTTTGGCAACAGAATGACGCAAAATCACGCTAATATGCTATATTAAGTAATAATATAAGTACTAATTAAGTAGTATTAACTTAAACGAAGCCACTAATTAAAATCAAAGAGCAAGAAGCGGATCTGAAGGGAATAAATCAGTTATATCTTGGAAGAAGTCATCCTCTCTGTGCCAGTTTTTGAAGCCGAAATCAAAGTCCTCACAAGAAGTGAGGAAACCGCCGCCACCGCCGCCGCAATCATCGGCGAAGAGCAAGCTTTCTTCAAAAACATCTGGCACCACCAACGGCGAAGAAGAGACTTGAAAATCAAAGAGCACATCACTCGGAATGTGAAGGAATGATGAATCGTCTTCCTCAGATTTGACCTTATTATTCTCTGACACGCTCGAATATTCATCCTCTTTGCCCGTTACGGCGGATTCACCTTCCTCCGATAAGGAATAACAACACTGATTATGATGATGATGATGATGATGAAGCACCGAAGTTGGAGAGAACAGATTGTGACTCTGACTGTGATTGTTGTTGGTGCTTTGAGACTCCTCATCGCCGGAACTGTAACCGTTTACCAAAACCGTTGGTGCTGCCGTTTTATTTTCATTATTATTATTACTGTCCAGCGTTGCGGTTGGTGGCGGCGTTATGAAATTGGTGAGCGCGTCGGGTCCACGCAGTTTAATGGCCGCGTTGTCGTACACCATGGCAGCTTCCTCCGCGGTGTCGTAGGTACCTAACCATAACCTCACGCGCCGTGAAGGGTCTCTTATCTCCGCCGCCCATTTCCCCCATGGCCTCTGCCTCACCCCCCGGAACTTCCTGCCGGAGATTTGGCGGCGAATGGCCGGAGCTCTGGGCTTGGCGGCGGAGGTACTTGCTGATGACTTCTTGGTTCTCTTCCGGGAAGGCACTTGACAGGGCTCGATAAGAATCTCGTTGACGAGCTTTCTGTGTCGGTGGTGGCGCGTGGAGGATGAGAGCTGTGCTTCGTCGCTGGAGGAGTCGGTGGCATCAGCGTCAGTAACTGTTATCCTGACGAGTTTGGTGCGGTGGTGAGTGTAGTTAGGAGGAGGCGCAGGCATGTTGTGTTTTTGTGTATCAGATTCTTAGAGATAGCAATAGCATTGATGTTGAAAGGGAAAACGGTGAGATATATAGATAGGAGCGCAAAAGAAGATATTCGTTTGGGACAAGACAGGAAGCAACGAGAGTAATAAGTAGTAAGTAATATAAGGTTGATGAGTGAATTAGTAATAGTGGCTGTGGCAGAGGAAGGTATTAAATAAGGCAAGTGATTAATAATAATATGAAGAGGGGAGTTACGTTATGGTAATGGAATGGAAGCAGTGTGAGTGAGTGAATGAGGGGACACAAGGTACGAAAAAAGTGAGTGAGAGGCGCTATATAGCAATAGCATTAGCCTGTGTGGGGCTAAAAGAGAGGCACGAATTTTCTGAAAAAGAAATATAAAATAATAAAAATAAAGGGAGAGGTATGTATGAATATCAACAGTACCTTTACCAGAAAAGATAAAGGAGGTTTGCCCCAAATGAAGGCCTGCCCTGTCTCTGCGACTGCTAATCACCGTACATTCTATCTTTGGCGGTGAAGTGATAGCTTAACGGAAATTAGATCTTTTCAGTCACTGCTTCTGGACTAGTACTTACTACCACGCACAAAATCAAAATAGACCAAAAAAAGGTTCTCAACTGTAAGTAGAGAGGACCAAGTACTGCTTCCTTTGCTTAACGGAAACCTATTTTATAGCATCCTAACAGACCTATTCACTAAACACTTCAATCACTAATTCTTTATTCTTATCTCTGCAAATCAAGCATTAATTCAATTCCTGCTCCGGTGAAGCGGCAAAGGTCTCACAAAAGCAGCACGTATTAGCTTAATAAAATAACGACACGTGGGGTGGGACAAAAGGCCAGTCCTCTCACGTGACCTCAGACACTTGGAATCCTTTCAGTCCTCCTTTGACTCAAAAGATAATCTACTCATCACTCCATAGTCCATACTTTATAGTAACTGAAATTAAAATTAAAAAGTAAAAACTCGAGTGCATGCCCATTAAATTACATCTCTAATAACGCTTAATCATTGTTATTATTGCTGGTACTAGAAAGTTGTATCCAAGTACTACGAGTATTTTAACCGTGCTTTGTGTGTGTGTTTTATTGAAATGAAAGAGGCCGTTACAATATGCAATTTACCACCAAGGAACATAGACACAGTTATGTCAGCGTCCAGCTTAATGGGTTTTAATTTAGTTTACCCAAGTTAAGCAACGTGCCAACGCAATCTTGAAATTGGCGCCATTCATTTGTATAGTCATTTCTTACTCTTTTTTGTACTTAGCATTGGCTACTTTTCTAAAGAAACCTTGCTTTTTTTTCTTCTTTTATATATAGGCTCCATCCTAAGACATATTACGTGTGTTACTGTTACTAATTAGTAAATTAAAAGATTGTGACAGCAGGCCATCTATCTTTCGTTATTATTATTATTATTATTATGGTAATGCTATGCCTTATACACTTACACCCCTCATGTGAATCTAGAGATATGGGCAAATTAAACACATATTGTGATTGTGTACAGTGCATGGTTGGTAGAACTGGTTTAATACTTAAATAGTGTACCAACTGAAATTGAATTCGGGGATTATATATGTTACACAGTTGGAATTAAAAAGAAGGACAGAAAAAACATTAATTAATACATAGAATTATTATTTTACTTGGTAGCTTTCTGATATTTCGGAAACTGCTGGCTACCACTGATGAGAGGTGAATCAATGAGATATATATATAAAAAAATCACAATAATAATAAGGGAAATACACAAGGCTCGACAATTTTTCAAAGAGTACGACATGGTCGTATGCATAAACATATTAACCACTAACACACACACGCACATTGCTTGGGGTTCCCAGTTTTGGAGTCAAATTTGTACATGCATGGAAGAATGGGCCACAATTAATTTATTAATTCAACACTAGAACATCATTATTGCTCTTTTATATGTATTTCTAGTACTTCGTTAGTACTGAGTATTATACCGTTAGAAATAGAAGCTAAGAAGAAGTTAATTATATATATATATATTAGCAATAGCATGGTCTTCTAGGCGTAAATTTCATTGCATTGAGCCACAAAATACATACAAGTTATGGTACTTGTCATTTAGGTAAATAACCGCACTCGTGTGTATCTTTATTATACAAGTCAAAACAAGCACTATATGCTTTGTTTTGAGCTATTATCATTACACTATCATAATAATGTCCGAGACAGCAACAACACCCACATAAACAAGCACCGGGATTCGTTTTTTCAACCATTTCACACGAAAAATTGTACCATGAATTAGTTATTCATGTACCATCATCTTACTATCCTTTGTTTTTGCAATTTTAAATTTCTTTTGCCATTTATCAGATATATTTGGTGCATGCATAGACACGTCCTATAAATATTTTTTTCATTCCCCACCTCAAATTAAAATAATGTCGTACACACACACACACTCTATGTGATATAGACATAGGTGTCAAATTTGAAAAACGAATAAAAAAAAGGTTAACTATTAGGTAAATGACTATGACATGTTACCGCATAAATATAGTTACCTTTAATTTGTACGTATATAGCGGCATAATAGCGCAGTAATTTGCAGAACTTTTTGGCATTTGATAGCAATATATGGGAAGGAAATAAACAAAAAGAAGATCAGAGGGAACAAGAGTAGCTAGTCACGGATTATTGAGCTCAGCTACAGCTACACCCTGCAGCTCCCTTCAAATCTTGTACGGATATTTCAAAAAAATCTCGTGGGATAATAATTTTCTAAAAATAATATCATTTATTTCTATATTAATAATATTTATGCAATTTAAATAATTTCTTGGTTTATGTGTTTATATATCTCAAACCAAGATTATTATATATAATTGGACAGAGAAAACATTAGTAACAATTTATAGCAAACATGGAGCATCAAAATACATATATAGATGGAAATAAAAGCATAAGTTGGTTCAAACACGAAGTATATCACAAAGGAATTAAAAGTTGTGTATGGGGCACAGAAACATGATCACGAGGTCCATACCCTGGTGTAAGGAAAAAGGGTTCACAAAGAAATCCATGTTTGCATGTAATATATGTCTCAAGAAAGCATGATGCATGCAAATGATAAATGAATTATGGAAGAATTGAAATTAGTATATATAATATTGAGTATTTTATCTTATAAATTTTTTATTTTTATTTTTTTTTTCGATGTGAGAAGAATTTTTTATAAGAGAGTTCTATGGTGTTTAAAAAATTGATGTCTAATTTATCTAAAAGGTGAAAGAAAAAAGTATGAACTTCACTTTTTATATTTGTATCATGTAAAGTAAAAATTAAACATAATAAACAACATCTTTTTTATACTATTCACATTTACTATTTAACCCTAACAAAGTAATGAAAATTAAATCATGTTACCAATATCTAATAATAACATCAACCTTAATTACTGAATATTATGCTAATAAAATGACGTGGTTTTCTGGTTTTGTCAGAAATGTCCACTTCAACATGTATATAAGATTCGTGTACACATCTGGCGAAACGAGTCGCCCATCACTGTTTTCTCAGATTTTTTTTTTCTTTGTAGGGACAATAAGAATTCAAGTGCTTGCAGTTGTGTTTAACAAAAAATAATGAAATTAGAGAGTACAGTACACTTGATGTCTCAGGTAAAATGTATCATCTGCACTAGCCAGTAGAAAAATTTAATTTGCCATAGATCACCGACTCACCGTACCGTTTTCCATGGAAAGTTATTTTTTAACCCATTGTTTGAATGGTCGAATTTGAAAGAAAAGAAAATAGAAAAAGAGAAAATGGATAAAAAAAATAATTTTTTTTTGTTGTTTGGGTGAAAAGAAAAAATAAAGTAAAAAGAAAAAATTAACGTGAAATTCACTAAAATATTTTCACCTCAAAAGATGAAATAAAAATGAAGAGAAATGTATGAAATATTAATAAAATTACACATTTATTTCTTATTATTAATAAATTATAATTTACGTATAATATAGATAAGGGTATTAATATAATTTTATACGATTATAAATTTTTTTTTAATTTAAACAAAAAAAAATTTTATTTTCTTTTCATTCATTTTCTCTCCATCCAAACAATATACAAATAATTCCACTTTTTTTTTTCTCTTCTCATTTTTTTTTATTATTTTCTCTCACTTTTCTACCATTACATTGGCTATTTGTCATCTTTAATTTAATTTAGCAACAATTATTCCTTATTAGCAATTTGACAATAAGTTCACTAAATCAAAAGTGATGGAGGGTGTTACGGTTTAATGTATGTGGAGGTCTAAGGTACGGTAAATTAAAATAACCATATTACTATACTATGAATCTTTTATTAAGTCTGTCTGTGGTCAATATAAAATACATTTTTAAATATAAAATGTATTTTAAAAATTAATTAAATAATATATATTTATATATAAATATATAATAATTAATTTAGTGACTAAATTTTTAATTTGTAGATACATAAATTTTTATATTAAATTATTTTGTTTGAGAGGATACCAAGCGATGTTGTAGTACTTAGTTTGAAATTGAGAGGATATATAAATACCAGTATATTATTATAGTGAGTACAATGACTTTAAGTTACACTTTTGTATTGTTTAAAATATTTTTTTAATTTAAAAAATAAAAATAAAAAATATTACAAAATATAACTTTAGTTTTAGTATCAACTTTTAAACCAGAGTCACACTTTTATATTGTTTAAAATGTTTTTTAATTTAAAAAATAAAATTATAAAATTATAAAATAAAAATATTTAATTTTAATTTTAGAATCAATTTTTAAACCAAAATTCTATAAGAAGGTATTGTTGTAGACTTGTATATTTGTTTTTGTTTTTTATGGCTGAGTCTAACATATTAATAATTAATTCATCGGCTTTATTTAAAATTTTATGGTTGATTAATGAATTATTGTATGCATAAAATTTGAACCTCCTACACTTATTTAAACTAATTAATGAACCAATAACTCGATTTTATATTTCATCTCGTTATAGTGAATGCAAGTTGGATCCAGCAGCGTATTTTAGTTATCAACAAGGTCGATGTGCGTACTGAATGGAATTCTCCTAAACAATTTAACTAGTTGCACTTCTTGTTCAGTTAAGTAAAAAATCTTTCTATTAATTAATAGTAATTTGAATTGAAGTTGTTATAAATGGCTTATACAAAGGGTTGAAACTGTCCAAGTAAATTAATGAAAATGAATATTATAAGATTGATGGAGGGTGGTTCTTGGGGAAAGAGTATAGGCATGTGGATTGTGGGAGGGGCGGCATAAATTGTCCATTATAGCAGCCGATTAGTTAAACATGTTTCTGAATTCTGCATGATCATGTGCGTCAGCTACATCATCTTATGGCTTATGCTACAACCCTACAACTTAATAGCATTCTGATTTTAAGTTGAACTTGCTACCAGCCTAGTAGGACCATTAGCAAAATATATATATATATATATATATATATATATATATATATATATATATATATTTGTTGTTGTCCATAATATTTTTCAAACCGACAGATGAATGATTAATTCGTTATCGATCAAAACTCCATTTAATAGTTTATTGTTGACTAATGAGTTGATGTATGTACAAGTCGGGATTTAAACCCTAATACTTATTTAAATAGATTAGTGAATTAATTTTTTTTTTTCCAAAGGTAAGTTAAATTTTATTTTTTAAAAAAAAAAACAAGTGTCCAAAGAGGGACAAACAGAAAGCAATTGGGAATTCCCACTATAGATGACACAATAAAACCTATGGCTAAGGAGAAAGGGAACGAAACATGAGGATATGTGCTGAATCCTTAGTTTCATCTCAATGGTACCCCATCACTGCATCAGTTATCTCCTTTATTGTAGTCTTCTTTCCTTCAAACACTTCTCTATTTCGAGCTTTCCAAATTTCCCAGCAGACAAACACAACTCGAGAAAGTGTCTCGACGCCGCCTTGGTTTCTGGTGGTGACCCGCAGCCACGACGCAAAATCTGCAGACCCATTTCTTCATGGGCCATCAAATTGCACAAGTTGGGCCCATATAAAAATGGTTATATGTATATTATGTTTTTTTTTTCGGATAAAATATATATTATATGTTTTGTTGGTGATTAGCTATTTACAATTTCTTTTCTCTATTTCTTCATGGGCCATCAAATTGCACAAGTTGGGCCCATATAAAAATAGCTCAATTTGGATTTTCTTGGGCTTAAGACCCTTTCTCTTTCTCACTTTTCTGTTTCTTGCCCTCTTTTTGTTTTTGGACAAATGTTCGTTGCCCTTTGCAAACTTTCTATATAATCTGAACAAAAAGCCAAAAAATATGACAAAAATAAAAAATTACTATATAATCCATCCCAAAAACAAAGAAAACTTTACAAGTGATACAAGAAATGAAGCTATCACCAAAATATGGGAAAAGAAAACAAAAAAAAAAAAAAAACTACAAGGATGGATCAAGACACGTTATATGATATTGACAAAAACAAAACCATAGGATGCAACAGAAGATAAGGCATTGTTACTTACAAAGGACTTAGCGGCTGGTTTTTAGGGCCTTCCTCTTTCTCTTTCTTTTTGTTTTCTTTGTTTTTTATTTTTTGTTTAGTTACCAAAAAGAAAAATGACCCAACTATGTTAGGTTGATCTAGTAATTAATTCACTAGTCTATTTAAATAAATGTTGGGAATTCGAATTTCGCCTTTCGGAAGTAGTAATCAGATATTGTAGAAAACCATAAAAAAAATTAAATAAAAAATGACCCCAAAAAAAGAATACATTATTTATATTTCTTTTGTATTTATTTATCTATTACAAAGACGTCTTGACTTTTGACCATATGCATTTCTATTTTAATCACATAACTTGCCCTTCTTTTAGGAAGTTTGTCTATTATGAACCCTTGACATGAGATTCACTCTTATTTACATGCTTATCAAACTTACACCACTTGGTCAAAAAGATTGCTAGGTGGGTTTACTTTTTCTGTTAGTGGTTGCTTAATTGTCTTGGTGTTGTTCAAGTAGAAGGGACAACTGAGAGTTCCAAGCGACCGGTCCATTCTTCACCGGGCTTCAAGGTGATTGGTTTTTCAACTGCTGCGCCATCAACACACAGCATCTGCTTGTACTCTTCATCCCCTAAATCACCCACTGCCTTGGCTTTTTTCTCCCATGGATTCCAAACAACTACCCAATACAATTACAATATTTATGTTTAACGTCACATTTTAATTAATGGTAAAACTATAAGGTGACTACAGTCATGACTATACAAGTGTTGTTAAAATTAAAGATAATGTATATTTTTTGTCTTTGAAGTTTGCTAAAAAATTTTAAAATATTTTTAAGTTTTATTTTATTTTAATTTTGTCCTAAAAATTTTTGCTTTATACTAATAATACTTCTGACAGCTAAATTTTCAAAAAATTTAGGACTAATTTAGAAACAAATTTACAAGAATAACTATTAACACAAGCAAACCAAATGCATTATTATTGAATTAATCCTAATTTTTTTTATACAAATCGAAAATTTTTGGGATAAAAATAAAACAAAATAAAATTTAAGAGTATTTTTAAAACTTTTGACAAATTTCAAAGACAATAAATATATTTTATTCTAAAATTAAAGTTATATTTTTATAATATTTTTTTAGCAATGCTTTTTAAAAAACATAGCTAAATGATAAAAAAAATATTACTTTAATTTTAATAACGCTTTTTGAAACACTATAACTTTCCTAGCCATCATAGCGTAAGGTATACACAAAACTATATATATAAAATAAGCAGAATATGTATGAAATGGTTACATAAATGGATTCATTTTCCTAAAAATACAAATGTTATCTATGAATAAATCTTACCAACATCTGGAAGTCCGTCCTTCCTTATTACAAATGTTCGCTTTCTTTCATGATCAAGAACTGCTACCGTATTACAAGAATCAAGATACACTCGGTCCACCTAAACACATGGAAATTAAAAGAAATTAAATAATAATAATAATAGAGAGTATCTTAGGCTTAGCAAGCTGATTCAATCTTAGGCCTGGGTAGATGCACATAACAAGAATTCATGAAGTGAACGAAAATGTGACCTCTGATTCAAATGTTAAAGCATCTCCTTGTTCTGTGAAGCGTTCTTTTTGATATAGATTGTCAAGGTAGTCCAGAGTTTCCAGCCCTTCCACTCTCACTTCACTGATCAACATGTTCATTCAAATATTAACATTACAACTCATTTAAGATTAATATTCAGAATCACAAGATTAGGTACCTGATATCAGAGATAGATAAATATGTATGGTAAGCAAAGGAGAAGCTAAATGGCTTGCTATTCACATTCCTCACGCGAGATATTATACTTAGATACCCTTCTGCTGCCAGTGACACCCTTAGCCTAAACTCAAAGCTGCACAAAATAATAACTTAATATCACTCACTATTCACTATATAATTCTATATATAGTGTTAAAGAAATGATGGATTGTTACTACTACCTATGTGGCCATATTTTGAGATCATCTTCGGATGGTTTGAGTAGCAAGTCAATATGAGGTTTTGCATTGGATTCATTAGGAAGAGGTGGAGGATTTTTATCAATGGTCCACATCCTGTTCCTCGCAAATCCATGTTGCTCTAATGATCCACGGTTTCCAAACTGGGTATAAAAAAAGTAATTAAGCACATCTATGATTGTATTATGTAATTCATTAATAGAGATTCATTACTATATTTATATATATACCTGTGGAAAACAGATTGGAATTCCTCCTCTGACTGCTTTAGGAGGATTAAATATTGCCTGAAAAGGAAGGAGGGAAGAAAATTCAGTACCAATTCATTGAGGATTAATTAACAATTTTTAATTTTCTGAAATGACAAACATTTAATTAATT
The DNA here is from genome assembly GCF_059453495.1 of Arachis ipaensis. Taxonomy (NCBI): domain Eukaryota; kingdom Viridiplantae; phylum Streptophyta; class Magnoliopsida; order Fabales; family Fabaceae; genus Arachis; species Arachis ipaensis. Next base: position 16,863,297 of record NC_142440.1, on the reverse strand, counting down.
GATTAATTACCTTAGAACTAGTGAACAATAACTCTTCACCCCGTTCTGTTTTCCATGAAAGAACCTGTCCTCCGTGCAAACTAACCTGGAGAAAGATCTCATAACACTTATAATCATCATCATGAGATTAAAAGATCAACAGAAAATGATAAGAGTGAGTCACGCACCCTTGCTGAAGCTCCTCGATTGTTTCGAAGAATGACTTGCTCTATTCCATTCCTGTCCTTGCTAACTTCAACCCCACCTCTCCCATCACTTTCTCCTCCTTGTTGATTCATCTCCAAAATCCACACACAATTTGGGACCAAACAAGTATATGAACAAGTGTGGTACCTCTGATCTGTCCAACTTTAATTTGCTGAGGTGACGGAATTGGTTCAGCTGTCACGGAAGCAGGTGAAAAATCATGAGCTTCCTATGATTACTTTCTTGTGAAAACTAAACCCAAACGACCAACTCTCAACTACCTTAATCAGCACACGGATCCACAACCCAGAAACAGAACTCTAATTGTTTTAACCTGTCCAAAGAGAGATAACAGAGCAATAAAACTTTAGGCACCGCCACCTCCAAACCGTTACTTTAAATTTCAGTTATGACTTATGTGACAGAGTCTAACATAGGAACAAGACATTGAAAAATCGTGAATCAAACGCCTTTCAGAGTCGAAAGTCAATTCTAAACACCAAACTGTTTGAGATAAAATGGTGTCTTGTTTTCTTTATTTATCAAATTTAGGGTGACACTATGCGCCCCACCCCTCCCGTATTATTATTATTAATAGAAAGGACAAATTTTGAAGGGTTCATGAATTGCAATTAATTGCAAAACAGTCATATATAGACCGAAGGGGTCGTAAACATTGGTCTGCTTAGACCAGTTAGTAGCAAATTAGGGTAACTAAGATTTGTTATAGGCCAAAGGATTTATTAATTAATTGGTTTAATAAAAGATAGGAAGCAGGGTCAATATAGATGGGTTGAAGGCTTTTTTCCACTTTAAACGGCTTTAGTTGACTCTAATATGAACATGTGACTGCATTACCAGAATTAACTACCCGGGTTACGTGACAAATCAGAATATGCCTTTTCAACCTCCCAATAGTTTAGAGTATTAAACCTTAAACGAGGTTGCCTTCTTTTTCTTTCATTTTTGGTCGAATAGGATCTAGGTAGGGGGTAGTTAGTTGGTGGATCGTAAGACATGCAATAAAAAGTCATAACATATGGGTTGATCCATGAATCTTTGTGTCTTAGAGGGGGAAAATGTCATTTATGTTGACTTGTGTTTAAAAGACATTTTTTTAAAATTTAGAAGTAAAATATTTTAATTCAAATTATGGTAAGTAACCGAGATATGGATAGGGGTGAACGCGGATCGGATCGGATCGGATATGGCCAAAATTTCGATCCGATCCGTACTAAAATCATCGGATCGGATTGGATCCAATATCCGCAAAACACAAAAATATTTTTAAAAGTTTATTTTTATTTAAAAAATATCAATAAAATTCATTTTTTCTATTCTTTTAAATATGTTTACTCTTAAAATAATATTAAACATACTTTTTTTGAATAATAAATTAAAATAATAAAACATATATGATAATTATTAGTTGAAATAAAATATAAAAAGAATATTTATTTATTTATTTTTTTTTTATTTTTGTGGGTACGCGGATATGCGGATACCAACACAAAATTAGCAATCCGATCCGCAGTGGCGGAACTTGAAACAAAATTTTGGGGGGGCCAAATAAAAAATAATTGTCAAAATATTTTTTTATATAGACCTCATTTAAGATAAGTTCGTCTAATCTCATCTCTTTGATTTGGGTGATACTGCCAAATTTAAAGTCCTTTTTCAAGATCTCGTTCCAAAAAGTTAAAGTTAAAGTCATCAGATATAACTTTTTGAACTTTTGAAGGTTATATCTCACTTTCTTCGTGATTCATTAAAGTAGAACTATCTACATGTGTTGATATTGTAAAAGTTATATGTTCTCCTTCTTAAATATTAGCCTTCCTCTTAAAAAATGTATCAATTCTTTGATTTTTCATTATTATTTTATATAAAAATTTGAATATATATCCTGTAAAATATATAAAGAAGAAGTTAGAAGGACAAATATTAAAATTTATAATATTTATTGAATTTTTTTTATCAATTTATACAAATACAATAATATTAATACTTATTGAATATTCTATTATTTTTTATCATATAAAAAATTAAATTAAATAAATAGTAAAATATAAAATAATATTAAATTAAATAAATAAAAGATATCTAATTTTTTATATTTGAACCTAAAGATAGAGAGAGTGTTGTTTATTGAACTTATTAGATACTTTAAATTATAGTAAAGTATTTAAGTCAAGTGAACTATTTTTTATCTTTTGAAAAAGTACTACTAAGTTTTTTATAAAAAGTTTGGGGGGGCCATGGCCACCCCTTGTCTGAACTAAGCTCCACCACTGCCGATCCGACTAGTGTGCGGATCCGATCCGATGCGAAAGTCTTGCGGATCAGATTCATATCCGCAATTTTCGGATCGAATTCGAATAAATACCGCGGATATGCAAATCGAATCTGATCATGAACAACCCTAGATATGGACATATGGTTAAGAAAAAAAAGAACACTACGATAAATGGTGCCTAAGGAATGAAAATGAATTGCAATAGGACACAAGATTTAGATTTGGTCAAATGGGCAAGTGAGGGGAATTATGTTTACACGTGAAAAGAAATAAAAAGTTGGGAAACTTAAAAAGAAATAAAATTTGGAAACATTTTACTCCTCACAAAGTGGATTTGGACTTTGGAGTGGAGTTAAGACTTAAGAGGAAGGGATGGAAGGGGGACCTTATCTTTCAGAATAGTCGGTGCACTTTGTTTGGTCAATGTGCATGAATGGGATCAGTTCAAGACTTTGGAGCAATGAAAATAATAAATGAAATTGAGAAATACAATACCATTATCCGGAAAATTCTAACCATAACATTTAAGATACAGTAATTATCTATCTAAAGGTTAATAATACTATCACGTCGTCTTAATAGTAAAATTCTACTAATGTTTATTTGGATTGTTTTGCATTTTTCTTATTATAAAAAATGAATTTATATATAATTGCACGCCGCAAGATCTATTAATAAATCATATCTTCTTTGGCTTAAGAGTGCACAAACAGACAGTCCAACAGGGCCGGCCATTTTAAAGGAAAATAATTGATGTATTCACTATTGTTGGTCTTATATATATAAGACACAGAAATTAAATATATTTTCTTGTTTCATATATCATCAGTATATGGATTGAGTTAAAAAGAATTTTAAGAATACACTTCAATTATATAAAACTGAAAGTATGTTATTAAAAAAACTACAATTTTAATTGTCATGGGTGTCATTGAGACATTTATTATAAAGGCTCTTAACTGTTTACTACTTATAGGTACATTTGCTTATTTTTTATTTTTTAGTGTAAATTTTAATAATTAATCTTATTTTTATTTAGTATTATACTTTTCAATTTTTATATCCCTTAAAACCCTTAACTTTGCTCATCTCTTGATTCCATATATCATATATGTAGTACAAAAATGTAAGGAAAATATGTTTATTTTTGTTTATGACTAACCTCGCTTTGTTATAAAGCTGTAGTGGCGGAAAAAATGTCCCTGTCAGATAATGTGTATTACTCTTAATGTATTAGCTTTTTTAGTAGCTTCTCAGAAGTTGCTTTTAATTTGCTTCCAACAACTTCTAGCATCAACTAGAAGAATACAACCAATCCAAGTTGATGTATATCTTGTACAAAAGGTAGGTAAAAGCATTCAGAGTTCCTCTTTAGAATTCACCAAGAAAATGGAGAATAAATTGTCCCCTACTTCCCTCAGTGCGATCTTGCTCGGGTAATTGTAGTTTTCTTACAAAGTAGTGATAACGCAAAAGTGAATCTATAGACTATAATATGAAATCTTTAGAAGCGAAAATACTACAGCCTTCAGTTTTTAGGTGATTAACAAATTGCTCATCTATTAATATTATTCATAGAAAACTAATCTGGATAAAAGCAATAAAAAGTATTAACACACAGCAATAGATAAAATGTGTAACTTCCTCAAAGGGAAGAGTGTCGGAAATCATTGACGCGAACGTTGAAACACTTTTAAGATTGTGCATACAGAACCTTAGTCGTAATCAAATCCAGTGTACAAGCCCACCAAATTTCGGGGAGGTAATGAAAGACACTAAAGGTGGATGATTTGATTGAAGAAGACGAAATGCAGTCCACTCATTAAATCTGATTTCCCCGACAAAGATGAAACGAAGGATAAGAATGAGAGACGTTACTTGCACGTAAATGAAGTATAACAAGGAAAATGAATAATAGTAGTGACGTTACGCCTTTCCTTTAGCATTGATTTTATTATGAAATAGAAGCTGATAGATTATTGCACAATTATAAGAACCAATACTCCAAAATCCAAAAGTATCCAGAAGTATAATATATAATAGCTCTGTATAGGAATGTATCACTTGCTAGTGACATACATGTACTATACTTTCTATATTACTCAAATAAGGAAAATATGAACCAAGCCAAAAGGGTGCAAATATTCGTATAAATATAATATTTCCAAGGTGGCCAATATACAAACAAGAGCGTGTTCACACGGACATCTCAACTCTAATAATATAAAAATGTTTTCTATATTTACGTTAATGAATGATTCTTTCATTATCTCATGGTGTAACATTGTATAGTTTAAGAAGGATCAGCGAGAGCTCTTCATATTTACACGCCATGAAGTGGCAGAATCAACTTCTGGCTAAAAAGAATCGGTGAAAAAACACCTGAAGAATTAATGACGATTGTGGAAAAAACAGGTTACCGTTTGCTATACATGATACCGATATTGATACATCCTCGCATATTGTCAGTGGCAGCATCGTCATACTGCTGCACATAGTGCCCCTGAAATTTGGGAAGAAAACATCTCATAACTTGATTCATTTCAGTGGAACTGTGAAATGGCTAAACTCATCAATTTTTATGTGCTCAGGAGTTACAAATCTGTGTTCCGCTAAAACAACAGAAGAAAATGGATACAATTTATAGGACCTGACACTTTCAAGCCTAAACACCTATTGGCTATTACCCATGGAAGGACTAGGATAAAAACTTATAAGTTCAGACCAGTAAAGATAACACATATCCAATTTCATTTATTCTGTTATGAACTTATGATCCAGTTAGCCTAATGTTATTTTGAATTCATTAAATGATCTGATTTACAGTGTTCTGTGTTATGTACAGAAATAACAGAGCTTAAAGCTATGAAGTCCATAACCTATTGAAAAAGCTACCCATATCGCTCGCCATTAGTTCTATTTCTAGTTCCCTAACTAGCAGTATATATATTGGCAAAACATCATAGTATTGGTCCAGAGAAAAGGTGATAATCCAGGGTCTATTTGATTTTCACTTGTATATCTCAACTTAGGCAATGTGTGTAATATTATATGCAATCATCAGCATCCAAGCCATATCTTAGAAAGGAGAAGGCCCTGAATTCCTATCCAGATAAATGGCAATCATTTGTAAGGAGAGGGGTAAAAAGAAAAGTGACCTGTAGATGAAGAGGAGCAGCAAAATGATCTTTCATCAACGTGCATCACATCAAGCCCAATAAACCATGATCCGGTGCTCACATCATCATGTGCATATGTCCGAAGAATATGTCTGCAAAGCAAATATTGGATCTTGATAATGCATTTTGAGATAATGACTACAACATAAACAGACTTGTCAATGGTTTCTCTGGGCTATACATGGTTCATTAGGGGTAGAAACGAACGAAAAGAACATACCTGTTTATTGAAATAAACTGAGCCAATGCTTTCGAAATTACATAGACATCGCTGGAAGCATGCCGAAAGTATCTGTAGCAAAATGCGAGCGTCAACAGCGTCAACAGGTACACTTATATATACGATAAAACAGAGAAAGTCTATATATACTCACGATCTCCCATCGCCAAATTTCCACCAATCTGGTTCATGCCATTGATGTGTCCTATAAGATTCAGGTAAAATGAGAAAAAAAAAAAAAAAGAAGAGCAAATTCTAATAACACAAAAAATAATATCATAACCAGATAAAACATTAGGCGCAGACTCACGGATCAGAGAAAACTTCGCCTGATTTCATACAACCAATATAAACACGGGGCTTATCCAAATAAGAAGTTAGAACTCCTCCCAGGGCATCTGCATAAGAAATCAAGTCATTGAATGCTCATAAAATCACAAAGAAATCCCAATAATTCCGGTAGCTTTTCATGAACAATATGTACTTCAGTCCTCAAGTTATATTGCAAACTAGAATATTAAATATGATTTCTTCTAGTTCTGTAAAACTGCAGAAATAAGCCTTATTAAGGACAACATACCAACATTAACATATACATCGTCATTGGCCTTAAGATAAAACTCTGCATCCCATTTGTCCACAGCATAAATGAAGAATGATTTTATCTTTTTTGCTTTCTCTTCAGGTGCCTCCACTTGATTATCCTGAGGAGGGGAGCAGATAATAAGATTAATAATTTGATTCTTGCATTATTAAGTATACAACTTCATGTGAGGTAGCTAAATATTATCTTAAAGTCCATCACTACATCAAGCTTAATAGTGCACCAGGCGAAGTAAGAACAAACTTTGAACAAAACACACATGATTCAACATTAATACAGCAAATGCCCAAAATTGCTGAGTTGAACAAAAGTTGAATAAGCCTACGTTTTAACAAACGTAACACTTCATCTTCCCTGTCCCCCCCCCCCCCCCCCCCTCCTTCTCTCGCTCTCTCTCTCAAACAACACAATATCTTTAATTTTTGTTTAAGCCCTGCATATTCAATTAAAGTCCTTACAGTCACATAAAAAGGTTATTGTGTTGTACTTGTCAATTTGTCAACAATCAAATACTGTTAGCATGAAACTATTATTAAAAATCAACATACCAGAATGATGAAATCATCGGTCTGGCTGCTTTCTGTTTCAATTTCTTTGTCCAAGCTGTCTCCACGATTTGCGCTGCATAGAAAGGAAATGTTCATTGGACAAAAATGTAAAGTTCCAGTCGTTCATTAGACTTGCATTAAAACTATCAAAGTCATACCTTTTTCCTATTACAAAGCGCACAGTGATACCTTTTTGATCAGCAAGTGTTTTCATAGCAGTATCTACAAGAGGGCATCACCATGTGCTTATAAAAGAGTTCTACAGGATAGACTAGGAAAGCTTGAAGACTATAAAAGACAACCTATATTCTTAGTAGACAATTTCAATTTGAACATAACTAATTAATCATTTCGACATTTATAAACAAAAATTAGTACTAATTAGAAAACCATCTAAGCAGATTAAAAATGAATAGGTGTAGCAAAAGGTGGATTTCTTGATACTAAGAAAGCAAGAACCACACTTGAAAATTAAACCCAAGGTAAATCTCTATTTAAATCTAAAGAAAGGGAAAAAAATGTGAAACAAATGGATAAAAAGCCTCTAAACCATTCTAAACTATCTTTCTTGAAGCCGTCATAACAAGTGAATATCTTTCAGCAATACATCAGTTCAAAACATCTATCAAAACAGGGTTCTAAGTTCACAAGGAAAGCATCCTAAGCGCAGTAATTGGACACATTTCCGTCAGGAACAATTGAAAAGATAAAACATAAATCAATAACAGAACACCTTATTGTCATGATTATTCAGTGGAAGCTAAACTAGAATTTTAATCAGCTCGAAACCCTCATTCATATAGGCATAGCAGCAGGCATTCCATTTCATCCAACTGACTGCTAATTGTCATTGCTAAAGGAACCCAAACCAATGGAAAAGGTACCTGTTGGCATCCAAGCCTTCCGGATTGCATTCCGGTTCTTTTTTCGGCCAAAGGTTGTCATTATCCCAATAACTGCAAGTACCTTCTTAGTAGGCTGCTTCCGACCATTTCCTGGTAATTTCTTTGTAACAAAACTTTCTTGTTTAGCCGCAGATAGTTGCATCTCAAGAGACGACAACTTCTTACGCTGTTCCCTGAAGAAGCAAAAATGAAATAGTGATACCTACAGGCAATAGCCTACCGGTTAAAGGGCATTTGTATCCAAATTTGAACTCAGCATGTGAAATGGAGAAATTAATAGAAGCTCATGGATTACTTAGGTGGATTATATTTATATTCATGCCATTAGTAAATTGATATTTCAGATAAATATACAAGATATTGATGGATCCTAGGTGAAATATCACTTTATTAATGGTGTGAGCATAACCCACCTAAATGCTCCATGATCACCCGCAACTAGAAGAAACGTACCTGCATTCTATAATTTTGAGTGTATCATCAACAGATACGGCGGATTGACCCTGAAATCGTATGAACTATACTGCCTCATTGACATCCTAAAATTTTAAAAAACAAACGCACTAGCAATTGCACTCTCGCACAAACTAAGCAATATTAAATTAGAGATAACTTGCATTAAATAACAATTATGCAATGTATGACATAACATAACTTGAATCACGAAATCTAACATTACGGTTACCTGAGTGGTTCTTTTTTCAAGTTGTTCCATCAAATACGCCCTATTTTCCGCGTCCTGCCACAGCCTGAAAATGGCAGTGGAAACTGAGTTCAAAATTGAAGATCACGAGGAAAGTACGAAGAAGAAGTGAATAACTGACCTGCCAGCGACGTAAATAGTAGACATGGTAGCAAGCATTGCGAGCATGAGAGCAGAGACTCGAGATCCAAAGGAAGAGTGACCAGATAGCCGGTTTTGTGATCCCCGGCTACGCATTTCTTCTCAGATCCAAATCTATGGATGGAAGTTGGAACTGCAGATTGTTTATGTTTTGGAATTGAGACTGAAATGATGTTTGAGAAACCAAGGTGACTTGTTTTCTTTGGTTCGCTTCGGTATTTACGTTTTGAGCTACACAAGTATGACCGCGACGTTATAACTGATTTTATTCAATTTATTTATTTATTTATTTATTTCGGTTTCAACTTTCAACGGAGCTATCTCAGAACCGAGAACTCAGATAGTCAGATGCAGAACGCCAGAACGAACGAACGAACTGCGATGACTTGTTTCAAAGTTCAAAATAAGCTCTCCAGTCCCCAAACATCTTGCATTAGCAAATTTTTTTTTTCAAGTTTTCTTTCGGCCAAGAACATGTTAGCAAATTGAATAATAGGGAGCAATGGGCTTATAATTGGGCTGGTCCAAGAATTAATTTATCTTTTGGTGCGAAGGGCGAAGGCGTAAAAAAAAAGTCCAAAAAAAAAAAAACTTACTTAAAGGCACGCACGTCGAATTTGCTGGGTGTTCCCTCCTTTCTCACCGTCACCTGGGTGAATTGGGTCAGAGCCAGACGGTGACGGTGACGGTAACTTCTACTTCGCGTTCAACAACGGCTTCATGTCTGACGGGGTTCTTAACATTGAAGTCATTTCTGACCCTCTCACAAGCTAACTAAGCTGCTCTTCACAAATTCTGTTAAGTTAGTTTATGTAGACTTGCCATGCTGGCAGCTGAGTTAGTTAGTTAGAGTAGTAACCAAGTTGGTTGGGAGATTAGTTAACTCACTTGCTCATTTTCTGATCTCACGCAAGTCTCTCTGCAGCTCCCTGCTTCTTCAGCACTGTGGAATTTAACATATTATTATAATTAAATCCCTGATTAATTTTGGTGCTTTAAGACCTCATTTTTTTTGTTTGGTGAGACAAATTAAATTAAATCAAGTCAATTGGTATGGTTGGTTTCTTAATTGTTTCTGTATCTGCTATATATATTGATGAACTGAAAAAGAACGAAATGCGACTCTTCAAATCCAAGCTTCTGGTAACTGCAAAATGGTTGATGACATATTTGAGGTTGCATCATGCATAAGGCATTGGAGCAAGATCTTGAAGACAATACCCAACACCACTAAATAGATTATTATTGCCTAACTGCCTTAATTAATTTGGGTAATTACTAGGATTTGGTGTTATATAGATTATTTTTATAAGTGACTGCAGATATCCTATCTGTAGCTATTATATATTTGTATTGATTTACGAAATGAGGTTAGTTAAGCTTCTGTTTATGTCCTCTTATTTAATCACATTTTTTTTAGAAAAAAAAATTATACTTTATTTAACTGGATGACATTTCGTTGCATAATCTCTATAGGACTATAATTTGCCACATAATACTTTTCTAAAATACCCGAAATTAACATGAATATGATGTCTTTGATTGAGAAACAAAAATGTATATATTTTGAATTCATTAAAGTATAAAAGTCGAGAAGATAATTAAAGGAAAATGATAGTTAGAAAAGTCTACAATTCCATTATCTGAGGCCAGCGAAGGGGGGGTAAAGAATAAGAAAACCACAAAGCAGGTGCAGGTGCAAATTTCAAAGCTGAAACGTACTCAACATTTGCATCGGCATTGTATTATTAGTGCGAGAGAATATTGTCCGACTCGCTGATAATTGAGAAACCTGAACGAACAAAATGATTGTTACATTGAATTTTATGATTCAAGGACAAAACAACATGATGTTGATGATGAATTGATGATATTTAATTTGCTTTTCCTTTGGGGCCAGTACTCGTTGGTTGCCATTTTAATGTGATTATGTGAATATCTTTCATTCTTTCTCAACTACGGTTAATCTTAAATTCTTATTTGGCGTATCAATAAATTTGTTTTTTTAACGTATTTAGTAAATTTTTAATAACAAAAATAAAAATATTAAAAAAAATTTAAATAAATCTTATTTACTTAATAAATAAATAAAAATATTTTTATATTATTATACTTAAATATAATTAATAAATAAAAAATTATATAAAATATCTAAACATAAAATTAATTTTTTTTTTAAATAATTCAAAAAAAAAATTTATGAGCTTACACAAATAAGCCTAAATTTGGCTAATTTTTTTTATATTGATTAAATATATGTGTAATACATTGTTATTGGAAGATTAGGAATTTTTTTTATATGGTGTTTTATTCAAATTGGACGGTCTTATTTATTTGAAGAAAAAAATAAACTACAAATCGAAACTGATTTGATTGAAGAAAAAAATAAACTACAAATTGAACCCTCCGATTTGTATTTTTTATTTTTTAAACTAAAAATCGGACGGTCCGATTTTAACATTAAAAATTTTTTTATTTTCGAAATCACAAATCAAAAATCCGATTTGTAATTGTTTGTTTAAAAAAAAAATAATACAAACAAATCGGTGCCTCCAATTTGTATATCCCATATCAGTGTAAAACACACCTCTTCTCACAATTTCTTGTTATACACTTCTCTCTCACACATGAAAAATAATAAGCGCCCAAATTTCTATTGGTGACGTTAGAATCAATTGATATTTTCTTTTTTTTTCCTCCTTCTTTAAAGCCCTACCTTTAAAGGTAATGCTTATCATGAAAGTTATTTTTGGGTCATTCAATTAATTGAGAAGTTGTATTTTCTTTCCCCAAAATCAAAGTTTTGTTTTAAAATCGTCTGAGATGTTTGAGTTTATTATTTAAGCATTTATATAGAGAAAGTTTAGGGGTAGCACTATTATTAAAATTTGGTCAATACTTAATAAAGAAAAAATGAATAATTTTACATCATTAAATGTAATCTCACACCATTAAAAATATTAATAATGACTAATTAATTACTACAAATCACAAAACCTGCTGCTTCCTAACACTCCTTATTTATATAAATTAAAAAGTTATTTATTTTAATTTTTAAATCAATCAAATATATTAATCAACATATTAACTGTTATATAATGGAGAAATTCTCCTACAACGTATATCTTTTGGCATAATAACTTTATAGCTATCAATGAGTCTATTAATTTTTTTTGTAGTTGTGTTATGATTTAAAAATATTACATGCTATGTCTACCAACCATATTCATATTCATATACCTTAATCCAAGTGGTTGATACGGTGGTTGTTCTTAATAAGTATCTGCTACAAATTAAAAGTATTTTGTCATGGAATGAATGTTTGAGAAGGAAAAAGAAGAAAAGGCGTGATTAGACAAATTGAAATGAAATGACAATAAGAAGAGCAATCAGAATTGACAAAAGAAGAGAAGAGTGCATGCATTGTTCCTCTTCTTCCTCATTTGGTAGACAGCTTTTCCTTTCTTGCGTTGATGAGACGCCGGTTTCTGTAGTGTATGTCCAAGAATCTCATGTAAGCAGAATATGTGTATAATATAAACAAAATAGAATATATTAGTAATAATGTAATATACTATAATATTTCTTATTGTTCCATGATACTACATAATATAAGCATGAGTTCTTAACTTAGAATCTCATGAAACATATCCTATACTTAGAAGCTTTTGCGTCGAATCTAAATACATGAAAATTGAAGAATTGATGTCTCTAACGATTTCGGACAAAAGAAAATATAACCGACTAAATGATTAAGACCATAACCAATTTTATGGGATAACAGCTGGATACCACGGATACGTCATTATATTCAGTAACCACTGAATTCCGGCAAATAATGTGCCATAATGAATACTTAATGCCGGAAAAACGATAGCTCCAAAAGACAAAGACTAAAAAGAAGAGGCAATCATCGAGTAAAGACACGAAAAACTCACTTTGCAACCGTATACATTACTAACTTTAGCATCGTCGGATATCTTGCAAGTTGTCCACTCCTACACTTGACTAAGTTGAGATCTCCTGTCTCCACCTCTTTAGATCGTGACCTCGTTCCGAACATAGACACTAACTTTGCATATTATGTGTATATATGACCATCATAAGTGACTCTTAAAATTATTACCATGTTTTCACCGAAATTTAATTATAAGAATGTTGATGGGTCCTTAACTAAGTGGGACACACAAATTTAAAACAAAAAAAATTAAATAAAAGAAAAAGAAGTGGCTAAAGCCACAAAGGGATAGAAGGTTTATTCATTCTGAATAAAACCAAACGAAGTAGGGATTTGACAGAGAGAAGAGAAGAAGAAATTTGGAGGAAAAAGGACAAGTTATTTTTTATCCGATTGAATTAGTAAACTTGTTCCATTTCTTATAAAATTTTAGTATGTTATTCTTGGTGTAGAGATGAACATTAGGATATACCTTGCTAGTTGTATTGCATTCTCTTTTGTCTGATTTGAGATACTCACTTTGTGGAGGGTTTATGTTGTTTACATCAGTTTTGATGATATATTTTGTTGATTGTTGAGATGCCTTAGTGTTACTAGGTCCCGTGAATTTTTTGTCCCTCTTTTGGGGTTTTTCCACGCGTTAAAATTCAGGTGTCTGATCATTTAATTTCTGTCATTATATTTGTTGCTTGGAGTATCTTTGGAGTTACCTATTTAATCGCACAGGTTGTGGAAAAATTATTTTTGGTGCTTCCGCTGTTAGACAGGTTCTTGTTCTAAACCTTTGTTGAGTTTTTCCAACAAAGTGGTATCTAGAGCTTTGGTTGTTTATCTCTGTGGTGATTAAATGGAGGAAAATACTCATGGCCAAATATGGTCAAATTAAATTTCCAAAATTACTCGATTTGGAAGACTTTCATGGAAGATATGTTGTATAGCAAGGACTTGTATGATCCTGTGGAGGGGGATAAATTCAAATGTACCAAATCCGATGCTGAATGGAAGAAGCTGAATCAGAAGGCATTTGCTTTGATTAGGCAATGGCTTGATCTTAGCGTGTACATGTTGACACCAAAACAAATACCGAGAATATGTGGAAGAAATTGAAGGAGTTACATGAGAGGAAGAATGTGCAAAACAAAGCATTCTTGATTAGGAAGCTTGTCAATATGAAGTATATTGAAGGTAAATCAATGTTGAAGCACTTGAGCACCTTTCAGGAGACGGTGAACCAACTAACAAATAATGAAATCACTTTGAATGATGAGTTGCAAGCTTTGTTGTTGTTGAGCTCTTTGTCTGATAGTCAAAAATTTTTTGTTGTGACACTAACTAACTCAGCTCCAAATGGAAAGTTGACGTTGGCAATGGTTAAAGAGAGCATGTTGAATGAAGAAGCTAGAAGAAGAGAGCAAGGTTTAACTAATGCCTCCTCCCAGTCAGAAGCACTTGTTTCAAAGTCACAGGGGAGAAGTCAAAGTAGAAAATCTCACAGTTCTGACAAGTCAGAGAGTCAAAGTAAGTCAAGAGAAAAGTACAAGCCAAGAAAGGAGTTGATTTGTCACTAATGTGGCAAGTCGGGGCATATCTAGAGGTATTGTAGGTTTTTTAAAAGAGAACAATCAAGAGGAAAAAATGAAGATAAAGGTAAAGATAATGATAAAGAAACTGCTGCTATTGTTTATGAAGATGTTCTTATCACATATGATGAAAATTATGTGAATCTTGTCTGTGATGATTCCACTTTAATTATGGACTCTGGTGCCTCATGTCATGTCACTCCGAGGCGTGAATTTTTCACTTCCTATACTGCTGAAAATTTTGGCAAGATCAAATTGAAAGATAAAAGAGTGTGTGATATCATTGGTATGGGTAATATGTGGCTTGAAACCAACATGGGATGCAAGTTATAGTTGAAGAATGTTAGGCATGCGCCAGATATGTGGTTCAATTTTATTTCAATGAAGGCATTGGATCAAGAGGGGTATTGAACTTCCTTTGGTAGTGGAAAATGTAAAATTATCAAAAGGGCTCTCATTGTTGCTAAAGAAGACAATAGTCTCACTACTTTCTACTGATTGCAAGCAAAGTTGTGCAAAGAAGAGGTAAATGTAGCTGATGATTCCTCTTCTAATTTGTGGCATATACGTCTTGGTCACTTGAGCAAGAAAGGACTAAGCGTCTTAAACAAGAAGCTCTCACTTTCTGTGAAAGGTACAACTTTAAATACTTGTACTCATTGTTTTATTGGTAAGCATGCTAGAGTATCATTTCATAATTCTGGACCTCATAGGAGATCACATGTTCTAGATTTAGTTCACACTGATGTTTGTACTATGGATGCTAAGACACTAGGTGGTGCATCGTATTTTGTTACTTTTATTGATGATTATTCTCGAAAAGTGTGGGCTTTTGTTTTGAAATCTAAAGACCAGGTGCTCGGTATCTTCAAACACTTTTATGCAAGTGTTGAAAGAGAAACAGGAAGAAAATTGAAGTGTGTTCGAACAGATAATGGTGGTGAATACAGGGATCCATTTGAAGAGTATTGTAAAGGATATGGGATCAAGCTTGAGAAGACGGTTTTGAAGACTCCTCAACATAATGGAGTTGTAGAGAGAATGAATCGTATTATCAATGATAGAGTCAGGTGTATACTCTCTCATACAAAGTTGCCTAAATCCTTTTGGAGTGAAGCAATGAGGACTGCAGTAGATCTGATCAACCTTTCTCTTTCAGTTCCACTAAATGGTGATGTTCCAGAGAAAGTTTTGAGAGAAAAAGATGTCTCCTATAGTCACTTGCGAGTGTTTGGTTGTAGGGCTCTTGTTCACATTCCAAGAGATGAAAGGTCCAAACTTGATGGAAAGTCAAAGCAGTGTATCTTCATAGGTTATGGTCACGAAGACTTTGGTTACAGATTAGGGGATTTGGTGTGCAAGAAGATAATTAGAAATCGAGATGTAATTTTTCTTGAAGACTAAACTATTGAAGATCTTGAGAAGGCAGGTAAGCCAACAATAACTGTTAGACGTTCTGCTGATGATGAACCTGGTCCTTTTACAAGAGCTCCTGTTGATGGGAGAAATGTACAAGTTGATAATGATGGTGATTATTTGCATGATAAACCTACACTTCAACCTAAGGTGCCAGATGCAGAAGTTCTACCAGATGCAGAAGTTTCACCTGAGCTTGAATTGAGAAGATCTACTAGAGAGTGTCATCTTTCTCAGAAATACTCTCCTCATGATTATGTGATGAACACTGAGACTGGGGAGCCATAGAGCTACCAGAAAGCTATGTCTAATGAGCATAAGGAAGATTGGTTGAAGGCAATGCAAGAAGAAATGAAATCCTTACATGAGAATCATACATTTGAATTGGTGATGCTATCGAAGGGTAAGAGAGCATTCAAGAATAAATGGGTGTTTAAATTAAAAGCGGATGAAAAGGTCTCACGGCCAAGGTACAAAGCTCAATTGGTTGTGAAAGGCTTTGAGTAAAAGAAAGGTATTGATTTTGAGGAGATTTTCTCTCCAATTGTGAAGATGTCCTCTATTCGAGTTGTACTTGGATTGGCGGCTAGCTTGAATTTAGAGGTTGAGCAGTTTGATATGAAGACAACATTCTTTCACGGTGACATAGATAAAGAAATTTATATGGAGCAACCAGAGGATTTTGAGGTTAAAGGAAAGGAGCACCGTATATGCAAGTTGAAGAAGAGCTTATATGGGCTGAAGCAAGCGCTAAGGCAGTGGTACACGAAGTATGATTCCTTCATGGAAGGTCATGGGCATAGTAAGACTTCTTCTGATCATTGTGTGTATATTAAGAAATTCTCTTATGGTGATTTTATAATTCTCTTACTTTATGTTGATGACATGTTGATTGTTGGTCATGACACTAAGAAGATTGAATGTCTTAAGAAAGACTTAAATAGATCCTTTGCTATGAAGGATTTGGGTCCTGCAAAGAAAATCCTTGACATGAGTATCACTCGTGACAAGAAGAATGAAAAACTATGGTTGTCACAGCAGAAGTATATTGAGAAGGTTTTAGAGAGGTTTAGCATGAGTAATTCCAAACCTGTTAGTACTCCACTTGTTAGTCATTTCAAGTTAAATTCGCGGCAATGTCCTATAAGTGAGAAAGAGAAAGCAGAAATGAAGAAGATTCTATTTGCATCTGCAGTTGGCAGTTTGATGTATGTTATAGTTTGCACCAGACCGAATATTGCTCATACTGTTGGAGTTGTTAGTTGGTTTCTCTCTAATCTTGGCAAGGAACACTGGCAAGCAGTGAAGTGGATTCTCAGATACCTTAATGGTACTTCAAGAGTTTGTTTATGCTTTGGAAGCGGCCAATCTGTGTTGGATAGTAACACAGATGCGGATATGGCTGGGGATCTTGGTTCAAGAAAGTCTAATTCTGGTTATATGATGACTTTTGCAGGGGGAGCTGTGTCGTGGCAATCTCGACTTCAGAAATGTGTTGCTTTGTCTATTACAGAGGCAGAATATATTGCTGTTGTTGAAGCTTCTAAGGAACTCTTATGAAAGAAGAAATTTCTACAAGAGTTAAGTATCAATCAAGAGAAGTTTGTGTTATTTTGTGACAGTCAGAGTGCTATCCATCTCAGTAAGAATCCAACGTTTCATTTTAGATCGAAGCACATAGAGGTGAGGTATCATTGGATACGTCAAGCGCTTAAGATGAAGTCATATGCACCTGAGAAGATCCATACTGATGATAATAGTTCAGATATGATAACTAAGAGTTTACGTGCAATGAAGTTTGATTCCTGCAAAGAGAAGGCAGACTTGGTGGAGCAGCCTATCCCCACTTTAGTTAGTGAGGCGGAGATTTGTTGGTAGGTCCCCAACTAAGTGGGGCCTACAAGTTTAAAACAAAAGAAAAAAATTCAAATAAAAGGAAAAGAAGTGGCTAAAGCCACGAAGAGAAAGAGAATGGTTATTCATTCTGAATAAAACCAAACGAAGCAGGGGTTCAACGGAGAGAAGAGAAGAAGAAATTTGGGGAAAAAATGACAAGCTATTTTTTATCCGATTAAACTAGTAAACTTGTTCAATTTCTTATGAAATTTTAGTATGTTATTCCTGGTATAGAGATGAACATTAGGATATAACTTGCTAGTTGTATTGCCTTCTCTTTTGTCTAATTTGAGATACCCACTTTGTGAAGGGTTTATGCTGTTTACATCAGCTTTGATAATGTATTTTGTTGATTGTTGAGATGCCCTAGTATCACTAGAAAGACTGATTATATACTCATTATTTTGATAGTAGAAGATTTTTCTAAACTAGGTCCCGTGAAATTTTTTGTCCATCTTTTAAAAATTTTCTCATGTTAAAAATTTTGGTGTCTGATCATTTAATTTCTGTCATTATATTTATTGTTTGGAGTATTTTTAGAGTTGCCTATTTAATCGCACAGATTATGAAAAAATTATTTTTAATACTTCTGCTGTTAGACAGATTCTTGTTCTAAAACTTTGTTGAGTTCTCCCAACAAAAAAAAAAAACTAAACTAGTGTTGCTAATATTCATGGATCTTTAAATTTCATCTACAAAATAATATTATTTTTGGAACGAAATCCTAGGATGTATCATATTTTCAACAAAACAGAATTTTCATAATTTTATATATATTACTTGTGTGTTGCCCTAAGTATTTATACACCTTATAAACATATATATTGATAGTTGTTTATTAATAAATATAACATAATAAGCTAGTTAAATATTTAATACTTTATTATGTTAGAATCAGACTTTTAATATTTAATTAAATAAATTATTAGAATGATTCTTTTCTGTTTAACCACATTTCTCGACTGGATTCATATACCCAATTTTTTCATAAATTGTTTATTACATTTTTAAAAAGGAGAGAGAAACACTCCTGATATTATAAACAGCTTTATCCTCAACATCCCCGGCTCCACCACCTCAAAAAATCTGCGGAACTAAACAAAAAAATCTGCAGAATATGTTTAAATTTAAAATATTCCCTGGCCTGTATCGAATTATGCAAGGTTGCAAACTCAACGCATAACTTGCATAACACAGGAATTTAATTTGAAAATAAATATAAACTATAAACACCTTAATGCACATCAAAAGGGATATGTACGTGTAAAAGAAAACCGAATTGCTGGATGATCGATAAGCTTCAAGGATATATGCACCTTATACATCTCCAATAATAAAATATATGAAAATACATTATTTTTCTCTCGACATGTCTAACTATCCTTCTTGACAAAAGTGAATTGGAATTCTAGGATAATCTCACCGATATAAATAAAAGGATAAAATTTACGTACATCACTCTACACCATATATGCACATTTCTTCGTAAGAAAATAATTTTTAATTAATTAATATTAGTAATTTTTATTAAAAATTAATTTTTAAAAAATTTAAGATTTAAAATTTAAAATAAAAATTTAATTTAAAAAAATTAATTTACGAATTAAAATCAAACAGTATTAAATTTTTTATTTTTATTTTTACTTGAAAACAACTCTTAATTACCTTATTTTTTTCTTTATTATTATTTTTTGTTTTTTTAATGTCTATTATTATTTACCTATAACTCTTCATTTATCTAAAAAGTATATTGGTGAAAATATACACTAATACTTCGTAGGCTTAAGGCTATCGAATGAGTCAATCATCCCCATTTAAGTCTGATTTGTCTAAGTATATGAATTAAATAGGTTATTCGTTTAAGCTTATTTTATTTACGAGTAGGGGTGGAAACAAGAGAAGAATTCATGACTCGGCTCATTTTAGGTTTGGCTCATTTTATTAAATAGGTCACATTTAAATTTTTTGCAAAGTCTATTAGTTAAAACAGTTAAGTCATAAACTTTTAAAAAAATTTACGAAACTTGTTGGATGGACTCGTTTAAATGTTTTTTTGTAAAAATAAATTATTCTTAATTTATACTTTCAAGTTTCAACTATTTACTTACATTAAACACAAAACGAAATTAAAAAAAAAATCAATGGTAAGATTAGTTAAAATTTTAGCTTTTTTGTTTAAAGGAAAAAATTATGAATTGTAAGTATAGTTATAATATGTGACTAACGATTGATATATAAATAAATTATATTTTACAAATTATGAATTATAAATTTTAGAATATATTTAATCACAAATTATAATTTTTACTTTTCAAATAGGTTTGTGAGCTTGTTGGACTTTAAATAAGTCGGGTTGAAGCATAAAGAAAAGTATATGAAAGGTAATAGGCCTAGGCTTGAACCATTTATTTATGACATAAACTAGGCTCGTCAAAGTTAAAACTCAGCTCAACTTGGTCATTTCTACCTCTATTCAAGGGTCATAAATTTTCAGTCCGAACTATTTATGGCCACCATAATGGGTTAAACGAACTCGTTTATCCTCGTTTACCCTTTTATTTTATTTTTAAAAAAAATATTTTAACAAAAAATATTTTTTTTGGGTCAAAAACCTTAAATAACATTACTTTTAGTTGACAAATTGAATTTTCGAGTCATATTAGAATTAGATAAAATATTGGCAAAACATATTTTTTTTAAATTTTAATAAAATAGTTCGTTTAATCCGTCATTTTTATAGATTAATCAAAATCAGTTTATTTAACCTAAAATTTAACCTAACTTAATTTTAGAAATAATATTTATCCAGTTAAATAAATAAAACGAATTAGACCAATAAATTTAGCCCATTTTAACGAACTAACCAAAATAAATAGCCTCTCTCATGCAAATGTCTTTTAAGACACATTTTATTAAAGTCATTAATAGAGATTTTTTTATAAAAAATTTAAAATTTAAAATTTTAATATATTTATTTTATATAATTAAAATTAAAAATAATTTTTTTTATTTATAATAATTTTAATATATATTTTTTAAACACATGTTAATTAAATTTTATAAAACTTATCTAAATACGCAATTTAATTATGTTTTACTACCTCTTATTGAATTGAGATTAACATAAATGTATACACAATTTTTATACATTTATGATTTATAATAAGGTAATGTTTATAGTGTCTATAATTATGATAATTATGGTGGTTACATAAATATTAAAATTAAAAATATATTTTTTTTATATTTTAATATTATTTTTTATTTTTAAAATTAAAAAATATTATTAAATAATAAAATTATTTTAATTTTGCCAATATTTTTTAAACATAGTCACCATAATACAATAACATGGCACCATAGAGATGTCACCTTACTTACAATAATATAACGAAAATTAGTGCATTTCAGAAAGTAAAAAGTGCACTAATCTCCTCATTTAATGTAAGACATCTTTACACCAAAAAAAGTAATCCAAAAATTTTGATGGGATTCTTTTATTATTTTATTATTATTGTCGATGTGATGTCTTCGAACATCTTTATTATTCTGTTTATTTTTTTTTTTACATGCAATATAGAAATGAATAAATATAATATTTATTTAGTAGATTCAGTTATGTAAAATTTTTTTGTTGTCATATTATTTGATGAATCAAATAAAAAAATATTATTTAAAAAAACTAATAATATATTTTAATAATATTATTAATATAAAATAATAAATTTTAAATATTTCTTTAAATAATATATATTATTTAAAATAATATATTTAAAATATAATAAAGTAATATATTTAAATAAAAAATTTGTTATTAAAAAATTATATCAATATTTTTTATGTGAATTTTTTTTATTAAACTTCTTTTTCTTTTGCAAAAATAATTATAATATTATCGAGATATGATAAAAGTAAACATAAATATTTGGCTTTATTTTCTATTTGGTTCGAATTTGATCAGTAATAAAATATGACATATATATACATATATACATATATACATATATATAGATTGGAGTCATACAATATAGATTATTTAACATAACCGACTTTATCATACATATAAGTATATGAATGATAAATACATAAAATATTTAAAATATAGATATTGTGAAAAACGATTTTGACAAACTGTTTTACTCAAATTTTGTTAATGTTTTAAAAAAAATGTGAGCATCTCAATGTCGCAATTGTATCGTCAATAAGAATTAAAAATGATTGAAAATAATAAATAAACAAAAAAATGCGAGGTGTCGGAGGCAAATTAAATTGCAGAAATTAAAGCAAATAAGAAATTAAAGAGAAAATGAAGAAGGAAACATAAACGTAAAAGAGATGAACAAATAAAAGTAGAGAAATTTTATTAATAAAAACTGGAAATAAACAAATTACAAGTGTACTGTTTGAGTTCAGAGGAATTTGTATTTAAAAGAGATCATAATATTATGGTTTATGTAATATTTTTACTTTGAAAAATATTTTAAAATTTATATTAGACTATAATTATGTTTTAGTGTGTGTATTTATATTTTATGTATTATTTTATTCAAAACAAGTTTTCGGTTGAACTGTGGTCAAACCGGTTGAACCATGAATTATTAGTAGTTAGAGCGGCTCGATTTTCTATATAATTGACTTCTCACTAAATTAATAAGATAGATTTATACTCGATTATAATAATTTATTTTAGGAAAAAAGACAGATAAGTCCCTGACTTTTTAAATTTTTGACAAATACATCATTGACAAAATTTAAATACAAAAAATCCATGACTTTAGCAAACAGAGGACAACTTAGTCCTTCCGTCTATTTGCCTCTCATACACTAAACGGAACTGGTTGATGTGGCTGAAACGGTGTCCAGGTGTCCGTTACGGTACAACGTTAGAAGGGGAATAAAGTTCGAAGGACAAATAAGTCATTGACGTCATTTTGCAAATAAAGTTCGAAGGACAAATAGGTCCTTGAGAATTTAGTTCATTATACTTCTATTATGCTTCTATTATGAGAATTTAGTTTATAAAATTATGCTTGTATTTTGAAATCTAGTTAACTTGTTGTATTCTGCAATTTAAATTATTTGTATTAAAATTGCAGAAATTGGGCTTGTTCTGTTTCTACTTTTTTTTCTTAAATTGAATTAATTCAGTTTTAGTGCATTTGTGTATTATATTAGAATTTGTTAAATTGCATTAGTTCAGTTTTCATCATACTAGTGGCATTAGTTAGCATGAGTTCATTTATGCATCAAGTTAGCATGAGTTCATTTGTGCATCATTCATGTATTAAGTTAGCATTAGTGCATTTGTGTATTATATTAGAACTAGTATTTTTATCCATAATAACATTATGAGAATATTTTTTTTTAAATTATACTTCACTTTGTTCTAATAGTATAAATTATGCATGACACAAAAGATTTATAAAATCAAACTACTTTTACAAAAAAGTCGTAAGTTGACAAAAGTCTCTGATTAAAAAGACCAAGATATCTGCAGATAAAAAATTAAATAATAAGATTTTTAGTTATTATTTTTATATGAAAAAGTCTAATTTTTTATTAATTTTAACATTCGTTATCTAAAATTTAAAATAATTTAATGTGTATACTTTTACATTTAAAATATTTTAATTGTAAAAAAATATCGGATGACATATTTTGATTTGTCAAATTACTAATACAAAATATAATTATATATAGAGTAAAAATAGTAGAGAGAAATAGAAAAATGGAGAGAGGTATATGAGAGAATTTAGGAAAGGAGTTTATTAATTTTTAAAAAAAATATTTTCTCTCAATTTTAATAAGAGTGTCATGTGACACATTTGATTATTAAATTAGATGGTAATATATGATACATAATATAGGTATATTTCAATTAGATAGTAATATATGATACATATAGAAGCATAATGAACTAAATTCTCAAGGACCTATTTGTCCTTCGAACTTTATTTGCAAAATAACATCAATGACTTATTTGTCCTTCAAACTTTATTCTCCTTCCAGCGTGGCACCGTAACGGATACCTGAACACCATTTCAGCCACGTCAGCCAGTTCCGTCTGGTGTATGAGAGACAAATAGACGGAAGGACTAAATTGTCCTCCGTTTATTAAAGTCATGGACTTTTTTGTATTTAAATTTTGTCAGGGATGTATTTGTCAAAAATTTAAAAAGTTAGGAACCTATCTGTCTTTTTCCCTTTATTTTATCTATAACTTACCTAGGCGGCCTTTTCATATATAACACTATTAATTAATATAAGCATTTATTGTGACCATGGATTGAACAGTATTAAAGCAGATACAAATAAACACAAGAGACAATAATAAAATTTTGAATTTAGCTAACATGTGCTCTAATGATACAAGTTAAAATTATTAATTAAAAATTTTATTATAAAAAATTGTATAATAAAAAAATATAATTAAAATTAGTGTATAAAAAATTATTGACAATTTTAAATTTACAAAAAAAAAGAGAACAAACTGATAAAGGAACTAATTTGGTGCACGACATTCAATTTCAAAGACTAAAATGAGTCATTTGATGCAAAGTTAGGGACCAATTTGGTGCATATATAATGATACATAGTTGATGACACGTGGACACATAACATTGTGACACGTGGCATAATCATCCACGTCAGCATGCCACGCGTCGCTGATTGATACGTCATCATACTGTTATATGTGGCCAAACCATGAGGTGACACGTGTCACCAAAGACCATGTCATAAAGCCACGTCAGCGCGTCGTTAATAGAAAATTGGTCAGGGACTAATATGGTACAATTTTTCTAATCTCAGGACGTAATTGGTACAATTGAAATCTCAGGGACGATTTTGGTGCATCTCAAAGACCACTTTAAAAATTTAGTCACCAAAATACCTTTTTTATAACTCAAAAAAGTTAAACTTTAAAGAAAATTTAAAGTTTTTTCATAGATTCTATTTTAACATACTAAAAAATCCTTATAGCATTAGTTTAAAAACAAAAAATACGCTTGTAGTTCATATTTAAAGTACGATCAAATGGTTAAATTAGTCCCCAAAAGATCATTTGATTTTTAAATTGGTCTTTGAAAATTTTTTTAAATCAAACTCATTTTTTAAAGATTTTAAATTAGTCATGATAGTCCTTTCGTCACTTTCTTTGTTGATGGGATCAAAATTTGCTAATGTAACACGTTAAGTGACACCACAACACATACATAAGGGTGCGTTTGTTTACAGACGAGACACTGAGACAGAAATATTGAGACATAAAATCGTGTTTGACAGATTAGACATGGACAGAGACATTGTGTCAAGAGACACTGAATATTAGTGTATTTTGTGTTCATCCAACTAAGAAAGACGCAAAGACACTAACAATAAGCACAATTTATTTTTTATTTTTTCTTTTATCATTCTTGTTAATTTTTTATAATTATAACTCTTATTATTATATTTTTTCTTCCTAAATTTTTTGAATGAAAAAAAATGGATAATAAATTAGACTTTTATAATTTGTTTTAGTTTATCACCAAACAAAATACAAAAATACTAATTTATTTGTCTCTATCTTTTTTGTCTTGTTCTTAGTGTCTTTGTCATGTCCTATTTTCAAAATCGAACACAACCTAAGAGTCGTAATTGACTGATATCATTATAAATTTATGAAATTCAATTAAATCAAAGTCTAATTGAGGAGAGAACTTAAGGTATTAGAATTCATCAATTTGGGGTTCATTTGATCTAATTTCCTTAACTAATAATATTAATAGTCAATTAGGACTATTAGGTGTGTGTTGTCATGTTATTTAACGTACTACATCAATAAGAACGCCGTTAACAATGGAAGTGGCGGAATGATTAACATGATTAATTTAAAATCTTTAAAGGACGAATTTGATTAAAACAATTTTTTAGAAACCAAATTAGAGAACAAGTAATCTTTCAGAAATTAATTTGACGACCTTTTACTCTTTAAAGTACTAAAATATATTTTATGCATTAATTTTAAAATACTAAATTACACTTTTAGGATTATTTGAAATTCTTGTATTGCATTAAAAATTTAAAATATTAATTTAATATTAAAATAAAATTAATCTTAAAAAAATTAAAATACCCTTTTAGAATAAAGATTAAAATACTCTTTGAGAATAAATATTTTTTAATTATATTAGAAATTATAAATTTAAACTTTAAATTAAAACTAAAATACTCTTCTAATTAATTTTTATAAGAACACAACAACTTCTGGATGTTACTAAAAAAACAAAAATAATTTTATAAAAACCAATTCATATTATTTAATTATATTAGGAATTACAAATTTAAAATAATTTTAAAAATATTAAAATATTCTTATATTTAATTTTTAAGATATTAAAATAACTTTTTAGGATTAATCTTGAAAATAATAAAATACTTATTTAAAATTAAAGTTATTTAATTATGTTTAAAATTTTATATTATAATTTTAAAATAATCCTTTAGAAAAAAATATATTTAGCTATTTTTGTTTGTTTCGGTCTTTATGTTTATCTTAAATAAAAAAGATATTGAGACATAATTCAATCTTATACACTTTACCCTAAATACATATAAAGAATTATGTAATTTTTATCGTCTTTTAATTTTTATGTTCCAGTCTCTCTCTCAGAGTCTCAGTATTAGTCTATCATTCAAACGCAACCTAATAATTTTATTTATATTTGAAAAGTTACATTTAACTTTAGATAAATAACAAATGAGATTATTATTATTATTATTATTATTATTATTATTATTATTATTATTATTTGTTTGTTTGTTTGTTTTTTACGTAAGTATATATATTTTTTAATTAAATTTATATAATACAAAATCTTGTATTATTGTATTTATATTTAATATTATAATTTTATTTCACACGAAATAAAATTATTATATATTTATTTATTTATTACATGAGTATAATATTTTTTAATTAAATTTATATAATACAAAATCTTTTATTATTGTGTTAATAAAATTATTACATGTTTGTTTGCTTTTTACGTAAGTATACATATTTTTCTTAATTAAATTTATATGACACAAAATCTTTTATCATTGTATTCATATTTAATATTATAATTTTGTTTCACACAAAATAAAATTATTATATATTTATTTATTTTTTATGTGAATATATATATTTTTAATTAAATTTATCTAAACACAAAATCTTTTATTATTGTGTTCATATTTAATATTATAATTTTGTTTTACGTGAAATAAAATTATTATATGTTTGTTTGCTTTATATATATATATATATATATTTTAAATTAAATTTATATAACACAAAATCTTTTATTATTGAATTCATATTTAATATTATAATTTTGTTTCACACAAAATAAAATTTATTTAAATTTTAATATTATATACATAATATATATTTATTATTATTTTTTTAATTTTAATATATCTTTTTTTTTCTCAATTTGGTGAATGAATTTTTAACTTATTTTTTATGTATTATTATTTTAATTATAAAGCCTAATTATTTTTTTTGTACAAACATGTTTTAATATTCATATACTATTTTTTTGCTTTAAATTTTAGCCCAATATCTAAAACTTATAAAAAAAATTTAAAACTTATAAAAAAAATGGTTAACCTGATTCACAGGTTATTGTTTTAAATCTATACCATTCAAATAAAATATAATAATGAGTAAAGTATCGTTTTTGTCTCCAACGTTTGGGATAAGTCTCAAAGTTGTTCCTAACGTTTCAACCGTCTTATTTAAATCTCTAACGTTTTAAAATTGGCACAATGTTGTCCTGCCGTTAAGGATCCGTTAACAGAATTGACGGCGGGACAAAATTGAGACAGTTTTGAAACATTAGGGACTTAAATAGAACGAAAACGTTGGGAACAAAAACGATACATAGAAATAAATTTTAATTTTATTCTTCAATAATATTAATTTTTTACTGTATATAATATTTAATTTTTTTAATCACATCTAAGTAAATTACACTTAATTACACTACTTTCATTCTAAATAATTTTTTATATTTTTATATTAACTTATAACTTTAAGTGTAAAATTATAAAATAAATTTATTATGATTAAGTATAATTTACTTAGATGTGATTAAAAAATAATTGAATATTACGTACAATAAAAAATTGAAATTATTGAAGGATAAAACTAAAATTTATTTCTATATATCGTTTTTGTCTCTAACGTTTTCGTCCTATTTAAGTCCTTACGTTTTAAAATTGTATCAATTTTATCCCACCGTCAATTCTGTTAACGGATCCCTAATGGCAGGACAACATTGAGTCAATTTTGAAACGTTAGCGACTTAAATAGGATGATTGAAACGTTAAAAACAACTTTAAAACTTATCCTAAACGTTGGGAACAAAAATAATATTTTACTCTATAATAAATAAAGAGTTTAGATTTAATGAATTAATAATGTGTACATACTTTGTACTTAGTAAGGAGTGTTTAAGATGAGTCCAATAATATATATGTGAATTTTATTTAAAAGAAATGGATGGGCTTGTTAAATTCCATGTATATTACATGGCGGACATAGAAAGGCTATTATAGGTCGTGTCTAAAATAGGTTTCTATACTCATCTTTAAGTATTATTTTTCAAGTAAGCTGAGACCTTATAGATATTAGGTCTTACGTTTGGAATCTCTAGCTTTTCATATATGTCTCCTCATATGTTTTCTTTTTTCACACTTAATTATTGAATAAACTAACCAGAAATGATATGTACCATATCATCACCCTCCTAGATATACGGAAGCATGCATGTATTCATCATACATGCATTATGCTAGTCCTTTCTAGTTAAAGGCTTAAAGCAAGAAAAATACTATTATCTGTCTATTATATATTATTAAAATTAGATTTCTTCGATTAATAATATAGTTAATATAACATATTTTTAAAGGTATCTTTTATTTATTTTATTTAATTTATTTAAATGTGTTAATTAGTTAATTATTTATTAGTTTAATTATTCTGTTAGTTCCTATAATTTTACAAAATTTTCAATTAGGTCCCTATACTTTTTTCCCTTTTAATTGGGTCCCTGCATTAATTTTTTTTTTCAATTGAGTCCCTACACTTTTTTTTTCTTTTAATTGAGTCCCTGCACTAATTTTTTTTTAGTTGGGTCTCTATACAATTAAGCCAATTACTATCAAGAGGGACCTAATTGAAAAAAAATTAGTGCAGGGACCCAATTAAAAAGAAAAAAAGTATAGAGACCTAATTAAAAATTTTGCGAAATTATAAGAACCAATAGATTAATTAAACCTTATTTATTTAATTTAGTTGAGATAAATATTAAATTATTTAATATTATTTTGACTATATCAATATAATTAATCAATTACATTAAGTATTTAATTTAACCGAAATAAATACATTAATTTTATTTTAATTTACAATAATTTTTTATCTTTTATATTTTGATTAATAATTGTTAAAAATATTATAATTAATTATTTATTTAATTTTACTGAAATAAATATCAAATTATTTAATATTTTTTGACTACATTAACTATAACTAATTAATTATATTAATTATTTGATTTGACTGGAATAAATAATATAAATTAATTTTTTTAATTTATATTAATTTTTTCATCTTATATATTTTGATTAATTATTTTTAAAAGTATTATTATTTTTACATGACATATTTATAAGATATTTTGTATTTATTTAACTTATTTTATCGATTCAAACTATTATAATTAATTTATTATATCAATTATTTAAATAATTAATACAAATATACGTTATTTAATTTAATTTATTGTCATGTTAATGTTTTTTATGTTAATTATTAACAATTTTTTTTTCATTTTTTCTTGATCTTAAGTATTTTTATTTTTTGTTTATAATTTTTATTTTTAAATATTTTACTCATAAATTATAAAAAAATGTCTACAAATTTTACCACAAATATTATTTAATTATTTTTAAAAAATAACATTTTAATATAAATATTTCAATTTAATTACAAATTATATATTATTATTAATGAGTAGTTGTTATATTTAAAAATAAATAAAATTATTATTCGTTAATTTTATTTCTTAATATTAAAATAGTTAAATTTTAAATTTAATTAACTTTATAAAATTTTTATAACAAAAATTACTTTACTTACTTTCATTTAAAAGTTTCAAAAAAATATTTTATATATTTGTGTATATCCTGCACGAATACACATATACTAGTTCTCAAAGGAAAAAAAGTTGGACAGAAGAAATTAAAATTTAAAATGAGTGCTCATATGTCATCAGATATCAGAATCCAATTTTTCTTACTCATTTGGTATTTATTTATTATTTATTTTCTCTAAATAAATTAATTAATAGACTCCACTAGCATAGAGCATGCATCAAGACATACTTTATTTTGTTGAAATGACATGAACCGAGAGCATAGCAGCAATCGAAATTCAGTTTTATGTCTATATAAAATATATTATATTATATTAGATTAGATAAAATAAAATAAAATTCGTTGGTTATGTATGTATTCCTTTCTTTTCCTTATATATATTTATATTCTCCCTTCATCTATATCTTTGCGTTTTAAATGTATATATAATCGAAGAAGCTAGCTACTGTACTCATCACGATACAGCAGAAAACTACTAAACAAAGTGGTAGGACTTTATGTTATAGCAATGGGAATGTGAATAACTTACCTTTACATTAAAAAAATAGAGGGAAAAAAAAGAAGTGTCTCATCATCACTTGTTTTTAAATTTGTTTAATTTGTTCTGTTCTTCAATTCACAATTTTCATATTTTAATCATCGAAAGTACATCGATCGACCCAAACCTAATCCTCCTCTTGCGCTTATAAAAAGCCCTTCTCTTCTCTCTTTTCCTCTCAAAGCATATCCCAGTTATTGCTTAGCATATATAAACACATCAATGCAACATATTTGATTTTTTAAAAACTTGTTTCAATTTCGTTTTTATATATAGTCCTTGCTCTCATTATACATTAGAAGAGGTTCAATATGATGGATGCATGGAAGGAGGTAAGAGAGAGCTTTCTTCAGTCCACTCATGGGTGACAATAAGATTTAATTAGCTGCCGACTCATTCATCCAAATGCTGAGTGAAGAGATAGATAGAGAGATACACTCAGTAAATGAGTGAATGATGCGGGAGACAAATTGAATCTTATGTTTCCTATACTTGGACTGAAGGGAGCTCCCTTTTTTTGTTCTTCTTCATATATATTATATTATCATTCATCTCCCATTTTAATTTACATACTTTTCTACTGATCTAGCTACTTTTTAATTTCCTCGGTCCTTGATTTATTGGATTTGGCATTAAAATAAAGCATATCTTATGACTCTTTATCATCATTTCATTATGTCCAAGGTAAGGTAAGTAAGTTATATATTAGCTTTTGCATGTGGATTAAAGTTGATAAAAATAAAAAGGCACATCCCCATTAATCAGTGCTTTATAGATTGCACCTGACCCTGGCCTTTTATTCAATATATAATTATTCATGTGTGAGCTTATAATAAGTTGCATCTCTTTGTATATCTACTTTATATTGGGTAATTAAAATTGTTCTTTTGTTGGGTTTACATGTTTTATGGTTAGTTGTGATAGTTTTGCAAGTGCAGGTAGCTAGGGTTAAGATTTGCAGGGCATGGCGGTGGTGGAAGCAACTTTCTTTTGTTGGTGAGAGAGTTGAGAAATGCATCAATGGAATTTATTATTGCAATTAATTAGCAAGTTCCAAGTTTCGAGTTACGAGTAGTGATTAGAGGGATACAAGTTCCGATGAGCCTCCCCTTCCCTAGTTCATGCACTCTCACTTGCTTCCAAGTTATTCCAACTGTCATCATCCACTTCCTATGCTCATACTTCACTCAAGCATTACAATTCCAATGTATTTTAATTTAATTCTTGCTAAATAAAATTGTGCTAGTAGTTATCCATGATCTTTTGTTTTTGTATAGTATTATTACTTTAATCATCTTGTTAACAAGATTCTTAAATACAACTTTTAATGATGTTCACGTTCACTCTTTTAATTAATCTTTTTAATTGTCTGTATATGCGGATGAATGGACGTTGTTTACATTTAGAGTTTAAAGACTGGAATCTTTTTTAAACCTGAGGTCTGGGAGGTGCAAAGATTTTGTCGGCGCCCTTACACATGTGATACTCTTAAAATCATAGGAATGAACTAATTAAGAACCAAGGATGTGGCAACATTTTTTATATACTTTAATTTTGATCCCATTTTTTGCTTTCTTAACATTTCCAAATTTTAATATATCAAAACTATGGTCAATTTTTATGGGTAACCGGTTAATTAGATCTATATGTTTAAATGAGTTTAAAAATTAATTATTTGTATGGAATGTGATCATTTATACTTAGTTAAAAATGTAAAAATCTCTTAAACATCAAAATTAAATTCATACTAAGTGAATTAGCGAATATGTTATCATGTGCAGACACCATTTGGCATTTGCCATGCCCTAAAATTTAGTAGCAGCATGTGTCCTTACTCTTAGGGTCAATCGTCCTTTTCATCACTATAAACTCACATAACTGCTAGATTTAGATTTTGGATATACGCAATCTGTCCTTAATTAGGTACCGGTGTGATTGGTGTTTCTCTTTCCCTCTAGATCGAACGGAATCTAACAGCACTTTCTTTCTACATTATCTTTCCCTTTAGTTTGCACCATCTTTAACCAACACTGCTAGAGGTAAAGACTAAAGTTGTTTGTCATGAACTGCCAATTATTTCCATTATTTTAATTAATTTTTAATCTTCACGTGCTAATCACCTAGCTACTAGCGGAACCTTGGGTTAATACGTTTATTTGATTAATATTCACATACACATATATACTACATGGTACCCATTGTGTTTTGTGTGCAAATAAATGCGTTTTGATTTCGCTTTATTCTCTGGGGCCTATGTGTTTCCATCCCATCTGGGAAAGTTTTAACTTTTACAAGTTAATTATTGGTGAAGTAGTGGATTTGCTTGATTTTATCATAAAGTCTTGTCCATGATCATATCTCAAGACATGGAAAATAAATATACCTTGATATATGTTATTAGGACTTCTTAGGAGCTATCCAAGACGCTTTTTCTCTGAGATAGAGCTAATTAAGCAAAGAGGGAAAATGCATTTTTGTGTTTGTGTATAATGTAATGCTATGATGAGGAGTTAATCTAAATTGATTTGACAATAACAACGTTATCATGGTCTTCTTTTCTTTCCTAGTGGAGAACAGATGGAAATGAAATATTTGCTCTTAATGTGGTATCTACTAATGGATTGTTAACACTTTCATTGCTTTAATTTTTAATGAATTAAAAGCCATTAGCTATCTACTACTTATCTTCTGTGCATATATCTATCAAGATGCTCCCATCATACATATCAAGGAATACCTTTGGTCCTTTGCTTTTTAGAAAATCTCAACCCCACTATTAGAGAACTAAACAAAATAAACTTAAATAATAACTATTGTAATATGCCAGAGATTTCTACGTACGCACTTATAAATAATCAAAGGAAATTCCCAAGACTTGGGGTTTGAAAAATCGCATGCCACATTGTAGCGCACAAAGTGGATGCAAATGTTACCCTAGCTAGCTATAATGTCACACCTCTTCTTTTTTCTCCTAACTTCATAAGACGAATATTATTAGTGCTTTTGTGTGTTGACTTCAATAATAATATATTCAAGCATAATTATAAAAAACATTCACGTTTTTTTTAAATATTTTTTATTTTTTTAGATATTGATAAAACTTTGGTGTAATTTCCAGTTATTATATTTTACAGTGTTTTTCAAAATTTTGGAAGCAGAACAATACGCAATAGATGTATTTAAAATATGGAAACTACTCAGATAAAGACGTTTTTTTATGATTTTTTTAATAATTAAAATTTAACACATATAATCAATTAAATCGTGTTATTTTTGTCAAAATTAGGTCAGACAAATTAATTTGACCGAAAAAATGGTGAATCAAATTTTGAATTTGTCTAAATTAATGTTATTTTTTTTTATAAAAAATGACTACAATACCCTTATTATAGAAAATAACTAAAATACTCTTATTATATATATTAATTTTGAAAATCCTAAATTTAGTCCTTTATTTCTCCGCCGTTATAGGATTAAAATTTAGAATTTTCAATATATATATATATATATATAAAAGGATATTTTAGTTATTTTTTTATAATAGTGATATTGTAATCATTTTCTATAAAAAATATTAATCTAGACCGGTTCACAATTTAATTTATTAGTTTTTCAACTAAATTGATTTGTCCGATCTAATTTTAATAAAAAAAATACTGTTTAACCTGTTATATGTGTTGAATTTTAATTATTAAAAAATATTTTTAAAAAAAGACGTTTTTGACATCTTTATTTGAGTGATTCCCTTAAAATATATACTTTATATATACTTGTGTGTCATTGTATCTTTCAAAACGGTAATACTAGGAAAAAAAAAACAGTCAAAATATTAATAAAACAAATTTTAACTAATTTTAGTTAAATTTTTTTTTGTTACCAAATATTTGGGCTTTCCAAAATTAGTATCTAACAATATGCATTGAAACAAAGGCAACCATAACAAGTTTACCTAATATTAATATACCTTTCAATCAATTTGGTACTACTAATCATATCTCTCCATTTTAACATACAAGCAATTATGAAAAGATAATAAAATATTGCAGGTTTGAGATTGTAAGATGTTGCATCGGTTGTATGCTAAATCCTAAATGTTATTATTTACCTTTTTTTTTTAGTCACTATTATTATTTACCATTGAATCGGGCTCCCTCCACTGGGCATGAAGTATATAGCAGGCTCATGTATCAATTTTCTCATGATCTAACTTGCATTGTGAATTAAGCAGACAACATTTTCATTGCATAGTTGATTTAGTTTAAGGAAATACGATCCCATACTACTTACTACTTTGATAGATTTCAGAGGATGATCCATTCATCGACTATATATACCACGATTCAAATCACGCTTCTTCAACATACACACGTAAAGCAAGACATAAAAGAAGCATCATGGTTATTGTGTGATCACTTTGTCTGGGCTGTTTTTTAATTCAAGATATATCTCAAATTTAACCAAGGTTTAATGATGAAATCCCGGTCGTAACTGCTTGACTAAAAAACACAGCACAGCACAGCACACAACATCTTGATTGATTTAAATGAGAAATTTGAAATTTGTGAAGCAATTTTAGTGATACAAGTACAAGTAATAAGGCTAAGATTGAAGAAAGGTACATATATAGAGGAGGAAAGTTGAATTGGCAAAAGAGAAATAAGATTTGATGTGACTTGTAGGAGATACGGGTTGGGAAAAATAGGCGATAAACACGACACGTTATTTGTAGATATCTGAATCCCTTTCTTTTCAGTCATACAAGAACTGAGGGGCATTGCTTGACACGCGACGCAATGGAAACTGGTATTATATAGTAATAGTAGTAACACAATAATTGAAGGGGGGAATCCAAAGCAGACTATTGCTGAATGCTGCTGCTCTTAGACAGGTTCATAGAGCCCCAGCACATGCCCATCAAGACACCGCATTGCTGCTACCTGATTCATCACATGCAAATCACATCACACCCTACAAATTAATTCAAATCTATTTGGTTAATTTATTTTATTTAGTGGCGTAAAATTGTTACCTTTCCATGGACCTCATATTTGATAGGGCCATCAAGTTCGGCTCCCAATGCTATTAGTTTTGTCACTGTACTGTTGATGTCTGTTACAGTGAATGATAGAAGCGACGAGTATCCCTTCTGTGTCACTTGCTCGCTGTATGTGAATAAAATAAAATATAATTAAATTTGAGTAGGAAATAGGAATGGGCAAATGATCGAACAGATGGAGAGCATGAGAACGAGATAAAAGAGATACAGTGGAGAATGCATGAGGGCGAGCTTAAGAGAACCAGATTGGAGTTCGGCCCAACGAAGAGTGCAGACGTTGGTAGTGAAATCCAACCCCTCTGAGTAGAACCGAGCAGCTTTTGGAACGTCTCTGTGTAGCTGCAGTATCCACCTGAACGACGCTGCCATGCCCGCAACCCCTCTACTTCACAATTCACATGCACAACGATACAACTGCTACCTTCTTTTTTTTTTTTTTCTCTCATTTGGAATAGACTACAGCTTTCATCTTGGGCCAGCCCAACTTTGACACTCTCTATTAGCTTGATATTGGGCCTCTACACCACTTGTTTGCTCCCTTCTCCCTATTACATGCTCTGTATTTTACTTTTAAAAAATCTGCCTGTCCAAAAGAAAAAAAATATGGTTCTCTGTTGAGTTTGATGTCACCTCGTATTAATATGAACAATTTGCTACAAGATGAACTACTTCACTTCCATATTTCTTATTAATTATTATAATATAGGGTGATATTACTTGCACATAAAAATTGGTGACTATTTAAACACAAATTATTATTATTAATATTATTCGATCCAATTATAAACCCTTGTAATGTTAATTAATTGACCAACATTAAGACGAGACATTTAAGGGTTCCTTGAGACCAAGATTCATGTAACATAACATTATACATGCTGGTTATACAAGAAGCAGGAAGACTAGACAAAATTGTAAGTTTGCCTTTTAACTTGTAAAAGGTCAATCTGATACGTTAAGACACCATTACACAACACAGCCATCTACAACTGGTATACAGAAATAACCCCACCCCGGACGTGAAATATGTAACATACACAGGTAAGATAAATATTATCAAGAAAGCAGAAAGGAGGGGAAAAAAAAAGAATGAGTGGTCTTCTAAAAGGAGCCCTTGAGGGCTTTCAAACGAGACCTCTGCCCCTTGGACCTTGCTTCCATGAGTTTTGCTCTCAAAGTATTCTCCTTCAATGCTTTGGGAGCCTCAGATATGCCATGATGATCTTGGGATTGGGGTGCAAGACTTGACATCCACTGCCTCACAGGGCTTGCTTGCTTCCTCCACCCAGCATTGCTGCACGATGCCTCTCCATGCATGCTCACGCCACTCTCTGATGCCAGTAGTTGACCTATGATCACATTATCAGTTATGTGATTCTTATTGGAGCTGTGCAATTCACTCCGGTTCATTTTCCGCTCCGAACCTACACTTTCTAGACACTCACCGTGTCCATGTTCGTACTTCTCAGATATAGTTCCTTCAGCTGCTCGTGTATCTGTTGTGCCCTTACCCTCTTCTGCATCAATTGATTGCGACTTCTTGTTTGAATTGGATGACATAGCCCAAGCCATCTGTTCTTCAAACTTCACTTGCAAGTTAGATGGGCTGCGATCTTTTAACCCTTCTTGAGTGACTGGTTTTTTCTTCCTGGCGTTGGACTTCAATGACTCATCAAGAGTATTGTCCGCAGGCTCTTCTTCACGTGCTTTAGCTCCTCTATTGTTTGGCTTATTTAGCTCAAAGCAGTTTGAATCACTGCCCGCGGAATCATCCTCATCGCCCACATCTCGTGGTGCACTGACAACATCATTAAGCGGAACTGATTCCAAGGAATTCCGGCGATCCCTCAACACCATATTTTCTGTACTTCTGCTATTTTTTTTGGCTTTAAGGAAAGTCTCGATTTCAAGGCTTAGTTTATCGACAATGGACTTCTTATCCGTAAAACCATTCTGGGCTGCTTCTAGCTGCATCTGCACACGCTCATCAAGCCATGATTCAGATATGTGGAGAATCAAACGGTCATTATCCATGGCTTGTACCTGATCCTTATCAGACTTGTGTTTCAGAGCATGCACCTCTTGCTCATATTCGTTTATTCCCCTAGCAAATTCATCGCAGAGGTCCTCCAACAATTTTCTTCTTGCTCTCTCTTGCTCCAATTCTTTCAGAGCAACAGTAAAAGAAGACTTAACCTCAGAAAACTCCCGAGCTAATTTCCTGTGTATGCTCTCTGACCTTTTCCTTAGTTTCCTTTCATCCTCAAGTTCATCCCTCACAGATTGAACGGCAGCATGGAGTCTATCTTGCTCCTTACTCTTCCTAACTAATTTTTCCTCTGCAATTTGCTTCATGAGATCATCAATCTCTTGTCGATCCACTTGCCGGTCCCGAAGCAACTCTTTGACCCTGATTCGTGCATGATCTAGCTCCGCTTTTAATGCTTTTATCAATGAAATGTTAGAAGCATGCTGTTCTTCCAAACTCCATATCCTGTTTAACACTTTTAGCAATTCTGTGGATGTTTTGAGACTATAACGGGACTCACCAATCCTTCCCTTAAATTCCAAGGAACTGCTAGGAGTTGCAGCAGGGTTATAAGGTGTCATCTGCAACACAAGAACAAATAACGGGCAAACACAATATGTAATATTGTATAATAGATTCAATAACAGATGAGCTGCTGGAATAGAGAATGGATAAATATTTGTCCATTGTTCAGTGTTCACATTGATCAAACGATAAATTATGAGC
Organism: Arachis ipaensis; assembly: GCF_059453495.1. NCBI lineage: Eukaryota > Viridiplantae > Streptophyta > Magnoliopsida > Fabales > Fabaceae > Arachis > Arachis ipaensis. Next base: position 16,825,127 of record NC_142440.1, on the reverse strand, counting down.
ATATCATTTGCAGTAAATACTTTAAAACACACAATCTCACATATGAAGGTAGTTCTTGACAAAAACTTTAGTTCATCCAGCACTGATCTTTCAGAGCAAGAAGTTTTAGTGCCATTTTGTTCTTACAATAAATCTCCAAACACATTGTCGCAAACTCTTTACAGAAATTTCACAATTTAATTAGCTATCTTTCATAAGTGTTATTATGGCGGCAAACAAACAGCGGTATAACGGATACAGTTAGGTTATTTTATAATCATGAATAACTCTGTTTAATGACCAAAATTCTGCATGAAAGATACCTGCTTTCCGATAATATCAATTATTTATTGTATTTTCCATGATACATATTAGACCATAAAACTCCTAACCAATCACTTACATTGCAGTCATGAAAACCCTAGATCCATGATTACATAGGATGCCAAAAGGTACATCCCGCGGAAAAACCATGTTTACCATGAAAACCAGAGGAAAAGTTGTGTGCCTTTCCATTGTTCTAGATGAAATAAATAAACAAATAAGAAACGGGTTGTGGTGGTTGGGAGTTGGTTGATGCTTACCTCCATGGAGCTACCATAACTTGCAGGAGATAGAGGTTGCAGTGCATGGTTATTCTTATTTCTCTCAATTGCTCGATGATGCTGCATTAGTGACGCCGCAACATGCCTCCTCAAACTGCTTGCACTAGCTGGCTGATGAATGAAAAGTTTCAAATTATAGATCCATATCTATCAAAATGTTTGATAATGTCAACAGAATTACAACACGTCTCATTGCAATGACCAAGAAAAACATCACTTATTCTAGAGGAAAGGAAAGCACAATGATAATTACACCAAACAAGAAGGGGGCAAAAAAGCTACAACACAAAAACAATTTGAAAGAGGATGACAAGGAAAGCATTTATATGGGATCACCTACTAGATAGCAGAATAAGGAAGAATCTATGCATCTCCTTGAAGAGGATATGTCTCAGTTTAATGAGGAAATGTTGTCAGTGAGGAGTTAAAAATGAATTGCGGAAGCAACAATTCGGGAACAACCGAATAATATAGAGGACAAGTCAAGCTAGACATTGAAGGCTCAAAAGGAGTAAACAAATCATTTTTGTAACATACAAGTAGAGCACACAATTCTCCATAAATGTGGAGGATAACATGAAGAGTATTTTCCGGTACATATAAATTATAAAATAAAATAAATAATAACATGATACAAATATCGGAAATTGGGCCTATTATAAACGCAGAAGTAGAAAATCAAAGAGCATGAGTAGGAAACCCTTAAGAAAGAAATTAGAGCTGAAAAGGAAAGGAGAGAGCGTGGCGTACATGATCAGGGGAAGCGGTGGAAGCGTCAGGGAAGAAGTTGGAGATGTCGGGAGCCTTGTCCTTGTGAAGGTTGTAATGGTGGCGGCCACCAGGTGCAGCAGCGGGAGCGGCGCCGTTAGCACGATGCATTGGGAAGATAGGGAAGTAGTGGTGGAATTCCCAGAGAGCGGCGGCGAGCTTCCTAGCAGAGACGGTGGCGGAGTGGGGATGATGGTGTGGATTCAGAGAGTGATGCTGATGAATGATGTTGTTGTTCCCCCAAAGTAGCTTCCAAGAGGGCACTGGAGTGCAGGGACCCTTACTTTTCCCCACCAATACCCCTCTCTTCAACTTTTCTCCTAAATTTTCCACCTTTTCTGCTTCCCCTCCTTCACTTTTCCCTTCCCTTCCCTTTTTCATCTCTCTCTCCATTCTTTTTCAACCTGCCTTCTCTATTAAAAATATTTAAAATATATTTATTTCATCTTTTTATTTATTTAACCTTTGTATTTCCTGTATGAACTACACGTGGCTATAAAGACACTGTTTAGAATTGGAAGTCGATATTGTCAGTTCCATCGGAGCATAGCATGTTTGAGTTGAAGTGGAATGATTTTTGCACATGACTACATGAGATCCAGCTTCTTTATTGCAATAATCATACAACCCATGCAATTGCAATGCAACATTAGTTATTTAGTATACGTTGCCTCATACCTAGACTTTTCTCTACTTTTTTTTTCATCCCTCCCTCCCTATTCATAAAGTATTCAACAATCAACAATATTAGCCAACACTATTCTCCGTCTCTTTCTTTATTATCACACATACGCGGTTCAAAACTTAGTTTATTATTTGCCATTATTATTCGTTTGGCTCAAATGAATTATTGAATAAATAAAGAAATTATATTATGATTGAATAGAAAATTAAATAAGCAAAGCTATAAATAGTAATGAATTAATAATAATTTACTACCCCATAACGAAATGCTTAACAGGGGAGCGACAGATGGGAACACCAAAGTGCGACGAACAGGGCAGCTGCCTGATATTCAACTTGGGCCCACTTGTTCTTTGTTGGGCCCCATGACACTATGTCCACATAAAGGATCTAAAATTGGGCTTTAGAATAGTATTCCAAGCCCAAAGGAAACAGTGAAGGAGCAGAAAATGGAAAACGGTTAACATGGATGGAGAGATAAAGAAATGACAGTTGGTTGGTTAGGAATGGCGCAGGGCTTATCCTGGGAAAACAGCACATAGTCATGATTCCAAGTTGAGAGGAAGCAGAGTGAAGAAGCAGCATTGAAATTACAAGTTAGAAATGCACTCGCTATCTCACTCTCACAGCTTCCTACGCCCACTTGCATCGTTTCCCTCTTCTTCCGCTCATCGCACTTCCTACCTCACTCTTCACTCATCCTCTTCATCTTTCATCAGCTCGGCTATCTATCGCACCCATGCACCTTCAACAACCCCTAACAAACTTCGGGGTACAAGGGTAATTCCATCTGACAGTTACAACGGTTCCCATTGGGAATGTCAGTCATCCCCGCCACACCGTGCTGACGTGGCTCCTTCTGAGATTGACACCGATGATGGTTCATCCAAGGGGCATCTCAAGTTTCTACTCCTGTTTGGGTTCCTCGCACTTGGGGACTCTTACCCTGCATTTGCCGCTTCAGATTCCTTTCCTTTCTTCCATGATTTTGGTGACTTAAGCACAGGTTTTGCTTCAGTTAGGAAAATCTCCCTGTCACTTCTTCGAACATAATCATAATGCAATTTGCAGCTAGAGTTATTCTGTTGCAATTTAAGTAAAATCACTTCCAAATCAATTATTAATTACTGTGCAGCTCCAAGTGTAATATTTGATTACTTCTTGTCACAGGCATTTCTGTTAATCTTTTTCTCTGAGCTGGGAGACAAGACTTTTTTCATTGCAGTAAGTACACGCAAAACAATGTCCCATTCCTTGCAATATCACCAAAATAAATGTTGCAACTTACAACTCCATTGATTTGTGTATTTGATGAGTTGGCAGGCACTCTTGGCAGCTAGGAATTCAGGTGTTGTTGTTTTCATTGGCACATTTGGCGCACTTGCGTATGTTTTTCTGTTTCACGGTGATTTAGATGCCCTTTCAGTTTGTTCTCTGTTTTTATGGACTTCCTCATGATTACTCACCTTTAATGATAAACTCATACAATTATTATTCTTGCTGAATTTTTTTGAACAATTTCAAATAGCTATCTATGGAAGTCAACTATGCACTAATCTTCAAACTCTTTAATACCATTTTTGTTCATTTTTGCAGTGCAATGACTCTCATATCAGTTGTCCTTGGCCGAACTTTTCACTATGTTGATGAAATCTTGCCCTTCAGGTTTTTGCTATATTTCTTGGAGTTATTTATGAACTATGAATGATACATCTTGGTCATACTAGAAGACTGAATAGGAATGAATTTTCCTAGACTTCATCTTATGATTTATGTTGAGCAGGTTTGGTGAGACTGATTTACCTGTTGATGACATTGCTGCTGTTTGCTTGTTGGTAAATATCACATCCTTCTTTATTTGAATTTATTTGTGTTCGCAGCGACATGCTTTATTCCGATAACTTTCTGTTCTTAGACAAAACACTGTTAATTTGACACTGAATTTAATTGACTTCAGCTGTACTTTGGAGTCTCTACTCTCGTGGATGCATCATCAAGCGATGGCCAGAAATCAGATGATGAGCAGAAGGAGGTAAAATTTGGCATGTATTTATCAGCTTTCAAAGCATAATGTGTTCAATGCATTAATATTGATTTTAGGCCGCACATTTGATTTGTCACTTTGGTTGATTCATAGGGTTCTCTAAAATTCCTAAAATTTAATGTTTCCTATCTTAACCAGGCCGAGTTAGCAGTTTCAGAGTTTTCTGGAAATGGTGCTGGGATATTAGCAGCTGCTGGCACAGTTGTCAGTACTTTCCTCTTAGTTTTTGTTGCTGAATGGGGTGATAAATCATTTTTCTCCACAATTGGTGAGTATTAAATCGGCATCGTTCGAATACAAAATGTAATATTCATGTCAAACATTTTCACGGAAAGCTAAGTAATCAAATATATATGCGTGGAAAGAGTTTAGAGTGACAATTAATTTTGATCAGTACAATTTTTATTTATTGTTCGTTCATCTCAAATTGCAATACATGTTCTCTTGGTTCTTGTCCTGATATACTGAACTCACCTTCAAGATCCCCCCCTACTATTCAGCCCTTGCAGCAGCTTCTTCACCTCTTGGAGTCATAGGGGGAGCGCTAGCTGGTCACGGCGCTGCAACTTTGGTAAAACTATTTATCTAAGTTAATGCACAAATGATTGTTGAAACGCCTCTTGAAATTACCTGTCAGATTTTCTTAATTAGTGCTTTTCAATGCACGTTCTAGACAAGCACTGTTGTATTCCATAGCTTAAAACAGATTAGAGTCTAATAAGCATATATTTAATACACCCAGAAAGGTCATAAAATAAAAACAGGCTAAATGCCTAAATGCATGTAATTTACATTCCTTGAGCAAAGTGTCGTTTACTTTCTTATCACATATCTGTATGCATTGGCGGGCTTTCTATTCTCAAAAGTATATTTTGTTATATGCAGCTTGCTGTACTTGGGGGCTCTCTACTCGGGACATTTTTGTCAGAGAAGGTAATTTCTCTTGTAGCCTACCTTCCTGGTATGCTTTCATGGTTCTCTCTGTGCAAAAGTGGGCTCAATTTCATGGATTGGTCATCCTTTACGCATCCAATCATACCGATTCTTTAACCAGTGGGACAACCATTTGCTGTAAAATAATTTAATCTATGATCTACAAAATGCTTTAATTAATGCCAGAATCACAGCATAAAATCTAATAATCTATATCAACTTTATGAAAAGTGCAACATGTTATACAGATTCCTTTAAAGGGACCTTTATTAAGTCCCACATTCTCTAAATTGAAAGTATGATAGTCCTTATAAATGTAAGGCAACCCTAATTTCTTGAAATAGTTTTTGACATAAGGTTCACACCACAAATTTCACGCTCCTTATCTCTTGAGCTAATTTTTTTGGGAATGAACATGCTCTTTCAACCACATAATAGACAACCAAATGACGCCTCCCTTCTACTTGGTGCGGCTAATAGCTAGTACATTATTGTAACCATAAGATTACGAATATGCTGATGCTTTTCTAACCACACTTTATTCTTATGTTAATAGTGCTACATAGTTGAAGCGTGAACCTGCATTTGCGTATTTGTTTTTGTAATATTACTTAACACCTATACATACTAAGACATTCTTTTTCACTTTCCTCTTGAAGGTTATTTCCTACATTGGAGGTGTTCTCTTTCTCGTCTTTGCTGCAGTGACCCTATTTGAAATTGTGCAATAGAGGATAAAAGCGCAATGTAAGCTCATTACAAAGCCATCAAGAACGCACTTGTCTCCAGTGTTTTATACTTTTGTCGGAACTTCTTTTAGAACTCATCTTAATTGCGGCTAAAAATCTTAGTATCCGATCCATCAATAAGTGTGTTACGTATCATTATCTTTTGTAGAAATTGTTCATCTTCCTTTATGTGTAGTCCTCTTAAATTTAAGATCTCTTATGTTTATTTTTCAAGTGAAATGTTAATTACTTATTACAAAACACATTCTTTAATTGTTGTGGATATTGTATATTGAGATTTTTATAGATTAGTTCCATCAAGCACTGTACTGGTGACTGGTAACCCTGATATATTTTTCTATAGCTTAAGAACTTGTCTATCTTGTTGAACTCCATAAGTATGTGGCACTATCACAGATGAATGAACCTTTTCCTTCTACTGTCCATCATGCTTGAACTTAGCCATCTTTGAAAGCCTATCAACTTCCTCTACCAAGTAGTCAACCCTCGCCACAAACTCGATGATTGAGGAAGTGAAGTTGACCAGCGACAATGCTTCCGTACTCTCCAAGGCCCTCATCCTAGGTAACAAGTCTGTCGTTATCTCACTATCTTCTTCAGAAGTAGTTTTGAGAAGTAGATAAGAATGGAGCTGCACAGAATGTTGAAGCCTCTTGGTAGCACTGTGAACCCTCTTGACATGGGAGTTTTTCAGGCTCCATTTCATGCTGCTGATGTCCCTTCCTAGAATCCTTATAAGGTCTGCCACTTCGTTTGATACCTCTTTGATTTCTGACTCAAATAGAATTCGCAGATTGTACGGTGCCTGAAAAGTGAAAACCAACCATTAGAATGGAAGAACTTCATAATATAAGGTCATATGAAAATGATAAACATTTTTTTAACATAACTCAAAAGTTTGAATAATGTATATCTGTTGCATACAAAAATAATAGTTTCTTTCTATAGTCGCAAAAAGATTTAAAGATTCTCATACATGATTGTATTTAATTTGATGCAAATACTATGTAGTAAAGAGAGAATATTATTACAACCTGAATTTCTGAGTGTAGAATAGTATCAAGTGCCATAACTTCATAGGCACAGTGGCGTAACACTGCTGCAACTTTAAGATATTGTGACCATGGGTATAAAAATTGCAAGAATCTACCGTGTGGTGGCTCCCACTTTGCCGAATTAGCCTTGCAATCAGAAAATAGAAGATTGTCATGCACATTAGATATTGAAACTAAGATGAAAATATATATATATATATATAATAATAATAATAATAATAATAATAATAAAATGAAATACTATATATTTCAGGGAGCGAGTGCTCTTAGTACCAGCATTTCAAACTTTGGCCCAGAATTAACCAAGTTGCCTTGACATCTCTCATAAGGTAGTTCACCTAAAATCTCATCCATGCCATTGGAAGTGATGAATTCAGATTTGTGTTGTGATCTTTCTTCTAAATATTTCTTTACACATTCTGATAATATCATAAAAGACAAAAAGAAAATCATGTTGGGATATATATACATGTTGCAAATCAAAAGGATTATGAAGAAGCTTACCCTGGAGTGAATCTGCGAGTGAATCAAAGCATTTAACAAGATCGTTATGAAGCTGGTCACCAGCCCACATAGGATAAACAAAGACATTGACACACACTGAAATGATTCCTCCAATGGCGATTGAATACCAGCGATCCACCATACTCTTAATTGGGTTCCCCATTCTGTATCCGGAGATTATGATCATGCAGTAGCTTATCTGTATCGCCCTGAACCCGTACTCGTATTGCACAAGCCATGGCCAAATTCTCAGCATTGACGCTATGCTCGCTGTAAATATATATATATACATCTCCATATCATATCGTACATAAATTTTGGAAAACATGCATTGTATAATATAATTAATAAATGCATACCAACGAAGAAGATGCTAAGGCCAATAATAATAGGTTGAGCGACACTGCCACACCAGAGCGCTATATGAACAACAGCTATGGCCAAGATTCCCGCCAGCAAGCTTCCTAGTGCTCGATTAAAACCTCGGTTAAACGTTGCTCCTTCAAATATTGAATTCATCAAGTTGATTAATGATATCGATGGTGTAAGGTGCAAATATACATACATGAGTCCCGCTACAATGTGTACAATAGACTATATGAGTTACAAAATGAGAACATCACCCATAATATTTAAAATAACCATCCTACTCATCCCAGATGCTTAAGTTGATCGAAAAAGATTATATCTCTAATACTCCCTAAACCTCCATTGTATACATTGTACAAATATTTCATTAGCTCTCCATACTTTCCCTACATACATAGTTACTTACCCTTGTAATGATACCGTGTCTATGTATGTATTACTAGTCTTATTGTATATAATGGTGTTTGTTATGGTACCTAAAAAGTATTGCCTAATTATTAAAATAGGTAAAATAATTAATTGTAAATTTAAAAGTATAAAAGTTAAAAATTTTTAAATATTTTAAAGTTACCATAAAAAGTAATTTAAGTAAAAGTTAGACACTAAATAAAAAACACCATAGAATTGGCCATGTATAATAAGGGACATGTAACATGTTTGATAACAAAAAAAAAATAAAAAAATATTAAAATTTATTATTTTTTGTTTTATTTAATGTATTTTATAATAAATAAATATTAAATAAGATAAATTTTGATTTTTTTTTATTTTTCTAACATATATTAAAGACAATATTAGAAAGGTAAAAAAAATAGTCCAAATAAGATATATTTTTATTTTTTTTTTGTTATCAAATATTTTGATATATAAATTAAAGTAGCTACTTATATAAAAATATCTTTAAGATAATTTAGTCAAATCATTTAACAATTTTCAGTTATTATTTTTTATAATAAGAATATATTTTGACGTGAATAATCAGCATAAATTAAAGTATTTTGTTACTTACCAACAGTGTATTCGAAGACGATGATAGCAGTGATAATGGCCCAGATGATATTGGTGCCAAAGACATGGTAGGGGGCTTTAAATAGTGCTAATAGGGACACTACAACTACAGATAGTCCTGCTTTGAGGCCAAATATTACTTCATCTTCCTTCCAAATACACCAAACTTTACTCATGCTACATTTGACACTACTCTCAGAATCAGGTTTATTAGTAGGAATGCTAATTTCTATGCTATCCTTTTTCCCATTCATTCTCTACAATGAGTAATATATATAATAAGACTATACAAACTTATTTCGAGGAACCAACACAAGCTATATATAACTTTCCTTCTTAACTCTTCTTGAGAGTGTGTGTTTTCGGGTATTTATATACATCACAGATAAAGAGAGAGATTCAAAGAGGAAGCATAAGGTATAGTATAATGGAACAAGAATTGATACCATAATCAGTTTGAGAATGGAAATTGTTCACTACAGATCAGGAAAAAGTTTGAATTAACGAATTAAGTGAGTATTCGTAACAATAGGTTTCATATCACATCTTGATTCAAAATCTTAACTAATAAATTTATAAATTCTCTGCATTATATATTCTTTACTTAAGAATAGAAACTAGTATTCATAATTTTCAGCCACCCAAGCTAGTTCACACATGCATGTTCCTAAAAATAACACAGAATAATTATGAATACTAGTATTCTTTTGGAAGTCTATGTCATTATTCTGTGTTATTTTTAAAAAGTTTGGCAAAAGTTTTAAAAATATCCTTAAGTTTTATTTTATTTCAATTTTGTCTCAAAAGTTTTTTATTTGCATCAAATATATCCCTAACGGCTAATTTAAAAAAAAATTTAAGACTAATTCAACAATAATTTTATAAGAACAAACCCGCAACACAAGCAAATCAAGCATAATTTACATGCATTATTGTTAAATTAGTTTTAAATTTTTTGAAAATTTAGCCGTCGAAAGTATATTTGATGTAAATCGAAAACTTTTGAGACAAAATTAAAACAAAATAAAACTTAAGAATATTTTAAAAACTTTTCAGAATAAAAAGTATACTTTAGCCGATAATTAATTACTGATGCTGGTAGAAATTTTTTTCCGCTCATCACAACGTATTGACAATAACCAATGTAAGTCGTTTTTTATCTTTTATATGTATAAGATATGATGTCGCAGATGCCTTTTTTTAAATGTTCATTAAGTTATGTGAGATATTGTTCCATTATTCTCCAAACTCCAACCTCAAAACTTAGTTCCGTGCCCTTACTTTAAACACGCATGAACATATTCTCACTCCAGATTACTCTAGCACTGAAATTAAGAAATTTAAAGTTAATAATTTCGGATGATAAGCGCGCTTGATAAAGATTAATATAAGAGTATATATTCAAATAGATCCTTAAAAAATTTTACGTTAGATATTTTCGTCCTAAAATTTATTATAATGAGATCGTGAGTTTTATAAAAGCAGAATACTACACATCTATGTAATCATGTAACAAAACACAGTACTCATGGTGAACCAAATACAGTACTAATGGTGAACCAAACACAATATAATTGTATAATACTGAATGAACGAAACATAATTTATTATATAAAATTAAATTCAAACATCTTTCTGCAGAATGAACTACTCATAGTAAACCGAACACATTACTCATGGTGAAATAATTGTATAGTATTGAGTGAACGAAACATATATAAAATCAAATTCAAATAACTCTGCCTACAATTTACATATTATCAATTTAATTCAATTCAGTACACTTCCGTCCATTTAATTCAATTCAAATTAGCAATTTCATTCCATTCAATTCGATTCAAAATTGAATAATCCAAACTTTGTTAGTATGATTCGTTTCAGAAGAGTAATCCAAATCGCTCTCCTAATTTGAAGTTGAGTCATTTATTGTTTTGATTCAGAAGTGCAGATCGAAAAAGAAATCGAAGAAGAATAGGAAGAAAATAAATGCAACCAGATCGAAATAAGAAAACGATCGAGAAGATGAACGTGACCAGAGGAAAACGACAAAGGCAATGCAGATCAATAAGGAAGAACGCGAGCAGAGAAGAAGAAGAAGAAGCAGTAGAAGGTTTACGTTGAGCAAAACTTTAGGTTTAGGTTGAAGAACGTGTATGACAAACGAGTAAGGGGTGAAGGACGCGCGTGTGGAGGAAATTATTTGGTTAACAACCATGTAAAAAATACATGGATGCAGAGCTTTTCCGTTATAAAAGTAATATATATATATATATGTTCTTCTATTACACTTTTAAAGACTTATTTATCCGAGTGAAAAGAACGAATCTAACTAAAAAAATTATATATCTTATTTTTATAAAATTTAAAGGTTTTAATGTAATAAAAATTTTTTTAAAATAAAAATATCCAATACAAATTTTGTTAAAAAATTATTATATTATATAAAATTTTGATATTATATTAAAATTAAAATTAAATAAGTCTAATTTAATCGATAAAAACTAGTTCAACAGGTGAAGAATACTTTACATATCTTTATTAATAATTTAGAGACCAAAATTTTGAAAAATGTGAAAAGTGTAATAATCAACAATATGTAAAAAAATCAAAATAATAAGATGTCCTCTCTCCTCACAAGCTATATATATATATACTCGAAAGTAGTAAGTTTTTGTCTTATCGTTTTATGCATGCACGATGTTATAGATGATGCCTTCTTTCATGCATGTTAAATTGATTCCCTAAGATGATTGTTCTTCCACTATTCTCCAAACTATAAAATTCGTTCAGTTGGATCCATAACCCTATTCTACTCTACAGTCTACGCATTATGCATATACATATTTTGAGTCCAAACCACTCAGTCACTCAAATTAAGAAACATATGATACGTGGCTTGTAATTTTTGACGGTAGCAGTGATGGTAGTGGAAGACATCATCCATATTATATGCTAAAGTAAATTTTCAATCTATTCATCCGAGGCATAATTTTTTGCATATAAGGATGCAGTTATATATTCCGAATTTATTTCAGCATTCATTGTAACAATATACAATTGATGCCTTGATGGATATGAATTATTATAAGAGAAATACTAAAGACTATTATAATTTATTATTTTTAGTCAATAATTAATTAATAAAATTTAATAATATAAATTAAAAATATATTATTAAATTATTAGATAAAAGAATTAATTTAATAATTAAAAATATTAATAAAAAATAATAAATTTTATTTACTTTCTAATATTTCTCTTATTATAAATATATATGTCATATTCAACTACATGAAAAAATTGAACTAGGTGACCCATATAAGATTTAGAATCTATTCCACGAATAATGATTAATTGAGTTTTGTTTTTCAACAGAATTATACTGAATAGAAATTAAAGACAAAGATTAATTGAATTAATATCAGCGTAATTTTTTTTTCTTTTGAAATTGAAATGGTACTGTTCATATATGGACCAAAAAATATTAAGTCAGACTTAAAAAAAAATAAAAATCTACTCAAAAAAGTGATTTCTTCTACTTATCCATCCGACCTCCTACAGGTCCTTGGACGCAACAAAGGAAGTTCTACTTTACTTATCTAAACAAGTAATTGACTTCTGAAATATCTTTTATAATTTTTCTTTTATCTAAAAAGAAGATCTCAAGAAATTCTCAGTAATAAAAAAACGATTATCCAGTATCAAAGATGGAGCTACACTAAAACGGTGGTTATCTCTCTACTAAAAATATACTGATGCACTCAGGTATATTTAGAACCCAATCTACTAAAAATCTGCTTAAATCCCTTGCTAACTTAAGCATCAACGTCTCTTGCAGGTACCACCCTCACCTCCTCACGAAGGACATGGACGGCGGCACCTCGGCACCAGCACAATTCGAACACCGCCTCAGAAGGAGTCTAGACTTCGCGTTCAGGCCCAAATCACCGTTTCAAGTAACCTTCGGAACATTGACGCCATTGTCGGGAACCTGAAAGTCTACATCCACGTATGGCGGACAACCAGTATGAAGACAGACATTCAGCATCTGAGTCAGAACCAGAACCCCACAACAACGACCTAATACTAGCATTACCTCCACCCCGGGAGAGAATAAACGCCCCCCACAGAGAGGGAACGTCGGAAAACCCTCATATGCGACGGATTCATTCAAAGGTCCACCTACCTGAGGACGAAGAACCTCCGCATCCAACGGAGATATTAGGGTTAGTTCACCGCTATTGCGGCCAATTGGAATAACTCGAGCTGGAGGCTGAATGACAACAAGAAGTAGAGAGAGAATTACGAAAAAAGTACGACGACGGAAAGAGCTGGAGGAAAAGCTCTTGAAGTTAGAAGCCGACTTTCGAAGACGGAGCAATTGGGCAGATCAGAAGGAAAGCCCTCTTGGAGGGAAAGATCCGTTTGTTAAAGAGATCATGTGAGCTAGGGTTCCCATGAAATACCCTTGATATGGATCTCAATGATAGCACGAACGACCGGAGGCATCACCTCACTAATTTAAAAAATTGGATGTATCTAGCTGATGTTTTTGATGCAACTCGTTGCAAGACTTTTCCGACAACTCTGACTAAAGCAACAATGAAATAGTTTGACAACTTGCTACCCAAGTTGGTAACTTGCTTTGATGACCTGGCAAGGAAGTTGCTTATCTGATTTTCAATTCAGAAAGACAAAGTCAAGCATGCTCCAAGAGTTAGAGGTTAAACAAGAAGTCAGAGAGACACTCCGAGATTATATAAAGAGATTTAACAAAACCTGCTTGAAAATACAAACTTACCTCTTGAAGAGGTAATAATGGGATTGGTTAATGGCCTTAAAGAAGGGTCGTTATCCCAATCCATATCCAAGCGACACCCGACTTCCTTATATGAAGTACAAGAGTGGGAAGAAAAGTACATCATCATCGAAAAAAATTTTCGATTTAGAGAGTCCCCCACCCCCGAGGCCAAACTTGTCCTACCAAGATCGGGACAAAGAGAAGGAAGCTAAGAAAAGGGAAGAGTACAACTAGAAAAAGTCTCAAAGATACCATAACTACATCCCACTCCGAGTTTCTCTTGTAGATGTTTACAGGAAGATATGTCACACAGAAAAGCTTCCACCTCCTCGACCCATCAAACACAAAAAGATTGGAAGTTGTACGGAATATTACGAGTACTACAAGTTATACGGGCATTCTACTAATAATTGTTATGATTTAAAGAATGTCATAGAAAAGTTATCCAGAGAAGGTCGGCTAGAAAGGCACCTGGCCGAGAGGTCGGACAATCAAAGAAAGAAGAAAAGAGATGATGATGATGATGATGGAGGATGGCGAGATCAACCCTGGAAACTCCTGAGAGGCACATACATATGATAAATTGAGGGTTCACAGGAGGAGAAATCACTAAATCCTCACGTAAAAGGCATCTTAAAAAGGTATACCAAATTGAAGAAGATAACAGAATTCCTTATTTACCCATAATGTCATTCACTAAAGAAGATGCACAAGGGGTGACACCTGGTCACGACGACCCAATAGTAATAACAATGATCCTTGCCAATGCAAATCTCCACAGAACTTTGGTGGATCAAAGAAGTTTGGTAGACATACTGTTTAAGCCCGCTTTCGATAAGTTTGGATTAGAAGAAAATGATCTGAAGGCTTATCCAGACAACTTTTTCGGGTTGGAAGATGTAATAACCACGACTAATTAACCGCCTAATTAGGTAATTAATATTGCTCAAATTAGGTTTCGAAAATTTAGAGTGAGAATTTGAGGATTTAAATATGATTTTTGGACTCAGTGGTTTTTCCTGAATCAGAAAATGTATTTTCTGCGAAAAACCAAGAAAAACCGCGAAATTGGGTTCCACCTCCAGTTTATTCTGTTAAATTAAATTGTGATGCTAGTTGTTTTGCTCCTTTTGGCTATGCTGATTTTGGTTGTATCATTCACAATTTTGATGGATGTTGGTTGAAATATTGTACTGGAAAAGTCAAAATGTGTAGTGTTCTTTTTGTTGAATTGTATGTGATTTGGAGAGGTTTACTTCTAGGTTGGGATAGTAGATTTCGTGAGGTTATTTGTGAAACAGACTGTTTAGAAGCTCTTTTCTTGGTAAACCAAAGAATACTTGGTAAGAATATTCCAGAATGAGATTTGGCAAAGCATATACAGAAAGTGAAGGTTGTAGAAGGCTTAGAGAAGGGGGATTGAATCTATGACCTTCTTTTATGTTACTGGATTAACCCTTTAAAACAAACTTTCAATTCTGATTCTGTTTGAACTCAGCAGCAGAAATTTATGAGACAATTTCATTTTGTCGTATGAATATCAGAAAGCAGAACAGAGCAGAGAAGAGAGAAGCCCATCATGTATCCTAGTTCGGTTGCCCTTGTGCAATGCAACCTACGTCCAGTCTCCACCACAACAGTGGTGGAATTTCCACTATAGTTAAAGTATTACATACACCAATTTCACAGGATTGACACAATCCTTTCACACTCAAGTTCTAACCTAACTTGACATTGGCTATACTAATACCTAACTCTTCACTCTTAGTGCTAACCCAACTAAGAAAGGGATACCTCACAAGTACAAGATACAAGACACAGACTTACCTAAAGAAATCAGAGATGACTCTAGGCTTTTCTCTCAAGTGTATCACTTAGCCTCATTCACTCATTGGCTTTTACTTGAGCTCTCTCAATATGCCTTTTCACTCAAGAAATTACAGAAAGATAAATATTAAAAAGTAAATTACAATCTGTAAAACATGAAGGAGATTGACTTCATCAACAGCCTCTTTGCTATGTGATAAACCAGATTTGCATGTCTCTGATTCAGTTCTTCATTTTTCGCAGAATGCTTCTTTGAAAGAAAGCACTGTCCAAGTAGAGAAACTTCTTCAGAGAGCTTCTTCACAGAACAAAAACGTCAATACACTGGGTTATCTCTCTTTGGCTTCTGAATGAACAAAAATCTTCTTTTATCTCCTTGCATGTTGCTGGGTTGTTCTCCCTAGGTCAACTTCTTGAGCTTTGTGCTTCACCAATCCACCAACTCACATTTTCTCATTAATCTTCAGAATAGAAACTTTAGTTCTGACCTTCTCTTGTTGACCGAAAGTCATAGGAAAGCAGAAAATAGATATCCTCAATGGTAAACCCAAATCTTGGCCATTGAGAAGCTACTTGGACCCCAAGACTCACTTGTGACTGTAGATGCACAGCAGTGGGAGCAGAGATCATCTTTCCCATGAATCTCAGAATGAATAGGCAGAACGTTGAAGATGGAGAGAAGAAGATATGATGCATGTATAAGGAAATGGGTTACCTTTTATCTTTGTCTTAGCTTGATGTGGTTTGAAATGGTTGATTAGACTTCTGCCTTTCAAACTTAATCTTTCTCTTTCTTGCTTCTTCGGTGATTAGCTTAGAGAAGAAGCTCTCTCTCTTTCTTCTGTGATTTCTGACCAAGAGGGAAAAAGTGAACGTTGATTTAGTGAAAGCAAGTGAGGGAATTGTTTGCTATCGGGCTTGGATCGGATCATTTCATTTGGCCCGTTTTGATTTCTCAACTTTGTTTCCTTTTGGGCTTCGTTTATATTATCAGCCCACCAGCCTTGTTCTGGTTTCATCCAATTTGGGCTGCTGTATTGATTTGTGGCCTGCAATGCTCAATTACAACTAATTAACATTAGTTAGATAAATGCCCAAAAATAATGTTTATCATTATTAATTAATTTAGTTAATTTCTTAACTCAACAGAAAGTTATAAATTGGAATTAGAGAGTCTCTATTCTTTTAATTAGAGGAATGCAAATAATGTTGCAAATTGCATGGTTAGAGCAATTACTTCTGACATGACATTCACTCAACTTAGAGTCAACTATAGAATGAGTTTCAACATCTAATAAATTTAGATATAAACCTAACTAATTAATTTAGTTTTGTCTATGTTTTTTTCGTTTCTTTTCTGTTTAGTCACCATAAAAAATACAAATCCAAAATTCTAAATATATACTTATTCATCAACTTCTAAATATATACTTATTCATCAACTTCCTATGAAAGCATGGAAAAAAAAAAAAAAAACTTTTAGTTCCCATTTTCTTTGAGAATAGTAGCGTACGAACTCTTAAAGACCCATTGGGCAGAATACCTAACAGACGCCCAATTAATAGCGTCCATGAAAGTCTTTTATAAGTCATCAAAGCCCATATTTGGACACGACCAAATCCACCCCAAGTCAACCATTCTGTTACAACTTACAACCTTTTAACTTGCCACTCTCTTTCTCCACAACCACCACCGTTATTCTCCCCATAATCCGATTCAATGGGCGGCAGCTGCAGCTCCACCGCCGCCAACGGCGCACCATCCTCCCAAGCTCACAATAACACTGCTGAAGCCAATCGACCCTCCAATGGCATCAACGTCCTTCATCCCCATTCCAACCCCACCCCACACAAACCCCCACCCCCTTCCTCCTCATCCGCCACCATCGGCCGGGTGTTGGGCCGCCCCATGGAGGACGTCCGCTCCTCCTACGTCTTCGGTAGGGAGCTGGGGCGGGGTCAATTCGGCGTGACTTACCTGGTGACTCACAAGACCACGCGCGAGCAGTTCGCGTGCAAGTCAATCGCCACGCGGAAGCTAGTGAACCGCGATGATATCGAGGACATCCGCCGGGAGGTGCAGATCATGCACCACCTCACCGGCCATCGCAACATCGTCGAGCTCAAGGCGGCCTACGAGGACCGCCACTCCGTCAACCTCATCATGGAGCTCTGCGCCGGCGGTGAGCTCTTCGACCGCATCATCGCCAAGGGACACTACTCGGAGCGCGCTGCCGCCAACCTCTGCCGCCAGATCGTGACGGTTGTCCACAACTGCCACTCCATGGGTGTGATGCACAGAGACCTCAAGCCCGAGAATTTCTTGTTCCTCAGTAAGGACGAGAATTCCCCTCTCAAAGCCACCGACTTTGGTCTCTCCGTCTTCTTCAAGCCAGGTTCGTAAGCTTAATCACGCTCTCTAATTAATTAATGCTTAGTAATCACATTTATTTAGAGTTATATTAGTTAGTTAGCAAACAAGCAGACAATGAGAATTCAGAAGAATTAAGATGATTTGTTTCGTTCAAAGTTGATCAAATAGGTTCTGTTCTGTTTGAGAACAGGAGATGTGTTTAAAGACCTTGTTGGGAGCGCCTACTATGTTGCTCCGGAGGTTCTGCGTAGAAGTTATGGGCCTGAAGCTGATATTTGGAGTGCCGGCATTATCTTGTACATTCTGCTCTCGGGTGTCCCACCCTTCTGGGCAGGTAAACCTCCTTCCTTGCTTTGCCTGTATTTTTCCTTTCGCCATTTGTAATTTGATTACATCATTAGTTTAACAATTAAGATGCTAATGCGTCTAGATTTTGTTTACTGGTAGGGGGTTTATTTGATTCTTGAGCTTCACTTCAGTTCAGATGCGGGTGCTTTGGTTCTGAAAGCTTGTTTTCTTGTTCATTACTAGATATTTTGTATTGATTGGAGACTAGTTATGCTTTCTAATCTTTCTCGCATGTTATTCTTGTCTTTTGTATGAAGAAAATGAACAGGGTATATTTGATGCTATTCTTCGTGGACGCATTGATTTCTCATCAGATCCTTGGCCTTCCATATCGAGCAGTGCCAAAGATCTGGTCAAGAAGATGTTACGTGCTGACGCCAAGGAACGGCTTTCAGCAGTTGAAGTCCTTAGTAAGTTAATAAATTTCTATTATGTGAAAAGTGGTTTATATTTTATATGTAATTGTATTGCACTATTGTTTATGAAGACCAGCTTTCCATGTGTTATCTGCTGCAATAAATCTCTAGTCTTATCTTTGAGATCAGATCTGTTGGAAGGATAACAAAATCAGTGAGACTGAAAAACTGGCATGAAATAGATTTAATCGTGAAAAATGTCACTGAATCTGATTATACTTGCATGCTTTTAATTTTCTTTGATCTTATTTGAACCAACCCAGTCATAACAGAATGTTACTTGTTCTCCAGACCATCCTTGGATGAGAGAAGATGGAGCATCTGATAAGCCTCTTGATATTGCTGTTTTGAGCAGAATGAAACAATTCAGGGCAATGAACAAGCTAAAGAAAGTAGCTTTGAAGGTAAACCCATCTATGTTGTAGTGATTATGATAATCATTATCAAGCTTTTGGAAACATTGATAGCTAGAATTACTGTTAAATTCAAACTCGAGGGTTCGAAATTGTTTATTTAGTTAACAAATGCAAGTAACAAATAAACAGGGAAAATGAAAAATTATTTTCTCTTGACATAGGTTATTGCTGAAAGTCTTTCTGAAGAAGAAATCATTGGCTTGAAAGAGATGTTCAAAAGTATGGACACAGATAACAGTGGAACAATAACTTTTGAAGAGTTGAAAGCTGGTCTCCCCAAACTCGGTACCAAGCTTTCTGAGTCTGAAGTAAGGCAGTTGATGGAAGCGGTAAGATATCTTTTGTTTCTATGAATAGTTGAGCTTTTATATGATTTATTCTCCCATTGGGTGATAAAGTTTTATGGTGACCAATATTCCACCCTATTTCTAGATTTAGACTCTATGTAGGATCTCATTACATAATGGAAAACTGTGTATCATCTTGCATTTTTTATACCCACTATTGCTTTGATCCAAATTTCAGAATTGAATTCTTCGGGCGCATAACTTAAGTTTGCTTATGAATATGAACTTTTTATTTATTTAAATTAATAACTTGCGCTAACTAATACAGCATATTTATCTTGTTCCCAGGCTGATGTAGATGGAAATGGAACCATTGATTATATTGAATTTATAACAGCTACCATGCACATGAATAGAATGGAAAGAGAAGATCACCTATATAAGGCCTTTGAATATTTTGACAAGGATAAAAGCGGGTAAACTCTTTTGTTCACAGTTCATGATTTTAGAGTGGTGGCATTGCTGTGGCTTTTCATTGTCATGCACGCATGCAATGCTTCTGTTTTTATAGGTACATCACAATGGAAGAGTTGGAATCTGCCCTTAAGAAGTATAATATGGGTGATGAGAAAACAATAAAGGAAATTATTGCCGAAGTTGACACAGACCATGTAATCTTCTCCTCTCTTGTTTATTTAATTTATATTTACCAGATGTATTAATTCCCGGAGTTCTTGCAGGATGGAAGAATTAACTATGATGAGTTTGCAGCCATGATGAGGAAAGGCAACCCGGACTTGAATGTCAACAGACGTCGCAAATAACGAGATCAAGTTGAATTTGAAGTTCCCCTTTTCCTACTGATTCAGAAGCAGAGGAGGCTCAGGATGAAGGATGATCCAGCACTCTTTTATCACCTGTTAGTTTCATCTTTGGAGAGCCCTTCCTTTAACAATAACTTGTCTTTATTAGCTGAGATTGGTCATTTATATTATTTTTTGCGCGTCCAGTCAGACAATTTTCTATCCACTGTTTGTAGTCAAGAAATGATCAATATGTACAAATTTTTGAAACAGATTAGTCCCTTTTCCCCTGATAAGGCAGCCAGAAACCGAGAGTTCCAAACATTGAATGTTCCTTATTTCATGATTTATGTTAAGCAATATATCATGGCATCTTCATTTCTCTTGCTGCACTAATTAGTAACAATAATTAACTTGAAATTAGTCTAGTAAATACCATGATTCCTTAACTAGTGTTTTTGGTTGAGTCTTGAATATGGAAAAAGATCTATTTGGAAGACCTCTACCCTTATCAAGTTGGATGTTTAATAAGACTAGGATGTTTAATTAATAAAATTTATAAGAGGGTTGAAGATGAAGGAAACCTAAACAAGCAACAGGGATCAATTTTGACAGCATAATGCTAGTTTAAGTCTCGTGCAAGTAGTGACATGGTGGATCTGCATGTGCATGGGTGTATACACGCACGCCACAGTAAAAGTAAA
Organism: Arachis ipaensis; assembly: GCF_059453495.1. NCBI lineage: Eukaryota > Viridiplantae > Streptophyta > Magnoliopsida > Fabales > Fabaceae > Arachis > Arachis ipaensis. The sequence continues at coordinate 16,804,454 of NC_142440.1, read as the reverse complement.
TACAAGTAGGACTTGTGAGCTGTGAGCTGTGACTCTAGCTCTGCAGACTACACTTCCTACTTGTTCTAAGACAAACAGAAATGACGCCTGTATTTGCAATTTGTCCTCCCACTTGCCAATTGGGCCGCCATCCGTACCTTACTGATTGGAGGCCATTAGGCTAATCATTAATTTTATCGTATAATATTTTCTTTACATATCTTTTTATTCTTATTTTTAAAAAAAATATATAATGAGATATCACATTTGATAAAATAAAATAAAAAGTGAAATTTAAAAAAAAAAATTGTTTGAAACTCTAGTGGCAATGTTTACATCAGCAATTTGTATAGACAATTGCGTGAAACATCATATTTCAAGGAACGGCAAAAAAATTTGGGCATACACCTTGTCCTTGTATAACATTCTTTTTTTTTTTTTTATATAGATATAGTTGTATGATTTAATTATCTATAAAAATTGTTCATTTTGCATTTTTTGCAGTCTCGGAATAAGAAGTTGTAGTAATCATTAAGATAAGAAAAGGGTTGTTGAGTATAGTCGGCAGAGTTCTAAGCGAGCGAATAGGGTTGGACCGTTGGAAGATTGCTGCCGCAGAGGCTGCATATGATGATCAAAGTCCAAGACTAAAAGTCCATAATTTAGAGTCAAATGAAGATGGCTTCTCTTCGCTTTAAGTCGGTTGATATTGATTTTAATATTCCTTCAGAACGTGCTACTATATTAACCCATACCAACGCCACAACAATAAAACTCACATGGTAACAAATAATCCATCAGAGCAGTGACACGTAACCGTAACCGTAACAAATTGCAGAGGTGAGTCACCTTCCGTCCTCTTAACACACACAAGTTGACAACTTGAACGGGTCACCATTAAAACCAGCAACCCAACTCAACTCCATTTCATAGAAACAAAAACATAAGAAGAATAAGAAGGGATCACCGTAGTGATGGAACAGAAAAGCTTGTTGATATCGGCGCTGAGTGTTGGGGTTGGAGTGGGAGTTGGGATAGGCTTAGCTTCTGGACAAAGCCTTGGTAGCACATGGGGTGCAACTTCTTCTTCTTCTTCAAACTTAAACGCCATTACTCCCATGAAATTGGAGCAGGAAATGCTTAAACTCGTGCTTGATGGCAGAGACAGCAACATTACTTTTGATAACTTCCCTTATTATCTCAGGTTTTCCCTTCACACAACACACACCTTTCTCATACTTGCATGATCATGATGTTCCTTTTTACTAATTCAACCACTGTTGCTTTCACAGTGAGCAGACAAAGGTTTTGTTGATAAGTGCCGCTTATGTTCATTTAAAGCATGCTGATATTTCCAAATATACGCGCAATCTTGCTCCTGCAAGCCGAACTATTCTGCTTTCAGGGCCAGCAGGTTAGTTATATATTGGAATCTACAGTGGGATTGATATGCTTTGTTGTTTCTACTGTCCCAGTTCAGGCTAACTTAAACTTTCTCCACTTTCATGGCTTCAAAGAACTTTACCAGCAGGTTTATGCCAAGGCTTTGGCTCACTACTTTAAGGCCAAGTTGCTTCTCTTGGATTTAACTGACTTTTCGTTGAAGGTTAGTTTTAAAATTGAAAGTTTTGGGTGTCATTTTGCACACTCCTGTTACTTATGTACATAATAATGGTTGATCTATCCTCTCTGTAGATTCAGAGTAGATATGGTTCTTCTGCAAACAAGGAATCTGCTGTAAGATTTTTTTTTCCTACTTCCGCATTTTTTCTGGCCTAAAACTTGAGCTTCATGGTGTTCTGTTTTCTTTGTTTTGGATTGCAGTCCTTCAAAAGATCTACTTCAGAGTCCACTCTGGAGCGGTTATCTGACATGTTTGGATCATTTTCAATCTTTTCACAGAGGGAGGAGCCTAAGGGTATGAACTTTTCACCTAGGGGCTAGGGCGAAATCTTCTCCATAATAAATTGACCAATTGATCAACCCCTCTTATTAATTAGGGTAGTTGCATTGTATATGTTTGTGCAACATTTTGTTAATTGCCCATTGAAAGCCATATCACTGATCAAGAGCTTTTCAGTTGCAGGCAAAATACAGAGGCAAAGCAGTGGAATGGACCTCCGATCAATGTAAAAAAGACTTGATTTTTATCTACTGTTGACGAAAAGAAAAATAATTTACTTGCAAAATTAGTTTAATTATATCATTATGACTGAATCTTTCTGCTCTCAGGGGGGCCGAAGGATCTTGTAATCCTCCTAAGATTCGTCGAAATGTGTCTGCCTCCGCAAATATTAGTAGCCTTGCCTTGCAAAGCAATTCTACAAATTCAGGTTGCCTCAAGAAAACATCTAAAAACATCGATAGTTATTAGTTTATTTGACTTACTTGTTGCTAAGTATCTGATTGAGTTGTAAAAAACTGTTGGTGCTCTTTTATGATTTCTTATATCTTCCAATTTCCTCTTCAGCTCCTCTGAAGCGCACAACCAGCTGGTCTTTTGATGAGAAGCTTCTTATACAGACCCTTTACAAGGTAATGTTACTTTTGGTTGGATACAATTTCCAAATTAAACAAAGCTCGACTTCATATCCACCATTTCACTTGCAGGTTCTGCTTTTTGTGTCAAAAACCAATCCCATTGTGCTATATCTGCGGGATGTTGACAAGTTGCTACATAGATCAACAAGGATTTTTAACCTGTTCCAGAAAATGTTGAGTAAATTATCTGGACCAATTCTGATTCTTGGTTCACGAGTTTTGGATGCTGATAACGACTACCAAGAGGTAGATGACAGACTTAGTTTGCTGTTCCCTTACAATCTAGTAATCAGACCCCCAGAAGATGAATCGCATCTCGTCAGCTGGAAGAGTCGGTTTGAAGAGGACATGAAGATGATACAGGTTCAGGATAACAAGAACCATATCATGGAAGTGCTTGCAGCCAATGATCTTGATTGTGATGACCTGGACTCTGTCTGTGTGGCGGACACAATGGTTCTCAGCAACTATATAGAAGAGATTGTTGTGTCTGCAATTTCATATCATTTAATGAATAACAAAGATCCTGAATACAGAAATGGGAAACTTGTTATTCCATGCAATAGGTGAGACTAGCAACCTTTATTGAATTGCATCCAGTGAATGTGTCTACATTTTACATACTTGGTTGTGTGTGAAACAGTTTGTCCCGTGCATTGAGTATATTCCAGGAAGGGAAATTCAGTGAAAAAGATACGTTAAAATTAGAAGCTCAGGCAGTAAAATCTGAGGTTTGCACTGCTTGTCATGTTTGTGAATTAAGATTAATGCCTATGGCTATCAGGGATTAATATGATCTTTTCATTCTTTTTGAATCATAGAAAAAGGAAGAACCTGCTATGAAACGAGAAGCAAAGTCTGAAAATCCTGCTCCGGTTAAGAAGGCTGAAGCAGAAATATCAACTTCAGTGGTAAAGGCTGAGGGTGAAAACTCAGCTCCAGCTCCCAAAGTTGTAAGCATCCGACTTTGATTTAACTAACTCTATTTATATTTTAAAAATATTGCAAACACTCCTGCAAATGGCTTATTCAAAAATGCAGCAATTTTCCAATGCCAAACAACATATCTTAAATCATATCCTATAGTGAATCCAAACATGTCACTTGCAGGAAGTTCCTCCTGATAATGAATTCGAGAAGCGAATAAGACCTGCGGTAATACCAGCAAATGAAATTGGTGTGACATTCTCAGATATTGGTGCCTTAGATGAGACCAAGGAATCCCTTCAAGAACTAGTAATGCTTCCTCTTCGAAGGCCGGATCTCTTCAAAGGAGGCCTTCTAAAGCCCTGTAGAGGAATATTGCTGTTTGGTCCTCCTGGCACCGGAAAGACAATGCTGGCAAAGGCCATCGCGAACGAGGCCGGGGCAAGTTTCATAAACGTGTCCATGTCTACCATCACTTCCAAATGGTTTGGTGAAGATGAGAAGAATGTTCGCGCTTTATTCACGCTGGCAGCCAAGGTCTCGCCAACAATCATATTTGTTGATGAGGTTGACAGCATGCTTGGGCAACGGAGCAGAGTTGGGGAGCATGAAGCCATGAGGAAAATCAAGAATGAGTTTATGACTCACTGGGATGGACTAATGACAAAACCAGGGGAGCGCATCCTTGTTCTTGCTGCAACCAATAGGCCCTTTGACTTGGATGAAGCAATTATTAGGAGATTTGAAAGAAGGTAACACTGCTAGTTACATTACATGCCATTGTTATGGTGTATAACACTTGATCATTTTGTACTTATTGTGATGCTAATCTTTGATGGACAGAATTATGGTAGGGCTACCATCTGTGGAGAATAGGGGAAAAATTTTGAAGACACTTCTGGCAAAAGAGAAGGTGGACGAGGATCTTGATTTGAAGGAACTTGCAACTATGACGGAAGGATACAGTGGCAGTGACTTGAAGGTAGATTAATTTATGATTACGATGTAACGTTATCATGTTACTCTGCTTTAGTCTTTTGAGCTTCTGATGCCTAACACATTTTTACCTTCACTTGCTATTTATTAAATTAAATCAGAACTTGTGCATAACTGCTGCTTATAGGCCTGTTAGAGAGTTGATTCAACAAGAGAGACTAAAGACTCTGGTAATGTGTAGTTTTTTGACTTTTTAGCAATCTTGTGTAATCTGAAATACGTATGAGTATCATGCTGACATTTTTATTGTCATATTTGGCATGAGGAAAAGCAGAAAGGTAGCCAAGGAGATAGTACGGATACAGAAGATGAAGTTAAGCAGAAAAGGGTTATTAAACTTAGGCCCTTGAATATGCAGGACTTGAAAGAGGCAAAGAATCAAGTAAGACTGTGTTATAATTTTATTAGATTTAATGAATTAATGTGGAGTAAAATATTTGTTTATGTTGAGTGTATGTAAGTAAGTATGTAATGTATTAGCTATATATGTCTGACCAAGTAGTTGGAACGCAATGCAGGTAGCTGCAAGCTTTGCAAGTGAGGGAGCAGGAATGAATGAGTTGATGCAGTGGAACGAATTGTATGGGGAGGGCGGTTCAAGGAAGCAGCAACAACTATCCTACTTCCTCTAATACCGTCGAGGCAACAACGATTTATTTACTTGCGTTGTTGTGTCAAAGTTGCTGTATGTATACCTACACAAGTGTGAAGCTACGATATTCATATCATATAAGCACTGCTTGTGTGGCCGGAAATAAAGAATGCAGAACTAAAATAAATATGATTTGTTTAAAGTAGTAATGTTGAGTGAGGAACGAACTCAATTAAGATAACTGAAATCGCACTCCATTTCCCTCAATTTGCGTGAACACCGAACCCACTCAGCACTGCTGTCAACAATATCTTCGCTATAAGCACCGCACCGTTGACCTTCCAATCAAACAATGCCAACCTCAAAACTCTTCTTTCAAAACCTCTCTCCGCCGCCACAATGCCCCCGCCGGCGAGACTCGCCATCCTCACCATCTTCTTCCTTTCATTAACCTCCTCATCTCGGTCCTTTGACACCTGCAGCCAAACAAAAATCCGTGACCCACAGAGCCTCCGGTGCGATCAGATCACGGTGGTGATGAACGGATTCTCGGAAGAGCGGATCCCTCTGCTCCAATCCCTAGCAACGGCATACTCCCTGTCGACACTGGTCTCGTCAGTGCTCGTGCTCTGGGGCAACCCCTCCACACCGCTACGTGTCCTGCAGCAATTGGCCCGCAACCTCAGCTCCTCCTCTTCCGAAGCCAGCATCACCCTCCTTCCCCAACCGTCGAGCAGCCTCAACCTCCGGTTTCTCCCCCGCCCAAACCACATCGAAACGAAGGCCGTTTTGATCTGCGATGATGACGTAGAGGTCCACCCTCGAACCCTGGAGTTCGCGTTCCGCATCTGGTCTTCCAACCAAGACCGCATAGTGGGGCTCTTCGCCCGCTCCCACGACTTCGACCTGAACCGGAAGGAATGGGTGTACACGGTTCACCCGGACCGGTTCTCAATCATGCTCACCAAGTTCATGCTCCTCAAGAGCGAGTATCTCTACCGCTACACGTGCGGTGGCGGAGAGAAGATGGCCTCGATGAGGAGAATGGTTGATTCGGTGCGGAACTGCGAGGATATACTCATGAACGTGGTGGTGTCGGAGGTGGCGAAGGTGGGGCCGGTGTTGGTCGGCGCGAGGAGAGTGAGGGATTACGGTGACGCCAGGAATGATGAAGGCGGGGAAGGGTACGGTAGCGGTGGGTTGAGTGGTCGGAAAGGGGAGCATAGGAGGCGGAGAGGGTGGTGCATAACGGAGTTTCATAGGGTACTAGGGATGATGCCGTTGAGATACAATTATGGGAAGGTGGTTGATTCCGTTGGGGAACAGGCCCTCTGTAACAAGCGGGGCAAACTCGTCTTTTGCGATCACTCCTTCATGGATAGTTAATTACATTTACGTAAGTATTAGTTAGCGGTAAAAGTAGCAACTAGTTTACTTTTCACATTACTCAAATGCCATGTTTAACGAAATATTAAGTGTTTGTTTGGATTGATGTTTATCAAACTATAGTTTAGAACTTTAGATTTTATATAATTGATTTTGGATAAAGTGAGTTTATACTAATATAATTTATATTTGACAATTTTATATTAAATTAATTTTAATAAAATAAATATTATTTAGATAATATTAATTAAAAATATTTTTAAATAAATAATTATTAAAAAATTAAATTATAATGTTATTTTTTTAAATATATTTAATTTTTTTATATTTTTTAATATATTTTTTATATAGTATTTTTTTGTATTCTATTTTAATATGTTATAATTTTTTATTATTATAATAAAATTAATATTTATTTATTAAATTAAAAATAACATATAAAAATTGATAAAATATATTTTATATTAAAAATAAAAATAATATGAATAAATCAATAATTTTTTTCTAGTATTCTTTTTTAAGTATTTTGTTTTGGTTTCTAATTTTTCACTAGTTATAATTTTACTATTATTTATAGTTAATTTTTTATTTAATTTATTTTTTTAATAAAAATAATAATATATATTATAAAAAAATTAGAATAATAAACAGTGTACAAGAATTATAATGTTAAATTTTATAATGTCAAACAAAAAAATATTTTATAATATTTGTAGTATTTTCAATTTTTTTTATTTAGTATTATTTTGAATTACAAATTTTTATTATTTATAACTCTATTGTTATGTATGGTCAGCTTTTTATTTACTTTGTCATTTTTAATAGGATCAATAATTAATATTATAATAAAATTATAATAAAAAATTCAATAAAAATAAAAAATTAAAATATGAAAGAGAATACTAAAATAATAAAAAAAATTAAAATATTTATGTTAGAGGTGACTGAAACAAATTTAAAAATTCTTATAGAAAAAACTATTGAAACCAATAATAACCGAAAAAACCAAAACCCACTATTCTCCTCCCCTAATACTAAATCAAACACACCCTCAATTTTTTAAGTCTTATTCATGGTATTTATTTGAGGTGATACCTGAAATTGGACTAAACGTGAGGTCCAAATATTTTTAGATAGTAATTTCAATTTACCTGCTAGAAGAAAAGAGGTTCCAATGCTAAATACTTACAGGAGACTCCGATAAGTTAGTAAAAATATCTGTGTTAGGGTATTTATAGAATAACAACATAAAACTCACTCTTTTTTAAAAATGACTTTCGAAGATTATGAAGATTATGGGTGGTTACTCCCTTATCAAATGGAAGGTTATTCCCCATATCTAGGATGGTTATCACTTGAGGGTGATAACAGAAGTAGTGGAGGGGGAGCATTTGCCTTGTTCCCCAAGTCAGGTCAATTACATATTTCAGAGACCCGTGTCTAAACCGGTCTGACCCATGCAGGTTAGGTCTCATAAATCGGATTTGACACTATTGGGCTGATGTTGCTAGATCCAACTTTAAATATAGCTCGTTTGTTATCAGGAAAGTAGACTTGGCTTGTAACACCCTACCACACGGAGTTTTACGCTTAAATTGTAACACAGATGTGGTGTGGTATTACGGCCTCTAAAATGAAATATATATACGTATAATAATTGAAAGAATGTAATATACAAGGAGTCTTGGAGGATAGGTAAAGCAAAATCGCAAAATTAAAAACGCAACGTTCAGGAATAAGGTTTACTTGCGTACGAAGAAAGCTAAGGTACATAAACATATATATATATATATATAGAGAGAGAGAGAGAGAGAGAGAGAGAGAGAGAGAGAGAAAGAGAAAGTGAGAATAGAAGGTCAAGGGTACAGAATAAACAAGCTTCTAACTCAACCTGCGAAGCTAAGGCTGGCCGAAGAAATTTATATACATACATATAGAAATCCATAACCCAAAATATATTAAAGAACCCTAGTTCTCCATAAACCTCTATGAGATGCAAAAGTAAAACATACATATACATAAGGAGAGTCTATGCATATAGATATAACAAAATAGAATAAGATGTAAAGTCCCAAAAGCCCACTTCGCTGCAGAGAACTCCAGACGCCTAACAAGGTGCCTCTCGACCTGCATTTGAAAAACACAAATATAAACTTAACCAAAACCTCAACCTAACCCTCCATCATCCAAATTCCTCCAAAACCTCCAACTCCGATGGAAACACATAGTCAAGCAAGCAGACAATAACAAGCACAATTAGGATACAAGTAATGCAGATAGCAGGTAAGACAATTAATCATTTAAAGTCACATAGGCATTCACAATTAAAGCATAAGCAAGCAATTTAAATATATGCATATGATGCATGCTTGTCCTATGGCTAATGAGTCTCATCTGTCAGTTATCAAGCCAACACGACAAGTCCGGCTGCTAAACCCTAGACTGCCCTCGTCGCGCATCCCTAAGAGTTTATGCATAGCTTTTTCTCATATATAACTTTTGCTCATTGGGGGAATCATTTCCAGGAATTTATACGTGCCGGATCACCCTTACGACATAGGGTCAACAGAGTATCGAGTCTCAACCTGGAGCACGTGGTGGCAAGCCACTGCTCTTTACCCAGGAAAACTCGTATATCAAATAAAATAAGTGTATAAGACACATAAAAATTCATATTCATTGCATAATCATTCGTTATAGCCATGACATCACATGTATGTCATATCTTCGCACTTTTCATACATAATCTCAACACTCAATTCATTCAATTTTCAAAAATTTGGGGAAAGATGAGGCTTAGAGCAAAAATGAGAGTTCCTTACCAAATTTTTTACCGGGCTTTGTAGAGATCGATGCAGTGGACGCGTGGCCATAAACGGTGCGACGATCAGAGCTCGGAGCGAGAAGTTATGGAAGATTGAATCAAAGCCAAGGGTTTGGGAATCTTTCTTCTCTTCCCTTGTATGTTTCAACGTGAAATAGCAATTGAGGAGGAAGAATGAGCTGAGCTCATATGGTTAAGTGGAGTTGGGTTGGGCTTGGGTCCAATACGGGTCCAGTTCATTCAGTTTGATTCGTTTGGTTCAATTTTGGGCCAAATTTTTTAAAATTAGTGTAAAATTCTTGTTTTAAATAGTTCTATCTCATAAAACTATAAAAACTCATATTTCTAATTTTTTTATTAAAAATTAATTTATTAACTAATTATTCGTTAATTTTACAGAATTTACAGGGCTCACAATTGGTAGGCCTAGGTATGAATAATGGCCTTACCCGAGTTTTGGTTTTTAGGTCGAAGCTCGGGTAAATAGTCACACAATCCACAACAAGTAAATAGCCAGAAGTATCGTATTGTTGAAGTTATTATCGGGTTGAAACTCAATGTGATTTTGAAAGGACGCGTGTTGCCTCATTGCTTTCCGCGTCTTTTCAGTTTCCATCTATTATTGTGCCAACATTTAAAAGTATTTAAAATGGATGTGATTTTATCCGAGTAAATCCCCATAATAGTCCCTGAGATTCGGGTCGTTACCCAATGTGATCCCTGAGATCCCAATTGCACCATTATAATCCTCCAGATACCGCTCTGGGCACCATAATAGTCCCTGGACAGTTTTCCGGTGATGAGTCATCACCGACGATTTGATGTGTCACGAAGTTGCCACGTTGGATTAAGCCAAAACGTTGGCGTTTTGGGTTGGCGCCCCAATTTGACAAAAACGTTGTCGTTTGGCCCAAAAGAAAATATGAAACGCCCTTCATCATAAACACACCATCTCTTCACTTGTCTTCTCCACTTCCACTCTCTGTCTTTTTCTTTTCTTCTTCTTCTTCCTCCTCTCTTCATGAATTCCTTTGGTGAGATTGAAATTCTTACAGTCAGAAGATATCAAAATCAAGTTTTACTTCATCATTCGTTTCCTCCTGCGTCAGAAACAAGAGGTTCTGCCATTTGTAAAGGTAATTTTTTTTATTCTTGTTTTGCAATGCATGATGATTTTTGTATATGCTTGTGTTGTTAGTGTGGTTGGAATGATGGTTTTTTTTTTGTTCCGTTACTATGGTTCTAGGGTTTGATTAGGTTGGGGTTTCATGAGATGATCTGTTTGATTATGGTCATGCTCTGTTTGAAAATAATGCTCTTTTACTTTCTTAGGGTTCCTTTGGTGAGGTTGAAATTGTTGCAGTCAGAAGACATCAAAATCAAGTTTCACTTCATCGTTTGTTTCCACCTGTGTCAGAAACAAGAGGTTCTGCCATTTGTAAAGGTAATTTTTTTTATTCTTTTTTGCAATGCATGATGATTTTTGTATATGCTTGTGTTGTGAGTGTGGTTGGAATTTTGGTTTTTTTTTTTCTGCTACTATGGTTCTAAGGTTTGATTAGGTTGGGGTTTCATGAGAAACTCTGTTTGATTATGGTCATGCTCTGTTTGAAAATAATGCTCTATTTCATGGTCATGAGTGTTTTGTTTGATAAAACTCTTATCTGTTGATGTCTAATATCTATTTGATAAAACTCTTATCAGTTCTTATGTATAATGATGAAAATTTTTAAAGGGTCTATTTAACTTAAGCCATTTTAATTTTATTAGAAGATTGAAAATAAATAGCAACATATTACTAGAAAAGTATACTCTTTATTAAGTTTGTAGAAGATGTGATGATATAGAACTTGAAACATACATATTCAAATAAAAATTCCATGTCTAGCTACGAGTTAATATTATATTTGTTGCATACTTATTATAGGATTGCCAACTTGCCAGTTATCAGAGGGCAAAATGCAAACTGAACTTTAGAATATGATTTATTGTTTCAAAACATATTGTTTCAATTTAGAATATGATTTATTGTCACAAAAATTGAAACAGACGCATACAGGGTATAGCACATAAAACTGAACTTTGTTATTCAATTACTTAATTTGTCATTCAATTATTTAATTTATATATAATACATATTAAAATGTAAAATATATAATAAATATATGTATGATAACACACATACAAACGTGTATATACACATACATACAAATATATTTGTATAGCTAATTTTTGTGTATTTTTGGAAAAAAAAAACTTATAATTATGTAAATAAGACACTAAAATCTATTTGTGTATATGTATTTTTTTTTTATTGAATAGTTAGTGTAAATAGGACAGAAAAATCTATTTGTGTTTATCTTGATTGTCAAGTTATGGATTTTGAATTTTTTTTTCAGATGGAAGAGATGTTGGATATTATGTTTCATCACGGAGGTGATTTTAAAGAAGATCAAGAAGGAACAATGATATATTATCCGGATAATAAGGCTTGTTTAGGTGACCTAGATGTGGATACATTAGACGTCTTCTATCTAAGGAACTACCATAAAAAGCTTGGTTATGATGAGATAAAGCAATGCTGGTGGCAAGTTCCTGGGAAAGGTTTGGAGAATGGACTAAGAAGCTTGAATAATGACAAGGAGATAAGAGAGATGGTGAAGTGTGCTAAGATCAATAACGGAGTTATTGATGTATATTTCGAGCATGGAGCATCATTGCCAAAGGTTTTAGAGGGAAACACCAAAGTTGCCTCAAACACCAAAGGTACACAACCACCATCAACAGTTTCAAAAAATCAAAATCAGACCAAAAAACCCATTAACAAGGTCAGTGGAGCCAAGCCAAACAAACCCACTGGTAGCATCCAGCCCACAAAGCCCATCAAGACCACCCAAAACACCAAAACAGATAAAACCAACAAGTCCAAGCAGCCCAACAAAAATAGTATATCTAGGAGACCTTGTACAAGATCTGGTGCCAGAGGATTCCAAAGCAAAGTTTTTAATAATGAGATTCCTTTCGAGGTGTCTTCTGACTCTTATGAGAGCGCAGAAGATAGCCTTTTTAAGCCAACTCTTGATGAAGACAGCTCTTCTAATTCAGATACTGGGGTGAAGAATGTCAACAATGGGAGTAGGAATAGGGTGAACAAGAACCATAATGAGAAGATATTGACAAATGTTGGTCCTCTAGCTAAAGGAAAGGAGAAGATTCTGGTCGAGGATGATGCATTTGTGCAAGAAGTTAGTGATGAAGAAGTGGATCTTGGTTTTATTGGTAGTTTTGCTGAAGGTGTAGAATATAGTCTAGATCCTGGAGCTGACTCGGATGGTGCCAATTCATGGCACTCAGAGGAGATGAAGACTCCTCTAAATTCGGAAGATGAACTAGAAGAAGACAACGATTCTGATGACGCATGTCCAGTGTTTAGGGAGGGTGCAAGATTTGGTGAATTGCATCTTGAGGTGGGTATGAAATTTGGCACAAAGTGGGACTTTAGAGAAGCTGTTAGGGAGTATACAATTCAAGAGGGTAGGCGCATACGCCTGGCGAAGAACGATAATATAAGGTGCAGGGCAGTTTGTAAGGTTAAGGAGTGTCCTTGGGTGGTTTATGCATCAAGGGACCATGAGGACACTTGTTGGCAGATCAAAACCTTTAATGACGACCACACATGTCCCAGGGAAGACAAAAATAGGGCTGCTAATAGGAATTGGGTCTGCAGCAAGCTTGTGAAGAAGGTCAGAAAATATCCCAACTTCAGACATTGTGAAGCTACAACCTATTTCAGAACACGTTTTGATTTGACACTAAACAAAAATTCAATCTCGAGGGCTTTGATGGATGCTAGAAGTGTAGTGTATGGTGATGAAAAGGAACAATATAAGATGGTGAGGGACTATGGCTTGACTTTGCTGAAAACTAATCCCGGTTCAACAGTGCAAATATGTACCAAACCTCAACCAAATGGAGAAGTTATTTTTGAGAGAATGTATGTGTGCTTAAGTGGTTGTAAAAATGGGTTCAAATCTGGCTGCCGTCCTTTGATTGGATTAGATGGAGCATTCCTGAAGACTCAATTTGGTGGACAAATTCTGTCAGCTGTTGGACAGGATGCGAACCATCATATCTACGTCATTGCGTGGACAATTGTGGAAATAGAGAATAGGGAAAACTGGAAGTGGTTTCTTGAATTACTGCATCTAGACTTGGGACATTACAAAAAAAATGGCTGGTGCTTTATATCCGATATGCAAAAGGTAACCATGGATATTCGACAAGTATTAATCCTATTATTAGTTAACTGGTATTGTTGTTATGACAATTATGTTGTGAATTGACTAATACAATTTATTTGGCTGAAATGTTGAATTTAATTTGCAAGTTATTTGACTGAATTGTTGAACTTATAACTTGATAGTAGTTTGCTATATTAGTGCAGAAAGGTTCATTTAGTTTGCAAGTTATTTGACTGAATTGTTGAACTTATAACTTGATAGTAGTTTGCTATATTAGTGTAGAAAGGTTTCATTTAGTTTGCAAGTTATTTGACTGAATTAATGAACTTATAACTTGATAGTATGTTTGCTATATTAGTGCAGAAATGCTTCATCTAGTTTGCAAGTTATTTGACTGAATTGTTGAACTTATAACTTGATAGTAGTTTGCTATATTAGTGCAGAAAGGTTTCATTCTGATTGCATGTTTATTTGACTGAAATGTTGATTGGCATGGTTAGTGCGCCTATTGTTGCTGTTAACATGTGATAGTTACTATCTGTGTTGTTTTACCATTGTACATAGTTACCATGGGCTATCGAATTAAACGTCAGGGACTATTATGTGTACTCGTGTTAAATGTGAAGGACTATTATGGGGAGGGTATTATTATGTTAGGGACTGTTATGGTGATCGACCATGATTGGCAGGGACTAATACACTATGTGTTATTAAATGACCATGACTGGCAGGGACTAATATCAGCAGTGCAAGAGGTGATGCCCAATGTGCACCATCGTTTTTGTGTCTGGTATTTGTGGAGAAACTTTAACAAGAGTTGGAAGGATTTGCAACTAAGGGGGCTTTTGTGGGAATGTGCAAGGGCAACAACTCATCAAGAGTTCAGGGATGGAATGGATAAGATAAAAAGACTGAATGAAGATGCATGGACATATTTAGATAAATGGCAAAGAGATGCATGGACTAGAAGCGCATTCAGCCATAAGCCATTATAACATTGTTGGAGGAGGTTCGAATGTTCGTAATGCGGACCATAGCCAAGAACAAGGTGAAACTAAACAATCACAATGGAGTGCTCACACCGGTTATAAAGAGTCGATTGGAGAAAGTTAGAAAAGAATCTAAGAATTGGAAGCCTATTTGGACAGGGGACAACGGATATGAAAAGTTTGAGGTGCATGGACACTCAACTAATCATGTGGTGGACTTAGGAAAAAGACTATGCACTTGCCAATTTTGGATGCTTACAGGTTTGGTGAATTGCTATAATAATTGTTTTTGTGCTATAGTAATAATCTGACTAATGGTATATGACTAAAACCCATGGTTATTGTGGCTATTGTTTGTATGCAGGTATTCCTTGTGTGCATGCATGTGCTGCACTGTCTCGGGTTAACAAGCCACCAGAAGACTTTTGTCACCGCTTGCTAACAATGGAGTCATACAGGGAAATATATAATTATCATATTAATCCAATTCCTGGACAACCATTATGGGAGCATGCAGAAGAATGTAACAGGCCACATGCACCAAAAATAAAGAGAAAACCTGGAAAACTACAGATGAAAAGACGGATGGATGCTGATGAGAAGGGTGGTGGAGGATCTAAAAAATCTAAAGCTGATCCCAAGCCTCAGAATAACAACGGAGATAATGTTCATCTAAAGAGGCAGTTGGGCCCCTTTACTTGCAGTTTCTGTGGTGATAAAGGACATACAAAGAGAGGTTGTAAGAAGAAGAGAGCTTGTGATGTTGCTGCTGCTGCTGCTGAGGCTAATAAGAAGAAGAAAAATGAAGGAGGTGCCCCTGCATCTGAGCAGCAACTTCAGCAGCCTCAACATGATGGTAACCAACGTGATGGAGAAGATAATTCTCTTATGCAGTCTACTGAGATTGGCCAAGCCACTTCTGATGCACAACCTGTAGAGATAGATATATCTCAGCCAACTGCTTCTGATGTAGAAAATTCTCAAAAGGTAACTCCCTATTTACATTTCTTAAATTTTTTGTGATTCAAGTGAATCATCATTTATGTGTAACGTAAATAATTTCTATCTAGGATCATGGAATAAAAAGGCCTTCAAAATTATCACCAAGGAGAAGATCCTCTCCACTAGCAACTTCTGTCCCAGTGAATCCCATGCAGGGTGCTAGTTCAGGAACTACAACAAGACTTGTCAATTACATGAAGTTCATCCCAACTCCAGGATTTAAGGCTCCAAGAAAGAAGAATTGAAGACTTTAGCTTAATATGTATAGGGCTATCTGTTTTAATGTTAATACTTTTTGCTAGACAAAGACTACACAAGGAAAAAATAATCCTTTATGTTTTGCTGTAAAGTCCTCCCTTTTGAGGCAACTTTGTTTAACATTCTCATGTTAGATGGCTGCCCTTTGTGTTATATGACTAACTGTGTTAAGTTGAACCATTAACTTAATACAATTATCTTTTAAGTTTGAACCATTATCTTAATTCAGTGTTGGCTAGTTTTCAATCACTTATGCTGCCTTCTTTAGCATATTACTGTTTTAATTAATTGAGTTATCCAACTTTATATTCCATCAACAAACACTATTCAACAGTTTCTAATACCATAATCATGTTATCATTCTTTACATATTGTTCATTCAATGAATACAGGGTACACACCACCAACTCTTTTAACTCAGGCTTTACAATACAGGATAACAATTAACACAATCAATACAGACACAACTAATACCAACAATTGGTTAACCAATTTTTGATTCCGGACATCTTCTTCTAATCTCCCAAGCCTCCAATCAAAGTTCATCTTCACTTCATGATTATCTCCATAAGATTCTGGTTTCTCAACTGGTTCATCCTGTCCAGTATCTGCCCACACAAAAAGCCCACACCATCTCTTTCCACTTGTCTGTAATCAAGCAAACATGTAACATGCTCAAACTTCGGGGAAGAAGAACAAGAGAAGAACAGTCAGGTAAGAAGGAGCAATCATAACAACACAAGTAATACTGATAACTCACATTATAATTGGGACAACCAAAAAATGGTTTATTTGGGTTTGAATCTGTCCCAGACCACCTGAGAACTGGCCGGCAGCCACAACCGCACCATTCCGGCACCCCGGATCTTCTGCTCCTGCTTTGCGTTCTCGTCCGATGGCCACTGCACAGTGAACTAATAGAGCTTCCAACTCTACTGCTTCCACCACCCATCATGGATATTCACTTCCAACTCCAGGAACAACAGCAGCAACAAGAATGGAAAAAGAACGAAGAAGAAGAAGAAGAAATGAACTTACTGGACATTTGGGAATTTAGGGTTAAATATAGGGGGAGGGACCACATTGGGTATAAATTGAAACTATGCCAGCTCAACTAGTCGTTGGCATCATCCAGCGTGGCAAAATGAGGCCACGTCAACGTCTTGTTGATGACTCATCACCAGAAAACTATCCAGGAACTATTATGGTGCCCGGAGCAGTATCTGGAGGATTATAATGGTGCAATTGGGATCTCAGGGATCACATTGGGTAACGACCCGAATCTCAGGGACTATTATGGGGATTTACTCGATTTTATCCTAATGCCTTTGCATTTAGTAGTCTATAAATAGCTTTTTTTTCATTTCATCTTCTTCTTCAAATCTCGTCAAAACTTCCTTTAGCTTTGCTCCTGTTTTTGGACTTTGTTCCCTTTCCTGGGTACTTTTTGTTTTCTGTGGTTGTTGTTCTACCTATTCTCTTTCTCGTGTTTATAGTTAAGCTTAGTACTATTTTCTTGTTTTTTCCTTTATTTCTTTTTTTTGGTATTCAATGTTTATTTGAATGTGTTATTTGTTAAAAATGAAACATCAATGATGTCACCGTGATTAATAGTTCTCACCACGGTGGTACCACCATATTTGATATTTTTTACCACATGTCACCATTCACGGTGATTCTTGTCATTGTTTTTTTTTATCATAGTAGTTGTTTATTTTACTAGTAGTGTAGTATTTATATGCATGTGGCTGAAAATCAAGAAAATAATAATCTTAGCATATGTATTTTGTCCCCTTTCAAGAGCTTTTTTCGTCTTTGAAGATGGTTATAATTCCTAGAATCTTTTCGAATTAGTTGATAGTTTCTTGTAGATGTGTTAGCGCTGAGCGATCCAACCCCACCCCTTCCGTAGGTTTTCGAGAGAGACGACAAAGAGAGGTGTTTATATATTGCCTGAAATTTTCCCTGGCCCTAAGTAGATGGATCCTCAGATCCTCGGTGTAGTACTCCTATCTGATGAGACTTCTTTAAATAGGCTCTTAAAGAATGACCTTTAAAAAATTGGATGACACCAACAATTATGAGGTTGTGTCTCCGTCCAAAAAGAAAAATGTGTGTTATTCCCATGTTCCATTTCTCTAATCTTCCTATTTTATTTTGTATTTTTATGAGTGCTTGTCTTGCTCTTCAAGTCAGATTGATTATAGATTTTAGGGACTCGTGTCCAAACCAATTTGACTCACTCGGGTTAGACCTCATGAAACGGACTTGACACCATTGACTTGATTTTGTTAGATCAAACTTTAAATGTAGTTCGTTTGTTAGAAGGAAAGTAAGTTGGTCTCACATTCAGTAAACCAAAATATGTAGGGTGCACGCGGATCGGATCAGATTGGATATGATATTCACGTTTTTTAGTGTCAGATACGATCCGATCCGATCCGCATCGGATCGAATCGGATATCAGGTATATCCGCATAATTGAACATTCTCTTTTTAATCATATTTCTATGTAAAAGAAATTCAATAAAAATATTTCTTTCACACTTTTAACAAAAATAAAATAAAACGATATATGAATAATAACTACTAACTAAAACAAACAAACAAGTAAATATAATACCAAATATATATATATATATATATATATATATATATATATATATATATATATACTTTTTTCAATTATTATTATGCGAATACTCGGATCGGATACGCAGATGTAGAACTGATATCCGCGATCCGATCTGTAAAGAGTGCGGATCAGATCGTATCGACAATTTTCGCATCAAATACAGATATTTACCGTAAATTTGTATATACGAACCGATCCATGGACACCCCTACAAATATGGAGAGTACTTTTCATTATTCCTTATTTCGTCCCCTTAATGATTTTGGTTGACCTCCTTTTAAAAAAGGAAAAAGTAACCATTTACTGCAACCTAATGAATTCGTAGTAGGTTTGGAAGTCAAGATTAAACCAAGGAAATAAAAATGATGGAACCGATAATTTTGCTTGGGAACAAACAATTTAGGGAAGCGTGTTTGGCAAACACGTTGGGGAGGAGAGAAGCACGTTTGAGCTTCTTGAAAGTTTTACTTTTATGTTTGGCCATTTTTATCTTCCTGAACGCAGAATTGATTCTGCTTCCGAACGCCAGGAGAAGCTAAAATTTGTAGCTTCTGCGTTTCACGTTCATGGTTGTTTATTGTCTTTGGAAAACTAGGTGAAAATTTTATTTCTTTTTTACCAACCCTACCCTTCATTTTCTTCTATAAAAAGGATACCAGTAACTATTACCTTCACAATAATTCTTTGTAGTTTTTCCTACTTTTTCATAGTTCTTCGTTACAATTTTTTTTTTTCATTAAAATAGTTCAGATTTGTTTTAATCACTAGCAAATTGAATATTTTAATTTTTTTATTATTTTTAATACTCATTTTCATATTTTAATTTTTATGTTTTTTATTGTATTTTTTACTTATATTTTTTATTATATTTTTTTATTTATATGATAAATTTTTTTATATTATTTGTATAGTGTTTTGATTTCTCATGTTATGTTTTTATAAGTTTTTTTTATCATTTACTATACTATTTTTTATATGTATACTTTTTATGAAATCTTTTTTTTTTTTTATTTATGTTTGGCTTTGTTCATATGATTTTTTATTTATTTTATTGTATTTATTTTATTCATATGACAAATGTTGTTGACTTTTTTTTAGGATATTTTTATTATTTTTTTCATATGAATTCTTTTTTTATCCTTTACTGCATTATATTTATGTTGTGTATG
The DNA here is from genome assembly GCF_059453495.1 of Arachis ipaensis. NCBI lineage: Eukaryota > Viridiplantae > Streptophyta > Magnoliopsida > Fabales > Fabaceae > Arachis > Arachis ipaensis. The sequence continues at coordinate 16,784,915 of NC_142440.1, read as the reverse complement.
AAATTTTTTTATTTATTTTTTATTGTATTTTTTTGTTCATATGATATATGTTGTTGATTTTATGAAATTTTTATTATTTCTTATCTGTGATATTTTTCTATTCTTTGATATACTCTATTTTTGTTTTGTATTAATTTTTTTATTTTTTACTCTAACTTTGTAAAATTTGTAATTGTAATTATTATATACTACGATTATTATCAAAATTTTGTATAATATAAATTATGATCATATAAAAAAAAGATAAAATAAATAAAAAATTAATTATAAGTAACAAGAAAGCCATAAATAATGAAAATTTATAGTCCAAAATAATACTAAATTAAAGAGTACTAACAGTACTAAAAAAAATTATAGAATATTTTTTTTGTTTGACATTATAAAATTTATAGTACTCTCTTTCATATTTTTTTATTGTATTTATTTTATTTATATGATAAATATTTTTTATATTATTTTTATTAGTGTTCTGATTTTGCATATATATATATATATATATATAATTATTTAAATTGATGTCTCTTTTAGTAATTTTTTTATCTAAAAGTAATTTTGAGTAATATAATCCAAACAACATTTGTTTTACTACAATCAATTTTGATATAAAGATTGCCAAACATAAATCATGATTAACCCAAACTTACTTTTCATCAAAATCAATTTTACAAAATCAATTTTATACAAACGGGTGTAATCCAAACACACACTTAATTGTTTTAGTCAATTTTTTTTTTAGTTTTGTTCATAATGGCACCTATATCACTCTACTATATTTTTTTTCAATGGGTTTTATAGTCGCTTTGAATCAATATTATTTTTCAAAAATTATGAATTTTTTGAGAAAAAAAGATAGAGTAGATTAATAATTTGATTAAACGAGAGAATAACAAACACTAAAAGACACTAATTATTTTTAATATAGTTATAAGATGCATAAAATACTATAATATTGTGATAGATTAATGTAATACCAAAATATGACCATATATTTATAGAAATTGTAATTAAGAATTTCATTTGAAGAAATAAGAAGCAATAAGAAATCTAGAATGGGCCAATGAGTAATAGTTCAAATGGCATAGTCTTCTCATACTCAATTAAGAGGTTGCGGGTTCGAGTCTCATATCTTTAGTAAAAAAAAAAAATCTAGAATGGAAATTTCATATATTTGATTTTGGATGATATTTTCATATATAAATTGTTAATAATGATTTTAACATACAATGTTATATAGTAGTTTATGATTGTTTGGTTAATTTGGGTTGAGTATTAAGAGAGAGAGACATAGTTGTACGTAGGATAGTGTAGTATTACTATTATGGAAGAGAAATGCTAGGAGTAGTAATTTTTGTGATTTGTAGTCATCAAATAGTTATCAATGATAGTTTTAATGGTGTGAGATTGGTGTGAAATTTTATCCAATGACTCACTTTTTTTTACTGGTTATATGCTGGCTAGAATTTAACAAAGTTGCTGGCCCCTAAACTTCTCCATTATGGAAACACACTAGAATTAAACAAAGCAGCGTGTAGAGTTATGGGTCATCATGAATTAGATTCAATCTGCATATTCGCAGTATTTATTTGAATTTGATTCGAAAATTGTGGATATTGATTTAATCTGCATACTAATAAGATCAGATGGTGAATTTTATATAGGTATCTGTATATTCACAAATCTACAAAAATAAATAAATAAGTAAGTAAATATTCTTTTTATGTTTTATTTTAACTAATAATTATTGTATATGTTGTATTCTTTTATTTTTATTATTTAAGAAAAGTGTGTTTAATAATTTTTAAAAAATAAGCATGTTTAAAAGAATGGGAAAAAAATTATTGATATTTTTTAATAAAAATAAGTTTTTTAAAATATTTTTATATTTTACGGATATATCCAATATCCAATTCGATCTGCAAATGTGCGATTCAAATCGAATCTAAACTTAAATATCGCAGGTATTAGATCTGCTCTGATCCGATGATTTTAATGCGAATCGAATCGAAATTTTGGCCATATCCGATTTGCATTCACTCCAATTTTTTTGTCAATAGTTAATCAATAATATTTAAAAATATTAATTAAAAAATAATATTAGACTATTAAATTAAAGATGTTAAATTGCTCATTAAAGATGCTAGTCAATATAAATTAAAATTACAGACGTTTAAATTTTTTTCAGAATTATTAATTATTGGCTATGCCAAAATAGCCAAAGGCATTTTCTATTAATTTGTACGTGGTAACTTTTGAACTAGCTTATGGCATTTTAGAAAATGGATCCTCTCAATTTTTTTTAATATTTGAAAAAATAAAGTGTGATCTCTTATCATTAATTTTATAAGTGAAACCAAAAATAAATAAGAAAGAGAGAGCAATGAAGAGTAAGATTAAACAATTGACACAATCTAATTTTTTTTCCATTGGAGAGGATCCACTCCCTGCATTTCATTCTTATAAAAAGTTTTTTTTTTTTATTGTCATAGGTAGATAGGTAAAAGTCTACTTCTACCTCAAGTTCGCCCTCACCTCCTCTTTGTGGCTAATTTTTTGGATAAATATGTGATGGGTGATATACTTTAACGTAGTAATTTTGAATATTTTTTAAAATTGTAAAAAGTATAAAAATTATTGGGTCTGATTTTTGTACCTTAAATTTTTTAATTTTTTTAAAATAGAAATCGAAAGATTTGACTTTTGTATTCCAAAAGTCGAAAGGTGTGATTACTATACCTCTCACAAATCAAAAAGTTTAATTTTTATATTTCAAATTAATTGATACCACATTTAAGAGTAACATTAACAATATATAATTCAAAGTCTGATTTTTATATTTCAAATTAATTGATACCACATTTAAGAGTAACATTAACAATATATAATTCAAAATAAATCATTGTCAACTTAATATAAAAAATAAAAAGTGCCTCTCCGTATCATAATAACGGAGATAAGCCTCAATGTAGTCCCTGAAGTTGCACTCGAGCCTCATAGTAGTCCCTGAACTTAAAAGTTCCTCAGAGTCATCCCCGAACTTGCACTCCGGGACTCAAAGTGGTCCTTCCGGCAATTTCAGCACACGTGGCGCAACCGGAAAGCTTAGCTGGCAGCGTTGGTGACATGTGGGACTCACAACGGCTAGTTGATGTGGCAGAGTAAACTCTTCCGACTTAATTTGGTCCCTCAGGTGAAGTTAAAACCCTAATCCCCTTTTTTGAAGGCCACATTGTTCACTCTGCTGTCTCCTCATCGGTGCTGTGTTCTTCTGTTCTCCCTCTCTGAAGCCCGAAGGTTATGGCTAGCACGAGCAATGCAGCTGGGAGCTCGAACAACCCACGATCGTTTGGAAGCATCATGAGGAGAATGAACAGAAATAGAGAAGCTCGTTTGCCAAAAATGAAAAAAAAATCATGGGAAGCCTGGTTTCTCTGAAAGAGGTAAGCCAAAAATAAAAAAATGTGGTTCCTCTATTTTTTGATATTGTTGTTAATCTAATATTCACAAAAGTTTAGGCCTTTTTTTCGATTGTAATTGGTGGGTATGAACGCCTCTGTTTTGTTCTCTGTGCTAGGGTTTGATCACTACTGGCTTTTGTAGTGGTTTGGCCAAGAAAATTGTAGAGTAGGAGTATTTCTTGTGTTTTGATGATATGAAAACGTGTCCTTTATGTGTTAGGGTTTACTGCACTTAGTGGAAGAGTTTCCAAACTGTTAATGTGTTTTAGGACAATGACTCTGATCAATGAATTTTTTAAACAGAGTTTGCATGATCACAGTAGAAGTAAAGATCTTTTGGGATTTGAAATTTTTTGTAACTCTGATAATGGATTCTAAATTTGACTGATTTACCTAATTGCCTTTCTTTGTATTGGGTTGGTTTAGTTAAACTGAATGTAATATGTAATGCTGTTTAGTTAAACTGAGTGTGTGATCATAAAGGATTCTTGCATATATAAGTTAGAGTAATATAAAGTAATAAGTTTTGCAATTTCTAATGAAGTTAACTTAGCTATTGGAATAGTCAAATTGTTTGATGAATTTGGTCTGGACTAGTGGATTAGTTGTGGAAAAGGGTATGTAAATTTGAATGGTTTGATCCACCAAGATTGAAATTAGTGTCTAGAGAACTGCTATCCTTAGTTACACCAAAATAATGTTCTTGATTTCACACTTTCTTATGTTCACATGACACAAATCATTAGCAACATGATCAAAATAAAGGTGAAATATCATATAATTTAACAGTTAAAAACTAACAAAGTTAGGCACTCTATTCAATACCCCGGTCCACAATAACCTTTTCTAATAAAAATTTTGAAAAAAAACCACAAAATAATAGAAGACTTAACTTATATTGTTAATTTGAATATAGTGATAATATAGCAAAATGAAATATTAGAGGGAGAAGGAGAAGTAGAAAAGCAAGGGAGTGGTGCTTTTGTTGCCAACTATCAAGTAATGAAAAGGAGAGAGTGAGAGTAATGATGAAAATGGTAGAAGAAGATTAGGACTGAATCAATGCTATGATATGAAGAAGATAACAGATGCCATTTAATGAGCTTTCATTAACTACTATTTACCATTACTATTTCTAGATGGTTTTTCTTGTTTCATCTCCACCTTCAGTGTTGTATATTATTTTATTATTTTTTAACCTCTCTAGTTAGTGATTACTTTAGCTCCAAATTTGGCAAATTTTCTTTATTTCTGTGTGCCTTTTTTTGTTGGTAGTAAGTTGTAGTTGTATATATATATTTCCCTCAGTTGCAAAAAAAAAAAAAAGGGTCTTGGTCTTGGATTTTGTGGGGAACTACACGGAGAGTGAAGTTTGGTGCCTGTCCTTGTGATTTATTTGCCAGTTTGATTTAAGGCACATATTGCTGATTATATATGCTGATTTAATCCTGGACTGATTATATGATGTTAATACACTGGGCTACTGTCTATATATGCAGAATTAATCCTGGACTGATTATATGCTGCATAATGTTCTGTCAATCTATTGTTACTCATTTATCCTGTTCTGCATAATGTTCTGTAACAGTGCTGTGTAGGGACTAGTTTGATGTCACTTACATAAGTCTAGGGACTAGTTTGATGTCACTTGAACAAGTCTAGGGACTATTTTGATGTCACTTATATAACTGTAGGGACAGTTTTGCTGCCCGAAAATAACTATCTGACCCCTTCTTTGGTATCTGAAACAGGGCCTTATAAATGCAGTTAAGGAGGTTTTTCCAGATGTCCATCACAGATTCTGTGTTTGGCATCTGTGGAAGAACTTCAATAAGTAATGGAAGGATCTCCAGTTTAGAGGGCTACTTTGGGATTGTGCAAGGTGTACTAGCTAAGATGGCTTCCTTGATATCATCAAAAAGATTGAAAGGGTTAATAAGGAAGCCTGGGAGTATTTGAACAAGTGGCCCTATGCAAGGTGCAACACAGGGAACTGCTACAAGGCTTGCAAATTTCATGAAGTTTGTGTCCAACCCTGGATTCAAGGCACCCAGACACAAAAAATGAAGATTAGGATGATTATGTTTAGGAAAAACAGGCTGTTTTTTTTTTTTTTTTTTATCTATTTTGCTGATGTTGTTTACAATGCCTAAAACATTGTCCCAGTATTGGAGATTTTAGAATTTGAATTTTATCAGGTCAATATGTCAACAACTTTGATATACTTAGTGTTTTGGCTCTATATTGTGTCTTTTTTGAGTCAAACATTACCAATATGAATTATGAATTATGACTTTATTGAATTGAGTTTTCTCAGCCTTTTGTTTATATCCTCTGTTACAAACTTAAGAGTAGTTCAAATCCTGTCCATTTCTATTTCATTGAAAAGAAGTCCAGGAACAAAAGTATGCATATAATCAAACACTTTAATTTCCATTTCTTTCAAACAAAAGGATAGGAACAAGTACATGAACAAGGAATGCATATAACATGCATGTCATTTGTTTTTTGCTAGATACAGTTGACCCTGCTGTCTATCCAGCTTTAATACAAGAACACCAATTACAATCAGCAGCATGAACACAAACATCAAAATTCCCCCCATTTTTAGAACCCTAATTTCAGCTTCTAATTTACCAAATTTCTAAGCCATCTTCATCTTCCATTCTTCATCATCAACTGAATGTCTTGTTCTATCATCACATGGCATGGCATCTTCCAAAACTTTATCAACCCACATAAACAATCCACACCATTTCTTACCCACAATCTGCACATCAAAGAAAATTCAATCAGCAAAATTCATATCCATAAATACAGCAATCAACAACAATAATACTTACATTGTAGTTCGGGCAACCCAGGAACGGTCTCCCTGGATTAGAATCCGTCCCTGATCACTGCAGCACAGGTCTCGACCCGCAGGCACACCATTCTGGCAAACGAGCTTCTCTGTTTCTGTTAATTCTCCTCATGATGCTTCCAAACGATCGTGGGTTGTTCGAGCTCCCAGCTGCATTGCTCGTGCTAGCCATAACCTTCGGGCTTCAGAGAGGGAGAACAGAAGAACACAGCACCGATGAGGAGACAGCAGAGTGAACAATGTGGCCTTCAAAAAAGGGGATTAGGGTTTTAACTTCACTTGAGGGACCAAATTGAGTCGGAAGAGTTTACTCTGCCACATCAGCTAGCCGTTGTGAGTCCCACGTGTCACCAACGCTGCCAACTAAGCTTTCCGGTTGCGCCACGTGTGCTGAAATTGCCGGAAGGACCACTTTGAGTCCCGGAGTGCAAGTTCGGGGATGACTCTGAGGAACTTTTAAGTTCAGGGACTACTATGAGGCTCGAGTGCAACTTCAGGAACTACATTAAGGCTTATCTCCATAATAATGTAATGCTTGAACCACCAACAACTAAGCCACTCTCCAAACTACCAGCTTCTCGTCCCTATGCCCCTAATTACGTTCAACTCCCAACCTTAAATGTTCTAAGAAAAATGTCCAAATTTGAGATTAGAATAATGTTTACTGATATATTCAAGAAAATGATTGGGAGTCTTAAACTATTTCTCTAATTATATTTTTTAATTTTAAATAAAGTTTTTTTTAAATAAAAAATATATTTAATTTTTTATTCATTTATGAAGTATGAGCATAATTAGAGGATAAATTAAGACTCTTGATTATTATTCTATATTTAAATTTATAAAATAAAATTATAAAACATTTGTTTTTAATTTTTTTAAAATTGTTATTTTCATTTATACTTTTTTATAATCACACAAAACAAATAATTAGAATTTTATTTAATAAAAAATAAACTTTGATAAATACCTTCATAAAATCACGCTTTATTTTTAATATGGGTGTAAGATTAGTGTAATGTTAAGATATTAACTAAAACTAGTGTAATACTTACATATGGGTCTAGAAAAGTGGTTTAGTTTTATGCAAATTGTAAGTAACAATTAATTTTTAGAATAAATGCTCTTTTCGATCCCTAATAATAATAATTAATTTTTATTATTGTCCACATCAAATCGTTAGTCACAATTTGCCACTAATAGTAATAGCTCATTGGTATTTTAAATAAATTTTTTATTTTTTCAAATCGTAACCCACGATTAGCTGCTACCTCCATATTTGATAAACTAAATAAAACACACCCACATTTTTTTAATCCCTTAATATGTTGCTATGATGCTGAATATATTATTTTTTTCTACTTAAATTTTTAATTAATATTTTATTATTTAGATTTATTATTGTAATTATTATTATTATTATGAGTGTGATGGCATTATTATTATTATTATTATTATTAAAAAATATTTCAATTGTTATTATTTTGGTTATAATTCTTATTATTATTTTTGTTATGTTAATATGCTTGTCTTGCTTTATCTTAATTAATAAAAATTAAAGTTTTTATTACTATTATTATTAATGTGAAATAAGTTAGAAATGATTATTAAATTTATTAGAATAATATTTAATTTTGTTATCATTATTAGCATATTTTAGATATTATTATTAGTAATTATTATATAATATTAAATATTTTATTTTAGAATAATATGATATGTTTTTTGTTATTATGCTAATATTTTTATGTTGTTGTTGTTGTTGTTGTTGTTGTTGTTGTTGTTGTTGATAAATTAGCATTCATTAGAATTATTTAGTATATCTGAATATTTATTATAAAATATTACGTCTTTATTATTACGATTTTTTTAGCACCTATAAATACCCTTTTATATTGTATCATTCGAGACAACTTGAATAATACACAAATTTTTTCTCCAGTTTAGTCTCTTATTTCTAATATGGTATCAGAGACATGGTATCCTCCTTGAGGAGGATAAATTCTTTTTTTCTTCTGGTGAAATCACCGTATTTTTCATACTTTTCTTCTGTACCATTTTTTCCCTTCCCTTTTGTCAATGCTTTAATTTGATGTTTTTTTATCTCACCGATTAGCTCATTCATCCACTACTTACTTGTTCTCATAGAGAAACCATATATTTTTCGTCACCTTCCAATAGTTTGCCATCTCTTTACACTTTGTCACTTTTTCAATAGTTTTCCAGCAATTTGCCATCTTTTTAGCAGTTGGCCACTCTTCCGGTTGTTCCGTCTGTGTTTTCTTGTGGCAGTTCCGTCTGCGTTTTTCTTGTGGCAGTGTGGCAGTTCTGTCTGCGTTTCCTTGTGGTAGTTTCGTCTGCGCTTTCTTCAGACAGCGGCAGTTTCGTCTGCGCTTCCTTCAGACAGCGGCAGTTTGATCTGCACTTCATTCTGCCAGTTCCGTCTGCACCCGTTCTATTAGTTTATGCATTTTTTTATTTCGCTGTTTTAAATATATTTCAAACTCAAATTGTCACTTGAGTTTGAGGGGGATGTCAGAATATATTAGGATTAATTAGCATTCATTAGAATTATTTAGTATATATGAATATTTATTATAGAATATTACGTCTTTATTATTACGATTCTCTTAGCACCTATAAATACCATTTTATATTGTATCATTCGAGACAACTTGAGTAATATATAAATCATTTCTCCAGTTTAGTCTCTTGTTTCTAACAATTATTATTATTATTGGCACTAATAAATCGTGACCAAAATTTTTATAATATTCAAAAAAATTTTGTTTACGAATCATTGGTAACGATTTATTTATTAGTCTTGCTACGTATTTAAGTCTTTTTGATAACTTAGTTCAATTAAGTTGGTCCAAATCCAACAAAAATCAGTTTCATTAGTGAGAGCGTGAATACACGTTCCAACTCCCCGCAACTATTGTGAACATTCATATCTTTCTTCTTTTTTACGTTCTTCCTTCTTCTTCATGTTTTTTCTTCTTCTTTTTCACATTTCTCTTCTTCGCGTATTTTCTCTCCATCGTCGTTCTTTTATTGCCGCAATTGTTGTTGCAGTTTTTTCCCTCCTTTTCTTTCTATTAATTTGCAGTATTGATATTTTCTTCTCTTTTTTTTGGTTTTATTCTTTTTAAGAGAGTGAAATAAGAAAAATTATTAGAAAATAAAATAAAAAGAAGATAATGAAGATGATGAAGAAGAAGCAGCAGAAGATGAAGAGAAGAAAGAGGAAGGGTTTTCAATTATGCAAAACTTATCAGAACAAATAACACCGAAATTTTTTAACAATAACATAAATTTCTTCATTTTTACACCAAAATTTTGCTACAAAAATATAAAAATATCTTCTTTAATGCTGCATTTTTCTTCTTCTTTTTCTTTTTTTTTCTTTTTCTTTTTCTTTCTTTCTTTTTTCTGTTGCTCTTATTTCTTTTTTTTTTTTTGGAACATTACTTCTTATATTAGACTTGAATAAACATGTTTGTAATGTATTGCAATATTATTTAGTTCTAAAGGTTACAGAAGGTTTAGAGAAGGGGAGTTGAATCTATGGCATTCTTTTACTTTATAGATTAAGTCTTTAATACCAAACTTCAAATTTGATTTCTGTTTGAAATGTGTAGCGAAAAATTTAAGAGATAATTTCTTTTTATTTCATAAATTTTAGAAAACAGAAATGAATCAGAAAGGAAGAAGTTGACATAGTCATGTATCCTGGTTCAGCTGCCTCGTGCAATGCAACCTACATCTAGTCTCCACCACAACATTGGTGGAATTTTCACTAAAGTCAAAGTATTACATACACCAATTCCCTAGGACTCACCTAATTCTATCTGGGCACACAAATTTCAAACTAAACTTGACTTGGTTATGCTAATACCTAAACTCAATACACTAAGTGCTTACCCAACTTAGCAAGGGGCACCTCTCAGGTACATGACACAAGACAGAAAATACAACCAAAAGAAATTTGAAATCAGTCTTAGCTTTTTCTCTCAAGTATTTCTCTCAGCCTTTTTTTACTCTTTGGCTTTTTCTCAATATCTCTCTTTCTTGTCTTTTACCTCTTAAAGAAAATACAAAAAGATATACATTGAAACTGAAATACAAAATTGTGAAACATGAAGGAGATTGATATATCACAGCTTTAACTCTATGCACTGAACCCAGCTTCTGAACTCATAACTTTGTTCTTCATCTTGGCGGAGTACTCCCTTTAGTGTAGGTGCAATGCTTCCAAGACTTCAAATTCTGTTGTGAGATTTTCACTTTTCTCTCAATTTGGATTCTCTCTTCTTGGCTTCATTCTCAAGAATTCTTTTCTTTTTGTATGATTTCAGTTACCACACCTTGCTTCACACAGTTGACTTCTTCTTCTCACAAAATTAGAGCAGCAGCGACGCAGAAGAGAGATGGAACTGTAGCAGAGATTTTCAGATTTCATGCATTCATACTTTCCATCTTCTCTGTCATCCTTTTTCCAATATCTTCAAAGATTTGAACTATTTATTCTTGCTTTGGCTCCAAGTTTCTTTTTTGACCATTGATCCACAGTAGAGTTTCATAACCTCCATTTTCTTTATTTTTCTAGAAATGGGTATGAGAAGAAAGCTTCAGCAAGCTACTTTAGGGTTCCACAAAAGGAAAGATTTTCTGATAATGCCTTAGATCTGATTTCTTCTTCTTTCATTTTTATAGCTAACACCTTTTTCTTCTAGGATGTGAACCCTAGCATAGCGATCTTGTCATGCGTGGATGAGAGAAGAGAAGAAAGAGAACAGAGAGTTGGTTTAGTAGAGAAGGGATTAGTTCAGATGCAAATGGAGTTACATTGCTTTAGTTAGCTACCAATTCAAATTGATTGAATGGATTTGGATCTCTTCTTGGACTTGTTATGAATCATGGGCTTGATTTATCAATTTATGACTTGAAGCCCTTCTTGATTTCTCATGGAGTCAGCCACTTGTTTTATGGATCTAGACAATTAGTGGTCTTCTCTTTCTCCTTGTTGCTATATCTGAAACAACATAGATTCCCATCTGAACAAAGCTTTGCTTTGTTTCATTGGTTTGGGCTGCTGCACAATTATTTTGGGCCTGCATCATTAAATGCATTGTTGTCAAACTCGCGAGTTAACTCGTAAACTCGTACGAGTTTACGAGTTTAGGTAGTGGAATCGAGTTAACTCAGATACAAACTCGTTTCTGGGTAGACTCGAGTAGACTCGGGTAGACTCGGATAAACTCGGTCAAACTCGCGAGTTTATTCACGAGTCAGCGAGTTTGATTTTGGTTGGGTTTTTGGCCAAAACGGCCCGTTTTGGGCAAAGAAAAAAAAAGAAAGGCTGCAAGGGAGCAACCCACTAACCCAGCTAACCCTAAATCCCCTTTACTCGCACTCACTCTCTTCTCTTCTCCAAGCTCTCTTCTTCTTCGCGTTTCGTCATCAACAGTCCATCCCTTGCCGCCGTCCGTCCCCGATCTGTCGCTGCCGTTCATCGTTCGCCGTTCCCCAAACCACCATTCTCTCACTCTTGCTCTCTCACTCAGCTCAACACACTCTCACTCTCTCGCTCCCTGTTCTGCATCGAAGAACGCAGATTCATGGAGTACATCAGTCAGCACAACACAGCGACACCAGTGTCAGATACGCTTCCATCGGTCGTTGTGGAGCACAGTTTCGTCGGTCGTCATGGAGCACAGTACAGCAATGCGCCAACGCCAGTGTCAGCTACTCAGTTGAGCCTACTTCATTCTGTCATCTCATCCTTTAGGTATGTTTAAAAATAAATTAGTTATTAAATTGAATCAATTGATGCATTTCATAGTTGTTACTTGTTAGTGTGAGTTTAATCTGTAATTTTGGTAGTTGAACAAATTTAAATAATTTTGGTATAATGGTATGATTTCTGCCATTTTTATTCTGAAATTAACTTTTTAAATTTTTTTTAGTTTGAATTCTGGTGTGATGAATGATGAAATATGGATTAATGAATCTGAATATCTAATAGTTACATATTTGTTCATGAATGATGAAATATGGATTACTGAATAAGCTCTGGTGTTAGATACTTGGACAGTTAGACTGTTAGTTACTTTGACGTTTTTTATTAATGAATCTGAATATCTAAAATACTGAAACTCTGATATGTTAGTTTAGTTTAGTTTATTGAAAACTGAAATCTGAATTTAGAAAATCTGAAATGTTAGTTTAGTTTAGTTTATTGATTGCTGAAATCTGAATTTAGAAAATCTAAAATGTTAGTTTAGTTTAGTTTATTAAAATCTGAAATCTGAATTTATGAAATCTGAAATGTTAGTTTAGTTTAGTTTAGCTTAGTTTAGTTTATTGAAATATGAAACTCTGGATAACTTTGCTAAATTAATTATTTGGTTTGTTGATTTGTTGATTTAGGGACACAAATACAAAATGTCTGAAACAAATGATGTTTCTGATGAAAATGGTGAAGATGATGATGTTGATGCCATGGAAGATGAAGATATTGGAGGATTTCAGTTTTAGACTTTTACTTTATTAGAACATTTAGTTGTTGCTTTGTTATTTTCTTTTGTTTTTTGGTTGTGTTATATGAAGCTTTGATTGTGTGATTGTGTGTTTTATGTTGAACTAGATGCATATTTGTGAAGGATTTGAATGTGTGGTCTAGAGTACTTGTTATAATTGTAGTATTATGTTAATTTATTATGTATTTTGATGTTAAAATTGTTAAGTTTAAATGCCTATATTTGATTAAATATATATATTATACATGATATATATATTTTTTATAAAAAATTTATAACAGGTAAACTCGTACGAGTCTACAAGTCGAGTCTACGAGTCGAGTCTAGGTCAGCTCCACGAGTTTACCTAGACTCGCGAGTTTGACAACCTTGATTAAATGAAATAATTAAACCCAATTGGGTATTTAACCCAATAAATTAATGTTTGTCATCATTAAATTAATTTAATTCTAAACTCAACAAGTTGAATGGATGTAGGTTCATTCTCTTCCTAGTAATTTTGTAGTATTATGCGTTTTTTTTTTCTTTGTTTGATTTTATCTTGTTTTTATTTTTGTTAAGAGAGTAAAATAAGAAAAAACATGAAAAGGTAAAATAAGAAAAAAAGGATGAATAAGAAAAAAAGATATTGATGAAGAAAAAGAAGAAAAAGCAGCAGAAGATGAAGAGAAGAAAGAGGAAGAGTTTTGAAGAACTTATCAGAATAAATAACACCGAAATTTTTTAACAATAACACATAAATTTCTTCGTTTTTATCAAGGTTCTGAAAACCGAACCACTCTAGCTACTGGTTTGCTGGTTTATTTATAGGTTCAACCGGTTCGACCGTGGTTCAACTGAAAAAATAGTTTTATAATAAAATAATAAATAAAATATACATAAACACACCAAACCTATATGACCTTATCAATTTACAAACTCAAAATTTTTTTTAAAACACTCTTAAAATATATTTTTTCAAGCACTTTTGTCATCATCATCTTCAACTTTACACTCATCACTCAATTAAAAAATCCACAACCCTAATCCTCTATGATTTCTTTTAGAAAAATAAAATCTCATTTAAGAAGAAAATCATAGCTGTAAGTAATTGAGAATATTTGTGAGACTCAGCACTAAAACATAGAACAAGTATACATATAGAGCAGTACCAAACAATCCAATTCTCACTTCTATGAATCATAAACAAAAAAGGTGTCTAAATATCCACAAAATTAATCAAATTCAGCATTAAAAAGCATCAAAAACCAAATTTTGCAGTTATAGAATAAAGTAAAAAACATTATAAATGAGTGGCTTGAAGGCTTGAGCCACCATCTTCTGCATAAGAGAAATACACTACCATCATCATTATCCCTCCCAAACCTCCAACAATAGCATCATCTTCATGATTTTCTTGCTCTAAATCAATAACATGGGACATCTGCTGTTTGTTAATTTTTTGAAAGTATCAATTTGGTTTAAAATTAAAAAACAGCAATAGATAATCATCCTAAACTCTGAAATGAATAAATCTATCAACAAAAATTCAAAAATAGCATACTCATAAATTAAAAAACAGCAGCAGCAGAGTAACAAATCCATTTTTAGCAATAATTTCGACAACACAAAATCAATTTCTTTGATTGCTTTCACATTCAGAAAATCATTAATCAGATTTAGAACAAACTCAACAGAGCAATAACAATACAATCCAATTACAATATCACAGCAACCCACTACCCAATAATCTCAACAAACAACATCCAAACAATTAATCATGCTTCAACAATTAATCATTTAATCATGCTTCAAGCAAACAGTTTTTCAACAATTAATCAAGCTTTAGCCTTCAAGCAATCAGCTTCAACAATTAATCATGCTTCAGCCTTCAAGCAATCAGCTTCAACAATTAATCATTTAATAATGCTTCAAATGGGTGTTGTAACACCCTACCATACAGTGCTTAAGTCATAATTCAGAGATGGCAAGGTATTACGACCTCTAAAACCAAAATTTAGTACGTTTAGTAGTATGAATAATTGATTATAACTAAGAGCCTTTGTAGAAAAAGGGGTAAACAAAAACCGTAACTCGAAAGCGCAACACTCCGATCGATAACGTAACGAACAGGGATAAGCTAACGCGAGATCATATATATACAAAGGAGTGTCAAAAACAGGAATATCAAGACTCAAAATCCGGCTGCGAAGATAACCGGTCCGAGCATAGCAATATATACATATAGTAAAAAAAGGAAAACCCCAAGGAAAACCCAAAGGGACACAAATACAGAAACCTATTCTCCAAAACCTCCTATAAGAGGAGTCATCACAGTTTGTATTATTTAATGGAGATAAAAGTATCTAAACAAGATATATAACCCAAAACAGAGTCCTGAGAACAAAGGATCTTCGCTAATCCAGAAGTCTCCAGCATGCCTCAACGAGAAGCCTCGCGTCCTGCATCTGAAAACCACAAAATCCGCATGGGTGAGAACCAGAGGTCCCCAGCACGGTAACAGCTTCCACATATATAATACATAATAATAGAGGAAAGCCGAAGGCAATCCTAGAACTTCCTCCAGATAATATCAAAGCTTATAAACAAACTAAACCGTAAGTGGCAACTGACTAAAGATTCTTCAGTCTAACTAATACTTCCCTTTCCAATTCCTTCAGACCTCCCAACCACCAGCAGAAGTATAATATAGCAAACACAATTATATCAGACAAGAGATTTACAAATAGGAACAGATAAGGCATTTAGACAATTAGCAAGTAATATGCAGTCAAATAGGCAATCTCAAACAATTCATGAAGTATGCTTATGATGCATGCCTGTCCCTAGTGGCTGATGATATCATCTGTCGGTTATAGAGCCAACCCGACAAGTCCTGGTAGCTAACCATTGGACTGTCCCTCTGTCGCGCATCCCCAACTCGAGTTATACTCATCATAAACTTGATCATAATCATGATCCATATCCATCACCCTCACTGGTGAATATTTACGGGAGCGAGCTCATCCGAGCCTTTCACAGTTCCCGGCCACACTTACGACATAGGGTCAACAGAGTATCAAGTCTCAACCTGGAGCACGTGGTGGCTAGCCACTGCTACTACCCAGGAAAACTCGTATCTCAGATAGTGGAATTGCAACATTCACAATTCATTCAACAGCATATATGCATTTATACTTAGCCATAATCATGGCTCCGCCGTAACACGGCAATAATCTAGCCATCCGGCTTACAATTAAATCCATAACCAGCCAATTCATTAACAATTACGGCCCTTCGGCCCATGGCATAACAAGCACTTCCACCGCCATTCTCCGCATCTCACATAATCATCTTTAATCCTCATTGATCATTCATTTTTCCCTTGCTTCACTCGCAAGTTACCACATTCACTAGCCCTTTTCCTCATGCTAGGCATATCATAATGATTTAAGATATAAGTGGTGAGATCGGAGGCTTAGAAGTATGAAATTTGCCTTTTAAAACTCAAAAATCAACTTTGGGATGAAAACAGGGCCACGCGTACGCGCACTCCACGCGCACGCGCGTATGGCCAAAAACTCATCGACGCGCAAGCGTCATACGTGCGAACGCACGGGTTGAAAAATATCCAAACGGCGCGCAAGCGTCAGCCACGCGTACGCGTGGGTGCTCTTGCGCCCAGACACAAAACTGGCACGATTCTGGCACAACTCTCTGGAAAATAGCTAGACATATGGCGCAGCGCATCGACGCGCCCGCGCACACCACGCGCACGCGTGGATGGTGCTTCCTGGAAGAATGGCGCGCACGCGCCAAGTGCGCCTACGCGCGAAGGGTTATTCTGCTAAAAATTTTCTAAGTTAAAAGCTGCAGAATTCATAGATTCAACCCCCAATCTTCTGACGGTCATAACTCTCTCATTTTAAATCATTTTTCACCCGTTCTTCGAACGGCATGGACATCCCGGATCCAATTTCATTTCTAAATAGATTTGGCACAAATCAGAGATCCGTAGTCTAGGTTATGTCCCGTCAAAGTATGCCCAAAAACCATGTTTTCATACAAAACCACAAAGTGCCATTTTCAAAACAAGCCACTTTCAACTCTTTTCAAAATCAATCAAAACATGCCAATTTCAACCCTTTTCTTTGAAATCATTCAAAATGTACCAAAATCAACAACAAGCCATCCTCAACTCACACATTGACACTTTACCAAAATTTCCAAAATCACCATCTAACCCTTTTAACACTTCTCAGTCAAATGGCTAAAGGACAAACACAATATCATGTCATACATCCTCCCTCATCCCAATTTCCAATAATACCATTTCCAATCAACCATCATTATACATAATCAACATCATACTCACCATCAACATGGTATCACCCATCAATTCAACCTCAATCATCCATCAAGCATATATCACAACATGCATTTCTCATATATCACACAATCAAGGCATCAATATTCGTAATCACATATATGATCACATCATATATCTCAACCATTCAACCACATCAACAATTCAATGCCTATCTTAGGGCCTCTAGCCTAAGTATTTCCTACCACATTACATATTAGATACGGGAAACCGAAACCATACCTTAGCCGATTTCCCACGCTCAACCGGAGCACTTCCAAACCACTTGTCCACAAGCACTCAAGGTATCAACACTTCCAAGAACAGATTTTATCACACAAAACCCTCTTCCAAGCTTTTCAAAATCACCAATCAAGCTCCAATATTCACATATACACAACCTAAGCCACAATCATCATATCCATACACAACATCTCAATACCCAAACATCATAGAACAACAATTTACACTAGGGTTGAGAATCTTACCACACCCAAGGTCCAAGGAGACAAGATTAACCTTCTCCTTCAAGAGAGTTGGGTCCTATAACATCAAATAGCCCAAAATCTCAACATTTTTGCTCATGAAACTCGAAATCAAGGCTGGAAATTCGAAGAGCAAAACGTGGCTTACCTCAAGATTGATTGTATGGGTTTTGTAGAGCTCTCCGCGGTGAACGCGTGGCCGCAAACGGTATGGCAATCGGAGCTCTAGATCAAAAGTTATGGTGGTTTGAAGATCAAGTGAGAGATAGAACTTGAGAGAGTGTTCTTCCCTCCATGGCCTCCATTTCAGCGTGTTTAGTGTCTCAAATGAGGAGAGAGAGTGCTGAAATGAGGATTTTAGGGTTTAGTTATGTTGGGCCAAGGGCCCACTTTGGGTCCGGTTGGCCCAGTTTGGCCCGTTCGGTCCAATCTTGGTCCGATTTCTATAAAATTGGTACCGAAATTCTCGTCTCAATCTCCTCTATCATATTAAGCTATAAATATAACATTTTTGGCTTTCTAGAATAAATTCTTATTTATGGGTTAATTAGCCGTTAATTAACCGGGTCTTACAGGTGTTGACCCGTATACGAATGGTGTTGCTGAATGAAATGATGTCAAACCAACAATTAATCATACTTCAAGTAATAACAACAAGGTTTAGAAGTTAGAACTAACAATTATTATTACAACAAATTAGATTTATACCTAGTGTTAGTGGAAGACAGAGAAGAATGCAGAGCTGGCGGTGACAGGAACAGTGGCTGGGGTGGAAGGGTCGAACAGAGCTGGCGCCAGCAGGAAGACACTCGCGACAGCAGGAAGACACTCGCGACAGTAACTAGCGCTGGCGGTGGCTGCGATTTCGACGGCTGAAAGGAAAGCTGGTTGTGCAAACGGAAAGCTGGCGCCACAGGTCTATGCAGGTGAGTGACTTCCACGGACCTTGCGACAGCGGCGGTGGCTGAACGGAGGTTGCGCTAGAAGATCGCGATGGAGACTGAACGTGGTGAGAGCGAGAGGTGAGAATGGAGGGCTGGAGGGGAGGCTCGAGAGTGGGTGTGTGCAGTGTGGGTGTCTGGGTGAAAGAGTACTAGGGTTCCTTTTGGGGGCCAAGTCAAAACGTATTTTTTGGCAAAATTCAAAAACTGGCCGGGTCACGGTTCGATTCGACCGACCGGTTTCTGGCCGGTTTGGCAGTCTAATTTCGGTTTTTGAATTTGACGGTTTTGCCTTTTGTTCGAACCGTGTTTACTAACGGTTCTCGGTTCGATCGACCGGTTAGAACCGATTTTCAAAACATTGGTTTTTATACCGAAATTTTGCTATAAAAGCACAAAAAATCTTTTTTAATGCTGTATTATTTTCTTCTTTCTTTCTTTCTTTCTTCTTTTCTGTTGCTCTTATTTCTTTTTTTAGGAGTATTACTTCTCATATTAGACTTGAATAAACATGTTTATAATGTATTACAATTTTATTTAGTTGAATGAATGTAGGTTCATCATTTTTCTAGTAATTTTACAATATTATATGTTTTTTTCTTTGTTTGATTTTTTTATTTTTTATTCTTGTTAACAGAGCATAACAAAAAGAAACATGAGAATGTAAAACAAAAAATAAAAGATAAATAAGAAAAAAAGAAGGTGATGATGATGAAAAAGATGAAAAAAAGAAGCATCAGAAGATGAGGAGGAGGAAGAGGAAGAGTTTTAAATTATACAGAATTTGTCAGAATAAATAACACCATAATTTTTTAACAATAACACATAAATTTTCTTAGTTTTTATACCGAAATTTTGCTACAAAAATACAAAAATATCTTCTTCTTCTTCTTCTTCTTTCCTTTTCTGTTGCTTTTATTTCTTCTTTTACAATTGTTACTTCTCACATTAGATTTGAATGAACATGTTTGTAATGTATTGAAATCTTATTTAGTTGAATGAATATAAGTTCATCCTCTTCTTTGTAATTTTACAGTATTATGTACTTTTTTTTTCTTCTTTGTTTGATTTTTTCTTGTTTTTATATATTCTTGCTAAGAGGGTAAAACAAGAAGAAATATGAGAAGGTAAAACAAGAAGGGAAAAATGAATAAGAAAAAAAATAAGATGTTGATGTTGAAAAAGATGAAAAAAAGAAGAAGAAGTAGCAGAAGATGAAGAGAAAGAAGAGGAAGGATTTTGAATTATGTAGAATTTATCAGAATAAATAACACCAAAATTTCTTAATAATAACACATAAATTTCTTAGTTTTTATACCGAAATTATTCAACTACAGAATCATAAACTACTAACGAACTACATTAACTAGATTTGAACCACATCTCAACCACTTGATTTGATTCAAATAAAATAATAATCCAATTCACCCTGGTTTAATTGATAGTCTGAACTTAAATTATTCATTGACTTTGAAAACAAAATACCTGTTCAAAACTGATTTCACTGCTTAATTTAAAAAAATTTGTTCCAAATCTTCAAATCAGATAAAGGAGCATTGATCTTAAACGAAGAGAACGAAGAGAACACAGAGGAAGAAGAGAATGCAAAAAACGCAGAGAAGGAAGAAAATGTAGAGAACGCAAAAAATGCAGAAAAAATTCAAAAAAGAAAACGAAATCCTGATGAAAAATAGTTATATATATTCGCGCATTAAATTAAAAGTTTGTTAGAAATAATAGCGCGTGGAAGTAAATTAGATTAAAGTTACTTGATTGGACTTAGTTGGTTAAATGACTTAGATGTAGAGATTAATTATTTATTTATTTATTTAATTTTCATCAAAACTAGTAAAAAAAAGCGTTAGTTACAATTTTTAAATAACATTTTATCTTATTTGAAATCGTTATTTACGAATTTTTTTTACTTTAAATACTTTATATCAATGTATTACATAAAAATATCATCAATGTTCTGAAAATCGGTTCGAACCGGTCAAACCGTGAACCGGACGCTGAAGCGGTTCGGATAATAAGAAAAACCGCAGAATTTGAAAATCGGCGTTGAACCGACGAACCGGTCGGTCGAACCGAACCGGGACCCAGCCGGTTTTTTAACCTTGCAGCAAAACGCCGCCGTTTTGTGTTTTGGGAACCCTAATTCTCTTTTCCCCTTCGCAGCTCCCACTTTCGTCCAGCACTCCAGCTGCTCTGCACTCCATCGTCCCACAGAAGAGTGAAGACAGAGCAACACCCATGACTCCACGAGGCCGCCACGACCCACCACAGTTCAGCATTGGTCAGACTTCAGAGAGAGTGAGACTGTGAGAGACATAGAGAACGCCTGAAGCCCTCAACGCACTCACCTCCGTCGCGCCTTCAGCACCGTCACGCTGTCAGCAGCGTCGCGCCGTCAGCTCCGTGGCGCCGTTGGGTCCGTCGCGCCTTCAGATACCTCACGCAGTCAGCACCGTCCGCCGTCAGCTCCATCGCGCACTCAGCTCCGTCGCGCCCTCAGCCACTTCGCATGTCACCTCCGTCGAGCTCTGCCTCTGAGAAAGCAATAGAGAAGTGTTGAAGCGTTGAAAAAATTAAAGCCTGAAGTCCTTCGAGCTCTGAGAGAAAGCAATAGATTTCCTCATTTCCAGGTAAATTTTAATTTAGTGATTCTGATTCTGATGAACTGAACTCTGATGAACTGAATTCTGATTCTGATACTGATTCTGATGAATTGAACTCTGATGAACTGAACTCTGAGTCTCTGAAACTGTTATGAACTGATATAGTGATATGTGAACTCTGTGAACTCTGATGAAACTGTGATGAAATATGAACTGATTTTGTGACATGATTGTGTGAATTCTGATTTTGTGAAATCTGATTGTGTTAACTTTGATTTTGTGACATGATTTTGTGAAATCTCATTGTGTTAATTCTGATTTTTTGAACCTGAGATGTTGTTTGTATACTCTGATTTTGGAATTTGGATATTGTTTGTTCATTTGTTGTGAACGAGAGTTGAGATTATTAGGTTGGATTGCTGGTAATATTTAGGTATGGAAGAAAGTATCAACCAAGACCTACCTAGGAATAATAATGCTGAAAATAATTCTGCTTCGAATGAACGTTCTCTTCCTCCGCGAGTAACGAAAATCAATCACAAACTTGTAGTGTTCGGGGGAAAACTGATCCTGCTTGGAGATACGTTGCTTTATAGAATATAAATGAAACACCGCATTACCAATGCTTATTTTGTCTGAGTACTTTTGGGAGCGGGGAAATTAATAGAATGAAAAAGCATTTGGCGAACTTGGATTTTGATGATTGATGACAAACTTGGATCATTTTGATACTGCTATGTTATGTTTGATTGGTTGTTTGTTGACTTTTGAACTTTGAATTTGTATTTGAATGAGATTATAACATTTGGTTTATGTTGTACTTTTAATTTGAATGATATTTTAAAGTTTAGATTAGACTATAATTATATTTTCATGTGCTTATTTATATTTTATTTATTATTTTATTATAAAACGATTTTTACGGTTCAACCACGATCAAATCGATTGAACTTATAAACCAATAAACCAATACCTAGAGCGGTTCGATGACCGGTTCGATTTTCAGAACCTTGAATATCATAATATTAACATAAATCGCATTTAACAGTACAATATAAAAAAAAACCGTAAAAAATAGAAATAAAAAAATTAACACATGTGTGCAGCGAATTAAACATAACATATCAAAAGTATTAATAATGAGACTAACGATTACAAAAGAAAATTAGATGAGGCAATCGTTACACTCGTTTTTAATTTTTAAATTTACAAAAAATTAAATAATTTAAAACGTTGCTTTTTATTTTTAGAGTAAACTATTAAAAGGTACTTAAAATTTTGCATTGTTGACAAAACAAATCTCAAAAGATGCTAATGATAAATAAATTCTTGAAAAAATTAAAAGGGCAACAAAAAGAACTAGATATTATATATATATATATATATATATATATATATATATATATATATATATATATATTCTAAAAAATAATTTTAGAGATCAAATTTTGATGCAAATTTTTGTAATCATGATTAAAATATAAGATTTTTTATTTTTAAAATTTATTAATTTTTTGTCAAGTGAATTTTTTCAAAAAAAAAATTATTGTGAATGACCACATTTTTTTGAAAAAAAAAATTAGAGTTCAAATTTTTTTGTGCATCTTCTAAATATTTATTCAAATATTGCTACAAAATTTATATCTAATGAATAAGTCGTTTACTAAATATAAAATTTTATTTGTTACTTACAAAAAATATAATATTTATTGGTTCTTTTTATGGTATTTTCAAATTATTCAGGAGTTATTTTATTGATAACATTTTTCTGGACCATTTTGTCAGATACTAAATCTTTCAAGTACCGAATTAGTAGTTAACATTTATTTTTAATATGACGATAAGATAGGTGTAATACACCAAAATGATAATTTGAGCGTGTAATGCACATGTATGAGATTAATAATGGTTTTACATAAATCATTATACACGATTTAAATCAAATCGTGATTCACGATCTAAGTGAAGAGAGAGAGGAGGGAGAAGACAGAAATTGTCGGCTTATTGATCAATGGTTGAAAGTTATTGAAGAAAATGAGAGTACCGATTTTTTCATGTCAGTAATTTCAAAATAAATCGTTACTCCCATTTTTATTGAGCAAAAAACTTTGTCCTCCATCAAATCGTTACTCACGTATTAAGTGTATTTTTTGTCACTAACTCAAATTGTTAGTATAAATCTAACAGAAAATAAAAAATGCACGCATACGTCATCACTTCTCCTTTTCTGCACTTCTGCAGCACAGACAATCAGACATATTTGTTAGAGAGCACAAAAATTTTGTACATAACACAAAAGTTTTTGTACATAACACGAACTTATTATATAATATAAAAAATTTTGATGCAAATATATTTTATTAGTTAAGTGAATCAATGTTTTAGGTATGTGGTCCTCCAAAAAATTTTATGATGCATACCAAAACTTTCTATGCTATGCATCAAGATTTATGTATTTTTACACCAAAATTTATGTGTTATGCGTATTTTGTTGGTTTGGTTTTCGGCATGTGGTTCTTCAAAATTTTCTGAGTTGGACACCAAAATTTTTATGCTTACACTGAAATATTTGTACTGTACATATTTTGTTGGTCGGACATCAATATTCTGAATATGTGGTCTTTGAAAAACTTGTGCCATATACTAAAATTTATATACTATGCATCAAAATTTATGTGTTATGCAAATTATTTATAAATCTTGATTCGTTCGATATCTATGATTTGGAAGTGAAACCTACTCTTTTTTTGCGAATACCAGTTTTTTATATCCACCAAAAATTTTACTTTTGAACAATTTAAAGGAAAGAAAAAATAAAATATAAATTGAAATAAAGATCATTTAATTAAGAAAGAAAGAAAATATAAAAAAAGTAAATGCTTGAAATAAAGGAAAGTAAACAATTGCCTTGAACTAAGTTGAAAGGCTTTGGAATTAAACTGAGTTAAAAGAAGAAAAAAAAGAACTTTACAAAGAAAAGGTAAACTGCAGGAAGAATTTTAAAAGAGAAAAATATAAAAACATAAATGAAAAGACATGGAAGAAATTTTATAAAAAAATGAACTCGTGGCAGATTTAGAAATTCGTTGGAATGTGAATGTGTAAAAGTACTTTCTGAAGACAAATTTCAATTTCTTGCTTGTTCTGAGCCTCGTTAATTTATAAACCAATTCAACCAATATTGTGCTACCAAATGTCACTCCTAAAGTGTATGAAAAATAATTATTCCGCCAAAGGCAAAACTAAATAACCGTCCCTGTGCATTGCGTTATCAATCTTAACATGTTGTTTATCAACTTCGTTCTTCGACAAGCTACGACAGATCGGAATCCCTTCTATCGACATCTTTTCGAGTTTACATCTTTTAAACTTCGACCAACAACACTTCGATTTATAAACTTTTCGACTATTACATTTTTCGACTAACAACATCAAAATATTCATATTCTAGTTTTCTAAATATATAAAGAGAAGAAGAAGATGAAGACAACGAGAATAATGATGATAATATCGGAGGATGAGAAAAAAAAGAAATTAAACAACAATAACAAAAAAAAAAAGAAGACAACGATAACAATAGTGACGACAACAATAATAGCAACAGTGATGATGATAATAACATTGAAAAAAGAAACAGCACACACAAGAAGAAGAAGAAGAGGAGGATGAAATAACTAGAAAAAGAAGTGTTCTTGTATGGATACCTGGAGGGAGAGCTCAGCCTCTAGGAATCGACGCCGAGTTATTATCTTCGGTGCCGACCTTTGAGCTTTGTGGCAATCCGAGCTTTACTCCAAGAGGATGTCCAATCGCGTAGAGTTTTGAGCAAGAAACAGGGGGGAGTGTACCTGCAAAGGCACTCCGAAACTTAACTCAGTATTGAGAATTCAATGTGTCTTTAGGATAAGAGGTCATACCTTTTGTAGGCGAAGATGTATTAGTCCGTTATGATTCTGCTTTATTATATGTATTAAAGAGCAATAATAACGTGGAACGTTAGGTTGGATGTTTCATTTTTATAAATCAGCCCATTAGGCTGGGTTGTAACGGAAGTGGCCGATTAATGACGTTGAATGCCGATTAATGACTGCGATGCCGAACTGTAACGCCAATTTTCTGGGTAATAATGTGGATAATGCCGAGTTATGAATGATAAAGCCGATTTATGATATTGAATTTGTAATGGCCGGACCACAGCCCCCAAGCTTAGCCTGGGAAAATGTTTAATGAAGCAGGTTGAGCTTTTAATGATGTATGAGTCGGCTGCTTGAACAGTTCGGTGTGTGGTTCTGCCTTGTAGCCCCCAGGTCAAGGTGCTTTATTGAACAGTTACTGAGACTATAGGCATTCATAATTAGGATAGAGAAATAATTAAATGAAGGTATTATTGAGTTTGCGTGTTTCCAAGGTGGGTTTATTGGGTTTGACGTGACTGACTTGATGGGAAGTGGAATCGAGATTTTGGGTTAAAGTGTGTGAATTAAAGTTTAGGAATTCTGAAGGTTTGCATGCTTGCTGTTTTATTTTTTCTCAAGTGTTTTCAACCAAAACATGAGTAAAAGAGGTGAGCCTCTCTTAGTTCTTTTTGGTTTTTCTGCTTAATCATGTTCTCTTCTTCTCCTTCTCTGCTTTTGATTTTTCAATGGGTTATGAGAAAGAAACAAAAGGGGAGGTAGACTGGTCTTATGACTGGGTGAATGATGATGTAAGGGATCGTGTTTCTCTGTTTTTGGATGTTGGTGCTGTGAATGAGATAGATAAGTCTAAGGTTGTTAGGGATAATTCTGGGGTTCGATTGGAGCTGCTCCCCTGTACTGTTGATGATAGGGTTTTTCATAGAGGGGAGGGTTTTGAGCATTTTTTTATGTATAGCTATGTTTTGGAGGAACTAAGGGTGAGAATCCCTTTCAGTGATTTTGAGTGTAAAGTTCTGAAGCAGTTGAACTGTGCGCCCTCACAACTTCACCCCAATGGTTGGGCTTTCCTTCGGGCGTTTGAGATTCTTATAGAATTTTTGGAAGAAAATTCATCAGTGGAGCTATCTTTCTCATTGTTTCAGGCGTAGGGTGTTTGGAAGGGTGGTTGGGTAAATTTGAACAGCTCTCCGGGGTTTGGTGTGTTCAAGTTATACAAATCGTCTTTTAAGAACTTTAAGGAAATGTACCTTAAGGTAAGTAGCTGCGAGGATGACTTTTCGTTCTATGTGGACGAGCATTTGGGGAAAAAATTTCCTCTCTGGTGGTGTTCAGAGCCTCAAAATATTTTAGGACCTGAAGCTATAAGTCCAAAAGATGAGTGCATAATTGAGTTTTTGACTAAGGTTGTTGATCGGAAGGAGTTGATTTCTATTTATGCTCTGCTGCAGTGGGAGGAAAATAAGGCTGCTGTTATAGATTATTTGGGTAAGATTTTGAATTGTGGATATTGTATCATATCTGAGGTTTTTTGAACAGATTTTTGTTTTTCTTGTTTTTCAGGTGGTAAGTACCCAGGTGTATCTGCAGCAAGTTTGAGGTCTCGGGTGAAGAGTAAAGGTTTGAGGAGGTATCCTCGTCGAAGGCGGATAAGGTCGGTGTTGGCGAGGTTGATCAGCCAAGGCCGGGGAGGAGGAAAGTTATTGCTAAGAAGAGAAAGGGTGATGTGGTGGATTTGTTCGACGTTTCTGATGATGAGAAGGATGATGTTCCGATGGAGGAGGTTCATAGGTTTTGTGATAACTAGAAGAAGTTGCATGGTTTTGTTGAGCGGAGTGAGGGATCGTCGCTCTGGGGGAAAGATCATCCTTTCATGATCACTGCTGATGAGGTATGCCAGACCCCGTCCGATGTTAGTTTGGCGGAAGAGGTGGGGGATGTGGCGATTGATCAATATATGCAGGTGATTTCTGTTTTTTGAGGTAAAAAGTTTGTATTTGTGTTTTTGTTTTGTGGAAAAGTAATGTGTTAATGTGTTTTTGAGTACCCGTATGATCGAGGTTACTGCTCAGTTGAAGGGGGTGGAGAAGAACAAGCAAGGAGAAATTCTTGATTCCTTCCTTGAAGGATTTGAGAGGGCTGTTCTTCAGGCGAGATTTCTGGCTCCCGAGGTGGATTTCTCGACAATGGATTCGGGCAAAATAGTGCAGGATGGCGTTATGGTTGAAGATGATGGTACTGCTGAGCAAGGAGATGAAAATGTTTAGTTTGTGTGTTGTTTTTTGCTGATGTTTGTAGACTTATTTTGCTCATGAGTTGAGCTTAATTTTGTGATATTATGTATGCTGCTGTTTTGTGAACAACAAACTCTTGGTATTTCAGGTTGCATGCTGTCTTCTGCATGTTATGGTTATAATATGATATTGTTGTTTGTATGATATGTGGGTGATTTTCTGGTTTGTGAATGTGGCATTAATGCCAAATATAGTAGTGGTACTAATAGTGTAATGCTATTAATTAGATGGAGAAGTATCATGCAGAGGTCTGATTAGGCCGAATTTGTGATGCCGAATCATATAATAAAAATTGTATTGTGTTTTAGTGAGCGGCTATGATTTTGATTTAAAATCGGCTAACATGTATTCGGTTGCGAAAGGTTTGTTCGGCAGTTTGTTAGTCCATTGGAAAGCTTTTTTGTTTTTTAAAGTCTGGAAAAAACATGAGGATTTAGAAGTTAGGTAAGGTAAAAATCTAGAAAGTGCAGCAAGTCTCCCTGTTAACCGTTGGACTTCCTTGATGGTGTGTGGACTTGTCATGTCTAAAATAGCTCGACATTTTTCTGGATTTGCCTCAATACCTTGACTAGTGAGCATGAAGCCGAGGAATTTACCGCTTTGAACACCAAATGCACACTTTTTGGGATTTAATCGCATGTTGTATTTTCTTAGCTGTTCGAAGATTTCTGTGAGGTCATCAAGGTGATTTTTTCCGATCTTTGTTTTGGCGACCATATCGTCGACGTAGACCTCAATGTTTCTGCCGATTTGTTTTGCGAAGATTTTGTCCATTAGACGTTGATATGTTGCACCTGCATTCTTAAGGCCAAATGGCATGACTTTATAACAATAGTTTCCATATTCAGTAATAAAGGCTGTCTTATTTTGATCGGATAGATGCATTTAGATCTGTTTATAACCAGAATATGCATCCATAAAGCTGAGTTTTTCAAAACCAGAGGCATTATCAACTAAACAATCAATAGAGGGCAAATGGTAGGAATTTTTAGGCCATGCTTTGTTGAGATCGGTGAAATCAACACACATGCGCCATTTACCGTTATGTTTTTTAACCATGACGACGTTCGCCAGCCATGTTGTGAATCTGATTTCTCGGATGAAGCCTGCGTTGACGAGCTTCTTGGTTTCTTCTAGGGAAGCCTGTTTTCGGTCGTGGCCGAGATTTCTCTTTTTCTGAGCAATAGGTCAGACAGATGGATCTAATGCTAACTTGTGTGATATGATGGATAGATCGATGCCAGGCATATCAGCTGGGGTCCAAGCAAACAGGTCGGAATTTTGCTGTAAGAATGCTCGGAATGATGATTTTTCTTCTGAGGATAATGTTGAGCCGACGTATGTGAATTTGTCCGTGTTTTCTGTGAAATAGATTTTATCTAGGTCTTCTGTTGGGGTTGGCCTTTCTAGTGTTCCCGCTTTGGGATCAAGGTCGGCTAGCATGTGTTGGTCGTTCATGTTGCCAATATTGTGAACCTGGGCTTTTGTGTTATGGTTAGGTCTTTTGAGACTATTGTTTAGCACTCCCTGGCTTCTCGGACATCGCTGTGAATGGTTGCAATTGTGTTGTCCTGCAAAGGAAACTTAACACAAAGATGAATTGTAGATACTATAGCGCCGAACCTATTTAAGAAAGGTCGGCCAAGTATTAAATTATAGGGACTTGAGCAATCAACAACTAAGTATTGAATGTCTGAAGTTTTTGATGAGGAAAACTTACCGAGTGTGGTTTGTAACCACACAGAGCCCATAACCGGGACTCGCTCACCTGAGAATCCTACCAAGTCACCAGTGGAAGGTTGGATGACGTTATTGCTCAGTTTCATTTTCTGGACTGTTGAGTAAAAGAGAACGTCGGCGCTGCTGCCTGGGTCGAGCAACACCTTTTTAACTAGGAGATCTCCGAGCTGTAGGGAGATTACGACGGGATCATCCAGATTTGCTACACTGTTGTCATGATCGGCTGTCTGGAATGTTATCTGTGGAGATGGCGGCGGCGGCTGCTATTGACTTTGATCGACATTGATGGAAAGTATAGCTCGGTAAGATCTCTTTCTTGCCGAGTTTGTGGCTCCTCCACCTGCAAAACCTCCGGAAATACAGTTAATTGTACGTGTTGGTAGTTCAAGATGGCTATTGTTTGGTCGGTCTCTATCTCGGCCATGTTGTGTAACCGAACTTTGGTCTCCTGAAGGAGGTGCTCGCCACTGCATGTGGCCGCTGATGTATTTGTCTAGGTGACCCTGCCGAGCTAGTCGCTCCAGTAGGTCTTTGGCGATGACGCAGTCGTCGGTATTGTGTCCGTGCTTCTGGTGGAAGGAGCAGTGTTTTGATCGGTCAGTGTCTTTTGAATCTGGGTAACTGCCAGCTTTTCTTGGTGGCTTGATTAATTTCGAATTCAAGATCTCCTTGATGATATCATCGCGTTTGGTGTTGAATTTGGTGTAGGTCTCGTATCATGGAATTAGTTTGAAATTCCTCTTGCTGTCCCGTGTTTTGTCGTCGTCTCTATAGTGAGGCTTTTCTACTTTCCGAGCTTGTTGGAGTTCTTCAATGTTGATCTGTCCTTTAGCTTTTTCACGGAACTCGGCCATAGTTTTTGGTTTGGCCACAACAATAGTTTCCTGGAATTTTTCTGGTCGTAATCCGCTTTTTATGGCATGTAGTTCCACTTCGGGGTGGAGGTCGGGTATACTTATGGCTATCTTTGTGAAAGCGCGTCATGTAATCCTTGAGGCTTTCGTGCTGGCCTTGCTTGACTGTGTTCAGGTAATCAGAGTCATGTAGGTAGATGGCTAATCCAGCGAAGTGTTCCTCAAAGGGCTTTGATATCTCTCGAAATCGAGAAATAGAACCTGCAGGCAAAGAACAAAACCAATCAAGTCCAGGACCGTCTAAGTAAGATGGAAAACAGCGACATAAAACTTTATCAGATGCACCGTTTACTATCATTATGGAGGTGAATTTCTTGATGTATTTCTTCGGATCACCTAACCCATCGTAGGGAGTTAGGGTGGTCGGCAGAGTAAACCTTCGGGGTAGAACGAAGTTCATCACCTCCGCCGTGAATGGTCCAGGGGAGCTTTCCTGATCGTCATTCTCTATGTCTTTCTGAGCTTCCTCGTTATGTTCGGGTTGCTCCTCTTCCTGTCGAGCAGTGTTTGAGACATGTGTTGGCCCTGACTGCTGCTCGGCTTCTTCTGTCCGTTCTTGTTGGTCATTATTGTTTTCGGTTCGAGTGTTATTCAAGTTGGCAATTTGATTTGTCATTCTTTGGTTCTCCTCGGCCACGGCTTGCCGCAACTCGGTCACCATCCGGAGCAATTCGGATGGTGTGGGTGGAGGTTGTTCAGCCATGGCTTCAAACGGGAACCTCGAGGCCGATGATATATGGAGAGGTTTATATTTTCGGCCCACGGTGGGCGCCAATTGTTCTTGTATGGATACCTGGAGGGAGAGCTCAGCCTCTAGGAATCGACGCCGAGTTATTATCTTCGGTGCCGACCTTTGAGCTTTGTGGCAATCCGAGCTTTACTCCAAGAGGATGTCCAATCGCGTAAAGCTTTGAGTAAGAAACAGGGGGGAGTGTACCTGTAAAGGCACTCCGAAGCTTAAGTCAGTATTGAGAATTCAATGTGTCTTTAGGATAAGAGGTCATACCTTTTGTAGGCGAAGATGTATTAGTCCGTTATGATTCTGCTTTATTGTATGTATTAAAGAGCAATAATAACGTGGAACGTTAGGTTGGACGTTTCATTTTTATAAATCAGCCCGTTAGGCTGAGTTGTAACGGAAGTGGCCGATTAATGACTGCGATGCCGAACTGTAACGCCAATTTTCTAGGTAATAATGTAGATAATGCCGAGTTATAAATGATAAAGTCAATTTATGATATTGAATTTGTAATGGCCGAACCAAGAAGTAATAGCATATACATACTTACAAAATTTTTTTTTTCAATAATTTAATTAAAAACTTGATTTAAAAATTATTTAGACGTCCGATTTTATTATTTTGATGAATTTTTCGTATTATTTAAATATTCAAAAAATTTCGCCACTAAAAGATGGTAAGGAAACAACGACTACGAGTCAAAGAACTTTATATCCAAAAAGAAACTTAGTGGACCAAAAGATGCCGAAGATTGTGATTACCACCATCATTTTCTTATGAGTTGAGCATGATTAATCATCATTCTTCAAACAAAACAATGAAAGTCATCGGAGTGTGTGCTCGGCTATTGTAAAAGTTATGTAAGTTAAACAATAAAAAATGTTATCTGAATAACTTTGTTTTTATTTTTTCTCATTTCTCTATTGTATTGCCGTAATTGGCTTTAACTTGCGTAACCTTACTTTTCTTTCATTGTGAATAAGTATCTGAAGAGAGAAACGAGGCAACCATTTATTTTTAAGAAAAATATTATCCCAACAAATTACTTTTGTAATCGAGCTTAAATGAATATATATTTTCTTTCTTCTTTAATTAAAATTTTTAGTTATCAATACTTAAATTATTATATCAATTTGATTATATTTTGAAATAATTTAGTAATATAATATCATCGTATTTTAATGTATAAAAAAATTACATTTCGCAATTTTATTTGTTGAATTATTTAAACAAACCAAATCACTGTACAAATAATTATTAGAGAAAAATCTTATAAGCAGCATTTTGTCAATCATGCTAATATGGAATTGTCTACCATGGGAAAACTTAGAACTGGTTCTTAAAGGGCTTGGAAAGTACATTCCAATTTAGTGACCCTCATTGCACCGTATAAAAAGGTGTAAATTTGTAAAGTTTGGCCTCCAAATTGTTCTAATCACAAAAGGACTGGTTGGGCAGTGTTAGTAATATCGTTTTGATTAAGTTTTTTAAAATAAAGATTAAAGAATTTTTTTTAATATTATGAAAAAATAGTATCTTGGTATTAGTATTAAACGACAAAAACATCCTTTTATCTTTAATTTGTTTAATTGTATTATAAATTAAAATTATTTTTTATAAATTAAAATTGAATTTTTATAAAATATTAAAACTCTATGAAGTTCATTTAAAAAAATTAAAATATTTTTTAACATTAAATTTAAAAATATCAAAATATCCTTTATGTAATAATTTTAAAATTACTAAATATCCTTATATATAGGAATAGTTAATATTATTTGATTTATTAGCAATTATGAATTTTAATTCAATATTAAAAAGGTTAAAACATTTTATAGTTAATTTTTAAAATACCAAAACAACCTTTTAATATTAATTTAAAAAAATAAAATATTCTTTTAGAATAAAGGTTAGTTAATTGTATTAGAAATTATAGATTTAAACTTTTGAAACAACTAATATATATATATATAATTAATTTTTAAATAATATAACAACATTTTAAGGTTAATTTTAAAAAGATTAAAATACCATTAAAGAATTAAGGTTAAATTCTTAACATATCCCATGATAAATAATTTTAAAAGAGTAAATTATTTTTATAGGATTAATTAAGATTGTATGATTGTATTAGAAATTAAAATTTTACATATAAGAAGGACTAAAATATTTTTATACGTGGCTTTTAAAAGACTAAAATAACTTTTTGAATAATTCACATTAATAAACTGGATTTTTTTTTATTGAAAATATGGAGACTCGAACCCGCAACCTCTTAATTGAGTATGGAGAGACTATGCCATTTGAGCTATTGCTTCTTGGCACATTAATAACTGCCATTTGAGCTATTGCTTCTTGGCACGTTAATAAATTGGTTGAGAGTTAAAATTAGGGCAAAATACTATAATAAGCCAACGTCAATCCAAATTTACCTATATGAACCAAAATGAAAATCGATACAGCAATGAGCCAGATCATATTTTTATGTAATTCGAACCAGGCTAGTTCGAACTCTATCTTCAAGTAATTCGAACCAGAGCAGTTCGAATTTCAAAGAAAAATTGAACGTAAATCGAACAAGACTGGTTCGAACTACCTATGCAAGTAATTCGAACCACTCCAGTTCGAATTATGGGGAAATCAGTTCTGCATGTAATTCGAACCACCCTGGTTCAAATTACGCTTAAGCAAGGTTGTTAGTAATTCGAACCACCCTGGTTCGAATTACTAGTGATTCGGCTATATAAGGAGTTCGAATCAGCCTCATTCGAACCATTCTCATCTTCCCCTGCCCCACCAAATCTCAGAGAAAACGACCCAGATTCTCTCCAAGAAAGACCTGAACGGAATACTCTGCTCATGGAGGACGATCCGGCACGGTTATATCGCTTGGACGGAGTCGCCCATATAGCTGGGGTCATCAACGAAGAGGTTAGTACGGAAATAACTTTATTTTACCGGTACATGTGAGTTAGTGGTTTGGCATGCGGGTTAGATGTTGGTTTAGTTGGTGGTTTATTTTAGCGGTTTATGTTAGTGATTTCTGTTAATGGTTTAGGTTAGTGGTTTTTGTTAGTGGTTTATGTTGGTGGTTTATCTCAGTGGTTTATCTTAGTGGTTTATGTTAGTGGTTTATCTTAGTGGTTTATGTATGTGGTTTATGTAAGCGGTTTACGTTAACGGTTTACGTTAGTGGTTTATGTTAGTGGTTTACGTAAGCGGTTTAGTTGTGGTTTTATAATGTTAGATCTTTGATGTCAGTAGGCTATGGTGGTTTCTAATTTAAGTTTCTTATGCAAATGGTTCTCGTTCTTGGATTTTTAAGCGGCTATGCATAGTAAGATTTTTTGGTTTAGGGATTATCGTGTTGATTATGTTTGTCACCGGTAATTAAGTTGGTTCTAATAATGCGGTTCATTTCTTCCGCAGCCTCAGCGATGCATCAGGAGCATGCGGCGGCAACAGGGCATGGTCCTGGATGACAGATACGTTCCGTACCTGCAGATGGCTGGTCTTTACCATCTTGCAAGGCTGAACGATAGATGGTTCCGGTTGGACGAGGCCCTTGTGAGTGCGTTTGTTGAGCGATGGCGTCCGGAGACGCACACTTTTCATATGCCGTTCGGAGAGTGCACTATCACACTGCAGGACGTGGCATACCAGCTGGGTTTGCCAGTGGACGGGCGTTACGTCAGCGGCTGCCTATCAGAGTTCCATGTATACATCGATGGTGGCCGTCCAGCCTGGGTTTGGTTCGAGGAGTTGCTTGGAGTGGTACCTCCTCCTAGCCAGGTTCAGAAGTACGCGGTCAACTGCAGCTGGTTTCAGGAGACGTTTGGTGAGTGCCTGGAGGGAGCTGATGAGGATACTGTGCGTCGTTATGCCCGTGCGTACATCATGATGTTGTTGGGCACGCAGCTTTTTGCGGACAAGTCGGGCAACCGCGTTCACATCAGATGGCTTCCGTTTGTAGCTAGGCTGGAGGAGATGGGGACCTACAGCTGGGGTTCTGCAGCACTGGCATGGTTGTACCGGTGCATGTGCCGTGTGACGAACAGAAATGTTATCAAGCTAGCGAGCCCACTTCAGCTACTTCAGTCATGGATTTTCTGGCGATTTCCTCGGTTTAGGCCTGCAGGATTTGAGACGTTCAGCTGGCCACTGGCCTCGAGGTACTTCCCTAATCTTTGTCTATTTCAATTTACTACACATAACCGCGTGTTCATTCATAATGTATTGGATACCCTAAGTACACATACAAGTAGCGGTAACACATGTGCATGTTGCAGGTGGTCAGGTTACATCCCTTCCAGTAGCGAGAAGGGTCCTAGAGTTCAGACGTGGAGGCTATGGATAGACCGGTTGCAGGATAGAGAGGTCAGTATGTTACTTAATAAGTTTTTTTATTTAACCACAATTTACGAGTTGGCATCACGAGTTGCCCTGACATTGTATCGTTCTGCGTGCAGTTTATCTGGATGCCGTACAGTAGCCCTGACGTACTTCAGGTCGTGCATCCCGAGGTTTTGGAGCCTCGGCATATGGTGCTGTGGCGGTCTGTTACATCGCTTATCTACTTTGCCGTCATAGAGTGGCATCAGGTAGACAGAGTTCTTCCGCAGTTCGGAGGGGTGCAGCCCCGTCCACAGGCCGCCCTGAACATCGACTTTCTGATGTCGAAGGACGGCAGAGGCGGCGATCGATGGTTCCCGTCCCATTTGCAGAAGTGGCATCAGTATTGGGAGGACCGTACGGAGAGCGTGCTGAGATTCGATGTTGTTGCTGACCCTGGTCCGTCGCATCAGTTCTTGGATTGGTGGACTCAGCACGGGAAGAGGTTTTTGTCTTCAGATCCACAGTTGGGCGATCCGAGAGCCGTTGCTATTCCTGTTGAGGCCTCACAGCGGGGAGCTGGGCAAGTACCTGAGATGGATCGGCCTGACGACGTGCCAGATAGGAGGTGGGTTGATAGGAGAGCTCGCGTGGGCACACGTCGTAGCCAGCGTGACTGGGGTTGGCTTGAGCGTGCTATGGAGGCTGGCGACGAGGCCGGCCCCGCTAGGGGTCGACGACGACATCATCCTGGCAGAGGTAGAGGGCGTGCTGCGGTTCATGCCGCTGCACCTGACCCTCAGGACGATGACGATGATCAGCATGGGCCTGAGGGCGGGGATGGTGCAGGGGCGGCCTCAGTTGCTGGTGGTAGTACCCAGGATGGGGTTCACGGAGGTGAGTGGTATGGCTCCGGGATGGGTGACGGGGCTGAGCCTAGTGACGCTGGACTTGGGTCCGGTCCTTTTGGACATTACTTTGTTGGAGTACCCACCGACGACCAGCCTCAGCAGGACGGTACTCCATGGGTTATTCCCGGATCACAGTGGCAGGACTTCCTTGGGGCAGATACGCTCGATCCTGACTTCGGCAGTCCACGGTTTCTGGCGGAGATTTCGGCTATAATGCAGGAGGACGAGCCGGGCAGGAGGCGTCCTCAGACCCCTGCCACGCAGGCACCCTTAGATGTTGATCTGAACGAGCCTGCTACGACTCCTGTTGGTGACCAGTTTGCTTTGGGAGGTACCCCACATTCCGCTTACACCGCTGCATCACAGTTTGTCGCCGGGCCATCTGCCGCACCACTCCATTTTACGCCACCCGCACAGCCTGCCCCGCATGAGGACGCAGATGAGATAGAGGATGAGGAGCCGTTTATCCGCAGAGGTCAGAGGCCACGGGTTTCCCGTCATTGTGGGACAGGCTCCCACTTGTTTAGATGATTTACATTTCATGTATTTTGGACGTTAGGGTTCACTCATGTATTTTAGATGATTTACTTTAGAGCTATTTTTCCTTGTTGTTTGCTCATCTTATTGTACTTAAAAATCTGTTATTTACCTAGTGGATTAGTGACTATGTATTATCATTGAATCATATAACACTGTAGTTATCAACTTTTGCAGTCATGGGATTCCTAACCATATTCAAATTCAGATGCAACTTTTTCATTACTAGAAGGTAAAAGGATAAACAGATAACACAAATCATCTTAAATAACAAGTAACATGAAAAATAAAATCAATGAACACTAACAATAACAAGATCGCTACTACTGCCCCCCGTGTGAGACGGTCCTCCAAGCTGTGGGCAACTCCTGCGGGTGTGTCCGGGTTGGCGACAAAGGCCACACCTCTTTGGCCGATTCGGATCTGCCTCGTCCATGTTCGTCCGTATCCTAGTGGATCTCGGACGACCCTCTCTTGCCCGCCTCTTGGCAGGGTCCGGGATCACGGTTGGCCCGTCGTAAGGTGGCCAGAATCCCTCCGGTATCGGCGGTGTGAATCCCATCTGGTACACACGGAACACTGAACTAATCTGATACACGCTGTGAACATAAGAGGACCAGGTAACCCGTGAGTAGGCGCAGCATGCAAGTGCATGCTGGCACGGGAAATGAAGTGCCTGGAAGTACACGCAGTCACAGGTCCTGGACGCAAGCGATACTCTGTAGGTACCTAATGAGAAAGAGCCCGTCGGAGTGGTCTCGGCTACGGTGAACTCGGAGTTATCCCGGTCATACAAAGTCACCGTGAAGCACCTCGAATTCTTCAAGTTGGCCTCTATACACTTCACCAAGTACTGACTGAATTGCTGTCCGGTTCCCATCTGGGCCTCAGCCTCTCTACCCTTGCGAACAAAGAGTTCCGCAAGCCTTCCATATGTTGCCTTCACCAAAGAGCAAACAGGGAGGTTTCTGACACCCTTTAGGATTGAGTTCACACACTCCGAGATATTCGTCGTCATGTGACCGAATCTCCGTCCCTCGTCACGATGCTGAGTCCATAAGGAATAATCAATCCGGTTCGCCCACTCACACATCGCCGGGTCTTCAGACCGAAGAATATCAAACCAGTAATCAAACTCAACATCGGTCTTGGCATATGCGGCATTCAATAGAAGCCTACGTGCATTCACTAGAAGCCTACGTGCATCCTTGCCCTTGAAGGTAAGGGCAAAATTAGCCGCTACGTGTCGAATGCAGAATGCACGGTATGCAGATGGAGGTAACCAACCCCCGTCCGGAGCCTCAAGCGCAGCCTTTATGCCGTTATGCCTGTCCGATATAACCAGAAGACCGGGCTGCGGTGTCACGTGCTGTCTAAGGTGGGAGAGAAAGAATGACCAAGACTCTGCATTCTCACCTTCTACTAGTGCGAATGCAACGGGTAGAATGTTGGAGTTCCCGTCCTGTGCAATCGCGATGAGCAAAGTAACCCCGTACTTCCCATACAGATGGGTCCCATCAATGCTAACTAAAGGCTTGCAATGGCGAAATGCCTGGATGAGCGGTGGAAACGTCCAGAAAAGTCTGTGAAAAAAAGCTTGAGACTCGTCTACTTGTCCACTAACTCGAACGGGGCTCGTCCGTAGGATTGCAACAGTATCGGGCATCGTCAACTGGACTCCCAAAACCCACCTGGGGAGCTCGTTGTATGACTCATCCCAGTCACCATATACGAGGGCAATTGCCTTCTGCTTCACCATCCAGACCCTCCTATAAGTCGGCCTAAACCCGAAGTGTGCTGCCGTGGCATTTAGGAGCACCTTGATGCTGACGGATGCATCAGCCCTAACCATTGGCATAACGAACGCGGAAATCACATGATAATCCAAGCTCCTGTGGTCACTCGAGATGGAGGTCGCAAGACAAGTGTGAGGTCCATTGTACCGCTTGACCTCCCAAATGCCCTTGCGCTTCCGCAGACTCAGTCGAATCAACCATGTGCACCCATTCCCAAACTCAGAACACTTGCCCACATAACGGCGATGATCAGACTCCACAACCTTGTACTGTACCCCTCGCCGGATGCTGTAAGTCTTCACACTTAACAGGGCCTCGTCTTTATCCTGAAATTGCTGACCAACCTGGAACTCTGTCAAACCAGCAGTCCCTTCAGCATCTCTAGCTCCGAATCCAACAGAGTGCCCTGAAACACCCTCTTGCCTCATGGCATCTAGGTCCAAAGAGGAAAAATGTGGTGGATACTGCTGTGTGCCAGAACTAGAACCACCGACTACCAATGCAGGCTCAGTCGCTCCAACCTCGTCGCCGCTGTCATCCTCAATCATATCCGGCTCGACGTCGTCCTCCTCTACATCACCCAACACTCCGTCACCGACGCCAACCGGTGGAACTCCCTGTAAAGCGTTCGGCAGAATATCAACTGATCCTACCACGTCGCCTACTCCATCATTCAGATCAACAGCAAAAGACGGGGAGGCGACTGGTTCGACCGCTGGCTCGTACACAGGGACGGACGAAGAAGCAACGGCAGGCCTTGAACTCGAACCGGCTGCCGCTGCTTCAGTGGTGGCATTCTGGTTCGAACCCCCTGAGCTGGATACCACATCAACCAACTTTGCCAACAACTCTGGTGTCCTAACCTCGGGAAACTGCCTCCGACATAGAAACATGACTTGCAGGTCCTCATCACTACCAATCGTGAAGCAATCATACTTCACCGTATCCTGCAAGACAGTGATTGGAATGCGATAGAAAAACTTCTTCACTCGCTTCGCACCTTCCAGACCGAGTTTCATCAGCACAGATCTAACAAGATCATCATAGCTCGTCGTTGGTTTCACGACGATACAGAGAGGATCCTTATCTGTGAACTTCACACCGGAGCGAGTTTTTCTCTTAATGGATCCTCTATGGTGAACCAAAACCCCAAAACTCTCCTCACTAGCCATATTACACCCTCTATGAGAGCAACTCACGTTTAGAACCATATATATACTGCACTGTCTACCACTAATTCGAACCGAACTGGTTCGAATTCAATTTGTGTAATTCGAACCAGCCTGGTTCGAATTACTTGATGCAGCTTCTCCCTATATAATTCGAACCAGTGTGGTTCGAATTATGTGATACGTTTTCCTCCCAAGTAATTCGAACCACCCTGGTTCGATTTAGGTGAATGAATTTTCCTCTTCATAATTCGAACCACTCTGGTTCGAATTACTAATGAATTGAGTTCGAACCACACTGGTTCGAATTATATAAATATAAGGTTTGGCTCATTGCAGAAACGAATTTCAGTTTGGCTTATTTAAGTAATTTTCAACTTCCCTTGGTTTATTCTGGTTTTTTGCCCTTAAAATTATGCAGATGTCATCAACACAATTCAGTTACGCGCTTGTCTATATATATATATATATATATCGAATTAATTTGATTTGATTTACGCTATTTACATGTAAACTAAATCAACTTGATTATTTAATTTACTACTAGCACACTAAATATATATAAATCCAATTTAATTGATTTGATTTACTACTATATATATATATATATATATATATATATATATATTAAATTGAATCAGTTTGATTCGATTTATTACCTATACAAATTATTGATATTTATTACTTTTATATCAACTTTAAAACATAAATGTTAATAGAAAAATTTTTCATTTAAATTCAAATAAAATATAAAAAAATCAAAACGAATAAGAATAGAAATTCAATTTTTATGTTTTAGTTCAAATTTTAGAAAATTTATATTTTTATAAACATAA
This sequence comes from Arachis ipaensis, assembly GCF_059453495.1. Taxonomy (NCBI): domain Eukaryota; kingdom Viridiplantae; phylum Streptophyta; class Magnoliopsida; order Fabales; family Fabaceae; genus Arachis; species Arachis ipaensis. The sequence goes on along the minus strand of NC_142440.1, from coordinate 16,744,484 downwards.
GAATTTAAAAAGGAATAATAAACAATTTTGTAAAATTTTGTTAAAAATCATCTTTTGATTCATTAACATTTAAAAAATTATTACCGGAACTTTTGATGTTAAAAAAGTTAATATAAAGTATAGCCCTCTAAAGTAATATAGGAGTTAAAATTTAAATTTTTTCAGAGTCAGAAATAATAAATAGTTATATATTATAAAATGACCAACTATATTTATACAATATATAATTTAAGAAATAATTAAAATACTATATCAACTAAATTATCATTTAATTTATAAAATTAAATATAAAACTTATCATTTGATGACGTTATGCTCTGAAAATTTTAAATTTGAGTTAGAAGTAATGTGACTAAAGCAATATATTCTATTCTTAATTTCACAAATTAAATGATAATTTAATTGATATAATATTTTAATTATTTCTCAAGTTATATATTATATAAATATAGTTGGTCATTTTATAATGTATAACTATCTGTTTCTTTTGATTCTGAAAAAATTAAGTTTTAACTTCTATGCCACCTTAGAGGGTTATACTTTATAGTAATTTTTCAATATCAAAAGTCTCGGTAATGATTCTTTAGATGCTAATAAGTCAAATGATCATTTTTAGTAAATTTTTAGAAATCGTTTATTGTTCCGTTTTAAAATCATAAGTTTATAAAAATGTAAATTTTCTGAAATTTGAACTAAAACACAAAAGTTGATTTTCTATTTTTATTTGTTTTGATTTTTTAATATTTTATTTAAATTCAAATAATGGTATTTTCTTATTGACATTTATGTTTTAAAGTTAATATAAAAGTAGTAAATATCAATAATCTGTACAGTACAGTTAGTAAATCGAATCAAATTGATTCAATTTATTATATATGTGCTATACAGTAGTGAATCGAATTAACTAGATTTGATTTACATATATTTAGTATACTAGTAATAAATCGAATCAAGTTGATTCGATTTACATGTAAATAGCGTAAATCGAATCAACATAAAATCATTTAGCACATGGATGTAACGAAAATTAAAATAAGACATTAGTGTAATTTTAAGGTTGAAATTATTTATTATTGTAATTCATATTTAGAATATTAAAATATCCTTTAATCATGAGTATGAAAAAGACAAAATTATTCTTATAGGATTAATTAAAATTATTTGATTATATTAAAAATTAAAAGATTTAATCTAATATTAAAAAGATTAAAATATTCTTATACTTGATTTTTGAAAGACTAAAATAATTTTTTAAAATTAATCTTAAGAGACTAAAATACTTTGTTATATATATATTAAAAATTATAAAATTTATGTTTTAAAAAGACTGAAATACATCTATAATTAAATTGTGGACTCATTTTTTTATTGAGTTATTAAAAAATATTAGATCATAATAAATTTTTTTTATATAAGAAAGATAAAGGTTACTAAGGTTCAATGATTCACATGTCCATAAAAGGAAAAATCATCAATGCTTTGAGCACACAAAACTTGTGTAAAGCTTTAATATGTTGTCTACGTTACCAAAAGTTGGGTTCTTAGGATAAAAGCTGGGTTTATTTGATAAAATTGCTAAAATTTTATATTTTTAAGGAGAGCTCTAATTTTATTGCCAATTCCATCACCTATCATAGTCCTATAAGCACCCAAATATACTTTCACTATCTAAGAAAGCTCCATCTACGATTGGTTCAGCTAGGCCCTCAAATTGAACTCTAAACCTTGCTTGTCCTTTGATCCAGTTTCCCTTCAACATCAAATTAGTATCATAATATCAGGAGGAAAACATATTTATCAATATAGTAATAATAAAAAATGAAATCGAAATTCACATGAAGCCTCCTTTGGGTGACCCATCTTATCATTACCATTAATTGTTTTTCCAAGACTAGAATAAATTAGATGGGGGAGGTTCCATCCAGTTCCCCGAACCAGAAGCATTCAATCAGTCATTTTCTTATTGCGGGGTTTCATGTGTGTGAGTTACACACATCCTTCTTTTGTTCAATCTACTCAACACTTCAGATTGTACTTGTTTGCTTTCATATAGGAAATTAGATTATATTTCAAAGCAAGTTTAGTTACAACTTTCTATCAAGCTCGGCTACTTTGAGCTTTCTTCGATATTACTCTTTACCTTTTATTGATAATTTTTTTTTTATAGTAATTCTCTGCAAGGAGCCTTCTATTTTAGAAGGTAATTTTGTTCTTCTCATTACATAATTTTTTTTTTACATAATCACACTTTTATTTAGATACATACTTAAGACCTAGGAGTCTAGTTATTGTAATCCTTGTAATTGATATTTATAATGAGTTACAAAATTGAGTTAATTATTAATTTGGTATTCGAAAGATTTAAGTACGAGCAAAAAGATCTTTACAAGATATTATCGACAAAATATTCCCTGAATAATTTAAAAATGCGATAAAAATAACCAATAAATATTATTTTTTATAAATGATAAAAAAAACTTTTGGATTTAGCAAACAACTTATCCATTTAATCTAAATTTTTGTGCCAATGTTTGAATAAATATTTAGAAGGTACACACAAAAATTTAGAGCAAAATTTAATCTCTAATTTTTTTTATTTTCCAAAAAAAAGTAGTCATTCACAATAAAAATTAAAAAAATTTAGTTGGCATAAAATTACAAAATTGAGAATAAAAATATTTTAGTTTTCTAGTGATATTTGTAAAAAATTAGATCAAAATATGATCTAAAGTCTTTTTCTAAAATATATATTTAATATTTAATTTTTTTATAATATTTTTAAATTTTTGAAAGACTTATTTATCGTTAATATTTTTGGAATTATTTTTGTCAATAATATGAATTTTGAGGTATTATTTTAATAGTTTAGTCGTTCATTAAAATAAATGTTTAAAACTAATAGCGTTTTTATGATAAAATTTTCTATACGCTATAGAGAAAGAGTGGTTATTCATTAATTTATCACTATAAAATAGTTTATTAAAAGAAAAAAATATAATCATAATTATCAGGCAATGTAAAATAAAATTTTATACTTCTCCTTCCCTAAGTCCTTTATTTTTATTTTGGTCATTTTGATTTCTATAAAATTTTCTAAAGCATTCTTAAACCTGAACTTTAAATCATTAGAAGAACAATAAGCTTATTTACCATTTAATTAATTGAATATTGATACTAGATTACTAGCTAACTCCTTAAATTTGTAGTATAAATATACTTCGATTTAAGATCTAATTCAACAGATATTAGACACTTTAGCTATATTATTCAAAGAAAACAATCACTTTGTTTAATTAGTGTTTTGTGGGCCACAATGTCATTGAGAAGAAGGGCAAAAAATAACAAATATTAAAAAAAAAAAATTGAAAGCAATCTGGGGCTGAAGGCTGAACTCTCAGGTTCGGGGCCAACTCCTCACCCTCACCTCATCGGTGTCCACGGCACATGACTACTTGAGTTACTATCATTCAGGTTTTTATTTTTAAAATTATTATTTAAATATTAAAATTAATCAATAAATTAATTACCATACAAATATATATAATTTAATTTATTTTTAATATATATTTTATATTATAATATACATTCTATTTTAGACTTTGAGTGATATATATCTAGTATAGTTGTATTATTTTTTTCTCTTTGTTAACAGAGGTAGAATAATTTTTGTTTGACAAAAAGATAAATAGGTCCTGACCTTAGGGGTGGCAACGGGGCGAGTAGGGGCGGGTTTTTGCTCTACCCGACCCGCCCCGCCCTACAGAAAACCCGCATCAAACCCGCCCCGCCCTACCCGCGGGTTGTAAAATGTTAAACCCTAACCCGCCCCTGCGGGTACCCGCCCCGCTCCTGCGGGTACCCGCCCCGCCCCTATAATTATTAAATCCAACAAATAAAATTAAATTTTAAAATTTATATAACCACCATTTATATACATAGTATAAATTAAAGTAAAAATTTATATATGATATAATATTATTAATCATTTTACTAATTATTTTATATATGTTACGTATATTATATATTAAAAATATATATATTTACATATATATTATATATACCAGGGCGGGTTTAACCTAAACCCGAACCCGCCCCCGCCCCGCCCAAGAACCCGCCCTGTTAAAACCCGCCCCGGTGCGGGGGCGGGTAATTACCCGCCCCGAGCGGGTAGGGGCGGGGTGGGTACCCGCGGGTTCGGGTAGTGTTGCCACCCCTACCTGACCTTTTGCTCCGTGAATATTTTCGTCTCTGACCATTGAAAAATACTTTTAAATTTCTGACATTCACAAAACTTGGACAGATCAGTCTCTGACAGAGGCATTTGGACGGATCAGTCCTTGACGGAGGTATTTAGACGGAAGGACTGATCTGTCCAAATTTTGCGAAGGTCAGAGACTTAAAAATATTTTTCAATGGTCAAAGACAAAAATACCCACAAAACAAAAGGTAAATAATCTATTTATCCTTTTTTCTTGTTCTTTTTCTCGAAGAGTTATAGTTTTACACTTTTACTTTAGCAATCAAATTTGACAATTTACATTGGGTGGAAAGGAGGCCCATATTTGGTGGGTCACCGGTGAACCCGATCCACACCATCATATATATAGTCAATACCTGGAACTAAAGTCTAAGGTTTATTACTTCATTATGTGCATTCTAAACTAGTTGGTTTATTAACTTGAGATTGGTCTAGTAATGTTTGATCTTTTAATCAAAATTCTGGAATTTATGTTGCAAGAATAAACAATTTTCGTTGAAGTTATTATGAGTAGTTTAATAAAGAGACTTATTGTAGTGATAATGTGCCTAAAAGAGGAAAACTCCCTGAATAGACTAACTATTGTAACTCTCTGTAAGACTTGAATTTATGAATTGAACCAATCCTTCAAGTTGCTCACTTGCTCGTAATAGACCGAAAGGACAAAAAAAAAAGGGAGACTGGTTTAAGTTGTTGATTGATTGAGGGTTGGGGTGCATAGTGCATCTTTGGCCTAGGGAATGGAGAAATATCAATTCCCCCTCCTTTCGGTTACTGGATTAGATAGACATAAAATGGTGCTAATGACTTCTCAAAATTCGCTTTTCTTTGTCCTCTTTGGTCTTAGTTTGGATATAACAACTTTTTGCCAATTCTCTTTTCATTTTGCAATTTCAAACAAGATGATAGATGAATGAAACTCTGTAAAAACAAGATCAGATGGTAAAAAGCAGGCAAGTATAAATAAATGTGATCTTTGTGGAAAAGGAGGCGACAATCGTATAGTACAATCTGAGAGGAGGATGGGTCCCATTCAGTAGCATACACATACAGGTAGGTCTACCTCTCTGCACCATAAATCAAAAGAAATATTCAATTGACGCAATGTTTAAAGACTAATGCCAATTTAACGAGTATTTAACTATTTATAATGAATGACAGAGACTACTCATTGAAAGGGGATGTACGGGTAGAGATACAGAAATGAATTGAATAATGAATAGAGTACGTACGTAGGTGAGGTGAGTGAGTCTGAAATAAAAACTAAAAAGGTACAAGTATGTATTATTGCAAGGTTTTACTCTCTTTTTTTTTTTTCCCCCACTTATTCATCTGATCGGTTTCACATGACTGTACCCGCAACCAAGCAAACTGACAAAAACCAATTTAATAAATAAACCAAACCAAACCAAACGAAACAAACTCAGCTATCTCTCCTCACTCTCTTAACTGCAACCTCCATTAACCAAAAGCAAAAACCAAACCATCCTTTGGAAAGATTTTGCTCTCTTATTTTTCGCACCCGTAACACACCCAACCATTCCATTCTCTTCTTTTCTTTTCTTTTTTTCTGAGTCTAAAAAAGCAAGCCCAGACACAGAGAGATAGTGTAGGACTGGCTCTCCCAACCATGGAAGCTTTTAGTTTGCTCAAGTACTGGCGAGGTGGTGGCGCACCCCTTCCACCTCCCTCTTCCGCCACCGCCGCCGCCGCCACTACCACCATTCTCCGTCAGCACCATAATGCAACTGACAGCGACGACGATGACGACGACGACGACGCGGACGGTCCATTCTTTGACTTAGAGTTCGCTGTTCCCGACGAAGTTGATGACCCCGAACATTCTCATGAAGACCCCAACGCCACCATTAATAAGCACTCTGACCAAGAAGAGGAAGATGAAGAAGACGACGACGACGACAACATTGAAGAATGCGAGAGAGAGTTCAAGTTTACGCTGTCTCCTTCAAGCAACGATCGAGGCGATGATCCCAACCTTTCTCTCTCTCCTTCCGACGATCTCTTCTTCAAAGGAAAGCTGGTGCAGGTGGACCCTTCCTCCTCCGAACCAAACTCCAAGCCTGCTCCTCCTCAGTTCACGGCCTCCTTGTTCAAATCCGCCACCAAATTCCGCGTCTTCAGGTTGGGAGGCCTCAACAAGAAACCCAAGGACTCCAACAATGGCGCCTCCTCCGACTCCGTTCCCAGAGAGACAGAGTCACAGCAGCAGAAGAAGCAGCAACCGTCGGAGAGAAAGCACTTCACGGTGAAGTTCAAAGTTGAAGAGGTGAAAATCATGTCTCTTTTCAGCAGAGATAACAGTTCCAGAGGTAACAACAAGAAGCACTCGAACTCGCACTCGCACAACCCGGAGGAGTCACCTTCTTCCTCTTCGGAAGAGAAGCGTTCTTCAAAGGAAGTCATGAACAAGTATCTCAAGATGGTGAAGCCACTCTACATTAGAGTCTCTCGTAGATACGGTGATAAACTTGGCTTCTCCGGCCACCTCAGCTTGAGTTCTGCTGCTGATAAACCTGCTCCGCCGCCGAGAGACACGCCGGAGAAGAAAGGATCTCCGTCTAAGGCGGCAGCGGAATCCGATGCCGGCGAGAACAGAGAAACCAACACGAAAACCGAGAAGCAGGGGAATAATGTGCATGGAGGAGGGCTTAGAGTAGTGTGCAAGCGTTTGGGAAAGAGTCGTTCGGCGTCGTCGGCGGCCGTAGCCGCTGCTCCGGCGGCTTCGGTGTCTTCGAAACGGCGTGATGATTCTCTTTTGCAGCAACAGGACGGGATTCAAGGCGCCATTATGCACTGCAAGAGATCCTTCAACGCTTCAAGAACAGGTGTTTTTCTTTAACAGTGGACCCTTATTTTGTCTCTTTCATACTCTTAAGTCTTAATTAATTAATGCTTGTTGTTAACTTTGAAACAGAAAGCGAGTGTTGTGGTGTGAGGGAGGAAGTGGCAATGGCAATGGCCTCCGCCTTGGAAGCTTCAAGGAAGTCTACAAATGAAGGCAAGGACAAAAGAAGTTGAAAATTACTGTAACCCTCTCATGTCTGTAAAAAAGTTAAAACGTTGCTGTATGCTCAATTACTTTCTTATCTCTATGTTAATTAATTAATTAATTTATTATTAATTACTATTAACTAGTGTAGTTAAGAGAGAAGGATGAGAATGAATGAATGAGGCTCTTTTGCCAATAGTTCAGTGGCTCTCTGTCTTTTTTGTTCCCTTGTTAGTGTAAACTGTAAAGCTCTTCTTTCTGAGAAAGTGAAAGAAGAATCAGATCTTTTCTCTGTGTACCTATGTTTTTCTTTTTTTTATCTTCTTATTGGCCATTTATGTATCATATTCTCTCTAATCTAACATGTCAAGTGGCTTTCTCTTCCCACTAACACCCTAGTGAGTCCGTGGGTACAAAAATTAAATTCCCTTACTTTATTTTAGTATTAGTGCCATGTTACATACTTGTCTACTTGTCTTAATTATCGCAATTTTAAAACCCGATGAATCTAATTATTAATTCTTTTAATCCGGGTGAATCAGAAGAATAAAAAATAAGCAATGCAGTTGAATTCATAAAGTCCTCAACTTTTAATATTATGGGGTATGGAGCAGCATCATAGTCATTAGAGATGATGGAAAATGCGGTCAGAGAAGTGGGAAAGACGGGGACATGAGCAGTGAAAGTAAGATTTTCTTTTCGGCTTAGTGTAAAGATATTTTGACTAAGTACCTAGCAGGGAGTGAGGGGTAAAAATGGAGTTTCGCACGGTGGGATGAAAAACAAAATAGTAAAAAGAAGTGGGGCTTCCAATTCATGTGTTTCTGAAGGGTCGCAGAAGAGAAGCAGGCATGGGAATTGGAGCTGTGTCCATTTAATGAAATTTGGTGCATCAAGTTAGTGTGTGGGCACATATGTACAATATTAATAATAATGATAATATAACATAATAAAATAAAATTGGTATAAATAATGAAATAATATAACGTTGGATGTCTAATTTGTCTCTTTGTGGTAACCATACGAATAGGTAGGAGCTCAAGATACCTCAACTAAGCTAAGCACCTGCCACGTCCTACATAAGAGGGATTTGTAAACCCCATCCTAATGCCCAGTGGGAAATGGCCCTACAACAATTACATTTTTGAGTTCATAAGCTTGTTGGGTTGGTAATTGAGGTCCCTAATTTGGACCCACTTGGGAACCATATCTTTCCCACCGCTTGCACGACATGAAATTCAGCTTTAGGAGGGGACAACACCGTAATCCAATTGGGACATATATTATAATAAATCCACAACTGGTTACTTCATTGAGTTTAATCAAAGTTAACGTTTGAGATTAATTATCTTAGAATAACTGGATAATAAGTGATCTGTATGCCGCCTAAGAGGACAAACGTGCAAGCGTAATTTGACTTTTGAGTTGTTTTGACATTTGACTTTTGAGTTGTTCACAAGTTTGTGATTCTTATTATAATATTAAATAACTAAAAAGAATATAGCTATTTGTTAAAATTATCTATGATGAAAGATTTTGAAATTATTTATAGTAAGAATAAGTTTTTCAATAATATTGTTTAACAATAAATAAAAATACTTGTTAGCCATACCCATAAATAAGCAACATGCAGTAATAAAATAAAAAATATATGTAACTTTTTCTTTTCTTGGTCTAAAACATGTAAGCTTTCGGCCGTACTATTGTTGCAGCTTCACTTTCAGGCCTAATAGCGGAATCAGACCCGGGAACCCGCGATATGTGTTACAGGCCCAGCCCATGCAATCCATCACTGTTAGTTATAGCAAAAAAAAAAAAAAAAGTCCTAACAATTTAATTAACATGATTGGTCTAACTAGCTAGCATTAACCTTAACTAACACTGAAGATGTTGAATCGAATGAGATGTGAAGTTGAGAGTCATAATGCAAGCCATCACTATGTTCTTCCTCTTGTTTACAATCTTCAATACTTGCACACAACCACTCAATTCCGCATAGCTTCTTAGTTTCGTTACACCTGAATAATTGATATTATTACTGGACCTTGCATTCACCATCACATTGAATTCTTGGATATCTCTACCCTTCACTCTCGAACCCACAATTCCCCTTTCACCAACACTTACAACCCCGTAAAGAAATTTCACTGAACTGTTATGGTAACTGAAGTGGCCATAGTTTGGGTTGATGATCATCATAGAAAAAATCATGGTCACGTTAAAGGAAGCATATGATGGTGATGATGATGAAGTGATGCTATAACCAACGTGCATCATCTTAGCTGATTTGATTTCTATCTTGGGTTCTCTAACTCTCAAAACGACGGATGCAAAACATAAACACACGCCAAAGAGGGTCACAAAGCAAGCCAAAGTGTACACCAAACATTTGCTACTTTGTTTCTTTTCTTTATGAAGTGCGAATTTGGTGATTATTTCCTCTGACTGAAACTTACTAGGCAAAACCTGTGCCATCATTTAGAAATTTCTATAAACAAAGGCAAATTATGAGAATGAGGCTGAAAAGTAGTTGGCAGAGTTCTCCGTTCTTATTAGAATTGAAGGGTTTCCTCATGTGTATATATATATATATGAAAAAAAATATATACTATACTACACTTTCACTAACTCCAGCACTTGAATTCCTTCATACATAAGCAAGAAAACATTTCACAATATTCGGGTTTTTCGTCTTCTGTTACATAGATTCTCCACTAATGAATTGCATGACGACGCACAAAGCAAAATTAAAGATCCTTCAATATAATTAACCACGTTGGATTGACGTCATTATTGTGTAAAGCCTCCATTAACTTGAAGAGGCTAAGACTGTGTTTAGAAAGCATTAGAATGAGAAAAGAATTCTATTTCTTTACTTACCAAAAAAAAAAAAGAAAAAGGATTCTATTTCTTTTATGAAATGAATTCTAATTCTATTTCAGATTTAAATTTATAATTTAGAACAAATAATTATATGAAGGAAAGGAATTGTGTGTTCTTTACTATTTTGTCTCTGTGTTTCTTTATTTGTCTTTATTTATTCATTAGGGATAATTTTAACATTTTAATCTATAATAATTATGAAATTGTAAATCAATTTTTTTTTATTTGATTTTAGTTTGAACACTAATGTGAGAATTGAAATTCTCTTAAGAATTGAAAATAACACTTTTATTATATTTCAAACGAAAGAAAAAAAATTCTTTTTTTGTGAGAATTCTATTCTCAAAGTGTTTCAAACACACACTAATAATGCTAAGTAAGCAGCCAACTTTTATGAACCTTCTTATGCTGACAATCGTTTGTTTCGGTATATATTGTTATAACAGGACAACAAATATTGATATTCTTTTAGAACAAAAAGATAATATGTGAAATTATTCGCAGCATATGTTAAATAGTCTTAAACGCTGTTTAATTAACTCTAACACGAAAGTTATATAAATTTGGTTAGTTTATCACCATAGTGTTCTAGATTAAGCAAGCAATCAAAATCAATCATCTGGCTAGTTCTTATCGTTTCGTCGTTTACTACTGTGTTACTCGTCTTTCATTAACTTCGACAAATAATGTCAAAACAAGTTTGTGTCACAATCTCATTCTAGCACATTTTTTCCAGCCTTCGAATAAATTGACCTTTCACCTTCAAATATGTAATCTCGACTTGACAATTTTCATCGATTATATCGACATCAGCCATATTTATCGAACAAGTCGTTTCTTCGATTTCAACAAAGTTTGAAGGTACTTAGTAAGAATCTATATTTACCTTTATTTTTGGTTTCTCAACAAACTTAGGTCGACCATCCTTAATTGCCTTCTGAATCAAATCCCTGAAACGTACACAATTATTAGTATGATGTCTAGGAATTTGATGAAATTTATAGAACTTTTGATTCTTGATTTTTGTTATAGAAGGCATTCGTTTAGGGAGAATGAATTGCTTGTCTTTTAATAACATGTTGAATATTTGATATGCTTTAGTCAAGTCAAAAGAATAACTTCTTTCTCCCAATAAAGAAGATTTGTCTTTTGCTAGATTAAGAGATCGACACACATAGAGAGGTTCATCTTTTAATTCAGCTGCATAAGCAGTTTTATTATTTGACTCCTCTTCACTTATGCATTTTAAAAAAGCAACTTCTTTATTAAGAAAGGATGTTTTCTCGCTTGATTCAAATTCGTCTTTTTTTTATTCAGTTTCTCAATTTGCTAAACCTTGTCAGCTAATTGAGCTAATTCGAGGAACTGCTGATTCACCAGTTTCTTTGGAATAGAAAAGTCGAGACTATTGATAGCCATTTTGACTACTTCCAGTTCCAGAATAGGAGTAAAATATTTGTTCCTCATATTCTTAAAATATATTAAATAGTCGTTGATTGACTCAGACTTTTCTCCCTTGATTGTGAACAGATCAGTCAAAATTACCTTCATTCCTCCTTTAAAGAATTGATCATGAAAGCCTCTTTCTAATTATACCCAAGTATTGAGTTGGGCTGCAAGTTTGAAAATCAAATAAAAGAATCTTTTGTTAAAGAAGAGGGGAAGTATTTCATTTTCAAATATTCATTGCTTGTCAATTCCCCTATTTCTACCATATAACGAATAATATGCTCGACTGTCAACTCTTCACTTTCTCCTGAAAAATTAGTGAGAGATTTTGGAGCTTTTATGCCCTTTGGGCTTTGGCAATTCAGTTTGCAAGACATAGTTAGGAAAAGGAGAAATAAAATAGGGTTGTTTAGTTATTCTTATATTGAGGTCAGCTCGATTCAATCAACAGCTTAAGTAATATTTTGTCCATAAGTCTGGGTATCATTGTTAGCTCTAGCTCCATAACTGCTTTTCAACTTATTTTCTACGTGCTGAAATTCTCAACTTCGACTTCGACTCTACTTATGCTGAACTCTTCTACTTTGACTCTCCTGCTAGCTTTGACAATTTTCGACTTTAACGCTCTTGTACCATCTTTCTTCGACTTCGACTTGCTCGCATCTGCATCTGTTACTAGTTCCGACTCTTCAGATCGATACAATATGTATTCGAAATTCTATAGTCGAAACTCATCTAAGTCGAGGAAACTATCTAGCACCAACAAATTTCGGCAATCGTCGACGTCGGCTCTTCTTTCTTAAGTCTGCACCTTCGAAATACCCTTCAACTTAATTTTCAACTTAATATAATCTATTATCGAGATTTATTTCAGTATCAAAAACTCATTCCAAAAGTCAAACTACTTCTCTTATTAGTTTCACCTAGTTATTTAAACAGACACAATTCTTATATCGACTTTCAAAAGGTCGATATTTACGTGAGTCAAAATATCAATTTTAAGTGCCAACAACTACAATTTAGAAAAGGGGCACTCTATTAAACAGATTGAAATTTGTATAGAAAGATAATATAAATTTTTTTTATAATTATTTTTTATTATTTTATTAATGTTCAAAATGTGAATCCTAGTTTTTTCCATCTCTCTTTCATCCCATAAAAAAAAATCTATAAACTTATATTTTTGCATGCAGAGGAAGAGTTTAGGTTTGAGAGGTGACAGACTTTCCATAAATAATTGATTTTATTTTATTGGTTTAATTATTCTTTTAGTCCCTATAGTTTCACAAAATTTTTAATTAGGTTCCTATATTTTTTTTCCTTTTAATTGAGTCCTTGCACCAATTTTTTTTTTAATTGACTCCCGATACTTTTTTTCCTTTCATTTAAGTCTCTGCACCAATTTTTTTTTAGTTAGGTCCTTATACAATTAAGCAAATTATTACCAAGAGAGACCTAATTGAAAAAAAATTTGATACAAAAATTTAATTAAAAAAAATATAAGAATCTAATTAAAAATTTTGTAAAATTATAAGGACCAACAAAGTAATTAAACCTATCTTATTTTATTTTATTTTATTTTATTTTTACCAAAAATAGAAAAACTCGAACCCGCAACTTTTTAGATGAATATGAAAAAATTATGCCATTTGAGTTATAATTTATTGGCAACTTATTTTATTTTTAACAAAAAGAAGTTGCGCAACGTATCTAGCAAGTTTCTGAGATAATTAGATATTACGTTATTACATTAATTTCAAAGTAATTAACTAGCTCATAAAGAAAATCGACAAAACAAGGCATCACATCACATCATCAACGTCGACTTCAGTTTTATCAAATTTATGTGCATGTACAATTATTTAACTTTCTTCTAAATAAATAAAGGATAAATTATCTATGATATATTTAATAATTATCAAATAAAATATATTATGTCATTATAATTAGTATTAATTTTTAATTTAATTTGAGCTTTAACAATTAATCTAATTAATTATGATAAAATCATTTTAGTTTCATATTTATAAAATCACACAAGTTTTATATTAATCCCATTAACTACAATAGAATTCAGTTAATTCATCCTTATTCAATTAATATCTTATCTATTTTTTTTATTTTAAATTTGTGTTCTACTGTTGATCCTTATATATATATATATATAATGATGAGTTTCAGACAATAGTAATAATGTGAGTGTAGAATATATATAATTTCTTCTACCATTTTTCTTCTTTATTTCTAAACGGTGGTGTTTGGTTATTATATTTTCTTGTTCGTGATTCTATTCTCGGAGTAACTAACTTCATATCTACAAGTACTGAAATTAAAATGAACATAACATCTAATAATTTTAAATTTATCTCTTTCTTAATAATTTTAAATTCCAATGATGATACAAAAGAGTACATATAAATAAAAGCAACCAAAACTACACTTCTTTTTTGACTTAAAATTTTTCTAGTGAAACAAAAAGGTAGAAGTAACAAAAGTCTCTAAATAAGAAAGCTTAGTTATTGTTGAGTTTAATTTGATTTTAGTCAAACAAATGATGATAAACATTGTTGGGTTAAAAGCTCAATATTATTTAATGTGTGTTTTATTATTGTAGGCCCATTACTCATTTCACAGTTAAATAATGTAGCTGATTTATTCCAATTCTCTTGGTGCTTCAAGTTAATGCACAAGTCCAAAGCATTTTAATATAGCACAGTTCAGCAAAATAAAAGGATATGCATTTGATAAAAGAAAAAGGATAGCTAGCAGGACAGCGGGAAGAAAAAAGAAATAAACAACACAAAAAGGACAGCCCCACTACTCCAAGGACATCAGTAAAGCAACATTCAGATCATGGGTGAGCAAAACACAAACTTACAAAAAGTAAAAGCAGCAATGCAACTCCTCGGACAGCAGGGGTAATGGAGCAAAAGAAAAAGGTAGTGCATGCCAAGAAAGAAAGCAAAACCAAGGACAGAAGAGGTGGTGGATGGGTTCCTCAACCAGCAAAATTAGTGGAGCAAAATGAAAAAGAACTGTATGCTAGCAGAGATAGCTCCAACGGGTAGCTGGTACAAGAAATGGAAGAGGAAAAATTGAAGGGCAAGCTGAAGACATATAAGAAGCCTCACTCCAACATTTGAGAGCAAGAAAAAGAGAGAAAATTCAGAGCATCATCTATTCACACTTGAGCTGAATTCTTTTTCTTCTACCAGTGCTTAATTTCTGATTTTCTTTGTTATGGTTATCTTGTGTCATCTTGTGTATTGAGAAAATGCTGAATATATGAGTGAAAAAGCCAAGAGAGAAAAGGCAAGAGTGATGCATGTAAAAGCCACTGAAGTTCTGTGTATTTGAGTTGTTGAACTAGGATTAGTTTCGCTTGCCAAGTTGGGTTATCACTTGGTGAGTTTGAATCTGTGTAGATTCTCCTTCCAAGTTGGGACAACACTTTGGGTTGCTAAGCTTTGGTGAAGAAAGCTTAGAGGTAGATACTAGTTGAATTAGGGAGTAATTCAATAGTATTAGTGAATGTAATCAGTGGATTATAGTGAAAATTCTACCATGGTTTGTGGTGGAGACTGGACGTAGGATTCATTGCACTTAAAATCCGAACCATGATACATGCTGGTCTCTGTCTCTTCTTCCCTTCTCTTTTTTTGTTTCTACACATGAGACAAAACGAAAAAATCTCCTGAAAATTCTGCTTTCGCGAAAATAGAGCTTGAAAAGTTAATTTTAAGCAAACTTGATTCAACCCCCCATTCTCAAGTTTAATCAGAACCATCAATTGGTATCAGGAGCAAGGTCTCAAGGAGTCAAGTTTCACAGCTTGGAGTAAAGATCCATGGCCAACAATATGAGTCCTAACATCATGGCGTTCACTCTCACTGAAGGGCAGTCGAATAATAGACCACCTATTTCAATGGCAGCAACTATTCCTACTGGAAAGAGAGAATGAGAATTTTCGTGCAGTCAATCGACTACAACATTTGGAAGATTATTCTCAACGGACCAGACGTTCCAAATAAACAAAATGCTGATGGAGAAGTTGTGGCGAAGGAAGACAATGAGTGGACAGAGGAAGAAAAGAAGAAGGTTGAACTCAATGCAAAGGTAATCAACCTGATACACCGTGCAATCAGTTTTGAAAAATACAGAAAAGTGTGAAGGTGCAAGACGACCAAAGAGATATGGGACAAGCTCAGACTCACCTATGAAGGCACTAAACAAGTAAGGGAGACTAGAATTGATATGCTGATGAAGGAGTATGAAATGTTCAGCATGAAGGAGGAAGAGAGCATCGATCAAATGTTCGAAAGGTTCTCAATAATCATCAACAATCTGGATGCCATGGGGAAGAGCTATTCCAAAGAAACTTTAGTAAGGAAGATTCTGAGGAGTCTTACTAAAAAATGGGAAGTAGAAAGCGCAGCCATCTCTGAAA
Organism: Arachis ipaensis; assembly: GCF_059453495.1. Classification (NCBI taxonomy): domain Eukaryota; kingdom Viridiplantae; phylum Streptophyta; class Magnoliopsida; order Fabales; family Fabaceae; genus Arachis; species Arachis ipaensis. Next base: position 16,728,437 of record NC_142440.1, on the reverse strand, counting down.
GGAATGATTTGATCAAAATCACCTATGATGAGCTAAGAGGCAAGCTGCTGGCCTACAAAACTACTCACATGTCTCAAGACAAAGATACAAAAAGAAAAGTGTAGCATTGAAATCAAGAATGACAGCCAAAGAAGAAGAATCTGATGACAGTTTCTCAGATGAAGAAATGGTGCTCTTTGCAAGAAAAATGAGAAGACTACTAAGATTCAAAAACAAAAACAAAGGAAGTTCTTCATCCAAAGACTTCAAGAAAGATCAAGCCAAGTTCATATGTCACCACTACAAGGAACCAGGTTACTTCAAGTCAGATTGCCCTCAACAAAAGAAAGGCGAAAAATCAAAGAAAGAAAAAAAAAGTGATGATGGCAACATGGAAAGACTTGGAGAACGACACCAGCTCTGAAGACTCAGATCAAGAGGCTCAACTATGCTTGATGGCAGATCACGATGATGAAGATGAGGTAGATCTCTCTGACCTATCTATTGATGAATTACACTACATTATCAAAGACATTACTGTGAACTCTAAGAAACTCTTAGATAAATATGCTAAATGCACGAAAGATAATGAAGCATTGAGAGTTGAAAATGATCTTTTAGTAGAAAAGATAAAGGCAATCGAAGTTTGTGATGAATTTTCTTTAAAAGAAGAAAACAATGCTTTAAGAGGTGAATTAAATAAATTCAAACTCAAGCATACGGTTACCGCCTCCATTGATTTGATTGCTGAAAATAAAAGGCTAAATGAACAAATTAAGAACCTGAATGAAGACTTAGCAAAATTTGCTCAAGGTTTCCAAAACCTTGATAAATTACTTGCTTGTCAAAGATTTGGCAGTGAAAAATCTAGACTTGGATTCAAAGAGGAAAGCAAGGCTATTTTCAAACAAAAAGTTAAAAAATCTGAAACTTCCTCTTCCAAAATTTTCAAACAAAAAATTTTCAGCAAGCCTAAAAAATCAGTAAGCAAGAACCATTGCTACAAGTCCAATAGAACAGGTCATGATCCTTAACAGTGCTTCATCTTTCTAAGGTCTTTCGGTAATGATAGTAAATTATATAAAGTTGTTCATGATTTTAATGCTCTTGGGCAGCCAAGAAGATTTCACATCAAAGGATCCAAATGGATTTGGATACCTAAGGTTAGTTGAAGAACATGCAGGTTTGTCTTACATCCAGAAGAAATTGGACATGTGGTATCTTGATAGTGGATGTTCAAGGCATATGACTGGAAATGATACTTTCTCATTAAACTCAACAAGTATGATGGAGGATTTGTCACTTTCGGAGATAATGGTAAAGGTAAAATAATTGCCATTGGTAAGGTTGGCAAAGATTTTTCTACTTTCATTGATAGTGTCTTTTTAGTAGATGGGTTAAAGCATAATCTATTGAGCATAAGTAAATTGTGTGACCTTGGATATGCTGTAACCTTTAGAAAATCTGATTGTAGGGTCATTAATGAGAAAACATGGGCTGTTTTATTTGTTCCCAAAAGAAGTGAAAATGTTTATGGTCTCACACTAGATGATCTTAAAGTTCAAAATGTGACTTGTTTCTCTTCAATGGAATCTGAAAAATGGATATGGCTTAAGAGATTAGGACATGCTAGCATGTTCTAAATCTCTAAGCTTGTTAAAAGAGGCTTAGTAAGAGGTCTTCCTAATATTAAATTTGATAAGGACATCACTTGTGATGCTTGTCAAATGGGTAAACAAGCAAAAACCTCTTTTAAACCCAAGGAAGATGTCTAAACTAAGAAATCATTGGAGTTCTTGGAGAAAAAAGTTATGGCATGGTTATTGTGGATGACTACACTAGGTTTGGTTGGGTGTTCTTTCTAGCTCATAAATATGAAACATTTTCTGTTTTTGAAAAATTCAGCAAGAAGATTCAAAATGAAAAGAGTTTAAAAATTATTTCAATTAGAAGTGATCATGGCAAAGAATTTAAAAATCAATACTTTGAATCTTTTTGTGATGAAATAGGCATATCACACAACTTCTCATGTCCTAGAACACCACAACAAAATGGTGTTGTGGAAAGAAGAAATAGAAGTTTACAAGAAATGGCTTGGGCTATGTCGTGTGAATATGAAGTTCCCAAATTCTTATAGGCTGAAGCTGTAAATACAACTTGTTATGTTTTAAATCGAACCCTCGTAAGAAAATTTTTGAAGAAAACTCCATATGAACTTTGGAAAGGACATCCTCCCAATCTTAGTTACTTTCATGTGTTTGGCTGCAAGTGTTTCATACTGAATATCAAAGAAAATTTAAGAAAATTTGATCCTAAAATATATAAAGGCATTTTTCTTAGTTATTCCACTAATAGCAAAGCATATAGAGTATATAACAAGAACTCAAAACTGTTGAGGAAACCATGCATGTCACATTCTGTGAGTCTAATTCTGTTCCTAATGTTTGCATTGATGATAGTCTAGGTTTTAAAGCTGAATTGCCTAAGAATACTGAGTCAGTGCCTCAAAATTCAAGTTCTCAAGAAACTGCACCTGCTAGCAGTGAAAATCTAAACTCTGCAGGAGACAATTTGGAATTATCTTCTGTTGCAGCAGAAAATACTGATGCAGAGGCCATTGTTGATCAGGAGTAACCTGAATCCTCAACTCAAACCAGAAGGCCTAGGGAATGGAAAATTCTGAGAAATTATCCTGAAGAATTTATTATAGGTGACCCCTCCAAAAGAATATCAACTAGATCATCTTTGAAAAGAGTTGAATCTAACTCCTTTGCTCTTATATCAAAGATTGAACCTCAAAATATCCAAGAAGCATTTGCTGATCCATCTTAGGTATTAGCCATGGAGGAGGAATTACAGCAGTTTGAGAAGAATCACGTTTGGACCTTAGTGCCTCACTCAAATGAAAACAAAGTCACTGCACCAAATGGATTTTCAGAAACAAATTCGGTGAAGATGGAACCATTGTTCGAAACAAAGCAAGATTGGTTGCTCAAGGATATGATCAAGAGGAAGGGATTGATTTCGATGAATCATTTGCACCTGTAGCTCGAATGGAAGCCATCAGATTGCTCCTTGCATATGCAGCTCATTGTGGCTTCAAGCTATTCCAAATGGACGTGAAGTGTGCATTCCTCAATGGTATAATAGATAGAGAGGTCTATGTGGCTCAACCTCCTGGATTTGAAAACAAAACTTTTCCTAATTATGTTTTCAAACTGGCTAAAGCCTTATATGGTTTAAGACAAGCTCCTAGAGCTTGGTATGAGAGGCTTAGCTCTTTTTTTATTGAAAAATAATTTTCAAAGAGGAGCCACTGACACCACTCTATTTATTAAGAATTATAATGATCATTTTATTCTTGTGCAAGTGTATGTTGATGATATCATTTTTAGTTCAGCTGATAAGGCTTTGTGTGCAGATTTTGCTAAACTAATGACAAGTGAATTTGATATGAGTATGATGGGAGAATTAACCTTCTTCATAGGCTTGCAAATTAAGCAAACTGCAGAAGGCATATTTGTGCATCAAGAAAAATATGCAAAGAAACTTGTCAAGAAATTTGGGCTGGAGTGTGCCAAGCCAATGGGAACCCCTATGCATCCTAACATCAAGCTTGACAAAGATGAACATGTTAGAGACGTTGATGAGACATGTTACAGAGGAATGATTGGTTCTTTGATGTATCTAACCTCCTCAAAGCCTGACATCATACAAAGCGTTGGTGTATGCTCAAGATTCCAATCAAAGCCTAAGGAATCTCATCTCTCAGCTGTCAAGAGGATCATCCGATATGTGCTTGGTACCACTAATTATAGTTTATGGTATCCCAAAACTGATTCTTTTCAATTAGTGGGTTATTGTGATGCAGATTTTTTTAGGGAAAAAATTGATAGAAGAAGTACTAGTGGCATGTGTTGCTTCCTTGGCAAGTCTATCAATGTATGGTCAAGCAAGAAGTAAGCAACAGTGGCACTCTCCACTGCCGAAGCTGAGTATATTGCAGCCTCTTCTTGTTGCTCTCAATTATTATGGTTGATAGTTAGCTGATTATAAGCTGAAAGTATCTAATATTCCATTGTTTTGTGACAACATGAGTGCTATAAATATTTCAAAAAATTCTGTTTTGCACTCAAGAACAAAGCACATTAAAGTTAGATTTCATTCTATAAGAGAACATGTGCAAAATAGAAATTTAGATATTCAGTTTGTAAAATCTGAAGATCAATTGGCTGATATTTTCACTAAACCATTGATAGAAGAGAGGTTCTGCAAATTACGAACTACTCTGGGCATTCTTGATTCATTAAACTTCTCTTAATTTTTCTGCTGTTCTGGTTTAAGCTTTTTGTCTCATAGATCGAGATGAAATTTTTCTGGGCAGATGATGAGTAGAGTTCATTAACTCACTGTGGAGACACCTGGACTTGCAGATGGCTCGTTAGACTTACTGGGCTTGGTGTGTATAGTTGTTCAAAATCATATGGGCCACCATTGATGAAGCGACTTGGGCCCTATGTGAACTTGGATATCTGAAAGTTACCTCTGGTCGCAAAACCTAACATTATACAACATTTCATTTTTTGGGCCTTCTCTGAACTTACAATCTAAATTTTTGTTTGGGCTTTCTTTTTAAATTGGTTTCCATTTATTTTCCCTTTTAATTTATTTTGAACTAAAATCTCTGAAATAAATGTTGCCTCGATTACAGCTGTAACATCAAAAGGTTTTCAAAGTTTTGTTTTTATCTTTTCAAGATGCAACCTTTACACTTCTCCAAGCTTATAAACTCTCCACTACATGCACCCTTTCACACACCTCTCTCTCCACTCCTTCAATCCTTTCTTCACCTTCTGAAGCAAACATGTGTCCTATAAGTATGGCTTGCAAGAAAAGAGAAGTTTGCAGAGGCTCTTATAGTGGTGCTCACTCTTCACGTTCTCATTCCTCTTCTCCTACCTCACTTCACTCACAATCATCTCCTTCTCCAACTAACTCTCCTCCTCCCTCTCCCCCCATCACTACTCTTGAAATGGCTTGCACTAAGACCACTGCTCGCAGTCCTAGCGTGGCTCCTCGCCCTACTCCCACTCCTCCTAATGTCTCTCAGCCCAGGTCATCCCAACCCATTTCTTCCCGGGGTAAGAGACCCCTTCGTGAAGAAGACGAAGCTCATCCCTCCTCCCAGGCTCGCTATACTCGCAGTACAGTCATTGACTTTCCTCTTTGTCCTGTTTCTGAACCTAAACTATCCAATCCTATTGCTTACAAATCCTTCTATGTTGAGTTTCCCAAAGAGCCCTTTGATCGTCGTCATTTTCAATCTCTCATGAACTACCTGTTTTTCTACAAGAGTATTTACAAGCGTACTCTCTGTCCCTTTAAGCTTGTCAATCTAGATAAACATCATAGGAAAGGTCTCAACTTTGCACCTCTATTTGCATGTCAAGGATGGATTCCCATTCTGTCCATTCGTGAGAAAATCTATGCTGATCTGGTGAAACAGTTCTACAGCAACTTGTCCTACAAAAAAGGGAGAATCGCCTCATTTGTTAAAGATCAGGTGATCATTCTTGATAAGTATCACATAAGCAAAGCCCTAGATTATCAGGACAGGGGGATTGATATGTATGCGTCGGGTAAGTGGGATGAAACTCTCAATGTGTCTTACTTTGAAGCCCTGAGTACTGTGTGCATCAATATTCCTCTCCTAGAAGGTACCACTCCTACTAACAAGTCTCTTGGCCCAATCCATGCCCAGATGCATAGAATTGTAAACCATATAATTCTTCCTCAGAGCGGCTCTTTTCAACGAGTCTCATTTTGTGACACACTGGTTCTGTTTGCTCTTCTCTCTAAAATTTCAATTTCTTTTGCTTACTTGCTAGTGCGGCACATGCATGCTTGTGTCAGTACTAAAAACGCTTTACCTTATGCAATGCTTCTTACAAAAATTTTTCAATATTATAATGTTGATTTTGGGGCTGAGATTTCTAAAGAATGTAACTCATATATCAAAGGGGGTGGTGCAGTAAAGAAAACAGCACCCAGGTGCCGCAACACTCATGAAGGCACTGATGTCCCATCTCATGATGAGGATCCACTGATTCCCCCTTCAACCTCCACCACAGTCAAAGTTATGACACGGATCATGAAAAATGTGCTCGAGGAGTTCATCAATCTCACAGACCTTCTCCTCACCCATGGAGCCGAGCGCAAAAGGAATCAAGTCATGGAATAAAATGCACTCAGGAAAACCAAGGGGAGGATTCGGATTCTGAGAGACTTTGTGGAGGACATAGAAGCTGGCATCACAACCACTGACAATGAGGAGGATGATGATGAAGCCTTCACGGATTTAGACTCTGATGCCAAGAACATCCTATCTCATCTATGCCTTTAATTGTTCTTTTTTTTTTACAAACTACTGTTATTTTGTTGGATGACTGTAACACCCTTAAATTTTTTGATACTTATATACTGTCTGCATTAGCTACTGACAAATTTTGTGCAGGTTTTTTTCTTTTCCTCCTTGATGACAAAAGGGGGAGAAAAGAAAAGAAATGTTAGCATTGGCTTAGGTTAAGGACAATGATGCTTGATGCTTATTACTATGATTAACTTTAATTTGCCATGTACTGTGTGTTATAGTTGGTGTTAATTGCTTTGTGTTTAGAGTCACTATTACTGTGATATATTGCTTGAAAAAATTGGTCTTGGCTGTTTTAAGTTTTATCCAGTTGAAGATGTAAGCCATGATTAAGGGGGGAGAGAACTGCTAACATTGAGGGGGAGTACTACACATTTCGGATGGTCATCAAAGGGAAGTGCTCTCAACTCATTTAAATTTTTGTTTAATTTCAATTATCCTCTCTTATCATGTTTGTCATCAAGGGGGAGATTGTTGAGTTTAGTTTGATTTTGGGCAAACAAATGATGACAAATATTGGTTAGGTTAAAAGTCCAATATTGTTTAATGTGTGTTTTATTGTTGCAGGCCCATTACTCATTTCACAGCCAAACAATGTAGCTGGTTTATTCCAATTCCCTTGGTGCTTCAAGCTAATGCACAAGCCCAAAGCATTTTAACATAGCACAGTTCAGCAAAATAAAAGGCTATGCATTTGATAAAAGAAAAAGGGCAGCTGTCTACAACATGAACAAAGCAGGACAGCTGGAAGAAAAAAAAGAAATAAACAACACAACAAGGACAGTCTCACTACTCCAAGAACATCAGTAAAGTAACATTCAGATCATAGGTGAGCAAAACACAAACTTGCAAAGAGTAGAAGCAGCAGTGCAGCTCCTCGGATAACAGGGGTAATGGAGCAAAACAAAAAGGTAGTGCATGCCAAGGAAGAAAGCAAAACCAAGGACAGAAGAAGTGGTGGACGGGTTCCTCAACCAGCAGAGTTAGTGGAGCAAAATGAAAAAGGACTGCATGCCAGCAGAGATAGCTCTAACGGGTAGCTAGTACAAAAAATGGAAGAGGCAAAATTGAAGGACAAGCTGAAGACATATAAGAAGTCTCACTCCAGCATTTGAGAGAAAGAAAAAGAGAGAAAATTCAGAGTATCATCTATTCACACTTGAGCTGAATTCTTTTTCTTCTACCAGTGCTTAATTTCTGATTTTCTTTGTTTTGGCTATCTTGTGTCATCTTGTGTATTGAGAAAAGGCTGAATATGTGAGTGAAAAAGCCAAGAGAGAAAAGGCAAAAGTGATGCATGTAAAAGCCACTGAAGTTCTGTGTATTTGAGTTGTTGAACTAGGATTAGTTCTCCTTGCAAAGTTGGGTTAGTACTTGGTGAGTTTGAATCTGTGTAGATTCCCCTTCCAAGTTGGGACAGCACTTTGGGTTGCTAAGCTTTGGTGAAGAAAGTTTAGAGGTAGATACTAGTTGAATTAAGGAGTAATTCAATAGTATTGATGAATGTAATCAGTGGATTATAGTAAAAATTCTACCATAGTTTGTGGTAGAAACTGGACGTAGGATTCATTGCACTTAGAATCTGAACCAAGATACATGCTGGTCTCTTTCTCTTCTTCTCTTCTCTTTTTTTATTCTGCACATGAGACAAAACAAAAAAATATTCTGTAATTTCTACTTCTTCAAAAATAAAACTTAAAAAGTTAATTTTAAACAAACTTGATTTAACCCCTTCTCTAATTCAATCAGAACCATCAGTTATGATCAAAATCAAAGTGTCTCTAAGATAGAATTTTGGAGCAATTATTACGAGATGGTTTGACAGTCTCTAAAAAGCTGAATTAGTTTTGCCTGAAAAAACAAATTCAGATTTTTGGTTTTTTTTCCCTTAGTTCTTTTTAGTTTTTCAATTTTCTTGTTTTCCCTTTGTACATATTGTTAGATCTCATCAATACATGTGTGGTTTTAAAAAAAATTAGAATTATAAAATAAGAGCTCTCATGTAACTCTTATAATTTAAAAAAAAAATATTATACTTAATTAATTTGATTGTCAAAACTCAAATTAAATTAAGAGTTAATATTAATTATGATGATATAATTAATTTTATCTAATAGCTATTAGATATGAGTAATATTACATATCTAAATTTTTTTATGAATTAAGTTTAACAAAGTTAAATAATAAAATTTAAAATATTGCTATTCATAGCTAATTTTTGTTGATATGAGACCAATTTAATTGTATTTCATTAACAAAAAAAAGACTTAAATATGTAGCATTACTTTATATATGATAAAGGATAATTTATTCCTTATTTGAGAGATGGATATAATTCACTTTAAAATAATAATAAATAAAAAAAGAACGCAATTAGATCAGAGAAACAAAGATTATTATTAATTAATTAACAATGGATCGCCTTAATTTGGTGAGAGGTGAAGTTGAGATTGATAACGCAAGCCATTTCTATGGTGTTTCTTTTCTTGATGATCTTAAGCAATCGAACAGTGCCATTGAATCTTGCATAACTTGTGAGATTCAACGTCCCTGAATGATTCCCAGAAAGCAGTGTTACATTATTAGGAGACCTCACTTGCATGGTAACATTCATTTCTTTGCTTTTTCTTGCCTTCACTGTGTCGCTGTGTACGCGTGCTATGTCACCGATTCTTAAGCCGCCGTAGACCACACTCACCTCGCCATTCTCGTAACTGAAGCCACCGTAGTTGGGATTCGTGATGGTGAGATGGGTGAGGAGGGTGGCGTTGAACAAGGAAGGCAATGAAGAAGTAGGGTTAATTAAACGGATTTGAGTCAACGTAACTGACGTGAGTTTGACCCGTGGGTTTCTGAAACGGACTATGGATGCGAAAACCAACAGAACTGCACAGAGGAACACAAAGGCAGCCAAAACGAACACGAAGCATTTGCTGCTGCTTCTTTGTTGGTGTGTGGCCTTGTAGTACAATGCTGTCTCTTGATCTATTCTTGAATGCTTATTTTTCTGTTGATGATGATGATGAACATCTTGTTGAGCCATTCTATGATTAAAAACAGAGTTGTTGTCGATAGAGTTGTAATGTTGTTTGGGTTCGTTGTTACTTGTCAGTTACAGAAGCTGATCAAGTTGTTGTTTAGGAGTTTCAGGTATTTAGTAATTGAAAGGTGAATAGACTATAAGTCTATAACTATGAAAAAGGCTCTTGCATTGGCTTCTCCCATGTTACGTTATAATTTATAATAAATGAAAGGGTAGTGGAATCACTATATATTTATCACATCGCATTCGTGTATTAATTCATGAGTGCATTCTTTTACCATCTCTTTCAGCTTGAATTTGAATAGCATCGTGGGAAATGCAATTAATAAGGTTGAGTTTCTTTTTATGAGATGATAGTTAAAATGTGGATATATGTTACGCTAAAATATTTAGTATGTCAAATCATCAAATAATTTTTAATTATTATTTTCACATAAATACATTTTCGTATGAGTAGTCTAACTTTAAATTATAGCTGAATTCAAAAATTGAAATTATCTTACAACGATCACAAATATTACTTGTCACTTCTCATCAGTTGTAAGCTGTAAGTTTCATCATCTTAGCTGCATGCTTTTTGTTTCCATTTTATTCTTTCCAGCGAATAGATTAGCTAACTTTTGGAGGCAGCATAACACAAGCTGTTCAACCAAATTGACCGAAGCTCCATATGGCAAGCCTTAGCTTCATGGCGTTATGCTGGGAAGGAATCGTGTTCCTTCACTGCGCCGGCTTCGCTGTCAATTTTATAGTAACCCTGTTTTAAGAAACAAAAAACTAATGAATTTAGTTTTTTGCATTGTAACTTTTTCAGTATAAAACTATTTTATGGGCACGACAACTCGATCTCACAAAAATTGCAATTGCTGTCATCCTAAGAATATATGAAGTAAAAAGATGGCCACAAACTACAACAGCAAATATTCTGCTATCTAAATGTCAATCTTCTGAAAATTATTAATTATTAAACCAGTAATTAAGAATTTTGTATCATGTAGTATCCATAACAGAAAGCACAGACCATTACTCTGGTTGGAGCGTTAGGCGAAGTTGGAGAAAGCTTGAGACTTGACAGGGTCTTTCGCCATCTAAATCAGAGAATTCTTTTTCCAAAATGTTTGAGAGTTTACTTGATTATTTTTCCATATACCTATTTCAATATTTCACCTTTTTTCCAAAACAAAATGGAATTTATGTAGTTCTATCTTGGGTTCTTTAACATATCTTTGATCACGCCTAACATGAACCGATATTTAATCCCCTGACATGAAATTTTAGCTTTGTCCCTATGTTTTTGTAATGCACGGTTCAGCGGAGGTGATACATACATGACGTGTTAAATAGGTGCAAGTAACCAATGAAAATTACTGTAAAAACAATAGTCTACTTATTTCTTTTTTTTTTAATGATTGGTAGGGTATAGGCAATGACCAGATGGAAATACATGCATCAGCTAATTTGTTTCGTTTAATTTATGTTCACCACTGGCGCCACTTTGGCAAAGGAAAAAGCAAACACTATACTAGTCTCATTTACAGTATATTTGTATAACAAAGACGTGAAAGAAATCAAATTTCAACATCAATATTCTAGAAAGATTCTGGAACCCACTCTTAGGAAGATGAGGAGTTTAGTCTCCCCCTTTCGCAGTCCTAACTACATCCACTACGTACTATCATTTTCAAAACTGTCTATATACTATATACTATATTGAATGTATCAGCCAACAATATACCCTCCAAGAAGTGAGAACTTAGATCAGGTAAACCAACCTATTCAGCTTAGCTGTAACACACCGTTGCCAGTGCCCGCGCACAAATCCCATTGGGCAGCCGCCACATGCATCATGCAATGCCGCTATGTACAATGCTAGATGCTTCACAACATGATCTATCTATACACGTGTATATCTTATCGAACCTAATTTTAAAATTGGTGACGAGAAGTTGCTAAAGTGTTGACTCTTGGTAGAGATAGGAAAGGTCCTTCCAAATTCCTTAGAAATGCTCCTTGTGGAATTCAAATTTCGTTGTGCCTTTCTGGTTGAACTCAAAGCAGAGTTTGCTTAGTTCTTTTGCCAACACAGGTGCACCACAATAAAATACCCCTGATATTAACGTGGACACACACGATGTCAGCACACCATGAAAGCAAAATCTAAAAACGTATGCTCGGTGGAGATTGACTGACCTATTCGTCCATTACTGTGCTTTGAACATATTTTAGAGAAGACTTTCTTCCAGTTTGGCCTGGCAAAATGAGTTCGCACCTGATAGTAATTCAAAGAACCAATAAATTGTCAATATTATAATTCTTAAGAAGACAAAATGCATAACAGGGTAAATAAATTGCAGAATTCGAGAGCTCACCCTTGTCCCTGAAACAATATCGACTCCATTTTTTGCATGGTTGAGGGCCTGCACCATGGTGATGAGGGCGGATCTGGCATCGCCTTCCTCGTATACGCTGGTCAAGTAGTTGTGCATCTCGATGACACCCTGAAGTCCATAATTAGATACTTGCACTTTTTGATTTAGCATCAGGGCAAAGGAATACTAAGAACTAATATTTTGAGAAGTAAACAATTAGTACCCTACCCTTTGGTCTAGATCGGCAACTTCATTCATGACCCCTTTAAACCAATCGAAAGAGCCTTGCTCTCTTGTTACCCAGTAGAAATAAGCGTTGGTAGTCTTGAGTGTTTTCTTCCGCTTTGGAGAAATCTTATTTAGAGATGCCGGGTCTGTATTCACAGCACTATGTTCTGAACCTCTACTTGAATCAGACACTGAATCCTGTATGTAGTTGCAATCATCATGGCTATTATTTCCATCATATTACACGTCCATGAAGCCCTTTTTGGTAAGGGTCAGATTGTCAAACTGTTATATATATCTAAGAAGAGGATCTATAATTCTAAAAGAATACTCTATAATGAATATTTTTGAAACTCTGTTCCACAAAGACTCACCGCCAGCTCCTCCATTTTGACAATGCTGTTGAGCAGATCTTTCAAAATGCTGATAAAAGGAGTTGCTCCTATTCCAAGACCGACAAGTAATAGGACATCATATTTTCTATAGTCTTGTGCTGGCGCACCGTAAGGTCCGTCTATCTTCAGCTTGGGTAGACTGTATCAAATATTAAGAACAAGAAACATGGAAGAAATCGAGCATAAATGTTTGTTCTATATAAGTAAGAAGATAAACAAACAGAGTAGGTCAATCATGTTGTCAGGTACCTTTTCTTGGTTGTTTCATCTGCCCTGAGAAGTCCACTTTTCCCTGCTACGGGAGGCTCACAGGCCTCAGAGAATACCCTTTTAAGCTCCTGTGTCCAATCACCCAGTTGCCGAATGTGAACACTCAGATAGTCATCGTCAGGGGCGGAGGTAATAGAAAAGGGATGCCTGTCACACATACATTGTTCAATTCGATGGTCAGAAATTTCATGACGCTTATGGAGTTTACTAGAACTAATGTGGAACAAATGAACAACTAAAATAGCATCTTACCACTCAAAAGGAGAGACAGCGGGACATTGCACAAACATGTACTGTCCGCTCTTGTAACGAAATTGAGGTGGCTTTGACATTTGTAATGTGAGAACATTTCCAGGATAAATGGCAACCTAATATTATCCAAAGTACCAAGAGAAGACCCGTAAGTTGGATTTTTTTTTAATTCAACTGTAGGTTCTAATCTATGATTTTGTCATTTTGGATGCACGCAAGGGCTTGTAAGCAAAACTGGTAAGAAAGTGAAAAAAAAAAAACTAAATTTGTATAAATAAACTCTTATCTGCTCACCTTTTTTAGATGGACTGTGTAGAGGCCAGAACGGAAGAATCTGAGTGTTCTTTCTCCAGCATAAAGTAAAACCGGAACTGCAAGATACATCCATGTCTGAAACAGAAGAATTCATCGAGTAACTAAACAGAAACTAGCAATGCATGGTCCCAAATAATTGAAATCAGATAGGAGAAGTTATATACCGTTTGATGGTACCATTTGGTCACGAGGTAAAGCTTTACACCATGGATGATGAGCAGAACATAGACAATGACAAAGAGGTGGTGTGAATACCAGAAAGCATTGAAGCCAGTGAGTCTATTAAATGGTTTAGGTAGCTTAATAAGATTTCTCCTAAACAGTTTTGTTGCAAGTGTAAACGCTATTGCCATAAAAATCACCATCAGAATTCCAGTCACACCCTCGGGCCCTTTAACAAGGTCTCCGTAACTTGGTTTATGTTTGCCAAATACGCCATGCAAATACTTGTCATAAAGAGCATCTGTCGTATTTACGAGTCTTGGAAAATCACAAGCAAGGTGATCACCAGCATGAAGTATAATACCAATCACTATGCCCGCAGCAATAGTCTGTAAGCATCCATAACCATACATTATATATATATGTACGTACTTCCGATTTTCATTTTCCTAATATGTTATGATGTCTCATGCTAATGTACACATAGTGTATAGTAATGTCATGTTTAAATGAACATAATTCAGAGATGTTGATGTTAATTTGGTGTGTACCTTATGAAAGTTGATGTTATCATCAAAAGGTACAACGTAAGCCAGCTTAGTGGACCTGAGCCAGGTTATAGTGTTTCTGCATACGGGCAAGAGTATCAGTGCCATGTTTAACTTTAGAGTCTCAGCCGCGCCTTTGGCCGTGAGTAGACAGTAACCCATGATATGAAAAGCATCTTTCTGCTTGTACTGAATGAACTTCCACGTGAAGAGCCCAGTCATTGTGGCAATCCACAATGTTAAAACCCAAAGTCTCTTCCAATTTTCTTGCAAATAGTAGAGCAACCTGCGGCTCATCCTACGTATCGGACTTCTCATCCTTAGCCCGTGGAGGTTCTGACTCAAAGCTTGACTTGTGTAGCTTAAGGCTTGGCTGTAGCTTAGGTACGTGTCTTTTTGTAAAAGAAGGGTCTCCAATTGCCATAGCTGTGAATGCCAAGTAGTTTGGGCATGAGGCATTATTATCATTAAAAGGACAATAATTTCCTAATTAGAGGAAGAGAATAATGCAGCATTATTTCCGCATGTGATGATTAATGTTGGTATGGGCTTCCGTAATTCATATAAAATATCATTTAGCAAGAATATAAATACACGAAATCGATGTTCTATATATGACCACAGGGAAAAAATCTTATGTCATCTTGGTTAGCATTAATTTTTAATTTAACTTAAATTTTGACAATTAATTAAATTAATTAAATATAATATATTTTTTTTGTAAATTATAAAAATTACAAAAGAGATTTTATTTTATAATTTTTCTTAAAACTATATATATTAATTAGATCTAACAATACAAAAAAAAAAAAAAAAAACTAAAATGCTAAAAAGAATAAAAAAAAATCAAAAGGTAAAATTTTAAATTTAAAATAAAAAAGTAAATAAAATGTTTATTGAATAAGAGTGAATTCTATAATTATTAATGGAGTTGATATAAGAATGGTATGATTTTATAAGTATGAAGTTCAAGTCATTTTATTATAATTAATTAGTTTGATTGTCAAAATTTAAGTTAAATTTAGAGTTAATATTAATTATTTTGATGACATAATTAATTTCATCCAATAACTATTAAATTTATTATAAAAGATAACTTACTCTTTATTTGAAAAAGAGTTATATATATACACGCATGTGTAATAAACTCATATCGTTATGAAGAGTATATTATCACCTCGATGTAGCCAAGTCTTTCAGGGTCTAACTCTTCCATTATAAGAGCTGCATATTCTTCGGCCTGCTCCTTCAGTCTGGATAACTTATTTGCTGAAGCGCTTAACTCGATTATCTGGAAGGAAATGAGACATAAAAACCGTGTAACATAAGTTTAGTAGTTATTAATAAAAAAACTCACAATGGTGTTACCTATATACGTAGTTTAACCCCTTTTTTTCAGGGTAACTTGGTTTTTTTCATATCTGTACAAATGAAGATAATGGTAGACTTAAGTTTTTCTTTTTCAGGAAAGGTTCACTTATGTTTACTTCATTTAAAAAAAATAATATATTATCATCCAATCAAATTTATTCTTTCGAAACATTGACCAGTAATAAGTATATAAATGTAAAAGATATAAAGCCAAGACTCCTTTAAAATTATCTATTCAAAGCATAGATAAATAAATAAATAGTGATGCATCAATCATTAAAATATTTTGTAAGTCAAGAGATTTGAAATTTAGATAAATTTAATATATTTATTCGTATTAATTTATTCATAAGTTCGCTTTCAGAAAAAAATCAATAAGAAAAATAAGAAATAAGTGCAAAATTTATGGACAGAAATAAATATTATTTTCTTCCACAAGCATTTGAATTATTGGGTTGAGAAAAAAAAATTTTGACGGTACGAGTATGACTCTCAACATTATGTCATTACGTAGATGTTATATCAGGACAATATGTATATCCCTAAAATGACGACTTTGCCCCCACCAACCCCACTGAAAGACGTCCCCATGATAAATTTCAAGAATTTGGTAAAATAAGATAATAATGAAAGTGCAATCTGTATGACCAAAGCTGGAAAAGTAAGACCTAGTTCATTGATTCTGGAATGTGTACCAACTAATAATAGCTAATATTATGCTTTAGAACATGGGAATTGGATAACGTCCCGAGTGGGAATACTCAATATTAGTAATTACTAATTAGTTTTAGAACCTGTATAAATTAAGGTTCACTCAATCCTGTCTACTGACTACCGTTGATTTTTTGAACTAAAGTGGACACCCTTGGAACACGAAGGAAAGCTTATGAAGTAAGCGAAAACAAGCGCTTTTATGCCCAATACCCTGCTCCGATTTTAATTAAATTAGTTAAAGTAAAAAACTTAAATTTTTATAAAAGAATTGGTCCTCAGCAAATATCAATATTTACTGTTCTAGAAGATTTCGAAATACATTGATTTTTTCAGGAGATTAATTTATTTTGTAATGATGTTTTTATGAAATTAACTATCTTATAATAAAATTTATTAAGAATTTATTTATCTAATATGTATATTAAAAATCTTATTCAAAATAAATAAAAAAGTTAATTTATTTGATAGAAATAATTTTTAAAGACTTTAAAAGTAATAAACATTTATTTGAGACTAAAATATCTTATTTAAAATTTGTTAGACTAATTTAAGTGTTTGTTTGTTAAATTATTATCTAATATGAAACTTCATATTTATTCTAATTAGGCATGTTAGATTAAAAAGGGGTCAATAAAAAATTGTAGAAAAGGGGATGAATAAATTTTTTATAAAACACTTCCAATTGATAAAATTTATTCATAAATCTTCATAACAAACTTCTATGTATCTATCTTAGTGGCTGACTATGGCAAACTTGAACTATCTTTATCCTCATTAAAAATATATATATATTATTCTTATTTATTTGACAAAATTATTATTTTTTAATCATATACATTTGCTACTCTTATATTTAATAAATCAATTTTTGTAACGTACAAATTAAACAATTTTATGCTCGAATAAAATACGAGAGAAAATTGATCGACGACCATACCTCCTTCACTTCTTCTTCTGCGATTCTACCGTCTTCATTCTTGTCCACACTGAAAATGAATAAATTTAAATTAGACAATGAATACAGTTATACAGAATGAATGGGAAAAATAAATATAGAGGTAGGCAAGGACAATGATAATAATAAGAAATACATAGTGGCTAGCTGGCTTACATATCTTATATACTACACTAGATAAGAAAGGAATGGAAGAATTTAAATAACTAATTAAACTAACTTTAAGATAATAATAATAAATAATAATTAATCAATCAATGATTACATGTCGAAGAAGAGCTGGAGCCGCGAATCAAAACTTTGATCAGTAATTTGGGACCAGAACTCGAATAGGTCGTCTCTGCTAATCTTTTCAACCTTCAGTCTTCGTCTACGACTCAGAGCATCGAACAGTTCTAGCGCGAACTCCTTGGAATCTTTCATCCCTTCACAAGAGAAGAAGGAAATTGGCATGTCAAGTAGTTACAAGTTCTAACTAACATATAAGCGCGATAAAAATGGACAAATAGCAAGTGGATTAGACGAATAGAAACTACAAAATGCACATGCAAAATGCAATAATGTAAAATTGAGGTTTGAAAAACAGAAACGGACCTATGCATTGCGCAAAATCGGTGCGGTGGAGAAAACCGTCCTTGGCGAGCTTATCAAAATTGCTCCTCACCTCGTTCCAGGCATCCACGCCATTGGATTTACTGCTGATGAATCTGAGTCCACGGAGCGCTCTGCCAGCGCCGGAGCGAGTTCGATCAAGCTGAGCGCGTTGCTTCCTGAGATCTCGAGCGGCCAACGCTGCCTCGCACCCGCCGCCGTGGCTCCATGAAAACCGCCGCAGCTCTTGCGAGAACTGCCTCGCTCTAGCAAACGCCTCGGCCTTCAGCTCCTGAGAGAACTGCCGCAGCCTATTGGAAGGACTCCTCCTTCCCGTCGGCGATCTGACGGAGGATGCCGGAGTCGCGTATCCACTACTTGTGGCTGCGGCGTCGTCGATGTTGAGGACTGTGACCGGCTCGACGCCGCGGAGAACGATGGTGTTATCGTCTTGAAGATCGAGAGTAACCTCAACATACTCATCATCGGCGAAGGAACTGTATTCTGTTCCCGGCGAGGTCCCGCTGCTAACTGTTACTTTCTCTGGAACTGTGTCTGACGCCCATCGGCGTTCGTGCTTCGGAAGGCCACTCATTGATCAGCGCAACAACTAGTAAGTTTTTTAATAATCTTTTTACTCCTTTATACTACTAGCATTTATTTTCTTTTTTATTTTAATACAGAACCAAAAACAAAAAAACAAAAAAAGAAAAAAAGGAATGTAGCTTATGTATGTGAGTTTGCTATATAACGCGATTCGGCGCGCGTTGCTAACGTGCGCGGTTGGTTGAAGGAGTATATACCTATATATATTTGAGGGGGTCAGGGGGATGATGGAGTTTAATTAGGGCCTTAGGTGGAAATTACAGAGGTGAAGGGTATTGAGAATCTATGGGAAAGAGACACGAACGCGTAATGAGTTCGATGTAGATAGAAATTAGCTAGAAAGAGTTATAGATGCATTGTTCATCCAGAAAAGGACAAGCTCAATAAGAATTGCTTTGGTTTAGCAGCTGAATGAATGAAAGGCAATGAGTATAATTAATGAGGAGCTAGTTATATATGTATAGGTTAGGAGGACGTGATGATAATTAATTGGAGTTGGGATGGAGAGCAAAGATTCGTGGTGGGGAACAGCGTTCTTCTTTCTTCTTTTCTTTTTTTTGTGAGAAAAAGGAAAAGGAAATGAGAATAGCGTTAGTTATTAATTAATAAATTATAATCTTATACTATATTAATAGTATATCATTAAACGGGTGCGTGGCTTTATATATATATACGTACTAATTAATGTACATGTACATATAGGAGAAATAGGAATGAAGTGAAACTGGAATGGTAGTGATAGTATGAACGGGAAGACAGAAAGAAAGGAAGGGTTGTGTGGTGGTGGTGGTGTGGTGTGGCGTGGCGTGGCGTAGATAGGTGGCAGATGAGAGAGTGGCGGGGTCAGAAAAGAAATTTGCATGTATATGATGAGTATATGTATATGTTAAATTGTTAATGACTGTGTGGGGGTGGTGGGGCCCACAATTCGAGAGTCACCGATGTCGACGGCAGGGATCACCGAGTAAACTCCACTCACGCCTGTCTCCTTCACTTGTTTTAACTTTTCTTCTCTTCTGCTTGTCCTTTTAAATATTCATATATTATTAAAATTATTATTTTTTATTTTTTCGAATTTAATTTTGTGTACAATATTAGCTCAATCACCTCTATTTTTAATGACAATTTATGCTGCTGATATAAAAGATCATTACTTTTTACAAATGTAATGTTATATAATTAGTTGTATGTTTAAAATCATTTTACTGTATTAAATTAAATTTTATTTTTTATAATATAAAAAAGTATATAAAAATAAAAATAATATATACCACAATATTATTCCTATTATGTAACATTCTTATCTTAACACACACGTCATTCATATTTAACCATTTTCTATTTACACGTGAAATTTGAAAAAGTATATATCGAGCTCATCATGTCCTATATATTTATTAAACCATATCATCCATTTTTTACCAACAACTGCTACATAAAACTTCTTGAAATGATGAAAAATATCCATATTTTTTTATTGTTAAGTATAACCAAAAGCAAATAATTTTGTCAATATACGTAGTTACAGTCACAAAAATGAATAATCGAAAATCAACTTGCACTAAATGATTGGGTTCCCCATTTACCACTGATAGAACGTCATAATATTAAAAGAAGACTAACCAACTTATTAAATAGAGATTAACATAATTCAACTAGCCTAAGTGGTTACATTTCTGATTATATTAGGTTTTCTGTTTCCTAGTTCATCATGCAAAACAATCAAATAAAACTCTTTAATTTCAAGAATAAATATCATGATCTGAGAAGTAATGCTTATTTCATGTTAACAATATTTCGTGGTGTATATTCTCATTGTATAATAATATATAAAAAGACTTTCGTATGAATAATAATACCCTAAACGACTAATATTTGTTTAAAAATTAAGTGCTCTATTAACACAAGATTACGTAATAATTACATTGACTTGGATGTACCTATATAGAGGCCGGTAGTTACCTAATCAAAATCAAATGAAAGGATATTATAATTAAATATATGATATTATTGAAACCAAAACTTCAGCTATAGCGGGCAAGAAAATTCTATTATACTCCACACGTAACACGAAGCATTTCAAGTCTCACATTTTATGTTATATAAGAAAATAGATTAAAGTATATGGAGAAAAATAAACAAAGGGTGGTAAGAATTATATATTGTGTAGAATAAAATATTTATATTTATTTCATGAAGGAAAAAAATAGATAGTGCGGTCAAAGTAGCAATAGCATAAATTTCATGACTACCGATCGATTATATTTAGTGGTTGATACTTCATTTCAAATGAATCATCCATGCTTAACACATGTGAATGGTAACATCATTTTAGTATGAAAATACGAATATGAATGATATATCCGATCCATGTTCATAGCTTGCATTAGCAGCATTTTGTAAGATTAAAGTAGAAAAAAATTAAATAAATAAATAAACGCCTGAGATAAAAAGTCTTGCCTGCGCCCTGCCTTAGTTTATGAGTAATTGCCAATATTTTAGACATGTGGAAAAGGATGGTCCTCACAGAGACTAGAGAGCGCGATGAAAATAAATATACATGTTGTGCTAAAAATATTTCACGCAATATTTAAAAAAGTAATTAGCTGTCTACCTATATATATGCTCGCATAGAATTTAACATGCATTTTATTCTAAGCATATAGTAGTATCCAAATATTAAATTATTTTTATTATTGAATGGATATGTGTGTATATATTAGATGTTGGTAGAACTATAGAAGTCACTCCGATTCGCACGTCATCATAGGAGGAGTGGATAAAGAGGTGGCTCTTCAATAGTAATATGATTATTATCTCAAATATCTACCAACTACAATAAGAAAAATGTGTATAGAATTTGAACCCTGTATCTGTATGCAGTCAAATTCGATTAGTTTGGTCAGTTTATATTAAATAAATTAATAACAAAAGATATAATTAATAAATGAGATATTATTCCACTGTTGATCTTGAATTAAATATGAAACATTCTCCAACCATATAAATTAAATAACATAACTTGTACCATAAGGCATCGCCTCTGTTTCTCTATGGGGAAAAACAAATCAATTCGGGGGCACAAAACCCGTCCCTTCAGATTGAAACAGAAAGGAAAAGTAAAAGTAAACAAGGAAAAAACGAGTAGAAGAAAAAAAACATCACCCACCAACTACTCCATACGCCATAAAATAGTAAAATACAACTAATAATAAACAGAGATAAGAAAGTCCAACCAATATTTTGAGTAGTTTGACACCGTATCCTAGAAACATGAGATTAATTTCCACCACTAGCTAGTTAACGACTTTCACACTGTAACTAATTAAGAGATTTAGATACAAGTGAAAACTTAGTGAAGTTCGAAAGAGAAAAAAAAAAGGTGTTTTGGTATTGTTAGAATGTTGAATAAATCATAGGAATGAATTTGATTCAACGCTTGTTTGGGGGAAGAGCACCATGACTAAGCTAAGGAACTACCAACCTGCTGAATGTTGATTCACATTATTATATTATTGATTTTCTATAGAGATATATAAGTAGATAACATTTTGAATGGTATACTTTTATGATACCACTCATCTTATAAATACTAGTCTTTTTTCTTTAGAATTGTTTTATTTTTTATAAATTTTTTTTATTTATTTTTTGTTTTTTTATTTTATTTTTGGAGTTTATTCAAATATATTTTTTATAATTATTGCTATAAATAATTATATTTTTAATACGGTTAAACAAACTAGAAAAGCACGTGGCCAACAATTCTTATTTGAAATGCCATGAGTTTGATCCTAAGCCAGTAATTTTGTGGTATGCATTTGTGAGTCGAAGATCTGATATTAAGCGAGGATGATATCACTTCCAATCTAATAGCTTAGTTCTCATTGAATATAATTAATGTGACAATTCAAGGAAACAAAAAAGTACCCTAAATTGCATACTCTTCCTGACATGTAAAAGAGGGTCTTTGGTCAATTTATTTGACCGAACTGAGCAAAAGAGTGAATAATAAAAGGAAGTAAATATTTTGGCCGCAAGTCATCAGCTACTCAAAACCTAGAACATGGGCTTTGGTTCCTTGAAGGAGCTCATCAAACCCTATAACATAGGCCACTTATTAGTAAAAATCCATGGCCACATATGATTATGAAACAACGAATTACCAGTATTTATGGTGCGATTTGAATTGATTTAATATATATATATATATTCGATTTGAATAGTAGTTTTATTTGCAATATAATTTAAATTTGATGAAGTTTTTAAATAATTTGATCTAATCCTATCTAATTTCAAGTAATTTGTATTAGATTAGATTTGCAATTTTGTACATAAACAAATAAATATAGGGTTTTTTACTTAAATAAATTGTATGGGAGTCAAAATTACCTGATTCTCCTGAAACAGATTTTGCAACGTGATTACCCTTTTTGTATTATTATATAAATCGTCCTAGGTTGCAAAAGGTTATATAAAACATGAATCATCTCACCCTAGGACGATTAATGCATGGACTTGTGAGGCAAATTAAGAGTAAATCGTGGTAGGGCTTCTTGGGTTAAAAGTAGAGTATAAATCGTCTCAGGGTAGTAGGTTTCACGTGTTCATGGGCTAAATCAAACTGGGCTGCCACGATTTATGTGTTATTGGGACCCTCTTCAGCTTGGGATGATTTATGTGTTAGTTTGTAACACTAACTGGGCTGGGACGATTTATGTCCAAGTTAGTAACCTTGAGGACTCAAGCACGAGTCATCTTTGTTGTTGCTGCGGCGTAAAGGGTTTAGGGAGGTTTGGGAGCCACCATTTTTGACCGGAGAGAAAGTTTGCGGGGAGAAGTGTTTTCGGGTGTGGGACCAGCCGGTGGCGGAGGTGCAACTGGTGGTGAGCAGAGGCGTCTGACCGAGGGTGGTGGCAGTGGGCCGCCGATGGCCAGCTGGTAGAGTTGGGGAATCTCTCCGGCGATGATAATGGCCGCGAACCAAGGAGATATGTACCGCCTGAACGGCATTGCGCATGTTGCCGGATTTATCGATCAAGAGGTAAGTTTTTAAATTTTGTAATGTTTTTAAATTTTGGATGATATAGTATGTTGGATGATATTGTATAGGGTGAATATGCATCTTAGAATATTTTTTTATTAAGACGTTGCCGGATACCATGTATAGTGATTTAGTTAGTTTTTGATTTAGTATCAGACGTTATAAATCAGTGTTCTTAATAAATTATGGAATTCGCTCATGATAGGGTGATGGTTCTGACGGTAGAATCCCATGAAATTTGCTGATTTTACTATTGAGTTCGGACCGGACCGGACTGAACTGGACCAGACCGAACTGGATCGAACCGGACCGGTTCGAGGGAAAAACCAGGCAATCGGATCCTGAGTCGGTCCAATCTGATGATCTGACCGGATGAGGCAACGAACCGGTTGGGTGTGGTCAAACCCGGAGTAAAATGGTTTAAACTGATATCACTCGGTAAGACCGGTTCGATCGAACCGCTTGAGTTTCAAATTTTTTTAAAAATGTTGAAGTTGGATTATTAGTGAAAATATGTATTTAAATTTTAAATTTTAAAATTTTTAATATATTTTATTTTTTAATTATATAGGACTGGGTCAATCGGTTCAACCGGTAAATTTCCGGTTGAACCATTAACCCGGTGACTTGATCGGTTCGATTGTGACTTTTATGGTTCTTACATTATATTGGTAATGTCGATTTGAACATGAATGTTATTATGAACATATCAATTTTGATGGCATCTGTGAGTTGGATATTTGTCTTGGACTAAGTTATTTTCTATGTGTGTGTGTATAAGGACCCGAAATAATGATGTGCTTATGCTTGCGTATTTTCAGCCAACCCGGTGCGTTAGGAGCGTGCATCGGCAACAGAAGATGATACTGCATGATCGTATACTCCCGTACTTAGATCGTGCGAACCTATTACATGTTGCTCGGTTGAATGATTATTGGTTCAAGCTTGATGAGCCGCTGATCAGTGCTTTTGTGGAGAGATGGCGTCCCGAGACACATACATTCCACATGCCATTTGGGGAGTGTACCATAACACTACAAGATGTGGCATACTAGTTTGGCCTTCCAATTGACGGTCATGCAGTGAGTGGGTGCCTCAGCGACTTCGAGCAATTGATGGAGGGTGGCAAGCCTGCATGGGTGTGGTTTGGAGAGTTATTTGGTGAACTCCCACTGGAGGACTGCATCGATGACTTCACAGTTTCTTTTTCTTGGTTCCAGAACAAGTTTAGAGTATTGCCCGCTCATGCGTCAGAGGAGACGGTACAGATCTATGCACGGGGTTACATTATGATGTTGTTGTCCACTGCGCTGTTCACGGATAAGTCTGGTGCCAGGGTACACTTACGGTGGCTCCCGTATGTTGCAGACCTTGATGGAATCGGCAAGTACAGCTGGGCTTCGGCCACCTTGTCTTGGTTGTACAGGTGTCTCTGTAGGGTTGCGAATCGGAATGTAAAGAACCTTGCTGGACCGCTGTCGCTACTACAGTCTTGGATATTTTGGCGTTTCCCGGCATTCAGGCCTAGAGGGTTTGATGCTATTCTCTGGCCGCTTGCTGCGAGGTATATCATTTTGATGCATAATCATTGTCATGCACATGTTTGTATCATATTTTATAAGCTCACTTCTGGTCGCTTTGTATTGGATCAGGTGGGGTCGGTTTCTTCCGTCGTCGGATGAGAAGGGACCATATGTGATTGCTACCCGACACAGATTAGTGAGGAAAAACTTCCACAAATCCGTGTTTTCGCCTTCGACTAAACCGAAAGCCACTGGAAGAATGTTCGAGTTTCCATCTTGGGCAATAGCCATTAGCAGAGTGCCGCCATACTTTCCATACAAATGGGTCCCATCAATGGATATCAGTGGCTTGCAATACTTAAATGCCTCAATGCATGGAGGAAACGTCCAAAATAGTCGATGAAAGAAAATCGTTGACGCATCTACGGTATTACCTATCCTCACTGGCGAAGTACGCAAAAGCGCAATAGTACCCGGCATATACAACTGAACCCCGATGATCCACCGTGGTATGTGGTTGTAAGACTCCTCCCAATCTCCATATATCTGAGCAATTGCCTTCTGCTTGCCCATCCAAACCTTCCTGTAGCTGGGCTTGAACCCAAACTTTGAAGACACCGCATTCTGTAACACCTTAACCGAGACTGATGCATCAGCCATCACCAATGATAAAATCGAGGCACATATGACATGTAATCGAGCTGCCTGTGATCCATTGATATCTCCGTTGCTAGACACGTGTGTGGTCCATTGTACTTTCTAACTTCCCAGTAGCCTTTCCTCTGTCTCATAGTGACACGGATCAGCCAATTACAACCATTCCCGAACTGGACACACTTCCCATGATACTTCAACTGGTCGGACTCAAACACTTTATACTCTACACCCCGCCGAATATTATAACTCTTGATTGTCAGTACAGCTTCCTCTTTTGTTTCAAACCGTTGCCCGACCTCAAATTCGTCCGTGCCAATCACACTAGGCCTTTCTCCGTGAATCACCGGGTGATGCTGATCTACATTTGCGGCCTCGTTCATTGCTTCAAGGTCCAATGTGGTAAAGTGTCGAGGATACTGCTGCGTACCACTGCTACCATGGGTTTGAGCTCCCACGGCAACTGCGGTGTCCTCTTCGCCATCGCTCTCGTCACCAATAATTGGTGGCTCCGAATATGACCCATCATCACCTATAGCCTCCGCAAACGGATCTCTCTCTCTTACATCCATGAATGCGGGTGCACCGTCCACTACAGATTCAGAACCCATTGCAGCTGCAAGCTGGCCGAAGCTACGCCCATCACCCAAGTCATCACCCGAGACAGGCAAATCAGCAGCAAAAGAGGGGGACAAAACAAGTGGAGTCGCCGGTTGCCCTGTTGGAACGGCAGTGGAAGTTTCTTCTATGACGCCAGTGGGTAGATTCGGAGCAGTTCCCCCACTGCTGCCCTCCACGTCAACCATTCTGACAAACAACTCCAGCGCGCCTAAGTCGGGAAATCTTGATTGACTGTGAAATATAACTCGCATGTCGTCATCACCCAACATCGCGTACTTCCCAAACTTAACATAACCTGGCTTCAATGATATCGGAATACGAAAAAATAATTGCTTCACACATTTTTTACCACACTTTCCAGCCTTCTCTAATATACTACTGTGCAAATCCATCAACGTCGTTGACGGAGTTATAAACACACCTATCTGCTTTTTGCTAGAAAAAGTTACACCCTCACTTGTGCTTTCATCTATTTTTCTCCGGTGATGCACTAACAAGAAAATACTCTCCGCCATCTCTCACACCCTCAACATATGTCATGTGTGGCTCGTCTGTTTGAAACTCGTTTATTTATAGAGTTTCTGCCTGCATAAATCGTGCTTGAGTCCTTAGGGTTACTAACTTGGGCATAAATCGTCCCATCCCAGTTAGTGTTACAAACTAACACATAAATCGTCCCAGGCTCAAGAGGGTCCCAATAACACATAAATCGTGGCAGCCCAGTTTGATTTAGCCCATGAACACGTGAAACCTACTACCCTGGGACGATTTATACTCTACTTCTAACCCAAGAAGCCCTGCCACAATTTACTCTTAATTTGCCTCACAAGTTCATGCATTAATCGTCCTAGGGTGAGATGATTCATGTTTTATATAACCCTTTGCAGCCTAGGACGATTTATATAATAATACAAAAAGGGTAATCACGTTGCAGAATCTGTTTCAGGGGAATCAGGTAATTTTGACTCCCATACAATTTATTTAAGTAAAAAACCTATAAATATATATAAGAAACTTTAATATCAAATTTTAAATAATCAATAATGACATAACAATTTAATAAATTTTAATATAATATTTTTAAAAACTAACGATAATATAACAATAAAAATAAAATTATAATTTTATTAAAATAAATAAATATTATTTTTTAAATTTATAAAATATTCACTAAATAATAATAATACATGAATAACATAAAAATGTATAATAAAGTATATATATCATATAAGTAAAATATTAGATATACAAACAAAATAATAATATTATATTATATTATGCGATTTGGATTAAATTTGATCAACTTTGAGAAATAGATTCGAAATTCTATTTAATTTATGTAGTTTATTAAAATTATAATCCAATCAAATTTAAATTAATACAATTTTAATTTATTTTCGATTTAAATTAAATTGGTTAAACACTTTAATTTGGATCAATTTAAATTTAATTTAAACATCTCTGTACGAATTGAATGATACAAAGGATACGATACACGGGACAACTAATTATGGAAACATGAGATTACTAAAGAATTTTTATTTAAATAAATTAAAAAAATATTTTATTTACTGAAATAAATAATTTTAAAAATTATTACAAAAATACATAGGATTATTTATCTCGTTTACAGTGTAAACGAAATAAGTTTGCACGTATCTCGTTTATATTGTAAACGAGATAAGATAGTGCGCGTAAGACGTGTATATCTCGTTTACATTGTATTCTAGTTCTTAACAAGTATCCTAACTATGACTATACATATATGGGATAAGGGTTAAGTACGATTTTGGTCCCTAACGTAGAGGCCAAAAATTTATTTCGTCCCCGACGTTTTTTCGCTACAAAATGGTCTCGAAAGTTTCAGTTTGTTTTAAAATCGTCATTCGAACGAAAATACCCTTCTCCCTTCTTCCCTAAAATCAACCAAATGCAGAACAGAAGCAACACCAATGACCAGAAGCAAAGAACAACAATGGAATCAAAAGAACAACAACAACAAAAGCAGCTACAAGCACAAGAACAACAAAAACCCATAAAATCATCATTATCATCAAAACTCAGAACCTCAGAACCCAGAACTCAGAAAAATAACCAGAACTCAGAACTCAGAAAAACAATGGATAATGGAATCAAAAGAACAATAATAAAAGAATAGAAACTAGAAGAATTGATAATCAGAAGCAGAAGCAGAAAAATCAGAAGAAACCAGAAACCGGCGAGGAGCAGCGACGACCGTCGACAGAGCGAGGAGGAGGAGCAGAAACGACGAGCGGCGCGCGATGTCCACCCTCGCGGATCTGCTGTCGTCGACATCGAGCCAGGAAGAGGAGCAACGGCGAGATCTGGCGGTGAGATCCAGCGAAGACGACGAGGACAGAACGATGAAGAGCAGCAGCGGCGGCGACGAAGAGTAGCGGCGGTGGCGACGAAGAGCAGCGGCGGCAGCGACGAAGAGCAGCGGCGGTGGCGGCAAGGACCCATCCCCTTCCCTTCCCCCTCTTCTTCCCGAACCCCCCCTCACCCACCCTTCTCCCTTCACGTTTTCCCTTTACACGTTTTCTTTCTTTTTTATTTTTTTTAAAATTTTTTTATTAAGGATAATTTGGTAATAAAAATAAAAAATTTGGTAAAAAAGACGATTTTAAAATGAACTGAAACCTTCGAAACCATTTTTTTGTGAAAAAAATGCTGGGGACGAAATAAATTTTCGGCCTCTACATTAGGGACCAAAATCGTACTTAACCTTATGGGATAACATAAACGTGAAGATAACAAAATTAACCGCGAAGTCGGCTGCCCCGGCGTAATGACATATCGCGTTTAGTCTATTGATGTCCGGATCACGTGCATCTGAGCACGCCATCTTCGTCTTATTCAATAATATGGTCAGAAAGGGATAGAAAAGGGGAAAAAGTGGTAGAAAGGTTAGAAATTGGGTCCAGAACCTCGCTGTACACAGCATCTATATATAGGCATTACCGAGTCTTATCTCGTTTACAGTATAAATGTGATAAACTTGCACGTAAACGAGATATGCACGTGTCACACGTACTGTTTTATCTCGTTTATAGTGTAAAACGAGATAAATAATTCTACGTATTTTCGTAATAATTTTTAAAATTATTTATTTCAATAAATAAAATATTTTTTAATTTATTTAAATAAAAATTCCTATTACTAAAGCACCTGATTTTTCATTTGATAAAATTAATAATCTATAAGTGAATACATTTATAGTTGTTTCCAAGTTCCAACAGTAGTTCTTTGTCTTTTTTTTTTAATCTCTAAAAACAAGAGAGGGACGATATATAGTAGTAGTATTTAATTTAATTTGGCTAAAGAAACATATAGCGAGATATTTATTATTATTATTAACCACAATTAAGCTTTGAATTATATAATTTACCTTGTTAATAAATTATAAAAGAAGTTGGACAAAGTCACATTCACGACATTTTCTTCTTACTATTTGAAATTGTGTTTTGTTTTCTTCCTCTCCGAACGAGTTTTTTAAGAACTTAAATTCAACAATATGGGCGTTGCCGGCTGGAAACTACGTTTAAATAAACTTTGATATTGCTTATTGTAACTGTTAGGAGTATTCTGTCCACAAAATTAAAGTAGAAAAAACTAATAACATAGACCTGCAATTAGTTATGGAAGCTTCATTTGATTGAGATCAGGTATAATATCTAAGATGTGGTAACGATGTTATGTTACACTAGGCTTGATTTAGTTTTGAAAATAGAATAAGATGATATATTGAGACCTTAATAAAAGAATTATTTTTTTATTTTATTTAGTGATAAATTAATTAAATATAAAATAAAATAAATTATAAAAAATTTAATTTTTTTTCACACATTAAAAAAATAAAAAATATAATTATAAAAAATTAATAAAAAACGATGTGTTTCATCTTTGTGTTTTTTATAAAAAAATTTAAAATATACTAATTAAATATCTAATAATACAAAAATAATATTTATCTATATCTCACTTGTTAATTAAAATATACTTTTGTATTTTAATATTTTTATTTTAGTATCTTGTACTTGTAAATATAATTAGTGTTAACTCTCAGTTCTGATTATATCAGCTATCATGAAAAAGAGAACTTATTATTAAGTGGGTTTACTTCTAGAAGATCATTACACATAATTATAAGGTTTACAGATGCCAAACGTGTAGCACTAACAAACAACTCTCAAGTCAAATGGCTACCAACTATATAAGATAAATACAATATATGATTTTTTTTTTCTTCTATATATTCATGGATTCCAAAAGTAAATAATCATTGAAACAAAATTAATACATAAAACTTCAAAAAAAAAAAAAAAACATGTTAAGCATCTTAAATAATACCTGCATCGGGTTATTTATATATCTATATAATCTAATAATACAAACTTAAATGCTATATCAAAATATTTACTATACATAAAATTTGAATAATTGAATTACCTTAATATATGTATGATGTATGTACTAAAGTAAAACTTAATTAATGCATCATAGAATTATTGCTCGATCGCTTCTCCGATCAATAATGAACCTTCCTTTTTATTATACGATATAGATGAAACATGATTAATTCATTTTTTGTTAAGGTACGATTGCATTATTTATATATATATTTTTTAATAATAGTTACAACTTAATTTTCTAAACATGTCTCTATCTCTTTTACAAGTGAAAACTACTTTTAGACCCATACATACATTCATGCATCATGCATGGGAGCTTGGCGACTACGAATTCGGTAAAGAAGAATGAAGCATAGGGGACTTTACGGAATCATCATATAAAATATTATTTGGATTCAACGAATTTATATGTTAATATTTATCACGCTGAGAAATAATTGAAATCTGACATATTTAATCCAGCACAATTGACTTGAAATTTTAGGACCCATCATACACATCATCATCACCACAATATAAACAGTTATTACAGTCACCGTCTTACCGGTTATATGGTAATTGCATAATGCCTCTGGTCGCTGCAACTTGCGCATACATAAATTAAAATTAAACAATTCTACTAAGTAGACAATAAAAATTATAAACAATGTGAACAATAGACTGAATTTCAACTTATTAAAGATAAAAAAAAAATACTTCATTCAAATTATTCTACAAAAAATCTTATTCTTATTTCAGAAATTTTAACCATGCATCCATTACATATCTTAATTTATCGCCACACTAACTTCTTCACCAAATTCTCTCAGCGTTGTCGCTGTTTCCCTCACCAGCCACGCTCATCGACGTCGCTCCCTCCTTCATCAGCCAGCCCCAGCGCCATTGCTGCCTCTCTCACAAGTCAGTCTCAGCGACGTTGCTGCGTTACTCACCAGCCACTGTCACCGGCATCGCTCTCTCCCTCACCCGACACTCTCGTCACCGCTGAACTTCTTTTCCCTCTTCTACAAACTCCCGCGCACGTTGCTGCACTCCTGTCCAAGTTGCGCTGCCTTCTTCCACGGGTGCCACAGACAAAGTAAAAGCAGCAGCACCAAGCAAGCCGGAGGTCAACTGCGCCAGTACATTGCCGTCATCACCAACTACAGCAACATCGTTAAGACGGTATATGGATGTTTAGTTTGCCATGTATATGGATGATTGGTTTTCTTTTGTCACGTGTTTTGGAGTTGAATTAGGTTAATTTTTCTTAAATTAATGTTTAGTTGTGCTAAAATCAACCTAATTCTATACGTTTTTTACTTTGACTTGGGATTTAAAAAAAATCGTATAGCTTAGTGTTGAATTAAGTATACAACTAATTTTAAATTGATGATAACAAATATTATTTTATTAAGTTAAATACCCAATTAGTTTTAATCATTTTTTATTAAGTGGTGCAGGCCAAAATTACAATAGCAACAGCCCAATGAGATAGAGCAAATAAAACAAAGATTGTTGGTGGGTTCTCTAACCAACAAAGCCCAAAGTAATAAAGCAAAGAAATCAATTGGGCCAGATGGAAACTCTATTCAACCCAAGTCCAAGTTGATTCCACCAAGTTGAAGCATTCCAAGGCCAATGTTCACAAGTTAACAGAGAGAGAGAGAGCTTCAACCTCCTTGTTCATTTCACCAGAGAAGAAAGAAAGAGAAAGGTAAACCTCAAAAGTTAGTATCTAATCACCCAAATCAAAGCAAGCTAAGCTAAGTCAGAGGATAAGGGTGATTTATTTCCGTTTGCATACAATTTACTTTCTTTACTCTTTCTCCAAACTTCTGTAACTCCAATTTGGAATAAATGGAGAAAGTGTTTTATGATAATCACTGCTGTGAATCAAAAGCTAAAATTATTTCTTGGGGACAAAGCACTATCTCAAGGTTTTGGATTTAGGTTTACCACTGAACAATTTTTTTCCTACTGATCTGAGGTCTTCGGTCAAGAAAAAGAACCTGTTTTGAAATCCCTAATTTGGGGGTTAATTGAAGAAAGTGAGTTGACAAGCATCAGAGGCTCAAGGATCGACGAATTGACTAAGAAGAAATCCAAACAGCAACTTAGCAAGAGGTACAAAAAGAAAATATTTTCATTTTGGAAGATAAAGAGAGAGAACATGGATCTGCGTTTGCACGAAGAGCTTATCTGAGAAGAGTTCAACATTTTTGGACAGTGTTTTCTAAGTTAAAGAAGCATTCCGCCAAGATGAAGAACTTAATCTGAGTTAGCTGAATCTGGTTCAACTTATAGCAACAGAGGCTGTTAATGCATCTATCTCCTTTATATTTTACAGTTTGTATTTTATTTTCAATGTATATCTTTCTGTAATTTATTGAAAGGTAAAAGGCTGAAAGAGAGAATTCAAGAAAAAGCCTATGAGTGAAAAAGGTTGAGTGAAACACTTGAAAGAAAAGTCTAGAGTTATTTCAGATTTCTTTAGGTTGTTTCATATGTCTTGTGTCTTGTGACTGTGAGGTGCCCCTTTCTAAGTTGGGTAATGAAGAGTTAGGTATTAGTATAATCAAGTCAAGTTAGATAAGAACTTGAGAGAGAAAGGATTGAGAGAATCCTAAAAAATTGGTGTATGTAATACTTTAACTATAGTGAAAATTCTACCACTGTTGTGGTGGAGACTGGATGTAGGTTGCAACCAGGATACATGCCTGTGTCATTTCTGTACTCTTTCTCTAAGTTTTGTTTTCTGATATTTATGAGACAAAATGAAATTGTCTCATAAAATTTTTGCTGCACAGTTCAAACAGATTTTAAGTGAAAGTTTGATATTAAAGGCTTAATCCATCAAAGGAAAAGAAGGCCATAGATTCAACCCCCTTCTCTAAGCCTTTTGTAACCTTCACTTAGCTTGACATTTGTTGAATTAATATTTTTTGTGAATCTAGAACTCAGTAATGTGCACGAAAGTTCGATTGAAAGGTTTTTTGGATTTGTTGAATTCATGTTGTTCCCCTATACTTAAATTTTGTTGAACTAGTGGATGCTTGTTCATCTTTTAAACCACTTTATATGACGAATGCTATATTACTTCACTTGCGAAAATAAGATGAATATTTAGTTTACTAAGTATACGTATGGTTGATTTTCTTCAATAAATGAATGTTTGTTTTGGTTACGTACATGGTCTTTTGCTTGATTTACTATGTAGATTGTGAGTTAATTAAATAATTAATTAAAACTTATTTTTAGTTGTGCAAGAATCAACCTAATTCTATATGTTTCTCATGACTTAGGATTTTTTAAAAGAAAAATGTACAACTTAGCTGGGCATTTGTTGAATTGACCTTTTTTGTGAATCTAGAACTCAGGTAGTGTGCAGGGAAGTTCGATTAAGAGATTGTTTGGATTTGTTGAATTTATGTTGTTCCCCTATACTTAAATTTTGTTGAACTAGTGGATTCTTATTCATCTTATAAACCACTTTATATAACGAATGCTATATTACTTTACTTGCTAGAATAAGACGAATGTTTAGTTTACTATGTATAGAGATGGTTGGTTACCTTTTGTCATGTGTTTTGGGAGTTAATACTCAAAATGGCCCCTGAAATTTGACCTCCTATTCAATTCAACCCTCGAATTTTCAATTGACCCAAATTGTACCCTAAAATTTTAACGTGTGCCTCAAGTTAACCATTCCGTCCATTTCCATCACCGGAAAGCTGACCTGGCAGAATTAAACGACTTCGTTTTGTTATTTGTTCCAAAATGACGTCGTTTTACTCTCCCTATTCTTATTCTTTTTCCTCTTCAAGCAACCATGGCTTGGGTACTGCTTTGAACTTCAGAAATCTCAGGTATGGTCTCATTCTTAACTTTAGACTCATCTCTTCTTTTTTTTATTCTCCTTCTGTATAGCTGTTAAATCCATCACTCGCACTCTCTCCTTTTCTCCATGGCTTCTCTCCAACCCATTTTCAGTGATCAAGTAATTATCGTCACCTTCATCTACACACATGAAGAGAAAGAGAAAATACAACCTGAATAATAATAATAATAATAATAATAATAATAATAATTATTATTATTATTATTATTATTATTATTATTATTATTATTATTATTATTATTATTGAAAAGGAAAATACAGAATGAGGGATAAGGTTCCAATGCAACACTACAACCTCAACTCACTCTCTTCCTTCATCGAGAGTCCCCTCCACGTTCTCAAAGCCGTCGACCCCAAAACCACTGTCCCCTCCACCATTGACCACATCGCCGCCCCCACCTCGGACCCCGACGCCCCCACCTTGGACCCCGGCACATACGATTTTGCCGCTACCGTCGTGAGTGCTGCTCCACTTTTTTTCACTTTTTCTCCATTGCATTCACAAATAGAAAATAAGAAAGCTTTTCATGCGATTGAAGTAACTGGTTCAGAGGCTGATTATTCTGACAAAAACAAAATGGATAAGAGAAAGAACAGGAAGATATAGTATAAGGAAGAGGAGGAGAAGAAGGGGGCGATGAACGGTGTACGTCGGTGTAGTGGCCAATGTTGCACGACCAAGGAAGAGGTGGCAACGATTACGAATACGGCGGTGGTGGAAGGATGTTGCAAGAGCTTCTTGTTGGTTTGTTTGGATTTGGCACCATAGAAATTTGACCTCCCTTTCAGTAATGAAGGAACAGGGAATTGGTTTTTTGAAAAACGGCGTTGTTTTTCTTGTGTCACTGCCAGGTGTCAACTAAATTTGTCACGTCATTTTTTCGATGACGAAAATGGATAGAAGGGCCAAATTGAAGCACACATTAAAATTTCATAGTACAATTTGGGTCAATTGAAAATTTGAAGGTTAAATTGAATCAGGGGTCAAATTTCAGGGGCCATTTTGAGTATTAACTCTATGTTAAATTGAAAATTCTAGTCACATACATATAGATGCTCCTTTATTTTTTGAACTTGTGTGATTCTGTTGTTGCAAAATCAGAAAAATTTGAGATAGATCCAATCCAATCAAATAACCATCCACTTAAGAGTAAAAAATAACCATCCGCATATCTAGTGAATTGAACACCCAGCATATTTTAATTGTATCTACTTAAATCTAATCCAATTAAATAACCATCCACGTAAGAATTAAAATAACAATTCGCATACCTAGCGAATTAAACATTCGGCATATTTCAATTGTTAAATACTTAAATCCAACTCTAATCAACTAAACATCCACTTAGGAATAAAAATAACCATTCGAATATCTAGTAAAATGAACATTCGGCATATTATGGGTTGACCATAACTTCTAACAAGCGCATTAAATTTCTCATTCATTAGATACTTAGAATAATAGTGGCATAATATTGATAAATTTATATTTTACGTAAATGACCTAATTAAGTAGGATTTAGCAAGTTAGTAACATGTTTGTGATAATAGGTCCCATGCCCTCAAAGTTTTTTAACAAAGTATTCAATCTTAATCACTTATATTTAAATGCCATAACTCGAACCCAACTTGAATTCAGTCAATGTTAAATTAAATCTAATCCAAACCAAATAACAAGAGAAACATGCGAAGTATGTGCATGTAGCACGAAGCAAACCAAATAAATACCAATAGTATACCAAATAAACATCCACATCAGAAAGAAAATAACCATCCATATATATAGTAAATTGAACATCCGACATACTTGATAAGAAACAATTTAATAAATTGACCAAAAATAATATAGTGGAATCCGTATTCAACACAGACTAGCTATTCCCAAATGCGTTTAACAAAGAGATGAACCCGCCAAATCCTTGCAGTTCATTGTGTCCAACAAATGCATCCGACTCTATATTTCCAGAGGATTCTAAACGATTATCCTGAAAAATCCCTACATAGATAAAAACAAGTCACTATCTTCACAAGAATATCTCAACAAAAGGTCTAAATTTAATTAATGGAAACACATACGGGGCTGAATTCCTCTTCTTCCTCCACACAGATTTTTTGATTGACTAGTTCATGTTAGCTCCAAGCCTTTTACTTTTTGGCCGATCCTTTGTGGTGATCCTTGATGGGCCTTGAATGTCCTCTACGCCCACCATGCATGAACTCTGTGTGGCCATGCTAACGTGGGTATCGTCAATACTTTTGGACCGTACCTTGGCACGGTAATTGATGAGCGAATATTTTATACACTTTTTGGCATAGTTTTCATATAGTTTTTAATATGTTTTGTTTAGTTTTTATTAAGTTTTTATATGTTTTAGTGTTAAATTCACAATTTTGGATTTTGTGTATTTTTGTACAATTTTAGGTAATTTCTGGCTGAAACAGAAGAGTTGGAGCAAAAGTCTGATTCAAAGACAGAAAAAGCACTGCAGATGCTGTCCAAATATGACCTCCTTGCACTCGGAAGAGCTTTTTTGGAGCTACATAAGTCTAAATAGAGCATTCGTAACGGCTATGGAAAGATGACTTTCAAAGCTTTCCAGCAATATATAATAGTTCATACTTTACTTTAGGTTAGAAGGCCCAAAACTGGCGTCCAACGCCAGCCTCCTGCCCCCTTCCAGGCGTCCAGCGCCCAAGGAGCAGATCCTAGCATCCAAATGCCTAGAGAGGATCCCCTAGCCAATGTTTCAAGCCCTAAAGGCCTCCTAGCACGTGGATCTCATCAAAGTTCAGCCCAAACACTCACCAAGTAGGCCCCAAAAGTGGGTTTTAGCATTAAAATGACTATCTTGCCCTTACTAGTCATTGTTTAGTATTTAAGGGATTAGATTTATGTTATTCAAACACTTTTACCATATTTTCGAATTCACCATTGTATTTTCTTTCAGTATGAGTTTCTAAACCTCCTAGGTTGAGGAGAGGAGCCCTGCTGAGTCCTATGAATTAATAAAAGTATTACTGTTTCTTCTTCGATATGTGTGTGATTAATTCTAAGATGTATATTCGTACTTTAACATGGTGAATAGGATGATCAGTGACAATCAGCTCTGTTCATCATACTAAGATGAACGTGCCTGACAAACACCCGCGTCTACTTGGGTTCGTGTGAATACTTCAGTGGAAAGCATGAACCACCAGTTTGATTATACATCTCTCAGACGGCTAATCCACGACTTCGTTGGGGACTCCTTGAGACACCAGTTCAGTCGATTTACGGGGAGATTAAGGTCTCTGTGGTAGAGGCTAGACCCCAAGGATGCAACATTCTCTGATTCGGAAGATCTGACCTTGTTTGTGGCATTTTGAGTATGATCATTAAGGAGAATGGACTGTACGAGCTTCACCCTCAAGTAGAGATGGATCCACACTAATCCTGGGATTCAGATTCGGAGGAGTATTGACGACCTCTCAATAAAAGCGTTAATAACTTACAGCCTGCCATTGAAGAGATCACTCACAAGCAAAGAAGACAGTAATACCAGAGTTAATTCAGAAAGACAAAGTAACTCCAATCCTTTACCTTATTCCTATTACTGATTTTAATTTATACAATATTCCTATTATTCATTGCCCTTGCATCAATCCAACTGAATTCTGAATCTGCCTGACTAAGACCTGCAGGATAACCATAGCTTGCTTCAAACCACAATCCTCGTGGGATCGACCCTGACTCGCTCAGGTATTACTTGGACAACCCAGTGCACTTGCTGGTACAACTGTACGGAGTGTGGGGACTCGTGGACCAGTAATCAGTCAGCTTGGTCCTTGCATCGTCCAGAGCATCATGCAACATGGCTGCTTCCTTGTCACAATTCACAAATTCCTGAGTGACGTTAAAAAAGTGTGCACATATCCCTCTGAATAAGGTATGACACTTATCCGAACGACTCATGTCATGACTATTCTTGATGTAGGTGTGCTTGCGCTTTATGTTCTTGCTCCAACGAGGGAGAACATAGCAGGCAGATACTCTATTCACTTTGTAAGACAAAAACACAACAAAGTAGTGACAATACAGTATATATGAACTCTCGAATATGTTGCACTCATATCGAACCTCATGAGTCAAACGGTCAAAATGAACGTCGTACGTAATATACCGAGTCTTTTCATTAGCTAGTTTTTCCTCTTCCACCTTTACACAAACCAAGTCACCCTCATGTGCAACGGCATGGATGGTGCAATCACCTTTTTTACCGAACTCCATTTGGACATCCCTAAATATGTTGCTGGTGTACTCCTGATGAAATTATCTTTCAATGGCAGAGCTAGATGCACACGGGATAACTCTTCTAGAGTTTATAGTATCATCCTCCAATTTCTTTTGCTCTTTGTTCTCAAGCACATTGTCATACTCGTGGACGAATTGAACCAAGCTAGTCTTCCTATGTAAGAATCTCATGTAGAATGCGTGTATACTCTCACTCCTTTACATACTTTTCATAGCATCCCATAATTCACCATTGA
This sequence comes from Arachis ipaensis, assembly GCF_059453495.1. Taxonomy (NCBI): domain Eukaryota; kingdom Viridiplantae; phylum Streptophyta; class Magnoliopsida; order Fabales; family Fabaceae; genus Arachis; species Arachis ipaensis. Next base: position 16,689,530 of record NC_142440.1, on the reverse strand, counting down.
AAAGGATCAGAACCCAAATCTATCAATCGTCGTAAAGGTCTACACAAAACAAATCATCCGTAGCAAAAAAAATGCGAAAAGAACAAATTTTTAGAAAATAATACAAGCACATCACAAACGTAAGCAATAACGAAGCATGATATAATTTTAACTAAGAATCTGATAGCCATGTGTTGTGATGTAGGTTATACTCATCTATGAATTCAGCCCAATCTTCCTCGAATGACTCAACCGAATAAGAATTCCATACAATGTCATTCAATTTAGCATTCAAGTCTCTAAGTGAGCATAACCTCTAAGTTTTGCGGTATCTTCTTCAATATGTGCCAGATGCACAATTAGCGACGTGTATGGTGTAGGGTTTTCCTAATTACACCAAACATGGACTTGCACTGGTCGGTGATGATTTTCTGTGGTGCAGTTTCTATGCACTTCACCTATTGCGTGAACACCCACTCAAAACTTGAAATTTTCTCATTCCCTAATACAGCACAGCCAAGAAGAGTAGACTTACCATCGTGATTGACACTGACAAAGGACGCGAACGGTAATTCATGCATATACAAACAACAACCATAGGTAAGTACATCCAACTATTACAAAACAAAAAAGTCTTTAACAATTCCAACATAAATACTAAATATATATTACCTATTTGTACTGTATATGGTATCAAAAGACACCACATCTCCATAATATTCATACGACGCGCTAAACCTTGCATCTACCCAAAGTACAATCCTAAACTTGTAATCCTCGTCAAAATTATTGTATAAAAAAAGTTTGGATTGATCTCTTTCATTCGCATGAAATAATTCAACATCTCTTTAACATCCGCATTGACATCAGTAGACCAAAGTTTGGATGTAATGTAATTCCGCACATCTTTTTCTGAGAAGTCAAGGTTCGACCACCCACTAACCTTGCTAGCCAATACTTGGTATGTTTTGTTGGATCGTATGCCAACCTCATTGCTATCCTCAATCACACACTTAGCATGCATAGTGAGCTTTCTATACTCGTGGTAGTGCACCGCCTTTTTAGGGAAACATGGATGCGAATTCCTCAATTCTATCTTCAACAACACCCAATCTTGCTTCTCCCTATCGAACTTCACATATATCTTGCTCTGCATCCCATGACTGCAATCATGTTCTTCTGTGTTGGTACTTTTACACGAGACTCGTGAAAACCCTCCTGATTACAATGAATAGATTGGTTAATCGGTTTCTTAAATTTCTTTATCGTCCTGTCAAATGTTGTGGTCCTAATATTACTTACGAGACCGACTTTCTTTCAATAGGTCGCATAAAATTCTTGTGCCAGTTGCAAAGAATCAAACCTCAATCCAACTCTTGGTATTTTCTCCTTGTGGAGGCCACTGTGATCCAGTAACTGTATATCAATTCACAGCAAACATCACTCAATGTCACAGATGATTAATAGTGGATTCTAAAATCTCGTTAATGTTAAATCAACAATAAATTATAATTTGAACCTCATGACCCAGTTCCGTCTCATCACTTTCTAGCTCAGTAACGTCCATAATTTTCATAACCTGCAATCGAACACATACAAAGCCAAACAAAGGAACTAAATGAGATATCATACCATGAAGTAAATATAAAAAAAATAAACAACCAGTTAACGACAAAAAAATTCAAATACACACACAACAAGAGACATCCAATTATATTAAATCATCCAACAAAAAATAACTATCCTAAATTTTTTATTATTAAAACTCTTAAACATTAACATAAAATCAAATTTTTTGTTTATTTTACATGTATAATGGTTTTTTTAAAAGAAAATATTATTATTACTTTTAATCTTTCATCGAAATGGTTATGACTCTCAATTTATACTAACCAACACAACTCCAAAAAAGCAAAGCGTATACAAATAAATTTTTCTTAAAAATGAAATGAGATAATTTAGTCTATAAAGGTTCATAAATAAAATTTATCCTCGATCTTATTTTTATTTTTTACTTAATAACATTAAGCATTTGATCTTCAACCATTATAATCTCTCGTAATATAACAATTATCACATGTCATGTCTTACTCCTATTTTACCATTATCATATGAAATATTTCACTTGATTTTATCAAAGTAAAATAAAAGTGAGATGATTCGTTTCAATAAAGATGTTTACCATCTTTACACACATATATATGATCAATTTATTATTATAAAATATTTGGTTGAATGGAAAATTATTATCATAAGCCATATTATACGGATAAAATATAATAGAATAATTCATTTTCATTAAGAACAAACATTTCATTTGTATAAAAAATAAACATTCGCATGCAAAAAAAATTTTCACCGCATATCTTGTCGGATTATTGACCCTCCACAACGCATAAATTCACAATGTTGCCATTTGAACGAGTAGAATGGTTACTGATGTAAGAGGATGGGGCATTAGAACCTCCTTCGCCCATTGAGGACTCTATCAATGGTCCAAATAGCACGTCTTAAACTCCAAATACGGTAATGATCTTGGGATAGCATCCGTGGTGCCGCTTTCGGTGACCATGAGACAACAACTGCGGCGGCGGCGGTCTTAGTCGTGAATCGGAGCGACGGAAGAAGCACGGAAACGTGAAGGAAACACATAAGGTGCGTTTGTAGCTGCATTTGCACGAGCTACGAGGGGACATTAGCGTTCTGTTGCATTTGAACGGGGCGAGGGAGAACAGCGGCGTTCTGTTGTATCTGAATGGCTGTCTCTGGCGACGACGGCGAGTGATGGACGTGGGTCGGAGAGGAAGTGTGTAGGCTATACCGCAGACGTCGAAAATGAAATTATGGTGGAATTGGAAGTAATCATATGTAGTGTGAATGCATTTAGGTGTTAATTCTAATTTTTAAAATTTTAAAATATGATAATAATTAATTAATTAAGATTCTGAAATTTAATTTTAATTTTACTTTTTTTAATTCGTTGTTTGCGTTATTTATTATATAAATTGTTTTTTTATATGTTTTTAAATTAAAATATATATTTTATATGAATAATTAATTTTTAATATATATATATATATAATATTTTTTAAAATTAAAATACACTGCACATATGTTATTGCTTTTTGAAAATGAAACTAGTGATGACATGGCAGTTTAATTTGTAGCTGACAGTGAACCTTGCATGTAAAAGAGTAGTTGGGGGAATTTGAAGTACTTTACGTATATTAACTTTTTTGGCACACTTAAGCACTACGTATATTAATCTCATAGGTAGCTAAAACAGAAGCACAGAGAGGGGATAAAGAAGCAGTAGTAGAAGGCTAACTTGATTATTAAATACGGAAATGTTTGGTAAATACTCTGAATTTATTTTATTTATTATTTATTAATTGTTGTAATAATTAAAAAATATTAAATAAATAAACTTTTTTTAATTTAATATTATCGTATTAAATATAAAAAAGTTTAAAAATTAATATTTTTATTAAAATTTGATTAATATTTAACTAATAAAAAAATATAATTTTATATTATTAAATATAATTTTACATTATTAAAAATATTATTAATAATTAATTAATGATTATAAATTACAAAAACGTTGGCTTTCTAGTACTCTTCTTAAATATATCTATTTTAGTTATTTCATTTTATTAATGAATGCCACAATTAGCCAATAGGCAACAAAATCTTAATTATATGCGACTTGACCCCAGTTTAATGGTTGATAAAGTCATGTGGCAACTCGCTGTACCTCATAATTCGCGTATTAACGTTGACATAAATACTTTTAGTGGGTTGGTTTGAAAGACAAAAGATCCATAGCATATTCATATTATCTGACTCACATGTTATGTATATTTGATTGTCAAAAGGAAATGGTCATGTCCATGGCATACATCGCATATGGTATTGGAGAAATAATAATTAATTTGAGGTGCAGCAACTTTAAAGAAAGATACGACGTGTTCTAAGTTCTAACTAGCCACATGGAGAATGCTGCTATCTTACAATTCACAAATATATTGTAGAAGACAATGAGCTTACTTAAGTGAAAAAAATATTTTCAAGATCTTTGATAGCGTTTGTTTTGAGGGACTGAGATAGAGATTGAGAGATTGAGAGATTGAAATTTAGTATCGTATTTATTAGTTTAGAGATTGATACTAAAATTTCTATTTGTCTCTAAAATTTTAGTATTTCAGTACCTCTAAAAATAGGGACAGAGGAGACTGAAATTTTTAGAGATGGAGACTGAAATTTTAATAACATTTTATACCTAAAATACTTTCATTTCAATTAATTAATTCTAATTTTACCTTTTGTGTAAATTAAATTAGAGTTTCATTCTTGTTTCAATTCTTGTCTCCTATTTTACACCAAATAGAATATTGAGATTTATTTCAATCCCTGTCTCTTAGTCTTTGTCTCTCAGTCTTAGTTTTTCTGTCTCTATCTCTCCACCAAACGCTACCTTTATGATCTAAGATTCTCTATAAATTATGGCCATTAAATTTTTGAATCAATGGCTCAGATTTAAAATTTTTATTAATAATATAATAATTATATATATATATTTAAATATTTTTATAAATACTTCTATTTTAAAATTACATTTTTATCCCTTTTTTTTATATCTTTTTTCCATCACCCCCTCTTGTTGGTGACGTCACTGAAAGGAGGAGCACGACCGCCACAAGGAGCTGCTTCGAGGAGCTACCGTCGTCGTCATCTTCTCGAACTGCTTCTGCGTGCGCCGTCTTCGCCGTCGTTATCTAGATATTTCAATAGCTGCCGCAGATGTTGAGTTCCGGTGCTTTGTTGGTGGGCTTGCATGGGCCACCCAATAGCGAAGCTCTAGAGAAAGCCTTCTCTGCCTACGGAGAAATTGTTGAATCGAAGGTCCGTTTATTGCAGGCATCATCCATCGGGATCTGAATATCGATTCGGATTTGGATTTGTTACCGCTATCCATCTGATCTGTGATCTTTGCCATGAGGGATGCGATTGATGGCATGAACAGCTCTAACTTTGATGGCCATAACATCACTATCAACGAGACTCAATCCCGTAGAGGTGGCGGAAGTGGTGGAGGTGGCTTCAGAAGCGAAAGCGGCGGTAGTTATAGTGATGGCGGATTTAGCCGCGACGGCGGTGGTAGTGAATACGGAGATGGGGCCGTCATGAAGGTAGATACAACAGAAACGGTGGTAGCAGCGGTGGCTACGAAAAAAAAATGTGAAAAGAAGAAGATGAAAGTATTTATGTAAGTTACTATTTTATTTTATAGTTTTTTTTAAGACCATCAAGAACCTGAATATACTTTTTTCACTCAAGACAAAGCCAGAAAACAAATATCATATAGATACAAGTGTCTAAAATATTGTCGCCAGTATGAATAAGTTTGGTCAAGTTTCTAGGAATATAATAATGTAGATAGATTCCTTTTCTTTTTTAGACTGGAGTAATATATAATTTGATGCCCAGCCCGAATATAAATGGGGTTACTATCAGGTGTACATTGAAAGCCCAAATAAAATTTACAGGTCCGTATCGCACCTCTGAATTCTGCTCTTTCTTTTTCATTTTTTGGTAGAAGTGAGGGGCCTAACCCAAACAAGGAAAACATACTGCACTAAGACCCAGTTTGGGTAACCAACTTAATTAAGCTCATTTTAATAAAATAACTTAAACAATAAATGACTTTATTAAAAGTAACTTATAAATAAGTTATTTTGTGTTTGAATTTTTAACTCTAAAAGTATTTATTTTATAGAAATGTGATGAAAAGTAAAAGTATTATGAGAGAAGTCATTTTTTTTAACTTATCTATAAACTCCTAAATAGCTTCTTAGAAAGTTGTAATTTAATATTGAAAATTGCACCAGACATTAATACTACTACTTTTCATAAGTCAAAAGTTAAAAAAAAGTTACTTCTAGAGTTTTCCAAACGGACCCTAAGAGTCCGTTTGAAAAGTTTTAAAAGTAACATTTTTGAGCTTTTTACTTATGAAAAGTAGTAGTATTAATGTCTGGTGCAATTTTAAAAACTAAATTGCAGCTTTCTAAAAAGCTATTTAAAAAGCTATTTAGAAATTTATAAAAAAGTTAAAAAAAAATGATTTCTCTCATAATACTATTACTTTTTATCATATTTCTATAAAATAAGTACTTTTAGAACTAAAAATTCAAACACAAAATAACTCATTTATAAACTATTTTTAATATAGTAATTTATTATTTAAACTATTTTTTTAAAAAGAGCTTAATTAAATTATTTATCTAAATTGGACATAAGTTACTAGTACATTACGGGGCAAATGAAACCCTGGATCCCGTTCCAAGCTTCCCTTTGCAAGCCAATTGGTGCAATAGCATCACACACTTATACATATATTTATATATTTAAGGATTTGGAAAATATTCACATGATTGACATCTTTATATAAAAATGACATTGTGAATCTTTAAATGGTTAATCAAACATATTAACTCATTTAATAATTTACAATGCTATTTTTATGTAAAATGTCATCATGAGAGTAGGGCTGGCAATTCATATCCTACCCGCGGGTATCCAACCCGGTCCAACCCGTTCGGGTAGGGTAGGCTACCCTACCCGCTGCGGGTAGGGTAGGGTACGGTCCGGGTATGCCTGCGGGTAGGGTAGGGTACGGGTTTAGGGTGTACCCTACCCTACCCTACCCGCACCACATATATAGTGAAGGAAGTAAGAGTTGAACCCACAACCTCTCTTATATAATGACTTATAATAAGTGAACAACCATTAAACTAGTTAGTTAATTTAGTAATTTAGAGCATTAGTTTTTTTATTTTTTATGTTATTAATACGTATAAAATTCGAAATAATTGAATTTTATATTTACTTTGAAAAAATTTGATATTTCTGCGGGTAGGGTAGGGTAGGGTTTAGAATTTTAGGGTGCGGGTAGGGTTAGGGTTGAGAGATTCTCAACTCGCGGGTAAAGTAGGGTAGAGTTTTAATAAAATTTTCAACCCGCGGATAGGGTTAGGGTAGAATCCAAACCCTACCCTACCCTACCCATTGCCAGCCCTACATGAGAGTATCTATCTAAAGATTTTAACTACTACTTGCTAAAATTCGAATTCAAATACAACACGTTAAGAAGTAATATATTTAGCCATTCAACTAAAATTGAAGCCTAAATTGTTGCTTGCCCCTCTTTCTTTGGGTTCTTACAATTTGGATTGGACTGTCATGGTGATTGAAGCCCATTCTGTTCTATAAGGAGTTTAAGAAAAAAAAATCAGCTAGACCAAAAAATAAAAATCATTACGAAAAAAAGTCAAAATAAGCAATTACTTGATAACCATGTTTGTCATTTGTCATGACAATAAAATGTGGCATAAGTGGGATTTACTTTGGTGATTTATAAATTGGATTTATGATTTTTCTTATCATCTTAGTTTTTCACCCTAATAGAAAAATCTATTGCACTTGTCCAAAAAAAAAAAAAAAAACGTCCAAACATTTAATACTCTTGGCTCTATATTACTTAATAGCTAACAAATAATTTATTAAACCCAACATTTATTAAAAGAAGTTTTGACGTGCATAAGTTACTATATTGTAAATAGCTTATTACCATATTGTAAACCACACAATTCTAATCATGCTGAAAAAAATAATACAAGAGCATATTTTAAACCATAAATCTTAACTTATATTACTACCAACTCTTGTTTTAATAAAATTATAGGAAGCGGATCTGGTGTTCCATTGTACTTTTACGGAACTGCAATGTGTCAAGCCTTTTTATCGTAGAGATTTAATTTAAACTATTAGAAGGACCTAGATGTAGGGAGTTGTGGTTATTGTGCAGCACATTAGAGTAAGGAGTATGGAAGACAGTCAACAGACCCAACAATTGAGCTCTGCTGGAGGAGTGTAAATGTCTTCTTTCTCCATTGGTGTTTGGCGGCAAGAGGCAAGGTTAGCCACTAGGGGTGCACAGACCCGGCCCGGCTCGAAGGCCCGGCCCGGTCCCGAACACTTTTGGGGCTAATTTGGTGTGATTTCATCGGGTTTAGGGCCGGGTAAGGGTCTCAAAAATAGACCCGGTCATTATTTCGGGTCGGGTCCGGGTCATAGTTCGGGCCACCCGAAGTCGGCCCGGTGACCCGGTCATCATACACAATTAATATTTTGTGTTATTAGTGATGGATCATGACTATTCTTATGTGGAATTTAAGTATTATAAATCTTAATATTTTGTGTTATTAGTCATTATAAAACTATAAGTTAATGTTTTATGTTTAGAATGCATAAGACTTTAGACTAATGCATAATATTGTGTTATTTGTATTGATTTAAATATTTGGTATTATTAGACAATATTAGTATTGATTGTGGTTATACTTTAGTATTGATTGTGGTTATGCTTTAATTTTGAAGAATGGTTGGTTCTTGTTATATTTTTCTAAGTGAATTTTACCATGTTAAATAATGGTTGGAGTCTTGGAAATTTGGATATTTTTACATGCTAGCTTACAAGAAGGTATCAACGTAATGTAATGTTAACGGCCCGGTTTTCACCCGGTTTTCACCCGGTTTTCACCCGGTTTTTACCCGGTATAATTGTGGCCCGAAAGTGTATTGGTTTCATCGGGTCTAGGGCCGGGTTCGGGTCTAATAAATAGATCCGGTGTATATTTCGGGTCGGGTCTGGGTCACATCGAACCCGGCTTCACCCGGCCCATGTGCACCCCTATTAGCCACAGTTGAGGTTGAGGCCAGTCGAGCTAATGCTGTTGTGGGGCCTTAATTGGGTATAGGCGGTTGGGTTGATTGTGCTAGTGGAGGATGGATCCTGCAGGAAGAGTTGGTTGTTGAATGGACTTGTATAGGTGAATCCATAAGATGAGTTTGGGTCTGTAGGTGAAAAACGTGGGCCTTTGCCAAATGAAAGAAAACTAAAAAAGGACTTGTTAACTGAATGGTAAAATCACTAAAATGTTAAGTTTCTTTGATAATGTAAATTATGATTTAGATTGTGAATGTGTATGCTAAAATGTTGCCAGTACTATTTTTTTGAATGGTTATTTTTATGTACACTTTTAATTATTAACCACCCAATGGTGTAGAACGTAATTTAATCGGAGAAGAATAACTCTATTTCATGCAAATGCCTAAGTCTTTGTTCCTGTGTTTCGACCGACGGAGTTGAATATTATTGATACGGAACATAACCCAGGATAAGATGGAAGATTAAAGAAAGAAATTTTTCTATCTCAATTTGATTTTTTGATACAACAGCTAATGGAATCACTCTACCTCACTTGTTCACACCCAAATTTTTCAAAGAAGCTCAAAGAAAATTTCATTCATAAAATTAAGGAAAAAAAAATGGCTATCAAATTTTAGAAGATTTTTATACCTCTTAAATTTAAATCCCTAACTCATAAGTTCACTAGAATAAAATATGGGTTAAATCATAATTGGGCCTAAAACAAACAAATAACAAAAAATAAAATAAACATAGAATAAATTCTAAGAAAGTGATGTCTCTTTTAATTCATCTTGACTAATGAGAGTCTTCAATGCATCTTGTAAAATAGTAAGACGTGTGACTTTTGATAATCGTTAATCATTATCTTGCCCAATTCTTGATGCATCTCTTGAACACATGATTTAGCCATGTTTGCAAAACCTTCTTTTATTCTTTTAGTTGTTGCTCTTGTAATTGGACCAATTGGCATATGACAGTTCTCAGTTTGTCCCATAGGGCTCGTATCATTCCCTCCCTCCTGAAAAAGATTTATCCTCGAATCTGCATCACAAGCAAAAGGAGATAGGTCAGAAACATTAAAAGTAGCTGATACATTATACTCACCTGGAAGGTCAATCTTGTAAGCATTGTTATTGACCCTTTCGAGCACTTGAAATGGACCATCACCCCTAGGGTCTAACTTGGATTTTCTTTGAGTAGGAAATCTCTCCTTTCTCAAATGAACCCATACCCAGTCACCAGGTTCAAAGATAAGTTGTCTTCGACCTTTATTCACCCGTTGGGCTATCAACTTATTTTTCTGTTCAAGCGATTCACGTGCTTTCAAGTGCATTGCTTTAACCTTTTTAGCTTTACCTTCTGCATCCAAGCTAACAATATCACTCAAAGGCAAAGGTAATAAGTCCAAAACAGTTAAAAGATTTAAACCATAAACAAGTTCAAAAGGAGAAACCCAGTAGAAGAATGAATAGTTCTATTATAAGCAAACTCAATAAAAGGTAAACAATCTTCCCAAGTTTTCAAATTCTTACCAACAACAGCACGTAAAAAGGTCCCTAATATTTTATGTACTACTTCAGTTTGACCATCAGTTTGAGGATGACAAGTAGTAGAGTATAATAATTTTGTGCCTAATTTATCCCATAAAACTTTCCAAAAATGACTAAAAAATTTTACGTCACGATCAGAAACAATAGTTTGGGGGAACACCATGCAAACGCACAACCTCTCTAAAGAACAGATCAGCAATATTTGTTGCATCATCAGTTTTATGGCATGCAATAAAATGATCCATTTTACTAAATCTGTCTACCACAACAAAAATGCTATCTCGACATTTTTTTGTTCGATGCAAACCAAGAACAAAATTCATAGAAATATCAACCCACGGATGCATAGGAACAGGTAAAGGGGCATACAAACCATGTGGTAAAGACTTAGATTTAGCCTGTTTACATGCAACACACTTAGCACAAAATTTTTCAACATCTCTACGCATGCGTGGTGATGAGCGGATAATTTATACCCTTTTTGGCATTGTTTTTACATAGTTTTTAGTATGTTTTAGTTACTTTTTATTATATTTTTATTAGTTTTTATGCAAAAATCATATTTCTGGACTTTACTATGAGTTTGTGTATTTTTATGTAATTTCAAGTATTTTCTGGCTGAAATTGAGGGACCTGAGCAAAAATCTGGTTCAGAGGCTGAAAAAGGACTGCAGATGCTGTTGGATTCTGACCCTCCTGCACTCGAAATGGATTTTCTGAAGCTACAGAAGCCCAATTGGCGCGCTCTCAATTGCGTTGGAAAGTAGACATCTTGGGCTTTCCAGAAATGTATAATAGTCCATACTTTACCCGAGATTTGATGGTCCAAACTGGCATCTAAACGCCCACCAAAGACCTTTTCCTGGAGTAAAACGCCAGAATTGGAGTTAAACACCCAAACTGGCACCCAAGCTGGCGTTTAACTCCAGAAATGGCCTATGCACGTGTAAAGCTCAATGCTCAGCCCAAGCACACACCAAGTGGGCCCTGGAAGTGGATTTCTGCACTATCTGCATTTAGTTACTCATTTTCTGTAAACCTAAGTTATTAGTTTAGTATAAATAGTACTTTTTACTATTGTATTCACATACTTTTACCATACTTGGAAAACTTTATCATCCTTGGACTTGGAGGCTGGCCATACGGCCATGCCTAGACTATTTTCACTTATGTATTTTCTACGATGGAGTTTCTACACCCCATAGATTAAGGTGTGGAGCTCTGCTGTTCTTCATGAATTAATGCAAGTACTATTGTTTCTCTTTCAATTCACGCCTACTTCTTCTCCAAGATATACTCTCGTACTTAATTCAGTTAAGTCAGAATGAAGGGGTGACCCATGACAATCACCCACTATCTTCGTTACTCGCTTAGCCAAGATCCGCGTGCCTGACAACCATAAAGCAGTCTACATGATGTTCAACGTAGTCCTTAGACGACAGCCAGAGTATATTCTCTTGGGTCTCTAATACACGGACCGAGTCCGTGAGATTAGGATCTTCGTGGTATAGGCTAGAACCAATTGGCAGCCATTCCTAAGATCCGGAAAGTCTAAACCTTGTCTGTGGTATTCCGAGTAGGATCTGGGAAGGGATGACTGTGACGAGCTTCAAACTTGCGAATGCTGAGCGGAGTGACAGTGGCAAAAGGACAAGGGTCCTATTCCGACGCTAGCAGGAACCGACAGATGATTAGCCGTGCGGTAGCTGTACTTGGTATTTTTCATCCGAGACGAGAAATCCGACAGTTGATTAGCCGTGCAAAGGCCGTACCTGGTATTTTTTATCCGAGAGGATCATACAGCTTGCCATGGAAGGGAGTACGCATGGTTGGAAGAAGGCAATAGGAAAGCAGAGGTTCAGAAGCAACAAAGCATCTCCAAATGCTTATCTGAAATTCCCACTAATGAATTACATAAGTACCTTTATCTTATTTTCTGTTTTATTTATCTTTTAATTATCAAAACTCATAACCATTTGAATCCGCCTGACTGAGATTTACAAGATGACCATAGCTTGCTTCAAGCCGACAATCTCCGTGGGATCGACCCTTACTCACTTAAGGTATTACTTGGACGACCCAATGCACTTGCTGGTTAGTTGTGCGGAGTTGTGAAAAGTGTGAATCATAATTTCGTGCACCAAGTTTTTGGCGCCGTTGCTGAGGATTGTTCGAGTTTGGACAACTGACGGTTCATCTTGTTGCTTAGATTAGGTAATTTTATTTTATGTTTAAGCTTTTTATTTTTTATTTTCGAAAAATTAAAAAAAAATGTTCCTTTTGGACCGAAGCTTTAGACTACCATTGCATGAATCCTGGAATTCCTATTAAAAATTTTGAATTTCTTTATTTTCTTTTCCAAAATAATTTTCGAAAAATACAAAAAAAATTTAATGAAATAATAAAAACCAAAAAATTTTGTGTTTCTTGTTTGAGTTTCGTGTCAAATTTTAAGTTTGGTGTCAATTGCATGTTTTAATTTTTCTTGAATTTTCGAAAATATATGCATTATGTTCTTCTTTTATTTTCAAGTTGTTCTTGATGATTCTCTTTGTTTAATCTTGTGATTTTCTTGTTTTGTGTCTTTTGTTGTTTTTCATATGCATTTCCGAATTCATAGTGTTTAAACATTAAAAATTTCTAAGTTTGGTATCTTGCATGTCTTTCTTTTCTTGAAAATTTTCAAAAATATGTTCTTGATGTTCATCATGATCTTTAAAGTGTTCTTGTTGTTCATCTTGACATTCAAAGTGTTCTTGCATGCATTAGTTGTTTTGATCTTAAATTCTTATGTCTTGTGTCATTTTGTTATTTTTCTCTCTCCTCATTAAAAATTCAAAAATAAAAAAATAATATCTTTCCCTTATTTTGCTCATAAATTTCGAAATTTTGGGTTGACTTAGTCAAAAATTTTTGAATTTAGTTGTTTCTTGTTAGTCAAGTCAAAATTTCAATTTAAAAATTCTATCTTTTCAAATCTTTTTCAAAAATCAAAACATTTTCATTTTTCTTTCATGTTTTTGAAAATCTCAAAATTAATTTTAAAATCTTTTTCTTAATTTTATTTCATAATTTTCAAAATTAGTGCTAACATTTAATGTTTTGAGTAAAAAATTTTCAAGTTGTTACTTGCCTATTAAGAAAGGATCAATCTTTAAATTCTAGAATCATATCTTTTAGTTTCTTGTTAGTCAAGTAATCAACTTTAATTTCAAAAATTAAATCTTTTTAATTTCCTTTCCAAATATTTTTTCAAAATAAATTTCAATCATATCTTTTTCAAAACTAAATTTCAAAATCTTTTTCTAACTTCTTATCTTTTCAAAATTTATTTTTAAATATTTTTCAATTAACTACTTGACTTTTTGTTTGTTTTACTATTTCTTATCTTTTTCAAAACCACCTAACTACTTTTCTCTCTCTAATTTTCGAAAACCACTAACAACTCTTTCAAAATTCTTTTTTTATTAACTAATTATTTTAAATTCTAATTTTATTTTATTTCTTTTAATAAATTCGAATTCTAATTAATAATTAAAATAAAAACAAAAATATTTTTCTTTTATTTTAAATTAATATTCGAATACTCTCTCTCTCTCTCTCATCTCTTTCTATTTATTTATTTAATTACTAACACTTCTCTTCTTCTTAAAATTTGAACCCTCTCCCTCTCTCTGTGTTCGAATTCTCTTTATTTTCTCTCTACCTCATTCTTCTATTCTTCTACTCACATAAAGGAATCTCTATACTGTGACATAGAGGATTCCTCTTCTTTTCTGTTCTCTTCTCTTTCATATGAGCAGGAACAATGATAAGAACATTCTTGTTGAAGCTGATCCTGAATCTGAAAAGACTCTAAAGAGGAAGCTAAGAGAAGCTAAAGCACAAAACTCTGGAGAGGACCTTACAGAAATTTTTGAAAAAGAAGTAGAGATGGCAGCCGAAAACAATAACAATGGTGGAGATGCAAGGAAGATGCTTGGTGACTTTACTGCACCAACTTCTGACTTCTACGGAAGAAGCATCTCAATTCTTGCAATTGGAGCAAACAACTTTGAGCTTAAGCCTTAATTAATTTCTCTAATGCAGCAGAATTGTAAGTTTCATGGGCTTCCATTGGAAGATCCTCATCAGTTCTTAGCTGAATTCTTGCAAATATGTGACACTGTTAAGACCAATGGGGTTAATCCCGAAGTCTACAGACTTATGCTTTTCCCCTTTGCTGTAAGAGACAGAGCTAGGATATGGTTAGACTCACAACCTAAAGAAAGCCTGAACTCTTGGGAAAAGTTGGTCAATGCTTTCTTGGCCAAGTTCTTTCCACCTCAAAAGTTGAGCAAGCTTAGAGTGGAAGTCCAAACCTTCAGACAGAAGGAAGGTGAATCCCTCTATGAAGCTTGGGAAAGATACAAGCAATTAATCAGAAGGTGTCATTCTGACATGCTTTCAGAATGGAGCATCCTATGTATATTCTATGATGGTCTGTCTGAATTGTCCAAGCTGTCATTGGACCACTCTGCTGGTGGATCTCTTTATCTGAAGAAGACGCCTGCAGAAGCCCAGGAACGCATTGAAGTGGTTGCAAATAACCAGTTCATGTATTCTTCTGAAAGAAATCCTGTGAATAATGGGGTGACTCAGAAGAAAGGAGTTCTTGAGATTGATACTCTAAATGCAATATTGGCTTAGAATAAAATATTGACTCAGCAAGTCAATATGATTTCTCAGAATCTGACTGGAATGCAAGCTACATCCGGCAGTACTAAAGAAGCTTCCTCTGAAGGAGAAGCTTATGACCCTAAGAATCCTGCAATGGAAGAGGTGAATTACATGGGAGAATCCTATGGAAACATCTATAATCCTTCATGGAAAAATCATCCAAATTTCTCATGGAAGGATCAACAGAAGCCTCAACAAGGCTTCAATAATAATAATGGTGGGAGAAATAGGTTTGGCAATAGCAAACCTTTTCCATCATTTTCTGAGCAACAGACAGAGAATTCTAAGAAGAGCCTCTCTGACTTAGCAACCATAGTCTCTGATCTATCTAAGACCACTCTCAGTTTCATGACTGAAACAAGGTCCTCCATTAGAAATTTGGAGGCACAAGTGGGTCAACTGAGTAAAAGAGTGACTGAAACTCTTCCTAGTACTCTCCCAAGCAATACAGAAGAGAATCCAAAGAGAGAGTGCAAGGCCATCAATATACCCAACATGGCCGAACCTATAGAGGAGGAAGAGGCAGTGATTTCTAGTGAGGAAGACCTCAATGGACGTCCACTGACCACTAAGGAGTTCCCTAATGAGGAACCAAAGTAATCTGAGGCTCATACAGAGACCATAGAGATTCCACTGAACTTACTGTTGCAGTTCATGAGCTCTGATGAAGATCCTTCCTCTGAAGAAGATGAAGATATTATTGAAGAGTAAGTTGCTAAGTATCTAGGAGCAATCATAAAGCTGAATGCCAAGTTATTTGGTAATGAGACTTGGGAGGATGAACCTCCATTGCTCATCAATGAACTGAATGCCTTGGTTCAACAAAAATTACCTCAGAAGAAACCGGATTTCGGAAAGTTCTTAATACCCTGTACCATAGGCACCATGACCTTTAAGAAGGCTTTGTGTGACCTGGGGTCAGGAATAAACCTCATGCCACTCTCTGTAATGGAGAAACTGGGGATCTTTGAGGTACAAGCTGCAAGAATCTCACTAGAGATGGCAGACAAATCAATGAAACAGGCTTATGAACTTGTAGAGGATGTCTTAGTGAAGGTTGAAGGCCTGTACATCCCTGCTGACTTCATAATCCTAGACACTGGAAAGGATGAGGATGAATGCATCATCCTTAGAAGACCCTTCCTAGCCACAGCAAGAGCTGTGATTGATGTGGACAGAGGAGAGTTAGTCCTTTAATTGAATGGGGACTAACTTGTGTTTAAGGCCCAAGGATCTTCTTCTGTAACCATGGAGAGGAAGCATGAAAAGCTTCTTTCAATACAGAGTCAAACAGAGCTTCCACACTCAACTTCTAAGTTTGGTGTTGGGAGGCCACCATCAAGCTCTGTGTCTCTGTGAAGCTCTCTAAGAGCTCACTGTCAAGCTATTGACATTAAAGAATCGCTTATTGGGAGGCAACCCAATGTTATTTAATTATATTTATTTATTTATATTCCATTGTCATTTTATGTTTTCTTTAGGTAGATGATCATGTGAAGTCATAAAAATAGCTGCAGAACTAAAGCAAAATAAAAAACAGCATAAAAAATAGCACACCCTAGAGGACAGGCTTACTGGCGTTTAAACGCCAGTAAGGATAGCAGAATGGCGTTTAACGCCCAGTCTGGCAGCATTCTGGACGTTAAACGCCAGAATGGGCAGCACTCTGGGCGTTTAACGCCAGAAAAGGGTGACTGGTGTCTGGCTGACGTTAAACACCAGAATTGGCAGACAGACTGGCGTTTAACGCCAGAAAAGGGTGTCTGGCTGGCGTTAAACACCAGAAAGGGGCAGCAGACTGGCGTTTAACGCCAGGAAAGGTAGCAGAGCTGGCGTTTAACGCCAGAATTAGCACACTGAGGGCATTTGAACACCAGAATGGTACAGGGAGCAGAATTCCTTGACACCTTAGGATACCCCACCTCTTCTTCTCTCCTCTTCACACCTCTCCATAACACTCTTCCCCAAATACCATTCACCTATCAAATTCTAACCTCTTCCCCATATTCTCTTCACCACTCACATCCATCCATCATAAACCCCACATACCTCACCATTCAAATTCAAACCATTTCCCTCCCAAACTCACCCCTTCATACCCGAATTCCCTCTCTCCCTTACCCTATAAATACCCCTCCTTACCACCTTCAATTTCACACATCATAACCACCTAAAATCCCCTTGGCCGAACCATTCACACACCTTTATCTCCTCCATTTCTTCTTCTTCTACTCCTTTCTTTCTTCTTTTGCTCGAGGACTGACAAACCCCAATTTGACGGTTTGTTTTGCATTGAATTCAGAGTATTTTGATAACCTTTTGTCACATTTAGCCTAGGAATTAGCATGATTTTGTTATCTCTCCCATATTCGTGCTTAAGTGTAAAAACATGCTTTCTAAGCCTTATTTTGATGAATTCTAGTTCTTCTTTGATTCCATAAGATGCCTTGAGGTGTTTGCTAGTGATTCCAGGATTGAAGTAGGCTAGGCATGGATCAAAGGAAGCAAGGAAGGAAGCATACAAGTGGAGAGAAGCATAAAAAGTCAAAGAAGCAAAGTTAGCCATGCATGCGCACGCGCACAAGGCGCTCACGCGCACATTGCAGAATCGACCAGGGACGCGCACGCGTACCATGCGCGCACGCGCCGATGATGGCACATGACCTCATTAATGCAACACGTGCCTGGCGATTTGAGAGGGTTTCTGAACCCATTTTTGGCGCCAAATTGCTAAGGGAAAGGAATAAAAGGATGAAGGATTAAGGGGAAGGCATAAGGACATCATAAGGGGAATGATAATCATCATTCCCAACTAACTAATCACTTTTAGCTTAGAGTTTTGGAGAGAGAAGCTCTCACTTCTCTCTAGAATTAGGATTAGGATTAGGTTTAGTTCTTAGATCTAGGTTTTAATCTTTGCTTTCTTCCACCTCTATTTCTCAATATTCTTTGTTGCTACATTCAATCTCCTTCTATTCCTTTGTTGTAATTTCCTTTATGTTGTTCTTATATTTTGTTGTAGATCTAGTATTGTTCCTTCTACTTTCTTCCAATTCAATAAGAGGTAATTCATAATAATTGTTCTTCTTTGCTTTTCTATTGTTGATCTCTTGTTTTTGTAGTTGTAGATTCCTCTAATTCTTGCATTTAATAATGTTTACTCCTCTTGCACTTTATGTGTTTGTTGAAATGTCTCTTTTAGTTTTAGTGTAGATTTTGTTCCTCTTGGCCTAGGTAGAGTAATTAGTGACACTTGAGTTATCTAATTCCTTTGTTGATTGATAATTGGAGAGATTGCTAATTGGTTTGGAGTGCACTAAAGCTAGTCTTTCCTTGGGAGTTGGCTAGGACTTGTGGCTCAAGTCAATTCATCCACTTGACTTTCCTTTAATTAGTAAGGGTTAACTAAGTGGTAGCAATGAACAATTCTCATCACAATTGAGAAGGATAACTAGGATAGGACTTCTAGTTCTCACACCTTGCCAAGAGCCTTTTATAGTTGTTAGTTTATTTTCATTGCCATTTACTTTTCATGCTCCTTATCCAAAACCCCAAAATAACTCATAACCAATAACAAGACACTTCATTGTAATTCCTAGGGAGAACGACCCGAGGTCCAATACTTCGGTTTATAAATTTTAGGGGTTTGTACTAGTGACAAACAACTTTTTGTATGAAAGGATTATTGCTTGGTTTAGAAACTATACTTTACAACGAGATTTTATTAGTGAATTTCTAAACCGTCAAAAATCCATTCATCAAGGACGAGCAACACTTCTAAGTTTACTGTGGGAAAAAGCTCTGTTTTTTATTTTTCCATAACCATTAATGGCACCTAAGACTGGAGAAACCTCTAGAAAGAGGAAAGGGAAGGTAATTGCTTCCACCTCCGAGTCATGGGAGATGGAGAGATTCATCTCAAAGGTCCATCAAGACCACTTCTATGAAGTTGTGGCCAAGAAAAAGGTGATCCCCGAGGTCCCCTTCATGCTTAGAAAGAGTGAATATCTGGAGATCTGACGTGAGATTCGAAGAAGAGGTTGGGAAGCTCTCACCAACCAATCCAATAAGTCAGAATCTTAATGGTTCAAGAGTTCTATGCTAATGCATGGATCACTAAGAACCATGATCAAAGTATGAACCCGAACCCAAAGAATTGGCTCACAATGGTTCGGGGGAATTACTTGGATTTCAGTCCAGAAAATGTGAGGTTGGCATTTAACTTGCCAATGATGAGAGGAGATCCTCATCCTTTCACTAGAAGGGTCAACTTTGATCAAAGGTTGGACCAAGTCCTCATGGACATCTGTATGAAAGGAGCTCAATGGAAGAGAGACTCCAAAGGCAAGCCGGTTCAACTAAGAAGGCTTGACCTCAAACCCGTGGCTAGGGGATGGTTGGAGTTCATCCAACACTCTATCATTCCTACTAGCAACCGGTCTGAAGTTACAATAGACCAGGATATCATGATCTATAGTATCATGAATGGAGAGGAAGTAGAAGTTCATGAGATCATACCTCTAGAACTCTACAAGGTGGCAGACAAGCCCTCAACTTTGGCAAGGTTAGCCTTCCCTCATCTCATCTGTAACCTATGCAATTCAGCTGGAATTGTCATAGAGGAAGACATCCTCATTGATGAGGACAAACCCATCACTAAGAAGAGGATGGAGCAAATAAGAGAGCCCACTCATGGACCTCAACAAGAGCATGAGGAAATTCCTCATCAAGAAATCCCTAAGATGCCTCAAGGGATGCACTTTCCTCCACAAAACTATTGGGAGCAAATCAACACCTCCTTAGGAGAATTGAGTTCCAACATGGGGCAACTAAGGATGGAGCACCAAGAGCACTCCATTATCCTCAATGAAATCAGAGAGGACCAAAAGGCCATGAGGGAGGAGCAACAAAGGCAAGGAAGAGACATAGAGGAGTTCAAGCACTCCATAAGATCTTCAAGAGGAAGAACTAGCCGCCATCACTAAGGTGGACCCATTCTTTAATTTCCTTGTTCTTATTTTTCTGTTTTTCGGTTTTTATGCTTTATGTTTTGTCTATGTTTTGTGTCTTTATTACATGATCATTAGTGTCTAGTGTCTATGTCTTAAAGCTATGAATGTCCTATGAATCCTTCACCTTTCTTAAATAAAAAAATATTTTTAATTGCAAAAGAACAAGAGGTACATGGATTTCGAATTTTATCTTGAAATTAGCTTAATTATTTTGATGTGGTGGCAATACTTTTTGTTTTCTGAATGAATGCTTGAACAGTGCATATTTTTGATATTGTTGTTTATGAATGTTAAAATTGTTGGCTCTTGAAAGAATAATAAAAAAAAGGAGAAATGTTATTGATAATCTGAAAAATCATAAAATTGATTCTTGAAGCAAGAAAAAGCAGTGAAAATCAAAGCTTGCGAAAAAAAATGGCAAAAAAAATAAAAAAAAGAAAGAAAAAGAAAAAGCAAGCAGAAAAAGCCAATAACCCTTTAAACCAAAAGGCAAGGGTAAAAAGGATCCAAAGCTTTGAGCATTAATGGAAAGGAGGGCCCAAAGAAATAAAATCCCGGCCTAAGCGGCTAAATCAAGCTGTCCCTAACCATGTGCTTGTGGCGTGAAGGTGTCAAGTGAAAAGCTTGAGACTGAGCGGTTAAAGTCGTGGTCCAAAGCAAAAAGAGTGTGCTTAAGAGCTCTGGGCACCTCTAACTGGGGACTCTAGCAAAGCTGAGTCACAATCTGAAAAGGTTCACCCAGTTATGTGTCTGTGGCATTTATGTATCCAGGTGGTAATACTGGAAAACAAAATGCTTAGGGTCACGGCCAAGACTCATAAAGTAGTTGTGTTCAAGAATCAACATACTGAACTAGGAGAATCAATAAAACTATCTGAATTCTGAGTTCCTATGGATGCCAATCATTCTGAACTTCAAAGAATAAAATGAGATGCCAAAACTGTTCAGAAGCAAAAAGGCTACAAGTCCCGCTCATCTAATTAAAACTAATCTTCATTGATATTTTTGAGATTTATTGTATTTTCTATTCTTTTTATCCTATTTTGTTTTTAGTTGATTGGGGACAAGCAACAATTTAAGTTTGGTGTTGTGATGAGCGGATAATTTATACCCTTTTTGGCATTGTTTTTACATAGTTTTTAGTATGTTTTAGTTACTTTTTATTATATTTTTATTAGTTTTTATGCAAAAATCACATTTCTGGACTTTATTATGATTTTGTGTGTTTTTCTGTAATTTCAGGTATTTTCTGGCTGAAATTGAAGGACCTGAGCAAAAATCTGATTCAAAGGCTGAAAAAGAACTGCAGATGTTGTTGGATTCTGACCCTCCCGAACTCGAAATGGATTTTTTGGAGCTATAGAAGCCCAAATGGAGCGCTCTTAATTGCGTTGGAAAGTAGACATCTTGGGCTTTCCAGAAATGTATAATAGTCCATACTTTGCTCGAGATTTGATGGCCCAAACTGGCATCTAAACGCCCACCAAAGACCCTTTTCTGGAGTAAAATGCCAGAACTGGCACCAGAACTGGAGTTAAACGCCCAAACTGGCACCCAAGCTGGCGTTTAACTCCAAGAATGGCCTATGCACGTGTAAAGCTTAATGCTCAGCCCAAGCACACACCAAGTGGGCCCCGGAAATAGATTTCTGCACTATCTGCACTTAGTTACTCATTTTCTGTAAACCTAATTTACTAGTTTAGTATAAATAGCACTTTTTACTATTGTATTCGCATACTTTTACCATACTTGGAAAACTTTATCATCCTTGGACTTGGAGGCTGGCCATACAGCCATGCCTAGACTATTTTCACTTATGTATTTTCTACGGTGGAGTTTCTACACCCCATAGATTAAGGTGTGGAGCTCTGCTGTTCTTCATGAATTAATGCAAGTACTATTGTTTCCCTTTCAATTCATGCCTACTTCTTCTCCAAGATATACTCTCGTACTTAATTCAGTTAAGTCAGAATGAAGGGGTGACCCGTGATAATCACCCACTATTTTCGTTACTCGCTTAGCCAAGATCCGCGTGCCTGACAACCACAAAGCGGTCTACATGATGTTCAACATAGTCATTGGACGACAGACGGAGTATATTCTCTTGGGTCTCTAATACACGGACCAAGTCCGTGAGATTAGGAACTTCGTGGTATAGACTAGAACCAATTGGCAGCCATTCCTGAGATCCGGAAAGTCTAAACCTTGTCTGTGGTATTCCGAGTAGGATCTGGGAAGGGATGACTGTGACGAGCTTCAAACTTGCAAATGTTGGGCGCAGTGACAGTGTGCAAAAGGACAAGGGTCCTATTTTGACGCTAGCGGGAACCGACAGATGATTAGCCGTGCGGTAGCTGTACTTGGTATTTTTCATCCGAGACGAGAAATTTGACAGTTGATTAGCCGTGCAGAAGATGTACCTGGTATTTTTCATCCGAGAGGATCATACAGCTTGCCATGGAAGGGAGTACGCATGGTTGGAAGAAGGCAATAGGAAAGCAGAGGTTCAGAAGCAACAAAGCATCTCCAAACGCTTATCTGAAATTCCCACCAATGAATTACATAAGTACCTTTATCTTATTTTCTGTTTTATTTATCTTTTAATTATCAAAACTCATAACCATTTGAATCCGCCTGATTGAGATTTACAAGATGACCATAGCTTGCTTCAAGCCGACAATCTCCATGGGATCGACCCTTACTCACGTAAGGTATTACTTGGACGACCCAGTGCACTTGCTGGTTAGTTGTGCGGAGTTGTGAAAAGTGTGAATCAAAATTTCGTGCACCACGTGGCCAGTAAAAATGTTCAGATAACACGTCCAATGTCTTATGCACACCAAAATGACCCATCAAATCCCCATTATGTGATTCAAGAACAAGTAAGTCCCTCATAGAACAAGCAGGCACACAAATTCTATTACCACGAAACAGAAAACCTTCATGTCTATAAAATTTGTTAAATGTACTATGTTTACAAGAGGCATAAATAGCAGAAAAGTCAGAATTAGTGACATACAGCTCCTTTAAAAACTCAAATCCCAATAACTTAGAGGTAAGTGTAGTAATCAAATCATACCTCCAAGATAAAGCATCAGCAATGACATTATCTTTACCTTGTTTAAAGGCAATCACATAGGGAAATGTTTCAATAAATTCCACCCATTTAGCATGTCTTTTATCAAGCTTACCTTGTCCTTTTAAGTGCTTCAAAGATTCATGATCCGTGTGAATCACAAACTCCTTAGGTAAGAGGTAGTGTTGCCAAACCTCTAAAGCCCGAACCAAAGCATATAATTCTTTGTCATATATGAATATTTACGCTGAGCTAAATTCAACTTTTCACTTAAGAAGGCAATGGCTCATTTTTCCTGCATTAAAACAGCACCTATACCAATGCCAGAAGCATCACATTCAATCTCAAAGGTTTTATCAAAGTTAGGTAAAATAAGAATAGGAGCAGAACACAAACAGTCTTTTAGGGTATGAAATGCAATGTCTTGTTCCCTTTCCCATTTAAATCCAACATCCTTTTTTATAACCTCTGTGAGAGGCGTAGCAATAGCAGAAAATTTTTTACAAATCTTCTATAAAACCCAGCTAACCCATGAAAACTTCGTACCTCAGAAGCATTCTTAGGCGTTGGCCATTCACGAATAACCTTTACCTTTTCCTCATCAACTTCAATTCCACTCGCACTCACAATAAAACCAAGAAATATAACTTGATCAATACAAAAAGTGCACTTTTTAAGATTAGTATATAATTTTTCTTTTCGAAGCACTTCCAAAACATCTGAAACATGTGACAAGTGGTCATCCAAACAAGTGCTATAAATGAGAATATCTTCAAAATAAACAACAACAAATTTACCCAAAAAGTCTCGCAAAGCATGGTTCATTAGACGCATAAAAGTACTAGGGGCATTAGTTAACCCAAAAGGCATTACTAACCACTCATATAACCCATGTTTTGTTTTAAATGCAGTCTTCCATTCATCCCCTGGTTTCATTCTAACTTGATAATACCCACTTTTCAAATCAATTTTAGTGAATATGCATGCAACATATAACTCATCAAGCAAGTCATCTAACCTAGGGATAGGATAACGATACTTTACCGTAATTTTATTGACTGCACGACAATCCACACACATTCGCCAAGTACTATCCTTCTTTGGAACCAACAAAACTGGTACAGCACATGGACTCATACTCTCCCGGATGTGACCTTTGGCTAATAACTCCTCCACTTGCCTTTGAAGCTCCTTTGTCTCTTCAGGATTACTCCTATAGGCTGGTCTATTAGGAATGCTAGCACCAGGAATAAAATCAATTTGGTGCTCAATCTCCCACATAATGGAGGCAAACCACGTGGTATGTCAGTAGGAAAGACATCGACAAATTCCTGCAACTAAGAGACAAAGCTATTTGGCAAATTTGGGTTAAGGTCAGTGTCAGATAATAAAGTGTCCCTAAACCGAACCATAAACAAAGATTTCTTGCCTATTAAAGCACTCTTTAAATCTCTATCTTTTGCAAAAAAATACAATTTGCTCTCAACTTTCTCAATTTTTTTTTGTATTTGTACTACTCTCATGACATGGACTCTTTTCTTTCTTTTCACTCACCTTTGGTCCTTTTGCTATATTCTTTTCTCTCATAGTCTCTTTTCTCTAAGATTTTTCTGTGATCTCACATCCCATGTTCCCCTTGGTATCCTGTTGAAGCTTCAAATGGTCAAGGTAAACCTCCTTAGGTGATAAAGGAGCAAGAGTGATCTTGCGACCATTAAAATCAAAGGAGAATCGATTCGTGTAACCATCATGAAATGCTCGATGGTCGAAATACCAAGGTCGCCCCAATAATAAATGACAAGCTTGCATTGGCACCACATCACACAATGCCTCATCAACATACTTGCCAATAGAGAATGCAATTGTCACCTGTTTGTCAACCTTGATCTCTCCACTGTCATTCAACCACTGCAACGTATATGGTTTAAGATGTCGAACACATGTCAAACCCAATTTCTCCACCATAAGTGTACTAGCCACATTAGTCCAACTCCCGCCATCAATTATTAGACTACACACTTTTCCACCCACCAAGCATCTAGTGTGAAAAAGATTGTGGCGTTGCTCTAGACTATCTTCTTTCACCTGCAAATTCAAAGCATGTCTAACAACAAAAGATTCACCATGGACTGCATACTCAACATCACCATCAGAACAATCCTCCAAAGATGGCATGCTATTATGATCAGAGTCATCACCATGATCAGAATCAGACACAATATCATCTCCTCTAATAACCATCAATCTCCTATTTGGGCAATCACTAGCATAATGACCTATACCATGACACTTGAAGCATTTAATATCTCGATGTCTAGAAGTAGCAGAAGAAGAGTTAGAATTACCTATCTTCTTCGTAGCATCAAGCAATGCATTGGATTCAACACCCTTAGTCTTTGTTGTGTCAGCACTACGAGACTCCCACTTTGGATTAGCATGCGATAATCCTCTTGGTGCTCTTCTTTGTTGTTGCCTTTCCACCTTCATTGCCATACTGACCAAATCCTCCATCTTCACATAATGATGTAACTCCACCACATCAGCAATTGCTCTATTCAAACCACCCACAAATCGTGCCATAGTAACCTCAGTGTCCTATTCTATGTTGGCAGTAATCATAAGCATTTCTATTTCCTTATGGTAGTCTTCAACGGACTTGGAGCCTTGAGTCAGTCGATGTAACTTCTAATGCACTTTCCTGTAGTAGTATGAAGGCACAAATCATTTCTTCATGAGGCGCTTCATAAGATCCCAAGACTCTATAGGGTGATCATCATTCCGCCGTCATGTCTTCACTAGTTCATCCCACCAAAGCAAGGCATAGTCACAGAATGCAACTACTGCCAAACGATCCTTCTTTGCCTCAGAGTAATTATGACAAGCAAAAATTCTTTCCACCTTATGTTCCCACTCCAAATAAACTTCAGGATCATTTCTCCCTTTGAATGGTGGTATTTGCATCTTGATGGTGTTGATATTGCTATCTTGACTTTTATGTCGAGGTGTTATAACCCCATCAGAGTCATCATCAGAAGGTACATGATTCTGACGCCGATTCCGGAAAGGTCCTTGTTTAGTAATCTTGGATAGTGTCTGTGTCACCTCTTGCTTCCATGCTTTCAATTCAGTCATGCGATTAGTTAAGTGTTGAATGACCCTTTGCATCAACTCCATGTCAACTAAAGTATCTTCGGAATGAGCTGCCATAACAATGAACCTGTAACAAAAATGTTATAAAAGGACATCACAATCACTTGCTCACGTGTTTCACTCAAAGATGGACACTCGTGTTTATTCTCAAAATTGGCTTTTACCCTCTATTGAACTTACCACTCTTGCCTTTTACCACTCTTGAATCTCTTTGACTGTTGCACTTTAGAAATCAAATAAAAATAAAAGATAGAGAAAATCTGACGCAACGATAAGAGGAAAAGATGGACAGAATAATAAAAAGGGACAAAGACACAAAAGACAAAAGATAAGAATAATAAAAAATAAAAATAATAAGAATAAGAATAATGATAATAACGTACGTAATGATTTTTTTTTGAGATTGTTGCTTTGTTTTTTTATAAGAACACAACGTTTTTTTTTTTGTGATTTTTTTTTTGCTTGAGTGCTACTGTGTAAACTTCAAAGTATGTACTCTCAAGTATGTACTCTTTTTTTTTGGGTACTCAAGGTGTGTTGGCAAAAGAAAATTTACTAATAATAAGAAACTTCAAAGTGCGTACTCTTTTTTTTTTACTAATAATGAGAAGAATGATAATAAAGTAATAAAAAGGAAGGACGAAAAGAATAATGATGAACACAAATGCAGCAAGGAAAGAAAATAATCCTAGGAAAAGGAATTAAAAGACAATCAACAAGAAAAGAATAAGACGTAAGGATAAAGTGACTATGCGTGGCTGGAATTTTTTTTTTAAATTTATATAGAACACAAAAAGGGTGAACGTAGACTAATGAAAATTAATCTAATACCTGAAATCTGATACCAAATGATACGGAACGTAACCCAGGATAAGATGGAAGATCAAAGAGAGGGACTCCTCTACCTCAATTTGATTTCCTGATGCAACAGCTAAGGGAATCACTCTATCTCACCTGTTCACACCCAAGTTTCTCAAAGAAACTCAGAAAATTTCATTCATAAAATTAAGGAAAAAAATGGCTACCAAATTTTAGAGGGTTTTTATACCTCTTAAATTTAAATCCCTAACTCATAAGTTCACTAGAATAAAATATGGGCCAAATCATAATTGGGCCTAAAACAAACAAATAACAAAAAATAAAATAAACATAGAATAAATTCTAAGAAAGTGATGTCTCTTTTAATTTATCTTGACTAATGAGAGTCTTCAATGCATCTTGTAAAATAGTAAGACTTGTGACTTTTGATAATCGTTAATCATTGTCTTACCCAATTCTTAATGCATCTCCTGAACACATGATTTAGCCATGTTTGCAAAACCTTCTTTTATTCTCTTCATTGTTGCTCTTGTAATTGGATCAATTGGCATATGACAGTTCTCAGTTTGTCCCATAGGGCTCGTATCAATTATAGATGTAATTGGTTTAGCATTTGAATTAAAAATTACACGTTCAATTGTGTAGCAAATATGAATTTATTGTTTGGTTTTGTTTTTTATTTGTAAACATAAACATGGTTGTATGCGTTAAACTTTGGCTTAATCGAAGCCAAAAATTGTGGCGCGTTCGATTGTGATCGTTGGAAAAGTGAAATAAAGAACGTATTTTTTTTGCGAATTTCGTCCTTCATCCTTATGTGACGTATAGTATTGTCTTTTTCTTATGGACTTTTCAGTAGTCGTATATTATATTAAATTTTCAATCATTTTTACTAATACACATTTTTGTATGAAGCATTTTTTTGTTATTTTTTATTTGATTTTGTATAAATTTTATTTTGAGTTCTTGAATTAAAGTGTACTTCGTTTATCGTCCTTAAATTTTTATGATATGAATTATTGAACCCATCAAAAAGACCAAATTAAATAAAAAGTAAAGTACTAAAAAATGAGTACTGAAAAAAAAAGATTAAAAGAGTAATAAATTTCAGGACATAAGTTTAAGTTTTTTTAGGAAAAAATTATAGTGAAAAGAGAGTTTTCACGTGAAAAGAGAGTTTTCACCTGAAAAAATATAGTGTGTAATAGTTTTGGCCTATAATGTACTATAATTCATTTTGATCTTTTATTTGCTAAAAAAGGGAAGATAAAATTTAGGTAACGTTGATACGATACAGATTTGGTTAGTTTCATTTTATAAGTTAGACACCATGCTAATGAGTTTTTGTTTATTAGTTTACGAGTAAGCAAATCGTTGACTCTTCTTTTGGATTCTACAAGCAAGCACAAAGATGGGAAGTAATGGATAGTTTGCGGCCTTTTAGGGCTTACCTGGTTACAGAATCACATATGTTTTCGTACAATGGTTTACTCGAAAATGAAAGTAAAGACTGATGAAGAAGGCATATGTAATAAGAGAGAGTATGGTTAAAATGGTAGTGAGAAGAAAGCTGGAACGTGCGTGATGCATGATGGAATCAAAGTTACTAGCTAGTGGCCACGTCGACTAGTCGATCCGCCACGGGAACCCCTCCCTCGGCTTCCCTGCCCCTGCGAGTAAAACCTTTCTTCGAGGGTGTCATTGCAGTCGGTGAGATGCTTGACCCTAGCCTCCAAAGTGATAACTTGCCTTGCAACGTCTATGTATTTGACCCTCTATTTGTCGACAATGTTATAGTTATAATCGTGAACATAGGTATCTAGGATAGAATAGAGTTGTCTGATGCAAAGGCGGGCAGCGTCCTCCCAACTTATAGCCGAATCGAAAGCAATCCGGCTAGCCACGACCAACGGCTTAGAGGATAGTGGGGGAACGATAGAGACAATGTGACGGTGCATCTGCGTCCATCATGGTATGTTTGCATTAGGCACCTGTAAATGGGGTTCGGTATGTCAAGCTTGTCGCAAGCCTTGTCAAGCCAGGTTCTGATCCCGACGTGTATTAGAGGATCCTTAAGCGGCTTGTTTGGAACAACTGCATGACATGTGTAGATAAGGGGGCACTAGGTCATGCGTTAACGAGAAAAACAAGAAATAACATGTGCTTGGATTTGAGTATGTTGATGATAAAATAGCAATGCACTACTTACGACCCGTAGGTTGTGGGTTGACCATCTCCTCTTGATGGTACCAAGCCTGGAGGGCTCTCAAGGCGTTCTTTTCTTTTTCACGTCGATCATCTGGCTGTATAGGGTCCGGTACCTCGCCGTCGGTAATGCGCTTTTTCCCAACATTCCTGTTCCCTCCTCCGAAGTAGACCAACCATGCGTCCAAAGCCTCTTCTAGAGTGTCATGCTTCTGCCAGCTACAGTACTGGTGTTCATGAGTTTGTTCAAGGAAGTCTTCATGGGAGGTGTATATCCCAGGCACCCATCCCTGGTAGACACAGTAATAATATGGTGAAATTCTATCCTCCATGTTTGAGTAGGTTGTAGTGGTTTGGGTGGTGTGGAGTGGTATATCTGATGTGGTTTATATACGCGTTTGTCGTGGATGAATGAGTTGGTCAAACTACCAAAGTTGACAGGGGACTGAAATGGGTGCAAAGGTGAGTTTGGCATGTACAACTTTGCAGGGGAATCCGATTCCCGTTTCGCCATGTGGGAACGGTTGAATGATTAGACTAAAGGGTATGGAGTTTTAGGAAGTATTCATTGGAGGGCCTTGCACATCAACGAGGAAGGGTTAAGTTGTTTATCACGTGGCCTGATTTTGAATTATAGCATGATTAATAGGAAATGCTGTAGTAAGGATTACGAAGGAGTTGTTGAAGTATGAAATGGCATTACTTTAACATCATGGGGGCAGCAGTTACGTTGTTGCGGTGTGCTCATTAAAGAGAACATATGATCGTGTCTCCTTAGAAGAGTAATTAATGATTGTATTATGGCTTCCGGCTGACATAGTGACATTGAATTTGTAAAGACATTCATTAAGGGGAGAGGTGGTGCGATATGATATATTTTGTAGTAATTAATTGGATATCATAAAAGCGTGAACGTGAGCTTTCCTTTCCTGGTAGTAAGCGACTAAAAATAAGGTAGCTGACATTTAGTTTTCACTGAATTTGAATGGTTAAAATTAACTTTAGCACAAGGTGATTTGTGAATAAGAAAGCCCAAATTAAGTTAGCGGGAATGTAAGCGATATTCCCACTTTATGTACATGTCGGGTGTTTTGTGAAGGAATGGTATTCTCAAGAAATGGAAAGCATGTGGTCAGACCATCAAGGAGATAAGATTGAATGACAACTTTGAGATTGCAGCATAGTAGACTATTCAACTACTCTATATCTCATGTAGAAGGATTGATGGCAGCTACAACTAAAAAAAATTGGCGTTCATAATTTATAAGGGAAATAGTGAAGGAAAATCTTATGAAATTGGTGGATGGATTTGAATATTGGATTATGGACAAGACAATGTGTATGAAAGTGTTACCTGTGGGAGTGTTGGAGCAATTCCAGTGAAGAGTTGCCTTAAGTTGCTGCAGTCGTTAATTAATTGGAATAAATAAAATTAATAGAGTCATTACATAACTTTTGTTATAATAATATTATTAAGATTTATAAATTAAAAAATAATTTAGTATTATAAATTAACAATATACAAAAATAAAATTTAATAATTTGGTAAATAACCAAAATAATAATTACTATATGGTTCAAGCTTAAAGTAAGTACCAAGTACACGCAATGTAAACGAATAACATAGTTAAACTCTACGCCTGAATACACGTTATGTGAAAATGCAAAATGCTTAATTTTTAGAATAATTTTATTAAAAATTTAAACTAAACTAATTGTCCGGCCAAAATTAGTAGTATATAAGAAACAAATGTAATGAATCCAGGTCTAACCGCATAGCAGCAAGCAGATATCAATTCAGTGTTAATTAATTAACAATACTGCTTAAACGAAAATATAGGTAAACAGTATAATCTAAGAACTAATTGCCAATAATTTAATAAATACTTCAATTGATTTGGATTTGTTTTTGCCAATGGCAACAAAAATAGGAATAACTATTTTATTACAAAATTTTCATACGTGTTAGACATAAGACAATAAAAGTTATAAAAGTTGTTTTCTTTATAAGTGGTACTGATAAATAATAATAGAATTTAGTACGATGAATAACATTATGAGTAACAGAAAAGAATAATACAAATAAATATTTGTTTGAAAAATTTTACAAAATTATTAGAGAAAAGTAAAAATAAAAGTTGTAAAATTTGAATTGAATAGAACTAGTACAGTAAAGTCACATTTTGGTTCCAGGGAATATTAGTATGTAGTGTCACTTATTTCTTTTGGCATCTGTGCTTCTGGTTATTTGGTGGAATACTTATGTAATATGTCTTATTTCTTTTGAGCTACGATGTATATCATCCATTAACATGGACGGTTGATGTGTTTATATTGCAAAACATGTATTTAATCAAATATTTGAGGCTGCTACTGAAATGCTGTCTGCATTAATAAGTTCATTGTACTGAAATGTCGTCTGCATTAGTAAGTTCATTGTTCCTAAAATGGTTACTAACATTCTCCGACTGAAACAATGATGTATTGTGATATGCACGATGCAGTTAAGGATATCACCAATGTGAGATTTGAAACAAAAACTTTTATGTAACACATCTTGAAGGCTCTATACTTGCTCATCATTAAAAGATTTATAACATCAATCTACAACATGACTACGATTATAACTTTCAGTCTTGCGTCCATGCTTTTTCATTCTTGCCTAGCCACAAGTTTCGTGTTCCAAATAACAATTCAGCTAAGTTGATAAGACGTATTAATTTGTTTTGGTCTGTACACTTATGAAAAAATATTTTTATATAACTATGTTTAGATACAATGATTTTTTTATTATACTGTTTTATTAAAATAGTGTTAATTTTGCAACGCATGTTTTCTTCATTTAATTTAACAACAATATGTGAAGCCTTTATGCCTATTCCTTTGTGTTTCTTATGTAATAAGTAGCTATTTCTTGAAATCCAGTGTGATGTACCAGATTAAATAATAACTCATTGTCAATTACTATAGAATAATGTGCGCTAATTCATCAATAACTATCATACACTACAACTTGGTAACTCTAAAATCAACAACTACACCATACCACAACAAAATTCAGCAACAATATAGACCAGTGTCTAATGGACCCTAACGAACCACTACTAACAATATAGACCACAAGCAAGTTTAGCAACAACGTGTCCAACGAACGGTTCCTGAATACAGCCTTGCTTCTTTGACTCAGCCATCATATAATACTTTCGAACATGGGTGGGAAGTCAACTGTCATGGTGGGATTAAATTTGATTGGACCAACTCCTCGATCCTGTTTATAATTAACAAACCACATCAACTTGATAACCACATTTATGTATCAACAAACATATACGCATAAAATTAACTAGCATCAATTATTATCACTTGTTAAGTACCGAAAGGAACACAAAATGAAATTGACAAACCCTTGAAAAGTGGGAAAAACAATACAAAATGGTCCTGGCATGAATTTTGAAGTCAAAATAAACCATACTAACAAGGCTACTTACTTGTGCGGGTGAAGTTTGCTTTCCCTGAGTAGACACCTCTAGGTTACCTGGCACTGTTGGAGGTCTGACATTTAGGCATCGAGTTCGCCTATGGCCTACACAACCACACGTATTGCATGGTCGCCGCTTTACCCCTCGCATGCCCACCGGGTCGTTGCTGCGTCCTGTCCCTTTTGTCCTAACACCAATTGGATCCTTCACCAACTCCCCCTACCCGGCGATGTTACTTGTCTCCGTACCATGGGACTCAAGCATGCTCCTTTCTTCCAACATATGCGTGTCTCGAACAACCTTTTCAACAAAATGCCTAAAGTCCTCCTCTCTAACACATGCAACTTTTGCAAAACATTTGCAGTGTTGGAGGAATGTACCAACCTGACTTCGGTACAGCGCAACAGCATCACCAGTTTGGCAACTCAGGCATTCCTGAGCAGCATCATCCTTTGCCCATTTCGACCATCGCATTAGGACAAGGCTCTTCGGCAACAACTCCATATCTAACCTTACCAGTACCGCTAGAATGTGCACACAAGGCAGTCCGAACGACTCCATCCTGAGACAACTACATTTGAATGAATTATCTGCGGCTAAATGGTATACATCCCACCACATCTGTGGTTTTTGATACTTTTGTATCACATATATGCAACCCTCTTCACGCTCTATGCATTCCAATATGGTCACCTTAACGCACCTCTTAAGACACTCACGATATCTTGAAAAAATTTTTCTCGTAAAACTTATCGCACCAGACCTCTCAAGCTCTGGGAACTGTGTCTGAAGGACTGTGATCCCATACGATGATCGAAAATTGAGCTCCTCCTCATTGTCTCTTAGAAAATCAACACAGCGCTAAAAATTCGTTACAAAATCAAGGATGCCATATCTTCTTTTCACAAACCTCCCTAGCTTCCCGTGGAGTGACTCACAGCGAGAGGTTGTTCTAATACCAGCAAAGAACCTCTAGTGTATGTACGCCGTGGCCCACGAGAACTTCTTCTCATAAATATCCTTTACCCACGCCACTTTCCTTACACCGCACTCCTCCATCATTGATTCCTAATGTTTCTCAAACTCCTCTACCTCTAAGTCAGCCAGCATACAGTGCCTAAACAAGGTTGTGATACGCGGTTTACACACGTTCGATGTTGCATTCTTCAATAGATACCAAGCACATAGCCGGTGATGGGCACCTGGGAAGACCTCCTGAATAGCTAACCTCATCGATCGGTCACCGTCTGTTATCATGCCAGTGGGAGCTTTGCCCTTCATGCATTGCAAGAAGGTTTGCAATACCCAAACATATGATGCCTGTGACTCGCACAAGACCATTGCAGTTGCAAACACGCAAGTTTGGTTGAGGTGGTTAACTTCAGAAAAGACAATCACGGGGAGATTGTACTTGTTCCTCCCATAAGTGGCATCAAAGGCCAAAACGTCCCAAAAAATGTTATAGTCATCCTGGCTACAACCATCACTCCAAAAGATATCACACATGTTTTGTCTTAGACCGACCTCATAACTCCAGAAGAGTTTTTCATCTGCACGGGCAGCCCCTCCAACACCCTTAACGCTGCATTAACATCACCATTTTGCAATAGCCTCTGCCGCCTAACCTTGTTGTAAAGGTCTCTCTTAGTAAAAGGAATGAGATTGAACCCACCAGCCTTTGCGGCAAATGACTCGTATATCTTCGGAATCGAGATCCCAACTTGCCTCAAGCTATCCATGTGAGCTATATCAACATCAGAAACCTTCCGATGTGAAGGTAGGAACTCTACAAATTTCCCGGGAAGTAGCTCGTGGTTATGATCATCCATAAAGCGTGACACAAACCACTTTTCTGTCTCACCATTTGGTTTTATCCGCATTTCAGCAGGACATCCACACCGAGTAACAACCTTGTGTTCCCTCTTCCTATCCTGCTTCTCTAGCCATTTTGTCTCTGTAACCTTGCCGGTTGCACAAAAACGTGTAACTAACAAACTCTCTTTTCTTGTTCTTCAATTTCTTCCCCTGTTGTATTGCAAAACCCTTTATTCGGCTGTACTCTTCGAAAAAAACTGTTGCCTCTTCTGGACAACCAAACTCCAACTTTAACACATCCTCCGCACTTAACAAACCTGCCTTTGACGACTTACTAAAATTACCCGGTGCTTCGTTAAAAGAATCTCCATCGTTGCCATCTTCTTCCATCTCAATATCCAACCCCTCTTCCTAAAAGGAAAAAAAACTTAGCCACAACATCGGTTAAACGAAAATTAGAAAACAATACCCATGTACAGAACGTTAGCATGAACAAAAATAAATAACGGATCTATGCAACCATGATACACACTCTAACTACTTCACTCTAACCTGCAACACAATCAACTAACATATCTTGCTAAAATTCCTACTTTACAACTAACAACTTCCTTAACCTGAAGTTTTTTGGTATGTTATCGATGGTTATTCACACACAAGTACCTACCACTGCAACATTCTATCTAAATAATGCCTATAAGGACCCAACATTTCAGCCATCCACTGCCACGCCTTTCACTCCTCTTCTTGACATACACGATCTTTCCTATAGCTTTCTACTAAAATAATACACACTAATTCGTCTTTCCCTTACTAACCAGTGAAATGTTTAACTACCTGCACAATGTTAACAGGAATCTATAATTGCTTTCACTACCTCATTATAATTCCATGTCACAAATAAAAACCCCAACTGCAGAACCAACCAATCAATCATACACACCGTCATTAGCTTGGCCTTCTAATTCGACCGACTGCAATAACATAGCACACGAAGCCAAAAATTACAAAATTAAATAAACTTCTGTACCTTATAACAAACACGAACGCCTCACTTTGTTCCGGCAGTACACGACCGTCTAACCCCCAGCGGGATCGCATCATAACCTCCACTTGGAGACGCAGACCAACCGTCACTCAAAATGCCCCAAAGAAAACTTAAGGGAGACAAATGCATTTTTCCAATTTTTTTCCATTAAACTTCTACTCGACTTGTGAAGCCACAACGCATATGCTCACTATTTTTCATTCCATCAATTTATACCAAAACCCTTTTTAGCTGGTTACAATAGACATTGCACATTCTAATTCAAGGACATTCTCGTACTTAACCACTTCAGAACAAGACAAATCCTGAATTGGTAACTTGTTCGTACACGGAACATTTGAGTTCTGTTAAAGTACAGCGGAACACCTGATAATTTTCCAAAATTATATACTCTTACTCATTTTTCAAGTATTCGTCATATTGACATTTTACAGCTCTTGCAAGCTGATGGAAATTATATGGCCCATAGCTTGTGTGGTTGGTCTAGTTTTTTTTTTCCTTTGTTTTTCATCGCTAGTTAAAATTCTCAATCATAAAATGAGAGGAGAGTTTAAAAATTCACAAAAATGTTATTTGTACACTAAAATTAGCCACTAAAATCAGTTATTAATGTATTTGTGTATAAATACATGTGTGGTTTAGTTTATTTTTAATGTATATTTATATTTTAATATGTATTTTATATTGGTGGCTGACTTTGATAGCTAATTTTAGTGTGTACGTAATATAGTCGATCTTACAAAGTAGTCGAGCTTACAAAACAACAACTTGCAAACAACCTTATGATAAAGGATCATGTTGCACACTAGCTAGTTAGACCTAACGAACAAGCTGAAATGAACATGACCAAGACTCAAATCTCATACTTAATTAGTCCCTGTGCACGTGGTTGACGCTTGAATCTTGATGTGGAATATTAATAATTTCCAAAACTGGTAGGATATCCCCTAACTAAACACGTAAATTACTATTACTATTAGGGATGGTTGCATGATGAATTATGATCTACGGACATTGATACGAATATGGAATACGATATAATACGAGACAGATAAATATATAAATTTTAAAATTTTATAAGACATAGAGACATGATATATATATATATATATATATATATATATATATATATATATATATATATATATATCAAATATAAAATATTTTTTGATAAATTATAATAATATTTTAATATTTTATTTATATTAAAATATAAAATAATTTTTTAACTATTTTTAATATTTTTAATTATATAAAGTATTTAAAATATTTTTTATTTTAATAAATAATAATATATATTATTTTAAAATTTATTTTAAAAATATTTATTAAAAATAAGGCTGAACTGATAATTTAAGTTGTCCAAGTGTGTTAGAAAATGTGTTGTGCTTCATAGATGAAGAATGAAAGTCGCGTGTCCCTAACATGGGGTTTTCTAGTTTCCATTCCCCTCCCTACATAATAGCAGAAGGGCACGACTATCAAATACTACCAATCTAATCTGTCTCCAACTACAACTTACAAGGCCAAGCTACAACACCTACAATCTTAGATATTTATTAGGATTTAGTTATTTTAGGGCACATGTCAAGAGAATAATAATAAAAAAATTAATTTTTTTATACATTTAATATTTAAAAATATAATTGTAGGAAGAAAGGAAGAACTCTTTAATTTTAGAAGGAAATAATTTATTTTAATTGTAACGAAGTGACATATAACATATTTTAGTTGTAAAATTAATAGGGAGGAGGGTAGTACTCTTTAATTTTTGAAAAAAAAATTTGATTTTAATTGCAATGAAAAAGTAATATGTGACACTGATGACCAGTCAAGTAAAGCACACTATTAAACAATACAAAAATGTTATTCGTACATTAAAATCAATCACTAAAATTAGTCATTAATATAACTGTGTATAAATATATGTATGGTTTAATTTATTTTTAATGTATATTTATATTCTAACATATATCTTATGCTAATGACTGATTTTGATATACACATAAAATAATCGTAAACAATATCAGTACCAATATATCTTAGCTAGCTAATAATAATGAGTGTAGAATTATACTATAGGTTATGCTATCGTAATGAAGGTAATTCTCTTCTTCACGTGATGAAAGTGATATAGGCATATTAAATAAAAATTTTTTATTTAAATTATTTAAATATTATATTTATAAAAATATGTAATCTGTAGCGTATTTATGTCTATTTTACATATTTTGAATACAGAGTCATCAAAACTAAAAAAAACATAACTCAAGTACTTTATATCCAAGATATAAACAATTTAAAAATCCTTACATAAGCCAAGTACATATTGTATCCAGGATACAACTTTCTTAACACTGTATTCGAGATACAAGTATAATAAGTATAGTGGCAATGTACCCGAGATATGTGTTTAAATAAATAGGGGTCTCTGTACCTTGAATATATAACAAAAAATATCCATATAAATAACTTCTTGACTTATCCATTCTACATCCATCTTTATTTTATCTATTATTCTTTTTTTTCTTCCAAAAAATGGCTAGTAATTAATTTTTTTGTAGTAATTTATTCCAATGGGAACATTAGAAACGGTGTATGAGAGGGTAATATTTAAGTGCAATTCACCTGTGATGCTGTACACTTTTCGTGATTTTCTAGATGCGCTTAAGAATATCATCTTGATCAACATGAGAGCAATCAAATTGAAGGAGGTTAGATATATTCCTATCACCGCTGCCTAATGGAGGTTTTACTAATAAGATGTTTTGGGTTGAAGCTGATAAGCACATCAGTATAATGTTTGATGTGAATAGTAGACTGATGCTGCAACATGTGATGGAGTTGTATGCTGAGGTTCGTGACGTGTTTGGTGATTTTGGGCCATCTTCTTCAATACCCCATGCAGTTCTGGTCCAGTTCCCATGAGGCTGATTCACTTCGTCGATCTATGAAATAATGTTGACGTAGAGTTGAACGAGTCTAATTCAGATTATGTTGTCACTCAAGTCACCACACTTCGTCACCCCCGGGTCGTCTTAAACAAGAACTCATCCACATTGATCAAATCCTCTGATCGATGTTGCTAATCGCCAAGCTGTCTCTTTATCCTGTTCACATGATGGAACTCCACAAATGAAAGCGCACTAGCGGCACCATGGATCTCCATGTACAAATCTCGCCAGCGCTCCTAATCCAATCAAGCATCATTTGATGTAGCTAGGGATCATCGTACCGTGTCCACCGTAACTGGAAATACGCATAATACAATATTTAGCACTAGAAAGTAATTTATGTATAACATACGAAGATTCTACACACGTACCTCATCAAACCTCAGCGCATCCAGCCTGCACTATAATCTAAAACCTCTATCATGATAGTGATCCCTAGTCTGCTGTTCAAGTCCCGCCAACCAAATAATTGAAAAAAGTTAGAGTTAGTTTTTAATATTGCACATCATTATTATTAAAACAAAAATATTAAATAATTACCTCGAAGTAAGAAGAAATATGAGAATATTGTATCCACTAGGACAAAAAGTCGGGAACTTGTGGTAGATTCACAATATGACTAACAGCACGCACCTGACAATGTCTATCGTATTACGCCCGATAACGCTGCACAACAAATGATATGTGTGCAATAGTAGAGTAGAGCCCCATGACAACCTTCTACAACTATCAAAGCCCTCCAAAAACGACAACCATATGAGGGGGGACAAGGTTGGCTAACTTGTCTGTAAACAAGTATTCTTTGATCAACATAAGTAAGTAACATCTGGCATACTAGCGGTGAGTAGCTGCATCAGCGCCTGGTGGAATGTGAGCCACCCTGTTATTGAGCCAAGTCATCTTCAGCCCGAAATTATGCTTTCTGTCCTTGTGATGGGGTGGAGGTCTGTCACCGAGTAAATCTGCAACCTACTACTATGTGGGGTGCCCATGAAACTGTTAGAAATATCTAGTACATCTGCCTATTAGGTCACCATCTATGTGCAATCCAAGATGGTATGCCACATCCTGGACTGTGATAGTGACCTTGCCGCACTCAATGTGGAAAGTATGAGTCTCTGATCTCCACCGCTCCACATATGCAGAAAATAAGGTATTGTCAAAAATGAAATTCCTTAGCTCTACTGCATGTCCAAACCCAACATTCTTGATATATGGTAGTAGCACCTCAGGCAGCGGGAGCCCCAAAGTCACACAACGTGCCAAGAGCAACCGAGGTGATTGTACAACTATTATTCATTAGTCTTAAATTTGTGCCCATTGTATTTAATATTGCTTTACAATCAAATAATTACGAATATAACTTAATTAAATTTAATTAAATAATTTAATGCATGTGAATATTACTATACATAAAAAAATACATTATTTACTTAATAATATAATTTAATTAAATTTAAGCATGACTCATTAACAAATTTAATGCACAAGAGAATATATTTTTTAATTAAAAATAACAAATAAAAATTGTAATTATTGCATAATAAACTAACACGACAAATATAAATTATTTCATATATACCTAATCAAATTCTAATGTTCTACTCTTCTAACAGATTTCATTTGAGTAAATACTAAACATCTAATTAACTAAAAGCTAAATAAATCAAAATATATTAACTGATTAACTATTAAAAAAAATAAATACATAAACTGACCACAAAATCCAATGTTTCGACTGCATGCTAGGTTACATTTAGCCTGTTAATATTTTTTGATCAGACGTAAACCACTCGTCTAGCCGTGTATGCTTTTAAAACTATCCAAAGTTAAAAAAAATTTAAAATGAAGCCAAGGATTTCTACTACACATGCCTTATATAGTGTTTCAATGCATTGTGTCTGTTTTTCCACTAAGCACGTCGAGTACACAATATCCGGTCACTACATTTTGACCATACCTCAATAGCATTCAAGTTGTGCATCGCTGACTCACTGAGTTGTTTCATATCTAGGGTATAATGTACTCGGAATGTATGTTTAACGTGATTTAAGACACTGTACTCAAAATATGAATTGTTTTGGATAAACTTAAATACACTCTATATTACACATTTTCATAAATATTATATATAAATAATTTAAAAAAAATCCCATTAATGAATGATGCGTGTCAGTGGCGATGCGATGCGAGAACAAATCAATTGTGTGCAATGATAATTTCATTAACTTTTTCTCTCTCTGAAATCGCTAATTAAGTTTTTTTTTGTATTGAATGGGGCTAAAGCCCCAATCGATAGTTAAATTTAATCTTATAGCAATGACAAATGATGATAATTTGTTTATTAGGCTTCTTTTTGGTAGTGTTACCTATTTTTGCTAGGGGTTATCGTTTTTATTTCTGATGTTAAGTGTCTTTTATTTTTTTTATTTTAGTTGGTTTAGATTGAGATTTTTGGTACGAGGATAAGATTTTTGAAGCGGCATTGTGGATCAGGGAGAGGACAATAATAATTACATATAGAAAAAATAATAACAATAATATGAAAGTGAAATGTAAAAGCTAAAAAGCAAGCCATGTAAATGTTGGGAGGGACTTTGAAGATTGCCTAAAGATATCATAGATTTATTTCGCGTGTGAGTTATTAGATATAATTTTAGTAACATCGTTGGTATGGTGTATTAGTATCCATGTTATACTATCTTTGGCAGAGACTATCATTCCTCTTATGCTATTTATTTTGCAATAGATATTCACTCATATAGAAGACATTTTCATGTATTGGTATTGCTTGATGGTAGACTTTAGGGGTAGGACTGTGTACCATCTTGACTCTTATCCAGATTCTAATATGGTTTATGATCGGGAGCAACTTATCTGAAAGATTGTAAGTAAAACCAGATAGTTCACTGCTTCTATTATTTTTTCCATGGAAATGCATGCTTAATTGAAATAATGGTGACTTTTTTATATGGATAAATTACATGAAATCATGACTTCCGAGACGTACGGACGTCTTCAGTGGTATACTCTAGACACCTTGCAAATTCGCTTATAAGAAGGGGGCCAGGGAGTTCCAAACTGCAACACAAGGTAATATTTAACTTAACCATACAATCATAGGGATTTGACGAACTATTTTTTAGTGCACAACCCAATATTAACATGTCAAAAAGTCTATCCATTTTGGTGATAGCTTAGCTTCATGGGTTATCTATTGGCTCAACCCGAACGGGAAGTTTAATGCTTTAAAAATTAGCAGCCTGGTGAGTGTATACCAGTTAAATGTAATGTGTTCAACGATTATAACATGATAGATTTATATGTAAATGTATTCATTTGTTATCAACTTTGGTAGCTTGAAGATTCCAACATCAGAAGATTGATTGCGATATCTCTTGTTGGAGGGCCTTTTAACACCATTGGAAGCCCTATTAGGATCAGAGAGACAGTGGCAAAGACGTTTCATCGTATGGAGCTACAAGACGAAAAGATTTCACTAGGACATACTATTAAGGCTCTGGGTGAAGTAGGTCATAGGTCTCAAGATAGTTGATAAACTCTTGAGAAAAACAAGATTGTCAGGGTTTATACATGTCCTTGTCGACAGTTATTTTATTTTCTTTCGTAGCATTGAATTCCCTTTGTCTAGCTAGTTTAGGCTTTTGCATGATTTGTCCCCATAGTTATGAATATAATATTTAGTTTCTATGTCCTATATGTGGTTCATTTTATATGTGGGTCACTGTGTGATAAATTAATACGAATTTTATGGATCTAATGGCATGTTGAGCGAATTTATTTTGAAAAAGGATAAACATATGCAAACATCACGATTATATTATTTATTAACATTAAATTGATTTTGTAGCATTACGAAGACATTTTGGTACAAAGCAGATTATGATTAATAAATTTAAATTGGAATATCTTTCAGGTTTACATACCATTAACCCATTTCAAACATGTTATCATGGTTAAATTAAAAAATCCACGAGTCAAAGATACAACCTTTGTATTCCACTTAATGATTGGCAATAGATGCGACAACATTATCGTACTATCTTCTCGACAAGGCGTAGGATTCGAAATGTTGCTGCCATATTTGATATTCTGAGAAGAACTATATTTGGCAATCAGTCTTTAGCAATCTATGATGCTCCTTGATATGTGA
Organism: Arachis ipaensis; assembly: GCF_059453495.1. Lineage (NCBI taxonomy): Eukaryota > Viridiplantae > Streptophyta > Magnoliopsida > Fabales > Fabaceae > Arachis > Arachis ipaensis. The sequence continues at coordinate 16,646,774 of NC_142440.1, read as the reverse complement.
TATGATTCAGGTTTAATCTGCCAGACTTAGTAACGTTGACTGTGTTGATGTTAATCTATTATAAAAGTTACTGGACACTGCATGTTACACAATAACGAAATTACTTCGAGGATATCTTTATCCGCCTATGCCAGATTCCAATAGTGGTAATGGAAATGGTCATCTATGTGCTGAGACAAGTGATTTATGTGAGGCAAGCCCTTGCTTGCCCAAAAACACTTTAAAAGAATCGTTGGAGTCATAGAGGAGCCACGAAAGTTAAGCCATTCTCCAATTCCTTTAAGAAATGTCATCTCGCCAGAAAGTCATTCTGCAAACCCGAAGGACCAATATTTAAAAACTAATGGAGACAAGGCCAACAAGGGTTCACCTCCTCCGGAGAAGGAGCTAGACCTTACACAACAGATGCCGAAAATCCCTAGTGAAGTTACCTTAACACAACCGTCTCAGCTTGTAAGCATGGGTTTGCCTCTTTATGTATAACTTTGCGTATAACGTTTATCCATGGCATCCACATTAAAGCTGTTTGCTTATATATTCTTTGTAGGGCCAAGTAACTTCGAATAGCGAGGTAACGTCGTTCATCAACGCTTTGACTGCTACAGTGGACCACTTAGCATCGAAGATAGAAGCATGTGAAATCAGCCAGCTTGAGCGCGACCAGGCACTAGACATTATGCATTCTACTCTTTTTTGTATCCAAGCTAGGTCACAAATAAAATAGAGAAGGAGTATTCAGACGTTACTGGAAATTTGTCTACGACAACAACACCTAAGAGAACGGTAGATAGTCAAAGCTACGGTAATCTGGATGAGTTCAACACAACCATTATGGTACCTATATCCATCCATGATGATGATGAATCGACGACAAACCCACCGATGAGGCCATCGCAGTCAACCACTATCCACGGCAGAAACCAAAAGAGCAATGGTCAACAAGGATCATTCAAGGTATGGTGATGTCTTTTTCTTTTTTGGTTCTTCTGAAAATTGACTTCAAGAAAATTGTTATTTTTTTGTTAGGTCCATTATAACAAAAAAATGCATGTTTTTTTTATTTCTTTTTTTTTGTTTGGGAAGATTCCAAAAAAGTCTTTTTTGGGGATATTTTTAAAACTTTTTGGGACAGATAAATCTGACTCGAAGAAAAATGTGTTCTTCTTTTTGGTGTTAAAAATAACTTGAAAATGATCTTTTTTTTTTATTTTTTAGTATGGGCAAAGTGTAGAAAGCCTACTTTCTTAGAATTCGGATATGTCATGTTTGTAACTGGATAAGTTTTTTTTTTTAAAAAATTGAACTGGATACGTGGTTTATTTATAAGGCCCATTAAGCTTGTGGTTGGGCCACTATCCAGATCGAAAACGATAACGGGCTGTAACAAAAGTAATTACCTTAATACTGAACAGTCATACTCTAGATTAGAATCCTAATGTATAACAACGATGTTGCAGACAATGGCGAAAGTTGTGGCACACCAAGAGAGGAAGTTAATATTCACTCAAGGGAACCATTTCACCCACTTAGTTGGACCCTCATAAAACCCTCGCACAACTTTACAGGGATATCCTACAATGATGACTAAGAATAACTACGGGCGCTCCTCAGTAAACTTGCTAAGAACGGGTTCCATTGGTGGCAACTCAAAATATGATGGACTAGGAGCTGCTGAACCAATACAGGACTTCCCAGTGAACCCACCTTTCATAGGTCATGTTAATAGTCCAAGACCACCACCATCCACCAATATTAGTTTGTTTGGTAGTATGATGAACACAATGAGCTTGGACGCCATGTTAGGGGTTCCGGAAGACAAGCGACTCCTAAAGCCAACAGATACAAACTCACTGACTTGTAGAGAACAGTTGCTGCATATGCATCTAACCCAGAAGGAGACCCCATGTAAGTTTCGATCGTGAAAATTGCTCTATAATTATGTTACCAATTTGTGAACCATATTTATTTTGCTTTTCATTGCTAATTTGTGATTCAAACACAACCTTGTAGGGAAGAGCTCATTAGGTTTGGACCTTTTATCTTGAGGCGACACAACATAGTAACCCTCCAGTCGCTTCACATGCTGAATGACAACATTTTTGAAATGTTTACTTTATGGATGAGTCTGACCACTCGTGGAACTAATGGGGTAGAATTCTGGACGATAGGGTAGAATTATGGACCTTGCCTCCTGGATTCGCGGTAAGTAGGACAAGGACATAGTAAAATGTGAGTTTTAATTTTCATTATCGATGATTAGCAAAGAACTGTAGAGGTTGATTTTCGGGACAGAATATTTGCTGAGAAACTGGCGAGTTGGTGCGGAATTTCTAGATCCACAAACTAACTGGCAAGTGCACGGGTTGTACCGAGTAATACCTCATGTGAATGAGGGTCGATTTTACAAGGATTGATAGACTGAGCAACAATGGTCAAATGATTTCTTAGTTAGGCAAGCAAAAAGTGGTATTTTGGGGTTCAAAAGCATTAAACAGTAATTGAGCAAGTAGGAAAGCAAACAGTGAGAATTTTGTGAAATATATATATATATATATATATATATATAGGAAAGCAGTTAAGGTATCAGAGATGTTTATTCTTCCGGATTAACTTTTCTTACCAACTAATTTAATTATGCAAGATTTATTTCATGGCAAACTGTCAGTGACTAAACCCTAATGTCTTAGTGATTTAGTCTCCTCTAACCTAGTTAACCGCCAATGTCTTGGTCACTTAATTTCGATTAGATGGTTAAGTTCAATTCTAGTTTATAGCCACAAAAACCCTCATTACCCAGATATAAAAGGATTATATGTCACATATCCCGTTAAGTCCAAGTAATTAGCAATTTAGGAGGAATTTACTTTCAAGCTATTGTTCAAGTGAGATAATTCTTCCAAGAATCATAAGATCGCATATAGAATAACGGTTATTCTTCCGATCTACCTATATTCATAAGATGAAGAATGAAAGTAATCCTTGAAACTGAATCAATACATTAATTAAAATAGAAAAACAATAGTCTTAATCCATAGAAATAAACAGAGCTCCTAACCTTAACTGAGGAGGTTTAGTGGCTCATGCTTCAGAGAGAAAACTAGGGTTTAGAAAAATGTGAAAGTGCGAAAGTGAGAAGATTCTCTCAAAGGGTGAATCTTTTTCTTTTTATATCTAACCTAATTTGATTTCAAACTAAAATAAAATAATAAATTCTAAACTTAAAATATTTTGTTTGTAATTAAAAATAACTAAAATAATATAAAATAGAATAATTAAAAGCTAAATCCAACTAAAGATACTCTTTTGGTGAAGTTTAGTTCGCAAGGCTTGGCGCTAGCTCCCTAGGAGGTAGAATCTCTCCCTTCGTTGCTGAGCTGCTGGCGCTAAAGCGCCCTAGTGAACAGCTTCCAAACTCTTCTCTTTTGCACACGAACTTTGCTAAACTTACCCGAACTTCACCTGAAATAATTAAAACACTGAAATAACTCGACGTAGCATCCAACGAGGTTCAAAAAACTAAAATTAAATTAAAACTCATTAAATTCTAACTTAAAATAAACAGAAAATAAGGTAAAGATGCTCATGCATCACGAGTCGTTACAAGAAGAGGTGAATGAGGCCTCTAATAGCCTCAACTACGTAAGTCATTATTGTAGTTGTCGTTATTGGCGAAGACTTGAATCAATGCATGCCTTACAATTGTTTGTATTCTTTTAGGTTTATATCCCCATGAAGGATGTATCTAGACATTGGTATCTGGTGGTTGTGGTATTTTGAGATCGCATTTTGTATAATTTGGATGCTAATCTTGGTGAAAAGGAGAGCATTCGTAGAAAACTATTTGTGAGAAACCTGAGGGAGGCCCTTTCCCAAGTGATTGTTGTTGAGGAGTATTCAACTCCATTAGCTAAGAAGGCCGTAGCCCTTACCTGCTATGGCATTGCTAGCGGAAATGGCCTCCCTTTGGGACAACCGAGGTAAATTATTTATCCTTATTCAAAGTGTTTCTCTGCTGTTTGCTATTTGTTGATTGTCTCACTTAATTTTTTATTTCTGTTAGGGAGGCACGTGCAATTTGGGTACTCAATTGGATGGCCATGGCTGGCGCTTTCCAGCACAATCTGCTACCTTGTATGGACAAAGAAACTGTGAGACTGCACATAACTTTGGGTCTTTTGATGTCACCTGCCAATGAGGTAACTGAATGGATCAATAGTTATGTCCCTGGTGGTTGAGTACCATCGAAATGATGACCCCTTACATTTTGAACTTATTTCTAAAATCATATGTTGTTTCTTTTATTGCACACGTAATAGCTTGGGACACTTTTCGAAAACTATTTAGTTTGATGTGTCAAGTCATTCTAAGCTTATGCTCCTGTTGAGAATATTTGCTATGTATTGAGACTTTTAATGTTTAGTTCCATTTTGATGTATTAACCTAACGATGGATGTGTGTTTTAAGACTTTTAATGTTAAGTTATTGTAAGTCATTTCCTGCGCTCAGCTTATTTTTTACCTAACATATATTACCTCGAACACATGTTTAATACAGTAAAGTAGACAAAAACAGAATCATTCAATTATAAGTGATAACACCATGTTAAGACTCTAAAGTCGGGCGCCACCATAACGAAGTGGAACGAACATAACATAACATTAAAACTAGTCTGAAAGCACACAATAGAACTATAAGATTAAAACTACCAACAATAAAGTAACATGGTTAAATGGGAATCAACGACTGCTTTAGAGTTGCGAGCTGAAATATGAGTTTGAAAGAGGTGCATCTCCATGTCGAAGTCATCATCATCACCGTCACCGTCACCGTCCCAAAAGAAAGTAGAATATTCTGCATTAGTCCATTCCAGCCTATAACAATTGTCCTGGGGGCTTTGAAAAAATATATAGAATTACACATCGATAAGAATGAGGAACCACAAGTGTCTAATGAAGTAGAATTGAAACGAAGGCTATAAGTCTATTTGCTTAACAAACCTCAACGTTTTGAATGTTCTCCTATAATGCATTATTATAACGATGACCATGTCTGCGTCTTCGGCTGTTTAAAGTACATGACACCCAGTTATGCCCGACTCAGCAACAAAGGCCACACCTCTTAACGCCTCTAAGTGATGAGTGATTCATGGAACCCCTTTTTTGGCACCTTTTGCGATGCATCGTTAGGGGGTTTCTATTGCAACCCTCAAGGGTGGTTGACTCTGTACGCGGCTCGATCCTTTCCCTATGAATACCTTTTTTCTTTCCTTAAGAAGTACTATATCATTTTGGAATCTATCCATCAACTCGGAGAATTCAGCATCGCCAGCAGAACCAAGAAGATATAACTCCCTGCAAAGATCGCTTAGCATCAAATTACAACAAGTGACCATTGAATCCCAGTAAAAAGGGCCATTATCCATAAATGCACAAACCCATGAACAAGCATTTTTTTACCACCTATCCAGAATTAGACTCTTTCGGCATCTTAGTAGCATCAAGATGAACAAGAACGACAACAACATGATCACATGGTATGCCAAGCAATTCCATCCTCAGGCAACTACACTTAAAGATTTCCTTATTTGGATAGTAAGATACCTGCCACTCTTTATGCAAGCTTCTAGACCGTGAAAACGTGTAAATCTCAGAAGTTGGTGTGTACGTACATGAAAGAACCTTTAAAGTGCAAGCTTGCGAAAGCATTGGAAGAAACAATAAAAATATCTCTCTTGTGAGCATGTTTGCTACCGACCTCTCCAAATCATGCAATGGGGTTTGTAGTACTAGGTCCCTAACAACTAACTACAAATCAAATTGTGCCTCTCTAGATCTCATTTAGGACATACACCGAAAGAACTGTTCAACAAAATCTCTAAGGTTATGCCTAGAATGAACAAATTTTTCAAGCATAAAATGTGATCCCTCACATCTAGAGGTTGTGCAAAAGCCTAAAAAAAATGTCCTATAATGTGAGCAATTGCCCACATCTTACGCCTGTTCACATACCCATTCATTGTCATGAAGACCCAAGTTAGACACCAAATTTTCCCATTTCTCTTTGAACTCTGACACCTCATAATAAAAAAGCATGCATTTCTTAAACTCAAAGGTAAATGTCGGGTTGCTGAGGTTTGATGTTGCATTCTTTATCAGGTGCCAAGCACATAGGCAGTGATAAGCACTTGGAAACACAATCTCAATGGTCTTTTTCAATGCTCCATGACCATCAGTAATGACACACCCAAGCGTTTTTCCCTTCATGGAATCTAGAAACTGTTCAAGCAACCATGTATAGGTGGCCTCATTCTCATTTACAACAAGCGCAGCCGCAAACACAATGGTTTGGTTATGATGATTTACACCAGAAAACACAGCTAAAGGGAACATATACTTGTTCCTTCGATAAGTTGCATCAAATGCTACAATATTACCAAACAAATGGTAGTCCAATTGGCTATAATTGTCTAACCAGAAAAGGTGGACCAACAGACCTCATCATCTGCCAGGTATCGCACGAACATTCCTGGGCTCTCTTCCACTGTTGATTTCAAATACTTAAGGCAAGCCATGGCATCCCTGCCTATGAGCCTCTGTTTCTTGTCTATCTGATTATACATATCTCTTTTAAAAAATGGCACATTCTGAAATCTGCCTGCAGTGTGTACAAATGATGAATAAGTCTGAGGTGTTTTAATACCAACTTTCAGCATCATGTTCATCTGATTAATTGCAACAGAATTCATCTTCCTATGCCCATGAAGCATAAAAGTTAACCATTTATCAAGCATCTCATGGTTATGTTCTTCTTGAAAGTAGGTTACAATCATCTGCTTGTTTTCTCATGTACATGCACGTGCATCTCTGCCCCACATCCACATCTAGTTGTAGGCTTTGGTTCCTATTTGCGTTGAGCAGTGTCGTTATCAGAGCATGGATCTCTAAAACCCTGTCTAAAGCACACAAATGCTTGTTGTGTCACCACTTTATTCACATTGCGTTGTATCCGACTCCTCTTAGCAGCAAAATCATTCATTTTGGCATACAAATTATAGAAGGAAAAAAAGCAACCGATCGATCGGGAAAATGAAGCCTTCAAATCTGATTTACAGTTAGCTCTTTAAAGTTGACGGTTTTGAGGTCAGCAATCTCGTCAATTGATCTTTCGTCCTAGTTATCATAGAAGTTATCACCAAGATAATCATGGGAATCAGAAACAAAATCAGGGACTCCTTTCCTGGGAATCTACATCATCCAACACGTTCACTCTTTTGTTGCACATCAGTGCTTTTTGCTCTGCACGAAAGTCTTCCTTGCCCACTACAGAACCATTGAAGGATACATCTTCTGCTAACCTGGCATGGAACCATATTGACAGAGACAGAAGTCAGCCCCTAACAAAATATCATAAACAACATTGAGCCAAAAATATTATTGCTAAAATGAAATATAATAACCTTACCATGAAAGCTGGCCGACACGAGAGCATCCCAACACTTTAACGACTCAACACAACCACAATGCAATCACAAGGTGGCTACCATTGACACTAGCAGACTAACCATTCTAGGGTTAGTTTCAGGAAATTCAGGGGATTCCTGAATACCCGAATCGCAAGGCCATTGATGAGTGGCCTTTACTCATTTATTTTTTAATCTTACAATATGACAACTTGATCAATTTTTTGACCAAAGTGTCCATTGGTTCAAAACAATTTTTTGAGACGATTTCGCAATACAAAGAACACCATTGGTTCAAAACAAAAAACAAGTAAAATAGGATACAAATTCCTAAACCTGTGTCAAACGGTACGAGGTACATGCGAAATCTGATTCAGCTAGGCCCAGGCTAAAACTCACTGTTAGACAATCAGGAATTCTAAGAACCAATGTGATCACACATGGGTCTTTCACAACCCTAAACCCTAGCACTAATACCTATGCTATGGATCACATGCCCCTACAAACACATACAATTGTTTAATATATTTTAACATAAATCAATTTTTCATATAAATTTCATGCTACATGACCCTCACCAAATTCAAAAAACTTCTCATGCATCAAAAAGTCAAAATGTAAAAGCTACATGCATAAAAAGGTTAGGGTTTAGGGTTATGAATTAGGGGTTTTACTCAGTGATGGATCAAAAAATATTAAGTATGTATTTGGATTAAAATTTGCAAATGAAAGTTTATATTAAATTGATTTTATAAATTTGATTTTGATAAAAAGTAAGTTGGAATTAACGTGATTCATGTTTGATAATTTTATATCAAGATAAATTATAATAAAATTGAATGTTGTTTGGGTTACATTATTCAAAAGTACGTTAGATAAAAATTATTAAAAAAAAACATGAATTTATATAATTCCAAATCATATTTTTTTAGTACTCTTTGACTGTATTTTCTTTTTAAAAGAACTTAAATTTATGTGTTGAAATTTAATATTTTTTTCTTAATTTTTCAATACTCTTTTTGTATTTAATTTGGTATTTCTACTGAAATTAATAATTTATATTTAAAAATAACAATGGTAAATAAAATACATACTTATTTAAAACTACACCGTGAAAATTATGCAAAGCCAGACAAAAAAAAATAACAAAGTTCCATACAAAAAATATGTATTAATAAAATTGATTAAAAAATTATATAAACAACTAGTACTAAAAATTCCATTACAAAGATACAATAATATGCACTAAAGAACATAAAAAAAACTCTAAATAAAAAATTGACCCAAAAAAATTGACCAAAAAATCAAAACTTAGAAAAGAGTACTAAAAATGATAGTATAAAAAAATATTTGTTTATAAAGAATGGTCATAAAAAAATAAATACAAAAATTCTGATTATTGTTTCTTGTATCTCTTATTATAAATGAGATTGAATGATAAAATTAATAAACAAAAAATAAATTTTGTTCAATTACTTCCCAATCTAACAAACGAACACAAAAATTATAATTTGTTATTTAAAATATTATGTTTGCATTAACAGCTAAAAAAGTCTGGAGTTTAAAAAGATTAAACATGCTTTTTATGTTTCAAATACTAAATTAAACACACTCTAAGTTATGGGGGCAAATATATAACACATTTTAAAAAAGACATCAAAATGTGTTTAATCAAAATACATAAAAATAATAACGTAATTACTAATTGACTTTTTTTTTATGATTTAAATACATGTAATAATAGTAGATGTGAAATTAGCACGGATGGTAACTTGATTGTTAATTGACTTTTTTTTATGATTTATATATGATAAAGAGTTAAAGACTACTTCAAAAAAAAAAATTATATGTTAAAATCCTTTGTATTCCTCTTATATAGTTTAGGTTCAATTATTCTATTAATTTTATAGTTTTATCAAATTTTCAATTACATTCATGCACCTTAAAGTTTGTAATTAAAATCCTATGTTAAAACAGAAAGCTTTAGTTAGATATCCTTTCTAATTATATCTAGTTTTTGTTGAAAAAAAGAACATTTTTTTTCTTGAAATCACATACTCATTTTTGTGTTTACTGTTAACAAATTAAAAAATATTATGTAAAAAATATTTTGTAATTAATGTGTTTTTTTTTCAATTAATGTTTAAATGACTCTTAATATAATCAAATTTAATAGTACAAAATATTTCAATTTACTAATAAATATTAAAATTCAGTAGAAAAAATTCAACAATGTGATTTCACCTAAATAAATTTTTTAATTGAATAGTATCACTGACGAAGACCAAAAGCATAGGTTTAGATTTTCACACTAAAAATAGGATTGACGTTGCAAGTATAGTCCAAACCCAACCATTGATCATCAATCAAATTATAATCCTAAAGATGTCACAATCAACACAAAATAACCGGGAGTTTTAAGTCCCAGATCGTTCTCCCTAGGAACTAATGCCAAAGAGTGCACACAATTTTGGTTGTGGGAAACAAAGGGGTATTTTCAATAATAAGGAAGCAAACAAATAAAGAGATAAAAGAACTAGACAAAATTGTAATTAATAAACTAATAAAGGAATAAAAGAACTATGTATGTAATAGAAATAAGTAAGGCTAAAAAGTAATGGAAAAGTGGTTTAAAACCTAAATGAAACCTTGGCTTGGGATGAGTTATGGAATCTCTTCCTTACCATAACCACAACTATGATAATTATGATGGATTAATCTCACTAAGTCAACCCTCACATCGGAGAGTAAGTTAAATGAGTATAAGTGTTCTTAACCCAAAAATCCTCGCTTACTTGCTAATTACCTTAGCAACAAATTAGCGTTAGTGGGAACAAGAACAATTAACAACCCAAGAATTATCACTAAATGTTGGACATTATGGCTCTAGTAATCCATACACTCATTTCCCCCAAGCCAAGGGGTGGAAATTATCTCATAACTAAAATTGGCATTTCATCGAATACATAGAGCGCATAATCATAAATGGCAAAATTGGGAAAATAATAAAAGCTATGAACCATAAATGATAACAAGCAAGCAAGACAACTCAACAAACATAAAATAAGCATCAAACATCAAATTCAACAACTAGAAATCCAAAACTGCAAAACTATGTATATATTGACAAGAGAAATGAAAATAGATGAAAGTGTAAAACAAGTAATGTAATTAAAAGAGAAATTAAAGAAATACTTACAATGAGATGGCAAAATCCAAAAGCAAAATTGAAGTATAAAATGCTATAAACCCTAATTAAACCTAAGGAAACTTGAGAGAAAACCTAAACTAAACTACCCTAAAACTACTCCTAAAAACTATTCTAAGATGGCTCCCTTTGTTATATGTTGTTGCTCCTTCGTATAGCCCTTCATTTCAGCCTCCAAGCCTTCAAAAATGGGCCAAAAAAGCCCCAAAATCGCAAGTCACGTGCATTTTTAATGAAGGCATGCGCTGGTACCTGTGCGGACGCACAGGTCTGTGCATGGGCACAGATGCTGATTTTTCTCCTGTGCGTGGGCACAGGTCCTGTGCGGACTGACGATCGGAATATTGATGGTTTAGAATTCACAATAAATTTTCGTTGCAAGTATAGTTTCTAAACCAAGCAATAATCCTTTCATACAAAAGTTTGGTTGTCACTTAAGCAAACCCAATAAAAATAATGAACCGAAGTATTTAAACCTCGGGTCATCTCTCAAGGAATTGCAGGGAGGTATGATTTATTATTGGTTATGGAAAAAGGTGTATTTTTTGGTTTTTGAAATAGGGAACAAGTAATTTAAATGGCTGGAAAAATAAATTAATAATTAAGAGAATCTCTTGGCAAGGTATAAGAACTGGAAATTCTATCCTAGTTATCCTTATCAGGTGTGATGAGAATTGTTTGTTGCTCCCACTTAGTTAATCCTTACTAAATAAAGGAAAGTCAAGTGGACTAATTAATTTGATCCTCAAGTCCTAGTCAACTCCTGTGGAAAGACTAGCTTTAGAGCGATCCAAATCAATAAGCAATTCCCAAATCTCAATCAACTGCTGAGTTTGACAACTCAAGTGTTACCAATTACTTAACCAAAACCAAATGGAGAAAAATCTAAATTAAATTAAAAGCATTAATAGCATAAATTTGAAGAAAGCAATCTTAAATCTGAAATACCTCAATATGCATTAAATAGAATATTCAAATCTAACATGAGAAGGTTCATAAGCCAATTTGGCAACATAAGTCAAATACAAGTAAAAGCATTAGAATAAATAAAAGTAGAAGAGAAACATTAATTAAAGGAACATTGAACCTGTGATTGAAGAGAAGTAGCCTAATCATAATAGAAATCCCAAATCCTAATCATAAATCCTAATCCTAAGAGAGAAGAGAGAGCCTCTCTCTAAAACTACATCTAAACCTAAAATTGTGAATTCTCAATGTTCTCTCCATCGTCCTCTTCGATTCCCCCATTCTCTGGCTTCTATTCCGTGTTTCTGGGCTTGGATCTGGGCCGAAAGGGGCCCAGAAATTGCTGAGGGCATTTTCTGCAGATTCTTGTACGTGGCGTCCGTCACGCGTACGCATGGGTCACGCGTTCGCGTCATTTAGAGTTTTTTTCTGGTCATGCGTACGCGTTGCTGCCATTTTGCGCTAGGCACGCGTCCGCGTTGTCTACGCGTGCGCGTCGCTGCCTTTTCTTCAAAACTCCATTTTTGTGATTTTCCTCCATTCTTGTATGGTTCCTTTCTGTCTTCTAAGCCATTCCTGCCATATGAAGCCTGAAAATACTTAACACACAGATCACGGCATCGAATGGTAATAAAGGATAATTAAAATTAATATTTTTAAAGCATAAGAAATATGTTTTCACATATATTATAAAATAAGGAAGAAAAAGTAAAACCATGCAATTCATATGAATAAGTGGGTGAAGAATTGATAAAAACACTCAATTTGAGCACAAGATGAATCATAAAATAGGGGCTTATCAACCTCCCCACACTTAAACAATAGCATGTCCTCATGCTAAATCCAAGAGAAAAAAGTGAAGGTAGAATGGTGGAATCTTATGCAATGCAATCTATTCTAAATGCAAGCTACCTAAATGAATCATGCAATTCTAATTATCATCCACCTATATATACAGAGCTTATATGTGGTTAATTTGATTCATATTTTCAAGGAATCACATATGCATAGCGAAGCCTAAATCATGTTAAAGAACTTTCACCATTGAGTTGAGTCAAAGGAATTCACAAACTTGCAAGACAATTAACAATTAAACAGGGATATATGGAGATGAGCTATTGAACCCTCACTGGATTTTGTGTTTACTCTCTAGTCACTCAGTGTTTGGGGTTAATCACTCTATTCTTTTCTATTCATGCTTTCTAAAACTTTGTTCTTCATCTAACCAATCAACAAATATCTAATGCATACATACAAACATCATGAGGTCTTTTTGAAGGTTGTAATGGGGCCAAGGTAAAGGTGAGGATATATATATATAAGGTAAGTGAGCTATAAGTTGAATCCCTGATTAGTCTAAGATCTCACCTAACATATACATTCTCTATAAAAATTTAAAATTATCCTGGTCTTCCCAATTTTTTCACTTTCTTATTACATACTCATATACCAACTTTATTTTGATTTTACCTCATGTGCATTGATTTCTTCACTAAACTCATTATTGGGGTAATTTTGTCCCCTTATTTATTTATTTAATTAAAAATGATTTTTTTTGAAGCATAAACACAACATATATCAATGCACATGGTATTTTAATTTAAATTGGTTTCACATGAGCATGCTCCCAAAATTCTGATTATTTTACTAATTTAATCCTTTCCTATCAACCCATGTTCCCACGTTTTCCCACATTTAGTGGATACACAATCTCTATCTTAAGCTAACCAAGGATTCAAATTGGGATTTTTAATTTGTTTTTCTGCTTAAGGCTAGTGATGTGGTTATAGAACAAAAGGGGATTAATAGGCTCAAGGGGGCTAACAAGAGTGATGTAAGAGGTAGGCTTATTTGGGATAAGTGAGCAAAACAAGCAATGGCCTCAATCACATGCATGTATGTATCTACATTCTATATTGGACATATAGATTGAAACAAAGTTAAGATTACAAGCATAAAAAAGAAGTGCGAAACACACAGGAATGAAATTTATGGTTGAATATAACCATACAATTAAGCTCAAAAACTCACGAGTTGTGTGTTCTTTGGCTCAAAAATCATATATCAGTTATGTATGTCATGCAAGTATAAATCAAGAGTTTCCATTCAAATCAATGTGAATCTTAGAATGGCTTTTATAAAATTTAGTATTTTCCTTGAAAAATGTTGTCAATTAACCAACATTTATTGCTATATATATATAAGGTGTGTGGATTGTTGTGATTCTGTTATACTAAAGTTTCTAGTTTACTCTTTTTATTTTCAATTAAACCAAATTATCATATGCTAAAAGGGTAAACTAAACTAATTAATCCATATTTTCTATATCACAACTTAATAAGCTAAAAGTGCAAACTAAACTAAATATCTAAGATATATATATATATATATATATATATATATATATATAAACCAAAGTGCAAAATGCAGAAATAAAGTAAAAATACAGCAAAAGAAAAAATGTGCAAGTACTGAAAGATAAATAAGATAAGATAAAATAAAAATAAAAATACAGAAAATAAACAAAATAGGATAAAAGAGAGTTTGAAAAGTGGTTCACCAAAATAAAGTTCGCCAGAGATGGCGACCTCCCCACACTTAAATAATAGCATCGTCCTCGATGCTCAATCAAGCTGGGTGTGAAGAAGGGTCATCTCCAGACGGATGTGTAGTAGGTGTCTCTGTGGTGGTCTAAGGCTCTACAGTCTGTATGAGTGTCGGAGGGTCTGCCTGCTGAAGCGGAGGCTCTGTCCATAGAGGGATCTCTGGATCAGCCGGCTGTATCTGATGGGGCTCCTCATGATGTGGCGCAACCTGCTCAGGTTCTTCCTGCTCAGCCTCTGCACGTGCCTCCTCCTCGTGATCGTCCGCCTCCTCCTCAGATGGCTCAGAAGGGGTGTCAGGCTCGGAGGGGATGTCACTGCCGGATTGGATCATCAACTTTAAGTGCTCATAGCGTCGCTTGCTGCGATGCTCAGATCTCTCATATCGTCGCTGGTTGCGGCGCTCCATCTGGTCCAACTGGTCAAATAGGCGATGCACGAGGTGGTAGATGGGCTCTGAGGCAGGTGAGGGTGCAGTAGTGGTGGCTGGGGCAGTAGGTGCTGAAGGAGCAGCAGAAGATGTGGCTGCCTCAGCAGAGTCAGTGAGAAAAGGAGGTCGGTAGCCCAAGGCCTGGAACTTCCTGCTGTGAGGGATAATCTTCTTGCAGTCTGCGGCGGTTGGCTTTTCATCAGCAATCTCCCAGGGCACCTCAGCTTGGCGGCCCAGCTGAGTAATCAAGTAGGGAGAGGGAAGAATGCCTCTAACATGGACCCTGGCCATGTAATACCGGATAAAGCGGGGAAGATATATGTCCTTTCCCTCCATCACACACCAGATGAGGGTGATCATGGTAGCTGGCACCTCAGTCTCATGAGTGCTCGGCATCACGTAGTTACTCAGAATCTGCTGCCAAAGCCGAGCCTCATCATTCAGATAAATGAGCTTAATTCCCTTTGGGGTCACTATGGACTTGCTCATGAACCATGGGACAGTAGGATCAAGAGCTATAGTCCTCTTGACTGCATCCCAGTCAAATCTCATGAATCTCATATCCTCATCAGCCTTTTGGTAACCGTCTGGCTGATCTGACTTAGGTTGAAGTTGGAGGATTTCTTCAATGGCTTCTTCAGTAATCAGAATTTTCTTTCCTCTAAGCTGTACTGCATCCAGGGACGTTTTGAAGTAGTTACAGTAGAATTCTCTGACCCATGATGAGTTGACTTCAGTCAAGTTTCTTTCCAAGAAGAACCAGCCTCTCTGTTTAATTTGTTCTGAAGTGTATTGTTTGAGTTCTTCTGGAATTTTGAGGGTCCTTTCCAGGTATAGGTTCCTGGAAGTGGCAAAAATGGATACTTTAGCTCACAGTATCTGTTGGCAAACTTGACAGGGTCTGTGGCAGTCACCAACTGATTGGCCTTTTCCTGCGGGGTAAAATTCTTTTCCCGCCAGAAATCGTCGTGGAGGATATCCAAAATAGAGGTAGAGGATTCTCCTCTTTTCCTTTTGCCTATGGTTGCCTTGCCCTTTCCTTTACTTTTAGGGTCAGACATCCTGAAAAGCAGAAATTCTAGGATACAGTTTATGAACTAAAGCAGGAAAACAGGTAAAAAATAGGATTTTATCAATATAAGCATAGAGTGGCAAAAGAGGCATAAAGTAGCAATATAAGCATGAATTGAGTTAAATAGATGTAAAATTTTGAATTGTATTCAAGTGGAAAGTTTGAGAATGAAAATCACAATCCAAAATGTATTATATGCGAAATTCTTGTTAATCAGGAAAAATAGTAATCATGCATTGAAGTGGTTTGAAAGTGGTTAGTTGAAAGCTAATAGAAAAGTTAGAAAGTTAAAGTAGTTAAGAGTTAAAAATGAAGTTAAAGTAAGTGGCATGGTGTTTTGGTTTCCAATTAACTAAAACTGAACAAATTTGAAAACAAGTAACTCAAATTCAAGTAAATATTGCAGATTATTGATGCAAAATTAAAGTGAAATCATCAATAATGTTGTTTAATGAATAAGGGAATCAGAAAGAATAAGAAAGTTAGCCCGTGCATTCATGAATTGTTTTGGTTGAAATGGATTAGTGCAAACTTAAAATTTCTAAAACTAATTCATGAATGGGAGTTGATTGAAACATGTTGCTGAAAAAATTGGGCAGCATTTCGGCTAAAAATTGAACATTCCCGGGTAATAAACAACAGCAAAAACAGTTCATATGATAAAATAGTGCAGAAAAGAGTAACAAATAGTAATTCACATGAATTCAAAATAAACAAACTCAATCTGCATCAAAGAATAGTAAAGAGCAGCATATGAACAACATTATCATCACAGCATATTCACATTGCGAAACAGATGAAACAATTAACAAGAACGGTGCAATTATCAGGCCTAAATCCACTAACCACATCCTAGCTACCTAACCACCTAAAATCCACTACGATCATGCATCTCTAACTATCCTAATTTGAACATAATTCAAAAAACTAACTAACTACGGAAAGAGGAATCGCTGTTTGGCGGAACCTGGTGTGCAAAGGAACAAGAATTGGGCTCAGGGAGATGGTGGTGGTGTGGTAGTAGCGGTGGTGACGCGGCGGCACTGGGAGGAGAAGTGGCGGCATTCCGTGGTGGAGGCAAGGCGACGGTTCTAAGTGGTTGGGGGAGAAAGGAGGATATGGGGGGTAAGGGAAGAAGCGGGCGAGGATGATGAGGGTTATGGGGGGTGGTGGTCGGCCGGAGGTCATCGGTGGTGGCGGCGGTACTGGGGCGGCTCGAGTATGGGGCTGGGGTCGTGGAGGGAAGAGGGGAGAGGGTTTTGGGACGCGAAAGGGGTAGGGTTTCGCGTGGGTTGGGGGTTAGTGTTGAATCCACGCGAACGCGTGGGTCACGCGAACGTGTGGTTATGGTGAAAAGGCAATGACGCGAACGCGTCATTGACGCGAACGCGTCATTGACGCGAACGCGTCATTGACGCGATCGCGTGATTGAGAGATAATGAAGGTGACGCGTACGCGTGGGGCACGCGTACGCGTTCGCTCAGAATTGTGCTAAATGCACAATTCCAGCGTCGTTTTGGCGCAACTCTCTGTTTCCAATTAGGGGGGCTAAGATTTCCACGCGAAGCGTACGCGTCGCCCACGCTTTCACGTGGTGTGTGTGAAGTGAAAGTGACGCGTTCGTGTCACCGACGCGATCACGTGGGAGAGGTATAATGAAAGTGACGCGTTCGCGTCACCTACGCGATCGCGTGGCCCAAATTGTGCCTAACGTATACCAGCCGCACGATTCCAGCCCAACTTTCTGGGCGTTGGAGTGTTACGTCGATTTGCAATCGACGCCCACACGTGGCCCATGCGCACACATGGGGTGCTCTTTTTTTTAATATATATGCAGTATGCAAATGCAAATGCAGGTATGGATGTTATGAATAATTCCAGGTTCAATAAAAATAGAATAAAATAAAACTTAAAAATAAACAAAACGAAATAAAATAAAAATTGAAAAGGGAACAATCGTACCATGGTGGGTTGTCTCCCACGTAGCACTTTTGGTTAAAGTCCTTAAGATGGACATTTGCTGAGCTCCCTGTTATGGTGGCTTGTGCTTGAATTCATCTAAAAATCTCCACCACTGTTTGGAATGCCAACAGCCTCTGGGGTCCCAAACTAGGCATATAAAGCCTTTGAGTAAATTCAAACAGGTGTTCAGGTTCCCGGGGTGTTGAATGTCAGAATAGATTGCAGGATTCCAAACCTTGCTTTTGTAACCGCTTTCGCTTTTATCTACATTGTTCCAACCGGGCGGTACGGAATTTGAATTCTCACTAAGATGACCAAACATCCTCCGAAACCCATGCAATCGAACTCGAGACCAATCCTTGTACCTCAATTTAAAGTGTGGAACTTCATGGAATCTTGCATACCAGCTCTGAGTGCGAATCATTTCTCTTTTAATCTTAAAGCCGCAAAGAGCTCTAAGCTGGCCATCTGTTTCAAGAAAACCATATTCAAGTGGAAAAGTAAAGATAAAGGCTAAGGATTTTACCCACTTGAAATTTGTATTGGGTGGTAATGGCCTTGGAATAGGTGTTTCCTGTGGTTTTGCAAGCTCTACTCCCTCGTATTCGTCTGTGAATGCCTCCACTTCTTTGCAAACTTAGATTCTTCAGTCTCAAAGAATTCACTTGCGGATGCAAGTTCATTGCTAGGAGAACTTGACTCGTGATTATCATTATCAAGGAAACTCGCTTCTTGAGTTGTTCCGTCCAGTTCTTCATAAGATACCTGCTTTGGGAGCTGTGCACTATCCTCCTTAGTATCAATTGCAAATTCCTTGACGGAATTCTCCATAATTCTGGATTCCCATGGAGGTTCAGCATCTCCTAAGTCTTCAACCAATTCTTCTTCTTCGATAATTTTAGCTTCCTCCACTTGTTCCAGTACAAAGTCATGCTCCTTACTGTCCATTGGAGTTTCCAGTATCTCCTTCATGCTACGTTCTTTATTAGATTGTCCACATGAAGCCATGGGGGTTCCTTGAGTGTCCGAACATCGGGAAGGTAATCGATTGATTGCTTGATCCAGTTGGTGAAGGGTTGCATGAAATTTTTCCACTGTTTCCTTGAGACGCTCCCGTGATTCTTGGGTCAATGGATATGGACATGGTGCATAGGGAAGTGGTGGTTCTTGGGAGTAATTGGATTAGAATTAGGGTGGATATGGGTTAGGGTCATATGAAGGTGAATGGTGGTAGGAGACTTGTGAGTATGGTGGTTCATAACTATGTTGAGGAGGTGGTTCATAGGCATATGATGGGGTTTATTGGTAACTACAAGGGGGTCCACCATATCTATCATCTTGGTACGCACCTCGGAATGGCTCTTGACCGTAGTAATTTGGTGGGTAATGGTTGTCACGAAGGGGTCCACCATAACTATTGTCTCGACATGCATTGTTGAATGGTCGTCATCCATGGTACCTTAGAAGGTGTTGTTGCCTAAAGGGTTGATCAGATCCTCGTGGCTCCGTCCATCTTTGATTGGTTTGACCTTGATGCATATTCCTGCTATAGCTTCCATTCCTTTCAACAATATTAGAACCAAACTCAAAGCGACGGGGGTGAGAACTCATGGTAATTAATAAAAATTAAAACAAAAAATAAAAACAAATAAAGAGTGCAAAATAAAATATTTACAATAACCAATAATAAGGCACACAGTTGCAACTCCCCGACAACGGCGCCATTTTGATGATCGGAATATTGATGGTTTAGAATTCACAATAAATTCTCGTTGCAAGTATAGTTTCTAAACCAAGCAATAATCCTTTCATACAAAAGTTTGGTTGTTGATGCTACGATTTTAAGAAATTGCACGATCGGCAAAAATTCCTTCCGGCAAGTGCACCGGTTATCGTCAAGTAAAAACTCACAATAGAGTGAGGTCGAATCCCACAAGGATTGGTTGAGTGAGCAATTCGAATTAGAAGTGTGTTCTAGTTGAGCGGAATCAAGATTTAGATGAGAATTGCGGAATGTAAAATTGCATGAATTAAAGAGCGAGAAGCTAAATTGCTGAAATTAAAAAGGGATCGGGGTGATTGCATGAATTTAATTACAGAATGTAAAGAGAAGTGATAGATCAGAAATGGGAAATTCATTGGGTTTCAGGAGATATTGAGATCTCCGAATCAAACATTTTTTTTCCCTTCCTCAACCAATGCATTCATTGAATTTTGCTTGGCAATCTTATATGATTGGATCCCAATCCCTTGGCTCACCAATTCTCTCTAAAAACAAACAAATTCCCAATCCCTTGGTTTAAATGTTCATAAGAAGAGATGATGCTCGATCACTGATTATACCACACAGTTTCATGAACCACAATTTGGTAGGATTACATGTCACAATATCCATCCAAACCCCAATCCAATTCACTGTGAAAAAGCTTCTCTAGCATGAATCCTCCATTCCTTTCCCAAGGTTCCGAAGGATTCCAATTATGGATAGTTTATTTCCCAAGACAACTAACCAATGGAATTAGATCGAGAAGCTTTCTAACAAAATTCAAGAGAAAAGGTTGAAGAAGAAGATAAAAACTATTATTGATTCATTGAATTACAATAGATCTCCCTAACCCAATGAAAGGGGGTTTAGTGAGTCATAGCTCTGAATTCAATTACAAAAAGTATGAAAACTAGAAAAAGTGATCCCCCAAAATTTCCCCGAGTTTCCCCCGAGTTTTCCCCCGAGTTTCCCCCGAATTAAATTCTATCCTATTTATACACTTTCTAAATTGAGCTTCTGTTGTGTTTCTTGGGCTTTGAGGCCTTTCCCTGATTTCCTTTTGCTTTGGGTTTATGATCCATAATCCTGATGAGGCTGCTGATCCAATTCTGTAACATTCATTGAGCCAACTTAGTGATAATCAAGTAATGACACATGACTCAACAATTTGAAATTCCAGACTCATCAATTCTTCAGGCCCAATCCCATAAACCATGATATTCAATTGGGTTTCATACCAGAGTACGTTTAAGTTAATGTTTGTGCTCAAATGCTAACTTAAACTGCAATATCTTTGGCCCAGAAACCTTTTCAATTACTGGCGTTTAAGTTGCAATTTAAGCTTAAACTGCAACTTAAACGTTGGACACTCCTGGAGGTGGTATAATTCAAGCACGTTTAAGCTTCAGTTTAAGGTTAAATTGAAGCTTAAACGTGGAAATGGAAGAAGGCAAGTCTGGAGTGTGGAGTTGTCGAACACGTTTAAGCTTCAGTTTAAGGTTAAACTGAAGCTTAAACGTGGAAATGGAAGAAGGCAAGTCTGGAGTGTGGATTGTCGAACACGTTTAAGCTTCAGTTTAAGGTTAAACTGAAGCTTAAACGTGGAAATGAAGAAAGCAACCCTGGAGGAGAATGGTCGAACACGTTTAAGCTCCAGTTTAAGCTTAAACTGGAGCTTAAACGTGGAAATGGCTCCCTGGTGCATTTCTCATTTCTGGCGTTTAACTTCCAGTTTAAGGTTAAACTGGAGGTTAAACGCCACTTTCAGCTTTTCCTCAGCTTTCATGATTTTGGCGTTTAAGCTCTAGTTTAAGCTTAAACTGGAGCTTAAACGCCACTGATAGTTCCCAGCATTATATGGCTTGGTAGTTTGAGTTCCAGTTTAAGCTTAAACTGGAACTTAAACTCCACATGTGATATTCAAGCTTCCTTTATTGATTTTGTTGCTTCCTTGCCTAGCCTCTTCTTCCCTGAAATCATCCAAACAACTGCATCAAAGTCTTGCAAAATTTCATGAGAAATCTTCCATTCATAGCATTCAAGTAATATAACTAAAAACTCATGGAATTTGCATCAAAATCATACTGTTTGGATGGTTCATTGCTTTGTTATTCATTTAACCATTCTTGGTTACTTTAAGCTCAAGAAAATGCATAAAACAACTAAAACTAACAGAAAAATGCTAGTGAAACTAGCCTAAGATGCCTTGACATCAGTTGTCACTTAAGCAAACCCAATAAAAATAATAAACCGAAGTATTTAAACCTCGAGTCGTCTCTCAAGGAATTGCAGGGAGGTATGATTTATTA
Source organism: Arachis ipaensis (assembly GCF_059453495.1). Taxonomy (NCBI): domain Eukaryota; kingdom Viridiplantae; phylum Streptophyta; class Magnoliopsida; order Fabales; family Fabaceae; genus Arachis; species Arachis ipaensis. The sequence continues at coordinate 16,625,000 of NC_142440.1, read as the reverse complement.
TTGGTTATGGAAAAATGTGTATTTTTGGGTTTTTGAAATAGGGAACAAGTAATTTAAATGGCAGGGAAAATAAATTAATAATTAAGAGAATCTCTTGGCAAGGTATAAGAACTAGAAATTCTATCCTAGTTATCCTTATCAGGTGTGATGAGAATTATTTGTTGCTCCCACTTAGTTAACCCTTACTAAATAAAGAAAAGTCAAGTGGACTAATTAATTTGATCTTCAAGTCCTAGTCAACTCCTGTGGAAAGATTAGCTTTAGAGCGATCCAAATCAATAAGCAATTTCTAAATCTCAATCAACTGCTGAGTTTGACAACTCAAGTGTTACCAATTACTTAACCAAAACCAAAAGAAGAAAAATCTAAATTAAATTAAAAGCATTAATAGCATAAACTTGAAGAAAGCAATCTTAAATATGAAATATCTCAATATGCATTAAATAGAATATTCAAATCTAACATGAGAAGGTTCATAAGCCAATTTGGCAACATAAGTCAAATACAAGTAAAAGCATTAGAATAAATAAAAGTAGAAGAGAAACATTAATTAAAGGAACATTGAACTTGTGATTGAAGAGAAGTAGCCTAATCATAATAGAAATCCCAAATCCTAATCCTAAATCCTAATCCTTAGAGAGAAGAGAGAGCCTCTCTCTCTAAAACTACATCTAAACCTAAAATTGTGAATTCTCAAAGTTTTCTCCATCGTCCTCTTCGATTCCCCCATTCTCTGGCTTCTATTCCGTGTTTCTGGGCTTGGATATGGGCCGAAAGAGGCCCAGAAATTGCTGAGGGCATTTTCTGCAGATTCTTATACGTGGCGTCCGTCACGCGTACACGTGGGTCACGCGTTCGCGTTGTTTGGAGCTTTTTCTGGTCACGCGTACGCGTCGCTGCCATTTTGCGCTAGGCACGTGTCCGCGTCGTCCACGCGTGCGCGTCATTGCCTTTTCTTCAAAACTCCATTTTTGTTCTTTCCCTCCATTCTTGTTTGTTTCCTTTCTGTCTTCTAAGCCATTCCTGCCCTATGAAGCCTGAAAATACTTAACACACAGATCACGGCATCGAATGGTAATAAAGGATAATTAAAATTAATATTTTTAAAGCATAGGAAACATATTTTTACATATATTATAAAATAAGGAAGGGAAAGTAAAACCATGCAATTCATATGAATAAGTGGGTGAAGAATTGATAAAAATACTCAATTTGAGCACAAGATGAATCATAAAATAGGGGTTTATCACGGACGCACATGTCTTGATTTCCATTCTGCCCTGAGCATGGGCACAGCCTGTGCGTGGGCACAGGTCCTGATTTTAACCCCTGTGCGTGGGCACAGAAGGTGTGCGTGGGCACAGGTTAAAATGCTTTTCTCCTTTGTTTTCTTCATGTTTTCTCCCTTTTTGCATGCTTTCTTCCACTTCTACCAAACCATTCTTTCCTCTAGGACCTGAAATCACTCAACAAATATATCACGGCATCGAATGGAATTAAAGTGGGATTAAATTGTTCAATTTAAGCACAAAAATACATGTTTTCACAATTAACCTCAATTTAGAGAGAAAACACAAAAGTATGCTATATAGGTGAATAAGTGTGAGTTTATATGATGAAATCCATTAAATTCAAGCTAAAATATATCGTCAAATATGGACTCATCAATTTCCCCACACGTAAACAATAGCATGTCCTCATGCTAAACACACTCAAAGGAGAATGATCAAAGGGAAACGACTTATTGAATGCAACTATCTATATGCATGCAAGTATGTATATACTATATATAACTATATATACTATAGTATCCTATTGAATTGGTGAAAACAAACAATCAAATTCCCAAGCAAGTATCTAGACGTATAGGGCTAAGCAAAGAAGTAGCTCAATGCAATCAAAATCTAAAGAATTGATTTAACTCATCAAAATAAAGCAATTTGCAAGAACGCATGATAAGAAGGGTGGAGACATAGAATTGAGTGATCGAACCCTCACTAGGTGTGTATGCACTCTAATCACTCGGTGTTTAAGATTTAATCACTCAAGTCTCCTCTAATCATGCTTTCAAGGATTTGCTTTTTATCTAACAATCAACAAATGTATGATGCATGGATGCAAATATCATGAGGTCTTTAGAAGGTTGTAATGGGGTTGGGGTAAGGGTAAAATGAATATATGGCTAAGTGGACTAAAAGATTGAATCTTTGATTAGCTTAAGTATCCAACTCAACCTATATCAATTAAATAACAAAAATGCATCCTAGCCACCCATTACTTCTTTTCACACACATTCATGCCTTAGTTTCTATTCAGAACACATATGCAATTCTTATTCATTTTTTTTCTTTTTCTTTGGGATAACTTTTGTCCCAACTTATTACTATAATTTTTTTTCTCTTTCATTTCATTCAATTTTTTTCTATTTCTTTTTCTTTTTCTATGACAAATGCATATGGTTAAAGAAAATTGATACATGAATGTGCACCCATTTTTCCCAAATTTTCAATAATTATCCAAAATAAAAATTTTTATTCACTACCAATATTTTCCAAAATTTCCCCCCACACTTAAATGACACACACTCCTCAACCTAAGCTAATCAAAGAAGCAATTCAAGGTTATTCATGGTTTTTTGCTTAAGATTGTGATGTGCTAACAATTAGAATAAAGGTGATTAAAAAGCTCAAAAGGGGTTAACAAAGGTAGATGCAAGGGTAGGTCCATATGGGTGAGTGAGTTTAATTCAAAAAATGGCCTCAATTATGCTAAATGCAATCAAAACATCAAATATTGGAAATAAAGAATCAAGCAAAAGCAAGATTACAATCATAGAAGAGATGTAGCACACAATAAACAAAAATTGTGGTTATAATGTGTAACCACTCATTAAAGCTCTAAGACTCACAAGGTATTTGTTCTATCTCTCTTCTATGTTCCACAAAAATTCATTCAAGCAAGTTTTAAAAAAAAAACAATTTTCCAAATCAATTTAATAGAATGCCCTTAAACAAATTCTTGGAAAGTCCTTGTTATTTTTCACCGAAATTATTTCCTATATGTATGTATGATGTGATGGATACAATTTTCAAAATTTCCCTAGTTCTGTTCCTACTTTTCAACAACCAAAAACTAGCATGAACAATTAGGACCAAAATTGAACTAAGTGCTATACTATTCACAACATCCAATCACAACTTCTATCTATAAAATATATACCATGCATATGTAATATATATATATATATATATATATATATATATATATATATATATATATATATATATATATATATATATATATATATATACTAACTAGAGTAAGGATGCAATAGTCAAAAATACTAACAAATATCTACAAGAAACATAATAAAAGAAAACAAAAAATACAGTGCAAGGTTTTTGGTAAAGAAAATTTACGCCCAAAATGACGAATCCTCCCCCACACTTAAGCATTGCACGGTCCTCCGTGCACGAATACAATCCAAGGAGAATGAAGCTTTACGTTCCTCCACCTTCAGATGGCGGATGCGGAGGCTTGGGTTGTGTGGAAATCGCCAAGTCCACTGTATGCTCGGCATCTCCATCCTCGATGTCCTCCTCATTTCCTGGCTCCTTGCCTTGTGTCTCATCCCCAAAAAGAATGAATAAAGTATAATTAGGAATCATAGGACAAGTAGTACAAAAAAGGTAAAGGAGAGAGTAAATAAGCATCTAATTGAGGAATTTTGCATAGTATTGTGGTATAGTAAAATGCATTAAGTGTATTCTAAGTATGCACGGTTTAGAACACACATGTTCACCAGTTAAAATGGCAACCACATAAAAGAAATAGTTAAGAATGATTTTCTCAATTAAGTATCCTAGGTTGCAAATAAAGAATAAGCAAAACTTAAGGCGCAAGCAACCCTAGGTAACCCAAAAGTGAATTGAACCTATGAGAGATTGGTTATTGATATTGTGCAAGTGAAAGCGCAAGATTGATAAAATAGCACAACAAGCAATAACCAATGCAATGATGAAAAGAAAACTACTTATTCATCATGAAACACAAAGAAAGAGTCACATGGTATAGGTACTTGTTACAAAAAGTGATACACTTGATAGCAATCAAGCAAAGTCACTCAAACAAATGCCAAGCATTAACAAGGAGCAAGTACTGGTCATGTGATAAATTTAACACGGAAACCATGATGAACAAGTAATTTCAAGTCAATTCACCTAATTCCATATGCACTTACATAATTGTCCTAGTGGTACAGTCAAAATATGGGTATTTAAACCCACTAGGTACTAGTAAATTAAGGGAAAGTATAAGTGCATTGGTGGAAACTTCAAGCAACAAGCAACCCAATCAATATCAACAAACACTTGCAATTTATCTACTTAACAACAACTAAAGCAAAACAAATATAATTACTAAAACAAAGATGAGATGCAAGAAAAACTAAGTAAGAAGAAGTAGAAAATAGGGCAAAAGAGAGAGAAGAGAGGGGTGGATGGGTGGGAAGTGCGTTAGGGCTTATTTAAAGTGGAATAAGAATGTTGCCCAAAACAGCACCTGTGCGCACGCACAGGTACGTATGCGTACGCACGAAAAAGTAAAACAGGGGATGTGTGCGCTCGCACAAGGTGTGCGAGTGCTGCGAACAGAGAGGGAAACAAGACGTGTGCGTACGCACCCATGTGTGTGCACGCACAAAACATTTTTTTTATAAAGGGATCATGTGTGCGCACACACAGAGGTCCGTGCGCTCGCACAGAAGCAAGGAATGTTGGGGTGCAGGCGCACAAGCTGTGCTAACACTCCCAACAGAGGTTCTTCAAGCTCGCGTGCGGACGCACACGTCTGTGCGACCGCACAGAGAGCGCGATAAGGAACATGTGTGCGTACACACAAGATGATGTGCACGCACAGACCAAGGAAAGCAGGGGAGTGCCCACGCACAGACCGTGCTGGTGCTGCGAACAGAGGGCAATACAAAGAGTGTGCGGGCGCACAGGCTTGTGCGCTCGCACAAGTCATGAAGCTCATAGTTGTGTGTGCACGCACAGAAGCGTGCGTATGCACAGATGCCCTGTTTTGCAAAAAAAAATTTCTTTCATTTCTAAGGTGTTATGCCTTAGCTCAATCAACATTTCAATCCCAAAATATTCAAAACATCACAAAATCATGATCCATTTGTAATTCAACCTATCTAAACTCAAATTTAAACTAATCATAAGCTAACTAAGACAAGCAAACATGCAAGAAACTAGGACTATAAGCAAAGAGAAAGGGTAAGAAAGATGTTACCATGGTGGGGTGTCTTCCACCTAGCACTTTGGTTTATAGTCCTTAAATTAGAGTTATTAAGGAGACTCTAGCTAGGGTGGCTTGTGTTTCCACTCCTCCTTGAATCTCCATCCAAGCTTGCATTTTGAGGCTCCTCTGGGATCCCATATTCTAGGCATCCGGTCTCCTTCTTGTTGATCACTATGCTCCAAGCCGGATGAAAAAGCTCCTAATTAAATCTTGTAACAACCCAACATTTTCCAAAAATCACCCAATTGTGCTCTACACCCCACTAGAATCCCAAAGCTTAAAATGTTCTTCTTGAAGGGCCTTGGATTCTCTTGGCAACCAATGCTCCTTCCTCCACCATGTACCAACCCAAGAAGGACCTTGAGTTGGTAATCCGTCTCGATGATAGCATATTGATGGGGGCCAATGAAGTTCATAGGTGAAATTGCCACCCGTTCAATATGTTCTTGGACCGGAATTGCTTTCTCACCAAATTCTTCTTCCCTATCACTCAAGTCATAACACGGAGGTTGTGAGAAGTCTACCTCCATGTCTCTCTCAAACTCAATGGGAAGAGGCTCATTAAGATCATCAAGGGAATTGATCAAGGAGGACCAAAAATCATCAATGATGGAATCCTCATCTTGATCAATCTCCCTCAACTCCTCTTTTCTCTCCTCCGATTCACATACTCCACTTTCTCCCTCTTATTCCAATTCATGCTCTATCTCTTCTTCTTTTTCTTGTGGCTCCATGCTCTCCTCTTCACTACACCCTTCAATTGCTCCTTCACACTCTTCAAGAGGAGTGTCTTAATTGGATGAGCATAGCAAAACCAAGCGGTTCACCGCTTCGGCTATGGTAGCCATGAATTGCCCTTGTGTGCTTCGTAATCCTTCTTGCTCTTGGAGAAAGGCTTGAAGGTCTTGTTGGTCTTGGGCCAAGGGTTGGGGAACTTCATATTGTGGTGAAAATTGAGCTTCATAGTTTGGGAGAAAGGTTGTATATGTGGGAGGTGGCTCATATTGGCAAGTGTTTTGAGGTGGCATGTAAGAAGGTGTATGGTGGTGGTGGTGTGGTGTTTGAAAATGTGGTGATTGAAGGTTATGTTGGGGTATAGGTCATAGGCATATGGTGGTGGAGGTGCATAATCAAAGTGAAATCCACCATATCCTTGGGTTGGGTATGTGCATTGGGAAGGGTATGGCTCATTATAATATAAAGAAGGTGGCTCCTTCCAAAATTGATGCTCCAATCCCATGATGCAGTCCAAAATTGAGGTTATCAAGCCCTACAAAATAAGCACAACCAAACTCCAAACCAAGAGGGTGATAACTCATAGAGAAAATTGAAAATAACAACTAAAGACATCAATTAACAAAATAAACAAAATCCTAATTACCAACAAAAGCAAACAAGCAACCAAAAAGTATCTATTCAAACTATGGACATATTTATAACAACCAAAATATAGCACTCATAACGCTAGCTCCCCGGCAATGGCGCTAAAATTTGATAACGACCAAAAGCATAGGTTTGGATTTTCACACTAAAAATAGGATTGACGTTGCAAGTATAGTCCAAACCTAACCATTGATCATCAATTAAATTATAATCCTAAAGATGTCACAATCAACACAAAATAACCGGGAGTTTTAAGTCCCAGGTCATTCTCCCTAGGAACTAATGCCAAAGAGTGCACACAATTTTGGTTATGGGAAACAAGGGGTGTTTTCAATAATAAGGAAGTAAACAAATAAAGAGATAAAAGAACTAAACAAAATTGCAATTAATAAACTAATAAAGGAATAAAAGAACTGTGTATGTAATAGAAACAAGTAACGCTAAAAAGTAATGGAAAAGTGGTTCAAAACCTAAATAAAACCTTGGCTTGGGATGAGTTATGGAATTCCTTCTTTGCCATAACCACAACTATGATAATTATGATGGATTAATCTCACTAAGTCAACCCTCACATCGGAGAGTAAGTTAAATGAGCATAAGTGTTCTTAACCCACAAATCCTAGCTTGCTTGCTAATTACCTTAGCAACAAATTAGCATTAGTGGGAACAAGAACAATTAACAACCCAAGAATTATCACTAAATGTTGGACATTATGGCTCGAGTAATCCATACACTCATTTCCCCCAAGCCAAGGGGTGGAAATTACCCCATAACTAAAATTAGCATTTCATCGAACACATAGAGGGCATAATCATAAAACATGGCAAAATTGGGAAAATAATAAAAGCTATGAACCATAAATGATAACAAGCAAGAAAGGCAACTCAACAAACATAAAATAAGCATCAAACATCAAATTCAACAACTAGAAATCCAAAATTGCAAAACTATGTATATATTGACAAGAGAAATGAAAATAGATGAAAGTGTAGAACAAGTAATGTAATTAAAAAAGAAATTAAAGAAATACTTACAATGAGATGGCAAAATCCAAAAGCAAAATTGAAGTATAAAATGCTACAAACCCTAATTAAACCTAAGGAAACTTGAGAGAAAACCTAAACTAAACTACCCTAAAACTACTCCTAAAAACTATTCTAAGATGGCTCCCTTTGTTATGTGTTGTTGCTCCTTCATATAGCCCTTCATTTTAGCCTCCAAGCCTTCAAAAATAGGCCAAAAAAGCCCCAAAATCGCGAGTCACGTGCATTTTTAATGGAGGCATGCGCTGGTACCTGTGCGGACGCACAGGTCTGTGCATGGGCACAGATGCTGATTTTCCTCCTGTGTGTGGGCACAGGTCCTGTGCGGACGCACAGGTCCTGATTTCCATTCTGCCCTGAGCATGGGCACAGCCTGTGCGTGGGTACAGGTCCTGATTTTGACCCCTGTGCGTGGGCACAGAAGGTGTGCGTGGGCACAGGCTAAAATGCTTTTCTCCTTTATTTTCTTCATGTTTTCTCCCTTTTTGGATGCTTTCTTCCACTTCTACCAAACCATTCTTGCCTCTATGACCTGAAATCACTCAACAAACATATCACGGTAGCGAATGGAATTAAAGTAGGATTAAATTGTTCAATTTAAGCACAAAAATGCATGTTTTCACAATTAACCTCAATTTAGAGAGAAAACACAAAAGTATGCTATATAGGTGAATAAGTGTGAGTTTATATGATGAAATCCATCCAATTCAATCTAAAATATATCGTCAAATATGGACTCATCAATCAGCATATTCTATTTTGTTAACTTCATTTCATATACATATATATTGTATTTTTAAACAATTTAATAACATTTTCATTTCTTCTATGACATTAGATTTAATGATCTAAATTTTGACCTCAAATTTTGGCATAATTTTAGTTTTTAACATGAGAGCAAAGAGCTACATAGAAAATTCGAAGCTGTAGTAAATCAACTGGGCCTTGATAGTGAGTTTTGTTTCTTTGACTTGAAAACATGGCACTTGGATAAATAGTTTGATACCTCATTGTGGAATAATTTTATGTAGTATATTCCAAATGTGATGTTTCAAGCTGGTATTAGGCAATTGAATCTAGCTAATATTTAAAGTGATAATTATTTATCTAGATTCACAAGTAATAATCCACTGCTACAAGGAAATTATCCAAAAACTCATAAGTTAAATACATTTAGAAATTATTCTCCTCTTGGAACTGCTTATGTGAGAGTAGGCTCATCCGACACTGGCATCCGTGGTTCATCTAATTTGCTGGATCATTATCTGTGTAGCGATGTCACATAGATAAAAACTAAGTTATCCAGAGTTCGTGTCAACTTTTTTCCATCCAGTCAGTCTTTCAACAATGATCAACTGCCTCATAGTAACTTGAAGTTTTCCTCCTCTGCTTCTCATATTGGGAACATTATGGTTGATCTTTCTTCAAGAAGTGAAGGCCTAATTGGAAATATCATAGAGGCTTCATGTAGCATCCCTCAGCAAGGTTTGGAGCAACATAAGAAGTACTTAGATGCACGCATTTCTTCTTCTATTGGAGACACAAGTGCTTTGGGACATGCGTCAAACCAAAATTACAACATTGGCATAAAGAGAGTTGATGAATTTTTTGCCAGCCAGCAGAATGAGGCTACACTTTCATTCGACCAGAGCTCTGAATTTGAGATGCCTACGTTTTGCAGCAGAATGACTTCGATTCTTTGGATGACTTATTAATTGACAGGGTTATGCTCGGGTGGTGATGAAGGTAATTCCCTTCTTCATATGATGAAAGTGACGTGGGTGCATTAATAAATGACGCCAGTGGGGACAAATCGGTTTTTCATGACAGTTCTATCAGCTTTTTTTCTCTTTAATTGAAATTGAGAGTTAAGTTTAATCTTATGGTAATGACTAATTTGTTTATTGGACTGTTTTTGGTAGTGTTGCCTATTTTTGCTAGGAGTTACCATTTTTTGTTTCTAATATTAAGTGTGTTTCTCAATTTCTTTTTATTTTAGTTGGTTTGGTTTGAAGTTTTTGGTATGAGGACAAAATTTTTAAAACAGCATATTGGGTCAAAGAAAGGACGACAATAATTACATATAAATTAAAATGTAAAAATTAGATAGCTTAAATTGTATAGTCTCATAATTCCCATACTTACTTAGAAGTTGTGGGTTCGAGTTTTCCTATTTTTAATTAAAAAAAAAAAGAAACAAGTCATGTGTCAAATTTTGGAGAAAAACATCCTCCTTACTCCAACTAGGCTTAGGAACTAACACCCTAACTCTAAAATAATTTTACCATTTATTGCCTCCATCATATATTTCTTGGTTCAATTTTAATTTTTTTATTTTTTTAAACTAATTCTCATTTTTAATGTTGAAAATTATATTTTTATCCATTATAAATTCAATAATTAAACAAAATGTCATGTCTTAATAAAGTTAAAATCCTAATTTACAGTTCACATTCAAAATTTAAATTAAAATATTCAATGATAATTTGATTATTTTTCTTCACGTAGATTTCATGACACTATGTTTTTTTTTTACTTAACTCTAAACCTTAGACTTCAACAAGTCTTAAATCCTAATTGCCTCTGCTCAACCCTAAACTCTATTTGACTTCAACAAATCCTAAACCCTAACTACACATTGATATTGCTAAACCCTAAATCTTAGTTAACATCACTAAATCCTACATAACCTCACTGTTAGATATTTTATAAAACCAGTAATTTGCGTACCTCCAGCTATTGCCAATAAATTCGTTGATTTAATTTGGAATTTCCAATTTTTGAATCATAAATCCAGATAGAATCAAGTGTGTTTGTTTATTATTATGTGTTCAGAATTGGGGACCCAAACTTTATAAGGTTTATGAACAGTCATGTTCTTTCCATCAAAGAACAGACCAATTGCTAATATAATTAATTAATAATTACAACACCATCCAAACTAATTTCTATATTAACAAATTGGACCACAATTAGAATAAAAATTCTAACATTCTCCCACTTGGTCCAACATTTGTTACGTATAGTCTGTAATTACATACTATGCTTAAACAATTAAGACAAATTACACGAATCATAGCAGTAGGTTTTTCATTAATCGAGTATTACCTTCTATGTATTACAATGTAACATTTCCTAATTGAATAAACTCTTTATGTGGTATTTCTGTAGGAATAAGCCCAATGCTTATTCTAGATCCTTCAATGAATTTTATTTGTCATTCTCAATCATGTATACGCATATATACTAATCAAATGAGAAACAAACAATAATAAGAATTTCATATCCAAATATAACATAAGTCATATAAGTGATGTTACAGAACATAAACCCATACTAGTAACATGATCCTTAAACAATCCTGGTGACATGCCTTTTATCAAAGGATCAGCTATCATTTGTTTAGTACTAATATGCTCTATCTGTATCTCATTAGACCTAACTTGGTCTTTAATGGCTAAGTACTTAATATCGATGTGCTTACTTCAACTACTACTTCTATTATTTTTAGCCATAAATACAGCAGCTGAATTGTCACAATATATTCTCAATGGCCTAGAGATACAATCCATAATTTTAAGCCCAGAGATGAAATTCTTTAACCAAACACCTTGTGATGTAGCCTCAAAACAAGTAATAAACTCGGCTTCCATGGTAAAAGTGGCTATAAGTGATTGTTTTGCACTCTTCCAAGATACTACTCCATCAACAAGCATAAAGATGTATCCATCCTGACGTTGACTTTCTAGAATCAACACATCCCGCCAAGTCTGAATCTGAGTATCTAACAATTTCCAAATTGTCAGTTTGTCTATATGTAAGAATGAAGTCCTTGGTCCCTTGAAGGTACCTTAAGACCTTTTTTGTGGCTCTCCAATGGATAATTCCTGGATTACTTTGATATCTTCCTAACATGCTAACAGCAAAAGCAATGTCAGGTCTTGTACAGACCTGAGCATACATTAGGCTTTCAACGGCTGAAGTATAAGGAATATTTTGCATCTGTTTCTTTTTAAGTTCATTTTTGGGACATTGATCTAACCAGAATTTGTCACCTTTCACAATAGGTGCAACACTTGGTGAACAATTTTACATTTTAAACCTCTCAAGAACTTTATTAATATAGGCTTCTTGAGATAAACCTAAAATTCCTTTATGTTTATCTCTATGAATCTTTATGCCAATGACATAAGATTCATCACCCATATCTTTCATATCAAAATATCTAGAGAGAAATTGTTTCACTTCATGTAACAGCCCTATATCATTTGTTGCAAGCAAAATATCATCTACATATAAGATGAGAAATATGATCTTGCTCCCACTAACCTTGTGATATATACATTGATCAGAAATATTCTCAATGAACCCAAATGAAGAAATCACATTGTGAAACTTCAAATACCATTGTCAGGAAGCCTACTTAAGACCATACATTGCTCTCTTAAACTTGCAAACTAACTTCTTACCAGCACTTGAGATAAACCCTTCGGGTTGTCTCATATAGACCTCTTCTTCCAAATCTCCATTAAGGAATGCCGTTTTCACATCCATTTGATGCAATTCCATGTTAAAGTGTGCTACCAATGCCATAATGATGCAGAAAGAATCTTTCTTTGAAATAGGAGAAAAGGTTTCCCTGTAGTCAACTCCTTCTCTTTGAGTAAATCCTTTAGCAACAAGTCGAGCCTTGTAGCACTCAATATTGTCTAATGAATCCTTCTTGGTCTTAAAGACCCATTTACAGCCAATGGCCTTTTCCCCCATCAGACAATTCTACAAGATCCCAAACTTGGTTATCTGCCAAAGAATTTATTTCATCCTTCATAGCATCTAGCTATAAATTGGAATTACGACTTTCCATTGCTTGTGAAAATGTTGTTGGGCTATTTTCACCACAAACATCATAGTCAGACTCAGTAAGATACACTACACAGTCACTAGAAATTGCAGGCTTTCTTATTCTTGTTGATCTTCTTAATGTTGCATCATCAACCTCTTATAAAGGTAGTGGCATAATAGGTTCTCCTTCTTCTTAAAGTTGCTCTTGAGCAATATGTTCTTGAACAATATTTTCATTATGAAGAGTTTGATCCTCCACCATATGATCTACTTGAACATTATCTTCATGATGTGGAATATCAGTAATAGATTGTTCTACATTGACCCTATCTGTATGGACATTGTATTGAACAATCACTCTTGTACATGGAGAGGTTTGACAAACATTATCATTCTCAACAACTTTAAGAGGATGATTTCTCCCACTTTCCACATCATGCTCTAAAAACCTTGTATTTCTAGATTCAACTATTTTACTTGAATGGGAGGGACAATAAAATCTATAATCCTTAGACTTTCTGCATAGCCGATAAAATAGGCAATTATCGTCCTTGGGTCCAACTTCCTTTCTTGTGGATTATAAACCCAAACTTCAGCAGGACAACCCCAAATGCGTATATGATTCAAGCTAGGTTTTCAACCTTTCCATAGCTCAAATGGCATTTTAGAAACTGTCTTTGTTGGAATTCTATTTAATATATACGCGACTTTCTTAAGGGCTTTACTCCACAAGGATAAAGGAAGATTGGAGTTGCTAAGCATACTCCTCACCATATCCAGCAAAGTCCTATTTCTTCTTTCAGCTACACCATTTTGATCTGGTGTGTCGGGCATAGTGTATTGTGCCACAATACCATGCTTTTGAAGATACTTTGCAAATGGACCGGGTGCTTGTCCACTTCCAATATATCTCCCGTAGATTCTCCACCTCTATCTGATCTCACGATCTTAATTTGCTTTCTGCATTATTTCTCTACTTCAGTTTTATAAACTTTAAAAGTGTCCAATTTCTCATATTTATTATGAAGCATATAGAGATACATATATCGTGAATAATCATCAATAAAGGAGATGAAGTATTTCTGACCACTTAACGACATATCAAGACAACATATGTCAGTGTGAATTATTTCTAATATGTCAGAACTCCTCTTAGCACCTTTTTAAGACTTTTTGGTTTGCTTTCCCTTAATGCAATCCACACAAGTATCAAAATCAGTAAATTCTAGAGGTTCAAGATACTAATTTCTTCATTCTCTCAATGGAGATGTGTCCCAACCTTTGGTACCACAACATGGAGGATTTTTCATTCATACCATTAACATGCATAACCATAAGACCAGATGGAACTTTATTAGCTAAATAGACTTTAAATAAATCACCAATTAAAGTACCACGTCCAATAATATTAGAATTTTTAATAATGTCAACAAAATCATCATAAAAATTTATACATAATCCTTGTTTTACAAGCTTAGATAAAGAAATTAAATTTTTAGAAAAATCTGGAATATAAAAGATTTTTTCTAAATCTAAAATACAACCAGTATTTAATATAAGCCTAAATATTCCAACAGCTTCCACATGTGAATGCATCCGATTGCCCATATAGATACTTAGTTCACTTCCTATCGGTTTCCTTTTCCTTATGAAACCCTGCATGGTATTTGAAATATGAATTTCAGCACCAGAATCAATCCACCAAGTGTTATGACATATTTCAACAAAATTATATTCAAAACACACTAAAGGGATAAGATCATAAAGGTTAGTACCTTTCTTTTCAAGACAAACTTTAAATTTTGGGCACTCCTTCTTCATGTTTTCTTTCTTTTTACAAAAGAAATACCGTGCACTTTCTTTCTTCATAGGATGGGATGAAATACCCTTTCCTTTCTTCTTATGAGCTTGCTTTTTACCACCCTCATTTGTCACTAATAGTGCACTTTCACCAAATTTCTAAATTAGCCTTCCTTCCTCTTGCACACACATCACCAGTAATTCGTTAATGGACCATTTTTTCTTATGTGTGTTATAAGAAATCTTAAATGGTCCATACTAGGCAGGACGAGAAAAAACCATTGACGTATATTGAAAAACTGTTTCCTAAACTTTAGGCAATGCTTTGGCAATAGTTTTTGACCTGTGGTATATGCAGCCGTTGCTAATGCTCAAAGGCAACGGTTTTTTGCCTAAGGCAATGGTAACCAAAAAACCGTTGCCAAAGTTACTGGTATAGGCAACGGTTTTGAAAACAAATTTTGAACAATGGTTTCAAACCGTTACTCAAGAAACAACGGTTTTAAACCGTTCTTTTTCATGATACAACGGTTTAAAATCATACCTGGATAGGCAACGGTTTTAAACTATAGTAGTTTCGTTATCCACAATAGCAACGATTTTAAAGCATTACCGTTGGTGTCGTTTTTTGGTAACGGTTTTTGTACCATTGCCAATTTATAGTTGTCTAAGACAACGGTTTAAAAGCGTTACCATTGGTTTTTTTGGCAACGGTTTTAAAACCATTGCCATTTTATAGTCATCTAAGATAACGGTTTTAAAGCGTTACCGTTGGTGTCGTTTTTTGGCAACGGTTTTAACACTGTTGTCCTTTGTAACTTTTGACAACGGTTTTTCGTAATATATAATTCTTTATTTACAATAGTAGTTTTCTCGTGAATGAAATTAATTTCATTTTTTTAAATTATTTAGAGTCAATAAATAATCTAAACTATTTGAATAAAGTCACTAAAGAAAAATAATTGAACATTTTTCATCAAATTTGACTTATAAAAATTGTTGTAAGATCCACAATCACATTCAAAATACCACAATACTATCATGACAACCTCGAACTATATCATCTAATGTTGCAAAAAATATAACAAAGAAGAGTTGAAATAGTTAAGTAGCAAATAGATTTATCATCATGTTCGATCCACAAGTTCATGACTTTTACTCTGTAACACTTGCTCTTAAAAATTTGACCTTAATCAAGTTCGATTTCCCCTTCAACATAGTTTTCCTATAAAAAAAGAAAAAAAATATAAAACTACACATCTTTAATACTAATAATGTCTACTAAAAATGTTTGAGAGAGAGAGGAGAAACATATATATCATAACATTCTTCTATTTAGATACACAAAACAATTGAATCAACATCAACATAATCAATCATTATTTAAGATATGATAACAATATAGAAACTTTAACAATAAATAATATCTTCTCATGCGCATCATTGTTCGGATTGCCTAAAGTGCTTCCTAGTTGAGCAGCTAACATATCAAGGTCCACTCCTGAACTTTTTTGCTACAGCATCATCTTAACAAGCGATGTTAGTTCAACTACTTCTTTTTGCATCACATCAACTTTACCCTCTAATGATGCTTTCTCAGCTGCATGTTGCTACTTAAGGGTGGCAATTTCTTCATTTTTCTTCAACAAAGCTAGTGTGGTAACTCTTCCGTGACATCGCACTCTCCCTGCCTTCTCTTTCCCAAATATGGATTGAAAATCTCTAATTGCTGATTCTTTAGACTTTTTATTCTCAGCTTGCAGATGTACCTATATTAATGTGAAGAAAAATAATAATAAAAAAAGAGTAACTACACACTTGGACTTAAAAAATATATCATTTGACAACGTCAAAACAAATAATAGCAATTAAGAATAGTATCAGCATTGTTTAACTCAACTGCAAGCATAAAGGTAACCACAAATGATGGACAAATTACCAAGACACAAGAAATTCGTAACCTATTTTAATCAAATTAACTCCCAATACTTACAATAACATCCAAAGTGTCTTCATCCAATGATTTTTCCTTTGTGCTTTGGCGAGTCTCAACAAACATTGATGCTTGAGTATGTGGTTCATTATTTTCCTTAGAAGTAGCCTATAAGTCCAGTTCAACAAGCATTTATATAGAGTTAAAAATGCACGTATTCTTGCACCCCACATACACATACAAATGCACAAAGAATAAAAAATTGTACCAATCTTGCACGTATTCTTGCAAAATTTATTGGTCCCTTTCGATGGCTAAATTTCTGTTGTGCCCTATTTTTCTTATTCTGTGCAGACATTTTCTACATAGCAAGAGACAAGTATTATCAAAAAATTATCATATTTCACTCATAAATGTATATAACTCATAATTGCATAAACAGACTGCAATAAGTTGCACATGTCTTACCTTAACTTTCTCAGTTCTCCAATAAGCAATCAACTTGCGAAAATGACTCTCAGGTATGCTTTTAGGACGATTTTTCAGCATTTCATTAACACATTTGTATGGCAGAAAATGATTTTGCTTGATTGTGGTCTTATACCGTCTCCAGTTGTCATTGATACGAGCAAGGACTATCCTCTTTCCTTCAGTTGGAATAATGAACTTAGCCTATAAAACACAAATATTATTTACTAGTAAGAATAAAATACATGTGTACATTTTCAAATAGTTTCTAAAAGAAATAATAATAATATTCTCACTTGAACATATTCCCAAATGGTTTCTTTATCTTTAGTCCCCTTCCAATTTGTGTAAATTAATGGACAAAAATCTGAATTCCTTGCCACTGTGTCCAAAAATTTGCTCAAGTTGTTTACAGCTTCATCAGTAGGACCAATTGCCTCTCCTTCAATATCTAGAGTAATTTCTTCTCTATCTTCCAACTGTCTTGCATGAATCTTCAAGCATTGTGTAGGTCCTCGTATTTTCTTCACTGTTGTCTCTATACAAAGATACTAATTATATTCTATCCCTCTTATTGATTTATAAGATATTTAATTGAAAAAAAAACTAAAGCAACAAATTACCAAATTCAATTCACAAATTGGAGTTCAATTAACACACAAATTTTTAGAAATTTCGGCAACATTATGGCAGTAAATAGGACGTTTCTGAATTTAAACAAACAGCAAAATCAACCCATATAAACTCACTAAAATCAAATCAGCACTAATAAAATAGCTCAGAATAAGGCCATCAGCATCATTGCTCAATCAAAACAAGGCATGAAATCAGCCATTAACAAGGATAAAGCAGCACTAAACAGCAACATCAACCCATATGAACTCACTAAAATCAAATCAGCACTAATAAAACAGCTCAGAATAAGGCCATCATCATCATTGCTCAATCAAAACAAGGCATAAATCAGCCATTGACAAGGATAAAGCAGCACTAAACAGCAAAATCAACCCATATGAACTCACTAAAGTAAGTAAAAAGTGAGTCAGTTAAATTTGCTAATACAGAATTGGTAGTTGGAAAATATATAAAAAAAAATACCTAATGTAGTCTTTAACTTTATCACAATTGAATAAGATGTACCGATGAGCTTGTATTTTTGAGTTGGTATCTAGAGAAAAAGGTTGCCCTTTCCTCTTTCCACCAACTGGTCTCCCCAAGCACGCAAAATAGCTATCATGACATACTTCAGTTTCACTGCAATTATCATAATTTTGTGTCCTCCTACTCAGCCTTGTATCCACATCAGGACTTAAATACATTGAGCAAAATGTCAAGCTTTCCTCGGCTAAATATCCTTCAGCAATTGAACCTTCGGGGTGGCTCTTATTGTGAACATAGGACTTTAACCTACACAGATATCTCTCGATGGGGTACATCCACCTAAATTGAACTGGGCCACCCAACCTCAACTCGTTTACCAGATGAATAGGCAAATGTACCATTATATCAAAGAAACTAGGAGGAAATATTCTTTCCAATTGGCACAAAATTTCTCTAATATCTACTTCCAAATGATCTATTGTATCATTTTCAACAACTTTTTGGCACAAGGAACGAAAGAATGAACCTAGATAAATTAAAGGGCCAGCTACTTGATTCTGCATTGTGCATTTTATAGCTACTTGCAACAAATAATGCAACATAAAATGAGCATCATGACTTTTGTAGCTTGATATCTTTTTCTCAGCAACATGAACACATCGAGAAATATTTGAGGCACTACCAGATGGCAATTTTACTGACTTCAAGATTTCACAAAAAAAAATGGTTTTTTCTTGAGTAGTAAGGTTAAAACAAGCCTTAGCAATTTTCGCTTTATTGCCACCATCTATCTCCTTTGGTTGTAGTTTTTTTCTTATGCCCATATCTTTGAGATCGTAACGAGCATTTGCATGATCTTTGTACTTTCCTGGAATGTCTAATAAAGTTCCAATTATGTTATCACATACGTTTTTCTTGATGTGCATAACATCAAGACAATGGCATAATATATTTTGCTTCCAATATGGCAACTCAAAGAAAATGGACATTTTCTTCCATGGACCATCAATTTTATTTTTTTGCTTCTTTCCAAATACATTGTCAAAATCTTTCAAATCTTCAAAAATTTGTTCCCCATCTAATAAAGCTGGTGAAGACCTTAATTCAACATCACCATGAAAGATCTTTTATCCATCCTATATGGATGATCCATAGCCAAAAATTTACGGTGATCCATGTAGCACATCTTTCGGCTATGTTTTAAATAACAGGAGGAGGTGTCATAATTACAGCAAGGACATGCTAACTTTCCCTTTGTGCTCCAACCAGATAACATAGCATAAGCTGGAAAGTCACTTATGGTCTATAAAAGTGCTGCATGTAGTTGAAAAGTTTTATTCTTTGAAGCATCATATGTTTCCACTCCAACTTCCCATAAAACCTGCAACTCTTCAATTAATGGCTGAAGATACACATCAATGCTTTTTCCAGGCGAACATGGTCCAGGGATGAGCAAGGACATCATGACATACTCTGGTTTCATGCAACACCATGGAGGAAGATTGTATGCAACCAAAACTACCGGCCATGTACTATGGGAGATGCTCAAGGTTCTAAATGGATTAAATCCATCACTAGCTAGCCCTAATCTTATGTTACGAGATTCTTTAGCAAAATCGGGATGAAGCCTGTCAAAGTCTTTCCATGATTGGCCATCAGCTGGGTGTCTTAACTTTCCATCCTTTGAACGATGTTCATCGTGCCACCTTAATGATTCAGCTGTTTTTGAACAAAGGAATAGCTTCTTAAGCCTTGGAATCAAGGGAAAATGCCTCAAAACCTTCGCAGGCATAGATTTTTTCTTCAACTTATCAACTTCTGTATCTACCTCAACATTTTCTATGTACCTGGAAGCTCCGCAAATTGGATAAAATTCATCATCTTTATATGTATCCCGGAACAGAACACAATCATTGGGACAAGAATGAATTTTATTATAACCAAGTCCTAAATCTTTTACCATTGCCTTGATTTTATTGAAAGAATCAGGAATATTCAAATGAGGAATCGCTTCTTTCAGTAACTCAAGTAGAGCAGTAAAGGATGCGTTGCTCCAACCATTAAGAGTCTTCAACAAATACAATCGGATAACGAATGATAATGTCGAAAATTTTTTACAGCCAGGATATAACTCTTGTTTTCCTTCTTTAAGAAAGTTATAAAACTTTTTTGCATCTTCATTTGGCCCATCACCATCTTTATCTCATTCAAGCACATGCCGAAACGTCCCGTTTAGCAGCCCAGGAATATCGTCGACAAATCCTTCATGGACTTCAACCTCATCGGAATCACTATCCATGTGACTTATCCTTTCGCCGTGATGAACCCACACAGTGTAACCTTTTTGAAATCCCTTACTTATTAAATGATCATAAACTTCATCCCTTCGCCCCCAACTAAAGTTATTACATATAGAACAAGGCCAAAGAATTTCTTGTCCTTGTGGTCTACCTTTAGAAAAGGCAAAATCCAAAAATGAATTAACACCATGTTGGTAACCCTCAGTATGTCTTGGTAAACTAGTCCACCCTTTGTCCATTACTTTGTCAACTAAAATAAAAGACACAGACATATGTTTTAGACTAACTATAAGTGATTTTTTTTCAATCAAGAGCTTATTGCTTCTAAAGGATTTCTAGAAATCAACCACACATGTTCAAAAGAGAACATCTCAACCAATCATGAGACTAACAATTTGTATCTAACAAATTATGCAAAGAAGCTTCAGCAATCAATTAATCACTAAATATTCTTAACAATTAAATGTTCAAACAAATTTAAAAAGATAATATATTAAAAGATTCACCTGTAGTGTAGCTCAATGTCTAGGGTAGTCGCAGCTACAGAGAGACCCGCTATTTGATTCCCTTTTTCTGGTTTTAAAGAGACAAACTACAATGACAACAAAGAATAAAAATATAAGTAATTCATAACCAGATTTTTTAACAAAAAAATTAACTTTTAAAACCATTTTTTAGAAATCTTATTTTCAAAAGTGATATATAACTAAAAAATCAAACAGTACCCAACTAGCCAAAATTGGGTTAATAAATTAAAACAAAAAACCATAGCTAAGCTGCTAAGCATATCTCTATAATTTAATAGCACAATGAATCAAAGAAGAAAAAGAAAATACTTCAACTGCATTGCATGCATATAGCAGATGGTGGCACAACAGAGGTGTCATTACCCATAGATTTTATATGCAAACCTACTAAACAGCCATTGGATAGAGATAAACAAAGATGCAAAACATAAACATAAACAATAGAATTATCAAAATCCAGTCTTTTAAAAAAAACAAGACTTTTTAGCTCCCACCCAAACAATACAGATCACAGGATGTGTTAAAAATTGCAACTGCCCAATATTATATAAATTTGCTTGTATTGCTACCCGAACAGGGTCACAACCACACACTGGTTGGCAATAGAGTTGCCTCAGTTATCCCAAAAGAAATTTTATGTACTAAAAAATGGATATGCAGTTAAGCACAATAGAAAGAAGGAAACTATTACTAATAGTTTAGATTTGTTTTTAATAAGTAATTTGAGTAATCAACCACTTAACTGTATTCATGGAATTGATTCAGATTACTCTAATAAGATTTTCTCACTATTGAGTTCGTTAAAAATTCTGCTTCTTTTATGTAAGAGTAGTAGAAAAACCTGTTAGAACCAACTGAACCAATCTCATGAACACGATTAAGCTATTGAATATTTCAATTAATTAAAAACAAATTTAAAGTAACATCCTCCTGTACACAGAAACTCAGAACAACATTCAAACCAGAACAGAAACTCAGTCAACATTCAACACCTTTCTTTCTCATGTTCATAAACATCACCACTTTCAGAGAATACCCAACAACCAATCAAGCCCTAACTAAGCAACAGAAAATACCCAACAGCCAATCAAGCCCTAACTAAGCAACAAAAAATCAGAGAAGAAGAACACTTATACAGATGACAACCCACAAACGGCCGATGCAGTAAAGCAGCAGCAGCAAAGCAGAAGCAGCAAAGCACAACCCAGTGAAGCAGAAGCAGCGAGGCAGAACAGGGGAGAAGCAGCGAAGAAGAAGACGCAAGGACGCAGCGGAGAATGGAGAAGCACTGAAGCCGCAGAGAGGGGAGAAGCAGCGACGCCGCAGAGAGGAGAGACTCAGCGACGCCGGGAAGGAGGAGGCAGCGACGATTTTGGGAAGGATGCAGCGACGATGATGGCGCGACGATGGTGAGTTTCGATTTAGGGCTTCCTGGTGACTTGCGATGATGGTGCGATTTGGGGCTTCCTAGTGAACGGCGGTTCGATGACGTCTCTAATTCTGAAGGCGTGGGTTAGGGCGGTGGAGGAAGGAAGAGTAGCGTTCAAAGAGAAGAGGAAGTAGAACGCGCGTCTGTTCTAATCTGCTTTCTTATTTTAATTTTATTTTTTTATATTAATATTTGTTATATATTTATTTTAATTATTCTAATATTTGTTATATATTAACAATAGATGCAACGCACAGGAATCAGATTCACGATTTTTCTTAATTCCCTTCAAATAAAGGGTTCCTGCAGTGATTTTTTAAGCCATTTGAAATTTTGCATTCCCGATTAATCGAATGTAAATTTAAAAAAAAATTAATAAATGGATGCATCAAAAGTCATGTAACCTTATACTTTATACTTTTCAAGGTTATTTTCAATTTGCAAGGCAAATGACATATCAGTCATTATAATTTCATATAATTATATAAATTTAAACTATTTTTTCTATAAATACTGAATTTATAAAATACTCAAAAATTATTATTATAAATAAATAATAAATATTATTTTAAAAAAATAAAAATAAAATTAATTTATAATAAATATTATATATTATTATTATAAATTATAAAAAATATTATATTTTGAAAACATTGTTTAATTTGTATAATTATTTAAATAATATTAGAAAATAGTTGTTTCATAAACAATTGTTGTAATGGTTGTAAAACCGTTCTTTAAAATAGTCAAAGAGAACGATTTTATTTTGTTACTATAGCATAATGAAAAAATGAACTTCAACCGCAACACTGTAAAAATCGTTGTCTAAGACCATCTAATAGAACGGTTTTAAAGTGTAGCATTTCAGCAACAGTTTTAATGCGTTTTCTTTGTACAATTCTTTAAACAACAAAAAAAAAACCGTTGCTTAAAAATAATTCATGGTAACTGTAACGACCCAATTTTCAATATGTCTAGATCATACCAGAAACTGAGCGCTACCAATTTGTCTTCCTAATTATTATCTATTATTTATCATATGAGCCTGATTCGTTGTTAAAAACGTAGTTAATTGGCGGGTAATCAGCTTTCATCTTATCTTCCAGTTCCCAAGTGTGCTCTTCCTCTCCTCTTGGTTCCCATGCTACTTTGACTAAGCGAACAGTCTTGCCTTTTAGCTGCTTATCACTTCTTTCTACGATCTGAACCGGTGATGCTTGATATGTCAAATCATTTCATAACTGTACTGTCTCTGGTTGTAAAACGTGACTCTTGTCGGGAATATATTTCTTAAGTTGCGAGACGTGAAAAACATCATGAAGGTTTGATAAATAAGGAGGAAGGACTATTTGATAAACTACTAGACCGACTCTTTTAAGTATTTGGAAAGGTTCTATGTATCGTGGGTTAAGCTTTTTAGTCTTAAGGGCTCTACCTATTCCAGTAATCGAAGTTACTTTCAGAAAGACATGATTTCCCTTACTAAACTCTAAGGGTCTACGTCTATTATCGGCATAGCTCTTTTGACGGCCTTGTGCTGTCTGGATCTTCCGACGAATCTCCTTTATCTTCTCAGTAGTTTCTTACACTAAGTTTGGACCTAAGACACTAGCTTCTCCATCGTCATTTCAACACAATGGTGTCCGACATCTTCTTCCATAGAGAGCTTCATATGGTGCCATCCCGATACTTTATTGGAAACTGTTGTTGTAGACGAATTTGACCAAAAGCAAATACTTATCCCAGCTGCTTTGGTTGTCTATCATACATGATCGTAACATGTCTTCTAACGTCTGAATTGTCTGCTTTGATTGTCCGTCTATTTGAGGATGGTATGCTATACTCATGTGCAATTCTGTTTCCAACGCTTTCTGAAAAACTCCCCAAAATCTAGTAGTAAACCTCGAAACTTGATCTGAGACAATTTACGAAGGTATCCCATGTAGTCGTACGTTTTCTTGAATATATATTCGTTCCAGCCTTTCTAAAGTATAGTCAACTCGAATCAAAAGGAAGTGCGCTGACTTTGTCAACCTGTCCACAATTACCCAGATGGTATCGTGTCCTGTTGTTGGGTTCTGGCTTAAGGATGACATAATGATAATGAGGATTGAGATTCTTGATGATATAGCAGAGGTGTTCCCTTTACTGATCTTCCGGAGAAATCCGTACTTTCAGAAAAGATCTCATGTACTCGAAAATCAGGGTTGTTACAGTAACGGTTATAAAACCGTTCTTTAAAATAGTCAAAGAGAACGGTTTTAATTTGTTGCTATAAAATAATGACAAATTGAATTCAACAATAACACCACAAAAAACCGTTGTCTAAAACTATCTAAGAGAACGGTTTTAAGGCGTTGCAAAATTTGGCGTTGCTAAAGACCATATTTGTTGTAGTGTAAGATGCACCAGAAATGAGTCAGAGATCTCAACCTCTAAAACTTTCAGTTGTGCTGCAATGTCTCTCAACCTCATGATGTGTTCACACACACCTCTTACGCTAGTAAGACTCATGGATGACAATTGTGCCATTAGGGTACTTGCAAGTGCCTTATTAGAAGACTCAAACTGTTCATCAATAGCCTTTATGTAATCCTTGACATTCCTACAATCAGGAATTGAACCTCGGATACTAGATGAGATATGAGACTTAATGAACATCATACTTAAACGGTTGGATTTCTCCCACCGTTCGTATAATGCTACCTCGGCTTGAGAACTAGCATCCGTAGGTGCCGGAGGCTCTTCCTTACGAAGAGCATAGTCAAGGTCTGCACACCCTAAGTGAAAGAGAATCTTATCTTTCTATTCTTTATAGTTGTCACTACTTAACAAATGAACTTCAGATACAGTTTCAGATATCATTACTGCTGCAAATAATAAATCATGCTAACATTACTCAACTTTAAATATGCACATCAAAATCTATAATATATGATAATACATGCCAATGCAAGTCATATCAAAATAAATATGAATCATAGTGTCATTAAAATCTACCTGTGAGCAAAAATTTTAACACACATAATATTCACTATATTAACTAAAGTATTGAAACTAGAAAATAAAATACTACTTCTTAATACCTGTAGGCTAATTAAGAAGTAAGAAATATTTTCTATTTCAATCTAATTATATGTAAATAACATAATAAATTTCTATGGGTAAGTTTATTATATAATTTACAACAATTACAAATATATCATATTAATATTTATGTGATTTCTTTAAATATAATTATTATCAAGAATGTTGTGGCTACTCTTCAATAAATCATATATTAATCACAATATGATATGCAGCGGAAGAATTTATATTGCATGCAAATATAATCATTAAATAAATAAATTCAATAACATGAATAATATCAAAAATGAAGATGATCTAGTGGACAACTATTTTGTCAAGTATAAATTAAAGAAGTGGACAAAAAAACTAACAAAACCATATATATATATATATATATATATATATATATATATATATATATATATATATATATTAACAGTACCCTTTTTGGAGAATGTTAATAAATTCCAAAACCCATTTCGTCGTCCAGTATCAACAACCATCTTTTTGATTGGTACTGCAGTAGCCCTTTGGTTGGGTGTTGGAGCAACATTACCTATTGAGAAATCCCTAACTTTAGGTCTCTTTTAAATTGATTCACTTGTGAATTAAAATCTCATATATATTGGGTATCTAGGGAGAATTCACTTTGAAAGGACTAATCCCTAGATACATCTTTGAACCTACTCTCAGTATGTAGATTTTTTCTAAATTTTTCTACCGTGTCAAACCAAACTACCCAACAAGCATTAGCTCTCCCTGAAAAGGAGGTGATCCAGCCGCACCTTCCAGTACGGCTACCTTGTTACGACTTCACTCCAGTCACTAGCCCTGCCTTCGGCATTATATATATATATATATATATATATATATATATATATATATATATATATATACACACGTTCTTCTTCACTTTTTCGTTTCCCATTTCTTTTTTTTTTTTAAATTGAGAAAACCTAGCGGAATCATGAAAATCATGCTATTATGAAGAATAATTACGACACAAATTTGAAGAATTCTTTTTGAGAGTATTTTCTATTATTCCCTCTTTTTATGGTGCGTCAATTTCAATTTCAATGATTTTTCTTACTTATTCCAAAATTCATACTATACATTTTTCTTTTGAAAACAATTAATCAAAATAATATACAGTAATTAAATTTTGAAATGGCAAGGCAGAGACAATTTTGCCCTAATACCACAATTAGATATTTTATAAAACTAGTAATTTGCGTACCTCTAGTCATTGCCAATAAATTCTTTGATTTAATTTAAAATTTCCAATTCTTGAATCACAAAGTCAGATGGAATCAAGTGTGTTTGTTTATTATTATGTGTTCAGAATTTGAGACCCAAACTTTATAAAGTTTATGAACAGTCGTGTTCTTTCCATCAAAGAACATACCAACTGCCAATATAATTAATTAATAATCGCAACACCACCCAAACTAATTTCTATATTATCAAATTAGACCACAATTAAAATATTCAACCATAATTTGATAATTTTTCTTCACGTAGATTTCATGACACTATTTTTTTTTTTTTTTTTTACTTAACTCTAAACCTTAGACTTCAACAAACCTTAAATCCTAATTGCCTCTGCTCAACCCTAAACTCTATTTGACTTCAACAAATCCAAAGCCCTAATTACACATTGATATTGCTAAACCCTAAATCTTAGTTAACATCACTAAATCCTACATTACCTCACTACATTCTATACAGTAGTTGACCTCAGTAAATTAAACCATAGTAAACATTCCTAAATTCTTCTTCAATAATAAACTCTAAATCCTTGATTAAGGTTTTTACATTGGATCTTATCACATTCTACAACATACTATAATTGCTTTATAGCCAAATTAAAAATACATAATAAATTAGCCAATTTCTTTTTTGGCAAACTGAAACTTAGTCTTCTAAAACACATACAGGTCAAATTATTATTATCTTTCTTACTTATTATTTTCTTTTTACAAAAATAAAATTCTATTTTAAATTTAACGTTTGATGTTTCAAATTCAAAATCGAAATATTTTTTAAAATATAGTATTTATGGATACTAATAGAAAGCATAGTTATTAAAATTGGACTTATAATATATATAGATATCTTTCGTCAAATAATTTAGTTCTATTTAATTTATTTTAATTTTAGTTATAAATTCACTTATCTTTAAATTAATTATATTTTTATTTAACAATAATTATAAATTTATTTTTTTTATAATTATATAATATCTATTAATATTATTTTTTAATAAATATTTGTAGTATATAATAATAAAATAGATATAAATTAATTAATAAATTATTAAAATTTAAAAATAAAAATTATTTTAATATAAAAACAAAATAAAATATCTATGATAGAGTAAAATTAATAAAATACTTATTGGTCTTGTTTTATATTGTTTTAGAATAATTAGATATTTTTAAAATGTTAATGAAAATATATATTTTAAATTTTAATTTTAAATTTTTTATTATTTTTTATTTTTTATTTACATAGTACCGAATTAACCGATTCAACACTAATAATCTAACAATTGAACTAATGAC
Source organism: Arachis ipaensis (assembly GCF_059453495.1). Taxonomy (NCBI): domain Eukaryota; kingdom Viridiplantae; phylum Streptophyta; class Magnoliopsida; order Fabales; family Fabaceae; genus Arachis; species Arachis ipaensis. The sequence goes on along the minus strand of NC_142440.1, from coordinate 16,597,236 downwards.
CCAATAATTTAATAGCCTAATTGATTCTATTATCAATTCGGTATTGACAACTATTAAATAACAGAGTTTTATATATATATAAAATAAAAAATATTAGAAAGATGAAAGAGAGAGTGAGAGAGAAGAATTAATTAGCATTAGTGAGATCAAATAATGCTTTTTCGATCCTAGTGAAGATTAGGATATGTATCCCAATTTACATGCAAATTTTTTTTTTTTTTTGAAATGTCCTGATTCTGCATAAAATTTCAAAAAAACAAATCTACGATGAAAAAAAAAAAGAGTTGATTTATTTTACTGTTTAAGTTGGTAAAAATTCCGATGTAATTAACTTCATGTGAAGTTGATAGTTGAGAGTTGTCAGATGATAATTTAATTAAATCTGTCAAATTATTTAACGACTCTCAACTATTAACTTTACATGAAATTAACTGTACTTGAATTTTCACCTTTAAAATTATCATTTATTTTATTTTAGAAAAATGTCCTATTTTACTTCTTTAAATTAGTTAGTTATAAAACAATATATCTCCATGCTAAATATTCAATACATTATTAGTCAAAAATCTGTTTAATTCTTTTACAAAAACTCTAATTTATACAAGGTTTATATACTCCAACCCACTCGAATTCATTTAACTATATGCTTTGTAGTTTTTTTTTTTTTTCGTGAAGTATCGTTTTATAATTCAATCTTAACAGCAAAATAAAAAGATAAGTATTTCTATGGAAATCTTACCTTTAACACAAAACTGATCGCGCGAGTAAAGTTTTTTTTTTTTTTTTTTTTTATTCAAACTCAAACTTAAAAGATACTTTCTGGATACTAGATTTGTTTTTACATGGACATCCAAAGTTTCTATTCAGTAGTATCCTTCTTGATATTTTTACATGCACATCTAAAGTTATTCAAAAACTACTAAAAAAACACAACGAAAATTAAAAGGCAAAAAAAATTATGATGTAATATTTTTTTTAGAGATGTACCAAATTAATAAAGACTAAAACCTAACATTACCAATAAATTAAATCGATCACAACTAGAAAAAAGTCCAATATTATTAAGGTTTAATTACTCTGTTGGTCCTTATAGTTTTACCAAATTTTTAATTAGGTCCCTATATTTTTTTTCCTTTCAATTGGATCCCTACACTACAATAATTTTGTAATTAAGTCCTTCCTAGTGTAAAAAATATTAGAGTTAACTGAATATTTATTCGCAAATTGAAGGTATTTATAATTAAAAACTTAATTAAATCTTTGACCGCATGCATTCTGGTAAAAATATTATGTTAATTTTAACATTTTTAACATGAAAAGGACGTAATTATAAAATTAAAAGCAGTGTAGGGACTTAATTGAATAGAAAAAATGTATAGGAACCTAATTAAAAATTTGGTGAAACTATAGGGACCAATAGAGTAATTAAACCTATTATTAATACGAAATGTTTAAATGTTAACTCATTACGAAAAGAGGAGAGAAGAAAAATAACGTCTAACAATTAACAAAGATACTATCTGAAATTCCCAAATTAAAAATACACGTAATAATTCAGTGTATAAGTCACATCTTTTCATCCCATGAAGAACGCAACGTTTATCACCAGAGTATTGGCCTTATATTATTTGTGGTTTTATGGTTCAATGCGAAATTAAAATGCGGCACGGGTCGGTGTGAAAGCTAGGCCATTTTGTGCGTTTTGTCCCATTCATATAAACCACAAAAGTTGAAAAAATCGTGTTCTCGAAGAAATCTGATCTGTTGATGAGGATCCAGAGTTACTAACCCTAGATTTCATATTCTCATTAATAAATCTTACCTAGCTTATTCAATTATTTTTCATTTTATATATATATAGTTTATTAATTAACTCCGAGACGCTAAGAAGATTATTCTTTGTAATTCATGTCCATGTTGGCAACTAACTAGGTTCAACTTCTGTTACAGGACTGGCATCCAGTTTTCAAATAATTAAGATAACATATATAAATGACTCTTTTTCTTACTTTTCTGTCTTTGCCAACATGTATATCTTGTTTCCACCAGATGCTTTTGTACTATCAGAACCAATCACACGTTATGATCTATATAATCTTATTAGTTATATACTAAAATAATAAAATCAGCAATCAAAATTAATCATTATATATTTATATATAAAAGTATATTATTTAATTTATTTTAATATATATTTTATATTACTAATAAATTTTAATACCTGATTTTAATATAAAAATAAAATAATATTTTTATAATTTATATTCCCTTGAATATGAAAAATTGATATGGTTGGTTAGTCAAAATCAATTAAAAGCAACTTAATTTTACAGCGTACCATCTAAAAACTCGGGACCGACTTTTTTTAATTCGTCAATCTTTACTACCCCACTTGTATGATATAGGTTTGGTTCAACCTCATTTCATTGTCGTTGCTGTCTTTACTATTATTGAGATTATTGGTTCTTTTGTGTTTTGGTCAAACCAAATGAGTCTCGTTCTCATTTTGCTTTATATATATAACTCTAATATTAATTTTTATATCAATTTTATTTTAAATTCTATAAAATATTATATCAAAAAATTAACGCAATATTTTGTAGAATAATATATTATAAATAATTATTTAAAATTAAATATAAAATTTGTCATAATATTTAGTCTCGATTTAATTTAAATTTTTACTTATTTTATCAAGATAATTATATAAATAATAAAATTTTATTGAATTTTTATTATTGTCTGAGATTCATTTCATTATATTTATCAATTTTTTTTTGGTGACATTATATTTATCAATTTTAATTTTAAACCAATTTATTTTTTAAAAATATTAAAAAATATTCTAAAAGTATTAAAATTGCTTTCAACAGTCAACACTCAGCACGTGCAAATGCAAGTTTGAATCTGGGCCCCTCCACAGTGGCACAGTCACATTCAAAGGGCTAATATCATAGGGTGGTAGGCCATTTTCTACATTCTGGATCATGTAAATAAATAACAAATTAAACTACTAATTTAATGATAAGTATTAAACTACTCTTCCACCTTAGTCCATGACAACAATAAAGACGTCTCATGATTCACAAATTTAGCTCAACAGAATACACAAATTAAATTATAATTTAGTCTTTATCTTATCTTATAGTTATCTTTATCTTTATCTCTATTTTATCTTAATCTACTTTTATCTTTCATAGGCCAATACTCTATATATACTTAGTTTTACCTTCATAGTTTGCAATTCAATCAATCAACAATCAATAAAATTTTCTTCATCTTTTTCTTTTACAATTCTTTTATTTTCCTATTCTTTCACAATTTTATTATGGTATCAGAGCTCATCTTGAGCTCTGCTGACATCCATGGATCAAGGAGAAAGGGCACACCAGCAACTTCATTCGGAGCCTCTTTTAGATCTTTCGTCAGCCCAACACTTTTCTTTCATGGCACTTCCTTCCAATAAAGAAGCTCGTCCTTCAAACCAACTTGAACTTTTGCCAAGTCCAACTACTCATTATCTTTGTTCTTTCAATGCCTTTTCTACTGTTAACAATTCTTCAAATCGAGATTCATTCTTGAATACTTGGATCATTGATTCTGGTGCCACAGATCACATTGCATTAAATTTGTCTTGGTTTATTTCTTACACACAAATTTCTCCTATTATTGTTCATTTACCAAATGGTTCTCGAACTACTGTTTCTTATAAAGGCATCGTTCAATTTTCACCATCCTTGGTTCTTCATGATGTTCTTTATTTACCTCAATTCAACTTTAATATTATCTCTGTTTCAAAAATTACTTCAGCACTCATATGTGAACTCACTTTTTCATCTTCTTCTTGCACTCTACAGAGCAACAATTTGGGGACGATTGATTTGGCCAGAATGAGAGAGGGATTATATGTCTTTGAACCCAATTTCGGTAAAAATTCATCCACTACACACTCCATAAATTCCATCCAATCTCCACCCATTACACCTTCCAATATATGGCATTTTCGTTTAGGACACCTTTCTGGGCAAAGACTTAATCATTTACATAAACAATTTCCTTTTATCTCTATGCATCATAACGAGGCTTGTGACATTTGTCATCTTTCTAAACAAAAGAAACTTTCATTTTCTCAAAGTTTTAACAAAGCCAATGCAAGTTTTGATTTATTACACTTTGACATTTGGGGTCCGTTTCGACAAAATTCTATTCATAATCATAAATATTTTTTTACTATTGTTGATGATTTTAGCCGCTTTACATGGGTTACTTTATTAAAATCAAAAGGAGAAGTGCAAAATCAAATAAAAAATTTTATTACTTTAATTGAAACACAATTCAACTCCAAAGTCAAAACTATTCGTTCCGATAATGGACCAGAATTTATTTTACCTGATTTTTATGCTTCAAAGGGCATTATTCATCAACGTAGTTGTGTTGAAACTCCTCAACAAAATGAAAGGGTAGAACGTAAGCATCAACATATTTTGAATATAGCTCGTGCTCTTATGTTTCAATCTAATTTACCATCATCTTTTTGGTCTTATGCTGTTGGACATGCTGTTTATTTACTTAATAGAGTTCCATCATCCGCAATTAATTTTAAAACACCATTTGAGATTTTATTCAATCATCCACCAAATTATCATGACCTTAAAGTTTTTGGATGTTTATGTTTTGTTTCTACACAAATGGCAAACATATCAAAATTTGATCCAAGAGCCAAAAAGGCTGTATTTATTGGCTTTCAACCTGGTTTTAAAGGGTATATTGTTTATGTTTTAGAAGATAAAAGAATTGAGATTTCTAGAAACATGATTTTTTATGAAATAATCTTGCCCTTAGTCACAAAAAATGTCCAATTCCAGACACTCAGCCCAACATTGCCAAACACACCTTCTCAAAAACAAGATTCAGTTAGTCTTCCAGTTGAACCCTCACCTATACCCATTGACCCAACTCCACCGAGTTCTTTATTTTTCCCAACAACCTCTCCTTCTTCCTCACTATCGTTTCCTAACCAAGTTGAACCCATGACCACTGAATCACTTTCAACACTAGACACCAGTCCACCATCACCTTCTCATCCCCCTGTCACCTTCTTCACCACCTGAGCAACCCCATCCTCGTCATTCCGACCGGCCTCACCGACCTCCAGCATATCTCTCTGATTACTTGTGTAATTCCTCTCTCATCTCTACAAATCAATCTCCCTCAAAGTGCAAGTATCCTTTATCTTCAGTCATGTCTTTTTCTTCTCTTTCATCTTCACATAAAAAGTTTCTTTTATCTCTACATTCTGACGTTGAGCCAAAGTCTTTTAAGGACGCCAATCAACACTCTAATTGGCGTAGTGCTATGAAAGATGAGTTGGATGCTCTTGAGCAAAACAAAACTTGGCGTCTTGTTGATTGCCCTGCAGGGGTTAAGCCAATTGGCTGTAAATGGGTCTATCGCATCAAACGCAAGCCTGATGGTTCAATTGATCAATATAAAGCACGCTTTGTGGCTAAAGGATTCACTCAAACTGAAGGTGTTGATTTCTTGGAAACTTTCTCCCCTGTTGTCAAGCCTGCCACCATCAGATTAGTTTTGGCATTGGCCTCTATGAAGCATTGGCCTATACATCAGTTGGATGTCAATAATGCTTTCTTACATGGGGATCTTTCTGAGAATGTTTATATAACTCTGCCACCCAGATTTATATCTCCTCAACCGAATCAATGATGTAAGCTACTAAAGTCATTGTATGGTTTACGACAATCTAGTCGTATGTGGTATGACAAACTTTCTCATCTTTTGCTATCTCATGGATATCAGCAGACCTCATCTGATTATAGTTTATTTGTCAAATTCATTGGTGATCAAATTTCTATCCTTTTAGTCTATGTTGACGACATTGTTCTCACTGGTAATTCTATTTCTGAACTTGCTGCCATTAAGTCTATTTTGCACCAACACTTTCGAATTAAAGACTTGGGTCCATTAAAATATTTTTTGGGTATTGAGGTTGCTCAATCAGAGAAGGGAATTTGCTTATCTCAGAGAAAATATTGTCTTGATCTTCTGGAGGATTCTGGTTTATTAGGTGCTAAACCTGCCTCTGTTCCAATGGATAATACCACAAGACTATATCAAGACAAAAGTTCCCTGCTATCCGACCCTTTTGTATATCGTCGTTTGGTTGGCCGTCTTATCTATCTCACCACTACTCGATCGGACATCATGTATGCCACTCAACAATTAAGTCAATTCATGGCATCTCCTACTGAATCTCATCTTCAAGCTGCCAAGCATGTGTTACGATATCTGAAAACTAGTCCCGGCAAAGGACTTTTCTTTCCAAGGGAATCAGAAATTCAGCTTCTCGGCTTCAGTGACTCTGATTGGGCCAGATGTCCTGACACTCGGCGATCTTTAACAGGTTATTGTTTCTTCTTAGGCAGTTCTTTAGTCTCTTGGAAGACCAAGAAACAAACCACCGTTGCCCGCTCATCCACGGAAGCAGAATATCGTGCACTTGCCAACACAACTTGTGAACTTCAATGGATACTAAATGTGTTACAATTTTTACGCATCTCTCCTATCCGCCCACCAGTTTTATATTGTGATAATCAGAGTGCTCTTCATATTGTTGCCAACCCGATTTTTCATGAACGGACCAAACATTTAGAGGTTGATTGTCACTTGGTTCGACAAAAAGCTCAAGCTGGAGTGATGAAACTTCTCCCAATTCCCTCTTCTGGGCAACTAGCTGACATCTTCACCAAGCCTTTGTCTCCTCAACCCTTCCATCTTAATCTGAATAAGCTTAGTGTTCTTGACATCTTTCATCCTCCAGCTTGCGGGGGCGTATTAAACTACTCTTCCACCTTAGCCCGTGACAACAATAAAGACGTCTCACGATCCACAAATTCAGCTCAACAGAATACACAAATTAAATTATAATTTAGTCTTTATCTTATCTTATAGTTATCTTTATCTTTATCTCTATCTTATCTTTATCTACTTTTATCTTTCATAGGCCAATACTCTATATATACTTAGTTTTACCTTCATAGTTTACAATTCAATCAATCAACAATCATAAAATTTTCTTCATCTTTTTCTTTTACAATTCTTTTATTTTCCTATTCTTTCACAATTTTATTAATAAGAAAGAAGAAAAATAGAAAATAACAAAGTATATTTGATCACTTTCTGGTCCTCAGTAGTTAGCATGAGTCCTCTTTCCTCTAGAATCTGGGATCAATTATGGTGGGTTCCAATTTCTGTCTCTTTTTTAAGAATCTTATGCTACGGACGTAATTAGAAAAGAAGGAAACTGTGTTTACTAAGAAAAAACACCACTTCAGCTTAATTTCAATGCAAACCAGCCACGCGTCACGTTTCTCCAACACTTATTACATGAAAATTTTCAGCGACATTACTTGTCTTCTTGATTTACCCGAAATATCTTTCCATCGGATCGTGTCTCCCAAAATAATATGAGAAAAAAATACATGATATATGATAATTACTTTCTTTGTTGAAAAGTTCTCTCTCATGAGATTTTTTGGGCATTAAGATATATATTAGACTAAATATTTCTAAAGTCTTGATAGACCATCTACCTATGTAAATGATTTATTTCACTCAGTTACGTAATTATATATATCTTATTCTTTCTATAATACAATGCAATTAGATGATGAGTCGATCAAAATTTATACTATATAGTGTTATTTTAAAGATGAAACTGTATTTTTTTTAAACTTATATAAGTTTTGACAATTTCATTTAAATAAATTAGAAGTCTTTTGTTTTATTCGGGATTTAATAATTTAATCTAACATTAGATCATAAAAATGGGTCCAATTCTGAATTATTATTGTTCATAAGAAATTAAATTAGAAACAGAGGACATAGAGAAAGCACAGGATAATTGTCACCCAAGGAGGTAGCAACAGAATCGGTGAGCAAATAAAACTTGTTATTTAATTAATTGTTAAACACGTGTCAACAATGTAAAGGCTTTTATTACTACGAAGAATTGAAGATATCTATAAGTACGTGGCTTGTGGCCAAACATTCGTAGGTGCTTTCGGCCGCTGGCACCGTTGAAACCGAGGGTAGAATCCAAGAAAGCTTTGATTAAAAGAACAGAGAGAGAGAGAGAGAGATAGAGAGAGAGAGATGAGGGTGTTTCCGAGGTTGAAATCTCTATCAAGAGCAGTGCACCAAGAACAAGTAGAACAAGAGAAGGAGAGAAACAATAATCATGAGTACCCTGTAATCAAAATCCAAGAAGAAGGAACATTAAAGAGCACGTGCTTAACAGTATGGAGAAAATCTCTTGTCATGAATTGCAAGGGTTTCACAGTCATCGATTCCCACGGAAATCTTGTCTATAGGGTCGACAATTACATCCACAACCCCAACGAGGTTGTTCTCATGGATGCTTCTGGAAACTCTGTTCTCACCATGTGCCGGCGCACCAAGGTATGTAATGTCAGAATAAATTGTTCTTAGCTATAATATATTAAGACGTGTTATGTTTGATGTGATAATACTACTTGTATATGCAGAAGCTTGGGTTCGGAGATAATTGGTATGTGTATGAAGGGGAAGGTAGGGAGAGTCCAATTTGTTGTGTAAAGAAGCATGTGAGTATTTTACAGGGAAACCCCAAGGTTCAAGCCTACGTGTACCGGCGGCATAAGCCATGTGTGGCGGCGTTTACGGTGGAAGGTTCGTACGCGCAACGGACGTGTAAGGTGTTGGACGAGTGTGGAAGCGAGGTGGCTCAGATCAAGAGGAAGGAAGCGAATACGAAGAACGTTAACGTGTCGTTTGGGATGGACATTTTTCAGTTGCTTGTGCATCCTGGCTTTGATCCTGCTTTCGCCATGGCACTTGTCTTGCTTCTCGATCAAATGTTTTCTTAGCACTGTTTTCCCCCTCCCCTTTTTTTTGTTCTACTTCTTGTACTTGAGGAAATCCATTTTCAAAAATAAGATGAAATACAAAAACTATCCATTATTGAACTGCTTATTGATTGTGTGCTAATAATGAATTTATAATTTTAATTTATTTTTGCTTTTTATTATACAATTGGACTAAACCTAGTTTAATCTAAATGGTTGCAACCTTAATACTTTGTGAATTCATAACACTGAATTTAAATTTTAAACTATGAATATAATGAACAGAGGTGATAGGTTCGAATTAAAATTAAGGTTGTGTTTGGTCAGTATCTTTGAGATTTACAGACATATACACTAATATATAGAAAAATAAAGACACAAAAATACACTAAAATTTTAACATCAACTTAAATTACTACTAGAAACTCAACAAAAAATTTATATCAATAATTAACTCAACAATTCTTATTTTTTAAAAAAATAAAAATAATTTAACCAAACATGAATAAGGAAAGAAAAAAAGAAGGTAAAAAGGAAGGGGAGTATGCCGACGAAGGTGGAGGAGCGAAATGGAGGTGGCGCAGAGTTGGGAATGCTCAACGTCTAAGGCCTCAGTGACTTGCTGATGGTTTGTGATCCGGTCCTGCCATCGTCCGATAATCATAAAATGGGTCATCTACGCCAATGATCTCCGATCTAGACAAAAGAGAAGAAGATCTGAAGAATGAGATAAGGAGGATGAAGAGAGAAGAGTATTGATGGTTGAGAGAAGAGGAAAAAGGAAGGAGGGAGAACAAAGAGTGAAAAGGTAAAAAAAGGTCAAATTTTGTGTTATATGTATATCCATTGTGTCTTAGTGTCGTAGTTTTAAAAAAAATACAAAATACATAATTTTATGTGTATTTATGTACTATGTTCATCAAAAATCTATATCTCAACAAATAAATAGTAAATATGTGTCACTGTGTCTATGTATTAGTGTTTATGTCTTGACAAACAAACACAGCACAATAGAACAATAGAACAAACTTTCGAACCAAAAATAAATGTGAAAAGTGAACCATCTCCTGATAGCTCAACCGAGCTCAGGCCGCTTCGCACCAAGAAACAGTTTATATGGACAAAGGACTATATAACACCATAAGCTGAGAAGTAGCATTGCAAACCCCTGAAATAGGAATATGAAAATTTCATGAGTTTTTTCATTAGGATAATGAGTTTTCACTTGAATAGGAACGTTTCCTTTCTATATATCGTTCTCATAATTTCAAATTTCACTCTTCCATTTCTACAATTACTAATACATATTCACACACCTTAATTCTGTTGGGTTTTTGGGCTCCGTTCCTATGTGGAGAAAAAGTCCAAATGTTAGTATCCAAACCCATGAATAGTTGAAATGGCTAATATAAGTTAGGGTTGAGTGAGAGAGAGGTCATTTTGCAAGAGAACACCAAACACTAGAGAGAAGAGAAGAGAGAAAGTTATTTTCGCACATACACAAAGCTATCTTTGTAAATTGGTCACTGCAGATTCGTTAACCGTTGGATCGAGCTCAAATTTGGACAGAGTGTTCTACACATCTGGTTCTTTGATTTCACCGTTCGGATCTTCAATTAGACATCTATAGCTAGAGATATTGGCCATGTACAGTAGCTCTATTTTTGTGGTATTTTCATCTTCTTGTTCTTGTTTTGAAAGCTTTGAAGCTTGGGTTGTTTGGCTTGTTGTATGCACGTTTTGTGCAGTAATTTGTGACTCTCTTGTACCCTATTTTTCATCATAGTGAAGCTATATCCTGGTCTTGGTGACTCGTGGTTTTTACTTCTTTCATTGAGGAGGTTTTCCACGTTAAAAATCTTGGTGTGTTAGCTTATTTATAATTTCTGGTTTATGTGATTTTTTTGCTGCTATTGGGTATTATTGTGTTGGTGTTAATACTTGTTGTGAGTAGATATTGTTGCTCCTCTAATTCTTGCAAGTAGGAAATTGTGTGTTTTATTCCTATCAATTGGCATCAGAGCTCAGTTTTGGGTATTTAGTTATAACTTGCTTGAAAGATGGAGGTAAATAATTCTACTAGGATGATAAGTTTGAATGGCACTAATTACTATCTATGGAAGGGCAAAATGAAAGATTTGTTGTTTGTCAAAAATCTACATTTACCCGTATTTTCTACACAAAAACCAGAATCTAAAATAGATGAAGAATGGGAGTTTGAACACCAACAAGTTTGTGATTTTATTAGGCAATGAGTGGATGATAATGTTTATAATCATATTGCTAATGAGACTCATGCTAGGGCTTTGTGGAATCAAATTGAATCTTTGTATGCTTCCAAGTCTGGCAATAATAAATTGTACTTGTTGAATATGTTGATGAATTTGAGATACAAGGAGGGGTCACAAATATTAGATCACTTGAATGAATTTCAAGGGGTTCTGGATCAGTTGTCAAGCATGGGAATCAAGTTTGAAGATGAGGTTCAAGGATTGTGGTTGCTGAATACTCTACCAGATTCTTGAGAGAAATTTCGTATCTCTCTTACTAATTCTGCTCCAAATGGTAAAGTGAGCATGCAACTTGTTAAAGGTGGCATTTTAAATGAAGAGATGAGAAGGAAGACGCAGAATTCTTCGTCACACTCTGAAATGTTAGTCACTGAAATCAGGGGGAGAAATCAGAATAGAGTTCAAAAGGGTAGAGATAAAATCAAGAGCAAATCCAAGGGAAGATACAAGAATGTTGAGTGTCACTACTGTCACAAAATGGGTCACGTTAAAAAATATTGCTATCTTTGGAAAAAGGAAAACAAAGGTAAGCAAGAAAAGAAGGATGATAGTGGTAATGATCGTGTATCTTCTATTTCAGATGATCTTCTTACTGTTGATATTGCTGATTACGAGTACAAGGTTAATCTTATTTCTGATGATGAGTTCAGCTGGGTAATTGATAGTGGCGCCTCAATACATGTTACACCAAAGAAGGAGTTCTTCACTTCTTATACTCCAGGTAATTTTGGAGTACTTAAGATGGGTAATGATGGCTTGGCCAAGGTTATTGGTGTAGGAGATGTTTGTCTTGAGACCAATATGGGAATGAAGCTACTACTCAAAGATGTTAGACACGCTCCAGATGTTCGCTTGAATTTGGTTTCAGTTAAAAGGCTTGATAATGAAGGCTTTGTAAACACTTTCGGTTTTGGACAATGGAAGCTTACTAAAGGCAACTTAGTGGTGGCTCGAGAAAAAGGTACTTCAAGTTTGTATGTGATGCATGCCATGATTGCAAAAGGTAGTGTGAATACGATTGAAAGTAAAGAAGTTTGTAGCTTGTGGCACAGACGACTTGGTCATATTAGTGAAAAAGGACTTAGCTGTTTGGCTCGAAAGGATGCTCTTTCAGGTTTGAAGAATGTAGAGTTGGAGAAATGTTCTCATTGCATGGCTGGCAAACAAAGAAGATTATCCTTCAAGAAGCATCAACCTTCAAGAAAATCAGACTTTTTGGAATTGGTGCATTCCGATATTTATAGTCCTTTGAAGGTACGGTCATTTAGTGGAGCTATTTACTTTATTACTTTTATTGATGATCATTCAAGAAAGCTTTGGACTTATGCTTTAAAAACAAAGAACCAAGCTTTGGAAAAGTTCAAACAATTCCAAGCCTTGGTTGAGAGGCAAACAGGTAAAAAGCTTAAATGTATTCGCACTGATAATGGTGGTGAGTATTGTGGACCATTTGATGAGTATTGCAAGCAGCAAGGCATTAGGCATGAAAAGACACCTCCTAAAATACCTCAATTGAATGGTTTGGCAGAAAGGATGAATAGAACACTGATTGAAAGAGTTAGGTGTATGCTTACTGAAGCTAAGCTACCTAAAGTCTTTTGGGGTGAAGCGCTACTTACAGCGGCTCATGTGATTAATCTGAGTCCTACAATTGCTTTGGACAATGATGTTCCGGATCATGTTTGGTCGGGCAAAGATGTCTCGTATGGTCACTTGAGAGTCTTTGGATGCAAAGCATTTGTTCATGTTCCAAAGGATGAGAGGTCCAAGTTGGATGTGAAGACAAGGCAGTGCATTTTTATTGGGTATGGTCAAGATGAGTTTGGTTACAGGCTTTATGATCCAGTTGAAAAGAAACTTGTAAGAAGCCGTGATGTAGAGTTTGTTGAAGACCAGACCATTGAAGAAATTGATAAGGCAGAGAAGAGTCAATCACAAGAGAGCAGTGACTTGACTGATGTAGATCCAGTTCAGCCGCCTCCTTCATTAGAACTAGCAGAGAATCAAGATCAGGAGCATATGCAGCAAAATGAGCCTTTGGTTCCTGATGACCAGGACATGGGAGATCCGATTGATGTTCCAGTTGATGATGATGCTGATAATCAACCTGAGTTACTTGAAGATCCACCAGGTTTCCATCCTAGGAGGTCTACTAGAGAGCGACGGCCTTCAACGAGGTATCCTTCTAGTGAGTATGTAACATTTACTGATGGATATGTGACCTTGACTGATGGGGGAGAACCTGAATGTTATGCGGAAGCTATGGAAGGTGACGACAATAAGAAATGGTTTAATGCAATGCAAGATGAAATGAAATCCTTGCATGATAATCAAACATTTGAGCTTGTGAAGTTGCCAAAAGGGAAGAAAGCTTTGCAGAACAGGTGGGTTTATAGGTTGAAGCATGAAGAAAATTCTCAATATCCAAGGTACAAGGCTAGATTGGTGGTCAAGGGCTACATGCAGAAAAAGGGAGTTGACTATAATGAAATTTTTTCACTGGTTGTGAGAAGATCTTCTATTAGGACTGTTTTGAGTTTGGCTGCAAATCTTGATTTAGAGATAGAGCAGATGGATGTGAAAACTGCTTTCCTTCATGGTGATCTTAAGGATGAAATTTACATGGAACAACCTGAAGGTTTCATGGTAAAAGACAAAGAGGATCATGTTTGCAAACTGAAGAAGAGCTTGTATGGCTTGAAGCAAGCTCCAAGACAATGGTACAAGAAGTTCGAGTCTGTTATGGCAGAACAAGGCTACAAGAAGACTACTTCTGATCATTGTGTATTTGTTAAACAGTTTGCTAGTAATGATTTTATTATCCTTTTGATATATGTTGATGACATGCTTATTGTTGGTCAGAATGCTTCTAGGATTGATATGTTGAAGAAGCAACTTGCAATGTCATTTGCAATGAAGGACCTTGGGCCAGCAAAGGATATTCTTGGCATAAGAATCGAGCGTGATAGAAAGGAGAAGAAACTTTGGTTGTCACAGGAGAAATACATAGAGACAATGTTGCACAGATTTCAAATGGAGAAAGCAAAGGCCGTTAGTACTCCTCTTGCTACACACTTCAAATTGAGTTGCAAGCAAAGTCCATCAAGTGATGAAGAGAAGAAAGACATGGAAAAGGTTCCATATGCATCAGCCGTGGGTAGTTTAATGTATGCTATGGTGTGCACAAGACCGGATATAGCTCATGCTGTTGGTTATGTTAGCCGTTTTGTTTCAAACCCAGGAAGAGAGCATTGGAATGTTGTAAAATGGATAATGAGATATCTTCGTGGTACTTCTAACATGAAGTTGTGTTATGGAAGTGATAAGCCTATTCTAGTTGGTTACACTGACTCAGACATGGCAGGAGATATTGACTCTAGAAGGTCCATTTCAGGCTTTTTGATCAACTTTGCGGGTGGAGCTGTGTCTTGGCAATCAAGATTACAAAAATGTGTTGCTTTGTCTACTACTGAGGCCGAGTTTATTGCCATTACTGAAGCGTGCAAGGAGATGCTTTGGATGAAGAAATTCTTGAAGGAACTCGAATCTACTCAAGAGAGGTATGTGTTGTTTTGTGATAGTCAAACTGCTATACATCTTGGTAAAAATTCTACTTTTTATTCTCGATCCAAACATATTGATGTGAGGTATCATTGGATACGTGATGTTTTGGATGCTGAGTTGTTGGAACTTGAAAAGGTTCATACTGATGAGAATTGTTCTGATATGATGACCAAGGCATTACCAAGATGGAAGTTTGAAGTTTGTTGCTTAATCGCCGGATTGGCGGTTACCTCCACATAGTCGTGAGGGGGAGATTTGTTGGGTTTTTGGGCTCCCTTCCTATGTGGAGAAAAAGCCCAAATGCTAGTATCCAAACCCATGAATAGTTGAAGTGGCTGAGGTGAGTTAGGGTTGAGTGAGAGAGAGGTCATTTTGCAAGAGAACACCAAACACTAGAGAGAAGAGAAGAGAGAAAGTTATTTTCGCACATACACAAAGCTGTCTCTGTAAATTGGTCACTGCAGATTCGTTAACCGTTGGATCGAGCTCAAATTTGGACAGAGTGTTCTACACATCTGGTTCTTTAATTTCACCGTTCGGATCTTCAATTTGACATCTATAACTAGAGATATTAGCCACGCACAGTAGCTCTATTTTTGTGGTATTTTCATCTTCTTGTTCTTGTTTTGAAAGCTTTGAAGCTTGGGTTGTTTGGCTTGTTGTATGCACGTTTTGTGCAGTAATTTGTGACTCTCTTGTACCCTATTTTTCATCATAGTGAAGCTATATCCTGGTCTTGGTGACTCGTGGTTTTTACTTCTCTCATTGAGGAGGTTTTCCACGTTAAAAATCTTGGTGTGTTAGCTTATTTATAATTTCTGGTTTATGTGATTTTTCCGCTGCTATTAGGTATTATTGTGTTGGTGTTAATACTTGTTGTGAGTAGATATTGTTGCTCCTCTAATTCTTGCAAGTAGGGAATGGTGTGTTTTATTCCTATCAAATTCTTCATCATTCTTCACTCTATACTAACACGAGCACTTATACTTCAAATCTTTCTCAAGTATTTTTAATTCATTTCATTCCAATATGATTGCCAATCAAACATTACATTTGATAGATAGGGGTAGATATTTCTTTTGTTTTCTTTTCTAAAGTCTAAAAGGCATGATCCACTTGACTTCATGTGCTTAATTTTTTGTCAATCCATCAATAAACTGCTTAACCGAAATTTGTTTCGTTGATAAATAATACTGTGTTGTTTCTAAGTAGTTAAAATTAACCAAAATTTTCATATCATTTTATTTATCTAACTTAAAGAGATTTTTACCTTTAAAACTGGGTCTTTAAAAACAAAATGACAAAATGTTAATTGAAAAAGCTCGATTAACTAAAAGAATATATTAAACATGCTAGTTTGTAGGCTAAATAGGTAATTCGTTTAATTTTTTTTTATCATTTTGCATTTCAGAAGTTAATTTAGTCCAATTTCAATCTAAAATTCGATCTAACTCAACTAACACATATTTAACACTAGCACAAAAGAAAAATACCCTTAATAATTAGCCCAGTACTCATTTATTATATTCTATTATATCTTATTAATTTTACACTCAAAATGTGTCATATATTATTTTTCTCATTTGTAATTGAAATTAAATATCTTTTTCAAAAATTAAAGAGTTCTCTCCTCATCTCTTTCCCTTTCTGTATCTCTGTCATTCTTCCATCTACTCTATTTCTCTTATATATCATTATCAATGATTAATCACAAATTTGACAATTAAGATATATAACATAACATTCTCTAATTACAATTAAAATTAAAATTGAAATTAAAATATAGTTATGTTATTATATTACTAATTTAACAACCAAAATATATCATAAGACATTCTCTCATTAAAATTGAAATGAAATATTTTTTTCCAAAATTAATAAACTTCTTTTCTCTATACTCTTATTTATCTTTCTCCCTTCTCATCTTTCTGTCCTTTTCACTTTATATATAACTTATAATTTATATTTTATATTACTAATTTGACAAATCAAAATGTGTTACGAAATATTCTTTCATTATAATTAAAATAAAATATTTGTTTTTCAAAATTAACAAACTCCCTCTCTCTTTTTTTCTTTTTTTAAATAGTTTTCTCTCTTTTTTTCTCCCATTCTCTATATCTCTTACCTTTCTATTTCTAAAGAAAAATTAATAAAATAAAGTAATTTAAATAAATTTATAAAATTATAAAAAAATACATTAAATTTATAGTTAAATATAATTAAATAAAATCTCATAATATTATTCACATTAAAAAATATGTTATTATATGTATTTTTTTAATTTTTTAATTTAGCTTCAAATTTTTGCTGTTTATATTTTTATTTCTCTTTCTTCAAATATTTACTACATCTAATTTGTTGGAGAATACTAATATTATAATTAATAATTCAAATCAAAATTTAATTATTTCAAAAAAAATTAATTTTGAGTTAATTTTATAACTATAACTATAAATTTTTTTATACTAATATCTAATTATATTTATTTATATATATGAAAAAAATATTATTTTTAAATAATAAGCATAAAAATTAATTATTTTTATTTATACAACAAATTTAATATCTAATTAAATGCAAACGTATACATACTAAATTCTATCCAATTTTAGATAATAAATATTAAATTAATTATTAATAAAAAAATTTAATTCTTTCATATAAAAATAATAATTAAAAAATTTATTATTTGATATTTTTTATGGAGATCCTGATTTTTTTAGTCAACGAAAATTTTTGTCTTCTATAATATTTTTAAAAAAATAATATAATTCTATAAATTTTTATGATAATAAAACAAAATCGACATCATTTTAAAAAATTTATATTCTCGGAATATTATAGACAAAAACACTGGTTATAACAAAAAAAAAAGAGTATTTAAGTTCTTTTTCACTTGGCTCTTGTTAAAAAAATTTTAATAAAAAACTAAACAATAAATGAATATGTCAGTATAGTCTATTGAACTGACCCTAATCAGGTCGGATAAAATTAAAGACATCTACTTAAATAAAAATATAAAAAAATATTTTTTTATGAAGAGTCTCGTGTTAAAAATGTGTTTTTTTTATTTAGCCATATTTAAAAAAAATTATAATATATCAAAATTAAATCTTATAATTTATCATCTAATAATAAAAAAATCTTTTTATATGAAGATAATTCTAAAATTTTTATGTTATTATCTACCAAAATTAAGAATAATGCTACACATCTAAATCTTTTTATAAATCAAGTCTAATTAAATTAAATAATAAGACTTGAAATAATGCTAGTTATAACTGATTTTTGTTATGTTAAACTGACTTAATTGAATTTAGTTAACAAAAAAATTTAAATGTGTAGTATTATTCCAAAATAAATACTCAAAATCATTTAAGCGTGTCGGACTCGGTTAACCCGCAAATTTTAGCGGATTAGACTAGTTCTATTAACAATCCTCTTTAGATTGTTAACATTAAGTGGTACGGTCCATGATAATTGGAATACCTTTCTATTAATTAAACTAATTCGGAATATATACATGAACATATTTAAGGGTGTGCCAGATAGAAAAATAAAATTGAGATAAAAAAATGACATGAATGAATTTTGATTTATCTATAATTTTACTTATGAAATTTATTCTTGAAAATTTTAACTTTATTTTAACGCATAATATAATTATACACAAGACCAGTATATTTGACTACTATTTATGAGATTTGAGTCACATAGAATGGAAGAATATTGAGAAGTAATTTTTTAATAATTTTTGTTGATAATAAGCTAACATTCCTTTTGTCTTTTAAATTTATTTGTTTTTTCCCCTGTTGTTTTTTTTTTTTTTTATTAAAGTTATGCAAATTTATTACTGAAAATTAGTTCAATTTGGACTACAGATAGAATTGTAATAAAGAGAATAGGAAGTTTCAACTTTAATAAAATGACTTAAGCATAAGAAAACTAAAGAGGTAAAGTAAAAATTCAAGGGTCTCATCTTCTCTCACGCACACTTCTGGTCATCTCCACTATAGTTCTTGAAGGGGTGATTTTACCTTCAAATACCCAGGCATTTCTTGCTAACCAGATTTGCCATAAGAGGTTTGCTGCTACTCTTTTTTCATTCGGATTTTCCTCCATTCTTAGTTCTTCTTCCAACTGAATCCACCACTTCCATGGTTCTCGAGCTCGAATCTGCCATGGCAGATTTGAACATTTCCAAGCTTCAGTCACATTTGGGCACTCCCAGACACAATGAAAAACTCTTTCTTGTGACCGATTATATTTTGGGCACCAGGATTCAATGGATTGTATTTGGGCGTTCAACCTTTCTTTCACAGGAAGTCCTCTGTGCATCAGTTTTCAGAGCAAATTTTTTATTTTCAGTTGACAATTAATTTTCCATATGCTCCTCCATAAGTCCTTTCTTTTGCATTGTTCTATCAGGTATTCAGTTGGTGGGTGGCAGAAGATAAAAGTTATTTTGTATCCTGAAACAACAGTGAAGCCGTCCCCTTTTTCCAGTATCCAGGTAACTTTATCCTCTGTCTCATGAATTGGAGTGTTGATTATTGCTGTAGCTATTTCTGGATTAAAATTGGACTGAATTAAATTCTGGTTTCATGTTCTGTTTGAATGCTGTAATTGTGAAACCCATTCTAGATTAGCAGTCATTGTCGTGGTAGTAATAAGAGTAATTAAAACATAATCCTTCACCCATGAGTCTTTTCGGATTCTGATGTTAAATCCCCTTCCTACTTCCCATAGTATACCTTTTTCTAGCACCTTTCTGCCCTCGATAATACTCCTTCAACCCCATGATGAGTTATTAAGGAAGCTTGAATATCTATAATATTTGCTCTGTAACACTTTACTGATGAGAGAATTAGGTCTGGAAATTAACCTCCAACCTTGCTTTGCGAGCATGGTAAGATTAAAAGCTTTCAAATCTTTAAAGTTTAGTCCCCCTTGTATTTTTGGTCTGCAAGAAATCTTCCATCCGATCCATGCATCCTGTTTTCTGATATTTTCTACTCCCACCAAAACTGGAGTATGGCTCTCTGAATCTCTTCGATTAATGTCTCCGGTAAAGTAACTTAGTGTGTATATGGGTATTGCGGTTGCCACCGCCTTAATAAGCACTTCGCGTCCACTAGAAGATAATAGAACCCTCTTCTAATGGCTAAGCTTCTGACACACCCTATCTTTAATGTAGTTAAATGTCACTTTCTTTGATCTCTGAACCATTGCCGGTAAACCCAAATATTTGTTTTGATTGCCAACATGAGGGACAAGGAGAATCTCCGTCAAATGGTCTCGGACTGGAATTGGTGTGTTCTTACTAAAGAAGACTGATTTGTCCAAGTTTACCTTTTGGCCACTAAATTCTTCGTAAGTCTGTAGAATCTGTAGCAATCTCTGGCACTTTACTTCTGAAGCTTTGCTAAAAAGAATTGAATCGTCTACAAAAAAAAGATGATTGATTATCGAACACCTCTAATTGAGTCTCAAACCAAAAATTTTCAGCTTCTATTCTTCTCTATGAAGCAGATGAGAGAGTCCCTCTACACAAAACAAAAATAGGTAAAAAGATAAAGGATCACCTTGTTAGTCCTTACTTTTTTTTTAATAATTGGTTATAATTGGTTTCGCATGTTGATGTGATTCTATATATATATATATATATATATATATATATATATATATATATATATATTTTATGTTTATGAAAAATATTATCCCATTTTTGTCTCCAAATTGGCATATTATTAGTTTTATGTGTGAAAAAAAAGTTCATATCATATTTTATTATTTTTGTCACATTTTACAAATATACATACATATAAATATAAATAAATATCATAATGTAATATAATTAGATTTAAACACTTTAATATATGTTTTTACGAAATACTTATACAAGATTACTTTTAAAAAATATTGTTTATAAAAATTTTACAATAAAAATAACTTGATTTTGTTATATTGTTTATAAAATATTTTTTATAATTTAAAAATCTTTAATTTGTACAGAACAAATAATTAATGTAGGCGCTTCTTGGTTTAAGGTCACTGCTTAAAAAAACTATTTAGATTAACTAATTATAATTGATGACTAATTAAAAATTTTTTATAAAAATATTATGTGTACATTAAAATTAATTATTATATATTTATATATATATATATTGTTTAATTTATTTTTAATATATATTTTATATTTTAAAAAAGTTTGAAAACCAAAAGTAGCCAAAACATTTCTTTTTTTTTACATTAGTTAATGTAATTAACTATGTTTAGTTTTCACCCTCTCACGCCCCTGTTGATTTTTTATATTAGATTTGATTTTAATAATTATATTTAATTTTGAAATATTTGATTGCATTAAAAGTAGATACTAATAGTATATAATGTATATAACTCTATTAGCAATCAATGTATATTTCATAAATAATATCATTTCACTAAATATAACATTTGTATTTCTAAAGATCATATACAACTTTGTGATAGAAAATTTGTCTTATAAGATTAAGGGACTTGTTTAAGCGTTTTTATTTTTGTTTTCGATGAAAACGAAAATAAAAAATAAAAATATGAATGATAAAACATTTAAAAAAAAATTAATAAAACTATTTTTTAAAAAATAGAACAAAGTTAAAAATGTTATGTTTATATTCTCAATTTTTTCAGTTTTAATTTTGTAAAGACATTTTCAAACTAAAATACAGTGTTTTTAGTTTTGGAACAAAGGTTCGAATCTTTCCTACTCAAATCGTTTTTGTCTTCTCCTCCTTTTACTATACGTTTTATTGTTAGAATATCTATTATTTATCTTCAATTTATACATACATCTTTTGAAAAAGATGAATTTTTTTATTTCATTTGACTCTTTTGATTTTTCATTTGACTCTCTCAATTTTTATTTTAGATTTGATTTTTTTATTTTTTATTTCATTTGTATCTTTTTTTAAAATATCAAAATAAAAAAATTATATTAAAGAATCTAAAAAAATATAAAATAATTGATTTTAAATATATTATTCAATATGAAAGTGTATAATCTTCAAAATTTTCTAATGTTTTTTTTTTATAAATTTATGGTAATATAAAAAATGAGAGACTTATTCGTTTAACATCATTTATGATATCTTTTTTCATCCATATATATACAAAATATATACTAAGATAAGATAAGATATAATTTATACTTATTATTTATCTATTAGTATTATTATATATAATTACTCATAAAACCTACAAAAGACGGGGCAAAAAAATGAAAAAAAAAAGACATACAACAACCTTGTTCCTAATATTTTATCACTCAATCCATAAATTATAAATTTCTCCATTTTAATGGCTCGTAAATGATCTATTTTCTTTCTTAATAAAATAGGTACACACACTAGTCTCACTTAATACTCAAGGATTTTTTTTATTTAAATAAATTAAAAAAATATTTTATTTACTGAAATAAATAATTTTAAAATTTATTACGAAAATATGTTATCTATTATTATCTCGTTTACACTGTAAACGAGATAATTTTTAATGTATCTCATTTATACTGTAAACGAGATAGGTGTATTTTTTCAATTTTCATATAATAAAAAATTAATAATTTAAATTGAATCAAACTCTTAAAAATAGAACATTTCAAATAATAAAAAAGATGGACGATTTTATATAATAGGGAAGATTGGCAATTTTAAAAATGGAACACTATTAACATGTTTACTTCTCCCAACCGTTGAAATAAGTAAAAGCACATGAGTAGCACATTAAACTGCCCATTATTAATACGGTTACCTGGCAATTCCAGGACACAGACGTCATCATCGAAGTCTTGGTTACCTCCACAGCTTTGGAGGAAGCTCTTCAATTTCTCTTAAATTAAATTCATTGAGCTAAATAATTCAAGAAAGAAAGAAAAACAAAATTGAAAATGGGTAACCAGGAGCAGAAATGGAAGAACATTCTCAAAGATCTCCAATTCGCACCCTTTCTCACTTCACGTTTCAACATCGACCTTAAGGTGCAAAATTCCTCTAAATAGCCTTTTCAATTTTGCGTCTTATCTCAATTTAGGATTTTAAATTTCACCGTAATGTACCTAATTCCCATTCGTGTATTCCGTTTTCTAGATAAATAGTAAAATTTGAGTGTGATAAAACTGAGTCAAGAGTTTAGGGTTTTTAATTTTTGTTCTTTTGTGGTAATTCAGGATAAGTAACAAAATTTGAACGTAAGCAATAGCACTCAAGGATCCAAAGAAAAATTTAGGGTTCCTAGAATTAAGGCTGCAGCCCCGCTGCTGCTACCCAGTTGCTACTATGATTCATCAATCTGATTTTTTGCGCCGTTGTCGAGAATTGTTTGAGTTTGACACACTACCGGACTATCTTTATGGTTTATGCATCAACCTTATTCTTTATGGTTTATTTGCTCTTTTGTTTGTGTATTTTGTTTTCTTTTTCAAAACCTTTTCTTTTATTTAGTAATCCTTGTCTTTTGTTTGAGTCTTGTGTCAGTTTTTAAGTTTGGTGTCCCGTCTGGTTTCATCTTTTTCTTTAGATTTTCGAAAGTGTTCTTATTTTCCCTTCTTGATATTCGAATTGTTCTTAGTAATTTTTCTTGTCTGATTTTAAAAATTTTAAGTTTGGTGTCTCTTAGTTGTTTTTCCTTTAATTTTTGAAAATTAGTGTCATTTGATCTTAAATTTTTAAGATTATGTCTCTTAGTTGTTTTTCTTTTTCTTTAAAATTCGAAAATAAAAAAATATTCCTTTTATCTTTGTTTAAATTTTCAAAAATCTTGCTATCTTTTCTTATCTTGATTTAAAAGTTTTAAGTTTGGTGTTTTCTTGTTAGTAAAATTTAAATTTTAAATTTCAAATCTTATCTTTTCAAATCTTTATCATATCTTTTTACTTTAAATCCTTCCTATCTTATCTTCTTTTAAAATTTTAAATTTTAAATTCTTATCTTTTTAAATCTTTACTATCTTTTAAAATTTGATCTTCAAAATTTTTAAATTTTTAAATCTTATCTTTCTTAATCTTTTTAAATTTTTATCTTATCTTTCTTTTTAAATTTTAAAACTTGCTTATGTTATCCTTTTTTAAATTTAAAACTTTTAAATTTCAAATCTTTACTTTCTTTTAAATTTAAATTTCAAAATCCTTGTTTGACTTTTTTCTTCTTTTATTTTCAAAAATCACAATTAATTTTCAATTTTCTTTTAATTAATTAGTTGTCTTAGCTTTCAATTCTTTTATTCCTTTAGAATTAAATAAATAAATAAAATAAAATAAAATTATTTTTTTTAATTTCTATTTTTTTCTTGAAATTCGAATTCTCCTATCCCCCTCTATTTTCATTCTTCTCATCTTCTCAAGACATCTCACTGGAAGTTCTCTATACTCTGACATAGAAACACCTGCCTTTTAATTTTCTTGTTTCTTGATTGTGTGTATAGGAACAAGAAGAGTTTTGACGTTAGGATTTTTGCCAGTAAAGAATGTCATAAAAACAGTCGCGTTGTAGGTATAGTTTCTAAACCGACAAAAATCCCTTCGTGCAAACGTGTTGGGTGTCACAAGTAACAAACCCCTTTAGAAATTGTTAATCGAGTATTCAAACCTCGGGTCGTCTTCTCAAGGAACTGCGAGGAAGTATGTTCTTATTATTGGCTATAGAGGTTGTAATCGAGGTTTAGAAGATGAGAAGCAAGTAATTTGAATGACAAGTAAAGTAAATGGCAATTAAAATAAATAAATACTGTAAAGCAGACTTTTGGCAAGGTAAGAGAAGTTGGAGGTCCAACGTAGTTATCTCTCTCAACTATAATGAAAGTTGAATCTAAACTCCACTTGATCAACCTGTACTAGGGCAAAGGAAAGTCAAGGGACTAATTAAATTGACCTTTGAATCCTATTTATTTCCTAAGAAAAGGTTGGGATTACTTAAGCTCAGCTCAATTAGCAAGATAACGATTATCAGTTATGTTGAGTTTAATAACTGTTGAGTTACTGAATTCTTAACCAGGACCAAAAGGGGAAAAAGTAAAATTGCTGGAATAATAAAAATGTCCTTAGATGGGAAGCAATGGTAACTTAAATCAAAGAGAACAATCATAAACTGAAAATATCTCAAATATTATTAATTCAGATAACAATCTATAACATGGAAGAAATTCATAAATTCACTGATCAATTCAAGTGCTGGAATAAATAAAAGTAAAAGGAAGCTAAAACAAAGGAACGTAAAACCTGGATTAAGAGTCACTCTTAAAGCAAGAAGAAATCCTAAATTTCTAATCCTAAAAGAGAGAGAGGAGAAGATCTCCCTCTCAACTAAATCTAAATCATTGAAAAATAAAATATATGCGACTCTCCTTGAATGGATGCATTCTCACACTTTATAACTTCTGGTCTATGCTATCTGTACTTGGATCTGGGCCAAAAAGGGCTTCAGAATTCGCTGGGGGCGTATTCTGTAAATTCTTATACGTGGCCTCTGTCACGCGTCCGCGTGGGTCACGCGGTCGCGTCATTCGGAGCTTTTCCTTGCCACGCGGTCGCGTCAGTCATGCGACCGCGTCATGTGCGTTCTGCTTAAGGCGCGTGGTCACGTCAGTCATGCGACCGCATCGCTGCTGATTCGTGCTTGGCACGCGATCGCTTCGTCTATGCGGTCGCGTGGATACCAGTTTCTTTAAAGCTTCGTTTTGCCTTCTCCTTCCTATTTTGTATGTTTTCTTTTCCATCCTTTAAGTCATTCTACCTTAGAAAATCTGAAACTACTCAACACACTAATCACGGCATCGAATGGAAATAAAGGTAATTAAAATAATTAATTTTAAAGCTTAGGAAACATGTTTTTCACAATATGACATAATAAGGAAGGGAAAGTAAAACCATGAAATTAATGTGAATAAATAGGTGAAGGATTGTATAAATCACTCAAATTAAGCACAAAAGAACTCATGAAATATGGGTTTATCAAGTTTACTATGGACCCAATCGGAAATGCACAGTTCAGAAGAACTTTGGGGTCTTATACAGCTCCCACTCCTGACTACGACTATGGAAGGAGTATTAGTGGACCTCCTATTGATCTAGATGACTTTAAGGTCAACTTTGACCTGATCATTAGGGGTGACAAAGCGGGCCGATCCGCCCCAATCCGCCTCGCCCTGCCTAAGCCCTCCCCATAAACGGGCGGGTCGGCCCGCCCCGCCAACTAAGATGGGTTCAAAATGCTAGCCCGCCCCACTTTATGGCGGATTGGCGGGCTAGCATGCTTGATTCTTTTTTTTTTTTTTTGAAAAATAAAATTCATTTAAATTAACCAAAAAATAATGATTAAAAAATCAAATACAAATAAAAAATAGTCAATTTATAATATAATTTTTTTACTATCTTTTTTTTTTAATTTTTAACTTCAATAAAATTGTTCAAAATAATATTTGTCAATAGAACCATCTTTATTTTAAAAAATAAGTCACATAATTTGAGCAAATATACGAAATTGTAAAATAAAATAAATAAAGTTAATAACTAAAAGAAGAATAAAAATAAAAACAAAAAAAATTGTTTGAAAATTTTATAATTATTAATTTTATAATAGTAATCACTCTTTTATTTAATAAAAAATAAAAAATAAAAAATAAAAATCTTCGGACCGGCGGACCGGCCCACCCTGCCCCGCCCGCCAAAACCCGCCAATTTGGCGGTGCGGGTTTGGCAGATTTTTTAATTTGGCGGGCTCCAAATCCTAGCCGATCCGCCTTTTTCAGCGGATTTAGCGGGTCGGCCTGACGGGTTCAACCCATTTTGCCACCCCTACTGATCATGCTGATGCAGCAACATTGCCAATTTCATGGACACCCACTGACTTCCTGTAGTTCTGTGACACTGTAGAGACCAATGGAATGGAGCCTGAAGTCTCCAAGCGAATACTCTTCCCATTTGCTCTGAATGATCAAGCAAAGCTATGGTGGATTTATGAACCCAGAGGAAGTGTGAACACTTGGGATAAGGCTGTTAACAAATTCTTGAACAGGTTCTCCTTCTCGCAGAGATGGACTAAGCTAATGACAAATGTTCAGACCTTCTGGCAGAAAGAGGGAGAATCCTTCTATGATGCTTGGGAGAGGTAATGCCATTGTTGTTTCTGGCGAAGATGCTACCCCTGTCACCACTATGATTCATCAACCTGATCCTTCTGTTGCTATGGTTGATTCCTCTCAAAATGACGAAGATGCTAAGAATCCTCTGCAGTATGCGAATTGATGTCACTAATTCTATATGAATTATTGCAATTAAATGATGTTGATTAAAATTGTAGTTCTGGTTAAAATTGTTGTATGCTTCAATAAAATAAGAAAGATATTTTGTTATTTTTGAAGTATTCTGAGACTTGGTTGCTTTTGTTTATCTTCTCCCCAGGTACGATGCAATGATTTTAGAAGCGCTCTGAAAGATACTAATGGATCTGTTCTGAATGTCATTGTTAACTTCATTGAGGTTAGATTATAAACTTATAGCAAGTGAAGGTAGCAGTGAAGGAAATAATGCTAACTCTCCAAATGTAAGTTAGTTTACATGTCAGTTTATCACTGTACTTCCAAGACGTTTCTGTGGATTTTTTTCATCAATTATAAACTTGAAGGACTATAAAATATGTAAAAAAATTATCTTTTATTAAAAGTTTGTTATAAAACAGCATAACATATCATGAGGCTTAGTGTTAATCCAGGAATGTGCAAATTCTGGACTGTTGTCCATGTCTTGTCTTTTTTGATACTTGAGAAAATATGTATTGTTTGTTCTAGCTGAACAGAGAAAAAAATTCATACCTTCAATATACTTGCTTTTGAATTTTTTTCAGTCAAATTGATTCTCTTGTTTGAAGAACTATATAAAAATAATTTTTTTAAACAATTCTAGTTATTACTATATCAATGATTTTTGTTACCATATGCCATATACAAGTTCTTTCATTATGTTAATATGATCATATATGGTTGCATATCTTTGTTTTTATATGCAATAAATTGCTCTTGCAATTGTGTGATGATTAATTTTTGTTTTCAATCCAGACCAATTATATGTGGTAGTGATTGTTTTCAATAATAGAGGTGTATATGGAGGTGATTGGAGAACCCTCAAAGAGATGAATAGACCTCACAAAGATGATCATATTCCGACTTTTTTTGTTCCAAAAGTAGACTACCATGCTTTGATTGAAGCTTTTAGTGGAAAGGGCATCTGACGAACTCAAGTATAATCTTTCTCGACTCGAAAACCGGACGTTATCAATGTTATTGTTGATCCCTATGCTGGTTCAGAGAGTGGAGGATGCAACACAAGAACTGATTTCCAGATTATCTGTATTATACTGTAACTACGTTTTCTATAGTTTTCGTTTTTAGATTTCAAATTTCAATAACACAAATTACATAGCCTTGTGGTTTTCTATGGTGTACCATGATATGATAAAGACACAAACTATATTCCATGAATCCACACAAATATAAAATATTACATGATCATAATGAATACTTGAATGATGAAAACTGAATTTTATATATACTTATTACTACTATTTTTGTTTCATTTTATCAATGTTATAGGAATATCTTTTATTGAATATTTATAGTTTCCAAATTTTCAATTAGGTCCCTATACTTTTTTTTCTTTTCAATTGAGTTCCTATATATTATTTTTTCTTTTCAAGGATATACAAGTAATTTCACAATTCACTAATATTTTTTTGACATTTAACGTTAATAGGGACTAAATTGAAAAAAAAAATCATGTATAAGGACCCAATTGAAAAGAAAAAAAGTATAGGGACTTAATTAAAAATTCGATGAAACTATAGGGACCTGCAGAATAACTATTAAACCATGTTTAATATAGTTGATAATAATAATAATAATAATAATAATTTATTGATTCAGTTATTAAGTATATTTAGAATTTGATATATGTTTAATTATTCATGTACTTAATTTAACTCTAGTTTTTATTGATATTTTAAATATTTCTAATAGTATTTTGGATAATTAAATTTTTATGTTAGTACATATATTGAAATATTTTGAAAAAATATTTGTATCAAATTTATTTTTTAAGTAAGTAAAAATATTTAATTATTTTTTGTATATTTTATTTTTCTACAAAACATGAAATTTTTTTTGTTATATTGATAATTTTTCTTTTCATTGAACAACATAATGATAGGTTAAGTTAATTAAATAAATATTATATTTATTTATTTTTATATTGCATATAAAATAAATAACTAATATTAAAAAAACAATTAAATAATTTAATATTAGTAAATTATAATAAGTGGATAAAATATCATATATATATATTATTTTCCTTCTCATAAAAACAAAGGTTAAATAGAATAATTATTTGTTAGGCTCATTTCTAATAACTAGAAAAATACATATATAAAAGGCTGTCGCCGCTGTGGGGAGTCATCAGAACTACTGGTACTGCTGCTGTTGTCGTATTTATGATGTTGCCATTAGTTCGGTCATGTAGTTGAGTCGCAATTGAGGTAGGGGCGCTTTTCTTAAACTTATTTTATTCTTAAAAATTGTTATAAATCGATATTGATACAAATAATATATTTTTAGTGATTATGTAAGTCTTATGGATTGAATTGAGTTGTTTTGGATAAATGATTGAGTTATTGATTGATTAAATTGGTTTCTGAATTGTCATATAATGATTATTGAGCATTTGAACACGTATTGATAATTGAGGTTGAATTATTGTGAATTACTAGATTGGTTGTTCGAATTCTGAGTTTTTGTTTATTTTCTTAAGTTGAGTTGGAGTTGTTGAGATAATGATTTATTGAAAATGATTTGAATGACTGAGAGGTGTTTGGTTTGGTTGTTGGGACCCTTGAAGGGTGGTAAAATCCAAATTTTAGAGGAGATGTTGCCGAAATTTTTATAAAATTTTGAGACTTTGTTTGAAGCATTATTTAAAATAAAATTTGATTTAAGAATCATATTATTTGATTTCGATTTATTACAAAAAGAGTCATGATTTGAGTTCGATTTATTGAGAAAGGAATTATGCTTTGAGTTTAACTTATTGAGAAAAGGATTTTGTTTTGAGTTTGATTCATTAAGAAAAGTGTTCAGTGGGTTACCTGAACTGAAGGTCGATCTCAGAGGAGATTTGCGGTTGTGGCCGAAGCTGTCGTGTCCGACTTGCTGAATCTTGAGATGTTGCTGATCCTTGATCATCGGAGGGTGGTGGTACCTACAAGAGACTCCGATGCTTAAGTTAGCACGGGCTTTAAGCAGGTTTTTTGTGTAGAATTAGAGTATGAGTTATACCTGGGTGCTCCAGTGTATTTATAGTAGTGTGGGGTGACCTCCGATCCCTTGAGATAAGTTAGTTATCTTATCTTATCTTTTGTGGGTGAGTCCCCTTATCTTTGGCCAGCCGCCTTTAGGTGGGTTGTGATCTTCTACTTTGGGCCTACTTGGGCCCTTTATAGCAATTTGGCCGAGCTCTTTTGGGAAGAGGTCGGTGTCGACCAACCTTTATAAGAGGTCGGTCATTTCTGTCTTCATTCAACCCGGCTTGCCTAGCTCGACCCATGGTATGAACAGTGCCCCTGCTCGAGCTTCGATCTTCCCTTGAGGTCGTGCTTTCCAGCTTCGATCCTTTAAGGAAGTCGTGTTCGAGCATTAATTTGATTTCGAGTTGCTCCTCCTCGCGTGATTCTTGGCGCTTGCTTTTGCTTTAATGCGAAGCGTTTTAACCTTCTTGGGAATACGCATGCGCTTTTAATGCCCAATGATTAGGCTTTTATTTTGTTTTGCCGTTCCGTTCCCTCGCTTTATTTTGAAATTGAAAAAAGCCTTGAACCTTGGTTTTTAGTTTTCTTGCTTTCATCTGTTTCATTCGCTCAGTGAAGAAAGGCTTCCTTTTGTTCGTCCTTTGCTTTCTGAAAAATGCCTCTTTCCTTCGTTTTGTTCCTTCAATTTTCACTTTTCTTTGAAAAGATCACCATTTTGCTAAGTTTTGCCCCAAGATTTTCTTTTTTGAAGTTTCGAAGCTTTCGTTGGACCGTTCGCATTTTTCGTTACGCCTCCATCGTCGCTTCTCGTTTTCCTTTGCAGGTTGGTGCTTATGCCCTTTCTCGTTCTACCTGCTTTGTTTGTTATTGTTCTTATTGCTTTTACTCTTGCATGCTTTTCCCTCGCACAAAGTTTTGGTCTTTGTTGAACTTTTAGTAGAAAAAAGGTCGAAACTTTCTTGGTGGTCTTTGTTTTTTGATAATTATGGTCTTTTTGTCTTCGCTGTTTGTATGAAGAAATGCTGGTACTTAGGTTGAACTCCTTGTATTTTCTTTTGTTTAATAGGGTTAGGGCTCTGATTTTTGTGTCGCTTTCCTTTACTAGGTTTTGTTTTGTTGTTGCCTTCAAAGGGTGTCCCTGGACTTTTGGTGTTGATCCTCTATTTTCTGCGAGTCCTGGGGTTCTCTTTTGTTGCCATATCTGACACTTGTTGAATGTTTCTTTGTCATTCTCTTACTGTCTGAGTTGTTTGGTAGTGATCTCTTCTTCTTTTTTCTTACTGTAGGTGTAGTTGCTATATGTCTACCCGTAGGAATATTGTCGAGATGTCTACCAAAGTTCCTGCTGGTATAGCCGATTGGCTGGATTCAATAGTTCTGATGTGTGTGACCGTGGCTGATCCCGAGTACTGTGTGAGGCTTAGGAGGTTCCGTAGGATCTGTAGCAATAGGGATGATAAAAAGAATTATGAGCTGTTGTCGCCCGACCCTGAGGAGAGGGTTAGTTTCCCCCCTTGACTCAGGGAGAACGCCCCTTCTTTTATGCTTATGACTATTTCTTTAGTCAGCTTAATATCACCATCCCTTTTACTGATTTTGAGACCTACCTCTTATGGACTTGCAATGTGGTCCCTTCCCAGCTTCATCCGAACTCTTGGGCCTTTATTAAGATTTTTCAGCTGTTGTGCCAGGAATTAGGTGTTCGACCTACCACACCCCTTTTTCTTTATCTTTTTATATTGACTAAGCCTGGAGTGGCCAAGAAGAAAGCTTCTTGGATTTCCTTCTGAGCTACCCAGGGAAAAAAGTTTTTTCAATGTTTGACGAGTCCTTTCGAGATTTTAAGAACTATTACTTTAAGGTCCGAGCTATCGAGAATGCCCGGCCTTTCTTTTTAGATGAGAATGACGAGCCGATCTTTCCTTTGTGTTGGCAAAAAGATATAGTAGCTCTGACGGGCGAAAAAATTGCCGATTAAGAATTTAATATAGAAATAGCGTTGCAAGTACAGTTCTTAACTGACGAAAATTCTGCTTATCAATTTAGAAAGAATTGTCACAAATTGAGAATAAAATACTAGGAGTAGAAATCCCAGGTCGTCTCCCAACGAGTTGACAAAAGAGTGTAATTTATTGGTCAGGAATTTTCTGAGAAATTTTAGAGTTGAAGAATGGAAAAATAAATGATTATAAATTAAAGTAATGGAAATTAACGAGAGAATTTATGTAATTGAAATAAAAAGTCTTGACCCAGAGAAGATTAATCGGAAGTTCTATCCTTGTTGGATTTTTCCAAGTGTAATTGTAAGAGGTTGTTGTTCTACTTAGTTATCCCTTACCTAATAAAGGAAAGTCAAGTAACTAACCAACTCTGAACCTCAAGTCCTAATCCTCTCCCAAGGAAGGATTAGAGTTAGAGACTAGAGAGCTAGCCAACAGTTTTCAATTAAAATTAACACTTGAGTATTCCAACTCAAGGTTCTCCTATTAATCAACTCCAAAGTCAAGTTAGGAATCTACTCCATTGACATGGATGCCAATGTTGCAGACATGTAAAGGGAATAGAGAGGAGACATGGTCACTAAAATAAAATTAATAAGAGCTAATTTTGAAATAGTAAATTAAGGAAAGATGATACTCAAACAAATAATAAAATTAAAAGTAAAAATGATAATTGCATTAATTCTTTCCAATATCAAAGATATTCATAAGTAACTCTGAACAAGGTAAGTGGGCAATAAAACAGTAAGGAAATAAGGAAACAAACTAGAATAATAAAGACTTCAACGGAGGTAGTAACTCTTCTCAATAGCCAATCCAAAAGCATAAAACTAGAAATCTATGAACATGAAGAACCCTAGAGGAGGTAGTAATTTTCTCTCTAAGATTCAAAACTAAAACTAAAATTGTGTAAATGTGAATGTCTGTTGAGTCTCGGCTTGTCCCCTGGCTCTAGTCTGTGTTTCTGGGCCGAAAACTGGGTTCGAACTCAGCCCAAAATCGCCCCAGCGTCTTTTGCGATTTCTGCACGTGGCGCATGTCACGCATACGCGTCAGGTACGCACACGTGTCGCCATGCAATTTTGCTTTCACGCGTACACGTCAAGTACATGCACGTGTCACTGTGGAAAGCTCCATGTCACGCGCACGCGTGAGCCATGCATGTGCATCGATCCTCGTTGGTCATCTCCTTTGTTTCTTGTGTTCCTTCCATTTTTTTGCAAGCTTCCTCTCCATCCTCTAAGCCATTCCTGCCCTAGATAGCCTGAAAGCACTTAGCACACAGATCACGGCATCGAATAGTATAAAGGGAATTAAAAATACACAATTTAAAGGCTCAGAAAGCAAGTTTCCAATCATAGTCCAACATTTGGAAGGATTTGTAAAACCATGCAAATTGTATGAATAAGTGTGCAAAGACTTGATAAAAATCACTCAATTTAGCACAAGATAAACTATAAAATAGTAGTTTATCAATATCCCCACACTTAAACATTAGCATGTCCTCATGCTAAGCCCAAGGAGATAGAAAGAATGAATGGGGAAAAGTAAGACTCATGTAATGCAACCTATGCATGTGAATGCAACTATATGCTAAGATGTTTCTATCTACTTGGTTAAAAGTAAACAAGTTCTCCAAGACAAACATAAATCAGATTTCACTAATTCAAATCACACAATAAAAGACAAGTAAACTTGTAAGAAGATAGCTCATGAAAGCCGGGAACATAGAATCAAGCAATGAACCCTCACTGGAAGTGTGTATGCGATCTAATCGCTCGAGTGTCTAGGGTTAATCCACTCTACTCTTCTCTAGTCATGTTTTCTAAAACTTTGTTCTTCATCTAACTAATCAACAAATATTTAATGTACAAATGCAAATATCATGAGGTCTTTTCAAGGTTGTAATGGGGCTAAAGTGAGGGTGAGGATATATGTATGGCCAAGTGAGCTATAATATGAATCTTTGACTAACCTAAGTTCTCACCTAACATACACACACTCTATATAATTCTAAAATCATGCCTAGCTACCCATAATCTCACTTTTGTATATTTCACATACTCATGTATCAAATTTTCTTTAATTTCACCACATGTGCATTGATCTTTTATTAGACTTAGCATTGGGGCGATTTTGTCCCCTATTTATTTATTTATGTTGTAATATATATATATATTATGAACATGGAAGCAAACATAACATATCAATGCATATGGTGTTTCTGGTTTCACATGAGTATGAAGCACCCAAAGTCCCAATATCTTGTCAATAAAAATCAACACTTTCTTATCAACCCAAGTTCCCACGATTCTCCACACTTAATTGACACACAATCTCTATTTTAAGCTAACCAAAGATTCAAATGGGGTACTTAATTGTTTTTCTGCTTAAGGCTAGTGATGTGATAAAATATAGAACAAATGGGGATTAAAAGGCTCAAAGTGGCAAACAAGGGTAATTGAAGTGGTAGGCTATTTTGGATAAGTGAGCTAATAACAATTGATGGTCTCAATCATATGTATGCATGTAAATACACTAAAAAATGGACATATAGAATGGAACAAACCATAGATTGCAATCATAGAGAAGGAAACACACACAAGAATAAAATCATGGTTAAATAATGTAACCATATGATTAAGCTCAAAATCTCACAGGTTGTGTGTTCTTAGCTATAAACCATGTTCCAAATTACAATCTTCAAACAAGTTTAACACAAATTTTCAATTTAAATTAGTGAAATATTATTAAATAGGGTCTTGAAAAGAAACTCATTACTTTAACCAAGCAAAATATACATGCAGGTAGTTATTATCATGCAATCTATCCTATCTAACAAAAGAAAAAACTAAAATATTGGTGTTAAGAGAGAGATTACCTCCGGAAGTCAGGGACTGACCTCCTCACACTTAAGGCTTGGCACGGTCCTCCGTGCCATCAGTAAGGAGCAAGGTAGGGCTGGAAGCATCGCCTTCACTGTCTGGCTCGCCATGGCTCCCTGTGCTACTAAGTGAAGGGGAGTCCGGGGTGTCCCTCTGTTCTGGAGGTGGGTGAGTACCAACAATGAGCTCCTTCAGATAGTTGTATCGGCGCTTGTTGCAGCGCTCTATTTGCTCCATCCTCCGGTCTTGCCGGTCTAGCCTCTGAAGGATCTGAAGGAACATCTGAGTAGTGGATGGTGTAGGAGGTGTGGGTGATGGCAGGGCGGACGTGGGAGGAGTGTCTGAAGATGGGCCGGGATGTCGGCTAGCAGAGGGGACTGGGGGTTTGGTATACTTCCCGTTCGGAACATACTGATCAGCTCTTGGGATTATTTCCTTGGTATCCCCAGCCCTATAGGAGACTCCTGCTGCAGAGATAAGATCCGAAACTAAGGCGGGGAAAGGCAGGTTACCCGCAATCTGTACGTGTCCCATGTCCTGCCGGATGTGTCTGGGTAAGTTGAGGGGCTGCTCTGTAAGGATGCACCAGATGAGGACAGCCATGTCTGCTGTGAAGGTGGACTTGTGAGTGCTCGAAAAGACATAGTGGGACATAATTTGTGCCCACACGTGAGCCTCCAAGGTAAGTGCAGGAGCTGATATGCTCTTAGGTCGAGTCCGATGCTGTCCGTAGATCCATGTGCTGCCAGGTTGTGCTATGGCGCCAAGGACGCTATTCCAGTCAAACTGGTATGTCTGGTGCTTGAAAGAGGCCTCTTGATAGGCGTCCCATCCCTTTGGGCTAGGTGGAAGATCCAACACTCGCTGAATGGCCCCTTCGGAGACGAGTACTTGCTTCTAACGAACATAAACAGACTGCAGGGTAGGCGAGTGGAAGTTGGAGTACAATTCGACTACCCATGATAAGTTGGCCTCCCGTGGCTGCCTCCTCAAGAATCTCCACTGTCTCCTTTCAATGCGGGGCTCCACAAAATCCACAAAGTGTGTTGGAAGAATTAGTAGGTGCTCATTATTGTAGTTTCTCTCAGCCAGGATGGGGAACATTTGCTCATAGTAACGATTAGTGAACTGTGCAGAGTCCCTAGCAGGGAACGCCTTTTTCGCCTCATCAACTTTGATTATCCGCTTCACCCACTTCATCGGTGGCTTAACGCTTGTAGTGGGTTGTGCCTTAGCCACAGTTCTTTTAGTGCCTTTCCTAGCCAGTGTCTTGTCAATAGCCTTCTCTTTTCCTTTCTTGGTACCCATCCTAAGGAAGAAAGAAAGAGGAAGAATGTGAAGTATAGATAACTAACGACCTGAAGGAAGAAATTCCAAGTGATAATGAATGCCAAAGAAAAGATAATTGCTTAAATACATGGTAGCTATAACATGTAGGTAAGGCATCAATTAGGGTCGTAAAGGCAATTCATAACAATTAGATGCAAGAGGGTTTATGGCATGCAAGTAAGAAGCATGAGTAGCATAATTCAAGCATCAATTATTAAATGTTCCAAATTAAAGAGCACTAGCATGATGACAAGTGTGAATGATAATCCCAATACATGTGGAAAGCAAGTGTTGCAAAAAAGAGGCATTTAAAGTAGCAAGAATATAATAGAAAAGAATTCAAAATGCCATATTGACTTTTTCACAAACACTTGGTGTTCAAGTTAAAATAGGAATAGAAATAATTAATCCAAGTGTATAGGAGATCCATAATAAAATGTCAATTGTCAAATTACTCCTCATAATATCCACAAGTTCAAATAAAATAGAGGAAGACCCAAATAAGGCTCCAACACCAACTTGAAAAATGCATGAAAAAGGAATGAAAAAGAAACTAAAAATAAGTAAGTGAAGATGAAATTGAGAAGGAAGAAAAATAATTAAATGCAATAATTAAATGAAGAATGAAAGAGTAGAGGAGATGAAGAAAAGAAACCTGATGAGGAAGATGAAAAGAGGAATAAGGAAGAAGTATGAAGTAAGAAGTAAGAAGAGAGGAAGAAGAAGGAGAAAGAGTAAGGAATGAAAGAAAATTAGGATTTGGGGGGGAAGGAAAAATTAAAACTGGGCGGCGTACTGGTGTAGTTGTGTGGCGCATGCGACGCGTACGCGTACAGCAAGCGTACGCGTGCGTCACGCAAAATGGATAGTGACGCGTAAGCGTCTGGCACGCGTATGCGTGCTCTTGGTTGTACGAATCGCGCGAAGGCAGCCCCGCGTATGCACAACTCTCTGTTCAATCTGCGTTGGGGCCATAATCGCATATGATGCGTGCGCGTCAAGCATGCGCACGCGTGGATGGTCATCAAGTGAAAGGACGCGCACGCGTCAGGGATGCGTACACATGATGAATTGTGCCTCTAGCACAGTGCCAACCCCAGACCATCACAACTCTCTGTTCAAATACCTTACTACGCCGATTTCCAGGGTCACGTGTACGCGTCAGGGACGCTTACGTTTGGAATGCGAAAATCTCAAGCGACACGCACGCGTGATGTTCGCATACGCGTGGGCTTGTTTGCGCACAGAGCCTGGTTCCAGCGCCACTCTCGCGTAACTCTCTGTTCAATTCCTATTCTTTTCACATTCACAAGTGACGCGTGCGCGTCTTAGACGCTTGCGCGTCGAATGCGTTTTTTTTTAAATGCAGAATGCAGATGATTTATGCAGAATTTATAAAATAACACTTGCTAAAAATAAGATAAAACTAAGAATAAAAATGAAAGATCGTACCATGGTGGGTTGTCTCCCACCTAGCACTTTCTTTTACGTCCTTAAGTTGGACGGTCCACAAGCTTAGTCTTCTTCTGTTGGTGGATCCTCCAAGAGAAAGATCTCCAGCTCCTTGTTGTGCTTCGTCTTCTCACCATGATACAGCTTCAAGTGGTGGCCATTGACCTTGATGAATTTGGAACTTGAAGGATGACTCAGGTGAAAGACTCCGTATGGCTCTGCCTTTTCCACCCGGTAGGGGCCTTCCGATCTGGATCTCAGCTTGCCTGGCATGAGTCTCAACCTGGAGTTGTAAACGAGAACTAACTCCCCAGGTCTTAACTCTCTTCGCTTGATATTCTTGTCATGTACGGCCTTCACCTTCTCTTTGTATAGCCTGGAGTTGTCATATGCTTTGAGGCGAAGGTTCTCTAGTTCTGCTAGTTGCAGCTTCCTTTCAGCACCGGCCTTCTCAAATCCCATGTTGCATTTCCTTACCGCCCAGAAAGCTTTGTGCTCCACCTCCACTGGAAGGTGACAAGCTTTGCCATAGACCAGGCGGAATGGACTCATTCCTATAGGTGTCTTGTATGTTGTCCGATAAGCCCAGAGCGCATCTACAAGCCTGGTGCTCCAGTCTTTTTTATGAGGCTTGACGATCTTCTCCAGTATGCACTTTATCTCTCTATTAGACACCTCGGCTTGCCCATTGGTCTGGAAATGGTAAGTTGTTGCTACCTTGTGAACAATGCCATGTTTTTTCAGTAGACCTGTTAATCTTCTGTTACAAAAGTGAGTGCCTTGATCACTCACGATTGCTCATGGTGATCCAAAGCGGCAGATAATATTACTTCGAACGAAGGAGACAACAGTATTAGCATCATCAGTACGGATAGGAATTGCTTCCACCCATTTGGAAACATAATCAACAGCTAACAATATGTATAAGAAACCATTAGAGTTTGGAAATGGACCCATGAAGTCAATCCCCCAAACATAAAAAATTTCACAGAATAACATAAGCTGTTGGGGCATCTCATCCCTCTTGGATATATTCCCAAACCTTTGGCATGGGGAGCAAGATTTACAGAAGAAAGTAGCATCCTTAAAAAGAGTCGGCCACCAGAATCCACAATCTAAAATTTTTCTAGTTGTTCTTTGAGGAACAAAATGTCCACCACTCTCAGAAGAGTGGCAGGCCTCTAAAATAGACTGGAATTCTGATTGAGGCACACACCTTCTAATTATCTGGTCATCACCATACCTCCATAAATAAGAGTCATCCCATATATAATATTTGGGCTCGCTTTTCAGCTTGTCCTTTTGATGCTTAGTAAAATTAGGAGGGAAGGTACGACTAACCAGATAATTAGCTATAGGTGTGTACCAAGGAACTACTTCAGATATTGCGTGCAAGCTATCAAATGGAAAAGCATCATTGATAGGAGTGGAGTCATTCTTAATATGCTCTAGGCGACTCAAATGGTCTGCCACTAAATTCTGGGAACCACTCCTATCTTTGATTTCTAAATCAAATTCTTGCAACAACAATATCCAACGTATTAACCTTGGTTTGGACTCTTTTTTAGCTAATAAATATTTTAGAGCTGCATGGTTTGAGTACACTACCACCTTAGTACCAAGTAAGTAGGCTCAGAATTTATCCAGAGCAAAAATAATAGCCAGAAGCTCTTTTTCAATGGTAGTATAATTAGACTGAGCAGCATCTAAGGTCTTAGAAGCATATGCAATTATAAAAGGATCCTTACCTTCGCGCTGAGCCAGCGCCGCTCCTACTGCATAGTTAGAGGCATCACACATAATCTCAAATAATGGCTGGCTCCAGTCTGGTCCCCTCACAATTGGAGCTTGAGTCAAGGCAATCTTCAGCTTATCAAACGCTTCAATGCAGTCCTCACTCAGCTCGAACTCAACATCCTTTTGCAACAGTCGGGATAAAGGCAATGCTACCTTACTGAAGTCCTTGATAAATCTCCTGTAGAAACCTGCATGACCAAGGAACGAACGGACTACCCTCACGGAGGAGGGGTAAGGTAAACTAGAAATGACATTTACCTTTGCTGGATCAACTGAAATACCAGTATTAGAAACAACATGTCCTAGAACAATACCTTGTTTAACCATAAAATAACATTTTTCAAAATTCATTTCTGTTATGAAATTAGAGACAGTGACTTAGTTTTGTAATGTAAAGTGGACAGAATAACTCGAGTGGGTTGGTGGAGTGGAATGTGATACACCACTATTTCGTGGTGCATTCTATGCTGAATTTAGGGGATTTTATCACCCTTTTCTCCCACTTATTCACTAAAATAGCATGGTTTTATATATTCTCCCTAATTTGTGCTTAAGAGTGAAAACATACTTTTTAGGCCCTTAATTGGTTAATTTTAATTCACCTTTGATTCCACTAGATGCCTTGATGTGTGTGTTAGTGATTTCAGGTTCAAAAGGCTAAGAATGGATCAAAGGAATGAAGAGAAAAGCATGCAAAGTAGAGAAATCATGGAAAATCAAGGATTTGGAATGCATTCATCGACGCGCACGCGTGAGTTTGAAGTCGCATGGCGACGCGTATGCGTAGATGACGCGTACGCGTGGATAGCAAAAACGCCAAACGACGCGTACACGTGACCCACGCGTACGCGTCGATGCTCGCACGTGACCTCATTAAAATGAGAACACTGGGGCGATTTCTGGGCTTTCCAAGCCCAAATCCAACTCATTCTAGAGCCTATTACATGCAGAAATCAAGAGGAGTGAAGGGGGAACTGGTACGCGGAATCGTGATTACACTTTAATTATGTAAAATTCATTGCTCTTTCTTTCCCTGGAAATGGCGCCAAAAACATGATGCCAAGACCATGGTTCACAACTCCGTGTAACTAACCAGCAAGTGTACTGGGTCGTCCAAGTAATACCTTACGTGAGTAAGGGTCGAATCCCACGGAGATTGTTGGTATGAAGCAAGCTATGGTCACCTTGCAAATCTCAGTCAGGCGGATATAAATTGATAATGGTGTTTTCGAATTTAATATAATAAAATAGGGATAGAAATACTTATGTAATTCATTGGTAGGAATTTCAGATAAGCGAATAGAGATGCTTCTCGTTCCTCTGAACCTCTGCTTTCCTGCTATCTTCATCCAATCAGTCTCACTCCTTTCCATGGCTGGCTTTATGTGATACATCACCACTGTCAATGGCTACTTTCGGTTATCTCTCGGAAAAATGATCCAATGCCCTGTCACGGCACGGCTAATCGTCTGGAGGCATCACCCTTGTCAATGGCTTCATCTTATCCTCTCAGTGAAAATGGTCAACGCACCCTGTCACGGCACGGCTATTCATCTGTCGGTTCTCGATCATGCTGGAATAGGATTTACTATCCTTTTGCGTCTGTCACTAACGCCCTGCAATCGCGAGTTTGGAGCTCGTCACAGTCATTCATTCATTGAATCCTACTCGGAATACCACAGACAAGGTTTAGACTTTCCGGATTCTCTTGAATGCCGCCATCATTCTAGCTTACGCCACGAAGATTCTGATTAAGAGATCTAAGAGATACTCATTCAGTCGAAGGTAGAACGGAAGTGGTTGTCAGGCACGCGTTCATAGGGAATGATGATGATTGTCACGTTCATCACATTCAGATTGAAGTACGAATGAATATCTTAGAAGCGAAATAAGATGAATTGAATAGAAAATAGTAGTACTTTGCATTAATCTTTGAGGAACAGCAGAGCTCCACACCTTAATCTATGGAGTGTAGAAACTCTACCGTTGAAAATACATAAGTGAAAGGTCCAGGCATGGCCGAGAGGCCAGCCCCCATGGTCTAAGAACTATGCATTCAAAGATGGTCAAAAAGATCCTAAGATGATCAAAAGATACCTAATACAATAGTAAAAGGTCCTATTTATAATAAACTAGCTACTAGGGTTTACATGAGTAAGTAATTGATGCATAAATCCACTTCCGGGGCCCACTTGGTGTGTGCTTGGGCTGAACTTTGAGTGTTGCACGTGTAGAGGTCCTTCTTGGAGTTGAACGCCAGCTTTTGTGCCAGTTTGGGCGTTCAACTCTGGTTTCGGCTCCTTTTCTGGCGCTGGACGCCAGATTTGGGCAGAAAGCTGGCGTTGAACGCCAGTTTACGTCATCTATTATTAGCCAAAGTATGGACTATTATACATTGTTGGAAAGCTCTGGATGTCTACTTTCCAACGCAATTGGAAGCGCTCCATTTCGAGTTCTGTAGCTCCAGAAAATCCATTTTGAGTGCAGGGAGGTCAGAATCCAACAGCATCAGCAGTCCTTCTTCAACCTCTGAATCTGATTTCTGCTCAAGTCCCTCAATTTCAGTCAGAAAATACCTGAAATCACAGAAAAACACACAAACTCATAGTAAAGTCCAGAAATGTGAATTTAACATAAAAACTAATGAAAACATCCCTAAAAGTAACTAGATCCTACTAAAAACATACTAAAAACAATGCCAAAAAGCGTATAAATTATCCGCTCATCACAACACCAAACTTAAATTGTTGCTTGTCCCCAAGCAACTGAAAATCAAATAGGATAAAAAGAAGAGAATATACTATAAATTCCAAACTATCAATGAAACATAGCTCCAATCAAATGAGCGGGACTTGTAGCTTTTTGCCTCTTGAATAGTTTTGGCATCTCACTTTATTCATTGAGGTTTAGAATGATTGGCATCTATAGGAACTCAGAGTTCAGATAGTGTTATTGATTCTCCTAGTTCAGTATGATGATTCTTGAACACAGCTATTTTATGAGTCTTGGCCGTGGCCCTAAGCACTTTGTTTTCCAGTATTACCACCGGATACATAAATGCCACAGACACTTAATTGGGTGAACCTTTTCAGATTGTGACTCAGCTTTGCTAAAGTCCCCAATTAGAGGTGTCCAGGGTTCTTAAGCACACTTTTTTTTTGCTTTGGACCTTGACTTTAACCGCTCAGTCTCAAGTTTTCACTTGACACCTACACGCCACAAGCACATGGTTAGGGACAGCTTGGTTTAGCCGCTTAGACCAGGATTTTATTCCTTTAGGCCCTCATATCCACTGATGCTCAAAGCCTTGGGATCCTTTTTATTTGCCCTTGCCTTTTGGTTTTAAGGGTTATTGGCTTTTTGCTCTTGCCTCTTGGTTTTAAGAGCTTTTGGCTTTTTCTGCTTGCTTTTCCTTTTTCTTTATATTTTTTTTTCGCCTATTTTTTTTTCTGCAAGCTTTGTTCTTTGCTGCTTTTTCTTGCTTCAAGAATCATTTTTATGATTTTTCAGATTATCAAATAACATGTCTCCTAGTCATCATTCTTTCAAGAGCCAACATATTTAACATTCTTAAACAACAACTTCAAAAGACATATGCACTGTTCAAGCATTCATTCAGAAAACAAGAAGCATTGTCACCACATCAATATAATTAAGCTAAGTTCAAGGATAAATTCGAAACTCATGTACTTCTTGTTCTTTTGAATTAAAAAATTTTTCATTTTAAGAGAGGTAATGGATTCATAGGACATTTATAACTTTAAGACAAAGTTACTAACTACTAATGATCATGTAATGAAGACACAAACATAGATAAACACATAACATAGAAAACGAAAAACAGAAGAAACAAGAACAAGGAATGAATCCACCTTAGTGATGGTGGCGTTTCCTTCTTGAGGAACCAATGATGTCATTGAGCTCTTCTATGTCTCTTCCTTGTCTTTGTTGCTCCTCCCTCATTACTTTTTGATCTTCTCTGATTTCATGGAGGATGATGGAGTGCTCTTGATGTTCCACCCTTAGTTGCTTCCAATAATTGTGTGGAAGAAAATGTATCCCCTGAGGTATCTCATGGATCTCTTGATTTGCAGTCAAATGTTCTACCACTGAGCTATAGACCCTTGATGGAAGCTTTTCTCTTCCCTTTCCTCTTTCTAGAGGTTTCTCTGGCCTTAGGTGCCATCAATGGTTATGGAAAAACAAAAAAGCTATGCTTTTACCACACCAAACTTAGAATGTTGCTCGCCCTCGAGCAAAAGAAGAAAGAATAGAAGAAGAAGAAGAAGAAGATATGGAGGAGATGGATGGATGTGTGTATTCGGCCATATGGGTGGGATTGGGTGGGAGAGAGATGTTGAATTTTGAAGGTAGTGGGTGTATGGATGTGAGTGGTAAATGGAAGACAGAAGGGATGATCATGAATGGAAAGAGAGATGATGAGGTAGGTGGGGATCCTGTGGGATTCACAGATCCTGAGATGATCCTGTGGTGTCCACAGATCTTGAGGTGATCTTGTGGTGTCCACAGATCCTGAGGTGTTCAAGGATTTACATCCCTGCACCCATTAGGCATGTAAAAATGCCTTTGCACACAACTCTGGGCGTTCAGCGCCAGGTTGGTGGCCATTTTGGGCGTTCAACGCCCATTTGTGTGCCATTTCTGGCGTTGAACGCCAGAACCATGCCTGTTCTGGCGTTCAGCGCCCAGAAGCTGCCCATTTTGGGCGTTCAGCACCAGAACCATGCTCTGTTCTGGCTCTGAACGCCAGACAGATGCTCCTCCAGGGTGTGATTTTTCTTCTGCTGTTTTTGATTCCGTTTTCAATTTTTATATTTATTTTGTGACTCCACATGATCATGAACCTATAAAGACATATAATTAAGAAAAATATAGTTAGATAAATAAAAATTGGGTTGCCTCCCAACAAGCGCTTCTTTAATGTCAATAGCTTGACAGTGGGCTCTCATGGAGCCTCACAGATGTTCAGAGCATTGTTGAAACTCTCCAACACCAAACTTAGAGTTTGACTGTGGGGGCTTGGGTTGACTCTGCTTTGAGAGAAGCTTTTCATGCTTCCTCTCCATGGTTGCAGAGGGAAATCCTTGAGTTTTAAACACAAGGGAGTCCTCATTCCATTGAAGGACTAGCTCACCTCTGTCAACATCAATCACAGCTCTTGCTGTGGCCAGGAAAGGTCTTCCTAGGATGATGGATTCATCCTCTTCCTTTCCAGTATC
Organism: Arachis ipaensis; assembly: GCF_059453495.1. Lineage (NCBI taxonomy): Eukaryota > Viridiplantae > Streptophyta > Magnoliopsida > Fabales > Fabaceae > Arachis > Arachis ipaensis. The sequence continues at coordinate 16,552,443 of NC_142440.1, read as the reverse complement.
CAGGACTATGAAATCAGCAGGGATGTAAAGGCCTCCAACCTTTACTAACACGTCCTCTACTTGTCCATATGCCTGTTATCTTGAATTGTCTGCCATCTCTAATGAGATTTTAGCAGCTTGCACCCCATAGATTCCCAGTTTCTCTATTACAGAGAGGGGCATGAGGTTTATTCCTGAACCAAGGTCACACAGGGCCTTAAAGATCATGGTGCCTATGGTACAAGGTATTATGAACTTTCCAGGATCTTGTCTCTTCTGAGGTAATGTCAGTTGATCCAGATCACTTAGTTCATTGATAAACAAGGGAGGTTCAACTTCCCAAGCATCAATGCCAAATAATTTGGCATTCAGCTTCATGATTGCACTAAGAAACTTGGCTGTTTGCTCTTCAGTAACATCCTCATTCTCTTCAGAAGAGGAATACTCATCAGAGCCCATGAAGGGCATAAGGAGGTTTAATGGAATCTCTATGGTCTCTAGATGAGCCTCAGAGTCCTTTGGTTCCTCAGAGGGAAGCTCCTTATTGATCACTGGACGTCCCAGGAGGTCTTCCTCCTTGGGATTTGCGTCTTCCTCTCCCTCTTTAGGTTCGGCCATGGTGCTTATGTCAATGGCCTTGCACTCTCCTTTTGGATTCTCTTCTGTATTGCTTGGGAGAGTACTTGGAGGGATTTCAGTGATCCTTTTACTCAGCTGGCCCACTTGTGCTTTCAAATTTCTAATGGAAGACCTGGTTTCATTTATGAAACTCACAGTGGCCTTAGATAGATCAGAGACTAGATTTGATAAATTAGAAGCATTTTGTTCAGAGTTCTCTGTCTGTTGCTGAGTGGATGATGGAAAAGGTTTATTATTGTTAAACTTGTTTCTTCCACCATTATTAAAGCCTTGTTGAGGCTTTTGATCCTTCCATGAGAAATTGGGGTGATTTCTCCATGATGAGTTATAGGTGTTTCCATAAGGTTCACCTAAGTAATTTACCTCTGCTATTGCAGGGTTATCAGGATCATAAGCTTCTTCTTCAGGAGAAGCCTCTTGAATACTGTTGGATGCAGCTTGCATTCCATTCAGACTCTGAGAAATCATATTGACTTGCTGAGTCAATATTTTATTCTGAGCCAATATGGCATTCAGAGTATCAATTTCAAGAACTCCCTTCTTCATAGGCGTCCCATTGTTCACAGGATTCCTTTCAGAAGTGTACATGAACTGGTTATTAGCAACCATGTCAATGAGTTCTTGAGCTTCTGCAGGCGTTTTCTTTAGGTGAATGGATCCACCTGCAGAAGTATCCAATGACATCTTTGATAGCTCAGATAAACCATCATAGAATATATCCAGGATGGTCCATTCTGAAAGCATGTCAGAAGGACACTTTTTGGTCAACTGTTTGTATCTTTCCCAAGCTTCATAGAGGGATTCACCTTCTTTCTGTCTGAAGGTTTGAACATCAGCTCTAAGCTTGCTCAGCTTTTGAGGAGGAAAGTACTTGGCTAAGAAAGCCGTGACCAGCTTATCCCAAGAGTTCAGGCTATCTTTGGGTTGAGAATCCAACCATAATCTAGCTCTGTCTCTTACAGCAAAAGGGAAAAGCATGAGCCTGTAGACTTCAGAATCTACTCCATTGGTCTTAACAGTATCACAGATCTGCAAGAATTCAGTTAAGAACTGAAAAGGATCTTCAGATGGAAGTCCATGAAACTTGCAGTTCTGCTGCATCAGAGAAACTAATTGAGGTTTCAGCTCAAAGTTGTTTGCTCCAATGGCAGGAATGGAGATGCTTCTTCCATGTAAATTGGAATTAGGTGCAGTAAAGTCACCAAGCATCTTCCTTGCATTATTATTATTTTCGGCTGCCATCTCCTCTTCCTGTTCGAAAATTTCTGAAAGATTATCTCTGGATTGTTGTATTTTAGCTTCTCTTAATTTTCTCCTTTCAGGTTCTGGATCTGCTTCAACAAGAATGTTCTTGTCCTTGCTCCTGCTCATATGACAAAGAAGAGGGCACAAAAATAATAATAATAATAATAATATGGATCCTTTTTACCACAGTATAGGGATCCCTTTGTGAGTGGAAGAAGAGGGGGAGACAAAGAATGTAATATAATGGAAGAAACACAACTGTGAGGAGGGTTGAGATGTGAGATGAGATGTTAGTAGATGAATAAATAAATAGAATAAGATGAGAGAGAAGGAATTTTCGAAAATAATTTTTGAAAAAAGAGTTAGTGATTTTTGAAAATAGTTTTTGAAAAATGTTAGTAATTTTCGAAAATTAAGATTTAAAAATTAAAATAATTAATAAATTAAAAAGAAATTTTGAAAAAAGGGGGAAGATATTTTTGAAAATGAGAGAGAGAGTTAGTTAGGTGGTTTTGAAAAAGATAAGAAACAAACAAAAAGTTAGTTAGTTAGTTGAAACAAATTTTGAAAAGATAAGAAGTTAGGAGGTTAGAAAAGATATTTTGAAACCAACTTTTTGAAAAAGGTAAGATAAGAAGATATTTTTGAAAAGATATGATAGAAATTAGTTTTTGAAAAAAGATTTGATTTTTAAAATCACAATTAATGACTTGATTCATAAGAAATCACAAGATATGATTCTAGAACTCAAAGTTTGAATCTTTCTTAACAAGCAAGTAACAAACTTGAAATTTTTGAATCAAAATATTAATTGTTATTGTTATTTTCGAAAATTTGGTATAAAAATAAGAAAAATATTTTTGAAATATATTTTTGGAATTTTCGAAAATAACTAAGAATTTTGAAAAAGATTTGATTTTTGAAAAAGATTTTGAAAAAGATAAGATTTTCAAATTGAAAATTTGATTTGACTCATGAGAAACAATTTGATTTTAAAAATTTTTGAAAAAGTCAATCCAAATTTTTGAATTTGATGAGAGAAAAAGGGAAAGATATTTTTTGTTTTTTGAATTTTTATGATGAGAGAGGAAAACAGGAAAAATGATGCAATGCATGAAAGTTATGGATCAAAACAATGAATGCATGCAAGAATGCTATGAATGTCAAGATGAACACCAAGAACACTTTGAATGTCAAGATGAACATCATAGATACAATTTTGAAAAATTTTTAATGCAAAAAAAACATGCAAGACACCAAACTTAGAATTCTTTAATGCTTACGCACTAAGAATTCAAGAATGCATATGAAAAACACCCTACAACACAAAACAAAAAATCATCAAGATCAAACAAGAAGACTTACCAAGAACAACTTGAAGATCATGAAGAACACTATGAATGCATGAAATTTTTGAAAAATGCAAGATGCACATGCAAATGACACCAAACTTATGACATGACTCATGACTCAAACAAGAAACACAAAAAATGTTTTTGATTTTTATGATTTTCTAATTTTTTTGGAATTTTTTTCGAAAATTATATGAAAAAAAAATAAGGATTCCAAAATTTTTAACATGAATTCCAGGAATCTTGCATTCTTAGTCTAAAGCTTCAGTCCAGGAATTAGACATGGCTCACTAGCCAGCCAAGCTTTCAAAGAGAGCTCCAGTCCAAAACACTAGGCATGGCCAATGGCCAGCCAAGCTTCAGCATTTAACATTAGAGTATATTGCTCTTGATAACAAATTACAAGCCTCAGTCCAAATAAATTTAGACATGGCTTTACAGCCAGCCAGGCTTCACATGCTTCATGAAACACTAGAATTCATTCTTAAAAATTTTGAATAAAATTTTTGAAAACATTTTTATATTATTTTTTTTCGAAAACATGTGAGAAAATTTTGAAATATTTTTGAAAAATTTTTTGAAAAGAAAACAAAAAGAAAATTACCTAATCTGAGCAACAAGATGAACCGTCAGTTGTCCAAACTCGAACAATCCCCGGCAACGGCGCCAAAAACTTGGTACGCGGAATCGTGATTACACTTTAATTATGTAAAATTTATTGCTCTTTCTTTCCCTGGAAATGGCGCCAAAAACATGATGCCAAGACCATGGTTCACAACTCCGTGTAACTAACCAGCAAGTGCACTGGGTCGTCCAAGTAATACCTTACGTGAGTAAGGGTCGAATCCCACGGAGATTGTTGGTATGAAGCAAACTATGGTCACCTTGCAAATCTCAGTCAGGCGGATATAAATTGATAATGGTGTTTTCGAATTTAATATAATAAAATAGGGATAGAAATACTTATGTAATTCATTGGTAGGAATTTCAGATAAGCGAATGGAGATGCTTCTCGTTCCTCTGAACCTCTGCTTTCCTGCTATCTTCATCCAATCAGTCTCACTCCTTTCCATGGCTGGCTTTATGTGATACATCACCACTGTCAATGGCTACTTTCGGTCATCTCTCGGAAAAATGATCCAATGCCCTGTCACGGCACGGCTAATCGTCTGGAGGCATCACCCTTGTCAATGGCTTCATCTTATCCTCTCAGTGAAAATGGTCAACGCACCCTGTCACGGCACGGCTATTCATCTGTCGGTTCTCGATCATGCTGGAATAGGATTTACTATCCTTTTGCGTCTGTCACTAACGCCCTGCAATCGCGAGTTTGGAGCTCGTCACAGTCATTCATTCATTGAATCCTACTCGGAATACAACAGACAAGGTTTAGACTTTCCGGATTCTCTTGAATGCCGCCATCATTCTAGCTTACGCCACGAAGATTCTGATTAAGAGATCTAAGAGATACTCATTCAGTCGAAGGTAGAACGGAAGTGGTTGTCAGGCACGCGTTCATAGGGAATGATGATGATTGTCACGTTCATCATATTCAGATTGAAGTACGAATGAATATCTTAGAAGCGAAATAAGATGAATTGAATAGAAAATAGTAGTACTTTGCATTAATCTTTGGGGAACAGCAGAGCTCCACACCTTAATCTATGGAGTGTAGAAACTCTACCGTTGAAAATACATAAGTGAAAGGTCCAGGCATGGCCGAGAGGCCAGCCCCCATGGTCTAAGAACTATGCATTCAAAGATGGTCAAAAAGATCCTAAGATGATCAAAAGATACCTAATACAATAGTAAAAGGTCCTATTTATAATAAACTAGCTACTAGGGTTTACATGAGTAAGTAATTGATGCATAAATCCACTTCCGGGCCCACTTGGTGTGTGCTTGGGCTGAGCTTTGAGTGTTGCACGTGTAGAGGTCCTTCTTGGAGTTGAACGCCAGCTTTTGTGCCAGTTTGGGCGTTCAACTCTGGTTTTGGCTCCTTTTCTGGCGCTGGACGCCAGATTTGGGCAGAAAGCTGGCGTTGAACGCCAGTTTACGTCGTCTATTCTTAGCCAAAGTATGGACTATTATACATGGCTGGAAAGCTCTGGATGTCTATTTTCCAACGCAATTTGAAGCGCGCCATTTCGAGTTCTGTAGCTCCAGAAAATCCATTTTGAGTGCAGGGAGGTCAGAATCCAACAGCATCAGCAGTCCTTCTTCAACCTCTGAATCTGATTTCTGCTCAAGTCCCTCAATTTCAGTCAGAAAATATCTGAAATCACAGAAAAACACACAAACTCATAGTAAAGTCCAGAAATGTGAATTTAACATAAAAACTAATGAAAACATCCCTAAAAGTAACTAGATCCTACTAAAAACATACTAAAAACAATGCCAAAAAGCGTATAAATTATCCGCTCATCAGGAACACATAGTTGAGTTTTGATCATGCTTTAGTTAGTTTCTAGAGAGTCTTCTCTCTAGAATTAGATTAGATATATATTAGAATTTCTTAGATATAGATTAGAATTTCTTAGATCTAGGTTTAATTCATGCTTTGATCTACTTTTTATTTTCAATTTCTTGTTCTTCTACCCTTGCTTTCTTAGTTTAGCATTTTAATTCTTGTAATTGTTTACTTTGTTGTTGATGCACTCTTGTTTCTTCTATTTTTCTTTTAATGCAATTTATGTTTCATGTTCTTTTATTGTTGATTTGCTTTGTTGATTGTTAATCCTTGCAATTAGTAGTTGTAGATTTACTTTTCTTGCAATCTTATCTTACTTTCCTTTTATGCCTTCCAAGTGTTTGACAAAATACTTGGAAGGATGTTAGAGTAGATTTTTGTGTGTTCTTGGCTTGGGAAGGTAACTTAGGTGAAATTGAGTTGCTAATGTCCAAGTCTTGATAATTGGTGTCCATTGACTCTAGCTTCCACTAAGTTAATTAGTGAGAAGGTTAGGACTTATGGATTAGGATTGGTGTAGCTCATTTGAATTTTCTTCACTTGTTAGAGGATGACTTAATGAGACTGATCCTTGCAATTATCATGTTGTGGTTAGTAACAAGGATATAGATCCTTAACCATCAACCCTTGCCAAGACCTTTTATCATTTGAGTTTCTTTTATTTTCTTGCCATTTATCTTTCATGTTCCTTATCCAAAACCCCAAAATACTTGTCCCATAACCAATAATAAGAACACTTCCCTGAAATTCCTTTGAGAGACGACTCGAGGTTTGAATACTTCGTTTATTTTTATTGGGTTTTGTTACTTGTGACAAACAATTTTTTGTAGGAGAGTATTGTTTGTTGGTTTAGAAACTATACTTGCAATGAGATTTCATTTGTGAAATTCTAAATCATACAAAAATCTGTTCATCAGAATGATGATGATAAATTAAGGGAAGAAAAACAGATGATGTATTATTGTTAATGATTTGTTATGTACCTGGCAAGGACGGTTGGTTAATCTCGCTTGTCGAGGTTGTTGCTCATGAGCTTGTGGTAAGTCGCTATGCACCTAGCAAGGACGGTTGGTTAATCCCTCTTGTCGAGGTTGCGGCGCTGGCTTAAGGACGGTTGGTTAATCCCGCTTACGTTCAGTTGTGGGGACGGAGGTAGTATTTCGCCTGCTTCCTTTCGTGTCACAAGAGTATGCTCGGGCACTATATCCTGTAAGAGTGTGCTATGACACTATATCCCAGGGTACTTATATATATACTGACACAAATGCGACATCCCAATGGGATGGTCGGGTTGGCAGTTGAACCAACAAGTGATATACGACCAATAGAACAAGCATTCATCATATGCATTTTTTATGTGTTTGCTTACTTTGATTACTTGCATTATGCCTAAATGAATAACATGCCTATTTGCTAATTGAATTACTTGATGTAGATGGACTCTTCTTGTATTTTACTTGTTTGCATTACTTGTGTTTTTTTAGAGTTGAGGAGGTTCAGTAGGCGATGGTGATGGGATTGCGAGGATGGTAGGATGGTGAAGGCTGTAGGATAGCGGTGACTATTAGAGTAGAATTTCCTTAAGTTAGTATTGACCCCTTTTATGGTTTTAAAATATAATGCAAGTTAGAATTAAATTGCATATGGAAGTTCTAGGATTGCCTTTACCTTCTCGAAACCTTATATCTTATCTATTGGATACTATTACCATACTAAGAATCCCCAGTTGTCATACCATATGTTGTTATTTTTCAGATGCAGGTTGCAACCCACCTTGGTGAGTTTGCGGATAGTGACAGAGCGGAGGATGACTCAAGTGTTATCTTTTGTTTATTTTGTTATAGTACCTATCACCTTTTGATTATTGTACTTTGATGTCTTAGAGGCTTAAATTTTGAGAGACATGATGTATCTGTTTTTATCAAAAACTCTATTGTATCTTGTTTAACTAGCCGGCCTAAACTCCGCGAGTTGCAGCTAGTTCCCTTTTGGATATTGTATATATAACTTGTTTACTTTATTTAGTATCTTGTGTATCCTGGAGCTGTTTGTAAGGTTTTAGATATTATGTGTTGTTCTTTTCGTACCAATGCGTTTTGGTTATCATATGTGAACGCTTCGCATTTTGTATCTCTATTTTATACGTCTTTAATATTATATTCCTTTATCGAGCTTTTAGTTATAATATTACCTTAGATATATATTATTGTATAGAGTTATAGAACTGTCGTAACGCGTTATCGTTCTTTGCTTTACGACTAAAAAAAAAGGCTTTGACTGATAAAGTGTTACAACATTACTCTTATAATAATTTATAGATAATAAAATTATATTGTAAATATTACAAGTTGTTAGTTCTGATAGTAACAGTTTGCATAGTTTGAGTTATAAATAATTTTCAAGTTGAACAATTAATATTTTTTATATTGTAAATATTTTTTTAATAAATAAATTAATTATAATAATTACGAAAATAAATAATTTAAAAAATATTTACTAAAATAAATATTTTTCTCTTATCTCATTTACACTGTAAACGAGATAATTTTGCATGTATCTCGTTTACAGTGTAAACGAGATAAATATCTTGTAAACGAGATATATGTATTTTTTTAAAAAAAATTGAAAATAATAAAAAATATTAATAATATCAATAATCCAAGCTTTTAGCATGCAAATGGTACTTAAAAAGGTTGGTAGAAAAGATTAAAATGGATATATTTGATTAAAAAAGAGTACATAAAAGATTTTAGATTAAATTACGATCCAATAGGATTGATTTAAATTTAAAAAATAAATATAACCGGTTGCAAGAGAATTGAAACGATTATCTTCTACGTGGATATCAGTTATCTCTCACGTTATTTCTCACTATCTATATGGGAGATAGCCGTTTCAATTCTCTTCCCACTATCTCCATCAACTTCTCTTAACAATTGGCAAACGCTTATTTTTATTTTTCAAATTTAAATCAATCCAATTGGATCATAATTTAATCTAAAATTTTTTATGTACATTTAAATAACATGGGAGATGGATTGTCCATTTAAAATAAACATGTTAACACGTTTATGTGAAAGCACGGCAAACACGTTTTTTAACTATCCACTATTAATTCTATTGCTTCTAACGACAAAATTTTTAAATTTTTCATGTACTCTCTTGAGTATTAATTTTTAAATTCAAATTATATATATTTCATATTTTGTTTGTTGCATAGAAGTACATAAAAATTTAAAATATAATTTAAATATAATTATATTTTAAATTTCGTTTATTATATGGGAGTATATAAAAATTTAAAATATATTTAAATTTTGTTTGTTGTATGGGAGTATATTTAAATTATATTTCAAATTTTTATTTATTCAAACAAAATTTGAAATATATATAATTTGAATTTAAAAATTAATACTCAACATAGTACATACAAAATTTAAAAATTTTATCAATTAGAAACAATAATATTAATAGTGGGCAGTTAATGGGACGGTGCACTTACGTGTTTAGTTTAAATGGACAATCAATCTTTTCTATTATTTAAAATGGACTGTTTATCTCCTCTATTATTTAAAATCGTCCATCTTCTATATTATCTGAGACATTCTATTTTTAAAAGTTTGATCCAAACTATATTATTAATATTTTTTATTATTTTTAAAAATTATATTTAATTATTTATAAATACATGAGAAAAGGACAAATAGGTCCTTGACCTTTTGCTCCGCGGACATTTTTGTCATTGACCATTAAAAAATACTTTTAAGTCCCTGACCTTCACAAAACTTGGACGGATGGAGGCATTTGGACAGATCAGTCCCTGGCATTTGGACGGAGGGACTGATCCGTCCAAGTTTTGTGAAGGTCAGGGACTTAAAAGTATTTTTCAATGGCCAGGAACAAAAATGTCCGCGGGACAAAAGGTCATAGACCTATTTGTCCTTTTTTCTAAATATATATATCTCGTTTACACTGTAAACGAGATATACGAAAATTGAAAAAAACACCCATATCGAGATACGGTCAAAATTATCTCGTTTATAGTGTAAACGAAATAAGAGAGAAGTATTTATTTCGCTAAATATTTTTTAAATTATTTATTTCGGTAATTATTATATTTATTTAATTTATAAAAATAAAAAATCCATTTTTACTAATATCTATATTTTTTAATTTGCAACATCATTTTCAACTTGTAAGCATAGTTGTAAGAACCGGACCGGATCAGCCGGTTCGATCGGAAATTCAGTTTTAGTTTTGGACCGAAGAAGGAAGCAAACCGCTTAAAACCGGACGGTTCGTCACAAATCGGACAAAACCGGCCAAAACTGGCCGGTTCGATGCAATCCGTGAACCGGTCGATCCAATATTCAAATGTATTAAAAAATGCATGCAATGGGTTTTAAATCCTTGTCCCCTTGCTAGGGGAAAATAAGAAATGCCACAGGGCTGATGTGTTCATTTGGAAATTTATGTGCTAATTATTCTATATATTATATATATACACAACTGAATTATTTTATATTTATTTAATTTAATTTTAGTTTTATACTCAATTTTTTTTAATTCTTTAGAATTTATAGAATTATTAAAATAAGTATCAAATATTTTAATATTTACATTTACATATTAAAATGTTAGTAAAGATATTTATTTTAAATTTTTTAGAGTATTGAGTTAGTAGGTCTTCGAAGATTTTGACTTAAGACTAATTAGCAGGGACATCTAAGCATCACCACTAAATTTCACATGAAAAATTAATGGAGGGACGTAATGTGTTCATCGTTTACTATCTTGAAGGACCAAATTGATATTTTATTTTTTTCAAGGGCTAATTAATTTGAAGTAAAAAATTTTAAAGATGGACATAATTGTCACTTTATTCAATTTTTTACTATTTTATATTTTTTATTTACGTACGACCGGTTCTATCGGTTCAACCAGTGACCCTCGGTTGAACCAGTAATCTAGTGACCCAATAACTTGACCGATTCGATCACCGGTACGGTTCGGTTCTGACAACTATGCTTGTAAGAAATAATTGGAACCTTTTGTTTTTGGTCTGCGAAATAATTGGAACCTTAAAACTAGAATCCCTTAAGTACATAGCTTATGCAAGCGGGGTGTGTGTTGTGAAGAAAAAAAAAAAAAAACATTACTTATAAGTCCAAACATGCAAGGTTGAGAATATATATACATTCTATTCATTAGATTAGATCTGATGTTGTTCGAGTATAATGACTAATCAACTACAATGTGGGTGTCAAATTTCTTGTCAAAATAAAGCTGCTCAAAAACATGCTTGAAAGTTGTGCGTGTCCATGCAAGAGAATTTTTTTACATCTTGACTTGTACCTATGTAAAGTCAATGGTGGCCGGAATCAACATGGAGTTAATCATCCCCTGCCAACACCGAATTCAAGAACTCCGCATCAAGGTCAGCATCGATGCTAGAAAACAGCAAATTTCAAAAACACTCCGTGTTCATCTCGGCATCTTGCTTCCACATACCTTCAAATGGAAGCAACGGAGCATTGTTGCTTCCATTACCGGAATGGGCCACCGAAGATTGTTGTCCCGGCGAAAGAATTTCATAGTCAATATCTTGAGGTGGTTGCGGTTCGGATGAAACACATGCCTGAAAACATATCCCGTAATGTTTAGTCACGACATTAAAATTTGTCGAGAAATAAGGAGTATTAAAATCAGTCATTAAACTTACCTATTAATATAAAATACTAATAATATTGCTTAACTAGTAAATATTATTATTTTAGACCAATATTTTACTGACAATAATTTGTATTTATATTTACAGAAATTTGTGCAAAAAAATATAGTTTACACTTAAATTTTTTAAAATTTACACATATGAATTAATAAAATATATTTATTAAAAACAATTTAATATTTTTGCTGATCAAATAATAGTCAAATTTACCAAAAACTACCAATTTTAAAGAATTTTTTAAAAATAATGTTAAAATATAATTAAAAATAAATTAAACAACATATATTTATGTATATTTAAACACAAATATATAATGACTAGTTTTAGTATATAAAAAACATTTTTAAGTGTCAAAAATATGTTTCCACTCACATCAGGAATTATTGCATCTTCTGTAGTTGCTTCGGTAACATAGCCAGTCATTTCGCTGCATGGTTCACATGTTACTTCCTCTTCGATTATGTTGCTTGCTTTTCTCTTAACCTTCTTTTCCCTTTTCTCAACATTCTTTATTACACGGCTCAACACGATGTTGCTCTGCATACAAAATTTGTGTGCATCAAACTGATTTGTGTAGATCTTAAAAATTGTACCACTCAAGACAATGAATCAATAAGATTAAACCATGTCTATCAACTGTACTATAAAATTAAAAAAATTGTTTCATATAATATAAAATATGTTGTATTGTCACATAAATTCAAACAAGTTAATTTGAAGAGGAGAAATAATTTTAGCTCAATTTCCTTTTTTTTTTTGTGATCACAAATAATTTTTTACTATATATTTTTTGAAATTGATTTTTTTATTTTTAATTGATATTTTCAAGTGTGATTTTATATTAATCAACATCTTTTTTTATATTTTCTCTTAGCTCGACTTAAAAATACATAATAAAAAAATCACACTTTATAACAACAAATTTTAAAGTTAAAAAAAATTAGAGAAAAAAAGAGTAAGTAGATATAGAGTTTGTTTGGAAAGCTTTAAAAATAATTTTTTTGAACTTTTGATTTATAAAAAATAGTAATATTAATGTTTGGTGTAATTTTTAAAACCAAATTATAATTTTTTTAAAATTATTTTAAGAATTTATAAAAAAATTAAAAAAATAACTTCTTTCGTAATAAAAAATTTTATATCACATTTTTTTTAAAATAAATATTTTTAAAATTAAAAATTAAATACAAAATAATTTATTTATAAATTACTTTTAATATAACAATTTATTGTTTAAACTATTTTTTCAAAAGAACTTAATTAAATTATTTATCCAAATTAAACCAAAATATCTTTTTTTAATTTTTAAAGATTTTAATGTGTAAATAAAAGTCTATTTTTGAAATAATTACTGTTCTTGGTAAATGGAAATGCATGAATCATTATTATACCATGTCATTAAATCAATAGATATATGCAGCATGAATCCTTTGAATTTTTCTTTGTCAAATGTGTAGAAGAGGGGAAAAAAGATTAATCAAAATAAAAAAAAAATACCCATTTTCATGCAACTCAAATTAATTAGTACCACACCCTCGTCAAAGGGAAAAATACATTTTCCTATGAAAAATTAGTAAAATAATAAAATAATATTTTAAATATAACTTAAAAAAATACTTATTACAAACTAAAACTCCCAGAAAAACTTTTTATTATTTATCAATCTTTTAATTTTAAAAAAAAGTGATTAATTTTTAAATTCGTAACTTCCACCCTCAAAAAACAAAACCCATCGCTCTATCATATAAACTAATAAAAAAATTTCAAAAAAGTTTTAGATGTACCTAAAATATTGATATTCTAATAATTTAAACTGTTAATTTTAAATATAAAAAAATATATAATATATATTAATAAAAATCAACCATTAAAATTACTCAAAAACCAACATTCAAGGTGCGTTTATCTAGAAAATGAAGTTGGGACTCAAGAGGATCCGATCTTCATCTTATTCTTCATACCCTACAACACTTAAAAAAGACTTAAAACAGAGAAGAAATGATGTGAAAAGATTACACAGTTTACAACAAAAACAAAACCAACTGAGATAAAAAAAAAATTGGAGAATTTATTTCATTTCCAATACAATCTCTTACCTAGCAAGAACCTACCTTTTGATCAAGTGCATGATATTCATGAAGAACCCAATTGGTTTTGACACTATGTGGACGCTTGTAGAAAACTAGTGTTCTTTTTGTACCTATCACATTGTCTGTCCCTGTTCCTTTGACGATCCGCTCTTTTCCGGTGATCTCCCAATAACCGGCGTTAGTTTTTCTGTTACACCACTTGTTTTTTATGTGTTTCAATTCATTGAAGAAAAACCATTCTTGATCATCCGATTTCACCTTCGATTGTTCTATAATATAATTTAACCAAATATGAACTACAACTCTCAAAATAAAAAACAACAATCTAAACCCGGATAGCATTGAACCACACTTAGAGAATGCACTGCGAATTCCAAGAGAGTGCTTGGGCGACTTTGGATAAATGACATAAAATCCCGTTGACCGTGGGTTATTAAGGTATCTGTGGCGTTAAGGCTAGAGTCTGAGAAGCAACATTTCCTGATCCGAAAAATCCGACCTTGTCTGTGGCGTTTTGAGTATGATTGCAAAGGGGAGTAAATTGCTTAGGTCTTCACCTTCGATTATAGTGGAAACCATGAGTTAACTTGATGAGGATGCTACATGAGTTGCTCGGATATGGTGAACTGCTATGGTTTAAAAGAGGCAAACGTGATGAGGATGCTACATGAATTAGTCAATAACGGCTGCCATTGAATGAATCATTCGTTATTGGAGTAGACAGTAAGAAAAGTTTATCTGAAAAGAATACGCATCTCCGAAGCCTTAACTGAATCTCTATCATTGCTTTCAAATTAATCTGGTATTTCGTTTCCTTTACTTTTTGTTTATGCTTTTAAACAAACAACCATATTTTCTGATCGCCTGACTAAGATCTACAGGATAGCCATTGCTTGCTCAATCCGACAATCTCCGTGAGATTCGACCCTCACTCACTTGAGATATTAATTGGATGACCCGGTGCACTTGCCGATTCATCTGTGCGAAACTTGCGGAGTTCAATTTTGCACACCAACAACCAATGGGTTGCTCTAGGGAATACTACTCTCACAGCTTCCCTCATTGCTTCATCACCATTGGTTACAACCACAGATGGCATCTTTTGGCACATTACCTCCAACAGGCTCTTCAACAGCCAAGTATATGACCCTATCGTCTCATCCAACACTAGCCCAAAGCCAAAGATCTTGGTCTGCTTGTGATTGTTTGATCATGAGAATATAACCAGTGGTCTGTTGTACTTATTTTTTTTGTAAGTCGAGTCAAAAGCCAGAACATCTCCAAAATATTGGTAGTCCAACCTACTTCCCCCGTCGGCCCAAAACATATTTGCAAGCATTCTGTCCTTGGTCAAATTATACTGTGCCATCAGCATAGAATCAGCCTTTGCCTTTCCTTCTAAATAGGCTATCGTAGATTCAACATCTCCGTCAACAATTTGCTCACACCTTTGCTTGTCAATATAATTGTACGCGTCCTTTAGAAATCCTACCAATAAATACCCACCTGCCAATCCTGCCATATATCGCATTGTTTTTGCCGTCGATATCCCGCACTCACGCAATCCATCTATTTGCGCTTTCGCACCTTCAGTCAATGACCTATACTTTGGGATTAGGTGCACCATTACATAGGGAGTCAGTTCATGGTTGTGGTTGTTGTTGATCTTCCTTACTTGCCATATGGAAGCATTCTTATCTAGGTGAACGGAAAACTTCGCCTTACAATTTGTTCTCGTCTCAGGTTTATGTACCCACCTCCTATCCAATCTATTATAGTGCTTGGGATATCTCAAACCCTCCTTATTACAAAACAAAAACTCCTCCTCCTAACATTTCCATCGTCATCCTTTCTTGAGTCTCCTTTTCAAACACTAAAACCATGATACCTACTAAAGTTTTTGTAGAACTCATATGCATCATCATCAGTTCTAAAGGTCTTTTGCATAATATCTTCAATAGTTAAACCCTCAACATCTCCAAAATCCGAACACATTTGACCCTCTGTTTCGCTTCCAATAGTATCATTTAAAGTGTCCTCCGCCACCGCCTCATCGCAGCGCCCATTTTCTTCAAATTTTTTCCCTTACCACCATTGTTATGCACTGCATCCATCTACATTTCAGAAAATCAGAATCTTCATAATCTAGCTAATGGAAAAACCGTAAATATCCTTCTTATTACACCCGCATTATTCCCCCAATCAAAGTTTAACACAAACGTATTCCACTACAGCAAATAGATTGTAAGAACCGCAATTAATCGAACCGGTTAATTAAGTGGTTATATTGCCCAAATTTGATTCTGAAAAGTTAGAGTGAGAATTTGAGGTTTTAAACATCATTTTAGGACTCAGTGGGTCTTTCTGAGTCAGAAAATGTATTTTCTGCGAAAAACCGTAAAAAATTGCGAACCGGCAGTTGAACCGGTTGAACCGGTTCAAGTCTGCCCGGTGCTGCGCGAGAAAAAGTGGAAACAGTCAAAAACCTTAGAAAAACAATAGAAATGGAAAACCGGACGTTAATTTTAAAGGTTTGGCCCGAAGTTGGACCAAACGGGCTAAAAACGCTAACGGGTTGAACCGGGCCCAAGTTGGGCCCAAGTCCAACATATATAAAGGTTCATTTAATGAACCCTAACCTCATAAACACACACACACTTCAGAAATTGAAAGAGGAAGAGAAGGAGAGGTGGAACCCTAATCACCTCAATCTTCTCAAGCTCATATCTTGAGTTCTAAAGCTCCGATTTGCGTGTCGTCAGCGGCTACGCGTTCCTTGCGAAGAGCTCTACAAAATTCATCCAAGAAACTCTAGAAGTAAGCTCGAAATCTCCCCAGTTCTTCCCTCCAAAATTTCGGGTACCTAGGGTTTTTGATGAAGTGAGTTTTTGTGATTCTTGGTGTTTAGGTTCACTCTAATCCTTGCTTGGCTTTGGGTTTTTCCATATAAATCTGTTGGGAGAGGTAAGAGCCTTTGATCTCTTGTGAACCTTTGATTTATGTTGAGCCCTAGGTTAATTTTGTGGTGATTTATATGTATATAGCTTGATTATTGTGAGTTTGGAGCTTGTTGGTGCTTGTTGGAGCTATATTGGTGGTTGGATTTTGGTTGAAAACTCATTTGGTTCATATTGGGAATCGGCCAAGGTATGGTTTTGGTTTCCTCTATGTAGTATATAATATTCATGGACACTTAGGCTAGTGACCCATAAGATAGGATTGAATTTGAATGGTTGATGAGTTGTTGGATGTTGTTGTATGATGATGTTTGATGAAATGATGAATTTTGAGTTGATAATGATGCTTGATAGTAACATGATGAGGAGGTTGAGTAGTGGATTATGTTGATAAATGTGATTTTGGAGTTGGATGATTGATAATGTAGTTGAAATTTGTTAATGAAGCTTGATATATGAGACATATTGATATGAATGTTGTGGATGAGGAAAAGTGAAGAAAAAATGTGGTGATTTTGGTGTGGTATGACATAGAGGGTTGATTTTGATGAAAGGTGGAGTTTGGGAATGGGTTGGTTTGGTATTGGTTGTGTTTTGCAACGCAATTGTGAAAATGGTGAATTTGGGTGAAAGATGAATTTTGGTGAACTTTGTTTGATCATAACTCTTGCCTCGGTTTTCAAAATTTGTTGAGATTTGTTTAGAATTAAAGATCTTTGAAAACCCTTTAAATCGGTATAAAGTTTGTAAAATTTGGAATTTTGTAGAAAAAATTATGATAATTCAAAAATTGGTTTTGAAAACTGGAAATTCTGCAAAGTTACAGAATTCTGAGTTTTCTGGTATGTGCGCACGCACAGCCTTGTGTGCAAGCACACTCTGCGGAAATTGTGACCTGTGCGCACGCACATTAATAGGAAAATTGCAACCTGTGCGTACGCACAGACCTGTGCGCACGCACACGTTGGGGAGGCCCGTCTGTTGGGGCGCTGGCACAGGTTGTGCGAGTGAACAGATCCTTTTATGTTTTGATACCTGTGCGTACGCACACCCCTGTGCGTACGCACACTTCAAAAAAAATTTCCTGGGTGTGCGCACGCACACCCCTGTGCGGACGCACACGTCCTGTTTCTCAAATGTTGCTTTGTTTTCAACTAATTTACCTTCCCGATGAGGTTGTAAGCTTCTATAACACCTTTTTAAGACTCTTGGGCATATTTTTTTGGGTGTTCAACCATGGAAAATGGTTTAAGGATTTTAGACACTATTATTTGGAAAAAGTTAGCAAACAGAGAACTAGGTTTCTGTTGTACTGGGAAAGGTTTGATGATGTGTGATGAATGGTTAATGGATGAGATGCGAAACCAAGGAACTGAAATGTGCATGAACAGTGGTTGAAAGGAGTCGAGGACTCTGAATGAAGTAATGGATCCATCTTGTACTAAAAATGTTTTGAAAACCACTGTACCACTTTTTCATTGAGATTATGAGACGCTATGCGCCCGGCAGGGGCTGAGGTTGGATCCCGCCTGTCGAGGTAGTGGCGGCGGCGTAAGGGCGGTGGTTCATCCCGCTTGCGCTTAGATGTGAGGTCGGAGGCAATAGATCCCGCTCGCATCCCTTCGGATCATCAGAGCGTGCAGGCGCAAAATATTGGACAATGATCCGGGCACTATATCTCGGGGGTTCCCACACCATGAATCCGAAGGGCAACATCTCCATGCAGATATGTCGGGTTAGCAGTTGAACCGACAATGTGATATCACAGCCAGTAGGGCAGGCATTCATCATATGCATTTTCTACCTGTTTGTATACTTTACCGACTTGATATTGTTTCTCCCTATCTATTAAACATGTCTAATTGCTACTTGTATTAATTTCTGTATATGCCTCTACTTGTGTTTTACTTGTATTGTATATACTTGTGCTTTGCTGGAGCTGAGGAGGTTCGGAAGGTGGTGGCGATGGGGTTGCATAGTGGATCGGTTGGTGAGGGCTGTGGGACAGCGGTATTTGATTAGAGTAGAAAATTCCCTAAGATAGATTACCCTGTTATGGAGTTACGGTTTAAGGTGTATTAAGGAATTATATATTATGCTTATTTGTTTTAGAATGCTTTAAGCTTGAATCTTGTGATGGATAAGGAGTCTAGGATTGCCTATGGCATCCCAGGGTCTTATATCCTATATCACTGGGAACTGTTACCATACTGAGAACCTCTGGTTCTCATACCATATTTCTGTTGTGTTTTTCAGATGCAGGTCGCAACCCACCTCGGTGAGTTGCCTGATTGGTGACAGGAGCGGAGGATCTGGATATCTTTTGGAGTCCTTTTGGTTTATTATATATATATATGTCTCTCACTTTTGTATTTTGCTTTGGCCTAGAGGCTTGTCTTGAGAGAACAAAAGTTGTATAAGCTATTTTTACTGTCTGGTTTCATACATAGTCTGTATATGGCTAGCCGGCTTAAACTTCGCGAGTCGTGGCTAGCGTCTTATGATATTATACTATTATACTATGATGTTTCGTTATTCTATACTTGTTTTCTTATGCTTTAAGTCAGTAATTTTGTTAGCACGTTTTGCGCTTTTGAAATCCATATTTTGAGCTACATTCTTCATCAGGCTTCTAGATATTACTAAATTCCTTCTATATAATATACGTAAAAGCTTAGAATTGTCGTAACCTTTGATTCACCTTTGCTTTACGATGCGAGGTAAGGCTTAGGCTAATTAGGGTGTTACATATATCACATAGCCAAATTTCTACAAAGCCAAGAGCACATGCAAGGTAATCACAAAACACAACAACAATAGCTCGCAAGTTCAATAACACGTTAAAAAATTAACAACCATATTACCCCTAATGCAGACCCCAATTTCCATAAACAACATCAATACCACATTCCCTCGTGTGCATCAACAATAACCACATCAATTAATTTAATAACAATTTGCAAAAAAAAAAGTTCTAATTACAGCAAATAGTCAGTTTATTGGTAATCAGAACAAGAGGACAGTACCATCACCAGTAACTAGAACAATAACCAAAATAGTCAATGAGCAATAATTTCAATTTTAGAAGCTCCGGCTTCATTAATATGTTCCAGAACAAGAAGACAATACCATCACTCATAATCGGAACAAAAAATTTCAACAGTAATATGAATTTTAGACGCTCAACTTTAATTATTTATTTTCTAGAAAATTAATTATTTTCCAGAACAAAAAGGCAATTCCATCACTAGTAATCAGCACAGCAATCAAAGGAATAATCAGAACAGTAATTTTAATTTCAAAACCTCAACTTTAGTTAACTTTTTTTCAGAACAAAAGCTCAATACCATCACTTGTAACCAGAACAATAACCAAAATAATAATCAGAACAGTAATATAAATTTCAGAACCCCAACCTTAATTTTTTTTCCAGAACAATAGGACAATACCATCACTGGTAACCAGAACAATAACCAAAACAATAATCAGAACATTAATTTCATCTTCACAAGCTCAACCTTAATTAATTCTTTTCCTGAACAAGGGGAAAATACCATCAATTGTAACCAAAACAGTAATCAAAACAACAACCGTAACAATTATCAAAATAGTAATTCGGAGTTTCGAAAATCAACATTAATTTTTTTCTAAACAAAAACGAAAATATTGGTTTACTTGAGCTTCAGAATAGGGGAAGAAGCAGTTGAGCAGGGTGGTGCCAGCTGGCAGGGTTAACCTCCACGGCGGGGACTGACTGATAATGCAGAGAAGAAGAAGAACACGGACACCAGCGCCAGAAAAAAAACAGATGCGCGCGCCGTAGCCAGATATTTGAGGGAGACCCACAGACGACGGGAAGCTGGCGACGATTACTGCCAAGCAGGCGACGAACGACGGGGAGCTGGCGACGCACACGACAGAGGGACGACGGCGGAGCATGACCTGGAGACCCTGGCGTTGGGGGAATGGAAGGGCCTTCGAGCACGATGAAACACGAGGATTGGCAACCGACCACGACGAAACAGGCGACAACGGTCACATCAACGGCGGCGCGCTGAGGCTAGGGTTGTGTTTTGGGGAGAAATAACACTGAGACTGGGGAATCAGGAACGGGGCTGGGGGAGGGTTTCAGGTGACTAAGGACGAGAAGTTGGGTCTTCTTTTTCTAAACAAAATGCAAAAAGGACCTTTGAACCAGAAAGCATAGTTATAAAAACCAAACCAGACCGGCTGGTTCGACCAGAAAACTGGTGAATTGGACTCTAATTTGGTTCAGTTTACTCTTTGGATCGTTTAAGGAAGAAAATCGGTGTGAACCGGTAAGAACCGGATCAAACCAGTCAAAACCGACGAGAACCGGTTTAAACCGGTCTAACCGAACCTGTCTGCTTGAAAAAAATTTTAAAATGTCTCCACCAAGTCTCGAACCAAGAACCTCTGAGCAAAAACAACCTCCACTTGCCACTCAGCCATTAAAACTGGTGAATTGGACCCTAATCCGGTTCGGTTTACTCCTTGGACTGTTTAAGAAAGAAAACTGGTGTGGACCAGTAAGAACTGAATCAAACCGGTCAAAACTGAAGAGAACCGGTGCAAACTGCTCTAACCAAACCGGTCTGCTTGAAAAATTTTTTAAAATATCTCCACCAAGTCTCGAACCTTTGAGCAAAAACAACCTCCACTTGCCACTCAACCATTACACTTCTTATTAATATATGTGACAAATATTAATTATATAGTATAAATAAATATCTAATTTAATTTACTTTTTGTTTTTCTATTTTTTAAATTAATTATGTTTTAATTATATACCATTATTAATATAAATATAAATTTTATTGAAAATATATTAATTTATTTGATCTATTTCAATGCTAATATTGTGATTAAGGTTATTTGTTTTGATATTAGTGTTAAAATCTACTGATATTATAGTTAGATGATAGGCTTTGTGAATTAATTATTTTTTTATTGTGTCAAATTAAGATACTGTTGTAGTATTACTGATAAATTTTATGGTTTTTTTATATTAGTTATTGTTAGAAGTTGAGACTTGATTCTTCATAAAATGTTAGTGAAGATATGTGTTACGATGGGTAACCGGAGATTAATGGGCTGGACTCGTTAGGTTGGCCCGATCGTCTGAAAAGGGAAGCCTTTGCAGTGGATCACGCTTCTAGGCCTCCATCCGACTTGTGAGTATGAATGAGCGGGGGGTGGTACCTGCAAAAACACTCCGATGCCAAAGTCAGCAAAGGCGTAAGCAGATTTAGAGAATATTGGGACTTAGCGATACCTGAGAGGGGTGTCAGTGTATTTATAGTGGTGAGCCAATAACCACCGTTGAAGTAGTTCAACCTTTTAAGGTGGATAACCGTCCCTTTATCTTAGGGAAGTTGAGATATGGCTCCTGGAAGTGGGTTGAGAGATTTTAGGGGCAGTTACTCATTTGAATGAGTGCCTATCTGCCAGCTAATCTTCGTTCCTGACTTCTTTAGAGCAAGTCGTGTCAAGAACCGACTTCTATAGGGGAAGGTCGGTATAGGATGAGGCTCAATCCTTTGTGTTGGGCCTTTCGTTTGGACCTAGGCCTTAGCGTTGGGCCAGGGTATGAACAGTGCCCCTACTCGAGCCCAATTTCTTTTAAGAGTTGGGGTCGAGTATTTAACTCAGGACCGTAACCGACCTGATAAGGAACCGACGTGATGATTCAAAACCGACGTGTTTTAAAAATTCTCAACAGTCGCGTCTAATCAAACGTCGCGTCCGTTAGGGATTTATGTATTCATACACGGGGATCAGTTACATTGGAAACGGTGCCTCTCTTTAAATGACGGCTTCCGTTTTTACCATTATGCCCCCAATGTTTTTATAAATACTTTCCCTCTCTTTCTTTGCTTCGTTTCTGAAAATTTTCACACTTTCTCTCCTCTGTTCGAAAGAAGCTTTGTTCGAAGGGACTTCCTCTTTCTCTGCTCCTTCCCTTTTTCAAGCAAAGGTTATTTTTTCTCTACTCTCTTTTTACGAAGTGATTTTATTTGCATGTTCTCATTTTAGAGAGGAGGGTTGGCTCGTAGGCTCTTAGTGACTCTTGTTTGATTCCAGGCCCTTAGAGACCCTGTTTTTTATCCTTTTTTCTTTTTTCTTTGTAGGTTTCGCTATACCTTTCTAGGAAAAAATGTCTTCTATAGAAACCCTTGCTCAATAGGTGGATGTCACTGTTCTGGGGGAGGAACCCTTTGTAGATACTGACTTTATCACCAACCTCCGCACTCATCATAGAATTTGTACTTCTAATGAGGATGAGCCGAAGTACGAGTTGATTGTCCCGAGTCCAGAAGATCGGGTTTGCTTTGCGAGGGCTGCTGAGGCAGCCCCTCATTTTTTCTATATGTATGAAAGCATGATTACCCGTTTTGGTATTTTTCTTCCTTTTTCTGATTTTGAAATAGCCATTTTACGTCACTGCCGTGTTGCTCCTACCCAACTTCACCCTAATTCTTGGGGTTTTCTGAAAATTTACCAATTTATCAGCCATGCTTTGGACTTTCCGACTTCCCTGAGGATTTTCTTTCTCCTCTTCCACATGACTAAGCCCTTCAATGGGCAAAATAACAAACAACAGTGGGTGTCTTTTTGGGCTATACAAGGTCGGAGAGTCTTCACCCTTTTCGATGAATCCTTCCATGACTTCAAAAATTACTTTTTCAAAGTTCAAGCTGTAGAGGATCACCACCCCTTTTTCCTGGATGAGGATTCTTCCCCTCGCTTCCCTTTGTACTGGCTAGAGGCCTCCCCTTGTGAAAAATACGGTTTGGATGACTTGGATGAAGTGGAGGCGGCCATTGTGGGATTCCTCCGAGAAGTATGGGGGAGAGCCCCCTACCTGGATACAAAAAATTTTCTCCAGGGGTCTCCGACCTTTGTCCAGGCACAACTAGGTAGCTTTCTGTTTGTTTATCATATTTTCTGACTTGTTTCTTCCGACTTGTTTTACTGATTTTAGCTACCCAATTGTTTTTTACAGAGATGGCAAAGAAGAATTCCAAGGAGTCTTACCAGAGAGTTCAGGAGGCCAAGGCGAGGTCCCGAGCCAGAGTTGGCGGTGCCAAGGTAACTGGTTCTTCCCTTCCATCCCCTCCCCCCTCTTCTCGCAATTTGGGGACCCCTACCCAACCCATTGTCATTTCTTCCTCAGCTTCTTCTCTGCCGTCCCCTCCTCCCCGATCTTCCCTGAACCAAAAAAGAAGAAGCGCAAGACTTTGGAGTCTAGCTCTTCTTTTGAAGGTGAGGTTAAGGCGGATACGCCTCAGTTCGTTCGGAGGCATATCTATCCTCATACCCGTATAGGTATGGATGATGCTTTTGTTTGAAACCACCTTACTATTCTGGCTCAGGAGAGTATCAGGGCGGCAGGGGTGTGCATAAAGTTCCTTGATATTTTTGAGAAGACTCCTCTTAGCTCTCTGGGTTCATCCTCGAGGGTTGAAGAGCTGGAGGGGAGGCTTCTCTTATATCAAGGGCAGGAGAAGGCGCTGAGGGAGGAGGTCGCCAAGTTGAAGGAAGGGAGGAATGGTCTCCAGGAGAGGGAGAGGAAGCTGCAGGCCCAGTGTTCCATGGCGGAGGGCCTGAGGGAGAAGGCGCAGGAGAGTTACTCGAGTCTGTTTGAGGATCTTGTGGAGGTGAAGAAGGATTTGATGAGAGTCCGGGAGGCCTATACAGAGTTGGAGGACTCCATTGCTGACGGGGCTGAAGAAGCATGGAGGATTTTTAAGGAACAGGTCGGAGTCCTTGCTCCCGACCTGGATCTCTCTCCCTTGGATCCGAACAAGATCGTGGTCGACAGGGCTATAGTTTCTCCTCCCTCTCCCCAATATGTCACTGAATCTGATCTAAAGACTCGGGAGCAGAGGATAACGGAGTCCCCTCCCCGACCAAAGGATGCTCCGAGTTCTTCGAAGGCTCCGGGAACTTCCACTCCTTCTCCTATGGATATTTCTCTCCCTGGTCCTGATGGCGCTCTGACTACTCTTCCTGACTCTGGTGGTGCTCCGACTACTCTTCCTGGCTCTGGTGATGACGTCCTTCCTAACTGAAAAAAATTGATTGTGGCTATATGGGGGCCCGGCCTGTGGGTCCCCTCTTTTTTAAACTATTTATTTTCTTGAATTGTAGTGGTATTCTGTTGACATTTCCTCGGCCTTTTATGGCCGTTAACAAAAAATACTCTTTTTGGATAAGGGTTTAAGTTAACAAAAAATACCATTTTTTGGATAAGGGTTTAAGTTACCTTTCTTTGTCTTGTTGTGCGCATGCTTGTCTGTTTAGGTTTTGAAAAAGAACCCTTTTGATCTTTCCTTTTGAAAAAACCTTTTCATTGGCTGGCTGTCCTTTTTTCGAAGTTTTTTCTTGAAATTTCTTAAGGACAAGGGACAGCCTTTGCCTTGGTGCTTTCAATAGGTTTTCTGATCTCCTTTTGGTATTCCTTATACTCAATTTTTTGGTTTATTGAGTTCTTATGACTTAGGTTATTTTTGCAATGCATTTCTCTGTTTCTCGGTTTTTCCGACTTGTAAGTCAGATAATTTCTGAGTTTACCATGATCGACTTTTATAACCTCTTTACACCAACTTGTACCTCGTCGTTTTATCCTGACGACCATCTAGGTCGGTTCATGGGATTTTCACGCTTTGTCGAGCTTAAGTCGGCGCGTTTCGTAGAAAGAAAGAAAGCGAGAAGGAATTTATAAGAGATATTGTAAAAGATCTTTTTTTATTTGTGAAGGTACTTTACTGCTACTAAGGGTTTTTTACTGTAATGCCTCGTTAAAAACCCCCTTCAGAAAAAACCCTTTTATTTTGGGAAAAAATCATGAAGTTGGGAAAAGAGTACATCAGGGAGTAGAGTTCGCTTTTAACTATAGTACCTTTTCATATTACAAGTATGCCACGACCTTGGTAACTCGGTGCTGTTTAAGTCGGTCACCTTATAATAACCTTTTCCTAAGACCTCACTAATTTTGTATGGTGCTTTCCAATTAGCAGCGAGTTTTCCTTCCCCAGATTTGTTGACTCTAATGTCGTTTCTGATTAAGATCAAGTCGTCTGGGGTGAAACTTCTTTGAATGACTTTTTTGTTGTATCTGGTAGTCATCCTCTGCTTCAATGCCACTTCTCTTATCTGGGCTTGTTCTCGAACTTCAGGGAGCAGTTCAAGCTCCTCCTTGTGCCCCTGTATGTTTCTAACCTCGTCATGGAAGATCACCCTTGGACTTTGCTTGTCAATTTCTACTGGTATCATGGCTTCTACACCATAGACAAGTCGGAAGGGTGTTTCCCCTGTGGCAGATTGAGGCGTCGTTCGGTAAGCCCATAACACTTGTGGGAGCTCCTCAGCCCAGGCTCCTTTTGCATCTTATAGCCTTTTCTTTAGTCCTGCCAGTATGACTTTGTTGGCTGATTCAGCTTGTCCATTTGCTTGTGGATGTTCCACCGAGGTGAATTGGTGTTTGATCTTCATACTGGCTACCAGGCTTCTAAAGGTAGAGTCGGTGAATTGGGTCCTTGTTTCGAGAGTTACCTGAAACTGGAGGTCGATCTCGGATGAGATCTTCTATACTGGTCGGAGATGGCGTGTCCGGCTAGCTGGTGGCGGCCAGAGCTGTTGTGTCCGACTTGTTGGACTTGCTGCACTGCTGATCCTTGGTCAGCAGAGGGTGGGGGGTACCTGCAAGAGACTCCGATGCTTAAGTTAGCATGGGTATTAAACAGGTTTTTTGTAGAATCAGAGTATGAGTTATACCTGGGTGCTCCAGTGTATTTATAGTGGTTGTAGAGTGACCTTTCTAGATAAGATAAGTTGGTTATCTTATCTTATCTTATCTTCTGGTGAGGCCAGCTTATCTTCAATGGAACCGCCTTTATCTTTATAGGCTTGGATTGCCTTTGGATTTGGGTCGTGTTCCTCTATTTGGGCTCTTTATTGGGCTCTCCTGTTGATTTGGCCGACCTCTTTGAGAAGAGGTCGGTCGCTTTGTCGCCAATCATCCCAGGTCGGGTAGCTCAACCCAGGGTATGAACAGTTCCCCTGCTTGAGCTCGGTCTTTTTGTTGAGGTCGAGTCTTTGACTTCGGTCCTTCTCTGACGAAGCCGAACTCAAGCATTTTGTCGATTTCTTCCTTTTGTAGAATCTTTTGAATATAGAACGTTTTCCTCTAAAAGCGCGCGCTTTTATATCAGCGCTTTGTTCTTGGGAACGTGAGAGGGTTTAATACCTTCATTAATTGGTATTAATTGCCCCGTTTTCTTTTGGCTTTTTATTTTGAATTTCTCAATCAAAAACGGTTTCTCTTCTTCGCTCTTCTTTGTAACTTCTCCCTTTACTCTCTCATTTTCTGTTTCTTGCCTGGAGTTCGTAGTTCCTTCCCACAACGTCTGTTTTGCTACTGCTTTCCGTGGAAGAGGGGTGATTTCCATATTTCTCCTTCCATCTTCGCAGTTTTCCACTTCGAGGGGTGGCTTTGTTACTTCTACTCTTCAGCTTTCTTTCGAGGTTTTCTTCTATTCTCCAGGTTTGATTTTTCTTCCTCTGTTTCTTTATATGTCTGTTTTTAGAAAGTTTGATTTTGCTCAGAGAAAATTTGGATCTTTCAGCTTTTACTGTGCCTGATTGTTGCGTGTTCTGGAATTTCTTCGTTTTTGGTGCGAATCTTTTTGCTTTTCTTGTTGCTTGAATCTTTTTTAGGGCTTTTGCATGTTGTCGCCGTTTCTGCTTGCACCTTCGATGATGGTTTTGCTTGATTCTGAAAAAGATTGCGTCTTTGATGATTTTCTGCTTGGCATTTTTTGATGTTTAACTATTTTTTTTTTTGTTGATAGACTGTAGAAAGGAAGTGACTTAGATGACTTTGTTTTTTTACTTCCTTTGTTTCATTTGAAACCTTATTTTCTTGTTTGATGAGTGCCGGGACGTAAGCTGTAGAAATTTCCTGAAACCTTGCTTTGTTACTACCTCTAAAGGATGCCCCAGGACTTTGGTTTGAGTCTTGGGGTTTTCCTTTTCTGTTTGTTCGCCTGTATCATATTGGTCGAGTTGTTTTGCCCCTCGTCCGAGATGTTTTTGGTAATCCTGTCTTCTTTTCTTATTGTAGGATTAGTTGGTCTCATATCTTCTCGTAATAACGTTGTAGAGATGCCTTCCCAGATTTCCGAGGGCATAGCCGATTGGGTGGACTCAATGGTTCTTATGTGTGTCTCTTTGGTTGATTCCGAGTTTTATGCGCAGCTTAGGCAGTTTCATAGGGTCTGTAGTAATGCTGGTGATGAGAAGAATTATGAACTTGTCCCTCATCTTCTGAAGAGAGAGTTTGTTTCTCTACTCGGGTTGTTAGAGATCGCCCTTTTTTCTATGCTTATGACTTCTTCTTTGGTCAGCTGGGTATCACCCTTCCTTTCACTGAATTTGAGACCAACCTGTTATGGTCCTGTAATGTTGCTCCCTCTCAACTTCAAACTGAGCTGGGTATTTTGCGTTCCTGATTTTCCCTTTATTATCTGTTTATATTGCTCGTAAATGCATTTCCGACTTGCAGCTTAATTTCTTACTGTTGTGTTTTATTTGCAGAGGCAATGAAGAATAATGAATCTATAAAGGCTTTTAAAAGAGCACAGAAGGCGACTGCTGCTAAAAATATCTCGGCCAAGGCGGCCGGGGAGGGATCTTCCCAAGTGCGTGTGAAGTCGTCCATGCCGAGTTCTCCTGGGGCGAGGAAGGTGATCCCCACTCCCCGAGTTCGTCTGGCTGACCCTCACCCAACTTCTGCCGCTCCTTCTGGCGCTCCTCCCAATAAGAAACAAAAAACAGCTGAGCCTTTCAACCTTGATGCTCCCGATTTTAATGCAATTGAATTTGTGGATCAGCAAATCGGTCCCTATGGTGCCCTTTCCATGGACGATGTGTCCATCCTTCATCATTTGGAATTTATGACCCGAAACAGCGTTAAGATGGCGTATATGGGGGGTGCTCTGTACCGAACTGCTCAGAATCTTCCTCTCCATGCCACTAAGGAATTTATGGAAGAGGCTAAACAGGAGTTCGACCAGATGAAAGGCCTGAAGGAAGAGCTTGAGGTAAAGGTAGCCAAGTTGGAGAAGGATCTGGAGAATGAGAAGGCGAGTTCCCTCTCTCTGGCGGCTTCGGTGAGGCTAGCCGAGGATACGGCTATGAGACATAAGGACAGTTATGTGACATCTTATCGGGAGGTTGTGCGCCTGAGGGAGGAGTTGGAGAATGCCCGAGCTGATTACTCCGAGCTTCAAGGTCATCTTGTTGGCAGCGTAACTGTGCTTACGAGAACCTGAAGGAACAAGTTCGGGTTATTGCTCCTGAGGCCGACCTTACCCTCTTCAGCCTGGATAACGTTGTCAGGGATGGCAAGATTGTCCCTGATGATGAGGATGATGATGTTGAACCTCCCCCTGTGTCCTCTGTCAAATTGTCGACTTCTTCAACTCCTCCGGTTGTAGCCGATCCAGATTGCCAAATTCTGAACCGGGAGGATGGAACTGTGGATGCTGTGCCCATTCAGACTCGCCCTCCTTCTCCTTGTCCTGATGCTGCCAAGAAGGCTCCTGATGTTTGCTGATCTCTCTCTGGATATTTATGCAGCTGGCCCGGCTTGTGGACTTTTAAACTTTGTTTTGTTAATTGCTGACATTTTCTAGTTTCTTGCCTAGCAACTTTTTCTTTGAAAAACAAAAGTAGCTAGCTAGCCTTTTGAGGTAAATTTTGGTGGCCTCTGAAGCTTTATAACTTGGTATCTCTTCTGTTCTCTGAGAGTGTTGAAACCTTGCGGCTCGACCTCTTTGGATTGCTTTGTACTTTATTGTTTATAGCTTTGATCCTTTGAGGTTGTGGGTCCAACTTGCTTTTTCGGTTTTCTTGCTCTTGCTTGTATTTTTAGCATTTCATAACCGATTTTTTTACGTTGGTCCTCTTTCCAGTTATTTCTGTAATCCTCTTTCTTGGACCTTTGTCAGGTCTCTTTTAGGGATTACTTTTATAACTTGGTTTTTGTAGGAGACCGACTTCGTTAGGTCGATCTCTTCTAAGTTATTTTTTGTAATCCTCTTTTTTGGACCTTTGTCAGGTCTCTTTCAGGGATTACTTCTATAACTTTTTGTTGTAGGAGACCGACTTCGTTAGGTCGATCTCTTCTAAGTTATTTTTGTAATCCTCTTTCTTGGACCTTTGTCAGGTCTCTTTCAGGGATTACTTCTATAACTTTTTGTTGTAGGAGACCGACTTCGTTAGGTCGATCTCTTCTAAGTTATTTTTGTAATCCTCTTTCTTGGACCTTTGTCAGGTCTCTTTCAGGGATTACTTCTATAACTTTTTGTTGTAGGAGACTGACTTCATTAGGTCGATCTCTTCTAAGTTATTTTTGTAATCCTCTTTCTTGGACCTTTGTCAGGTCTCTTTCAGGGATTACTTTTATAACTTTTTCATTTTGGGCTGACTTTGTCATGTCGGGCCCTTCTAATTAAAGTAATCCTCTTTAATAGGGTTGGCCAGACCTCTTTTCAGGGTTTACTTATAACTTGGTTTGACTTGGTCTGACTTCTTAACGTCGGCCAGTCTTTAAGTTATTATTTAACAATCCATAAGACCTCGTCAGGTTCTTTTTCGGATTGCTTTCGATAACTTCTTACATTATTCTGTGTTCATCTTTGCCGATTTGTAGGAAGTGGTTGTTATCTTTAGATCGTCTTTTAGGTGAATTGCGTTTTCACCTTTATCGGACGATTATCTTTATCGTGATCGTGCAGTGAAATTGTTTTTCACTTTCTGCCAATCTGTTGCTTTATAATTGGACGATGAATGCTTCAGATTAATGCGTCTTGAAATCTTGTAGAATATCTAAAATATATTTTATTCAAAGGAAAGTGCAAATATATACATGTGGGAATTTTTCATCCCTTTAAGTCGGATAGTGTCTGAGTCTCAACTTGGTGCCTCGTTAAAAAACCCTTTCAGGAAAAAGAGTGCATCCAATAATGAGATCTTTTACTTTTTCTAACTATAGTACCTTCTTAGGTTGCAGGCGTGCCATGATCTGGGAAGCTCTCGTCCATCGAGTTCGGACAGTCTGTAGTAGCCCTTCCCAAGTACTTCTACCACTCGGTAGGGTCCTTTCCAGTTAGCTGCCAGCTTTCCTTCTCCTGGTCGAGTTGTTCCAATATCATTTCGGATTAGGATGAGATCATTCTCCACGAAACTTCTCAGAACTACCCTTTGATTATATCTGGAAGCCATTCAACGCTTTAGTGCTTCTTCCCTAATCCGAGCTCTTTCTTGGATTTCAAGTAGTAGGTCGAGCTCTTCCCTCTGAAGTTGGGAGTTTGCTCCCTCATTGTAATGAACCACTCTAGGCGATCATTCCTCAATCTCCACTGGGATCATTGCTTCTATTCCATATGCTAGCCGGAAGGGGGATTCCTTAGTGGTGGAATGTGGCGTCGTTCGATACGCCCATAGGACTTGTGGGAGCTCTTCTGCCCAAGCTCCTTTTGCATCTTGTAATCTCCGTTTTAACCCAGCCAATATAACTTTGTTGGCGGCTTTGGCCTGTCCATTAGCTTGTGGGTGTTCAACGGAGGTGTACTGGTGCTTTATATTTAAGTCGGCTACTAGTTTTCTGAAGCCTGCATCTGTGAATTGAGTGCCATTGTCTGTGGTTATTGAATATGGAATCTCAAACCTTGTGACAATGTTTCTATATAAGAATTTCCGGCTTCTATGGGCGGTGGCGTTGGCTAGGGGCTCTGCCTCGATCCACTTTGTGAAATAGTCTACCCCTACTATGAGAAATTTAACTTGTCCTGACCCCTGAGAGAAGGGGCCGAGAAGATCGAGTCCCCATTTTGCAAATGGCCAAGGCGAAGTCACGCTGATGAGCTCTTCTGGCGGGGCGATGTAAAAGTTGGCATGTTTCTGACATGGTGGACATTTCTTTACAAATTCTGTAGCTTCTTTCTGTAGAGTTGGCCAATAAAATCCCGTCCGGAGTACTTTTTTGGCGAGAGCTCGTGCTCTGAGATGATTACCACAAATGCCGCCGTGTACTTCTTCTAGCACTTCCCTTGTGTTGCAGGTCGGCACGCATTTTAGTAATGGTATTGAGATCCCTCTTTTGTACAGGATGTTGTTTATGATGGTGTAGTACTGTGTCTCCCTTTTTAACCTCTTTGCCTCCTTTTCTTCTGTAGGGAGTGTTCCTGCTTTGAGGTAGTTGATTATGGGGGTCATCCAACCTTGGTCCTGACTTGTTATGGCTAGGACTTTTTCCTCTTCCGAGATTGATGGGTTCTGTAGCATTTCTTGGATGAGACTTCTATTGTTGCCCCCTGGTTTGGTGCTGGCTAGTTTTGAGAGTGCGTCAGCTCGGGCATTTTATTCGCGGGGTATGTGGCAGATCTTATATTCCCCGAGTTGTCTGAGCTGTCCCTTGATTTTATCCAAATACTTTTTCATGGTGGGATCTTTGGCTTGATAGCTCCCTGTTATCTGTGAGGTGACTACTTGTGAGTCGCTGTAAATGTTGAGTTTTTGATCTCCAACCTCTTTAGCCAGCTTCAAACCAGCTAATAACGCTTCATATTCCGCCTGGTTGTTTGAGGCCGGGAACCCGAACTTGAGGGAGAGCTCAACATGGGTTCCTTGGTTGCTTTCTATTATCACACCTACACCGCTTCCAGTTTTATTTGAAGAACCGTCCACATAGAGATTCCATTCTGTGGGGGTTTCCAGGGCATCTGTGAATTCTGCGATAAAGTCGGCCAGATACTGTGATTTGATGGCCGTCCGAGCTTCATATTGGAGGTCGAACTCTGATAACTCAACTGCCCATTGTAAAATTCTGCCTGCTAAATCTGTTTTCTGCAGTATTCCTTTTATGGGCTGGTTAGTTCGAACCTTAATGGTGTGAGCCTGGAAGTATGGGCGAAGTCGTTGAGATGTTAGGATGAGAGTATAGGCAAATTTTTCTATTTTCTGGTAGTTCAGCTCGGATCCCTGTAGCGCTTTGCTAATGAAGTAGACGGGTTGTTGCCCATTTTTGTCTTCTCTGACTAGTGCTAAGGCTATTGCCTGGCTTCCTACTGCGAGATATAATATGAGCGGTTCTCCTTCTCGTGGTCGAGATAAGATAGGCGGCTGTCCTAAGAATTCCTTGAAGTCTTGGAAGGCTTGTTCACATTCTGTCGTCCATTCGAACTACTTTCCCTTCCTTAAAGTATCATAGAAAGGGAAAGATCTTATCGCTGCCCCTGCTAAGAATCTGGATAGGGCGGCCAATCTCCCGTTGAGTTGCTGTATTTCTTTGACACAGGTGGGGCTCTTCATGTTGAGTATGGCTTGACATTTATCCGGGTTTGCTTCAATTCCTCTTTGTGTGAGCATGAAACCTAAGAATTTGCCTGCTTCTACTGCAAAGATGCATTTTGCGGGATTGAGTCGCATGTCATGCTTCCTTATAGTGTCGAACACTTGAGCCAGGTCGGACAATAATGTATCTTCGCTTTGTGTCTTTATCAACATGTCGTCCACATAGACTTCTATGATTTTTCCGATGTGATCTGAGAAGACTTTATTCATTAGTCTTTGATAAGTAGCTCCTGCGTTCTTGAGACCGAAAGGCATCACGATGTAGCAATAATTTGCTTTCGGCGTTAAAAACGAGGTCTTTTCTTGATCTGGTGGATACATGGAAATTTGGTTGTATCCTGAGTATGCGTCCATAAACGAGAGGTATCTATATCCGGAGGAAGCATTTACTAGAGCGTCGATACTTGGGAGTGGGTAAGGATTTTTTGGGCAGGCTTTGTTGAGATCAGTGTAATCGGTGCACATTCGCCACTTCCCATTTGATTTTCTCACCAAGACGACGTTGGCTAGCCATAGTGGGTACTTGACTTCTCTTATGAATCCTACTTCCAGTAGTGCTTGCACCTGTTCTTCCACAACTTGGGATCGCTCTGGCCCAAGTTTTCTTCGTCTCTGCTGCACCAACCGAGATCCTGGATAGACCGCCAACTTGTGGCACATTAGCTTGGGGTCTATGCCTGGCATGTCTGCGGCTTTCCATGCGAAGAGATCGACATTATCTCGTAAGAATTGTATCAATAATTCTTTTGAGTCTCCTCTTAGGATCGTTCCGATGTTAGTTGTTTTGTCCGGGGTATCTCCGATCTGAACCTTCTCTATCTCGCCTTCTGGCTGTGGACGGAGTTCTTCTCGTCGCTGAACTTCGCCAAGCTCAATTGTATGAAACTCTTCTCCTTTGCCTCTGAGGTTTAGACTTTCGTTATAACAGCGGCGTGCCATCTTTTGATCTGCTTTTATCGTGGCTATCCCCTCTGTAGTTGGGAATTTCATGCATAGATGTGGAGTCGAGACTATTGCACCGAGTTGATTGAGAGTTGTCCGACCTATTAGAGCATTGTAGGCTGAACTTACGTCGACCACAATGTAGTCTATTTTGAGGGTCCTGGATTGATTCCCTTTTCCGAAGGTTGTGTGTAGCGATATGTATCCCAGTGGTTGTACCGGGGTATCTCCTAGTCCGAACAGACTGTTCGGGTATGCTCTAAGTTCCTTTTCTTCTAAGCCGAGTTTGTCGAAGGCTGTTTTGAATAAGATGTCGGCAGAACTCCCTTGGTCTATTAATGTGCGGTGTAGATTGGCGTTTGCCAGTATGATAGTGATGACCATGGGATCGTCGTGTCCCAAGATGATGCCGGATGCGTCCTCTTTAGTGAATGTTATTGCAGGGATGTCGGGTGCTTCCTCCTTTTCCTTGACATGATATACTTCTTTGAGATGTCTTTTGCGAGATGATTTGGAGATCCCACCTCCTACGAATCCGCCGTGTATCATATGGACATGTCTTTCTGGTGTCCGAGGTGATCGTTCAGTTCGTCCGGCATCTTCGTCCCTTCATCTCTTTCTTTGGTCCTCATCTCGGGTGGCCAGAAATCGATCTAATTTTCCTTCTCTCACCAATTTTTCTATGATGTTTTTTAAGTCAAAGCACTCGTTGGTGGAGTGCCCTCGGACTCGATGGTATTCACAGTATTCATTCTGGTTTCCTCCTCCCCTTTTGCCTTTGAGTGTCCGCGCTGGGGGGATTTTCTCTGTATGACAGACTTCTTTGTATACGTCGACCAGGGATGCCCTGAGAGGAGTGTAATTATGGTATTTTTTATTTTCTCCCCTTTTCGATCTTCTTTCCTTTTGGATTCCTTGTCTTTATCTCGGTAGGGGGCCCCAGATTTTGAGGTTTCTCCCAACCGAGCATTTTTTTCCATGTTGATGTATTTTTCTGCTCGCTCCTGTACTTCGTCTAGGGAGGTAGGGTACTTCTTTGATATAGATTGGCTAAAAGGTCCCTCTCGTAGGTTATTGATGAGTCCCATGATGGCAGCCTCTGTTGGTAAGCTTTGTATGTCCATGCATGTTTTGTTGAATCTTTCCATGTAGTTGCGGAGGCTCTCCCGATCTCCTTGCTTGATCCCTAGTAAACTGGGGGCGTGCTTGGCCTTATCTTTCTGGATGGAGAATCTGGCTAGGAATTTTTTGGCCAGGTCGTCAAAGTTTGAGATGGACTTTGGAGGTAGGTTGTCGAACCATCTGATCGTTGTCTTCGTGAGAGTTGTTGGAAAGGCTTTACAGCGAACGGCATCTGAGGCGTCGGTGAGGTATATTCTGCTTCTGAAATTGCTGAGATGGTGGTTGGGATCTGTGGTGCCATCATACAAAGTCATATCCGGGAGTTTGAAGTCTTTTGAAATTTTGGTTTTCATAATTTTCCTGGTGAATGGGTCTTGCTCTTTGCGTGAATTTTCGTCTGGAGTGGTCCGAGGAGCTTTTGATTTGATATCGGCTTCTAATTGCTGTAGTTTTTCTTCCAATTCTCGGCGTCGTCGTACCTCTCTTTGTAGATCCTTTCCGATCTCTCGTTGTTGTTGGGTTTCTTTTTCAAGTTGCTTTAAGCGATCTTGAAGCGCTTCTATTGCTCCCGGATTTGGTGAGTTTTTGTCCCCGTTGGATTCCGGGGTATCTTTCAGTGTGGTGTCCGCATTTTTGTGTGGTGTTCTATCTTCTAGATCTGAATCGTGGTCGTTGTCATGGTCGTCCGCCATGGTGATGGGATGACTTCCAGGTTCCCCGGCAACGGCGCCAATGTTCCGAGAGTTACTTGAAACTGGAGGTCGATCTCGGATGAGATTTTCTATACTGGTCAGAGATGGCGTGTCCGGCTGGCTGGTGGCGGCCGGAGCTGTTGTGTCTGACTTGTTGGACTTGCTGCACTGCTGATCCTTGGTCAGCAGAGAGTGGGGGTACCTGCAAGAGACTCCGATGCTTAAGTTAGCATGGGTATTAAACATGTTTTTTGTAGAATCAGAGTATGAGTTATACCTAGGTGCTCCAGTGTATTTATAGTGGTTGTAGAGTGACCTTTCCAGATAAGATAAGTTGGTTATCTTATCTTATCTTATCTTCTAGTGAGGCCAGCTTATCTTCAATGGAACCACCTTTATCTTTATAAGCTTGGATTGCCTTTGGATTTGGGTCGTGTTCCTCTATTTGGGCCCTTTATTGGGCTCTCCTGTTGATTTGGCCGACCTCTTTGAGAAGAGGTCGGGTAGCCTGACCTGAAGAGGTCAGTCGCTTTGTCGCCAATCATCCCAGGTCGGGTAGCTCGACCCAGGGTATGAACAGTCCCATTATCTGTGGTGATGGAATGAGGTATCCCATACCTTGTGATAATGTTTTTGTAGAGGAACCTCCGACTTCTCTGGGCCGTGATGGTGGCTAATGGTTTTGCTTCTATCCACTTTGTGAAGTAGTCTATTCCCACAATCAAGTATTTGACTTGTCCTGGGGCCTGGGAAAAAGGTCCTAACATGTCCATCCCCCATTTTGTGAAGGGCCATGGAGAAGTTATACTGATGAGCTCTTCGGGGGGGAGTCACGTGGAAATTTGCGTGCATCTGGCATGGCTGGCACTTCTTCACAAATTCTGTGGCATCTTTCTGCAAGGTCGGCCAGTAGAACCCCGCTCAGATTACTTTTCTGGCTAGTGATTTGGCCCCGAGGTAGTTTCCGCAGATCCCATTATGAACCTCCTCTAGTACTTCAGCGGTCCTTGAGGTCGATACGCACTTTAGCAATGGTGTTGATATTCTTCTTTTATAGAGGATATTTTTCACCAGAGTGTAGTATTGTGCTTCCCTTTGGATTTTCTTGGCCTTTTTTTCCTCTTTGGGGAGGATGTCGAATTTTAGGTACTCGACCAAGGGGTTCATCCATCCGAGGTTTAGCCTGGTCACTTCAAGGACATCTTGTCTGTCCTCTGCTTTCACCACAGAGGATTCTTGGAGAGTTTCCTGGATCAAGCTTCTATTATTCTCCCCTGGTTTGGTACTTGCTAACTTGGAAAGGGCGTCTGCTCTGCTATTAAGATCCCGAGTTATATGCCTGATCTCGGTTTCTGCAAACCGCCCGAGGTGCTCCAGAGTTTTTTCCAAGTATCTCTTCATATTTGGGTCTTTGGCCTAATACTCTCCATTTATCTGGGAGGTCACTACTTGGGAGTCACTGAATATCATCACTTTTGTTGCGCCGACCTCTTCTGCCAGCTTCAAACCTGCGATCAGGGCTTCATATTCTGCCTGATTATTAGAAGCTGGAAATTCAAATTTGAGGAAAACCTCTATTTGTGTTCCTCTTTCATTAACCAGTATTATGCCTGCACCGCTTCCTGTCTTGTTTGAGGATCCATCTACGTATAGTTCCCATGTAGTTGGCTTTTCTTCCTGGTCTCCCGTGTACTCCGCTATGAAGTTAGTGAGGCATTGGGCTTTAATTGCCGTCCGAGTTTCATACTTCAAGTCGAACTCGGAGAGCTCTATCGCCCACTGAACCATTCTCCCTGCAACATTTCGTCTTTTGGAGGATTTGCTTCATAGGTTAGTTCATTCGGATTCTAATTGTGTGGGCTTGGAAGTAAGGCCGTAACCTTCGTGAGGCTATTACTAAGGAGTAAGCAAACTTCTCTAGTTTGTGGTACCTTATTTCAGGGCCTTGTAGAACTTTGCTGGTGAAGTACCCTGGATGCTGCCCGACCTCATCTTCTCGTATCAGGGTTGATGCTACAGCTTTGTCTGCTACAGACAAATATAGGACGAGCTCTTCCCTAACTAGAGGTCGGGTCAGGATTGGAGGTTGGCTCAAGAACCTTTTGAACTCCTGGAATGCTTCTTCGCATTCTGGAGTCCATTCGAACTGGCATCCCTTTCTTAGTAGAGAGAACAGTGGAAGGGATCTTAATGCTGATCCTGCCAAGAACCTGGAGATGACTGCAAGTCGGCCGTTCAGTTGTTGAACCTCTCTTAAGCAAGTCGGACTTTTCATTTCTAGGATGGCTTTGCACTTGTCGGGATTTGCTTCGATCCCCCTTTGGGTTAGCATAAATCCTAGAAACTTTCCAGCCTCCACCGCGAAGGTGCATTTTGTGGGATTTAGCCCCATCCCATGCAACCTTATGGTGTTGAAAACTTGAGAGAGGTCTGTTAAGAGGTCGGCTTCTTCCTGGGTTTTCACCAGCATGTCGTCTACGTAGACTTCCATTAAGTTCCCGAGGTGGGGAGCAAACACCTTGTTCATCAGCCTTTGGTACGTGGTCTCTGCGTTTTTTAATCCAAAAGGCATGACCACGTAGCAATAATTTGCTCTAGACGTGATGAATGATGTCTTTTCCTGGTCCGGCTTGTACATCGGGATTTGGTTGTATCCCGAGTAGGCGTCCATAAACGACAAGTATTGATACCCCGAACTGGAGTCTACTAGAGTATCAATGCTTGGAAGTGGATATGGGTCTTTGGGACATGCTTTATTCAGGTCGGTATAGTCGATGCACATCCTCCACTTGCCGTTTTGCTTCTTGACTAGCACTGCATTTGCTAACCATGTTGGATATTTGACTTCTCTGATGAAGTCAGCTTCCAGAAGAGCTTGTACCTACTCATCCACCGCTTGAGCTCATTCTGGGCCCATCTTACGCCTTCGCTATTGTACGGGTCGTGACCCCGGATTTACCGAGAGCCTATGGGACATGAGCTCGGGGTCTATCCCAAGCATGTCGGAAGCTTTCCAGGCAAAGAGGTCAGAGTTATCTCTGAGTTTTGTCACCTTTGCTTTAGGTTTTCTTCTAGGTCGGCTCCTATGTTGGTATTTTTTCCTTCCTCTTCGCCGACCTGTACTTCTTCAGTTTTTCCTCCTAGTTGCGGACGCAGCTCTTCTTTGACTCTCGCGCCGCTGAGCTCTATGGTGTGGACTTCCTTGCTTTTTCCTCTCAGGTTCAGGCTTTCATTGTAGTATTTTCTTGCCAATTTCTGGTCTCCCCGTACCGTTGCTATCCCCGCAAATGTCGAGAATTTCATGCAAAGATGAGGGGTAGACACCACTGCTCCGAGTCGATTTAGGGTAGCTCTGCCAATTAAGGCATTATATGCTGACCCCACGTCGATGACTATAAAGTCTATGCTCAGAGTTTTAGATTTTTCCCCCTTTCCGAAGGTCGTGTGGAGGGGTAAAAATCCCAGTGATTTTATTGGCGTGTCACCTAGTCCGTACAAGGTATCGGGGTAGGCTCTTAACTCATTTTCATCCAACCCTAGTTTGTCGAACGCGGACTTGAAAAGGATGTCTGCTGAACTCCCTTGATCTACTAGAGTTCTGTGGAGGTGGGCATTGGCTAGGATCATGGTTATCACCACTGGATCATCGTGTCCAGGGATTACTCCTTGTCCATCCTCCTTTGTAAATGAGATAGTAGGGAGGTCGGGTGATTCGCTCCCGACCTGGTAGACTCGCTTGAGGTGTCTCTTGCGAGATGACTTGGTGAGTCCTCCTCCCGCAAATCCTCCCGAGATCATATGTATGTGTCTCTCGGGGGTTTGTGGTGGTGGATCTCTTCTGTCCCCGTCATCTCGCTTTCTTTTCCCATGATTGTCCGACCTTTCCATGAGATACCTATCAAGTCGGCCTTCTCTGGCCAGCTTTTCTATCACATTTTTGAGGTCGTAGCAATCATTTGTTGAGTGACCATAGATCTTATGGTATTCACAGTAATCGCTGCAACTTCCTCCCTTTTTATTTTTAATGGGCCTGGGAGGCGGCAGTCTTTCAGTATCGCAGATTTCTCTATATACATCCACTATGGAAACTTTTAGAGGAGTATAAGAGTGATATTTCCTCGGTCTGTCAAGACCGAGCTCTTCTTTTTTCTTGGGCTCTCTTTCTTTCTCTTTTATCGAGTGGGGGTGCCCAGGTCGCCAACTCGGCTCTCTTAGTCTGGCATTCTCCTCCATGTTGATGTAGTTTTCTGCTCTTTCTTGTACATCACTCAAGGAGGTGGGGTGCCTTTTTGATATGGACTGCGAAAAGGGACCTTCTCTAAGTCCATTTACTAGCCCCATGATGACTGCCTCAGTGGGCAGGTCTTGAATCTCCAAGCACGCTTTGTTGAACCTTTCCATATAGTCCCGTAGAGGTTCTCCGACCTCCTGCTTTATTCCCAGGAGGCTCGGTGCATGCTTTACTTTATCCTTCTGGATAGAGAATCTCACTAAGAACTTTCTCGAGAGGTCCTCAAAGCTGGTAACCGACCTTGGAGGAAGGCTATCGAACCACTTCATCGCTGCTTTTGATAGGGTGGTCGGAAAAGCTTTGCAGCGAGTTGCATCAGAAGCATCAGCCAGATACATCCAACTTTTGAAATTGCTTAAATTATGCTTTGGGTCCGTGGTTCCGTCATAGAGGTTCATATCAGGGCTTTTGAAGTTTCTTGGAACTTTTGTCCTCATTATGTCCTCACTGAATGGATCCTCCCCTCCCAGGGGCGACTCTTCTCGATCGTCTCGGGAGTTCCGACCTCTAAGGGAGGATTCTAGTTTTAAGAGTTTTTCCTCTAACTCTTTTCGTCGCGCCATTTCCTCCCTTAGATTCCTCTCTGCCTCCCTTTGTCATTCCAGCTCCTGTTCCAGCTGTTCCAAACGACCATGGTGGTCATGGACTAATCCCATTAGCTCGATCGCATGGGGCGGCCCTTCTTTTCCTGATTCGCGTCCCTCCGAAGAGTTCATCTTTGGGTTTTTTAACCCGGAGGTGCCTTCTCTATCTTGGTCGTTGGTTCCCTGGTGAAGGGTTAGGTCCGCGTCGTTGTTTCCGGTATCCAGGTTTTCTTGTTCGGAATCAGACGCC
Organism: Arachis ipaensis; assembly: GCF_059453495.1. Taxonomy (NCBI): domain Eukaryota; kingdom Viridiplantae; phylum Streptophyta; class Magnoliopsida; order Fabales; family Fabaceae; genus Arachis; species Arachis ipaensis. The sequence goes on along the minus strand of NC_142440.1, from coordinate 16,511,656 downwards.
GTATGACCGTCTTCTGGTGACTTGTCCGCCATCATTGGTTGATCTCTCGGGTCCCCGGCAACGGCGCCAATGTTACGATGGGTAACCGGAGATTAATGGGATGGACTCGTTAGGTTGGCCCGATCGTCTGAGGAGGAAAGCCTTCGCAATGGATCACGCTTCTGGGCCTCCGTCCGACTTGTGAGTATGAATGAGCGGGGGGTGGTACCTGCAAAAACACTCTGATGCCTAAGTCAGCAAGGGCGTAAGCAGGTTTAGAGAATATTGGGACTTAGCGATACTTGAGAGGGGTGTTAGTGTATTTATAGTGGTGAGCCAATAACCACCATTGAAGTAGTTCCACCTTTTAAGGTGGATAACCGTTCCTTTATCTTAGGGAAGTTGAGATATGGCTCCTGGAAGTGGGTTGAGAGATTTTAGGGGCAGTTACTCATTTGAATGAGTGCCTATCTGCCAGCTAATCTTCGTTCCCGACTTCTTTAGAGCAAGTCGTGTCAAGAACCGACTTCTACAGGGGAAGGTCGGTATAGGATGAGGCTCAATCCTTTGTGTTGGGCCTTTCGTTTGGACCTGGACCTGTGCGTTGGGCCAGGGTATGAACAATATGTATTTCAAATTTTAATTTTAAGTTTTTAACTATTTTATATTTTATATTTACGTGAGACCGATTTTATTGGTTCAACCAGTGATTTATCGGTTGAACCAATAAACCAGTAAACCAATAATTTGACCGGTTCGATTATCGATTCGGTTCTGACAACTATGCCAAAAAGTCATTTTCATTATTTTTTGTTATAACACTACTAGACTAAATTAGTATTACAACTCAAAATGCCAAAATCCAACTACTGGAGCCCCAAACCCATGGCCCAGTAACACAAACACTGAACCCGCCCAAACTATTACTTAATATAAACACTTCATTTACCCTAATTAACAAATTTAGAACAAACAGAAAACGGAACTACGATGACGCTCCCTTATCGTTACCGCATAAACAGTGCATTTGACCACTATCCACAACCACGCGTCACATTCCAACAGCGATACATACAGTCCGCATGACATGATGATTATGTTGGTAAGCACCACAAAACTTTCCTTTATACTTTTTTGTCTCATTGAGGACTCGAATCCGTGTAGAGCTCCCAGTGAGGCAGCCAGGCAGGTAATGCTGCTGTTTATCCAAGACCTCGACTGCGTACAATATGGTGTTTTGCATGGATATGATGCATGATATAATTTGTCGAGAGCCTATTCAGAATTTGCTCCATATTTTGGAGAAACACTCCCAAAAAAAGGGTTATGGAAATCATAGAAATTTCCTCCATATATAAACTTTTTAGCCATGGTTAAAATCACATGTACACCACTTTGTTATTGTGTTTTTTTTTTTAAATATATATAGACAAGACCCATACACATCATATTAGCAATCAAATCCTCAAAAGAATCAAATGAATAAATGCTCAATGGTTTTCAAGTTATTTCTAAAATATCACTTTCTGCATCAAAACTTTGTTTCATTGATATTATTCTGGACAAAGTTAAGACATGGCAGTGTTCACAACTTGATATCATCTATCTCTTATATCCTGAAAAAACTATTTCTATTAACAAGTATATGATAATTGAATATACACTTTCTAACTTCAAAATTCTGCTACTAATATATAAATTAAGATCATGAAGAGGAGGACATTTGATCCACCCTTTTATCAACTGCTCTAAAAATCTGAGATCTAGAACTTGTGACAAAAAGCTTTACAGCATATGCACCGAAGCAGGCCCAAACACATCGACTCATACTCGATTCAGTCATCACTGGATCACAGAAAAATTGTTTATCAGCTTTCCTTGTCAAGCATGTTTCTCATATTCAGACATCATTTTCCACAGCAGTGTTGACATGCAGCTAAGAAAACGATAAGCTGTTTTGTTTCCGTAAAAATTCAGCATATGGGTTTTGAAATTCACATAAAAAAACATAGGGTCAGATTTTATAAAATACATCGGTCATGAGTGTCGAATAATTTAAATCTTAACAGAGGCTAATGTAAGTGTGTCAATGTACTATCAACTAATCTCTAGGAGTTATGTGCACAAAATACATGCAATCAGCATAAATCGTCTCAAATAATAATCGACATTTGACTATAAACAACATAATCAAGCCCATCTCAATACCCATGTGAGAGAGAGATGAAAAACTAAAACATACAAGCCTTTCACTTAGGTGGAATCGCCTATATGAATTAGACTAGTGTGTTATCATTAATGTTGATGCTTATATTCAAGGTACCAAAATTAAACCTTTCTTAACATATATTTGAAGGAACATCATTTAAAGGAGAAGGGGGGGGAGGGGAGTTGTTTTATATGAGAGAACATCATGATAAGTTGATTACTAACCGTTCAATGCCACGGCATTAGATGATAAACAAAATAATTCTATGATGAAGATGACAGAAGTCGGAAATTCCCAGACCTACATGAAAATACATACTTGGAAGGTCAAAGATGGTTGACAAATTCAAAACACATCAAAGACAAGAACAGGAATGTGTTAACAAAGAAATAGAATAAGAAACTTACCATCATAGCAATAAGAAAAATCTTGAAGTAATACGATATCATGATTGTGAGCAAAAGGTCATTGAATCTGCATGATTGAATACATTTAAGCTGATGTTAAATTGATGATACTAACATATGAATTTGGTATGCATGGAATGTTTACTGAAGAATCAACTTATTAGTAATCAATCCTTTCAAAATTTAAATTGGCAACTTATTAGCCTCTTTGTGCAAATCACTCGTACATCCGAATCATTTTATCAGATTCAAATTCTCATTTCAAAACCGAAACTAGAGAACATTTTATTCAATATTTACCATGGCCAAAAACTCTGAATATTCATGATACACAAGACTCCAAACCCAAGTCCATCACAAACACTCAGAAAAAATAGATTCTTTAAAGACTGATTGGGTCATCGCATTCCCAACGGACAATTGGTTACTCAAATTCTTCAAAATGCGAAAAAATTTAAGGGATGCATGATAACCAAATATATATATACCTGGAGATGTTGATTGATGCATTGAGAAATATCTTAACCATAATGAAGAAAGTCAGAAGAAACATGAAGTTCCCAAAGACGACATACATGAACACCTGCTAATGAAAACCATAAAAACTTCCATAAAAAATAGCATGAAAATTCAAACCAACCAAGTTGAGTGAAAGGTTAGACATAATGGATACATATGTGTGAACCTTGCAACATGTTGACACTAATGAAGATGAGTTCCTTGCTTCTACATACGAATGAATACAAGCATCGAAAATAAAATAAATAATGGCCAATTTCCAGTGTAGCCCCTGCAAAAATTACCAAGTGACCAACTTCAGTGATAGAAAATGTGAATCATGAAAGTAGTATGAAGCAGCATATTTATTTACAAAATGCATTGTAACACAAATTAACACAGCCTTTAGATTATAAAAACACAGCTCAAACTTCAAAATGCTTAAGAATTCTTATTCTCAAACATGATCTCCCAAGGGAAAATGAAAAATCATTATCCAAAAACCAATGCACATAATATTTCCCGTAAAAACAACCATAGGAAATTACTAAAGGAAGCATCAAAAGAAGAAACCATAATAATAATAATAATAACTAGGGTTTATTATTATTACATAGCAACATATTGCAATACCTCAAACTTCAATGTTTGTTGATTGAGGACATTGTACAGAAGATGTCTATAAGCCTTTTGCTTGTGAAGCATCAAATCTATCATAAGAATCTGAAAAAAAAAATCAAATAAATAGATAAAAACGAAGGGGAAGAAAAACAGGGCAATCCTTGCTCCTATCATATAAAAGACTAAAAAAGAAGGAATAAAGATTTAAACTTCGAAACCAATAGTATAAAGGGATATCAGAAACCATGATTTCACACTCTATATATTCATCTGCAACAGCCTTGCATTTCTCCTACACAGAAAAACAAAATAGGGGGTAAATGAAAATTGAAAAATTCAAATTCACTAATTCTAAGTAATTGAAATGAAAATGAAGAGAAAAAGGCTATTAACGAAAAAGAGTGATTGAAAAAGCAAAACTTTACGCATTTCATCAATCGAATGTTGCCGGGGGAATACTGAACGTAGAGTGATTTAATTGGGAAGCTACACCGAACGCATTGGTAACCCATTGATGATGCAAGAAAAGTTGCATCACAGATTCGATCAAAACTAAAGGTTGATTAAAAATGTTTTATTTTTATTTTATGGAAATTTTTGGTGTTCTGAATCTGTGAAACCTCTGTTCTTTCTGCAGCTGAGCAGTGAAGTGAGAAACAGTTAGTTGTCAGAACCGAACCAGTAATCAAACCGGTCTTAGTATACTGATTTCTTAGTTCAACCGATAGATCATTGGTTAAACCAATAAAACCAGTCCAACATAAATAAAAAATATAAGATAATCAATTAACGAGTATTAAACCTAAATTAATATAAAATACATGACTACAATCAATTATCAATTTCTAAAAGGGTTTATCTATCATGTGCCCTTAGGGCACATGTTAAGATTACAAAATAAGAAAGTTTTCATTTAAAACATACAAAATTTAAGTTTCTAATACATTTGTTTTGCAGTCATTAAATGAAAATATTTAAAACTTTCTACTAGTGGTAAGCTTATCATGTGCCGTTAGGACAAGTGTTAGCTAAACCCTTTCTAAAAATACCTAATAGAAAATTTTCAATTTGCATTAAACCTACATTGAAACAAATAAGAATAACAATCAAATATTAAAACCTAAATTAAAACAGTATCAATCAAGGATTAAACCTACATCAAAACAGCAATAATCAAGTATTAAAATAGTAACAATCAACTGCAACAATCAATTCTATACAAATTTCAATTAGCATTAAATTTCTATCTTAAACTTACATTAAAACAATAGCAACAATTATACACAAATTCCAATTGCTTTCAAATTTGCTATCAAGTGTCATTCTATACAAATACAAATTCCAGTTAACATCGATTTATCTATTCTACACTACATTGAAAAATAAAAGCTCACCTCTGCAGAAGTCCAGAAATAGAACCAAAGCTCGGTTTTCCAATAAAATGTCACAGTATTCCGATCACAGAACCAAAGCCAGAAGAGGCACGAGGTAGAGATGGTCAAAATCAGCAAAAGATAACCATTGCAACTGCATCAAACCAGGATCAGAAGCAACAATCACCCAAATGGCTAAATCATTAAAAATTAATGATTGAATAACTAAAAAAAATTGAAAAAACTCACCTTGATCGCACGCAGAGAAGAGGGAGACAGAGAACCGAGATACGGCCCGCGGAACAGTGTAAGCACAGCCGGAAGACGCGAGCGAGTGGCGCAGTGACGCAGAGGAAGACGCGTGCGGCACGGTGACGCAGCCGGCGAGAGGAGAGAAATCAAGCTGAGGCGAGACGACGACGCAGCGACGAGGAGGCAGAGGAGCCGGAATCGTGAGTGTGAGAGAGAGACTGCCTCTGCGGCTCTGCGGAGGCTGAGTGAGGATGTGAGATTGAGAGAGAGAGCAAGCTTCACTTCACTGATGGAGCCATGGAGGGCACTTCGAGGGTTAGGTTAATTTTTTAAAAAAACCACCAAAACGACGTCATTTTGTGGGGGGAAACGAAAAATAATCAAACCGACCAGTTAGATAAAGTATGTTGTTACGTTACTAAACTAAAATAACTACACTAAAAAAATTGAACTAATGACAAAATCATAGTTATCAGAACCGAGCTGGCAATCAACCCGGTCATATGACCGAGTGGTCACTGAGTTACTGGTTCAACCGGTGGGTCACTGATTCATCCGGTTGATCCAATCATAATCTAAAAAATATAAAATTATATAAATGAAATTAAAATTATGTATTAAAAATTAAAATGTAAGTCTTTACAAACATAATAATAATAATCAAATATTAATTTTTAGACATAATTAATGATGTAAAAGAGAGAATAAACTAGTTTCTAGTATAAATTTAGAGCATCAGAAAAAGATTTGGAGTTTCATATATATCTTTATAGGACAAATTTAGAGCTTGATCAATATTTTTCTCATTTTAATTTGCGTCTATATCTTCCATAAGAAACATTGCATTATGCAGAACATCAGAAATAGAGAAAGAAGAGTTTGAAAAGAGAGTTTCAAGAAACTAGTGAACTGAATTAACTTCATCTTATTCTTCCATCAATGAATCAATTATACACACTTCTTAGAGGGATGCAAGAGTTTTATTTATAACAGAGTTAGAAAAGAGAGAAAGATCAGAGATCAGAACAAATTCAACACAACAACAACAAGGATCAGTAACAAATTCAACTCAACTCAATTATCCAGCAACAAATTCTACTTCCAGCAACAACCACATTTATGATATGTTCAGCATCAAATTCAACTTACAGTTGACAACAAATTCTACTTCTAGAGTTCTAGCAACAAATTCAGCTATGATAAGCAACAAAAACTTAAACTATGATAACTTTCAGGCAGCAACAAAAACTTAAACTATGATAACTTTTAGGCAGCAACAAAAAAAACTCCAATTCTCCAAATATGATTTACAGCAAATTAACATTAGCTAAATCATAATTTCAGCAACAAACTCAACTTTGAACAATAAATTCAAGATGTACGAATAATTTACAGCAATAAAATTGAAAGAGGAATAACAGGGCTGAAGCTGAAACTCACATAGGCAGACAAACGAAGCAAGCGTTGATGGAAGACCCGGCCCGAAGCTGAAACCCTAAACCCAGACTCAGGGCCGAGGAAGCGTTGATGGCCGAAGCAGGAAGGCGAGCTTACGAACTATGACAGAGCGCGACAGAGCTTGAGCGGCGACGAGAGCTTGAGGCAGCGACGAGCTTGAGGGGGCGACGCGAGCTTGAGGGAGAGAGTGGCGAGAGAAGAGAGAGGTGAGATGGGTTCTGATTCTGGGTTAGGGCACCACGCAAAGGGGGTAAGTGAGGGAGAGAACCAAGGTTCTGAAAACCGGACCGGTTATCAAACCGCTTTAGTCACTGGTTCACTGGTTCATTGGTCTAACCGGTCCAACCGGTGGTTCAACCTAAAAAACCGTTTTAGAATAAAATAATAAATAAATTATAAAGGACCAAAGATGAGGGTACTCCAAGAACTCCTATTAGATGCAACAGCATTCAACATTATCACATTCTCACACACACATACAAAGCCTTAACTCAAAGAACAACCACAACAAGTGACTTGGAAAAAAAATGTAAACACCGAAACAATCACAAGCATACAGAACATGTGAATATTATTATAGCAAACATAATAATAAAATAGCTCTTCTAATGCGTCTCCGAAAATATCCCAAATCAAGAAAACTACATAATCTGATCCACTTGATTCAGAAAGCTACATATATTGGAAAAATTAAGAATCAACTAAAAGAAAAAGAAAAGGAAGGCCTGGTTGATTCGATTCAATTGCCTGAGATGAAGAATCAAACAGGGCTGAGAAGCTGAGAGTTTAAATGTTAAACCTCAATATTCAAATAACATGACTCCATTATTGTTATTATTACACCCTTCTAATGTCACAAACTCAATATTATAGTCCATTGACACTTGTGTATTCACAACTTGGCCTCATCATTCTGATTCATACCTTAAGTAGAAGAAAAAGTCCCAATCAGCTTTCGTTACAATTTTATCCAGAGCGTTGGGGTTTTGGTTCGGAGTTCATGCCAATGATAACGACGAGAAGGATGAATCCGTGAATCAGTAACATAAATTTTAACAAAGTTCATCACAATGATTAACAACAACAAAAAGCACTGAGGGAACACTCAGTGATATAGGCAGTGCAAATTTTAACAAAGCTCATCACAATGATTAACAACAACAAAAATCACTAAAGAACAGTGAATCAGTAACATGGGCAGTGCAAATTTAAAATTTAAAAGTTCAATTTAAAATTTATCATCAAATACAATCAGTGAGCAAAGCCAATCAATCAAGCACTGACTGAGCATTCTGTTCTGATTCTGTGACTGGGAAGCAACAAATTCAGCAACAAATTCAAGTTACAGCAACAAATTTAACAAATCCTAGTAAAGTCCCGATTTACAGCAAAAAGGCAAATTTATTGATTACCAATTCAGCAACATGCAGAAATCCAGGGAGAAGGGAAATCTTGAAAAGAGAGAACACTAAACCAAAACATTAACCAATAATCACAAAACACTAAACCTTCACCCAGCAATTACAAACATTAGAAGATTATAAAACATTCCAAAACACTAAACCTTCACCCAGCAAAACCAGCAACTACAAACAAAGCCATCAGTAAATTTGAACAAAAAAATTAAGAGCCATCAGCAACTAACAGAGCCATCGAGCCATCAGTAACAGAGAGCAAAGAATTGAAAGCAACAGACTAACAGAGCCATCGAGCCATCAGTAAATTTGAAAAAAAAAATTTACAGCCATCAGCAACCAGCAAATACAAGACAGATCCATCAGCAGCAGACAATTACAATTTACAAAACATTACAAGAAAAATGGAACAAAAATTGAACAACAATTTCAGAACTTCAAACGAAGAAGAAGACCGAACATTCAGAAATGAAAAGGAAGAAGCGGAAGGCGAAGAATTGAAAGCAGGGCCACTAACCTGGGTTCCGTGCCGAGAAGCCAGCGAAGATGAAAACGACGTGCCGAGCTACCTGGGGAAGAGGAAGATGAATACGACGTGCCAGCGAAGATGAATACGACGTGCCAGCGAAGATGAAAACGACACGGGGAAGAGGAAGCAGCGGCGGCGCTGAGGACCTGCGGACGGCGGCGGCGATGAAGGGCTAGGGTTTTCCTTGGCTTCAGAGGTCTCCTGGAAGTGCACGAATGATAGGGGGTTTGGTTCACGGGTTCTGCTTTTGTTTTCTTTTTATTTTTTTTTTCTAAATAAACAAAACGGCGTCGTTTTATTCGAACCGGCCGGTTATTGGTCCGATTTAACCGACCAGTAACTGACCGATTCGACGGTTTTTAAACGGTTTTTTCTCCAACCATTATAAATATCGGACCAGACATTTTTATTGCCGGTTTCTGATTGAATCGGTTCGATTGGTCGGTCCGGTCTAGTTTTCAGAACAATGGAGAGAACAAAGAATGACACCGTTTTGTTTAAAAAAAAAAAACATAATCCGATCTGGGTTATATGAACAGGTCCAGGTCACCGGTTTTCATGAAACCCGGCCAGGTCAATCGGTTTTTACCGGGTTGATTACTTAAACGGTTCGATGAGTGGCTCGATCCGACTAAATGACTGGATTTCCGGTCGAACTGGCCGAGTCGAGCCAAGTTTGATAACACTGGACTAAATAATGACCAAAAATAATAAATTCTGATGGTCCCTTAATATTTATCTCCTTTAATTCTCTTGGTTTTCATTAGTGCTTGATATTTTTCCTTCATGACATTATGCTAATGTGGGATTTTAAGAGCAGTAGCAGCTGTCTTAGGTGGTATTTCATCGATATCACTAGTTTTTAAAATAGAAAGAAGGACTTTTGGTTTGGTTTAATTGGTTTTGGTCTTTTGGACCTTGTGAACATACAGTGAAAATTAGGTAGAGTAGTGATGTCTAATATAAAGGATAATAGGGTTTACAGATATAATGTCTAAAAAGGGGAGATGAATTTTTATACCTGATAATATTGGATGATGATGGATTAATAGTGTCTTGTGTACTCCCATGAGACTCATGTTGTAATATATCACTATTTGTGAAGTTAGAATTAGAATTACTTTTAGATGAAGAAATAATATCAGTTTGTTGTTTTGTTAAAAGATCTTGCGAAGTGTTGTAGAGAATAATGGAGCATAATCATGAGTCACCAAATCAGATGCAGTTGCAGTGTTATTAGAAGAGGAATTAAACAATTGCAAATAAGAGAAATCATTTTCATCAAATTGTACATCTCTAGAAACATAAATCTTACCATTTGGAGATAAGCATTTGTAGCCCATATAATCTGGTGAGTATCTAATAAAAATACATTTATGTCACCTTTGTTCAAGCTTACTTTTATTGTAAGGCCTAAGTCAAAGATAGTAAGCACAACGAAAATTTTTAAGTATATGATAATCTGGTATTAGAGAAGAGTAACTCAAATGGAAATTTATTTGATAAACTAGCATATGGGAGTCTACTAATAAAAAGATTAGCAAAAATCATTACCTCATCCAAATAAGTCAAAGGCATGGTGGCTACAGAGAGCATAGCTAGACTCATCTCTATCAAATGTCTATGTTTTCTCTCAGTCAATCCATTCTATTCATTTAGCAGATGTATAAGGGCATAAAAATGATGTATGCCTTCTAGAGTTAAGAATTCAATAAAATGTCTAGATGTATACTCAGTACCATTCTCTATTTGTAAAGCCTTTATTCAATAATTAGTCAAGTTTTCTATGTAAATCTTATATTATTTGAATACACGATAAACCTGAGATTCATTTACTAAGAGATATTTGCATGTGAATTGTAGGCTCTGTAAAAATCACATAGTATCTATAGTCTAGGTGTAAAATTACTAAGATTAAATCCTAAATATCAGAATGAACAGTTGTAAAGGATGAATAAATTCAGTAATTGATTCAAAAAATAGAATTTTATACATCTTAGCATGAGTACATTTTTTCCACACATTACATAATAAATATAAACTTTTATTCAAACCATTATTCACATAAATATTATACTGAGAAAGAACCAATTTTATAGTTTTAATGGTTGAGTGTCCTAGTTGTGCCACAAGTCAAAGAAAAAATATTGAACAAAATTTACAAAAAGTAAATTATTTTTCAAAATAAGGTGAGAAATTGCTATATTGATGAATTGTTACAAACCTTCTTTCCTATATCCGTGCAAAAGTACTTTGTGAGTGAATTCACATTTAACAATACAACAAAATGTATGAAATTGAAAATAAATTATATTATTTTCAGCAAAATTGGAGACACTTATCAAATTTTTAGTGATATCAGGACTATGAGTCAATTTTTATAAAGAAAATCATCTTCGTGAATCAAAAAAAATATAGTAAAGAATTTTCAATATGATTGATAGGGAGGTCAGTTTCATTGCCAATTCAAACTTAATCTAGACCATTATAATATAAACAAGCGAGCATATTTGATTGATTGGGTGTCACATGATGTGATGCACCTAATTTAGCTACCAAGAGGGATCAATAATGGTTGAGGGTACAACAACATAAGTAGGAGGATTATGGAGTGATGTTGTTGAAAGAGGAGGTATAATGTAAGAACCAGAGTTTTTCACGTAAAACCGTTTTAATAAAATAATTTTAGTGTGCGGAATAAATTCAAAATCTAGAAGTTTTAATTTGAAAATATAAAGGTGAAATTTGGTTTCAATAAATTTTATTGAGTTGGAAAATATATCTTCTTCGAAAAGTTTCTGTAAAAATGCGTACTGGCGCTTAAGCCGGCAATATCGGCTCTAGTCTGTCCAGTACCGCGTATTTTGGAAAATAAGATTTTGGAAAATTAATTTGTTGTTTTGAAAAGGCAAAAATAATTTAGAATTGAAAACCAGACACTAATCTTAAAGGTTTTGGCCCAAAGTGGGCCAAATAGACAAAAAACGCTAACGGGTTGGACCGAGCTCAAACCGGGCCCAAGGCCCAACATATATATGCTCATTTAATGAGCATTTCAGCTCATTTGATGCTTAAAGAGTGAGAGAGGCGCGTTTTGAGAGAAGAGAGGAGAAGAGGTGATGTTACTATTCACATTCACCTTATGAGAGCCATAACTTGAGCTATGAAACTCCGATTGATGAGCCATTTGCAGCCACGTGAAGCTCTCGTTGAGCTATTCGTTCCTATCTAAGAAAATTTGGTAAGAACTCGAAGCTCACACTCCAGTTTCCTGCCCTAGCTTCTGTGCATTTTTTGTTATGGTTTTTGAGGAGATTTTGTGGTTTTAGTTGTTTAGGTGATCTCTAATAGTGGGTAATTGTTGGGAATTGCCCCTATCCTATTTGGACAAGGTAAAGTGGCTCCTAAACCCTTGTAGTGTTGTATGTTATGATTTCTAGGTTTGATTTTGGTGATATATATGTTGTTAGTTTGAGCTTTAGTGCTTTTTGGAGTTGTCTTGGCTTTTTGGTGGTTTCGTGCATGGAGAATAATCAGAAAAGGCATGGTTTCAGTTTTCTTTATGTAATATGTAATGTTTCTGGACACTTAGGCTAGTTGACCATAAGATATGATTGAATGATATTGGCGTATGAATAATTATATGTGAATTGATGAAATTGTTGGTTGTATTAGATTATTGGTGTTGGTGAGTATTGATGGTGATTAGTTATATTAATGAACAATGAGGATTATGAGAATTTAAGGTAATAAGTTAATGTAAAATGTTTGTGATGGTTTGGAGTAAAGGATATTGATGATTGTGATGTGTGATGATATATGTTGATGATAATTTTGGATTTTGAATCTTGTGGTTGATGTTGTGTTAAGGTTGGTGGGTTATTGATGGTGTGTAAGGTTGGCGTTGGGTGACTTTTATGATAATGATGGGTGGTAAGTGAAGTATTTATGTATGAGAAATTATTGATGTTGTTAGTGTTGTTAAATAATGTTGTTGATTGTATGATGTATGAGGAATTTGGATGAGTAATATTGTTGATTATTGATATGGATTATGAATGAGGTTGATGATGAAGATTGATAGTGATAGAATGATGATTGATGAATGTCTTGGTGGAGGAATGATTATAGAGTATATATTTGATATTTAAGAATGAGAATAATGAAATGTGAGGAAAATTTGGTATGAAGGATGCATTGTGATACAAAGGGTGAGTTATGAGGTAAATTGGAGTTTGGTATGGTTTTGATTTGATTTTGGTTGAGATTTTGGAAAGTTGAGAACTTGTGACTATTTGGTAAAAATGAGTTTTGGGTTAACTTTGACGGATCATATCTTGAGCAACGGTTATTGGAATTTGATGTATTTTATATCAAATGAAAGATAATTTAACAAGCTTTAAAATGGTTTAAATTTTGTGGAAATATGAATGTTGCAGAGAAAGATATGATTGATAAACCTATATTTTATGATATATTTTGTCCCTAATTTAAGTGATTTATTCAATCCTTCACTCACTTATTCATATAAATTGCATGGTTTTACTTTCCCTTCCTTATTATGTGATGTATATGAAAAGCATGTTTTCTATGTTTTAAAAATAATTATTTTAATTACCCTTTACTTCCATTCGATGACGTGATTCGTGTGTTGAGTAATTTCAGATCTTCTAAGGCATGAATGACTTAAAGGATGGAAAGGGAACATACAAAAATGAAAGGAAAGCACAAAATGGAGTTTTTGAAGAAACTGGCAGTGACACGATCGCATGGACGACGCGGCCGCGTGCCAGCGCAAAATGGCAGTGACGTGACCGCGTGATTGACGTGATCGCGCGCCTTAAGCGAAACGCATATGACGCGGACGCATGACTGAAGCGACCGCGTGACAAGGAAAACTCCAAATGACGCGACAGTGTGACCCACGCGGATGCGTGACAGAGGCCACACACTAGAAATTACAGAAAATGGTCCCAACGATTTCTGAAGCCCTTTTTGGCCCAAATCCAAGCCCAGAAGGCACAAATCAGAGGTTATAAAGTGGGAAAATGCATCTATTCAGGGAGAGTCTCTAATTAGTTACTTTTCATGATTTAGATGTAGTTTTGAGGGAGAGGTTCTCTCCTCTCTCTTTTAGGATTTAGAATTAGGATTTCTTTTGCTTTCAGGATTATCTTTTTATCAGGTTCAACATTCCTTTTTATTTATTTTCTCAATTTAATTTATGAATTCTTTTATGTTACAGATTATTCTTTGAATTAATGTTATTTGAGGTATTTCAGTTTATGATTGCTTTCTTTTATTTATATTACTGTTGCTTCCAATCTGAAGACATTTTTATTCCAGTAGATTTACTTTTTCCCTTTTGGTCTTGGTTAAGAAATCAGTAACTCAGGAGTTATCAAACTCAACATGATTGATAATTGTTATCTTTGCTAATTGAATTGAACTTCAATAATCCCAATCTTTTCTTAGGGATTAACTAAGATTTGAAGATCAAACTAATTAGTCACTTGACCTTTCTTTGCTTTAAGTAAAGGCTAACTAAGTGGAATTAAGATTCAATCTTCATCATCATTGATAAGGATAACTAGGATAGGACTTCTAATTTCTCATACCTTGTCAAAAGTTTATTTTACAGTTATTTATTTATTTTACAGTCTTTTACTTATTTTAATTGCAATTTAAATTACTTGTTCCTCATCTTCAAAACCCCAATTTACAATCTTCATAACCAATAATAAGAACATACTTCTCTGCAGTTCCTTGAGAAGACGACCTAAGGTTTTAATACTTCGGTTATCAATTTTTAAGGGGTTTGTTACTTGTGACAACCAAAACGTTTGTAAGAAAGGACTTTTGTTGGTTTAGAAGCTATACTTGCAACGGGAATTTATTCTGAATTCTAGACCACGCAAAAGTTCTCTCTTCAAAATGGCGCCGTTGTCGGAGAACTGCAATCGTGTGCCTTATTATTGGTTATTGTAAATATTTTTCTTTTACTTGTTTATTTGTCTTTATTTTCTCCTTTTACTTCCATTAGCTACTATGAATTCTCACCCCTCTCGCTTTGAGTTTGGTTCTAATATTGTTGAAAGGAGTGAAAGTTATAACAGGAACATGCATCAAGGTCAGAACAATCAAAGATGGATGGAGCCAAGAGGATCTGATCAACCTTTTAGGCAACAACACCCTCCAAGATATCATGGACAAAGACCATTCTACAATGCATACCAAGCCAATAGACATGGTGGACAACCTTGTAGTTACCAACAAGCCCCACCCTGTGCTTATAGACCATCCTCTCAACGTAACTTCGAACCACCACACTCACAAGATCCTTTTCACCATTCACCACCATATGATCCCTATTTACCCCAATTCCAATCTAATTACTCCCAAACACCACCACTTCTCCATGTACCACGTCCAATTTCATCACCCCGAGAATCAGAGGTTCGCCTCAAGGAAACAGTAGATCAACTTCAAACAACCCTTCATCAACTGGAGCAAGCTGTAAGTCAATTATCTTCTAGGCGTTCGAACATTCAAGGACCTCCCACAGCCCTATGTGGACAATCTAAAGAAGAGCGTAGCATGAAGGAGATACTAGAAGCTCCAGTGGACAGAACAGGGCATGACTTCGTACTGGAACAAGTAGAGGAAGCTGTCATTGTAAACGAAGAAGAGTTAGTTGAAGACTTTGGAGACGCTGAACTTCCATGGGAATCCAGAGTTATGGAGAACTTTGTCAAAAATGTTACAATTGATGCTAAGGAGGATAGTGCACAACTCCCAAAGCAAGTCTTTTATGAAAAACTAGACGGAATAATCCAAGAAGCAAGTTTCCTTGATGATGATAATCTCAAGTCAAGTTCTCCCAGTAATGAACTTGCATCAGCAAGTGAATTCTCTGAGATCGACAAATCTTCCCCAAGTGAATACGAAGATGATGCGGAGGTAGATCTCTCTCAACCTCCCATCTATGACTTCAGTGACGAGGAAGACATAGAAGGCTTTGATCAGGACATGGATGCAATTGAAGAAGTCTACAAGGAAGTGAAGAAATTCACCGAAGAGCACAAGGGAGTAGAACTTACAGAACCAATGGAAACACCTATCCCAAGGCCATTACCACCCAATACAAGCTTCAAGTGGGTACAATCCTTAACCTTTAGCTTTATTTTCCCACTTGAATATGGTTTGCTTGAAACAGATGGCCAGCTTAGAGCTCTCTGCGGCTTTAAGAGTAAGAGGAAAATGGCTCGCACTCAGAGCTGGTGCACAAGGTTCAATAAGGTTCCACGCTTCAATTCGAAGTGCACGGATTGGCATCATGATCAATCGAATGGATCTCGAAAAACGTTTGGTCATCTTGGTGAAAATCTACTTTCTAAACCGCCCGGACGGAAAAATATAGATCAAGACGAAGGCGGATTTAAAAGCAAAGTTTGGGATCCTGGAATCTATTCTAACATTCGTCACCCCGGGAGCCTGACAATCTGCTTGAAGATACTCAGAAGCTTTACATGCCTAGTTTGGGACCCCGGAGGCTGTCGGCATTCCAAACATTGGTGGAGATTTCTGGACGAATTTAAGCGCAAGCTGCCATAACAGGAAACTCATCCAGTGTCCAACTTAAGGACTTTAACTAAAAGTGCTAGGTGGGAGACAACCCACCATGGTATGGTCGTTTCTTTTTTAGTTTTATTTCGTGTTATTTATTTTTGTTTCCTTTTTCAATTGAACCTGAATATTAGTCATTCGCATTGCATACTGCATAATTGCATACCTGCATAAAAAAAAAAGAGTAGGCGTGCGACGCGACCGCATCACTCATGCAATCGCGTCAGTTGCAAAAAATAACCCTCCCACGCGTCCACGTCAATCACGCGGCCGTGTGACCTGGAAATCGGCGTAAGGATCCAACGCCCAAAAAGTTGGGCTGGAATCGTGCGGCTATTGTGCGTTTCGCACAAAACGATCCACGCGGTCGCGTCCATGACGCGATCGCGTCACTTGCACAACACCCATCCCACGCGAAAGTGTGAGCGACGCGACCGCGTCGCGTATATTGCACACCACCCCAAGGGAGACAGAGAGTTGCGCTGAAACGATGCTGGAATTGTGCGTTTCGCACAATTTCCAGCGACGCGATCGCCTGCCTCACGCGATCACGTCATTCATTATTTACCCATTCCATGCGATCGTATCACTCACGCGATCGCGTCGACCCCCATTCCACCCCTCGCGTGGATTTAAATTTATTAACCCCCTGTGACGCGAACCCAACCCCATCCCGCCCCCCAACCCCTTTCTTCTTCCTCCTCCCTGCCAAACCCCTCCCTCCCTCTCTGCCCTTCGCCGCCGCGTCCCCCCTACACCGCCGCTCCACCGTCCACCACCCAGACACCACCGCAATGCCACCCCCTTCCCCCTTCCCCCTTCCCCCTCTTTCTTCTTCTTCTTTCCTCTTCTTCCCTCCACCACCACTGCCCCCTCTGCGACCGCCACATCCACCGCGCCGCCATCACCGCCGCGCCACCAACGCCTCCTTCCCTTCCTTCCCCCTACCCACATTACCCCCCCAAAACCCCCTGCCTCCGAACAGCCCTCACCGCCGCATAACCACCATCAACCACCACGTCAGCCGCCACCACCACCATCCCCCAGCCACCTCTCTGCCCCACCTTCTTTTATACGCCTTCCAGGTTCCGCCAAATGCCACCTTTCTTTCAATTCATAGTTAATTACATATTTTTCTATTTATGTTCATATTTAGGCTAGTTAGATATGCATGTTGTAGTGGATTCTAGGTTGTTAGGTAGCCTAGGATGTGGTTACTGGATTTAGGCCTGCTTAATTGCGCTGTTCTTGCTTCTTGTTTTATAATTTTTGCAATTCTGCTGTTGCTGTGATGTTAGCATTGTTCATATGCTGTTCTTACTGTTCATGCTGTTATTGCAAATGCTCCTTCTTGTTCACGCTAATTATATCTAATTGCAATTTGTTTTAATTCATATGAACTGTCTTGCTTACTGTTTAATTTCCGGGAACATCCACTTTTAGCCAGATTGCTGCCCAATTTTCTGTAAACTATTTTGTTTCCATTCATGTCTTGGTTTTGGCACTTTGAACTCTGCTTTACTCTGCTTTTACCAAATCAATTCATGAATACCAGGGCAATCTTTCTTATTCTTTTTAATCTCTTGGTTCATAATCTGCATCTTTGATGTTTAGCTTCCACTTTTTGATTCATCATCAACCTGATTCCCTTGTTTGGATATGAGTTAACTGTAGCTTCTAATTGAGAATGCTTGTTACTTAGAAAATGATCATCATGCCACTTACTCTAACCCATTTTTTACTAATTCACTAATTTTAACTTCCTAAACTTTTTTTTTCATTCCTAACCTACTTACCTTTCAAAACATCTTTATTGGTTTTTCACTATTCTCTTTAACCTTCTAACCAAGGCATGATGATACTTTTTCCTAATTAACATGAATTCTATGGATCTTACATTTTGGATTGTGAATTTTTCTTCTCAGTTTTCTAACTCCTATTCAATCCTTAATGCACATTTACTTAACTCATTTTCATTACTCTACTGCTCCTTTGCCACTATATGCTTATTTTGTGATCTGCCTACTTGTTTTCCTGTTTTTATTATATCCAGGTTTTCTGTTTTTCAGGATGTCTGACACCCAAAGAAAAGGAAAGGGAAAGGCAACAACTGGCAAACAGAAAAGAGGAGAATCCTCCATGTCCATCCTGGACATCATGCATGATGACTCCTGGCGGGAGAAACACTTTACCCCGCAGAAGAAGGCTGACCAGCTACTACCTGCTACTAATCCCATTAAGTTTGCAAACTGATACTGTGAGCTGAAGTATCCGGTGTTTGCAACCTCCAGGAACCTGTACCTGGAGAGGACTCTGAAGATCCCAGAAGAACTCCAGCAATACACCTCTGATCAGATCAAACAAAGAGGCTGGTTCTTCCTGGAGAGAAACCTGACTGAGGTCAATGCATCTTGGGTAAGGGAATTTTACTGCAATTACTTCAAAACTTCCCTAGATGCAGTACACCTAAGAGGGAAGCAGATTCTGGTCACTGAAGAGGCTATAGAGGATGTTCTGAAGCTCCTGCCTAAATTCGATCAGCCAGATGGTTATCAAAAGGCTGAGGAGGACATGCGCTTCATGAAGTTTGACTGAGATGCCGTCAAGGCAAGGATAGCCCTTGACCCGACTATTCCATGGGTCATGGGTCAGAACACCACCATGCCTAAGGGAATCAAGCGAATTTACTTGAATGATAAGGCTCGGCTATGGCATCAGATCCTAAGCAACTTTATTATGCCGAGTACTCACGAGACGGAGCTACCTGCCGCTATGATCACCCTCCTATGGTGTGTGATGGAGGGTAAGGACCTGTACCTGCCACGCTTTATTCGGTACTCCATGGCCAGAGTCCACGTCCGAGGCATCTCTCCCCTTTCCATATCTGATTACACAGCTTGGTCGTCGAGCTGACGTGCCTTGGGAGGATGCTGATGAGAAGCACCTGCTGCAGAATGCAAGAAAATTATCCCTCACAGCAGGAACTTTCTAGCTTTGGGCTACAGACCTCTATTCCTCACTCCTACTGATGAGACAACCACCCCATCTGCCTCTTCCTCTACAGCTACCCCTGCTATCACCACTGCCCCTCCACCTGCCTCAGAGCCAGTTTATCACTTAGTGCACCGCATGTTTCGGCAGCTAGACCAGATGGAGCGCCGCAACCGGCGGCGATACGAGGGATCTGAGCGTCGCAGCAAGCGACATCCGCTCCGAGCCTGACACCCCATCAGAGCCATCTGAGGAGGAGACGGATGATCACGAGGCGGAAACCCATCCACAGGGAGAGGCTGCACAGGCAGGCATAGAGCAGGCTGCATCACAGCAGGAGGCCCCGCCTCAGATTCAGGTTGCAGACCCAGAGATCCCTATTCAGTCAGCACCTCCTCTGCAGCAGGCAGATCCTCAGACCACCACCACAGAGACCCCAGCTACCCATCCTTCCAATGATGACACCCCTTCACACCCTGCTTGAGTGAGCATCAGGGACGATGCTTCATATTAAGTGTGGGGAGGTCGCCATCTCTGGCGTATATTTTTTGGTGAACCACTACAGACTCTTTTTAATTTATTACTTTTCTGTATTTTTCTCTTTATTTCTATTTTTATTTTCTCAGTACTTATACATTGCTATTTTCATGTATTTTTACTATATTTCTGCATGTTGCACTTTAGTTCATATTTTAGCCATTTAGTTTAGTTGCAATTCTAACTTATTAGTTATAGAAAATGTGGATTAATTAGTATAGTTTACCCTTTTTAGCATAAGATAACTTAGTTTAAATTAAAAATATAAAAAGGAAGTAAACTAGAGACTTTAACAGAATAAAAACAACCCACACCTTGTATATATAGCATTACATGTTAGTTAGTTAACAACATTTCATCAAGGAGAAACACTAGAACTTTAAAGCCACCTTAAGATTTACATTAAGAATAATGGGAACTCTTAATTTTTACTTGCTTGACATATATAACTGATATATGATTTTTGAGTTAGAGAACATACAGCCTGTGAGTTTTGAGCTTAATTGTATGGTTACATTCAAACCATAAATTTTATTCCTGTGTGTTCCGCCCTTCTTATTTATTCTGATGTTCTTTACTTTGTTTTAATCTATATATCCGATTATAGAATATAGATATATACCAAGAAAGTGATTGAGGCCATTGTTTGATTCTAGCTCACTATTCCCAAATTAGCCTACCTTTTACATCACCCTTGTTAGCCCTCTTGAGCCTTTAAATCCCCTCTTGTTTTATAACCACATTACTAGCCTTAAGCAGAAAAACAAAATAAAAATCCCAAATTGAATCCTTGGTTAGCTTAAGATAGAAATTGTGTATTGTGTAAGTGTGGGAACCTTATGGGAATATGGATGATAGAAACAAAAGGGTAGAAAGTTAAAGAGAATAAAAATTTTTATTTTTAAAAGTTTTGGAAAGCATGCTCATGTGAAATCAAAATAATTTAATTACCATGTGCATTTAAAAAAAAATTCAGTATTTGAATAAAGGGGATACAAAAGAATTTTTCAAATGCAAAAAGCGATGCACATGGGATAAAAATAAATAAAAATTAAATTATGAGTATGTAACATAAAAAGTGGGAAAAATATGAGAAAATAGGTAAAGAAGTTTTGCTTTACAAAATATGTATGTTAGGTGAGGTCTTAGACTAATCAAGGATTCACTTATTAGCTCACTTACCCTTATATATATACCCTTACCTTTACCTTGGTCCCATTACAACCTTAATTAAAGACCTCATGATTTTTGTATGCCTATATTCTATAATTGTTGATTGGTTAGATGAAGAACAAAGTTATAGAAAGTAAGGATAAAAAGAAGAATAGAGTGATTAACCCAATAAACACTGAGTGACTAGAGAGTAAACACAAAATCCAGTGAAGGTTCAATAGCTCATCAACATATATCTATGCTTAAATTATTAATTGTCTTGTAAAATTGTAAAATGTTTTTCTCTCCCATCTCAATTGTAAAAGTACTTTATCACTATCTAAGGTTTGGCTATATACACCAGACTCCTTGAGAATGTGAATTAATTCAACTACATGTAAGCTTTATACACAAGGGAATAACAAATTAGAATTGCATGATTCATTTAGGTAGTTGCATTTAGAATAGATTGCATTGCATGAGATTCCACCACTTTAACCTTACCTTACTCTTTGTCTTGGATTTAGCATGAGGACATGCTATTGTTTAAGTGTGGGGAGGTTGATAAACCCATATTTTATGATATATTTTGTGCCTAATTTAAGTGATTTATTCAATCCTTCACTCATTTATTCATATAAATTGCACGGTTTTACTTTCCCTTCCTTATTATGTGATGTATGTGAAAAACATGTTTCCTATGTTTTAAAAATAATTATTTTAATTACCCTTTACTTCCATTCGATGCCGTGATTCGTGTGTTGAGTAATTTCAGATCTTCTAAGGCAGGAATGACTTAAAGGATGGAAAGGGAACATACAAAAATGGAAGGAAAGCACAAAATGGAGTTTTTGAAGAAATTGGCAGTGACGCGATCGCATGGACGACGCGGCCGCGCGCCAGCGCAAAATGGCAGTGACGCGACCGCGTGATTGACGCGGACGCATGACTGAAGTGACCGCGTGACAAGGAAAACTCCAAATGACGCGACCGCGTGACCCACGCGGACACGTGACAGAGGCCACGCACCAGAAATTACAAAAAATGCTCCCAGCGATTTTTGAAGTCCTTTTTGGCCCAAATCCAAGCCCAGAAGGCACAGATCAGAGGTTATGAAGTGGGGAAATGCATCCATTCGGGGAGAGTCTCCAATTAGTTAATTTTCATGATTTAGATGTAGTTTTGAGGGAGAGGTTCTCTCCTCTCTCTTTTAGGATTTAGAATTAGGATTTCTTTTGCTTTCAGGATTATGTTTTTATCAGGTTCAACATTCCATTTTATTTATTTTCTCAATTTAATTTATGAATTCTTTTATGTTATAGATTATTCTTTGAATTAATATTATTTGAGGTATTTCAGTTTATGATTGCTTTCTTTTATTTATATTACTGTTGCTTCCAATCTGAAGACATTTTTATTCCAATAGATTTACTTTTTCCCTTTTGGTCTTGGTTAAAAAATCAGTAACTCAGGAGTTATCAAACTCAACATAATTGATAATTGTTATCTTTGCTAATTGAATTGAACTTCAATAATCCCAATCTTTCCTTAGGGATTAACTAGGATTTGAAGATCAAACTAATTAGTCACTTGACCTTTCTTTGCTTTAAGTAAAGGCTAACTAAGTGGAATTAAGATTCAATCTTCATCATCATTGATAAGGATAACTAGGATAGGACTTCTAATTTCTCATACCTTGCCAAAAGTTTATTTTACAGTTATTTATTTATTTTACAGTCTTTTACTTATTTTAATTGTAATTTAAATTACTTGTTCCTCATCTTCAAAACCCCAATTTACAATCTTCATAACCAATAATAAGAACATACTTCCCTGCAGTTTCTTGAGAAGACGACCCGAGGTTTTAATACTTCGGTTATCAATTTTTAAGGGGTTTGTTACTTGTGACAACCAAAACGTTTGTAAGAAATGCCTTTTGTTGGTTTAGAAGCTATACTTGCAATGGGAATTTATTCTGAATTCTAGACCACGCAAAAGTTCTCTCTTCAATGATCATTCAAAGTTTGGTGTCAAAATCTGAATTCTGTGCATTCTGCAGACTTTGTGATTGCTGGTTTGTGTGCGCACACACAGCCTTGTGCGCATGCACACCCCGTGGATTTTTGAACCTGTGCGCATGCACACACGGGGACACGGCTACTGATGAGAGTGCTAGCACGCTCTGTGCGCGCACATAACCAACGAAGTTCTGCAAGTTGTGCGTATGCATAGCCCTGTGCGCACGCACATGTTGGAAGGTGCATTCTGTTGAGGGCGTTCGCACGTCTTGTGCGAGTGAACAGAATTGAAAAATTTCACACTTGTGCATACGCACACCTCTATGTGTACGCACACATTTTTAAAAATCCTGGGGCGTGCGCACGCACACCCCTGTGTGTACGCACATGCCCTGTTTTTCAGCTAAACTCTTGTTTTCAACTGTTTCACCTTCCCAACAAACTTGTAAACTTCTGAGACACCTATTTAAGACTTTTGGCTTGTTTTTGGATATTAAAACATAGATAAGGTCTTGGGTAGAGTTGATTTGGGTATTACCTTGGAAAGTTAGAGAACGGAGGTTTAGGTTTCCGGCGTACTGAGGATGAGTTTGGTTGAGAGAGAAGGAAGAGTAGTGAACTTGGTGATTACTGATGCACCACTATTTCATGGTATATATTGTGCTTAATTGAGTGGATTTTATCCACTATTCTCACACTTATTCATGTAAATTGCATGTTTTACATTTTCCTTCTTGATTTTGTGCTATGATTGAAAACATGCTTCTTTGGCCTTAATTTTGCTATGTTTAAACTTCTCTTATTACCATTCGATGCCTTGATATGTGTGTTAAGTGTTTTCAAGGTTTATAGGACAGGAATGGCTTAGAGGATGGAAAGGAAGCATGCAAAAGTGGAAAGAATATAAGAAATTGAAGGAATTGCCAAGCTATCCAGCCTGACCTCTTCGTACTTAAATGACCATAACTTGAGCTACATAGGTCCAAATGAGGCGGTTCCAGTTGCGTTGGAAAGCTAACATCTGGGGCTTCGAAATGATATATAATTTTTCATAGTTGCCACACTGTTAGGTGACGCGCATGCGTGATCACGTGTACGCGTGACAGTGTCACGTGCTGGACGTATCAGAAATCGCTGAGGGCGATTTTTGGGCTGTTTTTGACCCAGTGTTTTGCCCAAAAAACACATATTAGAGGCTACAAAGTGGAAAAATTAATTCATTCATTCAGAAAACTTCTCATTATTCACAATTTTAGGTTTTAGATGTAGTTTCTAGAGAGAGAGGCTATCTCCTCTCTCTAAGTTTTAGGATTTAGGATTTCTCTTAGTTTTAGAATTACTTCTTCTCAATTCCAGGTTCAATGTTCCTTTAATTTAATTTCTCTTCTACTTTTATTTGTTCTAGCATTCTAGTTTATCTATTTCCTTTATTGATCACTTTATGTTGCTATTTGGTTTATGAACTCCATGTTAGATTTGATTTCTTTATTTAATGAAATTTGAGCTATTCCATATTTATGATTTTAATTTAGCTTTTTACATTCTTAGCTTGAATTGATTAATTGGAGACACTTGAGTTATCAAACTCCTTTGTTGATTGATAATTAGAATTTGTTGGTTGGTTTGGATACCTCTAAAGCTAGTATTTCCATAGGAGTTGACTAGGACTTGAGGAATCAAATTGATTAGTTCACTTGACTTTTCTTTATTTAGTAAGGGTTAACTAAGTGGGAGCAATAAACAATTCTCATCACAATTGATAAGGATAACTAGAATAGGACGTCTAGTTTTCATACCTTGCTAAGAGCTTTATTAGTTATTAATCTAATTCTTACAATTTACTTTTCCTTATTCCTTATTCAAAAACCCCAAAAAGATAATCTTCCATAACCAATAATAAATACACCTCCCTGCAATTCCTTGAGAGACGACCCGAGGTTTAAATACTTCAGTTATCAATTTTATTAGGGGTTTGTTACTTGTGACAACCAAATTTTTGTACGAAAGGATTATTGTTAGTTTAGAAACTATACTTGCAACGAGATATTATTTTTGGATTTCTTTACTAGCAAAATTTCATTCGTCAATTACTGACAACGAATTGAGAAAACTAATGAACTAATGAGTTCAAAATGGAAAATTATGAATTGATGATGGTTGTGATGAGTTGAGAACTTGGAAAGGAATGATGAAATTATTGAATTATGTGGAGAGTGTGCCAGGCAATATATCCTTGGAATGATAGTGTGTGAAGGAAAGTGTGCCAGGCACTATATCCTTGGAATGTTGAGAATTGATAAATGAAAGTAGATTAAGATGAGAACTGGTGATGAATGGTGATGATTGAGGTGGATGGACTTGTTGGATGTGGAAAGTGTGTCAGGTACTATATCCTTGGAATGATTTATTATGAAATAGATGTTGTTGTTGTTTTCCTTCTCTGCCGCAAGAGTGTGCCAGGTACTATATCCTCGGAACGATAGTGTGTCAGGCACTATATCCTCGGAACAAAAGCATGCCAGGCGCTATATCCTCAGACGTGGCAGAAAGGCGACATCCGCAAGGATGTGTCGGGTTGGCATTCATAGACTGACAAGTGATATCACGAGCCAGTAGGACAGGCATTCATTATGTGCATCTAATATGTGTTTTGTTTGCTTTGCCTAATTGCATCTTTTGCCTAAATGAATAATATGCTTATTTGCTAGTTGTTTTACTTGTTGTACATGTATATTACTTGTGTTTTACTTGCTTGTATTAATTGTGATTGTCTGGTGCTGAAGAGGTTAGGTAGGCGGTGGCGATGCGATCGCACGGAGGTTTGGTTGGCGAAAGCTGTGGGATACAGTGGTGTGATTAGTATTAGTTAGAATTCCCCCTAAGTTTAGATAACTCTGTTTATGGTTTAAGTTATTTACTTATTTAATTTATTCTAAGCTTGAATATTCGTATTTGATGTGAAGTCCTAGGATTGCCTTTGGCGTCCCAGAGCATTACATCTTACTTATTGGGTACTGTTACCATAATGAGAACCTCCGGTTCTCATACCATATTTTGTTGTTGTTTTTCAGATGCAGGTCGCAACCCACCTCGGTGAGTTATTTTGGTGGTGGCAGAGCCGAGGATCTCTATCCGTTTTGGAGTCTTTTTGCTTATTTTGTATTATCTTTCACTTTTGTATTTACTTTTACCTAGAGGCTTACTTTGAGAGAAAAACTTGTATAAGCTGTTTTAACTTTTAGATGTCTGTATAGTCTGTATATAGCTAGCTGGCTTAAACTCCGCAAGCCGTGGTTAGATCTTCATACTATTATAGTCTTATATTTTATTATATTATATCTATTTCTTGTGTGTTAAGTTTGTACCTTCGTGAGTACGTTTTGCGCTTTTCAAATCATGTTTTTGAGTTGTATCTTTCATCGGGCTTCTAGAATATATTACTTCTTCTATATATTATACGTATAAGCTTTAGACTTATCGTAACCTTTGATTAACCTTTGCTTTACGACACGAGGTAAGGCTTAGGGTAATTAGGGTGTTACATATAAAGGATGTGGAACAAGACTGTGATGATGCCGAAGATGATGCAAAATTAAAATTGTTCACTCTTGATGATGTTGTTTGAGGTTGAGATAGAGATGGTATTTCTTGATTAAACCTATGAAAATAATTCCATGCTATATAGTTAATTATACCACAAATTTGGCATTCTGGTATTTGAGATTAAAAGAAATCTCTACCATCTCTTTGAAAACGTCCTCCACCTCTTCCTCTTTTTCCTCCATTGCCTCGATTGAAGTGTGGAATAGTTGGATATAAACTCTGAGCTACATTGACCTGAATAATCGTGTTTTCTACTTCCTAAATCTTTCAAGTATATCATCGATCATCTGTTAAAAGAAGAGTTTCAACCTCACACAATGTATAAGTTTCTAGTTTTGTATTGAGAGTAGTGAGAAGCATCTGGTAATCTTCATTTAACCCATCAAGAATAGCTTGAATTTGCTTTTTTGGTTTACGAGGCTTTTCCAATGCAGCCAATGAATCAGCAACAGTTTTTATCTTGGTAATATATTTTGAAGATGTAAGTCTTGTTTCTTGATCATCTTGAGATTTGTTTTGAATTGTTTGATTCTAAATTTTGTTGATTTTACAAAATATGACTCAATATTCTCCCATATTTAATAGATATAAGAACAATGTACCATCCTTGGTGTGAAAGTTGTATCTATAGATGCCAACAACTAAGAAATCAGATTTTAGTCATCTTGGATCCATTGTTTGTATGGAAGAGATTTAATACCAGCATTTTGATGATTTTAATCTAAAAATTGTTATG
Organism: Arachis ipaensis; assembly: GCF_059453495.1. Classification (NCBI taxonomy): domain Eukaryota; kingdom Viridiplantae; phylum Streptophyta; class Magnoliopsida; order Fabales; family Fabaceae; genus Arachis; species Arachis ipaensis. The sequence continues at coordinate 16,484,252 of NC_142440.1, read as the reverse complement.
AAATTTTATCTTTGTATGCTTCTAATGCTTGACCTCTAATGGCAGCAAGTGCTTATTGCTGCCATATTCTGTGATTGTTTTCTCCAAACTTGTTGATGCGTGAGCATCTTTCCTATCTTTTTCTAGTAAATTTGCATGTAATTTGTTGAGTTTAATCAAGAATTAATTATCTTTTAGCCACTATGGATGCTACTTTGAGTCTTGTGCAATTCTGTTTATTTTAGGTAGCGTTTGGTTGGATTTGATGGAGCTTCCGTAGAAAAAGAGAAGAAGGCTATAAAGGCCAGGAAATGGCTTAGAGGATGGAGAGGAAGCATGCACAAATGGAATCAGCACAAGAATCAAAGGAGATGACAGCGAAGAACGACGCGTGCGCGTGATTTGGAGCTTTCCATAGCGACGCGTGCGCGTACCCGACGGGTACGCGTGAAAAGCGAAGTTGCTCAGCAATGCGTGCGCGTACCTGACGCGTACGCGTGACACGCGAAGAAGACCATCAACGCGTACGCGTGACTGACGCGTACGCGTGACTGACGCGTACACATGACAAGCGTGAAGTGCAGAAAATGCTGATTCCTATTAATTCTGATTTAAACTTTAATTTTTATTTTAAAATAGGAAAAGATATTATTTTAGTTTTAGAAAATAGATTTTAAATTAATTAGGATTAGATATAAAAGGGAAAAGAAACTTCCCTTCTAAGGGGGGATTCCACCTCAGCCAAAATACATTTTATCAGAATCCTTATTTTTCTCTGAACCATGAGCAACTAAACCTCCATTGTTAAGGTTAGGAGCTCTGTCTATTGTATGGATTGATACTATTATTTTTCTATTTTAATTCATGTATTGATTTCTATTTCAAGAATTGTTTTCGTTCTTTATCTTATGAATTTAGGTGGAACGGAAGTATGACCCTCTTTCTAATTGAGTTCTTGTATAACTTGGAAAAGCTCTTTACTTGAACAACAGCTTGAAAACAATTTCTCCTAAATTTTAATTATTTGGATTTAATAGGATACGTGACATATAATCCTTTTATATTTGGGTAATTAGGATTTCTGTGGCATATAAACTAGAATTGAACTTCACCCTCTAATTGGAATTAAGTGACCACTTGTCTCCAATAGAATTGAAAGGTCTATCGTTGAAATTTAAAAATTTGTAGAGAAATTGAATTGTTGACAGAATTATTGTTGTTATTGTTAGGTGTTGTATTTGCTGAGTGAGTTGAAACTTTTGAAGGTGATTCATGGATCTTTACCAATCCTAGGATCTAGATACCATTATTTGAGGAAGAAGAAAACAAATCGTTGCAGATGCTTGGAGCAAGAATTACAGAAAAGGAGTAAAAGAATAATATGATATATTGCTTACAATAGTACTACTCTACTCATCACCAATGCATGGGTATATATATATATATATTCTATTAGCCCCGTTTCAAATTAACAAAGAGTTGCTCTTGGAATCTTATATGAGTAACATGTAATTGGTTCTGATTAACACGTTTTCTCACAAAATGAAGGTCCAATTCAAAGTGCTTAGCCCTTGAGTAGAAAATAGGATTAACCACAAGGAGAACTGTACTAATGTTATTGCAGTATTGGGACACCATTAATGCAAGTCTAAGGTTCACTGAGCAGATTTTGAATCCACAGTATCTCATCATCTGCACAACTAAGATTCTATATTCTGCCTCAATGCTTGAGCAGCTAACAGAAGATTGCTTCCTACTCAATCAAGATAAAATGTTGGATCTCAAATAAACTCCAAAGCCACGTGTAGATCTTCTATCATCTACATCATACCTACAGTCTGAATCTGTAAAAGCAAATAATCTAAAATTAGAACTGTGGTGAAAAATGATCTCCTAATCAATGGTACCTAAGAGATAATGCAGAATTCTCTTGACACAAGTCCAATGAATGAGCAGAGGTTGATGAAGATACTAGCTAACTTTATTGACACTGTATGAAATCTCTGGTCTTATTAGAGTAGTATACTACAAAAAACCAACCATAGATCGATACAATATTGGATTATCAAACAAGCCAGTTCCATGCTTGGATAACTTCAAATTAGTAACCATTAGTTAGCCACGGCTTTAGAATCATTTATTCCAACTTATTAAGTAAATCACCAATATATTTGGTCTGGCAGAGGTAATAAGCTCCAGAAGGCAGCTTTTGAGCCTCAATTTCCAAAAATTAAGATAGTTCACCAAAATCTTTGAGTAAAAAGCTTTATGTAATTAATTAATAGTAGATTGAATGGTACTAGAATAATTTCTAGTAATTAAAACATCATCCATATAAACAAGAATATACAACTTCAAAGTGCCCTAATGCTTGATAAACAAGGAATGATTAGAACGAGTTTTAGTGAAGCCAACATTTACTAAGGTGACCGAAAGCTTTAAGATCCAAGACCTTGGAGCTTGCTTTAAGCCATCAAAGATTTATTCAACTTACAAACTTGATTAGGATTACCAAATTAAAAATCTTGTAGTTGTTTTATCAGCACCAACCCACTTAAATCACCATTAAGAAAGGCATTATTAAAGTCACATTGTCGAACTTGACAATTAAAAGCTAAAGCAATAGTTAGAACAACACGTATAGTAGTTGGCTTAATCATAGAAGCAAAAACCTGGTCGAAATCGATGCCTTCAATATGATGATTATCCTTGGCCACTAATCTAGCCTTATACTTTAAAATACTTTCAATAGGGTGCCTCTTAATGGTGTATATCCACCTGCACCCAATGACTTTTACTGTAGGTGGTGATGTGATTATAGTCCATGTATTTGTGTTGTTTAGAACCTGAAGTTCCTCAAGCATAGTCTTATACCAATATGGTGACTTCAAAGTTTGAGTAATAGTAGAAGGTGGATTATTTATCAAATCTAAGCTTTCAATAGTGGCATTAAACAATTTTGATTTGAGGGTGCTAGTTTTAAATCGAGTTTGCATTGGGTGATAATTTTGAGTGATTTTGGTCTTACGTGTACTACCAAACTGAAATTCAATTCCTTGAATAGGAAGTTGTCTTAGTATAAAGTAGTATGTGGTTGTGACATATTGCTTGAGGACAAACAAACAGGTGTTTCTGGAGATGATCGAGTGTGAGGAGGTGAGGTGATGTATCAGACTGTGAAGTGTTTAGATTAGTTGAATTGGTTAAGGATTGAGAAGAAGAGATAGATTGTTGTGAAGTAGAGGTGGATAATGGAAGAATTGGCATGATAAGTTGAGTTTAAGAGAATCGTTGTTTCTGGTGTGATGGATTTGTTTGAGGGAATAACTCAAAATAAAAAAAACTTGGAGTCATAAAAAAGAACATGTATGGAAATAATAATTTTATCATTCTTTTGCAAACACTTATATCCCTTATAGTTAGGAGCATAGCCAATAAAAATAAATAAAATAGATTTATAATAAAATTTATTTGAAGAATATAGTTTCAAATATGGAAAGCATACAGATTCAGAAACTTTCAAGAAGTTTTGTTTAGGTTTATGATGATTAAGAAGTTAATATGGTGACAAATTATTAGTGTTAGGTGAGGGAAGCCGATTAATAACATGCGCAGCAGAGAATAGGGGTGGCAGCAAAGACTTTTATGTAGAATTAAACATTTGATGGTTATGTTGTTTATGGGACAATTGTGTTGTTTATGGGATGATTGTGTCGTTTGGATTGAATTTTTTTTTGCATGCTCATTAGGTTATATAATAATATTGCATATTTGTGAAAACCCGCAAATAAGGTTAGATACCCGCGGGTTGACTGTGGATAGGGTTAAGGTTGGATGGTTCTCAACCCGCGGATAGGATAGAGTTGAATTTTAGTAACAAATTCAACCCATGGGTAGGGTTAAAGTTGGGTTCAAACCCTACTTTATCTATTGCCACCCATAGCAAAGAGAAATACATCATCCTAATGAATCAATGTGATAGAAGATATGGCAAGCATAATTAAACCAGTCTCTATGATATGTTGATGCTTTCTCTCTACACGATCATTTTGTTGATATGTGTGAGGACAAGAAAAATGATGAGTGATATTGTGAGTTGCAAAAAACTGAGTGAATTGATTTGAAAGATATCCTTGGCCATGGTTAGTGTGTAAGGATTTAATTTTCAATCCTGTATGAGTTTCAATATTTACTTTGAACTATAAAAGGTAGTAAATACTTGAGATTTGATTTGTACCAAGAAAATACATATATAACGAGTAAATGCATCAATAAAAAATATATAGTAGTTAAAACCATTAAAGGAAGTAACAGGAGTAGACCCCCAAATATTTTGAGTATATCATATTAAGTGGTGCATAAAAGTTAAAGGAATCAAGTGAAATGACAATAGATGCATTTTGGCCATACAACGATAATCACACAATTTAGATGAATTCACAGGTATATTGATATTACATTATTTCAATACATTATTTACATTTTGAGCAGCACAATGTTCAAGTCTATAGTGCCATACGTCATAGGATGTAGTTTCTATGTTAAAGACTCTATGAACATAAGAATAACTAGAACGAACATTATTATTGAAAGTAGAAGAAACAATAATAATAGAAGAGGAACTATTAGTTGCAATAGCAACTCGATCAAAGACATAAATTCCATTTTTTAGGTGTGCTTTGGAGAAGAATTCTCTAATTGGCTAAGATTTAACATAATAAACATGAGCATGGAATTCAAAATAGCAAATAAAATAAGAATGATCATAATTAGAAATCTTGTATCTAAGTTAATTAAATAATAAAGATCATAATTAGAAATTTTGCTACCTGTACCATTATCCAAGATTATTTGACCAGATCCATTATATTTAGAGGAGGTATACAAATTAGAAGAGTCTGAAGTAATATGACGACTAGCCCCCCGTGTTAGGTAACCATGAAGAATCTGTAAAAGTTAAAGGTGTCGCAAGGTAGGCTTTGGTGTTGTGATAAGAATTTGGTGGTGGTAGAGGTTGATTAATAGAACCTTGAGACTGAGATCGCAAAGAATTGAAATTTGATGGATTGAAATTGTAATCAAGTCTGTAGAAACAAGGGAATACTTGATGTTCTATTCTACCACAAAGTTGACATTGGGGTCTTGAATCATTGAAAAATAATTTTTCTCTTCTAAAGAACCTACCATCATGACCTCTTCTTCCATTGAAATTTTCTTTTTGGGTGGTCTTTAAAATTGAGAGTTGAATTGAGGAGCAGATTATGTAAGATTTACTTAAATTGAATCAAGATAAGTTTTTCTAAATTAATCATACATTGCTTCATGAGCAAGAAGAAAAGTTTCAACTTCTATCAACCCAATTGTATCATATTTTGTCATCACAAATGAAATATACAAAGCATAATTCTCTGAGAGACCATCAGTAATTACACTGAGATGATCTTCAAGAGAGAGAACATAACCTTTTGAAGCTAACGAATCAATAACATTTTTTATCTTCAAGTAATCTGTTGCTATGCTTCCTTGTTTCTTGATTGACTTAAGTTGAATATTAAGTTGTTGTACTTAATTTTAGAAATTTTGGAAAAGTATTCTTGAATCTTGGCTCACACTTTATATGCAAATTTGCAGCCAAGCATGCGATTCTTGAAGCTTGAATCCATGGAAGTTAACAACCATGTCATGTGATAATTATTTTTTTTTCTTCCAATCTTTAAAAGCTTGTGAGACTATCCCCACAATTCTGACTATATCATTTTTTAATTGAGAGGGTGTCTTTTTTGGAATGAGATAATCTGCAAATTTATTTGCATTAATTATGTGTAAAACAAGTTGCTACCAAGTTTTATATATGTCTTTATTGAGTTTGTCAAGTAAAAGGGCTGAAAGAGGTTAGGTGGGAGATGAAGAAGAGAAGGTAAAGTGAAAAATAATGGTTGCTGAAGGTTTTCAAGTGATTTTAGAAGGGAGTTTGAATCAAGGAAAAACAAGTAATAAGCACTTTTTGGGATTATGCAGCATAATTGATAAACAGGAGATATTTTCGTTCTTTTGTTTTGTCTCGCAGTAGGAGGCAAAACAGAATTGTAAGTAGCAGATATTAGAGAAGAAGAAGAATAACTCCACGATATATCCTGTATCGACCACACAATACAATGTGACCTACATCCAGTCTCCGCCACAACAGTGGTAAAATTTCACTATAATCAGAGATTACACATCCCAATCCAAGAGTTTCACACTCTTGTACAAATACCTAAGCCAACTCAAGCTTAGTCCAACTCCTAAGTGCTAGCCCAACCTAGTAAAGGAGAACCAAGTGTACTCAACCTAGCACACTTTTAAATACCACTCTCAAACAAAATAGATTTTATAGCTTTTGTGTGATTTCTCTCTTTGTCTTTTTCTTCTTTCAATGAACTCTTAATGCTAAACACAAGAGATAAATAATACACTCAAAACAAATAGAATAATTATAGTTTTTCTCAATTCATATTAGCTTCCCAAAAGGTTACTTCCTCCCTTGATGAAAACTCCATATAAAGGACTTGGTCTTTTTCATGAATAGTAGGCAATGATTCCTTTTCAATCAACTAGCCGTTGCATGACTTGAGCTTGTGGCCATTGCACTATTAATGAGAAAACTTTTCTTCTTGATTTATCACACCTATATATTCAAAATGCAGCTCCTTCTCCTTAATAATGGATATGATTTTGGGGTCTTTGATTGCCATATGATGGTGTAAGATCCTTTCAATTATAGCTTGATTCTTTATTAATGAAATCTTCATTAATATGCACTATTTTTACTTCCTTGATAATATATGATTGATTCCTACAATCACTCATCATAAAAGATAATTATGATATGATATAAATCAATTATGTTTGTCATCTCATATGTGTGTGTGTGTGTGTGTAAATCAAATTTAAACTCAATAGCTGCCATGGATGGAGAACTCATATTCATGATACCATGATAGAGTTTGCAAATGAAGGAAAGAAACAATAGCTAAAGCAAGCTAGAAAGGAATTAGGAATTGATGAAACTAAATATAGCTTGTGTATTGAGTGAATTTTTTAGTGTACTGGTGCACGAATCCCCACACTCTGTACAGATGTACCAGCAAGTGCACTGGATCGTCCAAGTAATACCTGAGCAAGTCAGGGTCGACCCCACAAGGATTGTGGCTTGAAGCAAGCTATGGTTATCTTGCAGGTCTTAGTCAGGCGAAATCAAGAAGTCAATGGTTTCAAGTTGTAAGAAGAATAATGTATAAATTACTTTTTATATCAAATGGAATCAGTAATAGGAATATAGTTGAGGATTGGAGTTGTTTTATCTTTCTGAATTAACTCTGGTATTACTGTCTCCTTTGCTTGTGAGTGATTTCTTCTATGGCAGGCTGTATGTGATCAATGCCATGGGTTGTGGTCATCGATCTCCTCTATTTCAAATCAAACGCCATTGGCCGTGGTCATCCAATCTGAACAAGGGTGAAGCTCTAGCAGTTCATTCTCTTGGCGATCCTACTCAAAACGCCACAGACAAGGTCAAATCTTCCGGATCAGAGAATGCTGCTTCTTTGGGTTCTAGCCTATACCACAGAGACCCTAATCTCCCTGGAAATTGGCTGAACTGGTATCTCGAGAAGTTCCCAACGAAGTCGTGGATTAGCCGTCTGAGAGATGTATAATCAAGCTGGCGGTTCGCGCTTTCCAGTCACGTATTCACACGAACCCAAGTAGACACGGGTAGTTGTCAGGCAGGTGGTCCTAGTATGATGAACAGAGCTTATTGTCACTGATCATCCTATTCACCATGTTGAAGAACGAGTATACATCTTAGAAATAAATCAAACACGGATCGAAGAGAAACAGTAATACTTTTATTAATTCATAGGACTCAGCAAGGCTCCTTCCCTCAACCTAGGAGGTTTAGAAACTCATACTGAAAGGAAATACAATGGTAAAAATGTGTATGGTGTGCATCTCTATGATGATTCGTTTTTGAATAACATAAATTTAATCCCTTAAATGCTAAACAAATGACTAGTAAGCGTAAAACAGTCTTTTTAGTGCTAAAATCCACTTCTGGGGCCCACTTGGTGAGTGTTTGGGCTGAGCTTTAATGAGATCCACATGTTATGAGGCTTCTAAGGCATTGAACGTTGGCTAGGGGGTTGTCTTTTGGGCGTTTGGATGCTGGTCTCTACTTTGTGGGCGCTGGACGCCTAGAAGGGGGCAGGAAACTGGCGTTGCACTCCAGTTTTGGGCCTTCTAATATGAAGAAAAGTATAAACTATTATATATTGCTGAAAAGCTCTGGAAGTCATATTTCCATAGCCGTTGAGAACACTCCATTTGAACTTCTGTAGCTCCAGAAACGCTCTTTCGAGTGCAAGGAGGTCAGATCCGGACAGCATCTGCAGTGCTTTCTCTGTCTCTGAATCAAAATTTTGCTCCAGCTCCTCAATTTTAGCCAGAAATTACCTGAAATTGCACAAAAATACAAAAGCTCATAGTAGAATCCAAAAATATGAATTTAACACTAAAACCTATAAAAACTTAATAAAAACCAAACAAAACATACTAAAAAATATATGAAAACAATGCCAAAAAGCGTATAAAATATCCGCTCATTACAATACCAAACTTAAACTGTTGCTTATCCCCAAAAAAATAAAAACACAGTAGGATAAAAAGAAAATTAAGATACAATAAATTTCTAAGTTTCCAATGAAGCTCAGTTACAATTAGATGAGCGGGACTTAGTAGCTTTTTGCCTTTGAATAGTTTTGGCATCTCACTATCCATTGAAACTCAGAATGGTTGGCATCTTTAGGAACTTAGAATCCAGATGATATTATTGACTCTCCTAGTTCAGTTCTTTTTTATTCTTGAACACAGCTTTCAGAGTCTTGGCCGTGACCATAAGCACTTTGTTTTCCAGTATTACCACCGGATACATAAATGCCACAGACACTTTAACTAGGTGAACCTTTTCAGATTGTGATTCAGCTTTGCTAGAATCCCCAGATAGAGGTGTCCAGAGTTCTTAAGTACACTCTTTTTACTTTGGATCACGACTTTAACTGCTCAGTCTCAAGCTTTTTACTTGACACCTTCACGCCACAAGCACATGGTTAGGGACAGCTTGGTTGAACCGCTTAGACCAGAATTTTATTCTTTTAGGCCCGCCTATCCACTGATGCTCAAAACCTTGGATCCTTTTACTCTTGCCTTTTGGTTTAAAGGGTTATTGGCTTTTTCAATCTGCCCTCCTTTTCCTGCATTTTTGGGCAGTAATGGATTTTTCTTCTTTATATATATATATATATTTTTTTTTTCGCCATTTTTTCTTTCTTTTTTGCATGCATTAATTTTTTTTCCTTTGCAACATGCTTTTTCTTTTTCTTTTTGCTGTTTTTTCTTGCTTCTGAATCAATTTTTGGATTTTTCAGATTATCAATAATATTTTTCCTTTTTCATCATTCTTTCAAGAGCCAACATTCTATAATTCCAACTTCAAACATGCACTGTTTATTCATACATTCAGAAAACAAAAGCAATGCCACCACATCAAAATAATTAAACTATTCTTATTATAAACTTGAAATTCATGTATCTCTCAATTCTTTTCAAATAAAATTTTCATTTTAAGTAAGGTGAGAGATATATGGAATTTTTTACATCTTTAAGACATCAATGTAAATGATCATGCAACAAGAACAAGAGAACATATCAAACATAACAGAAAACAGAAAAATACAGCAGGAAAGGAGGTAAAAGAGAACGAATCCATCTTTAATGGTTGCGGCTAGTGCTCCTCCTTGAGGATCCAATGTGATGCTTGATCTCTTCAATGTTACTCCTTTGCCTTTGTTGTTCTTCCCTCATAGCCCTTTGATATTTTCTAATGGCTCTTTGGTCTTCTCTTATTTCATTGAGGGTGATGGAATACTCTTGATGCTCCACCCTCAATTGCTCCATGCTAGTGCTCAGTTCTCCAAGAGAAGTCTGCCATTGATCCCAATAGCTTTGAGGAGGAAAATACATCCCTTGAGACATCTCAGGGATCTCATGCTGAGGCGGTTACACATGCTCTTGTGCATACTCTCTAGTTTGCTCCATCTTCTTTTTAGTGATGGGCTTATCCTCCCCAATGGAGATATCTCCTTCTATGACAATTTCAGCTGAATTGCATAGATGACAGATGAGGTGTGGGAATGCCAACCTTGCATTGACAGAAGGCTTCTCAGCTATCTTGTACAATTCTGGACGAATCACCTCATGTACTTCCACCTCACATCCAATCATGATGCAATAGATCATGATGGCTCTGTCAACAGTCACTTCTGACCGGTTGCTAGTAGGGATGATGGAATGTTGGATGAATTCCAACTATCCTCTAACTATGGGCTTTAGGTCAAGCCTTCTTAGTTGAATGAGCTTGCCTTGGGAATCCATTTTCACTGTGCTCCTTCCACATAGATGTCTGAGAGTACTTGATCTAATCTTTGATCAAAGTTGACTCTCCTAGTGTAAGGATGTGGGTCTCCTTGCATCAGAGGCAAGTTGAACGCCAACCTCACACTTTCCGGGCTGAAATCTAAGATTCTCCCTCGGACCATGGTGCTCCAATTCCTTGGATTTGGGTTCACACTAGTGTCATAGTTTTTAGTAACCCGTGCATTAGCATGGAACTCTTACACCATTAGATTCCCAACATCCTAAATAGGATTGGTTAGGACCTCCCAACCTCTTCTCTAGATCTCTCTTCGGATTTCTGGATACTCATTCTTCTTGAGCTTGAAAGGGACCTCAGGGATCACTTTCTTCTCTGCCACTACTTTATAGAAGTGGTCTTGGTGGGCTTTGGTGATGAATCTCTCCATCTTCCAAGATTCAAAGGTGGCGGCTACTGCCTTTCCTTTCCTCTTTCTAGAGGATTCTCCAACCTTGGGTGCCATGAATGGTAATAGAAAGAAAAAAAGCTATGCTTTTTCAATACCAAACTTAAAACTTTGCTCGTCCTCAAGCAAAAATAAAGAAAAGAGAAGAATAGAGTAGAAGAAGAAGAAAATGGAAGAAGATAGAGGGAGAGAGAGAGCTCGGTTGTGGGGGGTAAGGGTGTATATGAGAAGTGTGTGTATGAAGAGTTAGGAAGATGGGTATTTATAGGATGGGGGTAGGGTTAGGTTCGGCCATGGGTGGGGTTTTGGGTGGGAAATTTGATTTTGAATTGGGTGGGGGTTGGTGGGAGTTATGATGGTTTTGGGAAAGTGATATGGATGTGATTGGACTAGGGTTTATAGGAAAGTGTGTATGGGAAAGTGTGAAAGTAAGTGGGGTAAGTGAAGCTGTTCTGGGACCCACTGGTCCTGAGAGGCTAGAGAATTCGGATTCCATGTCCTCTACACTGGCGTTTGAACGCCCAGGGGCTGCTCCCTAGCTGGCGTTCAACGCTAGCAATGCTGCCCATTTGGGGCGTTGAATGCCCAGGGTATGCTCCCTAGCTGGTGTTCAACTTTAACAACACTCCATCCAGAGTGTTCGGTTTTCACTGCTGTGATATTTCTGTCTCTGTTCTGATTGCTGCATATGATCATGATTCTAAAAATAACTGAAAGAAAAACAAAAGAAAATAGAAATAAATAATTAATTATGGTTGGATTGCCTCCCAACAAGCGCTTCTTTAACATCATTAGCTTGACAGTTAGCTCCTTACGGAGGTGAGTATGGGCTCAGATTTTCGCCCCTTACAGTGAACTTTCTTCCTGTTTTCTCATGAATGAGCTCCACGTGCTCCAGAGACAGGACACGACTCACTATATGTGGTAAGACTGGTTTCTTAGTGAAGACAACTCTCATGCCAGGTTAGAGGCCTTTAATTGGGACTTTCTTATCCCTCCAGCCTTTAGGTACTTCTTTCTTAGTACCTTTGTGCTTAGAGCTTGTTGATGGTTGCCCAACACCAAACTTAGAATTGATATTTGGGGGCTCTGCAAAGCTCTGCACAGAAAGAGAGGGTTGGTGCATTAGGTGTTGCACAGTTATCTCTCTTTTATCAGAGGAAGAATTGGGATGAGGCATCTTGAACAAGATGTGGTCCTCCCCTAGTTGTAGAGTCAGTTCTCTCTTTGCCACATCAATGATAGCATTGGCAGTGGCTAGAAAAGGTCTTCCAAAGATGACAGAGTCATCCTTATCCTCTCCAATATCCAAGATTATGAAGTTTTCAGGGATGTAGTGGTTTTCAACCTTCACCAAGACATTTTCTACTACGCCATATGGCTTCTTTATTGTCTTGTCTTCCATCTCTAGTGTGACATTTGCAGCCTGCACCTCAAAGATTTCCAGCTTCTCCATTACAGAGAGTGGCATGAGGTTGATGCTTGACCCTAGGTCACACAAAGCCTTCTCAAAATTCATAGTGCCTATGGTACAAGAAATTAGGAAGCGTCTAGGATCTGGAAGCTTCTGAGGTAGCTTCTGCTGAACCAAAGCATATAGTTCTTTGGAAAGCAATGGAGGTTCTTCCTCCAAAGGCTTTGTACCAAATAGTTTGGCATTCAGCTTCATGAGAGCTCCTAGGTACCAAGCAACTTGCTCTTTCCTAGTGTCTCCATCCTCATCAGAGGATGAGTATTCATCAGAACTCATGCACTGCAGAAGTGCATGCAAAGGAACCTCTATGGTCTTTATATGAGCCTTGGCTTCCTTTGGTTTTGGGATAGGAGTTTCTTGAGTGGACATTGAGCACTCAGAGGGTGTGCTTTTACTGGTGTTCAACGCCAGCTTCCCTGGCTGGTTGGGCGTTGAACGCACAGTGAGGGGTTCCTCACTGGCATTCAGCGCCAGAATGTCTGCCTGTTTGGGCGTTGAGCGCCCAGTGAGGGGTTCCTCACTAGCGTTCAGTGCCAGAGTTCCTGTATGTTTGGGCGTTGAACGCCCAGCCAGTGCTCCCTGGCTGGCGTTCACCAGCTCTGCTACCAGGATGGGCGTTGAACGGCCAGTGATATGCTCTTTACTGGCATTCAATGCCACTCCATTTTCTCTGGATTCGGCCTCAACCTCAGAGGTGATGGCCTTGCACTCTTCTCTTGGGTTCACTTCAGTGTTACTTGGAAGAGTGTTAGGAGAAGTCTCAGAGATCCTCTTACTTAGTTGACCAACTTGTGCCTCTAAGTTTCTAATGGAGGACCTTGTTTCATTCATGAAACTATGAGTAGTCTTAGAGAGGTTGGAAACTAGGACTAAGTTAGAGAGGCTCTGCTTAGAGCTTTCCATATTCCCTTGAGAAGATGGGAATAGTGGTCTGTTGTTGAACCTATTCTGGTTCCTTTCACCTTTATTACTATTGAAACCTTGCTGAGGTTTCTGTTGATCCTTCCATGAAAGATTAGGATGATTCCTCCATAAAGGATTGTAGGTGTTTCCATAGGATTCTCCTATGTAATTCACCTCCTCCATGGCGGGTTTATCAGGATCATAAGCATCTACATCAGGAGATACTTCTTGGTTACTGCCAGCTGCAGTTTGCATTCCAGTTAAATGCTGAGAGATCATGTTGACCTGTTGGGTTAAGATCTTATTTTGAGCCAATATGGCATTCAGAGTATCAACTTCAAGAACTCCTTTCTTCTGAGAGATCTCATGGTTTACAGGATTCCTTTCAGAAGTGTACATGAATTGGTTATTTGCAATCATCTCAATGAGTTTTCTTGCTTTTGCAGGCGTTTTCTTCAAGTGTAGTGATCCACCTACAGAGCTGTCCAATGAGATCTTGGACATCTCAGATAGACCATCATAGAATATGCCTATGATAGACCATTCAGAGAGCATGTCAGGAAGACATCTCCTGATCAGTTGCTTGTATCTTTCCCAAGCTTCATAGAGGGATTCACCTTCTCTTTGTCTGAAGGTTTGAACTTCCACTCTAATTTTGCTCATCCTTTGAGGGGGAAAGAATTTAGCCAAAAAAGCATTAACCAGCTTTTCCCAAGAGTCTAAGCTCTCTTTTGGTTGAGAATCCAACCATATCTTAGCTCTGTCTCTTACAGCAAAGGGAAAGAGCATAAGCTTGTAGACTTCAGGATTTACTCCATTAGTCTTTACAGTATCACAGATTTGTAAAAATTCATCTAAGAACTGATGTGGATCTTCCATTGGAAGTCCATGAAACTTACAATTTTGTTGCAGAAGAGAGACTAACTGAGGCTTAAGCTCAAAATTGTTAGTTCCAATGCAGGTACAGATATACTTCTATCATAAAAGTCAGAGGTAGGCATGGTGAAGTCACCAAGAACCTTTCTGGCATCACCTTCAAGTTCGGCCATGTCTCCTATTTCTTGTTCAAAATTTTTTGAAAGGTTCCTTCCGGAGTGTTGTGCTTTTACCTTTTTTCTAACTACCCATTATTATATACTTTTAAATTTTTTATGTACTCTCTTGAGTATTAATTTTTAAATTTAAATTATATATTTCTATCACATAACTAATTCTACTAGTAATTGCTATTAGTTATTAATTGCACATTCATAGTTAATTCTGATTGTAACAAACTTGATATTGTTAGAGGATAAATTTGTAATTATAGGATCATAGCTATAATTGGTTATTTTTGATAGAGTTTGTTAGAAGTGGGAACAAAAACAATTGTACATTGTACAAATAGGTACTGTAGCTTGTAAATTCCTTGAGGTTCATTTATTCAATGAAAATTATCTTTACCAAATTTCTTTTTCTTCTCTCGTTCATCTCTCTCTCAGCTTTATGAGGACACACGAAGAAACATCTCTCTGAGCTCACTTTCAATATGGTGCAGTGAGCGTGGATCAAGGTGGTGTGTGATGAGAGTACTCAAAGATCGAAGATCAAGGACGTGATTTTCAATTTTTGTTGGGTTGCTCGTAGATTGGCTCTCAAATCTGCGAATCATGAAACATGGATGCTAACAACCCAGAATTGGGAATGAACTCAGGCGCTTTTAGTGTCGAATCTGTAGCTGCTCTTCTCAACCAAATCTCAGCTCAGCTTTGACGCAACAATGAAACCTCAAACCCAAGCACTGATCAAACAAGTCCTTACTTCATTCATCCTTCTGAAAATCCTGGTATTCCTATAACTCCTATAGTTATGAATGGCTCAAATTATGGTGACTGGAGTAGAGCATTGACTTTAGCTCTACAATCTAAAAACAAATTTGACTTTGTTGATGGAACGATTAAGAAACCACTTGAATCTGATCCTTTGTTTAGGCAATGGAAACGTTGCAACAGTTATGTTGTAGGTTAGATTAACTTGTCTCTAAGTCCAGATATTTCACAAAGTGTAATATGGAATAATCTAGCTTATGATATCTGAAGTGAACTGCGAAGAAGATACTATAATGGTGACAGGTTCAGAATAGCTGAATTGAAGGAAGAATTGTATTCTGCCAAGCAAGGAGAACTTTCTGTTACTGCTCATTTCACGAAATTAAGATCATTATAGGAGAAATTAGAGAGTTTTCAGCCAATTTCTGTTTGTGAATGCACTCCAAAATGTATGATACATACCGATATATGTAGCCCGTTCCCTACTGTCGCTTGGAATGGACAACGGTACTTTATTACGTTCATAGACGATTACTCTCGTTACAGATATCTATATTTAATTCATGAAAAGTCCCAAGTTTTGGATGTTTTCAAGTCTTTCAAAGATGAAGTTGAACTTCAACTTGGAAAGAAAATTAAAGCTGTCAAATCTGATCGTGGTGGTGAATATTACGGAAGATATGACTGTTCAGGTGAGCAACGTCGTGGGCCTTTTTTGCTCTTTTTCTAGAGGAGTATGGTATTGTTCTGCAATACACTATGCCAGGCAAACCTAGCATGAATGGTGTTGCAGAGCGAAGGAACCGAACTCTTAAGGACATGGTGAGAAGCCTTAAAGACCTCAGTGTACATCCATAATAAGGTGCTAAGCAAAGCAGTTAACAAAACCCCATATAAAATTTGGACTGGAAAAAGGCCCAGTGTAAAGCATTTGCATATTTGGGGATGTCCAGCTGAGGCGCGACCTTATAGGCCGTATGAAAGAAAATTGGACTCAGGAACAATTAGTTGCTACTTTGTTGGTTATGCTAAGCGCTCACGGGGGTACAAGTTTTACAATCCTGCATCAAGGTCTATTTTTGAAACGGGAAATGCGAGATTTCTTGAGGATGTTGAGTTTGGGGGGAAGGAAATATTAGGAATGTTGCTTTTGATGAGGATTCTGTAACTGACAATGATAAGGTCTTTGTGCCTATTGTTGTTCAAGATACAGTTATAGTACAAGAGCAAAATGAGAATCTTACTGTAGATCCAGTTACAGTACAAGAGAACAATGAGAATATTGTTGTTGCTCAAGATACTACTACAGTACCGGAAAATAATGAGAATCCTCCTCAACCCCAACCCATACAGCAAGCTCAACAACCTCAAGAAGTACCATTAAGGAGATCCAACAGAAAAAGGGAGAAAACCCATCTATGATCTCAAACAAGCTTCCCGTCAATGGTATCACAAGTTTAAGGCATTACCTCATATGGTTTTGTGGTAAATATTATAGATGAATGTGTATATCGCAAGTTCAGTGGGAGTAAATACTTTTTTTTAGTCTTATATGTTGATGACATTCTACTTGCCAGCAACGATATAGGCTTGTTGCATGAAACTAAGAAATTTCTATCGAACAAATTCGAAATGAAAGATCTTGGTGATGTCTCTTTTGTATTAGGAATCGAGATACTAAGAGATCGTTCTCAAGGTATTCTTGGATTATCACAAAAGAACTATATCGAAAAGATTTTAAATAGATATGGTATGGAAAATTATAGACCAATGGACACACCCGTAGCTAAAGGAGACAAGTTCAGTCTCAAATAATGCCCTAAAAATGATCTTGAGAGGACAACAATGCATGATAAACCTTATGCATCAGCACTAGGGAGCTTAATGTATGCTCAAGTCTACATACGTCCCGATATATCATTTATAGTGGGAGTGTTAGGTAAATACTTGAGCACCAGGCATGAATTATTGGATAGATGTTTAACGCGTAATGCGTTATTTAAAGAGAACAAAGGATTACATGCTTACTTATCGGAGATCAGAAAATTTGGAGATCATTAGGTACTCTGATTCCGATTTCATGGCATATGGTTGCGAAACTTTGTCACTGAGCTTCATATAGTAGATGACATTGAAAGACTGTTAAAGATATTCTGCGACAATAAGTCAGCAGTATTATACTCCAACAACAATAATAGCTTGATAAAATCGAAGCATATAGACATCACGTTCTTAGTTGTCAAGGAGAAAATTCAAGAAAAACAGATTTCCATAGAACATATAGGAACAGAGTATATGCTAGCAGACCCATTAACCAAGAGATTGATCCCTAAAGTCTTTCATGAGCACACTGCTCGAATGGGTGTCATTATTTGTGATGTCTTGGTTTAGTGGGAGTTTATGCTATATGTCCTATGACAGATATTGAGTTATTTTTCTGCAGAATTAAGTTGATGGTTTATTTCATGTTATGTGAAATGTTCATTTTGCAAAATTTGTTTTGCGTTTGATCTCAATAAAGTTTTAAAGTTGGACCAGCTGGAAATAGACATGCATGAGATCACTTGGCACATGTAATTTCCATATTACTCATCCAAATTTGATCTATGTCGTTAAGTATATTAGGATGGTGATTGGCGTGGTTTAGCCGCGACATTAATGTGATAAAAGCTACGGTAGTTCCATATCTAATGTATGAGACGGACCAGATTGTTAAAGTAATGAGAGAAATAGCATTCAGATGTGCGCATAAAGTTTATAAGGTGTGATTATGTCAAGAAAGAATATATGTATAGCCCAAGTGGGAGATTGTTAGGAAATTATTTTAATTTCCTAATTTGTTTGTGGGCAATACATATATTAATTGTAATCACAAATTATGCTATTTCAAATTAAATGACTTATATAATGATGATCTCATTTATTGTTATAAATGCTAATTGAATAAGTCATTATTACTTTTGATTTGGAATTAAATGAGAATAAAACTAGATATTATCTTTTGTTCTTTAGATAATTATCTTTTTGGATTTTAGATATATTATCTTTTGGGTTTTAGATACTATTTTATTTGGGCTTAAAAGTTTAATGTGTGTCATGCTCAAATATAAATAGGCCTACAAGGTTTCGGTCCCCTATATACCAAAATCGCCTTTGTTGCTCTTTCCCCATAAAAAGAGTTGCAATTCAGCCGCCTATGAATACAAAAGGTTAAGACACAAATGAAATTATATTTTTATACTATTTTACCCTTATCTCATTTTTCTCTTTTCTTCTCCACGAATAAGGACTCTCTTTTCTCTTCTTCATTTTTGTTATTATTCACCTTCATCCTGAGTATATATATTGACTAAGTACAAATTACTAAAGTAGAGTACATTCATTCTTACCATTTATAATTTTATTTTTATATTCATATTTGCAATTCATAATTTTATTTCTCTTTTTTTCTCTGCTTTCTTTAATCTTCTTGACACAAACTCTAATAATATATATCTATGTAAAATTTTATTTTATTGTTTGAATTTGCTTTAGATAATGAAAATAGAATTACAAATTAGTGTTGTTGGAAATACAATCAGGTTGACAGAAGAAGATGAAGGAATAAAGATATAATTAATAAAATTTTTCATATATCAAGAATAAAATAGGACTCTTAAAATAATGTGTATTCTATCCATTATAATTGCCAAACACAATACTTTTTAACCGTATTTTTATGTCTTTGTGTCTCTCTGTCAGCCTTTGTGACACGTGAACCAAAGGGAGCCTTGGGGCACGAAAACGATCGTACTTTGAATCAGAAGCTCACCTCTCCGGTGAACACCCTCCCCCGCCCTCTTTCCCTCTTTATTCTTTCACCGCTTCCCCAAATTCCCTCACTCCAAGTCTCCAACAGCCGGGACAGCTAAAACGACAAGCGCGTGACCCACGGTGGCGCGTCGGGTATTAATTCATAAACAGACCCAAAAGAAAACCCCAATAACTTAAATAAGGGCATATTAGGTGATGAGCAACGGTACGACCGCTACACCGCCTCTTCAGCCACTGGACACCGCCGTCCTCGCTAGAACCTCACCGTCGTTCATAAACAACTTAAGAATCACGGCTGTTATGGAGCGCTTGGCTGCGCACCTTCATGATGGCAACCACAACCAGTTAGGCGCTTTAGATTTCTACAATCAATGCATCTCCCTCTCGAGGTTTTTACCGCTTCCACTTCCATTTACTCATATTTCACGTCTCTGATACTCTTATTGTGATACATTAGAAATGCCCTAGCTTTTTTTGTTATGGAACTGTAATTGAAGCTGGTTTATGTTGGAGTTTTGGTGATGAACTGAAATTTGACCTAGGGGTGGTGGAATGCCGAAGTTTATAGTTGTGAAAAAATACTTAAAAAATCATCCCTCCTTGATATAGTAGTTTTACATGGTTTAGCTTCAACCTTTTTTCGCGAATAGGGAGATAATTGAGTTTGAACTTTGAACGGCATGATACTGCAAATGTACAGTTTTTCCTCTTACCCTAACTATTTATTATTTTGAAACGCAGAGGTATTGATTATTCACTTGCCAATGGGGAAATTTCACCCAAGGCCAAAGAACTCCCTGCATTGATGAGATTGGTAATTTCAATTTTGTTTCATAGAATACCAATGCCTCTTTGTTGCCAGTTGGAAGCACAAAGAAATTCTGACATATTTTCTCAATTTTTTTTATACTTGATGGTTTGTGGCCTTTGCTTTTCCTTTTCCGTGCAGTTTCATCAACGGAAGAATGACGAACTGTCACAAGCAGCTTTAATGGTTGTTATGATCTCTGTAAAGGTATGTCCAGTTTTTCATGTTGTTGTCGATAATTATGAGTAACTTGTTGAGTTTCCATCAGCTGTGGCTAATGATAAATCACTCTGTATTTAAGTTTTTGAAAGAACAATTAATCAGTCTTTAGGCAAGTACCTGGTGTTGGCTGTGGCCAAATATTTAGATTTGTACCAGCTCTTCTGTATACATCCAGAAGTGTTCTCTAAAATGTCCAGATTTATGCTCTTACTGATTTTTCCCCTTTCTTTTATCATAGAATGCCTGTGAACTCGGATGGTTCCAAGCAAAAGAGAAGGAAGAGCTTCTTGCTATCGCTGATGAGGTTTGCTAATACATTATCTCTGTTTTTTCTTGGGGCTGCAAGGAATGTTGTCATCTGCACATTTCTGACAATCTCTTAGTGTAGGTAGCAAAGATATTTTGTAATGCGGGGAAGATAAATGCTGGACCTAGTTCTAGCCATTCCACAATAACAAGAATAATGGAGAGGTTAGGATCCTTGCAATTTTTACTACATATCTTCTCTTGCATCTGTTTTACCTACTTCCTCTTTTCCCCTTCTCCCTTTTTCCACCCCAGATAATCAAAATATTTTGCTTTATGTGTTTCATGTTACTTGCACTGCTTTACCTATTTACTAGGACCAACCAAAGGGCCATTTGATATGGAAAAATGCATTGAGAATGTTTTTTCACTTTAAATTGTCTCTCACTGTATTTGATATATGCAACATGCAATAATATAGATTCCCATGCAGGTTCTATCCAAAAATGAAACTCGGTCAAATACTTGTGTCATTTGAAGCCAAGGTTGTGCCTTGTCAATCCTGCTCCTATTTGACTATTTTGTTTTGAAAACATGCTTAAGATTGTTTGGCAACTTGAAAAGCCAATTTAACAGGGTATGTAGACTTTATAAAAGTGATCCGATTTAAAGTCAAATGCTTGATTTAAAACTAACCTAAAGATTAGCTTTTGATATATACTATTGACAAGATAAATGGAATGATGATAAGGTAGGGAGACGAGCAATTAGATAAAATCATGAAGTCAACTTAAAATGTTTGTTGGAAAATTAGTTTTCAACCTAAAAATTTGTTAGATAAATCTATTTTCAGAAAATTCAGTTGCCAAACAATAGCCAAAACTGGTGTTATCTTAATTGTTTAGTTTCTATAGAGTGCTGCCCAAACTTAACATATTTTTGACCTGCATTGCAGCCCGGATATGGAGCTTATACTCTTGACTTTCACATTACCAAGAGTAATGTTCAGCATGAAAGAATAGTAAGCATTTCATGTTGATTTGTTTGTGTAAGCATACTACATGTGACATTGCCCTGAACAAATCCGCCAAAAGGAGTCAGCTATTCTTACTTATTGTATATAACTGAATTGTGTATTTCTTAAAAAATTCAAAGTTTGGTTGTAATTTCACTTGGCCCTATTTGAAAAATCTTGTGCAACTCTAAACTTGTGAGGCCCTCAGTTCTTGGGATGGCAAGGATTTAATGGTTCCTAAATTAAAAATTGTCATAGTGTGGTCATTGGTGATTAATAGTTTAATACAATACCTAGTTATTTCTTAACCGGTGATGTAAGCCAGCGCATGTCATGGTTAGTTGAGCTATGCTAACTAACTTTTGGATGGTGAAAATATATTCGTTTGTTTATATATTCCTTTCTACATTTGCTATGCTCTTTTTTGGAAGAAAATATTGGGTTGGGTCCTCTTCTACCTATCTTTTGGCATTTGATTGCTTGGTCCACTTCTTATGTACAACCATTATCACGCTTCTTATTTGATCCAAGTTTTTAGTATATTTTAGTTTCTTTCACTCCCTTAGTTGTTAACTTGGTTTTCATGTTTTGTCAATAATATTTGTAACTCGGATGCACCTTGAATCCTTTTTTGGAAACCTAACTTGTTTCACATTTTTCAACTTGTAGTGGTTATTCGTGGCACAAACTGACAATGTTGAGACATCTGCATGCCTCATTAATCCTCAGCAAGTGAAGTATGGTTGCTGTTGATTTTTCTTTTTAAAATTTATAGTGAGTAAAGCAGTTCAAAGTTGATGCTGATTGAATTTGCCTTTATTGTAGTTTTCTGCTCAATGGAAAAGGAGTAGATAGAAGGACTAATGTCTTCATGGTCTGTATATTTGCACTTATATTCTAAAGAATTTACTCTAGTCTGTTCTCAAGGTGTGATTCCATTTTCTTGTTATGCCATTTCGTTCCTTAGGACACTGTCCCACAGATGCCAACTCCTGTATCTGGTATGCTTAAATATGGGACGAATCTTCTTCAAGCTGTAGGCCAGTTCACTGGTAAGCAAGTAAAAGTAGTGTCTCCTTTTCCTTTCTTATCATCCTGACTTTCAGCGTGTGTAACTTACTTGACCGTTCTCATTGTGAAGGTCATTATGTTGTTATTGTTGCCTATATGAGTTTTGTATCCTTACCCGAGGATCCAGTTCTTCAAGATTATGTTCAGCCTGCTGTTACTTCAGTTGACACAGGTAATTAGGATATTTACAATTAACTTTATGCTCCAAAAGTGTTTTATTTCTCATTCTTATTTATTTAGTGCTTGTTTGTGCGCCATTAAGTTGATAAAAAAAACCTTTTTTCAATGAAAAAATATCTTTTTTATTTTTAGCGTGTTTGGTAAATTTCTAGTAGTAAAAGTAAAAGTAATAGAAAAATTAAAAAAAAAATCTTTTTTGAGAAGTTACAATTTACATCTTTTTTAAAAGATATTTTTTCTTTAAAAAAAAGACGTTTTTCACGTAATAAATAAACAAAAAATTACTTTTATATGGTTATACCCAAACATATTTGATAAATAAAAAGATCTTTTTGCATGAGATATCCAAGCATAAAATTACTTTTATTTTTCTATAAGATCTTTTGAAAAAAGATAACTTGAAAAATGATATTTTCTTAAAAATTCACCCAAACAAGCCCTTGGTTTTATTGATTAGTGCTTAAGCTTATTTTTTATTTACTTTTATGATTATTTTATTTTAGATTCAGATCTTATTGAGGGGGCATCACGAATTTCACTTAATTGTCCGATAAGGTATGCAGTGATCTTCTCTGTTCATTTCCCCAACCACTTCAGTGACTATGGTTCATAGAAAGAAGTTGACACTGATCAATAACATATTGATGGTTTAATAATGTCTGGTTAAACACTTAAAGGAAGTTTCCTTCTCAGAGTCTTGTAACTGAGAAGTTCTTTGAAGTGGCTTCTTCATTTTAGAAGATATAATGTCTTCTGATTTCCTCTCTCTTTGATCCTTTCTGCAATGGAATTGGCTTGAGTTTTATGGACCTTAGTCCATGGCCTCTGTGATCATTAAGCTAAAATTGCAACTGGTTTTGTTAACTATGGTTCAAGCATCTCTAGTAATTTAGTATCAACATTGACTATTAAACCAGTAACAAGCATCTCTATTATGGTTTTTTCTGTTAGGCTTCAGATCAAAATTACATGGGGATCTTACTTTCTTTATGCTAATGCTTCTCTTCTTAACATGTTTTTACTTTTTTATTTATGAAAACTCGTACATATTCTTGTGTTCCTCATTTTTGCCAAACAGCTTTGCACGTATCAAGACTCCAGTTAAAGGGTGCTCATGCAAACATTTCCAGGTGATAGTTTCCTCCTTTAGCATCACAGAAGATGGAGAATCCAGAGGGTGTTTCCTAGTTTTTTTGCTTATAATAAGTAGTAAATGTGGCTTTTGAATTCTGTTTTATGCAATAAAGTGTTATTTAACTGCAACTTATGCCTTTCTTTGGTATGTTGTTGTAATGTTTTCGTTTGCACAATTAAGAACTTCTAAATTTTGCTTAAATGTTTATGAAATTAATAGCCTCTTACATATATCTGTTGTCCCTTTCTCTGTAGTGTTTTGATTTTGATAATTTCATCAATATGAATTCAAGGAGGCCATGGTGGCGCTGCCCTCATTGTAATCAGCATGTCAGCTATGAAGATATTCGTCTTGATCGGAACATGGTTGAGGCAAGTAAATTTAGTCCTCGAGTCTTTCAATCTGGTTACTTTTGTTTATCTTCTCACTTGTATAGTCAGTCTACTGTCACGGTAAAGTTGGTGAAAAATTTGGTGATTACTTTTGCATATTGATCTTATCCAGTAATCCCTAAATTTTTCACTTTTGAGAGTACACCAAATTGACCCCAGGGATAACATAAAGGCAGAAGTGGAGTTGAAAAGTAAAACTCTCACCCTTTTCCTCCGTTTTTTTAATACTACAGATACTGAAAGATGTTGGGGAGAATATTCTGGAAGTGATTGTTCTTGGTGATGGATCGTGGAAGGCGGTCTTTGAAAAGGATCATAATGTGGATAAGACGGTCTTTGAAAAGGATCATAATGTGGATAAGACGCAGAATAAGGCCCACAATGGGGAAAAGAAGCCAGCTGAATTGCAAGAATCTACTTGCTCCCCTAATAATATAATTTCTAACATTTTTGACCTCACCAATGATGATGATTGCATGGACTTAATGGACACTATTGAACTTGAAGATACGAAACCTGCCCCGGGATCCGCTGAGACTCAGTTTGTTAACCAAAGTTCAACTTCTTTAGGTCTAAACTCCACTGACGTTGATCAAAATGTTGCTTCTCATATAGACGATGAATTTTGGGCTGGACTTGATCTTGTCTTTGGTAGGTCAGATACCCCATCATTGGGTATCTCTGAGAATCCTGTTCTGCCTGACTCTGTTTCTCCCGCCTTTAATCAGGGATCTAACAGTCATGACAATAACAGTGCTGTGAATTCTCTTGTGCATAATCAAGTTTCTACACCAACTAATTTGCAGCTTATTTATATGAATTCGTCTGTTAATGAGTATGGAAGGTCAGCCTCAATACCCAGACATGTTAATAGGACTCCGGTAGCAGTTCAGGCCCTTGCAGCCCCATCTTCAATATCTGGACGAGAGCAAAGTTTGGGAAATACTTTGAATTCCTCGCTACCCAGCAGTTCCCCTGCCACTACTCATGTTCCTTTGTCCCATACAGCCACTGCAGCCAATCCCATACTGACTGATACAGAAAGGCAACAACATTTTTCACGATCCCAAATGAATCTGCCCCAGATGTCAGGTGTAAATTCATTGGGATTGCCGCATCATTCAGCAACACAGGTTCGATTTATTTATGTTTTACTTTTATCAGGCATGCTGTTTTTGGGATGTATACCAACTCTCTTCTCTGTTGTTACAAGTGCTAATCCTCAGTTTAAATGACTCTACTGGTCACCTGTTTTATCTTGTTTTGTAATATATCTGTTTGGATCGATAGAAGTTCAAGGGAGTGCAATGGAGAGTGGTGTTATTTTTTCACACCATTTTTTTGGATAGAATGGGCTAACACACTACACACACCAAATTGAAGGGAATAAATAGTGGGATTTTTGTGGAATAAGATGGATTCCATAACAAACCACCCCATTTATCATAAGTTACCCATCTAAACAATACAAACCCCTTATATTCCTGTCTTGGGGACTCAATTCCACTCCAGTATTTGGTAAGTCAGAAAATTGATTTGGCCGAAGAATGAATATTTAATGAAAATGGTTTTATCAAGGGTTAAATTGTAAAAAAAAAAAAAAAAAGAGAAGAGAATTTAACTCTTTTAGAAGTCATTCGAATTACAAAATTGAATTCAATTTTACTTGCATGTTAAAGTCATTCATAACCATGGAATTGAGTTTCAAATAGAAATAAATTATTTTCTTAATGGAATAAAATTCTTTTCTCATGTTACAAAACTTTTCAAATAGATGTATGTAGTTCTTAACTACCAGAAATTATTGCTTAAGAAATTATTTAAGATGTGAATTGAAACTCTAAAGATTTATGTCCTATTTTGGTTGCATTTTTCTCCAACTATTTTAAGCCCATACTGTGCTTTTGGCGAGATTATTTATTCTTTATTTATTATATTTTGATACTCATCAGTGCCTGCAATATGCTTCATCTTTAATCTAAGTTGGATATCATTAGAAGAAACTTGCCTTTATATGCATTACTTAAAGTTCTTATACTCACGTCATGTTTGCTTTTTACTTTTCATTGAACTCAGAACCGAGTGCCACCACCTAATAACCCTGCACCAAATCAGTTGCCAAACTCAAACAGGCCATGGGTGGGATTGGGTGAATTGAGCAATCCTCACCTGAGCCAATCTCTGAATTCAAGGGCACACCCAGTAATGCGAACAAATATCCAGCGGTCCCACATTCAGCAAGGTGGTTCAGTTGCTCAGTCCACTGGAACTACCGCAAATAGCCAACAAACTAGAGCTAATGCTATTGGACAGGTTTCCAGAGATCAAAGAGGAAGTGTAACACCACAGTCGGTTTCTAGGCCTGATGATTTACTCAATTTGCAATCGGAGCAGAACTGGCGCCCCACTCAACGAATGCGTGGAAGTCTTACAGGTCGTCCGTATTCTGATGAGGTTAGGGAGCGTATAATTGCACCAACGCAGTTGGTTCAGAATACAAGACCACAAGGTACTCAACCAGTTCCAGCTTCAAGGCAACACCTACAAAGTCCCCTGCCAGTTCAAGGTTCAAGACCGCATGGTTCCCAGCCACTCCAAAGGCCACAAGGTCCTCCGCCTTTTAGACCAACAGGTTTACCACTTGATGTGCTTATTGCAAACAACAGAAATGCTCATAACCATCCTTCGAACGCGTAATATTTTTTGAAGGTTTTACTTGCACTTGCTGGAAGGTTCTGGGGATCTGCAGCTGAATAGATTCAGAGCTAAGACTGAAAAATACGGTAATCTATTTGGGAAATTGAGTTATCATGTAAACAAGTATGGGGAATAGAATTTTCAATACGTGGTGAAATCTAAGTATATATTAATTGAAGGCATTTTGATAATGAACCCACATGAAATATGGGGATTTGAATTAACATATAGTGAAAGAAGAATTATCTCGCTTGGAGTATGTTGCACTTCCAAAAATTCTTGTGTTGGCATTCAAGAATAGATAGCGCTTTCGGTAATGGCATGGTCACCACTTTTATGCAGGAATGATGCTAATTTATGGGCATGAATGGCATTTTCGGCAGATTAATACGAATTTTATCGTCAATGAGTAAAATGGATTGTTTAAACAATTAGGGAAAAAAATATCATCACCTTAATAGGTATATTTGTCACCACCTGTTTTTAACTGAACGACAACTTTTAATGTTACATTGCTGTAACATGCAGGGGTGTAATGTAACATTGCAGCCTCTATAAAAAATTTAATCCTATTTTGAATGGAGTGTTTTCAATTTTTTCATCCGTTTGATTCGAAAATTATGATGGGTATTGGGTAATGTTAGCCCGGTATTGGGTAATGTTAGCCCTATATATTTTATGTTGGTCTCCTGCAAGAGCCCTGGTGTTGGCTAAACATTTCCAATAAAAAAAATGTCACTTTTCAGGAAATATATAAGCAGGTATTGGTAGAAAATTTTAGCTTTTAATCATTTAGACTTCTTCTGGACATATAACAAAAAATCTAAAATTATATACAACTAGATTTATATCTTTGTAAAATTAAAATAAATTAATTTGTATATATAAAAAATATTTAATAAACAAATTAAAAAATTAATATTAAATTTATTTTTATTAAGTTATTTGAAAATTTTATATTTAACTAGAATTATTTATATAAATTAACTAATTGTTTATATTAGTAAGTTAAAAGTAATAATTTATGCTTTTACTTTTTTTGTAGTGTAACTTTTGATTCCATGAATATAAACCTCCCTTTAAAAGAAAATTGTAATTAGTTAGATAAATATTATCAATTATGGTTATTCATATAAAAAAACACATTAATAATAATATCAATATATATAAATGCAATTGGAGAAAAATAAAGTTGTATTTATATTTATAACTATAGATAAAAAAAATTAAAAAATAAAATATATCAACTATTATATAAAGCCATAAATCATTTATGAATTTAAATATGATTTCAACTATTCTCTAAATATGATATGTAATATTAAAAGTCAAATCATTAATATAAATTAACATTCTTTATACTATTTTTTTAAATAAAATTAGACAATTTAATTTAAAAAAATCATGAAACTAATACTATATTGATTATTGATTATATATAATTATAGATGTAACTTTGAAACAGTTGATCTTTTTTATATAGCACATCATGTATTATTGAGTGTGATTGGATCAATGGTTATGCAATTTTAGTATGATTGAATTAAAATCAAACTAAAAAAAGACACAGACTATGAACTATGAGCACTATATAAAATTAAAAATTAAGATTAAAATTGACAGTGATGTTAGCTGCCAGAGTAGAAAAAAGTGGTGATGTTAACCATAAGGTGAAATATAGGGTACAGATCTAAATTTATAGATGTGCTTACGTGGCAAAATCTATACCACACATCTTAAAGCCATACTTTTCATTTAAAATTGTAACTCTTCATAAAGAAAAGCGTCACCTAATGGAAAAAAGTAAATTAGAAGATTTAAGAGAAGAAATAATTAAGTTATCAAAATTAATAGATCAAAAATTAATGATTTTAACTAATGTTAACTGTAATGACACCAAATTATTAAAATCAATACAAAATAATTTTTCTCAAAATCTTTATTTTACTATAAGTTTTATTGAAGGACTCCAAAAACCTGAAAAAACTTATTTCTCACACGGAATTTCTAAAAAATGTTATCATGGAAATGATTCACCACATCTTTATCATACCTTTAACCCACAATTAAATTCTATAGTAGACATGCTTGAAAAAATATTAGTATCCATAAAATTTCAAAGAAATAAGGAAAAAGAAAATCCAAAAAAATTTCAAAATATAATCAACATAACAGATTTAAAAGTAAAACTACCACTAAAATTATGAATATTGAAGAAAAATTAGAAGAAGTTACAATGCTTTTTAAACAATTAAAAATGGCTCAAGAAAATAATGTTATGGAACAGAGATTTCAAATAGAAGAAGAATTAGTAAATTCTGAAAATATAGAAAATGAAGAACACATCCTAGATTACTCAAGTGACGAAGAACCAGCAATTCCAATATAAGTAAAAAATGAAGTTGGAACATCTAAAGATAATCAATCTCAATTTAAATGGGAAACAGGTTTTGATAATTATGCCTTTAAAAAATGGGTTTATAAATAAAGATTCAAAATATACAAAAATACCATCAAAATACATCCCTAAAATCCAGGAAATGGAAGGAGATAGAATGCTCGATTTAGATTGTAAAAAGAATGAAAAAGAAATTTTCGAAAACTGGTTGAATTCCTTCTTATTAGAAGCCTTTACTAATCCAAAACTTAGTGAATTGTCTGGAAGAGACATTTGGAATTACATAAGGTTTCATACTAAAAGAACTATAAGAGATTATATGACATCAATAGAAAATCAAGTGATAGAAGAATTAGAAACAAAAACATCAGCTTATGATAAGATATTATATATAATGATGATTCTATATAAAGAATTTTTTGGAAAAAATATTATAGATCATAGACAAGAAGTCTATAATAAAAAATATCAAGAAGCAAAAAACCATTTAGCTAATATTCAGATATATGATTTATGTAATGTGGAGTCTTATATATGTGAATATAGAATACATTATTACAAATTAAAAGAAGAAGATAAAAATCATTATCTTAGTATGTATATAACAAAACTTCCATATCCTGCTAATGAATTTATAATGGGAAGATTTATAAGAGAAATAAATAGAGGGACAATTGAAAATAATTTTGGTGGAGCAACCTCTGCAATAAGAGAGGAAATAAAAGAACGTTGTATGCAAGAAGCAACTCAAAAAAGATTTGCAAATATAATTAAAATTTGCTGTCAGGATAATGAGGAGATACCTCAAAAATATGGTCTTAATAAAAATTTTCAAAGAAAAAGAAAATATCAATTTAGAAAAAGAAAATACTATCCAAACTGGAGAAAAAAGAGATATTTTAGAAAGGAAAATAACAATAAAAACAAAAGACAAAGAAATAACTATTGCCCGAATAAAAAAGAAAATTGTAAATGTTGGTATTGCCAAGAAGAATGACACTATGCAAATGAATGCCCGAAAAAGAAGGATAAAAGGATCTTACTAAACAAATAGAAATTGCTAAATCTTGTTTCATGGAACCATTAGAAGAATCTGATGATAACTTATATTATATTTTTGAATATGTCTCGGAAACAGACTCAGAGACTGAGTAATAATGCTACATTTATTACTATAAAAATAACAGAAAAGTTTATAAATACTTTCATAGATTCTGGAGCAACACAATGCTTTGCTAGTTCAAATATAAAACTTGATTGGAAAAAATTAAAGAAACCATTAAGAGTTAGAATAGCTGACAAATCAATACATAAAATTGACCAAAAAGCAGAAATGGTTGAAATTTTTATTCAAAATTATAGGTTCATTGTTCCATCTATATATATGTTAGACTCTGGAATGGATTTTATCATAGGAAATAACTTTTTAAAGCTATATCATCCATTCATTCAAGAATTAACATATATAGTTTTAAAAGCTCCACACGATTCTTCAATAAATCAAAAATCAAAACGTATAAAAATACCGACTACTACTATAGATAAGATCTTAAAATTTAAAATATTCTCTATTTTAGAAACATGTTATTTAAATCTATACTTTCAGATAAATATCCCAAAAAATAATCTTGAAATAAAGATAGAAGAACTCTTGGATGAAATTTGTGCTGAAAATCCTTTAGATATTAAAAATACAAATAACGAATTAGTAAGTATTAAATTAAAAGATCCTACAAAAGAGATAAATGTTCCAAATAAAATTTCTTATTCCGCAAGAGATAGAGAAGAGTTTTCATTAGAATGTAGAGATCTTTTGGAAAAAAGAATTATAAGATTAAGTAAAAGTCCTCATGCGGCTCCAGCCTTTTATGTCGAAAACAATAATGAAATTAAAAGGGGAAAACGAAGAATGGTTATTAACTATAAGAAGATGAATGAAGCAACTATTGGTGATGCTCATAAGCTTCCAAGAAAAGATTCTATTTTAGAAAAAATCAAAGGAGCAACTTGGTTTTCATCTCTTGATGCAAAATCAGGATATTGACAACTTCGTTTAGACGAAGAAACAAAGAAATTAACTGCTTTTACTTGTCCAACAAAAGAATCAACAAGTGTGTTGCTCTATGAATGGAATGTATTACCATTCGGATTAAAACAAGCCCCAGGTATTTATCAAAGATTTATGGAAGAAAATCTAAAAGAGTTAAATGAATTTGTTTTAGTGTACATTGATGATATACTAATTTTTACAAAACAGGATAAAGAAGATCATCTTCAAAAATTATTAATAGTTTTAGAAAGATGTAAAGAAAAGGGATTAGTTCTTAGCAAAAAGAAAGCAAGAATAGCAAAACAAGAAATAGAGTTTCTTGGGTTAATTCTATCCACTCAAGGAAAGCTAAAACTACAGCCAAATGTCCTAGAAAAGGTAAATTTATTTCCTAGTAAAATAGAAGATAGAAAACAATTACAAAGATTTTTAGGGTGTATAAATTATATTTCTGATAAAGGATTTTTAAAGAATATAACAGAATACACTAAGAGCTTATTTCCAAAAATAAGTACTAAAAAAGAATGGAAATGGGACGAAAAAGACAGTATGCAAATTCAAAAGATTAAAGAATTATGTGAAAAACTTCGAGAACTTTATATTCCAGAAGAAAATGACTACTTAATAGTAGAAACAGATGCTTCAGACATAACCTGGTCAGGATGTCTAAAAGCTAAGAAAGCTATAAAAAGTTTAGAACAAGAAAAAGAATCACTAGATTCTAAATATTCCCCAAAGGAATTACTTTGCAGGTATATTTCAGGGACTTTTACTCCAACAGAACAAAGATATACCACTCATGAAAAGGAAACTCTAGCAGCAATTAAATCTCTTAAGAAATGGAAAATTGATTTACTACCCAGGAAATTTACATTAAGGACAGATTCAAGTTACTTAACAGGTTTTATACGATATAATTTAAAAGTTGATTATAATCATGGACGATTGGTAGGATGGCAATTATTTTTGTTACAATATCCAATAAAAATTGAATATATTAAGGGTGACAAAAATATTATTGCAGATACATTAACAAGAGAATGGAGTTCGTCTACAACGCATTAGATCAAGAAATTCAAAAATATGAGCAAGAACTCGAAAAATGCAAGCATTGTCAGCAAATAAGGACACAGATCCAATCCCTCAAGAAGGCCATTGAAGCAATGAAATCAACACAACAAGCAACACCATCAGAGTTCAGCCAGCTAAGCGTGGTGGACAAATCAGGTGAAGAAAAAATTTTGGAAAATAAAATAATTGCTAAAATTATTAAAAAATCCACCCAAGATAAAAAATATTATGTAATTTATAATGGCCCCATGAAAGGAGTATATGATGCCTGGGAAAAAGCAGCACCATTCACACATCAATCAAGGATAATTCATAAAGGAGGGTTTCTAACACTAAAAGAAGCAAAGGAATCATTTAGGGAATATGAAGCTCTTCATCCAGAACAAACCCTAAAAAGAGCAGATAAAGCCCCAATTCAAACCCAGAGAACAGGGATAATAAGAAACATCCCTACAAGGGCTGAAATAAAGGAAAAGAAAAGGGTCTGCAGATCAAATCTCAGAGAAACCCTTAACATAGTCCTGAATTGGACTGAAGAAAAAAGGGCAATTTTGGGATATTATCCTATTGCCAAAGAACAGCTAACAAAGCTGGTTATATTTTCAGATGCTTCCCCATCTGACACCTATCAGTTTTTCCAATATGGATTAATTGATACAATTTTTTAATTTTTAATGATCTAAAAATTATTAATGAGTTTCCTGCAGGATTCGTTGATGCAGTAAAGAGATTTAAAAATATGATTGACAATGTAAATCCAAGGGATATATCCCTAAAATTTACAAACAGTCAACCTATTTTTAATGAAGAAGAAGAATGCTTGGTTCCAGCACACCAAGTAATATTCATGTCCGTCTTCCCAGGAAATTTTCAACCAATTGATCAGATTCAAGACTTAACAATTTACAGTCATGAAGGAAGGCTAGCCAGCACATTAGCAAGGGTCTTTGAAAGAACTCAAAAAATAACGAAGGAATCTCACACAAGGATTAATTATAAAAGTAGAAATACTTTGCTTGTGTCCAGCAAAAGAAATGAAATTGAAGAAAGAGAGATGAAACTCTTGGTGGAATTTGAATCAGCATTCTACAATTTATCCGGACTTTTAGAAAAGCTCCCTGAAGGGATAAAGAGGAATCTCTGCTATTTGATAAAAGACAGAGAAGACCACAAGTGCCAGCTATGTGCCTCAGAGTTATTTGAAGAAAGCAATAATGAAACGGAATCAACTCACATGATGAAAGAAGAGGACAATGCATCTGAGGGTCACATGATAAAAGAGGAAGACAACACATCTGAAGCATCTCTCAATATTATTGCATAGTGACGTAAGCACTTAGGTCATAAAGCACCAACGATGTAGCTGGTGCAAGATAGCAAACAATGACGTAAGCAATGACGTCATAAGAAGGGTAAGGATGGGAATTGTCCATCAAACCCAACTATTATAAATAGGTTGCTTAGGCAATTGTAGAAGTATCAGAAAACAGAAAGCAGGAGGCTAAGAGTACTCATATGCTAGGAGAGCAAGGAGGAAGCTGCCGAGGCGATTCTGTAGTCTGACAAAGAATTCCCTTAGGGAAAAATAGTTCTAAACTCCCCTCTGGAGTTAGTATCTACAATCTCCCCTCTGGAGATAAGAACACCTTATGTAAAATATATTAAATAAAGGAAGTTTTTTCTCCAGAAATGTACATCTTCATCCTAGTCTTTCAATTATGAATTATTTAGAAAGTTTAGAATTAACAGAAGAATCTGATTATTATAGATTAACTGCTTTATTAGATAATGAAAAACAGGCTGTTCTAAAAACAGAATTAAATCTAAAATCAAATGAAAATTTTGATAAACAAAATCTTTTAAAAGAAGTTTTTAATAGAAAAAATATAATATACTATGAAAAAATTCAACTTGGAGCCCCTATAAAGATAAAATCCGCCAATGAA
Organism: Arachis ipaensis; assembly: GCF_059453495.1. Lineage (NCBI taxonomy): Eukaryota > Viridiplantae > Streptophyta > Magnoliopsida > Fabales > Fabaceae > Arachis > Arachis ipaensis. Next base: position 16,450,128 of record NC_142440.1, on the reverse strand, counting down.
GAACTTGAAATAGCCTTGATAAATGATGAAGAATTGAGCAAACAGATTGAAAAAATTAAGGATCAACCAAAAAGATCTAAAATTGGATGGATTCATATTAGTACTATACAAGTCTTAATCAAATCTACATATATGAAAGGAATTAATTCACCAATAAGCTTAGCAATCTGTGACAAAAGAATTACTGATGACCCAATAGATCAAATAATTGGAATTGTTCATGGAAACTTGGCAAACGTAAATGTTAAATTCAATGCCCATCTGGGATATGCTATACTTTTATCAACTGAAAATCTTGGAAGATCTATAAGTTTGGCTTATAAATTTCACAGAAAGAATCTAATGGAACAAGACGATGAACCATTTTCAATTACATATGCAATAAATTATGCTTTAACAAATAGTCATCATAGTATAATATTTAAAAATAGAGAAAGAATTTATGTCGATGAATTATTTCAGAAAATTGTAAAGACAGAAATACCAAAATATAAAGCTATTGAAAACCCAGTTCTTTTACTAAAAGAACCATCAGGAAAATTAGTTTCATCAAATTTTCAAATAAGAGAATCCAAAATTAATAGCTCTTTAAGTTTATCTAAGTTAAAGATTAAAGAAGAAAATTCTGAAATAAAAGAATTAACAAAAAAGGTCGAAAAATTAAATGAAACCCTGAACACTAAGTTATGACAATAAATAAAGAAGAAATATATGTAACCTATCAAGACAAGAAACAAGAGCTCTTTGAAAGAGAAAATCGGTTGAATTATTTACGGTTTTCTGAAATAAATCAAAGAGCATTTGAAACTCTAAAAATAATCTATGACAAGTTGAAAAGAGAAGTTGAAGAGCTAGAAAAATTAATAGAATCTCTAGAAAATAGTGATGAATCGATGATAGAATTTACAAAAATTCTAAGATAAATAATGAAGCATATAAAGATTGAAAGACCAGAAAACAAAAAGAAAAAGGGCGAAAAGATTAAAAAGTAAAATAAAGGAGTATAAAAGGGAATTAAATAATCTTCAGTTCGAAATTAATGACCTTATAATAAAAAGGATAGAAATAAGAATAAATATAAACAAGTTAGAGCTAAACTTAAAAAATTTATAAATGCCTGGAAAACCATATTATGACTTAAAAGAATTAAAGCTGTTGAAAGAAAAAATGGAGAATGAAGTTGAAAAATTAAAAAGATATTTAGAAACAACAGAAAGTGTAGAAATAAAAGAAGTTTTTGAGGATTTGAAAAATGATATTAAAGAAATAGACAAACAGATAAAAGATTTTATATACAATAATCCATGCAAAAAAGAATATTATAAACTAAAACAAGATTGAAAAACTAAAAAAAAAAAAAAAGAAATCAGAATTAGTAATAGTAGAAAAAATTGGTATCAGAGCCAAGTTATCGATTAAGGGTAACACTTTCTCTTTAAGCAACACTTTTAGTGACACGTTTTTCAGCCACAAAAGACAAAAATCTGTATATATCCATCTAGATGGCACCTAACCATAAACATTATGTAAAAATAAACTAAAAGGCAATTTAGCATTTTAAAATCATTCAAATTTTCACTTTCTCATACAATCAAACAATATAAATTAATTTTATAATGATTTTTTTAAGTCTCTTTCAAATTAACCTTCAAAAGGTTATTATGTTCTTTTAAATTAATAATTTCTGATATAGTTAAACGACTTTTTTATAAAAGAGTTTTTTAATCTTTTTAAGATTAATATTTAAAAGTTATCTTATTTTTTAAAAAATTAAGTATAAGTACTTGAATATTTTTAATATTAAATTAAAGTTTTTAATTTTTAATACAAATCAAACAATCTTAACTAATCCTTTATGGGTAATTTAGTCTTTTTGAAAAATTAATGGTTAAAGAATATTTCAGTACTTCAAATATGAACTATAAGAGTTGTCTTTTTAAAATTAATGTTAAAAAAGTCTTTTAGTCTCTTGAAATGAACTATGCAAAAACTTTAGTCTTTTTATAATTAAATTTTAATTTTAATTTCTCATACAATTAAACATCTTTAAACCTAAAGAGAATTTTAATCTTTTTAAAATTAATCCTTTTTTTTTTTTTTGAGTTTTAAAGAGGATACTTATAGTCATTTAAAATGAGCAAAATGAATATTTTATCCTTTAACGTATTTTAGTTGTTTTAAAAGATCAAACCTATAATTTATAATACAGTTAATCAACCTTTTATTTTTAATTATTTTAAGATTAATCCTAAATTTATTTTGGTATTTTAAAAATTAACTATAGATAATTTAGTATTTCAATATTGAATTAAATTTCCTTATTGCTAATAAATAAAAAAAAATTAATTAGTCCGACAAAGATATTTTAGTAATTTAAAAATTATTATTTAAAGGATACTTTAATCTTTCTAAAATTAACAATAAAAAATTATTTAATTTGTTAAAATAAACTGTGATATTTTAATATTTTTAAATAAAAATTTAATTTAATTTGTAATATAATTAAATATCTTTAAATATAAAAGAGTATTGAGAACCCAAAAAAAAAAATATATAAAAGAATATTTAACTACTATACCAAAAATAATGACGGCTGACTAAGAAGTAAGAACGCTAGCCAATATAAATTAAAATTGACGAGCCTTAAACTTTTCTCAATTATGATACTAAATTTACTCGTCTAAATTCAGCAACAATAAATCACGGCCATTAGCAAATAGCAATAACTTCACAATTACTTAACTTTATCAACAAATACAAGTTCGGTCATTTACCAGGCAATGTAATATAACACAGACAAACAGCAAGTATCAAAATAACAAAAAGGGATCACACAATTCCTATTCATTTTTTGGAATTATCTTAGCAAATCAATATTCCCATTTCTTCAACTCCAGGCCTTCAGGGGGACTGCTCTCCACCTTCTTTGATCCTACTTCTTTCCAGTCAGTTGACAGCACTGTTCCATTTGACTCCAACTGCAAAAATAACATTGTCCAAGGAGGACAGGGATCAATGTGTTTGAAACAAAGAAATTAAGCGCAATTGATAAAAATAATGCTGATTAATTGTGAAGTTAGCATAGAATGGATTCTCACAAATGACTTGCTCATAGCTCTTCTCATGTCCTCATCTGCATTTTGGTAAATATCTCGGAACAATTTGTTCAAAGCAGCATCACCGTCTAGCTTCTCTTCTTTCTCCTGAAAGACAAGCCACCATTATTGTCAATAATTAATTTGAGTGATATGTCCCACCAAATAGACATCCATGATGTACTGAATCTTCTCCATTCTGTTTTTTAAATAACCAAATATCAATGTTTAATAGGATGCACAGAAACAGAGCTTGCATAACATGATGGTGATATTGTAAATCTTGAAACCAGAGGATAAACATTAAGAGTTTATCAAAGTAGATGGATATAGATTATTTGAGAAAGATTATTCCAAAACATGTATAGCTGGGAAACCTCTTTTTTCATCAGTGCTTCCAACTTATCCCAATCTTTTGTCCTTGGCTTTGATGATGGGTATGTTGGCCTTTCAGGTTGATCTGCAGAAATACACATTGGAAGTCAGGTCACCACCAGGAAAGTCAAAGCATTTAAAAAGCTCATCTCATAAGAACAATAATATGAATGTCACACAAGTATAAACTACATTAATTAGTTTAGCTTACTTGTCAACGCATTTATTTTCTGAGGAAGCACATGCTTGCTATATTCCAGAGATGTCCAATTAAGAGCTTCAGCTTTTGCAAGGCGGATTTCAACTTTAGTTGACAACACCAGGACTCTGCACTTATCGGGTACTATCTGTTTTGTTCATATATAAAAAAAAAGGACTAAATTACAGTATTACACAAAGATCTACATCCATCAAATGATTCTGAGATTATCTGTCAGAGCTCAAAGTAATAAATTATGAATGAAATAAGTAAATGCATTTCAGTATTTCAAATCAAGAGCCACCCCCCCACCCCCCCCCCCCCCTTTTCAAAAAAAAAAAAATTGAGAGGATGGGGTATATATTCCCTTGGTTCCTACACAACATATCCAGTGACTACATGATAATTAATCAAGCAAGCATACAAGTATACAACCACAAGGTAAATAAAATAGGATCTTCTTGTTACAGTATTGCTGGAAAATTGTGTGTATTTTAATGTGATAATTAAGAACATGAATACATTTCCAAGCACAGTGAAGTAAATTCCAGATAACAGTAAGTTACCTTTCCGAACAATCGTTGTTGATAACGATAGGGTTCTTGTCCGGGAACAGCAATAGTAACACTCATCTGCAATGTTAAACTATATCAAGTTAGTGCATAAATTAATCAAACAAGCAACAATGAAAGGGAAAGAAGGAATTCTTTATGAACATACAATCTGTTCACCAAAGTCAACAATTACGTCGTCTGCTGGTATGCCTTTAGCAAATATCGTCACAACCACTTCTTCTGGCCTCTGGTAGTATTCATGTCTGTTCAACCATCAATCAAAAGGTTACCAAATACTTGAGGCAGCAATACCAACATGCATGGCAACGAGTCTACCTAGATATACCTCAGGAAGATAGACACCACTAAACCAACACAAACTAAATATGAAAATTTTCACATTGTCACAGGGTGCAATAAACTGTACCCAAAAAACTCGTGATATTGTGACTATAAGATCATCCATTATCATATTGAATTTTCTCAGTCCCTTAATCATCCATCTCGGGGAGTCCAGGGGGTAAAATTAAATGAGAAGCAAGATAAAATGAGATGACAAAAACAAGTCAACTCACAGAATTAATAGCAGATCAAAAGTTGCAGTCACTTTTTCCCTACAAAATGTAACAAATTACGAGATAACAGAATTGGCAAAAGAAAAAAAGCAGTTAGAACCTGAATTTTGGCCTGGTTGTTGCAACTTCATTGATTTGGGGTACCGAACTGTCTCTTTCAGCTTCTTTAGTAGAATCTATACTTCTATCAGTCGAATGCGAACCATTACCGGCAGGAGTTGTGGGGACGCGGGGCAATAAGGTGCTAGCAAGATCATTCGATTCTTCTGCCAGAGAAAGAGAGGCCGCACAAATCGTATAAATATCAAGCTAACATACAGAAAGAAGACAACCACAAATGCTACTACAAATGATTTGCAAACAAGAAACGAACAAGAAAGCACAGGCAACAGAAACTGTGGCTGCAGACCAGTAAGGGCAAATAGGGAACTACAATAACATGGCAAATCCAAACAATGAACAACAAACAGCAAAGTAAGAAAGAAGCAAAAAGCAAATATCGGTAAAAGCAGATATCAATGCGTTGCAAAAGAGGTAGGTAACCTGCAATGTAGCGATCACAATCTTGAATGAGCTTGGTGAATCTGGAATCGTCGGGAGCAAAAGAGGCACCGGTTTGAAGTGCTACCTTTGCAGTTTGATACTCTTCCAGCTTAATGCACGCAGTTCTGCATCAATCGTTGAAAATTAGCAACCAATTTGATGTTCGAATGATTGAAAAGAAAAATAAATAAAGAAAGGGTTTGGGAAGAAGAGGACGGCGTACCCCTTACGAAGGTATGCCTTAGCCAGTGAAGGACTCAATTGAATGGCTTTGTTCGCATCAGAAACGGCTTCTGTTCATTGAAACGCCATGATTGTTAGTTAGTAGGGTAAACCGTAAACACAAAACAGGAATTCGTAGAGGAAGAGAGAGAGACCTGTGAAGTTCTGGAGCTTGATATGGGCTTGGGCTCTGTCGGCATAAAGAAGAGGGTTGTTGGGATCTAAGTTGATGGCTTCCGAGTAGTAATCGGCGGCGAGGGCAAAATCGTCATCCAAGAATGCCTCTTTGGCTTTGTTCTCAAGTTCCTTCGCCATTCTTGAGACTGCAAACTACACACTTGAGGCGAGAGACTTGAGACTTGAATCTCGCCCGTTTGTGTCTTTCTGGTTTCTAGAGGCTTCTCTTCGCTCTTATTCTTGTTATTTATTTATTTATTTTTAAATATTATTATTCTTGTCTTGGCCTCTTCACTCACTCAACCCGCTTCCTTCCCTGCTTCCACCCTCCTCCCCCTTCTCTAACCCTCACCGGTCTGCGGTTCACGGTTCCGCTACCAAAACTACACCTTTCTCTACAAATATAAATAAATAAATTATCTTTATCTTTATCTTATCGTAATAAAATTTAATACTTTTTAGTTACCTTATTGTAACTATCAGTTGATAGTTTGAATTTTGAAAGGGAGGAAAATAATACTTCTAAAATTATGATAAAACATTTTAAATCGGATAAAATAATAAGTTCTTAATAGATTATATCTATGATGTACGGACGGACACGGACACAACACGACACGGAACACGTCGACGTGCTAATTTTAAAATCTTACATAACACTGGAACACGCATATATATATATAAAATATAAAGTATTTTTTAGATAAATCGTAATGATATTTTGATATTTTATTAATATTAAAATATAAATTAAAATTTTTAATTATTTTTAATGTCTCATTTTAATTATACCAAATATTTAAAATATTTTTAGTTTTAATAAATAATAATATATAATATATCTAAATTTATTTTAAAAATATATGTTAAGAATAAGAGGACACGTTGACACGTGATGATATTTAGATGTGTCCAAACATGTTCAGAAATTTTTTTTTTAATTTTTATTAGAATACTGTTGAATACATCAGATCAGATACGCGTATCGGACAAGCATGTCATTTTCAAAATGTGTCCGACACGCCCATAGGATAATATTGAGTATCATAATTTTTTATAGAGAGTAAATAATTATGTACCATAAGAATTTTTTTTTAATTTTCTTTTGCAAATTTGTTGAAAATAAAGGATAAAATTGGAGGGGTTTTTTTAAACATCACATCCCTTCCACTTGGCCTGACCATTCATTGAGATGTCCGGGCGGGACCAACTCGTTATTACCTTGAACATGGTCATCAGTCCATCACTCATCAGGTCAACCAAGTTGGAAGAATCAAATTAAACTAAAATATCAAATACCACCAATTTATTTTTATATGTATGTTCCTAGTTAATTTGGCTAAAAAAAGCTTGTGCATGATATCTATTGGTTTATGGTATTATAACATTGGAGTTAAATACATATATATGTATCAAGTGTGATGTCACCAAATTCAGAAAACACCGTGTCACTATATAAATTTACTACAAATAAGTAGATAAAAGGTAAAACATAACAGTGAACATATTTGAACATTTGTGTGAAAAATGTTACTTCAATGTGGAGTAGGCTAAACAAAATAATGAAAAAGTAGAAATGATGATAACTGAACAATAAAATAATGAAAAAATAGAGGCGGAAACAATTAAAGAGAGTCTCCCAACAGATTGGAGTACAGGTAACAGGATCACGTTCACCTTTGGGCAAAATTCAATACGATAACTGTGATCCATACATAGATTTGATTATGATACGCATTACAAAAAAAGAAGAGGCAGGCACCGTATGAAGTTAATTATTCACTACAAGTAGTGCAGCCACCCTATTATATATGCATCATGCATTAGAACTTAAAGGTATAATAATAATAATGCTCCTCTTTCTGCTTCTTACTATAATACTCTCCTCCAGTCCTGCAAGCGCAACAAAGTCAAACATAACGGAGAGAGACCGATACAACAGAAATTAAAGAGGGAAGCGCGGAGAACAAGAATTTCAAGTGAGAAGGGGGAGTATCATTTCTCTGATCTGGTAAGTTTTATTATGCAGGCCTTCCTCTAATCATTTGTTATATGATTGAGAATGAATTTTGTACCATAATGTGTATAAGATGTGTTTGGGTTCTTTCTTACGTGTGTGCTCCTTAGCATAGTCGTCAGACTTTGTTTCTAAGTTAAAAACTTGGGTTTGGGACACATAACTGGGCCTTCAGTCATTCAAAGTTTGTTCTGAAGCATGAAATTGGACCAGGCTATGACTCTTAAAGAAAAATTAAGAAAATACAAAGACCTTACGAAATTAGATTCAGTTTAACGAGATAATCAGCCGCAAATAATTATAATTTTTCAGTAAACGTGTTAGTTAACTCGACAGATAAAAAAGTCTTTTGGAAGTGAATGTAAAGATTTAAGATAACTAAATTGGATTGGTCTAGTGAATATAATTTGTGTTGGGGGTTTGAATCCCGCCTTATGCAGTAATCTATTGGCTAGCGATAAATTTTTAAATGAAACTCAGTATTACTGCAAATTAGTCTTTGACATGTCGAATTGGGGGAATACAGTAAAAAATATAAAAAAAAAAGGATTTAAGATCAAATTCCGGTTTTATTACTTTTTATGTTTGTATTGTGCATAACTGATGGATGTGTATGTTAATGTCACTTGAAATTTCAAGGACTTTTAATATTCCATATATATCTATCGAAGTTACATAGTCTTGTATTCGTAGTAGGCTTCCATTTGAATATTTGATGAGTTACTTGAAGTTGAATGTATTTAGTTTGCAGTTATGGCCTTATGGGCTCACATACAGTAGAATTGTATCGTCAGAACTCAGAACTATTTTTGCTGATAGGATATAAGACCATCTCCAGTAGGGAACTCATCCCAGTTCCTATTTATGGCCCACTTGTCATAAAAAGTAACTCCACATCAGCTTTTACGTCATAAACAATAAATAGGAACTCAAAACATCTCTCTCTTCTCCATTAGGAGGAACTAACTTTAGTCCATATTGTGGTCCCACTTAATTAATTAATTAAAATACTTAAAATTAATATAATTAATTTTTTTCAATAATATTATTTAAATTTATAAATTTAAAAATAATTCATTATTAAAAGATATTAATATTAAATAAATTCATATATAATAATAATACACAATATATAATTCGAGATTATACTAATTTATAGTTTTGTGTTTACAACTGCTAATTTTAATAATATCATTAGCATTTTAAATTTTAAAAATAAAAATAACCAACTCAACTAAAAATTATTTTATAAGGTATAAAAATTAAATTTATTTTTTAATGTAAGTAAATTTAATTAATTATAATATAAATAATTAATTAAATAAAAATTTAATTATTTAATCTAATTAATTATTTAATTAATTATTATTTAAATAATTAATATAAATTATTAATTAAATAAAAATATAATTATTTAATATAATTTTTATTATAATTATTACTAATTTAATTATTATTTAATTATTTAATTATTTCAGATTTTATATTATTATTTTTTTATAATAACTTGCCAAATGGCAAGTTATTATTGGTTAATTTGAGTCCCTGCTTAGAGGGACTCCCTTACCTTGATCCTTGTGCGGGAACTCATTCCTTCTTTCCTCCAATGGTTAGAGTTCCTATATGTCAGAAAAAAGTCAAAGAGGAACTCACCATTGGAGGTGCTCTAATGATGCGTAGACGAATCGGTAGGCCAATTTTTCAGCTTTCGTTAATTGATTCTGAATTCCTGATTTCTTGGTGCTAATTTACCAAAACGTTAGGATGCACAACTCTAGTATGTTCCATGTGTCATTACTTCGACTTTCTAGTTTCTAGCTAAGAATGTATATGGAGGTTAAAAATATTATTTTTACGTAAAGATAAGTTATAAAATTAATTGTTATATATTTATGTATAAATATATTATTTAATTTATTTTTAATATATATTTTATATTTTAATATGTATTTTATATTAATAATTAATTTTAGTATATACCTACCATAATTAATGTATATTATAGTCCGTAATCATTAATTCTGAATTGCATATGGCTTGCATGTCCACGGCTATTATTATTAGGACATAAATATCAATTTCATATTATCATAACTGGTATTTGCACATATGTTCAGTACGAGATAATATATAAAAGAAATATTAAAAAATTGGTAAAATTTGTTGGTTTTGATTAGTAGGTAGTTAATGTTTAAAAATTTAGACTAAAAATATATGGTTGAATTATTAAATTAAAGTAATTGAACTGATGATTAAGTTAGTTAAAAATGATAAATTTTATTGATCCTCAAATTTTTCTCATACAAAAATATATAAAATATATTTTTTATTTTTTAAATAAAAACATAAATAATATTTTTGTTATAAAAATTTTATAAAGTTAATTAAATTTAAAATTTAAAATTTAAATATTTAATATTGAAAATAAAAATATCAACGAGTAATAATTTTATTTATTTTCAAAGTATATTAATTAATTAATAATAATATATTATTTGTGATTAAATTAAAATATTTATATTAAAATCTTATTTTTTTAAATATATTTTTTTAAATAACTTAGTGGTTAAATTTGTAGATATTTTGTCATTATTTATCAGTAAAATTTTCAAACCTTCTTACCCTTATGTTAAAATCAATTTGAACAAGTGTAATTTAATGTGAGTTAAAATTTATCTTTGAATTACCTTCTTTATTGTTATCGCAAAAAAAAAAAAAAAAAAAAAATTATTATAGAGAATTATTTTTGTTAAAAGCTAAAACCTACCTAAAATTGATTATATTCTACTATCATATTTATTTTTAAATCAAAGTACTATGACTAATATTATTACCTGATGAAACTTCTTAAATTATTTTGTCTATTCTTAAATTAAAATAGCTGTATTTAATTTGTACTTAAAAAATAGAAACGATGTTATAATTTTTATTAGTTTAAACATCTTCTAAAATTACTAAAAATAAAATAAATACACAATATCTTATCTTAACTCTTGTAGAATGAATATATACTTGATCAATAGATGCCTCACTAATAAGTTAATTATAAAAATATAACTAGAAATACAATCATCATTCTACACTCTAAATTACAAAAATAGTTATATCACAATTTTATTAACCCAAATAGTTCTTTATATCTAGTCTCTTGCATCTATGCCTAAATAAATACACAAATAAAAGTATAAATTATACATACAATTTACTCTAATCAAAATAAAAAAGAAAAACGAAAGAAAAAATTTGCCTATAAACAAATGTGATTAGTGATTGAAAAGTAAAAAAGTTCTATAAAAAAAATTGTACAAATAATAGAAATGATAGCTATTAATTATACACCAATAATATTAAGATTGGTTCAATTTAAAAATAGTCATAATAATAATAATAATATAAACACATACTTTTTTTTAACTAAAGATAGAGAAACTCGAACTCGCGATCTTTTAGGTAAGTATAGGGAGACTATGCTATTTGAGCTATAACTCATTTCTTTCTTATATTCACCTAAGAGGTCGCGGATTCGAGTTTCTCTATCTTTGGTAAGAAAAATGTAATATAAACACATACTTGAAATAAAAAATAAAAAATGAAAATAAGATATCATAAGTGAATATAAAAGCAAAATGATATAAAATTGGTGGTAAAAAACAAAAATAAGCCATGGGGAGAAAGAAATTACGTGAATAAGCCAAAACGAAATCTAATTCACCAATCAATCAATGCACAAATATATGTAGTTCGAATCTTTCGAACTTGGATTGAATGTAATTCGAATTGAGCTACTTCGAATTACATGTAAAGCTGAAACATACATAATTCGAATTGAGCTGGTTCGAATTACTCCTATGTAATTCGAATGATGTTGATTCGAATTACACATTGTACAATAAGATACTAGAAAAAATACTATATAATATAAAAAAATATACTAAACAAAAGTACAAAACAAGATTATAGTAAATTAATTTTAGTATAAAATTATTAAATATAAATTAATTTTAACTCCTATTAGTACATTGAATTAAAAATAACATATAAAAATGTACTTGTATTTATTAAATTTTAATAACATATAAAAATTTAATGGCTTTTTAAATATTTTTTTTTATAATCGGAGTACATTTTTATATACTTTAAATACTTTATATAAAAATATACTTGTATTTATCATACAAAAATAAAGTGTTGTGTCAATATAATAACATTATAACATTTTAAATCAATTTTTTTTTTAGGATTTTAGATTAAAAGTAGCACATGAAAAAACATTATTGGTATTTTAAAGCTAACTTAATTAAAAAAGATAGAACTGTATTTTTTAGGATTTTATATACAGGCTAATTTTTTTTAATATTGATCAAAGATGTGTGTTACACTGTGTTATTTGGTTTCAGGTAAATTTTACTCTACTATAATTTTTTCTTTTACTTTTCAAAAGACACAAATCTAAAAAATTTTATAAAACATCAATGATATTTTCTTTTAAATTAATTGATCGTAACTTTAATCTTTCGTATTGTAAGGCTAGAGTCAAATAAATAATTTTTTTTAGTGAAAAAGTAGAGTCAAATTAAAAGTGAATATTTTTATTAAATTTGGAATAAATATGTGCATTGTACGTAATAAATTTTTATTGGTAATTTTTTTATTATAAAAAATATTCACTATTTACAAAAACTTCACCCTTCACTTTATGCCAAAATAGGTAGGTCGCAGGTATAATTTGATGGTAGAGATAAAAAAGAAAAACAAAAGTAGTAATGGATTCAAAAAAATTTTATTAGTGAAGACAAAATATAATATGACAATAATTTTTATAAATTATATTTTATTATTATAAAAATATAATTAATCTTTAAATAATTAAAATAATAAATTAAAATATTAAAATAATAATTTAAATAATAACATATAATTTAAAATTTAATTTTTTTAAGTTTTATATTTTCTTTTCATGATTAATACAATTAAATATTTTTCTTTTTACATACATCATTAAATAATTATTAAAAATCCATCTCTTATACAATTATGAGAATTATGATATTCATGACTAAGAAATTCGATTTTAATAATATATAATGGAATAGATTACTAGTATCTCTACTTCCTCTTTTGGATGTATGCCAGTTTTTTGGGGAATGCTTAGATCACATATGCTAGTGATTTTGGTTTTTTACCTGAACAAGAAAGAAAATATGAGGAAATCATCCAAATGAATCGCGAAAATTACGGGAATTAATTACTATATAAGTATATGAGAGTATGGTCAAATGGGGATATGACGATGATTTTGCAAGCAGAACAACGTACTGCACCAGAATTTTGCTGAGGAAAAGGAAGGTAAGAGATCCATGTGATGATGTGATGTGATGGGCATTGATATGTTTGGCAAGATTAGAGCCATGACTTGTTGAATGTTGATTATAGGAATAGTAATCACCGAATACAATAGGAAATCAGGAATAGAGTAATAGGGTCAATCAAGGTAAGAGTATAAGTCACGGAACAATTTAGTCCCATTCCATCTCACATTCACAAATACCAAAACCGGCTACTCGCCTAGCAAAATTCTTCGTTATGTACAAAAATTCGAGATTATCAATTGGAAGAAGTTATACTGCAAAGTGCAAACTATAGTACACGTGACACTAGCACCCACTGCTTCACCCCACTCCATCCCTTTATATATATATGGACGTTGGTTTAAGTAGTAGTGCATTGAGTTATAACTTATATACAAGTAACGGCCATTCATTCGGTCCTGTATAATACTATTGACATACAGAAATTAAGCTTAAGAGATAGATCTCGTGATGACAATGGTGGTGTATGGCGTATTAATGTTGTGGTGTGCAATAGTTGGGGTTGCCATGAGGCCCGGGGTGATGGAGGATCAGACGCCGCTAAGGTCGTCATCAGCAGCTAATAGTAGTAGTTATGACTACGCAGATGCTCTGGAAAAGGCTATCTTATTCTTTGAAGGACAACGTTCAGGACAGTTGCCGTCCAATCAAAGAGTCACCTGGAGAGCAGACTCTGCTCTCTCTGATGGCAAACTTCAAAATGTATGCATGCTATATTGCTTATATATTTGGTCACCATATATTTTTTTTATATTTTATATTTTAACGTGTATTTTATATTCAACAACAGTTGGATTTGACCGGAGGATATTACGACGCTGGTGATAATGTGAAGTTTGGATGGCCAATGTCATTTACAGTGACGTTATTGAGTTGGGCAAATATTGAGTATCAGACTCAGAAACAGACTGATCAAAACCTCCAAAGTGCAATCCGCTGGGGCACTGATTTCATACTCAAAGCCCACACTTCGCCGACTACGCTCTTCACACAGATCGGAGATGGGAACGCCGATCACCAATGTTGGGAGCGCCCAGAGGACATGGATACTCCAAGAACACTCTACAAGATTGATTCTTCTTCCCCTGGAACCGAGGCTGCTGCTGAATCTGCTGCTGCTCTTGCTGCTGCCTCTATTGCCTTCAAGAAAACAGATCCCGCTTATTCATCAACCCTATTAACCCACTCTAAATCAGTAATGACCAACAATTCATTATCTCTTATTATATATGAATCTTTCGTCTTGAAGAATTAGCTAGCTCTATATATATGACACACTACGTTCTTTAATTTGTCCATGCATGTTCATTGTAGCTGTTTGATTTTGCTGACAATTATAGAGGATCGTACTCGCTTTCTTGCCCATTCTACTGCTCCTACTCAGGTTACCAGGTATAATCTGCCTTCAGTGCGATATGAACATAGAGAAACTCTTGGAGTTAGTAATTTTTTATTATTATTTAATTAGTATAAATATTAAATTATTTTTAATAAATAAATTTATTAATTTTTGCATATAAATTTTAAAAAATATAAATATAAATTATATATTTTTTAAATATAAAATTTTTGTAAATATTAATGTAAAGTGTTACTAGTAAAAAAATATTATTTATTGATTATGTAACATTCGCTCATGATTCATGAATATATGTATATTTGCTTAATTATTTCATGTTGAATAATGATTGTGTGTGAGAAAATTAGGATGAACTGTTATGGGCGGCGTCTTGGCTATACAAGGCCACCGGAGAAAGCCAGTATTTGAACTATATTATTTCTAACCAAGGTTGGAGTCAAGCCGTAAATGAGTTCAGCTGGGATAACAAATTTATTGGAGCTCAAACAATACTCACCCAGGTTTATATATTATTACATTACATAGTAACTCAAATAATTAAAATAAAGAAACTAATTATATATAATAATTACCCTTTTTAACTTGATCAAAATTTCTTCAGGAATTTTATGAGGGGAAGAATGAACTGGGCAAGTTTAAGAGTGACGCTGAATCATTTGTATGCGCAGTGATGCCAGGAAGTAGCTCTCAACAGATTAAGACGACTCCCGGTACACAGTATTCTTGTTCAATTCTACTAGTTATCAAATTATTAACTAATGATTTATTCATACATATTAATCAATGTTCTGGATGAAGGAATAAAGTTAATAACAAACTATTGTGCCTACTGATCAGGCGGTCTATTGTATACTAGAGACAGTAGTAACTTGCAATATACAACAAGCTCAACCATGGTGCTATTCATTTTCTCCAAAATCCTAAGCAGGAACAACGTCAGTGGAATCCAGTGTGGCTCTTCACATTTCACTGCCCCCCAAATTAGAGACTTTGCAAAAACACAGGTCCATCTAATATATAATATACTAATTAATCTGATCTGACCTATTACTAGTTAATTAATATATAATATCTGAATATATTGATGATGTTATAATTCAGGTGGACTACATACTGGGAAAGAATCCAATGAGTATGTCGTACATGGTTGGATTTGGCAGTAACTACCCAAAGAAATTACACCACAGAGGCTCATCAATCCCTTCAATCAAAGATCAGCAGGAAAAAGTGGGTTGCAGCGAGGGTATGTCAAACTATTACAATTCACCAAATCCAAATCCCAATACTCACGTTGGTGCCATTGTTGGAGGCCCTGATTCCAATGACCACTTCGGTGATGAAAGATCTGACTATTCTCACAGCGAACCTACAACCTATATTAATGCTGCTTTCGTCGGTTCCGTCGCTGCTTTGCTTGCTGAATGAACCCACACACCACACCAACGCTACTTAATATCATCATTGCATGTGTCATGAACTAATAATTCATTATATAAGCTGAGTGATACTGCCTAGGTACCCCAGCCATATGTATACATATATGTCATTTGAATTTAAGATTCAAATAAACTAGTATTGTACGTTATTGTTTTAATAAGTTATATACAATAAAAATTTGGAATCAAGATGTTACGATCTTAGCTTCTTTATTTTTATCAACTATATATCATGAGCTTGTCTACGTTGTTTTCAAGCCCCTCATTTCAAATGCATAATATATATAGTTAACATTGTGAAAGATATAATTCAGAAAATTAAATCATACTACTTTAATTGGACCGAAATTTGAACCAAGGATAGATTATTTAGTATTTGACGAACAGCGTACAAACTATATATAATATTAATAAAACAATATATAATAAGTTCTCTTGACTTGCTGTATGAAAAGCAAAATTATATAATGATGAAGGCGCACCCATCTAAAGCAAGTAGTTGATTGAAAGCACAATTGGCGCCTCATCTATAGATTGGTTCTCCTCTTCCAGCCTCTTCCTACTACTGTTCCTTGTGCTTGTGAGTTTGTTGGAATAGTAGTGATGGGGTGAGGAGGATGGGTGTGTTCAGCTGTGTAGGTAACTATGAAAACTTGTGGATCGGAATGGCTCCGTTCAACTTGTTTCCTAGCCAAGCATCCTTTGCAGCTGCTACACCTGTAATAGCTCCGCGGATACTCTGATCCTTTTATTGGTTTCTGCCCGTATTTACGCCATGCCCATCCATCACTGTACCCTTCTTCTTCTCTCACCCGCTTCACTACCCTCTTATTCTTCTCTTCATTCTTCTTCCTTCATTTATAATTAATTACCATCAACCCTGTATTTTGCTTGATGCAAATTAAAACAAATCAATCTTTTGTAGTATATATATGTATGTCGTACCTTCTTTTACATTTAGATGGTGTTGGATCTGAAGGTTTGAGATGGAGTACTTTGTTGACTTCAGCGGAGGTAGGGTGGGAACTAGTTGTAGAAGGGTAGAAAGGTTTGTAAAGCTCTTCCAATTCATCATCAACGATGGCAGTAGTGATGGTTTCTGTTTCTGAGAATTGGTGAGACTTGAAGAAACGTTCATCTATTTCTTGTTGAGGACTTAACTGGAAATAGTTAAGATCGCCTAGGATGTTGTCGGATTGATGAGTATTGGTGCATCCTCTCACTATAGCGTGCAAATCCCAGTCCATGAAGCTCATTCATCGAAGAAGAAGAAGCTACAAATACAATATATTAATACAAGGGAGCATGAATGAAACTCACAGTTCACAAGCCAGAAGTTTTGTGCAAGATGACAAACAACGTTTTCGGCCATAACATATTATATTATTAAAAGGACTAAGATAATAAGATTTGTCAAAAATTGTAACCTGTACGTTAGCGTACCTCGTGCTTTGAGCTTTTCTGTTTTTTCCGTTTTGGTGGACTGTTGGCCCTTTGAACAAGTGAAATACAAATACAAACTAGGAGTAATACATGCATACATACAGTACCCTATAGAATAATTGAGTTGACTTACTGTTAAGTCAGAAGGGTGAAAGTCTAATCCTGAAGCCCCTTTTTTCGGCCATTCGGCCAGCCTTCATATCCTATGCTATACCTAACATTCAACTCAATACTATAATAATACACTTGGATGTAGAATCTGATACGAGACAATAATGTTATTCGTACATTTATATAAGTAGGTATCTATTTTGAGACAATTTATAAAATTCAAAAATGACATAAGTAAACTAAATAAAAATTATAATTTAATCAAATGTTTATAAAGTAGATATTTAAATATTATTAAATAAGTAATTAAGTATGCAATAAAATTATTATCATTTTAAACTTTACTAGCTCTCGCTTGTGTTGTGTAGGCCGTTTTCCCTCAGTCCCTCACCGATAAAAAGTCTTTGTCGCCGTCATATTCATGCCATGCCCGAGAGAATCTTCCTGGCCACTCATCTTTTCCTTATTTTTTTCAGCTGATGAAAGGGGATTCAACTTTTTGTTTTTTGGTGTAAAAGGGGTTCAGCTTTCGCTCTTATTCTCTGGAGTGTAACCCTTTTTTATGTTAAAGCTTATGGGTTAAAGAGCCCAAAAAAGAAGACAGAAATAAAGAACAAAAAAGTAGGCCCAGGACTAAGCCAATGTACTTTTTCCGTTGGCAACGAAGGGGTATCGTCAAGTCCAAAACAAAGAAAAAGAAGGGGTATCGTGGGCGAAGCTGGGGAATCTGTTAGCTACTGCCTACTGATTGCTCTCTCGGGTGTATTTGTACACAAATTTATCTGTAGTTAATTTTAGTGTATAAATAATATTTTTGATCTTATTAGTCTCTTGGTAAAATAATTTTTTTGTTCATTTGGAAATACTGGAAATTCATACCTACAACCTTATTTCAACCTCTTCTCGCCATTTCATTCCCTTTTTTCCGCACATCTTAGCCTTCCCCGAGAGTCTGAGACTCCTCCACTCAAAAGTCAAAACCATTTTCTCTATTTTTTTTGGTCAGAGAGGTTTTTTTTTTTTTGTCAAGTGAATTGGACAGTCTCAAATTCTAAGAGGATTTGAACATAGGAGTACATGGGAGTACACAAACCACTCACACATACTATATGGGAATACACACAAATCGTTCAATATTCCTCCAAGAGAATTTAAGCCCGGTACAGCTCTATGGGAGGCAAACAAAATTGACATCTGACCCAGACCTCGGCTGCGGGACTTTCTCAACTTCAAAAGAGAGTAAAGGTCATCAGTGCAGATCATCCCACCTACATGCCCAACAAAGAGACGCCCAATAAGATGTATAGGGTTACAATAATCATAGCCTCAGAAGGCCCACACCCCTCGGCCCATCACATTCAAGCCAAGCCGTTTAACGGCGTCAACGCGGGTAACGGCGCGCCGCGGGTGGAGGCAGTGATGGCAGCGAAGCCTATCTCTCGGCAGCCATGGGAGAGCTTGAGTTCGTTACAAGAACCTCTGGGTTACGATAGGGAATCGGGTTCTGGTTCGGGTGGGTTGGGTATTGGGGTTCGGGTAGGTTTCATGGGCTTAGCCCAAGACAAAAAAAAAAAAAAAAACCTCCTGCACTGAACTCGGCTCCACACCCGCAACACGACAAAACTTGTTACTTCAACCGGGTCATACATGGTATACTGGGATTTCAATAAAGTCATTGGCTCATTGCATTGGGGTAGAGGCTCATTGGCTCAGCTACCACCAGCAGGCGGCAGTCAACTGGTTTAAAGCTAATCTGTGGTCTCCCTTCCAATTCCAATTCCAATTCCAATTTCGTAGCCATGGCTGCCTCTTCCTTTACCGCTTCTACCATCCCACACCCTTACCCCTTCGCTACTACCACCAAATCTAGTCATCTTCTTCCACTTTCTTGTTCTTTCCCTCGCAATCCTACCCCACTTCCTTCCTTCCGTCTCCGAGCATCATCCACTACAGTCTCTGCCTCCGCGGTTTCCACCAAAATCGAGGATTCCAGAGTGTCCGGCACTCCGTCGAAGGCTCTGCCGTTCCGGGTGGGGCACGGCTTTGACCTCCATCGGTTGGAGCCTGGTTACCCCTTAATCATCGGTGGAATCAACATCCCCCACGACAGAGGCTGCGAGGCTCATTCCGATGGTAAAATCTCCGACTCCAACAATTCTTTTAATATCATTATGTTCTGATTCTGATTAGTATTATGTTGTGTGCCAAAAAAGGGGATGTTCTGCTTCACTGTGTGGTGGATGCCATTTTAGGGGCTTTAGGTCTTCCTGATATCGGCCAGATATTCCCCGATTCTGATCCCAAATGGAAGGGCTGTGCCTCCTCTGTCTTCATCCAAGAATCTGTCAGTTTCTTCTACTCTTTTTATATATTAATCAAAATCAACTGATTCCGTTTAATTATGTTATTAATCATTCTGAAATATGGAAAGAGCTTTTTAATTAATCAAATTAGGATTCAGGATGGGTTTCTTCTTTGTTTATTACAGGTGAGGCTAATGCATGAGGCAGGTTATGAGATTGGGAATTTGGATGCTACATTGATTCTTCAGAGGCCTAAGCTAAGTCCACATAAGGATACCATCAAGGCCAATTTATCTGCACTGCTTGGAGTTGACCCTTCTGTGGTGAATATCAAAGCAAAAACTCATGAAAAGGTGGACAGCCTTGGAGAAAACAGAAGCATTGCTGCTCACACTGTGGTTCTTCTCATGAGGAAATAATAACAAATCCACTATACAATTTATCAAACTTACTGTAAATGTTTGTTATAAAAAATTCTGCTTAGTCCGTACTCCTCATAGAGATCTCAAGTAATGAATTATACAATGGCTGCTCAGTTTTCATTTAATTTAGCGCAAGGGGCGACTTGGTAAGATTTGGATGCTGTCCTGTGCAACTCTGTATTGGTTAAAACATTTAAAATAAAGCATTGTCAAATGCGTTCGTTAGTCTTCAATCTTCACCATTATTTTAGTGTTTATATATTTGGTCTTATTGGAATATTGTCATACCTGTTGACTGTTGAGATTCAACTTGGCATTAGTCCCGGATCAGTTTATTGCTACTCTCAACTTATTTACCTTCGTTTTTCAACGCAGCTTGTATGTCATACTAAACCTTCTTTTGTTATCAATCAAATACATAAAACGAAAGTGAATTTGCACAAATAGAAATCCGATATATATATATAAAAGGTTATATAAAAGATCATTCTAATATGTTTATGTTACTGTGACTATATAGTGAATATGATATTTTAAAAAGTGCTGTTCAAATTAAAAAAAAATTATTATTTAACCGTATTTTTTTAAAAATTATTGCTAAAAAGTGTTATCAAAATATAAAAAATATTAATTTTAACACCATTTTATAGTCACTGTAATTATTGTAAGTATAGATATATTAGAATTATATATATATTAAGTCCAAAATTTTTAGGTGACAAAGCAGTGAAACCAAAATTACTCATAGAAGCCCATAAATAAAGGAGGAGGTCCAAGATATAGAATCTCGATATTCCTTAGGTATTCATAATGAGCACATAAAAATGGTTTTGAATACCAGAAACCTTTCTTGGAATAAGGGCAATTGTTATAAAGGAGACAA
Source organism: Arachis ipaensis (assembly GCF_059453495.1). Lineage (NCBI taxonomy): Eukaryota > Viridiplantae > Streptophyta > Magnoliopsida > Fabales > Fabaceae > Arachis > Arachis ipaensis. Next base: position 16,429,044 of record NC_142440.1, on the reverse strand, counting down.
GTGAATTGAAGGTAAATCTGATTTTCCATAACCACATCCACATGATACAAGAGCTAATTTAAATATCAGCGTGTCTTTCTTAGTATTTTATGAATTTTGATATTTCATTAAATCGGAATAATAAAAATACTCCTAACAGATAGATAGTTATATAATAATTAAGATCAACCGTCAACACGATAGGTAGATATAAAATACTTTGTTAATTTGCAAAACAAATCAACTATTAAATAGTTATTATATATTTACACGTTGTTTAACTTAGTTTAATATATATTTTGTATTTTAATATAGATTCTAGGCTGGTGAGTAATTTTTTGTATGATTATATTTCACATATATAACATTGAATGATAGAAGTTGAACTGCAAAATGCAAGCATTAAAAAGAAATTTGAACAACAAACATGATGAAAGATGGAAATTAAAGCTTACTATATATGAAGGACTTTGACGGAGTACGCTTCTACTTTCTACGTTCTAAATTTCCCGGCGGCTTTTGAATCATCCTATCCTCATTCTCATTCTCCTAAGTAAGGTTTAGTATCTCACTTTTTTATTTCTCCATTTTATTTGGAAGCAATAATATACAGAAGTGTGATTGTAATGTTTCAAAAAATATTCACTAAAATTAAAGTAACACTTTTCTATTGCTAAATAACGTTTTTTTTAATATTACTAAAATATAAAAAAATATAACTTTAATTTTAACAAAATTTACATATTCACCATATAATAACCATACCATAATCAAGCTAATGAGTAATAGCTCAAATGGCATAGTCTCCTCATACTCAATTAAGAGGTTGCGGGTTCGAGTTTTCTATCTTTGGTAAAAAAAAAAAAATACCATAATCAAATTAGAATCCACTTATATAAGTCAATCTCCAAAACTGAAAATCTCAAGTGCAATACAAAATTCAACTCTAAGTTTCAATAGCACTTTACAATTGGCTTTAGTTACTAAATGTGCTCTTTTAATTTGTTAAATGTTTTTGTTTTACAAGAAATCAGAATAAGAATAACTCCTATATATAGTATTTTCTCTTCTCTAAATAGTTATCTATTTTACTTTTTTTTTTTAAATTATTGAAAAATTAAAGGATAGTATCACAGATCGAGATTCACAGGCCAGTAAATTAGGTTTGAGGAAATAGAACGCTGGTGTACAATCCGCTATTATTATGATAGTATTTGTATCTGGCAATGTGCTCCGTAGTGTTGTATGTGTGTTGACCATATAGAGAACTCAAAGTCTCTTCAAAGTTCAAAGAAAATGAATGAAAGGAGAAAACTCTAGAGAAGAAAGCTGGCATTATTAAATGCTCCCTAAAATACGATAGGTCTTAATTTATTATTTGCCCGGCTGCTAACGACTACTTTCCCAGATTTCAAACAAGCGCTAATACAAAGGAGAAACTCGGCCGAGGTGATTTAATTTTAAGGATTTTGTTAAGTAGATAATGATTTTTGTGAATAATGAACTTTAAAATTGATCTAATAAAAAAAAATTCATTACGCTTTAAATTATTCACCTAAATTTTAATATTAGAATAATTATCTGCATATTTAATGAATTAAATATCTGATATATCTATTATTTATATTGTTTAGTATTTTTATTGTCTATCTTACTTTTTCTAATTGTAATTTAGAGCCAATATATTAATAAACGTGCTTAACTATATATGCATAAAAACAACAAATATCTCACGACACCTAGAATATATATCTAGGAAGATGTAGTATATATGACTTAGTAAGAGTATAAATTATTATTTTCTTTAGATCACATTTAATTTATGGAGACGAAAATTATATTGACCTTGCATAAGGTCTGGTAAAATTTGTTGTAACTTTTGTCATTGAGTTTAAAACTTTTTGAGGGTGGCTAGCGTGATTTTTTTTTTTCATACTAACAAATAGACTGGAGGTGAATTCGACTCGTTAATAGCTTAATAAACTGAATTTGTGAGTTGGTGAGCCGAATTTGAACATAAAATTGAGATCATAAATTAAATGAGTCAAATTTAAAGATGGATAAACTCAATTCATTAGCTTGTAAATTGACTCGATAATTAATGTTCTTAATTTTTTAAAATTTTATAGTTATTTTTTATATATAATTTTGTTGTAAAATATAAATAAAAAATTTATAATTAATAGATATACAACATATAAAATTGGCTTTTTAATATTTTTAATATATATAAATTATAATTTATCGATATAAATTTATAGATTATGTTCCTGTTATTTAAGCCAGCTTGTGAGCTCGAGTCCGTTCGTGAACGTTCGCTGAGTCGAATTTGAGTTTAAGAAATAAACTCGATTGTCAATAAATCGAGTCATGAGGCAAACTCAATTTTTATGAGTCGAGCTTGACCTTGGTTTAGCTCGGCTAAGTTCATATCACTTTCAGCTTTCAGCTTGACTAATAATGCTACATGGTCAGTAGATATTATTATTTTTTATCAGTACTTAGCCAGTAATAATTTGTAACCCTATATATTTATATATATTTTGCACACAAGAAATATATAATTTGTACCTATATTTACTAGATTTTTACACACACTACAACATTTTCAGGTTGAGGCAACATTTAAAAAGTGTTGCCTAAATGCTGATAAAAGGTTATTTTTTATCTATGACAACACTTTTGGGCCTAAGGCAACGTTTTTGGGCGGCGTTGCATATGCAGCCGTTGCCTTAGATCAAGGCAACACTTTTTTGTTTCAAAAGCAATGCTTTTGAGAGCAACACTTGGTAAGTGTTGCCTTTGGTTGAAAAACAACAACACTTCAAAGGTGTGTTTGAGACAACACTTTTGCAATCTTGTCTTTTCTCATATTTTGACCATCCACTACTAAAAAATGTTGCCTATTTGCAATAAAATTCAACCATTTTATGCATTGCTTATAAGTTTGAATTTGTAATACTTTAAAGTGTTGCCTATTAGTTTTGAATATGCAACCTATACAAGTATTGTCTAATATTCAAAATATGCAACTAATAAAAGGATTACTATTTTGATAAAAACAAAAATTATTTTTGTAATAAAAATACAAAAAATAAAATTTACAATAAAATTTTGTGTTCATACATGTGTAATTATTTTAATTAATAAATAAATTTGTGCACAATAAAAAAAATTATAAAAGAGACAAAATAACTAATAATAAAATTCTAATTAAAATAGATATTAAAAAGTTTAATTAGTATTTCAAATACATATTCATCAATAATTCTCAACAAAATAATAAAATATAGGAAACAAAAAGACAATTAATAGAAAGAGAAAAAATCTTAGTGAAAGAAAACTTATTTTTTAAAATTTATCTGTGATTTCGTGTATATATCTTTAGTGATGTTGTAGAATTTCTGCACATTCGAGGGTTGATTTTCTCATAATTCCTTAACATTGAGAAGTGAAAAAGCAATAATTAATTAATTAATCAATTAATTAGAATTATGAAGTTTGATAAGATATATCATAAAGAAAGGCGTTGAATGAATGCCTACGATGCAATGAGCATGGAGAAAACACCGATAAACTGAAACACCGAGCATAGAGAAGTCGAGTTTATAGATAGGAATTTATCAATGTTAAAAATAGAGAGAAAAAGAATTTCTACTGCATACAACACATCACTAATTGCTTTATTTTCATGAAAGTTCTAAGTATAACAGTTTTGACCACTAACATTAATTCAAGTATACTGAGAGTTGAAGAACTACTCAAAAAACTCTCTTGAACTTTGCTGAATCTATCAACCTCTTCCTCCTCCTTGAAGAAGTAAGTTCAGTTAAGCAGAGAAAAAGAAAAAGTGAAGATAATTGGAAGCATTGTGAAAAACCTGACAGCAAATTGATTGAACCGGAAGCATTCTCAGCCAACTCCAACACCTACAACAACTATGAATCTAATGTTAAGTTCTCTAAATTGAGATTTCACCAACAATAAATAAATTTCAAGCCCTAAAATTGACATCATTTAGTGATTAAAGCACAAGCCAGCAAGTACACAATAACAATAAAACATTGCAGTGATTTAATAGGATCATAATTAATTAAACAGTAATTTCTCATCAATGAAAAAAAGTTATCATTACCAGAATTTCTCATCAACTTCAGCCATAACAAAGCTGAGTAAAGTAAGGAGCATATCTGTGATGGAAAGAGTACGAGCACCACGGGGGAGCAGAGCATATCAGCACCTAGCCAGGGGCCAAGAAAAACGTCGCAAGTAGAAGAAGGCGAGCAAATTGGAATCGAGCAGAGCAAAATTCAAAAGCTCAAAATGCAGAGCGACGAGTACAAAGGCGCACGAGCAGCAACAAGCACGACGGCGCGCGAGCAGAGACGAGCACGACGACAACGCGAGCAGCGAGTAACACAACTTCAGAAGCAACGATGAGGAAATGCAGAGCAGTGACGAACACGACGACGATGTGAGCAACGAACGAGCACGATGGCGATGCGCCGATGCGAGTAGCGACGAGCACGACGGCGCGACAGCGACAAGCGCGACGGCGACAGAGCAGAGAGGAACACAACTTCACAAGCAACGATGAGAAAATCGAACAAACAAGGATAAATCGCGCATTAATAAAATTTTGAAATGGTTGGGGTTAGGGTTTCTAATTGAAAAGAGGGCTTGGAATTTTGTTTTGAACTCTAACGATTTGAATCAGTAAATAATATATAAATTATAAAGATGTATTTTCTGTTAAGTTAAAAGAAGAAAAAAGTACTTTTTTTTGTTAAAATATTTGGATAGAAGGTCAAAATTTTAGAAGAAAAATTTTAATTTAGTTTTGGCAACATTTAAAATGAGAAGTTTATTAAAAATTTAAGAACAACACTTATAAAGTGTAATATATAAATATCACAAATGTTGCTTGTTTAATTTACAAAAGCAACACTTTTTACTTGTACTTTAATTGATCAAAAAAGAACATTTATGATGTGTTATTAAAAAAAGTTGCAACAGCTTTATTTTTATATAACAAATATTAAATGTTGTCTTTAGTTATTTTAGATAACACTTTTTGAGTATTATTTACAATACAATTTATACCCATATTTTTTTAGAGTTTGTACACTTTAATTAGTAAAATTTATTTATTAAAAATAATTTAATATTTATATTGGTCAAATAATGTAACCTCACACCATTAAAAACATTAATAATAACTAATTGATAACTATAAATTATAAAATTTGTTGGCCCTAGTACTCCTTATTTTGATATACTTTAATAATAATATGTACATATTTTTTTTATTCGTTGCATACAAAATTAATACAAACAACAATGCTAGGGAACCAAGAGGGTACCAGCCAAAAACCAGCCAAATGTCTCTGGGTGAATTCAAAACTTCTACGTGAATGATGCTTATGCTAGACATTAGGATGTTTCTTTTCTTTATAAATTGGATAGTTCTGAATCTATTTTCTGATTTATCATGTTTTAGGCATTTAGAGAGGGAAGGATGCTGAAGAGACGGAAGCTAATTGAATTAGTTTCCGTGATTCACGTTGTAATGATACTGAACGTATCTTCTCCTAATTTGAATGTGGTGAAATATTTAATAACCAATATTTTAAATCATAAATAAATAAAACTATTTACTATATTTATAATTAATTAAATTGTTCCATTCTTGGCTGATTTGAAGTTGGTTCCATATACATTTCCTAATACAAATAACAAATTCCAAAAAAACATAAAATAAGTTGTGTATTACGTGAGAAGTAGGAGTAACATGCAGGAATTTGAAGTAAAAGTGCCGTTCATAGGAAACTTCATTATAAATTATTGGAGGAGTGAGGTTGTCTTCAGCTTTGAAAGTCAAAGTTAATTTGCGGAGGACATGCTGCAAGTACTATATAAACACCTGTCTCTTAGTGGTAGACACATCGCATAATCATAAACATATATACCTGCAATTTGTGGAGGATAGACGACGCTTTATTTGCTTTGTTTCTGTGATTCTCTACTGTGATTTATATAACAAAGAACATTGAAATTATATAATACAAAGATGGAGCAAGCAGGTGAGTTACTACTGTCAAAGATAGCAAGAGGTGATGGACATGGTGAAAACTCGCCATACTTTGAAGGGTGGAAGGCTTATGAAGATGACCCCTTTCATCCCATCAAGAATCCCAATGGGGTTATCCAGATGGGTCTTGCTGAAAATCAGGTACTGATATATATACATATTATTAATGAAAGTTTTAATTACTTATGACAAAAATTAAAAGAACCCACTTTTTAATTTGTATGTTATATATTGTTACTTAACTCTTACTTCTTCTTTGTTGTATTGTATGTATGTATGTGCAGTTGAGTTGTGATTTGGTGCAAGAATGGATAACAAGTAATCCAGAGGCTTCCATTTGCAGTGTAGAAGGAGTGCATGAATTCAAGGATATTGCTAACTTTCAAGATTATCACGGTCTCCCACTCTTCCGACAAGTGAGTAGTGCACTACATTTCATTTCATTATTATGAGATAATAAAAAAGAGTAAATTGAATTGAGCTTGCAAATATACACATACAGGGAGTGGCTAAATTGATGGGGAGAACGAGAGGGAATAGAGTGAAGTTCGATCCTGATCGTATTGTTATGAGCGGCGGAGCAACCGGAGCACACGAGGTCACTGCCTTTTGTTTGGCTGACCCCGGTGATGCCTTCTTGGTACCCACTCCTTACTATCCAGGGTAATCTGCCTATGTCTTTTTTTTAATTCACTTAATCCATTTTATGGATCCATAATTTCTATATCCAAATACAAAATTGAAAAATAAATTTCTTTGCCCCACTAAAAACAAAATTCCTCCAAACACCATACAAGCAATTTTTTACTTCTCGTTATTTCTAAATAGTTGAGTCTTGTTTCTTTTATATGACGTTCTAATTAATTAATTAATTAAGTTGTGTCTAATAATGCAGCTTCGATAGGGATTTGAGGTGGAGAACAGGAGTCCAACTTATTCCGGTGACATGTGAAAGCAAAAACAACTTCAAGTTGACAAAGAAAGCGTTATAATCTGCATTAGAGAAAGCCAAAGAAGATAACATCACAGTCAAGGGCTTACTCATCACCAATCCATCAAACCCGCTTGGAACAATCATGGACAAAGAAACCTTGAAAATGGTTGTCACATTCATCAACCACAACCACATCCACCTAGTATCTGACGAAATATACGCCGCCACGGTTTTTAGCCACCCGGGTTTCACAAGCATAGCTGAGATAATAGAAGAAGAAGACATTAAAATGGAATGTGACCGTAACCTCATTCACATTGTTTATAGTCTCTCAAAGGATATGGGCTTCCCTGGTTTCAGAGTTGGCATCATATACTCCTACAATGACAACGTCGTCAACTGTGCTCGCAAAATGTCAAGCTTTGGATTAGTGTCCACACAAACTCAGCATCTAATAGCAGCCATGCTATCAGATGATGAGTTTGTGCAACGCTTCCTTGCAGAGAGTGCAAGGAGGCTTGCGAAAAGGTATGGGATTTTCTGCAAAGGGCTTAGACAAGTTGGCATAAAATGCTTGCAGAGCGATGGTGGTTTGTTTCTATGGATGGATCTGCGTCCTCTTCTAAAGAAGCAAACGTTCGAAGAGGAAATGGCTCTTTGGAGAGTGATAATTCACAAAGTTAAGATCAATGTTTCGCCTGGTTGTTCCTTTCATTGTTGTGAGCCTGGTTGGTTCAGGGTGTGCTATGCAAACATGGATGATAGGGCTGTGCAAATTTCATTGGCCAGAATGCGTGGCTTTGTGCTCCAGAACAAGGACGTGATGTTATCTTCAAAGAAACCTTGTAGCCCAAGAAACTTAATGCTGACCTTCTCATCCATGAGGATGGATGATTTCTTGATGTCACCTCACTCTCCTATTCCTCAATCGCCTCTTGTCAAAGCTACAACTTGATCTCTCACCTGCCACTAGATTACTATAATATTTATTAATTATTTCAAGGCTATTATTTGCATATTCCAGATTTAAGGTTTTACATTCTAGACTATTAGGAGCTGTTTTTGCATTAGCAAGAGCGAGATGAGCTTTTAATTTAGTCACCTTATTAACTACTAGGAACTCTTGACATGTAGTTTATAAGATATAGTCACACATATTTAATTTGTACTGCTTAATAAGTTAATAAAGATTAAAGTACAGAGCATTGAAGAAGGATTCTTATGTATGCCTAAGCGACAACTAAAGAGGAAAATCGACTTGCTGTATTATCATAATTAAAAGAGGACGGTTTTACAATTGCTGTATCGCTATATCTTGGCTACATTATTGAATAAAGATATTAAATATACAATTCACTACTTTTCTTATTCATATATGTATAGCTAGAATGTATTATTATTGGGAGCAAGATACTCAACTTCTACTTCATCTCTAGATGTGGTGCTTTCCATACCTTGAAAAGTCGATCTCTAATTATTGGCTGCATGTAGCATTGTATCCAACCAATGGGGATAAAAGAAAAATTATTTTTTTTCCTCTTTAAAATGAAATACTAAATTACTAACTTAAACAAATTATTTTAGGTTGAGGTTAAATATATATCGTCTAAAATTGTTAAATTTAAAATACATATTTTACTTTTATTATTCCTATTATATACCTAAAAATATTTAACAATTTTTATGTATCCTAACTTACAGCAACAATTATTTATTATTAACTAGAATAATACAATCATATTTGATATTTCCATGAATCCTCAATAGTGTTTAAGGGTGTATGCATGTGTTCCGTCCGGTGAAAACCTCCCAATAACGTGCTCCATGTGAAGACCTCCTAATAATCAGCCGCCGGCCATTATTATATGAAATTTATCGATGAATCAGAGAAATAGTTGTGTGTTGTGGATGGGTATTTTTTTTCGGAAATATTAAAAAAATAAAAAATAATAACAATTAAAATTTATTTTTTTAGCATTTATTTATTGCAGGATACATTAAATTAGGCTAAGTTTTTTTTATATTGATTAAATATATGTGTAATACGTTGTTATTGGAAGATTATGTGTTTTTCTTTGATATTGATATTATTCAAATCAGATGGTCTGATTTGTTTGAAGAAAAAAATAAACTATAGATTGGAGGATCGGATTTATATTTTTTAATTTTTTTATTTTTAAAAATAAAAATCAAACGATCTGATTTAAACATTAAAATTTTTTTAATTTTCAAAAACACAAATTAGACCGTTCGATTTGTGATTGTTTGTTTAAAAAATAAAACAATATAAAAAAATTGGAGGCACCGATTTATATAACTTATAGCAACGTAAAAGTACACTTCTCTTCTCACATTATTCTGTGATACATGTCTCTCTCATACGAGAAAGAATAAGCGCATTAAATTAAGTTAAAAGCAATAAATTTTAGCCATTTTTTGTTAATAATTTTTTTGTTATTAAATATTTTTGTTTTTTGAAAGGTTTTTTGGGGGGTTTTGTTGCTAAAACCGACGGCTAAGCGTTGTTATTATATGATGATTGTACAGCTGTTAGGCTATAAGATCAATATAAATAAGTATAGAGTTTACTATGATAATAATAGTTTATATATGTAGTGTATGTAAGAAATGATTTGTCTAGTAAATTACTATAAATCTTTGATTTAATTATAAATTATTACTAGCTCCATGCATATAGAGAAGCTACCTACAAATTATTAAAGAGCACCCAGTTGGAAAGTTAAAGAAGGATACAAGCATTTGGATTGTCTTCGAGACTGTGAACGTTATAGTACATGGTCATGTGGGGATTGTAGGTTTTGTATAGCTTAACAAGCTCCGCAATTGAATCATCTTCCTTGTTATTCTTGTCATCACCATCTTTCTTCCCTTTTTCATTACTGCCCTCATCCTTCTTATTATTTGTCGGTCCAAGTGACACTATATCTGTGTGACATACCTTTCTTAATGTGATTACCACTTTGACTGCGTCAAAATCACCAACCACCGTCATTTTCTTCTCCTTCATCTCCATCGCTATTGACTCAATTCCTATCATTCAACTCATATATATGAAAATAAGTACAATCCATAAAAAATGCAATATGAGTTGTAGAGTACCTTTAATGCTAGAAACCACTTTCATGGCCTTCTGCTTTGCTTTCTCATCATGCAAGTTCACATTTAGAATCAATAACTAGAGAACAAGAAGGTGCGTGACGATTATCGGACTAAAGGAAGACAAGCGGGAAACAGAATGTGGCATAATAAGAAGATGGGAATTCTTACCTTCATTTCGTCACTCAGCTTCATTTGACGACGATGAGTTGGACTATTGAATAACTGTTATTATTTTAAGAAAGGTAGAGAGGCATAGAAGTGGAAGTGGAAGGGTGTTAATTATATAAAGCAAGACAATGCAAAGAAGAATGGAACCAAAGGCAGAAGAAAGGTATTAGTACTTAGTATGTATATAAGGAGCAAATTCAATTACGTGTTGTAGATTGCAAGGACTGACTTTCTATTTGTTCATACATGATTCCAAAACAACTCAAACTACTTTTCCATAGGAAGTGTAGTACTGTAGTGCTCCTAATTTGGTTTCCGTCAACATTTATTCCCCTCACGTTATTTTTATATTTTATTTTGTGTCATAATCATAAGATTTAAATTTTGATATGGTTCCTATATAACATTTTTTAATTTTTAGATGTTAGATGTTGCCCCTACTGCATTCCTTAACCCTACAGCCTCAGCCATCCACGTGAAAAGTTTCTACTTTCTATGTCTGTGAATTAAGTTTAACTTTTTACCAATAGTACAGTAAAGCTTTGTTTAGTACAGATTGCACTGTAAAAATTACACATTCCATTATTCCAACTAGTTAAGGGTTAAAATAAGTGTTACTTTTCCAGTACTATATCTACATCGTTATAGCCAGCCAAGAAACTAACATCACTATTCTAGAGTTGATTGTGACCCTATAATTGAGTTCCACATGATCAAAATTTAAATCTTAGAAGCAATTCTTTGTGTAAAACAGTAAAAGTATGGGTTATTGATACGCTTCGCAAGTAACACACCACACACCCTTGGCCCTTCAGTCCATACGGAGATATTACTCAATTCGCCATCTAAGTAAACAAAAGGGCAAATTGCTTGAACAAATAAAATGGAAACTAAAAATGATCCGTTTACAACATTTTTAAAATGTTATATTTCAGTCCTAAATTTATTTTATATAAACCCATTATAGGGGCCGGGGTAGAACTTTATAGGATATAGGAGTTTATGAAGAAACTTAAGCAAATTAAAATAAAAATTGCAGCACCCTATAGGGTATTTAAACTAATAAAATAATGAGTTTTGCTAATAAATACTCTAAAAATAAACCACTTGTAAAGGTTATTTAAAGTAGATATATTTTTAGATTTTTTTTAATAAATATGAATTAATATTTAAAATAGTAGCTGAAAATTTGATTTCCGACTTAATTTAGTCTTTCAAATTTTTAATTGACGCAATTTGTATCATGAAACTTTGAGTCGTGATTCAAGTTGTTCTTTCCGTTCATTTTCGTCACGGAAAAGATGGCATGACAATTTTAATTGATACCTAGCACTATGTAAATGACGTCGTGTAGTTGTTGGTGTCCAAAATGTTGTAAACACGACGCCGTGTGAGCCCTAGCTTTCCCCTTCTCTTTCTCAAACAAAATACTAGTAGTAACACTCTCTTCTCTCTCACACTACCACGTAGCCACCTTCTCTCAACACCGTCATCATCACCTTCCTCATCATCATCACTGTGTCGACAGCCATATCCCTCGCTACTTACATTCACCCGAACCACCACTCTCATGCCACCACCCTCCCTTTTTTCTTTTCTTCCATTCTCCTTCTCCACCCCCTTTCTCGCAGTCTCTTCTTCCTTTATTGTGAACGCACCACCGAACCATTCTCTTCCACTGTCTCCCTCTCATTGTCAAGTCATCCACACCAACTGTCGGCTATCTTCTTCTTCTTTCTTTTCCTTTTCTTCTTCCTCGTTTTCACTTTTTCTTTTCTCTGTTGTAATCATCATCTTCTTGCCATTTTCGACCACCATCTTCCTCGCCCACCACCACCGGCGACCCCTCTCTTCTTTCCCTTCTTCTTTTTCTTCCATTATCACTGTGGATCATCACTGAAGTCCTCCCACTTTCTCTCCTCCTTCAATTATAGCTCTCTCTCTCTCTCTCTCTCTCTCTCTCTCTCTCTCTCTCTCACACACACACACACACACACACACGAAAATAGGATCTGGCGAGAGGCGCGGCGACAACGGTGGAGAGTGTGCATTGGCGATGAACGGATCGGAGGTGGGTTGAGCTATTGACGTAGCTCCGATGGTGTAGTGGTGTCTGGGTTAGGGTGAGTACTGATCTCCCAGCAGTTTGTGTTTTGTGAGAAACTGAGAGTGAGAGAGATTGGAGTGTAGGAGCGGTGTGCTTCAAAACGGTGAGAGATTGAATCATGTGTCAACTAAACATGCCATATTATTTTTTCGATGATAGAAATGGATGGAAAAAATAACTTGAGTCACGACTGAAAATTTTAAGATACTAATTGAGTCAATTAAGGTAATCTCGAAGATGTTAGTTAGGAGGATGAGAGTAGTTATGCTAGGACTAGTAGGCGAGACGCAGAGTGCATTTGTTAAGGGTCAGAAGAATCATGATGGGCCCTTATCGCGTGCAAAATGGTTCGTGGATCAAATTGAGGAAGAAGGAAGCAACAATAATAAAGTTAGACTTCCATAAGGCTTATGACAGAGTAAAGTGGAGTTTTGTAGACCTAGTATTGCAGAAGATAGGGTTTAGATGAAGATGGAGGGGATGGATTATGGAATGTGTGAGTTCGTGCTCCATGTCAGTTTTGATAAACGGCTCGCCTTCTAAGTCATTCAAGATGGAAAGGGGCCTATGACAAGGTGATCCTCTGTCTCCATTCTTGTTTGTTTTCGTTGTTGATGTCCTACATAGAATGCTTGGAGAGACTGTTAGGAACAGTAGCATATCACGATTGTTAGTTGGGAGAGATCATATTGAGTTGTCGCACCTCCACTTTGCTGATGATACTATGTTATTCTGCCCTCCTGAGGAAGAGACCATCAAGAATTATAAGAGGTTGTTTCGTTGCTTTGAGTTGATGTCAGACTTAAGCATTAATTTTGATAAATCGAGTTTGATTCCCATTAACTGTGATGATCAGTGGGTACAACATATGTGTAGTGTGTTAGGCTGCAAGCAAGACACTCTTCCAGTTAAATATCTAGGCATCTCATTAGGTACAAACCCAAGGTTGGTTAAGACGTGGAAGCCAATAATAGACAAGGTGGAGGAAAAGCTGAGCCTCTGGAAAGCTAATGCGCTAAATAAATCCGGCAAGTTGGTGCTTATCAAAATCTGTGCTAAATAGTCTCCCGGTGTATTATTTGAGTCTATACAAGATGTCAAAAGCTGTTGAAGATTTCTATCGAGTAAGGAGGATGGGAGAAATGGTATGGCATTGGTTAAGTAGAAAGTGGTCCAGACTCCTAAAAGACTAGGCGGGCTAGGAGTTGGGGATGCTGTGGTTCGCAACAGAGCCTTTTTGTTTAAGTGGTGGTGGTGGTTCTCGAAGGAGGAGTGTCCATTGTGGAAGAAGGTGGTTTGCTCCTGTAATAACTTGAATCCAAATGAGCTTCTATCCTCTCAAAAATTTCCTGAACGGGGGAGGGGGGTCCGTGGAAGGATATTTGCCAATTACAGTTCAAGAATCAAGAAGTTAGGCAGAAGATGATTACTAGGTTGTCTATGGAGGTGGGTGATGGGAGACGAACTCGGTTCTGGGAGGATGTCTGGATTCTTGAAGGGTCCTACAAAGATCGTTTTCCAAGACTCTTCTCTGTTTCAAATAAAAAAATATTTTGTGATAGGGGATTGTGGGTTCTGGGATGGGTTAGTCTGGATATGGAACTTCCAATGGAGGCGGGAACTATTCTAATGGGAATTGTAACTAGTGAACTAGCTTCACCATATTTTGAGGCTAGTCAAACTTGCATATGGCAGAGAGGATAGAGTTATGTGGAAATATGATAAACAAGGTCTTTTTTCTACTAACTCATTTGTGCAGGTGTTGCAGGTGAAAATGACGCCGGAAGATATATCAAGTTACAGCTTTACTAGATCTATTTGAAAAGGGCTTGTCCCACCTAGAGTGGAGTTGTTTGTTTGGTTTGTTTTGACTGGTAGGGTCAATACGAAGGAGAGACTAAGCCGATTCAGGGTTATCAACCAAGAAGATACTTTATGTGTTTTATGTAACAGAGGTGATGAAAATTGTCACCACTTGTTTCTTGGATGTAGTTTTTCTTGGCAGGTATGGTGTGCCTGTATATCATATGTTGGTATGCTGTGGACTTATCCGGGTACGGTCAATGAGCATTTCCAAAGTTGGACTGAGGTATCAAATAGAAAGGAGGAGTGCTTTTGTGCCATTGTGTGGAACATATGGTTGGAACAAAACCGAATGATCTTTCAGAATAAAGAAAAAGAAGTAGAGAAAATTATCAACATGTCCTTTCAGAGCTACATTGAGTGGTTAGGTACGGACCCTTTTTGTTGTTGATGACAATGCCAAAAATAACATTGAGGTGTTATGGCCATAATGGGTGCTTCGGATATTTTTTTATTTTTTTTTTGTTTTGTTTTTTGTTTGTTATTCTTCTTGCTCCAGTACTTGTGTTGAGCTCCTCTCTCAAAAAAAAAAAAAAAAAGCTAATTGAGTCAATTAAAAATTTAAGAGTTAAATTAAATCAGAATCAAATTTCAAAAACTATTTTAAATATTAACTCATCATAAAAATATTAAAAATTAAACATTTTTATATTTTCATAAAACTTTCTATATTATTTAACGTCATTTAAATATCACAGTTATATTAGTAAATCTCATGTCTTAATTTTGAAAAGATTTCATAACACATTATATATAAAAGAATAATTTTTTTAATAAATTATATATGATTAAAATATTTTTACACATATTTATATTAATATTCTGTTCAAGCATTCAATACTTTAAAAAATATAGAAATAAGAAATTAATAATCATGTTAAAAATTTAATATAAAAAATCATGTTAATTATACACAATTTTCTTTATAGTAATTAAGAAAGTCATATCAAACAAAAATATGATAAAGTCAACTAACAAATAATAGGCGGGTATTGAATTTAGAAAGAACTGCAATTTCGTCGGTTAATTATTACTTATTATAATATTCGTGTTTAAGGAAAATATTTATTTTCTCCATACATAGTAACAATAGAAAGAAAAAAATATTATACTTTTAGAAAAGCATGAAGGACATGATTTGCGCATGAAAACTTAGCATTTGTCGTCGTCTAATTAGAATTTGTTCATATAATATCCTGTGGGGTGCTGCGGTTTTTATTTTGCAAAATTTCTTCATAAATTCCTGCATTTTATATGGTTTTATATTATTATTCAGTTCTTTATAAATTTCTGTACTATAAGATTTTATGTTGTTAATCATTTTTTTATAAATTGCGGCACTCTATAAGATTTTACGTTCAAAGTTTGAAAACTCTATATTCTATTACCGTTTATATAAAGTAAATTTATGAAATATTGTAAATCCGTAATTTTTATCTCCACCTTATTTATTTATGCAATTTGCCCAAAACAATTTTTCCACAAGTAGTACTATGTAATCATAATTTAGTGGCCATTTGTCTTTTTTTTTTTTTTCTTTTGACTTAACAAACTAAACAAAGAAAAAGAAAAGGAAGAAAAACCAGCAGGAAAACAAACACGAAGAACATATCCCTCAAACTTTCTTAGTTTTTGTTTATTTTCTTTTAAGTCACCAAAAAAAAAATATCCCTCAAACTCCTTCCACAAACTGGAAGCTCGACATGCTGATGCTTCATCTTCAGCGGCGTTTTTGTCATACTATTTCCACTAAGTTCGTGTCTCTCAAAATTAACCTAAATTCAACACACCAATTTTAATACATGATATCTCTGAACTTATACACAAGAAAATTTTCAGAATAGAAGCCACTAAGGTAGTTGGTAACAATATTAAAAGTCTCTACATAATTATATTAGTTTTACAAATAACATTCTTTTGACATGAATTTCAGACAAAAAATAACATTTTCAAATAGCAAAATAGCAAACAGCTCACTCTCTCTAAATAACAAACAGTTCACTTGATGTTGCTATTTATTATACCCAAACAATTCTTTTGTCAATTTCCATTCTATTTCTAATAATGTAAGCAAAATTCACTCTAACACCACCATCAAAATAACTAGCATTACAATTAATTTTATAAGTGTCAATAGAATAAAAATTCCAAAAATTACTTATAAAAGATAGAATAAAACTATAGAAGTATGTTGCAATTCAAAAATATTTTTTTTCTGAAGCTAAAGTTATACCTAATACTTTCTTACGGAACCAAAGAACTTCGATATTAAAAATATCATTATTCTTTGCTCATTAATTTCACCACAGTCTCGAAAAGAATCTAAACAAATAATTTTTACTATGCTTAAAAATCAGTTAGTTAAATTTAGAGGGTGCTGTGTAATTTTCAGTTCTGCCAAATTAATTGGGCTTTAAGACAATCTTGATGCACTGCAGCACCAATTCCTAAGAAGTAAGACATCTTGGACATCTATTCGAGTTCGACATACATTTCTTGAAACGAAGGATTGCAATGGGCAGTGCATCTCTAAGACATAGCCAGACCAAAAATTTATACTTTTTTAGAACAAATTAACGCTAAAGCCAAAGTCAATTTCCTCTCTTCTTCTAGCCGAATTTCTTTTTACATAGCTACAAGTAACCATTGCTTATACTATGTATCTTTAAAGATGGTCTAGACTAATACCAACAACCTGAATGGCTGAATCTTATCCCGCTTGAGCATCTAGATTGTAGAAAAGAATATTTTCTTTCAAAAACTTATTTAAAGGGAATAAATATTCTCCACATGTCACTTACCATGCGACCAAAGATCCAAAATACAAAGACTAGCTAGAATAAAAAATATGGATATAATCCATTTCATAAGAAAACAATCGTTCTTTCCTCCACTTAAAAAACCAAAAATTTTGATCAACCCCATTTATATACCAAGCAAAACTCTCCCTCAAGACACCCCAAACTTTACACAAGCTAGCTTTTCCAAACATGAGATCCTTTACCTGTCGAAAAACTAAAACTATCATCCTCGAAAGATTGATATTTGGTAGCTAACAATTGGACTCATTGCTTATCTTGTTTATAAAATAATTGCCACACTAATGTCCCAAGTAAAGCAATGTTGGTACAAAAAAAGGGTCTTTTATCCCCAAACCCATTACTTCTTTAGAGTGACTAAACCCTTTCAACTCACAATATTTAATCCTCTACTATTAGACTGTCATTTCTAGAGAAAAGTTCTCATCATATATTCTAATTTACCTGTGATACTTTAAGGAAAAAGAAAAACTTGCATGTGCTTCATATCCATCATGAGATTCAAGCTTCAAAACATAATTAAATTTAAAACCTTAACTTTAAAACCACAGTGAAAAATGATAAATCTAACTTAGGAGATTTCTAATCTAACAATTCATCGCTGTCCCACAGTCTTCGCCTGCCTAACCGCCATGCGATCCCATCGTCACCGCCTTTCGAACCTCCTCAATCCCAGTAGAAGACACAGATAATAACAATGCAAGTAAAGCACAAGTATAAGCAGGTATATCAAGTAATTCAAAAAGCATTTAGGCATGTTATACATTTAGGCAAACCAGACAAGTCGGTAAAGCAAACAAACAGATAGAATATGCACATGATGAATGCCTGTTCTATTTGGCTGTGATATCACATTGTCGGTTCAACTACCAACCCGACACATCTCCATGGAGACGTCGCCTTTCGGTCTCGTATTGGGAACCCCCAAGATATCGTGCCTGGATCATGGTCCAGGATGTCAGTGCCTGCACACTATAGTGATTTCGAAAGGATGCGAGCGGGATACTCTTGTCACGGACCTCACATCTCAACGTAAGCGGGATAAACCTACCGTCCTTACGTCGCCGCGACCTCGACAGGCGTGGTTAACCTACCGTCCCTGCTAGGCGCATAGTGTCTCAACAATCTCATTAAAAATTAATACATCAGTGGTTTCAGAAATTGCTTTTCAGCATATCAGAAATTCATCATTCCACTCCGAGTCCTAAACTCATCTCAATCACCATAAATTCATAATTTCCACAACTCATTATGTCAATCGTCATTACAGTACTCCTCCATCTCACTCAACAAATCCTTCCTCAGTACTCCAAAGACCTAAATCTCCGTCTTGTAAATTCATGTAAAATTCACCTATTTAAGTCACTAATCCTTCTCTATTAGATATTAGACCTAACTACAAGATGTTACCCTTAAACTTCAATTTAAGGAAGTTTGGAAAGTTAGAGAACCTTCGAAAACGGAAAAAATCACGTTTCAGCAAAACAAGGGTTGTGCGTACGCACACCCCTACTGTGCGTACGCACACGAGTAAAAACGGGTGGTCGCGTACGCAACCCCCTGCTCGCGTACGCGAGTGTCCCAACCCGAAGGGGTTGCTAGCGTCGCGTGTTAAAATTCGCGTACACAAGGGTTAAAAATCCACTTGCTCGCGTACGCAGGCAGCGTTCGCGTACGCGAGTTCCCCAACCCCAATGGGTTGGTCACGTCGTGCACCCCTGTCGTGTACGCAGCCAGTACAAAACTTAGAAAAATTTCAAATGTTGCATAATTCAGTTTTTAGCGACGCACTTTAACCAATCATAACTTTCTCTATAAAAATCTATTTTCTTCAAACTTTATATCAATTTAAATCTCTCAAAGCAAACTTTAATTTAAAACAAAGTTCATTCAATTTCAAATTTTGAGGCTCAAGTTATGATCCGTTAAAGTTTACCAAAAACTAGTTTTTACCAAAAATTACAAAGTTCTCAACTTTCCAAAATTCACAACCAACTAAACCAAAATCACACCAAACCTCAATTCACCTCAGAATTTACCCTTTTGTGTCTCATTTTACCAATCTTACCATATCGCCATTCACATTACATAAATGATCAAATATATCACACTAAAATAATTTCTCACCCAACACAATCATCAATCATCATTGTATCACTAACAAATCATCAACATCAACCTTATTCATACTTAATATCAATATTCAACACTATTTGTTAACATCAACAACAATATTCATCCAAAATCATCAAAGTCATCAATTCATCATACATCATCAATCAACAAGCTCAATAACCAATTCAATCCAAACTTATCCTATGAGTCACTAGCCTAAGTGTCCATAAATATTATATTTTACATAGAAAAAACTGAAACCATACCTTGCCCGATTCTCAATATGTCAAAATCCCAAAATTGAGTCTAACTCAAGCCTCCAATCACCAACAATCAATCCAAAACTCCAAATAAATGCCAACAATCACAACTTCAAGCTATATATACACATAATTTATAACCAATTAACCTAGGATTCACCATAATCACAATTTCACAAGATAAAGAGTTTTCGTACCTTTTTCGATGGTGGTTGGGGCACAAACCACTAATTGCCCAATCTTAAGTACCACCTAAACAATCAAAACACAAAAATTCATTCAAAACCATCACCCACATTTTCGGATTTTTAGGGCAAAGGAGATGAGATAAAAATTCAAAATCTTACCAACAAAAGTTAAATAGAACTAACGGGCTCGGCGAGAGTTTCGCGTAGCCACTGACGGCACACGAATCGGAGCACTGTAGCTCGAGATATGGTCGATTGAAATGAGAAGTGAATAGTGTTCTTCTCCTCTTCTCTCTCAACTCATGCAGCTGCCCTTAGTGTGTTTATGTTGTGTTTGAGGTTGAATCACCTTCATTTAAGCCTATATATATATGTTGAGTTTGGGCCCAACTTGGGCCTAGTCTAACCCGTTAGTGTTTTTGGTCTGTTTGGCCCAATTTCAGGCCAAACTTTTAAAATTAGTGTCCGATTTTTAATTCTAAATGTTTTCCTAAGGTTTTCTACTGTTTTCAATTATTCTCACACAGTATCAGACAGATTTAAGCCAATATTGTCGGTTATCGCTATAACCAAATCAACCAAACAAAGTCTTTCAGTCCTGTTGAATAATTTACCCTTCTAGCTGGCCAATCTTCTCCTAACCTTATTGAGAACTTCATTGAAGGAGGCCCGAGTCATTCTGGAGTGATTGAGATTAACCCTAAGATATTTTTTCAAGTCCTAAACAAATTTAATAGAGCAAACACTAGTAAAAATGTCTTTTTTTTTGTTGATGAAACATTTTTGGAGCACAACGCTTTGGACTTTTCCACATTAATTTTCATCCCCGAAATTTTGCAAAATTTTTCCATGACTGTCATTACAATTTTAACTTGCCATTTCTTTATTTTAAAAAAAGAGGTAAATCATCAGTAAACATTGAGATATTCTGGTCCCCTCTAGAAACAACAACTGACTCCCAAACCCCTTCTTTACTTGATAATTAATAAAGCAAACCAAATGCTCTATACACAACACTAAAAGATACTGCGATATGAGATCTCCTTGTCTAAGTCCATGCTTAGGAGAGAAAGCATTCAATCTATCACCATTCTAAAAAATAGATAAAGAAGAGGTTGTGTCACAATTCATAATCAATCTGACAATGGAACGAGGGAAGCCAAAGCCAGTTAGCATTTGTTCCAAAAATCTTCCGTCTACTCTATTGTAAGCCTTTTTAAGATCAGTTTTAAATGTCAAAGTATCTTTCTTCAATCTAGTCTATTTCATGAAATGAAGCTCCTCTTGAAGAATAATGATATTGTCAAGAATTTCTCTTCCTAGAATAAAACCTCTTTAAAGAAGACTAATAATGTCTATAAGATAAGGACGGATTCTATTGACCAGAATATTCGTGATAATCTTATAAACAATGTTGTACTGACTAATAGACCTAAAATTCTTCATAAATACCGGTGCTTCCAGTCTTCCACCTTTGGAATAAGAATAATTATGGTCTCCATCATGTTGGAATCGATAGCGACCCTCGAAAAAGCCTGTCTGGCCATATTCTAAATATTAAAATCAATAATCTCCTAGTATTCTTTAAAGAAAAACGCTTGAAATCATCCAACATAAAGACTTTAAAGGAGTTCATGTTAAAAACAGCTGCCTTAACTTCCTTCATAGTCACTGATGTTATGAGACCAATGCAAGCCTCCTCATTAAGCAAAGGATCGAAGTAGGCACATCACCTAGACAACTCAGGTCAACATCTTCAATATGACAGAATAATCTTGTCTCTCTTGTTTCAATTCATTCTCTTGTTTCTCAATTCTTCAGATCATTCTGGAGAAGAACCGCATGGAGATCTGCAAATACCTATCGCAAGGTTCGCTCATTTTGTTTGATATATTCTCCTACTTAATGAATTCTAGATTGAATGAATGCATTTGTAGAGGGAGTATGCTACGTGAAGAAGGACTTCAATCTTGCGAAGCACCCTGAGATCGATGTGCCTAATCTGCAGGTGATTAAGCTGATGCAGAGCTTCAAATCCAAGGAAGGTTAGGGAGACATTCACCTAGATGCACTATTACTAGTTCCTCACCAACTACGGCATCGAGCATCTCAGGACTTACCTTAATCTTCCTTCTGAGATCATCCCTGCGACTCTCAAGAAGCCCGCCAAGCCATCTAGCAGGCCTTTTGGCGGCCATTGAGTGACCGTCTCAGGTAATTCTTGCCTGCTTGCTTACTCCTGTTTTTCATCTTGTTTCATTGCCAACATGTGTTATGGTTGATTGAACATGGGTCCACCTCACTTTGAGGGAGAGCACAAATTTGATGACCGTGGTGGATACCGCGGAAGAGACAAGAGTTGTGCTCCTGCTGACTTCAGACCTTCTTTTGGAGTATTTCACATTGCATCCTTGTTTCTTGGTGATTGCTACGATAAGATGTCATACGTACCGATATATTTAAAATAGGGATAAATAGTAATAAGTTATGTGGTATTTTTTTTCCACGTCAGCATTTAATTTTTTCTTTTTTAAATATATATTATATATCACCACTTTTACTAATACACATTTTTAATTAAATTAAAATAAAAATATATTTTTTATTTAATTTTATAAAAAGTCTTAAACATCTTTCCTTTATTTGATTAGACAAAAATACCCTTTTAAATTAATTAAATTTCAGAATTCAATTAACCATAATTTTATAGTTTCAAATAATTGAAACAACAAAACAAAAACATATTAAAAAAAATAAAAAATCAAAATTATTCTTCATCTGGGTTAAACATATTAAAAAAATAAAAAACTAAAATTGTTCTTCATCTGTTTCACGCCTCTGAAGGTTTCAGTGTTCTTCATCTTCTTCTCTCCTCTTTCCCTTTTGCTCTTGATATAGCACTGGGAATTGGTGGACTTCCAAAGGTATCTTTAAATCCTTGTATAACGAAGTTTCTTGCTAATTTATTCTGCGTTTGCAAACATTGAACCCTTTTTTTAAATTAATCTAGTTGGTCGTTGGTGAAAAGATTTTCTACTTTGCTCCGACTTCTGATTTTCCTTCCACGTTTAATTTGCTATGTTAATTTGGCAACTGCATGACAATTATGCTTCCACAATTTCATCTGATATGATAAGAGATAAATAAAGAAGAAATCTGTCTCTTAGTTCATGGTTCATTGTTTCATTGGGTGATAGTTGTAAGCTGATTGTTATATATAACTGTTGTAGGGACGTGTTATGGAAATATATGGTCCAGAGGCTTCTGGAAAAACAACTCTTACTTTACATGTGATTTCAGAGGCACAGAAGCAAGGAGGTTATCTATAGATGCTAATTTTTGCCCCCTGATGATAATGTCTATATTGTTTTTGGTTGTAATGTGACCATAACCCCTATAGTTGTCAACTTGTCAATATGTTATTGTCAATCACAAGAGGCATTTGCTTTAATCTCCCTCCCTTTGATTTTCTGTGTACATTGTGATAATACAGTGGATGTATTCTTCTATGTTGTAACACCGAATGAATGCCTATCCCAGTGTCAATGTCTTGTAACTCAATTATGATTTGGAAGTGGCAAATCACTAGTTAAATATCTCTACTTCCTCATTAATCACTGTTTCTACACTGCAGCAACAATTTGTAGTTGCTAGCACCTAGCTAGTTTCCAGTTGTGAACAGGTTGTGTTCTATTTTCCACTTCTCTTATCCTTTTGGCAGAGAGAGAAGTAAGAGATATAATGTGTATAATTTAAAATTTGTACTACAAGTATCTTGGTGGGCTATATCAACATTTCAGGCTTAATTTATGCTATTTTGATCATAAAAATGAAGTTACCACAATTAATAACATCATAATACTGAAGATAAGTAAGAAGGACTGTCTGTTTACTACTATGATGTATTTGTAAGGAATCTATGTTAAAGATTTTGTAGTTAGTTTATGCTGGCATTCATATCTTCATTTCATGCAGGCTACTGTGTATTTGTTGATGCTGAGCATGCTCTCGATAAGACACTTGCAGAATCCATTGGTGTGAATACTGGAAACTTGTTGCTTTCACAACCAAATTGTGGTGAACAAGCACTTAGTCTTGTGGATACCTTAATCAGTACGTATAAATTTATCATCGTACCGTAGCAATCACCTTGTTTCTTTGGAATTGGCATTGCTTCCTCTTTATTACCTGTTGGGATTTTGGAATGACAACTTTTAATCTTTTCATGTATTTAGTTACTAATACTGTCTGACTTTAGCTGTGGTGTTTCTATGTGTGCCCTGTTTCTGATGGCAGAATTGCCATTACTCAAACTATTTTTTTTTTTTTTTTTCTGTTTACTGTGTTCTTGTTAGTCTAAGATGTTTTGTGTGCGACGAGCAAATTATTGTATACTTCCATGCTTGCTTAAAATTTCAAGTGTTGCACATTATTCATTTGTTCATATAATTGAGGTGAATATGCACCAAGTCTATATCCTTTTTGGTGTATTCACTGGTAGATGATTGTATATTTTCTCTATTCTATTGAATGCTATTTGATTACTTGTAGAGAGCAATGTTGTCTTGCATCTTCTACGTCCATCTTATGATGTTTTGAGTTATTGCTGAAAATTTTACAAACTCCTACTTCTCTCTCTAATTCAAAACGTGGCAATTTTATGGAATGATCTGATACAATTTGATTGTTGGCATAATATGCTAGTACAGTTTAGTTAGTTTTGTTCAAAACACTTTTGTTCGGTATTCACAACAATTATGGTTTATGCTGGTTCTTGGGTGTAGTAGTATTTCTTAGATCTCATGCTTGTGGAAATTGTCTTCTACATTTCTGAATGTTTTGTTGAATTAGTTTGTCTGCTTTCTCCATCATCCAGGGTGCTGGTGGAAGGCCTGGCTTTGGTCGGGGTGCTGGCGGTTTTGGAGGTGGTGCTCCAACAAGCTCAAACGCTCCTTAAATGCTTTTGACATTTGTCCTTTTTTGCTGTTAGATGGCAATAGTAGGTTTCTATCCGAAAATTGGATGTTTCATCTGTTATTTTATATACATTTCGTTATTTATGTACTCAAGATTTTGAATTGAGTGTTTTTCATAATTAGAACGTGTAACTTAATTTCATGCTTCATTATGGGACTATTGTTTGGATATTATAATTGATTTTTAAGATACAATAGCATGGTGAGAAGAAATAAGAAGGGATTTAAAAGTGAGGGAAGTGGACATGTAGTGCCTGCTTTACTTTTATAATCAAAATATTCCTTTTATGAAAAGAGCACAATTATTACTGAAATATTACATTAGTTTAAAATTTCAGTAAGATTATTTCAAAGTAATATGCTACTATTCTTGTTGTTTTATATTATCAAACGTTCAAATATGTATATGGAACTAGTCGACCAACCAAGCTCGAAGATCATAGAAGCTTGGGTTCTAGAGGGTTAAGTTTAATGATCCAGGCATGCTAGAACTTAGCAAACACCTCGTGATAAATTGGAGATCAAGTTGTAGTTTACGCTTTAGAATTATTGATTGACTACACTAAATTAGACTAATTCTATAATCTCTCTAATTATTTTTCGGCAGTCAAAGATGGCTACGTACAATTACTTGTTCCATGCAATGAGTTCTACTTTGTATATTGTATTTTATACTGATTATGTGGCTTTCAAACTAGGTCAGTTGCCAGTTTCTAGGGAATATCCACTATTCTAAGAGATAATGATAAGAATACGTTGGAGATTTGGTCAAATATGCATACATATGAAGATTAGTTCTTGGATGAACAGGTTTTAAATAATGTTATATTTAAAATGAGGAGGAAGGGCAGGGGGGCCCATAGCATGGCATATTAAAGAGAGAGATGGAGAGGGAGGGAGCGTAGAAACAAGAAGAGTACCAAATTTGAGAAATGGCGAGGAAAGAGAAAGAGTCAATTGGAAGTGCCGGTGCCGATGAGGGTAACATTACGGGGGTTCGCACTCACGGAGGTCGCTACGTCAAGTACAATCTGTACGGAAAATTCTTCGAACTTCCCGCCAAATATGTACCTCCTATTCGCCCCATTGGTCGAGGCGCTTATGGCCTCGTCTGGTACTCTCTTTTTCCCCTTTCTTCTTCTTCTTCTTCTTCTTCTTCTTCTTCTTCTTCTTCTTCTTCTTCTTCTTCCTCTTCTTCCTCACTTCGATAACTAACACAGTAGTTCTTGCTTCGTTGCAGTGCTGCTGTTGATTCAGAGACTCGGGAAGAAGTTGCCATCAAGAAGATTGCTGATGCCTTTGACAGTCTTACCAATGCCAAGAGGACTTTGAGGGAGATTCTTCTTCTTCGCCACATGGACCACGAAAATGTAATCTAATCACTCTTCTTTCTCTTCTTATTAATAATCTTCTAATTGCTCCAGTTATTTATGCATAGATCATCGCCATTAAGGATATCATTCGACCTCCTAAGAAGGACACCTTCAACGATATCTACATTGTCTCTGACTTGATGGACATTGATCTGTACCACGTTCTTCGTTCTGATCAACCTCTTAACCATGACCACTCTCAGGTTTACATTTACCCCCTCTCTAATCATCTTAATTACACAGGCATTCACAGATTTAGTTTTTGACTTCTGCTTTTTGTTCTGAAATTTTGCAGTACTTTTTATACCAGCTCTTACGGGGACTGAAATATGTGCATTCCGCTAATGTCTTGCATCGTGATCTTAAGCCTAGTAATATACTTCTCAATGCAAATTGTGACCTTAAAATTGCAGACTTTGGCCTCGCAAGGACAACATCCGAAACCGATTTCATGACTGAATATGTTGTCACCCGATGGTACCGTGCCCCTGAATTACTCCTTAACTGTTCTGATTACACTGCCGCAATTGATGTGTGGTCTGTTGGTTGCATATTTGGTGAAATTATGACTAGAGAACCTTTGTTCCCCGGGAAAGATTATGTTCATCAATTAAGGCTTATAACAGAGGTATGACTTTGATGCTTCCATTTCAAGTTATCAATTGCTGAAGCATAATATATTATTGATATTGATTACTTGTCTCTTCCATTAGTTTGTTGCTTGTTCTATAAAATGCTCATCTTGCTTAAGAAAGTGATCACAGTTGTGAATCTTGTTGCCTAATGCTAGCACTTGTTCTTTCGAGAGAAAAATAAATGCCTTTTAACTTCCCAGCATGCTTAGTATCCTCAGATAAGGCTACAGGTAGCTAAAAGCCATGTCTTTTCCAACTTGTTGCTACACTATTATGCTTATCCCTACTTTTGGGCACTGTTTGGCTGTAAAAGAGTATCAAGTTGTAGAAAAAGTATTACGTGAACTGAAAAAGTGAACATGGGAATGCTTGTTGATTAATGGCAGCCAATCAAACCAATGTATCATGTTGAATTGCACCAATTACCCTAATCCCTATCCAACCTTTTACTCGATTCTGGGATATTGACTGATTTTAAAGTTCCCTATCAATTGGTTGCTACATGTTGTAACATGACTAACATCACACATGTATTCTCTTGTCTTTGGCTTAAAGTTAATAGGTTCACCTGATGATGCCAGCCTTGGATTTCTCCGAAGTGAAAATGCCAAAAGGTATGTTAGACAGCTTCCGCAATGTAGGAAGCAAAAATTCTCTGCCAGATTCCCTAATATGTCTGCGGATGCATTGGACTTGCTAGAAAAAATGCTTATATTTGATCCCCACAAACGCATCACAGGTACTCTTTAAGATTTACCTTTCATTCAAGCCTTGATCTATGACTTGCTTGTAGAAAGTTGAAACCGATCATTTTGTAAGTTGTGTCGAATTTTGACTTATTTGCAGTTGATGAGGCACTTAGTCACCCATATCTTTCATCACTTCATGACATAAATGATGAGCCAGTTGGTCCTAGGCCATTCAGCTTTGATTTTGAGCACCCATCATACACCGTAGAGCACATGAAGGAGCTTATATGGAGGGAAGCAGTGAAGTTCAATCCAGATCCTCCAGGTCCTTAGTTGGACAAAGTACAAAATTTAACACAACAAGCTTCTTTCATCTTAGGTATAGTTCTCATGTGATCAGGTGGAAAAACAGTATTTCTTATTTGGATGTTTAATTCTAAAGGAAGAAGTATGATGCCTCCCTGAGGAATATCGTTAGCATTTTTCAATGAATGAACCTCAGCGCGAAGAGAAAAGTAGTAGTTAAGCGAAAAAGCGAAAAGTAAATCCTTTCTACGCATATATTCCCAATTGATGCAAATTATATCTTGACTCTTCTATATGTCATTACTTGATTATTATTGTATTTTTTTTTCCCAATAGAAATTGATGTAAAGCTTTCAATTCTCTAAATTATTTTTCAGATTAACCTAAAATATAAAATGTTTTGTCATTGCATAGTACGATATACATATGAAATTAAACTCAGTATTGAAATCGTAAAGCTGCGACGATCATAGTTGTTGGTTCAATCTCTCGTTTTATTTTAAACTTACGTGCTTGTTTTGGTTTGTATCATTCCATTCTGCGCTGCTGTAAAGCTATTAAATGAAACGAAATGAAATGAAATTGAAAGACAACCGATCGAAACTGATGAAACAATGAAGAGTATATAACTTCTATACGAGTTTGTAGAAAAATTACAACAGTAAGAACAGAATCACTGGCATTCAATTCAAGCTGATTGAGGATTTAAGATTAAGATATGAGAGGGACGCACACACTGCACCGATTTTCCCCCCAAGACAAAAAACATAAAATGAATGATGACCCGATCCCCTTTATTAGCCTCGCATACTTTTCTGACCTTTTTACATCTTCAAATGAAATTAACATATAAATATATAGCATCAATTTTCTTCTCTCAGAAGCCTCATCAATCTGTACAGAAATATCAGTTATTATCTCCAAACAAGTATCCAAGCGATGACCGTCCACCAGGAGATGATCTGATCTTTGTTGATCGACTATTCTGAATCATCATTAACATATACGTGTTACAAATAGTAATAGTAATAAATTCAGAATAAATATAATGTGAAATAGAGAGAGAGAGAGAGAGAGAAATGCTTACTGCCAAGCATTTTTCTGAATCTTGGGTAGCAAAAGGAGGAGAAGCGGCAGGTTTACGGGGCTTATTATGGCTGACGGTGACGGTGAGAGTGTCGGCGTCGGTGCCATAGGGCGGTAACAATGGAAGTATGTTCTTTCTAGGGAGAGGCTGAGGGACCGGTGTGGTGTCATCAGAGCCAAAGAGGTACCCCAAAGAGCTACGCCCACGAGCGGGGTGACCTCTATAACTCATCGTGCTCCCTCTTTAGTTATTCTGATATCTTACAATAATAATCTTCAATTCTCTACACACCCAACAAATACATATATATCATCGTAATTATCCCTATTTATAGACGCCAACTATCTTTAATCATAATCCACTGTACCCAATCCATCGTTATTTTTGTCCTCATCAATTTTAAGAGGCTGCTATGCTATTGCACAACTGTATAAATATATTTTGTATTAACAGAATGAAAATAGTACAAATTTTATTTGTAACAAACACTAAACGTAGATATATAATGTATCTATTAAAAGGATCCCCCTTAAGCAACTCAAACACCAATGAATCCACTTAGTTCAACTCAATGTTCCCATGTTAGATTAAATAGATCCTATTTTTGAGATTGTTACTTTATATTGAACACACAACTATTTACATTTTTAAGATAAATTTATTTTCGGTAAAACCTTAAAACTTATCTATCTATAGTAAGGTATAAAAGGATTAATAAAATTTTCTATTTAGCCCAAAAAAAATTATATTTAAATTATTTTTTAATACTTCTTTTATACTTTTTATTATTTTTTTTATAATATTAGAGATAAATTATCGTCTTTAGCTTCTTATTAGTAAATAGTAATCTTAAGGCTAAACAAAAAATATAAAAATAATTTACATAAAAGTAGTGGAGTTGGGTCATTAGACAGTATTTTTGGTCCACTATTTGTTTGTTTTGTTTGAGTTGGGTCATTAGAAGCAGGCCCTCCCATGTTCAAAAAAAAAAAGAAGCAGGCCCTCCTTACCAAAAAAAAAAAAAGAAGCAAGCCCTTATCTCATTGATTTTATCTTGATTCTACGCCACCTGTCATACACGTGGCTTTCAAAAATTAACAGCTTGGAAACTTCAGGAAGCATCCGTTCTCCATTGTTTTGGTTGAGAAGAAACTAGACTCTCCAGGTATTCATCGATCTTAGCTTCTTGCTTCTTTGTAAGTCCTCTTCTTATTCCTTTCTTTTATTTCTTTTTCTATTTCACACTTTCATTCATCTGGTTAAACAGGATTTCCCTATATTCTAATTGTATTCACTTTCATTCGAGAATCTTTGCAAAAATTTTAAAACTTGCGATTTGCTATGTTAATATTATTTATTTCAGGAACTGCAGGATAGTTAGAGAGTACTACATGCGTGGACTTACTGCACTTTTGGTACCTTCAAAATACAGATTCAACCAAATGTACCCGCTGTTGAAGAACGCATCACAGGGTAGGTACAATGTCATTTGGAAACCCTATTATGTTTATTGAATTTCATGAAATAGAATTCTGTATTTGATTGAAGCAGGTACATTTGGGAGTTCAACACCTAAGAAACAAGAAAAGAATGAATCTTGTGGAGAAATGGGGATTGCTGCTAACAAGGACATGGTTGATCCAATTGCCACCTTTAGCAGGCCTCCTCCACTCCCTCCTGTTATAGGACCATTGGTTCTTCTCACTCTGCTAGATTCATGGTGGAACCATGATGATTCCAATTGATGGATGATAGGTAATTAGGTACCCTCTACTAGTTCTTAAATAGATTAGACAGACATGTTATGGTCTCTACTTGATGAAATACTTGGAAATGAAAATAAGTATGTTGAATGCATAGCTAAACAATCGAACCGTGATGCTCCAAAGCCTTATGTAACCGTCAAGTAGTGGAGTCACTAAAGGTGCTACAAATATATTGTATATTTTCATTATCCATCTAAGTATTGCATGAGGACTCCTTAAGAACCCTGCATCCACACCCATATATGTATATTTTTCAATGAATATGAATATTTTGTTTTGGGTGACTGAAAGGAGATGTGAGAAATCTATTGAATGAGGATTCACTCACATTCAGCTAACTGTGGGAAGTCATCAAATAACGAAGTCAGGGTCTTCAACAGAGTCTTGTTATTTTATTGATAGAACCAAAAAAGATTAATTAGATGATGCTTCTAATATCATAAGAATTCGAATGTTACAAATTCAGCTTGCACTTTTGGTGTTACCAGAACTATGCCTCCTGGCTTGATTGGTGATTCAATTACTATTTCAGCTCTCCTGAGTATACATTATTTCAGAGTGAGCACGTGATTGCACAAATTAAGACTATTAGGAGTTTGAAAATGTACCTAATGACGATGTTTTCTCCTTGTCTTGATAACCTGAAGAAGCTGCAACCTCTGGTGAATGGGATCTGTTCTTCTTTCCATTCTATCAATACCAAAAAAATCATCATCTAGCATTGGACAATATATTTATTTATTAGGAAATAATAGGAGAAAAGTTCTAGGAATGAAAATGACCCAAGTGCCAATTAGCTGCAGCAGTAAAACCATCGTCATCATCATCATGATGTTGTCCTTGGCATATTTGTCTAACTTTGAATTTGACATTTTTGCCCATGCTACAACTAAGCTGCTCTAAGAATTGCATCACTTCCTGCAAAACCAATACTCATTCATGGTCTTAGACTATGCAGTTTCTTTTAGGGTAAGTTAAGAGCTAACAACTACGGTTGAGGAATATACAAACCTTCTTTCCTTTGAACGGTTTGGTGAAGGCAAAGTCATAAAAACAAGCATCTCTAGATACACATTCACCCAGTTGCTTTAGCTTTTTCTCGTTGATACATATGTAGAATTCATCAACTTTTTCTGCCGGAGACGAGTTATGCCTGTAATTGTTGGAATCTCCCTTTGATCCAATGGCAGAAATTCGACTGTTAACCCAAGATTTGCGTAGGGCAATGCTTTTGAAACTCATGCCATGCAAATTGCATGGTCTTTTGAAAGCAAGCCTCTTGGTGATATCTGAGTTTATTCCCCGACATGAAGCGCTGATTGGGAACTTGACACTAGCAGTATTCATTTCTATATTATGATTTTTGGTTACCGAGACATTACCTTGAAGAACATGTAAATATGGCCACTTAATATAATAACATAACATACAACCACGGAAAGGAACAAAGAGCTTTCTCTTTCTAATAACCAAGGAATAAGTGCGTAGTTTGTTTAGCTTCTCCATCTTGTTTACTACTTTTCTTTTCTTTTCATTTCTGCCTTGACATGAAATCCAAGAATATTACCACATTCTTGGTCCCGTATGTATTAGAATCACCAGATACATTAAATACTGCTATATGGTAACGTTTTTATTCTCTCTGATGGCACGACAGAATATATCGCCTCATCTAAATTCTAATTATTCATATTACATAAACTCTGGTGCCATGCCAGCGATACCCTATGCTTGTAGCATCATAGGGTGAGTTGCTTCTCTGGTCTCTATGGAATAGAGTTGTTAGGAGGTATCTGTCTGACATGTCACGGACATATCAAAGAATATATATTTATTCATTCATAATGTTGGGTTGAAAGAAATGGATGCAATTATGAAAAGTCAAGATCAGATATTTGTGATACAACCACCACATAGAAGAAGACAGAGACAAAATTATAGTGTGTCCTTTTGTGTGCCCAAACAGGGGGCAGTCCTCTACCGTCCGATGACTATGTCCACATCTCAGCGTATGAAAACTGGTTGGCCAGACAAGCATGCTAAATTGCCAATTCAACAAACATCAACCAGAAACACCGATGAGAAAGTAAGATCTTTTAATCATTTTTGGTACTTGTAGTCGTGGTATTTGTCAGAAAATATTATATTGTGGACGCTATGGGGTTTGAAATGAAGGGGACAAAGGAGTAAAGAAGATACATTGTTTCTCCAAAGGCAATCTTAATATTATAACAATCATGTATACAAAAGATCAGCTATCAAATAATATATTTATATATATACAAATATATAATAAGTCAATAACCTATTTAATGACTAATTTGTTACTTATACGTAGTATTTTTTATATACTAAGCATTACCGCACCCGCACGTGTTGATGCATTCAGAATTGAAGGCTGAAAACAAGTCTGTCTGTCTCTGAGAAGCTGAAGCTGAAGTTGTGATGCGCTGCCGTTGAGGTAAAAGGGAATCTTGAACAAGTGGCGCATATTAGCTGGCATGACCCCTAACGCCCATCACTCACACAAAAATATATTAATGCAACAAATCCAAACCCTCTATATATAAACTACTGTGATGGCATCTTCCTTCATCTTCATATCCACCATACACACTTAGCCTTCTTAGATCATTGAAAACTAAAACAATGAACAACAGGGTGAGGGTGGTTCGTGTTGCTCCGGCATACGGTGGCAACAAGTTGGGAGGGAAAAAGCCACTTCCAAAAAGAGGGCAGATCAAATCAAAGATTGCAGCAAATGCATTTCATTCCATCATCTCTGTCATCTCCAGGGCAGGAGCCTCTTCTTCATCTGCCATAAATTCTCGAAGGAAAAGTTGAAAATTGAATCCATTCCAAGTCCATGCATAATTCAAAGATATTTCTTCACTTTCTTGCATGTACGTATGTATATTGTAGCTAGGCTAGGTACTAGGTAGCTACTTCATTTTCTTTTTGCTTTCGGTCACTGTAATGTCTCTTTTTTGGTGTGTTTTTGGACATGGGCCATTTCTTTGGTTTTGAGATCTCTTTCTTTAGGGGTCCCTGGGTAAAAGAAATTGGGCTTATCTAGCCCATCTCTGCATCAAAACAATCTATATTAAGAACTATCGGGCTCAAGTCCAAAAAAAAAGTATCGGGCTCAAGCCCCAACTATATGGACGTAATTAGATCTTAAATAAAACGTTGTACTCTTTTATGTTACAGTTAAACTTATTTTTGAAGCCCCGTTATATTATGTTAAAATAAAGACAACTACTCCAATAAAGATGTTAGTTTTTTGTTTGGTGTAAAGTCCTTTTGTTAACCGAAAAAAAGAAAAAAATATCTTGATGATCTTAATTTAAAAAGTATGACTTATTTGTTTAAATAAAGGTAATATTTTTATAATATAGAAAAATAAAATCCTAAAATCTATTATCTAATAGTAAAAATAAAATATCTTTACATAATGACAATTATAAAATCTTTATTAGAATATCCACCTAAAATAAAACATATCTTTAGAGAGAAAAAATTTATCTTTGATTTTTTTTTTTAAATAGGAATGATTCTATAGAGTTAGTAATACTAGGTAAATTTTCTTTTAATTAAGTTTAACTACATTTTTTTCTTTTTTTTATGCATGTTGGCATGTCATTCTTCTTCTTCAACAAATTTTTAATGTATCAACAAATTATTAGACTAATTTAATTGAACTTAATTATCAAAATAATTTGATCATAACAAAAACTAAGGTTGAGAGTAGTTTCTCTCTCAACAATCTATAATGAGGAATCCCTTTGTTGGGGTCCTTGAACCCCTAAGATCACCAAAAAAAAAAAAATCTATAATGAGAAATAAAACTTATGAAGGTATTTCTAAATTATAAAAAATAAAAAAATACAATCATGGTAAAATAGGTAACAATTTGAACATGTGATTAGTTCCATTGACATTCAACTGAAAAATTACGAGCATTTAATTCACGCGTTCTTACCATCCTTTCTTCCGCTTTATATGTAATGGTGGCTTGAAGCCTAGAACATTGTATTGAAATTTGAAAATGGTAAAAAGAAGCAACAGATATTGTAGAAAAAAGTAAGAATACAATTTGACTGATCTGCGGGCCTATTTTGTCGGTGAGAATCTCAATCTGTCGTTTAATTTAGAAAAATAATATTCACGAAAGTTGTCGGTTGAAATGAAGATTGAGTTTTGCAAAGTTTAGGAAGGAGGAAAAAATGATTAGAAAGTAATTTTCAAAAGGATAAAATACAGTTAAAACTTTCCTAATAAGTGTCGTTGGTACATATTAGCTAAAAAGCTCAAACAGGTTTTAAAAGGAGAAAGGAAGATATGCATGAAAAAGGTTAAAGAGAAGAATCAGTATTAAAATTTTGTTGTGTGTGATAATTAGTAAGTAATTAGCAGTAAAGTAAAGGAGAGAAAATCCAAAGTGTTGAAAGGTGTGATTAGATGTCGCAGCAATAGAAAGTATTGGTTAACCAACTCCCAAAAGTAAAAAACATAAAAATAGGAAGATATGGCTATAATGTTGCACTTCAATCTGAGGACTGTAAATTTGGAAGTGGCTATTCTGATGAGTGAAGATGAGAGTAAGACACCACATATTTCTAAAAAAATTGAAGTTATATAATAGTTAGGGTTCTGCTCTGTTGTGTTCTTCTGCTCTGCTCTGCTCTGCCTTGCATTGCATTGCATGCTCAGTGATTGTTATCTTCATTGCAAGACAAGCACAATGAAGGATTCATCAGAAAAGCTGATTTGGGATCAGAAAAGCGCACCACAGACACGAGCCTCTCCCACAGCAAAGATGATGGTGTGGACCATCCTCTTCGTTTCCCTCACCTACGTTCTCTACACCTTCAAGCTCGTAAGCACCTCCACCACCTGCAGCCACGGTCCATTCTCCATCAACCGCATCTCCTCTTCTCCGTCTCCCTCCAATGCCACTGTCCATTCCCCCATCGGCTCATCCTCCCCCACCAACCTTCGCCACGTCGTGTTCGGAATCGCCGCCTCCTCCAAGCTCTGGGAGCATCGCAAGAACTACATCAAGCTGTGGTACAAGCCCAAGTTGATGAGAGGGGTGGTCTGGCTCGACGACCGAGTCAAGACCCACCGCAAAGAAGGCCTACCGCCGGTGAAGATCTCCACCGACACCTCCAACTTCCCTTACACCAACAAGCTGGGCCACCGCTCCGCCCTCCGAATATCGCGGATCGTGACGGAGACTCTCCGCCTGGGCCTGAAGGACGTCCGGTGGTTCGTGATGGGGGACGACGACACCGTCTTCGTCACGGAGAACCTTCTCAGAATTCTTCGGAAATACGACCACAACCAATACTATTACATCGGTAGCTTGTCGGAGAGCCACTTGCAGAACATATTCTTCTCTTACGGCATGGCGTACGGCGGCGGCGGCTTCGCCATCAGCTACCCTCTTGCGAAGGCTCTGCAGAAGATGCAAGACCGATGCATTAAACGTTACCCTGCTCTGTACGGCTCAGATGACAGAATGCAAGCTTGTATGGCGGAACTCGGTGTTCCACTCACAAAAGAAATCGGTTTTCATCAATACGATGTGTATGGGAACCTCTTCGGGCTTCTTGCCGCACACCCTGTGACGCCATTGGTATCACTCCACCACCTGGACGTTGTTGAGCCAATATTCCCCAACGCCACTCGGGTGGAAGCTCTGAAACGCCTCACCATTCCCATGAAGCTTGATTCCGCCGCCCTCATCCAGCAATCCATCTGCTACGACAAGAACAGCCGCTGGACTGTTTCCGTTTCTTGGGGGTTCGCCGTTCAGATATTCCGCGGCATGTTCTCCGCACGCGAGATGGAGATGCCTTCTAGAACCTTCTTGAATTGGTATAGGAGGGCGGACTACACTGCCTATGCTTTCAACACGCGTCCCGTTAGCAGAAACCCGTGTCAGAAGCCATTTGTTTTCTATTTCTCCAAAGCCACATTCAATTCCACACAGCAACTCACTCTCACTCGCTACGAAAGACACCGTGTCCCTCATCCTGAGTGCCGCTGGAGGATGCCTGACCCTTCTGCTATCGACAATGTCATCGTCTACAAGAAACCGGACCCCCATCTTTGGGATAGAGTAAGCATTCTTCTATTACTTACTAATTACATTCAAAACTCACCAAACTTTCATTCTTTTATTTTATTTATATATTATTTGAATTTCAGGCGCCTAGGAGAAACTGTTGCAGGGTCATCAAGTCCAACCACCAAGGAACAATGGTCATTGATGTGGGTGTATGCAAGAGCGGTGAGGTTACCGAAATTTAATCACCCTAATCACCTCACTAATTTATATTAGGGTGGGACATTCTTATGCAGCAGCAGCTTCTTGTCCATATTCTTAGGGCTAATTTCTTTATATTTGTATTCATTATTGGGCTTCAACGTTTAGTTTTCTTCTTTCTTTTTCTTCTTCTTCTTTTTTTTTTTTTTAAATCTGGAGCTCACTGAAATTGAGTGGGTTGTGGAAGGAAAGGTAGGTGTAAGGGGAAAAATCAGGTTCGCAGTTTATTACTGTTATTTATTTTTGCTTACAATTGTGTATTTTAATTTAATCAATAATGAAGATGGGATAACAGAGATGTTCAATTTGTAAACTGAACCCAAGAGAATCTTCAGACTATGCATGCGTGCATCTATGAATTTGAGTGTAACACTCAGCAGTAGTACATATTAGAAAGTGAAATAAACAATTATAGATGATGTATACTTGCCAATCTTATCTAAAAATGTTGCTACAACAGAAAGCGAGTGCTGGGAATAGACGGCTAATTTTTTTTTATATGAGACAAAGTTTGGTGTAATGCTGGGTTATGGAATTTCGGGGAGTTTTACACCGTTGTGATGGCGTTCAGGTGAAGGGAAGAAATCGGACGGTCCGATTTATTGCAGTTGAAAGGGGACACAAATCGGACCGTCCGATTTGTGGTTTATGGAAGGCAGTGCATGGAAATCGGACCCACCGATTTCATGCTTTATATTCAAATTTTTTTAGATCCAAAGAAATCGGACCCAGCGATTTCTTTGTTGGATGAGAAAAAATTTTACAAGTCATGAAATCGGACCCAGTGATTTCTAAACCATCACACTTGCTTAAAGCACCATGTACTCTCATACCCATGTGATACTCCATCTTCTTTCCAATATGAAAAATAAAAAAGTGGGAATAGACACTTTCTTTGGTAGAAAGCATGTTAGGGGAAATACTTATTTCAGTGTTAGTTTAGATTAGTTTTTTTAATAAAAAAAGTATTTTTTTTAGATAAAGTATTTTTATTTAATTTAAAATGTATTCATATAAGTTTTTTAGAAAAAGTATTTTCATAAAAAAAATAATTTTTTTTAAAAGTTAACAATACCTTATTTTTAAAAAAACATAAAAAAATGATATTTTTAATATTTGAAAATCTTTTTTAAAAAAATTTATTTAAATATAAAATAATTTTTGTCTATTAAAAAAATATTTTTTAAAAAGATGAAAAGAATAATTTTTTTTTTAAAAAAATCAATTTAAACTAACTCTTATTTTGTTATATCTTTTTCATTATGTTATTCCATTCTTAGGGCTCGTTTGGGTGAGTTTCTAAGAAAAGATATTTTTTTGAGTTATCTTTTTTTTTTTAAAGATCTTATGGAAAAGTAAAAGTAATTTTATGTTTGGTATCTCATGCAAAAAGATCTTTTTATCTATCAGTTATGTTTGGGTATAACAATATAAAAGTATTATTTTATTTATTTATTATATAAAAAACATCTTTTTTTTAAGAAAAAAGATCTTTTAAAAAAAGATGTAAATTACAACTTTTCAAAAAAGATATTTTTTTTTATTTTTCTAGTACTTTTACTTTTACTATTAGAAATTTGCCAAACACACTAAAAAATGAAAAAATATTTTTTTTTCAATAAAAAAACATCTTTTTTCATTAAGATAATGAAACCAAACAAGCACTTAATTAGTTTAGAGATTCCCTTCAATATATCTTTCATGAAAGGAGCTTTTTATGGTGAAAAAAAAGCATATTGAGGAGCTTAAAAGATTAATTTAGACAAATAATTATAAGAAATTAATTTTTCATTAATTAATATTAATTAACTTTTAATATAAAATTTAAAATTTAGAATAAAGATAAAATTTAAAAAATCGAATGATCTTTATTAACTAAAATAAGTTGATTCTATAGTTGAACTCATCCATCCACAGCAATTCAATGTTCTTACTTTATTAATAAATTAATTGTCTTCCATGTTAGTTTTTAAATTTAAATTTAAAAAATCAAATAAAACTAACTTCAAACAGATACGCATTTCCTACTGAAATGGAACAAAATAAATTAACTCATTTACTCTCTATTCTCAGAAGTAAAAACCCACAAGAAATTCTCCATTTCTAGAAAAATGTTATATGTATTTTTTTACATGTCTTTCACTTTTAGCATTAAAATAAAAGTGAAAAAAATATTTTATTTTTTATATTATAAAAAAAATTAAAATAGGATAAATATAATTTCTCTTATTTCTAATACTAAAATTATTTTTTTTATTTCGTATCTCGCAAATGACTAAATTATTATAAATTTAAGTTTTGTTTAAGGATTTGGTTCTAGTAAATAAATTGTTGTATATATATATATATATATATATGATAGAATTTAAATTTTAACCCTTAATTAAAAGAACGAATGAGTTGATGATCAATCAATAAATCCAAATTTGTTATGGTACAATAATATTATGATGTGGATGCAGCATGTCATTTACCACTTCTCTCACTCATTTTGGATTGACAAGCACAGAAACAGTCACCAACAACTGCTTATTATCCTCAGCAATCGTTTTGCGTCACATGCGCGCTTCACATTAATAGTAATGCATGGAAGCTAATAAGCTAAGCGATGCGATAAGGTGATGATGAACAAAGAAATATATGGTTTTGTATTATCAGAATTTGTCACGTGTATCGTACTCAAACACGTCCGGCATAGAAGAGGATAACTCTTTGATGCCATGCATCGTGGAAAGAATATAAATCCATCTTCCTCATTCGTTTCTTCCTCCATCACGTGAAACCTAATTAAAATACAGACAAAGCAAACGTTTAAAATTGGATTTCTCTATTTCCACTTTCTTTGCATCCTTCTTCCAATTTGCAGCTGAGTAATGAATGCATACGGGGACCAATCCTCATGCAATGCTACCTACAAATTAAGCTAATAGCTAGAGTTTCTCCGATTCATTCATTCATTGCATTATTGTTAATTACCTAGACCATTTTTTCAGAATAGATGTAGACTTAATTGTAATTACTTATTCACTTTAGTATATGTCAATCAGAATAAAAATTAGTTTAATTTGTTAATTATTTAATGTATAATTGTAATTAATTGTAAAAATAATACATAAAGAGTACATAAGAGTACATAAAATATAACCATTAAACAAACGTTTTCAGTTTTTCATTTTTGAACTTTTAATATTTGACTTTAGTTTTGTAATAAACGGGGAGAGATTCTGCTTCGGATTTGCTCAATGTTGGCTTAGAAAATGGCAATTGAAACGCGTGATGAATCAAAACAACGTACTATTATTCATGGTGTTGGAATCTTTCAATTCAGATCATTACTAACATCCACACAAATTTTATAATGAAGAATATAATGGCAGAGCAATACACAAGTTTGCTTTGATAATATGCAAAAGCGCCAAAGGAGAATTGAATAATTAACAGAAACTTTTTCCTAAAGCCTATCACTTTCGTGCTCAGAGTCTTAGCTGTATGTTCCAGTGGCTGTTTGCAATTGATTCAAGCATAGCACACTTCACAGTGAAAGATTTCGTAGAGGGTGGTCCTCTATCTCAAACTATTATTTTTTCTGTTGGTTAAATAACAGTCAAAATTACTACTGCTCTTGTACGCAAACAAAAATAATTGTTGTATCTCAAACCTAAGTACCTGACATATATTACTTTATTTAAGCTCAAAACTACTTCAATAGGGTCCGGTGTATGAGGAGGGATATGTAGCCATCTCTGCTCTGCCCTATTTACAAATATTGATTAAAATAACCTATCTCATCTTAATATTATGTTTTTAACTCTTTTTATATTAATTCATATTTGTAATTCAAATGATATAGTTTATAATTTAATGTATTTTTTCTTTGAAAATTAAGAATAAAAGAAGATACAATTAATTAATTATCTTTATGAATGTTTTTTAAGTTATTGGGTTTTCCCTTATAATTTTATATTTTACAATAGTGAAATGTCCACCGAAAAATAAAATATAGAGAAAAGGACAAATAGGTCCCTAATCTTTTGCCTCGCAGATATTTTCGTCCTGACCATTGAAAAATACTTTTAAGTCCCTGACCTTCACAAAACTTGGACGGATCAGTCCCTAACAGATAATTTGGACGGATCAGTCCCTGACCGAGGCATTTGGACGGAGGGACTGATGCGTCCAAGTTTTGTGAAGGTCAGGAACTTAAAAATATTTTTCAATCGTCAGGAACAAAAATGCCCGCGGGACAATAGATCAGGGGTCATTTTCTCTAAAATATATTACACACAATAAAAAAAGTGAAAAAGTATCGATGAAAATAAAATAAAAAATAATGAGTATATATTTTTGTTTTTTTATTGTATTTTTTTAACTTAATAGAATTTTAAGGTGAATACTCAGTTATTTTTATATAAAGTTGATAATTAAGAATTGTTAGGTGATTTTGATAGATTTGACTAAATTGTCATCTAACAATTTTTTTATTATTAACTTTACGTGAACATAACTGCATATGTATTTCTGTAAGTAAAGTTAGTATGCAAACTTAATTTTGT
The DNA here is from genome assembly GCF_059453495.1 of Arachis ipaensis. Taxonomy (NCBI): domain Eukaryota; kingdom Viridiplantae; phylum Streptophyta; class Magnoliopsida; order Fabales; family Fabaceae; genus Arachis; species Arachis ipaensis. The sequence goes on along the minus strand of NC_142440.1, from coordinate 16,387,681 downwards.
TGAATGATTTATACCTTTCATTGCACATCTGTATGTTAATTTACGCACCCTAATAGTGATTAAAAATACTATGCGTTATTAATTGTAAGATGTTATAACTTATCAACTTTTTATTTTATTAAGTTTTTGTTAAGGGAAATTGAGATAGAGGTAAGTAACTATGGTTAATAACATAATAGATCTGCAATGAAAGGTATGAATCCTTCAATGAAAGTTTGCAGGCCAACCGTGAAAAACAATTCAAATTCTATTAAGTTAAAAAAATACAAAAAAAAAAAAACCTCATGCGTTGACAAATCGTTTCCAAAAACAAGATTCTTTCATTTTCTCCATTTTTTTTATTTTTGGACACCCATCTATTTTTTATGTCATGCTCATGCGTTTTGGTCCATTTAGACTAAAGATTAGGGATGTATATACGCCGGGTAAAATTAGATTTGTCTTAATCTAGACCTGACCTTAAATATATATCGAGTCTATTTTTTGGATCATAATCTGATTTTAAACCTAATGAAACTTATACACTTTCGAACCATAATTATATCGGATAAAAACTGTTCTGAGACTTACCTAGAACCAGGGTGATTTGGGCCTGAACATGAGATACAGACGCCTTTAGGTGAAAGATTCGACGTCTTCTCCTGTAGGGATGAAGTTATCCAAATTCTTCGTAAGGAGGTGGGTGTGGTACCTGCAAGGGACTCTGATACTTAAGTTAGTAGGGTTTTAGGTAGGTTTTTAATATATTGGAGTTCGAAGAATACTTGAAGGTGTCTGGATATTTATAAGTATAGATGTAAAGTCAATAACCACCTTTGAAGTAGTTTTACCTTTGATGGTAGGTTTGTTACTCCCTTTTGTTAGGACAGATTTGCTACACATCCAAGTAATATTGTCATCCAAGTCCAACCAAGTAGATCTAACACCAACAAAAACTACTCTCATTAAAAAGAGCGTGATTACACGCGCACACATCATTCTTCCAACCAAGTCATTTACGTTCACGCGCTACGTTATCGTCATCGTCTTCGCATTCCTTCTCCTCCTCCTTCTCCTCCTTTCTTCCTACTCCTGCTCCTACTCCTTCTCCTTCTCCTTCTCCTTCTCCTTCTCCTTCTCCATCTCCTTCTCCTCCTCCTCCTCCTCCTCGCGTGTTTTCTCCTCATCGTCATTCTTTTGTTGTTGCTGTTATTTCTGTTATTGCAGTAGAAGGTGAGGAGAAATAGTTTTGAATTGTGAAGGACAACGAGTCCAAATACACCTTAATTCACTCAGAAATGAACCGAAATTATATAATGATTGCAACACAATTAACTCAAAAATGAATCAAAATTACATAACAATTGCGTCATAATTAACTCAGAAATGAACCGAAATTTACCATAATGATTGCGACACATAAATTCAGTTCGAAAACAAGCACACAAACAAGACTGAAGCATGAACAAAAATACATCCAACATCAATTTTAGACCAGACAACGTCATTAATATGTTTCTTCTTCTTTTTTATTTGATATTTTCTTCTCTTTTTTTTTTGTTTTATTCCTCTCAAGAAAGTAAATCAAAAAGAATTTTGAGAAAACGAAATAAGAAGGTGAAGATGAAGAAAAAGATGAAAAAGAAGAAGAAGAAGCAGTAAAAGATGAGGAGAAAGAGGAGAAAGAGTTTTGAATTGTGTAGGAAAACGAATCCAAATGCACATTAATTCACTCAGAAATGAACCAAAATTATATAATGATTGCGATACAATTAACTCAGAAATGAATCGAAATTACATAATTATTGTGACACATAAACTCAGTTCGAAAACAAGCACACAAACAAGACTAAATCACGAACAAAAATACATCCAAAATTAATTTTGGATTAGACAACGTCATTAATATGTTTCTTCTTCTGTTTTGTTTGATATTTTCTAGAGAGTGAAATAAGAATAATTATAAGAAAATGAAAAAAGAAGGAGAAGATGAAGAAGAAAAAGATGAAAAAGAAGAAGAAGCAATAGAAGATAATGAGGAAGAGGAGAAAGAGTTTTGAATTGTGTAGGACAACGAGTCCAAATACACCTTAATTTACTTAGAAATGAAGTGAAATTATATAATGATTACGACATAATTAACTCAAAAATGAACCGAAATTACATAATGGATTGCGATATAATTAACTTGGAAATTAACCGAAATTACATAACAATTGCGACAAAATTAACTCAGAAATAAACTGAAATTACATAATGATTGCGACACATAAACTCAGTTCGAAAATAAGCATACAAACAAGACTGAATCGTGAACAAAAACACATCCAAAATCAATTTTGGATCAGACAACATCATCAACATAGCAAAAATTCAACAATAACAATAACGACGATAACGATAACAACGATATGTATAAGAAGAAGATGACAATGATGATGATGATGATGATGATGATGATGATGATGATGATGATGATGATGATGGAGGAGGAGGAGAAGGATGAAAAAGAAGGAGGAGAAGAAATTGAAATGAGAAAAGAAGAAGAAAGAGGAGGAGGAGGAGGAAGAAGAGGACGGTAATGAAAGTGAAAATTATAAAAAAGGAGGAGAAGAAGAAGAAGACGTAGCATTAGGGGTAAAAATGCATGCACGAATTTGAAAGAAAGTGGGAAAAGAATCGCGTGATCTAAATCACTTGGATGAATTTAGATGTTAAAATTGTTTAGATGTGGAGAATAATTCTTGTTAGGGAGGTTGTTGATATCTCTTTTCTAGATGAATAGAAGAGATTGTAGAAGTTAGTTACTGATTCAGACAAGTAGGGCTAGGCTAACATCGCCGTGTTCAACCTTTATGAGGTCAGGTAGGTGTCTATCCGGATAATATCTGTTGATTAGCCTTTATTCATTTTGGGCCTAACTAAATAGTGGGACAGGGTATGAACAAAAACCAAGTCTTTAATAATAATTTGTAAAAAGAGATAAAAATTTACTTGTTAGTTGTTACGAAGAAGTTGGTAGCCAATATTAAACTTGAATCTCTTCATGAATCATAGTTACATGCATCTTTGTATTTCTTTCCTAATTTCACAATTTTTATTAAAAATAAATGAATTAATTTATAATTAATATTATACAATATTAATTAGAAAACACAAATTCAAAAATAAAAGTATTACCTCCTTGGATGCTAGTATGGGAACATATTAAATTTTCAACAATTATTTCATATGATAAAATTCACGTAGAAAAATATAATAAGTACTAACTAAATTTTAAAATTAAAGTATAATCACGAATCAATACTAATAATACCAAATATTTAAGTCACACATAAATAACACAAAATATTATGCATTAGTCTAAAGTCTTATACTTCCTAAACACAAAACGTTAATTTTAAAATATGTATCTTCACTAGGCCGGACCGGGCCGAGCGACCCGAACTATGACTCGGACCTGATTGAGATATTCTTCCGAGTGTTATTTTTTTCTCCCAGGTCAAAACTGAACCACTTTGGGTCTGAGCTAATGTGTGCAAAAATACTCCGAGTCCAGACCTCATTCTTTGATTTGCTTTTATTTGCCCATCGAAAGGAATTGAGTTATATTTAAATCTTAATTCACAATTAATCAATTCCAAGTGAAAAAAATGAAGTAAAATTCTCAAGAAATATAGCTAACCAAGTTCACACATTTAATAGCAATTAGTAAGCAATTTACTATAATTAGGCAAAAGCCCTAAATTAAATATAATTGAATAGTGTATGAACATTAAAAAAAAAATAAAAGCCTAGCTCGGGAGAGTTTGGCAGTGAGTTCCCATTGAGTAAATCCTCAATGTAAGCGTTTTTCGCAGGAGACACTACAATAAATATGAGCTTTAACAATGCCAAAATCTGCAATACCTGAAAACCGTTTTTTTAGATGGTTTTAGACAATAATTTTTTATAATGTTACTGTTGAACTTCAGTTTTTATTATTTTATAGCAACAAAATAAAACCGTTCTTTTTTACTATTTTAAAGAACGGTTTTATAACCGTTACTAGGATTTGTTTTTAAGCAACAGTTTTTTAATGTTGTTTAAATAATTGTATAAAAGATACGCTTGAAAACCGTTGCCAAAGTTGCTATACTTTAAAACCGTTCTCTTAGATAATTTTAGACAACGATTTTTATAGAGTTGCTGTTGAAGTTTAATTTTTTATTAAATTATTACAACAAAATAAAACTGTTCTATTTGACTATTTTAAAGAACGGTTTTATAACCATTACAATAATTTTTTATTAAGCAACAATTTTTTAATATTTAAATAATTATGTAAATTAAAAGATACATATAAAAATAGTTCTTTATAAATATTAAATAAGTAGAAGACTAAAAAATTATTGTTATAAATAAATAATAAATATTATTTATGAAGTAAATAAATTTATAACAAATATTATTTTTTGTTTCATTCTCGCTCTAAAATTTAACATATTTTTTACGCTTAAACAAATTTTTGAGAAACTCCCTTTAGAACAAAACACAGAGCTCTGGTGTTTTTCCTCCTCTACTAGCTCTATGTCCCTAACCCACTATAACCCACCACTCATCATCAAAGCCTGCCATCATCATCGCACAAAATCAGCTTCACGCAGTTCGTGGTGCGTCGTCGAAGGAAGCAGTTCATGGTGCGCCGTCGCTGCGTCTCCACTCTCCTCGCCGGGTGGGTCGTCGCTGCTTGTCCTCTCTCCGCGCAGTGGTCGTTGATGCTTCTCTCCTGGCCGTCGCTTCTTCTCCACTCCTCGCCGTGGGCCGTTGTTTTGTCTCCCCTCTCGCCGCGCGCGTGGGTCGTCGCTGCCCTGGCCGGCGATGCTTCTCCTCGTCGTTTGTGGGTTGTCATGCTCCTGGCCAATTCTACGATAACTACTTCGACGCTGGCTACAATGTCGAAACTCTTGATTTACAGGTCCTCAATGGTAACCTCTCCTTTTTCATCGATTTCAATTCTATATACTCTGCAAATTGAGGAAATGGATTTCAAATTGCCATTGAAAGAAGAAATCACAAATCAATAGGCCGATTGTTCTGTTTGTAGGTCTCGCTCTATTGGTTGATGTTCCTAGGATAAAAACCTTACCGATATATATAAACTGATGGAGTTTTATGAAAGTTTCTCTGATTCTGCTATTTTACTGTCGATTAAGCAATTTTCATTCATGTGAGATGCTGAATTTTGCAACACAGGAAATTGTGATTTGTTAAAATTTGTCTTAGAAGTTGGGGAGATGCTTTCTCCTATGCTATGCAAACCGTTTTCCTGGCCTATTTTGTTTTGATTTTTTGCTATAGAAATGCAAACTTATCTTCCCTAACATTTGTTGTATTATATATTGCATATTAATCCTTTTCTAGATGAAGTCTTTAGATATCCCCAAAGGTGTTCGCCGTGTGCTATTCAGAACCTTAAATACTGACAAGCAAGTTGTAGAAGTTGCAATGTAGTCACTGCTATAGGAGCATGTTCTATTTTGGCTGTATATCATAAGCATTGAATCATAATTCTTGCATATATAATTTTTGGTTTGTCTTGAAAATTATTCTACCAATATAATGCTTCAATCCAAACAGTCATGTGCGTCGTTCATAAGTGTAAATAGCAAAATATTGTTCTGAGAATAGTAAAAAATACGAGTCATAATTTCTCATGACTTTGAACGTGACGACAACTGTGTTTTTTCCTTATGAGGAAGAAATTGTATTAATGTACGGATTAGATCTTTTGGTAATTATAATATGTCAGTTACACGCCATTATTGGTTTCTACCATTTTTGTTTGTGAAATCGGGGTTTAGGGTTTGGATTCTGTTACTGTGAAATTGGTTTTACTGTTTTGATTATGTTACTTTGAAATTGAGTTTAGAGTTTGGAATTGATTACTGTGAAATTGAGCATCCTTTTCCTACTCTTTTTAACCTAATTTAAATTCTACTCTTTTTTCCCTTGAACTTCTTCTATGCTTATTGTTTTGTTATGATTTTATTTCAGACTAAGCAAATCTTATGTCATAGCATATGGTTTGAAAAGAGCAATAGGTGAGGTAAACCTTCCCCAAAATAAATAAATTATTTTTCCATGTTGATTTTTCAAATAAGTTTGTGTTTTCTTGTTTAGTTTTGTACGAATATTGTTCTTACTGGGTTGGGAAGTCTTACCTTTTCTGGTCATTATTTCTTTTGTTTGTATTACTTTCGGGTGATTTGTAAAGTTTCAATGTATAATTCTTCAACTTTAATGTTGTTATTGTCAGTTTTTGCTCACTTATAGCCAAAGTAATGTTACATCTTTAAAAATTCTAAATAAGTAATTACAATATTATACAAACTCAGTTTGTCCATTATTTATTAATGTTCTTGTTTGCATTTATTCCTTTAGATATTTCTTTAGACTATCCAAAGCAACTCCTAACTTGAACACCTGTCTTATGGGTTGTATTTTTTAATTTAGCTTAGCTTGTTTTCATGTGCAACTTGTTGGCAACTCATCTCTTGAAGAATTAAAAGTTTCATATTGATATGACATTTACTTATATACTGAATTATATTGAATTCATTATTCTAAAGTTTTTTTAAGGCTTAACAATTTGCTTATGGACCATATATATCAGGAAGTCAAAATCATTTTATATTTAACTTTTTCTATGGAATTAAATGATGGTTTATTAGTAACAAACCTTCCATCTTGCTTGATGATAAGAGAGAGATTTATTGTCGATTTAGAATCAAGAATCAATTCGTTAGTAGCATAGTCCAAACCAACAATGAATTCTCTTATTCAAATGTCAAATTCAAATTAAAATAACCGAGAGTAATTAAACCTCGAGTCGTTCTTCCTTAGGAGTTGCAATGAAATGTCATATTATTGGCTACGAGGGAAATAGGGGTTGGATGGTAACAATTGGCAAGAAATTTAAAGTGCAATAAAATAAAAAGACATGCAATGAATTAAATGGAAAGCAAGTAAAGGCAATGAAAATGGAATTTAAATACTAAAAAGAGCTCTTGGTGAGAATTGGGGGATTGAGGATTCTTATCCTAGTTGTGGATCACAAACATGGTAATTGTGTGTGAATTAATCCCAATTAGTCTATCCTAACATCGAGGATAAGTCAAAAGGGCATAATTGATTCCAATCCCTAAGTCCTAGTCAACACTAGTGGGTCACTTAGAGTCAAGGAAAACCAAACCAATAAATAATTCTCACACAATGCGGAATGGACATCCACAACTCAATTTCACCCAAACACCCAATTTCTCAACCAAGAGTGTGAAAACTAAACATACAAGAAAAGCAAGGAATGAAACAAGCATGCAAGAAACTAAAATTCAAAGCAATAAAAGTCAAAGCAAGGAAAATTAAAATGCAAGAAATGTAAGACCCAGAATATTTGAAAAAAATCTTATTATGATCAAGTCTCAAATCCTACAGTTATTTATAGCCTTAATTTCAGAGATTATTTTATTAAAGATAATTAAGGCAAGTTTTGATTTATTGGATTTGAGATAAGTTATGATTATTATCCAATTTTATAATTATTGGGCTATTTTCTATATTTAAAGTATAAGGTTGATAATTATGAAATAATAAGGATTTTATATGATTTGAATTAGATAAGTAATATTTTAAATATTATTACTGCTATTTTGGAAAATGAAGAAATTAAGTATACTATTTCTAATTTTTAGATTTGGGCATTTTATTGAAAATAATTTGTGAAATTGATGAGCAAATAGTATTTTCTATGTACAAATAGTGTTGGATTTAATTTGGGTTTCAATTACTATATTATTCCCAATTTTATGTGAAATTACCCTAATGCCCTTAACCCTAATTTTCAAAATGAAACCCTAACCCAATAACCCGTACCCGACTCGGTTTCCTCCTCACCCAACCTAGCAGCAGCAACGCAATTTTGCTTCCTCCTTTCCTCAAACCAAAAACTACCGCAGCAGCAGCTGCAAGATGAAGGAAGGAAGAAACAAAATTGAGGGAGAAGGAGAGGAGTTCGCTGCGTGGGGAGAGAGGGAGGCGCGTCTCGTCGCCGTCGAGCTGGAGGGGGAGCTGTCCGCTGCGCCATGGCACTGCCGCCACCATGCCATGCCTCGCCGCGAGGTACCCAATCGTGCCATCGCTGTCCCGTGGAGCCATCGCTGTGCCGCCGCGCGTGAGGATGCTGGGCCGTCGCTGCCTTCTCGTCGCAAAAGAGAGAGAGCTCGCGAACCAAGGAGATCGACCCACGCCTCACTGCCGCCAAGCTCGCGCCGTCGCTGTCCCGTTGAGCTTTTGCCGATGATTGTGCCGCTATTGTCAGAGATGACCCGATGGGAGAGAGGGGGAAGACCACCCGCGACGGTGCTGGAACTTCCATGGCCGTCAGAAACTGCCACCTACCTCCGCCACTGCTAGGGTTCGCCGCCGGTGCGCCGTTGAAAGGAAGGCCGTTCAGTCACGCCGAGCAGGAGAGACAGAGAGATCTGAAGGTGTGCTGGGAACCCAAACACCGTGCCTGGCCCCCGATCGCATCACCGGCGCCGCCTCGGTCGGAACTGCCGCCATCAGAAAAGGGTTCTGGTCGCCAGGAGTGGTTCTGCGACTCCCGGGACCACCGCCGGAGCTTCTGGCTACTCCTGCCGTCGCCGGAAAAGTTTGCCGGTAAGGGTTTTATTTGAGGTTTCTGCCTTTTTGGTTTTCGAGATGGTTTTGATGCGGTGCGATTTTTCTAGTTGATCCACCGGAGTTTCTGGCCGTCGCCGGAGCTGTTGCTGCCGCCGGTTCGAAATCGGAACTGCTTCGTGTTGTTATTCCGGTAAGAAATTATGTTTCGAAAAGCCACGCGTTAGTATTACGTTGTGTTCGGTTAATGAATATGAGTTTTGATAACGTGGGGTCGAGTCCTGATTATTACATGTTGCGAATAGTGTTGCGATGGTTGTTGTGAACGTGACTGGGAGCTGAGGTTTTAGTTGCCGTCAGTTCGGGTTGAGGCGGAAAGGACTCTGTGACGTGTTTGAGTTATGGATTTGCGTTTTGAGGTAGGGGCGCTTTCCGAAAACTATATTTTGTATATTGGGAATTATTACATATGGGTACTGATGTGAGATATTGTGTATTTGGTGATTGTATCTGCCTTATGTACTATTTGATTGACTCGAATGACTATGGATGTTGGTTTGGCTGAATTATTGTGCGGCCTTGTGAAATGTAATGTTTTGAAGTGATTCTTTAAAGGTTTAAAATCTGAGTTTAATCCGTTGAGGATTGATTTGATTTGAGTCGATTATTTGATGATGTGAAATGTCGAATGCACTTTTGAATTCAGCCCGGTTTACTTTACTTGACTTGATCTTGGACAAATGATTTGTTACTGAACCGTTTCTTTAAAGCTTTGAAAATGAGTTAAATCGGTTGATATTGAGTTGATTTTGAAATGATTTTCTTGAGATATGCCACTGAGGCAACTGTTGGATTTAGCTTGCTTTGAATTGATTTCTGGTTTTGAGCTGTTGAAAAGGAATGAGAAACGGTTTAGTTGGGACCCGAACCGGGTGGCAAAAGTCCAAGTTTTAGGGGAGGTGCTGCCGAAATTTCTACAAAATCCTAGTCTTGTTTGAAAAGTTATTTAGAAAGGATTGGATTTGAGAAGTTGTATTATTTGATTTATTAAGAGAATAATTATATTTTCAAGCTTAATTTATTTAGTAAACTTTATGCCTTGAGTTTGACTTATTTAGAAATGAACTATTTTTACCGTTTGAATCACTGAAGGAAAAAAATGATGCTCTAATATTGATTTCAATATAAAAAGGAGCTTTTAGTGGTTTCAAAGGAATCTAGACTTTTGATTGAGTAATTAAGTTTGAGGCATTTTGGAAGGGTTAGAAAAATGGGTTCCAAAAAGAAATCTGAAAGTGGTTTGATTCAAATGAACCGGTTCCTTTTCAAATGAGTTGATTTTTGGACCGGGTTGGAACTTGAGATTTTGTATGGTCGGTTTCATAATAAATTCAGTTTTATTTACTTGAACCGAGAATCCATGATTTTAAGAGTTTCAATGAATTTTAAGGAATTGATATAGGTTGACCTTCCCTAAAGACTTGGGACTCTGCCGAGAAACTTTTGTTATAAAATCCCATTGTTGGATGGGTGATTTTTGAATATCTCAAAGAGGCTTTTAACTTGCCATGATGATGGAAGTTTTGGAAAGAGGATGCCGAGAGTGGCATTATTTTAAAAGGGGAATTTACCTTGAGTTAAAGTGGCTTATGAGCCTGAGATGATTTGAGAAATGAGATCATTAAAGCCAAGGCTGAAAAGAGTTGAAACTTGATTTCAAAGTGAAATGAATTGAGAAAATAATTTATGGCTTAAATGCCGATTTCATGAACTTGATGATTTTGAATGTGGAAGTGCTGTTTTGTTGAGAGCCGGAATGGCTGTGTATGTTTATACATATTGATTGGTTCTGGATTGAACCGTGAGCCGGAATGGCTGTGTATGATATGAATATTGGCTGGTTCTGGATTGAACCGTGAGCCGGATGGCTGAGATGGATGTTGATCCATGATTGAGAATGAAAGCAATTATGCTGAGACATTGATAAGTTGTGATTTTTGCACTTCCACTATTGGAGATGAGGGTTTCCCTGGGTAGTAGCAATGGCTAGCCACCATGTGCTCCAGGTTGAGACTCGAAGCTCTGTTAACCCAATGTCGTAAGTGTGGCCGGGCACTGTGAAAGGCCCGGATGAGCTCGCCCCCATAAATATTCACCAGTGATGGTGATGGATAAATATTCACCAGTGAGGGTGATGGATATGGATCATGATTATGATCAAGTTTATGATGAGTATAACTCGAGTTGGGGATGCACGACAGAGGGACAGTCCAATGGTTAGCTACCAGGACTTGTCGGGTTGGCTCTATAACCGACAGATGATATCATCAGCCACTAGGGACAGGCATGCATCATATGCATTTGTGTGACATTGGTTGGGTGTGCATATTATACTTGGTTTGCCTATGTGATTAATTGCTAACTGTTTTACTTGTAATAACTGTTTGTTTGTGCTTGAACTTCCTATCTGTGTTTGCATCTGGGACTCTGTTGGATTGTGGTGATTGGTTGTTGGTTGGATTGTTTGGGCCTAGGGCCGTGGTTGGAATGAGATGAACTGATGGTTGATTTCGATTTTGTGTTTCTGGTTTGGAATAAAATATGAAAGGCTATTTTGGTTTCGCTTAGATAAACCGCTTTGAAGGGCTTATTTAATTGTTGTCATAATGCTCTGTATTGTTTTAGTTATGGTTTATTGTACCCTCGCCTTTATCTTGATATAATCTGTAAGAGGGATAGGAATTGTATTGGATTATGTTTGTAGTATTACTTATATATATGTATGTATATATATGGATGTACTCTTTATGAGTTTTTGTACGTTGTATGGTATTTATGGATGTACGTTATCGAACGAAAGAATTTTTGGGAGCGGTATTGCGGTTTAAAGCTTTAATCAGGCTCATATTTTAGTAATAAATAATATAGAAGTCGTCGTAATGTCCGAGCTATCAAAGGCGCGCAGCCGAAAGCGTGAGCTTTGGTAGTTAGGGTGTTACAAGAAACCTCTTGGCAAGTAATTGAGAGCTAAGGTTACCTATCCTAGCCATTGACCACAAACACATGATGATTATGAAGAGTTAATCCTACTTAGTTAACCCTATATCGAGGATAAGTCAAATAGGCATAGTTGATTCCAATCCCTAAGTCCTAGTCAACACTATTAATGGGTCACTTAGAGTCAAGGGAAACCAAATCAACTAACTACTCTAATGTATTAAACAAGAATAGACATCAATGACTCAAGGAGCACCAAAGTCCTCAATACCAAGCCAAGAGTGAAGAAAAACTATGTAAAAACTAAGCCAAGTATTTTGTCAAACACTTGGTATGCATAAGAATAAAATAATATTAAAATGCATTAAAAATAAAATCTAACTACCAAAAGCAAGAAAATGATAATAACAACTAAAGGAAGCATTAAATGAACATAAAACATAAATTACATTAATAGAAATTAAAGAAGTACAAGAGTGTTCATAAAATAAAAAATGACATAAAAGAGAAATGAAGAAGAAGAATTAAGACAATAAAGCAAGGAAACATAAATAAAACTACATTAAGACAAGAATTAAAGACAGAAATTAAAGAGAAATTAACTAAACCTAACCTAATTCTAGAGAGAGGGGGGAGCTTCTCTCTCTAGAAACTAAGAGAAGAACATGTAAAAGCTAAACCTAATTGCCCCCCTTGCTTCCACTTGAATTGGGGTTGAAATAGCTTCAGAAATCAGTTGGGTTGGGTTTTGGAGGCCCATAATTCGCCCCCAGCGATTTGTAATTAATGAGCTCACGTGACTCGGGTCACGCGTACGCGTCGCCGAGCTCGCACTTGTGCGTGCGCACGCGTTGCTTGTGCACACGCACAGATCACTGAACTTCCAAACTCCATTTCTTTATGGTTTCTTCCCTTTTGCATGCTCTTTTTTTCTCACTTCTTCAACCCATACTTGCCTTGGAAATCTGAAATCACTTAGCAAATGCATCAAGGCATCAAATGAGATTAAAGTGAATAAAATTTAGCAATTAAAAGGCCTAAAGAGCATGTTTTCATTTTCAAGCACATTTTAGGAAGAAATCATGAAACTATGCTATTTCAATGGATAAGTGCAAGAAAATTTGATGAAATCCACCCAAATAGAGCAAATAAATACCATGAAATGTAGATTCATCACATCCCCACACTTAAACAATAGCATGTCCTCATGCTATACTCAAGAAGGAAATAAAGGGTATTATATTTATTCAATGCAAGTAAACTACCTACATGCAATCTATCTACATGAATGCAACTACTTAGTCAAAATAAATCAATTTCCAAGAAAGTATATATGAACATAAGGGCTAAAGTAATCTTAACCAAGTCAAATCTATAATTGATTAGAGTTATTGAAAAGAATTAACAACTTGCAAGAAAGGAATTAAGCATAGGTGAAAACATGTAATCGAGTAATGAAACCCTTACCGGATGTGTATCCGCTCTAATCACTCAAGTGTATAGGGTCAATTCACTCATTTTTCTTCTAATCATGCTTTCTAAGATTTGTCTTTCATCTAACAATCAACAATTATTCAATGTATGCATACAAATAACATGAGGGCTTTCCATAGGTTGTAATGGGGCTAGGTAAAGGTAAGGTTATATATATATATGGTCAAGTGAGCTTTAAATTTGAATGTTTGACTAACTTAAGCTCTCACCAAACCTACTTAACAACCTATACAACTCAAAGTAAACCTAACTACCCATTTTTCACTTTTCTTACATACTCATGCATTTTCTTTTTCAATCACAACTCATATGCATTGTTATTGTTATTCTACTTTGGGGTATTTTGTCCCCTTTTTATTATATTCTTCCTTTTTTTTTCAAACTAAAATATATACAAAGGTGTTAATGCATATGGTTTAAGCATTTGATACATGAGTATGTACCCAATTCCCAAGATTTTCAACAAAGTACAAAAATTTCACTTTTATCTCAACCAAAGTTCCCAAACTTCCCCACACTTAGATGATATACACTCTCACTAGCCTAAGCTAATCAAAGATCCAAATAAGGGACATTTATTTATTTTTCACTTTAAGGCTAGTAATGTGCTAACTTTAAGAACAAGAGGGGATTGAAATAGGCTCAAAGTTGGTTAACAAAGGAAGATAAAAGGGTAGGCTATTTGGGTAAGTGAGCTATATGAAAAGAAGGCATCAATCATGTAAATGTATAAATACATCAAACAATGGACATAAAGAATCAAACAAATCAAAGATTGCAATCATAAAAAGAGAATAACACACACACAAGAATGAAAATAGTGGTTATATGGTGTAACCACACAATTAGGCTCAAAAACTCACATGCTTATGTGTTCATAACTCAAAAACATGTTCCACAATATATTTCAAGCAAGTTTCAATCAAACAAATACCAACTCAAATAAATTAGGATGTGCATGCCCTATCAAGAATGTTTTTCTTAGAAAATTTTCATTATATTAACTAAGCTTATTATATGTATGCAAAGACATGCAATAAACTAAGAGAGAATGTAATTAAAGCTCTAAGATATATACAAACTAAGAAGAGAAAATGCAAGTAAGAATTCAAAAAAGAAGATGAAAGTGTTAGGATTAGAGTTTGTCACCCAAGGTTGTTGATCGGTGACGACCTCCCCACACTTAAAGGTTTGTACGGTCCTCCGTGCACTCAAAGGTGAACTAGGGGGTGTAGCGACTTCGGATTTCCACCTTCAGCTGGTGGATCAATCGGCTGCTGTATGCCCTTTCTCCCGCTTCCCTTGTTGTTTATGGTGGATCACTCATGAAAGATAGAAGATAGGATAGTAAGATGCAAATAAAAGTTGATAAGAGAAATGTGGATAAGTGCAAATATTTCAATGGATAAGTGCAAGAAAAGTTGATAAAATCCACCCAAATAGAACAAATAAATACCATAAAATGTGGATTCATCACTTGATCAACACAACTGAACTGAAGCACAAGAATAATTGTCAATGGTAGCCTCTTTAGACATAATATACAATCTCAAATGATGGTTTTACTTGTCTTTTCTTTGGTATTTTGTTTCTTCTTGTATTATATTTAAATGAGATTATTAATTTGCTTGACCAAATTAATAAGCTATTATGACCTAGCTATTAATAAGAAAATACATAAGAAAAATCACTAGCAGTTATCTTTCTTTCCCTCGTCCATTCTCTCTATTAGTAAGCATTATTAGCAGTAGGCTTAGCATTATATTTAATTTGCTAATTTTTTTGTTCATAGGAAAATCATGATGAAGGTGAGGAAGAATTTAATCACACATTATAAGATCAAACACTAGAGAGTAAAAATCACCAATTTGTGGAGATGATGGGGAGTCTATTTGCTATTATAATATATCAAATCTCTTTTGTTTATGATTAGATATTGTTATGACTTAGACTCTTATTATGTGATTTTAAAGTATCTAAGTTTATTTGACTTCTAAAATCTTTTTTTTATAGGTTACAAACATGTATGAATCTTATAGAATATGTTATAAATCAAATGTTCAATTATTTTTTTAGTGATTTGATTCAAATGGTTGGAATATTAATCTATTGACACTAAAAAATAGTTAAAATATTAATTTTAATGCAACATGAGAAAACTATTCTAAATAAAGCAATATATAACTACAAAAATATCGTTGTCAAAAGTTGCAAAGACAATGTTGTTAAAATCGTTGTCAAAGACAGCTACAAAATGGCAATGGTATTAAAACCATTGCGAAAAAAACAACACCAAAGGCAATGTTTTTAAACTATTGTCTTTGTGAATAACAAAACTACAACAGCTTAAAACCGTTACCTATCCAGTTATGGTTTTAAACCGTTGTCTATCCAGTAACGGTTCTAAACCGTTCTTTAAAAATTATTGTCAAAACGTTGTCTATGCCAGTAACTATGGCAACGGTTTTTTTAGTTGCCGTTGCCTTAGGTAAAAAACTGTTGCCTATGAGTATTGGCAATGGCCGCATATACTATAGGTCAAAAACTGTTGCCAAAGCGTTGCCTAAAATTTTAGAAACGGTTTTTCGATCTATGGCGACGATTTTTTACCGTTGCTAAAATCCTTATTTCAATTCAATTCAACCTAGAAACAAGAACCTAACATTACTTCTGTTATTAGTTAAACCATTATTAGTTTGGAAAACTAAGAAATTATGTAACCGATTTAATTTGAATTAATTGGTTTGGAATAACTTCATCATGAATTGAATCTTTTATTTGACTTCAGATATATAGACACGTGTTCAACAACAATTTCATCATCAAATCAGACCTCATTCTTTGATTTGCTTTTATTTGCCCATCGAAAGGAATTGAGTTATATTTAAATCTTAATTCACAATTAATCAATCCCAAGTGAAAATAATGAAGTGAAATTCTCAAGAAATATAGCTAACCAACTTCACACATTTAATAGCAGCAATTACTAAGCAATTTACTATAATTAGGCAAAAGCCCTAAATTAAATATAATTGAATAGTGTATGAACATAAAGAAAAAAAAGATAGAAGCCTAGCCTGGGAGAGCTTGGTAGTGAGTTCCCATTGAGCAAACCCTCACTGTAAGTGCTTTTAGCAGGAGAGCGATTCTCAATTGCAAAGACCTTATCTTTGTACCAAAGCAACAATATCGTCTCTCCCTCCTGTATTATCACGCGTAGCTTCCCCTTTAGCAGCATCCCCAGCCCAGCTGTACCACCGGCACCCAATCTGGGTAACACAATGAATATGAACATTAAACATAAGAAGAAAAAAAAGATGACAGAAATAAAAATTCTAACATTTTGCTATATAATACACTCAAACTCTTGATTAAAAAACTAATCCAATAAATTAAGTTACTAAAATTCTTGAGTTTTGGCCATCACTGTCAGTATGCAATTATCCAACAATTTAAAACCTTAATTTCACAAAAAAGTTTATCTCAAAGTCTCAAACAGATATAGTCTAAGTTTACCTCAAAAAGCTTTTGGATTAACTTGAAAAGCGCACTTTTAAAATTAACACCAGCAGGTGAGTTGGAAAGCATGAAGCCAAGATCAATATGTATGATATCACCATCTTCATCCAATAAGAAGTTTCAATTATACCTATCATTCACCTGAATGGAAAAAAGGGCATAAAAAAAGTAGAAATAAAAATAAATATACATACCAATGCAAAATTTTATAACTATTCTCTTTCTCATGGAAAAGACTGTACTTAATTAAATACTAAAAAAAAATTCCTACAAAGTTCTAGAGAGAGATGGCAAATTAACGTATTGCACGTATTTTTCTCATGTACATCTATCAAGGTCTAAATAATTTAGCAATCAAATTTAAATGTTCCATTTTAAAGAAACATGCTACGGGAGTTGCATACTAAAAACTTAGCATCAACAAATTCAAAGTTAATGAAAAGTGGGATTTCATTCATACATGTAATTTAGCTATAGGTTTCTTTTATTCTAATAAACTATTCTATAAGGTTTGATTGTGACAGAAAGAGATTTATTAATTTTGAAGAGAATACATACATCTATCAAGGTCTTCATTATAAATGTTCCATTTCTTGAAGGGAGCTAGTTTTCTTCTCAATCTTCTTCGACCTCTTCTTCATATCCTTGATATCCTGTACAATTGAAATAATTAAATGGTACCATCCCAAAGGAATGGACAATGCAAAAAAGAAAACCGAATCAAGCATTGGCCAAAGCTCAACAAAAATAAAAAGTGAATCTGAAAATAAATTTAAAGAAATCAAAAAGTAAAATACTAAAAAAACAAAAATAAGATCATACACATATGGTATCCTTTCAAATCAAACCCTTCTTTTGAGAAATGGGATATTAAGATCATTTTTTAAGAAAATATAATAAAAATATAATAACCTTTCTTCCGTTTTGTGATGCATTAAATATCAAAACGTGAACGGACAAGAGAATGAGGATAATTGAGAACTACTTATAGGAAGAATAAGAAATTTGAACAACAAATTGAAAATCATGTTTAAATTTAAAAAAAAAAAAGGGAACAAAGGCCAATGCATGCACTATAAAAAAATCTGGTAAAAACGATGGTTTTTTTCATTTATGACAGTTTGAACCGCCATTATTATCAAGAACGGCGGTTTCAGAAAGTAACGTAATTCTAGGTGCCATTCTGGTTATTACGGCAATTTTCTGAAAATCGCCACAATTTTCTAGGTTAAAACGGCGGTTTTTAGATAGGTTAAAATGGCGGTTCAAACCGCCATTATTTCTAAATAAATTGGCATTTTCTGGTTGGTAAAAACGGCGGTTCAAACCGTCGTTATTTCCAGGTAAAAAGGGTGTTTTTTGTTGGTTAAAATGGCGTTTTTGAACTGCCATTTTTACTATGAGAGAGTGGCATTTTGGATGGTTAAAACGGCATTTTAAATCGCCATTTTTACCGGGTTAAAATGGTATTTTTAAACCGTCGTTTTTACTCTGACAGTGACATTTTTATTGGTTAAAATGAAATTTGAAACTGTCATTTTTACTGGGTTAAAACGACATTTTTAGTTGGTTAAAACGATATTTTTAAACCGCCGTTTTTACCTTCACAGTGGTTGGTTAAAGTGACGTTTTTATCGTTTAAAAAGGTAGCTTTTACTGTCATTTTTATCGTGTTAAACAAATAATTTTTTAATTAAATTTTCACAATAACAAAAAATCATAATCCATAAACAAAATATTATATAATTCATAAATAAAGTACTATACATAATATATGATTTTTTAGTATTGGAAATAAAAAATAATAACTGTTATACAAAAACTTGTCTTACTAAACTAACCAAAATACAAACATTGCAATAAGCACTAATCAGTCAAATCTATGATCCAGTTCCTTAAACTATGTTAATATCTAATAATGTATTTAAACCATCTAATAAGTGCTATTTTTACTACTTAGATTATGAATATATAAGACAAATAACTTAGTTAAGTGATGATGAATAAGATTTGGAGACCAAAAATTTTCTCCTTTTGTAATTAGATTTAAAACAAACCTGTCTTAGTTTCTTGGTCTCTTGTGTGAGTTCCATTCTTGGAACTTGTTCCAACATCTTTGTTTCTTGCTCTGACACTCCAACTTTCATTATCCGGACTCATCTCCTACATTCAAATTAAAATAATCAGTTTTCATTCAATCATCAACCACCGCAATAATTATAACTAATTTTAGGGAATTGAAAAGTAATTTTAGGCAAAAAATGAATAGAGAGAAATTACCTTGTTTCTATAAACCGAAATTATGCTGCATATCATTGCAGCAACTTCATCTATAGAACGACTCGAGTATTTTGCGTCTCCAGCTTTTTCTTCAACTCTATTAGCAGAACTATTGGTATTTGAACATGTTGGAACTTGGAAAGAATGGAAAGAAAAAAAAAAGATGCAAAAATATAGCATATGTGATTCCGTATGACATCTTGAAGAAAATAAACACCATTAAAATAGACTATACACAATGGTAAAAGCAAAAAAAAATAATAAAGCAGTAAACCGAGTTAAAAAGGCAATGGCAATCAAGGACGGCAGCTAGATTAAAACGAGAAGTGGAAGAGTTTTTTAAACATGATGATTCAGACATGCCTGAATTAAGACTCAAAATAAAAATGTCACAAATAACTCATGCATACATAGACTAAGTAAAAAATAAATTAATAAACTCATAGTACCTTAGCAAATTTTCCACTGAAAACAGAGAGTGCAACCTTTCAGAAGGCTGGTATGTGGCGAATGATTACAGTAGTTAATCTACGGATATACTTTCCTCTTAGTGCATCAATTACCTCTTCACCAGTTAGATCTACCAGATGAGATTGGGTATTACCAACAATAGGAGAGCTGTTGATATCTGACTGACAATAGTTGTAAAAAGAATATTAAAAAGGAAAAACTTAATGTCATTTTCTTAAGTCAACTAAAGAACAACCCAACAATCAACTTAATGCAGTTTGCACTTACAGATTCACCCAATTCATCTTGAATCTTCCTCTACTTAGCATCAGAAAGAGCATTTTTCATGCAATTCCTTCTTCAGATGTTCCATTCTGACCCCATGATCTGATGTACACTTCTCACACAAACCTTAGATTCTCTGATTCTGTAAAGGAATAGAACCCAATGGACTCCACATTCAGCCATCTCAAAGTAAAAACTAAAGGCTTATTTTTGTGAAAACATTTTCTATTTTCAGGATTTTGTGAGTGAAAAAAAAATAGAAAACACAATTTTATTCTTTTCATTTTCTTCACAATAATCTTAAAAACAAAAAATATTAGAAATGAAAAAATAAATATTTTCACAATCCAAACTAGCCTTAAGGTTCTTAAGGAATAAGTGAAGCTTATAAAAGAGAGAATATTAAAAGTGAAAGGGACATTGGACAGGGGAGCTATAAGCTACACAATATATATGCAAAGTTACAACAACTCTAGTAGCAAAATATGAAAATAAATGACAAATATTTCAAACAATGGGTACGAACAAAATTTCCAAACTTGTATATTCAAATAATGTCAGACTAGATCAGACTCTGGTTCCAAATCCAATAGCAACCTCACGGTATTATCAAGCTGCATGGAGAATAAACATGTGTAAAAATCACCCTGCAAGCAGAATACAGATAGAAGACCAAAAAAAAAAAAAAAACAAAAAGGCAATACTACTTGATAGATTCATACAATTTCAGCAACTTCCAGAATGTATAATGTTTATCAGGGTAGACTCAGTCTTTTCTCACATAACAATTTGAATAGTCATGTTTTATTCTAAATTTACTGAGGCAAACTGTACCAGTGTCATGTCCAATATGAAATGTAATTTTAAAAGCATTGCCTTGAACTCATTTATCACTTTTTCAACTTCTTCAAGAACACGTTTTAGGATCCCCACCTGAATCTGAATCAAGATCATATGAAAGGCTAACTTCAATAAGAAAAGAGCATGACAAGTTGTTCAGGAATAGAAGAGAAAATCCATAAATATTATATCACATGGTAAATGCTGGAACAAATGCCATTCTTTGAAAGATGACTCTTCAATGGAAAAAACCTCAGTGACATGTAAATTAAAATTTCAATAAACCTCTAAAATAATATAGCTTACCACTGATGCGTGAGCATTTTTCTTACCTTTTCCTAGAGAATTTGTATTTAATTTATTAAGTTTTATCAAGAATTAATTATCTTTTAGCTACTATGGATGCTACTTTGAGTCTTGTGCAATTCTGTTTATTTTAGGTAGCATTTGGTTGGATTTGATGGAGTTTCTGCAGAGAAAGAGAAGAAACCAAGGAGCTGACTAGCGAGGAGCGACGCGTGCGCGTGCCTGACGCGTACGCGTGATCTGGAGCTCTCTATGGTGACGCGTGCGCGTCAGCGAAGTTGCACAGCGACGCGTGCGCGTACCTGACGTGTACGCATGACACGCGAAGAAGATCATCGATGCGTACGCGTGACTGACGCGTACGTGTGACAAGCGCTACATGCAGAATTCGCAGAAAATGCTGGGGGCGATTTCAGGCCGAGTTTCGACCCAGTTTTCGGCCCAGAAACACAGACTAGAGCCAGGGGATAGCAGAGACTCAAGGGAGATTCACACAAGAAT
Organism: Arachis ipaensis; assembly: GCF_059453495.1. Classification (NCBI taxonomy): domain Eukaryota; kingdom Viridiplantae; phylum Streptophyta; class Magnoliopsida; order Fabales; family Fabaceae; genus Arachis; species Arachis ipaensis. The sequence goes on along the minus strand of NC_142440.1, from coordinate 16,366,369 downwards.
GGTTATGCCCACTCAAAGTTAAGCGTGGACCCTATGAAGCAAATGGTTCCCATCCATCAATTGAAGACATGCTGATTGCTTTAATTAATTCAGATTTAAACTTTATTTTTAATTCAAAATAGAAAAAGATATTATTTTAGTTTTAGAAGATAGATTTTAAATTTATTAGGATTAGATATAAAAGGAGATTGGAATTATTCCAAAGGGGGGATTCCATTCCACCTCAGCCCAATTTACAATCCTTATTTTTTCTCTCTGAACCATGAACAACTAAACCTCCACTGTTAAGGTTAGGAGCTCTGTCTATTGTATGGATTGATTTTATTGCTTTTCTATTTTAATTCATGTCTTGATTTATATTTCAAAAATTATTTTCGTTCTTTATTTTATGAATTTGGGTGGAACGGAAGTATGACCATTTTTCTAATTGAGTTCTTGTATAACTTGGAAAAGCTCTTTACTTAAACAACAGCTTGAAAACATATTCTCCTAATTTCTAATTATCTGAATTTAACGGGATACGTGAAATATAATCCTCTTATATTTGAGTAATTAGGATTTCTGTGGCATATAACTAGAATTGAACTTCACCCTTTAATTGGAATTAATTGACCAAGGAATTGGCTGTTGATGAATTTTAGAGGAGACTAGGAAAGTCAAAGGAATTAGGGTCTAGTCACATATAGTTTGCCATGAATTGAATCTTGCATGATTAGAATAAATTAATAAAAAAAGTCAATCTAGAAAATAGATAACTCTAAAACCTTAACTTCCTTCTCCATACTTTATTCCCAATTTATTTATTGCTCTTTTAATATTCTTTATATTTTTTAATGTCTTTTGAACACCAAAACACTATTTTCTTGTTTGTCTAACTAAGCCAATTAATCAACCATTGTTGCTTAGTCCTTCAATCCTCATGGGCTCGACCCTCACTCACCTGAGGTATTACTTGGTACGACCCGGTGCACTTGCCAGTTAGTTTGTGGTTATAAATTCTGCACCAACCACCACCATTCAAACAAGAGTAACTAATAAAAAGATTTAAATCAATATAATAGTCTCATACATGAGAAGGAAGAGCAATTGACTTGGCTTTCTTGTACTCCCTATCTACCAAATCAAATTCCCCCTTGCTTAATGCTACCACGAATAATATTTGGTAAGTTGAAAAGGGGTTCAAAATCTCTGCAGCATTCCTTGGATAGTCTTAATTTTTTTGGTTTGAGCCTACACAATCCAAATCATTCATGGAAAAACTTATTCTGAAATATTAAAAAAGATACCACAAGAAAATGTAAAATTTAGACTTCACTCGCTTGTCTCTCAAACAAAGGCTTCAAAGCACAATTAGCTTTCAAATTAACTCCTTGAATAATACTATGCAAATGGGAGATCCCAGATCCTTCAGGGTCATCCTCAATTCTTTTTAACTTTGATTCAATATCTGTATATTGGTTGGGGAGAAAAAAAAGGCCAGCATGTTTCAGATCACCAAATAAAACTGAGGGAAAAAAAAAGAGTGCTTCTTATAAAATTGAATGACATGTTCCAAAAGTTTAGGGCTCTAACCACTTTGTATCTAACTATGTATAGTGTGTAGTCTAGATTTCGATTAAGTGGTACATATCTTTATGCATCACATGAATCAAGATCTCTTTAGATAGTTCTGAGTTTGCCTCTCATAAAGAATCAAAGATCGTTTAATAAGCCTCGATGTTTGCAGTATTCTGGTGTATTTGTTGGAAGAAAATCTAAAGTTTTTAATTATTCCCTTCTGACTATTGATACTATTTCAAGAGATTACTTTTTGGCATCTGTTTGGTACTTTGTAAATGGCCAGTTTGAGTTCCTTTAGCGAATATATATAAGGATTGGCATGCACTGCATGGTTTATCAATTATAGCACTTAGCATAGCATTCCAATCTCTCAACACACCAAAGAGGGAAATCCTCTAAACCCTAAACAGATCATGCACTTTACACCAAATAGAGGCCAAAAATCAATCCTATCACATAAATTTGTATGTCTTAAATGTCTGTCATTGAAAGTATGTGAATTGGGTATGTTTAGCCTGCAAAGGCTTCAATGCATGATTGTGTTACAAATTGCTCTTTTGCCACTAGTAGTTATTTTCATTTCAATATATAGAAGATTAAGATCAACGAGATATGTTGGAAGAAGTAACTCACCTTCTTGTGTAGAACAACTGATAGATGTTTAATCTTAGTTGTGAGTTGTGCAACTGCATGAAACCAAAATGATATCATTGATTCCTTAACAAGCTCTTATAACCATTTTCATAAGCATTTCCAAGACACTTTTGATATTATCACTTTCATCTAATTATGAACCTATATTGTAATAAGACAGCCACACAATGTTTCAGATTGATAGAAAGGTAACTAAAGCAAATTCATTCCCTTCTTTCCACATGCTTCTCATAAATAAAACAGTTAATTAATAATATCCCTTACCTTGAACTCGAGCAGATCCATGATTTGACTCTGACATTTTGAACTCATCTCTAACCTTTGCAAGTTCAATTTTCAACTTTTTTCTGAGGACATATTATCTGGATGGAAGTACTGAAATTAGCAAAAAGTGGACAATCAACACACATCAGCAACAACATCTTCAATTATAAAAGAAAAACACTCGAAATTGCTGATAAATAGAGAATTGGCAAACCTTGTTGCGAACAGCATAGAGTAGGAGGAGAGTGAGACGATGCAGAGAGAGATGAGCTTGGAGCACAAGGGAAAAAGCTTGGTATCGTCGCAGAGAGCCAAATGATTTTCAACAAGGTTATTAGCAAGTCTAAAACAATGTTAAGTGCCTAAACCAAAGTAATAATAAAGGAAGGAAAAAATCAGAAAAAGAGTCAATGACATATATAGAATTTTAGTGGTTTAATTGAATGTCTACATTGAAAAGATCAAGAGATACAAGTTATAACCCAACAGTTCAATAACTTAAAAAGTGATTGAACATTTTAATCAAAGAAGAAAAAAAAGTGAAAGAAATGTGACTTACTTTTAAGTAGAGTGTAATCACATAGGAGTTACTATCAACAACTGCTTCCCATACATATTGCTTATCAGATCAATGGTAGAAACAACAATCTAATTACCATTCACATGCATACGAAACCCATTAAAAATCAGAAAAATAACAAATCAAGAGCATGCAACTAAGAAGTCACACACGCTACCTTCTCGGAATAAGAAAAGCAAAGTAGAATTCACCATCAAATTAACCAATCAAACCATTATCTACCCCTAAATCAAAACAAGAAACAGCTAAAGAATAGAAACATTGCAAGCAAAATAAAGAGAACAGTAAGCAACCTATTTTGACTACTATGCTAAGATTTAAACCAATTTAATTAAATTTTTCATCCAATAAAGGCAAGCCTAAGACAATCGATTAGAATGAAATATTTTCAAGAGAACAAAGGAAAAAAGGGAGAAGAACCTACCTTGCGAGTCTGCCATCGGAGGAGAAACTCGCAACACGGTAGCTCAATGGACGAGATTGCCGCATAGGAAAACTTTTGAGGAGGAAATTGATGCTAGAGGAGACATCGCCGGAGGAGACCGTTACTGGAGGAGACGTCCCGTGAGGAGACTGTTGCTGGAGGAGATGTCGCAGGAGGAGAAGTCGTGTGAAGAGACGTCGCCGGAGGAGATTGTGAACAGATGAGATCGCGAGTGGCAGAGATTCAACCGTTCTCTCACAGTGGCCATCGTCTCGCGTGGAACGTGTAATGAAGGTTAAGTCAGGGTTGGGATTTTTTATACAATGTGGTAATGGCATTTTAAAACCGCCTGAATCCACAAAAATCGCCATCAGGTGTAAATTAATTATGGCACCACAAAAATTAGTGCCATTTGTAGAGCTGCCGTAATATTAGTGCCATTTTATGTCTTTTTTTTTTGTGCTGATGCAAGAACTTTTATTAATGGACCAATGAACTAACTTTTCTAGCTAATACAGCAACAACCAAGGGAGAGAATTTGAGAAAGGTGAAAAAAAATTAGCCAAAAGACATTCATATAAAACAATAATTCTAAAAATGAAGCAGATTTAGATTAAAAAATAAAAAAAAGCACCAGACACAATCAAGAAAAATCACAAACATAATATAAATTTAGTCAACATGCCATTGCCATCACATTCGTTAGAGATATAAGTCATATAACAACTCTTACCAAGATATTATAACCACCCCCGGAAAGGATCTTTGAAAATTTCTTGAGGACTGAACAAGTTAAAAAAATAAAATCAACCTTTAAGCCTTTAACGATGTAATAGTACATAGCATAAGTAACAAAAATATTAGTTTGAGAATTCTTACTATAAGAATATTTCACTATCTGTACCTATTGTCTGTCCAGTGCTAGATCCATCATAGTTCCAGTTTGGAATCTCAGAAGGATGTTCAATAGGCCTAGGTATTGTCTGAAAAGTTTAAAAGTTGGATTGCTCATGAACAACACTGCTGCATAAATCAAGTTTCAAATAATGATTGTGAATCATATACCTTTGATTAATCCTTACATCGGTTCCTGTCTCTCCAATCCTATTTTATATAACATAGAGGTTTGGAGTTTGGATTACTAAGTATACAATCCTGTTTCATACTCATACCAAATATACTCAGCAATTTTTTATAGGTGTATGGAGTGATGTCCAAATTAAGTAGATTTTCAAGCCTGTTGATGGTACTATTTTCCTTATACAACATATATAATTATTAGATCAGATTCCATAATCCATAGGTAATGCAACATATATAATAAGAAAACTATATAGCTTTATCATTTAGTGATTCAATTATTCCATACCAGAACACTAACCTAAGTTTCTCCTCAAACCTATGTTAATGTTGTAGTTAGGTGCATAAAGAAATAATTTTCATCATCCTATATTGTATGTATGCCGTTTATAGCATCTAAATAGTAACCAAGATGTGACAATTTAAAGCATTTCAAGTACTTGATTCAAGAAGTAATAGAAAATGTCTTTAAAGATTTAAAATCTGTTGAGTTAAGAATACAATTAATTTAATGATGATGACAAACATTGATTTATTGGGTTATATACCCAATTAGGTTTAATTGTTTCATTTAGTGTTGCAGGCCCAAATTTGTTTAAGATGCAGCCCAAACCAATGAGGCATAATGCACTCAAGTGTGCTGAATCGATATTGATCCACAAACCAAGCCTAATGTCAACCAAGCTTTAGTGAATCAAACCTAAGCTAAGCTTCTCTTGTGCATTGCGGGTAAACATAAGAGAGAGAGAGCTTCATCTTCGAGCTCACACTCCAGAGAAGAAAGAAAGAGAAAGTGAATTAAGAAAGCAATGTCCAATCACACTAATCAAAAGCATGTTAAGCTAAGTCAGAGGTTAAGGGTAAATAATTTTTATTTGCATGCAAGTTGATTTCTTCACATCTTCTCCTACTCTCTGTAATGCCATTTTGGGAAAGATGAAGAAAATGGTCGTTGATTATCTCTACTATTAATCAATGGCTTAAATTGTTACTTGGAGCCAAAGCACAATTTCAAGGGTTTGAATTTGGGATTATCACTGAGCAAGCCTATCTCTGATGCCCTTCCCTCCTCGGTCAAGCCAACATCCAGATTTAAAATTCCTAATTTTTGGGTTTGATTGATGAAAAAGAAGAGAAGAGCTCAACATGCCCAAGGACCAAGAAGTTGACTTTGAAGAAACCCTAATCGTGGCTCTTACTAAGGTACAAAAAGGGAAAATGAACTTCATTGGAGTGCAAGGAGAGAGAACCCAAGAGAGAGAAAGCAAAGAGTGAATCCTCACTATTGAGTTTGAAGTATTGGAAGCATTGCACTTACACTAAAGGGAGCACTCCGCCAAGATGAAGAACAAGGTTATGAGTTCAGATGCTGGGTTCAATACATAGAGTCAAGGTTGTGAATCATTATCTCCTTTTTATTATTTTGTATTTCAGTTTCAATGTATATCTTTCTTTGTATTCTGTCTAAGGTAAAAGGCAAGAAAGAGAGGCATTGAGAAAAAGTCATAGAGTAAAAAAGGCCAAGAGAAACACTTGAGAGAAAAACCAAGAGTGATTTCAGATTTCTTTTGGTTGTATTTTTTGTTTTGTGTCATGTACCTGAGAGGTATCCCTTGCAAAGTTAGGTAAGCACTTAGTGTGGTGAGTCTAGGTATTTGCATAGCCAAATCAAGTCTATGTTGAAGCTTGTGAGCCCATATAGGATTACGTTGAGTCCTAGGAAATTGGTGTATGTAATACTTGGATTGATAGTGAAAATTCTACCAACGTTGTAGTGGAGACTGGATGTAGGTTGTATTGCACAAGGCAACTGAACTAGGATATATGGATATGTCACATTCTTCCTTTCTGCTTTAGTTATATTTTTCTAGTTTTTATGAGACAAAATAAAATTGTCTCCTATATAATCTGCTGTGCAGACCAAACAGTAGCCAAGTTTAATTTATGGTTTTAAGACTCACTTTATCAAAGTTAAAGAAGGTCATAGGTTCAACCCCCCTTCTTTAAGCCTTCTGGAACCTTCAATTGGTATCAAAAACCAAGGTCTCAAGAATCAAGTTTAATAGCTTGGAGCAAAGGTCCAATGGTGAACAACTTGGGCACAACCATAGTGGCCTACACGCTAACAAAGGGTTAGTCAAATAACAGGCATCCCTTCTTCAATGGGAAGAATTACGCTTACTGGAAAAAAGGATGCAAATCTTTATTAAATTAATTGATTATAACATATGGAGGATAGTTGTGAGTGGTCCCAAAATTCTAACAAAGACTAGTGCTGATAGAGTGGTGACTCCAAAAGAGGAAGCTGAATGGAATGATGATGACAAAAAGAAGGTGGAGCTGAATGCTAAAGCTATCAAATTGCTACACTGTGCTATCAGCTTCGAGGAGTACCGAAAGGTGTCTAGATGCAAGACGGTAAAAGAAATCTGGGAGAAACTCCAGATCACACACGAAGGCACCAAATAAGTCAAAAAAATAAGGATTGATATGCTGCGAAAAGAGTATGAGATGTTTACCATGAAGGATGGAGAAAGCATTGATAACATGTTTGAGAGATTCTTAATCATCATCAACTGCCTTGATGCTATGGGTTTAACACACACTGAACAAACTCTAGTGAGAAAGGTCCTTAGAAGCCTTACAAAAGAGTAAGAAACAAAAGCCACTGTCCTAGCTGAGAGTAACAACCTGAGCCCACTAACCTATGATGAGCTAAGAGGGAAACTTCTAGCTTATAAAACCACACACACAAGCCAAGACACAAAGAAAAAAGGAATAGCCTTAAAATCAACAGTAGAACCTGATGAGAGTGAGTCTTGTGACAGTTTTTCAGATGACGAACTTGTGTTTTTTCTAGGAAACTAAGAAAGCTAATGAGGAACAAAAGCAGGCACAAAGGATCAAGCTCAAAGGAGTACAAGAAGGATTTGAGCAAGGTAATATGTCACAACTGCAAGGAGGCTGGACATTTCAAATTCATCTGCCCTAAGATAAAAAAAAAAGGAGGACAAGGCAAAGAAAGAAAAGAAGAAAGTGCTCATGGCCTCTTGGGAGGATTTAGAAAATGATTTAGATGAGGAAGAGGACACCAAATATGAAGCTCAAGTCTGTTTTCTAGCCGGTGAAGATCAATTAGATGAGGTAAACTACTATGACTTGTCTATGGATGATTTACATGTAATTGTTGATGATCTCACTCACCATTCTGAGAAATTGCTGAATAAATATAACAAATGCAAATCTGAAAATGAAGTATTGAAAGATGAGAATGATTTCTTGAAAAAAAAAGTGAAGGAGACCGAATGTGCTATTGATCTTATTGAAGAAAATAAGTTTTTAAAATCTAAAATTGAAAAACTTAAAAGAAAGCACATAGTTGATCCTTCTCAAGAACTTGTTGCTGAAAATGAAAGATTAAATAAAATTATTAAAAAGTTGAATTGTGATTTAGCAAAGTTTGCTCATAGTTCAAGCAACTTGGACAAACTACTTGCAAGTCAAAGACCATTGTTTGAAAAATCAGGTTTGGGCTATGTGACAAAAGAGGATGCAGTTTTGGAAAAACCAATTGCAAAATTCATGGCGTCTTCCACAAAAACAGAAACCAATTTTGATAAATCTGGTCTTGGACATTTTACCAACAATAATGCTACTTTTGAACAGCCATATTTTGATAAAATAGCATCATCCTCAAGAACTGAACCTCTTCCAAACAGGTCAGGTATGGGCTACTTGTCAAATAATTAGGTTACTTTCAAAAGACCACATTTTTTCAAAAGAACCTCTTATTCAAGAAGTCCGTTTGCCTCTAAAAATTCTGATTTGAAACCTTTTGAAAAAGTTGCTAATACAAAAAATGAATTTGTCAAAAGAAATGCACCCTTCTCAAGAAACAGAAAATTTCACTCTTTTAATCATTATCAATGTAACAACCCACAATTTTGAAAATATAAATATAAATATAAATAAGTTATAATTCATTTCATAAATTGGAGTTCCTTATTTTTAGAAATTATTTTATTATAAGTAATTGAATTAATTTTATAACTATTTGAATTCAATCAAATTCATATTCTTTTATATATTTTTGTTATGTACCTTTGTGGTTAAGTGGTTTAAAATAAAGAATCTTCATTTTCTTAATTAAAACTTTCGGTTTGTATTCGCAAAGGTTCAATATTAAATAAATATAGTATAAAATTAAAGGAGTAGAGGTAGGTGACGCCGGACTTTTAGTGCGATCATGAGGTGCTAAAAGTTAGGGTGTTATAATCAACATCAAAGCCTCAATTAATTTCAGCAACAAGCACACAGAAATCATTGTTTTAATGACAAGAAACCTGGTCACTCTTACTCCCAATGCTTTATTGACAAAAGAAGAGTAGGAAACCAAACATATAAGGTTATTTGTGATTTTAATGCACTTGGACAACCTAGATAGATTAACTTCAAAGGATCTAAATTAGTTTGGATACCTAAGGTTACTTAAGAGTGTTTGCAGATTTGTCTGGCATCCAAGAAGAAGAAAGACATGTGGTACTTGGATAGCAGATGCTCAAGGTATATGACGGGAAGGTCAACTTTCTTCATCAAACTCAACAAGTATGATGGAGGATTTGTGATCTTTGGAGATGGTGGCGAAGGTAAAATCATTGCATTTAGAAAAGTAGGTAAAGATCATTCTACCTTTATTGATGATGTCTTTTTGGTTGATAGTTTAAAGCATAATCTTTTGAGTATTAGCCAATTGTGTGATTTGGGTTACTTGGTGATATTCAAAAGACTAGAATGCCGTGTTGTGAGTGAAAAGACAAATGAAGTATTGTTTGTTGCTAATCATTGTGATAATGTGTATGGCCTCACTCTTGATGAACTAAAGAATCAAAATGTAACTTGTTTACATTTTAAAGAATCTGAAAAATGACTATGGCACAAGAGATTGGGTCATGCTAGCATGTTTCAAATTAACAAGCTAATTAAAAAGGGTTTGGTGAAAGGTCTTCCTTTGATCAAATTTGACAAAGACATCACTTGTGATGCATGTCAAATTGGAAAACAAATAAAGAGTTCTTTTAAATCAAAGGAAGACATTTCCACTAAAAGACCACTTTAGTTGCTACATATTGATCTCTTTGGTCCAACAAGAACTCAAAGTTTGGGTGGTAAACATTATGGCTTGGTGATTGTGAATGATTATACTAGATTCGGTTGGATTTTGTTTCTTGCTCATAAAAATGATGCTTTTTCAGCATTTGAGGTTTTTATCAAAAGAATTTAAAATAAAAAGGATTTAAAGATTGCTTCTATTAGAAGTGATCATGGTAAAGAATTTGAAAATCAATCTTTTGAATCCTTTTGTGATGAATTTGGAATATCACAAAATTTTTCTTGTCCAAGAACACCACAACAAAATGGTGTTATTGAAAGAAGAAATAGAAGCATTCAAAAAATGGCTAGGGCCATGCTATGTGAAAGTGATGTTCCAAAATTCCTTTGGGCTGAAGCTGTTAATACGGCTTGCTACATTTTAAACAGAATAATCATTAGAAAGTTTTTAAAGAAAACCCCTTATGAGCTTTGGAAAGAACACCTACCAAATTTGAATTATCTTCATGACTTTTGATGCAAATGTTTTGTCTTAAACAACAAAGAAAATTTAGGAAAATTTGATCCAAAAGCATATGAGTGTTTATTTGTAGGTTATTCCACAATTAGCAAAGCTTATAGAGTTTACCATCAAGATGCTAGAGTTACAGAGGAGTCCATACATGTTACTTTTTATGATACTAACATGGTTCAAAGTATTTTGGAAGACTGTGATCTAAGAAATCAAGTGGAGAGTAATGCCAATGAAGCCCAAAATCAAGAAAAAAAAATTCTGGGCAACCTAATTCTGAACCTGCTGCTGCAGAAGATTCTAAGGAGATACTTTTGTTTTATCTCCTAAAACTGGCAAAATCCATGGGAATACCAGTTCCATTGATCCCACCTTAACCGAATATATTCCTAAGTCCTCAAGACCCCATGAATGGAGATTTTTGAAGAACTATCCACAAGAATTTGTCATTGGGGATGTCTCTCAAGGTGTCAAAACTCGATTCTCCACTAAAAAGGCATCTGAAGATTCAAACGTGGCCTTTCTATCTCAAATTAAGCCTCAAAACATCTAAGAAGTACTTAATAACCCTTCTTGGGTAAAGGCTATGGAGGAAGAACTTCTACAGTTTGAAAAGAATCAAGTTTGGATATTTGTTCCTAAACCAAATGGAAAGAAAGTGACCAGCATCAAGTGAATTTTTAGGAACAAATTGGGTGAAAATGGAGGCATTGCTAGAAATAAAGCTAGACTGGTAGCACAAAGATACGATCAAGAAGAATGGATAGATTTTGATGAATCCTTTGCTCCAGTGGCCCGAATGGAAGCTATTAGGCTTCTTCTAGAATATGTTGTCCATTGTGGCTTTAAATTGTTTCAAATGGATGTGAAATATGTATTTTTAAATGGAGTCATTGATAGAGAAGTGTATGTGCCTCAACCACCTGGTTTTGAAAATAAAGAGCATCCAAATCATGTTTTCAAACTTTCAAAAGCTCTTTATGTATTAAGACAAGCTCCAAGAGCATGGTATGAAAGACTTAGTTCTTTTCTTTTGAAAAATAATTTTCAAAGAGGCACCACGGATACTACTCTATTTATTAAGAACTTTAATGATTCTTTTATTCTAGTCTAAATTTATGTTGATGATATAATATTTGGATCAGCAAATGAATCATTCTGTTCTAAATTTGAAAAACCCATGACAAGTGAGTTTGACATGAGTATGATGGGTGAACTTAATTTCTTCCTTGGACTTTAAATTAAACAAACTGAAAATGGAACATTTATTCACCAAAAGAAGTGTGCCAAGGAATTAGTTAAGAAGTTTGGTATGGAGAATACCAAACCCATGAAAACTCCCATGCACTATAACTCTAAGTTAGACAAGGGTGAAACTGAAAAAGATGTTAATGAGACTAGGTATAAAGGAATGATTGGTTCTCTTATGTACTTAACATCCTCTCGACCTGATATTGTGCAAAGTATTAGAATTTGTTCAAGGTTCGAATCACAATCGAAAAAATCACTTCTTTCTGCAGTTAAAATGATCATTAGATATGTTCATGGCACATCCAACTTTGGTTTGTGGTATCCTAGGACTGATGAGTTTTCTGCAGTGGGTTATTGTGATACAGATTTTGCCAGAGACAAAGTAGATAGAGAAAGTACATCTGGCATATGTTGTTTTCTGGGAAGATCTTTGAATGTCTGGTCAAGCAAGAAGCAGTCCATAATGGCTCTTTCCACTGCTAAAGCTGAATATATTGCTGCTTCCTCTTGTTGTTCTCAGTTGCTTTGGTTGAAAACTCAACTTGCTGATTATAAGTTGAATGCTGATAACATTCCCTTGTTGTGTGACAACATGAGTGCCACAAATATTTCTAAAAATCCAGTTTTGCACTCAAGAACTAAACATATTGAAGTGAGGTTTCACTCAATAAGGGAACATGTCCAAAAGGGCAATATTAGTATTCAATTTGTTAAATCAGAGGACCAATTAGCTAATATATTCACCAAACCTCTGGCTAGAGACAGATTTTGTAAATTAAAAACTAATTTAGACATTCTAAATCATGATTTCTTATTTTAGCATCGCTGACGTGCAAATTGATATTTTTGTCTCTTAGGTCGGGAGGAGACAATTCTAGGCAAATGATGAGCCATTTTCCTGGATCTTAGTTTCTGGGGTTAGTCTCGAGTTCTGAATCATGTGGGCCAACCTTCAGTTCATATTTCTTGTGGCTCATTGTGTTTCCTTAAACACTACCACCTTTGGGCCAAATGAGTGTTACATTTATTTTGTGGGCTTTTCTAGTTTGTCTTTTGTTAAAATATTTTTCTTTTAAATTTGTTATATTTTCTTTATTTATATTATCTTAAATGAAACCTTTTCAACATGATGTCAAGTATTTTCAAAGGGTTTTCATAGGTTCTGCACATGCATGTTTTCAAGAAACATTTTACTTGTAGTAGTTACCAAACTTCTCTCTTCATAACTTCTTGCATAACCTCTTCGGTTTCTCCTACTACCATCATTTTTTTTATAAGTGCAAAATCCTTGTTTCACATTAAGATGAGAAAGAAAACTGTCACTCGAAGAATTGCCCTTTCCCAACTTCCTAACTTCCCATAATCCCAGAGAAACCTAGAGCCTCCTCATGTACCAAAGATCCTACCTTTACTCCTTCCCCCACTCTATCGCTCTCTCCGCCTCGCACTGATCCAATGGCAAAAACAAAAACAACTCTAAGATACCCTTCATCTTCTAAGCCATCTGCTCCACAAAGTGCTCCCTCTCGTCCAAGCACTTCAAAGGGGAAGCGTCCTGCCGTAGAGGAACCTACTCTTGAACCTTCAAGACAAAAGCCGAGGTCAGTTCCTCAGCTTCCTCAAAGAGGTAATCCTCACATCCCTCTTCAATTAGTTAAGGAACCTCACAATATTGATCATTTGCTCACAAATCTTCCTTTATGACCTTTCACTCCAACTACAACCCTCACCGTTTTTGCTCTGCCATGAACCATGACTTTTATCAAGGTGTTGTTGTTCACCGTCCCATATGCCCCACATTCTTGGCTGACTTACCCAATCTGAAAAAGAAAGGTTTTGCATTTGTTAAAAATCTTGAATTTATGGACTGGAATCAATTTTTCAAAATCAAAAAGCCTATTTATCCAGATTTAGCTCGGGAGTTTTATGCAAATCTGACATACCATAAGGGAACCATTCATTCTTATGTGAAAGGTCGGGAACTTGTTTTGAATAGTGAATCTATAAGTGGCTCCCTTGAATATACTGATGTTGGTGTGTGTGCTTACACTTCAGAAAAATAGGATGAGGGGTTGGGTGTGTCATATAAAGATATTCTGGCTCATGTGTTTGAGAATATCTCTCTGATTGATGGTTTTACTCCTACTCATAGAGCCGTTGGCCCTTCTCATACTCAATTGCATCGTATAGTGAACCACATAATTCTACCTCAAAGTGGCTCATATCAGAGGGTGTCTTTTTGTGAAACATTGATTTTGTATGCTATCATCACTAAAACTAAAATTTCTTTTGCATATTTAATGGTGAGACATATGTTTGATTGCATAAGGAGTGACAAAAATGTGGATCTCCCTTATGGCATATTTTTAACCTGCATTTTTGAACAATTTGTGTTGACGTTTCAAATGAATCATATGAAAATAGACACTCAATCACTCATATCTAAAAGGAGGTGGTTCAGTGAAATAGCAAAAGAAAAGGGCAACAAGAACTAAAAAGGTTGTCATTGATGATGATGATGAGCTAGATGACATCCCTCCTCCTTCAACTTCAACTGGTCACAAATCACTCCTTTACTGAGTTGTCAAAGATGTTCTACAGAAATTTGTGAACCTGTCCAACCATCTAATCTCTACAAGCCAACAAGAGAGGAAGCTTGCGGTGAGAAATGAGAATGCCCTCAGAAAATTAAGAGACTGAGTGGTTGTCCTTCTGAAGTATATAGACAACATTAATGAGGATGACACTATGGCCCCTGATCAAGAGGAACCACTTGATTCTGAGGAGGATGGCTCGGATGCTTGAGGATGTCCCTAGTTGCTGGTTTTTGTTATTTGACTCTGTGTTTCTTGGAACAATTTAGTTTGTTTTTCAATACTATTTATGTTTTGGATGACTGTAATCTCTAACAACAATTCGGTTTGCAACTATTTTCTTAATTCGGTTAATATATTGCTTTTGTGCTAACATTTTTTGCAGGGTCGAATTGCTTCTGGTATCTCCCTTGATGACAAAAGAGGGAGTAGTAGAATAAGTTTTTGGGTTTGATAGTTTTTTTTTTATTTTGATGCAAGTGATATGTTTCGTTTGAAAATGATCTGAGCATACTCTGTTTTTGAATTGGTTAATTTTATCATGCCCTGTTTCAGTTTTATGCTCTATTTTGGAATGATTAATTTTCTTGTGCTATGTTTTAGAATTCTTGACGATTGATTTATTTCTTGATAACTTTTGCATGATTTTTTAACAAGTGTTGATGATACACTTGGACCATGATCAGGTGTTTGGTTTCAATGGTTAGATGAAGTTTTAACTAAGTTTGTGTTAAGAAAATACATGATGGATTTTTGATAAATCTGTTGAAAATGTTGCATCACATTTTTTTTTGTACAAGCTTGTGTATGTTGTGTATAGTTGTGTTCTCTATATGTATATACATTAACAGGAAGCAAATGAAGAGCACACTTTCAGGGGGAGCTCATCAAAACAAATTGATAACATCAAAGGAAAGTGTCTTAATTTCATCTAATTCAAATCCTTTTTATTATTTTTTAAAATTATGTTGTCATCAAGGAGGAGATTGTTGAGTTAAGAATACAATTAATTTAATGATGATGACAAACATTGATTTATTGGGTTATATAACCAATTGGGTTTGATTGTTTCATTTAGTATTGCAGGCTCAAATTTGTTTAAGATGCAGCCCAAACCAATGAGGCATAATGCACTCAAGTGTGCTGAATGGATATTGATCCACAAACCAAGCCTAATGTCAACCAAGCTTTAGTAAATCAAACCTAAGCTAAGCTTTTCTTGTGCATTGCGAGTAAACAAAAGAAAAAGAGAGAGAGCTTCATCTTCGAGCTCACACACCAGAGAAGAAAGAAAGAGAAAGTGAATCAAGAAAGCAATGTCCAATCACACTAATAAGAAGCATGTTAAGCTAAGTCAGAGGTTAAAGGTAAATAATTTCCATTTGCATGCAAGCTGATTTCTTCACATCTTCTCCTACTCTCTGTACCGCCATTTTGGGAAAGATGAAGAAAATGGTGGTTGATTATCTCTGCTGTTAATCAATGGCTCAAATTGTTACTTGGAGCCAAAGCAAAATTTCAAGGGTTTGAATTTGGGATTATCACTGAGCAAGTCTGTCTCTGCTGCCCTTCCCTCCTTGTTCAAGCCAACATCCAGATTTGAAATCCCTAATTTTTGGGTTTGATTGATGAAAAAGAAGGGAAGAGCTCAGCATGCCCAAAGACCAAGAAGTTGACTTTAAAAAAACCCTAACCATGGCTCTGACTAAGGTTCAAAAAGGGAAAATGAACTTCATTGGAAAGCAAGGAGAGAAAACCCAAGACAAAGAAAGCAAAAAGTGAATCCTCACTACTGAGTTTAAAGTCTTGGAAGCATTGCACTTACACTAAAGGGAGCACCCTGCCAAGATGAAGAACAAGGTTATGAGTTCAGATGCTGGGTTCAATACATAGAGTCAAGGCTGTGAATTATTATCTCCTTCATTATTAACTATTTTGTATTTCAGTTTCAATGTATATCTTTCTTTGTATTCTGTTTGAGGTAAAAGGCAAGAAAAAGAGGCATTGAGAAAAAGCCATAGAGTGAAAAAGGCTGAAAGAAACACTTGAGAGAAAAGCCAAGAGTGATTTTAGATTTCTTTTGGTTGTATTTTCAGTTTTGTGTCATGTACCTGAGAGGTATCCCTTGCTAAGTTGGGTAAGTACTTAGTGTGGTGAGTCTAGGTATTTGCATAGCCAAGTCAAGTTTATGTTGAAGCTTGTGAGCCCAGATAGGATTACATTGAGTCCTAGGAAATTGGTGTATATAATACTTAGATTGATAGTGAAAATTCCACCAACGTTGTGGTGGAGACTGGATGTCGGTTGCATTGCACAAGGCAACTGAACCAGGATATATGGATGTGTCACATTCTTCTTTTCTACTTTAGTTCTATTTTCTGGTTTTTATGAGACAAAACAAAATTATGTCCTGCATAATCCGCTGCGCAAACCAAATAGTAGCCAAGTTTAATTTCTGGTTTTAAGACTCACTTTATCAAAGTTAAAGAAGGTCATAGATTCAACCCCTCCTTCTCTAAGCCTTTTAGAATCTTCAAAATCAAATAACAATTGTTAGGAAAAATAAAAAGAAGGGGAATATAATGATGATAAAAAATTGAGTTATGTTTTGCAATAAGTAGAAAGATAGAATAAGGTTACATGAGAGTTGAAATTCTTGTAAATAATTATTAGAAAAAAAAAATGGTGGGTTGACATGCAATTTAGGCCCAACATAACCGACGCTTATGTTGGATTCCTCACATTGTAGTCGAAATGCATCTGAAGCCGAAAAATAAAATAGAATTAAAATCACAATTTTAAAATATGGTACATTTGAACAAAAAATTGAAAAACCTCGAACGAAAAATTTCAAAATTGGTTTCTATGAGGTCGTAGAAAAAGCAGTTAGCAGTAGAGGGAAAGAAGAACGACCTCTTCCTCGGTATCCACCACCACGCGCAATGGCGATGACCACCGCCATAGCATCCTTAACCACCATAGTCATCGTCGCCTAGTCCACCACAGTAACCCCTACCACCATTATCTCACATGCACAAAAACACACTGATTTATTTGTTTAAAAAGTGCAGGATTTTGGTCTGTAATGGTGAGGGATGAGAGAGAATGAGTGGGAGACTGGAGAAAACGGGTAGAATTTCAATGAACAAATTAATTGGGGGTCATGGTTTACCCTAATTTGGGTTTGTAAGCTAACGATGCATTCTCCGGTAGAACCATGTCGACTTCTCCTCTGAACGTATCCTCGGCAAAGCTGCGGATCCCTTTGAATTGAATAGAAGAAGTGAATCTCACGATGTTCATTGCAATACCACCGCCACCGCCACCATGATGACGGGTTAAAAGAAAAAATGGGAGAAGCAACTATACAAATCCACTGGAGAATGAATGTTGGGATTATAAATATATCCTTTATTTTGCCATTCAAATTTTAAATTTTAAATTTCAGGTTTTTGGTACTGGTTAGGTGAAGAGGAAATAAATATTGAAGTAGAGAATAAATGAAAAATAATTGGTGATGAAGGGAAATTAATCGAAGGAGGAAGTTGTTAGAAGTCATGAAATAAATGAATGGATTGAATGAGAGAATGAGATGAATGAATGGATTGAATGAAGGAACATGTATGAGGTATGCAAAAGGGAAAACACCTTAAAGAACCCAACTCTCATGTCCTCTCCTTCAAAACAGGTCAGTATTTTGTAATGGAGAGGGATGAGAGAGCAAGAGTGGAAGACTGAAGAAAACGGGTGGAATTTTAATGAATGAATTAAGGTGTTCCTTCATTCAATCCATTCATTGTCGGCTAACACAGTATAATTCAAAGTTTTATAATTTTTTATAATAATTTGTCTATATTTTTTAGTTGAAAATTCTCAAACAAATTTAAATATCAAAGCTTATTATTAAAAAAAGAATTTAATTAAGCAGAGAAATCAAATTTAAAATGCACTAAACCCTCAATTATAAAAATTAAACAAAATGGTATAAAACTATATTCAACAACTTGTCATGAATCTACAAAAAGAAAGAAGGATATCAATTATTATGAAAAACAATACTAATTGATCAGACTCTACTATCAAATTGGGCAAATAGACAACGGCAAAAAGGTTGCTTACAATTATTCAACATGAGAAATATTACCTTGTCACCATAGGATGGAGTGTGGTCCAGACTTAAAATGGACCACATTCAATCCGAAGTGATGACGCGGTAAGACTAAATGAGTATACAAAAAATTAATCATCAAATCTCTTCCTTTTAACCATTTCTACTGTTCAATACTCATATAGAAAATTTTGAAGCAAGAGAAAGATCTAAGTAATTGTTTGAATCATGTTGCAAGGATGAGTAGGAAAATTAAGGATTCCAAAATTATTAGCATATTAAAGAAATAACTGTGTATTATCAATGGTGTATGACTTACCCAGAGCACACATATGAGTACTATAACCACATATCCAATGTATATGGTTGTTGTGAAAACACGAGTAGTATCAAACATCATTCTAAGTTGTTGTGCAGGTCTAAGAAAAAAGGCTGTGCTGCCAGATATACAAAACAAAAGTTGGAAAGTGCATTGAATTGAATCCAATCTAAGGGAAAAAAAATTAACTCTAAAACAACCAGAAGTGTGAGGAGAAATCGAATCTACCTTCCCACTGCTAATACGTTTTCAAAGGTGAATAATAATACAAATTTGATGGGTCTGGCAAAAACAATCATTCATTGCAAAATAGAAAGAAAAATGAAAGATAAATAAAAAATGAAATATCATGTGTTCAGTTCTGAACATTTGACTTGAGGTTTATATTGTACAGAAATTGAAGAAAAGAAAGCTAAAAATAATTGACCACAGAAATAGAAAAATTTATCATTTAAAAGATATCACTATTTTTATATATTAAATCATGCACAAGCTTTAATGAAAAGTAAATATACTATTGATGCTTGGCTCTGGTTCGTGATGTTTCTAAGATCAATTAATGGGTCTTCATTGCTATAAAGTCCTAGGTTAGAGTAACACAAAAACAAGAAGAAAAATATTTCTTGAGGGTGGTTAAGAGTTCCTTATTCTTAGATACAGGTGCTTTTTGATAAACGAAAAATACCACAAAAATAACTAGAATAACAACAAAATAAAAAAATATAATATCAAAAGCTGTTGTGCTTCTAATAGTTTGAAAAAGCTTTGCACGTTAACTATTTTGTTTCTAATATCCTAAATTGGACAAACGTTATTTATATACTTTCTTTCACAGTAAATTTATACTTGGTAAAATAGAAATATGCAAACAAGGCAAGTTAAAAACAGATAAAAACTGCAGAACAAATATAAAAGTAGCACACAATTTCTCTGGTGGTCTTACCAATAACATGCAAGCAATATCAGCAATCAAACAAGCTACAAATTCGTAAATTCTCTGCTTCATCAAGACATAAAAATAAAAAAAATGTTAGAGCCAAAAGATCAAAATAAGTTTAGCCAACAATTGAAGTAGCCGCGGGCAGAAAAATCAGAGGGAGAAGGAGGACTGAATGTTGGTTCAAAAAAGGGGATTAAGGCAAAAAAAGGTTAGAAGTTTTTTATTAAAAAAAATGAAAACAAGATGGAATAGGGAGAGGGATCAGGGCAGCCTACCTGGACGACAGAGGAGAGACACAACTCCGATAACAGAGGGAGAGGCAGCGGCATCTCTTCCAACGGTGGCAAAGACAGAAAGAGCAACCCTATATGACGCAACGAAACATGATACAGGCGACTTGACGCAAACTTTGGAAGAGAATGGAGGTGGATAGCGCTAGTGAAGGGTGGTCAGAGGGGCTGTCAGAGGTAGTTGCAGGGGAGAGAGAAGAAAGAGGAGAATGGAGGAGAGAAGAGTGTTCTTGAAAGTGAGGGGAGAGAGCCGCGCATTTTGAATTTAGATCAAGTTTACCGGCGGATAAATCCGACGGTAATGGATTACATATGACCAAAACACAGCGTTTTATTAATTGAGATTTACCGGCGGATTTGTAATTCCGACGGTAATGCTTGCGCCAATTTTTCTTTTTTTCCTCTAAATATTTACCGGCGAGTTTACCGTCAGAAAATCTAATCCGATGGTAATTTTTTTATCCGACGAATTTATTGCCATATCTGCCGATAAATCTGCCGGTAAATCCGCCGCTAATGTTCAACGATAATTCTGACGGTATTCAGTACTTGTTTTTTGTAGTGATGATGCGTTCGCTGGTGGAACCACTACAACAACTCCTCTAAATATACCCTCAATAAAACTGCGAATCTCTTCGAATTGAATAGAAGAAGTAAATCTCACCATATTCATTGTAATATCACTGCCATCATTGCCACAACGACGAATTGAAAAAAAAAATAAGAGAAGAAGTAATTATACAAATCCACTTAAGAATGAATGTTGGAATTATAAATATATCTTTTATTTTATCATTTAAATTTAAAATTTAATTTTTTTTTTTGTTTTTGGTACTTATTACGTGAATAAAAAATAAATATTGAAACAGAGAATAAATAAAAAATAATTGGTAGAACATGAAATAAAATACAATAGTGAAGCACTGAAGCGGATGATTTTTTGTTGGATACAATGCATGTAAATTTACTAATATAATGTCAATCAATAGAATTTCTATAGTGATGACAAATGAGATGAACAGTTATCTACTATAAAAGCTGTACAGCTAGTTATATTCTGTCAATTAAAATTGAGTTAAATAAAATGGCCATTAGTAATTTTTTTTATTTTAAAAAATTACAAAACACCACCCACAATTTCACTTCTCCCGTAAGACTCCCATATTAATGAAATTTAATTAAAAAAATGGTATTCGCCCATATTTTCTTTTTCTCTTCTCTTTTTTTTTTTTTTTTTGTCTGGTATGACCCATATATTTTTGCAAAAGCACTTGTTTTTGGTCATATACAAAATACATGTTTTGTCAAGTTTTCATTGCTTGGGTCTGAGTTGCTTGAAAAAAGAAAACCACGCAGAAGGCCCAAGGAAAAGAAAATTACCACACATTAGCACATTATTGGAAACACATACATTCCTGAGAAATTTAAATGATAAAAATGCTGGGCTAACCTAACACAAAACAGAAGACTATATGCGTTGTATGTGCACGCTGGCCCAATATTTTTGTATCATATACGATATACAGAAGTACAAACTTGATGACAAAAAAAAAAAAAAAAGAAGTACAAACTTTACTATATGGAATTGAAAAACTGAAAAAGTAATAGGTGAGTAACACTGAATTTGGGTATAATATATTTTAATAAAAATGAATGAAAACTCGATTATATTGCCTTATATTTTATTAGTTAGTACTTAGCAGCAACCACATTGAATTCCTTCGTAAACCCTGCCTGGAGTACTGTTCGAAGGTATTGTACATGTATTCCGAAGCATATATATCTTCCATTCCAGGGTCAAGTTAAAAATGAAGTTGAAGTAATGCGTAAAAAAGAATCTTCCCTCCTATTTATTAAGGTGTTAAGGTTTGTAGCAAATGAATACATAGCAGAGGTAGGTACAGAGTACAGACAGCGAAACACATTCAAAAAGGAAACATGATACACTCGCAATTTTTGCGCAAGTTTTATTGAGTTACCAAATTGGAAAGTTGGTTGTGACTGCTGAGAGGACTCATGAGTCATGAGAGAAGCAAGCCTTCCATCTTTTTGCTAAAGAATATTGAGTATAAATTAAATAAATAAATAAATTATATCGGCACATACATACATATAGAAGCTAACGAAAGATTCTTGTTTTCTTTACGAATATATATAATAACTGTGTCTATCTATCTCACCCTACTCATCCGCACTCTCTTGTTCATATGATTCAGCATATAAATGTGTCTATAAATTAAAGAAGCTTCACTACTCTGATCCCCATACTTGACATAGCACAAGCTCAGAATACGTAACAAAAAAAACTTCTTTAGGGTTTCATATGATGACAACAAATTATGCAACTGTTCGATGATGATCAGATCAGAAGAAAATTGTTCCACTAGGAAATAAGTTAAACATTTTGATTCATGCATGAAATCTCTATTATATAATTGAGGAGTGCTACAGATACAAGTCATTTGGTTTACAAGTCATATAAGTTATATGAGTTTCTTGCCAAATTTGATCTCTTTAGTACGTTTTCTCTTTGCCTTTTCATTCGTTGTTTATCTGCGTTTATCATTGGTATTCTTGTTTCGTTTTTTCGATTTTCATGGTTTTTGAAATCAAGCTTTAAAATCGTTTTGAAGATAATGGAACTTCAGAAATACACCCAACCGATTACAGAAATACACCCAAACGGTTATAGAAATACACCTAAACGGTTACAGAAATTCACCCAAACGATTATAGAAATACACCCAAAGGATTACAGAAATACACCTAAAGGATTTAAAAAATACACCCAAAATTCGTTGAAGTACACCTTATGCATAATTCAAAATTTTTCCTTTTTCTCCTCCTCATCTTCTGCTGCTGCTTCTTCTTCATTTTCTTATTTCATATTCTCATAATTCTTTTTAGGAGAAAAAAATAAAAAAATATATATATATATAATGTTGCAAAATAAAAAAAAGAACGAGGAGAAACATGACGATGAAGATGAAACACTTCAAAAATAAAGAAGAAGTAGAGGCACGGAAAAAGAAGAAGAAGGAGAAGAAAAAGAGGAGGCATGGATAAAGAAAAAAAAAAAAATAACTTATATGACTTATATGAAAAAATGCTTGTATGTGGAGAATTTCTCTATATAATTCTACCAAAAAAAATTAGTTTTATTCTTTTTGTCTTTATTCCACAATAATTAATTTAAATATATCCAAGCTAAGAAAGCTGAAAATAGCCATTAATTTCCCACATTTCATATGGTCGCCATTATTAATATTCCCATTATCCATTTCGAATATATATATTTAGATTTTGAATCATTAATTGTTAATTTAATTCTCTTTTCCGTGTTGAAAAGTGAAATCCATGGATAATGTTATTAGAAGGGACATATAGTAGTAGAGATTCAAATGAAGAGCAATGGCGTGTATATATAGTAGCGTTAAACGAACATAGATAAACGAAGGGATGAAAATACGTATCAAGTAATCACTAGTGGACTGATGCGATTCTATTCGTCACCCTATGGAAGCACAATGCAAGTTGAGCATAAATATAAATAAAATATGTATGTATGGGTGTGGATGTGGGATGTGAACAACATACATTGTGCCGCTAACACTGAACTTGTTGAAAAGGTATCTTTCTCATTGGCCAAAAAGAAGGGTTAACACATAAACCAATCATCAAAGTTGACATATCACAAAGCAACCAATTCTTATCGCCACGATAGATGTTGTCTTCATGAGCGTCGATTAGGGACCACAACCACAAAAAATTATCTTTGATATTTTTTTAAAATCAATCTCTTTTGTTCTTCTTAGCATCCCACCAAATTTGTACAGCCAAATGTTATTGTCCTTTTCCAATATTCTTCTCCTTTTTTTTTCATTTCATTTTTATTTTGGCACAACACTATATTCTTCTCTTTCCATGACAAACCAACAAATATCTTTAACCCTAACGAAAGAATTTTATTTCCCACTTGCATTCTCTGCCCGCCGGCCCCTATCAAAGGTTGCGCCACACCACAGCATCCAAGCCATAATTGAAAAAATATAAAGAGAGAAGAGAAGTAGATTTCTAGATACATTACATACTTAAAAATAGAGGAACTAACTATAGGAATTATATATATTTCTAACCTCAAGAGTTGCTTTATGTATGGATTGAAGGCATATTAACTTAATAACTATATGTAGTAGTATATATATATTTAAGAAAGGAATTTGAAAGAGCATGTTAGGCACGTGCATGGAAATCTGAAAATAAATATTAATAAATAAATAAATTAGCCAGCGAGGTCATGAAGCAACTGTGCACCCATGAGATTCCTGTAAGGAAGATTTTGTGGTTCGCCATCAACAAGAGAGTAGTGATGAACTATAGATGACGATGAGGGTGGACAGCTGTCCATTATCTGATCCCTGGTTGTTGCGTAGAAGAGCGAGCTATGATGACTGCTCACCGGAGGAGGAGGGAACGCCAGGCTCACCCCGCTTCCACCGTGCTGTTGTAACCCTAGAGTCAAAGAAACCCCATTGAAACCCTGCTGTTGCTGCTGCTGCTGTGTGTATGAAGAGAAATCAAGCTCTACCGATCCAAATGTGTCCATCACTCTCCCCAAGCATTCTTCTTCCGGATTATTATGGCTGCTCTTTGGGTCGTTTTTTATGTTGTTGTTGAGCATGGATGATGACGCACACTGATCGGACTCCATTCCAACCACTACGCTTGGCTTCTGATCCTCCGACCGTGATGATGGCAGGTGGAGGTCCGGGTCATCAGCACCCTCCGAAGAAGCCATCATGTTTTCTTGTTCCTTCAATTCCTCCATGTACATTTCCTCCACCATTGGCTTCCACAGACGAACCCTTGCGTTGATAAACCAGTTTGAAACCTGCTTCATTCATTTCCAGACATACATTTACATTTTTATTGACAAGGCCCTCTACCTAGCATAATAATGGAATGCGAAAAGAAAGAGATGGACGTGCCTGGCTTCTTGATAGGCCAGTTTGGCGGGCTAGAATATGTTTATCAACGTCGCTTGGGTAACTGCAAGGAATGAAGGTCCAAATATACGACCTTAGCTTCCATTGAATTAACGTGACATACATGCATAGTAATTATATTAATGGTCCTACACAGATCGCATCATATATGACAAAATAGGGATGAAAGGAATCCGGATGGTGATGCACAGAAACTACCAATGTTGTACCGTATAGTTATTAGCAAGGCATAAATGATTGAGAAACCACTTGCAGTTACGTTGTTGACCACTTTATTGGTTTTAGAGTGAACATTGATTCTTTCGCAAAATCAATATTCTACCTTACTACTTATTGTATTAATCTACCAAGAAAGAGAGGTACTTACGGATGGAGGAAATGCTCAAAGAGCCAAGCACGAAGAACAGAAACGGAGCGCTCGGGAAGGCCACGCTGAGGTCTCCATGGATGAGTTTCCATCATGCTCATTTGCTGGAATGCCCTTTGCTGCCTCAAAGCTTGGTCAATGATCTTCAGCCTCGGGGTTTCACCCTTGGTGGTGCCTGGTGCAACTGGATCTTTCTCTCCCATGGCCTTTCTTGTCGCCTGAATCTGCCCCATTATGGCATCCTTCAAGTTCCTGAAATATTTAGACATGGCTTTCTGTGCCAAAGCCGTGTAAACCGTGGCAGCACCGTTCCCAGCCACCGCCTCAAAGGAAGACACCACCGCCTTCATCTGAATCCGGTAGTTCTTGTATCTCCTGTCAACCTGAGTTAAAAGATCTTTTTACTTTGATTTACCAATACAATACTAGATTAAAAAGGGGGAATAGGAAATGACATGTTTGGCAAGAAAAGAAAAAAGGGTAAGTTATTGTCACGAGGTGGTGGCATTAATGAAAAGGCCCGCACTGGCTGCTTAGTTAGTTCAAAGAATCCCCAATACAATCCCATCAACCGAACCATCAAAAAGTTAGCTAGCTAGGGACCTCACTGGGGTTGATTTGCATTGATAGATACTAATAATTCACATAACGGAATAAAGACCGTTTGACTTGCACCTTTTTTTTCCATAGCAAACACATACACACATACCTCTTCGAGCATGGAAAGCAGTTTGGTCTTTCGCTTTTGCAGCTCGACGAATTCAATAGAGGTAGGAGAAGGCTTCTTTGAGGAATCGTGATCTTCCCAGTGTTGGTGGTTGTTGTTGTTGGACTTGTGCTTTATGGCCAGGCTACAAAACTCGTTGAGAAGGTCCTGTGCTGGAACCAAGTACTTGGAGTTCTTGAGCATCAAGTGTCCTTGATAAGCACTAGTAGATGAGGAGGAAGCTGCAGCTTTATTATTATTATTAGCAAAATTTTGATATGCATAATAAGGCTGAGACTGAGGGTGAGGGTGAGGGTGAGTGGTTTGTCTGAGCTCAAAAGATTGCAAGCCAATGGATGAGGGATTAGTTGAACTTAGAGAGAGCGAGAGACCTTGACTTGGCCTCTCGTTTCCTTCACATGGGAACACACACCTCAGAGATGAATCGTCCACCACCAACCTGTTCTCCTGCCACGATGAATCATCATCAACCTGTTGCTGTTGGTAGAAGGAGGCTGAAGAAGAATCGTTGTTGATGCTCCTATTGGAAGGCCCTTGTTTCCCAAACAAAGCCTTCCACATGTGAGGGTTGTTGCTATCACTCTGCTGCTCAACATTCTTCGAAAACCCTACCATGTCCATGCCACTGGTGAGGTTGTTGAACATGTCTGCAGGGTCCCCCACCAACCCTTCCATCGTCGTCCCCGAGTAACAGAAACCACCTGATGATGACACCATCTCCCTCGATTTCTCTTCGCACACTGCTCGAGCCATCCTAACATACACATACAAATCCAACCCCTCTCCGATCGATCAATCGATGCTTCTTCTTCTAAAACTATCTTTATATATTCTGCTTCTTCCACTTCCAGCTGGATATAGTTTGATGGATCCACTATCTGAAACAGAGTTGAAGATAAAGCATCATCAAATCAAAGGAGTGTATATATAGAAAACAAGAAAGTAATTAAGAAGTTGGATGAGTGGAAGATCTTACCCTAAGGGAGGAGTAGAAATTGGTTGGTATGAGGTGGTAGTGGGTGGGGAGGAGCTTTATTTGTAGAGTGGTGGTGTTCTGTTAATAAGCAAACATAGATGGTGGTACGACCATGAAAACCAACCTAGCTAGGACCAACAAAGATCACATATATACTTGCTCATCACAGAATAGGGTTCATCATCATCATCATCATCATTTCATATGTGTGTGCCTCCCTCCCCCTTTTCTTTCTCTCTCTCTCTCTCTCTAGCAGAAGAAGTGGGTCAATGCACCAATATAAATACAAAAGCAAATTATAGAGTAAATTTCCTCAATTATTTCTTACCCCTACTAATATTTTATTTATTTAATTAATTAAATAGAATAGGTAAATAATATTATATTAATTTGGATTGGAGTATTAAAGAATAAAATAAAAAGACTGACCTTGAAATGTCTACAAAGGAAGTACAGTTAAGAAGGAAGGACCAGAAGCAGCAACAGAAAGTAATGATCGTCCTTTGCCTGGTACATATACTACAAGCCGCCACATGAGTTGCTCTCTCATTACTAAAATCCTGATTTTATAACAAATTCTGCTTTTAGCGCCCCAAATCCAAATCCACAATAATAATGGAAATTGGATATTATTTGTATTTGTGTAGGGGATCCTTCCTTCCTTCCTTCTTACTTCCCCATCATCCAACTCCAAATTCTTTATTATTAATTTATTTTATTACAAAAAACGGGGTGATGGTAGAGTATAGTATTGTAATTGGGGTGTTAAGAGGATCTTTGTAGGGGAACGAATCCCAAGATGCAAGTCATCCTAAGTAGAGTCTTTTCCAGGCTTTTTCAGATGGGTTTCAGCAGAGACAGAGTGAACTCTGTTTAGGATGAGTTCAAGTGGGCCTCACACTCAATAAAAATTCAACAGAACTTTGTGCTTCTGATCTTTTTATTTTTATTATTATTATTATTATATCTCCACAGCTATATGCCTGGGTTTGTGTAAAATGTTCCTAAAATAAGGGACTGGGCGTGAGATGAGATATTGAGATGAGGTGGTCCACTCTTTTCCGATCCCCCCTCTAATTCTCATTAATTCGCGTATTAAAGTACTCCACCCATCCTCCTCTCTCTATTTTGCATGGGACCGCATCTTTTCTTTTTTTTTTTTTCCACTTTAATTCTTTTATTTATTCATATGCCCCTTCCACGCGCCATTTAATTCCACGTTTCCCATACCCCCATCACAACTTAACTCGTACTGCATCTCATAGCTCATCCCATTGGAATTCAATTCACTATGATGTGAAACAATTAATGAACAGTAACATTGTGGTACGTATATGTATGCACATTAATGGGTTTCATTTGTCAATGATTATTGACGATTTCCCATTTTGTGACTGAAAGTGATAATCTTATTCCTAGGTAATTTTCAATCAGAATCAGCTCCAACCATGTTTTAATTTACATCATGTGTTCTCCTTTTCACTGATGAAGTAAGTAATATAACCAATGTTTTATTCTTTTCGTTTCCATTTCACCAGCACGATAAATATAGTTGATGCGTGTTATCAGTGTCGGTTAAGGAATAATATTGCATGGTTATGTATGTAAAAGTGATGGGATGATTAAAAATGAGTGGCTTATGAAAGAAGTTGTTTGATGTCATGGATGGCCATGCAATGCAAGAAAAAGAGGTCCCTACGCGCGAGAGTTGAGAGTGGGGAAGTTGAGGGTGGCACGCACAGCTTTAAATATTTGTCTGTTAAAAAGCAAGTGGTCCATGGAGGGGGAGCTTTCTCCGCCGCTTGCCAAAATTTTCCCCTCCCCCTTTGCCCTACACCACGATATGACGTCACTCTCTCTCTGTTGGGTGTGCACTACGCACTCAGCGCATGCCTTCCTACTTCCTATTGCCTATTACCAATACCCAATAGCACCACCACCATCAACATATCCTACATCATCCTTGATTCTTTTTCTCTTTTTCTTTTTAATTTATATATCTTGAGATAACACTGGAAGTTTGCTATACCAGTTTCATTCTATAAAGTATTTTATAATGATAAATCAAATTAATTATTTTGTCATCAATTTCGATAATAGATCAAAATATTTAAAAAAATATTATTTATACACTAAAATGAATCATTAACATATTGTTTAATTTATTTTCAATATATATTTATATTTTAATATGTATTTATACTAATAGTTAATTTTAATGACTAATTTTAATATACAACTAACATAATTGAAATATTTATGTGTATAGTTAATTACTCACATCATGTAAATAGTTTAATTTAGTTAATTGAAGGATGAAATTAAGGCCAATATATTTAAGGCAATGTCAAGTAGTTGTTAAGTTGTCATATCTACACATAAGTATTAGATTAGTGACAAAAGACAAATAAATTAAGAATATTTAAAACTTAAAAGTAAAAATTGATTATGATATGAAAACTTAGAAATTAAATCAAATTGAGTCATAAATATAACAAAATATTAGTTGCTGGTAACTAGTCAAATAATATAAACTAGCTAGTATTACATAAGGATGTATGTTTAGTTTTTTATTATTGACAAAAAATCTCTCTGATGATAAGTATTGTTAATGGTTTAAAGAGTTTAGATGTATAACTTAACTATATGAGATACTTAATTTAGGATAATGAAACTAATATTTTAAGTGTAAAACGAAGAATTAGCTAATATTAATTTAAATATAAAAAATAAAAAAATATTAGTCATCAAACATTTAATTTTTCATTAATTTCTATATATATAAAGAGCTAATACACATAAAAAGAGCTAATACGCCCCAGTTTCTCTTTTAAGTATGTTTAGATGTAAAGTGGAATTAAAATTGTGCCTATAAAGAAATAAATAAATAAATAAGGTTGTAAGTGGTGTGTATTGGGTCGACGTAACTTTGAGCGAAGATTTTATTTATGTGAATGGTTGGTTTGTATGGTTTTGGTGGGGAATTAAAAATGTATGTAGGAGACAACAACACACTAGTGTACTAGATGCTACAGGGAAGAGACAATGAGAAGCCTTTACCTTAACGTACCTCTGTCTATCCACCTAACGAATAAGAAAATCTACAAGTCAATACGGAAACAAATGAATGAAAAAGGTTACGTTGTAGAGTGTACGAAATACTAGTTTAATTTTGAAGTTAGAAGTAACGGGGGAGAGGGTTTGAAATCAAAATTGGAAGACGACCTATAACTATAGAAGCAGCAGGGCAGGGGTGACTCATGGGCGTGGGAAAGGGGTCAATTAGGGAGTCCACAAATGGCGGGGGATTGTGTGCGTGTAAGGCCCTGTACAACTCTCAGACTTCATTAACACCAGCCACATTTTTGAACAGGTTTGAAACTTGTAACTACATGCCACTTCTACCACCCCTACCTAGTACCTACCACTACCTAGGGTGGTCCATGCATCTTCTTCATTTATATTTCTTTTTTCTTTTTCTTTATTACAAAAATGCTCCTTTTTGTATTAATATATGAATGTGTGATTATGTATATTATTAGTGTGGTTAGGAGTGAGGACCATCCTAATGATAGGGTTACTGTGTTATGTTATGTTATGTAATATAATAATAATAAGCTAAGTGGGGCACAGCGCCAAAGAGCAAATCAAGCACCTTTAACGATTGGAGGGATCAAACTTGTTGTCTCAGTTTGAGATCGACACACAAATAAAGTGGAGAAATCGGAGTATACTTTTGCAAATCCACCGACTAACTACTATGCAACCTCCTTTCATCATTCACATAAACAATTATAATATTCTCTGTCTCTATCATATATTCAAATATAACACAGTTTTGCCCTCATGAACCGCGTGTGCTGCCCCTGCCTACTCACCATTATTTGCATATCAATCCATCTTTTTTAGTCTAAAAAATACAAACTAAAAAAGGGGCGAAGGGGAGGAATATAATTGAGGCTAAGGGGGAAAAAAAAAAGAAAAATAAATATTCTGAATATTTTATATATTGTATCATGAACGAACATGTAAAATGCATATCTTTGTTTTGGACTGATCAGTAGGCACTACTAATTTCTTTCATCAGCATGTGAACGAAAATTAAACATGGTATTGTTAGAATAGGATGTGTTTAATTGGTTGACGCCATGTCGCCATGGAACAAATTAAAGAGCGCTTCAATATAATATCATCCCTTGACCCTTGTTACTATCAACGGTTAAATTGTGCAGACAAAATATTTTATTATATATAATTCAATATTAAGGGATTTAATGCTATCATAGCGACTAGGTGTCCCGTTTCCAACAATTCGTGGTTATTTAGTTTTTCCAAAGATGTAATGGCTGTCAACTCAGTTGCACCCAAACAATACTCTGCATCTCTATCTCTCCCCTTCCTTATGAACATTATTGTTAGTTGTTGTTGTTATTGTTATTGTATATGTACAATTACTCTGATCTCTTAATAATTGTCATTATTAATTCGTTGCCTTCTCTCATCTGATCTTACCATATGAAGCACAACATATATACATCCATTATTTTCAGCACTACTTCTTGTGCGTGGTACCGTTACAACTTTGATATATACCTATCTATATAAGATTAATTTAATTCTATTATTTAAGTTTAATTAAATAGTTTCTTCATACTTAATTCTCCAAGTGAAAGGATGCAGGATGATAGCAATGGTTTGATCAACACCCCGTTTTTGTTGATGAATAGACCGTGGTTACATATGCAATATATATGCATGCTATTTTAATAAACTAAACAAATTAAATCCTATGATTCCTATCTATCCTGTATGCTCCATCAGAATAACAGGTTTTCGAATCCGTTTTCACCACGTATCAACCAATAATCTATAAGAAAGCTTGATGAAGAAACTTAAGGCGCAAAATAAATAAAATAAGCTAAGCCATGTATCCCTCCTCGAAATGACAAAAACTGATGAATGCGAAAGTGAAAGAAATTAAAGTAGTAATGGAGTTACAATTAATATTATTGAATTGAATTTCCATTTTCATAATTATTGTCTGTTGGTGACATGGCCAATTTCTCATATAATTAATTGCGTCTAATTGTCTGAATGGCGAGGCCATTTTGATTTTTATCACCAAATGTATATAAATGGCCAATGTCCATATGAAATTGAGGTATATATATATGCTGTCAAAGTCTAAGGATTACTATATATGTATGGTTATATATATGGTTGGAAGTTAATAAAAATAAGTTATGAAGAGCATATATTAATGTTTCACTAAAATATATAATTAGATTAAATGACCTCACAATTCTTTAATAAAAACTAGGGTAATATCTTAAATTGATCCGAATAATTTTTATATCGAACATTATCCTTGACCTCACAATTCTTTGGGATTTTTTATTCTTAAATTTTGTGAGAGTAAATTTGGATGTAATATATAGTTAAGTGGTTGGGTTAAGTTTTTTCCCTAAAGTACCCCTTCTATTTTCTTAGTTGACTATATAAATTCATACTATATACACTACTTGAGATTGCACATATCCACTACGACGTAAAATTAATAAACTTCCATGACCTTAGCATATAAATAATATTTAGATGGTAAAAATTAATCCTGGGTTGCCTTCCCCTTGTAATAAACAAGTTTATCCAAGTTAGTTGAATCCCTATTGTTGGGCCTCGTCAATGGATGATTGTGTGAAAGGTTTTCCGTAGGAGACAAGTCTATACGAAAGCAACCGTTTATTTTATATACACCTCATAAATTACTTCCTCTTTTCTTTTTTTAAATTCCAACATGAAACCATAATTTTCTACTAAGTGACGGCTGCTTGAGAAAACGTCTGCTTTTTATAGTATTATCATGTTAGATATTATAATATTAAATTAAAATAATTGAGACTACTTGAGAGATAGATAGTGTGTGCAAATCACAAATGTTACGGAATTAATATTTTTTCTTATATTTGCTCACACTAATTAATTTTTTTAATTAAAAAAATTAAGTTCTTAAACATTCTCCATTCAATTATTTTTGTTTCATTAAAAACTTAAAATTATGTGCGCTAATTATATATTAAAGAAATTTAAACTGCAGTTGATAAGGTTGCAGCCTGCAGGCTGCAGCAGTTGCCAGTAGTTGGTAGAAGAAAAAAATGAATTAGGAAAAGTATATTCTGGGTAGTATATCACTCTTTCTTTTGCTCAGCAGTCAACAGTCAATGGTCAACACCAGCTTTGACTTGGTCTTTTCTTCCTCTACTTTACTAGTTTCGTTTCTATATATTCTGATCTTTTATAGCCCGAGAAGATGATTTTCAAGCAAGTGGAATCTCCATATAATAATTAATATATGACGTAATAATGAACTTCAATTTAATTTTTTTTAGCAAGCAAAATGGTAACGATGGCAATAGAAAAGAATAGGATAGAATTTAAACTTTGACTTAATTTTATTGGTGAATTTAAACTTTTTAATCTAAATTTTAAACTGACTTGTAAAAATAAATTTATTTTCACTTAAATATAATATTTAATAATTTAATATTTTATAATATCAAATATTATTTGAGGTTAAGTATGATTTTAGTTTTTAAGGTATAGGTTGAAAATTCTTTTTATTTTTAATTGTTTTTGGCATATAAAATTGTTCTTAAGCTTTAATTTGATTTTAAAATCGTCCTCGTAAATCGTACGGAAGTGGTGACAAAAATAAAAGCAGAGCAGAAATAGATAGTAGACAAATAGATAGTAGACAGCTTCTTCTTTTTCTTTCTTTCTCTCTTCTTCTTCCCTTCTTTATTTATAAGAGAAATACTCTTTTTTTCTTATTTTTTTCTTTTTTATTTTATTTTATAATTTTTTTATTATAAATAATTTAGTCCAAAATTTTAAAATTTAAATAAATAAGACAATTTTAAAATTTGATTTTAAACCTTATAAACAATTTTGTATCAAAAAAAGGTTAAAAACAAAAAAAAAATTAGTCTATATATTAAAGACTAAAATAATACTAAATTCTATTATTTATGTATTATTAGTAAATTAATTTATTGATTTACTGATACTAAATATTTGTTATAAGACAAAAATTTAAATTTAAATCTTCACTTACTAATCATATCATGCGTAAAGAATGTTCCTGTCTGTCGAATAATGCTACAAGCATGCGTTTTGCTAGGATTGCATAAATTTATTTCATAATTTGTTAGGTACCTAATTTTAGGGGTGTTTAAAATCGATCCATATCAAATAAAACTGATCAATCAAATCAAAAAAATAAAAGATAAAATAAATTAAAAATCGAAAAAACCAAAAAAATCATATTTTATTATTACTATCAGAATGTCACGCTTTCGCCTGTTTCACTTTGATAGTGAGGAGTATTACAACAACTTCTATATATTTAATAATAAAATATGAGTCTTTATAGAACTCGAGACCGTATAAACTATTCTTTTTTAAAAACCGAAAATACTTTTAGTTTGAAAACGCACATACATACTTACAAACTAATCACAACCATTCAAATAAATATATATATATATATATATATATATATATATACACAAAAACTAATTTTTTTTTATATAATAACTTAAAAACATAATTACCACGTCTCCTAACCCTCTTTACAAGATACATAAATATGGCGAGGGATAAATAAATAATAACTAAGCTATTATAACAAATATAGTATAAGTTAAACGCAATCAAAATCTTCATAAGTTTTTTCATTCGATTCCTGAAAAGATAAAGCTGTAAGGGGTGAGAACCTAACCACATGGTCTCACCACGGATTTTTCAAAATTGTCATAAGTAGATATTTAAAAAAGAAATCTATTTTTCGATTGCAGTGATCATCGCTCGTCTTATGAATCTTTTGAAAATCAACGGTTTAACATCCAAAAATTCAAAACATTTCTTTTCTTATAAGAAAAACTTAAAAAGTTTCCTAGACTGTATGAATGACCAACCTGTCCCAAGCATAGGTTCATTAAGTCTATACTGAACTAACTTGATTTTTCATACTTAACTAAACCTCAATAAAAAACCAAACACGACCTCCGGCCCAAGCAACTCAATCAACTCATCACATCAGGAAAACAACTCTCAGCTTCACCACCACCAGTGTGAGGGATCTCTCAATTGCATACACATACAATACAAATAAGAAAAACACAAATAGAATACAAATACAGCAAGTAGGACAAATAGCAGATAAGTATAGCTAAATAAATAGACACACTAAAATAATGCACACTCAAGCAAAATATACAAATGCATATGATGTATGCTTATTTTATGGCTGATGATATCATCTATCGGTTATATAGCCAACCCGACATGTCCTGGTAGCTAACCTTGGACAGAAACACCCCATCGCAGAGCAAGTTGGTCTAAGCCACAACCCTTTGCTACTACCCGCTTAACGCAGAGCAAGTGGAATAAACCACTATTGCTGCTACTACCCAAGCGAGTGTTTAAAAAATCAATCTGGAGCAAGTGGAATAATCAACTACTACTGCTACTACCTAAACATCACAATCACTGACTTGGAGCAAGCGGGACAAACCACAATCCTTGCTACTACTACCCAAGTATCTCAATCACTGACTCGGAGCAAGCGAGACGAACCACAATCCTTGCTACTGTCCAAGTATCTCAACCAAAAATTCATTATCAACATCATTCAATTTATTCAAAATCATACTTTGAAATCAATTCTCATCATCATTCCATTCCGTTCATCAATAATTCAAACTCAAAACATAGTTCGTCATTTTTTAAATAAATCAAACTCAAAACGTAATCCTTTCTTTAATAACTCAAAATCAAATTATAAAATCCTTAAAATTAAAATCTTTTTAAATAACCACTTCAAATGAAACTTTCAATTTTTATAAAACTTTCGCCAGCATTACCCCTAAAATTCAGGCTTTGCCACCGTTCAAGGCTCCAAACCAAACCATTTCTCAAACACTTTTCAAATTGTTTCCAAAAGCAGACAAATTCCAATATCTCAAACCATTTTCAATATCAAACAATTTTCAATATCAATTTCAATATTAAACCTTTTTCCAACACCAACTAACTCCAATAGCAAATAATTTACAAAATCGAATCAATCCTAATATTAAATCTTTTTCAAAATCAAACCGCTTCCAAAATCAAATCATTTTCATATCTCAAATTATTTCTAATTCTCAAAGTCATTTCTGATAAATCAATAAAACCAAATTCTAATATCTCAGATCATTTTCAATGCCGATTTATTTTCGTTATCAAATTAACTCCAAAATCAAGAAAACCACTTTTCATAATATTCAACCAAATCAATTTTCAATAGTCATTTTTATCATTAACCCACACCATTCAAACAATCAATAATTCAATCCAGTAAACAACCACATCCATAAGACTCACATAATCACAAAAATAGGTTATTCGAAATATCTATTTATAACAATTCTGTATCATAAAATAAATTTTAAGAAAAATCTCTACCTCAAATAGTCGAAACCATAAACCCAAACGCGTTCAAAATTCCTTTTTCTCGTGGCCCGCAATAGCGGCATCGCGACCATAACTCCATACCGTTTTCGTAACCACTGCAACAACTCTAATCGCTACCTGCAACCTCGAAAACTCAATCCTATCGCAATAATTCCACAAAATCCTTAGTAACATATAACAGAAAAGCGACTAAACTAGTTCTCAGAGCAAAACGACTTACTGTATTAAGAGAGAACCAAGAGTAGAGCAACCGTAGCTCTAACGACCGACTCTGGCAGTGTTCCCTAGCAACCACAATGCCATTTTCCGGCGACAGAGGCACGGCGGCCTTGACAGCAGCAGCAGCAGAGCTCCAATGGCGACAGAACCACCTCGCGACCCCTTTCCTCTCCACCCGCGTTCTGTTTCTCTCCCGGTGACGGCATGCATGGCGACGGCAACAGATCTGGCGGCGACGAGAGTCACACTGGCGCGAAACGGAAGCACGAACGACGGCTCGGTAGTGGTGAGGAACGGCGACAAAGTGCAATGCTGCTTCCTCTTCTCCCTTGTGAACTCGTTTCTCTCCCTCTCCTCTATTCGCGATTCACGGCAGCCACGCGGGTGATGGGTTCGGCGGCGGAGCTTCGGCGAATAGGCGTGGTGGCAGCAGCTCCCACCTCTGATGCTCTTAATGACGATGGTGACAGCGGCGAGGTTCCAGTCGGCACCGTCCCCTCCTCTCTTCCCCTCTCCTCTCCGAGCGCAACTCTCTTTCTCTCCTTTTTTCTGTTTTCTCGTGTCTGTGCGTGTGTAAGGAAGGGGTGGGGTGCGGCTAGGGTTTAGGGAAAAAGTGTGTGTGGTGTTAGTGTTATGTTAGGTAAAATTCAGGTTTTGATTTGGGAATTAGGGTTTGGATAGATTATTAATTAAAAACCAAATTTAATCCAATATAATTAACTTTAAGAATACCGTTTATTTTTTAAAAAACTTACAAACTATTTTTATTTAGGTATTTTGATTTAAAATTAGAGATAATTAAATAAATTTTTTTAGTTCATAAAGTTAATCAAAACTTTCAATTATTCAATTTAAATTGTATAAAACTTTCATTATTTTCAACTATTGAAACTTTAAATCCCTAATATGAAAATACTCAATTATTTAAAAAATTTTATAAATCTTAATTAGTATCATAAAATTTAATTTAATTACTTTTAGAAAAAATAATTTTCTTTAAATAAAATTATCAACAAATATTATAAATTATAATTAAATTACTATTTAATTTTCGAAAATCCGGGGTCTTACAACCTAAATGGCTAAACCTAGCGCAGTTTCAAGCCCCAGCTCCGAACCCCTTCCTCTTAGCATCGTCGTCCTCCACAGTCCACAGCACCGTCACTGACTCGCCGAACATCACCCTGGAGGATAGCACCCAGCCACCCCACAGCAATGTTTTCGTCGTTGCGGACAACACCCATAGCCATCGTCTTCGTCGTCGCGGACAACACCCATAGCCATCGTCTTTGGGCACAGTTGACGCCGAATCAAATATGGAGCTTCTGAGTCAGGTATTCAATTTCTGTTCAATGTATTTGTTGTTGATTGTTGTTGATTGTTCAATATTGTTAAGTCTAAGTTGATTTTGGGTATTATAAATGATGACAAACATTTCTTTGGATTGAAAGTCTAATATTGTTTAATGTGTGTTTTATTGTGGCAGGCCCACTCTTAGTTCTCTCCAGCACAAGCCTCAGCAAATCAACATGCCAAAACTCCAACACTTAGTGCTCATTTGCTCCTTAGTGCTCCAAGAGTAATAAACAAGCCCAAGCTCCTCCTTGTGGCACCATTCAGCAATTATATGGTTATATATTTGCTAAAAGGAATAATAGGACAGTTGGAAAAAGAAAAGAACAAGTGTTGCTCTAATAAAGCAAGAAGGATAGCTGGTACACTCCCACCACTCCAAGGACAAACAGTAAATCAAATTTCAGTAATGGAAGAGCAAAACACAAACTTGCTAAGCAGCAGAGGTATTGGTGCAGCTCCTCGTAAAGCAGAGATAATGGAGTAGAAGGAAAAAGGAATTCATGCCAAGGATGAAAACAAATCCAAGGACCATAGAGGTAGTGGACGGGCTCCTCATCCAGCAGGGGTAGTGGAACATGAGGAAGAAGGACTACTTGCTAGCTGTGATAGCTCCAATGGACAGCAAGGATAAGCAAAAGGAAGAAGCAAAAATGAAGGCAAGCTGAAGACATATAAGGAGCAACATTCCATCATTTCAAAGCAAGAAAAAGAGAGCACACAATCAGAGCATCATCTCTAACATGGAGCTGAAATCTTTTTCTTATACTCAAACTTAATTTCTGATTTTCTTTGTTATGGCTGTCTTATGTCATTTTCAGTTTTGAGAAAATGCTGATCTTGTGAAGTTGAAAAGCCAATAGAGAAAGGCAAGAGTGATGCATAAGAGCCACTAATTTTTGATGTAATTGAGTTGATTAAACTATGATTAGTTCTCCTTACCAAGTTGGGTTAGCACTTGGTGAGTTTGAATCTGTCTAGATTCTCCTTCCAAGTTGGGACAGCACTTTGGGTTGCTAAGTTTTGGTTAAGAAAGCTTAGGGGTAGATACTAGTTGAATTAGGATACATGCTGTCCTATTTCTCTTCTTCCCTACTCTTTACTTGTTTTGTACATGAAATAAAATGAAATAATCTCCTGCAACTCGAGCTTCTTCTAAAACAAAGTTTGAGACTATAAGTTTTAAGCCAACTTGATTCAACCCACCCTTCTCAAGTTCAACTAGAACCATCAATTGGTATCAGGAGTAAGGTCTCAAGGAGTCAGGCTTCACAGCTTAGAGTAAAGATCCATGGCCAACAACATGAATCCCAACATCATGGCTTTTACTCCCACTGAAGGGCAGTCTAATAATAGACCTCCCTACTTCAATGGCAGCAACTATTTTTACTGGAAAGAAAGAATGAGAATCTTCATGCAGTCAATCGACTACAACATCTGGAAGATCATCCTTAACGGACCAGACGTTCCCACTAAACAAAATGCTGATGGAGAAGTTGTGGTAAAAGAAGACAGCGAGTGGACAGATGAAGAAAAAAAGAAGGTTGAACTCAACGCCAAGGCAATCAACCTGATGCATTATGCAATCAGTTTTGAAGAATTCAGAAAAGTGTCAAGGTACAAAATGGCTAAAAAAATATGGGACAAGCTTAGACTCACCCATGAAGGCACTAAGCAAGTGAGGGAGACCAGAATTGACATGCTAATGAAGGAGTATGAAATGTTCAGCATGAAGGAGGATGAGAGCATCGATCAAATGTTCGAAAGGTTTTCAATAATCATCAACAATCTGGATGCCATGGGAAGGAACTATTCTGAAGAAACGTTAGTGAGGAAGATCCTGAGAAGTCTCACTAAGGAATGGGAAGTAAAAAGTACAGCCATCTCTAAAAGGAATGATTTGATCAAAATCACCTATCATGAGCTAAGAGGCAAACTGATGGCCTATGAAACCACTCACATGTCTCAAGACAAAGATGACAAAAAGAAGAGTATAGCACTAAAATCAAGAATGACAGCCAAAGAAGAAGAATCTAATGACAGTTTCTCAGATGAAGAAATGGTGCTCTTTGCAAGAAAAATGAGAAGATTACTGAGATTTAAAAGCAAAGGCAAAGGAAGCTCTTCATCCAAAGACTTCAAGAAAGATCAAGTCAAGTTCACATGCCACCACTGCAAGGAACCAAGTCATTTCAAGTCAGATTGCTCTCAACTAAAGAAAGGCGAAAAATCCAGAAAAGACAAGATGAAGGTAATGATGGCAACTTGGGAAGACTTGGAGAACGACACCAGCTCTGAGAATTCAGACCAAGAAGCTCAGCTATGTCTGATGGCTGATCATGATGAAGATGAGGTAGATCTCTCTGACTTATCTATTGATAAACTGCATTACATTATCAAAGACATTACTGTGGACTCTAAAAAACTCTTGGATAAGTATGCAAAATGTAAGAAATAAAATGATGCATTGAGGACAGAAAATGATCTTCTTTTAAAAAAGGTTAAGGCAACCAAAATCTGTAATGAAAATTTTTTAAAAGAAGAAAATAGTGCTTTGCATGCTGAATTAGAGAAATTCAAACTCAAGCATAAAGTTACTGTTTCCACTAATTTGATTTCTAAAAACAAAAAGTTGAATGAACAAATAAAAATTTTGAATGAAGACTTAGCAAAGTTTGTTCAAGGTTCTCAAAATCTGAACAAACTGCTTGCTTGTCAAAGGTTTGGGTCTGAAAAATCTGGACTTGGATTCAAAGAGGTAAATAAGGCTGTTTTCAAACCAAATGTTAAAAAATCTGAAGCCTTCTCTTCCAAGCTTTTCAAACCAAAAGGATTCAGTAGACCTCAAAAATCAGTGGGCAAAAATCATTGTTACAAGTGCAATAGAAATGGTCATGATCCTCCTCAATGTTTCATCTTTCTTAAGTCTTTTGGTAATGAAAGTAAATTATATAAAGTTGTTCATGATTTTAATGCTCTTGGGCAACCAAGAAGATTTCACATCAAAGGATCCAAATGGATTTGGATACCTAAGGTTAGTTGAAGAACATGCAAGTTTGCCTTACATCCAAGAAGAAATTGGACATGTGGTATCTTGATAGTGGATGTTCAAGGCATATGACTGGAAATGATACTTTCTTCATTAAACTCAACAAGTATGATGGAGGATTTGTCACTTTCGGAGATAATGGTAAAGGTAAAATAATTGCCATTGGTAAGGTTGGCAAAGTTTTTTTTACTTGCATTGATAGTGTTTTTTTATTTGATGAGTTAAAGCATAATCTATTGAGCATAAGTCAATTATTTGACCTTGGATATGCTGTAACTTTTAGAAAATCTGATTGTAGAGTCATTAATGAGAAAACAAGGGCTATTTTGTTTGTTGCCAAAAGAAGTGACAATGTTTATGGTCTCACACTAGATGATCTTAAAGTTCAAAATGTAACTTATTTCTCTTCAATGAAATCTGAAAAATGGATGTGGCATAAAAGATTAGGACATGCTAGCATGATTCAAATCTCTAAGCTTGTAAAGAAAGTCTTAGTAAGAGGTCTTCCTAATATAAAATTTGATAAGGACATCATTTGTGATGCTTGTCAAATGGGTAAACAAATAAAAACATCTTTCAAACCCAAGGAAGACGTCTCAACTAAGAAACTATTGGAGTTGTTACATCTTGATCTGTTTAGACCAACTAGGACTCAAAGTCTTGGAGGAAAAAGCTATGGCATGGTAATTGTGGATGATTATACTAGGTTTGGTTGGGTGTTCTTTCTAGCTCATAAACATGAAGCATTTTCTGTTTTTGAAAAATTTAGCAGAAAGATTCAAAATGAAAAAGGCTTAAAAATTGTTTCAATTAGAAGTGACCATGGCAAAGAATTTGAAAATCAATATTTTGAATCTTTTCGTGATGAACTAGGCATATCACATAACTTTTCTTGTCCTAGAACACCTCAACAAAATGGTATTGTAGAAAGAAGAAATAGAAGTTTACAAGAAATGGCTAGAGCTATGTTATGTGAATATGAAATTCCCAAGTTCTTATGGGCTGAAGCTGTGAATACAACTTGCTATATTTTAAATAGAACCATCATTAGGAAGTTTTTGAAAAAAATTCCATATGAACTTTGGAAAGGACATCCTCCCAATCTTAGTTACTTTTATGTGTTTGGCTGCAAGTGTTTCATACTGAATATCACAGAAAATTTAGA
Source organism: Arachis ipaensis (assembly GCF_059453495.1). NCBI lineage: Eukaryota > Viridiplantae > Streptophyta > Magnoliopsida > Fabales > Fabaceae > Arachis > Arachis ipaensis. The sequence goes on along the minus strand of NC_142440.1, from coordinate 16,324,310 downwards.
AAAATTTAATCCTAAAACACATGAAGGCATTTTTTTGGGTTATTCCACTCATAGCAAGGCATATAGAGTTTATAATAAGAACTCCAAAACTGTTGAGGAGACCATGCATGTCACATTCTGTGAGTCTAACAATGTTTTCAGTATTTGTATTGATGATAGTCTAGGTTTTGAAGCTGAATTACCTAAGAATACTGAACTAGTTCCTCAAAATCCAAGTTCTCATGAAGTTGCACCTGTTAGCAGCGAAAATTCCAATTCTGCAGGAGAAAATTTGAAATTATCTCCTGACAGCTGAAAATACTGATGCAGAAGTCATAGTTGATCAAGAGGAACCTGAATCCTTAACTCAAACCAGAAGGCCCAGAGAATGGAAGTTTCTGAAAAACTATCTAGAGAAATTCATAATTGGTGATCCCTCCAAAGGAATATCAACCAGATCATCTTTGAAAAGAGCTGAATCCAATAATTTAGCTCTTATATCAAATATTAAACCTCAAAACATCCAAGAAGCACTTGCTGATCCATCTTGGGTGTTAGCTATGGAGGAGAAATTGCAGCAGTTTGAGAAAAATCAAGTCTGGACATTAGTGCCTAACTCAAATGGAAAGAAAGTCACTGGCACTAAATGGATTTTCAGAAACAACTTGGGTGAAGATGGAACCATCGTCCGAAACAAAGCTAGACTGGTTGCTCAAGGATATGATCAAGAAAAAGGGATTGACTTCGATGAATCCTTTGCACCTGTAGCTCGAATGGAAGCCATCAGATTGCTCCTTGCTTATGCAGCTCATTGTGGCTTCAAGCTATTCCAAATGGACGTAAAGTGTACTTTTCTCAATGGCATAATAGATAGAGAGGTTTATGTGGCTCAACCACCTGGGTTTGAAAACAAATCTTTTCCTAACCATGTTTTCAAACTAGCTAAAGCCTTATATGGTTTGAGACAAGCTCCTAGAGCTTGGTATAAAAGGCTTAGCTCATTTTTATTGAAAAACAAATTTTAAAGAGGAGCCACTGTCACCACTTTATTTATTAAGAATTATAATGATTATTTTATTCTTGTGCAAGTCTATGTTGATGATATTATCTTTGGTTCGGCTAATGAGGATTTGGGTGCAGATTTTGCTAAGCTTATGACCAATAAATTTGATATGAGCATGATGGGAGAGCTCAACTTCTTTCTAGGCTTGTAAATAAAGCAAACTGCAGAAGAAATTTTCATTCATCAAGAAAAATATGCAAAGAATGAAAGAAACTTGTCAAAAAATTTGGGCTGGACTATGCCAAGCCAATGGGAACCCCCATGCATCCAAATATCAAGCTTGCCAAAGATGAACATGCTAGAGATATTGATGAAACACGCTATAGAATGATGATTGGCTCTTTGATGTATCTAACCTCCTCAAGGCCTGATATCATCCAAAGTGTAGGAGTTTGTTGAAGGTTTCAATCAAAGCCTAATGAATCACATCTCTCAGCTGTCAAAAGGATCATTCGATATGTGCTTGGTACCACTGATTATGGTTTATGGTTTCCAAAGACTGATTCCTTTCAATTAGTGAGTTTTTGTGATGCAGATTTTGTTGGGGACAGAATTGATAGAAGAAGCACAAGTGGCATGTGTTGCTTTCTTGGGAAATCACTCATTATTTGGTCTAGCAAGAAACAAGCTACAGTGGCACTTTCCACAACCGAAGCTGAGTATATTGCAGCCTCCTCTTGTTGTTCTCAATTATTATGGCTGAAAACTCAACTAACTGACTATAAACTGAATGTTTCTAATATTCCATTGTTTTGTGACAACATGAGTGCAATAAATATTTCCAAAAACCCTTTTTTTCACTCGAGAACAAAGCACATTGAAGTTCGATTTCATTCTATAAGAGAACATGTGAAAAATGAAAATTTAGATATTCAATTTGTCAATTTTGAAAGTCAGCTGGCTGATATTTTCACCAAACCATTGATAGAAGAGAGGTTCTGCAAACTGCGGACCGAACTGGGCATTCTCGCTTCATCTTTATTTTATTAATGATTCTGATGATGAGATTTTCTATGTTTTATCTCATGGATCGAAATGAGATTTTTTTTGGCAGATGATGAGTAAGCTTCAATCTATCTTAGTAAAGCTTACTGGATTCATGACTGAACCTTGCGTAATGGACCTAATGTGCTAAAGCAGTCTCTGGAACTATGGGCTCTCTTTACTAAAAACGTTGGGCCCTTTCCATTTTTTTTTTCTATCTCAATTTTTTGAAAAGTGGGCTTTCAATTTTTTAAATCTTTAATTTATTTGAGCCCCCATTTCAATTTTTTTATTTCTCTTTATCACTCTGTTAACGTACGAAGGTTACAGCTGTAACTTTCCATGATTTTAAAAACATTTTAAAGTTTTTATTTTTTCTATTTCTAAGTTGAAACCTTTACACTCCTCCAAGCATATAATAACTTCCCACTACATGCATCCTTTCACACTACTCCCTCAACTTCTTCATCTTCTGCAAACTAGTGTTCTATAAATGGCTCGCAAGAAAAGAGCTGTCCGCAGAGACTCTTACAGTGGCACCCATACCAACCGTGCTGATCACACACACTTCTCACCTTCCTAATCTCCCACTCACTCTTCTCCTCTATCTCCACCAAACCCTTCTTCTGACATGGCTCGCACTAAGACCACTTCTCGCCGCCCTGGCGATGCTCCTCGCCCTACCCCTACTGCTCCAAATGTCTCTCAGCCAAGCTCATCTAAACCTAGCTCTTCCAAAGGAAAACGACTTCTTCATGATGAAGACGAAGAGATTCCCTCCTCTTAGACTCGCCATACCCGCGGTACAGTCATTGATTTTCCTCTTCGTTCTGTTTCTGAACCTAAAATGTCCAATCTCATAGGTTACAAGTCCTTCTATGCTGAGTTTCCCCACAAGTCTTTTGATCGTCGTTGTTTTCAATTCCTCATGAACTATCTATTTTTCTGCAAAGACATCCATAACCGCACTCTCTGTCCTCCTAAACTTGTCAATCTAGATAAACGCTGTAGGAAATATCTGAACTTTACACCTTTGTTTGCATGTCAAGGATGGATTCTCATTTTATCCATTAAGGAGAAAATTTATCCTGATCTGGTGAAGTATTTCTATAGAAATCTGTCCTACAAAGAAGGGAGAATCGCTTCTTTTGTCAAAGGTAAGGTCATCATCCTCAACAAATACCACATAAGCAAAGCCCTATATTATCAGGACAGGGGGGTTGATGTCTATACGTTAGGTAAGAGGGACGATACTATGAATGTGTCTTATTTTGAAGCTTTGAGTACAATGTGTGTCAATATCCCTCTTTTAGAAGGTACTACCCCTACTCACAAGTCTTTTGGTCCAATCCGTGCCCAGTTGCACAGGATTGTTAATCACATCATTTTGCCTCAGCGCGGCTCTCTTCAACAAGTCTCATTTTGCGACACACTGGTTCTGTTTGCTCTTCTTTCTAAAACTCTTATTTCTTTTGCTTACTTGCTTGTGAGACATATGCATGCTTGTATCAGTACCAAAAATGCTTTACCTTATGCCATACTTCTTACAAAAAAATTTTAATATTACAATGTTGATTTTGGGGCTAAAATTTCAAGAGATTGTAACTCATATATAAAAGGGGATGGTGTAGTAAAGAAAATAGCACCCAGACATCGCCAGACTGATGATAGCATTGATGTTCCCTCTGTTGATGAAGATCCTCTGATTCTCCCTTCAACCTCCACCACAATCAAGGTCATGACCCGCATTCTGAAGAATGTGCTTGAGGAGTTCATCAATCTGACAGACCTTCTCCTCACTCATGGTGCCGAGTACAAAAGGAACCAAGTTATGGAGGAAAACGCTCTCAAGAAGACCAAAGGGAGAATCAGGATTCTGCGGGACTTGGTGGAGGATGTAGAGTTTGGACTCACAACTACTGACAATGAGGGGGATGACGATGGAACCTCTGATTAATCCAACTCTGATGCCTAGGCTCTTTTTATCTCATCTGTGATTATGATTCAGTTTCTTTTTGAACTTGTTTAATTTTTGGATGATTGTAAAGACTTTAACTACTCTGCTACTAACACTCTATGAACTAGTCACTAACAAAATTTTGTGCAGGTTTTTCCTTTCCCTCCTTGATGACAAAGGGGGAGAAAAGAAAAGGGAAATTGTTAGCATTGGCTTAGGAATTAAGGACTATGATACTGATACAGGATGATGCTATGCTTATTACTATGCTACACTTATTTTAACTTGCCCTGTGATGTGTTAATTATTCTGTGAGTCACCATTATTGTGATATATTGCTTGCAAAAATTAGAATTGTATGTTTTTAAGCTTTGTCCAGGTAAACCATGATTAAGGGGGAGAGAACTGCTAACATTAAGGGGGAGTACTGCACTTCAGATGGACATCAAAGGGAAGTACCCTTAACCCATTTCAATTAACTTTAAATTCTACTATCCCCTTTTATCATGTTTGTCATCAAGGGAGAGATTGTTAAGTCTAAGTTGATTTTGGGTATTATAAATGATGACAAACATTTCTTTGGATTGAAAGCCCAATATTGTTTAATGTGTGTTTTATTGTGGCAAGCCCATTACTTAGTTCTCACCAGCCCAAACCAGCACAAGCCTCAGCAAATCAACATGCCAAAACTCCAACACTTAGTGCTCATTTGCTCCTTAGTGCTCCAAGAGTAATAAACAAGCCCAAGCTCCTCCTTGTGGCACCGTTCAGCAATTATATGGTTATATATTTGCTAAAAGGAATAAGAGGACAGCTGGAAAAAGAAAAGGACAAGTGTTGCTCTAATAAAGCAAGAAGGACAGCTGGTACACTCCCACCACTCCAAGGACAAACAGTAAAGCAAATTTCAGCAATGGAAGAGCAAAACACAAACTTGCTAAGCAGCAGAGGTAGTAGTGCAGCTCCTCGTAAAGCAGAGATAATGGAGTAGAAGGAAAAAGGAATTCATGCCAAGGATGAAAACAAATCCAAGGACCACAGAGGTAGTGGATAGGCTCCTCATCCAGCAGGGGTAGTGGAGCATGAGGAAGAAGGACTACTTGCTAGCTGTGACAGTTTCAACGGGCAGCAAGGACAAGCAAAAGAAAGAAGCAAAAATGAAGGCAAGCTGAAGACATATAAGGAGCACCATTCCATCATTTCAAAGCAAGAAAAAGAGAGCACACAATCAGAGCATCATCTCTAACATGGAGCTGAAATCTTTTTCTTCTACTCAAACTTAATTTCTGATTTTCTTTGTTAGGATGTCTTGTGTCATTTTCGGTTTTAAGAAAAGGCTGATCTTGTGAGGTTGAAAAGCCAAGAGAAAAAAAGGTAAGAGTGATGCATAAGAGCCACTGATTTCTGATGTAATTGAGTTGATTGAACTAGGATTAGTTCCCCTTGCCAAGTTGGGTTAGCACTTGGTGAGTTTGAATCTGTCTAGATTCCCTTTCCAAGTTGGGACAGCACTTTGGGTTGCTAAGCTTTGGTTAAGAAAACTTAGGGGTAGATACTAGTTGAATTAAGGAGTAATTCAATAGTATTGGTGAATGTAATCTGTGAATTATAGTGGAAATTCTACCATGGTTTGTGGTGGAGACTAGACGTAGGATTTATTGCACAAAGAATCCGAACCAGGATACATGCTGGCCTATTTCTCTTCTTCCCTACTCTTTACTTGTTCAGTACATGAGATAAAATGAAATAATTTCCTGCAACTCGAGCTTCTGCTGAAACAGAGTTTGAAACTATAAGTTTTAAGCCAACTTGATTCAACCCCCCTTCTCAAGTTCAACTAGAACTATCAAATATATTTGTTATTGATTTTTTGAAATTGCTAGTAATTTTATTTTATTGTGTTTCTGCTTTTATTTTTCTAATTATTTGTTCAATGTATTTGTTGTTGATTTTTGAAATTGTTAGTAATCTTATTTTATTATGTTTCTGTTTTTGAATTTTTAATTATTTGTTCGGTGTATTTGTTCAATGTATTTGTTATTGATTTTTTCAAATTGCTAATAATTTTATTTTATGATTCAATGTATTTATTTATGCAATTTGATATCAGTTTAAGTGACAATATAAGCAACACTGAAGGAGCAATAGGAGTTGCTGTTGTTCTTCCGAATGAATATGCAAGCATCAGATCTCCGATTACATTGCCCGCTATGCCAACTCCTCATAGAAACACAAGGAAGCTTGCTAATAGAGGCTGATGGAAGAGGCAGGCTATTGAAGAAGCTCCTGTTGATGACACCATTGAAACTAAGACCGACGAAGGTAAGAGAAAGTCTTGTAGACCTATGTCTTGGACATGGGATCACTTTACTAAAGATGAAACTAGTAATCCACGGTATCCTAGAGCTAAATACAATTGATGTAGGGCTAGTTACGTTTTGTGATACACATAAAAATGGCACCAATAACATGAAAAGGTACTTGTTGTAGTGCAAAAAATTTTCTAAGAAGGCATTAGATCCTACTCAAAAGATTCTTTGTTTTCAAGATGTGATAAAAGATGATGGGAAAGGGATAGGTAGTTCACTTTCTGTTGTGTTTTTTGATATTGATCTTTGTAGATAAACCATTGCTAGAATAATTATTGTGGATGAATTGCCTTTTTTGCATGTTGAGGAGGAAAATTTTCGTTATTATATGAGTTGTTTGCATCCCAAGTTTTCAATTTCTTGAAGGATCACAATTGCTAGGGATTGTTAGAAGCTTTATTTGAATGAAAAAATTAAGTTGAAGTCTGTTTATAATCAACCAAATCAAAATATTTGTTTGGCAATTGATTGATGGTCATCTGTGCAAAATTTGAATTATCTTTGTCTTACTGTTCATTACATTTATGCTAATTGAAAATTATAAAAAAGAATCCTAAATTTTTGTACTATCAAGAATCACAAAGAAAAAACAATTAGTAGAAAGATTGAGAGATGTTTGTTGGGATGAAAAATATCAGAATTTTTCTATAACTGTTGATAATACTAGTTTAAATGATGTTGCTATTTCTTATTTGAAAAGTAGAATGGATGATTGTGAATGATGGGTTGAGAAAAATGCATGATTTAATTTAAAAAATTAGAAATGTAGTTAGGCATGTGCGTTCATCACCAGGTCGTACGAAGAGGTTTAAGGCTATGACAAAGGAAGCTAGAATTTAAAACAAAGGCACTGTGCATTTAGATGTTTCTACGAAATGAGATTCTATCTTTTTAATGCTTAAAAGTGCTTTGAAGTTTCAAAAGGCATTTAAACGATTGGAAGAGAGAGAGAGAGATTCAGAACACATTATGATGGCTGGTGGAATCCCTAAGTTTGAGGATTGTGAGAATGCAAGATATTTTGTCAAATTTTTAAAAATATTTTATGATGTAACCAACAAAATTTCTGGTTCAAAATTTGTTACATCTTTTCAACATTTTAATGATTTTTATAAAATATTGTCTACACTTAAGCATTGCATGGAAAGCTTAGATCTGGTACTTTTCGTCATGGCTGAGAAAATGAAGATCAAATATGATAAGTATTGGAGAAATATAAAAAATACAAGTATGATGATTTTTATTGCAGTGGTTCTTGTTCCTACGTATAAGTTTCAGTTGATCTAGTGGAGTTTTGAGAAGTTGTATGAAAAAGAAGATGTTGATTTCTTGACTTCAAAGATGAAGGAGACCATTTTCAAGGTGTTTGATAGTTATAGACTTTTTGGTGAAATTGATAACTATCAAAGATCTACTCGTCAAGATGCTCCTGAAATTGGTACATAAGAGCTTAATGCAAATGAAACTTCTTTTGCTATGGAATTTGAGAAGAAAATACTATTCAATAAGAGTGTTAACAAAATGAGGTGAATTTATATTTTATGGAGGCCTTAGAGAAGAGTGTCGTGCAATTTGACATCTTAAACTGATGGAAAGTAAATTCCACTAAATATCCAATTCTTAAACAGATTGCAAAAGATGTCTTAGTCATGTCGATTTTTAGAGTAGCTTTAGAATCGATATTTAGTACTGGAGGAAGAGTGTTGAATAATTATAGGAGGTCTCTAATTCCGATTACAGTTGAGACATTAATTTGTACATAAAATTGGCTCCGAAATTCTCCAAAACTTATTTTTTAGGAGCTCATTGAGGATTTGGAGAAGTTGGAATTAGGTATGGTCAAACGTCAATTGATAATTTTTAATCTAGTTTTTATTTATAAATATTATTTTTTATGATTTTTCTTTGTTTTATATGTTTTGTAAAAGTTGCACCCACTCCTAATCCTAATAAAAAAATTCTGATGTTGAGTCTAATTAAGTACATCTTATCATGGTATGAATTATTTTTTTTATATTAGAATGTATAACTAAATTAGAATATTTTTCTATTGGTGCTATATTATTATTATTATTATTATAATTATTATTATTATGTAACTGTCTTTCGATTTCAGATTGATTTGTTTAAAGAAGTTTCGTTGTTTTATTGGAGAGAACACCAAAATGTGGCTATTTGTTGCTGAAATTTTATTTTTATTTTTTCTTGTGTTGAATGTTGACTATTGAATATTTTAACTTCTATATGATCATATTTTAATTTTTTTTGTCGTTAAATTTCATCGGATCAAGACTTTTGTTAATTGTGTATTTGTGTTCTATAAATTTTATTGTTATGACTTTGTGAAATAGTATGGCATAATTTTGTTTGAATTGATTGAAAAAATTGAACAAACTAAACCAAACAAAACTAATTTTAATTAGTTTGGTTTGATTCGAATGATTTCGATAAAAAATTGAACCAAATCAAATCACAATTTAATTAAACGATTCGATTGGATAACTTTTTTTAAAAAAACCGAACCAAACTGCACTGCAAATACCTCTACCTAACTCATTAGGGGAAGGCTTAGTTTGGTAAAACTTTTACTTTTTAAAAGTAGCTTATAAAAGCTAGTTTTTAAAAAATAGCTTTTTAAAAGGTATAGCATTCATGTTTGGTAAATTAAATTAAAAATGACTTTCAATAAACACAAGTAGCAACAATTATGTTTAGTAAAATAGTTTTAAAATTTAAAATTACTATAAAACACATAAATTTAAGTGTTAAATTTAAAATTAGTTAATATAGGAGGTTATATTAGATTTTTAAAATTTGAAAAGTACAAGCTAACTTTGAAAAGCTCCACCCTAAGAAGCAGAGACACTTTGTTGAGTTAATGTGTCCGCGTGTCACATTTCGAACATGACACTTATCGACATTCGTCCAACATGCATGTCTGCTGTGTCCAACCATGTCTTAATAAAAATAAAAAATTCTTCTCCGGACACGCTTGGACACACCTAAATACCATCATGTGTCAGCGTGTCCAATCTTATTCTTAACATGTATTTTTAAAATAAATTTAAAAATAGTATATATTTTATTTATTAAAACAAAAAATACTTTAAATACTTTATATAATTAAAATAAAATATTAAAAATAATTAAAAAATTAATTTATGTTTTAATATCAATAAAATATCAAATATCATTACGATTTATTTAAAAAATACTTTATATTTTATATGTATGTGTTCCCGTGTCTTATAAAATTATAAAATTCGCGTGTCGATGTGTTCCGTGTCATGTCGTGTCTGGTGTCCATGTCAGTGTCCATGCATCATATATAAGCTCCACCTTAGTTGTTTTTAAAAGTATCCCGATCTTTTAAAAACTGCAAGTACAAACACTTAGTCTTTTTTATTTACTAAACACAAAATGAAGAGTTTGTGCTTTTAAAAAGCATAAACACCTATCTAAAAAATTTTACTAAACCAAGCCCAAATCTCTAGTTATCATTATCAAATATGAAGAGCCAAGAGATGAAGAGATTAATATCTGTTTTTTTTTTTTTAACGGATTTGGCCCAGAGAAGCGGCCTGCCCGGACGGAGAACCCAATCCGTATGAGAAATCGACCCACTCGTTACAGCAATCCAGAATCCCAAAACCAATTACAAGCATTCGAACAAACTCCCTCAATTTCTCTTATTCGGGGAGTATGGGCTCAATGAAGGCCCAAAAAAAAAAGTAAAAAGAAAATGACTGAAAGCTACTTTCGTGATTGGACGATTGAAGATGGACAGATGGTAGAGTGCGGGCCCCACCCCCACTGAGTCCGTCTCCGTGCCTCCAAGTGAAATCAAGCACTTGAGGCTGCTATTGCTTCCGACGAACAAAGCAGAGAGAGCTATTTTGATAGTTAAGGTGATGGGTGCGTTGCCTTTGCAACTTGCAACAAGAATCGAGTGCTGCCATGGCCATCACCATATAAAAGGAACAAACGGCAATAATAATGACTCCCAAAGATTCCCAGAGAAGAATCCTGTGAGGAGCGTGGAGTGTATTCCTCCGCGGCCAAAGAGAATAATATTAGTTCGGCACGGTGAGAGCCAAGGGAACGTGGACGAGAGCGTGTACGCGAGGGTAGCTGATCCCAAGATTGGACTCACGAGCAAAGGCAAGGCTCAATCGGAGGAATGCGGCCGCCGCATCAACGACATCATCCAGAAAGACGGTGACCACAACTGGCAACTCTACTTCTACGTCTCACCTTATCGGAGGACCCTTGAAACCCTCCAGAGCCTCGCTCGCCCCTTCCCACGCCACAGAATCGCTGGCTTCAGAGAAGAGCCACGCCTCCGAGAACAAGATTTTGGCAATTTCCAGAACAGAGAGAAGATGAGAGTGGAGAAAGCAATGCGCCAGCTCTATGGTCGTTTCTTTTACCGCTTCCCTAATGGAGAATCTGCTGCAGATGTGTATGATAGAATCACGGGATTCAGAGAAACCCTTAGAGCAGATATTAACATAGGGCGCTTTCAGCCACCTGCGGAACGCCACGTGGACATGAGCTTGGTCATCGTTTCCCACGGTCTAACCATTCGAGTATTTCTTATGAGGTGGTTCAAGTGGACCGTTGCCCAGTTCGAAGGCCTCCATAATTTGAACAATGGTAATATGCTTGTCATGGAAAGAGGTTATGGTGGAAGGTAATTCAAACCCTTATAATTCTCATGTATATTGTCATAAAGTATGTATACAAATTAAATACACATGCAGGTATAGCTTACTGATGCATCACGATGAGGAAGAGCTAAGACGATTTGGATTGACAGATGAGATGCTCATTGATCAGGAGTGGTAATTAACCATCATTTTATTGTCCTTAATTTGCTATTTGTGTATGTTAATTATATTCATGTGTGTGATGAAGGCATAAATATGCAAGGCCTGCTGATCTCAATTACGATTGTCCAATGGTGAATTCCTTCTTTCCCCATCTCAACGCAGAAGAAACATGCAACACTGGTGAGCAACTAAGTAGATAAAAAGTCATTGATAAGTTGGAGATGCGGGGTATCGATCCCCGTACCTCTCGCATGCTAAGCGAGCGCTCTACCATCTGAGCTACATCCCCTTTCGATGATGTCAATGTTCACTTAATTGTAAAGTATGAGGCACAGTAAATACAACTTAAACAAGGTCTATTAAATCATGTTATTCTTGTAAACTTACTTTATTATAATAATATTTCAGGTTTGCACGCACTAATATTAGTTGAATCTCACTTAATCACTTATTTAGCTTATGATATACACTATGCATGGCATAATTTCATAGATTTAGTATCTCTTTCTTCTCAAAAATAAAATAAAAAAAGCTGCAACATTACCGAAAGAAACGTCATTACATCAGGCATTTTCAAATTTCAAACATGTATTGCTGATGGCAACTTCCTCAATCTTGTATAAGATAGGTGTTCAGCATCTCTCTCTGTTTTTTTTTTCGGATGTGGTGTTCAGTGTCTCTCCTTTCTCCCCTCTTTTCCGTCTTAGGTCTAAAGTGTTCATTCCCTCTGTTTCCTATTTTGCATATCCATTGGGCTAAGCACAAAGCCTGTTTAATATACCTACTCTTCGTTGCTTTCTTGATGAAATAAACACTTAGATTAAGCCCAAGGAAACGGACCCATACATAGTACTACCATTTGCTATTTTGGAATGTTCTCTATTTGGGTAATGTTAATCGTGTAAACATAGATCTTCGTTTAGAGCTAGTGATATTATGCCTTTTCAGGCCCAGTGATTCAGTTTGTTACCTCGGACCAAGTACAGCAACATAATAATGAAAAATTCTATACTACTTAATACCAAAAAAACAAAAAAAAATTCACTACTACTTTCGTACTATAAGTAATAGAGACTAGAGAGATCAAAGTAAAAGTGACGTTTAGACGAATGTATGAGGAAAAATTCATGAACTTATGTAGTAGAAAGAACATGGTTATTTACTTGCACTGATTCCACGATTATATTGTATGCACTACCGAATGGGTATCTGAACGCTTAAATGTTAATCTATTACAGAAATGTATAAGGAAAACAATATAATACGAAATTGCATATTATGGATGCATTTTCACTCAAACATGCAAGAGAATAAAAATGTAAAATTATTCAGTATTATTTGTCTTGGAGCATGTGAGATGTGACTAAAAGATTTGAAATCCTAAGGAATACAAAAGTAAATGATATAAAGGACAAAAGCATAACTATATAATGATTACATAGACAAATAGGTTTTTTTAAAAAAATTATCTTCAAAAACTGTTATTACATTGATATTTAAAATTTGTAAAAAATATATATGTAATTAATCTATATATTTTATTTTAATAAAATTTAAAATTTTAATATAACAAAATTTGTTGTTTTTATTTAGATAAATAAATTTTCAAAAATATGACAAAATAAGTAAATAATCTATATATTTTATTTTTATAAAATTTAAAATTTTAATATAATAAAATCTTTTTAAAGACAAAAACATCTTCTTCAAAATTCTTTAAGGATTTATTCCTGTATATGCTCCTGTGTAATTAAATTTAAGTGTATTATTGTATGCAAGGAATAGAATAGGTGGATGTGTATTGATCAGAGTGGTGCAAGGAAAGAGCAGACATGGCACATGGCAGCATGACCCACACTATTCTGACATGTGTCTCTGTTCGTTAATAGTACCCTTGTCTTCATCTCTCTCTTCTGCTTAGCCCTACAAATCCAATTCTTAGTTTCTTAAACCATACATGCTAACTACTCCGCTTCACCAAGACACAAACCATAATACATACTGCTCTTTACATTACAACTACTTGCGCTGTTATAAAAATACACATGAATTGATATGTGTATGATTAGAGCGCATAAATAAATAAATGAAGAAGATTAATAAATTAAACAAGCAAAGGGCTAAGGGACAAGCGGATATATATTATGGTACCATATTCGTTACATACAAGAGGCTGCTCTATTCTCTAGCTCTTTATACAAATAAAGATTCCACTTAACTTTCACGGGCTTTATTGCATAAATTAAACGTGCGGACACAAAAACTGTTCTGCATATTCAGCTTTGTAGCTATAACCAACCCTCCTTTTCTTTTCACACTCACTCTACTTTGTAGTTTGTACACACTTTATATTCTATTCCCGTACATAAAACCATTTATTATTTGTGAAGAAAACAGAAAAAATATAGGGAAATTTTCAATAATTAAAATTATCAAAATACTAGTATTTCTGGCATGTTTGAAAATTTTTCAAAAATACAAATACTTACTTTCATAACTAATTATTAAAAGGAAACTAATTTTCACAGGAGAGATATGTTAAAGGACGAGTTAGGTTAGGTAGGTATTGAATGCAAGATAGCAAAAATAAAGAATAGGCATTATTACCCACTTGTATTTATTTAGCCATAGCCATATCAAATGTCAGGAGTGCACGTCTTGGTCGATTTATTTGACATAGTGTTCTGTGCTAGTGAGAGTGCCTATGCCCTATATATGCCTAAGTAATGTGTTACTGAAAGGGATAGAAATGGTCATAGCCTTATAGGAACTACTAGCTTCTAGCTAGTACTTTATATTATATTTTGTGTTACTTATATATAGGAAAGTAGTACTACTCTTTGGGTTGGTACTTGCTAGCTATTTTTTACTTCATGACATTTCGTGCACCTGTCCCTCCTTTTCCTGAAAACGTTTTACTCAATAGTATCTTAAACCCTCATGTCATATTCTTAATTAGTGCGGTTGCTCCATAATAAACAACCGCTCTCTTACACACAATTTTGCAACACTATGGAATAGGTCCTCTACAATGATTACTGTTTATTAATATAGCCCAGCTGAATATCTATCTAAAAATAATAATTTAGATTTAGTCAAATGATGCAATAATTTTTAACTATTATTTTTATACAAAAATATCTTTATATGAGTTAATTATCTTAATACATATACTAGCTAAGTTTGGATTTTAAAATTCGATCATGTATATTTTCAAGTTAATTTTTTTTACTCAAAATGTAATATATACCACTTTATGCATATAGTAGTAGTTGAAGGGGGTCCAAATTAGAAATGCATGCATATTCAATGTGGTTCACTAGCAGTCAGAAAACGTGCTCTCACATGTAAATTCTAAGAGGATTAATGGAAAGCGAATAATAATGATGTAAGGCAAAGAACCAATTGGCATATGCAGTGTAAAATAAGTGCAAGTTGCGTTGAATGTGCCTAATTGATATGTCATATATAGCCATTTTGCTTGGCCTTGCATTGTCTATTGTGAATGTCATGAGGCTCAAAAAATCTGACAAGCTTGGTTGTATTATATATATATATAATCATATTAGTTATATACTAAAATCAATCACAAAAATTAGTTATTAGAATAAAATATATATAAAAAATAAGTTAAAGTATATATATATTTGTGATGATTTTAGTTATTGATTTTGATGTGCAGATAATATTTTATATATACACGGAATTTTACCATCTCCAGCTTAATTATCGCCAACACAATAACACATAATACAGCTTGTGATTTCCCTAACTCTTCAACCTAATGGCAGACAGCTTCTGAACCTTAGACTCAAGGTTTTGTCACTAATACCCAACAAATCCTGCTTTTTACCTTAAAAATAACGGCCTAATTGACTTGGCATTTAACACAAGCAAGTGGAGAATAATTAAAATGACTATAATATGATACTTTGGTCCTTATTTGAGCAAAGTCATCATGTAGTTGGATTTAGCTGGCCTAGTGACCTGTTATTAGTGTTAACTATATATTAACAACGTCCCAATATGCTACTTATTATTAATTTGATTGAAAATTATCATACTTAATTTGACAAATATTTCATCGAATTGTTAGAATCAAATCAAAAGACTTCACACAATTAATATAAGACACATAATTATGGTTTTTCTTCTCATGCCATACATATATATATAGACATCATATATGGCCTTACATACAACTCGTTGAACATGTATGAAACAAGTACTTGCTTTTCTCGACCAATACAACTAAAAGGTTGAGTAATGTGTATATCATTGAGGTCCACCCGATTGTGCCGCCCCCAATTTATCAGCTATCAAATCAAACTAAAGCCCCATATTCTTTTCTATTTTCTAATGATAAAATGGAAGAAAAAAGCCCCAAGTTCATTTATTTAGACTATAGTATTAGTATATCTCTCTTTAACAAATTAAGGTGACGTGCCTTAATTTCAGCAATGCTGGTAGTTTTCCTCCCTAATAATGGTCTTTAACTTACAGGTTATGATAGGTAATTAATGACTTTTTTAAATAATATGAATAATCACTAATTAAATAAAAATACACTATACTTTTAAATTATTTATTTAAATTTTAATATTAAAATAATCATTTATACACATCTAATAAAATGAATATTCAATATATCTATTATTCACATTATTTAATATTTTTATTATTTACTTATTCTTTTCTTTAACTTTATTATTATGGGATGTGGGCGAGGGCGACAGAGTGAGACCCATGACCCCAAAGGTATAACAATTTTGTTTTATTTTATAAGCCCGTTTATAATATCTTTAGACACTTAAGGGGAAAATTAAAAAGATTAAAAAAGAAAATGTAGAGAAATCATGGGATCCACCCATAATCCCAAGGAATTAAATTCACTTATTTCACAAGCTAGCATATTATAAATATATAATTAGGAAAGCAAGTCCTTGGGTTTAGGAAGTGGAAGGTGATGTAGCAATTAACAAAGAATGAGACAAAAGGAAAGATGGTGGCGAATGGGTGGGGGGGCTACACATAAATAATATCGGGGAATTAGTGATGGAAGGATATGAATAATTTGAATGGGATGTGGACCATTAGTGTCTTGGCGGCATCAGACACCATTGTCAGAGCAGATTGGCAGCGGTGGTGGGTGGTGCCATGCATCCACTGCCATTTGCCACCCCCCACCCTTGTGTTTCTCTATGGATGCACCATGTGTCACATTTCATACTACTCACTCTTAGTGGGACTCGTATTATCTAAACACATTATTTTTTTATATGATGTACAATCAGGTATAGTATAATGATTAAGTATTTTATATGCGTAAATCATTTTTATAGTATGATTTTTTCATTTTTTAAATATTTCTTTATTTATTTTTTAAGAGAGTGATAGTTTAGGAAAAAAACATTCTATAGCCAAATCGTTTTTCTAATCATACTATTTATTAAATGATCCGGTCATTATAATTTTTCTTACGGTATCTTTTTTAGTTGGAAAAAATTTGGAACCAAACTTGCAGAGAACTAAAATTAGTCAAAATGTTCTATTTCTAATTTTATTTAATGAGATGAATAATAATATTTAATTATAGAAAAATATAGGTAACCAACAAAATTTTTGAACAATATATGAACAATGTGAATTAATAGGATTAAAAGAGTAAATTAATCTTAAATTTAATTAATAACATTAAATTAGGATGTAGTGTATTTTTAGTTGATTAGTGGTTATTTATGTTGTTTAAAATAGTCATTATTTACCTAACACTCCCCTTTAATTATCATTTTTTCACGGGTCTTATTTTCTTTTTACTGTAATATTTATTGTATATAAAAAACATTGATTACCTATATTAAATAGCATATTATAATAATTCTGTTGCAGTCGCTATTCCCACGTACCAGATACAGGTTTTTATTTTTTTTTTCAAATGAATCATTAGTAAATTGGAGTTTATGATGAGGAATTTTTTTTTGAAAAGGACAAGTTGATGGAAGAGGATTGAATCTTGTTAGTTGGAAGGTACTGGTTACTCCAAAAAAAAAATGGAAATTTGGGGATTAGAGATCCTTATTGTGTAAATATTGTTCTTCTTGGGAAGTTAGTTTGGACTTTTTTCCAACAGCCAAACAAGCTATGGGTCCAATTGTTGGATGCCAAATACCGATCATCTCTATATGACTGTTTTAGTTATCCTAAGAACAATGACTCTCCTATTTGGAGGTGTCTTTGCAAGGCTTGGGAAGTGTTGAAGGATGAGTTTGCTTGGTGTATTGGAGATTTGAACCAAATTTTTTTGTTTTCTAGCTAGAGGAGAGAAGGACAGTTATCTAATGAGATGGATTATATTCACATTTCTGATTCGAATTTTCGGATACAGGATATTTGGTTGGTTGGTAGGTGGTATTTGGATACTCTTTATTCTCCTTTATCCCAAAATCTGAAAGGTAATATTCTCTCTTACAATCCAGATGAACAAGCAGGTCCGAAAGTGGGTTGGTATTGGCGTGGGTCTGCTGCCAAAGTCTATGACTCACGCAATGGTTACTTGTGGTTGTATAAGCAGCTATTTAGTTGGGAGGAGCGGGAGAATTGGCTTTGGTTTTGGCGTCAACTTGTTCCGGAAAAGCATAAGTTTTTGGCTTGGTTGTGTCTTAAGGAGGCTCTTCCTACTGCAAATTTTCGCTTTAGAAGAGGGATGTCGTCATCGGATAGGTGTTCAAAATGTCTTTCTAGCCAGGAATCGGTTTTACATTGTATTTGGGATTGTCCAAAAGCTCAGCTTGTCTGGCATAGGTTGGATATTTCTTGTCATCCTTTGGATTTGAAGAACTGGTTCTTGTATCATAGCAGAGAGCATCCGTTCAAGTTCTTTTCGGGACTTTGGTGGATATGGCGAGTAAGGAATAATGACATCTTTAATCCTCATGAAACTTGGCCTCCGAAAAAAGTGATTTGTCTGGCATTAACTTTAGAAAAGGAGCTTAGGAATATTTTTGAATTACAACGTATGTTCCTTCCCTCTACTCTAAATGGTTTTTGGAATCCTCATCCATTGGTACTTTTAAGATTAATTGTGATGCTAGTTATTTTGGTTCGGGTGATAGTGTTAGTTTTGCTTGTGTTATTAGAGATTGTAATGGGAGTTGGCAAATGGGGTGTTTGGGAATGATTGAGAGTAATAATATTCTTCAAGGAGAATTGTTTGCCATTTGGAGAGGATATCTCTTAGTTTGGGATGTGGGTCAACGAAATGTTATTTGTGAGACGGATTGTGTGGAAGCATTTAATCTTGTTACTCAAGATGGTTTTGGGTTTATTGATCAATTGGTGCTCAAAATAAGAGATATCATGCATTGGAATTGGCATGTTGACTTTCGTTTGATTATGAGAGATGCAAACACAGTCGCAGATACTATGGCAAAGATGACGATGAAGTTACAACTTTCACATGTGAAGCTTCTTTCACCTTGGGAGGAGTTTAAGAATAGTCTTAAATGAGACTGTCCCTCTATTTAAACAATTCCTTGTTTTGTTTGTTTTTTTATTTATTTAATTTATTTCAACCACAAAAAAATAGCATATTATAAGTAATTTATATTATTATTAAATAAATAAACATAATTTATATTTATGATATTTAATTTACATTATAATAACAAAAATATATTCTTTAGTTATTATGTAATATCCATATATTTTTACACATAATTTCTATAATTAACGTATTTTTATAATTAACATTATTTAATTTTAAATTATATTTTATTACATATTTTAAATTATTTCACATGTGAATTAATAAATTATTATTTTAAATTATTTTAATCTTTCGTTTTTAAAGACATCATATATCTAAATTTTTGTATAATATTTTAAATCATCGTCTTCGATAATTTAAAAATTTGTTTTATATTTTTTAAGGTGAAATGATTTATTCTGATTTTTTTAATCAAACATGTTTTCAATTTTACTATAATTGAATTTAAAAAAAGAATATCAAATATTTAAATTAATTTATTCAATTAATAAATTTATTTATAATATTTATAATTTTGTATTAATAACATCTATAATAATTTTGTGTTCATAATATTTATAATTTTATACATATAATGTCTATAATTAATAAATTTTTATAATTAATATTATTAAAATTTTTTAATTTAACATTCATACTTTTATACGTATAATATCTATAATTTTAAACGCATAATATTTATAATCAATGTATTGGGACTAATTTATTATTATTTATTATTTTATTTTATAAGTCACAAATCAGTAATTTTAGATATTTTTAATTTTTAATAAATAGAGATCGATCAAATTTAAGATGTTTTTATTTTTCATAAAATATTTTGAGGTGATTTGAGTTTTTTTTAGAATTAAAAATATAAGAATTTAAAATTTTTATTTGCAAAAAATTAAAAATTATAAAATTATAAATGTAATAATAAAGGAGAATTTTATGGATTTGATTCACATTACATTTAGAATTGGCTTTTGGTATAATTAAATGAAAAAAGATGTTATAAAAAAATTAATTGTATCAATTAATTTAGAAGAGTCATTCACACTCTTTTATAAATGTAAATGTTATTAATCATATATCTTTATTTATTATCTATAATGTTTTGACTACGACATAGTATTAGATAGATAAATAAAAAATTTATTTAAGAATTAGTAATTGATTAATGAATAGTTACATATATGAGATATGATTCGAATCTTCCACAATCCAAATTGGTTATTGATTCAATCGGTATAATTCGATTATAATTCGATTATAATGAAACATAATTTCACTATTTAGAACATTGTCATTCATTCTACAAATCATTTATAAAAGAACTCCTCAAATTTCACATGAGACATATTTTTTGAATTCTGAAATATAAATTACTCATATTAACTTGCATAAGAATATCCTTTGCACATACTAACATTATGTGTTCTTAATTGTTTAGGTATTGTTTTTGTGTGAACAACCTGTACGTAACCTCGGTTACTATAGGAGTTGATGCTGAGCTTTGTCCTTCAGCGCCGAGCTATAAATTAGGATGGTCCGAGCTTCTCGTCCAGAAGGATGTCACATCACCAAGAGTACGAGTAAAGGAGGAGTGTACCTGCAAAAGGTACTCCGATGCTTAAACTAGTACTGAGAATTCAGTGTGTTCCTATTGAGGATAAAACATCATACCTTTATAGGTGAAGTAAGATAGGTCAGTTAATTCTTTATCTGAATTGATGAGCAGTTATTAGGTTTAATAAGTAATAAATACCTGGACAGACAGTTTTATTCCAGGATGTAGTCTGTTAAGTCCGATTATAACATATAACCACCGAGTTATGACACAAATTACCGAGTTATGGTGTATAATGCCGAATTAAGGCATTGAATTTGTAACGGCCGGATCATATACCTCATCCTTCGAAGTATGTTTCATCCACCAGAAAAAAAAACTGAGTAACTATCGCTGGACGAACATGATTACACAGGAAAGAATAGATACTACTCTAATCTATTTTGGTACAAATGATAAGGGAGTCTCCATTTCAATCGTAGAAGAAAATTATGGTTAAATTAATTGTAATTTGTTGTTTAAAAGCTTCTCATGGATGGATGAAATCATTAATTTATAAGAGAGTGAAATCTCACTCCAATCCCTAACAATTTTTGTAAATGACGATTCGCACTCTAAAAAAAATCAAAATACCATCTCTACCCCCATTCACTCATTTTGTTAGATATTCTAACTTATTTGTTAAATTTTCTGTCAAATGGTAATGACAAAATTTTAACTGTATTGTTAGTTGTATACGTGTCGATGTACAATTTTGTTAGGGCACATAGTCCCCTGTTGAGTAAGCAAAACGATTGCATTTTGCCCACTCTCAAAACGTGTTTCACTTCTCTACCCTCATATGAAGAGGATTTTCCAATCATCTCCTTCGTTCACAGCAACAATTACACAAAATCCTAAGGACACACTAGGCGCTAACAAAAATCACCATGAAGGAGCACTTGACGGAGGACCAACAGCGACTTGATGGTGCAGTGATTAACAATTGACAGTGGGGTGACATCATCTTGACTGAAGTAAGTAATCTCTCTTTGCTCTGTTTTTAAAATCATCCAAATTGGTAGTGTGATCCTCTATTGTGGTCTCACAAAAAACTTTCCTAATACATGTTTCGATCAATTAAGAACTTGCATTTTGGTTTAGCATTGGCATATCTTCATAGCAGACACTACTTTGACATTGGCATATCTCCATTGTAAAAGAATTTCTACTTCTGAATTCTTAACATGCTTGTGATTCTCATCAAAGGAATTCGAGAAATCAACTTTCGGTTGGTGGTGTTGTCGCTGCCTCGGTGCCGTTGAAGAAACTGACAGAGACATGAACCTAGGGCTCACCTCCCAAACCTTAAGCCGGCGGTGGTAAGAAGGGGTCGGCAGCGATGGAAGAGGAGGAGGGGCAAATGCATCTAGAACGATAGTAGAACCTTTGATTATTGCAGAATTTGGAGTTCTACAAAATTATGTAGTTCTTGTGCTTGGATCTAGAAAAAATCCTAGAATGGGTAGTGTTCAGATTAGAGTAAATGAAAACGATAAAAATGGAGACTTTGAGGAAGAAAGAAGCTTGCGTGGATCGAAAGCATAAATTTTGAGTGAAAGAGAAAGCGAAAGACGATGATTATTGAAGTAGCTAGCTATTGGAGTAGGCAAAACTGAGATTGATTTAGGAATGGATAAAACACATCCGTATTAATGACTCAACAAGGGTTATGTGTCCTAACAAAGTTGTATAGTAAGCTACAATAATAAGCTATGTTTATGCCTGCATGCTGTAATGTCCCGTCCAGTAAAATACCTTGTTTAAGTCAGGGTATTTCTACTAGAAAGAACATTACGTAATTTTTTTTGGTATTTTCTTAAAAATTGAAACGCGATATCGAACTAAAGGCTCAATATTAAATAGTTATTAAGAAAAACAAGTTAATAATGCCTTACTTTTGGTACGATCATGACGTACTGAAAGTTGGGTCGTTACACATGTTCTCCTTGCTACTAAGCTATGTTGTTCCTTATTATTTTAAATGCTAATTATTAATTAATATAGTAAAAACATACAATAATTTTTTTAGATATTATTTTAATTTTATACTCACTTATATTTAAATTAATTATATTTTTTATTATTCATAATTATTAATATAAATATAATTAAATATGTATAAATTAAAATATCAAATATTTTTATTAATTACAATATAGTTATTTTTTAATGATTATATGATATTTATTAATATTATTTTTCAATAAATACATATAGTATATAACAATATAATAAATATAAACTAATTAATTAGTTATTAAAATAAAAAATATTTACTTTAAAAATAAAATTAAAAAATTTTTATTAAAAAAATACTAAAATTTTATATACTTATTTTTAATAATAACTAGATTATAATTTATTGATTATAATTTATTAAAATTTAATTACTTTTAAAATATTAATAAAAATATATATTTTAAATTTAAATTTTAAATTTTAAATTATTTATATTTTTTATTTACATATGACTGATACTATTGTTTCAACCAATAATTTATTAATTAAATTAATAAACTAATAAATAAGTATTTGATCGGTTCGATTATCGATTTAGTGTGAGATCTATCATCTATGGGTTTTACTCTTTATAAGATTCTCAAGGGGTATTGTATTTTAGCCGAAGATATTAATGCGGTCACGGGTTTTATTGGTTGTGACACTCAATCCCACAATCAATATCGGCAATGTTTTTGTGCCTCAACAATTTTGAAACATGCTTTAACGCATATGGAAGACATGAGTCATGGACCCCATGCAACCTTAGCATTTATTGTTGTTATTAGTCTTCATTACTACTATATACGCAGTTTTATTTAGCTGCTAATAGGTATTATCAATCACCATTTGCACATGCTGATCTCCCTAGATCTTCCACATTGATCTGTTCTTTTCCGAAAAAAGCACAAATCCTAAATCAGTCTTTGTTATGTATTTATTAAAATAAAAAGATTAAAATTTTTTATTAATAATAATGTTAAATAAAAAATGGTACGGCGATCCTAAATGCTAATTCATTGAAAGGACTGCAGCTCTCATGAGATGCATACGATGAAT
Source organism: Arachis ipaensis (assembly GCF_059453495.1). Lineage (NCBI taxonomy): Eukaryota > Viridiplantae > Streptophyta > Magnoliopsida > Fabales > Fabaceae > Arachis > Arachis ipaensis. The sequence goes on along the minus strand of NC_142440.1, from coordinate 16,300,932 downwards.
GTCAGAAGGAAATATAGAAAATAGAGAAAGAGAAAGAGAAAAGCATAAAAGTGAAGGCAGAAGATCAGAGCATCTGATACGTTAATGGATGATGCCCCAATAGAGACGGAACAGCAAACACTCACTCATCATCGTATGTATGTATGTATGTCATGATTCTGGAGGCTAATTTTTTTTATATTGGTTAAATATATGTGTAATATATTGTTATTGGAAAATTAGGTGTTTTTTTTATATGGTGTTTTATTTAAATCGGACGGTCCGATTTGTTTGACGAAAAAAATAAAATATAAATCGAAGGGTCCGATTTGTTCGAAGAAAAAATAAAACTCCAAATCGAAGGTCCGATTTGTATTTTTTATTTTTTTTATTTGTTAAAATAAAAATCGGACGGTCCGATTTTAACATTAAAAATTTTTTTATTTTTGAAATCACAAATCGGACCGTCCGATTTATGATTATTTGTTTAAAAAACAAAACAATGCAAACAAATCGGTGCTTTCAATTTGTGTCATCCTATACCCAAATAAAACACCTCTCTCCTCACACCATATTGTCATACACGTTTCTCTCTCCAACGCGAAAAATCAAAAGCTCGATTCTGGAGTAGTCTACCCTATTATCTATATACTAAGCTTCTTTATAATGATTAGTGAATGCACGTTTCGTTAATTTGTATGTCCACGCTTAATTAGCCTTAGGCGTTGGTTGATGTGTTTTGCACTTTTCATATGCATGCGTACGGTAGTGGCCGGTGTGGTAAAGACAGAGTGAATCCAAGGTTGTTTCCAATGTTTGTTTTCCAATGAATTAAATCTTTGCTCATGTCATCATGAACAAAGGTCTAGGTTTTAGGCCCTTTTTCTTGGCCTCATTGAAAGCTGCAATGCTCGGACTGCTTCTGTCCACCGTACCACCACTTCTTTTGAGGTCTACTACTCACTGCTTACTCACTTTATCATCATTTCATTATGAAAAAGTATTAATATATTATCTACTAATTTATTGTTAATAATAATTAATTATTATATTTTAAATACATATATAAAGAAGTCACCAAAAAAATACATATATAAAGAGATATATATAAAAAATATATATAAAAATATTTTTATTAGATACAATTATAAAAAAGACATTTTTATTAGACACATTTACAAAAATACTTCTATTAAACACAATTATAAATAAAAGTTGGTAGAAATTAGTAGAAATACTATTGATAATGTAGTGAGATTATTTTATTATATATTACGATTAACAGTATTCTTTCTCTTTTTATAATTATGTGTACTTTTTAAAATGTTAATATTTTTTATAATGTTAATTTGTCAACTATATTATGCGTAAAAATATTAATTATTAAATTAGTCATCCAAATATAATATATATTAAAATATAAAATATATTAAAAATAAATTAAATAATATATATATTTATATACAATTGATCTTTTATATGTATGTAATATTTTGTTAATTTATTTTGTTTTTTATTTGTGATATTGACACCACAAAAAAAGCCATTTAAGAGACTGAATAAATTTTATTATACTATCATTAAATAAGTTGTATATGTTAAATAAAATTAAACGTTATTCGCTAACGAATAAATATGAACATCAATGTGGCTGAAACGAGATAATTCAATGAATAATCTTCGAATATAAAAAGTGATCTTATTATTATAATTTAACGGTTACAATCTATAATTTAGAGATTAGGTCAAAAGAATATTAGAATTTTTATGATTCATAAAACAATTATTACTAATATTGTTGCACATAACTCAGCCATTATAAAAAAATATAGAATCTCCTCTTTGATAGTTTGAGTACGTAGGAAATAAGAATAACTAAACATCCAAAGAGAAAACTAAACCAAATAAAAAATAGATTAGTAGTTAAAAATAAAAATTTTAAAAAATTACATAAAAAGATTAAGCAAGATCTTTTTATGAACAACTTTAATTTTATTATTGTTGTTTATAATACTGATAATCCACCAAATGTAAGGCACAATCTGTGAGCTTAAAGAACCAATTAACCTCATTTACCAAACATAGACAAGTACTATTGAAGCGGTAAGACATAGGTCTCAATACCAGACGGCGGATTTGGCAATTAAAATATGTATTTATTATTGAAAGCCAAAACCCATGAATAAGACGGCAGTTATAGGCGACATAAATCACATTCTCAATGCTTTTCAAAGTCAATGCTAGCAAATATATAGTATAGTATAGCATAAAGGAATCATTAATAGTTATCTATCTATCTATATTAGATAATTTTGGAACTAATAAGTGATATTATGTGGTGCTCTAAAAAAAGCAAATTTAAGAAAGAAAAGAAAATGTGTCCGATATATTCCATGAGGATTTTGAATTATTAATTGCCTTCATAAAATCAAAGGAAAGCCCATTATTGGGAATTCCGCATGAAATCACACTGCCTTTGAATATATCTATATATCATTATTGTTAGACTAAATTGGCTGGTGGAATGGGGGATAACTGTAAATTAAATATATTTAGTCTATCGGAAAAAAATTAAACTAAATGTATTTAGTCTATAGAAAAAAAATTGATAAATCAATTAAAGACTTGTTTGAGTGAATTTGAAAAAAAAAATTGAGTGATTTTTTAAGAGATTTTTTAGAAAAGTAAAAAAAATTTAATATTTGGATATTTTTGTATAAAAATACCTTTTGTCTATTAATTATATTTAGATATAATAATATAAAAATATTATTTATTATGTTAACATATTTTTTTAAAATAAAAAAATTTAAAAAAATATATAAATTATAGTTTATCAAAAAATATTTTTAAATATTTCTAATTCTTTTATTTTTATTATTAAAATTTTTTTAAACACATTAAAAAAATATGAATTTTTTTAACCATTTAATGATATCCAAACAAATTCTAAATTAGTCTTTCTTTTTGTAATAAATCGATTAAGAATAAAAAAATAATTTTATTGAAAATGTTATATATATGATATCAATCATACTAGGTATACATAAAAAATTAACTACTAAATTAATCACTCGTATAAAATATGAAATATATATTTAAAAATAAATTAAATAATATATTTATATATTTATACATGATGGATTGATTTTTGTGTGTACATAATAATTTGTTATTTTATATATAAATATAATTATTTTACTATGGAGGGTTCAATTTCTATTAAACCTCCAAATATTTAAGTTGTTGAGATGTTGGGTTGAAGAATAAAAGTTGTCCGAAGCTTGATCTATATTTAAACTGACCTCCCTCCCATAAGCATAACCGCTTAATCACTTGCTATCTCTCAGCATTATTGTGTGAAGGGCTCATTCAGTAGATCCGGTGGTATAGCAAGCATGGGATTTCCGGTGGGATACACAGAGCTTCTCTTACCGAAGCTGTTCCTCCAAATACTCTCCCTCCTCTCTTTCCTCAGAAAACTCATCTCCGCTCTCTTCCACTACCTCGGCCTCCAACACTTCTTGGAACCCGACACCATCAACCACCACCCTCTCCACCCCCAATTCCAGTCCGTCTCCGCACTCCTCATCAGGGAAATCCTGCCGGTCGTCAGGTTCCAGGAGGTGGCGGAGCCGGCGGAGGAGAGCTGCGCGGTGTGCTTGTACGAGTTCCAAGGGGACGACGAGATCCGACGCCTCAGAAACTGCCGGCACATATTCCACCGGAGATGCCTTGACCGTTGGATGGGATACGAACAGAGGACGTGCCCGTTGTGCCGGACGCCGCTCATACCGTACGATATGCAACCTTGCTTCAATCAGAGGCTCTGGGATGCTTCTGCCATCCCTGAATTCTCCTAGCTCTTCTTCTTCTTATTCTTCTTTTTTTTCCTTATTTTTCCTAACACTAATTACACTGAGCATCGCAAACACCTTTTCCTTCTTTTTTTTTTTCTTTCTTTTTTTTGTTTTTGTTTTTGTGCGTCAATCAAAAAGCTAAGGATCTAGATTCAGGGAAAGGATAGCTAGGAAGATGTTTTTGTTTACATGCTTGTTGTGTATGCTTGTATATATACAGCATTTCAAACAAAAATGAAAAAGAGAAAAAAAAAAAAAAGCATCAGACTGTGCTTATATATCTATGTTTTTTCGTCTTATTATTATCTTTTAACAACCGGGATTTGGTTATTACTTATTAGTCTTCGAGTTTTTGAGTTTGGATATCAGGTTTGTAGTTTTTATTTGTTACTTTCAAGAAGTTTTAAGAACGTACATAATGCAACTAATTATGAACGGGGGATTGTGGGAGTGTCAGATTTGTAGATTGGTGCGTTTGAATGAGGTAACTGTGTTTGCAATATGGGACTTACTATGATTTGGATTGATTGGTGATTCCAAATGGATGTTTATTGATGGCACATTCGACAAATTTGGAGTCACGGGAAAATTGAAGAAAGCAATGGCAACCTCTGTATATCATTTGTATGGAGTGGAATAGTAGTCGTAAAGATGGCGTAGAATATTTGGAATGCTTATGGTATTCATATTGGTGCTTCACTTGGTGGGAATAACAAAAGCATAGAACCTAGAGCTGACTGCAACTGCAACCGAAAAAACTTCTCCACCATCTTGCCAGGGAACAAGAAGCTAGCTATTGCCTCCTTATTCCTTTTTCTTAATACTTATTACAACAGATTATACTTAATTCATAGCGTCAAATGACAGGATAAATTATTATTTTTACAATAAGTTATGTTTAGGAGAATTGAGTGTAAAACCATCCTCTTGAGGGTTATTACTTATTAGACTGAGACATTCCTACTAAGGACATGCGGAGTTTCTCTCTTATTATGCATTTGACACTCGAGACGTTAAATCGTGAACGACAAAAGCCTGGGGGTGTTGGTATTTAGCATATTACAATTTTACTAGATTCCCCCGCCCTGCCAATAAGACTGGACTAGGGCCAACTGGGAACTCAATTTCAGCCTGTGGGTAATGCTCTGACCTTAACTATATAGTTTCTAAATTGAGAGTAAAAGTGATAAATCTATGAAGATTTACACTTTAGACAGTGAGACAAATTAGTCTCTGAAAAAACAAAAAAATTACCAATAAATTTTTTCATAATAATAAATATATAAATACATTATCTTCAAATTAACTTATAATTAGGATAAAAGATCTTAATTTAAACTAATTTGTCTATATTTACTATCATAAAAAATTTTATTGATACTTTTTTTTCTTTAAAAATTAATTTGTCTGAAGTATAAATCTTTAAAGATTTATTTGTCACTTTACTATTAAAATAATTAGATTAGAGGTGTAGATTTATAATTAATACCGTAGACCCAGTAAAAAAAAACTTTTATACTCTATTGTAAGTTAAAACTTGTATCTGACAATCTGACTGGACATGCACTTTTATTTAATGAAATTTCCTTGAACAAAAAAAAAAGAAAAGATTGAGAGCACACAACATCGTAAACGAGCTCAGAGTTTACAATAATAAAAAACAAAACAAAGTATACACAAATGGACGGGAAATCCAGAATAAAAAAATGACGCCAAATTATCGAAAATTCACAGTACCGTTGTCTCATATCAGAAGTTTAATGAACAATTTGTAGGGTAGAATCAACATAATAATAACAGTAGCTTCTATATAATGTCCATAACTGTGTACGCGTATCACCTAGGATAACCAGGAGGAGGATATGCTTGTGGAGCAGGAGGATATGCTTGTGGAGGTGGAGGATAGGTCGTTGCAGGGTAGCCAGGTTGTGGATAACCATAGGGTTGTTGTGGTGCATAACCAACAGAAGGAGGGACTTGCTGCTCAATGCGTGACATCTGCTGAGCCGGGGGAACAGCCATCGCGGGTTGGGGTCCAAACTTGCCATCGCGCTTATCCATTTCAATCTTGTGCTGAGTCTGCAATTAAAATTCATTATTATCTGTGATGAACTGTAAACACTTGTGCAACATAATGATAGACTATCTGAATTTACAAACTCACCTGCATGCAAGCACACACCCTACAAAATAAAATGAAATGAAACAAATTTAGTACAATGCCTTATTAATTTCATATTCAGCTAAAGTGCACAGTTAAATTATGACAGAAATGAAGAAGCCTTACGTGCAGTACACATATTCAGCTAAACAAGATAGCAACTGAGAAGCCTCATTAATTTCATCACTTCCCACGATTAAGGCAACAATAGAAAATATGCATGCAATTTGCTGAAGGCAAAACATAAAGCCCTGAACAGAAGAAATAAATGATCTTATATAAGAATATCATAGAAAATAAATAAAATTTTGAGCACACGTGTTTGAGACAGGGAGAGGGCATACAATAATGCAATTATCACATTGTGTAGTTTGAATATTAAATTCATCTTGCAGCAAAAATCGAGTAGAGGCCACCGAGTTGCCAAAGCAGAGGAAAACCTGAGAAAGCAGACGAGTAGTAAGAGTAAGGGAAAAATAATATATAAAATAAACAAATACAAACATACGCAGACATCCATTAAAGTGACTTCCCTTAATGATCTCTGGTATGGAGGGGACTTCCCTTAATTTGTAAAGTTTTAAAAAAGAAATGCAAATACAGCATGGCAAAACTGATTCACTAATCAATGTCAAGATCATAAAAATCTATAGTACCAATTACCTAGGCTGTCATTTTATCTTTACCTACTTTAGGTGGGAAACAGGTGAATTCAGCACCTAAATTAAGCTACAGTTCTTGTCCACAAAAAAAAATCAAATAACTTAAGGGATTATCAAACTATAAAAGGGGGCATGATTTCGAAACATTTTAACTATGAAAACATTTTACAAATCAGATTATGGGAAAGCCAACAATTCGGAGATAGATTTAAAGAAGCATGGAAAGTGGAAACATCAGAATTTCTAATACCATCCTAAATCGGCCTAGTAAAGACATCACAGCGAAACCCCAAACCCACTCAAGGGGAGGCATATTTGGAAATAATTTTGAAAAAAAGGAAGCAAAACATGTAAAAGAAAGTTTTACCTCTGTACAAAGGCAGAATTCAGGGCATCTGCTTTCTCCACACCGACCACTGCAGGGCATGTAACCAGCACAACATGTGTATCTGGAACAAACAAGATAAAACCACGTTACAGCAACAGACTACAGAGCTACATTTTAAGACTCACAAGAACTTACACTATGAATTACCTTGACATGTCATTGTAAAGAGCTCTTTTGCGGAGCAGATATGATACGCATGGAGCACTATAATGAGACAGCAGAAAATTCGCTCAATTAAATAATTACATTTATGCCTCCAAATGTAGGTGTTAAAATTACAATCCAGCTGAAACAACTGAGATAAGTTTTAAGACAAAAAAGGGTGAAATTGAAAGGTCACTGCTAAATGAGAGTAAATATTAAGCAGCAATTACTGAGATGGGTGATGCACTCAAAGCAGGAGTTAGGCTGAACACCTACATGATAAACTACTCTCATATGAATCCTGAGGATGCCTCTACAACAATCATATTAACACTAGCCAGTAGGGTGCCCAATTTTTGTTCTAGTCTTAACCTTTGCATCACATACATTGGTTCTATGCTCAATTGTTCTGGTCCCCATTTAAGGTTGTGAATTATGTTTCAAATTCCAATCAAATACAGGACAAATAATTCAAAAAGAAGAGGACACTTGATTTAAGAAAAGTCATAGATTCCCTTCCTTATGATGAAGGAGACACCTATCTTCTTCATGATAGTCTTTTCTTCTGGTTATATGTGAATACATCGTTATCAACCACTTTCTACCGGACAGAGACAAAGCACCATGAAAAGAGCAGGAGATCACAGTATCCAACTTTCCATGGCATTACAGATAACTTTTCCAATATTAAATCCGGTCCTTAAGACCTACTTTTCCACTTTGGGGGACAGATTCCCGTTGGTGATACAAGGGATAACATACGGGGATAGGATACTTATGCTATAATATTAAAAATAAGGTATAGCCTAGGAAAAGATACGTTGGTTGCCATTCTCTAATATACTAAGAAGTTGAGGCAGCGATTAATTTGTTTAAAGTACTTGGAATTGAACCCTAATTCCATTAATAGTGGTGAAAATATAATAAGCAGAGACAGAAAAGGACAGGTAATAAAGTAATATAGTCAATAGAAGTCAAGGGGTGATTGAAGGACTTACCACCAGAGAGCGAAGCAGCAATCTGGAAATTATTGGAAAGAATGAATGAATTGGTGAATGATGATGCAAATGTTAAGTGAGAGAGAGAGAGTGAGTTAGAGAAGTTACAAGGGGCGTCGGCCTGAATGGTGGACATGAGATCGGTGTGCCAGAAATTACGGTAATTCTGGCGGAGCTGCATCTTCTCAAGTTTCTGTTGAGAACCCATTCTTCCAATGCTTCTGCCTTCTTGTTCAACTCAGCTCAAATCGGAGGATCAAAATTCAAAACCCTAACAAGAAGAAGAATAACGGTAGATCGGGAAAATCTTGGAAGCAGTGTCCAATGCGGGTGCGGAAAATATGGGTAGCGATTACTAAATAGTAATGGACAAAACGGCCAATTGAACAATTGCAGTGAGAAAGGGAGTGGGGGTCCAATCGAAGGAAGGGGGAGATGAGAGACGACTTTGAAGTTTCAACGTTGAACAAATCGAGACTAGATGACGCCTCCCTATTTTTAATTTTTTATGCTTTTGCACAATTCTTGAATTATAACCTAAGTTTTTAGTTACGTGTTTATGGTTTGGATAATATTTTCGAGGAGTTATTCGAATTAGATCTAAAAATTATAGATATAATTGCAGATCGGATCTAAATATTAAAAATATAGATATTAAATTCAATTTGATAATTTTAGTAAGAATCGGATAGAAATTTTAGTCATTTAATTTAATTTAATTTGTGTATAATTTTATATTTAAGTATGGTAGAAAAATAACGAGTGAACACTCTTTCGATTAAATAAGTATTAAGACAAAATATTTTTAGCATGTCCAACTAAAACATACCATAAGTAACAATAAAATATAATGAAAAAACAATTATCAAAAGAGAGCAAATTAAACCAATTTTGATTAGTGTAGTAATTAATTTATTAGTTCACTTAAATAAATATTAAGAGTTATTCTTGACTTGTTAAATCGAAAAATACTGTAAATAATAAAAAATATTAAATTACAAAGAATAAAAAAATTAATTATTATTAAATTTCTAATTTTTATTATTTTTATTATAAAAATATTGCTTAATATGTTTTTTATTTAATACTTTTATTTGAGCGAAATATGTGTATATATATTTTATATAAAAATATTCTAACATTCTTCTTGACCTGGTAAAGAAACTTACAACCCAACACCAGTAAACTAATAGAAAATGTCAATGAATCGGGAGCCGGCGAGGAAAAGAGATGTTTTAACTTTTAAGGGTTAATTATTAATTTATTATTCAAAAGATTCACTGATTTACAAGTAGGTTTTTGAAAAATATTATTAATAAAATAGTGTTTGATTTAAAATTGTAACAAAAATAATTAATAATTATTATATTTTTTATAAGTAATAAAAAAAATTTTAAAATAAAATTAAATGTTTAGTCTTTTTTTAAATGTGGTAATTCATAATAATTTTTTTTTAAATTTACTTGATATAAAATTATTAAAAATTTTAAAGATAAAAAAATTTGTTTTTTTAATAATAATTGTAAAGTTTGCATTAAAATTTGATTTTTAAATTTTTTTAAAATATGTTTAATATCTATTTTTTTATCGTGTTTTTAAATTTTTTGAGAACCTATTTATTATTAGTATTTTTTGAGATTTTTTGTGAGTGATATAAATTTTCAAATATCATTTTAATAGTTTACTTTAATTTTTAATGTCAAAGAGGACTTGTTATACTCTAACTTGATAATATCATTGTATGTTATTTTTAAATTATTTTTAATAAAAATTATTATAAAAAAGTAAAATAATAAAATATAAGATAATTTGAAAAATTAATTAAAAAACGACCTCAATGTTATAACTAAGCGACAAAATTGGTTTCCTTTAACTTTTAATGAACCGTGTGAGCATGTGGTCAGTCTTATTTAGGATCGCAAACGGGATTAAATTTGCGGGATAGATTTGCATAACTTGTTAAAATAATAAGTAGCGTTAGAAAATTGGGACTATCATACATTAAGGGTTTGTTTGGATGTTGAAAAGAAAATGGAAGAAAAGAAAATAAGAGAAAAGAAAATAGGAGGAAAGAAAATGGAAAGAAAAGTTAAGTTATTTGTGTGTTGTTTGGATGAATAGAAAATAGATGGAAAGAAAATAGAGAGAAAATTTTCTTTTGTTTGGATGGAAAGAAAAGTGAGAAAAAAGAAAATCATAATAGTATAAAATTACATTAATACCCTTATCATAAAATAAAGTATAAATATTTTTATTTATTCATATTTATTATATTTTATAAATATTATAAAATATTATAATTTTATATATTTGATTTAAATTATTTATCTAATACATATAATATTTAAATATAAATTTTTATTATAATAATATATTAAAACTAAATTTATATTAATATTTGCTAATAATAATATAACTAAGGGTAGTATTGGAAATACAAAAATATAGCACTTTTTTTCTTGTTTTCTTGCTTGTGATGGAAAGAAAATTTTTTTAGTGGGACCCATACAAAAATTTTCTTTCCTTTCTATTTTCTTTCATAACCAAACAAAAGAAAATATCATTTTCCATCCATTTTCTTTCCATCTATTTTCTTTCCACCGATTTTCTATCCAACCAAACAATGTGTAAAAGTTCGCCTAATTCGCACCGCTTAAATTGTGGATTTTGACGGGTTTTTGTGGGTGGGATAGGATTTTCCGTCGGGTTCAATTTTTTTTAAGATGTTCTAATTTAGTGTTTTAGATTATATTTTACGTTTGATTAATTATGTTCTAAACTTGTAAATGTTTAATTATATGTTTTGGATAATATTTATTTTACTTTAGACAATGTTGGTTTTATTATTTTGATTTAAAAAATTTGGTTTATGATTATGTTTATTACATATTTATAATTATAAAGACTTTAATGTTTGTGAATTTAAAAATTATAGTAAAGTATCGCTTTTGTCCCCAACGTTTGGGGTAAATCCTATTTGTGTCCCTAACATTTAAATTGTCCTACTTGTATCCCTAACGTTTGTAAAAGTGATTCAATGTTACCCTGCCGTCAATTACACATCATGAGCGCTTTAGTGTGAGTTTTAAAAATATCTTCTTGAAGTTAGAATACAAAATGTTTGGGATAGAATCGATGATCTACTCCAAAAAATAGCTCATCAAATGTTGAAACTAATTCCTACAACATTTACATAATTCACTTTTCTAGGGACATAATTGAATTTAAACATAAATAGTGGATATAATATTAAAATCGAACACATCAAAGTGAGACCTAATTGAGAATGAATACATCCAAGTGAGAATAATTGAAAAATATAATCTGATTTGTTAGTATAATTGATAGTAGGATAACATTGAATCACTTTTATAAACGTTAAGGATACAAATAGGACGATTTAAACGTTAGGGACACAAATAAGACTTACCCCAAACGTTGGGGACAAAAACAATACTTTACTCTAAAAATTATAATTTTTTTATGTCTTTAGAAATTATAAATTTATTAAAATGGTTGTAAAATTAGATATTATTTAATATTTAATAGTTAAAAAAAAGAGATTTGGTAGGTTTGGCCCACCAGCCCGCTGTTAGAGAGGGCGGGGTGAAGTTTTAGGACGCCTCATTAGGCAGGCGGGGCGAGCTTCCCCACTTGCCACCCCTAGTCCTATCCTCCCTACAACATTTTTTTTGTGATGAACCAACGTAATTTATTTTAGAGTTTAATTTTGTTATACTGATAGTATAAAATATTTTATACAGTTATTCAGTTATATTTATTTTTTGAATAATTATTTATGTGATAAATATAAAAAGTAATTATTTTTACTGATGTGACGTTACTTAATTAGATGCACGTGTAAAACTATTATACACTGACCGTACATCAAAATTAATTTTTTTTAATGATTCAATTTTCCCCCACACATTGTGATACATAGTATATTGAGTAAGAAAAATGTTAAACGTCAATTATTTTTAATATTTTTTTAATATTTTTTTTAATTTATAATTTTTTTTAATTTATAATGTTAACATTTATTTTTAAAATATAAGATAAAGGGTGTTTAAGATTTGATCCAACCTTAAGTTTCATTTGGACATATTTTATTAGATTTGAATTTATTTTTTTTATCTGATGTTACTTTCGAGTCGAATTTAGATTACGTTTTAGATTATTTGGTTAAGTCCGGAGTTATTTTTTATAATAAAAATATATACTTTATAATAAAATTAATAAAGTTATATTATATTTTATATTTTAATTAATATTTTATATTATACGATATTCTGTTTGTTTTAAAATAATTTATTTTAGTATAAACATGATATAATATTTATTAAATTTAATTTTTAAAATAAATTTTTATTATTTTAAAATATAAATTTATAAATTTATATATAATAAATTTATATTAAATTAATCCAGTTTAATTCGATTATTTTTAGAATATTTTTAGATTAGATTAAAATAAACCCAATAATTTTTAAACATAGAATCGAATCGATTCATGATAACTCTTATATAAGTTAGCTAAATACTTTTTTAAATAAAGTAGTCTCATGTAAAGTATTGCATGCTACTTAAGGTTCCAAGATCCAAAAATGTACTACAAGCAACTTAACTAAATGTAACTATTAGTAAGTGATTGTATGGTTTAAATGGACCAAGTTTTTTTTAGGTAAAAAAGTTGATATAATAATAAAATAAGAAATTAATTATTATTAAAATAATAAAATTTATATATGTTAAAAATTATAAATTAATAATGATTATTAAGTCATTACTATATTAATTTTTTTATTCTAAAAAATTTAAATTCGATTTAAATTCTACATTTTGAGTTCACAAGAAAATAACTATATGTGATGTTAAAACTATCATTTAATTTAGAGTAATTACCTAAATCAGTCTCCGAAAATTTTAAAAGCGAATATTTTAGTTTTCAAAAAAATTAATGCATAGATCAATTTCTAATATTTTTTTTTGCCAGACATAACAATCTTCCATCCATTTTCTGGTGTGAATCACTAATGGAAAATGCTGAGTTGGCACCAAGGTTCTGAAAACCGGACCAGTCATCAAACCGCTCTAGTCATTGGTTCATTGGTCCAATCGGTCCAACCGGTAGTTTAACAAAAAAAAACTGTTTTAGAATAGAATAATAAATAAATTATAAATAAACATCCTAAAATATAATTATAGTCTGATATAAATCTTAAAATATTTTCGAAATTTAAAACACTACAGAAAATATCATCAACCAAATACATATGATTTTATCAAAATCCAAACTCAAAAGTTAAATAGTAAAAAAGTATATCTAAATATTAAATCCCAACATCATGATTTATCAATCATCAAAATCTGCAAGAACTTGTTGAAAATCTGCTTCGGTGGGATGATCTTCACCTTCATTCCCACCCTCTTGAGCAGAAGAATCAAGAGATGCAGCATAAAGACCACTACTACCACCGCCACTTTGATATAAATCAGCATCAATTTCACCTAATAAAATACACATGTTATCATTATATTATAAACTAACAACATTCTAATAAATCATTAGAAAATAAATATACTATACTCACGCAATAAGTCATCCACATTACTAGGAAGATCATGCTCTTTCTCTACAACCTCTTCAGTCATCCAAAAGTCAACTAGACTGATGCTTTTATAATCAATTGGATCATATTGTGTCTTTTGCTTTTTTTTTTCTTTTTCCTTCCTATAAAGTTAAATACAATATATGAAGATTTAATAATTTACAAATTTGTTATGATAAAGATTACATATGAAACAATATGATATTTCATAAAACATATATTACCTGGATTTAAGACGCAAATTATAGGTAACATAAACAATGTCATTCAGTCTATCATGCTCCAATCTATTTCTTCTTTTTGTATGAATTTGGTAAAAAAGATTCCAATTTCTCTCACACCCAGAAGAAGCAGATGCTTGGCTAAGAATGCGAACAGCTATCTTTTGTAAACATGGAGCAGAGCCTCCGAATAACCTCCACTATTCATCTACCAATTATAAAATCATAACATATTAGAAGTTATCAATTAAGAACATAGGAGCATAAAACAAGGTACTATTAATTAAACTAATATTCAGCCATATTCTTACCAGGCTTAAGTTCAGATGCAGCTCGAATAGCTTCTGGTCTATCAAAACTTTTCTTCCGATCTCTATATAAATGTATTTCTTTCATTGCCTGAACAGAATCCAAAGCAGGAGCCACAATGAAAAATAACAAGTTAGGAGCCATCAGCAATCAAAAACAGGAGACACAACACAATGATTAACCATGTTCTTAACCTAAAGCAGGAGCCACAAGTCCACAACATAAATTAAAAACAGATATGAAATTAACAAAACCATATCTAAATTCTGCCTACAGCATTCAACAACATTGCAAAACAGAGTAAGTTTCCAGCATTAACAAAATAACAAAACACTAAAACAGAGTAATAGTTATATAACAGAGTAAGTTTCCAGCATATTAGGTATTCTGGACTAAAACAGAGTAACAATTACAAAAACAGCAAAACACTAAAACAAATTTCCAGCATTAGCAATCCATACATACATACAAAAATAGCAAAACACTAAAACAGAGTAACAGTTTCCACTTTTCAGCATTAGCAACCAATCCATACATACAAATTTCCACAGCAATCACAACCATACATACAAAGAAGACCGAAGAAGAAGAATTGAAGAACCAAACTTCAAGCCAAGACCCTAGAAGAATTGAAGAAATATGGAACAAAAATTGAAGAAGAAGTTCAGAGAAGATGAAGACGAGGAGCACTCACCTGGGTTCAAGGAAGAAGCGGGGAAGAGGAAGAAGCGGCGGTGCTGAGGATGGCGGCGGCGCTGACGACCTCAAAACGGCGACGACGATGAGGGCTAGGGTTCGGGGGTTCCTTAGCTTCAGAGGGCTAGGGTTCCTTTGCTTCAGACAAATGAATGGGGGAAAGGGGGGGTGGGTTCTAGTCTCTAGATCAGGTTTTCTTTCTTTTTTTTTTAAACAAGTTAAAAAACGGCGTCGTTTTGGGAGAATAGGCCGGTTCTTGGCCGGTTCGATGATTTTTTACTGGTTTTCTCCCGAGCAGTTATAGGAGGAGGACCGGAACGCTTGCATTGTCAGTTTCTGATTGAACCGGTTCGACCGGCCGGTCCGGTCTGATTTTCAGAACCATGGTTGGCACACAAACTCGCACACGTGGCAGTTAAGTATCTTTGTGTGCGAGAAAGACAAATCAGTCACTGGCTTTTTCTTCATCTTCTTAGTTATGTTCTTCATCCACCACACTACCATCTTCTTCTTCCTTTGTCCTCTTTGCCTTCTCCATATTCTCCCTTTCTCACTCCTTTTTCTCTCTCGACAACTACCTCCTTGATTGCAGTTCTGTTGCCCCACTCACCATCTCTGCCACTTCCTCCCTCTCCACCAACCACCGCCTCTTCTCTGACGACCTCGCATGAACACCCAACTCTCCTTTGTACTTCCCTTCTCCCTTTTCTGTTGTTTCGCTTCGAAACGACAACCACATCCTCGGCTTTCCCCAATCTACCACACCGTTAGGGTTTTCACTAATTCAACTAGCTACAATTTTTGCCTCAAAGACAAAGAAACTCACGTTGTTAGGTTCCACTTTCACGCATTCAAATCACCCGAACTTGATCTGGGTCGAGCTCAATTTTGAGTCTTAGTTGATGGCTACGTCGTATTGACAAACTTCACCAGTTTAAATTGCACAGAAAAAACCTGTGAGGGAAGCGCGATTTATGTCCTTTTGAGACCTGCCATGTCGGAGATGCCACTAATAAAGCCTTTGATGAAGAAAGTGGAAGCGCAGGAGAAGAGGAAGTGCAAAATGGTAGGTGTTGAACAAGACAATGGAAAAACGCAGGAGAAGGCTTCAGTGCTTATTCATTCTGGAAAACCCATATATGAATCCATGATCATTATTGAATATATTAAGGAGATATGGCCACATAATTAATTGGTTTCTCATTATCCGTATGAGAGAGCTCAAGCAAGGTTTTAGGTTAACTATGCTAATCAAATGGTAAGTTTTTAGAAACATATAATCTATAATATTGAATTTATATTGGTTCAAAATGTCAATAATGATGGGATAAATGTTTACAGGTTTCTACATTATTTGCAACACTCTACTTCAAATAGTGATGGTGAAGAAAAAGAGAACCCAATAAAAAAGATATGAGAACATCTCAAAGTTATTGAAGATCAATGCTTAGGTGATAAGAGGAAATTCTTTGGTGGGGACACAATTAATATTATGGACATAGCTTTTGGGTCAATTTTCAAAGTTTTAATCACTATAGAAGATGTGAATGAAGTGAAGGTCATAGAAGCTGAAAAGTTCCCTCTCTTGCATTCATGGTTCAATAATTTCAAAAATGTCACATTGATCAAAGAAAACTTTTCTGATAAGAAGAAAATGTAAGCTACTATAAAATTTATCATAGAGAAGGCATTGACATCTTCTTGAGAAGTCATCAGTATGTGATTGTTGCATCTTAGGCGGGGAGGGGCATTGCAGGTGTCACAGGAGGTGGAGTGGTGCACGAATTGTGAATCACACTTTTCACAACGCGTACCACTAACCAGCAAGTGCACTGGGTCGTCCAAGTAATACCTTACGTGAGTAAGGGTCGAATCCCACGGAGATTGTTGGTTTGAAGCAATCTATGGTTATCTTGTAAATCTTAGTCAGGAAGTCAATTATGTTTATCAGTTGAATTGCAAATAAACAATAGAGCATGGATTACAGGTTACTTGTTATGCAGTGATGGAGAATATGTTGGAGTTTTGGAGATGCTTTGCCTTCTGAATCTCTGCTTTCCTCTGTCTTCTTGTTCACGCACGCATGTCCTCCTATGGCAAGCTGTGTGTTGGTGGATCACCGTTGTCAATGGCTACCTTCCATCCTCCCAGTGAAAACTACGCTCACGCGCTCTGTCACAGCACGGCTAATCACCGGTTGGTTCTCGATCCGGTTGGAATAGGATTTACTATCCTTTTGCGTCTGTCACTAACGCCCAGCCTTCAGGAGTTTGAAGCTCGTCACAGTCATTCGATCCTTGAATCCTACTCGGAATACCACAGACAAGGTTTAGACTTTCCGGATTCTCATGAATGCCGCCATCAGTTCTGGCTTATACCACGGAGATTCTGATTAAGGAATCTAAGAGATACTCATTCAATCGGATATAGAACGGAGGTGGTTGTCAGGCACACGTTCGTGGTTTGAGGAAGGTGATGAATGTCACAGATCATCACCTTCATCACAGTTAAGCGCGAATGAACATCTTAGATAGGAACAAGCGTGTTTGAATGGAAAACAGAAATACTTGCATTAATTCATCAAGACACAGCAGAGCTCCTCACCCCCAACAATGGGGTTTAGAGACTCATGCCGTTAGAGAATACAAAGTTTAGATCTGAAATGTCATGAGATACAAAATAAGTCTCTAAAAGTTGTTTAAATACTAAACTAGTAGCCTAGGGTTACAAAATATGAGTGGACTATGATGGATGATGCAGAGATCCACTGCTGGGGCCCACTTGGTGTGCTGGGGCCCACTTGGTGTGTGCTGGGGCTGAGACTTTAAGCAATTCACATGCGGAGGCCATTTGTGGAGTTGAACGCCAGTTTTTATGCCAGTTTGGGCGTTCAACTCCAGTTTTTGATCCTTTTCTAGCGCTGGACGCCAGAATTAGGCAGAGAACTGGCGTTGAATGCCAGTTTACGTCGTCTATCCTTGTGCAAAGTATGGACTATTATATATTGCTGGAAAGCCCTGGATGTCTACTTTCCAACGCAATTGGAAGCATGCCATTTCGAGTTCTGTAGCTCCAGAAAATCCACTTTGAGTGCAGGGAGGTCAGAATCCAACAGCATCAGCAGTCCTTTTTCAGCCTGAATAAGATTTTTGCTCAGCTCCTTCAATTTCAGCCAGAAAAATACCTGAAATTACAGAAAAATACACAACTCATAGTAAAGTCCAGAAATATGAATTTTTCCTAAAAACTACTAGGAATAGACTAAAAACTAACTAAAACATACTCTAAACTATATGAAATTATCCCCAAAAAGCGTATAAAATATCCGCTCATCATGGAGCCACATTGGGCGGTAGGTGGAGGAGACGTAGTTTTCGTCGCAGTCGACCCAGAGGAATTGGTCGTCGATCCGAGGTCGAGGACGAGGGAGACAGGGAAGAGAGGGGTTCACCATCTCTTTCAGTGGCTTTCATGTTTGAGGTTTTGGAAATGGAGTGGAGGTTGTGGTTGTTGCGGCAAGAGAGTTCAACGCAGAGGATGTGTGGGTGGATATCGGTGGGAAGTGCGATTTTAGGGAGGTGATAGAGGGTTTAGGGATTTTATTAGAAGGTCAGGGACTAATTTGTCCTCCTCGCACACGTGGATACTTAACTGTGTAAATCCAAATTAAATAATAAATAATTAACTAATAGATTAATTAGGAGTCTAAAAGGTTAAGAAATTAAAATTTCATAGTTGGAAAAAATAAAAATATTTAGAATACAAATTAAAACACTAATCTTAAAGGTTTTGACAAAAAATTGAATCAACAGGCTAAAATGAGTGAACCGGGCTCATGTTGGCCCCAAGCCCACATATGTAAGCCTTACACTTATGCAGTTTCAGCACTAAAACTCCCCTTTCATTGTGTTCCACGGTGGAGAAGAGAAGAAGAGAGGAAGAACACTTAGCCCTAACCAAACACTATTCACCATTGATTTCAAATCCTCATAACTTTCAATCCGTAGTTTCGATTGACGAGCCGTTTATGGCCAGGCATTTGTATTAGAATTTTTCTTCGATTTTATCTTAACAAAGTAGTAAGGAACTTTGAATTTCTTGCCCAACTCTTTCTTTCCTTAAATTTTGCATTTTTGGTATGGGTATTTAGAAAAACTCAATTTTTCAATATTTAGGAGAGGCTTAATCATTATTCTAGTGAGGTTTTGACCCAAGACTACGAGAGATAAGGTAAGAAACTTTTTTCCTTTAATTTTGCACAAATTTAAGTCATGAATTTAGTGTGAATGTTGTGATAATTGAATGTGGTTAGATGGGATTGGATTGGGTTAGCTTGCATTAATGCGGAATGGATTAGTTTGGTGTAAATTCGGTGTGAAATTGAGGATTCCTTTGGTGTGGCATTGGTGCAGTTTAAGTTTCGACGGAAAAGATTTGATTTGAGGAGTTGGAACCGGCGTCTAAGAGGTACAGATTTTAGTTTGGAGTAGGCATTATGTAAGATTATGTGAATGCCTAGGTTAATTACCCTTAGGATATGATTTAATAGAATTGCTTGTGTTTGTGATTAGTTGGTTGAATATCGATTGTTGGTTGTTGTTGTGAATTATGAAATAAATTGTTATTGAGCTTGGATATGAGATATGGTGAGTATGTTGTATGTTGAATAAAATTTGATGTATAATGATACCTTGATGATTGGTAGCAAATTTGGGCCGGAGGCTGTGATGGGGTGAGGAATCCCCACGTGGTAAGTGAAGGTAAGTGTGTGGATTATGATTGAAGCAATGGGTGTTATAATTGATTACGGAATTGAGTGAATTGTTGGATTATTGATATTGAATATTGATGGAAATTGTTGGAAATGAATGATTGATTGGATACTTGGGTTAATTAGGCTTGGATTGATTGAAAATTGATGATTGGTAGTCGAGGAGGTTGGGTTTGTAAGTGGTTTTGGAATGAAATGGAATTGAATTGAAAAATGGCAAAAGTCAACATTTGGGTAAAAGCCAGTTTTTAACCAACTTCGATGGGTTATAACTTGCCGCTTGGAGTTCGGAATTGAATGAAAGTTGTCATAAATTAAAGCTAGTCAAAAAAATGTTAAAACCATCTAAAGATGAGAACAACATAATTTTGTAAATAAAGTTATGAAAGATTGAAGTTAGGGTTTAAAAACTGAAATTTCTAAGTGTTGCAGAAAAACCAGAAATTCTGGTATGCGTGTCCACGCACACAATGGTGCGCACGCTGATAAACCACTATTTTATAGTTTAACTTGTGCTCAATTGAGTGGATTTTATCAACTCTTTACCCACTTATTCATACTATTTGCATGGTTTTACATTTGCCTTCCTAATTATGTGCTTTAATTGAAAACATGCTTCTTTGGCCTTAAGTTCCCTATGTTTAATCCTCTCTTATTACCATTAGATGCCTTGATATGTGTGTTAAGTGATTTCAGAGATTACAGGGCAGGAATGACTCAGAGGATGGAAAGGAAGCATGCAAAAGTGGAAGGAATACAAGAAGTTGGAGAAATTGCTAAGCTGTCCAGCCTGACCTCTTCGCACTCAAACGGCTATAACTTTAGCTACAGAGGTCCAAATGACGCGGTTTCAGTTGCGTTGGAAAGCTAACGTCTGGGGTTTCGATTTGATATATAATATGCCATAGTTGCTCTGACGCTAGGTGACGCGGTTGCGTGATCCACACGGACGCATCGCAGTGGCAAAAAACCAGCGTAGCAGGTTTCTTCTCCAGCGATTTCTGGGCTGCTTTTGACCCAGTTTTCAGCTCAGAACACACAAATTAGAGGCTATAAAGTGGGGGAATGCATCCATTCATAAACAAGCTCACAATTCATAATTTTAGGAGTAGATGTAGTTTTTAGAGAGAGAGGTTCTCTCCTCTCTCTCTTAGGATTTAGTATTTAGGATTTCTTTACTTTCAGGATTGTTTCTTTTTATCAGGTTCAATGTTCCTTTTATTTATTTTTCTAATTTAATTTATGAACTCTTCCATGTTATATTTGATATCTTTATTAGTTCTAATTGAGGTATTTCAGTTTATTATTGCTTTCTTTTATTTACATTATTGTTATTCCCATCTGAAGACATTTTTATTCCAGTAGATTTACTTTTCTCCTTTTTGGTCTTGGTTAAGAAATCAGTAACTCAGGAGTTATCAAACTCAAACATGATTGATAATTGTTATCTTTGTTAATTAAATTGAACTTCAATAATTCCAATCTTTTCTTAGGAAATAAATTGGATCCGAAGATCAAACCAATTAATCCCTTGACCTTCCTTTGCCTTAGTAAAGGTTAACAAAGTGGAATTAAGATTCAATTTTCATCATCATTGATAAGGATAGCTAGGATAGGACCTCTAATTTCTCATACCTTGCCAAAAGTGTATTTTTACAGTTATTTATTTGTTTTACAGTCTTTTACTTATTTTAATTGCAATTTAAATTACTTGTCCATCATCTTCACAACCCCAATTTACAATCTTCATAACCAATAATAAGAACATACTTCCCTGCAGTTCCTTGAGAAGACGACCCGAGGTTTAAATACTCGGTTATCAAATTTAAAAGGGGTTTGTTACTTGTGACAACTAAACATTTATACGAAGGGATTTCTGTTGGTTTAGAGACTATATCTACAACGCGACTGTTTTTATAAAATTTTTTACTAGCAAAAATCCTAACGTCAAAATGGTGTCGTTGCCGGGGAATTGCAAACGTGTGCCTTATTATTGGTTATTGTAAATATTTTCTTTTACCTGTTTATTTATTTTTATTTTTATTTTTTCATAAATTAAGAGGTTATTGGTTTTTTATTTAGTTATTAAAAATTTTTTCAAAAATTTGTTCTTCGTGTTCATCTTGACCTTCAAGTTGTTCTTAGTTGTTTTCTTCGTTTTGATCTAAAAAAAAATTTTAAGTTTGGTGTCATTTTATTGTTTTTCTCTTTCCTCAAAAAATATATTTTTTCTTTATTTTAATTGAATTTTCAAAATTTGCATTAAAAAAAATTTCAGATTTTTATTTTAAAATTTTTATCTTATCTTATCTTATCTTATCTTATTTCAAAAATCAAATTTCAAAAATTTAAAATTCAAATTTCAAAATTCAAAATTTAAATAACCTTTTAATTTAAATTTATTTTTATTTTCGTTTTTAATTTTTATTTGCTACTATGAACTCTCACCCCTTTGGCTATGAGTCTGGTTACAATTATGTTGCAGGAAGAGGAAATCACAATGAGAACAGGTATTAAGGTTGGAACAATCAAAGATGGGAGGAGCCACAAGGATTTGATCAACCCTCATGGCAACAACCACCTCCAATGGACTACCAACAAGCCCTGCCATATGCTTATAAACCCTCTCCTCAACATAACTTTGGACCACCAAACTCACAAGCCCCTTTACACCATTTACCTCCATATGACCCTAACCCACATCTACCATACCAACCACCCTATGAACCGAATGAGCCATACATAGATCCACTCCAACCTCCATTGGATAACAATACATTCATCTCTAACATCATTGGTCTCACCTCTACACTCCAAAATCTTATATCCCGCATGAACCAACCCCCTACCTCCAATATTCAATCCTCAATCTCTAGTGCACTTCCTTTTCAACCACATAATGATCTTTTCATCCCATTACCACCCTCCATGGAAGAGCACCCACATCCATCAATCCAAGAGCAAGATGATCCCAATTATGCTATTGATATGGAACAGGAAAGAAGGAATCATCTTCGCGAATCCATACTTCATAAGGTGCTAGAGGAGGCCCTACAGGTAAAGGTAGGAGAGACCCTTGAAGATGAAGGAGTAGTTGAAAGGAGTTGTCATGGAAAGAAAATCATCGAGGATGAGTATGATTTTATACTTAAACAACTGGACAAAGCAACAATTATTAAAAAGGAAGAAGTGGTTGCAAACTTAAGAGATGCTGTACTTCCATTAGAAAGTCCAGTCACAGAGCCTCCTTCCAAGACGGTTGCATTTGATGTTGAGGAGGGTGTACAACCTCCAAGGCATGTCATGATTAAGGACTTGGAAGAGGTCGATCAAGAGATGGAGATTCAAGAAGAAGAAGCACAGCCTCCCATACCCTTGGTGAACAATGAAGAAGAGATTGAATTGGAAGAAAGCTACCAAGAGGAAGAGGTTGATATTAAAGAAGCTTGCAAAGAGGTGGAAGTTGTCAAAGAGCACAAGGGAGTGGAGCTTGAAATCACCTTGCCAAATTTATTGGAAACCCCTCCCCCTAAGTTGCCATCATCATTCACAACATTCAAGTGGGTAAAATTCATATCCCTTAACTTTCTAATTCCACTTGAATATGGGCTACTGGAGACGGATGGTCAACTTAGAGCTCTTTGTGGCATTAAGAGTAAGAGGAAGATGGTCAGTGGTAAGAATTGTCCTGCAAAGTTCATTATGGTTGGAAGCTTTAAGTTTAAACGCCAAGGTTGGTGTAGAGCACAACTGAATGGGTCTAGGAAGCTGTTTGGTAGCTGCAGTGAGAATTCAAATTACTTATCACCCGGCTGGAAAAATACAGATCCCGACAAAAATGGGTGTAAAAGCAAGATTTGGGATCCTGGAATCTGCTCTGACATTTGTCACTCCGGGAGCCTAAGAATCTGTTTGAAGCTTTTTAAGGGTTTTACATGCCTAGTTTGGGACCCCGGAGGTTGCTGGAAGTACAAACATAGGTGAAGATTCCTGGATGAGTTCAAGCACAAGCCACCATAACAAAGGACTCCCCAAATGTCCAACTTAAGGACTTTAACTAAAAGTGCTAGGTGGGAGACAACCCACCATGGTATGATCGTTCTTTTTCAATTTTATTTCGCGTTGTTTTTTATTTTATTTTCATTGAACTTGGAAGTTTTCATAGCATCTACATTAGCACTGCACATTGCATAATGCATAATTGCATAAAAAAAATACGCACGCGATGCGGCAGCGTCGCTGACGCGTCCGCGTCGCCAGTGCATTGGAAAGAAAAAGATTGAACAGAGAGTCACGCGAAAGCATGGCTGGAGGCGTGCCTTTAGCACAAATATGCCCATGCGACCGCATCACTCACGCGACCGCGTCATTTGAAAAATAGTTTCCCCACGCATCCGCGTCACCCACGCGACCGCGTGGCCCTGTAGATCGATGTAAAAGGGGCGCATGGCCGAAAGTTGTGCTGGAGTAGGGTTGGACTCGTGCTAGAAGCCCAAGTCCTCCCACGCGAACGCGTCACCCACGCGTCCGCGTCACCTGACCTTATCGCGCACCACGCGACCGCGTCACTCACGCGTCCGCGTCACATGCGGCGCACAGCTTATCCCCATTAGCCAAAATATCTTATCTTTTCTTCCCCAAAACCTTATTTTTGTTTTCTCTTATTATTATTTCTTTCTTTTCTCTTCTTTCCCTTCTCATTCTTCTTATCTTTTATTTTATTTTATTTTATTTATTTGCATATTTCATTCACTGCATCTTAACTTTATGCATATTTTTATTTTTCTTTTCTAAATTTCTTATTTCACCATTGGTGTTAAATGCTCTTATTCAACTGTTGCATCTTGAATTATTTTGGTGCTTAATGACTTGTTTTACACTATGGGATGATATTAATTATCTGCCAATGCGAATCTTTTATGATACTTGCACTTCACTTGCATTGACATGAACTTATATTGATATTTTCATTTACCTACACACCTCCCCTTTGCTGCATATTTTGCACCACTGGTATGCCATGACTTCTATAGTTTTCTCACGTACATGTTGAAGCTTCCATGTAAATGAGACCCTTATCATTTGGCATTAACCCACCCATACTTCATTTATTTTCTTATCTTTATTTCTGGGTTGCTGTTCTTCTTTTTCTCTTCTTTCAGGCTGGCCATCGAAGACGGAAAAAGGGAGAAACTTCTAAAAGGGGAGACAAACAAGTCCATCTGCACAATCCTTGAAGGAAAGCATCAGTTGGAACAACCCGTCCACCTGTACATCTCAGCATGCACCGAGGACGGTACAAATCTTTAAGTGTGGGGAGGTCGATACCGATCTCCATGGGTTAGTTACCTTCTTCTCAACACCAGTGTTTTATTTTCTCTGTCAATTCATTGTTGCATTTGCATATTTGATTGCATGTTTATTTGATTTTGTGCATTTAATTACTACTTGGTTAAAGTAATAAATTTCTTGTTAAGACCCTATTTTTGAAAAATTTCACTAATTTACATAAAAAAAATTTAAAATTTTCTATGTGTTAAATTTGTTTGAAGTTGTATTTGGAACATGGTTTTTGAGTCAAAGAGCACACAACCTGTGAGACTTTGAGCTTATTTATATGGTTACATTATTTAACCATAAATATTCTATTCTTGTGTGTTTTCTTTTCTATGATTGCAATCTTAGCTTTGTTCCATTCTATATGTCCAATATTTAGTGTATTTACATGCTTGCATATGATTGAGCCCATTGTTTGATTTTAGCTCACTTATCCCAAATAAGCCTACCCTTTAAATCACCCTTGTCAGCCACTTTGAGCCTTTTTATCCCTATTTATTCTGTATTTTATCACATCACTAGACTTAAGCAGAAAAACAATTGAATATCCCAATTGAATCTTTGGTTAGCTTAAGATAGGATTGTGTAACAATTAAGTGTGGGAAAACTGTGGGAACATGGGTTAATAAGGGAATGTGTTATGTTTTTACTTTGATAAAATATTGAGAATTTAGGTACCTACTCATATGAGACTAGAAAAATCAAAAATCCATATGCATTGATAAGTTATGCTTATTTTTCTATTTATTTATATATATATATATATATATATATATATATATATATATATATATATATATATAAATTCAATAAATAAGTAAATAAATAAGGGGAAAAAATTACCCCAATGTTAAGTTAATGAAAGATCAATGCACATGTGATAAATTAAAAAAGAAAGATTGATACATGAGTATGTAATGCAAAAGTGAAGACTATGGGTAGCTAGGCATGATTCTAGAGTTATATAGAGTATATGCACGTTAGGTGAAAGTTTAGGTTAATTAAAGATTCAATTTATAAAGCTCACTTAGCCATATATATATACCCTCACCCTTACCTTAGCCCCATTACAACCTTGAAAAGACCTCATGATGTTTGCATTGGTACATTAAATTTTTGTTGATTGGTAAGATGAAGAACAAAGTTTAGAAAGCATGACTAGAGAAGAGTAGAGTGAATTACCCTATACACTTGAGTGATTAGAGTGATATACACTACTAGTAAGGGTTCAATACTTGATTCTATGTTCCCTGCTTTCATGAGCTATCTTCTTACAAGTTTACTTGCTTTTTATTGTATGATTTGAATTAGTGAAATCTGACTTGTATTTGTCTTGAAGAGCTTATTTACTTTTAACCAAGTAGGTAGAATCATTTTGCATGTAGTTGCATTCATATAGATAGGTTGCATTTCATACATTCTACCATTCCTCTTCACCTCTTTATAGTTTCTCTTGAGCTTAGCATGAGGACATGCTAATGTTTTAAGTGTGGGGAGGTTGATAAACCACTATTTTATGGTTTATCTTGTGCTCAATTGAGTGGATTTTATCAACTCTTTACCCACTTATTCATACTATTTGCATGGTTTTACATTTGCCTTCCTAATTATGTGCTTTAATTGAAAATATGCTTCTTTGGCCTTAAGTTTCCTATGTTTAATCCTCTCTTATTACCATTAGATGCCTTGATATGTGTGTTAAGTGATTTCAGAGATTACAGGGCAGGAATTACTCAGAGGATGGAAAGGAAGCATGCAAAAGTGGAAGGAATACAAGAAGTTGGAGAAATTGCTAAGCTGTCCAGCCTGACCTCTTCGCACTCAAATGGCTATAACTTTAGCTACAGAGATCCAAATAACGCGGTTTTAGTTGCGTTGAAAAGCTAACGTCTGGAGTTTTGATTTGATATATAGTATGCCATAGTTTCTCTGACGCTAGGCGACGTGGTCACGTGATCCACGCGGACGCGTCGCAGTGGCAAAAAACTAGCGTGGCAGGTTTCTTCGCCAGCAATTTCTGGGCTGCTTTTGACCCAGTGTTCAGCTCAGAACACACATATTAGAGGCTATAAAGTGGGAGAATGCATCCATTCATAAACAAGCTCACAATTCATAATTTTAGGAGTAGATGTAGTTTTTAGAGAGAGAGGTTCTCTCCTCTCTCTTAGGATTTAGGATTTAGGATTTCTTTGCTTTCAGGATTATTTCTTTTTACCAGGTTCAATGTTCCTTTTATTTATTTTTCTAATTTAATTTATGAACTCTTCTATGTTACATTTGATATCTTTATTAGTGCTAATTGAGGTATTTCAGTTTATTATTGCTTTCTTTTATTTACATTATTATTATTCCCATCTGAAGACATTTTTATTCCAGTAGATTTACTTTTCTCCTTTTTGGTCTTGGTTAAGAAATCAGTAACTCAGGAGTTATCAAACTCAAACATGATTGATAATTGTTATCTTTGTTAATTAAATTGAACTTCAATAATCCCAATCTTTTCTTAGGAAATAAATAGGATCCGAAGATCAAACCAATTAATCCCTTGACCTTCCTTTGCCTTAGTAAAGGTTAATAAAGTGGAATTAAGATTCAATTTTCATCATCATTGATAAGGATAGCTAGGATAAGACCTCTAATTTCTCATACCTTGCCAAAAGTGTGTTTTTACAGTTATTTATTTATTTTACAGTCTTTTACTTATTTTAATTACAATTTAAATTACTTGTCTCTCATCTTCACAACCCCAATTTACAATCTTCATAACCAATAATAAGAACATACTTCCCTGCAGTTCCTTGAGAAGACGACCCGAGGTTTAAATACTCGGTTATCAAATTTAAAAGGAGTTTGTTACTTGTGACAACCAAACGTTTGTACGAAGGGATTTCTGTTGGTTTAGAGACCATATCTACAACGCGACTGTTTTTATAAAATTTTTTACTGGCAAAAATCCTGACGTCACACGCACAGGTCAGAGCGGGTGTCAAAGGTCGTGCGTACGCACAAGGGTGATGCGTACGCACAAGCTAGGAAGTGCCTCTGACTCGTGCATACGCATAAGATGATACGTATGCACAAGTCCTGTTTTCACACTAAAACTCTATCTTTTTACTTGTTTGGTCTTTTCATCAAGCCTGTAAACTTTTGTAACCCCTAATTGAGGTCCGACAACTTGTTTTAGGCTTGAGAATGAGCGTAAGCATAATTTGGGGAATCAATTTGATGAATTTGAATAATATGGTGGATTGGAGTGTCAAAGATAATGATGGGTTGATGAGAGTTTATGATTAATAAACTTATTGAATAATAAATTGATACAAGACACGAATGATGAGCTTGACGATGACTGAGTATGGCAGATTGGCTGATTTGGCAAGGTTTGGGTGATATATCACTTGTGTATTAAATGAATATCTGTTTATGGTAAGGTCTGGGTGTCATCCTGCTTGCGTAATGAATTGAATAATAATTGATATGATACCTTCCTGAGTAGATGCAAAGGTGTGGTTCACCCCAGGTTGAGGATTGAAACTCCCTGGGTAGATGCAGTAGTTCGCCCCACTTGCTCTGGGTTGAGACTTGAGACTTTGTTGACCCTCCATAGCAAGATGTGGCTGCACACTTATACCTTTCTGGATTATTCCTCCAAAAGATGTGAATTCCTCTTGGAAATCGCGCACCAAGAGATTGTCCAGGGTTAGCTACCAGACATGTCGGGTTTGACTGTATAACCGACAGATGAGTTCATTGGCCATAGGACAGACATGCATCATTTGCATTTGTGTGGATTTTTTTGGTGTGCATCTTGTATTTGGTTTGTCTTCTTGATTAAATATATCTATATGCTACTTGATCTAAATATTTTATCTATTCTCTCTATCTGTGTATTCCTTGTATTATTTTGTCTGTGCTTGCATAACTTAGAGATCTCTCATGCTGGTGGTGGTGACACTGAGGATTGTTCCTAATATGACATGATGGGTAGAGGCTTGTGGTTAAATGAGTTTTGACACTGAAATTTCTGAGTTGGAACCATTATGATAATGAGAAGACTTATGACTTGTATTGAGAGGAATTGGGAATCTGAGATCATTTATTAGCTAAGATTTGGTTTTTGATTATCCAGTTTGGTTTAGAAATAACTCTAGACTTGAACTTTAGGTTGATTGGAGTATAGGATCGCCTAGCGAGTTCGTGTCATTTTACATCGTCTCTATTTGGGACTGTTACCCTACTGAGAATCCGAAAGGATGATGTTCTCATCCGTATTAGAAATTATTTATTTTACAAATATAGAGTGTGAATCACCTCGTTGAGCGTGCTAGATTCTCTCTGGAAAGCGAAGATTTTATCTTAGGACTTGTATATTTTGCACTTAGCTATATATGTTCTCCATTTTATGGAGAAATAGGATTTATATTTATGCTTTGTTGTACTTTTGGGATATATATATATATATATAGCGTGGTGAGGAACCATCCATGCCTGCAAAATGAGTATTGGGTTCCTCTAGGGATTTGAGCTTGGAAAAGTCGGTACCCGTTATGAAGGTCGGAAACCAGTAACCCTAGGTGGGTTAGAACCCCACCTGACGAAGGCTCGCAGCCTAGATTATGGGAGAGAATGAATGGCTCTATGACTCCATATTTCGCCTTGAAGGGAAAGGAGGGTTTCAACTCCGGAAGAAGCAGAAATCCCTCCAATCAAAGAATGGGCCGTAGATACGAAGTTAGGGAGAGGGTTAGTTCCTGAGTTTATATTTAGTTGCGAGTCTCGAACTTATAAGTCTAAAGCTAGGCCCGGGAAGTTTGGTACTACGTAGTCACGTCTCTTCTCTTTTATATATATATATATATATATATATATATATATATATATATCCCTTCTGTTTGTTGACGCTTCTTTTCTGAACACATTCGTGTGCGATGCGATATTTCTGTTTTGTATATCTTTTCCTTCAAGACTCCTAGTTAAATTATCCTTCATATATATATATATATATATATATATATATATATATATATTGATTTTAGTCGTCGTAGCACCTCAACACCTCTGATTTACAACTTAAGCATAAAGTTCTGTGTGGTATGGTGTTACAATTGCCACATGTGCGAGTTTGCGTGCAGGCCAACTTAGCATTCTCCGTTAGTGAGTCACGTAAAAAAATGTACGGGAGACTGTTATCTCTGGCAGAGAAAAACATTAGGAATTAATCTGTGACGAACTAATTTCTGCTAGTAAAGAATTTCGCAAATAAATTTCCGTTGTAAGTATAGTTTCTAAACCAACAGAGAATCCTTTCGTACAAAAATTTTGGATGTCACAAGTAACAAACCCCTAGTAAAATTTATAACCGAAGTATTTAAACCTCGGGTCGTCTCTCAAGGAATTGCAGGGAGGTGTATTTATTATTGGTTATGAGTTTTCTGGGAAATTTGGAGTTTGGGCAATGGGCACAAAAATAATTATCAATTAAAGTAATGAAAATTAACAAGAGGTTTTATGTAATTAAATTAAAAAGCCTTGACCGGGGGTATGATTAATTGGAAGTTCTATCCTTATTGGAATTCTCTCAAGTGTAGTATAAAGAGGTTGTTGTTTTCACTTAGTTAACTCTTACTAAATAAAGGAAAGTCAAGTGATTAAGCTAACTCTTATTCGCAAATCCTAGTCCTCTCCCTTGGGAAGGTCTAGCGTTAGTAAATACAGAATTAGCCAACAACTTTCAATTTAACTAATCACTTGAGCATTCCAACTCAAGTGTCTCCTCTTAATCAACCCCCAAGTCAAGTTGGGAGTCTACTCTGTCATCATGCATACCATCTTTTTTGTTGAGAGTTTGGAGTAGAAAAGAGACATGATAATGGGAATAGAATTAAAAGCAATTAAATAAATAATAAAATTAAATGAAAAAGTATCCTTTGCATTAATAATTCATAAAAGCAATCCAATTGTAACTCTGAATAAGGATTAAGGATATGGAAGAGTAAGGGACAAGGATGACAAACTAAATAAGATAAATAGAAATTAAAGGAGTAAGAAAATAGGAAACAAACTAGAATAATAAAGACTTCACGGAGGTAGTAATATCCAACTCAACAGCATAAAAGTAGGAATCCTAATTTCTAGAGAGAGGAGAGAGCCTCTCTCTCTAAAAGCTACATCTAAAACCTAAAATTATGTATATGAAAGTTGTGTTAATGAATGGATGCATTCCCTCACTTTATAGCCTCTAATCTGTGTTTTTTGGACCGAGAATTGGGCCAAAAATAGCCCAGAAATCGCTGGGGACGATTTCTGGTCCGTATAGGTCGCTGGTTTTTCTGTAAAACCATGCATGTGCGTAGATTCACGCGTGCGCGTCACTTTTCTTCAAGAAAACTATAAAAAATTATATATTATTTCGAAGCCCCGAATGTTAGCTTTTCAACGCAACTGAAACTGCCTCATTTGGATCTCTGTAGCTCAAGTTATGGTCAGTTAAGTACGAAGAGGTCAGGCTGAACAGCTTAGCAGTTTCTTCAACTTCTTGTATTCCTTCCACTTTTGCATGCTTCCTTTCCATCCTCTAAGCCATTCCTGCCTTATAAATCCTGAAATCACTTAACACACATATCAAGGCATCGAATGGTAATAAGAGAGGATTAAAATTAGCAATTTAAAGGCCCAGAAAACATGTTTTCAATCATAGCACAAGATTAGGAAGGAAAATATAAAACATGTGAATTGTATGAATAAGTGTGAGAATAATGGATAAAATATACTAGATTAAGCACAGGATAAACTCTAAAAATGGGGTTTATCAATCTGTGTATTAATTTTTTTGAAGATTAAAATGTTCGCTTTTAAAATCTTTGAGAACTAATTTAGGTATTTACTCTTCAATTTTATTAGCCAAATGATATTCAATTTGGAGAAATGGAATCCTTATGTAGAGGTTATTACTACTACACACGAGTAAATTCTATAGTAGTCTATGAGATTTATGAAATTACCCAATTTAATCATTGAGGTTCTAATTTCATCATAGTAGTCCCCTAAATTTAGCTCTGAGCACCACAATGTTTTCTGAGTCATTTTCAATGCTGACTTAGTTGACGGAATGCTGACGTAGCTATCTTTTGCCACGGTGGAGGTTCCCAATAATTAGATGATGTGGCAAGATTGCAATTGGACCCAATTTGGCCCCTTCCCCTTAAAAACCCTAATTCATGTGTGGGTTATATTCCGTAGAACATGTGGAATCGCAGTAACATGTTCATTCTTGTTCCTACATTCCAAGATCTCAACGAGCTCTCTCAACAAACAACTTTGAGTTTCTAATGGTGTCAACAAGTTCGTCCTCGATGGCACGTCCTGTCTCCATGCCGTCATCGTCTCTAAGGTAACGTTTGTTTTTGTGGACATGATAGAACATGATACTGAGACAGAGATATTAAAAATTATTCTTTGTGTATTGTGTTTGGATACAATGCACAAGATACTAATGTAATATCTACTATTATATTTGGATAGACATGGACAAGACTAAAATATTATACGAAATGACTAAAATAGACATGTCTCTCGTACCCTCATCTCCCTCCCTCTGTCTCTCACTCTTTTCTTGCCGCCTAACCCTTCCCCAGTTGCTGAAGGACGGTGGAAGAATGATACCGGCTATATCATCTTGATGTCGCTTGTTTTTCGCACCGCTGCCAACTCATCGAACTCTATTCTCTTCCTTCTCCTCTTCTAAAATCTAAAATATGAAATCCCTAGTTATTCTCTTCGTTGCTGTTGCAAGCCCACCACTATTACCGCTGTCGCCAACCCACCACCAGTGACCTCATAGGTTCACTCTCTTCTCCATCAACCACTACTCTCAAAGAAGGAATTAGAGGAATACGTTGCCACAAGTGTCTTCTCCATCGTCATCAAGTCCACTGAAGACAAGCCAACATTCAAAATTTTTTTGGTACAATTCATTTTTGTACTTGGAAAAAAAGAATAGAGTACCAGAAAAAAAAAAGAGGAAGAAGAACACAAAGATAGAGAAAGAGTAAGGAGAAGAGAGTACCTATCTGAAAACAACGATGCAGAGAAAAAGGTCAAATTAAGATTTTCTCGTAAGAGGATAAAAAGGGGTAATAATGGAATAATAAAAAATATTTAGGAACAAAAAAGAGAAATTTTTTTACTAAAAATCAATGCCCACCTTCTCAAATTCCATGTCCATCGTTGTTTTTCGTTTAAAAGCAGACACAAAATAAAATAATGATTCTGGAGATACTGTGTTTAGTGTACATGTCTCTCTGTTCAAACACATTTTGGATATTTACTATTCATGTCTCTGTGTCCTATCCACAAAAACAAACAAAGCCTGAATATTTTGATTTAGTTTTTATGGAGAGCAGTACGAAGATGACTGAGAAATCTTTTACGAGGCAGGTGCTTGAGAAGGACAATCTGAAAATGACATGTCTCTTAGATGGTAATGAACAAAGTAAATTTGGTATAAGGGAGGAAAGATTCAGCACTTAATAACAAAGTAAATTCAGATATAAATACTTTATTCTCATCTGACAAACTGACATATGTTGTATTATGTATATATATAATTAAAAACTACACATATTTAGATTAAGAAGAAGAAGACAATCTAAACATTGGGAATAGATTAGGGTTTTATAATGGAAAATAGACTAAATTAGGTTCAATTATAATTTTGTCACATCATTTAGTTATTAAAAATTTTCAATGTGATAAAGAATAGCCATATCAGCATTTTATCAGTTGAGTCAACACTAGAAATGACCAAAGAACCATTATGATACTTAAAGTTAAATTTAGAAGACTACTATGATAAAATTAAAATTTCAATAATCAAATTGAATAATTCCATAAATCTCATGGACCATTCTAAAAATTTGTTGTACTATACACGCCAGATATTCTTGTTCAGCCCAAAAAAAGAAAAAAAGAAAAAGAAAAAGAGGCGAAGCAAGGTAGGTTGAGAGTTTTATGTGAAAACTCAGGTGTAGTCGATTTCACGTAAAGTTAGATAGTTGAGAGCCGTTAGATATCTAACGGCTCTCAACTATCAACTTCACGTGAAGTCGACTGCACCTGAATTTCCACCTTTATTTATATAATATAAAAATAGAACAAGAAGGAAGCTGATGAGAATATATACATATGACTTGTTTGTTTATATATCGAAATATATATAGACGCAGGGTGTTCTTCCTGTGACTCGAAAACAAAGAACATAATAACTTGAATATCAATCATATAATTATTTTTAATTGGATTCAGTTTCAATGTATTCTGATATGCATGGTTTTGATATTTTGTCACACATGTTCAATGAAGAAATCCCAGACCTTATTCTTTTCTCTGATGATCCTCTCCCTCTCTTCACAGCTCAAGAAAACATAATTGATTCTCTTGATCCTTTATCCCTTTCATGCATCAATTTCTCAGAGTCCCAAATGGTGAAGGATCATTGTTCCAACAATCATCAGCACCATCTAAGTCTTCCTCACAGTTACCTGCAGAGGAGCTCCAGTTGCAAATCGTTTGATAGAAAACCAGTTTTTCCACCATGTGAAGCTCACAACGACACTTTGATGGATTCCCCAACTTGTGAGTGGGAAAACGATTTCTTCAAAGGACAAATAAGGAGGGTCTTCAGTGCAGGAGACTTGCAGGTAGGTCGGTTAAATTACGAAAATAAATCTTCTCCATTTTTTTAATAATTGAAAAAATAAAATGTGATTTTTTACTATTAATGTTATAAGTGAAACAAAAAAAATATAAAAAAAAACATTAAAAAATTACAGATTACACCTTATTTTTCAATTATTTTTAACAATTGAAAAGATTAATTTCCGTTATACTACTGTATATGCTGCGATCAATATAACTCCCTGTTAATGTTATTGTTAGTTTCATTCAAGTTTGTTTCATTTGGTGAACAGAACATGCATGCAACTGAAACACTTCAGACGGATGAACGGTACTTGAAGGTGGGGCGTTACAGTCCCCAAGAAAGGAAAGAGAAAATCTCAAAGTACAGGGCCAAGAGAAGCCAGAGGAAGTTCAACAAGACTATCAAGGTAATTCTCTTCGTAATTTTCCTTCATTAATTCTTAACTCCATTTTTCACGTATAGTATTCAAATATATTTCGTATTGATTTTATATCTCTTAAATTTGATATTAGATTAGTTTTATTAGATCGTGTTCTTTGTCTATAGATAAATACCCTTTTTTTTATTATACATTCTGATAATAACTAATAGAAAAAAATTGAATTACTCTAGTGGTCAACTCATTCCTATGCAACAATTTATTGACCAATAATATATCCTTAAATAAAAAAAAACTAACGGAAGATAGCAACATAATTTGATAGAAAGAGGGTCTGAATTGTGTATGTGGCTGCTTTGTTGTTTCGGGTATGGTAGCAGTATGCATGCCGAAAGACACTAGCCGACAATCGAGTCCGCATACGTGGCAGATTCGCACGCAACGACGATACCAGCGTGATTCCAAAAGCCCCATGTTCAACTTCAACTACACAGCAAGACCAAGATGAATTCTGGGTAAATACAATTCTACATTTGAAGCGCACTTATTTATTAATATTAATATTAATTAGTTGAATGTATATAGTGCTGATGATATATATTATTTATTTATTATTATTATTATTGTTAGTGTAGATTGAAATGATTGAAGCGTTGAATGAGTAGTAGATCCTCTGTTAGTATGAAGATCCACAGTTTCAGTTTTTGAGTTTTGAGGTGTGAAAGAAGCACAATTTCTGGAAGACTCAACTTTACAATTTAGTTTCATCAATAAAAGTCACCGTATTTGCAATGTTTATGTTTATGTGGGTGGACTGTTCTAGGTTGACTTCTGTTGGGTTAGAGTATGTACTTGTATCCAATTTCACTTTCTCTTTGCCTTTCTTCATTGTATATAATCTTCATGTAATGCATTTTCAGAAGAAAATAAAGTATCTAGTTGTTTCCATCACTTTTTATCACACACTACCTTTTTTGTAATTTAGTTTTGTTACTCTTCTCTCTTACTCTAACTTCTAATACAACTCTGGAATCCAACTGGTTAACATACTAATTTAGTGTTTCAACTTTCAACCAGCGAGTTATTAATAGAACCATTTAAATTTAAATTAATTAATTAATTAAATATATAAAAATAAAATTTATTTTAAATTATGTAATATGTATATTTTTTTAAAAGAAGCTATATATCTCAACAAGAAACTATTCTAATCGTTATCAACTATGAAACACCAGCATTTGGACACCGTATGCATACTGCATAAGTCCCTAGTATCTTAAAAGAAACAATTAGTGAACTTAATTCATGTAAATATATTTGGAAGAGAAATATTGATAAAACTGAAGACTTACGTGTAGTTGTCTTTATGTAAAGTTAATAGTTGTGACTTGAGAGTCGTTAAATAACAATTTAGTTAAATATGTTAAATTATCTAATGATTTTTAATTAACAACTTTACATAAAGATAACTCCACGTGAGTTTTCACTATTGTTACAATAAAGAATAGTTTAGTTGTGTTTACTGAATAATATACAGTAGAAGAAGAAAACAGAACATGAATACAAGAGCATTTAGAATTCTTAATTAAACAAGAAATGTCTCGACTCTGTATATAATTGGTGAGGTCACAAAACACAACTTAATACTTGTCAATTTTTCTAGTGGAATATACCAGTAGATAGCTTCTCTATTGAGCTATCGTGACACTTAAAGTGTAAATTTACAACTTGGATTTACATATTTACAGAAGACTGTTTGTCTTGTTTCATCAGTTAAACTTTGATTATAAAATATTTTAAAGTAAATTAATTTGAACCGTGCACTAACAAAATTTGATAAGGAAGCAATTGACTGGGAAGAAAATGAATGCAAGTATGCAACAAGCTTGGCCACAAGCTGCACAATTTGACTGTCAAACGCATATGATGATGCAGTATTATCACTGCTCTAGGAATCAAAAGAGGCTTCATGCCTAAACTTTAGAGGCACTAAAAGAAATAAAAAGAAGCATCAACGTACCAATAAAAGTAATCATTCTTTGCTTATTGAAGTGGCAGATATAGTAATGTTCATTAATTCATAAATAACAATTTTGTGAAAGTGGAACTTGTGTTTACCAATCAAACACTGGTCAAATAAATTCTAAGGATAAATAAAGGGTGGTTAATTAGCTAGTAATTTATTTTTTACACTTTATTTTGTGTTGTCAACTTTGTGGCTATAATGATTATTTAGAGTGGGCTATACTTAATTAGTAAATTATAATTAGCTTCAATTTCAAAATTTTCTATCTTGTCGGAGTATAACGCACTTAATTAATAATCTAATCTATCCTATTAAAGTGGAAAGTGTTTGAATTTTTAAATGCAAACCAGCAGTTAAAGGTAAATGCAATAGAGTAGAGCAGAGGCTCAATTTTATCGTTATGGAGGGCATGTGTGTGCTATGCGTGGATATGGAGTTAGGGGGGACTACACATATATATGGGACAGAATTTTTGTCAGTTTGAGATGAAGGAACTCGGACCGTGCGAGTTCTTTGGATTTGAAAATTTTATAAACAAATCGCACGGTCCGATTTGTTTGGCAACCGGATAGAACTCCAAGTACAAGGAATCGGACCCAACGAGTTGACATCGTAGGAATTGGTATGAAATCTCACGGTCCGAGTTCTTAGGTGAGAGTATGAATTGTTGATCAATGAACTCGGACCCTCCGTGTGGCAAGGAAACATAGAAATCTGATGGTCCGAGTTCGGTCTGAGAAAATTTTTTTTTTGGTTCAAGTTAACCTAGTCGTAGGGTTCGAGTTCCTCAAAGGTTGTGATATAAAAGGGTGAAGTGAACTGGTAGGTGGGACAGAAGCTGGGTCTTCCTTCTTCTTCAACGGCTGCGTCTTCCTTCTTCTTCAAAACTCTCTTTTTTTTTCAGTTTTGATTTTGATAATGTAGTATCTAAGAGTAAGCTTATGTTTCTTTTATGGTGAGTGAAAAAAATGAGTGACCGAGTTCAGCTAAAACTATTTTATTTTGGTCAGATTTTGTTAGAAACGGCTGAAGGAGTAAAATTTATTTGTGAGAGCCCAGTAGATATTGTTATTCCTTTTGTTATCTCATTTGAGGAGCTCAAAGGAGTAATCTGTGAAAAAATTGGTTCTGAGAGGGCAAGAAATATATCATGTATTCTATACAGATATCCCATACAGGTGTTTGGTGGATTCGTACAGTATCAATCCAAATATGTGACGGACGATGCAAGCATGCAGGAGATGTTTTCAATGTATATTGAAAACCGGTCTCAGATCTCGTTCATCGAGTTGTATGTTGAGTTTGAACAATCTGAGGCTGACCGGAATATTCTACAGGAAGATTATAATAGTGACAGTGAAGAAGAGTTCGAAAGCAACTATGAATTTGCTGTTCCAGATGGTGATGAAGATCAAGGTGAGAGAACCATGTGCCCAGATGTGACAGAAGTGGCAAATGCACTTGCAAACGAAGTGCCATTTGAGGAGCCATCATTCATGAGAGTTTTAGACTTGGAAGCCATGCATATTCCTAAATTTCCGGAATATATGACTGCAGGTACGTAATCGTGGTATAAGTGTTTTTGTAGTTACACATTGATTGAGGAATTTATTTTTTTCTTTTATATGCTTCATGTGCTTATTAGGAAATAATGTTTATGCTGTATAAGATATGGTTGTAGCAAGTTGCATGAGTTTGTAACAATTATCGGCACAGCTTCAATCTATTGTACGGTTCAAATGGCATGAACCGGCATGGACCGGCACGGTTCGTTTGGTTTTTCGGTCGAACCGGTCGGTCCGGTCCGGTTTTTTACATTTGCTGCTGATATGCTTATGTTGTTTAGTGTGATATCATAAAATGTTAAACGTTTTTGAAGTAAAGCATACTGGTTTTTTACATTTGCTGCGTATTAATGAAATTTATCTTATGGCATTTGTCCCAACAGAAATTCCTATGGTCGCAGATGGTGAATTCGTCGTTGGGATGGAGTTCAGTTCCAGGGAAGCTGTTATTAAGGCGGTTAAGGAGTATACCATACGACGAAGCGTAGACTACCGGGTATATGAGTCTGAGCCGTTGACATTTTATGCCAAATGTACACAGTATGGGTCAGGGTGTGATTGGCTTATCAAGGTTAGCTTGATCAGCAGGAAGTACTGTTGGGTTATAAGGAGGTATAATGGTAGCCACACCTGTACCACAGCCACCATTTCACAGGATCATTCGAAACTGGACTCTATCACAATTGCAGAAGCAATAAAGCCACTGGTTGAAGTTGATCCCTCCTTAAAGGTAAAATCAGTAATAGCAGAAGTGCAATCGAAATTCAACCACACCGTCAGTTACCGGAAAGCATGGTTGGCTAAGCAGAGGGCAATAGAAAAAATATTTGGAGGTTGGGAAGCATCGTATGAAGCCTTGCCTATATGGTTTGAGGCCATGTGTCACAAGGAGCCATCAGCTGTTGTCCATTTTGAGACTATGCCTGTATATCAAGGCGATGACTTGGTGGGTGATATTCAGGTACTGCATCGTGTATTCTGGAGTTATTACCCTTGTATTAGGGCATTCAGACATTGTAAGCCAATTGTTCAGGTAGATGGTACTCATGATTACAACCCACAATACATAACTCTAACACAATGACTGCTGGTTTTGTCGAAGCCCAATATTCCCAAAAGTAATGCTTCTTTAATTAAAACACACCTGGCCATCCTGAAGTTCATCAAAGGCCTTCCTAAAGTGAGCTAGCTTCAGATATCTATATCGTCGGTCCCCACGCTCCCAGTTACGCCACCTAATACAATGTCCTCAATTAGCTCAACTGAATGTTAAATATCAAGAAATGGATAAATTGTAACATAATATTACTTGTTTGCAAGTGGAAAACTGCGGGGTTCTCTAGGAAGCGGCGATAGATATGGCAATCGGATCCAAGCCCAACCCAGCAGCAGTGTTAGTGGACCATCTATTTCCTTACAGTTATAACGAGATGCCCTGCATAACGCCCTGTAAAGGTGTGCTAGGCATGCCGAACCCCAACTATACTGTCCAATATTGACAAAATCACGAAGCAATGGTAGAAATTTCCAGTGCACACCTGCCCCTGACTTATCCCCAAACAGTATCGTCCCAATCAGCAGCATAATGTGACACCTCACATACCTAGTAATTAATAACAATCTAATATTATAACATTTCTGTAGCATTATATAAAACGATGGTTAATACATTAATAGAAAAATATCTAATGTAGCATATTAGGCTATTATGAGACAATATTACATAGTCCACATGGCTAATACATAAATAACTTCAGCAACATAATATGATACCTCACATACCTCTGTATACTGATCTCATCATTCAATTCTAAATTCTCTTTTAGATTCCGGAGCCATGTCAGTTTTATGCAGCTTGATCTATAGTCCTCTCTACGAGGTGCAACCCCAAATTGAAGCAGACACTCCGCCTCCATGGCTTCAAAACTACTCATTGTCATCCCTGTGACTGGAAGACCATCTGTGGGAAGACCAAGTATTAGAGCCACATCTTCAAGAGTCACGGAACATTCACCAATGGGAAGGTGAAACGTATGGGTGTCAGGGTGCCAACGTTCGATTAGAGCATTTACCAATGCTTTCTGACACTGAACTATTCCAATCTGAGACATATGATAGAACCCAGTAATTCGTAAATGCTCCTCCACCCTATCGTTGTACCGATCCGGAGGAAGTGGGTGGTTACATGTCAACATTCTTAATTTCTACAAAAAAACATAACAAATAACTAGTCATATAATTAACAGTTACTAACTTACCATCATCAATCATTTCAGTAAATCCTTATATAACTAATTCTTTTAACTTCTAAAATTATTTAATTAATCCTTAAAATTATTAATAATTAAAAAATAAAAGTCATGACCTATACATTTATTTATTCTTAACGAATATTCTCAACAATATTACAATAATTTAAATATTATCTAATACTAATTACTCATTCGTGAAACACATTTTTTCCTCAATAATAAAAAATATTAACAATCAGTATATGCCATCATCAACAATTCTACAAAATATTAACATTCATATTCTAAAAACTATAAACATTGTCATAATTAAAAAAATAGCATGGCTTAATTAAACTAATCCTATTAATCATTAAACATTAACATTTTTTTCAGTCACAATACCAATAACAATAACATTAACATTTAAATTCTTCTCTAACAGATATACTAACTTTTTTAAAGAAATATTTAAATATGATTAATTAACTAAAACATATAATTATACTAAAAATTAATAAAATTTTAAAAAAAATCTCAACATTCTCTACTGAATAAGAGATCTATTTACTTCTTCTTTTATATACCTACCGAAATCTTTTCATCATTAATAATAATAATGTTTTCTTATTAATAATAATATTTTTTTATTAAAAATCTGCAAAAAAATTTTTTAAAAATTTAAGAAATATTAAAATATTAGTCATAATCCATCTATTTTTTTATTTATCAACTGCATTTTTTACCAACAATCACCATCATAATAATTAAATTCTTAATATTCATAATTATAAATATAACTAAATTTCTAAAACTTAAAAATAATTAAAAAATACTTACATAATCAGGATCACTGAGATAATGAATAATATGAAACTCACATCGATCAACATCTTTAATTTTATATTTTTTGGGCATAATTCCTTCTCCTCCACCATGTAAGGATGAGCTTCAGAAATGAAGAAGAATGTTTGAGAGTGAACTGTGTGTGCTTTCGTTTTCGGATGGTGAGAGAAGAGCAAATGGGTTTCTTTATTGAAACAGGGGCACCGTTCGGGGGAAAACCAGGGAGCGACGCGTGTTAAGTGCAAGTAGGAACTCCCACCGTGCGATTGGCTTCTTCGAAATCGGACGGTCCGTGAGATTATTCAACTCGGAGGGTCCGAGTTCGAAACTTACTACAGGGGATTGCATGGAACTCGGACGGTGCGAGTTTGGTTTAGAACTCGGAGGGTCCGAGTTGTTCCCCCTGACACCACCAATTTGTGCAGCACTCCCCTCCCCCATATCAGCGCACTTCACCAGCTGAGGCTCCATATCTAAATTAAAATCTGTAGAGCAGAGCTTGAGAATTTTTTTTTTTTTTGTTGACTTAGAAAGAAAAGTAGAGCTTGAGATTTTTTTTTTTTTACTTAGAAAGAAAATAAACTTAAAGTTAGGTGCAAGTCAGATGAAAAATGTTTTAGCTAATCGGCATGCGTTTACCAAATAAAAGCTATCTTTTTGTTTCTCAAAGGTGAAAATTATTTGTTTGCAGCTGAAATTTATTTTTTAAGGTAAAAATAACATTACTTTTTTATTTCATGGCTGTCCCATTTTCCTTTCTCCGTCCATTTGAAATGCAAAATGATGAAAATTATATAGTTTTTTTGG
Source organism: Arachis ipaensis (assembly GCF_059453495.1). Taxonomy (NCBI): domain Eukaryota; kingdom Viridiplantae; phylum Streptophyta; class Magnoliopsida; order Fabales; family Fabaceae; genus Arachis; species Arachis ipaensis. The sequence continues at coordinate 16,258,240 of NC_142440.1, read as the reverse complement.
TATTTTAATTTAGTTATTAAAAAACAAAATGGCTGCTAATTAACTAAAAGATGCTTAAATTACCATGCATGTGTCGAGCTGCCATATTGGCAGCAATGCTCACAATTACAATGCTCACAATTACAAAGGCACTAGCTCCATCAATATAAATTGAATAATTAATCGTGTCATTTGCATAATTCACAGACAAATTGATTGAATTTAATAATGATTCATAACCAAAAATAAAAAAATGCAATGGACTCATGTAGTGATCACTACTCTACACTTTAGATAAGGGTTTATTGAGAGACATAAATTAATACTTTTAGTACAAAAAAGATGAATTTTGAATTGAGAGAATCTAGCTGTTTGAAGATATCACAACTGCCTAAGCAGATACCAAGACTACTGCTTTCATAGATTCTCTTGTTTAATTATAAATTATATATAAATAAAAATAGAGTAAAATATGTTTTTTATTCTAAATGTTTGTGAGTTTTTTTTTAAATATTTCTAACATTTAGTTGTATTTAATTTTATCTCTAATATTTTTTATTTGTATTAAAATTATCTTTAGATATTAATTCTTTCTAAAATGTTGGAGACAAAATTAAAACCGTTTAGGGATATTTTTAAAACGAATCGAAAATATTAGAGATAAAATTGAACGAATCGAAAATATTAAAAAAAAATTGAATAAAATAAAATATTAAAAATATTTTTAAAAAATATTATAAATTTTAGAAACAAAAAATACACCTTCGACCTAAAAATAATAGGGGTGGCAGTACAGAGAGATGCTTCTGGCTGCAAAGCTTTTGTATTTGCATGTTTCTTCTTTGATAATATCCATTTTCATTAGCCCTTACCAAACCTTTGCATCTGTCCTCTATAAATTATTTATAATTATCATCATCAACTTTAGAGGAAAAGAGAGAGATATTTTGAAATCAATTAATCAAAGCTGACAGCTGGATAAAAGAGAATAAAACCAATAATGAGTTTAGTTTACTTAATTGATGTTATATATATATATATATATATATATATATATATATATATATATATATATATATATATTGTTTTAATTCGATTTAGTTTCCTTTTTAGCAGATAATTTATACTTTATCTATTATTTGTTACACAAAAAGCATTAGTTCTTGTGTTTTCCCAAAATTTGTCGCAGGTAAATAATCACAATCTAATAATTGGCTTCGTGCTGTGATAAGAATGTGACCCAACATCATATGAAAATAACAATAATATTAAGAAGAAGAAATGTGATCGAACAAAATAAACAATGCACTTAATGGGGAAAGAGTAGCGAACAAAGCTTATATTATAAAATTCATCATATATAACCACCCAAAATGATTCCAGACACCGACTTTTGACCAGCACAACACAATGGGTATTGATGATTACTATAGTTCAACGCCCTATCATTGCATCCCCATTGATTATTTTACTATTATTATTTGTTATTAGATTATTAGATGATTGTTATGAATTCTTGTTCCCTAGGCTAGCCTTATTCCAAAGACACCCTGAGAAAGAATTTTTGCAGAGTCGAGATCGTAAAAGGAGAAGATAAGTGCGTGGTTGGAAAAGTTGTATGTCCACTGAATTTGTTTGGTTTTGTCCAAGAAAAGGCTTTTTGTGTTGGACATATTCCTTAAGAATATTTTCAAGCGATTTGATTAAATATAATATAGACACGTTAAAAATGTATTTTTCTTTTTATGTTTTGAAAAAAATCTTTTAGAAAAAGATATTATTAAATTTATAATTGCTTTCATTTGCAAATCTCAATACTTCGATTAAAAAATGATTAAATTTTTACTTTTTTATTTTATAAACTTTTTTACTTAGAAGAACTTGATCCGTATTTGCAATTGTAATTTAATGGAATGACATGGTAGTGGACCTTTATGCGTAATGCTAAAAAGTATATGTCACCGGCAAAGATTAAAAAAGGTTAAAGTAAAACTTTTAGTAATGAGTGGGGTAAAAGTGAAAGAAAGTGAGAATTTTATTAAGTTAACAGTTAATTAACATGCTAAACTAATGGAGAATCCTGATCATGAAGTAGTTAGCTTTATGCTATATAGTCAGGACAAGACATCACAAATTCACAATTGAGTTTTTGTGCTATGATCTAAAACAAAACTTTAATTTTGGAAATGACAAATGCTTCAAAGATAGCAAATTATTACTGCACTAAACTGTTATGTGCAAAAATAATGCCCCAAGTAAATTGAAAATGTTTTACTTCCTCAATTGTTTTTTTTTAAGTAAGGTAGATTGGACAACTTCTAATGCTAGATACTTCAAATGGATTGGACAACTCCTAATCTTAAGTACCTCAAATGGATTAAACAATCCCTAATCCTAAGTACAATACACACCCATATACTCTTTATATATTTACCAATTTTTTTTCTTTGGTTAGAGTTAATAAGAGTTGAATATGAGACTTTTGAAATGGGAAAAAGACAGAATGCCGTGTGAGTTAAGGGTCGTTAGCCTTCCTCAATTGTTAAAAAAATTTAAAAGAATCTATTCCCGTAAAACTTGGACAGGCATCAAAAGTTTCATTTTTTTTTTGTCACTTTATTTGGATACATCTTACGTGGTATTTCTGATAACGTGTACTATTTTTTGTTTTGGTCTTCATTATAAGCTACAGTTTATTTAATTTTGAGCCCATGAAAGTTGAGTAGCCCAATCCCAATTTGATTTGTAGGGTGTTAGTACTCAGTAGAGACGGGAGTCTAAAAGGTAGGGCTGATGACGTGTAAGATATGGTAATATTTAGATTTTATTTTAATTTTATCTGTATATTTGCTACGGTACAATGATAAATTCATACGTACCGATACATTTAAAATATGGACAAATAATAATAAACCATATGAAATTTATTTTCCACATCAACATTTAATTTTTGTTTTTTTAAATATATATTATATCATCACTTTTACTAATACACCCTTTTAATTAAATAAAAATAAAAAATATTTTTTATTTAATTTTATAAAAAGTCTTAAACATATTTTTTTATTTGATTAGACAAAAATATTCTTTTAAATTAACGAAATTTTAGAATTCAATTAATCCTAATTTTATAGTTTCAAATAATTTAAACAACAAAACAAAAACATATTAAAAAACAAAAAATCAAAATTTCTTCGTTTTCTCCAATTTCTCTAATCATTGGTGCCCCTCTAAGCAAAACATATCAAAGAAACAAAAAATTCGATCGTTCTTCATCTTTTCCAATTACCCCTCTGAAACAAAGCAGTGAAAATCCCAAACCAAATATGTTTTGAACTCTTTTCCTCGTTTAAAAATTTTCGACTTTTGTTTGTAGTCTCAGCTCTTGAATCAAAACAGTCAATGGAAATTCTAATTTCTCTTGCTGGAAAAGTGGCAGATTATACTGTGGGTGCCATTGGAAGGCAATTCAGTTATGTAATATTCTACAAAGTCAATTTTAAAGAGTTGAGTGACCGTGTTATTGATCTTGAAGGTAAAAGAGATGAAAACCAAGTATCGTGTTCAGAACGAAAGAAGGAATTTGAAAAAAATTGAAGGTCGTGTGCTGAAATGGTTGGACGACGCGGATGAAGCCATTGGGACGACAGCGGCGAAGAACCTAGGGTTTTGGTTTGGGATTTTTACTGCTTTGCTTCAGAGGAATAATTGGAGAAGATGAAGAACGATTGATTTTTTGTTTCTTTGATATGTTTTGCTTAGAGAAATTGGAGAAGACGAAGAAATTTTGATTTTTTATTTTTTTAATATGTTTGTTTTGTTGTTTAAATTATTTGAAACTATAAAATTAGGATTAATTGAATTTTAAAATTTTATTAATTTAAAATAATATTTTTGTCTAATCAAATAAAAGAATAATATTTAAGACTTTTTATAAAATTAAATAAAAAATATTTTTTTTATTTTTATTTAATTAAAGGGGTGTATTAGTAAAAGTGGTGATATAATATATATTTAAAAAAATAAAAATTAAATGTTGATGTGGAAAATAAATTCCACGTGTATTGTTATTATTTGTCCATATTTTAAACATATCGATACGCATGAATTTATCATCATAAATTAACAAACACCTTATTTTTTAAGAATTTAATTATATTCTATGTACAGGTCGAGAATCTTTTAATTTTAATTCTATTGGTATTCTAAAGTTTTATATCTATTTTTTTTGGTGACTAAAGTTTTATATCTATTGAGTTGAAACAAATTAATTTTTAATTTTTTAATTAAATAAAAGATTTAATTATTTTATAATTTATAAATATATTATTAAAATAAAAAATATAAAATTAAATCTATATTAATTCGATTTTGTTAAAGAACTAACTAAGAAAGTAATCAATTAGAACCAATTAATTAAAAAAAAATCAATTATAAGAAAAAAAATAATCTTCTACTATTTTAATTTTTTGAATTTCAAAATTTAAAATACAAAGAACTAATTTGAATTGGATTAGGTTATACTTGGCTTCCTAAACTTTTTTAAATTTAAAATAATCAAATTATAATAAAATCTATGTTAAAAATTACAAAATAGAGATGCTATAAATAAAAGTATAAAACACAAAAAATAATGAATTAGAAAGGTGGTGGTGGTGTTCTCTGCCGAAATTGGCTTTGAATCTGAAAGCTCCAAGCATAGCTCATCATTCCTCACTCTCTCGCTCGTAGCTCCTTACCACCTCTACTCTCTGTAAACCCCTCTCACTCTCTTTCTCTTTCTCTTTCTCTTTTATATTCCTTTCCATTTTGTATATAGAGATACGAAATTCGCCGCCTTTGTTCGATTATTGTTTCCGACTTAGCTGAATTATTATGTGTTTTCCTTTTCTGATTAGGTTTTGTGAATTCTCATGAATTCCAATTAACTAGCGTACTGAATCCATATATAACATGCAATAACCCCCACCGATTCGTTAATAGGTCCTTGATCATCATCGGACGCATGCATGATCGTAGTTACGTGAATGTATTCATTCACATATAGTATATACCGTATTAATCAAGTGTAATCTTAGCTTCTAAAATGCTGTATCTTTCTTGTAAAATCGTGTTGTGATGAAAGGTGAAACGATGAAACCGATGGTACTATCTACTTTTGGGAGCTGGATATAAGAAGACATGGGTGGTTGCTGTTGCTGTTCTTCCAAGGACACTGATTCTGCTCAAAATACCTACTATTACGTCAGTATATCCCTGCACTACTTGTGCTTCCATTACATTATATTTTATGTTCTTCTTTTGAATTCAGCTCAGGGCCGTATAAATCAACAGTAATATACACGTATATAACTAAAAGAGGAATGCTAGAAGGCCATCAAATTTATTGTTTTTGGCTATTAGTTAGTCATTAATATTTAAAAGTATGTGATAAAGTATGTTGTTAAATTTACTAGATTAAAAGAACTAGACTAAAAGAATTGAGTTGATGACTAAGTGATGGTAAAAAATAATAAATTTTGATGGTCTCCTAGTATTTTTCTAACTAAAATTGTAAGTATGGTATACATAATCCACAGATATGATTTTATTCTATTAAGTATATTTTGGTGTCTATTGTCGTCGCCAAACATCTCCTAATTTATACTGAGAATAAACTTCTAGTCCAACATCTTAATTGTTCATGATCTGCAGTCAATGTGTTAAGCCATTGTTTCAATTGTATATGCAGTACCCCAGAGTATCAGAGGAGCATGTTCCGTTATCATCCAATCATGGTGCTGCGTCTGTTTTTGCTGGAGGTCTGTTAGTTGATACTAACCTAGATACTTCAATTCCTGATACTTATACACCACCTCCTGCTCCTGCACCTTTCAATGTTACATTAGGTCCCAATCCAACTCTACCTGTAGCCAGAGAAATTTGTGCTGACAAAACTAATGCATCAGCTGCTGGGGCAAATCATGAGGCCTCGGCTAAGTTGGAAGAGCTGAAGGAATCAGCAGGGCTCAAAGTTCAGACAGACCTAGAACTACGAAAACTGGTAGAACCTATCATTTTAGAGGAAGAGGAGGATGTGTGCCCAATTTGTTTAGAAGGTGATATATTGTCACAGCTAATTTTGCTTTCACCGTGAAATAAGCTTTATTATGTAGCTGTTGAAGATGATAGTTTTCATGTTTTAAACTTGCAGAGTATGATGCAGAGAATCCAAAACTCACTACAAAATGTGATCATTATTTCCACCTTGCATGCATTCTGGAATGGATGGAAAGAAGTGAAACTTGTCCTGTATGTGATCAGGTTTGTCTCGATCATTCCCACTTTTCAACATATGCCCTTGTGGAATACACATGTTTATCTTTTCATACAGGATATGGTTTTGGACCCTCTCATTCACTGAAGACATCGCCAACTTTGTTCAAGCATGCTGTAGATTGTAGAGAGCTCTGGTTAAAAGCGCTAAACTTTTCTGTTCTGGCAACCCAAGTATATGGTTTTATTTGTTCAGGTTTCAAGGTTTCGTGGGGATTCTTTTTCCATTTCCTATGCTCAATCCGGCTTGTTGATAACGGGAAATTTCATTCATCTATGTGGTTATTTAGTTAGAAAGTTGAAGTGATATCCGCAGACCAAATGGAACAGTGAACTGTTGTAAATAGAATTTATATGATTCACAGAGCTTATTCTTGGAGACAACTTGATTACAGAACAGAGAAGTGAATATATTTTTAGTTTACTCGTAATGTCTATCACTGTTGTAGGATTCTCGTTATGTTGCTTTTATCTCTCATTTGAATATAGCTATATATCCTTCTCAGCGATATTGAATTGGAATTTCTTGCAGTAGAGAAACTAAATATCTTTCTTAAAAGGAATATAAATGTTATCGGGTAAGCAAAATTAAGATAAGACACTTTCATGTATTCGTTTGCAAATTGATATAATACGCTATTATGTAGAACGTCAAGAACATCTTACTTTTGTGAGTGAAGAGTGAAAACGATACATCTATCACTCCCTGCACCCAACTCAGTCTATCATCTCCAACACTTAGATGGAGCACTCGAGGGAAGTCGAAGTTCTTTGCATGATGGTGCATATCATGTTCATGCTTTAGCGATGACAAAAATCTCGTAATGGTGTGTAATTCATGAACTCATGATGTTACATCTTCTAGGCAGATATAGATTGCTGCATCCATAAATGATTAAACCCATAAGATTTTACATGTCATTTGATTGACATGATGAAGCAGTATGTTTAAAACCCGAGGCACATTAGTTAATTCTTATAAGCTGGCAACATACACGGACACGGGTTTAAACATATCATATTATTCAGGTATTAACTGATAATATGGTCATTATTTAATGTTTAGTTAATAATTTTATCAATCAGCCCCTATAGCTCAGTGGTAGAGCGTCAGTCTTGTAAACTGAAGGTCCGTAGTTCGATCCTGCGTGGGGGCAATTATTTTAATTTTCCACCGTCAGTCTAAACATATTAAAATTCTATTTTTTCAATACTGAAAAGAACAGAGACAAAATCAATTGCGAATTTGCGATGCATTTTTACTGTAGTCCACAGTAGCTCATTAATTATATGATTGAACCGCTCCAACGTACTTTCCGAGGTTTCCATATTTTAATAGTAACAGCCTCCCCTGTTCATATTCACTGTTCCTAGTTGGTAAAGAAACATGCATAGTGCCATTTAGTTTAGCTTTTCATTGAAAAAAAAAACAAAAAAACAAAAAGGAACACGCATGGAACTCTTTGGGTATACATAATTATTTTTATTTTATCGACACAAGTACAATCAGCCAGTTCACTACATGTTATATAGCTTGTCATTTCTTTGAATTTATCTAAACCAAAAAGAGCTTCTTGTACATGTACCTAGATAGAATTGAAATCTTCCATGATTCTAAAGCCTTGAGCGGTGTCCTCATCAGATTGATAATGTGAAGATAATAATTCAAACATGATAGCTGCCTTAATGTGATTGTGATTGTTCATTCAACCACTTGCCAGATTGTGCATGTCAATGACTCAGACATCCACATCAAAACAAAAAAGCAATAATTTGACCTATGTTACCATTAGTTTAGCAGTGGAAAATAAATAACAAACTAACAAAGGGATTACAAAAGGGTTACTGAGTATGGAGTAATGTTGAATGGAACAGTATGCTAAGTTTTGATTTATTAGAAATGGTTTGTGTATAAAATATAGAGGTAGATTTTTCCTATTCCTTTGTTACAAGGTACAAAATCTAAGTAGTTGAAGCATGAACTTGGACATTAGAAATAAGCCTGGGGAGTTTTCTTAATGTTTCACGAGCAGATATAGTATCTGGATGATGCTCACCACAAATTGAAGTTCTGATGAAAACAGCCTTCTTGATTAGATCCTCTCCAATATCAAACTGGGCACCTCTTAGCATTAGCTTAGCTCTAGTTTCAAGAACAGTGGCTCTACACAAAGCCAGTTCTTCCCAAAGAGAAGGATTCAACTGAGCATTAGTCTGGACAGACCTCCAACAAAGCGATTTCTGGAGGCACTTGTCCACCGGCGTAACGAATGCTTGGTCGGCAGCTTCCAAGGCATTGGTGCAGAGCCGGAGAAGCTCAAGAGCCGCCGTGCAGCGAGAATAAGTGATGAATGTGTGAATGGCAAGAGGCAGAACCATTCTTTTGACAAGATATAAAAGCTCAGACACCTTGAGCTCAACAACTACCGGATCGCGGCCGAATCCAAATAACAGAAAACAAGCAGCCCATAAATGATCAAGAGTTTGTGCTATTGATCCTTGAATGATGACAGCTTGAATCATTGCTTGTGCAGCTCCAGGAACATCTCTTTTCCTGGCATATACTTTGATGAGCTCATTGAATTGGATGTAACCTTCCTTAGTGCTACTTCTTGCAATGCTAAATCTTAACAGCAAAGAAGATGCTTCTAATTCTGATTTTTTGATGTATGAGGATGTGAATCCACAAGTTAAGGCTTGGAGTAACTTTCTAAACAAGCATCTGCCCTGGCACTTTTCTGGTATCTTGTTAGCTGCTACTGCCAATAAGGAAACTGGAATTGCACCAGGAGCAAACCATCCGCTTGCCAGCACCATTCTGGTTGCCAAGCTTCTTGGGCCATCTGCATGATCAAAAATGGAGAAACAAACTTCGAAAAGCTGCACAAGAAATGTGTTCTTCCTCCACCACCGGTCTTCTTTTCCGCTCCACGACATTTCCTTCAGAGGCATTCTGTTTATGGTTTCTAGAAGCCTGGTTGGGGTTATTGGTAGTTCAGACAAAATTGCACTCACAATGGCAAGGCCTAATGTTAATCTTCCAAGTTTCTCCTCAATAGTCCTCAGAGCATCAACCTCTGTAACTGGATAGTCCTTGCCAATACCTAGCATTAGAGACAATGCTTCAACTCCTGATAAGTATGAGAGCTTCAAAGGTTCCAAGTTCATGATGCAAGGAAGGCGTGTCGATATGATCACATGTGTTTCGCCACCAAAGCGAGGGAGAAGATCCATGACAGCAAGTTTGTGATCCCACCAATCTTTTTCGCTCTCCAAGTTATCAATTATCACAAGATATGGAATGTTCCTCATCAGCTCTTTTCGAACTCTAGAAATCGCTGTGATCTCCTGCTCTTCAAAGCCTTTGATCCTATTTTTATCCAAACTGTTCTCAATTCCCACATCAACTTCCAAAAAAGATCTGAGGTTAAGGTAGTTTTGCCTTATATATCTGCCTTCCCCTCCTATCCATAAAATCATCTTGTATCTCTGATGAAATCTGTAAGCAAATTCAAGAATGAGTTCTGTTTTACCAATTCCTGCATCCCCTGAAACACACGCAATACCTTTCCCACACAACATATTCCTTCCCCTTTTCCTTCTAGCATACTTTCCACGCTTGAGCCTTGAATGGTAGTGCTGCATTTCAATCTCTTTCTCTGACTCCTTCCATACAACTGGCTCTTTCTGTTTCTTGCAGCCATTTCCTGCATGCTTTTCCCTCCATCTTTCATCTAGCATATTACTCTTGCCCCAACCAATTGTCACATTCTTTCTTCCTGGTTTAGCCTTAAGTTCAATGTAGTCCTTCTCTGCATCTCCAGTGACATCTCCAAAAAGCATAAACTCCAGTTCTGAAAGCTCTTTCTTTCTCCCAATAAAACTCTCATTTCTGGTGAAAGGGAACTCCTCTTTTTCAATTTTTTCTCTCCACTTAGTCAAATTCTCACCAACACTTCTCCTACCCAACCTCATTGCTATTAATGTGACAGCTCTCAGTATGCAATCTCTCCAGTTTCCATCCTGCGCTTCCAGTTTTGGTTCATCAACCCGAGAGAGGCCGTGCACGGCATCTCGCCACTCCTGTTCCAATCCTTCATACATAAGCCAAAGTTCACCTCCATGTTTTTCCCACAGCTCACCCCTCTTTTCAATTATGTCCCGGACAAGACAATCGGCTGGACTCAAATCAAAGTATATTGGAACCAAATTCTTCTTGCTAGAAAAGAAATGCAGCTCCTCAATAGTGTAAGGATTCTTGAAAGACTTGTTTGTTATAATCACTATCCCAAAAGAAGCAGCATTCATGGCTCTCTCCACAATGCCAAGTTTGCGAGAGCTCCTACATCGAGCCCTGTCTGATACAAAGCAACTGATTCCTTGAAGTTCTAATTCAGCACGAAGCCAATTAACAAATCTTACAAAAGGAGGTTTTGAGCCATGTAATCCAATGAAAACATCACAATTCCTTAATCTATAAGAAGAACATGATGTAGAATCTGGAATGGATGAAGTTCTATGACATCTATCTTTCTTATCTCTTCTCTCTTTCTTCGCAAAATATCGATCATCCCGGTGATAGCATGAACTAGATATGCTACTGCTAGATATGCCAACTGAGGAAGATATCCGATCAAGTTTTTGCAAATCACCTGAGTTACCAGATGCATCTGGGAAGGTGCATCCAACATTTACATCAAACTTTGGTTCTTGAATGATGGAACTGGTGCTAGGGGAAGCAGCATCCAAATGAACCACCCTATTACTTGGACCTGGAGCAGCATCAGGTATGAGTGATGGTGATCTTGGAGAGAAGAAGGGTGACTGGTTTGCTGAAAAGAATGCTGAAGATGAAGATGACATATTCCTTAGAGTCATGGCTTTTAAGGACCCAGACATGGGGCTCTCTTCTTCAATATCCATCATTCCCCAAGTTATCAAAGATATCAAATCCAACCATGCAAGCAAACAAATTTTACAAACACCCCTCTGAAATTCAGGATTATATTTGTTAGCCACAACCTCTATTCCAAGTTATAGATCTCGAATTTTACATACACAAAAGAAAAACTAATATGAAGAAACAAAAACTTTATTCCTCAAATCACACATAGCTCAAACCATTTTAAGTAGCAATTGCCAACATGGAAAACTTCACAGAAAGATTTTGAACATAAAAGAAAAGAACGTGTCTGTTTTATGCAGCAGACTCAAAAATAACACAGAATTTGCTAAGTAATTCTTTAACCAAATTTTAAAATCAAAGAAGGAGATGGCATAATGTCCAAACTTATCTTAGAGATTGAGTTGATAAAATTGCATAGTGATTCAGATCTGAATACTTACGTGGATGCCACGCTGAAACACAGTGTCGCAGATTCACTGTTCTGGCTCTTTGAACAAATAAGGAAGGATTATAAACTTATAACCATTAAGACTTATCCAATTCATATGCACTGTGAAGTGTGGACAGTGTCAATAACGAACTCCAACAACTCACCTAAGAAAATTTAGAAAAAAACATCATCATAAGAGGTAAAAAGGAAAATCACGCATAAATAAATACAAATATATATTATTACATATCATTGATCATTGAAGCTTCAAATAGATCACCATCTATGAATGGAAGGCTTTAAAAACGCAGACACGCCTTGAAAAACTAGTGAGACATATGAATGTGTTATGAGTGACCCGTGATGTGAAGTGCAGAAATTATTGCGTCAAAGTGTTTGCGGGGAAGAGCCCATTTTTAGAAAAAGAAGAAAAGATAGAACTTGTTGAAAATGAAGGCAAAAAGCTCGTACCTTTTTGCTCAGAAGGAGTGTGGGAGATGGAGAACAAGTCTTGAGGGTTCAGAAACACTAGCTGTTTTTTGATAACCACGCCATTTTATGATTTTAATTTGTTTTGTTTTGTATTTGTTTATATATATAATAACTAAAATGTTGTCTCAGTAGTACTCTATCTGCCTTGTTAAATCTTAAAAAGAACCCTTTTCACACCCTAGATTTGAATATTGTATGAATCTTCTTGTTATGTTATTTATGTAATTATTTGTATGTGTGTGAGTGTGAGTGTGACAGTGTTGGTGTTATGTCTTCTGGGGCCATAGATATTTGTATTATAATGGGTAGGAGATGAGTATTTTCAAGGTCTGCAAAACTGAGAAAACTGGTGTGAAGAGGGAAGGAGCACCGTTAGAAGAAGGCAATGGGACCCTGAGCAGTGACCAATGAGTAGGGTATGGTTGGAATTGGAATTGTAGGCTCCACAACCATATTCATATTTATACCACCGTTAATTTTGCAGACCTATATATCATAATCATATCGATACTGATTGTGATTTCGATTTGGAGCATTCCTATTTTGTTTCCACATTCTCATTTCTTTCTTTATTAGAAGGACTTACCCTTTACGCTTTATTCACATATACTCCAACACTTTTTTTTAATGGTATAAATATCATATGATTTTACATATACTATGATATTTTTCATTAATTATTAGTAAGATACATATAGATAGTCCAAAGCTGACAACGTGGCGTTTTGTTTTGTTTTGTTTTGATTCTGTTTTGTACTTTGGATATGAGCGTGACACAGTGACTGACGTTATGAGTGAGAGGTTCTAAATTCCAAGGAGTACCAAAGGTATCACTTCTCACTTCTCACCCGTTTTTCATATTTGTACTTCCCATTATGCTTTTTCTTTCTTTTTTTTACCCCTTATTATTTCTGGAAGGAAATACTTATTATTACTAAACCTTTTTTTAGTGTTTATTTCAAAGGCAATATATATGCTGAGTAACAATCGTTATGGATAATGAAAAGACTAGTGATAGTTATATTTGTCTGAAATTGTATAATTAGTAAACGAAATAAAGTGATGATAATGGATGGGCCGAAAAGATAAAATCATGAAACTTGACCTTTCAATATGTACAATGATTTGAAAGGGTCAAGTTCGTGTATCAAGTGAAGGGGACAGGCAAAACAGTTCTCGCAAATAAAAGAGGAAAGAGAGGAGCCCAAAACTAAAGCAGCATTTTTTTTATTTAATTATTTTTATGGAACCAAAAGGTAACATTTGAACAAACTATATTGCTAGCATAAATAAATATATGCATTCAAGATTGAATATGTATTGTTTTTGTGAAAATGTGTCGTCTCATCTGATGAGTGATTCCAATTTCCAACGGCTGGGGTTATTTTGAGGCAGCATTGTTAATTTGTCTGTTTTATAAATAAAAGAATTGAATAATGAACAAGAGGGTAGACCATGGAATGGAAGAGACCGTTTGGTTGACTCTTGAGTCTTGATTCTTGAAGCAAGGTAGCACGTGCCCCCATGTGAATGTGAGACTACTATTTCTTCCATTCACACACATTAACTAACCATTATATACCTTAGTTACCAAATTCCTCATTAACTATGCATAAAATTTTACTTAGCCAACGTGTTCAATACTTCAATTAGCTTCTTTCAATTATTGAGTAGGCAATATTTTGGTCCCATCACTGTGCCGGACGAGTAATTATGCACATGAAAACACTTACCTTATTAGCTTGTTCTTTTCCATGTGTTGTATATATACTTGTATGTGATGCAATTATCAAATAAATAATATCAGATGTTTCAATCAATCAATAATAACTACAAACAGCAAAACAACACTCAAGATTTCGAGTATTCCCAACTTCGTTGTTGGTGTTGTAAAGTGTTGGCTTTTGTGTATTAAAATAATAATAAGTAAAATGTGGCATTCGATGGGTGCACGCTCTCTCTTTAGTTTCATTGCATGCTGTGTCTCACCACTCATCAATAACACAATAATGACACCCATAAGCACCTACCTAATACAGTACCTAGGCACGTAACTATATATTGCTAACTACTAATTGAAGATCACAGTTGTCATGAATAATTTTTTGGTAAGTAATTACTGTTTTTCACGATGAACAATCATAAAGTTATTATTGTAATGCGGAAAAGAAACAGAGGTATAATTTTGATTCATCACGTTATTAGCTTACCTTTATTGCTATGACGGTGTATCTATCACATTCTTTTTAGCTTCTCTGTAATGCTATCACATTCACTACATCCCACTATCTCTTTGTAAATGTTATTGTCTTCCCTTCCCTTTCTTTTTTTCTTTTTTTTTTTAAATAATAATAATTGATCCGGATATCATAATTCAACCATGGTCCAAATATTTAAAATACTAGTATACTACTATGCCATCAGCAAGGTTATGAGAATTTTTTTTATTGAAAAGTGATGTTTAATAAAAAAAATTGTAGTTATATCTTTTTTTTTATATAAAAAAAGTATGTATTGTAAGTGATGTTTTTAATTTTTTTTTCTATTATAAAAAATATAATCTTGACTCTTCACTTAAAACACCTCTTCACCGTAATATTATTTCAAGAGTAAATACTTAAATTAGTAAAGCTTATTCGATCTCTAAATTTGTCACCGAAAGATAAAATTAATCCGAATTGTCCCCAAAAGTTTAAAAATGGTCACGTTAGTCCTTCCGTCTTCCCTTCGTTTGTTCCGTGAGTAACGACGTTAAATCTTTGCTTATGTGGCCGTTAGCGTGTCATATCAGTATGACAGGTTGGTGCAGAATAGCTGATGACAAAATATATTTAAAATTTTTTGTCAAATTAATCCTAAAGAGAATAAACCCTAATCCCTTCTTCTCGTTAAATGCCATTGTTGTTGCAGCAACAAATTGATTATGCAGAGGCCAAAATTATTGTTAAACTGCATCATGGGCAGCGTCTAGTTGGCCAGAGTCTAGACAAGGATACAATCTGGTTGAAAACTATGCATAATATAATATATAGTCCTACTAATAACTTATAATCCACCTGTTGCTACCTTCATCTTAAAAACCAGAGATTTTGACTAAATTTCAAAGCTACTTAGTACTGTATCAAAAGAAAGTTGATGCCTTTGGCCTTGGGTTATTTAAACTTTATATTTCTTTTTTTGTGTGTGTTTTTGAAAGATTCTTGAAGATGAAAGTTGAAATTGAAATGATCTGAAAAATATAAAGTAGCCTTATAAAAAATGATACAAAGAATGTACTCATAATAAATAAATGCAATTCATATTACTACTACATACCTTTTGAAGTTCTCATTTCATTCGTGGAGAAGCCAAAATGGGATGAAGTAGACAGAGAATTTTGGGCAAATTGCAATACTGCCAAAAATTTCCTTTGCATTTCTACTAGTTTTAGAGCCTGCTCCTGCTCTTTTATTAGTTGTCTCCTAAGAAATATAGCATTTTCACAACTTCTTGAAATTACAAAAAAATTGAAAATGGTTATTTTAGTGACTAATGAGAAAATGATCACAAAACAAATTATATAAACAGGACAAATAATATAGATTCCAAATAAGATAATATGATATTCACTTGAGTTCATTTCAGAATCCATGTTTATGTGGTGAGGTGAGTAACACAAAATGTTGAATTCTATCAACATACTTCTTGCAACTAAATTAAAGTTGATATGAAAAATTTCTTAAAAAAAAGGTATCTGTCAACATAACTAGCATGATCAAAGGATAAAATTAAGGGCAAAACAACTCAATAAATCAAATGCACGTCAATATTACATGAATGTCTCAAAACAGAAAATACAAACGTTAATGGAAGGAAAATCGAATCAAGTGGATTTGAATTAAGTGCATGGTTAAAATGCTAATAAATCGAATAGATTGGTTTCGATTTACATGTTTGCTTCGTCTTCCATAGTTCGAATCTAATGTATTCGATTTGCGTGAACTTTGAGTATAAAATTTTTGTTTTGAAAAATAATTTATTAAATTAGTTTTTAAATGATAATTTTTAAATAAACTTTTAGCATCTAAAAAGTTATTATTATTATTATTATTATTATTATTATTATTATATGATCAATTTTTTTTTATTTTGTCCAGAAAAGATCAACAACTCATGCATAATAATCTTATTATTGAGAGTAGCTAAAAAGAGTACTAAAAAAAAAGTCTCATAAATATAAATATTTATTAATAATATTAGTACTCTTTTTAGGTACTCTCAATAATAAGATTATCATGTATTGTTGATCCTTTTTGGATAAAATAAATAAAAAACTGATCATATAATAATAATAATAATAATAATAATAATAATAATAATAATAATAATAATAATAAGATTATTGAGATTGAAAATACTTAGAATGAGTACTAAAAGAGTATGTTGAGTGAATAAGTCTATAATAAAATAAGTATAATATATTTTTATTTCTCTTTTTTATAGAAATATTTCTGCAAGTTATTAATTTGTTCTTATTAAAATTAAAAAATTTAATATAACTTTATATATTAATAAATATATAAATTTATTTAATTCTTATATATTTATATTTATTATAATATTTTTAAAATTAAAAAATATTATTAAATATAAATATTATTAGTTGTGCTTATTAAAAATTATTTTTAGTTTAATTTATCAAAAATAAATACTAAAAATTTATTTAAAAATTATCTTCTAAAAACTAATTTAATAAATTATTTTTCAAAACAAAAACTCTATAGTCAAAGTCCACGCAAATGGAATATATTAGATTCGAATTGTGGGAGACGAAACAAACATGTAAATCGAAGCCAATCCATTCGATTTATGAGCATTTTAACGATGCACTTAATTCAAATCCACTGATTCGATTTTTATTCAATTAACGTGTTTTACCTAATTCGAATATGTTAGATTCGATTTACTAAGTGTTTCATTAAATCGAATTTAATCAATTCGATTTATATAGAAATGTGCTTTGAGACTTTAACGTTGCATTTTATAATTTAGGACATTCAGATAATATTGATGTGTATTTGATTTATTGAGGTATTTTGCCCTAAAATTAAATTACTAAATTTCATTCATATATAAAGGATGAAAGTAAATTAATTAATATATACTGTTATCATATGTAATTTTCTCTAAATTAACCTTAAGATAATCAGAGATATTGATAAGAGAGAAATGTTAGGGGCAGTAATTTTTGTGATTTGTAGCCATCAAATAGCCATCAATGATGGTTTTAATGGTGTGAGATTGGTGTGAGATTTTATCCAATAACTCACTTTTCTTTATTGGTTATATGCTGGTCAGAATTTAACAGAATTGTTGGACCCTAGACTTTTCCTTAATACAATTATATCAAGAAACAATCAAATTATAACAAAAACCCTTTCTAATGTCAAGTGCAATTTGTACCCACATTTCAAGCTTAAATCCAGAGTTTAAACATTCAATTTCAAGCTAAAAATGTAAATTAACCAGAGGAACATTAGATAAGGAAGTACCTTTCAATAACCTTTGACTTCTCCCGGTAAGGTTTAACAAGCACTCGACACCCACGAACATAATGGGATTCCATTTGTCTAAAATAGTTTTAACAATTTGCGGATCAATAAAAGTCACAAAGCCAAACATCCTTTTTTGCTGGAGATGAGAACCAAAGACGAAAGATTGGATTAGAGAGATGTTCTGTTTTGAGAAGAAGGATGGAATAGACCGTAATAAAAAATGGTTGAAAAGGGTGAAAAAAAAAAACGTCGTTGAAGCTTTTGTTGACATGTGACACTAATGGTCAGGTAAGTAAATGTTAACGTCGTTTGTTAAATAATAGACAGAAGAACTAACGTGACTATTTTTAAATTTTTTGGAGACAATTCTAATTAATTTTATCTTTCGAAAACTAATTTAAAAATCGAATAAATTTTTAGAGATTAATTTAAATATTTACTCATTATTTTAAGGTTATACCTCAGACAACTTTATCAGCTCAATAACAATAATAATAAAAAATAAATGCTGTTCTTAATTACTTAAGCACAAGCACGTATTCATACAATAATAAATCGTAGAGGTTGCAACTTAAGTAGGTATCTTAGTCTTAGTCTTAAAGCTATTTGTATGGCATATACAATACAGTATTACAGTGGATAGTTGGATACAGTATTTAATTAAAATGAAACCGTACATTATTTTTTGCCTCAAACTCAACTAACGGGTCTGAAGGTTCTTTAATTATGATTTATATATTTAATAATAAATGTAGCTTGGATTTGGTCTGAAACAGTGTGCTGTATTTACCCGTAGGAGTTGACTACTGATGCTAACATAGTTTGAGGCATGTCGGCTGAAACTGTGCTACCCACTAGCTACTCACTACTGAGCCCATCTATGTGGAAGCAAGTGTTGTGATTTTCAATCTCACTTTGTGTATGTATTGTTCAACAACATTTTAAATGAAACTTAAATTTATGACAGATTAATTTTTGACAAAAATATTATGGGTAACAAAAAAAAAAAGACAAACAATATTTAGAGATATAGAAAATTCTGATTAATTTGGAACTCACTTTAATATGTTTTTCACATCAATCCTAACTTTCAGAGAAAAGGATAAATAGGTCATTGACTTTTTAGTCTACGGATATTTAAATTCCAACGATTTGAAAATACATTAAGTCTCTAACATTATCAAAATTTAGACACATCGATCTCTTTATTTACTTGAGTCTGGTAGACCTAACGAAAAAATTAAATATGACTTTTATTGTACTGGCCTGGTCGATATACAGATGCATACGTGGGAGAGTTTTTAGAATGGGATAAATTAGATCAGAGGTCAATATGTCTAGATTTTAAGAAAGTTAAGATTTAAATGTATTTTTAAATTTTTAAAGATATAAATGCCCACAGACCAAAAAATTAATGACGTATTTATTCTTTTCTTTAACTTTTATTTATATTTTTGAAAAAAAAAATTTCAAACGTATCAAACACAATTTCTCAAAAACAAAAAGGTTCACACACAAATGAGCCCATTAAGGGTCACCCACTTCCCAAAAATACGGAACCCACAAGGGATAAGCCTGTTACACCGCTCCAACATCCCATATGCAGCTCCACAATTAGCCATCAACATCAAGCATGTTGTGACAAGCCTTGGCAAGCTCAGCCAAACTCTGCAAAGTTGCTCCCTCCACTCCACAACGCACACATTGGCACGTGTTGCATGCCCATTACACTCATGGAGTCATGGGAGTATTTAACTATTTATTTATAACTCTTTACCAAACTGTATCTGTACACTATAATTGGCCTTAAACTAATTAAGTTCAACACATTTAGACTATAAATCTATCACACAACTACTACTCCATAATTTTATCAATTATTTAAGCGTGTGGCCTATATAAAAATTCTCCAATACCCCAACTACTGCTTAGTAAAGTTAGAAAATCAGAACCATTGTTATAAAACCGACTACCGGGTTCTTATAAAAAAAATTGGCACAAGAGACCCAACGTCGTTAAAAGGTCAAGGGTTATTCTTACATAGACCAATAATAAATTAGTAAATAACTAAAGAAACTCATCAAACTAAAAAATTCTGTCCAACTCGCCGACTTTTATTTTTGTATATTTAATTATGAACGGTCAAATCTTTAAAGATATCTAACCTATGTATTATACATTGTTGTAAATATTTACAAAATGTTAATGACGTTTTTTTTATATAATTAAAATAATATTTTTTTACAATTTTTTTATAATTAAAAAAATATTTTTTTTTTATAAAATATCAATGACGTTTTGTATTATTATTATAATAATATAAAATATCAAAATAATTAAATATTATTGTATTTTACACTAAAATTATTTATATCTAAATATTTTAGCTTCTAACTCACACCACAAAATTTGTGGATTTTAATGGGAGCGGGCGGACAGGTCTATAAATTTTTTTTAAAAGGTGTATTTTGATAAAGTGGAGTATGAATTTTAAAAGAGTAAATTATTATTTTTATTTATAAATATTTAGAATGCTAATAAATTTATCAATGATAAAATGTGTGTTTAAATTAAAGTTTATAAACAAAAATTTGTATTAAATTAATTTTTTAAATTTAATTTTGATGAAAAATAAATTTATGTTAATGTAATTTATGTTTGATAATTTTTATATCAAAATAAATTATAATAAAATAAATATTATTTGCAATACTCTAAATTTTTTTACATAAAAAATTGCTATAAAAGACATTAATTTAAATAATATTTTTATATTATTTTATTATTTTAATTTAAATATTTGAATAAATTATTAAATCTTATTAATTAATTTTATAGTAAAATTGATATTTATGATTAAATAAAAAATAACATATAAAATTGATACTTTATATCAAAAATAGAAATAATATATGAATAAACTTATAGTTTAACATATTAGTGTAAATAAATATTAAATTAAAGGATAAAATACCGATAAAGTACATAAAAGATAATATAATATGTTATTCAAAATTAATATATAAAAACACCATTATTTCTATTGCATATAATTAATAATTTGATTTCTAATCAAATTTTGAACACGATCTATTTCTGTAGAAGTGTTAACAGTTAAAGTTTGACCAGAATTTTCACCAACATGAAATATCATATTCTACATTAAGAATGTTTACATATTCACATTAATTGATTTCAGTATCTATTTTAAAATATCTTCTAATAAAATTATGAATAGTCATTGTTATTTATACTATCTGAATTTGAGTTTCAATTTTAAATTTGGCCATGTGTTGTAAAATAGCAAATTTATTTTTTCCACTTCAAAAGTCTTATATATTGTGCATCTTAAACTTGAGTGATAATAATGTTAGAAAATTATAATTTTCTAATCTGATCTATTTATGGACAATACATATACAATTGATCATAATTACATTGGTTATTTCATATTGTGATTTCATTTATTATTATAAATGCTAATAGAATAAGTTATTATTACTTTTGATTTGTAATTAAATGAGAATAAAATCAGAGATACTATTTTAATTTGTTTGAAAATTCTTAGAATTCCTTAATCCCAGTATCATCCATGTTAATACTTGAGAGCGCAGAATCGTACCTGAATTTGTGAACCTGATTGAAAGAATTCGGTTATTTGATCTTTCTCAACCAAAACCTTCTATATCCCTGATGGGGTTGAATTACAACTCCTCTGATGAGAAAAGAACTACGGAAGCGGCTTTGATGTGTTGGAAACCAAAACCCTGAAGTTACTATTTATATTTGAGTGTGGCACCCATTAAACCCTAAAGTCCAAATAAAATAATATCTCTAATTTATTCTCGTTTAATTTCAAATCAAAAGTAATAATAACTTATTTCATTAGCATTTATAACAATAAATGAGATCATATATATAAGTCATATAATATGAAATAGCTAATGCGATATATATATAGCCCATAAATAGATCAGATTATGATCTCCCACTTTGGCTATATGTAACACCCTATTACATAGAACTTTATGCCTAGAACATAAATTAAAGGTGGTGAGGCGTTAAGACCTCTAAAAGTAAAACTAGCTAGCAAGATACTCGCGCGATGCACGGGCAACACATATGCAGATTAAAATGACGTAAATGTAAAAAATTGTTGGTTATTTTATCTGATGTTAGAAAAAAAATGATGATCTTTATAATTGTAAAAGTATTTGTAAAATGTAAAATAAATTGTAAGCATTTTAATAAAGAAAAAAGAGGACATGAAAAAGATTAGACTATTCTCGTGTTGTTTGTAGATGCAGAAATTATATAAATAGTAACTCAAAGTATTTGAAATATAATTCCGTAAAATTGATTGAGTAAGGTTTGAATTGTATTAAATATGAATGTTGAAGAAGTACTGTAATGGAAGAAATAATGGTTTGAGCATAAGATAAATACTTGTGAGTTAATAAGTTATAGTTGCTAACAATTGCAATGAAAAACGAAAAATGGTAAAAATATGAAAAGGATGTAAGATTGTAGCGATAAAGTTATAAATAAATAGTTAGGGTTGGATAAGCGAAAATGAGTGTATAGAGGAATTATGTAATAATAAAAATATACGTAATACTGAACGTATTGTCATATATTTCTGAAGACTTCAGGGTAAACAACATTCTCTGTCTTGTTTGTGTTTTCGTCATGAGAAATTACAATTTTCAACCCTTTTTTTGTTTGTGACTCTTGAGATGGCAACATAAAGTTGGCCATGAGTGAAGACAGATTTTTTCAATAGCAATCCCACGTGATTCAAGGATTGTCCTTGACTTTTGTTGATTGTCATTGCGTAAGATACCATAAGAGAAAATTGTATCCGTTGGAATCTAAAGGGTAGTCTGGCATCTGACGGTGTGAGTGTCATTCTAGGAATAAAGACTTTATTGACAGAGTCGTTGGAATTTAACAATTTTGCCTCAATAACTTTATCTCCTAGTCTTGTAATTATCAACCCGGTACCATTGCAAAGGCCAGATGAGTGATCAATATTTCTAATAAGCATCACAGGGCAACCAACCTTGAGCTTCAATTCGTGATTTGGAACCCCCGAGCACTTAATTGTTGCTAAAACGCTGGTGTGTGCATAGCTTGAATTTGATTGCTACCTCCCTCAGATAGACATTTTTTGGAACTAACATATGTCTTGCATTCATTGCTGTTCATTGCAGTCATATAATCATTTACCTCATCTACAGCATTAACTGTAGGAGCTAAGATAGCGCGACCTTTCAAGTTGCTTTCATTACACATGTCACCAATGTGATCAGAATAGATTGCCTCCATAATTGCCTTAATAGAATCACTATAATTAGTGATAAGGAATTCAGGAAGTATGTTAATGCTATTGCAGCCATCACTTGATCTGTCAGATAATCTATTGCCAACTTGAAGTATCCAGTCAACAAATTGCTTTAAACCTTCTACCTGATCATCTGTAGTTATAGATTGCAATCGCATGTTTACAGTCAGCTTTAATACTTCACAATGTTGCCAGAGGTATGAAGAGTTTAAAGACGCATTAACAATGTCTTGTCTTGTTCCTTTTGGGATGACACGCAAAATTTGTCGAAAATCCCCACCAAAAACAATTGTTTTACCTCCAAACGGCAAGTGCTGGTTATGATCATCTTTGAATCTCATCAAATCCTTCAATGTCTTGTCCAATGCCTCAAAACAGAATTTGCTCATCATGGGAGCTTCGTCCCAAATAATTAGCTTAGCTATTACAATTAATTCTGCTAATGAACTTCCTTGCTTAATGTTGCAAGTAGAGAACTCATCTGGAGTTAATGTTATGGCAAACTTATAATGTGCAGTTCGACCTCCAGATAACAGTAGAGAGGCAATGCCGCTAGATGCAATAGTTAGCACTATTTGTTCACATGATCTTAGTGCTGAAGCTAAAGTTATCCAAAAGAAAGTTTTTCCTGTACCTCCATGGCCATACAAAAAGAACACACGTCCATTTTGACTATCTGTAGAGCTCATGATTTTATCATATACCCCCTTTTGCTCGCAGTCAATTTTGAGAGGCAGTCATTATGTTGCTTTTCTAACAGAACACGATCATAATTTAATTCGTCAAAGATTATTTTGTTTCGCGTCCTAAGATGGTCGATATCTCTTGATGGAAATGGCATGGTTGGATAATCACGCAAAGTCTTTCCGTTACTGTTCAATATTTGTTCAATGTCAATCAAGGTTAGATCCTTTAATTCTTCGTCACTGAAAAGCATATCTGAAATGTTTAGAAAGTATTATATATATATAAGTGACTGTTGGAGACGGAAACATGTGTTATGTAAAACAAATATGATAAAAACATGTAGTTAACAATTTAAGGATGGAAAAATAAATTGAGATGTCATGGATTGCAATTCGTTCGTTACCATGTAGGCCAAACATGACTCTGTGATCATGCAAAATTCCATCACTTAATAGGATGGCGATTTTTTCCCAGACAACTTCTGATTGCACCATTGAATTAGACCATAGTAGTGTCGCAAATAACCTCCGCAAATAATGACCTGAGCCCCAATGACTTGCTTCTTCAATGTCATCAATATATTCTTTGTCGTCGTCTAGCAAACCACGTGCATAGCATGCATCTTGAAATGATGAGTAGATTGCACCATTGTAAGTCCTGATATCTGCATAGGTTGTTGGTCCTTTTATAATGTTTAACAACAACCTTAAATAATATAGCTCACCGGATGATAGGGGTATAAAGATCATCCTTCCAATGACCTGATGACTTTTCCTGGGTTCCCAAGCTCTCAGAGATGATTTCCAAACAAACTTTCTTGGAAACTCATTATAGGTTAGTTTTCTAGCTTCAGCATTTGTTTTGTTTGCTGCAAACCAGCCTAGAAACATGGACTCTTTAACAGTTGCCTTTGTAACAGCTTCAACCAATGAGTCATTATCTGTAAATACAACCGGTTGTTGATCCGGAAAATGAAAGCTTAGCCTCTCAACCGATGAATTTCTGTAGTGAATGTCATAGCAAAAGATCCTCCAAGCAGCTTCACAAGGAGATATATATCGACAATCGTAAAGCATTTTCACTTCATCAACTTCTAAAGTTGCCTTACCATCGGTGGACTTCGTAGAAAAATAGGCTGTGATGCGATCACTTCCTTTATTTACAAATTTGAACAAATACTTGATAGATCTTGACTGGTTACACCATTCGACGTTAATGTGAGCACGGTATTTTAGCAACAACATTTTATTATGTGGCACGACATATCGGTTGTCTAGATGAATTCCTGAAACTTCCACCGTGCGTCCATTGTCTCGACGCTTATATACTGGATAACCATCTTCATCAACTATAGTCATTTTGTTGAACTTCTTAGGGAAATGACGGATGCAGCGACCTTCCTCCATGCAAGGCGAAGTTGGTTTGCTAAGACCACATGGATGAAGCATAAAACTCTTTACAGCCTCGTAATATGCATTGTCAACATCAGCATCAGGAACTTCAGCACATATGATTTTGTCTATGTCTGCAGAGGTTGGGTATTTATCTTGTTCATGCAAGAATAATAACAATATATGTGCATGTGGGAGTCCCCTCTTTTGGAATTCTATTGTGTAGATAATTGGAAAAAACAGCATAATGCATATGGTATTAACATTCATTTAATTATGAAGAAATATGGAACATGGTAGGGATAAATACGTGAAATATATATATGTAAGTTTCGTACCTGCTTTTGTAGCACCAAATAATTTGTTGTATCTAAGATCTTTAATCATCATGTCCTCTTTAACCTTGAATAGTCTGCAAATCATGTTTGGCCTGTCCTCTAGTTTGACTTTATGCATTCTACAATATTGTTGTATTTCGTCCCATTGCGGATTGCATGTAAAAGTGATGAATAAATCTGGATAACCAACGCACCTACATATTGTCATGGTGTCTTGATAATTTTGAATCATGTATCTTGGCCTACCAGTAAATGTTGCTGACAGTATAATTCTCTTACCCTTTGAGGCAGCATTGGTCTCGCCATTGAAAATGGCATCCCGAAGCCCATTGTAGATCTCAGCTCTAAATTCGGTTTGGTGGGTGTAAATAAATTTCAATCTAGCACCTTCAACCATTAGAATGCATCAACTATGAATTGTTGGAATAACCGGTGGGAATGTAACAGGACACCGTTGTGCGAAGGTCGGTCTTGGATTCGAAATGCGAAAAAGTCGCGTATTGTGACATGCTTGTCTTCATCTGTTGGTTTTTTCTTAACTTTGTTCAAGATAATATCTTCTCTCCATCCATCTTCACCATAAGGGAATAAAAGAGGATATTGCAAGCCTAGATAAGCTGGGTGGAGCTCTGTTATTCTTTGAAGCGACCTTGATTTGGTCTCAACAATAATATCTCGTTCTTTTGTGGATCCATCAAAATCACCGACAATTAAGGCAGCAACCTTAGACACTGAAGGAAAATTATACCTCCTCCCATCTTTTCCTCTTTTGCCTATGAGTCGAAGGCAAACAAAATTATTGCCGTTTGCTATGAGTGCATTGCAAGCAAGTCGGAAAGACTTTGCAAGGATGTTATAATTATCCAACGTAGTTTTCATGGTAGAGACAATATCCGCATGAAGCTTGTTCAAGTGATCATTAGAGCTGCAAAAAATGGCATAAAACATGTAAATATGATGTCTGCAATCATTATGAATTAAGTGAGATAACTATCTTTCAGCCTTTAATAAAATTGTTTGGAAATGACCTGACAGCGGTGATTCTATTTCGAATCTCATTTTCAGTGTCGTATATATATAATTGTGAAAATTTTGCTACTCCGCCTTCTGGTGGAAGCAAGCTCCTCATTAAATGGTAATTTTGCCCGTGCAGAATAAAGGTTGGGGGCCCACGGCTTTGGTTAATTGTTCTTTGTATCTTACCCCCCGAATGATGTGAAAGCGAACATACTATTGTAGTTCCTAATGTTCGATCGAAAGTGTTCCGCTTTTTTAGTGCTGTCAAAGTAAAGCTTCCTCAACGAATCAGGAGATTCTTGAATCATAGGAAGTTGGACTTGACCTTGTCGGTAGCATAGGCTAAACTTTGGACATTTAGGCTTGTAGTGCTTTTCTATGCGCTCTTCGTACCAGAATATAGCTTTGCAGTGTTGGCATGTAAATGTCGGATCTCTAATATCCCAATAATCTATGGAAAGAAAATAGGATTGGCAAATGTGTGTTTAGCTCGAAAAAGAGACCACAATCAAATTAAATATAGTAAGGTTCAATATACCAACTTTATAGGTAATTTGATAGATATTCAAATCATGCAATATATACATGTTAAGAGTCTCGATAAAAAATGTTTTTGTCATATGGATTCAGGTTGCATAAGACTATAATTACTATTAAAATTTTACGATGTCCCATGAAGTATCATGTTGTGGATCAAAATGTTTGCAAGTAATTTTAAACCTCACTTAGGTTTAAAATTAGGAAATATGGAGATGCGAAAGAAAAATAAAGTTGGAGATTGG
Source organism: Arachis ipaensis (assembly GCF_059453495.1). NCBI lineage: Eukaryota > Viridiplantae > Streptophyta > Magnoliopsida > Fabales > Fabaceae > Arachis > Arachis ipaensis. Next base: position 16,231,025 of record NC_142440.1, on the reverse strand, counting down.
GTAACTGTTACTTAAACAACCTCTCTCTCTCTCTTTCTCTCTCTCTATATATATATAATGTATGTTATGAGAATAGAATTTTAATATGAGAATATGAGAATGTATTGAATAAATGACCATTTGTACCCATGAAAGATGAAAACGCTGACATATGTACCCACACTAAATCAAAACTAAACTTGTACCCACGCAAGATGCCCTCCGTGTGACAAAAGTACCCTGTTTTTGGAGGGTTGGAGTGCCACATAGGGTACTTTCGTCACACGGAGGACATCTTGCGTGGGTACAAGTTTAGTTTCGATCTAGTGTGGATACATATGTCGGTGTTTTCATCTTTTATGAATACAAATAGTCATTTGTTCGAATTTATTTATAGTCATTAGATTAATTTAAATGACTAAAATTAAATCTACCTAATTAATGGTATGCAAGCAATGCATCTATTATAGTCATTAAATTCAAGTGTGAATTTATTCATAACCATTACCTCTATAACCATTGTTTTTAATTTCTATTAAAATTTACCTAATAAATAAATTAAAATCATTAGATTTTGTTATCTGAATAAAACTAAAAGTATTTTTCATAAATCAATTTATATTTTAAAAATCTGTGAAAATATCGAATAGACCTCTTAAAAAATATACTCTTCAAAAAAATGAAAAAATAATTCGACCGCACCTACGACGCCATATTTTTTTATCTCCTTTTGTTTTGTTTCCATTTTAAATAACATATTAATAATTATTTAAAAGAAATTTTTTTTAATGAATTGTAAGTAAAAAGAATTGTAACTGAATAATGTATCTTTAGATTTACGTTTAAAAAATTATTTTAGATATATAAATCCAATTGAATTATTATGTAAAATTATTTATGTTATTAATATATCAAAGTTAATTTAAAAATACATAAAAAAATATTTTTACTTGTTTAAACTTTTGATAAACGTAATGTTTGAATTTGTTAATGATACAAAATTTCTTAATATATTTTAAAATATAATAAAAATAACAAACATAAATATATTATTTACAAATAATAAATGATTTGTCAATGAGTTATAACTCAAATGACATAGTCTTCCCATACTTAATTAAAAAGTTGCAGGTTCGAGTCTCCTATCTTTGATAAAAATAAATAAATAAATAAATAAATGATTCATGTAACAAACAAATTATTTGTGCATTTAGTCGTTGTTAGTTACATAAGTCATTTGCTATTTGTAAAAAATATATTTATTGTTGTTATTTTTATTATATTGTAAAATATTTTTAATTTTTTTTGTCGTTAATAAATTCAAAACGTACTTTTATCAAAACATTGAATGCTTTGTCGTGGTTGAATTATATTTTTTAATTATTTTTAAAAGTATATTTTTTGAGAAAAAAAAATATTTTTTTGAGAAGTTCTATTTCATATTTGCATAAAATTTTGAAAATAAGTCACCAAAAAAATTTTTTTTTTTGAAAATATAGATTCAGTTATTAAAAATGCGTTTAATTATATTTGAATAAAAAATATTAATAATTTATTGGCTATAAATGCATTCCGACATTCTTATATAATGATAAAGTGAATTGAAAGGAATATTACAAATTCAAATAATAAGCATATTTAATGAAACCAAACAAATTGAAAGCAACGAATTCTAAACCTTATTTTGTACCAAAGAGTTCAGTTTAAAATGAGTTAAGATATTAGTTAATAAATCTTCAAACGATATAACGGTTATTAAAATACAGTATACAACGTAGATCAGTGACAGACGAAAAAAATTTTAAGAGTCGGGTAAAAATATATATTTTAAAATAAATTTTATTAAACATTGCTAATTATATTAAAAATATAATAGAAATATAAAAATTAAAAAGAGTGAGTGTCTTAAAATATTATTCATTATATATAATTTATAGAAAAATATATTTTTTTATTTCTAAAATTTGAACTTAAAATATTTTAATTAAATTATATATAATTTATCATCCTAACTAATTTTATTTTTATTTATTTTTGTATATATTTAATAATAAAAAATTGAATTAATTGGCATGTTAGCATCTGTTAATATTATCATTTATAATTTGAAATTATAATTGCATTTAAATACCATAAAAAAATAAACCCATATATGAAAAATATGTTTATATCAAATAATAAAAATTTAATTCATAATTATTTTTCTCTTTTTTTTTTTAAATTATTAATATTTTTATATATTTGTAATGTATTTTTGATATACTGTTAGATTAAAGAATTTATGCATCTATTTAATTATGTATTGTAATTAAAAAATATATTTTACATTCATCACACAAATAATTATCTAAAAGAATAAATATAATCAAATAAGTATATAAAAAATATACATATTTTATATATCAAAATTAACTTCTATGCCTTTAAACAATTGTTCTATTATTCATTATAATTTTCAAATATTAATTATCTCATATTCAATTAAGAAATTTATTTTTGTTATAATATTTATGACATAAAATAATTTTTAGTCCGAAATGGTTATTATAAGCAAGATTATTTAAGAGATAAAATTAAAAGGGCAATTTACGTTATTAAATTGTTTCATCCTCAATATTACGCAAATGCATTGTTTCCAAATCTAATACGCAAATACATTGATTCACAATTCTATATAAACCGCTACTGGCAGTAGCGGTTTACAGGTGTGCATAAACCACTACAACCAGCCGCGGTTTACGTGTATGCGTGTGTGAGGGTAAACCGCTGCTGCCAGCAACGGTTTACGTGTGTGTGAGTATAAACCGCTGTAGGCAGCAGCGGTTTACGTGTGTGCGTGTATAAGTGTAAACCGCTATAAGCTATAGTGGTTTACGTGTAGTGTGCTGCCTATATAGTCAAATTATATAAAATTAAATAAAAATTAACTAAGTTCCATATAAAAGAACATGTATTAATAGAAATAATTAAAAATTTTATATGAATAATGAGTACTAAAAATTCCGTTACAAAAATATAAGAATATGCATTAGAGAATATAAAAAAAAATTCTAAAAAAACATATTACTATGAACAAACAAAATAAATGAAAAATTGATTAAAAAAATCAAAACTTATAAAAATTGATCATTATTCTTGATTTTTTAATTACAAATAAAATCGAATGGCAAAATTAGCAAAAAAATAATATTTTTTAAATTATTTTTCAATTTAATAATTGAACAGAACGTAAAAACTACACTTAGTTATTTCCAGTGAACAAGAGTTAAAACATAGAAGTCATGTTTGTCTTTAAAGAAAAAAAAATAGAGAAACAAAAATTCTAATATTTAACCAGAAAAGTCTGATTTTGTTTTATTTTAATTATTTGGAAGCAGAATCTCAGACTGAGAAAGGGGACAATAATCCCTTTAAATTTTAATTGTTTTCATATAAATTATATATAAATTTTAATTTTATTTTTTTTTAATTTTTATTTTTATTTTATTTTATTATAAAATTAATTTTTGGTTATTCTTTAATATTTTGCCTAGTTCCGTCATTGTATCTATATATTATTTTATCATCTAATTGTTGACTGAAAAACTTTGGATTTTATCATCTAATTGTCCATTTTTTGTTTGAAATAGACACACTACATGTAAACCGCTATAGCCTATAGCGATTTACACTCACACGTAAACCGCTGCTGCCAGCAGCGGTTTACACTCACACACACACGTAAACCGCTGCTGCCTGCAGCGGTTTACACTCACACACGCACACACGTAAACCGCGGCTGGTTGTAGCGGTTTATGCACACCTGTAAACCGTAGCGGTTTATATAGAATTGTGAATCAATGTATTTGCGTATTGGATTTGGAAACAATGCATTTGCGTAATATTGAGGATATAACAATTTAATAACGTAAATTGCCCAAATTAAAAAGTATCATATAATTTTAAAATAAAAAACATTAATTAATAGATAAATATTATTTTTTCTAATTTCAATTAATGTTTGAAGACAAAAAAATACTGATAAATTTATTTATATTTAGAAAATTGGGATTTATTTTGTTAATTAATTAGTTGATTAGATTTAAAAAATTATATTATCACTGTTTATTAATTTTTTATTGAGTTAATTTATTTAATTATTTTTAATTTTGATATTAAATCAAATTTAACAAAATAAATATTGTTACACGTTAACTTGAATAAAAGAGTTATTTTTAACATGAATTTTAAAATAAAATTTTGTAAATTTTTGTGAGTAAAAAATATAATCACATTGGGACAAATATATTGATTTATATAGAATTATTACTTTTTATATATTGAATTATATTGGCAAGCGCCACCCTCCTCCTAAGCCTGGGTCCGTCCGTGGCGCACATAACTGTTCATGAACCGCATTGCGGATATCTGAATCATTAATTTGCGAATTCACCAGGGTAGTAACTATGGTTAGGATCAATTATTGTTACTTATACTATAACCATAAGGAGTATATACAGTACATCCATTCAAATATATATCGATAAAAAGATATATTCATAAGCATCTCACATTAAAAATTAGATTGTTAAAGATCTCAGGGTAGAGCCCGTAAGAATCAAAAGGATGCCGCTAACAAAATTGATAAGTAAAGGACAAACCTGGATCGACATCATTGGTGGCAATCTTGTTCGATGGTTAACTCCGTGTTATGGTTGGCTCTGTATGCTCTGTTGTCAGTTGTAAATCTGCTAAATTAAGAACATTCCATGAATCATGTGCCCATCAACCTATATGTTGCTGCGCCAGATAATGATATATCAAAATGCTGTGCAACTTTGTTACCTGGAAGAGCTTCTCATGGATTTTGATTTTGGCTGAAAATGAAACCGGCACTGGAGTTGGTCTCATAATCATGTGCATCATCTCTATTGACTTCGTCAATATGGAAAGAATGGTCTGCACAAACAATTTTGGCTTTTATCTTAATGTTTTACATGCATTTGATTTTGTCTTTAGGAACGCTTCAAGAAGTTTGTGTTAATGAATTTGTTTATGATATAAAACATGAAGAAAAATTTTGTACAAAGTTGGTCTTTAATGTTACCTTGGTTGGCTTCGAATGGAGGGCAGATTTGAAGATTGCTTGGTTTAAAGTTGGGTGTGTTGTTTGCGAATGCGTTAAGCACATCAGAGATGAATGGTACATGCCTCGAAGACGTTGTGAAAATGATACCAGTTCCGATTTTGTTTGAAAGAAGCTCTTGTGACATTGTTCGACCTAAAGAAGGGAAAATTGTGGCATCATCCTTTTGTTATTTTAGATCCTTATAGTTATACACTGATATATGTATGCATAATTGAGCTGCATGAATTGTGAATAAGAAAGGAAAGAGATTTGTACCTTCACCTGAGAATAGATCCGAGTTGGTTGCAAGCCTGGATGATTTCACATTGCTATGGTCATGTATTGATGGAATCAGAATGTGGCGTCCTGCGCTCACACTTCTTGAAGGCTTTTGAGCATAGGAGGAAGGATGAGTTAGACATGAGGTTAGTTGCATCGTGTTCTCTCCTCCTAATTACAGCAACAAATGTATACGATATGGTTAGAATAGGTCTGTGTGTCAAACAATCACAACTTGCATGATATTCGAAAGAGTCCAAACCTTGAAGTGTCATTGTTTTGATAGATGAAGTTGTATGCGAGAAGTTGCTAATGGCAATAAAGAAATCTTTACCGAGTGATTGATCAGTGGTGTGAAAAATCCCTGAGGTCCCCAACTTTGTTGAAAAGTTATTTGTGACGCTGGTGCGGCTAGATGCATTTGGAGGACTTGTCTTGTCATGGTTATAGCTAGAGCCTGAAACATGAAGGTTCCTATTGTTAGCAATGCTTAGCTAAGAAATAGCAAGAACCAAAATCTGCACTGAAGTGGTCCTATAGAACTTCAACCGCAGGCCAATTTGCTGTAACTAAAGGTGATAGGCTCCTCTAATTAGTTTCGTGATGTTATCGCTACCACAAGAAAGAGAAATTTACAATGTAAGTTGTTGAATTTGTGAGCAATATTGTATGGTTTAGATAGAGGTGTAGGGTGTAACTTAACACAAAATAAGTTCTTTTTATTTTTCATTCAAATATCTTTACCTATATGTGTCAGCCATCTACATAACATACCTTGTAAGAAAGCAGTTGACAACTCCTTCAATGGGGTTTTATCTTCACACGGTGGTGTACTATTGCAACATATGCCTACAGGTTGCTTGTGTGGAAGTAGTTGTGCTATCCCAAGGTTTTCTGCAAAGGATTAGAAAGGATAAAATAATGTTGGTTAATGCAGGAATGCAGCACAAAGGTAACATGAAATTTGTTTCGTATGACCTAAACATATAGTTTGAAATCACCTTTGTGGTATGAATCAGTTAGCTTTCTTTTTTTCGCAGATAGCTTTGCCAATCTATAGTGCCTCGCTTCTTTCGCATTTTGACCCGATTGTTTTATGCTAGTGTGGCAATTTCAGGTTAGGCTGATGAGGGAAATCTGGGTCAAAAAAATGAAATTATTGGTTGATGGGTATTGAGGTTCAGTGAGATACTATGTATTTGCAATTTTAGGATCCATATATGAATTAAATCTTCAAGTTGTGATTCACACATACCTGAATCGTAACCATGGTGTGGAAGCCTCGAAGAGGATGTCACATGCGTGGGTTGAAAGTACGTCTAAAAAAAACTCAGGATTTTATGATGCCTGCCATATTGAATTGGTTCGAAGCCGCATTTTTTCACCATGTAGGAGAAGTGGAGGCATATGACGAAGGTTTATTCTTTTAATGCAGGGTAGGGAATCTGACAATTAACAGATACTTGGTTGGATCTCTCAAGGTCCATAATAGACTACAATATTTTTCTAACATTTATCCCTGTGGTATTCTTCACTTGTGCCACATAGTGAATTTATTTTAAGAATTATCAACTAAATTTCAGAATGTAACATTCCTTTTAATGTGTGGTGTTGGGAATATGATTAAGTGTATAACTAACTATTAAATAAAAGCATTAAAAATATAACTGAATTTAAACAAGGTAATATATGATTAACAAAGATTATGGATTTGGATTATAAATCCAACATAATTTATCATGATAAATGCAAAAGGGACTTTTTATGCGAGATCTTTTATCTAAAGGCTAGAAACTATTCTTTTCAAATTAAGTTGGGAATAGGCCTATAATGTAAAGCATGAGTCCCTTTAGTCCAACTTTCGTTGGCCAGCTTTGACAAAGCAGATGTTGTCATTGATATGGATCCCATGAGCATCTTGAGAGCACAATTTCATTGGGATTCACTCCTGCTTGCCTCCCCTCTTGTGTTATAGTTATAATGTCTTCATCCAAAAACAGCCTGGGTTGCTCATATAGTCTAAAGCTTTCCAATTGATAAAGAGGGCACCATCGAAAGCAATTCTCTCATTTCATTTCAAGAAACCATAACGAAATGCTGTAGTGATCATTCTTAGGTGTGTATGACATGAAGCAAGTCAAATCTTTCAATAGAATTAGTGAATTGCAATCTGACCTTGCATTGTTAGGAATTCGAACCTGACGCCACTTGTAGCTACTTATACAAAATATTATTACAGAAATAGGGACCTGTAAATTGTGGCCTCCAAAGTTAATCCAGAGGACCAACCCCTTCTGCGAAACATAGTCAGCACCCACCTTGTTGATGTCACCAGTCGAAACTCTCTTTGGTTCCCAGTGTTCGTGTTGGCTGCTCTATAGGGTAAAGCAAATATTTTTGTCTTCAAAGTTCTGCTTGAATACGTGCACAATGCAGTAGTATGTGCTAGAAAGATAGTAAGTAAAAGCAAAAACTGAGACGCATGTAGGCACCTTAAACGGCTGTGGCTGAGGCAATTGTCGCACACTGCGTGTAAGGATGTTCCATATGAGTAACTTGTTGTAGTGGCAACCGTTACTGAATGTGAGGCAGAGGTTGCCGAAACAGGAACCCACAATTTCAAAATCATCACACTTTGCCAGCTCCGTTAGGAGGGACAACCTGGTAGCTGCACCTGTTGAAGGATTAACACTTAGAATTGCATTATTATTGGTTCTCCATTCGGGGAACGAAATATGCAGTAGAAGTGTTTGTTTAAATGGGGGCATAACTTAGGTGGTTCTGCGATAAGAATTTATACTCCTTTAAAGCAGAACACTAAAATGTGTTCAGTACCATACATCTGCAAATACAGGAAGGATTAGCCTTTCCAAAGATGTAGCGGAGTACGTCTTCTGGAAGACAATTAGAAGAAGAATCAGCAATTCTAGTTTCATACTCCATTTTTAAACATGAGTTGAGCACATGTGTTGTGTTGGAAAGGAAAGTAACATAAAAGCATAAAGAGACGTTAAAAAAAGATCCTGCTCTTTGATGCACGATCTTATAAAAGCATAAATAGATCTTAGAGGGTCAAGTTGACTTTGTTAGATATTTTTTGTACACCTATTTACATGTGGAATTATTTACAAAGTATCTTATCACAGAGAAAAATTTAGGAAGCTGTTGACATGAAATCACAGCAAAAGTGATAATGTGCTGGCATAGCTTTTCGGGCTTCTATGCACAGCGTCTCCATTATACTGCTCTGATTTGGCATTTAAAGTGATGTGAAATAAATACAAAAATAATACAAATTTTTTAGTTTAAACCCAACTTTCTTTCTTTAGTCACAACATCAACTTGTAAGTATATATTTCTTTTCCATGCAGTTGGCAAGTAACAGTAGTTGAGAATAAACTTCATATTTAGTCATGGTACAGGGAAACAAAAAATCTATTCATGGCTATCCTTTGATTTCAAATTGACTCTAGCTTCAGTTGTCACAATTGTGCTATTTTAATTATGTATCAAATTAATAAATTGAAAACTATATTTTAATTTTTATTCTTATAATAAGTGACAATATTTTTGTTGACAGGTTTAAAAATTTAAAATGACATTGTCACAAAAATATTGAATTATAAATTGAAAAAGTTAGTCATGGCTAATCTGTATACAAAAGACTCAACTGAGACTGGTGTCATGGCTAATGTAATGACTACCTCCTTAGAAGCGAACATTTGAAGGCAATGTTTACACAAAACCCTCTAGGCCTTGGTTCCTTATCACTCGTTAATGTGTATGGTTACACCTTCAAGTCATGAAAAAATTATTTTTTTTCGTTGTAAAAGTAAAAGAATAGTGTTATGAAAATTCCAGGGACATAGGTCCAAGTACACAGTGCAGCCATAAAGGCAAGGTCTTGAGGGCCATGAGAAACTAATCATAAAAAGGGATGTAATAAAATTATATCTTGTTTGTCAGTAAACTATAAGAACCACAATATGTGCAACTAAAGTGATGTAAACCAAATACAAAAGAAATGTAAATTTTCTGATTTAAACCCAACTTTGCTTCTTTAGGCATAACATCAACTATATATATATATATATATATATATATATATATATATATATATATATATATATATTATATGCAGTTGGTAAGTAACAGTAGTTGAGAATAAAGTTAAAATGTACTCATGCTCTATATGCACAAAAAATCTATTCATTGGCATCCTTTGGTTTTAAATTGAGCCTAAATTCAAATGTGACAATTGTGCTATTCTAATTATGTATCCATTTAATGAACTGAATATTATATTTTAATTTTTATTCCTACAACTTCACGCTAAATTTTTATTCATAGGATTAAAAGTTGAAAAATATATTTTCGCAGCAAAATTGAATTATAAATTCGAAACATTTGGTCATGGCTAATCTCTATAAGCCGAAGAATCAAGTATATTATGTAGGCATAAAGGCAACGTGTACAGAACAATAATCCATGGCATGAGAAACTAATCATAAAAAGGGATGCAATAAAATTATATCCTATTTGCCAGTAAGCTATAAGAACCACAATATGTGCAACTAAGCTAACAACTTATGCAGAGTTAATTTTCCCTGAACTTCATCTATACCTTATGCATATGGAGCATTATATGATCACGGGCTAAAAGCATGGATTCAGTTTATATGAGGATTTTAAAAATTGTTGTATTGCTTCCTTGATTATGATGGAGTATAACGAAATTTACCTCAACCAATAATCATTCATAGAGAAAAAAAAAAAAAGAAAATCATGATACACAAGTTGATGTTGTAAACACGATGTCCATTAAATAAGTTATAACAACCAAAGCATAAAAGTACATTATATTCTAGTAGATGTTAGGGGTGCATAAGACCTGGTCGGCCCGAAGATCCAGATCGGGCCCGATAACTTCGGGGCTAATTTGGCCCGGTTTCGTTATGGTCCGGTCAGACCCGAGGTTTCAATAGATGGCCCCGGTTATTTATTAAATCGGATTCGGGCCAAGCCTCGGGTCACCTGGCCCCGGTCTCGGCCCGTTGGACCCGTGTAGTTGTTTACTACTTAATATTTTGTTGTTATTGGTTGGTATGACACTATAAATTATTATTATTATGTTAATCTTGTGTTGGTTGTTAATTTTGTTTTAATTGTCTTTTGAACTTTGAATGTTTAATGTGTAATTGATATAATTATTATTATGAAACTTTAAATTATTATTATTAGATTCTAAATTATTATTATGTGAATGTTGCAATGTTATGGAATAATTATTTTCCAAAACTTAGAGGTTCAAAAGATGTAGAATCTAATTTTTGGTGATGTCGTGATAAAGTTGATCAAGACCCGGGCTTCACCCGGTCTAGACCCGGCTTAAGTGTGGTCCGAAAATAACACGATTTTATCGGGTTTAGGGTCGGGTAAGGGTCTCATAAATAGACCCGGTCATTATTTAGGGTCGGGTTCAAGTCACGGCGAACCCGGCTTCACCCGGCCCATGTGCACCCCTAGTAGATGTGGCCTACCAAAGATGTATTACATAAATACAGCATAATCAGGTTTAACATATATTTTTTTCCACTAAAGATAACGACATAGAAACTGGAATTAATCACTAAAAGCACGCTCCAAAGATAGGATACAAAATATGCACCATACTTAACCTTAAAACTAAGTTGATTACATATACCAGAGGTAATCCAGAGTAATCATACCATGTGGCTCCTTATAACCTTCATCAAACTGAATGCACTTTCAGATCTCGACTTCAAACCGGGTATAATGTCTCATGATACACATGCAGTGACTTAATCCTTACTTTATCTTCATATTCTACCCAATGAAGAGTTCTCCTAGTCTTGTCCATGGGAGTGTATCGACATATGTGAAAGTGTGAAACGTGTGAATCATCGACGCCATCTTCTTCAAAATGCCTCTCCTTTATTTCTATTATATTTTCATCAACAAAGATGGCAGGAGTAAAGAGAGGGGCAACGCCATTGTACATGAACAACCTTGTCCATGCTGGCTTCTCCTTAGTAACAGTAACATGCCAAATAGAAGTGCTGAATACTTCCTCGTCATGAGTAGATGAGGTAAGGCAAACCTTTTGGTTCAGGAGCATGAGCATGTAGCAATGAGCCAAAGCCTACTGAGGAATGAAAATTTGCTGAAAAGTGTTAGATAATAAGGAGAAACATACGATATACGGAGATCTTCTTTCATCATCGTCAACTGAGCATGTTAACCAATAAATTGATCCATCAAGTGTAACATACGTAGCATCTAAGGTTACAACATATGGTGGACATGTTATGATCATATTCCAGTTTCTTCTGAAGCTTGTATATATCGAAAGTGAGCTTGAAGGACTTTCTGAAGTTTGTTTGAAAATATAAAGGATGGCATAATCCAAAGTGGATGGAAAGTACACCAAAGCATATAAATACACCAAGTCAAGCTGGAAAATATAAACAGGATCCTGGATAATTTTTTATTTTCGGCTAACAGGATTCCAAGATAGCAAGTAAGAATTCTTGCCCATGGAACTATATCTTTTGCAGAGGATCCCATTTTCAACGCCAATAATGTGGAACCAACCTTCATATGTCAGCAAAAAAGGAAAGTGAAACGGCATAGTGTAACCACTCGAAGCATCCATCCTCATAACCCAATCTACAGAGTTCATCAGAGAGGATGGATAGCAAAAATGCATCAGGAGTGAGCAGCCATGATGTTTCCACCTTTGAGCAAGTGTTGTCACGAAGTCATAGCTGCTTAATTTGACTCTCCAGGAGCGACAGGTGCTGCGAGCATTCAAAATGGTTGAAGCATCAGCACGATGGAAAATGTCAAGCATAACTTCGTCTGGGAGCTCGGGCAGGGGAATAGAGACAGGAGGAACATCACTCATTGTGTCTGAGATGCGATGATTGCAGAAGTAAGAGATCAGGGAGGGGAAAGATACGCAGGTTAGGAAAATGTGTTTTTTCAGTGTATGACTTGTATTTATATGCTCTCAGTAATCCTCTTCATTTATAGAAGAGTTCATAGGAATATATTATTAATGAGAAGATTACTATTTTTTATTTATATTTAGGCATCCGTACTAAATAGTAATTGAAGGAGAACTATATTGCTTAGTCTTTTATGGGTAATGTTCAAGGTTGACAAATTCAGAAGATCTCACAGTTGAAAGGGGAACAGCTTCGATGGATACTTTTGGCAGGGAAGTCAGAGTTTCTGAAGCCAAAGATGGTGGGTGAACAACTCCCTGAGTCACCTTCTAATGATAAATAAATAAATAAATAGGATTTTGGCATGTCCAATTTACTTTGCATGTATAGGTGACAAATGTTTGTTCTGCTGAAGCTCACCTCAAGGCTCGCAATGGCAAAATCCCTAGAGAGTAAGTTAAGGTCAAGTAGATACAATAGCAAGAAGCTCATATGTCAGCATATGGAAGGCATCTCACAGTGAAATTAAAGCAAGTATTAAATCAAGCTACAAAGCAGGGAAACATAATCTTGGTGAAGATTCACTATTAATGCTGACATGACTAATAAATCAAGTTTACCCAGCTGTGTGTATTCTCCATTCTAACCCCCTGCTTGATTTGTTTATCTAATAAAATCTCCCATTTTGGAATGAGTTAAGTCTGGATTTTAAAGTAATTTGCCCTTGCCATTTGGTTCCTTTAATAAAACAAAGCAAGCCCACCATTTGTAATGCGACGGCAGGCTGCCAAATTTAATTGACAAAGAGACTTGCTAGAAATGACAATAGATAATGATATTGATTTTTCCAAATCTGATTGCAGGATATTCACATCATTATCTCTGCCATTACATCGCCATAAAGGAAGCAAACAAAATGGGATCCAATACGGCAGTGGTGTTACTTCTTCTTCCCATTCCAAGTGCATTTCGATTGAGTTGCTTTAGTGATTAATTGAGCTAGCGTGCGGCAAAATGCAAGTCGGCTAGCTTTGCAAGGTATTAAATTAAAATTAAAATTTAAACCTCATTGATAAAATGTATTGTAAAATCTTGGGAATATCGGTTACACATGCAAACCTAAATTATGATACATTCCACTGATTATTTTAATGAGGATGTTGTGTTCTGTAACTTGGTATTCCTAAAAGAAAAATGCAGTTTTATACTTGTGTAATTTAGAATAGAATTTCATTTTCCTTCATTGGCACAACATTTGCTCAAAGTATGAGCTATGCTGCTATGCTCCTATTAAATATTTTACTAAATGTAAATCATATTACTGGAATATGCAAACAATTAGTGAAGACATAATAATTTGGCTTTCTTTTGTGAACAATATCTCATTCATTGTATGTAAGTAAATATAAACTGAGTAAGGAATGAAATAAGTGATTATGACTATTGATAGTTATCCTTATAATAGAGTTTTAATATCTAAAATTGAGTTTGCATACATAGAATCAATTGAGCAAATATTTGTTGCAGTGACAGATTTACAATGGTTTAATTAGTATACTTTTCAATGGAGGGTTGAAGAATGATGTGAATGTGTGATAAGGGAAAAGAGTTTTGTGGCGAATGGGTTAATAAATAAGATAACTTATAGGGCTTAAAAGGTTAGACAACATTACCGCATGCAACAAGGTGCAAATAATGGAGGAACGCAGGGTTTGTCATCCATGCTTTCAAATAGATATATAATTCAATCTATTGTGGTTGTCATGCTTAATGTAATGATTACCTCCTTAGATGCGCACATTTGAGGGCAATGTTTGCACAAAGCGCTCTAGCCTTGGTTCCTTATCACCAATTAATGTATATCATTACACCTTAATCCTTGAATAAATTATTTTATTGATTGTAAAAGTAAAAGAATAGTGTCATGAAAATTCCAGGGACATAGGTCCAAGAACACAATGCAGGCATAAAGGCAAGGTCTAGAGGGAAGTAAACCATGGCATGAGAAACTAATCATAATAAGGAATGCAATACAATTATATTCTGTTTTCCAGTAAGCTATAAGAACCACAACATGTGCAAATAACCTAACAACTTAGTCTGCAAGTTATATTAGTCTAATTTAGAATTTAAGGTGATGTGAACCAAATACAAAAGTAATGCAAATTTCCTGGTTTAAACCCAATGTTACTTCTTAAGCACAACCTCAACTTGTAAATATATATATCTTTTTCATAGAGTTGGTAAGTAACAGTAGTTGAGAATAAACTTGATATCTAGTCATGCTCCATATGCACAAAAAATCTATTCATGACTATCCAGCAGAATTAAAATGAGTCTAACTTCAAATATCACAATTGTGCTATTCTAATTATGTATCCAGTTAATGAATTGAATATTATATTTTAATTTTTATTCGTACAACATGAAGCCAAATTTTTGTTCACAGGATTAAAAATTTAAAATGATATTTCCACAAAAAAAAATTGAATTATAAAATTAAAATGTTGGTCACGGTTAATCTCTAAGCCAAATAATCAACTGAGACTGCTGTCATGGCTAATCACTTATGACTTAAAGGACTACTAAGACAAAAATGCACTTTTATACTTGTATAATTCAGAACAGAGATTTTTTTTCCCGGTTTTTGGCACAACAGTTGGTCAAACAATGAACTATGGTCCCATTAAAGATTTTAATGAGTATAAATAATGTTGCTTGAATACCCAAACAATGAGTAAAGACTCTTGCAATTTGACTTTCTTTTCTCAATAATATCCTATTGATTTTGTCAAGAAATACAATCTGAATAAGGAATGAAATAAGTGATTATGACTATTGTAGGAGTTGACAGATTTACTATAGTTTAATTAGTATACTTTTCAATCGAGGATTGGAGAATGATGTCAATGTGTGATAAAGGGAAAGAGTTTTCTGGCGAATGGGCTAATAAATAACATAATTTGTAAGGCTTAAAATCTTGGACAACATTACCAGCTGCAGCCAGCTGTAGATAATGCACCTAAGAACTTAATAAATAAAGCAACTAAATTGAGGAGACATTAAACATCACAAAAGGAGGAACATTGCAACGACACACAATATATAAACTACAAACAGATTGAAAGGCTAAGAAAACATTAAGCTATAATGCTAACAAAAGATTTGTCTTACGATAAACTTAACCAAACCAACACTGTAACTTCCATACAAACTTTTCAATCAATCTTTTTTCTTCCACAATTCCTCTTAAATGTTTTGTTAGCTGATGCCTGAACATCTGGAGACAGGGCTGCTTCTGCTGGGAAGTCATCAACTGCGTCAGTAGAGGTTCTCTTGGTTGGAGTTTGACAGGAGCTATCGCAGTTGCTCTCAACAGCAGAATCCTAAGTTTCACACAAACTCCACAATCAAAAACTACATACTTAGCAGCCTCTTCATTACAGATAGTTATCTCTATTTACCATAGCTAACAGAATGATGTGACACGCATAAACTCTTTACCTTGGACAGGAAAACTGCAGCATGTCCATTGCTATCTTCATCTGTTTCAGCTATAGGGATATTAGCTAGTATATGCAAACACTACACGAAGTAAGATAAAGTTAAGAATCATGTTAGGTACAACAATACATTGAATAGCAGAGCAGATTTTTAGGTCTTAGCATAACATCCTGCACTTACAGAAGCATCAAAAGAAGAGTTGGGGACACCATAACTGGACATGAGGGACTTGTCGTCCGAAAGTTTTGTGACGCTGTACACCGCTTCCACGGCATTGATATTCTTGTATGTGATGTTAAGCTTGAATAAGAACCTTTTGTCAATCATATTCTCCAGGTATTTAGGGTATGACTCTCCTTTCTCACATTTCTTTACATGGAGGATAGAATGTTTTACTCAGCCGCATAAACACATTCTCTATGAGAATTTTTTTTTAGCTCGAATCAATTTGACTTACAGATAATTCCTTAACTTTCTCAGCAACTTTCCTATCATTTGCTCTGCTTCTTTGTTCTACACAAGGAGGTTCAGACAACCACTTCCATCAGTCACAATTACTTGGAGCCTATACCTACATTAACATCTCAGCAACACATTAACCATAACCCGTAAAGATAACTACATGCAACTACACTATATTTGCCAATTGAATATATAAAGCACGCATTAAGAAAATTAGGAAAATTTTCTGATCTAACAACCAACCTTAGCATAACCTTGAAGCCTACACGCCTACAATTATCACACCAATACCTATCTTTGCTCTGCACAACCTTCTTAGGACATGTCTTACATGACATATAGGACCAATCATCTTTACCAACCTCTAGAGAAACAATGGTCCCAACAATCCAACATGACGTTTTCTAACAAAAATGGTCTAAGTCAGTAACAAAATACGTACGGCCTAAGTTATCAGATTGCAATCTCACCTCAGTCATATTAAGAACCTCTTCTATAGTGTGCACTGGTACAATGCCGGCATTGATCTCATCTGTGACTGAGTATTGAGGTTGAGCTTCCAGCTGACTAATTCGTTGTGAACAGGGAACAAAATCCGTTGCCAATCTGTGCATATGGCAAAAAAGTTAACATACACTAATATCATATTCAAAATCTGGAATCTAAATGCAGAATAAGCCAAGTATTTGTGCACCAATGACAAACCTTTTCTTGAAGTCAATAACCTCAGGAAGGTTTGGATTGAAGTAACATGTGGACACATAGTAGGTGCTTTGAATATTGATAGAATTCAAGTACATGTTGGACTTAAAGAGCTGAACCACCATTATGAAAGGCTCCCCATCATCTCACTCGAGATGTGGAAGAACTTCATCGACCAATTCCCCAAACAATGTACATTTAATTTTGTGCTGTCTGGAACGAAAAATAGAACACCACACCTTAACTAATTTGTCCACTATTAGTTACTAATAACATAAAGTAGTGCATCAAAGTTACATAGTTTGTCCGTATAATAAAATATGCACAATATGTTAAACTAATTTACCAACCTCTGCTGAGTCATGATCTATTTAACATATCCAACAATTTAGACACATTTAGGCGTAAAAAACAATTTACTTCCCCTTTAAATAATGATTGCATTTTCCCTTTTCTTTTGTGCATGACCACAGTTAATACCCAAAGTAAGCCTCAGTTTAAATGATTCAAAACTCATACTAAATTCATAGCTGACACATATCCAAAGCAATAAACATTACTCTAGATCTTCCAATTGAAGTGTAATAAGCTTCGTTTCATCACCAGTGCGTGTAATCAGCCCCTTGACCTCCTCCTTTCCAACAACCTCTCCTATGTAATCTGCATGTCACAATACATAGCTTTAAATCTAAAGGTATAACTTCCCAATCTGATCAAAGGATGACAAAAAGAAGCTATTTCAATTAAACTTACCAAATAATAGATTTTCGTCGGTTGAACCATTTTCATCAAGTTCATGAAATGGACGGAACTTGAATGGGTTAAAAGCAAAAGTCTTAATAGGTAGGACTGCCACCACCGTCTTTGTATAAAAGTTAAGCTTGTACTTGTGAGGAGTTGTCCTAACCTTTCCATTGTTAAGCTTAACAATAAAATTTTGCATACTATAAACACAATGCTCCTTTATCCTATTTTTGAACAACTCCAACCCAGGCTTGCAAACGGTTGTATGAATTCTATCACCCTGTAAGTTGGATAAAAACAACATGAACATAACTTATTAGTGCACACCTAAGAAGGAGCTGCAAGGTATAAGTATGAATGATGGAAATACCTTCTCATCTTGTAAAATCAACTCCAAGCTAAACACCTCATTCTTGTTCTACTGACTTGGAAACTCATACAATCGAGCAACCCCCACAACCAAGGACCAGGCAAGCTTGGTTGGATTGATATCCCTGACGAAATCCTTCCTCGCAGCCATTTGTTTGCAGCAGAAAAGAATATCGAGCTCAACCTATAGCAGATCCAAATAACATACACATATATATTTTGTATAAGCTTTGGGGTTCTCATATTTATACACAACTATTTTTGTCATGATGACAGTGGTGGACGGGAAAATCTATGATTTTTGAACACCAGACGGAGCCCGCCTAAGTGGGAGGTACCAAATCGATCGCTTTATTAACCGCAAGTCACCGGTCAGGTGTTGCAGAAGATTCTTCCTTTACAGACATTTTGAACTTTTCCAAGACCTCTCACCAAGCAAGCCGGTCACATAAGCACGGTTCTTAGAAGTAACACTGGCAGCCTCGTTCACTGCGTTGCAATTTCGGTGAGAGGCCCTGTTGAGAGGAGGCCAATTTCTTTTCCGCACCGAGCCCTGTTTCTATAACATTTTAGTTTCCTTATGTTTTCATTATGACATTAGTTGTCGCTAAACCCTAGCCACGTGTCCACATCCGCCCTTGCTTCTCATTTCGAGTGTCATCGAGGGAATTATTTACTTTAACTAATGAACAACTTATTTCAAGGACCCAACCATCTTACTTTGGCTGCAACGTGTTGTCACCTAAGGGTATGCTCAATTGGAGGGAACACTGTGAATATGCCTCGGTGAGTGAACTGCTTAACTATTATATTTAGAATAGATACGTAATATATATATAGAATAGATACGTATATAGAAAAGGAATTTAACTAAGAATCTTGAAAGAAAAAGTTAAACGAAACACCAACAGAAAAGCGCATCACTCACGATCGGATCAACGCAGAAAGATAGATAAGATTGAACGGAAAGAATAATATATATATAAGATCAGAGTTCTAGAGATACAAATAACAAACTCCAGGTTCGACCTGCAAAGTTAAGGCCGGCCTGAGTATATATATACACAAAGTGCAGAGAACAATTATGTACATATATATACAAGTAGAAATCAAATGCTAAACCTAAAATATAGCTCTTCGTTTCCAAAAGGTTTCCAGAGGCCAGGGCTCAGTGCGGTGTCTCCTGATCTGCATCTGAAAACAACAATATATGTATGAAATGAGAATCGGGAGTTTTCAGTATGGTAAAGATGCCCGCATAGTTAATATAAAAGGTCCCGAAAAAGTCAGAGGTAATTTTAGAACTCTGACACTCGTATTCAAATTTAAGATCCAACTAAACCAGAAATTTGGTAAAATTATCTAAGGTATTCAAGTTCTAATCTAACTTTAACCCTACAATTCACTTTCTGTTTCCTCCAACCATCTGAATCACCGGTGAAACTACCCTCAGCGTCACCTCTGCCAGCATGAAAGATCTCTCAGTTGCAAGCACATACAATACAATCAAGAAAAATACAATTATGGATAACATGTAAAGCAAATAAGACAAGTAGCAATTAATTACAGTTAAATAATTAGGCAAGCCAAAACAAAACATACTCAAACAAACCACATAAATGCACATGATGCATGGTTGACCTATTGCTGATTAGTCTCATCTATCGGTTATAAAGCCAAACCTAATATGTCCGGTAGCTAACCCTGGACAGAACACCAAACACAGAGCAAGTGAGACCAAACCTTAACCCTTGCATCTTACCCGCGTACCCAGAACAAAGGGACAACCTCACCCTTGCCTCGTACCCAGACGGTGTTACAATTCTTGACCCGGAGCAACCGGCGACAGAACTCAACCCTTACCTCTTACCCCGAAGTCTCGAACTCTTATCCGGAGCAAGTGGACAGCACAATTGTATCTTATCTGGAGTCTTAACTCATACCCAGAGCAGGTGGATAACGCCCCTGCATGTTACCCGGTCACATATACCTCAATATCATTCAATTCATTCAAATATCATACTTTAATATCGACCCTCATCATCCTTCATTCAAATTCAATCATCATCAGTCCATCTCTAATTGAATTTGCAATTCATCATTATCATTATCATATTTATCAATCACTTCTTATTTAACATCACAAACACTTCATTAATTCAGTTATCTCTTCGCATATCCACCCCAATATGGATTTTTTATTTTTATAAATTAAATAAATGTAATAATTATCGAAATAAATAATTTAAAAAATATTTACCGAAATAAATACATCTCTCTTATCTTGTTTACACTGTAAATGAGATAATTTTGCATGTATCTTGTTCACAGTGTAAACGAGATAAGACAAGTGAACGCGACACATGTATATCTCGTTTACAGTGTAAATGAGATACATGTATTTTTTTAAAAGAAATTTTTGAAAATAAAAAATATTAATAATATCAATAATCCAAACTTTTAGCATGTAATTAGTACATAAAAGGTTGATAGAAGAGATTAAAATGGATATATTTGATCAATTAGTACTCAAAAAGAGTACATAAAAAAATTTAGATTAAATTATGATCCAATTGGATTGATTTAAATTTGAAAAATAAAAAATTTGTACGTGTTCAAGGAAAGTTCCATGATGAGAATAAATACGATAATTGTGCCCACTTCTAAAAATTGAAAGATGGGAAGCATGACGTTGATGCATGATAAATAAAACACAGAAAGATGAGACAACCGTTTGCCAATTGTTAGGAGAGGTTGATGGAAATAGTGGGAAGAGAATTGAAACGGTTATCTCCCACGTGGATAGTGGGAGATAACGTGAAAGATAACCGTTTAAGTTCTCTTTCCACTATCCCCATCAACCTCTCCTAACAATTGGCAAACGGTTATCTCATCTTTCTTTGTTTTATTTATCGTGCATCAACTTCACACTTCCCATCTTTCCATTTTAATCTCTTCTACCAACCTTTTCATGTACTAATTGCATACTAAAAGTTTGGATTATTGATATTATTAATATTATTTTTTTATTTTCAATTTTTTTTAAAAAATACATGTATCTCGTTTACACTGTAAACAAGATATACACGTGTCGCGTCCACCTGTCTTATCTCGTTCACACTGTAAACGAGATACATGCAAAATTATCTCGTTTCTATAAACGAGATAAGAGAGGGGTATTTATTTCGGTAAATACTTTTTAAATTATTTATTTTGGTAATTATTATATTTATTTAATTTATAAAAATAAAAAATCCCCCCAATATCCCCTTAACTTAATTAACATATTCGTCCTCATTCTAAAACTTACAACCTCGCTAACAGACTATAAACAAGTTTTAAAGGGGTTTGGGAGGCAAGAGAATAGGTTTAAAATTTCAAAACACAACTTTTTTCTAAAACAGGGTGGTCATGTGTACGTATGCCACCCCAAGCGTACGCACGGGTGTAATCTTGACAAACTCGCGTACGTGAGCATCTCCCGCGTACGTGAGTACTTGATGACAAGTCATCTTAGCCTATTTTTACTAGTCTTTTTCTTTTGTTTTCAATTGAATTATGCACTTTCTTGAGCCATAAGCAAGCTAATTGGGTAGATTTTCATGTTTCCTTTGATTTAATCAACCATGTTTCCTTAGGGGTGCTTTAACACACCTAATACCTTAAAACCAACTGGTTTAGGAGTATTGATTGAAAGCTTATCTAAAGAGCCGCCTTGAGATATGACACTTAGAGTCAAGGCCAAAGCACAGAAACTATAAGCTGCTTCAAGGTGACTACATATAAAGAGATCTCCATGATACCATTTGGATGAAAATCCTAAGACCTAAGACTCCCAATGTGTGAGGACTAGTAAGCACTGAAGCCCTTGCTTGAGCATATGATTTAGAATTTACCCCACTGTTACTTGATCACTTCACTCACAGGACCTTACAATTTATTCTTCAATCCGTCTTAATTGAAAGAACCTCTGAGCATAATTCATTTCTTGCTTGGGGACAAGCAAGCTTTAAGTTTGGTGTTGTGATGACAAGTCATCTTAGCCTATTTTTACTAGTCTTTTTCTTTTGTTTTCAATTGAATTATGCACTTTCTTGAGCCATAAGCAAGCTAATTGGGTAGATTTTTATGTTTCCTTTGATTTAATCAACCACGTATGAATTCATGCTATTCCATGAGGTTTTATGCTATAATTGTCACATATTATGATAAAATGAATATCTCATGATTTTAAGCATAGCTTTGATGTGTTTGGTTGATTAATGATAGGTGAAGAAAGCTTGGAGAAAGGTTGAAGCAAGAAGGACTAGCTAGGAGTAAAGAGAAGACAATGGAATAAGTGAAATTGAACCAGGAAGCAAAAAGCTGGACCTAAAGTTAGCCTCAAACTTTTGCACAAACTTTTGGGTGAAAAGTTAGCCCCAACGTTAGCCCCTAACTTTTGGGCTAACGTTGGAACTTGAAAATCACTCCCTGGGCACCAAAAGTTTGCGCCAACGTTAGCCCCTAACTTTTGGGCTAACGTTGGCACATGAAAATCACCCCTGGGCACCAAAAGTTTGCGCCAACGTTAGCCCCTAACTTGGTGGCTAACGTTGGCATAAGAAAAACCTCCCTGGCCACCAAAAGTTTGCGCCAACGTTAGCCTCTAACTTTTGGGCTAACGTTGGCACATGAAAAATACAAGGGGAGGAGCAAAAGTTTGCGCCAACGTTAGCCCCTAACTTTTGGGCTAACGTTGGCACCATAAGTGCACTAAAGAAGGCCAACGTTGGAGCAAAAGTTAGACCCCTAACTTTTGCACCAACGTGAGTATCAGCAAGATATGGGGGCTGATATGAAAAGTTGGACCAAAAGTTAGACCCTAACTTTTGCTCCAACTTTTGGTCCAACTTTTGCAAAACTCCAACCCGGTTCATTTGGTTCACTTTGGTTCTTCTCCAAACTCCAAGAGCAATCAACCAAGGCCTCTTTCAACCCAATTCCACCAAGAGCAAAGGCCCAACTCAAGGCTTGAAGATCATTTGAAGAAAGTGTATAAATAGGATAGAATTCAAGTTCTTCGGGGAGCTTTCCCTTGGAATTTTCATAATAGTTTTCGGAGAGCTTTGGATATTGAGTGATCTTTAATTTCTAGTCTTGGGGAAGGAGAATTCACTTCTCTTCCTCTTAGTTTTATTGCTTTCAATTTCAATTACAATTGTCTTGGATCTTGGGTTGGAGAATTGAAGAAATTCTGTTTCAATTTCATCCTTGGATCTCTCTGTTTTATTTACTGCTTGATTGAATTTAATTTCTGTTAATTGCTCTTCATCTACTTTCCTTGAAATTTATAATTCCCTTGCAATTGTTCTTGTTGGATCTAAGAAGGCATTGAGATCTAGACTCGGTTTTCTAGTCTCTGGGTCCTGAGATCTGAACTTTCAATTTCTAATTCTCTGTTTACTGTTTTCATGTTCATTTACTTTTCTGCTTCAAGATCCGATCTAACCCAAACCCTCTTCTACTTCTCTGCTTGATGCAAATTTACTTTTCCTTGTTTAATTTCTGCAAATCCAAGTCCCAATCCCCTTTACAATTCAAGTCATTTACATTTCTTGCACTTTAAGATTCCGTAATTTACATTTCTTGCATTCTAAGTTTCTGCCATTTAATTTCTTGTTCTTTAAGATTCAGCAATTTATTTCCTGTTCTCTTTAATTCCATGCAATTTAATTTCTGCAAATCACAAAACACTCAACCAAATCTTGATTTGCTTGACTAAATTAACCACTAAGCTAAAATTGCTCAATCCTTCAATCCCTGTGGGATCGACCTCACTCCCGTGAGTTTTTATTACTTGATGCGACCCGGTACACTTGCCGGTTAGATTTGTGTGTTTTGGGAGAAATTCACTTTTCCACCAAAATACTCATCAGTACTCAAAACAGAGGGGGTGCCTCGCATATTGCGTACGTGTACCTTCAAAACTTGGCTTTTCATGCGTACGCATGATTGAAAATTTGGCAAAGTCACGTGTGTGTGGGCGTGTGTGTTTTCTTTTTCGTTCATTTCACGTGTGTGGGTGTGTGTGTGTGTGTTTTTTTCGCCGGTTCCGTACGTATGCATGTTTTCGCTCATTTCGCACGTGTGTGTCTTTTTTGCTCATTTCGCACGTGTGTTTTTCGCCCTTTTCGCACGTGCGTGTTTTTCGCTCGTTTCGCATGTGTGTGTGTGTTTATTTTTGTTTTTCGCTCGTTTTGCACGTGTGCGTATTTTTCGTTTGTTCGCAACTGTGCGTGTTTTTCGCTCGTTTTGCACGTGTGTGCTTTTTTTGTAAATTTTTTTAAATTTTTACTTTATTTTTTGTGTGTTTTTCACTCGTTTTGCACGTGTGTGTGTTTTCTTTTTCGTTTATTTTGCACCTGTCTGTGGGTGTTTTTTTTCGCCCGTTTCGGGCGTGTGTGTGTTTTTCGCTTGTTTCGCACGTGTATGTGTGTTTTTTTGCTCGTTCGCACGTGTACGTATTTTTTGCTCGTTTCGCACGTTCGTGTGTGTTTTTTACTCGTTTCGCACGTGTGTGTATTTTTTTGCTCGTTCGCACATGTGAATGTTTTTTGCTCCTTTCGCATGTGTGTGTCTTTTTCGCTCGTTTTGCATGTGTATGTGTATTTTTTTTTGCTCGTTTGCACGTGTGCATATTTTTCGCTCCTTTTGCATGTGTGTGTGTTTCTCGCTCGTTTCGCACATGTGTGTCTATG
Organism: Arachis ipaensis; assembly: GCF_059453495.1. Taxonomy (NCBI): domain Eukaryota; kingdom Viridiplantae; phylum Streptophyta; class Magnoliopsida; order Fabales; family Fabaceae; genus Arachis; species Arachis ipaensis. The sequence continues at coordinate 16,206,168 of NC_142440.1, read as the reverse complement.
TGTTTTTTTGTTGTGTTTTTTGCTCGTTTTGCACGTGTATGTGATTTTCTCTCGTTTTGCACGTGTGCGTGTTTTTCGCTTGTTTCGCACGTGTGTGTTTTTTGTTCGTTTCGTACGGGTGTGTATTTTTTGTATTTTTTTATTTTTTTCTTTATCTTTTAATGTGTTTTTTACTCGTTTCGCATGCGTGTATGTTTTTCGCTCGTTTCACACATGTGTGTGGGGGTGTGTGTTTTCTTTTTCGTTCATTTCGCACTTGTGTGTGTGTGTGTGTTCTTTTTTCGCTCGTTTCACATGTGTGTTTTTCGTTTGTTTCGCACGTGTGTGTGTTTTTCGCTCCTTTCGCATGTGTGTGTGTCTTTTTCGCTCGTTTCGCACGTGTGTGTTTGGGTGTGTGTGTTTTCTTTTTCGTAGATTTCGCACCTATGTGTGTGTGTGTTTTTTTCGCTCGTTTTGCACGTGTGTGTGTTTTTTTTTGCTCGTTCGCACGTGTGCGTGTTTTTCGCCATTTCGCACGTGTGTGTATCTTTTTCGTTCGTTTTGCACATGTGTATTTTTTTTTCTCGTTCGCACGTGTGCATGTTTTTCACTTTTTTGCTCGTTTCGCACGTGTGTGTGTTTTTTGCTCATTTCGCATGTGTGTGTGTTTTTTTCTCGTTCGCACGTGTGCATGTTTTTCGCTCGTTTCGCACGTGTGTGATTTTCGCTCGTTTTGCACATGTGTGTACGTGTTTTTTCCTTTTTTTCGCTCGTTCGCACGTGTGCGTGTTTTTTGTGATTTTTTTAATTTTTAACTTTATTTTTTGTGCTTTATGCTTGTTTGGCATGTGTGCATGTTTTTCTCTTGTTTCACAAATGTGTGTGTGTGTGTGTTTTTTTGCGTTTTTCGCCTGTTTCACACAAATGTGTGTTTTTCGCTCATTTGGCACGTGGGTGTGTGGGTGTGTGTGTTTTCTTTTTTTGTTCATTTCGCACCTGTGTGTGTGTAATTTTTTTTGCTCGTTTTGAACGTGTGTGTGTTTTTTTCGGTCGTTTCGCACGTGTGTGTTTTTTCTGCTCGTTCGCATGTGTGCGTGTTTTTCGCTCCTTTCGCACCTGTGTGTGTTTTTCGCTCGTTTCACACGTGTGTGTGTTTATTTTTCTATTTTTCGCTCCATTCACACGTGTTCGTTTTTTTCGCTCGTTTCGCAGATGTGTGTTTTTTTTCCTCGTTTCACACGGGTGTGTTTATTTTTCGCTTGTTTTGCACGTCTGCGTGTTTTTCGCTCCTTTCGCACGTGTGGGTGTTCTTCGCTCATTTTGCATGTGTGTGCGTGTGTTTTTTTTTTGTGTTTTTAGCTCATTTCGCACGTGTGCATGTTTTTCACTCGTTTCGCACGTGTGTGTTTTTCTCGTGATTTTTTAATTTTTTTAACGTTATTGTTTTTTATTTTTTTGTGTTTTCGCTCGTTTCGTACGTGTGTATGTGTGTCTTTTTTTGTGTTTTTTGCTCGGTTTTGCACATGTGCGTTTTTTCGCTCGTTTCGCACATGTGTGTGTGTGGGTGTGTGCCTTTTCTTTTTCGTTCATTTCGCACCTATGTGTGTGTATGTGTTTTTCGCTAGTTTCGCACGTGTGTGTATTTCTTTGCTTGTTCGCACGTGTGCGTGTTTTTCGCTCCTTTCACACGTGTGTGTGTTTTTCGCTCAATTTTGCACATGTGTGTTTTTTCGCTCGTTTCGCACCTGTGTGTGTGTTTTTTTCTCGTCCGCACATGTGCGTGTTTTTCGCTCCTTTGGCACCTGTGTGTGTTTTTCGCTCGTTTCGCACGTGTGTGTTTTTTCTATTTTTCGCTCATTTCGTACGTGTGCGTGATTTTCGCTCGTTTCGCACCTGTGTATTTTTCGCTCGTTTCGCACGTGTATGTGTTTTTTCGCTCGTTTCGAAGGTGTGTGTGTGTGTGTATGTTTATTTTTGTTTTTCGCTCGATTCGCACGTGTGCATATTTTTCGCTCATATCGTACACGCACATGTTTTTTTGTGTTTTTCGCCCATTTCGCACGTGTGCGTGTTTTTCACTCGTTTCGCATGTGTTTGTTTTTTTTGTGAATTTTAATTTTTAACTTTATTTTTTATTTTTCTTGTGTTTTTTGCTCGTTTCGCACGTGTGTGTTTTTTCTGTTTTTCGCTCATTTCGCATGTGTGCATGATTTTTGCTCGTTTCGCACCAGTGTGTTTTTCACCCGTATCGTACGTGTGTGTTTTTCGCTCGTTTCGCAGGGGTGTGTGTGGGTGTGCGTGCGTGCGTACGTGCGTGTGTGTGTGTTTATTTTTGTTTTTCGCTCGTTTCGCACATGTTCGTATTTTTCGCTCCATTCGCACGTGTGTGTATTTTTCGCTCATGTCGTACACGTGCGTGTTTTTTTGTGTTTTTCGCCCATTTCGCACGTGTGCATGTTTTTCACTCGTTTCGCATGTGTGTGTGTTTTTTTTGTGATTTTTTAACTTTTTTAACTTTATTTTTTATTTTTTTGTGTTTTTCATTCGTTTCGCACATGTTCGTGTGTGTGTTTTTTTGTTTTTTTGCTCGTTTTGCACGTGTGTGTCATTTTTTCTCATTTCGCACGTGTACGTGTTTTTCGCTCGTTTTGCACGTGTATTTTTTTAATGTTTTTCGCTCGTTTCGTACGTGTGTGTGTGTTTTGCGCTCGTTTTGCACGTGTGTCTTTTTCGTTCATTTCGCATACGTGTTTATATTTTTTGTGTTTTTCACTCTTTTAACACTTGTGTGTGTTTTTCGCTCGTTTCGCACGTACATGTGTTTTTCATTCATTTCTCACGTGTGTGTTTGTTTATTTATTTTTATGTTTTTCGCTCGTTTCGCACGTGTGTGTGTAGTTTTTTTTTGTTTTTCGCTCGCTTCACACGTCTGTGTTTTTTATTTTTTATTTTTCTTGTGTTTTTTGCTCGTTTCGCACGTGTGTGTTTTTTCTGTTTTTCGCTCATTTCGCATGTGTGCGTGATTTTTGCTCGTTTTGCACCTGTGTGTTTTTCGCCCGTTTCGCACGTGTGTGTGTTTTTCGCTCGTTTCGCAGGTGTGTGTGTGTGTGTGTGTGTGTGTGTGTGTGTGTGTGTGTGTGTGTGTGTGTGTGTTTATTTTTGTTTTTCGCTCGTTTCGCACGTGTGTGTATTTTTCGCTCCTTTCGCACGTGTGTATTTTTCGCTCATGTTGTAAACGTGCGTGTTTTTCGCCCATTTCACACGTGTGCATGTTTTTCACTCGTTTCGCACGTGTGCGTGTTTTTTTTGTGATTTTTTAATTTTTTAACTTTATTTTTTATTTTTTTTGTGTTTTTCGCTCGTTTCGTACGTGTGTGTGTTTTGTGCTCGTTTCGCACGTGTGTGTGTGTTTTTCGCTCATTTCGCATGTGTGTTTGTGTTTTTTGTGTTTTTCACTCGTTTGGCACGTGTGCGTGTTTTTCGCTCGTTTCGCACGTACATGTATTTTTCATTCATTTCGCACGTATGTGTGTTTTCCGCTCGTTTCTCACGTGTGTGTTTGTTTATTTATTTTTATGTTTTTCGCTCGTATCGAACGTGTGTGTGTGTGTGTTTTTTTTGTTTTTCGCTCGCTTCACACGTGTGTGTTTTTTATTATTTTTCTTGTGTTTTTCGCTCGTTTCGCACGTGTGTGTTTTTCCTGTTTTTCGCTCATTTCGCATGTGTGCATGATTTTTGCTCGTTTCGCACCAGTGTGTTTTTCACCCGTATTGCACATGTGTGTGTTTTTCGCTCGTTTCGCAGGGGTGTGTGTGGATATGTGTGTGTGTGCGTGCGTGCGTGCGTGCGTGCTTGCGTGCGTGTGTTTATTTTTGTTTTTCGCTCGTTTCGCACGTGTTCGTATTTTTTGCTCCATTCGCACGTGTGTATATTTTTCGCTTATGTCGTACACGTGCGTGTTTTTTTGTGTTTTTCGCCCATTTCGCACGTCTGCGTGTTTTTCACTCGTTTCGCACGTGTGTGTTTTTTTTGTGATTTTTTAACTTTTTTAACTTTATTTTTTATTTTTTTGTGTTTTTCATTCGTTTCGCACATGTTTGTGTGTGTGTTTTTTTGTTTTTCTTGCTTGTTTTGCACGTGTGTGTCATTTTTTCTCGTTTCGCATGTGTGCGTGTTTTTCGCTCGTTTTGCACGTGTATTTTTTTAATGTTTTTCGCTCGTTTCGTACGCGTGTGTGTGTTTTGCGCTCGTTTTGCACGTGTGTCTTTTTCGCTCATTTCGCATATGTGTTTATGTTTTTTGTGTTTTTCACTCTTTTAACACTTGTGTGTTTTTCGCTCGTTTCGCACGTACATGTGTTTTTCATTCATTTCTCACGTGTGTGTTTGTTTATTTATTTTTATGTTTTTCGCTCGTTTCGCACGTGTGTGTGTAGTTTTTTTTTTGTTTTTCGCTCGCTTCACACGTCTGTGTTTTTATTTTTTATTTTTCTTGTGTTTTTCGCTCGTTTCGCACGTGTGTTTTTTTCTGTTTTTTGCTCATTTCACATGTGTGCGTGATTTTCGCTCGTTTTGCACCTGTGTGTTTTTCGCCCGTTTTGCACGTGTGTTTGTTTTTCGCTCGTTTCGCAGGTGTGTGTGTGTGTGTGTGTTTATTTTTGTTTTTCGCACGTGTGTGTATTTTTCGCTCCTTTCGCACGTGTGTATTTTTCGCTCATGTTGTACACGTGCGTGTTTTTCGCCCATTTCACACGTGTGCATGTTTTTCACTCGTTTCGCACGTGTGCGTGTTTTTTTGTGATTTTTTAAATTTTTTACTTTATTTTTTAGTTTTTTGTGTTTTTCGCTCGTTTCGTACGTGTGTGTGTTTTGTGCTCGTTTCGCACGTGTGTGTGTGTTTTTCGCTCATTTCGCATGTGTGTTTGTGTTTTTTGTGTTTTTCACTCGTTTGGCACGTGTGCGTGTTTTTCGCTTGTTTCGTACGTACATGTGTTTTTCATTCATTTCGCACGTATGTGTGTTTTCCGCTCGTTTCTCACGTGTGTGTTTGTTTATTTATTTTTACGTTTTTCGCTCGTTTCGAACGTGTGTGTGTTTTTTTTTGTTTTTCGCTCGCTTCACACGTGTGTTTTTTATTATTTTTCTTGTGTTTTTCGCTCGTTTCGCACGTGTGTGTTTTTTCTGTTTTTCGCTCATTTCGCATGTGTGCATGATTTTTGCTCGTTTCGCACCAGTGTGTTTTTCACCCGTATCGCACGTGTGTGTGTTTTTCGCTCGTTTCGCAAGGGGGTGTGTGGGTGTGTGTCTGTGCGTGCGTGCGTGCGTGCGTGCATGTGTGTGCGTTTATTTTTGTTTTTCGCTCGTTTCGCACGTGTTCGTATTTTTCGCTCCATTCGCACGTGTGTGTATTTTTCGCTCATGTCGTACACGTGCGTGTTTTTTTTGTGTTTTTCGCCCATTTTGCACGTGTGCGTGTTTTTCACTCGTTTCGCACGTGTGTGTGTTTTTTTGTGATTTTTAAACTTTTTTTACTTTATTTTTTATTTTTTTGTGTTTTTCATTCGTTTCGCACATGTTCGTGTTCGTGTTTTTTTGTTTTTTTGCTCGTTTTGCACGTGTGTCATTTTTTCTCGTTTCGCACGTGTGCGTGTTTTTCGCTCGTTTTGCACGTGTATTTTTTTAATGTTTTTCGCTCGTTTCGTACGTGTGTGTGTGTTTTGCGCTCGTTTTGCACGTGTGTCTTTTTCGCTCATTTCGCATATGTGTTTATGTTTTTTGTGTTTTTCACTCTTTTAACACTTGTGTGTATTTTTTTTAACACTTGCGTTTTTTTTTTGTTTTTTGCTCGCTTCACACGTCTGTGTTTTTTATTTTTTATTTTTCTTGTGTTTTTCACTCGTTTCGCAGGTGTGTGTGTGTGTGTGTGTGTGTGTGTGTGTGTGTGTGTGTGTGTATTTTTGTTTTTTGCTCGTTTCGCACGTGTGCGTATTTTTCGCTCCTTTCGCACGTGTGTGTATTTTTCGCTCATGTTGTACACGTGCGTGTTTTTTTGTGTTTTTCGCCCATTTCGCACGTGTGCGTATTTTTCACTCGTTTCGCACATGTGAGTGTGTTTTTTTTGTGATTTTTTAATTTTTTAACTTTATTTTTTATTTTTTTGTGTTTTTCGCTCGTTTCACACGTGTTCGTGTGTGTTTTTTTGTTTTTTTGCTCGTTTTGCATGTGTGTGTCATTTTTTCTCGTTTCGCACGTGTGCGTGTTTTTCGCTCGTTTCGCACATGTATTTTTTATTTTTTATTTTTTTTTTGTGTTTTTTGCTCGTTTCGTACGTGTGTGTGTTCTGCGCTCGTTTCGCACGTGTGTGTTTTTCGCTCATTTCGCATGTGTGTTTGTGTTTTTTGTGTTTTTCACTCGTTTGGCACGTGTATGTGTTTTTCGCTCGTTTCGCACGTACACGTGTTTTTCATTCATTTCGCACGTATGTGTGTTTTCTGCTCATTTCTCACGTGTGTGTTTGTTTATTTATTTTTATGTTTTTCGCTCGTTTCGCACGTGTGTGTAAGTGTTTTTTTTTCGCTCGCTTCACGCGTGTGTGTTTTTTATTTTTTATTTTTCTTGTGTTTTTCGCATGTTTCGCACGTGTGTGTTTTTCGCTCGTTCCGCACGTATGTGTTTTTCGTGTTTTTCGCTTGTTTCACACGTGTGCATTTTTTTTGTTTTTGCTCGCTTCACACGTGTGTGTTTTTATTTTTTATTTTTCTTGTGTTTTTCGCATGTTTCGCACGTGTGTATTTTTCGCACCTATGTGTTTTTTCGTGTTTTTCGCTTATTTCACACGTGTGCATTTTTTTTGTTTTTGCTCGCTTCACACGTGTGTGTTTTTTTTTATTTTTCTTGTGTTTTTTGCAGGTTTCGCACGTGTGTGTTTTTCGCTCGTTTCGCACGTATGTGTTTTTTCGTGTTTTTCGCTTGTTTCACACGTGTGTGCGTTTTTCGCTCGTTTTGCACGTGTATTTTTTGCTCGTTTTACACGTGTGTGCATTTATTTATTTATTTTTTTGTGTTTTTCGCTCGTTTCACATGTGTGTCAATGTGTGTGTGTTTTGTTTTGTATTTTTCGCTTGTTTCACACGTATGTATGTTTTTAATATTTTTTTTTGTTTTTCGCTCGTTTCGCACGTATGCGTGTTTGTTTGCTCTTTTCGCGTGTTCGTGTTTTTCGCTCGTTTTGCACGTGTGTGTTTTTCACTCATTTCGCACGTGTGTGTTTATTTTTTATTTATTTTTTGTGTTTTTCGCTCGTTTCGCATGTGTGTCTCTGTGTGTGTGTTTTTTTTTGTATTTTTCGCTTGTTTCACACGTATGAATGTTTTTCTATATTTTATTTTTTTGTTTTTCGCTCGTTTTACACATATGCTGTTTTTTGCTCATTTCGTGCGTGTGTTTTTCACTCGTTTCGCACGTATGGGTGTATTTTCGCTCATCTCGCACATGTGTGTGTTTTTTTATTATTTATTTTTTTTTTGTGTTTTTCGCCGGTTTCGCACGTGTGCGTGTTTTTTGCTCGTTTCTCACATGTGTGTGTTTGTTGCTCGTTTTGCACGTGCGTGTGTGTGTTTTTCTTTGTGTTTTTTGCTCTTTTTGCACATGTGCGTATTTTCGCTCATTTCGCACGTGTGCGTATTTTCGCTCGTTTCGCACGTGTGTGTTTTTCGTTCGTTTCGTACGTATGTGTTTTTTATGTGGTTTTTACTCGGTTTCGCACGTGTGTGTATTTTTTTTTGCGATTTTCGCTCATTTCAGACGTGTTTGTTTTTCGCTCGTTTTGCACGTGTGTGTTTTTCTTTGTGCTTTTTCGCTCGTTTCACACGTCTGGGTGTTTTTCGCTCGTTTCGCACGTGTGTGTATTTTTTGTTGGTTTCGCACATATGGGTGTGTATTTTTGTTTGTGTTTTTCCCTCTTTTTGCACGTGTTCGTATTTTTTACTCTTTTCGCACGTGTGTATTTTGCTCATTCCGCATGTGTGTGTTTTTTTGTTTTTCCGCTCGTTTCGCATGTGTGAGTGTTTTTCGCTCGTTTCGTACGTGTTTGTTTTTTTTTTATTTTTTATGTTTTTCGCTTGTTTCGCACGTGTGTGTGTTATTTTTTTACTTTTCGCTCCTTTCGCACGTGTGTGATTTTTTATTTTTTATTTTTTTGTGTTTTTCGCTCGTTTCGCACGTTTGCGTGTTTTCCGCTCATTTCGTACGTGTGTGTTTTGCGCTAGTTTCGCACGTGTGTGTGTTTTTTGCTCATTTTGCAGGTGTGTTTTTTTGTATTTTTCACTTGTTTGGTACGTCTGTGTATTTTTTCCTCGTTTCGCACGTACATATATTTTTCATTCGTTTCGCACGTATGTGTGTTTTTCGCTCGTTTCGCACCTGTGTGAGTGTGTGTGGGTGTTTGTTGTGTTTTATTATTAATTTTTTATTTTTTTCGCTCATTTCTCAGGTATGCGTATTTTTCACTCGTTTCGCACGTGTGCGTGTTTTTCGCTCGTTTCGCACGTGTGCGTGTTTTTCGCTCGTTTCACACGTGTATTTTTTTATTTTTATTTTTTTATTTTTTTTTGTTTTTCGCTCGTTTCGTACGTGTGTGTGTTTTGCGCTCGTTTCGCACGTGTGTTTTTTTCGCTCATTTCGCATGTGTGTTTGTGTTTTTTGTGTTTTTCACTCGTTTGGCACGTATGTGTGTTTTTCGCTCGTTTCGTACGTACATGTGTTTTTCATTTATTTCGCACGTATGTGTGTTTTCCGCTCGTTTCTCACGTGTGTGTTTGTTTATTTATTTTTATGTTTTTCGCTCGTTTCGCACGTGTGTGTGTGTTTTTTTTTTGTTTTTCGCTCGCTTCACACGTCTGTGTTTTTTATTTTTTATTTTTCTTGTGCTTTTCGGTCGTTTTGCACGTGTGTGTTTTTCTGTTTTTCGCTCATTTCGCATGTGTGCGTGATTTTCGTTCGTTTCGCACCTGTGTGTTTTTCGCCCGTTTCGCACGTGTGTGTGTGTTTTTCGCTCGTTTCGCAGGTGTGTGTGTTTGTGTGTGTGTGTGTGTGTGTGTGTGTATTTTTGTTTTTCGCTCGTTTCGCACGTGTGCGTATTTTTCGCTCCTTTCGCACATATGTGTATTTTTCGCTCATGTTGTACACGTGCGTGTTTTTTTGTGTTTTTCGCCCATTTCGCACGTGTGCGTATTTTTCACTCGTTTCACACATGTGAGTGTGTTTTTTTGTGATTTTTTTATTTTTTAACTTTATTTTTTATTTCTTTAGTGTTTTTCGCTCGTTTCGCACGTGTTCGTGTGTGTTTTTTTTTGTTTTTTTGCTTGTTTTGCACGTGTGTGTCATTTTTTCTCGTTTCGCACGTGTGCGTGTTTTTCGCTCGTTTTGCACGTGTATTTTTTATTTTTTTATTTTTTTGTGTTTTTCGCTCGTTTCGTACGTGTGTGTGTTCTGCGCTCGTTTCGCACGTGTGTGTTTTTCGCTCATTTCGCATGTGTGTTTGTGTTTTTTGTGTTTTTCACTCGTTTGGCACGTGTGTGTGTTTTTCGCTCGTTTCGCACGTACATGTGTTTTTCATTCATTTCGCACGTATGTGTGTTTTCTGCTCATCTCTCACGTGTGTATTTGTTTATTTATTTTTATGTTTTTCGCTCGTTTAGCACGTGTGTGTGTGTGTGTGTTTTTTTTTTTCGCTCGCTTCACTCGTGTGTGTTTTTTATTTTTTATTTTTCTTGTGTTTTTCGCATGTTTCGCATGTGTGTGTTTTTCGTTCGTTTCGCACGTATGTGTTTTTTCGTATTTTTCGCTTGTTTCACACGTGTGCATTTTTTTTGTTTTTGCTCGCTTCACACGTGTGTGTTTTTATTTTTTATTTTTCTTGTGTTTTTTGCATGTTTCGCACGTGTGTTTTTTCGCTCGTTTCGCACGTATGTGTTTTTTCGTGTTTTTCGCTTGTTTCACACGTCACACGTGTGTGCGTTCGTTTCGCACGTGTGTGTGTTTCTCTTTGTGCATTTTCGCTCTTTTCACACGTGTTCATGTTTTTCGCTCGTTTTGCACGTGTATTTTTCGCTCATTTCGCACGTGTGTGCATGTTTTTTATTTATTTTTTTGTGTTTTTCGCTCGTTTCACACGTGTGTCAATGTGCGTGTGTTTTGTTTTGTATTTTTCGCTTGTTTCACACGTATGTATGTTTTTAATATTCTTTTTGTTTTTTGCTCGTTTCGCACGTATGCGTGTTTTTTGCTCTTTTCGCGTGTTCGTGTTTTTCGCTCGTTTTGCACGTGTGTGTTTTTCACTCATTTCGCACGTGTGTGTTTATTTTTTATTTATTTTGTGTTTTTCGCTCGTTTCGCATGTGTGTCTCTCTGTGTGTGTGTTTTTTTTGTATTTTTCGCTTGTTTCACACGTATTAATGTTTTTCTATATTTTATTTTTTGTTTTTCGCTCGTTTTGCACATATGCTGTTTTTTGCTCATTTCGTGCGTGTTTTTCGCTCGTTTCGCACGTATGGGTGTATTTTCGCTCATCTCGCACATGTGTGTGTTTTTTTATTATTTATTTTTTTGTGATTTTCGCCGGTTTCGCACGTGTGCGTGTTTTTTGCTCGTTTCTCACGTGTGTGTGTTTGTCGCTCATTTTGCACGTGCGTGTATGTGTTTTTCTTTGTGTTTTTTGCTCTTTTCAAACATGTGCGTATTTTCGCTCATTTCGCACGTGTGCGTATTTTCGCTCGTTTCGCACGTGTGTGTTTTTCGCTCGTTTCGCACGTATGTGTTTTTTATGTGGTTTTTACTTGGTTTCGCACGTTTGTGTATTTTTTTTGCGATTTTCGCTCGTTTCGGACGTGTTTGTTTTTCGCTCGTTTCGCACGTGTGTGTTTTTCTTTGTGCTTTTTCGCTCGTTTCGCACGTCTGGGTGTTTTTCGCTCGTTTCGCACGTGTGTGTATTTTTTGTTGGTTTTGCACATATAGGTGTGTATTTTTGTTTGTGTTTTTCCCTCTTTTTGCACGTGTTCGTATTTTTCACTCGTTTCGCACGTGTGTGTATTTTGCTCATTCCGCATGTGTGTGTTTTTTTGTTTTTCCGCTCGTTTCGCATGTGTGAGTGTTTTTCACTCGTTTCGTACGTGTTTGTTTTTTTTATTTTGTTTTTTGCTTGTTTCGCACGTGTGTGTGTTATTTTTTTACTTTTCGCTCCTTTCGCACGTGTGATTTTTTATTTTTTATTTTTTTTGTTTTTTTCGCTCGTTTCGCACGTTTGCGTGTTTTCCGCTCATTTCGTACGTGTGTGTTTTGCGCTAGTTTCGCACGTGTGTGTATTTTTTGCTCATTTTGCAGGTGTTTTTTTTTGTGTTTTTCACTCGTTTGGTACGTGTGTGTATTTTTCCCTTGTTTCGCACGTACATATATTTTTCACTCGTTTCGCACGTATGTGTGTTTTTTGCTCGTTTCGCACGTGTGTGAGTGTGTGTGGGTGTTTGTTGTGTTTTATTATTAATTTTTTATTTTTTTGCTCATTTCTCAAGTATGCGTATTTTTCACTCGTTTCACACGTGTGCGTATTTTCGCTCGTTTCGCACGTGTGCGTGTTTTTCGCTCGTTTCGCACGTTTGTGTTTTTTCATGTTTTTTGCTTGTTTCACACGTGTGCATTTTTTTTTATTTTTCGCTCGCTTCACACGTGTGTGTTTTTATTTTTTATTTTTCTTGTGTTTTTTGCATGTTTCGCACGTGTGTATTTTTCGCTCGTTTCGCACGTATGTGTTTTTTTCGTGTTTTTCGCTTGTTTCACACGTGTGTGCGTTTTTCGCTCGTTTCGCACGCGTGTGTGTTTCTCTTTGTGCATTTTCGCTCTTTTTCCATGTGTTCGTGTTTTTTGCTCGTTTTGCATGTGTATTTTTCGCTCATTTCGCACGTGTGTGCATGTTTTTTTATTTATTTTTTGTGTTTTTCGCTCGTTTTACACGTGTGTCAAGGTGTGTGTTTTGTTTTGTATTTTTCGCTTGTTTCACACGTATGTATGTTTTTAATATTTTTTTATTTTTGGCTCGTTTCGCACGTATGCGTGTTTTTTGCTCTTTTCACGTGTTCGTGTTTTTCGCTCGTTTCGTACGTGTGTGTTTTTCGCTCGTTTCGTACGTGTGTGTTTATTTTTTATTTATTTTTTGTGTTTTTCGCTCGTTTCGTATGTGTGTCTCCATGTGTGTGTGTGTGTTTTTTTGTATTTTTCGCTTGTTTCACACGTATGAATGTTTTTCTATATTTTATTTTTTGTTTTTCGCTCGTTTTGCACATATGCTGTTTTTTGCTCATTTCGTGCGTGTGTGTTTTTCGCTCATTTCGCACGTATGGTGTATTTTCGCTCATCTCGCACAAGTGTGTGTTTTTTATTTTTTTTGTGTTTTTCGCCGGTTTCGCACGTGTGCGTGTTTTTTGCTCGTTTCTCACGTGTGTGTGTGTGTGTGTCGCTCGTTTCGCACGTGCGTGTGTGTTTTTCTTTCTGTGTTTCACTCTTTTCACACATGTGCGTATTTTCGTTCATTTCGCACGTGTGCGTATTTTCGCTCGTTTCGCATGTGTGTGTGTTTTTCGCTCGTTTCGTACGTATGTGTTTTTTATGTGGTTTTTACTCGGTTTCGCACGTGTGTGTATTTTTTGCGATTTTCGCTCGTTTCGGACGTGTTTGTTTTTCGCTCGTTTCGCACGTGTGTGTTTCTCTTTGTGCTTTTTCGCTCGTTTCGCACGTCTGGGTGTTTTTCGCTCGTTTCGCACGTGTGTATTTTTCTTTGGTTTCGCACATATGGGTGTGTATTTTTGTTTGTGTTTTTCCCTCTTTTTGCACGTGTTCGTATTTCTCACTCGTTTCGCACGTGTGTGTGTGTATTTTGCTCATTCCGCATGTGTGTGTTTTTTTGTTTTTCTGCTCGTTTCGCATGTGTGAGTGTTTTTCGCTCGTTTCGTACGTGTTTGTTTTTTTTATTTTTTTATGTTTTTCGCTTGTTTCGCACGTGTGTTTTTTTTTTTACTTTTTGCTCATTTCGCACGTGTGTGATTTTTTATTTTTTATTTTTTTCTGTTTTTTGCTCGTTTCGCACGTTTGCGTGTTTTCCGCTCATTTCGTACGTGCGTGTTTTGCGATAGTTTCGCCCGTGTGTGTGTTTTTTGCTCATTTTGCAGGTGTGTTTTTTTTTGTGTTTTTCACTTGTTTGGTACGTGTGTGAATTTTTCCCTCGTTTCGCACGTACATATATTTTTCATTTGTTTCGCACGTATGTGTGTTTTTCGCTTGTTTCGCACGTGTGTGTGGGTGTTTGTTGTGTTTTATTATTAATTTTTTATCTTTTTCGTTCATTTCTCAGGTATGCGTATTTTTCACTCGTTTCGCACGTGTGCGTGTTTTTCGCTGGTTTCGCACGTGTGCGTGTTTTTCGCTCGTTTCGCACGTATGCGTGTTTTTCGCTCATTTCGCACATGTGTTAGTTTTTCGCTCGTTTCGCACGTGTGAGTGTTTTTCACTTGTTTCGCACATGTGTGTATGTGTTTTTCGCTCGTTTCGCAGATGTGCGTGTTTTTCGCTCGTTTTGCACGTGTGCATGTTTTTCGCTCGTTTCGCACGTATGTGTGATTTTTGCTCGTTTAGCACGTGTGTGTGGTTTTTTCGGTGTTTTTACCCGTAATGTTTTAAAAAATATTTTGTTTCTTTTTGTGTTTTTCACTCGTTCGGCACATGTGTGTGTGTGTATGTGTGTGTTTTTCGCTCGTTTTGCACGTACATATGTGCTTTTCAGTTGTTTCGCACGTATGTGTGTTTTTCGCTCGTTTCATACGTGTGTGAGTGTGTGTGGGTGTTTGTTGGGTTTTTTCGTTAGTTTCACACGTGTGTGTGTGTGTTTTTTTATTTTATTATTAATTTTTTATTTTTTCGCTCATTTCGCACGTCTGCGTGTTTTCCGCTCGTTTCGCACGTGTGCGTATTTTCCGCTCGTTTCGCATGTGTGCGTATTTTTCGCTCGTTTCACACGTGTGCGTGTTTTTCGCTCATTTCGCACATGTGTGTGTCTTTTTTTTGTGTTTTTCGCTCTTTTCGCACGTATGTGTGTTTTTCACTCATTTCGGACGTGTGTTTGTTATTCGCTCGTTTCGCACGTTTGTGTGTTTTTCGCTTGTTTCGCACGTGTGAGTTTTTTGTGTTTTTCGCTCGTTTCACACGTGTGCGTGTTTTCTGCTCGTTTCGCACGTGTCCATGTTTTCGTTAGTTTCGCACGTATGTGTGTTTTTCGCTCGCTACGCACGTGTTTGTGGTTTTTTGTGTGTTTTTCGCTCGTTTTGCACGTGTGTGTTTTTTGTTTATTTTTTTATATTTTTTGCTCGTTCTGCACGTGTCTTTTTTTTGTATTTTTTGCTCGTTTTGCACGTGTGTGTCTTTTTCGCTTGTTTCGTACGTGTGTTTTTTTATTACCTTTTTTTGTATTTTTCGCTCGTTTGGCACGTATGTGTGTTTTTCGCTCATTTCGCACATGTGGGTGTTTTCTTCGTTTTGCACGTGTATTTTTTATTTTTTATTTTTTTATTTTTTTTGTGTTTTTCGCTGGTTTCGCACGTGTGCGTGTTTTTCGCTCTTTTCGCACGTGTGTATGTGTTTTTCCTCGTTTCACACGTGCGCGTTTTTTGCTCGTTTCGCAAGTGTGCGTATTTTTGCTCGTTTCGCATGCGTGTGTGGTTTTTTTGTGTTTTTCGCTCGTTTTGCACGTGTGCGTATTTTTCGCTCGTTTCGCACGTGTGTGTTTTTTTCTTGTTTCTCATGTGTGTGTGTTTTGCACGTGTATTTTTTATTTTTTTGTGTTTTTTCGCTGGTTTCGCACGTGTGCGTGTTTTTTGCTCGTTTCGCACGTGTGTATGTGTTTTTCCCTCATTTCACACGTGTGCGTTTTTCGCTCGTTTCGCAAGTGTGCGTATTTTCGCTCGTTTCGCATGCGTGTGGTTTTTTTGTATTTTTCGCTCGTTTTGCACGTGTGCGTATTTTTCGTTCGTTTCGCACGTGTGTGTTTTTTTCTTGTTTCTCATGTGTGTGTGTTTTTTGTGTTTTTCGTTCGTTTCGCCCGTGTCTGTGGTTTTTTTGTGTTTTTCACTCGTTTCTCACGTATATGTGTGTGTGTGTGTGTTTTTTTTTGGTGTTTTTCGCTAGTTTCACACGCGTATGTTTTTTCCTTGTTTCACACGAGTGCGTATTTATGGCTCGTTTCGTATACGTATTTGTGTTTTTCGTTTGTTTCACACGTGTGTGTTTTTTTCTTTGTGTTTTTCGCTCGTTTCGTACGTGAGTTTTTGTTATTTATTTTTGCTTTGTTTTTCGCTTGTTTCGCACGTGGGTATGTGTTTTTATTTTTCGCTCGTTTCGCACGTGTGTGTTTTTCGATCGTTTCACATGTTTGTGTGTTTTTTTTATTTTTTTGTGTTTTTTGCTCGTTTTGCACGTATGCGGGTTTTTTGCTCGTTTTCGCACATGTGTGTATTTTTTTATCGTCTCGCACGTGTGTGTGTGTTTTTTTTTTCTTTGTGTTTTTTGCTCTTTTCGCATGTGTGCGTGTTTTTCTCTCGTTTCGCACGTGTGCATGTTTTTCACTCGTTTCGCACGTGTGTGTATTTTTTTGTGTTTTTCGCTCGTTTCGCGTGTGTGAGTGTTTTTCGCTCATTTCGTACGTGCGTGTTTTTTATTTATTTTTGTTATGTTTTTCGCTCGTTTCGCAAGTGTGTACGTGTTTTTTTTGTATTTTTCGCTCGTTTCGCACATGTGTTTGTTTTTTTACCATTTTGCACGTGTGTGTTTTTTATTTTTTGTTTTTCGCTCGTTTCGCACACGTGCGTGTTTTTCGCACGCATGTGTGAGTTTTTCTTTTGTTTCACACTTGTGTGCTTTTTTTATTTATTTTTTTTTGTGTTTTTCGCTTGTTTCACATCTGTGTGCACGTGTTTTTTTTGTTTTTTCGCTCGTTTCGCACGTATGCGTGTTTATCGCTTATTTTGCATGTGTGTTTGTTTTTTGCTCGTTTCGCACGTGTGTGCGTGTTTTTCGCTCGTTTCGCACGTGTGCGTGTTTTTTTTTGTGTTTTTCGCTCGTTTCGATAGTATGCGTGTTTTTCACTCGTTTTGCACGTGTGCGTATTTGTCGCTCGTTTCGTACGCGTGTCTATTTTTCGCTCATTTTCGCATTGTGTGTGGTTTTTTGGTGTTTTTTCGCTCATTTTGCACGTGTATGCGTGTATGTGTGTGTTTTTTTGTGTTTTTTGTTACTTTCACACGTGTTTTTTCGCTTGTTTCGCATGTGTGTGTTTTTTTTTGTTTTTTTCACTCGTTTCGCACGTCTGCGTATTTTTCGCTCGTTTCGTACGTATTTGTGTTTTTCGCTCGTTTCGCACGTGTGTGTATTTTTCGCTCGTTTAGCATGTGTGTGCATTTTTTATGTTTTTTGCTCATTTTGCCGTGTGGTGTTTTTCGCTCGTTTTGCACTTGCGTGTTTGTTTTTTTATTTTTTTCTATTTTTCGCTCATTTCACACGTGTGTGTGTTTTATTGGATTTTTCGCTCGTTTCGCACGTGTGTGTGTTTTTCGCTCATTTCTCACGTATGCGTATTTTTCGCTCATTTCAGACGTGTGTTTGTTTTTCGCTCGTTTCGCATGTGTGTGTGTTTTTCACTCGTTTCGCACGTGTGTGTGTTTTTTACTCGTTTTACACGTGTGTGTTTTTTTGTGTTTTTCGCACGTGTGTGAGTTTTTCGCTCGTTTCGCACATGTCCGTGTTTTTCGCTAGTTTCGCACGAATGTGTGTTTTTTGCTCGTTTCGCACGTGTCTGTGGTTTTTTTTTGCGTTTTTCACTCGTTTCGCGTGTGCAAGTTTTACTCTCGATTCGCACGTATGTGTACTTTTCGCTGGTTTCGCACGTGTGTGTATTTTTTTGTGTTTTTCGCTCGTTTTGCACGTGTATGTTTTTGGCTTGTGCCACGTTTGGCACGTGTGTGTTTTTTTATTAATTTTTTTCGGCCAACCTCGTTGTCGTTGAAGAAGCTGCGCGTTTAGCCGAATCGTCGCTGCTGAACCGCTGCTTTGCCACTGTCAAGTCTGAGTCGAAGAAAGGAGACGTGGAGTCGGCGTCGCTGACGAACAAATTTTTGCTAGTAAAGAATTTCACAATAAATTCTCGTTGCAAGTATAGTTTCTAAACCAACAAAGAATTCTTTCATACAAAAATTTGGTTGTCACAAGTAACAAACCCCTATAAAAATAATAACCGAAGTATTCAAACCTCGGGTCGTTTCTCAAGGAATTGCAGGGAAGTGTACTTATAACTGGTTATGAGATTGTATCTTTTTGGGGTTTTCAATAAGGAACAAGAAAAGTAAATTGCAAGAATTAAACTAATAGCTAATAGAGCTCTTGGCAAGGTATGAGAATTAGAAGTCCTATCCTAGCTATCCTTATCAATTGTGACATCAATTGTCTATTGCTCCCACTTAGTTAACCTCTAACTATGAAGGAAAGTCAAGTGGATGAATCAATTTGATTCCTCAAGTCCTAGTCAACTCCTAAGGAAAGACTAGCTTTAGAGGGATCCAAATCAACTAGCAACTTTCAATTATCAATCAACAAGGGAGTTTGATAACTCAAGAGTCTCCAATTACTCAACCAAAGCCAAGAATATAAAAATCTAACTTAAAATCCTCCCAAGAATTTTGTCAAACACTTGAAAGGCATAACATAAAAACATAGAAATTAATAAGAGATAATAAATCTAAACAACCAATTGCAAGCATCAATAACACAAATTAAAGAAAGCAATCATAAATATGAAATACCTCAAATTGTATTAAATAGAGAAATCAAATCTAACATGAAGAATTCATAAACTAAATGGGCAACATAAAGTAATCAACAAAGGAAATAAATAAACTAGAATGCTAGAACAATTAAAACTAGAAGAGAAACTAATCTAAAGTAGAATAGAAATCTCAAATTGAAAATAGCTAAACCTAAGAATCCTAAAACCTAGAGAGAGGAAAGAGCCTCTCTCCCTAGAAAACTACATCTAAAAACCTAAAATTATCTCAATGAATGTTGTGTGAATGAATCCTCCACTCTGCAGCTTCTATTTTGTGTTCTCGGGCTTGGAACTGGGCCCAAAAGTAGCCCAAAAATCGCCCCCAGCATTATCTGATACGTCCAGCACGTGGCTCTGTCACGCGTACGCGTACGTCACGCGTATACATCGATTGTATGCCGCACTATCCACGCGTACGCGTCGCCTAACAGCAAGGCAACTATGACAAATTGCATATCATTTCGAAGCTCCGGATGTTAGCTTTCCAATGCAACTAGAACCGCCTCATTTGAATCTCTGTAGCTCAAGTTATGATCAATTTAGTATGAAGAGGTCAGGCTTGACAGCTTAGCAATTCCTTCAATTTCTTGTATTCCTTCCACTTTTGCATGCTTCCTTTCCATCCTCTAAGTCATTCCTGCCCTATAAACCCTGAAATCACTTAACACACATATCAAGGTATCGAATGGTAATAAGAGAGGATTAAAGTTAGCAAATTTAGGGCCAAAGAAGCATGTTTTCAATCATAGCATAAAATTAGGAAGGAAAATGTAAAACATGCGAATTCAATGAATAAGTGTGAGTTTAGTGGATAAAATCCACTAAATTAAGCACAAGATAAACCATAAAATAGTGGTTTATTAATCTCCCCACACTTAAACATTAGCATGTCCTCATGCTAAGCTTAAGAGAAGCTATAAAGGAGTGAAGAGGAATGGTAAAACTTATGAAATGCAACCTATTTATATGAATGCAACTAAATGTGAAATGCTTCTACCTATTTGGTTAAAAGTAAATAAATCTTTTAAGAATAAATATGAACTGGATTTCACTAATTCAAATTATAAAAATGAAGTACAAATAGACTTGCAAGAAGAAGATAGCTCATGAAAGCCGGGAACAAAGAATCGAGCATCGAACCCTCACCGGAAGTGTATAAACTCTAATTACTCAAGTGTTTAAAGTTCGATTCTCTCACTTCTCTACTAACCTTGCTTTCTAAGGCTTGCTCTTCTTCTACCAATCAACAAATAATTTGATGCACAAATACACATATCAAGAGGTCTTTCAAGGGTTGTAATGGGGTTAGGGTCAAGGTAGGAATGTATTTGGTCAGATGGACTAAAATATGAGTCCTTAATTAACCCAAATTTCCCACCTAACTTAAGACAATCCATGTAATCATAACATAAAACCTAACTACCCATTAACTATGTTTTGCCACATATTCATGCATCCCAATTTTGAGAACAATACATATGCATTGCTATCACATTTACTTTGGGACATTTTGTCCCCTTTTACTTATTTGCTCTTTTTCTTTTCTTTTTCTCCTTTTTTTCTTCTTATTTTTATTTATTTATTTTCTTTGTTTTTCTCAATGCATATGATTAAATTATTGAATGCATGAACATGTCCTAAATATTTCTTTCACATTTTCATAAAGATATACAACACCCAATTCTTAAACCAAATGTTTTCAAATCCAACTTCTCCACACTTAATTTATGAGCACTCTCACTAGTCTAATCTAACCAAGTATTCAAATTAAGGACATTATTGTTTTCCGCTTAGAGTTAGTGATGAGCTAAAGTAAAGAACAAAGGGGTATAATAGGCTCAACATTGGTTTGCAAAGGATAGTGAAAGGGTAAGGCCATATGGGTATGTAAGCTCAGTGAAACAAAGGCCTCAATCATATAAGTGCATGCATACATCAAACCATAGAAATATAGAATTAAGCAAGACAAAGATCACAATTTTAGAGAGAATAACACACACCAAAAATAAAATATTGGTTTATAAAATGCAACCAATCGAATAGGATCAAAATCTCACTGGTTTTGTGTGTTTGAGCTTTAAACCATGTTCCAAAATAAATTTCTTCAAGCAAGTTTAACAAAAAAAATTTTTCAAATTAGTGAAATGCTATAAAACAGTGTCTTGAAAAAGAAAATATCACTTCAACCAAGTAGCAGTAAAATATGCACAAAGTCTAACAAACATGCAATCAGACATGCAAATGCAACAATGAACTAACAAAGAAAATAAAACATTGGTGTTGAGACAGAAAAATAACTAACCCATGGAGATCGGTAGCGACCTTCCTACACTTAAAGATTACACCGTCCTCGGTGCATGCAAAGATGTACAAGTGGACGGGGGTTGTGAGCTACAACTGCTGCTCTTTCTCCAAAGATTGTGTGGAGGACTTGTTTGTTGCCCCTCTTAGAAATGTTCTGTTTCCCTTCTTGGTGGCCATCCTGAAAGAAGGGGAAAAAGGAAGAAGTAGAGCCCACAAACAAAGATAAGAAAACACATAAAGATGGGTGGGTTAATGCCAAATAATGATGAGGATCTCACTACACGGTAGCTACAACATGTAAGTGAAAAAATAGTAGAAGCAATTGGCATATCAATAGTGCAAGAATTGCAACAAAGGAGAAGAGATAGTAGGTAATGAAAGACAATATAAACTCATGTCAATGCAAAAGGAACACATGTATCATAAAAGATTGGCATTGATAGATAAATAATATCAGCCAACAGTGTAAAACAAGTTACTAAGCACCAAAATAATACCAGAAAAGATACAGTAGTTGAATAAGAACATTTAACACCAACGGAGAAAATAATAAACGTAGAAAAGAAAATAAAAACATGAACAAAATTAAAATGCAATGAGTGAAGGTATGTAAATGCAATAAGGAAAATATAATGAAAGAGAATAAGGATGAGAAGTTAAAGAAATGAAGGAGAAGAAAGTAAGAAAGGAGGAAGAAAGGAGGAGAAAGGAGAGATGAAAGAAGTAAGAAATGAAAAACAGGACGCGATGCATGCGCGTGCATCACGCGTACGCGTGCAAACTGAAATGGCCATGCGACGCGTAAGCGTCGCCCACGCGTACGCGTGGGTGCCCGAAGAAGAAAAGTGGCGCGCGAGCGTCGGTCACGTGTACGCGTGACAACTTGCGCGATTCCAGCACAGTGGTAGCCCAACTTTCTGTTCAATTCGCTCTTTATGCCGATTTTCATACCCACGCGTACGCGTCGCTGACGCTTACACGTGGGTTGAAAAATTTGCAGGGGACGCGTACGCGTGCGGTGGCTCATGCACCACGCACCTCTCCCGCGCGTCTCCATCGCAACTCTCTGTTCGTTTTCTTTTTGTTGCATAGTCACACATGACGCATGCGCGTCGATCCCTCTTTTTTTTTATATGCAGAATGCAGGTGATGATGCAGAAATTATGAATGAACACTGATAAAAATAAAATAAAATAAAATTAAGAATAAAAATGAAAGATCATACTATGGTGGGTTGTCTCCCACCTAGCACTTTTAGTTAAAGTCCTTAAGTTGGACATTTGGTGAGCTCCTTGTCATAGTGGCTTGTGCTTGAACTCATCTCAGAACATCCACCAATGCTTGGACTTCCAATAATCTTCATCATTCTCAAGTGAATTTGCCAAGCCTTGAGGGAGTTCTTCACAAGCTTTGAGCTCCCAAAGTTGATCCTCTTGTATGCCCGGATCCCAAATCTTGTTCCTACACGCGTCTGTAAGCTGCTCATCATGGCTCTAACCGGGTGGCAAGCAATCTGAATTCTCAATGTAATACCAAACTCTTCTCTTAGATCCAACCAAATGTTCACTAGTTCCACCCTTGCATCTAGCTCTTGAAGTATCAACCTTGATGAGCCTTAATTTGTAGCTCCAACCACTAAACATCCTTCTCTTACGCTTAATTCCACAAAGTCTCCTAAGTTGACCATCCGTTTCAAGAATACCATATTCAAGTGGAACGGTAAGGCGAATAGAGACAAGCCTTACCCACTCAAATGAAGGATTAGATGGCAACCTAGGTGGAAAAGTCTCTAACGTTCTTGATAGAGCGTACTCAACTCCCGTCCAACCATTGCGAAGGACTTCCACATCATTTTTAAACTCATTCAGAGAAGGCTCTTCATACCCAAGGAGTTTAGTTGCGGATGTAGCTTCACCACTAGGAAGACTTGATTCATGATCACCATCACCAAGGGAACTTGCTTCTTGATCTATCCCGTCCAAGTCTTCATAGGGAATATGCCATGGAGGTTGTGCACTAGCCTTCTTGACATCAATTTCAATCTTCTTGGAGGAATACTCTATAACTCTTGATTTCCATGGAGGTTCGGCATCTCCTAAGTCTTCAACCACTTCTTCCTCTTCAACTATTACGGCTTCCTCCACTTGTTCCAATACAAAATCACGTTTCTCATTGTCCACCGAAGTTTCTAGTGTCTCCTTCATGCTACGCTCTTCTATTGATTCTCCATATGTAGCCATGGGAGTTTCTTGAGTGTCCAAATGTTGGAAAGCTAATCGATTTACTACCTCGGTCAAGGCAGCCGTGAATTCTAGTACTTCCCTTTTCATCTCTCTTTGCCCTTGAAGAAGAATGCTAAGAGTGTCATGCATTGAAGATTGAGGTGGATATGAGGGCTCATTACTTGGGAGGAAAGGTTCATGATAAGAGGGTGGTTCATCATAATAAGCATGTGGTGGTTCATCACTCTCCATATTTTCCACTTATTGCACAACACACTTCAGTTCCTTGTTCTCAAGTTGAGATTCTTTAGCCATAAGAGCTTCGTGTGCTTTTCGGCATACCACTCGTTCCAATTGATGAATGGTTGCTTGAAATCGATCCATTGTTTCTTTGAGACGATCATTTGATTCTTGTTTCACTCGGATTGCATGATTAGGATCATATGGCTCTTGGGTTGATGGATATGGATATGGTGTATATGGAGGTGGTGGTTCTTGGGAGTAATTGGGTTGGAATTGGGGTGGTTTTATATATGGTTCATATGGCTCATTGGGCGGTTGGTATGGTGGATAAGGGTTAGGATCATATGAGGGTGTTTGGTAGTAGGGGGCTTGTGAGTATGGTGGTTCAAAGCTATGTTGAGGCGGGGGTTCATAGGCATATGGTGGTGGTTGTTGACAAGTACAATAAGGACTACCACATCCATTAGATTGATATGCATTAGGATTTGAGTTATACCTATATGAGACTAGAGGAGGTTGTTGCCGAAAGGGTTGATCAAATCCTTGTGGCTCCTCCCATCTTTGATTGTTCCAACCTTGATGCATGTTCTCATTGTAGCTTCCATTCCCTACAACATAATTTGAACCAAACTCGTAGCCAAAGGGATGAGAATTCCTAGTAGCAGTAAAAACAGAAACTAATAAGAATTAATGAAAATAAACTCCTAAAACTAGAAACACTAACAAAGAAACGAAAAAGCAAAATTATTCACAATATTCAGAATAACCAATAATAAGGCACACGTTTACAATTCCCCGGTAACGGTGCCATTTTGACGAACGAATTTTTGCTAGTAAAGAATTTCACAATAAATTCTCGTTGCAAGTATAGTTTCTAAACCAACAAAGAATCCTTTCATACAAAAATTTGGTTGTCACAAGTAACAAACCCCTATAAAAATAATAACCAAAGTATTCAAACCTCGGGTCGTCTCTCAAAAAATTGCAGGGAAGTGTACTTATAATTGGTTATGAGATTGTATCTTTTTGGGGTTTTGAATAAGGAACAAGAAAAGTAAATTGCAAGAATTAAACTAATAGCTAATAGAGCTCTTGGCAAGGTATGAGAATTAGAAGTCTTATCCTAGCTATCCTTATCAATTGTGACATCAATTGTCCATTGTTCCTACTTAGTTAACCTCTAACTATGAAGAAAAGTCAAGTAGATGAATCAATTTGATTCCTCAAGTCCTAGTCAACTCCTAAGGAAAGACTAACTTTAGAGGGATCCAAATCAACTAGCAACTTTCAATTATCAATCAACAAGGGAGTTTGATAACTCAAGAGTCTCCAATTACTCAACCAAAGCCAAGAATATAAAAATCTAACTTAAAATCCTCCCAAGTGTTTGCATAACATAAAAACATAGAAATTAATAAGAGATAATAAATCTAAACAACCAATTGCAAGCATCAATAACACAAATTAAAGAAAGCAATTATAAATATAAAATACCTCAAATTGCATTAAATAGAGAAATCAAATATAACATGAAGAATTCATAAACTAAATTGGCAACATAAAGTAATCAACAAAGGAAATAAATAAACTAGAATGCTAGAATAATTAAAATTAGAAGAGAAACTAATTTAAAGTAGAGTAGAAATCTCAAATTGAAAATAGCTAAACCTAAGAATCCTAAAATTTAGAGAGAGGAGAGAGCCTCTCTCCCTAGAAAACTACATCTAAAAACCTAAAATTATCTCAATGAATGTTGTGTGAATGAATCCTCCACTCTGCAGCTTCTATTCTGTGTTCTCGGGCTTGGAAATGGGCCCAAAAGTAGCCAAGAAATCGCCCCCATCATTTTCTGATACGTCCAGCACGTGGCTCTGTCACGCGTACGCGTACGTCACGCGTATGCGTCGATTGTCTGCCGCACTATCCACGCGTACGCGTCATGCACGCGTACGCATTGCCTAACAGCATGGCAACTATGAGAAATTGCATATCATTTCGAAGCCCCAGATGTTAGCTTTCCAACGCAACTGGAACTGCCTCATTTGGATCTCTGTAACTCAAGTTATGATCGATTTAGTATGAAGAGGTCAGGCTTGACAGCTTAGCAATTCCTTCAATTTCTTGTATTCCTTCCACTTTTGCATGCTTCCTTTCCATCCTCTAAGCCATTCCTGCCCTATAAACCCAAAAAATCACTTAACACACATATCAAGGCATCGAATGGTAATAAGAGAGGATTAAAGTTAGCAAATTTAGGGCCAAAGAAGCATGTTTTCAATCATAGCACAAAATTAGGAAGGAAAATGTAAAACATGCGAATTCAATGAATAAGTGTGAGTTTAGTGGATAAAATCTACTAAATTAAGTACAAGATAAACCATAAAATAATGGTTTATCAGTCGCACAGAGAGAAACGCGAATGGCGAGGAGAAGAAGAACGCATGGTGGGGAGGCTTTCCATGCCGCCGCCACCGCCGGAATCACGAACCAAGGTGGGGGAGAAGGCCATCTTCCCCATTGCTGCTATAATCGTCCGTGCTGCTGCCGCTGCTTCTTCGTTCTGTTATTCTTTTCTAATTCTTGTAAGACATTCTTGTTCTGAACCTCCACTTGACGTTTTTGTTTATTTCGCTGCCATTTTATTAGCCTTGCTCTTGTTCCAACTTCCAATTTAATTTAGCCCCTGTTCCACCATTGAATTTCCAGAATTATTATTCTATCCAATTTGAATTCATCATTTTTGCTCGTTGTCGTGGCCAACTCGCGTTGCTGCTGCTCTGTCAAAGCTGTTGCAAATGTTGCTAACATGGGTGGATAAGGGATGAAGGAGCTGCTGCATTTTGGGTGCAGCCCAACCAATCATCACGCCACAATTTCATCTTCGATTTCTGCAAAATTTGACATCGAGGTAGGGGGTTTAATTTAAACGGTTTTAATTTAATAAAACTCACAAAGTTTATTGAGTAATTGCAAATAGGTTTAATTGTTGTGAATAATTGATTGGCTACATGGATGTTGAACTTGAATGAGCTTGTTGATTTTATGAGATTGATTGGTTATGTGTGAATTATGAATTGTTAATAAATGATTGCAGAGAGTGCTGAATCTTGATGTTATTGGTTGATTGCTGTTGAGATGGTTATTAGATATATTATAATGGTGGTGGGCTTGGTTGGTGTTTGTTTGAAATTTATTTTGAGAGAAATTGAAGGTTGAATTTTGAAATATTAAACTTTTGTAGGAAGCCTAATTTTTTGAGATAAACAGTAATTTCGAAAAGCAAACCAGTAATTCGATAATCATTGAAATAATGAGATTAAAAGTTAAAGTGAATTACAATGAGTATAGTTGCTAAGATTTAAATTTTGAAGGTTTTGTATTAACTAGAGAATTAGTTATGATTTTTCAAAGTTGTATTATAAAATCAGATTTTCTGCATTACTTTTAAACGAAGTCAGAAACTTTGAAAAGCTATAACTAATTTTGTGATGATTGAAATTGTATAGGACCAAATCTGGATTAAACTTAGAATGTATAGAGCTGGACTGAAAAATTTGAGGCATTTTCGTTAAATATAGAATTTATGACGATTTTTAAAGTTAGGTCGATGAATCTGTCCTGCAGTAGAAATGTTCAAACAGGGCAGCAACTTGTTTGTTTTGCTGTAATTTTTACAGGCTGATTTTTGGAGCAAAACCAATTTTGTTTTAAAATTTGATTAACTTGGTTCATTCCTCTAAAACTTCAAAATTTAAGGAGTTAAGAATTGGGAGTTGTGAATTTTTGAAAGTTAATGGTTAAAGCTGGAGAGAATCAGTTTTCAGCAAGTTATGCATCAACTTCCAATGCTTGTAACTCTTAGAATTGAAATAGAACTGGGTTGCAACTAAGACACACTTGTTTCTAGATAAGTTGGGAGTCTATAAACGAAACTTTAGCCTATTTGATGTTTTGTAGTAAAAGTTATACAAGTTGAAAGATACTAAGCTTGTTGGTTTCTAAAACAGATTTTGACTTATTTTTACCTAACTTTCAAACTATGTAACTTTTTTATTAAAAATGATATTGACTTAGAACTGATTGAGAAAGAAATTTGGATAAGTTAAGTTTAACCATATTAATTTTAAAGGTGGTTGGATTTAATTTGAATTTTATATGGAATTTTGAATGTTTTACGTTGCTGCTGTTTTCTGGTTTTTAAGACACTGCATAGCAGTCACGGTTTTGCTTTTGTTCCCGAAGCTAGAGTAAGCAAAAAATTATGATTTTTAATTTAATAAAATGCTTAATTCGAGACGGTCGCATGGATATAATGGATATAAAGTTTGTGTAATTCCGAATTCATTTGATATTTTAAAAAACAAAATGGAAATCAGGCTGCCCATTGTTTTGGTGGTTACCTTGGATATGGAATTTGAGAGATAGATTTTCTAAAACATTATCAAATATTTTTGAGAATATATTGCTGTCACAATTGCTGATAAAAGGCTGATGAAATGTTGAGAAAGAGGGAACCCGTAAGGGTGATTAAGTCCTATTTTCAGAGGAGATTATGTCCAAATTTTTATAAAGGTAAAAGGACTTAATCAAAAATGAATATTTAAGGCTTGTTTATTGATAATAACTTCAATGATTCTTTTGAGTAAATATACTTGGTTTTTGAAGTTGTGGGCAAGGACATAGGTTTTGTCCCGCTTGCATATTTACAATTATAACAGAGAAAAGAGTAATCAGAGCAGAGTAAAGAGATATAGAGAATATAGTAACCAGAGTAGAATAAAGAGATAAAGAGAAAAGTAATATAATAAAGAGATATTTGTATATATATTAGTTGCTTGAGGCAACCCAGGGCTAATATAATAAAGAGATATTTGTATGTATATTAGTTGCATAAAGCAACCCAGCGTTTCTGTAGAAAAATTAAGTTACCTACAACCATTTTCCGTTTCCCTAGAGTAGAGTAGAGTATATATATTTTCTTGTAGAAAGCAGAGGCTGTCTCAAATGAGCAGCTCTTATTATATGCGCATTTAATTAGGAAACGGAAAATCGCATCTAGGAAATCGTGGATTACTCGTGACCGGATAAATGTCGGGATTACGGGCAGCCAACCGACACATGAGCTCATGGCCTGCACTAGGACTAGACATTCATCATATGCATCTATGTGACATTATTTGGGTGTGTATATTGTAATTGGTTTGCATATGTGAATAATTCTGTTTAACTGCTAATTGCTATACTTGATGTAATTGCTCTTAATTGTGTTTAAATCTCATTACTTGTATTTGTAATTGATTGTTTGGATGTTGATTGAATTGCTTGGGCCTGAGGCCGTGACGGGTTTGTGTTTGAAGATTAGTAAAGTATGAAAGATTAAGCTGGTTCAGCATAGACTTAATGAACCTATGCTTGGAACAAATTAGTCATTCATACAGTTTAGGAAAACTTTTAATAGTTTTATAAAGAAAAATATGGGTTTAGAATTTTGGATAATTAACTGATATTTTTAAAGAAGGTTATGGATTTTGAATGTTAAACTGTTGGTTTTCAAGAGGATTCTTAAGGCAAATGAAAGCAGTGTTCTTTTAAATATCTCTAAACAAAACTAACTATTTGTGCTCTATTCTTTACTTTCACGGCATTCTTTACCTCTACTGAGAACTTGTGGTTTGGTTCTTACCCCCCAAATTTTTTACCCTTTCAGTGATACAGGTTTGAAGATGCAATATGAAGCTGCAAGCGATTAGTAGGCTTTTTTTGTGATTTTAATTACTTTCATAGAGTCCCCTCGCTGTTGTTCCTTGAGATTTTATTTTACATAGAGGGGTAGGTTTGGTATATTGTATTTGAGTTTCATTTAGTTTCTTCTGTATAAGAATTATTATTAATAGTATTTATGTGATTATTATTTGTTGAAAATCTTTGAAACATGACTTTAATGAATAAAAACAAAATTTTTTGGCATTTTCTTAAAACTGAAACGCGATCTCGATACAAAGGCTCGATAATTAAGTAGTTAATACTAGAAAAGGTTACGTAATGTTCTTTCTAGTAGAAATACCCTGTCTTAAACAAGGTATTTTACTAGACGGGACGTTACAATATGGTATCAAAGCAGTCCTTCTTGTAAAGCCTTGGGAGTGGACTGACTATGCTTCACTGCATACTCTGAGTGTTTGTCATGCTTTTTAACTTGTTCTGATAACAAGAGTTTATGTTTTATATGCATGATTGTCTGATGATTAACGCTGTTAGTCTACCATTGCATATTTCATGATATTAAGTTTGGCCAACTTAACATCAATGATCTATGTATATGGAAACACTAATAGGTTATTATAGACGAAATAGAAGTGATAAGTAACGTGAATCATGAGGTTTGGGGAAACGTTAGAAATTAAGTTATAGAGATTAGTTTCGTTTCGACGTATGATTTTTATTCGTGCTTAGCATTATCTCTTTCTCTATTAATTGTATTATAATTTCTAGTTTTGATCTCTTTCTTGCCAACCTTGCATTATCATTCGTGCATGTCCTTGCTTGACTCTGTATCTGGTTGTTGTTTGAATTTTTTGAAACATTTATCCTTACCTTACAAATTCTATGCTCCTTGCTTTAAACTTGGATTTAATTCGGTGCAACATACAATTTCTTGTAATTTCCTTCTAGAGTACTAGTTTCAGATTCTCTTCGAGAAAAATTTTAATTTAATTTTTTTTATTTGACTGTATCCACAACCCTTGTTTAAATTTTGATGGGGTTATTTTTATTTCAGCCTAGACTTTTTTACATAAACTCTGAAACTTCTTTATATAGTTTAATCTTGTTTATTTGTGATATACCACTTATCTTTTATTAATTTATAGAAAATTCTATTTTAGAATTTATTCTTTGAATAGAACTTGATTTTCTTCCAATTTTACTATAATTTTATGGTTATCCATACCTAATTATGTACTTATATCCTCCAAGAGTTTTAAAGAAAATATTTTGCCCATAACACCAAACAAGCTTTAATTTACAAACCACACATGATTTGTTTTGATGTGAAATTAAATCGGTATAACATATTATTTATATTTAGTTTAGTACTTTCGAAAATTGTTGAATTTATATATTTTCTTTTGAAAAAGACAAACTAATTTTCTCTATTTCAAATTGAAGTTGTTCTAAATTGTTGTACTATTTTTTCTAATAATGTTCATATTGAAACTGTTCGATTCAAAATTTCTTCCTAAGCTTCGAATTAACTCCCTTTATGCTCCATTTCATTGCTTATATATCCTTGTTTGTTGATGATCTCATGTATTCCTTCAAATTCTTGCGAAATACCATCTTGTACAATTGCGAATTTGAGTATTCTTCCAATTTTTCGCATAAACCTTTCGTGCCATTTGTCTTTCTCTTCTCATGTTTCGTATTCCTTATATGCGTTAGTTCTTAGGGATACGATTTGTGCGTGCAAAAAGTGAATCTGGTCAGTATACAAAGTTATAAGGAGTCGTGGAATTTTGAGGCGACAAGAGGAAGTGGTCATGCTTTGTTAAGAATTCTGAACGAATATTGTGCCTATTTGATTTTGAATTTTGAAATTTGGTTTGCGTCAAGTTATTTTTATCAACTTTTGCGTCACCTAATATATTTTCTTCTATGTTTGTGATATGATTTTCTTGGTCTCTTTAAAATATTAAAAAAGGGATGTGAATATAAATCTTTTCTCTATCTTATATCAAATTTCGAGGACGAAAATTTTTGTAGGTTGGATAGAATGTAACATCTCGCATTTTTAAAAATCTAAATATAAATAAATTGTGATTTTATCTTATTAAGTTTAAATTTTATAATTTTAGAAATTATTTTATTAGAAATAATTAAATAGATTCGGAGATAACTTCACTTTAAACCAAATAAGATTCTTAATTAGTTTTATTATAATTGAAATATTTTGTATGATTTTAGTAATTGAAAAATAAGAAAGAATTGTACAATTTAATTTAAATAACTTTTATTATGAAAAAGTTATGACTTATTTTATTAATTTGAGCTCTTATTTTATAAATTAATTAATTAAGAGTAATTAAATTAGTTTTACTAATATTTGGAGTTAATTCAATTAATATTCTTGTGTAATTTTATAATTGTTATTTCATATAATTTAAAATTAAAATTTAGTAATGAAAGCATTATATAATTTAATTTAAAAAATTTCTATTATGAATAAATTATGATTTATTTGATTAAATTGAGTTCTTAGAGATTGATTTATTAAAAATGATTAAATTGATTTTTATAAATACTTTGAGTTTAAATTAATTAATGTTTAAGTACAATTTTTATTATAATTAGTTATTCTATACAAATTAAAATTAGAGTTTTGATAATAGAAAAATAATGAAAAATAATATCATTTAATTTGAATAATTAATATTTTTGAGTTTAAATTGTATTTTATAAAATGTGATTAGTAAGTTTATTTTATAATTTAAATTAAAAATAATTATTTGAACTCAATAATATGTTAGTAAATAAAATTTTATATGCTTCAAAAATAATCTTTACAGTATTACATTTAGAAAAAGTCTAAGGGGCCAACAACTTTTATATTTTCTGGCCATCACTTAACCATCAAAATAAAAGTGAGTAATTTTTTACCATTAAATATAATCTCACACCATTAAAAACACTATTGATGACCAATTGATAATTATAAAACACCAAAATTACTACCCCCTAACATTCTTCTTATATTTAAAACCTAAATTGTTATTCTATCTTAAATATTTTGTAAAAGTTGTTATATTATTCCTATATATTTTATCTTGACCTTAAATTCTTAATTAAAAACCCCAATTTTGCTAACCGTACCCCCAAAAACATAACGCACAGCAATAGATGCAGCGAGATGAGAGAAAGCTCGGGGAAGAAAAAGGAAGAAGAGGGAGAAGGGGGTCGTCGTCGGGGGAGGAGACTGCCGCCGTCGTGAGCCATCACTGAGCGTTGCCGTCGAGTACACGGACCAGAGGGAGACGCGAGCAGTGACCGAGAGGAAGCTCCGTCCTCGTCGCCGTTCCGTCGTCGCTGTTGAAGCCAACCTCGTTGTCGTTGAAGAAGCTGCGCGTTTAGCCGAATCGTCGCTTCTGAACCACTGCTGTGCCGCCGTCAAGTCTGAGTCGAAGAAAGGAGACGTGGAGTCGGCATCGCACAGAGAGAAACGCGAATGGCGAGGAGAAGAAGAACGCATGGTGGGGAGGCTTTCCTTGCCGCTGCCGCCGTCGGAATCACGAACCAAGGTGGAGGAGAAGGCGATATTCCCCGTTGCTGCTATAATCGTCCGTGCTGCTGGCGTCGCTTCTTCGTTCTGTTATTCTTTTCTAATTCTTGTAAGACATTCTTGTTCTGACCCTCCACTTGACGTTTTTGTTTATTCCGCTGCCATTTTATTAGCCTTGCTCTTGTTCCAACTTCCAATTTAATTTAGCCCTGTTCCACCCTTGAATTTCCAGAAATATTATTCTATCCATTTTGAATTCATCGTTTTTGCTCGCTGTCGTGGCCAACTCGCGCTGCTGCTGCTCTGTCAAAGCTGTTGCGAATGTTGCTAACATGGGTGGATAAGGGATGAAGGAGCTGCTGCATTTTGGGTGCAGCCCAACCAGTCATCACGCCACAATTCCGTCTTCGATTTCTGCAAAATTCGACATGGAGGTAGGGGGTTTAATTTAAACCGTTTTAATTTAATAATGCCCACAAAGTTGATTGAGCAATTGCAAATAGGTTTAATTGTTGTGAATAATTGATCGGCTACATGGATGTTGAATATGATTGGGCTTGTTGATTTTATGAGATTGATTGGTTATGTGTGAATTATGAATTGTTGATAAATGATTGCTGAGAGTGCTGAATCTTGATGTTATTGGTTGATTGCTATTAAGCTGGTTATTAGATATATTATAATGGTGGTGGGCTTGGTTGGTGTTTGTTTGAAATTGATTTTGAGAGGAATTGAAGGTTGAATTTTGAAATATTAAACTTTTGTAGGATGCCTGATTTTTTGAGATAAACGGTAATTTCAAAAAGCAAACCAGTAATTCGATAATGATCGAAATAATGAGATTAAAAGTTAAAGTGAATTACAATGAGTATAGTTGCTAAGATTTAAATTTTGAATGTTTCGTATTAACTTGAGAATTAGTTATGATTTTTCAAAGTTGTATTGTAAAATCAGATTTTCTGCATTACTTTTAAACGAAGTCAGAAATTTTGAAAAGTTATAACTAATTCTGTGATGATCGGAATCGCATGGGACCAAGTCTGGATTAAACTTAGGAATGTATAGAGCTGGACTGGAAAATTTGAGGCATTTTTGTTAAATACAGAATTTATGGCGAATTTTTAAAGTTAGGTCGATAAATCTGTCCTGCGGCAGAAAAGTTCAAACAGGGCAGCAACTTATTTGTCTTGATGCGATTCCTACAAGTTGAGTTTTGGGGCGAAACCAATTTTGTTTTAAAATTTGATTAACTTGGCTCATTGCTCTAAAACATCAGAAATTCAGGTGTTAAGGATTGGGAGTTGTGAATTTTTGAAAGTTAATGGTTAAATCTGAAGAGAATCAGTTTTCAGCAAGTTATGCATCAACTTCCAATGCTTGTAACTCTTAGAATTGAAATAGAATTGGATTGCAACCAAGACACACTTGTTTCTAGATAAGTTGGGAGTCTATAAACCAAACTTTAACCTATTTGAAGTTTTGAAGTAAAAGTTATACAAGTTGAAAGATACTAAGTTTGTTGGTTTCTAAACAGATTTTGACTTATTTTTACCTAACTTTCAAATTATGTAACTTCTTTATTAAAAATGATATTGACCTGGAACCGATTGAGAAAGACATTTGGATAAGTTAAGTTTAACCATATTAATTTTAAAGGTGGTTGGATTTAATTTGAATTTTATATGGAATTTTGAATGTTGTACGCTGCTGCTGTTTTCTGGTTTTTAAGACACTGCAGAGCAGTTACGGTTTTGCTTCTATTCCCGAAGTTAGAGTAAGCGAAAAATTATGATTTTTGGTTTAATAAAAAGCTTAATCCGAGACGGTCGCATGGATATAAAGTTTGTGCAATTCCGAATTCATTTGATATTTTAAAAAACAAAATGGAAATCAGGCTGCCCAGTTGTTTTCGTAATTACCTTGGATATGGAATTTGAGAGATAGATTTTCTATAACATTATCAAATGTTTTTGAGAATATATTGTTGTGACAATTGCTGATAAAAGGCTGATGAAATGGCTGATGAAATGTTGAGAAAGAGGGAATCCGTAAGGGTGGTTAAGTCCTATTTTCAGAGGAGATTGTGTCCAAATTTTTATAAAAGTAAAAGGACTTAATAAAAAATGAGTATTTAAGGCTTGTTTAATGATAATAACTTCAATGATTCTTTTGAGTAAATATACTTGGCTTTTGAAATTGTTGGCAAGGACGTAGGTTTTGTCCCGCTTGCATATTTACGATTATAACAGTGAAAAAAGTAATCTGAGCAGAGTAAAGAAATACAGAGAATATAGTAACTAGAGTAGAATAAAGAGATAAAGAGAAGAGTAATATAATAAAGAGATATTTGTATGTATATTAGTTGCTTGAGGCAACCCAGAGCTAATATAATAAAGAGATATTTGTATGTATATTAGTTGCTTAAAGCAATCCAGAGTTTCTGTAGGGAAATTAAGTTACCTACAGCCATTTTTCGTTTTCCCAGAGCAGAGCGGAGTATATATATTTTCCTGCAGAAAGCAGAGGCTGTCTCAAATGAGTGGCTATTATTATATGCGCATTTAATTAGGAAACGGAAAATTGTATCCGGGAAATCGTAGATTACTCTTGACCGGATAAATGTCGGGATTGCGGGCAGCCAACTGACACATGAGCTCATGGTCTGTACTAGGACTAGACATTCATCATATGCATCTATGTGACATTGTTTGGGTGTGTATATTGTAATTGGTTTGCCTATGTGAATAATTCTGTTTAACTGTTAATTGCTATACTTGATGTAATTGCTCTTGATTGTGTTTGAATCTCATTACTTGTGTTTGTAATTGATTGTTTAGATGTTGATTGAATTGCTTGGCCCTGAGGCTGTGACTGGTTTGTGTTTGAGGTTTAGTAAAGTATGAAAGATTAAGCTGGTTCAGCATAGACTTAATGAACCTATGCTTGGAACAAATTAGTCATTCATACAGTCTAGAAAAGTTTTTAAGAGTTTTATAAAGAAAAATATGGGTTTAGGATTTTGGATAAATATATTCAACATGGATATTATTTGTTAGGTAAAAGATAATAGATTGGCAAAGAAAATTAATTACAATGGGTATATTCATTTTAATAAATATTCTTTTATCCAATACTATAAAAATTATCATGGTCACCCTGAATTATTACAGGTTCAATTTTCATGATCGGTAGGGTAGAATTATTAAGTTGGGACATTTTTGGGCTATAGTATTCATTAACCAAACAATTAATGAAACACTCATCTATGCCTTCTCATTTTGAGTACATTTATACATAAAAGAAATTATACCTAAAGAAAAAAAAAAGAAAAGAAGAGTTGAAATAGCAAAAACGATAAAAATGATGATTTTTATAATTTTGTGTGGTTATTTATATATAGAAGACTAGAAGACCATGATTATCTAACAAAATTAATTTGTATTTATTGCATTCAATTTGAATAAGTAAAAAATCATCTTATTTTAGTTCAGTCCTTAATTCACATTATTTGAATTTAGCTCAATATATATGATTTGATTTGATTTAATTATTAGTAAAAAATATTTCGATTGTCTATTTTATTCATAGATTTATTATTTTAATGATTAATAAATTAATCAAATTAATTAATTAATACATATAATTAGTATTATGAATTTGGTTTAATAAATTAAAAATAAATAAATAATACTAACAAAAAATTAAAAGAAATAAATTAGAAAATACTACTAAATCAAATTGATATAATTATAATAAATTATGTAATATTTAAATATCTAATTAAATCAATTAGTTGATATAGTTAATTTATCATAATAAAATGTATTTAATGTGCTAAAAAAATAAATTGCTAAACACTCTCAGAAGCATGTCACGTTAGCTCCATCATTAAGGTAGCGTTTGGTGAAGAGACAGAGATGGAAAGACTGAGACTGAGAGACAGAGACTAAGAAACAGAAATTGAAATAAATCTCAGTATTTTGTTTGGTGCAAAATAGGAGATAGAAATTAAAATAAGAATGAAACTCTAATTTAATTTGCACAAAAGGTAAAATTGGAATTAATTGATCGAAATGAGAGTATTTTAGATATAAAATGTTATTAAAGTTTCAGTCTTCATTTCTAAAAATTTAAGTCTCCTGTGTCTCCATTTTTTGGAGGTACTGAAATACTGAAAATTTAGAGACAGAGACAGAAATTTTAGTACCTGTCTCTGAACCAACAAACATAATACCGAGTCTCAGTCTCTCAGTCTCTGTCTAAGTACCTCAAAACAAACGCTATCTAAATGCACAGAAACTTGATTTTTATACAATAGAATAGATAATAAATATAATAGATGAGAATATAATGCGATTTATTTTAATTATAAAATTAGTAATATTTAATAGATTTTTTATGAATTTTTATTGCTTGTTTGTTGTTAATTTTTACGTTATTACTTAACAATTTCCGCTTATGAAACTATCAACTATCTAATATTATGGTTTAGTTAATAAGAAAGATGACATTAATTTTTTTTCTTAAGCCTTGTTATTATTTATAATTAGAAAGAGCTATAAATAAATTTATTTCCTTAATGAATGTTAATTTTGTTGTAAAATTCTATATTACCTTTAAAATTTTAGCTAATTGAATCTAATTCCTACATTTTGAAATAAATTTACTCGAGAAAATTAAAATGTAAATCACATTATTAATACAAAATTACTTTATTAATATAATTAATGGTGCTTACTTGAACAATTAAATTTAATTTCTAATAATATTAAAGTCAACTCATTTTATTGTCTCGTGCTTTCAAAAAATTCACAAAATTGACATAAAAATCTAATAATTGAGAAAAAATTTATTATAATGGATATATTTATTTTAACAAATATTCTTCTATCCAATACTATAAAAAATATATTGGCCACCTTGAATTACTAAAGGTTCAATTTTCATCGACAGTGGTAGAATGTCTAGATTGAGATATTTTCGGGTTATAGTATTCGTAAAACAAACAATTAATGAAACATTCATCCATGCCTTCTCATTTTGAGTATATTTATACATAAAAGAAATTATACATAAAGAAAAAAAAAGAAGAGTTGAAATAACAAGCTAATAGCGATAAAATTGATGATTCTTATAATTTTGTGTGGTCATCTACATATAATAGACCAGAAGACCATGATTATCTAACAAAATTAATTTGTATTTATTGCATTCAATTTGAATAAGTAAGAAATCATCTTATTTTAGTTTAGTCTTTAATTCAGATGATTTGAATTTGGCTCAATATCATAAGCGACGATTTTTGCTGTTACCTGAATCGGTGTAGTCAAAGGTTCTTGGTTCGACTGGTCCGATCGATTTTTCGAATCTTGGTATTGAGCCAAATTTAAATTATGTGAATTAAGAACTAAATTTAAATAAGATAATTTTTTACTTATTCAAATTGAATGTAATAAATACAAATTAATTTTGTTAGATAATAATGGTCTTCTGTTCTTTTATATATATATGGCCAAACAAAATTATAAGAAGCATCATGTTTATCGCTCTTGTTATTTCAACTCTTTTTTTTTTGCTTTTTTTTAGATAATAATGGACTTGTAATAATTTAGTGTGGACAGTGTACTTTTTATATTATTGGATAGAAGAATATTTGTTAAAATAAATATACCCATTATAATGAATTTTCTTTGTCAATATTTTATTTTTTACCTAACAAACATATATATTAAATATATTATTTTCATCAGAAGGCATACATGATTGATTAATAACTCTGTGTAAAATACTCGTGGTGACTAAACACTATATCGTTAACTCGCTAAAGTTAATTATTTTATGATTATGCCAATGTATAGCACTATAAAAAAAAAGGGTTAAGTATGATTTTGGTCCCTAAGATAAGGGGCTGAAATTTTTTTCGTCCCCAACCTTGTTTTGCTTACAAAATTGTCCCTAAGGTTTAACTTAGTTTTAAAATCGTCCTTTGGACCAAAATATCCTTCTCCTTCTTCCTCAAAATCAACTAGAAGCAGAAGCAGAAATAGAAATAGAAGCAACAACAATAAAACAATGTAATAAACATTAAAAAAATGGATAATAGATAAACAAATCTGTATAACGAAACAATGAAACAATGTAATTAACTAGAAGTAGAAGCAGAAGAACAGCAACAACAACAATGAAACAATGTAATCAACCAGAAGCAGAAGTAGAAGCAACCAGAAGCAACAATATAAAAGAATCATAATAAGAAATCAACAACATAATAAAAGTAAAAGCAGAAGCAGAATGGAATTAGAATTAACAACATAATAAAAACAGAAACAGAAGAACAACAGCAGCGGCGAGTGACCGGCGAGGAGGACGAGGAGCAGCGGCGACCGGCGAGGAGCAGCAACGACCGGCGACCGAGCGAGGAGGAGAAGCAGAAATGGCGAGTGGCGCGTGACGTCCACCTTTACAGATCTGCTGGCATCGACGTCGAGGAGTAGCAGCAAGGACCGAACGACGAGGAGCAGCGACGAGATCCAGCAGCGAGGAGCGAATGACGAGGATCAGCGGCAACAGATTCCCTTCCCCTCCCCTTCCCCACCTTCCCTTCCCCCTCTCTTCCCTGAAACCCCAGCGTGATTCCCTTCCCCAGCAATTTAACTCATTTTCTTTTTTTTTTCTTTTATATTTTTTTAATTAGGGGTACTTTGGTAATAAAAATTAAAATTTTAGTAAAAATGACGATTTTAAAACTAGGTTAAACCTTACGGACGATTTTTTAAGTAAAAAAAGGTTGGGAACGAAAAAAATTTTCACTCCTTACTTTAGGGACAAAAATTATACTTAACCCTAAAAAAAAACTAATTAGATTACATTTGTTTTCAATGATGTGAACGAGTTTTTAGGCTTAATCATAGTTAGAGTTTAGGAAAGTAAAAAAAATACTAATAATATAAATACTGTTTATTTTTAATACTCAATAATAAAAAATATAAAAATTAGAACTAATATTATTCCATATAAAATAATAAAACATATATTATATTCAAAATATATTCAATCCGTATTTGTTATCATAATTTATCGATTACGTTATGACAATATGGTTATTAAAAAAATTAAAATTATCTTTCACACTATTATAAAGTCTTTTTTTTTTTCAAAAAAGTCCAAAAAATATTAGTAGATACT
This sequence comes from Arachis ipaensis, assembly GCF_059453495.1. Taxonomy (NCBI): domain Eukaryota; kingdom Viridiplantae; phylum Streptophyta; class Magnoliopsida; order Fabales; family Fabaceae; genus Arachis; species Arachis ipaensis. The sequence continues at coordinate 16,167,048 of NC_142440.1, read as the reverse complement.
CGAAAAATTTGCGTTTTCTGAAGAGAAAATAAAACAGAGATTTGCAAAGATGGAGAGGGGACAGGGGCATTTCTTTTAACGGGAGTGAGGGATGGGAAATGAGCCCGCCATGTTCTTTCTGAATACCCATTACCATACTTAATTAGCAACATAGATCTAATCTAAGCCGATTTGAAAGGGGATACGTGGACTTCATCTACATTGGGACCCTAACAATGCGCTTAGATTGATCTTGCTTTCTTTTGAGTCAATGTTATAATAAATATTATATATACAAAAGTTTGATATATTTACAAGATGATTTTTAATTGAAATTAAGAAAATTTTTAAGTATTTTTTCTTTTAGTTTTTAAATATTAGAGAAAATTACACTTCTCTTCCCTGCGAGATGTTAAAATGACACTCTCTTTCTCTCTATTTATAAAATATACATTCTCTTCCCTTATAACTTTTAAAAAACCTCATCTTTAATCCATTTTAAATTTTTTGTGATAACTAATGTTAACTTTATCTATTTTTTTTAAAAAATTATTTTTTACAAAATATTCTTTAACAAAAAATTTTTAATATCTTTCAATCATTTTTAATATCTTTCAATTATTTTTATTGATTAAAATAATTTAAAAAAATGTAATAATTAAATTATTTTTTTCTAAAATATCTTTCAATCATTTTTAATTATTAAATTATGACTTTTCCAAAATTTTTGTTAATAATTTTTTTAAATTTTACTATTAATTTTTCTATATTAATGTATATTATTTTAATACTAAATAAAAAAATATTACCATTATTAATATGTATAACAATTAATATATATTGATATCGAAAAATTAATTATAAAATATAAAAACATTGTTAACAAAAATTTTGGTAAAATCATAATTTAATAATTAAAAAATTATTGAAGAAAATCTTAAAAAAATAATTTAATTATTAAATTTTTTAAAAAATATTTTGATGAAAATACAATTTAATCAATAAAAAATAATTTATTAAAGTGTATTTTGGTAAGCAAAATTTAATAATAAAAAATAAAATTTTTATTAAAGGATATTTTTATGAAAAATAATTTATTTTTTTTAAAATAGATAAAATTAACATTAGTTAGCACAAAAAAATTAAAATGGATTAAAGATGAGATTTTTTTAAAAGTTATAAGGGAGGGGAATGTACATTTTATAAATAGAGGGGAGGAGAGTGTCATTTTAGTATCTCGCAGGGGAAGGGAGTGAAGAATTTTCTCTAAATATTATTTACTAATATAACAAAAAAGTAAAAATAACCATAATTAAAATAGATAATTCTAATTATACATGACACTATGTATAAAAAATTATTATATATGATAAATATTTTTTTATTTTCTGTACTGACTATTTATATGATTTATTGCATAATTTTTTTTAATATTTAATAAATTTACGATACAAGATATTATTTATTTTATTTAATATACAAAATAAGTAATTTAAGTCAGGTAAATAAGTATAACAGTACAAATATTTACTTTCTTATTAGTATTGAAAAAATATATAAATATAAATTAATATTTTTTAGTAGAAAAACAGTAATAAGTTAATTATATAATTTTAAAATATTGTAAATAATTTTTTAAATAATAATAAAAAATAAGATTACTATTTTCACATATTACAAAGTTTATAAAAAAATCTTTAACAATAAATCAACCCTCAATATATTATACATTAGTCCTATCAAAAAAATAAATAATTAATACGTTAGATATTTTTATTTACATACTAATATATATTATTGATTATTAAGTTATAATTAATTTCTAACCTAATTTTTGGTAATTAAAATTTAAATAATCAAAATCATTAAATTCTATATATTTTGCACCTAATTTATTTTATTTTGTTATTGAAATTAAAAAAATGATGAGTTGTGAATTAATTCTAAATTCAAATTTGGGTAAGAAAAAAAATTTTAAATTTTATCTCACTAATCATAATTAATTTCAGGATAAGAAATTACTTTATACATCATATTATAGGATAGTGTGGTCATTTTTTATTCTTTAATGGCAAATATTGTCGAATAAAATGTTGTAAGAATTAAAAGAAAATGTATTTACCAATTTAGAAAATACTAATTTATTTTTCAATCAAATGAATTATATATTAAATAATGAAAGTTGTTATTGATTTTTCTTTACATTAACTAATACTCAACGGTGATGTTCTGGTAATATTACAAAAAAAATATTAATCAATCTAATATCTTTTGTAACGATACAAGTCTATAAGTTTGAAAACTTAAAAATCATATCATAAAATATGATTGTTTTTACTTCAAAAATGAATACGATACCAATAAATAAAATTGTCCCAAGTAAATTTTAACAAAGGTAAATCTTCATAAGTATTGCTATCAATGAAAAATTGTTTTGCTTAAAGACAAATACTATTTTTTTTAATGGATTTTCTAATTCCGCAGGTCGATCACTAATTCACCATGTATTGATGTTTTATTCATTAAGAATTTAGTACTGGCCAATGAATTGTTTCACACGAGATGGAATTCAAATCACAACAAATTGTTTTGCTTAAAGACAAATACTGTTTTTTTTTAATGGATTTTCTAATTCCGCAGGTCGATCACTAATTCACCATCTATTGATGTTTTATTCATTAAGGATTTAGTACTGGCCAATGAATTGCTTCATACAAGATGGAATTCAAATCACAAATACTTACTTAAGTAGACAAATGAGATGAAGGTTCAACTAACTAAAATTGATTAAAAAATACTAACTATTTTTAATATTTTAAATTATAAAATATTTATAGTAATAATTACTATATATTTTTCGTTTAAATTTTTTAAAAATTTTTTATATAATTTTATATATTATCCTGTGTTTTAAATGAAAATATACATTAGTTAATTAATTAATTATGATAATAAATAAGTTCAAAAGAAATGAAAAAAAAAAAGAGAAAGACCTTCCGGTAATTAAATAAATGCATAAATCAATTAGTCATTGAGCTACAAAAGAAAAAAAGAAGAAAGATTAGAAAGGATTAAAAAATTATAAATGTAATTATTAAATTTCTAAACACAGTGCACTAAGCCTAAAACACCGCCACTGACAACTTATATAAGAATGCGAAACTCTTCTCAACTTCACTCCTCAATTGTACTTTCTACGTTGGTTGTGATTTCTCAATAAGCGGTTCTTGTTCCTCTTAAATTTGGTTTTCTGTGGTACTATTGTTCTTTATTTTCTCTTCTTCTTTCCCAATTGCTGGGTTCTTTCTTTCTCTGCTATAACTTTGAATAATGGGAACGGAGTAATGGGATCAAGGCTCTACTGTGGGTGAATTTCGGAGGTTCGGTTCAACAAAATTTCTACGGTAAATGCGAGGGGAATTGTTGGTGCTTTTGCAAAATCTGATCGATTAGGATTTTAAAGAATGTATGAATCAACAATAGTGAGTGAAGAAACTTTATTATCTGCACGTTTCGGTAATGGGGATGATTCCCCCTTTTTGTTGTTGGTTCTCTTTATAAAGATGTCCCCCCCCCTCTTCTCTTTCCCCTCCTCCGAAAATCTTTTGCATTTTGGTGCTTAACGTCGGAATCCATTGTAAAGATGGCTTTTTTTGTGCAAGAAAAGAAAAGGGTTTGCTTTTTTATTATGTTGTTACTTCTTGATTATCGTGGGAATGAATTGGTTTTGGACAAGTTGGTTTTTCTGTGATTGAATTACGGACAATTGAGTTTTTCCTTTTGATAGTTCTGGGATGCACTGTTTTCTCTCTTCTGGACTTCGAATTTATTTCAATTCTACCTTGCATAATGTATGTTTGAGCCTTTTGGAAAACGAATTTGTCGTAGAATGATATATGATTGACTTTTACAGCATGACAAACTTAGTTGCAGAATTTTTTCAATTCTTTTGCGATGATTTTTTTTCTATGTGGATCATATAACATGTCCCTTGAAAAGTTGTGTAATGATTTATTGATGATAAAATTGTGCGATAATGTCCATGATGCTTATGATCCTAGAAAACTGAAATGTGTGGAAGGGTAATATAGTTGGCTTTTTTTGTCCAATTATATTGAAACGTAACCATATATGTGGCCCTATGAATTGTGATGAAGGATTTTAGTCCTTATGACCCGATAAAATCATTTTGATGAAGGATTTTAGTCCTTATGACGTGATAGAATTGGATAAGATGATATGCGTGGCCCTACGAAATTGAATTGTGGCAAAGTATCTTAGTCCCTATGACTCAAGAAAATCGGATACAATGATTTGTGGTCCTATGAAATTGAATTGTGGTGAAGGATCATAGTCCCTATGACCCGAAAAACTCAGATATAATGATGTGTGGCCCTATGAAATTGAATTGTGGCAAAGGATCTTAGTCGCTATGACCCAACCCGAAAATATCGGATACAATGATGTGTGGCCCTATGAAATTGAATTGTGGTGAAGGATCTTAGTCCCTATGACCTGAGTATATTGGATATGATGATATGATTGACCTTTATGTTGCAAAATGATGTTATTTGGCTTTTTTTTTACCCATGAATATTGAAGTTTGATAGTAAACCCTATGACCTTAAAATTTGGCGAAGGGTTTCTGGCTCCAAATGTGGTGAAGGATCTCGTGTCCAAAATACTGTTTTTTTTCTCTCTGATGTTTCTTGTTCATGCTTTGAAATTTATCAGAAAGAGTGAACAGTAAAATCTGATTTTTCTTACCGCAAGTAGCTTTGCACAAGCTGCTCAAGCGTTGAAAGATGAGATAATTATTTTGTTGAAAATGTTAGACAAACAGAAAATAATTGACTGACTGAATTCATTGTCAATTTGTGTTTTACAAAATTGTGTGCAAATCGTTACTCTTATGGAATATATTCATGTCCAAAAAAGAAAAAGGTTTGCTTTCGATTATTGGTGTTATTTTTTTATTATCTTGGGGATGAGTTAGTTTTGGAAAGGTTGGTTTTTCTTCATTTCCCCAACTATTTTTCTGTTATTAAGGACAGTTGAGTTTTGCCATTTGATAGTTCTAGGGATGGACTGTTTTCTCTGTTATTTTTATGATTTGGATGCGATTCTGGACTTTGAATTTATTTTAATTCTACCTTGCACAATGTATGTTTGAGCGTTTGGGAAATGCATTTGTTGCAGAATGATATAGGACTGACTTTTACATCATGACAAACTTAGTTGTAGAGTTGTTTCAATTCTTTTGTGACGATTTTTATTACTATATGGATCAAATAAGATGTCCCTTGAAAAAGTTGCGTAATGATTTGTTGATGGTAAAATTGTGTGATAATGTTGATGATGCTTATGATTCTAGAAAAATGAAATGTGTGGAAGGGTAATTTAGTTGGCTTTTTCTGTCCAATCACATTGAAAAGTAATGACATATGTGACCCTATGATGAAGGATCTTAGTCCTTATGACCCGATAAAATTGGAATGATGATATATGTGACCCTGCGAGATTGGATTGTGACGAAGGATCTTAGTTCATACATGGTTATATATGTGGCCTTATGAAGTTGAATTGTGAGGAAGGATCTTAATCCTTATGACCTGATAAAATCCGATACAATGATGTGTGGCTCTACGAAATGAAATTGTGATGAAGGGTCCCTATGACCCAAAAAAATCGGATATGATGAAGTTTGATGGTATATGTTATTTGGCTTGTTTGACCCATGAACATTGAAGTTTGATGGTTTAATTGACCTTATGACGTTGAAATATGGTGAAGGATCGTTTGGCCCCAATGTGGTTGAAATGCGGTGAGGGATCTCTTGGCTCCAAAATAGAGTTATCTTTCTCTGATGTTCATGTTTTGAAATTTATTAGAATATTGAACCGTGAAATCTGACTTTTCTCACTACAAGTAACTTTGCATATATAAGCTGCTCAAGAATTGAAAGATGTTATATATAAACAGAAAATAATTGAGTGATTGAATTCATTATCAATTTGTGATGGACTTTTTAGCATGGCAACTTAGTTGCAGAGTCATTTCAATTCTTTTGTGATGTTTTTTCTGTTCACTTACTAGTACATCAAATTAAAATTTTGTCCGTTGAAAATAATTGTGCAATGATTTGTTTTGATGGTAAAATTATGGGATCATGTTCATTATTCTTGTGAGCCTAGAAAAATGAAATGTGTGGAAGAGTAATATGTTTGTCCTATATGACTGCAAAATCAAATTGTGGCGATATATGATATATCTGGCTTTTTCTATCCAACAATATTGAGATGTAATAATATATGTGGCCTTGTGAATTGAACTGTGATGAAGGATATTAGTCCCTATGAGTCTATAAAATTGGATATGATGGTATGCTTGACACTTACTTCGTGAAATGATGTCATCTGTTATTTTTTACTCTAGAATATTGAAGTTTGATGGTATAGTTGATGATATGAAGTTGAAATGGTGATGGATCTCCTGGTTCCACAATAGAGTTTTCTTTCTCTATTAGCACAATATGAAATTTATCAAATCTGGTTTTTCTCATGCTTGAAATTTATTGGCACTGGAATCTGGTTTTTCTCGGGCAACATATATAGGCTGTTGCTTCGAGAATTGAAAGATGTCATAGATATGAGTGATTGAATTCATTGTCAATTTGTGTTACACAAAAAAAAGTATAGAACACATACTCTTTGAATTTTTCATTCTAATTCTCTATGCTAATCTATGTTAATCAGTCTCATTTTGAGATTCTTCATCAATCTCAACTCAAGGGAGATGCGAGTTGGTGGAATGTATGTTCACTGCAAGGAATTGTGAGACCTCCCATGGGATGATCATATCCACCTCCCATGAGATGATCATATCCAAACTCTTCCTCAACTTCACTCAACTCTTCCTCAACTTCACTCAATTCTTGTGTTTTTCGTTTGTTTCACACGTGTGCGTCACGTGTGTGTGGGTGTTTGTTGTGTTTTTTGTTAGTTTCACAGGTGTGTGCGTGTTATTTTATTTTATTTTTAATTTTTGATTTTTCGCTCATTTCGCACGTGGACGTATTTTTCGCTCGTTTCGCACGTGTATTTTTCGATCATTTCGGACGTGTGTTTGCTTTACGCTTGTTTCGCACGTGTGTGTTTTTTGTGTTTTTCGCTCGTCTCAAACGTGTGCGTGTTTTTCGCTCGTTTCGCACGTGTCCGTATTTTTCGCTAGTTTCGCACCTATGTGTGTTTTTTGCTCGTTTCACACGTGTCTATGGTTTTTTTGTGTGTTTTTCACTCGATTCGCACATTTGTGTGATTTTCGCTCGTTTCAGACGTGTGTTTTTTTTAGGTTTTTGCGAAAAGAGCGAAAACGCAAAAAAATAAAGTATAAAAACACACACACATGTGCGAAACGAGCGAAAAAAACAAAACATACGCACACACACGTGTGAAACGAGCGAAAAATACAAAAAATAAATAAATAAATCAAACACGTGAGAAACGAGGAAAAAATACGCACACGTGCAAAATGAGCGAAAAGCAGAAAATCTATTAGTAGATATGCTTTAGACATCACACGTTCTCTTTTTCTTTTCTTTTTTCTTTCTCTCCCTTAGGTAAGTGTCTTTCGCTCGATTCACGCGTGTGTTTTTTTATTTTATATTTTTGTGTTTTTCGCTCGTTTCGCACGTGTGTGTGCGTGTGAGATTTTTGTGTTTCAATAGTTTCGCACGCGTGTGTGGGTGTTTCTTGTGTTTTTCGTTTGTTTCACACGTGTGTGCGTCACGTGTGTGTAGGTGTTTGTTGTGTTTTTTGTTAGTTTCACAGGTGTGTGCGTGTTTTTTATTTTATTTTTAATTTTTGATTTTTCGCTCATTTCGCACGTGGACGTATTTTTCGTTCGTTTCGACCGTGTATTTTTCGATCATTTCGGACGTGTGTTTGCTTTACGCTTGTTTCGCACGTGTGTGTTTTTTGTGTTTTTCGCTCGTCTCAAACGTGTGCGTGTTTTTCGCTCGTTTCGCACGTGTCCGTATTTTTCGCTAGTTTCGCACCTGTGTTTTTCGCTCGATTCGCATGTGTCTATGGTTTTTTTGTGTGTTTTTCACTCGATTCGCACATTTGTGTGATTTTCGCTCGTTTCAGACGTGTGTTTTTTTGGGGTTTTTGCGAAAAGAGCAAAAACGCAAAAAAATAAAGTATAAAAACACACACACATGTGCGAAACGAGCGGAAAAAAACAAAACATACGCACACACACGTGCGAAACGAGCGAAAAATATCAAAAAAATAAATAAATAAATCAAACACGTGAGGAACGAGGAAAAAATACGCACATGTGCAAAATGAGCGAAAAGCAGAAAATCTATTAGCAGATATGCTTTAGACATCACACGTTCTCTTTTTCTTTTCTTTTTTCTTTCTCTCCCTTAGGTGAGTGTCTTTCGCTCGATTCAAGCTAGTGTTTTTTTATTTTATATTTTTTTGTGTTTTTCGCTCGTTTCGCACGTGTGTGTGCGTGTGAGATTTTTGTGTGTTTCGTTAGTTTCGCACGCGTGTGAGTGTGTGTGGGTGTTTGTTGTGTTTTTTCGTTAGTTTCACACGTGTGTGCGTCACGTGTGTGTGGGTGTTTGTTGTGTTTTTTTGTTAGTTTCACACGTGTGTGCGTGTTTTTTTATTTTATTATTAATTTTTGATTTTTCGCTCATTTCGCACGTGTGCGGGTTTTTCGCTCGTTTCGCACTTGTGTTTTTCGATCATTTCGGACGTGTGTTTGTTTTACGCTTGTTTCGCACGTGTGTGTTTTTTGTGTTTTTCGCTCGTCTCAAACGTGTGAGTGTTTTTCGCTCGTTTTGCACGTGTCCGTATTTTTCGCTAGTTTCGCACCTATGTGTGTTTTTTGCCCGTTTCGCACGTGTCTGTGGTTTTTTTGTGTGTTTTTCACTTGATTCGCACATTTGTGTGGTTTTCGCTCGTTTCAGACGTGTGTTTTTTTGGGTTTTTGCGAAAAGAGCGAAAAACGCAAAAAAAAAAAAAAGTATAAAAACACACACACATGTGCGAAACGAGCGGAAAAAACAAAACATACGCACACACACGTGCGAAACGAGCGAAAAATACAAATAAATAAATAAATAAATCAAACACGTGAGAAATGAGGAAAAAATACGTACACGTGCAAAATGAGCAAAAAGCAGAAAATCTATTAGTAGATATGCTTTAGACATCACACGTTCTCTTTTTCTTTTCTTTTTTCTTTCTCTCCCTTAGGTGAGTGTCTTTCGCTCGATTCACGCGTGTTTTTTATTTTATATTTTTTTGTGTTTTTCGCTCGTTTCGCACGTGTGTGTGCGCGTGAGATTTTTGAGTGTTTCGTTAGTTTCGCACGCGTGTGGGTGTTTGTTGTGTTTTTCATTAGTTTCACACGTGTGTGTGGGTGTTTGTTGTGTTTTTTTTGTTAGTTTCACACGTGTGTGCGTGTTTTTTATTTTATTATTAATTTTTGATTTGTCGCTCATTTCGCACGTGTGCGTGCTTTTCGCTCGTTTCGCACGTGTGTTTTTCGATCATTTCGGACGTGTTTTTGTTTTTCGCTTGTTTTGCACGTGTGTGTTTTTTGTGTTTTACGCTCGTCTCAAACGTGTGCGTGTTTTTCGCTCGTTTCGCACGTGTCTTTATTTTTCTCTAGTTTTGCTTCGATGTGTGTTTTTACCACGTTTCGCACGTGTCTGTGGTTTTTTTGTGTGTTTTTCACTCGATTCGCACATTTGTGTGATTTTCGCTCATTTTAGACGTGTGTGTTTTCTTGGGTTTTTTGCGAAAAGAGCGAAAAACGCAAAAAAATAAAGTATAAAAACAAACAGACATGTGCGTAACGAGCGGAAAAAACAAAACATACGCACACACACGTGCAAAACGAGCGAAAAATACAAAAAAAAAATAAATAAATCAAACACGTGAGAAACGAGGAAAAAATACGCACACGTGCAAAATGAGCGAAAAGCAGAAAATCTATTAGTAGATATGCTTTAGACATCACACGTTCTCTTTTTCTTTTCTTTTTACTTTCTCTCCCTTAGGTGAGTGTCTTTCGCTCGATTCACGCGTGTGTTTTTTTATTTTATATTATTTTGTGTTTGTCGCTCGTTTCGCACGTGTGTGTGCATGTGAGATTTTTGTGTGTTTCGTTAGTTTCGCACGCGTGTGAGTGTGTGTGGGTGTTTGTTGTGTTTTTTCGTTAGTTTCACACGTGTGTGTGGGTGTTTGTTGTATTTTTTTGTTAGTTTCACACGTGTGTGCGTGTTTTTTATTTTATTATTAATTTTTTATTTTTCGCTCATTTCGCACGTGTGCGTGTTTTTCGCTCGTTTCGCACGTGTGTGTTTTTCGATCATTTTGGACGTGTTTCTTTTTCGCTTGTTTCGTACGTGTGTGTTTTTTTGTGTTTTTCGCTTGTTTCAAACGTGTGCATGTTTTTCGCTCGTTTCGCACGTGTCCGTATTTTTCGCTAGTTTTGCACCTATGTGTGTTTTTTGCTCGTTTCGCACATGTCTGTGGTTTTTTTTGTGTGTTTTTCACTCGATTCGTACATTTGTGTGATTTTCGCTCGTTTCAGACGTGTATTTTTTTTGGGTTTTTTGTGAAAAGAGCGAAAAACGCAAAAAAAATAAAGTATAAAAACACACACATGTGCGAAACGAGGGGAAAAAACAAAACATACGCACACACACGTGCGAAAATTACAAAAAAATAAATAAATAAATCAAACACGTGAGAAACGAGGAAAAAATACGCACACGTGCAAAATGAGCGAAAAGCAGAAAATCTATTAGTAGATATGCTTTAGACATCACACGTTCTCTTTTTCTTTTCTTTTTACTTTCTCTCCCTTAGGTGAGTGTCTTTCGCTCGATTCACGCGTGTGTTTTTTTATTTTATATTATTTTGTGTTTTTCGCTCGTTTCGCACGTGTGTGTGCGTGAGATTTTTTTGTGTTTCGTTAGTTTCGCACGCGTGTGAATGTGTGTGGGTGTTTGTTGTGTTTTTTCGTTAGTTTCACACGTGTGTGCGTGTCACGTGTGTGGGTGTTTGTTGTATTTTTTTGTTAGTTTCACACGTGTGTGCGTGTTTTTTATTTTATTATTAATTTTTTATTTTTCGCTCATTTCGCACGTGTGCGTGTTTTTCGCTCGTTTCTTACGTGTGTGTATTTTGATCATTTCGGACGTGTTTGTTTTTCGCTTGTTTCGCACGTGTGTATTTTTTTGTGTTTTTCGCTCTTGTCAAACGTGTGCGTGTTTTTCGCTCGTTTCAAACGTGTGCGTGTTTTTCGCTCGTTTCGCACGTGTCCGTATTTTTCGCTAGTTTCGCACCTATGTGTGTTTTTTGCTCGTTTCGCACGTGTCTGTGGTTTTTTTGTGTTTTTCACTTCATTCGCACATTTGTGTGATTTTCGCTCGTTTCAGACGTGTGTGTTTTTTGGGTTTTTTGCGAAAAGAGCGAAAAACGCAAAAAAATAAAGTATAAAAACACACACACATGTGCAAAACGAGCGGAAAAAAACAAAACATACGCACACACACGTGCGAAACGAGCGAAAAATACAAAAAAATAAATAAATAAATCAAACACGTGAGAAACGATGAAAAAATACGCACACGTGCAAAATGAGCGAAAAGCAGAAATCTATTAGTAGATAGGCTTTGGACATCGCACGTCCTCTTTATCTTTTCTTTTTTCTTTCTCTCCCTTAGGTGAGTGTCTTTCGCTCGATTCACGCGTGTGTTTTTTATTTTGTATTTTTTTGTGTTTTTCGCTCGTTTCGCAGGTGTGTGTGTGCGTTTGAGATTTTTGTATGTTTCGTTTGTTTCGCACGCGTGCGAGTGTGTGTGGGTGTTTGTTGTGTTTTTTCGTTTGTTTCACACGTGTGTGCGTCACGTGTGTGTGGGTGTTTGTTGTGTTTTTTTGTTAGTTTCACACGTGTGTGCGTGTTTTATATTTTATTATTAATTTTTGATTTTTCGCTCATTTCACACGTGTGCGTGTTTTTCGCTCATTTTGCACGTGTGTGTTTTTCGATCATTTCGGACGTGTGTTTGTTTTTCGCTTGTTTCGCACTTGTGTGTTTTTTTTTGTTTTTCGCTCGTCTCAAACGTGTGCGTGTTTTTCGCTCATTTCGCACGTGTCCGTATTTTTCGCTAGTTTCGCACCTATGTGTGTTTTTTGCTCGTTTCGCACGTGTCTGTGGTTTTTTTGTGTTTTTCACTTCATTCGCACATTTGTGTGATTTTCGCTCGTTTCAGGCGTGTGTTTTTTGGGTTTTTTGCGAAAAGAGCGAAAAACGCAAAAAAATAAAGTATAAAAACACACACATGTGCGAAACGAGCGGAAAAAAACAAAACATACGCACACACACGTGCGAAACGAGCGAAAAATACAAAAAAATAAATAAATAAATCAAACACGTGAGAAACGAGGAAAAAATACGCACACGTGCAAAATTAGCGAAAAGCAGAAAATCTATTAGTAGATATGCTTTAGGCATCACACGTTCTCTTTTTCTTTTCTTTTTTCTTTCTCTCCCTTAGGTGAGTGTCTTTCGCTCGATTCACGCGTGTGTTTTTTTATTTTATATTTTTTTTGTGTTTTTCGCTCGTTTCGCACGTGTGTGTGCGTGTGAGATTTTTGTGTGTTTCGTTAGTTTCGCACGCGTATGAGTGTGTGTGGGTGTTTGTTGTGTTTTTCGTTAGTTTCACACGTGTGTGCGTGTCACGTGTGTGTGGGTGTATGTTGTGTTTTTTTTGTTAGTTTCACACGTGTGTGCGTGTTTTTTATTTTATTATTAATTTTTTATTTTTCGCTCATTTCGCACGTGTGCGTGTTTTTCGCTCGTTTCGCACGTGTGTGTTTTTCGATCATTTCGGACGTGTGTTTGTGTTTCGCTTGTTTCGCACGTGTGTGTTTTTTTTTGTTTTTCGCTCGTCTCAAACGTGTGCGTGTTTTTCGCTCGTTTCACACGTGTCCGTATTTTTTGCTAGTTTTGCACCTATGTGCCTTTTTCGCTCGTTTCGCACGTGTCTGTGGTTTTTTGTGTGTTTTTTACTCGATTCGCACATTTGTGTGATTTTCGCTCGTTTCAGACGTGTGTTTTTTTGGGTTTTTTGCGAAAAGAGCGAAAATTGCAAAAAAATAAAGTATAAAAACACACACACATGTGCGAAACGAGCGGAAAAAAACAAAACATACGCACACACACGTGCAAAACCAGCGAAAAATATAAAAAAAAAATAAATAAATCAAACACGTGAGAAACGAGGAAAAATACGCACACGTGCAAAATGAGCGAAAAGCAGAAAATCTATTAGTAGATTTGCTTTAGGCATCACACGTTCTCTTTTTTTTTCTTTTTTCTTTCTCTCCCTTGGGTGAGTGTCTTTCGCTCGATTCACGCGTGTGCTTTTTTATTTTATATTTTTGTGATTTTCGCTCGTTTCGCATGTGTGTGTGCGTGTGAGATTTTTGTGTGTTTTGTTAGTTTCGCACGCGTATGAGTGTGTGTGGGTGTTTGTTGTGTTTTTCGTTAGTTTCACACGTGTGTGCGTGTCACGTGTGTGTGGGTGTTTGTTGTGTTTTTTTTGTTAGTTTCACACGTGTGTGCGTGTTTTTTATTTTATTATTAATTTTTGATTTTTCGCTCATTTCGCACGTGTGCGTGTTTTTCGCTCGTTTCGCACGTGTGTGTTTTTCGATCATTTCGGACGTGTGTTTGTGTTTCGCTTGTTTCGCACGTGTGTGTTTTTTTTTTGTTTTTCGCTCGTCTCAAACGTGTGCGTGTTTTTCGTTCGTTTCACACGTTTCCGTATTTTTTGCTAGTTTTGCACCTATGTGCCTTTTTCGCTCGTTTCGCACGTGTCTGTGGTTTTTTGTGTGTTTTTTACTCGATTCGCACATTTGTGTGATTTTCGCTCGTTTCAGACGTGTGTTTTTTTGGGTTTTTTGCGAAAAGAGCGAAAATTGCAAAAAAATAAAGTATAAAAACACACACACATGTGTGAAACGAGCGGAAAAAAACAAAACATACGCACACACACGTGCAAATCCAGCGAAAAATATAAAAAAATAAATAAATAAATCAAACACGTGAGAAACGAGGAAAAATACGCACACGTGCAAAATGAGCGAAAAGCAGAAAATCTATTAGTAGATATGCTTTAGGCATCACACGTTCTCTTTATTTTTTCTTTTTTCTTTCTCTCCCTTGGGTGAGTGTCTTTCGCTCGATTCACGCGTGTGCTTTTTTATTTTATATTTTTTTGTGTTTTTCGCTCGTTTCGCATGTGTGTGTGCGTGTGAGATTTTTGTGTGTTTCGTTAGTTTCGCACGCGTATGAGTGTGTGTGGGTGTTTGTTGTGTTTTTCGTTAGTTTCACACGTGTGTGCGTGTCACGTGTGTGTGGGTGTTTGTTGTGTTTTTTTGTTAGTATCACACGTGTGTGCGTGTTTTTTATTTTATTATTAATTTTTGATTTTTCGCTCATTTCGCACGTGTGCGTGTTTTTCGCTCGTTTCGCACGTGTGTCTTTTTCGATCATTTCGGACGTGTGTTTGTTTTTCGCTTGTTTCGCACGTGTGTTTTTTTTTGTTTTTCGCTCGTCTCAAACGTGTGCGTGTTTTTCGCTCGTTTCGCACGTGTCCGTATTTTTCGCTAGTTTTGCACCTATGTGTGTTTTTCGCTCGTGTCGCACGTGTCTGTGGTTTTTTTGTGTGTTTTTCACTTGATTCGCACATTTGTTTGATTTTCGCTCGTTTCAGACGTGTGTGTTTTTTGGGTTTTTTGCGAAAAGAGCGAAAAACGTAAAAAAAAAGTATAAAAACACACACACATGTGCGAAACGAGCGGAAAAAACAAAACATACGCACACACACGTGCGAAAGGAGTGAAAAATACAAATAAATAAATAACTAAATCAAACACGTGAGAAATGTGGAAAAAATACGCACACGTGCAAAATTAGCGAAAAGCAGAAAATCTATTAGTACATATGCTTTAGGCATCACACATTCTCTTTTTCTTTTCTTTTTTCTTTCTCTCCCTTAGGTGAGTATCTTTCGCTCGATTCACGCGTGTGTTTTTTTATTTTATATTTTATTGTATTTTTCGCTCGTTTCGCACGTGTGTGTGCGTGTGAGATTTTTGTGTGTTTCATTAGTTTCGCACGCGTGTGAGTGTGTGTGGGTGTTTGTTGTGTTTTTCGTTAGTTTCACACGTGTGTGCGTGTCACGTGTGTGTGGGTGTTTGTTGTGTTTTTTTTGTTAGTTTCACACGTGTGTGCGTGTTTTTTATTTTATTATTAATTTTTGATTTTTCGCTCATTTCGCACGTGTGCGTGTTTTTCGATCATTTCAGACGTGTGTTTGTTTTTCGCTTGTTTCGCACGTGTGTGTTTTTTCTTGTTTTTCGCTCGTCTCAAACGTGTGCGTGTTTTTCGCTCGTTTTGCACGTGTCTGTATTTTTCGCTAGTTTTGCACCTATGTGTGTTTTTCGCTCGTTTCGCACGTG
This sequence comes from Arachis ipaensis, assembly GCF_059453495.1. Lineage (NCBI taxonomy): Eukaryota > Viridiplantae > Streptophyta > Magnoliopsida > Fabales > Fabaceae > Arachis > Arachis ipaensis. Next base: position 16,151,509 of record NC_142440.1, on the reverse strand, counting down.
TCTGTGGTTTTTTTGTGTGTTTTTCACTCGATTCGCACATTTGTGTGATTTTCGCTCGTTTCAGATGTGTGTGTTTTTTTTGGGTTTTTTTGCGAAAATAGCGAAAAACGCAAAAAAATAAAGTATAAAAACACACACACATGTGCGAAACGAGCGGAAAAAACAAAACATACGCACACACACGTGCGAAACGAGCGAAAAATACAAAAAAATAAATAAATAAATCAAACACGTGAGAAATGAGGAAAAAATACGCACACATGCAAAATTAGCGAAAAGCAGAAAATCTATTAGTAGATATGCTTTAGGCATCACACGTTCTCTTTTTCTTTTCTTTTTTCTTTCTCTCCCTTGGGTGAGTGTCTTTCGCTCGATTCACGCGTGTGTTTTTTTATTTTATACTTTTTTGTGTTTTTCGCTCGTTTCGCACGTGTGTGTGCGTGTGAGATTTTTGTGTGTTTCGTTAGTTTCGCACGCGTATGAGTGTGTGTGTGTGTTTGTTGTGTTTTTCGTTAGTTTCACACGTGTGTGCGTGTCACGTGTGTGTGGGTGTTTGTTGTGTTTTTTTTGTTAGTTTCACACGTGTGTGCGTGTTTTTTATTTTATTATTAATTTTTGATTTTTCGCTCATTTCGCACGTGTGCGTGTTTTTCGCTCGTTTCACACGTGTGTGTTTTTCGATCATTTCGGACATGTGTTTGTGTTTCGTTTGTTTCGCACGTGTGTGTTTTTTTTTGTTTTTCGCTCGTCTCAAACGTGTGCGTGTTTTTCGCTCGTTTCACACGTGTCCGTATTTTTTGCTAGTTTTGCACCTATGTGTGTTTTTCGCTCATTTCGCACATGTCTGTGGTTTTTTTGTGTGTTTTTCACTCGATTCGCACATTTGTGTGATTTTCGCTCGTTTCAGACGTGTGTGTTTTTTTGGGTTTTTTGCTAAAAGAGCGAAAAACGCAAAAAAATAAAGTATAAAAACACACACACATGTGCGAAACGAGCGGAAAAAAACAAAACATACGCACACACACGTGCGAAACGAGCGAAAAATACAAAAAAATAAATAAATAAATCAAACACGTGAGAAACGATGAAAAAATACGCACACGTGCAAAATGAGCGAAAAGCAGAAATCTATTAGTAGATAGGCTTTGGACATCGCACGTCCTCTTTATCTTTTCTTTTTTCTTTCTCTCCCTTAGGTGAGTGTCTTTCGCTCGATTCACGCGTGTGTTTTTTTATTTTGTATTTTTTTATGTTTTTCGCTCGTTTCGCAGGTGTGTGTGTGCGTTTGAGATTTTTGTATGTTTCGTTTGTTTCGCACGCGTGCGAGTGTGTGTGGGTGTTTGTTGTGTTTTTTCGTTTATTTCACACGTGTGTGCGTCACGTGTGTGTGGGTGTTTGTTGTGTTTTTTTGATAGTTTCACACGTGTGTGCGTGTTTTTTATTTTATTATTAATTTTTGATTTTTCGCTCATTTCGCACGTGTGCGTGTTTTTCGCTCATTTTGCACGTGTGTGTTTTTCGATCATTTCGGACGTGTGTTTGTTTTTCGCTTGTTTCGCACTTGTGTGTTTTTTTTTTTTGTTTTTCGCTCGTCTCAAACGTGTGCGTGTTTTTCGCTCATTTCGCACGTGTCCGTATTTTTCGCTAGTTTCGCACCTATGTGTGTTTTTTGCTCGTTTCGCACGTGTCTGTGGTTTTTTTGTGTTTTTCACTTCATTCGCACATTTGTGTGATTTTCGCTCGTTTCAGGCGTGTGTGTTTTTTGGGTTTTTTGCGAAAAGAGCGAAAAACGCAAAAAAAATAAAGTATAAAAACACCCACATGTGCGAAACGAGCGGAAAAAAACAAAACATACGCACACACACGTGCGAAACGAGCGAAAAATACAAAAAAATAAATAAATAAATCAAACACGTGAGAAACGAGGAAAAAATACGCACACGTGCAAAATTAGCGAAAAGCAGAAAATCTATTAGTAGATATGCTTTAGGCATCACACGTTCTCTTTTTCTTTTCTTTTTTCTTTCTCTCCCTTAGGTGAGTGTCTTTCGCTCGATTCACGCGTGTGTTTTTTTATTTTATATTTTTTTTGTGTTTTTCGCTCGTTTCGCACGTGTGTGTGCGTGTGAGATTTTTGTGTGTTTCGTTAGTTTCGCACGCGTATGAGTGTGTGTGGGTGTTTGTTGTGTTTTTCGTTAGTTTCACACGTGTGTGCGTGTCACGTGTGTGTGGGTGTTTGTTGTGTTTTTTTTGTTAGTTTCACACGTGTGTGCGTGTTTTTTATTTTATTATTAATTTTTTATTTTTCGCTCATTTCGCACGTGTGCGTGTTTTTCGCTCGTTTCGCACGTGTGTGTTTTTCGATCATTTCGGACGTGTGTTTGTGTTTCGCTTGTTTCGCACGTGTGTGTTTTTTTTTTGTTTTTCGCTCGTCTCAAACGTGTGCGTGTTTTTCGCTCGTTTCACACGTGTCCGTATTTTTTGCTAGTTTTGCACCTATGTGCCTTTTTCGCTCGTTTCGCACGTGTCTGTGGTTTTTTTGTGTGTTTTTCACTCGATTCGCACATTTGTGTGATTTTCGCTCGTTTCAGACGTGTGTGTTTTTTTGGGTTTTTTGCGAAAAATGCGAAAATTGCAAAAAAACAAAGTATAAAAACACACACACATGTGCGAAACGAGCGGAAGAAAACAAAACATACGCACACACACGTGCAAAACCAGCGAAAAATATAAAAAAATAAATAAATAAATCAAACACGTGAGAAATGAGGAAAAAATACGCACACGTGCAAAATTAGCGAAAAGCAGAAAATCTATTAGTAGATATGCTTTAGGCATCACACGTTCTCTTTTTTTTTCTTTTTTATTTCTCTCCCTTGGGTGAGTGTCTTTCGCTCGATTCACGCGTGTGCTTTTTTATTTTATATTTTTTTGTGTTTTTCGCTCGTTTCGCATGAGTGTGTGCGTGTGAGATTTTTGTGTGTTTCGTAAGTTTCGCACGCGTATGAGTGTGTGTGGGTGTTTGTTGTGTTTTTCGTTAGTTTCACACGTGTGTGCGTGTCACGTGTGTGTGGGTGTTTGTTGTGTTTTTTTTGTTAGTTTCACACGTGTGTGCGTGTTTTTTATTTTATTATTAATTTTTGATTTTTCGCTCATTTCGCACGTGTGCGTGTTTTTCGTTCGTTTCGCACGTATGTGTTTTTCGATCATTTCAGACGTGTGTTTGTTTTTCGCTTGTTTCGCACGTGTGTGTTTTTTCTTGTTTTTCGCTCGTCTCAAACGTGTGCGTGTTTTTCGCTCGTTTTGCACGTGTCCGTATTTTTCGCTAGTTTTGCACCTATGTGTGTTTTTCGCTCGTTTCGCATGTGTCTGTGGTTTTTTTGTGTGTTTTTCACTCGATTCGCACATTTGTGTGATTTTCGCTCGTTTCAGACGTGTGTGTTTTTTTTGGGTTTTTTGCGAAAAGAGCGAAAAACGCAAAAAAATAAAGTATAAAAACACACACATGTGCGAAACGAGCGGAAAAAAACAAAACATACGCACACACACGTGCGAAACGAGCGAAAAATACAAAAAAATAAATAAATAAATCAAACACGTGAGAAACGAGGAAAAAATACGCACACGTGCAAAATTAGCGAAAAGCAGAAAATCTATTAGTAGATATGCTTTAGGCATCACACGTTCTCTTTTTCTTTTCTTTTTTCTTTCTCTCCCTTAGGTGAGTGTCTTTCGCTCGATTCACGCGTGTGTTTTTTTATTTTATATTTTTTTTTGTGTTTTTCGCTCGTTTCGCACGTGTGTGTGCGTGTGAGATTTTTGTGTGTTTCGTTAGTTTCGCACGCGTATGAGTGTGTGTGGGTGTTTGTTGTGTTTTTCGTTAGTTTCACACGTGTGTGCGTGTCACGTGTGTGTGGGTGTTTGTTGTGTTTTTTTTGTTAGTTTCACACGTGTGTGCGTGTTTTTTATTTTATTATTAATTTTTGATTTTTCGCTCATTTCGCACGTGTGCGTGTTTTTCGCTCGTTTCACACGTATGTGTTTTTCGATCATTTCAGATGTGTGTTTGTTTTTCGCTTGTTTCGCACGTGTGTGTTTTTTCTTGTTTTTCGCTCGTCTCAAACGTGTGCGTGTTTTTCGCTCGTTTTGCACGTGTCCGTATTTTTCGCTAGTTTTGCACCTATGTGTGTTTTTCGCTCGTTTCGCATGTGTCTGTGGTTTTTTTGTGTGTTTTTCACTCGATTCGCACATTTGTGTGATTTTCGCTCGTTTCAGACGTGTGTGTTTTTTTTGGGTTTTTTGCGAAAAGAGCGAAAAACGCAAAAAAATAAAGTATAAAAACACACACATGTGCGAAACGAGCGGAAAAAAACAAAACATACGCACACACACGTGCGAAACGAGCGAAAAATACAAAAAAATAAATAAATAAATCAAACACGTGAGAAACGATGAAAAAATACGCACACGTGCAAAATGAGCGAAAAGCAGAAATCTATTAGTAGATAGGCTTTGGACATCGCACGTCCTCTTTATCTTTTCTTTTTTCTTTCTCTCCCTTAGGTGAGTGTCTTTCGCTCGATTCACGCGTGTGTTTTTTTATTTTGTATTTTTTTATGTTTTTCGCTCGTTTCGCAGGTGTGTGTGTGCGTTTGAGATTTTTGTATGTTTCGTTTGTTTCGCACGCGTGCGAGTGTGTGTGGGTGTTTGTTGTGTTTTTTCGTTTATTTCACACGTGTGTGCGTCACGTGTGTGTGGGTGTTTGTTGTGTTTTTTTGATAGTTTCACACGTGTGTGCGTGTTTTTTATTTTATTATTAATTTTTGATTTTTCGCTCATTTCGCACGTGTGCGTGTTTTTCGCTCATTTTGCACGTGTGTGTTTTTCGATCATTTCGGACGTGTGTTTGTTTTTCGCTTGTTTCGCACTTGTGTGTTTTTTTTTTTTGTTTTTCGCTCGTCTCAAACGTGTGCGTGTTTTTCGCTCATTTCGCACGTGTCCGTATTTTTCGCTAGTTTCGCACCTATGTGTGTTTTTTGCTCGTTTCGCACGTGTCTGTGGTTTTTTTGTGTTTTTCACTTCATTCGCACATTTGTGTGATTTTCGCTCGTTTCAGGCGTGTGTGTTTTTTGGGTTTTTTGCGAAAAGAGCGAAAAACGCAAAAAAAATAAAGTATAAAAACACCCACATGTGCGAAACGAGCGGAAAAAAACAAAACATACGCACACACACGTGCGAAACGAGCGAAAAATACAAAAAAATAAATAAATAAATCAAACACGTGAGAAACGAGGAAAAAATACGCACACGTGCAAAATTAGCGAAAAGCAGAAAATCTATTAGTAGATATGCTTTAGGCATCACACGTTCTCTTTTTCTTTTCTTTTTTCTTTCTCTCCCTTAGGTGAGTGTCTTTCGCTCGATTCACGCGTGTGTTTTTTTATTTTATATTTTTTTTGTGTTTTTCGCTCGTTTCGCACGTGTGTGTGCGTGTGAGATTTTTGTGTGTTTCGTTAGTTTCGCACGCGTATGAGTGTGTGTGGGTGTTTGTTGTGTTTTTCGTTAGTTTCACACGTGTGTGCGTGTCACGTGTGTGTGGGTGTTTGTTGTGTTTTTTTTGTTAGTTTCACACGTGTGTGCGTGTTTTTTATTTTATTATTAATTTTTTATTTTTCGCTCATTTCGCACGTGTGCGTGTTTTTCGCTCGTTTCGCACGTGTGTGTTTTTCGATCATTTCGGACGTGTGTTTGTGTTTCGCTTGTTTCGCACGTGTGTGTTTTTTTTTGTTTTTCGCTCGTCTCAAACGTGTGCGTGTTTTTCGCTCGTTTCACACGTGTCCGTATTTTTTGCTAGTTTTGCACCTATGTGCCTTTTTCGCTCGTTTCGCACGTGTCTGTGGTTTTTTTGTGTGTTTTTCACTCGATTCGCACATTTGTGTGATTTTCGCTCGTTTCAGACGTGTGTGTTTTTTTGGGTTTTTTGCGAAAAATGCGAAAATTGCAAAAAAACAAAGTATAAAAACACACACACATGTGCGAAACGAGCGGAAGAAAACAAAACATACGCACACACACGTGCAAAACCAGCGAAAAATATAAAAAAATAAATAAATAAATCAAACACGTGAGAAATGAGGAAAAAATACGCACACGTGCAAAATTAGCGAAAAGCAGAAAATCTATTAGTAGATATGCTTTAGGCATCACACGTTCTCTTTTTTTTTTCTTTTTTATTTCTCTCCCTTGGGTGAGTGTCTTTCGCTCGATTCACGCGTGTGCTTTTTTATTTTATATTTTTTTGTGTTTTTCGCTCGTTTCGCATGAGTGTGTGCGTGTGAGATTTTTGTGTGTTTCGTAAGTTTCGCACGCGTATGAGTGTGTGTGGGTGTTTGTTGTGTTTTTCGTTAGTTTCACACGTGTGTGCGTGTCACGTGTGTGTGGGTGTTTGTTGTGTTTTTTTTGTTAGTTTCACACGTGTGTGCGTGTTTTTTATTTTATTATTAATTTTTGATTTTTCGCTCATTTCGCACGTGTGCGTGTTTTTCGTTCGTTTCGCACGTATGTGTTTTTCGATCATTTCAGACGTGTGTTTGTTTTTCGCTTGTTTCGCACGTGTGTGTTTTTTCTTGTTTTTCGCTCGTCTCAAACGTGTGCGTGTTTTTCGCTCGTTTTGCACGTGTCCGTATTTTTCGCTAGTTTTGCACCTATGTGTGTTTTTCGCTCGTTTCGCATGTGTCTGTGGTTTTTTTGTGTGTTTTTCACTCGATTCGCACATTTGTGTGATTTTCGCTCGTTTCAGACGTGTGTGTTTTTTTTGGGTTTTTTGCGAAAAGAGCGAAAAACGCAAAAAAATAAAGTATAAAAACACACACATGTGCGAAACGAGCGGAAAAAAACAAAACATACGCACACACACGTGCGAAACGAGCGAAAAATACAAAAAAATAAATAAATAAATCAAACACGTGAGAAACGAGGAAAAAATACGCACACGTGCAAAATTAGCGAAAAGCAGAAAATCTATTAGTAGATATGCTTTAGGCATCACACGTTCTCTTTTTCTTTTCTTTTTTCTTTCTCTCCCTTAGGTGAGTGTCTTTCGCTCGATTCACGCGTGTGTTTTTTTATTTTATATTTTTTTTTGTGTTTTTCGCTCGTTTCGCACGTGTGTGTGCGTGTGAGATTTTTGTGTGTTTCGTTAGTTTCGCACGCGTATGAGTGTGTGTGGGTGTTTGTTGTGTTTTTCGTTAGTTTCACACGTGTGTGCGTGTCACGTGTGTGTGGGTGTTTGTTGTGTTTTTTTTGTTAGTTTCACACGTGTGTGCGTGTTTTTTATTTTATTATTAATTTTTGATTTTTCGCTCATTTCGCACGTGTGCGTGTTTTTCGCTCGTTTCACACGTATGTGTTTTTCGATCATTTCAGATGTGTGTTTGTTTTTCGCTTGTTTCGCACGTGTGTGTTTTTTCTTGTTTTTCGCTCGTCTCAAACGTGTGCGTGTTTTTCGCTCGTTTTGCACGTGTCCGTATTTTTCGCTAGTTTTGCACCTATGTGTGTTTTTCGCTCGTTTCGCATGTGTCTGTGGTTTTTTTGTGTGTTTTTCACTCGATTCGCACATTTGTGTGATTTTCGCTCGTTTCAGACGTGTGTGTTTTTTTTGGGTTTTTTGCGAAAAGAGCGAAAAACGCAAAAAAATAAAGTATAAAAACACACACATGTGCGAAACGAGCGGAAAAAAACAAAACATACGCACACACACGTGCGAAACGAGCGAAAAATACAAAAAAATAAATAAATAAATCAAACACGTGAGAAACGAGGAAAAAATACGCACACGTGCAAAATTAGCGAAAAGCAGAAAATCTATTAGTAGATATGCTTTAGGCATCACACGTTCTCTTTTTCTTTTCTTTTTTCTTTCTCTCCCTTAGGTGAGTGTCTTTCGCTCGATTCACGCGTGTGTTTTTTTATTTTATATTTTTTTTTGTGTTTTTCGCTCGTTTCGCACGTGTGTGTGCGTGTGAGATTTTTGTGTGTTTCGTTAGTTTCGCACGCGTATGAGTGTGTGTGGGTGTTTGTTGTGTTTTTCGTTAGTTTCACACGTGTGTGCGTGTCACGTGTGTGTGGGTGTTTGTTGTGTTTTTTTTGTTAGTTTCACACGTGTGTGCGTGTTTTTTATTTTATTATTAATTTTTGATTTTTCGCTCATTTCGCACGTGTGCGTGTTTTTCGCTCGTTTCGCACGTATGTGTTTTTCGATCATTTCAGACGTGTGTTTGTTTTTCGCTTGTTTCGCACGTGTGTGTTTTTTTTTGTTTTTCGCTCGTCTCAAACGTGTGCGTGTTTTTCGCTCGTTTCACACGTGTCCGTATTTTTTGCTAGTTTTGCACCTATGTGTGTTTTTCGCTCATTTCGCACGTGTCTGTGGTTTTTTTGTGTGTTTTTCACTCGATTCGCACATTTGTGTGATTTTCGCTCGTTTCAGACGTGTGTGTTTTTTGGGTTTTTTGCGAAAAATGCGAAAATTGCAAAAAAATAAAGTATAAAAACACACACACATGTGCGAAACGAGCGGAAGAAAACAAAACATACGCACGCACATGTGCAAAACTAGCGAAAAATATAAAAAAATAAATAAATAAATCAAACACGTGAGAAATGAGGAAAAAATACGCACACGTGCAAAATTAGCGAAAAGGAGAAAATCTATTAGTAGATATGCTTTAGGCATCACACGTTCTCTTTTTCTTTTCTTTTTTCTTTCTCTCCCTTAGGTGAGTGTCTTTCGCTCGATTCATGCGTGTGTTTTTTTATTTTATATTTTATTGTGTTTTTCGCTCGTTTCGCACGTGTGTGTGCGTGTGAGATTTTTGTGTGTTTCGTTAGTTTCGCACGCGTGTGAGTGTGTGTGGGTGTTTGTTGCGTTTTTTGTTAGTTTCACACGTGTGTGCGTGTCACGTGTGTGTGGGTGTTTGTTGTGTTTTTTTGTTAGTTTCACACGTGTGTGCGTGTTTTTTATTTTATTATTAATTTTTGATTTTTCGCTCATTTCGCACGTGTGCGTGTTTTTCGCTCGTTTTGCACGTATGTGTTTTTCGATCATTTCAGACGTGTGTTTGTTTTTCGCTTGTTTCGCACGTGTGTGTTTTTTCTTTTTTTCGCTCGTCTCAAACCTGTGCGTGTTTTTCGTTCGTTTCGCACGTGTCCGTATTTTTCGCTAGTTTTGCACCTATGTGTGTTTTTCGCTCGTTTCGCACGTGTCTGTGGTTTTTTTGTGTGTTTTTCACTCGATTCGCACATTTATGTGATTTTCGCTCGTTTCAGACGTGTGTGTTTTTTTGGGTTTTTTGCGAAAAGAGCGAAAAACGCAAAAAAATAAAGTATAAAAACACACACACACATGTGCGAAACGAGCGGAAAAAACAAAACATACGCACACACACGTGCGAAACGCGAGAAAAATACAAATAAATAAATAAATAAATCAAACACGTGAGAAATGAGGAAAAAATACGCACACGTGGAAAATTAGCGAAAAGCAGAAAATCTATTAGTAGATATGCTTTAGGCATCACACGTTCTCTTTTTCTTTTCTTTTTTCTTTCTCTCCCTTAGGTGAGTGTCTTTCGCTCGATTCACGCGTGTGTTTTTTTATTTTATACTTTTTTGTGTTTTTCGCTCGTTTTGCACGCGTGTGTGCGTGTGAGATTTTTGTGTGTTTCGTTAGTTTCGCACGCGTATGAGTGTGTGTGGGTGTTTGTTGTGTTTTTCGTTAGTTTCACACGTGTGTGCGTGTCACGTGTGTGAGGGTGTTTGTTGTGTTTTTTTTGTTAGTTTCACACGTGTGTGCGTGTTTTTTATTTTATTATTAATTTTTTATTTGTCGCTCATTTCGCACGTGTGCGTGTTTTTCGCTCGTTTCGCACGTGTGTGTTTTTCGATCATTTCGGACGCGTGTTTGTGTTTCGCTTGTTTCGCACGTGTGTGTTTTTTTTTGTTTTTCGCTCGTCTCAAACGTGTGCGTGTTTTTCGCTCGTTTCACACGTGTCCGTATTTTTTGCTAGTTTTGCACCTATGTGCCTTTTTCGCTCGTTTCGCACGTGTCTGTGGTTTTTTGTGTGTTTTTTACTCGATTCGCACATTTGTGTGATTTTTGCTCGTTTCAGACGTGTGTTTTTTGGGTTTTTTGCGAAAAGAGCGAAAATTGCAAAAAAATAAAGTATAAAAACATACACACATGTGCGAAACGAGCGGAAAAAAACAAAACATACGCACACACACGTGCAAAACCAGCGAAAAATATAAAAAAATAAATAAATAAATCAAACACGTGAGAAACGAGGAAAAAAACGCACACGTGCAAAATGAGCGAAAAGCAGAAAATCTATTAGTAGATATGCTTTAGGCATCACACGTTCTCTTTTTTTTTTTTTTTTCTTTCTCTCCCTTGGGTGAGTGTCTTTCGCTCGATTCACGCGTGTGCTTTTTTATTTTATATTTTTTTGTGTTTTTCGCTCGTTTCGCATGTGTGTGTGCGTGTGAGATTTTTGTGTGTTTCGTAAGTTTCGCACGCGTATGAGTGTGTGTGGGTGTTTGTTGTGTTTTTCGTTAGTTTCACACGTGTGTGCGTGTCACGTGTGTGTGGGTGTTTGTTGTGTTTTTTTGTTAGTATCACACGTGTGTGCGTGTTTTTTATTTTATTATTAATTTTTGATTTTTCGCTCATTTCGCACGTGTGCGTGTTTTTCGCTCGTTTCGCACGTGTGTCTTTTTCGATTATTTCGGACGTGTGTTTGTTTTTCGCTTGTTTCGCACGTGTGTTTTTTTTGTTTTTCGCTCGTCTCAAACGTGTGCGTGTTTTTCGCTCGTTTCGCACGTGTCCGTATTTTTCGCTAGTTTTGCACCTATGTGTGTTTTTCGCTCGTTTCGCACGTGTCTGTGGTTTTTTTGTGTGTTTTTCACTCGATTCGCACATTTGTGTGATTTTCGCTCGTTTCAGACGTGTGTGTTTTTTTGGGTTTTTTGCGAAAAGAGCGAAAAACGCAAAAAAATAAAGTATAAAAACACACACACATGTGCGAAACGAGCGGAAAAAATAAAACATACGCACACACACGTGCGAAACGAGCGAAAAATACAAAAAAATAAATAAATAAATCAAACACGTGAGAAATGAGGAAAAAATACGCACACGTGCAAAATTAGCGAAAAGCAGAAAATCTATTAGTAGATATGCTTTAGGCATCACACGTTCTCTTTTTCTTTTCTTTTTTCTTTCTCTACCTTAGGTGAGTGTCTTTTGCTCGATTCACGCGTGTGTTTTTTTATTTTATATTTTTTTGTGTTTTTCGCTCGTTTCGCACGTGTGTGTGCGTGTGAGATTTTTGTGTGTTTCGTTAGTTTCGCACGCCTATGAGTGTGTGTGGGTGTTTGTTGTGTTTTTCGTTAGTTTCACACGTGTGTGCGTGTCACGTGTGTGTGGGTGTTTGTTGTGTTTTTTTTAGTTTCACACGTGTGTGCGTGTTTTTTATTTTATTATTAATTTTTGATTTATTTCTCATTTCGCACGTGTGCGTGTTTTTCGCTCGTTTCGCACGTGTGTGTTTTTCGATCATTTCGGACGGGTGTTTGTTTTTCGCTTGTTTCGCACGTGTGTATTTTTTTTTGTTTTTCGCTCGTCTCAAACGTGTGTATGTTTTTTGCTCGTTTCACACGTGTCCGTATTTTTTGCTAGTTTTGCACCTATGTGTGTTTTTCGCTCGTTTCGGACGTGTCTGTGGTTTTTTTGTGTGTTTTTCACTCGATTCGCACATTTGTATGATTTTCGCTCGTTTCAGACGTGTGTGTTTTTTTTGGGTTTTTTGCGAAAAGAGCGAAAAACGCAAAAAAATAAAGTATAAAAACACACACACATGTGCGAAACAAGCGGAAGAAAACAAAACATACGCACACACACGTGTAAAACCAGCGAAAAATATAAAAAAATAAATAAATAAATCAAACACGTGAGAAATGAGGAAAAAATACGCACACATGCAAAATTAGCGAAAAGCAGAAAATCTATTAGTAGATATGCTTTAGGCATCACACGTTCACTTTTTCTTATCTTTTTTCTTTCTCTCCCTTAGGTGAGTGTCTTTCGCTCGATTCACGCGTGTGTTTTTTTATTTTATATTTTTTTTGTGTTTTTCGCTCGTTTCGCACGTGTTTGTGCGTGTGAGATTTATGTGTTTCGTTAGTTTCGCACGCGTGTGAGTGTGTGTGGGCGTTTGTTGTGTTTTTTCGTTAGTTTCACACGTGTGTGCGTGTCACGTGTGTGTGGGTGTTTGTTGTATTTTTTTGTTAGTTTCACACGTGTGTGCGTGTTTTTTTATTTTATTACTAATTTTTGATTTTTTGCTCATTTCGCACGTGTGCGTGTTTTTCGCTCGTTTCGCACGTGTGTGTTTTCGATCATTTCGGACGTGTGTTTGTTTTTCTCTTGTTTCGCACGTGTGTGTTTTTTTGTTTTTCGCTCGTCTCAAACGTGTGCGTGTTTTTTGCTCGTTTCACACGTGTCCGTATTTTTTGCTAGTTTTGCACCTGTGTGTTTTTCGCTCGTTTCGCACGTGTCTGGGGTTTTTTTGTGTGTTTTTTACTCGATTCGCATATTTGTGTGATTTTCGCTCGTTTCAGACGTGTGTTTTTTTGGGTTTTTGCGAAAAGAGCGAAAATTGCAAAAAAAATAAAGTATAAAAACACACACACATGTGCGAAACGAGCGGAAAAAAACAAAACATACGCACACACACGTGCAAAACCAGCAAAAAATATAAAAAAATAAATAAATAAATCAAACACGTGAGAAACGAGGAAAAATACGCACACGTGCAAAGTAAGCGAAAAGCAGAAAATCTATTAGTAGATATGCTTTAGGCATCACACGTTCTCTTTATTTTTTCTTTTTTCTTTCTCTCCCTTGGGTGAGTGTCTTTCGCTCGATTCACGCGTGTGCTTTTTTATTTTATATTTTTTTGTGTTTTTCGCTCGTTTCGCATGTGTGTGTGCGTGTGAGATTTTTGTGTGTTTCGTTAGTTTCGCACGCGTATGAGTGTGTGTGTGTGTGTTTGTTGTGTTTTTCGTTAGTTTCACACGTGTGTGCGTGTCACGTGTGTTTGGGTGTTTGTTGTGTTTTTTTGTTAGTATCACACGTGTGTGCGTGTTTTTTATTTTATTATTAATTTTTGATTTTTCGCTCATTTCGCACGTGTGCGTGTTTTTTGCTCGTTTCGCACGTGTGTCTTTTTCGATCATTTCGGACGTGTGTTTGTTTTTCGCTTGTTTCGCACGTGTGTGTTTTTTTGTTTTTCGCTCGTCTCAAACGTGTGCGTGTTTTTCGCTCGTTTCGCACGTGTCCGTATTTTTCGCTAGTTTTGCACCTATGTGTGTTTTTCGCTCGTTTCGCACGTGTCTGTGGTTTTTTTGTGTGTTTTTCACTTGATTCGCACATTTGTTTGATTTTCGCTCGTTTCAGACGTGTGTGTTTTTTTGGGTTTTTTGCGAAAAGAGCGAAAAACGTAAAAAAATAAAGTATAAAAACACACACACATGTGCGAAACAAGCGGAAAAAAACAAAACATACGCACACACACGTGTGAAAGGAGCGAAAAATACAAATAAATAAATAAATAAATCAAACACGTGAGAAATGAGGAAAAAATACGCACACGTGCAAAATTAGCGAAAAGCAGAAAATCTATTAGTACATATGCTTTAGGCATCACACATATTCTTTTTCTTTTCTTTTTTCTTTCTCTCCCTTAGGTGAGTGTCTTTCGCTCGATTAACGCGTGTGTTTTTTATTTTATATTTTTTTTGTGTTTTTCGCTCGTTTCGCACGTGTGTGTGCGTGTGAGATTTTTGTGTGTTTCGTTAGTTTCGCACGCGTGTGAGTGTGTGTGGGTGTTTGTTGTGTTTTTCGTTAGTTTCACACGTGTGTGCGTGTCACGTGTGTGTGGGTGTTTGTTGTGTTTTTTTTGTTAGTTTCACACGTGCGTGCGTGTTTTTTATTTTATTATTAATTTTTTATTTTTCGCTCATTTCGCACGTGTGTGTGTTTTTCGCTCGTATGTGTTTTTCGATCATTTCAGACGTGTGTTTGTTTTTCGCTTGTTTCGCACGTGTGCGTGTTTTTCGCTCGTTTTGCACGTGTCCGTATTTTTCGCAAGTTTTGCACCTATGTGTGTTTTTCGCTCGTTTCGCACGTGTCTGTGGTTTTTTTTGTGTGTTTTTCACTCGATTCGCACATTTGTGTGATTTTCGCTCGTTTCAGACGTGTGTGTTTTTTGGGTTTTTTGCAAAAAGTGCGAAAAACGCAAAAAAATAAAGTATAAAAACACACACACATGTGCGAAACGAGCGGAAAAAACAAAACATACGCACACACACGTGCGAAACGAACGAAAAATACAAATAAATAAATAAATAAATGAAACACGTGAGAAATGAGGAAAAAATATGCACACGTGTAAAATTAGCGAAAAGCAGAAAATCTATTAATAGATATCCTTTAGGCATCACACGTTCTCTTTTTCTTTTCTTTTTTCTTTCTCTCCCTTAGGTGAGTGTCTTTCGCTCGATTCACGCGTGTGTTTTTTTATTTTATATTTTTTTGTGTTTTTCGCTCGTTTCGCACGTGTGTGTGCGTGTGAGATTTTTGTGTGTTTCGTTAGTTTCGCACGCGTATGAGTGTGTGTGGATGTTTGTTGTGTTTTTCTTTTGTTTCACACGTGTGTGCGTGTCACGTGTGTGTGGGTGTTTGTTGTGTTTTTTTGTTAGTTTCACACGTGTGTGCGTGTTTTTTATTTTATTATTAATTTTTGATTTTTTGCTCATTTCGCACGTTTGCGTGTTTTTCGCTCGTTTCGCACGTGTGTGTTTTTCGATCATTTCGGACGTGTGTTTGTTTTTCGCTTGTTTCGCACGTGTGTGTGTTTTTTTTCTTTTTCGCTCATCTCAAACGTGTGCGTGTTTTTCGCTCGTTTCGCACGTGTCCGTATTTTTCGCTAGTTTTGCACATATGTGTGTTTTTCGCTCGTTTCGCACGTGTCTGTGGTTTTTTTGTGTGTTTTTCACTTGATTCGCACATTTGTTTGATTTTCGCTCGTTTCAGACGTGTGTGTTTTTTTGGGTTTTTTGCAAAAAGAGCGAAAAACGCAAAAAAATAAAGTATAAAAACACACACACAGGTGCGAAACGAGCGGAAAAAACAAAACATACGCACACACACGTGTAAAACGAGCGAAAAATACAAGAATATAAATAAATAAATCAAACACGTGGGAAATGAGGAAAAAATACGCACACGTGCAAAATTAGCGAAAAGCAGAAAATCTATTAGTAGATATGCCTTAGGCATCACACGTTCTCTTTTTCTTTTCTTTTTTCTTTCTCTCCCTTAGGTGAGTGTCTTTCACTCGATTCACGCGTGTGTTTTTTTATTTTATATTTTTTTGTGTTTTTCGCTCGTTTCGCACGTGTGTGTGCGTGTGAGATTTTTGTGTGTTTCGTTAGTTTCGCACGCGTGTGAGTGTGTGTGGGTGTTTGTTGTGTTTTTCGTTAGTTTCACACGTGTGTGCATGTCACGTGTGTGTGGGTGTTTGTTGTGTTTTTTTTGTTAATTTCACACGTGTGTGCGTGTTTTTTATTTTATTTTTAATTTTTTATTTTTCGCTCATTTCGCACGTGTGCGTGTTTTTCGCTCGTTTCGCACGTGTGTGTTTTTCGATCATTTCGGACGTGTGTTTGTTTTTCGCTCGTCTCAAACGTGTGCGTGTTTTTCGCTCATTTCGCACGTGTGTGTTTTTCGATCATTTCGGACGTGTGTTTGTTTTTCGCTTGTTTCGCACGTGTGTGTGTTTTTTTTGTTTTTCGCTCGTCTCAAACGTGTGCGTGTTTTTCGCTCGTTTCGCACGTGTCCGTATTTTTCGCTAGTTTTGCACTTATGTGTATTTTTCGCTCGTTTCGCACGTGTCTGTGGTTTTTTTGTGTGTTTTTCACTTGATTCGCACATTTGTTTGATTTTCGCTCGTTTCAGACGTGTGTGTTTTTTTGGGTTTTTTGCAAAAAGAGCGAAAAACGCAAAAAAAATAAAGTATAAAAACACACACACATGTGCGAAACGAGCGGAAAAAACAAAACATACGCACGCACACGTGCGAAACGAGCGGAAAAAACAAAACATACGCACACACACGTGCGAAACGAGCGAAAAATACAAGAAAATAAATAAATAAATCAAACACGTGGGAAATGAGGAAAAAATACGCACACGTGCAAAATTAGCGAAAAGCAGAAAATCTATTAGTAGATATGCTTTAGGCATCACACGTTCTCTTTTTCTTTTCTTTTTTCTTTCTCTCCCTTAGGTGGGTGTCTTTCACTCGATTCACGCGTGTGTTTTTTTATTTTATATTTTTTTGTATTTTTCCCTCATTTCGTACGTGTGTGTGCGTGTGAGATTTTTGTGTGTTTCGTTAGTTTCGCACGCGTGTGAGTGTGTGTGGGTGTTTGTTGTGTTTTTCGTTAGTTTCACACGTGTGTGCATGTCACGTGTGTGTGGGTGTTTGTTGTGTTTTTTGTTAATTTCACACGTGTGTGCGTGTTTTTTATTTTATTATTAATTTTTGATTTTTCGCTCATTTCGCACGTGTGCGTGTTTTTCGCTCGTTTTGCACGTGTGTGTTTTTCGATCATTTCGGACGTGTGTTTGTTTTTCACTCGTCTCAAACTTGTGCGTGTTTTTCGCTCGTTTCGCACGTGTCCGTATTTTTCGCTAGTTTTGCACCTATGTGTGTTTTTCGCTCGTTTTGCACGTGTCTGTGGTTTTTTTTGTGTGTTTTTCACTCAATTCGCACATTTGTGTGATTTTCGCTCGTTTCAGACGTGTGTATTTTTTTGGGTTTTTTGCGAAAAGAGCAAAAAACGCAAAAAAATAAAGTATAAAAACACACACACATGTGCAAAACGAGTGGAAAAAAACAAAACATACGCACACACACGTGCGAAACGAGCGAAAAATACAAATAAATAAATAAATAAATCAAACACGTGAGAAATGAGGAAAAAATACGCACACGTGCAAAATTAGCGAAAAGCAGAAAATCTATTAGTAGATATGCTTTAGGGATCACACGTTCTCTTTTTGTTTTCTTTTTTCTTTCTCTCCCTTAGGTGAGTGTCTTTCGCTCGATTCACGCGTGTGTTTTTTTATTTTATATTTTTTTGTGTTTTTCGCTCGTTTCGCATGTGTGTGCGCGTGTGAGATTTTTGTGTGTTTCGTTAGTTTCGCACGCGTATGAGTGTGTGTGGGTGTTTGTTGTGTTTTTCGTTAGTTTCACACGTGTGTGCGTGTCACGTGTGTGTGGGTGTTTGTTGTGTTTTTTTGTTAGTTTCACACGTGTGTGCGTGTTTTTTATTTTATTATTAATTTTTTATTTTTCGCTCATTTCGCACGTGTGCGTGTTTTTTGCTCGTTTTGCACGTGTGTTTTTCGATCATTTCGGACGTGTGTTTGTTTTTCGCTTGTTTCGCACGTGTGTGTTTTTTTGTTTTTCGCTCGTCTCAAACGTGTGCGTGTTTTTCGCTCGTTTCGCACGTGTCCGTATTTTTCGCTAGTTTTGCACCAATGTGTGTTTTTCGCTCGTTTCGCACGTGTCTGTGGTTTTTTGTGTGTTTTTCACTTGATTCGCACATTTGTTTGATTTTCGCTCGTTTCAGACGTGTGTATTTTTTTGGGTTTTTTGCAAAAAGAGCGAAAAACGCAAAAAAATAAAGTATAAAAACACACACACATGTGCGAAACGAGCGGAAAAAAACAAAACATACGCACACACACGTGCGAAACGAGCGAAAAATACAAAAAAATAAATAAATCAATCAAACACGTGAGAAATGAGGAAAAAATACACACACGTGCAAAATTAGCGAAAAGCAGAAAATCTATTAGTACATATGCTTTAGGCATCACACGTTCTCTTTTTCTTTTCTTTTTTCTTTCTCTCCCTTAGGTGAGTGTCTTTCGCTCGATTCACGCGTGTGTTTTTTTATTTTATATTTTTTTGTGTTTTTCGCTCGTTTCGCACGCGTGTGAGTGTGTGTGGGTGTTTGTTGTGTTTTTCATTAGTTTCACACGTGTGTGCGTGTCACGTGTGTGTGGGTGTTTGTTGTGTTTTTTTGTTAATTTCACACGTGTGTGCGTGTTTTTTATTTTATTATTAATTTTTGATTTTTCGCTCATTTCGCACGTGTGCGTGTTTTTCGCTCGTTTTGCACGTGTGTGTTTTTCGATCATTTCGGACGTGTGTTTGTTTTTCGCTCGTCTCAAACGTGTGCGTGTTTTTCGCTCGTTTCGCACGTGTCCATATTTTTCGCTAGTTTTGCACCTATGTGTGTTTTTTGCTCGTTTCGCACGTGTCTGTAGTTTTTTGTGTGTTTTTCACTCGATTCGCACATTTGTGTGATTTTCGCTCGTTTCAGACGTGTGTGTTTTTTTGGGTTTTCAGTGAAAAGAGCGAAAAACGCAAAAAAATAAAGTATAAAAACACACACACCTGTGCGAAACGAGCGGAAAAAAAATAAAACATACGCACACACACGTGCAAAACGAGCGAAAAATACAAAAAAATGAATAAATAAATCAAACACGTGAGAAACGAGGAAAAATACGCACACGTGCAAAATGAGCGAAAAGCAGAAATTCTATTAGTAGATATGCTTTAGGCATCACACGTTCTCTTTTTCTTTTCTTTTTTCTTTCTCTCCTTTAGGTGAGTGTCTTTCGCTCAATTCACGCGTGTGTTTTTTTATTTTATATTATTTTGTGTTTTTCGCTCGTTTCGCACGTGTGTTTGCGTGTGAGATTTTTGTGTGATTCGTTAGTTTCGCACGCGTATGAGTGTGTGTGGGTGTTTGTTGTGTTTTTCGTTAGTCTCACACGTGTGTGTGGGTGTTTGTTGTGTTTTTTTGTTAGTTTTACACGTGTGTGCGTGTTTTTTATTTTATTATTAATTTTTGATTTTTCGCTCATTTCGCACGTGTGCGTGTTTTTCGCTCGTTTTGCACGTGTGTGTTTTTCGATCATTTCGGACGTGTGTTTGTTTTTCACTCGTCTCAAACTTGTGCGTGTTTTTCGCTCGTTTCGCACGTGTCCGTATTTTTCGCTAGTTTTGCACCTATGTGTGTTTTTCGCTCGTTTTGCACGTGTCTGTGGTTTTTTTTGTGTGTTTTTCACTCAATTCGCACATTTGTGTGATTTTCGCTCGTTTCAGACGTGTGTATTTTTTTGGGTTTTTTGCGAAAAGAGCGAAAAACGCAAAAAAATAAAGTATAAAAACACACACACACACGTGCAAAACAAGCGAAAAATACAAAAAAAATCAATAAATAAATCAAACACGTGAGAAACGAGGAAAAATACGCACACGTGCAAAATGAGCGAAAAGCAGAAATTCTATTAGTAGATATGCTTTAGGCATCACACGTTCTCTTTTTCTTTTCTTTTTTCTTTCGCTCCCTCAGGTGAGTGTCTTTCGCTCGATTCACGCGTGTGTTTTTTTATTTTATATTTTTTTGTGTTTTTCGCTCGTTTCGCACGTGTGTCTGCGTGTGAGATTTTCGTGTGTTTCATTAGTTTCGCACGCGTATGAGTGTGTGTGGGTGTTTGTTGTGTTTTTCGTTAGTTTCACACGTGTGTGCGTGTCACGTGTGTGTGGGTGTTTGTTGTGTTTTTTTGTTAGTTTTACACGTGTGTGCGTGTTTTTTATTTTATTATTAATTTTTGATTTTTCGCTCATTTCGCACGTGTGTGTGTTTTTCGCTCGTTTTGCACGTATGTGTTTTTCGATCATTTCGGACGTGTGTTTGTTTTTCGCTTGTTTCGCACGTGTGTGTTTTTTTATTATTCACTCGTCTCAAACATGTGCGTGTTTTTCGCTCGTTTCGCACATGTCTGTGGTTTTTTTGTGTGTTTTTCACTCGATTCGCACATTTGTGTGATTTTCGCTCGTCTCAGACGTGTGTGTTTTTTGGGTTTTTTGCGAAAAGAGCAAAAAACGCAAAAAAATAAAGTATAAAAACACAAACACATGTGCGAAAACGAGCGGAAAAAACAAAACATACGCACACACACATGCGAAATGAGAAAAAAATACAAATAAATAAATAAATAAATAAAAAATGTGAGAAACGAGGAAAAATACGCACACGTGCAAAATGAGCAAAAAGCAGAAAATCTATTAGTAGATATGCTTTAGGCATCACACATTCTCTTTTTCTTTTCTTTTTTCTTTCTCTCCCTTAGGTGAGTGTCTTTCGCTCAATTCACGCGTGTTTTTTTATTTTATATTTTTTTGTGTTTTTCGCTCGTTTCGCACGTGTGTCTGTGTGTGAGATTTTTGTGTGTTTCGTTAGTTTCGCACGCGTGTGAGTGTGTTTGGGTGTTTGTTGTATTTTTCGTTAGTTTCACACGTGTGTGCGTGTCGCGTGTGTGTGGGTGTTTGTTGTGTTTTTTTGTTAGTTTCACACGTGTGTGCGTGTTTTTTATTTTATTATTAATTTTTGATTTTTCGCTCATTTCGCACGTGTGCGTGTTTTTCGCTCGTTTCGCACGTGTGTGTTTTTCGATCATTTCGGACGTGTGTTTGTTTTTCGCTTATTTCGCACGTGTGTTTTTTTTGTTTTTCGCTCGTCTAAAACGTGTGCGTGTTTTTCGCTCGTTTTGCACGTGTCCGTATTTTTCGCTAGTTTTGCACCTATGTGTGTTTTTCGCTCGTTTCGCACGTGTCTGTGGTTTTTTGTGTGTTTTTCACTCGATTCGCACATTTGTGTGATTTTCGCTCGTTTCATACGTGTGTGCTTTTTTGGGTTTTTTGCGAAAAGAGCGAAAAACGCAAAAAAATAAAGTATAAAAACACACACATGTGCAAAACGAGTGGAAAAACAAAACATACGCACACACACGCGTGAAACGAGCGAAAAATACAAAAAAATAAATAAATAAATCAAACACGTGAGAAACTAGGAAAAAGTACGCACATGTGCAAAATGAGCGAAAAGCAGAAAATCTATTTGTAGAGATGCTTTAGACATCACACGTTCTCTTTTTCTTTTCTTTTTTCTTTCTCTCCCTTAGGTGAGTGTCTTTCGCTCGATTCACGCGTGTATTTTTTTATTTTATATTTTGTGTTTTTCGCTCGTTTCGCACGTGTGTGTGCGTGTGAGAATTTTGCGTGTTTCGTAACTTTAGCACGCGTGTGAGTGTGTGTGGGTGTTAGTTGTGTTTTTCGTTAGTTTCACACGTGTGTGCGTGTCACGTGTGTGTGGGTGTTTGTTGTGTTTTTTTTGTTAGTTTCACACGTATGCGTGTTTTTTATTTTATTATTAATTTTTGATTTTTCGCTCATTTCGCATGTGTGCGTGTTTTTCGCTCGTTTCGCACGTGTGTGTTTTTCGATTATTTCGGACGTGTGTTTGTTTTTCCCTTGTTTTGCACGTGTGCGTTTTTTGTGTTTTTCGCCCGTCTTAAACGTGTGCGTGTTTTTTGCTCGTTTCGCACGTGTCCGTATTTTTCGCTAGTTTTGCACCTATGTGTGTTTTTCGCTCGTTTCGCACGTGTCACTGGTTTTTTTGTGAGTTTTTCACTCGATTCGCACATTTGTGTGATTTTTGCTCGTTTCAGACGTGTGTGTTTTTTGGATTTTTTGCGAAAAGAGTGAAAAACGCAAAAAAATAAAGTATAAAAACACACACACATGTGCGAAACGAGCGGAAAAAAACAAAATATACGCACACAGACGTGCGAAACGAGCGAAAAATACAAAAAAATAAATAAATAAATCAAACACGTGAGAAACGAGGAAAAAATACGCAAACGTGCAAAATGAGCGAAAAGCAGAAAATCTATTAGTAGATATGCTTTAGACATCACACGTTCTCTTTTTCTTTTATTTTTTCTTTCTCTCCCTTAGGTGAGTCTCTTTCGCTCGATTCACGCGTGTGTTTTTTATTTTATATTTTTTTGTGTTTTTCGCTCGTTTCGCACGTGTGTGTGCGTGTGAGATTTTTGTGTGTTTCGTTAGTTTCGCACGCGTGTGAGTGTGTGTGGGTGTTTGTTGTGTTTTTTCGTTAGTTTCACACGTGTGTGCGCCTTTTTTTATTTTATTATTAATTTTTTATTTTTCACTCATTTCGCACGTGTGCGTGTTTTTCACTCGTTTCGCACGTGTGTTTTTTTATCATTTCGGACGTGTGTTTGTTTTACGCTTGTTTCGCACGTGTGTTTTTTGTGTTTTTCGCTCGTCTCAAACGTGTGCGTGTTTTTCGCTCGTTTCGCACGTGTCCGTATTTTTCGCTAGTTACACACCTATGTGTGTTTTTCACTCGTTTCGGACGTCGCTGTGGTTTTTTTGTGTGTTTTTCACTCGATTCGCACATTTGTGTGATTTTCGCTCGTGTCAGACGTGTGTGTTTTTTTGGGTTTTTTGCGAAAAGAGCGAAAACGTAAAAAATAAAGTATAAAAACACACACACATGTGCGAAACGAGCGAAAAAAAACAAAACATACGCACACACACGTGCGAAACGAGCGAAAAATACAAAAAAATAAATAAATAAATCAAACACGTGAGAAACGAGGAAAAAATACGCACACGTGCAAAATGAGCGAAAAGCAGAAAATCTATTAATAGATATGCCTTAGACATCACACGTTCTCTTTTTCTTTTCTTTTTTCTTTCTCTCTCTTAGGTGAGTGTCTTTCGCTCGATTCACGCGTGTGTTTTTTATTTTATATTTTTTGTGTTTTTCGCACGTGTGTGTGCGTGTGAGATCTTTGTGTGTTTCGTTAGTTTCGCACGCGTGTGAATGTGTGTGGGTGTTTGTTGTGTTTTTTCGTTAGTTTCACACATGTGTGTGCGTCACGTGTGTGTGGGTGTTTGTTGTGTTTTTTTGTTAGTTTCACACGTGTGTGCGTGTTTTTTATTTTATTATTAATTTTTTATTTTTTGCTCATTTCGCACGTGTGCGTATTTTTCGCTCGTTTCGCACGTGTGTGTTTTTCGATCATTTCGCACGTGTGTTTGTTTTTCGCTTGTTTCGCACGTGTGTGTTTTTTGTGTTTTTTGCTCGTCTCAAACGTGTGCGTGTTTTTCGCTCGTTTCGTACGTGTCCGTATTTTTCGTTAGTTTTGCACCTATGTGTGTTTTTCGCTCTTTTCGCACGTGTCTGTAGTTTTTTGTGTGTTTTTCACTCGATTCGCACATTTGTGTGATTTTCGCTCGTTTCAGACGTGTGTGTTTTTTTGGATTTTTTGCGAAAAGAGCGAAAAACGGAAAAAAATAAAGTATAAAAACACACACACGTGTGAAACGAGCGGAAAAAAACAAAACATACGCACACACGTGCGAAACGAGCGAAAAATACAAAAAATAAATAAATTAATCAAATACGTGAGAAACGAGAAAAAAATACGCACACGTGCAAAATGAGCGAAAAGCAGAAAATCTATTAGTAGATACACTTTAGTCATCACACGTTCTCTTTTTCTTTTCTTTTTTCTTTCTCTCCCTTAGGTGAGTGTCTTTCGCTCGATTCACGCGTGTGTTTTTTATTTTATTTTTTTGTATTTTTCGCTCGTTTCGAACGTGTATGTGCGTGTGAGATTTTTTTGTGTTTCGTTAGTTTCGCACGCGTGTGAGTGTGTGTGGGTGTTTGTTGTGTTTTTTTGTTAGTTTCACACGTGTGTGTGGGTGTTTGTTGTCTTTTTTGTTAGTTTCACACGTGTGTGCGTGTTTTTTATTTTATTATTAATTTTTGATTTTTCGCTCATTTCGCACGTGTGCGTGTTTTTCGCTCGTTTCGCACGTGTGTGTTTTTCGATCATTTCGGACGTGTGTTTGTTTTTCGCTTATTTCGCACGTGTGTTTTTTTTGTTTTTCGCTCGTCTAAAACGTGTGCGTGTTTTTCGCTCGTTTTGCACGTGTCCGTATTTTTCGCTAGTTTTGCACCTATGTGTGTTTTTCGCTCGTTTCGCACGTGTCTGTGGTTTTTTGTGTGTTTTTCACTCGATTCGCACATTTGTGTGATTTTCGCTCGTTTCATACGTGTGTGCTTTTTTGGGTTTTTTGCGAAAAGAGCGAAAAACGCAAAAAAATAAAGTATAAAAACACACACATGTGCAAAACGAGTGGAAAAACAAAACATACGCACACACACGCGTGAAACGAGCGAAAAATACAAAAAAATAAATAAATAAATCAAACACGTGAGAAACTAGGAAAAAGTACGCACATGTGCAAAATGAGCGAAAAGCAGAAAATCTATTTGTAGAGATGCTTTAGACATCACACGTTCTCTTTTTCTTTTCTTTTTTCTTTCTCTCCCTTAGGTGAGTGTCTTTCGCTCGATTCACGCGTGTATTTTTTTATTTTATATTTTGTGTTTTTCGCTCGTTTCGCACGTGTGTGTGCGTGTGAGAATTTTGCGTGTTTCGTAACTTTAGCACGCGTGTGAGTGTGTGTGGGTGTTAGTTGTGTTTTTCGTTAGTTTCACACGTGTGTGCGTGTCACGTGTGTGTGGGTGTTTGTTGTGTTTTTTTTGTTAGTTTCACACGTATGCGTGTTTTTTATTTTATTATTAATTTTTCATTTTTCGCTCATTTCGCATGTGTGCGTGTTTTTCGCTCGTTTCGCACGTGTGTGTTTTTCGATTATTTCGGACGTGTGTTTGTTTTTCCCTTGTTTTGCACGTGTGCGTTTTTTGTGTTTTTCGCCCGTCTTAAACGTGTGCGTGTTTTTTGCTCGTTTCGCACGTGTCCGTATTTTTCGCTAGTTTTGCACCTATGTGTGTTTTTCGCTCGTTTCGCACGTGTCACTGGTTTTTTTGTGAGTTTTTCACTCGATTCGCACATTTGTGTGATTTTTGCTCGTTTCAGACGTGTGTGTTTTTTGGATTTTTTGCGAAAAGAGTGAAAAACGCAAAAAAATAAAGTATAAAAACACACACACATGTGCGAAACGAGCGGAAAAAAACAAAATATACGCACACAGACGTGCGAAACGAGCGAAAAATACAAAAAAATAAATAAATAAATCAAACACGTGAGAAACGAGGAAAAAATACGCAAACGTGCAAAATGAGCGAAAAGCAGAAAATCTATTAGTAGATATGCTTTAGACATCACACGTTCTCTTTTTCTTTTATTTTTTCTTTCTCTCCCTTAGGTGAGTCTCTTTCGCTCGATTCACGCGTGTGTTTTTTATTTTATATTTTTTTGTGTTTTTCGCTCGTTTCGCACGTGTGTGTGCGTGTGAGATTTTTGTGTGTTTCGTTAGTTTCGCACGCGTGTGAGTGTGTGTGGGTGTTTGTTGTGTTTTTTCGTTAGTTTCACACGTGTGTGCGCCTTTTTTTATTTTATTATTAATTTTTTATTTTTCACTCATTTCGCACGTGTGCGTGTTTTTCACTCGTTTCGCACGTGTGTTTTTTTATCATTTCGGACGTGTGTTTGTTTTACGCTTGTTTCGCACGTGTGTTTTTTGTGTTTTTCGCTCGTCTCAAACGTGTGCATGTTTTTCGCTCGTTTCGCACGTGTCCGTATTTTTCGCTAGTTACACACCTATGTGTGTTTTTCACTCGTTTCGGACGTCGCTGTGGTTTTTTTGTGTGTTTTTCACTCGATTCGCACATTTGTGTGATTTTCGCTCGTGTCAGACGTGTGTGTTTTTTTGGGTTTTTTGCGAAAAGAGCGAAAACGTAAAAAATAAAGTATAAAAACACACACACATGTGCGAAACGAGCGAAAAAAAACAAAACATACGCACACACACGTGCGAAACGAGCGAAAAATACAGAAAAATAAATAAATAAATCAAACACGTGAGAAACGAGGAAAAAATACGCACACGTGCAAAATGAGCGAAAAGCAGAAAATCTATTAATAGATATGCCTTAGACATCACACGTTCTCTTTTTCTTTTCTTTTTTCTTTCTCTCTCTTAGGTGAGTGTCTTTCGCTCGATTCACGCGTGTGTTTTTTATTTTATATTTTTTGTGTTTTACGCACGTGTGTGTGCGTGTGAGATCTTTGTGTGTTTCGTTAGTTTCGCACGCGTGTGAATGTGTGTGGGTGTTTGTTGTGTTTTTTCGTTAGTTTCACACATGTGTGTGCGTCACGTGTGTGTGGGTGTTTGTTGTGTTTTTTTGTTAGTTTCACACGTGTGTGCGTGTTTTTTATTTTATTATTAATTTTTTATTTTTTGCTCATTTCGCACGTGTGCGTATTTTTCGCTCGTTTCGCACGTGTGTGTTTTTCGATCATTTCGCACGTGTGTTTGTTTTTCGCTTGTTTCGCACGTGTGTGTTTTTTGTGTTTTTTGCTCGTCTCAAACGTGTGCGTGTTTTTCGCTCGTTTCGTACGTGTCCGTATTTTTCGTTAGTTTTGCACCTATGTGTGTTTTTCGCTCTTTTCGCACGTGTCTGTAGTTTTTTGTGTGTTTTTCACTCGATTCGCACATTTGTGTGATTTTCGCTCGTTTCAGACGTGTGTGTTTTTTTGGATTTTTTGCGAAAAGAGCGAAAAACGGAAAAAAATAAAGTATAAAAACACACACACGTGTGAAACGAGCGGAAAAAAACAAAACATACGCACACACGTGCGAAACGAGCGAAAAATACAAAAAATAAATAAATTAATCAAATACGTGAGAAACGAGAAAAAAATACGCACACGTGCAAAATGAGCGAAAAGCAGAAAATCTATTAGTAGATACACTTTAGTCATCACACGTTCTCTTTTTCTTTTCTTTTTTCTTTCTCTCCCTTAGGTGAGTGTCTTTCGCTCGATTCACGCGTGTGTTTTTTATTTTATTTTTTTGTATTTTTCGCTCGTTTCGAACGTGTATGTGCGTGTGAGATTTTTTTGTGTTTCGTTAGTTTCGCACGCGTGTGAGTGTGTGTGGGTGTTTGTTGTGTTTTTTTGTTAGTTTCACACGTGTGTGTGGGTGTTTGTTGTCTTTTTTGTTAGTTTCCCACGTGTGTGCGTGTTTTTTAATTTTATTATTAATTTTTGATTTTTCGCTCATTTCGCACGTGTGCGTGTTTTTCGCTCGTTTTGCACGTGTGTTTTTTGATCAATTCGGACGTGTGTTTGTTTTACGCTTGTTTCGCACGTGTGTGTTTTTGTGTTTTTTCGCTCGTCTCAAACGTGTGCGTGTTTTTCGCTCGTTTCGCACGTGTCTGTGGTTTTTTTGTGTGTTTTTCACTCGATTCGCACATTTGTGTGATTTTCGCTCGTTTCAGACGTGTGTTATTTTGGGTTTTTTGCGAAAAGAGCGAAAAACGCAAAAAAATAAAGTATAAAAATGCACACACATGTGCGAAACGAGCGGAAAAAACAAAACATACGCACACACACGTGCGAAACGAGCAAAAAATACAAAAAATAAATAAATAAATCAAACACGTGAGGAACGAGGAAAAAATACGCACACGTGTAAAATGAGCGAAAAGCAGAAAATCTATTAGTAGATATGCTTTAGACATCACACGTTCTCTTTTTCTTTTCTTTTTTCTTTCTCTCCCTTAGGTGAGTGTCTTTCGCTCAATTCACGCGTGTGTTTTTTTATTTTATATTTTTTTTTGTGTTTTTCGCTCGTTTCGCACGTGTCTGTGCGTATGAGATTTTTGTGTGTTTCGTTAGTTTCGCACGCGTGTGAGTGTGTGTGGGTGTTTGTTGTGTTTTTTCGTTAGTTTCGCACGTGTGTGCGTGTCACGTGTGTGTGGGTGTTTATTGTGTTTTTTTGTTAGTTTCACACGTGTGTGCGTGTTTTTTATTTTATTATTAATTTTTTATTTTTCGCTCATTTCGCACGTGTGCGTATTTTTCGCTCGTTTCGCACGTGTGTGTTTTTCGATCATTTCGGACGTGTGTTTGTTTTTCGCTTGTTTCGCACGTGTGTGTTTTTTGTGTTTTTCGCTCGTCTCAAACGTGTGCGTGTTTTTTGCTTGTTTCGCACGTGTCCGTATTTTTCGCTAGTTTTGCACCTATGTGTGTTTTTCGCTCGTTTCGCACGTGTCTGTGGTTTTTTGTGTGTTTTTCACTCGATTCGCACATTTGTGTGATTTTCGCTCGTTTCAGACGTGTGTTTTTTTGGGTTTTTTGTGAAAAAAGCAAAAAACGCAAAAAAATAAACTATAAAAACACACACATGTGCGAAACGAACGGAAAAAAACAAAACATACGCACACACACGTGCGAAACGAGCGAAAAATCCAAAAAAAAAAATAAATCAATCTAACACGTGCGAAACGACGAAAAAATACGCACACGTGCAAAATGAGCGAAAAGCAGAAAATCTATTAGTAGATATGCTTTAGTCATCACACGTTCTCTTTTTCTTTTCTTTTTTCTTTCTCTCCCTTAGGTGAGTGTCTTTCGCTCGATTCACGCGTGTGTTTTTTTATTTTATTTTTTGTATTTTTCGCTCGTTTCGCATGTGTGTGTGCGTGTGAGATTTTTGTGTGTTTCGTTAGTTTCGCACGCGTGTGAGTGTGTGCGGGTGTTTGTTGTGTTTTTTTGTTAGTTTCACACGTGTGTGCGTCACGTGTGTGTGGGTGTTTGTTGTCTTTTTTTGTTAGTTTCCCACGTGTGTGCGTGTTTTTTAATTTTATTATTAATTTTTGATTTTTCGCTCATTTCGCACGTGTGCGTGTTTTTCGCTCGTTTTGCACGTGTGTTTTTTGATCAATTCGGACGTGTGTTTGTTTTACGCTTGTTTCGCACGTGTGTGTTTTTGTGTTTTTCGCTCGTCTCAAACGTGTGCGTGTTTTTCGCTCGTTTCGCACGTGTCTGTGGTTTTTTTTGTGTGTTTTTCACTCGATTCGCACATTTGTGTGATTTTCGCTCGTTTCAGACGTGTGTATTTTTTTGGGTTTTTTGCGAAAAGAGCGAAAAACGCAAAAAAAATAAAGTATAAAAACGCACACACATGTGCGAAACGAGCGGAAAAAACAAAACATACGCACACACACGTGCGAAACGAGCAAAAAATACAAAAAATAAATAAATAAATCAAACACGTGAGGAACGAGGAAAAAATACGCACACGTGTAAAATGAGCGAAAAGCAGAAAATCTATTAGTAGATATGGTTTAGACATCACACGTTCTCTTTTTCTTTTCTTTTTTCTTTCTCTCCCTTCGGTGAGTGTCTTTCGCTCAATTCACGCGTGTGTTTTTTTATTTTATATTTTTTTGTGTTTTTCGCTCGTTTCGCACGTGTCTGTGCGTGTGAGATTTTTGTTTGTTTTGTTAGTTTCGCACGCGTGTGAGTGTGTGTGGGTGTTTGTTGTGTTTTTTTGTTAGTTTCACACGTGTGTGCGTCACGTGTGTGTGGGTGTTTGTTGTCTTTTTTTGTTAGTTTCCCACGTGTGTGCGTGTTTTTTTATTTTATTATTAATTTTTGATTTTTCGCTCATTTCGCACGTGTGCGTATTTTTCGCTCGTTTTGCACGTGTGTTTTTTGATCAATTCGGATGGGTGTTTGTTTTACGCTTGTTTCGCACGTTTGTGTTTTTTGTGTTTTTCGATCGTCTCAAACATGTGCGTGTTTTTCACTCGTTTCGCACGTGTCTGTGGTTTTTTTGTGTGTTTTTCACTCGATTCGCACATTTGTGTGATTTTTGCTCGTTTCAGACGTGTGTGTTTTTTTTTGTGTTTTTTGCGAAAAGAGCGAAAAACGCAAAAAAAATAAAGTATAAAAACGCACACACATGTGCGAAACGAGCGGAAAAAACAAAACATACGCACACACGTGCGAAACGAGCGAAAAATACAAAAAATAAATAAATAAATCAAACACGTGAGAAACGAGGAAAAAATACGCACACGTGCAAAATGAGCGAAAAGCAGAAAATCTATTAATAGATATGCCTTAGACATCACACGTTCTCTTTTTCTTTTCTTTTTTCTTTCTCTCTCTTAGGTGAGTGTCTTTCGCTCGATTCACGCGTGTGTTTTTTATTTTATATTTTTTGTGTTTTTCGCACGTGTGTGTGCGTGTGAGATCTTTGTGTGTTTCGTTAGTTTCGCACGCGTGTGAATGTGTGTGGGTGTTTGTTGTGTTTTTTCGTTAGTTTCACACATGTGTGTGCGTCACGTGTGTGTGGGTGTTTGTTGTGTTTTTTTGTTAGTTTCACACGTGTGTGCGTGTTTTTTATTTTATTATTAATTTTTGATTTTTCGCTCATTTCGCACGTGTGCGTGTTTTTCGCTCGTTTCGCACGTGTGTGTTTTTCGATCATTTCGGATGTGTGTTTTTTTTCGCTTGTTTCGCACGTGTGTGTTTTTTGTGTTTTTCACTCGTCTCAAACGTGTGCGTGTTTTTCGCTCGTTTCGCACGTGTCCGTATTTTTTGTTAGTTTTGCACCTATGTGTGTTTTTCGCTCGTTTCGCACGTGTCTGTAGTTTTTTGTGTGTTTTTCACTCGATTCGCACATTTGTGTGATTTTTGCTCGTTTCAGACGTGTGTGTTTTTTTGGATTTTTTGCGAAAAGAGCGAAAAACGCAAAAAAAATAAAGTATAAAAACACACACACATGTGTGAAACGAGCGGAAAAAACAAAACATACGCACACACACTTGCGAAACGAGCGAAAAATACAAAAAATAAATAAATTAATCAAACACATGAGAAACGAGAAAAAAATACGCACACGTGCAAAATGAGCGAAAAGCAGAAAATCTATTAGTAGATATGCTTTAGACATCACACGTTCTCTTTTTCTTTTCTTTTTTCTTTCTCTCCCTTAGGTGAGTGTCTTTCGCTCGATTCACGCGTGTGTTTTTTTATTTTATATATTTTTGTGTTTTTCGCTCGTTTCGCATGTGTGTGTGCGTGTGAGATTTTTGTCTATTTCGTTAGTTTCACACGTGTGTTTTTCGCTCGTTTTGCACGTGTGTGTTTTTTTTTTTGTGTTTTTCGTTCGTTTCGTACATGTATATTTTTTGCTCGTGCCACGTTTGACACGTGTGTGTGTGTGTGTTTTTTTATTAATTTTTTATGTTTTTTGCTTGTTTTTGCACGTGTATGTTTTTTTTGTATTTTTCGCTCATTTCGCACATGTGGGTGTTTTTTTATTGTTTCACACGTGTTTTTTTTATTTTTTGTGTTTTTCCCTCGTTTCGCACGCGTGTGTGGGAGTTTTCATTTTTGCGTTTTTCGCTCGTTTCGCATGTGTATCTGTGTGTTTTTTTGTGTTTTTTGCTCGTTTCGCACGTGTGTTAATTTTTTTTGGGTTTTTCGCACGTATATGTTTTTCACTCGTTCCGCATGTGTGCGTGTTTTTTTGTATTTTACGCTTGTTTCGCATGTGTGAGTGTTTTTCACGTGTGCGTTTTATTTATTTATTTATTCATTTATTTTGCTCGTTTCCCACGTGTATTTGTTTTTTTTTTTTTTGTTTTTTTCGCTCGTTTCGCACGTTTGGGTGTTTTTTGTTCATTTCACATGTGTGTATTTTTTTTTGTTTTTTTGCTCGTTTTGCATGTATGCATATTTTTCGCTCAATTTCATATGTGTGTTTTTTCCTCGTTTCACACTGTGTGCGTTTCTTATCGTTTTGCACTTATGTGTGTTTATTTATTTTTTTTTTGTATTTTTTGCTGGTTTCGCACGTGTGTGTGTGTGTTGTTTTTGTATTTTTCGCTCGTTTCGCTTGTGTGAGTATTTTTCGTTCGTTTTGCACCTGTGTGTGTGTGTGTGTTTTTTTTTTTTATTTTTTGCTCGTTTCGCACGTGTGTACGTGTTTTCTTTTTTTTATTACTAATTTTTTAATTTTTTGCTCTTCGCACGTGTGAGTGTTTTTTGCTCGTTTCGCACGTGTGTTTGTTTTTCACTCGTTTCGCACGTGTGTATGTGTTTTTTTTGTGTTTTTCGCTCGTTTCACAAATGTGCGTGTTTTTCGCTCGTTTCGCACGTGTGCGTGTTTTTCACTCGTTTCGCACGCGTACGTGTTTTTTTCTCGTTTCGCACGTGTGTGTGTGTGTGTGTGTGTGTGCTTTTTTTGTTTTTTTGCTCATTTCGGACATGTGTGTTTTTCACTCATTTCGCACATGTGTATGTATATTTTTCTTTGTATTTTACGCTCTTTTTGCACGTGTTCGTGTTTTTCCCTCGTTTTGCACGTGTACGTATTTTTTGCTCGTTTCTCACGTGTGTTTGATTTATTTATTTATTTTTTGTATTTTTCGCTCGTTTCGCACGTGTGTGTGCGTGTCTTCTATTTTTGTTTTTCGCTCGTTTCGCACATGTGTGTGTATTTTTATATTTTATGTTTTGCGTTTTTCGCTCGTTTCGCAAAAACAAAAAAAAACACACACGTGTGAAACGAGCGAAAATTACACAAACGTGGGAAACGAGTGAAAAACATAAAAAACCACAGACACGTGCGAAACGAGCGAAAAACACATATACGTGTGAAACAAGCGAAAAATACGGACATGCGAAACGAACGAAAAACACGCACACGTGTGAAACGAGCGAAAAACACACAAAAAACACACACTTGCGAAACAAGCAAAAAACACACATGTGCGAAACGAGCAAAAAACAAACACTCGTCCAAATTGATCGAAAAATACACACGTGCGAAACGAGCGAAAAACACGCACACGTGCGAAACGAGAGAAAACACCCATACGTCCGAAATGAGAAAAAAAACTTAAAAATTAATAATAAAATAAAAAATCACGCACACACGTGTGTAAGTAACGAAAAAACACAACAAACACCCACACACTCACACACGTGCGAAATGAGCGAAAAATAGAGATACGTGCAAAAACGAATGAAAAACACATGTACGTGTGAGTGTTTTTCCCTCGTTTTCCACATGTGTGTATGTGTGTCTGTGTGTGTGTTTTTTTTTTTGTATTTTTTGCTCGTTTCCCAGGTGTGCGAGATTTTTGGCCGTTTCTCATGTGTGTTTATTTTTCGCTCGTTTCGCACGTGTGTGCTTTTTTTGTGTTTTTCGCTCGTATCGCACGTGTGTGTTTTTTTGCTCATTTTGCATGTGTGTGTGTTTTCTTGGTCTTTTTCACTAGTTTGGCACGTGTGCGTATTTTTTGCTCGTTTCGAACATGTTTTTTTTTAATTTTTAAATTTTTTAACTTACTTTTTATTTTTTTGTATTTTTCGTACGTTTCACACGTGCACGTGTTTTTCGCTCGTTTCGTACGTGTATGTGTTTTTCGCTCGTTTAACACGCGTGTGTCTATGTGTTTTTTTGTATTTCTCGCTCGTTTCGCACGTGTGTGTGATTTTCGCTCGTTTCATATGTGTGTGTCTATGTGTTTTTTTGTGTTTTTCGCTCGTGTGTGTGATTTTCGCTCGTTTCACACATGTGTGATTGTGTGTGTCTGTGTGTTTTTGTATTTTTCGCTCGTTTCGCAGGTGTCGAGATTTTCGGCCGTTTCGCATGTGTGTTTATTTTTTGCTCGTTTCGCACGTGTGTGTGTGCTTTTTTTGTGTTTTTCGCTCGTTTTGCATGTGTGTATGTGTGTGTTATTTTTGTGTTTTTCGCTCATTTGGCACGTGTGCGTGTTTTTCGCTCGTTTCGCACATGTGTGTGTTTTTTTGTCTTTTGCTCGTTTCGCACGTGTGCGTATTTTTCGGTCGTTTTGCACGTGTGTGTGTTTTTCGCTCGTTTCCCACGTGTGTGTTTTTCACTCGTTTTGCACGTGTGAGTGTTTTTTTGCTCGTTCGCACGTGTGCGTGTTTCTCGCTCCTTTTGCACGTGTGTGTATTTTTTGCTCGTTTCGGACGTGTGAGTGTGTGTAGGTGTTTCTTGTTTGTTTCACACGTGTGTGTGTTTTTTTATTTTATTATTAATTTTTTATTTTTTCGCTCGTTTCGCATGTATGCTTTTTTCCGTTCGTTTCGCACGTGTGTGTGTGTTTTTTTTTCTCATTTCGAACATGTGTGTTTTTCGCTCGTTTCTCACATGTGTGTGTATTTTTCTTTATGTTTTTCGCTCTTTTTGCACATGTTCGTGTTTTTTGCTCGTTTTGCATGTGTGCGTATTTTTCACTCGTTTCTCACGTGTTTGATTTATTTATTTATTTATTTTGTGTTTTTTCGCTCGTTTCGCACGTGTGTGTTTTGTTTTTGTTTTTCGCTCGTTTCGCACATGTCTGTGTGTTTTATATTTTATTTTTTGCGTTTTTCGCTCGCTTCGCAAAAAACCCAAAGAAAACACACACGTGTGAAATGAGCGAAAATCACACAAACTTGCGAAGCGAGTGAAAACACAAAAAAACCATAGACACGTGCGAAACGAGCGAAAAATACACATACGTGCGAAACTAGCGAAAAATACGGACACGTGCGAAACAAGCGAAAAACACGCACATGTGTGAATTGACCAAAAAACACAAAATAAAAAATACACACGTGCGAAACAAGCGAAAAACACACACGTGCGAAACGAGCGAAAAACAAACACACGTCCGAAATGATCGAAAAACACACACGTGCGGAACGAGCGGAAAACACGCACACGTGCGAAACGAGCGGAAAACACGCACACGTGCGAAACGAGCAAAAAACACGCATAAGTGCGAAACGAATGAAAAACACATATACATGCGAAACGAGCGAAAGACACGCGCACGTGCGAAATGAGCGGAAAATACACACACGTGCGAAACAAGCGGAAAACACGCACACACGTGTGAAACTAACGAAAAACACAACAAACACCCGCACACACTCACACACGTGCGAAACGGGTGAAAAATACACATACATGCGAAACGAATGAAAACACATGTACGTGTGAAACGAGCGAAAAATACGCACACGTGCGAAACTAGCGGAAAACACGCACACACGTGTGAAACTAACGAAAAACACAACAAACACCCACACACACTCACACACGTGAAAAACGAGCGAAAAACACATACGTGCGAAACGAATGAAAACACATGTAAGTGCAAAACGAGCAAAAAACACGCACATCTGCAAAACGAGCGGAAGAGACGCACACGTGCAAAATGAGCGGAAGACATGCATACGTGCGAAATGTGCGAAAAAAAATTAAAAATAAAATTAAATAACACGCATACACGTGTGAAACTAACGAAAAAACACAACAAACACCCACACACACACTCACACACGTGCGAAACGAGCAAAAACACACATACGTGCGAAACGAATGAAAAACACTTGTACGTGTGAGTGTTTTTCGTTCGTATTCCACGTGTGTTTATGGGGGTGTGTGTGCATTTTTGTGTTTTTCGCTCGTTTCGCAGGTGTGTGAGATTTTCGGCCGTTTCGCATGTGTTTATTTTTCGCTCGTTTCGCACGTGTGTGTGCTTTCTTTGTGTTTTTCGCTCATATCGCACGTGTGTATTTTTCACTCGTTTTGCATGTGTGTGTTTTTTTTTTGTGTTTTTCACTCGTCTGGCACGTGTCCGTGTTTTTCGCTCATTTCGCACATGTGTGTTTTTTTGTGATTTTTAAATTTTTTAACTTATTTTTTAAAATTTTTTTGTATTTTTTTTCTCGTTTCGCACGTGCACGTGTTTTTCGCTCGTTTAACACGTGTGTGTCTATGTGTTTTTTATTTTTTGCTCGTTTCGCATGTGTGTGTGATTTTCGCTCGTTCACACGTGTCTGTCTATGTGTTTTTTTGTATTTCTCGCTTGTTTCGCATGTGTGTGTGATTTTCGCTCGTTTCACACGTGTGTGTGTCTATGTGTTTTTTTGTGTTTTTCACTCGTGTGTGATATTCGCTCGTTTCGCACATGTGTGTATGTGTGTGTGTGTGTGTGTATGTTTTTGTGTTTTTCACTTATTTCGCAGGTGTGTGAGATTTTCGGCCGTTTCGCATTTGTGTTTATTTTTCGCTCGTTTCGCACGTGTGTGTTTTTTTGTGTTTTTCGCTCGTATTGCACGTGTGTGTATTTTTTTCTCGTTTTGTATGTGTGTGTGTTTTTTTGTGTTTTTTGCTCGTTTCGCACATGTGTGCTTTTTTGTGATTTTCAAATTTTTTAACTTATTTTTTTTGTATTTTTCGCTCGTTTCACATGTGTACGTGTTTTTCGCTCATTTTGTACGTGTATGTATTTTTCGCTCGTTTAACACGTGTGTGTCTATGTGTGTTTTTTTGTATTTTTCGCTCGTTTCACACGTTTGTGGGTGTTTTTTGGTATTTTTCGCTCGTTTCGAACGTGTATGTTTTTTTGTGATTTTTAAGAATTTTTACTTAATTTTTTATTTTTTTATTTTTCGCTTGTTTTGCACATGTACGTATTTTTTGCTCGTTTCGCCCATGTGTGTGTGTGCGATTTTTTTCTATTTTCGCTCGTTTCACACGTGTGTTTTTTGCTCGTTTCGCACGTATCCGTATTTTTCGATCATTTGGAACGTGCTTGTGTTTTTTTGTGATTTTTTAATTATTTAACTAATTTTTTATTTTTCCCTCGTTTCGCCCGTGTGCATGTTTTTCGCTCGTTTCGCACACACGTGTACTTTGTTTTTGTTTTTCGCATGTGTTTTTTGGGTATTTTTCGCTGGTTTCGCACGTGTGTGTATTTTTTTCGTATACCCCTCGTTTCGGACGTGAGTTTTTCAGTCATTTTGCATGTGTGTGTGTTTTTCTTTGCGCTTTTTCGCTCGTTTCGCACGTCTGCGTGTTTGTCGCTCATTTCGCACGTGCGGGTGTGTGTTTTTCCTTCTATTTGTACGTGTTCATGTTTTTCGCTCGTTTTGCACGTGTGTGTATATCGCTCGTTCCGCACGTGTGTGTTTTTTTTGTTTTTTTACACTTGTTTCGCATATGTGAGTGTTTTTTGCTCGTTTCGCACGTGTGTGTTTATATATTTATTTTTTTATATTTTTCGCTCGTTTCGC
Source organism: Arachis ipaensis (assembly GCF_059453495.1). NCBI lineage: Eukaryota > Viridiplantae > Streptophyta > Magnoliopsida > Fabales > Fabaceae > Arachis > Arachis ipaensis. The sequence goes on along the minus strand of NC_142440.1, from coordinate 16,114,557 downwards.
TCGTGTGGGTTTTTTCTATTTTTCGTTCGTTTCGCCCGTGTGTGTTTTTTTTATTTTTTATTTTTTATTGTGTTTTTTGCTCGTTTCACATGTATGCGTGTTCTTCGATCATTTTGCACGTGTGTATTTTTCTCCTGTTTCGCACTTGTGTGTATTTTTCGCTCATTTTGCACGTGCGTTTGTTTTTTTGTGTTCTTCAATCGTTTGGCACGTGTGTATATTTTTCGCTCGTTTCGCACGTACGTGTGTTTTTTGCTCGTTTCGAACGTGTGTGAGTGTGTGTGGGTGTTTCATGTGTTTTTTGTTAGTTTCACACGTGTGTGAGATTTTTTTATTTTATTATTAATTTTTTATTTTTTCGCTCATTTCGCACAGATGCGTGTTTTTCGCTCGTTTCGCACGTGTGCATGTTTTTTACTCGTTTCGCACGCGTACGTATTTTTCGCTCGTTTCGCACGTGTGTTTTTTTGTTTTTTGCTCATTTCGAACATGTGTGTTTTTCGCTCGTTTCGCACATGTGTATGTGTATTTTCCTTTGTGTTTTTCGCTCTTTTTGCATGTGTTCGTCTTTTTCAATCGTTTTGCACATGTGCGTATTTTTCACTCGTTTTTCACGTGTGTTTGATTTATTTTTTTATGTTTTTTCGCTCGTTTCACACGTATGTACGTGTGTTTTGTTTTTGTTTTTCGCTCATTTCGCAAATGTGTGTGTTTTTAAATTTTATTTTTTTGCGTTTTTCGCTCATTTCACAAAAAACCCAAAAAAAAAAACACACACACACACACATGTGAAACGAGCGAAAATCACACAAACGTGCGAAAACGAGTGAAAAACACAAAAAAAAACCACAGACACATGCGAAACAAGCGAAAAACAAAAAAACACACACGTGCAAAATAAGCGATAAACACACACGTGCGAAACGAGCGAAAAACAAACAGACGTCCGAAATGATTGAGAAACACACGTGCGAAATGAGCGAAAGACACGCACACGTGCGAAACTGGCGGAAAACACGCACACACGTGTGAAACTAACAAAAAAACACAACAAACACCCACACACACTCACACATGTGAGAAACGAGCGAAAAACACACATACGTGCGAAACGAATGAAAACACATGTACGTGCGAAACGATAGAAAAACACGCACACGTGCAAAACGAGCGGAAAACTCGCATACGTGCGAAATGAGCGAAATAATAAAAATTAATAATAAAATAGAAAAACACGCACAAACGTGTGAAACTAATGAAAAAACACAACACCCAGACACACTCACACACGTACGAAACGAACGGAAAACACACATACGTGCGAAAAGAATGAAAAACACATGTACGTGTGAGTGTTTTTTGCTCGTTTCCCACATGTGTGTATGTGTGTGTATGTGTGTGTTTTTTCTATTTTTCGCTCGTTTCGCAGGTGTGCAAGATTTTTGGCCATTTCGCATGTGTGTTTATTTTCGCTCGTTTTGCACGTGTGTGCGTGCTTTTTTGTGTTTTTCGCTCGTATCGTACGTATGTGTTTTTTTTGCTTGTTTTGCATGTGTGTGTGTGTGTGTGTGTTTTCTTTGTGTTTTTCGCTGGTTTGGCACGTGTGCGTGTTTTTTGCTCGTTTCGAACTTGTTTTTTTTGTGATTTTTAAATTTTTTAACTTATTTTTTTATTTTTTTGTATTTTTTGTTCGTTTCGCACGTGCACGTGATTTTTGCTCGTTTCGTACGTGTATGTATTTTTCGCTCGTTTAACACGTGTGTTTATGTGTTTTTTTTTGTATTTCTCGCTCGTTTCGCACGTGTGTCTATGTGTTTTTTTTTTGTGTTTTTCGCTCGTTTCACACATGTGTGAATGTGTGTGTGTTTTTTTGTGTTTTTTGCTCGTTTCACAGGTGTGCGAGATTTTCGGCCATTTCGCATGTGTGTTTATTTTTCGCTCGTTTCGCACGTGTGTGTGTGTGCTTTTTTGTGTTTTTTGCTCGTATCGCACGTGTGTGTTTTTCGCTCGTTTTGGATGTGTGTGTGTGTGTGTGTGTGTTATTTTTGTGTTTTTTGCTCGTTTGGCACGTGTGCGTGTCTTTCGGTCATTTTGCACGTGTGTGTGTCTTTCGCTCGTTTCCCACGTATGTGTTTTTCACTCGTTTTGCACGTGTGAGTGTTTCTTTTGCTCATTCGCACGTGTGCATTATTTTCGCTCCTTTTGCACGTTTGTGTATTTTTCACTCGTTTTGGACGTGTGTGAGTGTGTGTGGGTGTTTCTTGTGTTTTTCGTTAGTTTCACACGTGTGTGTGTTTTTTTTAATTTTATTATTAATTTTTTATTTTTTCGCTCGTTTCGCACGTGTGTGTGTTTTTCGCTCATTTTGCACATGTGTATGTGTATTTTTCTGTGTTTTTTGCTCTTTTTGTACGTGTTCGTGTTTTTCGCTCGTTTTGTACGTGTGCATATTTTTCGCTCGTTTCTCACGTGTTTGATTTATTTATTATTTTTTGTGTTTTTTCGCCCGTTTCGCACGTGTGTGTGCGCGTGTTTTATTTTTGTTTTTGTTTTGTTTTTTTATATTTTTTTTTTGCATTTTTCGCTCGTTTCGTAAAAAAACCCAAAGAAAATACACACGTGTGAAATGAGCGAAAATCACACAAACGTGCGAAACGAGTGAAAAACACAAAAAAAACCACAGACACGTGCAAAACGAGAGAAAAACACACATACGTGCAAAACTACCAAAAAACACGCACACGTGCGAAACGAGCGAAAAACACGCACACGTGTGAATCAAGCAAAAAATACAAAAAAACACGTGCAAAACAAGCGAAAAACACACGTGCGAAACGAGCGAAAAACAAATACACGTCCGGAACGAGCGGAAAACACGCACACGTGCGAAACGAGCGAAAAACACGCACACGTGCGAAACGAATGAAAAACACATTTAGGTGTGAAACGAGCAAAAGAGACGCACACGTGCGAAACGAGCGAAAAACACGCACACGTGCGAAACAAGCGGAAAACACGCACACACGTGTGAAACTAACGAAAAACATAACAAACACCCACACACACTCACACACGTCCAAAACGAGCGAAAAACACACATACGTGCGAAACGAATGAAAACACATGTACGTGCGAAACGAGCGAAAAACACGCACACGTGCGAAATGAGCGGAAAACACGCACACACATGTGAAACTAACGAAAAAACACAACAAACACCCACACACAGTCACACACGTCCGAAACGAGCGAAAAACACACATACGTGCGAAATGAATGAAAACACATGTACGTGCGAAACGAGCGAAAAACACGCACATGTGCGAAAATGAGCGAAAAACACGTATACGTGCAAAATGAGAGAAGAAATAAAAAATTAATAATAAAATAAAAAAACACGCACACACGTGTGAAACTAATGAAAAACCACAACAAACACCCACACACACTCACACACGTGTGAAACAAGCGAAAAATACACATATGTGCGAAACGAATGAAAAACACTTGTACGTGTGAGTGTTTTTCGTTCGTTTCTCACATGTGTGTATGTGTGTGTGTGTTTGTATTTTTCGCTCGTTTCGCATGTGTGCGAGATTTTCGGCCATTTCGCATGTGTGTTTATTTTTCGCTCGTTTCGCACGTGTGTGTGTGCTTTTTTGTGTTTTTTGCTCGTATCGCACGTGTGTGTTTTTTGCTCGTTTTGCATGTGTGTGTGTGCTTTTTTTGTGTTTTTCGCTCGTTTGGCACGTGTGCATGTTTTTCGTTCGTTTCGTACATGTGTGTTTTTTTGTGATTTTTAAATTTTTTAACTTATTTTTTTATTTTTTTCTATTTTTCCCTCGTTTCGTATGTGCACGTGTTTTTCGCTCGTTTCGTACGTGTATGTATTTTTCGCTCGTTTAACACGTGTGTCTATGTGTTTTTATTCTGTATTTCTCACTCGTTTCGCACGTGTGTGATTTTCGCTCGTTTCACACGTGTGTGTGTCTATGTGTTTTTTTTTTGGGTTTTTCGCTCGTGTGTGTGATTTTTGCTTTTTTCACACGTGTATATGTGTGTGTTTTTGTGTTTTTCCCTCATTTCGTAGGTGTGTGAGATTTTTGGCCGTTTCGCATGTGTGTTTATTTTTCGCTCGTTTTGTATGTGTGTGTGTTTTTTTTTGTGTGTTTTCGCTTGTTTCGCACATGTGTGTTTTTTTTGTAATTTTAAAAATTTTTAACTTATTTTTTTGTATTTTTCGCTCGTTTTGCACGTGTACGTATTTTTCGCTCGTTTCATACGTGTGTGTATTTTTCTCTCGTTTAACACGTGTGTGTCTATGTGTTTTTTTTCGTATTTTTCGCTTGTTTCACACGTGTGTTGCTTTGTGTGTGTTTTTTTGGGTTTTTCACTCGTTTTGCACGTGTGTGTTTTTTTGTGTTTTTCGTTCGTTTCGCACGTGTATGTTTTTGGCTCGTGCCACGTTTGACACGTGTGTGTGTGTGTGTGTGTTTTTATCAATTTTTTATGTTTTTTTATCATTTTTGCACGTGTATGTTTTTTTTGTATTTTTCGCTCGTTTTGCACGTGTGTCTTTTTGCTCGTTTCGCACGTGTGTGTGTTTTTCTTTATTTTTTGTGTTTTTCGCTCATTTCGCACATGTGTGTGTTTTTTTATTGTTTCACACGTGTTTTTTTATTTTTTGTTTTTTCCTCGTTTCGCACACGTGTGTGGGAGTTTTCATTGTTGCGTTTTTCGCTCGTTTCGCATGTGTATCTGTGTGTTTTTTTTGTGTTTTTTGCTCGTTTCGCACGTGTGTTAATTTTTTTTGGTTTTTCTCACATATGTGTTTTTCACTCGTTCCGCATGTGTGCGTTTTTTTTTGTATTTTACGCTTGTTTCGCATGTGTGAGTGTTTTTCACGTGTGCGTTTTATTTATTTATTTATTCATTTATTTTGCTCGTTTCGCACGTGTATTTGTTTTTTTTTTCTCGTTTTGCATGTATGCATATTTTTCGCTCAATTTCGTACGTGTGTTTCTTCCTCGTTTCACACTGTGTGCGTTTCTTATCGTTTTGCACTTATGTGTGTTTTTTTATTTATTTTTTTGTGTTTTTAGCTGGTTTCGCACGTGTGTGTGTTGTTTTTGTATTTTTCGCTCGTTTCGCTTGTGTGAGTATTTTTCGTTCGTTTCGCACGTGTGTGTGTTTTTTTGTATTTTTTGCTCGTTTCGAGCGTGTGTACGTGTTTTCTTTTTTTATTACTAATATTTTATTTTTTTGCTCTTCGCACGTATGCGTGTTTTTCGCTCGTTTCGCACGTGTGAGTATTTTTTGCTCGTTTCACACGTGTGTTTATTTTTCGCTCGTTTTGCATGTGTGTATGTGTTTTTTTTTTGTGTTTTTCGCTCGTTTCACAAATGTGCGTGATTTTCGCTCGTTTCGCACGTGTGCGAGTTTTTCGCTCGTTTCGCACGTGTGCGTGTTTTTCGCTCATTTCGCACGTGCGTGTGGTTTTTTGGTGTTTTTACCTGTAATGTTTTAAGAAATCTTTTGTTTTTTTTTCTTTTTCACTCGTTTGGCACGTGTGTGTTTCTCGCTTGTTTGGCACGTTGGTGTGTTTTTTGCTCGTTTTGCACGTGTGTGAGTTTGTGTGGGTGTTTGTTGTGTTTTTTCGTTAGTTTCACACGTGTGTGCGTGTCACGTGTGTGTGGGTGTTTGTTGTGTTTTTTGTTAGTTTCACACGTGTGTGCGTGTTTTTTATTTTATTCTTAATGTTTGATTTTTCGCTCATTTCGCACGTGTGCGTGTTTTTCGCTCGTTTCGCACGTGTGTGTTTTTCGATCATTTCGAACGTGTGTTATTTTTTGCTTGTTTTGCACGTGTGTGTTTTTTTGTTTTTCGCTCGTTTCAAACGCGTGCGTGTTTTTTGCTCGTTTCGCACGTGTCCGTATTTTTTGCTAGTTTTGCACATATGTGTTTTTCGCTCGTTTCGTACGTGTCTGTGGTTTTTTTTTTGTGTGTTTTTCACTCGATTCACACATTTGTGTGATTTTTGCTCGTTTCAGACGTGTGTTTTTTTTGGGTTTTTTGCGAAAAGAGCGAAAAATGCAAAAAAATAAAGTAAAAAAACACACACACATGTGCGAAACGAGCGGAAAAAACAAAACATACGCACACACACGTGCGAAACGAGTGAAAAATACAATAAATAAATAAATAAATCAAACACGTGAGAAACGAGAGAAAAATACGCACACGTGCAAAATGAGCAAAAAGCAGAAAATCTATTAGTAGATATGCTTTAGACATCACACGTTCTCTTTTTCTTTTCTTTTTTCTTTCTCTAACTTAGGTGAGTGTCTTTCGCTCGATTCACGCGTGTGTTTTTTTATTTTATATTTTTTTGTGTTTTTCGCTCGTTTCGCACGTGTGTTTCGTTAGTTTTGCACCTATGTGTGTTTTTCGCTCGTTTCGCACGTGTGTTTCGTTAGTTTCACACGTGTGTTTCGTTAGTTTGGCACCTATGTGTGTTTTTCGCTCGTTTCGCACGTGTCTGTGGTTTTTTGTGTGTTTTTCACTCGATTCGCACATTTGTGTGATTTTCGCTCGTTTCAGACGTGTGTGTTTTTTTGGGTTTTCTGCGAAAAGAGCGAAAAACGCAAAAAAATAAAGTATAAAAACACACACACATGTGCGAAACGAGCGGAAAAAAATAAAACATACGCACACACACGTGCAAAACGAGCGAAAAATACAAAAAAATCAATAAATAAATCAAACACGTGAGAAATGAGGAAAAAATACGCACACATGCAAAATTAGCGAAAAGCAGAAAATCTATTAGTAGATATGCTTTAGGGATCACACGTTCTCTTTTTCTTTTCTTTTTTCTTTCTCTCCTTTAGGTGAGTGTCTTTCGCTCAATTCACGCGTGTGTTTTTTTATTTTATATTATTTTGTGTTTTTCGCTCGTTTCGCACGTGTGTTTGCGTGTGAGATTTTTGTGTGATTCGTTAGTTTCGCACGCGTATGAGTGTGTGTGGGTGTTTGTTGTGTTTTTCGTTAGTCTCACACGTGTGTGTGGGTGTTTGTTGTGTTTTTTTGTTAGTTTTACACGTGTGTGCGTGTTTTTTATTTTATTATTAATTTTTGATTTTTCGCTCATTTCGCACGTGTGCGTGTTTTTCGCTCGTTTTGCACGTGTGTGTTTTTCGATCATTTCGGACGTGTGTTTGTTTTTCACTCGTCTCAAACTTGTGCGTGTTTTTCGCTCGTTTCGCACGTGTCCGTATTTTTCGCTAGTTTTGCACCTATGTGTGTTTTTCGCTCGTTTTGCACGTGTCTGTGGTTTTTTTTGTGTGTTTTTCACTCAATTCGCACATTTGTGTGATTTTCGCTCGTTTCAGACGTGTGTATTTTTTTGGGTTTTTTGCGAAAAGAGCGAAAAACGCAAAAAAATAAAGTATAAAAACACACACACACACACGTGCAAAACAAGCGAAAAATACAAAAAAAATCAATAAATAAATCAAACACGTGAGAAACGAGGAAAAATACGCACACGTGCAAAATGAGCGAAAAGCAGAAATTCTATTAGTAGATATGCTTTAGGCATCACACGTTCTCTTTTTCTTTTCTTTTTTCTTTCGCTCCCTCAGGTGAGTGTCTTTCGCTCGATTCACGCGTGTGTTTTTTTATTTTATATTTTTTTGTGTTTTTCGCTCGTTTCGCACGTGTGTCTGCGTGTGAGATTTTCGTGTGTTTCATTAGTTTCGCACGCGTATGAGTGTGTGTGGGTGTTTGTTGTGTTTTTCGTTAGTTTCACACGTGTGTGCGTGTCACGTGTGTGTGGGTGTTTGTTGTGTTTTTTTGTTAGTTTTACACGTGTGTGCGTGTTTTTTATTTTATTATTAATTTTTTATTTTTCGCTCATTTCGCACGTGTGTGTGTTTTTCGCTCGTTTCGCACGTATGTGTTTTTCGATCATTTCGGACGTGTGTTTGTTTTTCGCTTGTTTCGCACGTGTGTGTTTTTTTATTATTCACTCGTCTCAAACGTGTGCGTGTTTTTTGCTCGTTTCGCACATGTCTGTGGTTTTTTTGTGTGTTTTTCACTCGATTCGCACATTTGTGTGATTTTCGCTCGTCTCAGACGTGTGTGTTTTTTGGGTTTTTTGCGAAAAGAGCAAAAAACGCAAAAAAATAAAGTATAAAAACACAAACACATGTGCGAAAACGAGCGGAAAAAACAAAACATACGCACACACACATGCGAAATGAGAAAAAAATACAAATAAATAAATAAATAAATAAAAAATGTGAGAAACGAGGAAAAATACGCACACGTGCAAAATGAGCGAAAAGCAGAAAATCTATTAGTAGATATGCTTTAGGCATCACACATTCTCTTTTTCTTTTCTTTTTTCTTTCTCTCCCTTAGGTGAGTGTCTTTCGCTCAATTCACGCGTGTTTTTTTATTTTATATTTTTTTGTGTTTTTCGCTCGTTTCGCACGTGTGTCTGCGTGTGAGATTTTTGTGTGTTTCGTTAGTTTCGCACGCGTGTGAGTGTGTTTGGGTGTTTGTTGTATTTTTCGTTAGTTTCACACGTGTGTGCGTGTCGCGTGTGTGTGGGTGTTTGTTGTGTTTTTTTGTTAGTTTCACACGTGTGTGCGTGTTTTTTATTTTATTATTAATTTTTGATTTTTCGCTCATTTCGCACGTGTGCGTGTTTTTCGCTCGTTTCGCACGTGTGTGTTTTTCGATCATTTCGGACGTGTGTTTGTTTTTCGCTTATTTCGCACGTGTGTTTTTTTTGTTTTTCGCTCGTCTAAAACGTGTGCGTGTTTTTCGCTCGTTTTGCACGTGTCCGTATTTTTCGCTAGTTTTGCACCTATGTGTGTTTTTCGCTCGTTTCGCACGTGTCTGTGGTTTTTTGTGTGTTTTTCACTCGATTCGCACATTTGTGTGATTTTCGCTCGTTTCATACGTGTGTGCTTTTTTGGGTTTTTTGCGAAAAGAGCGAAAAACGCAAAAAAATAAAGTATAAAAACACACACATGTGCAAAACGAGTGGAAAAACAAAACATACGCACACACACGCGTGAAACGAGCGAAAAATACAAAAAAATAAATAAATAAATCAAACACGTGAGAAACTAGGAAAAAGTACGCACATGTGCAAAATGAGCGAAAAGCAGAAAATCTATTTGTAGAGATGCTTTAGACATCACACGTTCTCTTTTTCTTTTATTTTTTCTTTCTCTCCCTTAGGTGAGTGTCTTTCGCTCGATTCACGCGTGTATTTTTTTATTTTATATTTTGTGTTTTTCGCTCGTTTCGCACGTGTGTGTGCGTGTGAGAATTTTGCGTGTTTCGTAACTTTAGCACGCGTGTGAGTGTGTGTGGGTGTTAGTTGTGTTTTTCGTTAGTTTCACACGTGTGTGCGTGTCACGTGTGTGTGGGTGTTTGTTGTGTTTTTTTTGTTAGTTTCACACGTGTGCGTGTTTTTTATTTTATTATTAATTTTTGATTTTTCGCTCATTTCGCATGTGTGCGTGTTTTTCGCTCGTTTCGCACGTGTGTGTTTTTCGATTATTTCGGACGTGTGTTTGTTTTTCCCTTGTTTTGCACGTGTGCGTTTTTTGTGTTTTTCGCCCGTCTTAAACGTGTGCGTGTTTTTTGCTCGTTTCGCACGTGTCCGTATTTTTCGCTAGTTTTGCACCTATGTGTGTTTTTCGCTCGTTTCGCACGTGTCACTGGTTTTTTTGTGAGTTTTTCACTCGATTCGCACATTTGTGTGATTTTTGCTCGTTTCAGACGTGTGTGTTTTTTGGATTTTTTGCGAAAAGAGTGAAAAACGCAAAAAAATAAAGTATAAAAACACACACACATGTGCGAAACGAGCGGAAAAAAACAAAATATACGCACACAGACGTGCGAAACGAGCGAAAAATACAAAAAAATAAATAAATAAATCAAACACGTGAGAAACGAGGAAAAAATACGCAAACGTGCAAAATGAGCGAAAAGCAGAAAATCTATTAGTAGATATGCTTTAGACATCACACGTTCTCTTTTTCTTTTATTTTTTCTTTCTCTCCCTTAGGTGAGTCTCTTTCGCTCGATTCACGCGTGTGTTTTTTATTTTATATTTTTTTGTGTTTTTCGCTCGTTTCGCACGTGTGTGTGCGTGTGAGATTTTTGTGTGTTTCGTTAGTTTCGCACGCGTGTGAGTGTGTGTGGGTGTTTGTTGTGTTTTTTCGTTAGTTTCACACGTGTGTGCGCCTTTTTTTATTTTATTATTAATTTTTTATTTTTCACTCATTTCGCACGTGTGCGTGTTTTTCACTCGTTTCGCACGTGTGTTTTTTTATCATTTCGGACGTGTGTTTGTTTTACGCTTGTTTCGCACGTGTGTGTTTTTTGTGTTTTTCGCTCGTCTCAAACGTGTGCGTGTTTTTCGCTCGTTTCGCACGTGTCCGTATTTTTCGCTAGTTACACACCTATGTGTGTTTTTCACTCGTTTCGGACGTCGCTGTGGTTTTTTTGTGTGTTTTTCACTCGATTCGCACATTTGTGTGATTTTCGCTCGTTTCAGACGTGTGTGTTTTTTTGGGTTTTTTGCGAAAAGAGCGAAAACGTAAAAAATAAAGTATAAAAACACACACACATGTGCGAAACGAGCGAAAAAAAACAAAACATACGCACACACACGTGCGAAACGAGCGAAAAATACAAAAAAATAAATAAATAAATCAAACACGTGAGAAACGAGGAAAAAATACGCACACGTGCAAAATGAGCGAAAAGCAGAAAATCTATTAATAGATATGCCTTAGACATCACACGTTCTCTTTTTCTTTTCTTTTTTCTTTCTCTCTCTTAGGTGAGTGTCTTTCGCTCGATTCACGCGTGTGTTTTTTATTTTATATTTTTTGTGTTTTTCGCACGTGTGTGTGCGTGTGAGATCTTTGTGTGTTTCGTTAGTTTCGCACGCGTGTGAATGTGTGTGGGTGTTTGTTGTGTTTTTTCGTTAGTTTCACACATGTGTGCGCGTCACGTGTGTGTGGGTGTTTGTTGTGTTTTTTTGTTAGTTTCACACGTGTGTGCGTGTTTTTTATTTTATTATTAATTTTTTATTTTTTGCTCATTTCGCACGTGTGCGTATTTTTCGCTCGTTTCGCACGTGTGTGTTTTTCGATCATTTCGCACGTGTGTTTGTTTTTCGCTTGTTTCGCACGTGTGTGTTTTTTGTGTTTTTTGCTCGTCTCAAACGTGTGCGTGTTTTTCGCTCGTTTCGTACGTGTCCGTATTTTTCGTTAGTTTTGCACCTATGTGTGTTTTTCGCTCTTTTCGCACGTGTCTGTAGTTTTTTGTGTGTTTTTCACTCGATTCGCACATTTGTGTGATTTTCGCTCGTTTCAGACGTGTGTGTTTTTTTGGATTTTTTGCGAAAAGAGCGAAAAACGGAAAAAAATAAAGTATAAAAACACACACACGTGTGAAACGAGCGGAAAAAAACAAAACATACGCACACACGTGCGAAACGAGCGAAAAATACAAAAAATAAATAAATTAATCAAATACGTGAGAAACGAGAAAAAAATACGCACACGTGCAAAATGAGCGAAAAGCAGAAAATCTATTAGTAGATACACTTTAGTCATCACACGTTCTCTTTTTCTTTTCTTTTTTCTTTCTCTCCCTTAGGTGAGTGTCTTTCGCTCGATTCACGCGTGTGTTTTTTATTTTATTTTTTTGTATTTTTCGCTCGTTTCGAACGTGTATGTGCGTGTGAGATTTTTTTGTGTTTCGTTAGTTTCGCACGCGTGTGAGTGTGTGTGGGTGTTTGTTGTGTTTTTTTGTTAGTTTCACACGTGTGTGTGGGTGTTTGTTGTCTTTTTTGTTAGTTTCCCACGTGTGTGCGTGTTTTTTAATTTTATTATTAATTTTTGATTTTTCGCTCATTTCGCACGTGTGCGTGTTTTTCGCTCGTTTTGCACGTGTGTTTTTTGATCAATTCGGACGTGTGTTTGTTTTACGCTTGTTTCGCACGTGTGTGTTTTTGTGTTTTTTCGCTCGTCTCAAACGTGTGCGTGTTTTTCGCTCGTTTCGCACGTGTCTGTGGTTTTTTTGTGTGTTTTTCACTCGATTCGCACATTTGTGTGATTTTCGCTCGTTTCAGACGTGTGTTATTTTGGGTTTTTTGCGAAAAGAGCGAAAAACGCAAAAAAATAAAGTATAAAAATGCACACACATGTGCGAAACGAGCGGAAAAAACAAAACATACGCACACACACGTGCGAAACGAGCAAAAAATACAAAAAATAAATAAATAAATCAAACACGTGAGGAACGAGGAAAAAATACGCACACGTGTAAAATGAGCGAAAAGCAGAAAATCTATTAGTAGATATGCTTTAGACATCACACGTTCTCTTTTTCTTTTCTTTTTTCTTTCTCTCCCTTAGGTGAGTGTCTTTCGCTCAATTCACGCGTGTGTTTTTTTATTTTATATTTTTTTTGTGTTTTTCGCTCGTTTCGCACGTGTCTGTGCGTATGAGATTTTTGTGTGTTTCGTTAGTTTCGCACGCGTGTGAGTGTGTGTGGGTGTTTGTTGTGTTTTTTCGTTAGTTTCGCACGTGTGTGCGTGTCACGTGTGTGTGGGTGTTTATTGTGTTTTTTTGTTAGTTTCACACGTGTGTGCGTGTTTTTTATTTTATTATTAATTTTTTATTTTTCGCTCATTTCGCACGTGTGCGTATTTTTCGCTCGTTTCGCACGTGTGTGTTTTTCGATCATTTCGGACGTGTGTTTGTTTTTCGCTTGTTTCGCACGTGTGTGTTTTTTGTGTTTTTCGCTCGTCTCAAACGTGTGCGTGTTTTTTGCTCGTTTCGCACGTGTCCGTATTTTTCGCTAGTTTTGCACCTATGTGTGTTTTTCGCTCGTTTCGCACGTGTCTGTGGTTTTTTGTGTGTTTTTCACTCGATTCGCACATTTGTGTGATTTTCGCTCGTTTCAGACGTGTGTTTTTTTGGGTTTTTTGTGAAAAAAGCAAAAAACGCAAAAAAATAAACTATAAAAACACACACATGTGCGAAACGAACGGAAAAAAACAAAACATACGCACACACACGTGCGAAACGAGCGAAAAATCCAAAAAAAAAATAAATCAATCTAACACGTGCGAAACGACGAAAAAATACGCACACGTGCAAAATGAGCGAAAAGCAGAAAATCTATTAGTAGATATGCTTTAGTCATCACACGTTCTCTTTTTCTTTTCTTTTTTCTTTCTCTCCCTTAGGTGAGTGTCTTTCGCTCGATTCACGCGTGTGTTTTTTTATTTTATTTTTTGTATTTTTCGCTCGTTTCGCATGTGTGTGTGCGTGTGAGATTTTTGTGTGTTTCGTTAGTTTCGCACGCGTGTGAGTGTGTGCGGGTGTTTGTTGTGTTTTTTTGTTAGTTTCACACGTGTGTGCGTCACGTGTGTGTGGGTGTTTGTTGTCTTTTTTTGTTAGTTTCCCACGTGTGTGCGTGTTTTTTAATTTTATTATTAATTTTTTATTTTTCGCTCATTTCGCACGTGTGCGTGTTTTTCGCTCGTTTTGCACGTGTGTTTTTTGATCAATTCGGACGTGTGTTTGTTTTACGCTTGTTTCGCACGTGTGTGTTTTTGTGTTTTTCGCTCGTCTCAAACGTGTGCGTGTTTTTCGCTCGTTTCGCACGTGTCTGTGGTTTTTTTTGTGTGTTTTTCACTCGATTCGCACATTTGTGTGATTTTCGCTCGTTTCAGACGTGTGTATTTTTTTGGGTTTTTTGCGAAAAGAGCGAAAAACGCAAAAAAAATAAAGTATAAAAACGCACACACATGTGCGAAACGAGCGGAAAAAACAAAACATACGCACACACACGTGCGAAACGAGCAAAAAATACAAAAAATAAATAAATAAATCAAACACGTGAGGAACGAGGAAAAAATACGCACACGTGTAAAATGAGCGAAAAGCAGAAAATCTATTAGTAGATATGGTTTAGACATCACACGTTCTCTTTTTCTTTTCTTTTTTCTTTCTCTCCCTTCGGTGAGTGTCTTTCGCTCAATTCACGCGTGTGTTTTTTTATTTTATATTTTTTTGTGTTTTTCGCTCGTTTCGCACGTGTCTGTGCGTGTGAGATTTTTGTGTGTTTTGTTAGTTTCGCACGCGTGTGAGTGTGTGTGGGTGTTTGTTGTGTTTTTTTGTTAGTTTCACACGTGTGTGCGTCACGTGTGTGTGGGTGTTTGTTGTCTTTTTTTGTTAGTTTCCCACGTGTGTGCGTGTTTTTTTATTTTATTATTAATTTTTGATTTTTCGCTCATTTCGCACGTGTGCGTGTTTTTCGCTCGTTTTGCACGTGTGTTTTTTGATCAATTCGGATGGGTGTTTGTTTTACGCTTGTTTCGCACGTTTGTGTTTTTTGTGTTTTTCGATCGTCTCAAACGTGTGCGTGTTTTTCACTCGTTTCGCACGTGTCTGTGGTTTTTTTGTGTGTTTTTCACTCGATTCGCACATTTGTGTGATTTTTGCTCGTTTCAGACGTGTGTGTTTTTTTTTGTGTTTTTTGCGAAAAGAGCGAAAAACGCAAAAAAAATAAAGTATAAAAACGCACACACATGTGCGAAACGAGCGGAAAAAACAAAACATACGCACACACGTGCGAAACGAGCGAAAAATACAAAAAATAAATAAATAAATCAAACACGTGAGGAACGAGGAAAAAATACGCACACGTGTAAAATGAGCGAAAAGCAGAAAATCTATTAGTAGATATGCTTTAGACATCACACGTTCTCTTTTTCTTTTCTTTTTTCTTTCTCTCCCTGAGGTGAGTGTCTTTCACTCAATTCACGCGTGTGTTTTTTTATTTTATATTTTTTTTGTGTTTTTCGCTCGTTTTGCACGTTTCTGTGCGTGTGAGATTTTTGTGTGTTTCGTTAGTTTCGCACGCGTGTGAGCGTGTGTGGGTGTTTGTTGTGTTTTTTCATTAGTTTCACACGTGTGTGCGTGTCACGTGTGTGTTGGTGTTTGTTGTGTTTTTTTGTTAGTTTCACACGTGTGTGCGTGTTTTTTATTTTATTATTAATTTTTGATTTTTCGCTCATTTCGCACGTGTGCGTGTTTTTCGCTCGTTTCGCACGTGTGTGTTTTTCGATCATTTCGGATGTGTGTTTTTTTTCGCTTGTTTCGCACGTGTGTGTTTTTTGTGTTTTTCACTCGTCTCAAACGTGTGCGTGTTTTTCGCTCGTTTCGCACGTGTCCGTATTTTTTGTTAGTTTTGCACCTATGTGTGTTTTTCGCTCGTTTCGCACGTGTCTGTAGTTTTTTGTGTGTTTTTCACTCGATTCGCACATTTGTGTGATTTTTGCTCGTTTCAGACGTGTGTGTTTTTTTGGATTTTTTGCGAAAAGAGCGAAAAACGCAAAAAAAATAAAGTATAAAAACACACACACATGTGTGAAACGAGCGGAAAAAACAAAACATACGCACACACACTTGCGAAACGAGCGAAAAATACAAAAAATAAATAAATTAATCAAACACATGAGAAACGAGAAAAAAATACGCACACGTGCAAAATGAGCGAAAAGCAGAAAATCTATTAGTAGATATGCTTTAGACATCACACGTTCTCTTTTTCTTTTCTTTTTTCTTTCTCTCCCTTAGGTGAGTGTCTTTCGCTCGATTCACGCGTGTGTTTTTTTATTTTATATATTTTTGTGTTTTTCGCTCGTTTCGCATGTGTGTGTGCGTGTGAGATTTTTGTCTATTTCGTTAGTTTCACACGTGTGTTTTTCGCTCGTTTTGCACGTGTGTGTTTTTTTTTTTGTGTTTTTCGTTCGTTTCGTACATGTATATTTTTTGCTCGTGCCACGTTTGACACGTGTGTGTGTGTGTGTTTTTTTATTAATTTTTTATGTTTTTTGCTTGTTTTTGCACGTGTATGTTTTTTTTGTATTTTTCGCTCATTTCGCACATGTGGGTGTTTTTTTATTGTTTCACACGTGTTTTTTTTATTTTTTGTGTTTTTCCCTCGTTTCGCACGCGTGTGTGGGAGTTTTCATTTTTGCGTTTTTCGCTCGTTTCGCATGTGTATCTGTGTGTTTTTTTGTGTTTTTTGCTCGTTTCGCACGTGTGTTAATTTTTTTTGGGTTTTTCGCACGTATATGTTTTTCACTCGTTCCGCATGTGTGCGTGTTTTTTTGTATTTTACGCTTGTTTCGCATGTGTGAGTGTTTTTCACGTGTGCGTTTTATTTATTTATTTATTCATTTATTTTGCTCGTTTCCCACGTGTATTTGTTTTTTTTTTTTTTTGTATTTTTCGCTCGTTTCGCACGTTTGGGTGTTTTTTGTTCATTTCACATGTGTGTATTTTTTTTTTGTTTTTTTGCTCGTTTTGCATGTATGCATATTTTTCGCTCAATTTCATATGTGTGTTTTTTCCTCGTTTCACACTGTGTGCGTTTCTTATCGTTTTGCACTTATGTGTGTTTATTTATTTTTTTTTTGTATTTTTTGCTGGTTTCGCACGTGTGTGTGTGTGTTGTTTTTGTATTTTTCGCTCGTTTCGCTTGTGTGAGTATTTTTCGTTCGTTTTGCACCTGTGTGTGTGTGTGTTTTTTTTTTTTATTTTTTGCTCGTTTCGCACGTGTGTACGTGTTTTCTTTTTTTTATTACTAATTTTTTAATTTTTTGCTCTTCGCACGTGTGAGTGTTTTTTGCTCGTTTCGCACGTGTGTTTGTTTTTCACTCGTTTCGCACGTGTGTATGTGTTTTTTTTGTGTTTTTCGCTCGTTTCACAAATGTGCGTGTTTTTCGCTCGTTTCGCACGTGTGCGTGTTTTTCACTCGTTTCGCACGCGTACGTGTTTTTTTCTCGTTTCGCACGTGTGTGTGTGTGTGTGTGTGTACTTTTTTTGTTTTTTTGCTCATTTCGGACATGTGTGTTTTTCACTCATTTCGCACATGTGTATGTATATTTTTCTTTGTATTTTACGCTCTTTTTGCACGTGTTCGTGTTTTTCCCTCGTTTTGCACGTGTACGTATTTTTTGCTCGTTTCTCACGTGTGTTTGATTTATTTATTTATTTTTTGTATTTTTCGCTCGTTTCGCACGTGTGTGTGCGTGTCTTCTATTTTTGTTTTTCGCTCGTTTCGCACATGTGTGTGTATTTTTATATTTTATGTTTTGCGTTTTTCGCTCGTTTCGCAAAAACAAAAAAAAACACACACGTGTGAAACGAGCGAAAATTACACAAACGTGGGAAACGAGTGAAAAACATAAAAAACCACAGACACGTGCGAAACGAGCGAAAAACACATATACGTGTGAAACAAGCGAAAAATACGGACATGCGAAACGAACGAAAAACACGCACACGTGTGAAACGAGCGAAAAACACACAAAAAACACACACTTGCGAAACAAGCAAAAAACACACATGTGCGAAACGAGCAAAAAACAAACACTCGTCCAAATTGATCGAAAAATACACACGTGCGAAACGAGCGAAAAACACGCACACGTGCGAAACGAGAGAAAACACCTATACGTCCGAAATGAGAAAAAAAACTTAAAAATTAATAATAAAATAAAAAATCACGCACACACGTGTGTAAGTAACGAAAAAACACAACAAACACCCACACACTCACACACGTGCGAAATGAGCGAAAAATAGAGATACGTGCAAAAACGAATGAAAAACACATGTACGTGTGAGTGTTTTTCCCTCGTTTTCCACATGTGTGTATGTGTGTCTGTGTGTGTGTTTTTTTTTTGTATTTTTTGCTCGTTTCCCAGGTGTGCGAGATTTTTGGCCGTTTCGCATGTGTGTTTATTTTTCGCTCGTTTCGCACGTGTGTGCTTTTTTTTGTGTTTTTCGCTCGTATCGCACGTGTGTGTTTTTTTGCTCATTTTGCATGTGTGTGTGTGTTTTCTTGGTCTTTTTCACTAGTTTGGCACGTGTGCGTATTTTTTGCTCGTTTCGAACATGTTTTTTTTTAATTTTTAAATTTTTTTACTTACTTTTTATTTTTTTGTATTTTTCGTACGTTTCACACGTGCACGTGTTTTTCGCTCGTTTCGTACGTGTATGTGTTTTTCGCTCGTTTAACACGCGTGTGTCTATGTGTTTTTTTGTATTTCTCGCTCGTTTCGCACGTGTGTGTGATTTTCGCTCGTTTCATATGTGTGTGTCTATGTGTTTTTTTGTGTTTTTCGCTCGTGTGTGTGATTTTCGCTCGTTTCACACATGTGTGATTGTGTGTGTCTGTGTGTTTTTGTATTTTTCGCTCGTTTCGCAGGTGTCGAGATTTTCGGCCGTTTCGCATGTGTGTTTATTTTTTGCTCGTTTCGCACGTGTGTGTGTGCTTTTTTTGTGTTTTTCGCTCGTTTTGCATGTGTGTATGTGTGTGTTATTTTTGTGTTTTTCGCTCATTTGGCACGTGTGCGTGTTTTTCGCTCGTTTCGCACATGTGTGTGTTTTTTTGTCTTTTGCTCGTTTCGCACGTGTGCGTATTTTTCGGTCGTTTTGCACGTGTGTGTGTTTTTCGCTCGTTTCCCACGTGTGTGTTTTTCACTCGTTTTGCACGTGTGAGTGTTTTTTTGCTCGTTCGCACGTGTGCGTGTTTCTCGCTCCTTTTGCACGTGTGTGTATTTTTTGCTCGTTTCGGACGTGTGAGTGTGTGTAGGTGTTTCTTGTTTGTTTCACACGTGTGTTTGTTTTTTTATTTTATTATTAATTTTTTATTTTTTCGCTCGTTTCGCATGTATGCTTTTTTCCGTTCGTTTCGCACGTGTGTGTGTGTTTTTTTTTTCTCATTTCGAACATGTGTGTTTTTCGCTCGTTTCTCACATGTGTGTGTATTTTTCTTTATGTTTTTCGCTCTTTTTGCACATGTTCGTGTTTTTCGCTCGTTTTGCATGTGTGCGTATTTTTCACTCGTTTCTCACGTGTTTGATTTATTTATTTATTTATTTTGTGTTTTTTCGCTCGTTTCGCACGTGTGTGTTTTGTTTTTGTTTTTCGCTCGTTTCGCACATGTCTGTGTGTTTTATATTTTATTTTTTGCGTTTTTCGCTCGCTTCGCAAAAAACCCAAAGAAAACACACACGTGTGAAATGAGCGAAAATCACACAAACTTGCGAAGCGAGTGAAAACACAAAAAAACCATAGACACGTGCGAAACGAGCGAAAAATACACATACGTGCGAAACTAGCGAAAAATACGGACACGTGCGAAACAAGCGAAAAACACGCACATGTGTGAATTGACCAAAAAACACAAAATAAAAAATACACACGTGCGAAACAAGCGAAAAACACACACGTGCGAAACGAGCGAAAAACAAACACACGTCCGAAATGATCGAAAAACACACACGTGCGGAACGAGCGGAAAACACGCACACGTGCGAAACGAGCGGAAAACACGCACACGTGCGAAACGAGCAAAAAACACGCATAAGTGCGAAACGAATGAAAAACACATATACATGCGAAACGAGCGAAAGACACGCGCACGTGCGAAATGAGCGGAAAATACACACACATGCGAAACAAGCGGAAAACACGCACACACGTGTGAAACTAACGAAAAACACAACAAACACCCGCACACACTCACACACGTGCGAAACGGGTGAAAAATACACATACATGCGAAACGAATGAAAACACATGTACGTGTGAAACGAGCGAAAAATACGCACACGTGCGAAACTAGCGGAAAACACGCACACACGTGTGAAACTAACGAAAAACACAACAAACACCCACACACACTCACACACGTGAAAAACGAGCGAAAAACACATACGTGCGAAACGAATGAAAACACATGTAAGTGCAAAACGAGCGAAAAACACGCACATCTGCAAAACGAGCGGAAGAGACGCACACGTGCAAAATGAGCGGAAGACATGCATACGTGCGAAATGTGCGAAAAAAATTAAAAATAAAATTAAATAACACGCATACACGTGTGAAACTAACGAAAAAACACAACAAACACCCACACACACACTCACACACGTGCGAAACGAGCAAAAACACACATACGTGCGAAACGAATGAAAAACACTTGTACGTGTGAGTGTTTTTCGTTCGTATTCCACGTGTGTTTATGGGGGTGTGTGTGCATTTTTGTGTTTTTCGCTCGTTTCGCAGGTGTGTGAGATTTTCGGCCGTTTCGCATGTGTTTATTTTTCGCTCGTTTCGCACGTGTGTGTGCTTTCTTTGTGTTTTTCGCTCATATCGCACGTGTGTATTTTTCACTCATTTTGCATGTGTGTGTTTTTTTTGTGTTTTTCACTCGTCTGGCACGTGTCCGTGTTTTTCGCTCATTTCGCACATGTGTGTTTTTTTGTGATTTTTAAATTTTTTAACTTATTTTTTAAAATTTTTTTGTATTTTTTTCTCGTTTCGCACGTGCACGTGTTTTTCGCTCGTTTAACACGTGTGTGTCTATGTGTTTTTTATTTTTTGCTCGTTTCGCATGTGTGTGTGATTTTCGCTCGTTCACACGTGTCTGTCTATGTGTTTTTTTGTATTTCTCGCTTGTTTCGCATGTGTGTGTGATTTTCGCTCGTTTCACACGTGTGTGTGTCTATGTGTTTTTTTGTGTTTTTCACTCGTGTGTGATATTCGCTCGTTTCGCACATGTGTGTATGTGTGTGTGTGTGTGTATGTTTTTGTGTTTTTCACTTATTTCGCAGGTGTGTGAGATTTTCGGCCGTTTCGCATTTGTGTTTATTTTTCGCTCGTTTCGCACGTGTGTGTTTTTTTGTGTTTTTCGCTCGTATTGCACGTGTGTGTATTTTTTTCTCGTTTTGTATGTGTGTGTGTTTTTTTGTGTTTTTTGCTCGTTTCGCACATGTGTGCTTTTTTGTGATTTTCAAATTTTTTAACTTATTTTTTTTGTATTTTTCGCTCGTTTCACACGTGTACGTGTTTTTCGCTCATTTTGTACGTGTATGTATTTTTCGCTCGTTTAACACGTGTGTGTCTATGTGTGTTTTTTTGTATTTTTCGCTCGTTTCACACGTTTGTGGGTGTTTTTTGGTATTTTTCGCTCGTTTCGAACGTGTATGTTTTTTTGTGATTTTTTAAAATTTTTACTTAATTTTTTATTTTTTTATTTTTCGCTTGTTTTGCACATGTACGTATTTTTTGCTCGTTTCGCCCATGTGTGTGTGTGCGATTTTTTTCTATTTTCGCTCGTTTCGCACGTGTGTTTTTTGCTCGTTTCGCACGTATCCGTATTTTTCGATCATTTGGAACGTGCTTGTGTTTTTTTGTGATTTTTTAATTATTTAACTAATTTTTTATTTTTCCCTCGTTTCGCCCGTGTGCATGTTTTTCGCTCGTTTCGCACACACGTGTACTTTGTTTTTGTTTTTCGCATGTGTTTTTTGGGTATTTTTCGCTGGTTTCGCACGTGTGTGTATTTTTTTCGTATACCCCTCGTTTCGGACGTGAGTTTTTCAGTCATTTTGCATGTGTGTGTGTTTTTCTTTGCGCTTTTTCGCTCGTTTCGCACGTCTGCGTGTTTGTCGCTCATTTCGCACGTGCGGGTGTGTGTTTTTCCTTCTATTTGTACGTGTTCATGTTTTTCGCTCGTTTTGCACGTGTGTGTATATCGCTCGTTCCGCACGTGTGTGTTTTTTTTGTTTTTTTACACTTGTTTCGCATATGTGAGTGCTTTTTGCTCGTTTCGCATGTGTGTGTTTATATATTTATTTTTTTATATTTTTCGCTCGTTTCGCTCGTGTGGGTTTTTTCTATTTTTCGTTCGTTTCGCCCGTGTGTGTTTTTTTTATTTTTTATTTTTTATTGTGTTTTTTGCTCGTTTCACATGTATGCGTGTTCTTCGATCATTTTGCACGTGTGTATTTTTCTCCTGTTTCGCACTTGTGTGTATTTTTCGCTCATTTTGCACGTGCGTTTGTTTTTTTGTGTTCTTCAATCGTTTGGCACGTGTGTATATTTTTCGCTCGTTTCGCACGTACGTGTGTTTTTTGCTCGTTTCGAACGTGTGTGAGTGTGTGTGGGTGTTTCATGTGTTTTTTGTTAGTTTCACACGTGTGTGAGATTTTTTTATTTTATTATTAATTTTTTATTTTTTCGCTCATTTCGCACAGATGCGTGTTTTTCGCTCGTTTCGCACGTGTGCATGTTTTTTACTCGTTTCGCACGCGTACGTATTTTTCGCTCGTTTCGCACGTGTGTTTTTTTGTTTTTTGCTCATTTCGAACATGTGTGTTTTTCGCTCGTTTCGCACATGTGTATGTGTATTTTCCTTTGTGTTTTTCGCTCTTTTTGCACGTGTTCGTCTTTTTCAATCGTTTTGCACATGTGCGTATTTTTCGCTCGTTTTTCACGTGTGTTTGATTTATTTTTTTATGTTTTTTCGCTCGTTTCACACGTATGTACGTGTGTTTTGTTTTTGTTTTTCGCTCATTTCGCAAATGTGTGTGTTTTTAAATTTTATTTTTTTGCGTTTTTCGCTCATTTCACAAAAAACCCAAAAAAAAAAAAACACACACACACACATGTGAAACGAGCGAAAATCACACAAACGTGCGAAAACGAGTGAAAAACACAAAAAAAAACCACAGACACATGCGAAACAAGCGAAAAACAAAAAAACACACACGTGCAAAATAAGCGATAAACACACACGTGCGAAACGAGCGAAAAACAAACAGACGTCCGAAATGATTGAGAAACACACGTGCGAAATGAGCGAAAGACACGCACACGTGCGAAACTGGCGGAAAACACGCACACACGTGTGAAACTAACAAAAAAACACAACAAACACCCACACACACTCACACATGTGAGAAACGAGCGAAAAACACACATACGTGCGAAACGAATGAAAACACATGTACGTGCGAAACGATAGAAAAACACGCACACGTGCAAAACGAGCGGAAAACTCGCATACGTGCGAAATGAGCGAAATAATAAAAATTAATAATAAAATAGAAAAACACGCACAAACGTGTGAAACTAATGAAAAAACACAACACCCAGACACACTCACACACGTACGAAACGAACGGAAAACACACATACGTGCGAAAAGAATGAAAAACACATGTACGTGTGAGTGTTTTTTGCTCGTTTCCCACATGTGTGTATGTGTGTGTATGTGTGTGTTTTTTCTATTTTTCGCTCGTTTCGCAGGTGTGCAAGATTTTTGGCCATTTCGCATGTGTGTTTATTTTCGCTCGTTTTGCACGTGTGTGCGTGCTTTTTTGTGTTTTTCGCTCGTATCGTACGTATGTGTTTTTTTTGCTTGTTTTGCATGTGTGTGTGTGTGTGTGTGTTTTCTTTGTGTTTTTCGCTGGTTTGGCACGTGTGCGTGTTTTTTGCTCGTTTCGAACTTGTTTTTTTTGTGATTTTTAAATTTTTTAACTTATTTTTTTATTTTTTTGTATTTTTTGTTCGTTTCACACGTGCACGTGATTTTTGCTCGTTTCGTACGTGTATGTATTTTTCGCTCGTTTAACACGTGTGTTTATGTGTTTTTTTTTGTATTTCTCGCTCGTTTCGCACGTGTGTCTATGTGTTTTTTTTTTGTGTTTTTCGCTCGTTTCACACATGTGTGAATGTGTGTGTGTTTTTTTGTGTTTTTTGCTCGTTTCACAGGTGTGCGAGATTTTCGGCCATTTCGCATGTGTGTTTATTTTTCGCTCGTTTCGCACGTGTGTGTGTGTGTGCTTTTTTGTGTTTTTTGCTCGTATCGCACGTGTGTGTTTTTCGCTCGTTTTGGATGTGTGTGTGTGTGTGTGTGTGTTATTTTTGTGTTTTTTGCTCGTTTGGCACGTGTGCGTGTCTTTCGGTCATTTTGCACGTGTGTGTGTCTTTCGCTCGTTTCCCACGTATGTGTTTTTCACTCGTTTTGCACGTGTGAGTGTTTCTTTTGCTCATTCGCACGTGTGCATTATTTTCGCTCCTTTTGCACGTTTGTGTATTTTTCACTCGTTTTGGACGTGTGTGAGTGTGTGTGGGTGTTTCTTGTGTTTTTCGTTAGTTTCACACGTGTGTGTTTTTTTTAATTTTATTATTAATTTTTTATTTTTTCGCTCGTTTCGCACGTGTGTGTGTTTTTCGCTCATTTTGCACATGTGTATGTGTATTTTTCTGTGTTTTTTGCTCTTTTTGTACGTGTTCGTGTTTTTCGCTCGTTTTGTACGTGTGCATATTTTTCGCTCGTTTCTCACGTGTTTGATTTATTTATTATTTTTTGTGTTTTTTCGCCCGTTTCGCACGTGTGTGTGCGCGTGTTTTATTTTTGTTTTTGTTTTGTTTTTTTATATTTTTTTTTTTGCATTTTTCGCTCGTTTCGTAAAAAAACCCAAAGAAAATACACACGTGTGAAATGAGCGAAAATCACACAAACGTGCGAAACGAGTGAAAAATACAAAAAAAACCACAGACACGTGCAAAACGAGAGAAAAACACACATACGTGCAAAACTACCAAAAAACACGCACACGTGCGAAACGAGCAAAAAACACGCACACGTGTGAATCAAGCAAAAAATACAAAAAAACACGTGCAAAACAAGCGAAAAACACACGTGCGAAACGAGCGAAAAACAAATACACGTCCGGAACGAGCGGAAAACACGCACACGTGCGAAACGAGCGAAAAACACGCACACGTGCGAAACGAATGAAAAACACATTTAGGTGTGAAACGAGCAAAAGAGACGCACACGTGCGAAACGAGCGAAAAACACGCACACGTGCGAAACAAGCGGAAAACACGCACACACGTGTGAAACTAACGAAAAACATAACAAACACCCACACACACTCACACACGTCCAAAACGAGCGAAAAACACACATACGTGCGAAACGAATGAAAACACATGTACGTGCGAAACGAGCGAAAAACACGCACACGTGCGAAATGAGCGGAAAACACGCACACACATGTGAAACTAACGAAAAAACACAACAAACACCCACACACAGTCACACACGTCCGAAACGAGCGAAAAACACACATACGTGCGAAATGAATGAAAACACATGTACGTGCGAAACGAGCGAAAAACACGCACATGTGCGAAAATGAGCGAAAAACACGTATACGTGCAAAATGAGAGAAGAAATAAAAAATTAATAATAAAATAAAAAAACACGCACACACGTGTGAAACTAATGAAAAACCACAACAAACACCCACACACACTCACACACGTGTGAAACAAGCGAAAAATACACATATGTGCGAAACGAATGAAAAACACTTGTACGTGTGAGTGTTTTTCGTTCGTTTCTCACATGTGTGTATGTGTGTGTGTGTTTGTATTTTTCGCTCGTTTCGCATGTGTGCGAGATTTTCGGCCATTTCGCATGTGTGTTTATTTTTCGCTCGTTTCGCACGTGTGTGTGTGCTTTTTTGTGTTTTTTGCTCGTATCGCACGTGTGTGTTTTTTGCTCGTTTTGCATGTGTGTGTGTGCTTTTTTTGTGTTTTTCGCTCGTTTGGCACGTGTGCATGTTTTTCGTTCGTTTCGTACATGTGTGTTTTTTTGTGATTTTTAAATTTTTTAACTTATTTTTTTATTTTTTTCTATTTTTCCCTCGTTTCGTATGTGCACGTGTTTTTCGCTCGTTTCGTACGTGTATGTATTTTTCGCTCGTTTAACACGTGTGTCTATGTGTTTTTATTCTGTATTTCTCACTCGTTTCGCACGTGTGTGATTTTCGCTCGTTTCACACGTGTGTGTGTCTATGTGTTTTTTTTTGGGTTTTTCGCTCGTGTGTGTGATTTTTGCTTTTTTCACACGTGTATATGTGTGTGTTTTTGTGTTTTTCCCTCATTTCGTAGGTGTGTGAGATTTTTGGCCGTTTCGCATGTGTGTTTATTTTTCGCTCGTTTTGTATGTGTGTGTGTTTTTTTTTGTGTGTTTTCGCTTGTTTCGCACATGTGTGTTTTTTTTGTAATTTTAAAAATTTTTAACTTATTTTTTTGTATTTTTCGCTCGTTTTGCACGTGTACGTATTTTTCGCTCGTTTCATACGTGTGTGTATTTTTCTCTCGTTTAACACGTGTGTGTCTATGTGTTTTTTTTCGTATTTTTCGCTTGTTTCACACGTGTGTTGCTTTGTGTGTGTTTTTTTGGGTTTTTCACTCGTTTTGCACGTGTGTGTTTTTTTGTGTTTTTCGTTCGTTTCGCACGTGTATGTTTTTGGCTCGTGCCACGTTTGACACGTGTGTGTGTGTGTGTGTTTTTATCAATTTTTTATGTTTTTTTTATCATTTTTGCACGTGTATGTTTTTTTTGTATTTTTCGCTCGTTTTGCACGTGTGTCTTTTTGCTCGTTTCGCACGTGTGTGTGTTTTTCTTTATTTTTTGTGTTTTTCGCTCATTTCGCACATGTGTGTGTTTTTTTATTGTTTCACACGTGTTTTTTTATTTTTTGTTTTATCCTCGTTTCGCACACGTGTGTGGGAGTTTTCATTGTTGCGTTTTTCGCTCGTTTCGCATGTGTATCTGTGTGTTTTTTTTGTGTTTTTTGCTCGTTTCGCACGTGTGTTAATTTTTTTTTGTTTTTCTCACATATGTGTTTTTCACTCGTTCCGCATGTGTGCGTTTTTTTTTTGTATTTTACGCTTGTTTCGCATGTGTGAGTGTTTTTCACGTGTGCGTTTTATTTATTTATTTATTCATTTATTTTGCTCGTTTCGCACGTGTATTTGTTTTTTTTTTGCTCGTTTTGCATGTATGCATATTTTTCGCTCAATTTCGTACGTGTGTTTCTTCCTCGTTTCACACTGTGTGCGTTTCTTATCGTTTTGCACTTATGTGTGTTTTTTTATTTATTTTTTTGTGTTTTTAGCTGGTTTCGCACGTGTGTGTGTTGTTTTTGTATTTTTCGCTCGTTTCGCTTGTGTGAGTATTTTTCGTTCGTTTCGCACGTGTGTGTGTTTTTTTGTATTTTTTGCTCGTTTCGAGCGTGTGTACGTGTTTTCTTTTTTTTATTACTAATATTTTATTTTTTTGCTCTTCGCACGTATGCGTGTTTTTCGCTCGTTTCGCACGTGTGAGTATTTTTTGCTCGTTTCACACGTGTGTTTATTTTTCGCTCGTTTTGCATGTGTGTATGTGTTTTTTTTTTGTGTTTTTCGCTCGTTTCACAAATGTGCGTGATTTTCGCTCGTTTCGCACGTGTGCGAGTTTTTCGCTCGTTTCGCACGTGTGCGTGTTTTTCGCTCATTTCGCACGTGCGTGTGGTTTTTTGGTGTTTTTACCTGTAATGTTTTAAGAAATCTTTTGTTTTTTTTTCTTTTTCACTCGTTTGGCACGTGTGTGTTTCTCGCTCGTTTGGCACGTTGGTGTGTTTTTTGCTCGTTTTGCACGTGTGTGAGTTTGTGTGGGTGTTTGTTGTGTTTTTTCGTTAGTTTCACACGTGTGTGCGTGTCACGTGTGTGTGGGTGTTTGTTGTGTTTTTTGTTAGTTTCACACGTGTGTGCGTGTTTTTTATTTTATTCTTAATGTTTGATTTTTCGCTCATTTCGCACGTGTGCGTGTTTTTCGCTCGTTTCGCACGTGTGTGTTTTTCGATCATTTCGAACGTGTGTTATTTTTTGCTTGTTTTGCACGTGTGTGTTTTTTTGTTTTTCGCTCGTTTCAAACGCGTGCGTGTTTTTTGCTCGTTTCGCACGTGTCCGTATTTTTTGCTAGTTTTGCACATATGTGTTTTTCGCTCGTTTCGTACGTGTCTGTGGTTTTTTTTTTGTGTGTTTTTCACTCGATTCGCACATTTGTGTGATTTTTGCTCGTTTCAGACGTGTGTTTTTTTTGGGTTTTTTGCGAAAAGAGCGAAAAATGCAAAAAAATAAAGTAAAAAAACACACACACATGTGCGAAACGAG
The DNA here is from genome assembly GCF_059453495.1 of Arachis ipaensis. Lineage (NCBI taxonomy): Eukaryota > Viridiplantae > Streptophyta > Magnoliopsida > Fabales > Fabaceae > Arachis > Arachis ipaensis. Next base: position 16,086,625 of record NC_142440.1, on the reverse strand, counting down.
CGGAAAAAACAAAACATACGCACACACACGTGCGAAACGAGTGAAAAATACAATAAATAAATAAATAAATCAAACACGTGAGAAACGAGAGAAAAATACGCACACGTGCAAAATGAGCAAAAAGCAGAAAATCTATTAGTAGATATGCTTTAGACATCACACGTTCTCTTTTTCTTTTCTTTTTTCTTTCTCTAACTTAGGTGAGTGTCTTTCGCTCGATTCACGCGTGTGTTTTTTTATTTTATATTTTTTTGTGTTTTTCGCTCGTTTCGCACGTGTGTTTCGTTAGTTTTGCACCTATGTGTGTTTTTCGCTCGTTTCGCACGTGTGTTTCGTTAGTTTCACACGTGTGTTTCGTTAGTTTTGCACCTATGTGTGTTTTTCGCTCGTTTCGCACGTGTCTGTGGTTTTTTGTGTGTTTTTCACTCGATTCGCACATTTGTGTGATTTTCGCTCGTTTCAGACGTGTGTGTTTTTTTGGGTTTTCTGCGAAAAGAGCGAAAAACGCAAAAAAATAAAGTATAAAAACACACACACATGTGCGAAACGAGCGGAAAAAAATAAAACATACGCACACACACGTGCAAAACGAGCGAAAAATACAAAAAAATCAATAAATAAATCAAACACGTGAGAAATGAGGAAAAAATACGCACACATGCAAAATTAGCGAAAAGCAGAAAATCTATTAGTAGATATGCTTTAGGGATCACACGTTCTCTTTTTCTTTTCTTTTTTCTTTCTCTCCCCTTAGGTGAGTGTCTTTCGCTCGATTCACGCGTGTGTTTTTTTATTTTATATTTTTTTGTGTTTTTCGCTCGTTTCGCACGTGTGTGTGCGTGTGAGATTTTTGTGTGTTTCGTTAGTTTTGCACGCGTATGAGTGTGTGTGGGAAAGATACAAAAAAACACAAAGATACAAAAAAACACATAGATACACACGTGTTAAACGAGCGAAAAATACACACACGTACGAAACGAGCAAAAAATACGTACACGTGCGAAACGAGCAAAAAATACAAAAAAATAAGTTAAAAAATTTTAAAATCACAAAAAAAATACACATGTACGAAACAAGCAAAAAATACAAAAAAAAAACACACACACAGATACAAAACGAGCGAAAAACACACACGTGCGATACGAGTGAAAAACACACACACGTGCGAAACGAGCGAAAAATAAACACACATGCGAAACGGCCAAAAATCTCACACCTGCGAAATGAGTGAAAAACACACACATACACACCTGTGAAACGAGCAAAAATCACACACGTGCGAAACGAGCGAGAAATACAGAAAAAATACATAGACACACGTGTTAAACGAGCGAAAAATACATACACGTACGAAACGAGCGAAAAACACGTGCACGTGCGTAACGAGGGAAAAATACAAAAAAATAAAAAAATAAGTTAAAAAATTTAAAAATCACAAAAAAAATACACATGTCCGAAACGAGCGAAAAATACGCACACATGCCAAACTAGCGAAAATAAAAAAAAGAAACACACATGCAAAATAAGCAAAAAACACACACGTGCAATATGAGCGAAAAACACAAAAAAGCACACATACGTGCGAAACGAGAGAAAAATAAACACACATGCGAAATGGCCAAAAATCTCGCACACCTGCAAAACGAGCGATAAACACAAACACACACACACACACACATACACACATGTAGGAAACGAACGAAAAACACTCACACGTACAAGTGTTTTTCATTCATTTCGCATGTATGTGTGTTTTTCGCTGGTTTCGCACGTGTGTGTGTGTGTTGTTTTTGTATTTTTTGCTCGTTTCGCTTGTGTGAGTATTTTTCGTTCGTTTCACACGTGTGTGTGTTATTTATTTATTTTTTTTTATATTTTTCACTGGTTTCGTATGTGTGTGTTTTTTTATTTTTTGCTCATTTTGCGCGTGTGTACGTGTTTTCTTTTTTATTTTATTACTAATTTTTTATTTTTTCGCTCTTCGCACGTATGCGTATTTTTCGCTTGTTTCGCACGTGTGTTTATTTTTCACTTGTTTCGCACGTGTGAGTATTTTTTGCTCGTTTCGCACGTGTGTATGTGTTTTTTTTTGTTTTTTGCTCGTTTCACAAATGTGCGTGTTTTTCGCTCGTTTCGCACATGTGCGTGTTTCTCGCTCGTTTCGCACGTGTGCGTATTTTTCGCTCATTTCGCACGTATAAGTGTTTTTCACTCATTTCGCACGCGTGTGTGATTTTTTGGTGTTTTTACCTGTAATGTATTGAAAAATCTTTTGTTTTTTTTGTTTTTCACTCATTTGGCACGTGTGTGTGTTTCTCGCTCGTTTCGCACGTAGGTGTTTTTTTCATTCGTTTCGCTCGTAGGTGTGTTTTTCACTCGTTTCGCACGTGTGTGAGTGTGTCACGTGTGTGTGGATGTTTGTTGTGTTTTTTCGTTAGTTTCACACGTGTGTGCGTGTCACGTGTGTGTGGGTGTTTGTTGTGTTTTTTGTTAGTTTCACACGTGTGTGCGTGTTTTTTATTTTATTCTTAATTTTTGATTTTTTGCTCATTTCGCACGTGTGCGTGTTTTTCTCTCGTTTCGCACGTGTGTGTTTTTCGATCATTTCGGACGTGTGTTTGTTTTTCACTTGTTTCGCACGTGTGTATTTTTTTGTGTTTTTTGCTCGTTTCAAATGTGTGCATGTTTTTCGCTTGTTTCGCACGTGTCCGTATTTTTCGCTAGTTTCGTACCTATGTGTGTTTTTCGCTCGTTTCGCACGTGTCTGTGGTTTTTTGTGTGTTTTTCACTCGATTCGCACGTTTGTGTATTTTTTTTGGGTTTTTTGCGAAAAGAGCAAAAAATGCAAAAAAAAATAAAGTATAAAAACACAAACACATGTGCGAAACGAGCGGGAAAAAAACAAAACACACGCACATACACGTGCAAAACGAGCGAAAAATACAAAAAAATAAATAAAAAAATCAAACATGTGAAAATCGAGGGAAAAATACACACACATGCAAAATGAGCGAAAAATAGAAAAAAACTCACACACACATATGGGCAAAACGAGCGAAAAATACGTACACGTGCGAAACAAACAAAAAATACAAAGAAATAAAAAATAAGATAAAAAATTTAAAAATCACAAAAAAACATACACGTTCGAAACGAGCGAAAAATACGGACACATTCGAAACGAGAAAAAACCCCAAAAAAACACATACACAAAGCCACACACGTGTGAAACGAGTGAAAGATACAAAAAAACACATAGATACACACGTGTTAAACGAGCGAAAAATACACACACGTACGAAACGAGCAAAAAATACGTACACGTGCGAAACGAGCAAAAAATACAAAAAAATAAGTTAAAAAATTTTAAAATCACAAAAAAAATACACATGTACGAAACAAGCAAAAAATACAAAAAAAAAACACACACACAGATACAAAACGAGCGAAAAACACACACGTGCGATACGAGTGAAAAACACACACACGTGCGAAACGAGCGAAAAATAAACACACATGCGAAACGGCCAAAAATCTCACACCTGCGAAATGAGTGAAAAACACACACATACACACGTGTGAAAAGAGCAAAAATCACACACACGAGCGAAAAACACAAAAAAACACATAGACACACACACACCTGTGAAACGAGCAAAAATCACACACGTGCGAAACGAGCGAGAAATACAGAAAAAATACATAGACACACGTGTTAAACGAGCGAAAAATACATACACGTACGAAACGAGCGAAAAACACGTGCACGTGCGTAACGAGGGAAAAATACAAAAAAATAAAAAAATAAGTTAAAAAATTTAAAAATCACAAAAAAAATACACATGTCCGAAACGAGCGAAAAATACGCACACATGCCAAACTAGCGAAAATAAAAAAAAGAAACACACATGCAAAACAAGCAAAAAACACACACGTGCAATATGAGCGAAAAACACAAAAAAGCACACATACGTGCGAAACGAGAGAAAAATAAACACACATGCGAAATGGCCAAAAATCTCGCACACCTGCAAAACGAGCGATAAACACAAACACACACACACACACACACATACACACATGTAGGAAACGAACGAAAAACACTCACACGTACAAGTGTTTTTCATTCATTTCGCACGTATGTGTGTTTTTCGCTGGTTTCGCACGTGTGTGTGTGTGTTGTTTTTGTATTTTTTGCTCGTTTCGCTTGTGTGAGTATTTTTCGTTCGTTTCACACGTGTGTGTGTTATTTATTTATTTTTTTATATTTTTCACTGGTTTCGTATGTGTGTGTTTTTTTTATTTTTTGCTCATTTTGCGCGTGTGTACGTGTTTTCTTTTTTATTTTATTACTAATTTTTTATTTTTTCGCTCTTCGCACGTATGCGTATTTTTCGCTTGTTTCGCACGTGTGTTTATTTTTCACTTGTTTCGCACGTGTGAGTATTTTTTTCTCGTTTCGCACGTGTGTATGTGTTTTTTTTTGTTTTTTGCTCGTTTCACAAATGTGCGTGTTTTTCGCTCGTTTTGCACATGTGCGTGTTTCTCGCTCGTTTCGCACGTGTGCGTATTTTTCGCTCATTTCGCACGTATAAGTGTTTTTCACTCATTTCGCACGCGTGTGTGATTTTTTGGTGTTTTTACCTGTAATGTATTGAAAAATCTTTTGTTTTTTTTGTTTTTCACTCATTTGGCACGTGTGTGTGTTTCTCGCTCGTTTCGCACGTAGGTGTTTTTTTCATTCGTTTCGCTCGTAGGTGTGTTTTTCACTCGTTTCGCACGTGTGTGAGTGTGTCACGTGTGTGTGGATGTTTGTTGTGTTTTTTCGTTAGTTTCACACGTGTGTGCGTGTCACGTGTGTGTGGGTGTTTGTTGTGTTTTTTGTTAGTTTCACACGTGTGTGCGTGTTTTTTATTTTATTCTTAATTTTTGATTTTTTGCTCATTTCGCACGTGTGCGTGTTTTTCTCTCGTTTCGCACGTGTGTGTTTTTCGATCATTTCGGACGTGTGTTTGTTTTTCACTTGTTTCGCACGTGTGTATTTTTTTGTGTTTTTTGCTCGTTTCAAATGTGTGCATGTTTTTCGCTTGTTTCGCACGTGTCCGTATTTTTCGCTAGTTTCGTACCTATGTGTGTTTTTCGCTCGTTTCGCACGTGTCTGTGGTTTTTTGTGTGTTTTTCACTCGATTCGCACGTTTGTGTATTTTTTTTGGGTTTTTTGCGAAAAGAGCAAAAAATGCAAAAAAAAATAAAGTATAAAAACACAAACACATGTGCGAAACGAGCGGGAAAAAAACAAAACACACGCACATACACGTGCAAAACGAGCGAAAAATACAAAAAAATAAATAAAAAAATCAAACATGTGAAAATCGAGGGAAAAATACACACACATGCAAAATGAGCGAAAAATAGAAAAAAACTCTCACACACACATATGGGCGAAACGAGCGAAAAACACGTACACGTGCGAAACAAGCGAAAAATACAAAAAATATAAAAATTAAGTAAAAAATTTAAAAAATCACAAAAAAACATACACGTTTGAAACGAGCGAAAAATACGCACACGTTCGAAACGAGAAAAAACCCAAAAACACGCACACACACGTGCGAAACGAGCGAAAAACACAAAAAATAAATAAAAAATCAAACACGTGAGAAACAAGGAAAAAATACGCACACGTGCAAAATGAGCGAAAAACAGGAAAAAAACTCACACATACACATATGGGCGAAACGAGCGAAAAACACGTACACGTGCGAAACAAGCGAAAAATACAAAAAAATAAAAAAATAAAGTAAAAAAATTAAAAAATCACAAAAAAACATACACGTTCGAAATGAGTGAAAAATACGCACACGTTCGAAACGAGTAAAAAACCCAAAAAAACACATACACAAAGCCACATACGTGTGAAACGAGCAAAAAATACAAAAAAAAAACACATAGACACACACGTGTTAAGCGAGAGAAAAATACACACACGTATGAAACGAGCGAAAAATACGTACACGTGCGAAACGAGCGAAAAATACAAAAAAAATAAGTTAAAAAATAAGTTAAAAATTTTAAAATCACAAAAAAAAACACATGTGCGAAACAAGCGAAAAATACAAAAAAAACACACACACACATACAAAACGAGCGAAAAACACACACGTGCAATACAAGTGAAAAACACACACACGTGCGAAACGAGCGAAAAATAAACACACATGCGAAACGCCCAAAAATCTCACACACCTACAAAATGAGTGAAAAACACAAAAACACACACATATACACGTGTGAAAAAAGCAAAAATCACACACACGAGCAAAAAACACAAAAGAAAAACACATAGACACACACGTGTGAAACGAGCAAAAATCACACACGTGCAAAACGAGCGAGAAATACAGAAAAAAAAACACATAGACACACGTGTTAAACGAGCGAAAAATACATACACGTAGGAAACGAGCGAAAAACACGTGCACGTGCGAAACGAGGGAAAAATAGAAAAAAAAATTGTTAAAAAATTTAAAAATCACAGAAAAAACACACATGTGCGAAACGAACGTTAACATGCACACGTTCCAAACGAGCCCAAAACACAAAAAAAAAAGCACACACACATGCAAAACGAGCGAAAAACACACACGTGCGATACGAGCAAAAAACACAAAAAAGCACACACGTGCAAAACGAGCAAAAAATAAACACACATGCGAAATGGCCGAAAATCTCGCACACATGCGAAACGAGCGAAAAATACAAACACACACACATACACACATGTGAGAAATGAACGAAAAACACTCACACGTACAAGTGTTTTTCATTCGTTTCGCACATATGTGTATTTTTCGCTCGTTTCGCACGTGAGTGAGTGTGTGTAGGTGTTTGTTGTGGTTTTTCGTTAGTTTCACACGTGTGTGCGTGTTTTTTTATTTTATTATTAATTTTTTATTTTATCTCTCATTTTACACGTGTGCGGGTTTTCCGCTCATTTTCGCACATGTGTGTGTTTTTCGCTCGTTTTGCACGTACATGTGTTTTCATTCGTTTCGCACTATGTGTGTTTTTTGCTCGTTTCGGTCATGTGTGACTGTGTGTGGGTGTTAGTTGTGTTTTTTTGTTAGTTTCACATGTGTGTGCGTGTTTTCCGCTCATTTCGCACGTGTGCGTGTTTTTCGCTCGTTTCGCATGTACATGTATTTTCATTCGTTTGGCACGTATGTGTGTTTTTCGCTCGTTTTGGACGTGTGTGAGTGTGTGTGGGTGTTTGTTGTGTTTTTTGTTAGTTTCACACGTGTGTGCGTGTTTTCCGCTTGTTTCGCACATGTGCGTCTCTTTTGCTCGTTTCACACCTAAATGTGTTTTTCTTTCATTTCGCACGTGTGCGTATTTTTTGCTCATTTCGCACGTGTGCGTGTTTTCCGCTCATTCCGGACGTGTATTTGTTTTTCGCTCGTTTCGCACGTGTGTTTTTCGCTTGTTTTGAACATGTGGTTTTTTTTGTATTTTTTGCTTGATTCACACGTGTGCGTGTTTTTTGCTCATTTCGCACGTGTGCGTGTTTTTCGCTAGTTTTGCACGTATGTGTGTTTTTTGCTCGTTTCGCACGTGTCTGTGGTTTTTTTTGTGTTTTTCACTCGTTTCGCATGTTTGTGTGATTTTCACTCATTTCACACATGTGTGTTTTCTTTGGGTTTTTTTACGAAACGAGCGAAAAATGCAAAAAAAAAATAAAATATAAAAAAACAAAACACACGCACACACACGTGCAAAACGGGCGAAAAAATACAAAAAAATAATAAATAAATCAAACACGTGAGAAACAAGCGAAAAATACGCACACGTGTAAAACGAGCAAAAAACATGAACACGTACAAAAAGTGCGAAAAACACAAAGAAAAATACACATACACATGTGCGAAATGAGCGAAAAACACACACACGTGCGAAACGAGCGAAAAAAATTAATAATAAAATAAAAAAATACACACACGTGTGAAACTAACGAAAAACACAAGAAACACCCACACACACTCACACACATCTGAAACGAGTGAAAAATACACACACGTGCAAAAGGAGCGAAAATAACGCACACGTGCTAACGAGAAAAAAAAACACTGACACGTACAAAACGAGTGAAAAACACATACGTGGGTAACGAGCGAAAAACACACACACACGTGCGAAACGACCGAAAGACGCGCACACGTGCCAAACGAGCGAAAAACACAAAAATAACAAACACACACACATGCAAAACGAGCGAAAAACACACACACACGTGCGATACGAGCGAAAAACACAAAAAAGTACACACACGTGCGAAACGAGCAAAAAATAAACACACATGCAAAATGGCCGAAAATCTCGCACACCTGTGAAACGAGCGAAAAACACAAAAAAAACACATAGACACACACACTCGTGTGAAACAAGCGAAAATCACACACACGTGCGAAACAAGCGAGAAATACAAAAAAAAACACATAAACACACGTGTTAAACGAGCGAAAAATACATACGCGTACGAAACGAGCGAAAAACACGTGCACGTGTGAAACGAACAAAAAATACAAAAAAATAAAAAAATAAGTTAAAAATTTTAAAAATTGCAAAAAAACATGTTCGAAACGAGCAAAAAATACGCACACGTGCCAAACCAGCGAAAAACACAAAGAAAACACACACACACATGCAAAACGAGCAAAAAAAAATACATACGTGCGATACGAGCGAAAAACACAAAAAAAGCACGCACACACGTGCAAAATGAGCGACAATAAACACACATGCGAAATGGCCAAAAATCTCGCACACCTGCGAAACGAGCGAAAAATAGAAAAAAAAACACACACATACACACATGTGGGAAACGAGCGAAAAATACTCACACGTACATGTGTTTTTCATTCGTTTCGCACGTATGTGTGTTTTCCATTCATTTCGTACGTGTGTGTGTGTGTGTCTGGGTGTTGTGTTTTTTCGTTAGTTTCACACGTGTGTGCGTGTTTTTCTATTTTATTATTAATTTTTTATTATTTCGCTCATTTCGCACGTATGCAAGTTTTCCACTCGTTTTGCACGTGTGCGTGTTTTCCGCTCGTTTCGTACGTGTGCGTGTTTTTCGATCGTTTCGCACGTACATGTGTTTTCATTAGTTTCGCACGTATGTGTATTTTTCGCTCGTTTCTCACGTGTGTGAGTGTGTGTGGGTGTTTGTTGTGTTTTTTCGTTTGTTTCACACGTGTGTGCGTGTTTTTCGCTAGTTTCGCACGTGTGTGTTTCTCGATCATTTCGGATGTATGTTTGTTTTTCGCTCATTTTGCACGTGTGTGTTTATCGCTTATTTTGCACGTGTGTGTTTTTTTTGTTTTTCACTCGTTTCGCACGTGTCTATGGTTTTTTTTGTGTTTTTCACTTGTTTTCGCACGTTTGTGTGATTTTCGCTCGTTTCACATGTGTGTGTGTGTTTTTGGGTTTTTTGTGAAACGAGCGAAAAACGCAAAAAAATAAAATTTAAAAACACACACAGGTGCGAAATGAGCGAAAAACAAAAACAAAACACACGTGCACACGTGCGAAATGAGCGAAAAAATACAAAAAAAAAATAAATCAAACACACGTGAGAAACGAGCGAAAAATACGCACATGTGCAAAACGAGCAAAAAATACGAACACGTGCAAAAAGAACAAAAAACAGAAAGGAAAATACACATACACATGTGAGAAACGAGCAAAAAACACACATGTTTGAAATGAGCAAAAAACAAAAAAAACACACGTGCGAAACGAGCGAAAAATACGTACGCGTGCGAAACGAGTAAAAAACACGCACACGTGCGAAACGATCGAAAAACACGCATCCGTGCGAAATGAGCAAAAAATTAAAAAATTAATAATAAAATAAAAAAATCTCACACACGTGTGAAACTAACGAAAAACACATGAAACACCCTCACACACTCACACACGTTCGAAACGAGCAAAAAACACACGTACGTGCGAAACGAGCGAAAAATATACACACGTGCCAAACGATTGAAGAACACAAAAAAAAACACACACACGGGCAAAATGAGCGAAAAACACACACACGTGCGAAACGGGAGAAAAATACATACGTGCGAAATGATCGAAGAACACACATACATGTGAAATGAGCGAAAAACACAATAAAAAATAAAAAATAAAAAACACAAACACGTGCGAAACGAACGAAAAATAAAAAAAACACGAGCGAAACGAGCGAAAAATATAAAAAAAAAATAAATACATAAACACACACGTGCGAAATGAGCAAAAAACACTCACATATGCGAAACAAGTGTAAAAAACAAAAAAAAACACACGTGCGGCACGAGCGATATACACACGTGCGAAACGAGTGAAAAACACGAACACGTGCAAAAAGAAGGAAAAACACACACCCGCACGTGCGAAACAAGCGACAAACACGCAGACGTGCGAAACGAGCAAAAAAGCGCAAAGAAAAACACACACGTGCGAAACGACCGAAAAACTCACGTCCGAAACGAGGGGAATATGCAAAAAAATACACACACGTGCGACACCAGCGAAAAATACCAAAAAAACACATGCGAAAAACAAAAACAAAATACACGTGTGTGCGAAACGAGCGAAAAACACGCGCACGGGCGAAACGAGGGAAAAATACAAAAAAATAAAAAATAAGTTAAATAATTAAAAAATCACAAAAAACACAAGCACGTGCCAAACGAGCGAAAAATACGAATACGTGCGAAACGAGCGAAAAACACGCACACATGCGAAACGAGCGAAAAACACATACACGTTCAAAACGAGCGAACAACACACACACGGGCAAAACGAGCGAAAGAAAAAAAACACACGAGCAAAACGAACAAAAAACACACGTGCAAAACGAGCGAAAAATAGAAAAAAACTCGCACACACACATACATGGGCGAAACGAGCGAAAAATACGTACACGTGCGAAACAAACGAAAAATAAAAAAAATAAAAAATTAAGTAAAAAATTTAAAAAATCACAAAAAAATATACACGTTCGAAACGAGCGAAAAATACCAAAAAAACACCCAGAAACGTGTGAAACGAGCAAAAAATACAAAAAAAACACATAGACACACACGTGTTAAACGAGCTAAAAATACATACACGTACAAAACGAGCGAAAAACACGTACACGTGTGAAACGAGCGAAAAATACAAAAAAATAAGTTAAAAAATTTAAAAATCACAAAAAAAGCACACATGTGCGAAACGAGCAAAAAACACAAAAAAAAAGCACACACATACAAAACGAGCAAAAAACACACACACGTGCGATACGAGCAAAAAACACAAAAAAAAATACACACGTGCGAAACGAGCGAAAAATAAACACAAATGCGAAACGGCCGAAAATCTCACACACCTGCGAAATAAGTGAAAAACACAAAAACACACACACACACACACACACACACATACACACATGTGTGAAATGAGCGAAAATCACACACGAGCGAAAAACACAAAAAACACATAGACACACACACGTGTGAAACGAGCAAAAATCACACACACATGCGAAACAAGCGAGAAATACAAAGAAAAACACATAGACAGACACGTGTGAAACGAGCGAAAATCACACACACATGCGAAACGAGCGAAAAATAAAAAAAATACATAGACACACACGTGTCACACGAGCGAAAAATACATACACGTACGAAACGAGCGAAAAACACGTGCACGTGCGAAATGAGAAAAAAATACAAAAAAATTATAAAAAATAAGTTAAAAATTTTAAAAATCACAAAAAAACACACATGTGCGAAATGAGCGAAAAACACGGACACGTGCCAAACGAGTGAAAAACACAAAAAAAACACACACACATGCAAAAACGCACACACACACCCATAAACACACGTGGGATACGAACGAACAACACTCACACGTACAAGTGTTTTTTATTCATTTCGCACGTATGTGTGTTTTCGCTCGTTTCGCACGTGTGTGAGTGTGTGTGTGTGGGTGTTTGTTGTGTTTTTTCGTTAGTTTCACACGTGTGTGCGTGTTTCTTAATTTTATTATTAATTTTTTATTTTTCGCTCATTTCGCACGTATGCGTGTCTTCCGCTCATTTTGCACGTGTGCGTGTCTTCCGCTCGTTTCGCACATGTGCGTGTTTTTCGCTCGTTTTGCACGTACATGTGTTTTCATTCGTTTCGCACGTATGTGTGTTTTTCGCTCGTTTTTCACGTGTGTGAGTGTGTGTGGGTGTTTGTTGTGTTTTTTCGTTAGTTTCACATGTGTGTGCGTGTTTTCCGCTAGTTTCGCACGTGTGCGTGTTTTTCGCTCGTTTCACACGTACATCTGTTTTCATTCGTTTTCGCACGTATGTGTATTTTTCGCTCGTTTTGCACGTGTGTGAGTGTGTGTGGGTGTTTGTTGTGTTTTTTGTTAGTTTCACACGTGTGTGCGTGTTTTCCGCTTGTTTCGCACATGTGCGTGTTTTCTGCTCATTTCGCACGTGTGCGTATCTTTCGCTCGTTTCGCACGTATATGTGTTTTTCATTCGTTTCGCACGTATGCGTGTTTTTTGCTCGTTTCGCACGTGTACGTGTTTTCCGCTCGTTTCGCACGTGTGCGTGTTTTCCGCTTGTTCCACATGTGTGTGTTTTTCGATCATTTCGGACGTGTGTTTGTTTTTCACTCGTTTCGCACGTGTGTGTTTTTCGCTTGTTTCGCGGGTGTGTATTTTTTATCTTGTGTTTTTTGGTCGATTCACACGTGTGCGTATTTTTCGCTTGTTTCGCACGTGTCCGTATTTTTCGCTAGTTTCGCACGTATGTGTGTTTTTCGCTCGTTTCGCACGTGTCTATGGTTTTTTTGTGTTTTTCACTCACTTCGCAAGTTTGTGTGATTTTCGCTCATTTCACACGTGTGTGTTTTCTTTGAGTTTTTTGCAAAACGAGCGAAAAACGCAAAAAATAAAATATAAGACACACAGACATATGCGAAACGAGCGAAAAACAAAAACAAAACACACACACATGCGAAACAAGCGAAAAAAACACAAAAAAATAAATAAATAAATCAAACACGTGAGAAACGAGCGAAAAATACGCACACGTGCAAAACGAGCGAAAAACACGAACACGTGCAAAAAGAGCGAAAAACACAAAGAAAAATACACATACACATGTGAGAAACGAGTGAAAAACACACATGTCCGAAATGAAAAAAACACACACACACGTGCGAAACGAGCTGAAAATACGCACACATGCGAAACGAGCGAAAAAAAATTAATAATAAAATAAAAAAACACACACGTGTGAAACAAACAAGAACACAAGAAACACTCACACGTCCGAAACGAGCGAAAAATACACACACGTGCAAAAGTAAAGAAAAACACGCACACGTGCGAACGAGAAAAAAATGCTCACACGTGCAAAACGAGTGAAAAACAAACACGTGGGAAACGAGCGAAAAACGCACGCACGTGCGAAACGACCGAAAAACATGCACACGTGCGAAACGAGCGAAAGACAAAAAACACACACGTGCAAAACAAGCGAAAAATACGCACACGTGCCAAACGAGCGAAAAACACAAAAATAACACACACACACACATGAAAAACTAGCAAAAAACACACACACACGTGCGATACGAGCGAAAAACACAAAAAAGTACACACACGTGCGAAACGAGCGAATAGTAAACACACATGCAAAACGGCCGAAAATATCAAACACTTGCGAAACGAGCGAAAAACACAAACACACACACAAAATCACACACGAGTGAAAAACACAAAAAAAAAACACAGACACACACGTGTGAAACAAGCAAAAATCGCACACACGTGCGAAACGAGCGAGAAATACAAAAAAACACATAGATACACACGTGTTAAACGAGCAAAAAATACACACACGTACGAAACGAGCAAAAAACACGTGAACGTGCGAAACGAACAAAAAATACAAAAAAATTAAAAAAATAAATTAAAAATTTTAAAATCACAAAAAACATGTTCGAAACGAGAAAAAAATACGCACACGTGCCAAACCAGTGAAAAACACAAAGAAAATACACACACACACACATGCAAAACGAGCAAAAAACACACACACGTGCGATACGAGCGAAAAACACAAAAAATGCACACACGTGCGAAACGAGCGAAAAATACGGATACGTGCGAAACGAGCGAAAAACACGCACACATGCGAAACGAGCGAAAAACACATACACGTTCAAAACGAGCGAACAACACACACACGGGCAAAACGAGCGAAAGAAAAAAAACACACGAGCAAAACGAACAAAAAACACACGTGCAAAACGAGCGAAAAATAGAAAAAACTCGCACACACACATACATGGGCGAAACGAGCGAAAAATACGTACACGTGCGAAACAAACGAAAAATAAAAAAAATAAAAAATTAAGTAAAAAATTTAAAAAATCACAAAAAAATATACACGTTCGAAACGAGCGAAAAATACCAAAAAAACACCCAGAAACGTGTGAAACGAGCGAAAAATACAAAAAAAAACACATAGACACACACGTGTTAAACGAGCTAAAAATACATACACGTACAAAACGAGCGAAAAATACGTACACGTGTGAAACGAGCGAAAAATACAAAAAAATAAGTTAAAAAATTTAAAAATCACAAAAAAAGCACACATGTGCGAAACGAGCAAAAAACACAAAAAAAAAGCACACACATACAAAACGAGCAAAAAACACACACACGTGCGATACGAGCAAAAAACACAAAAAAAAATACACACGTGCGAAACGAGCGAAAAATAAACACAAATGCGAAACGGCCGAAAATCTCACACACCTGCGAAATAAGTGAAAAACACAAAAACACACACACACACACACACACACACATACACACATGTGTGAAATGAGCGAAAATCACACACGAGCGAAAAACACAAAAAACACATAGACACACACACGTGTGAAACGAGCAAAAATCACACACACATGCGAAACAAGCGAGAAATACAAAGAAAAACACATAGACAGACACGTGTGAAACGAGCGAAAATCACACACACATGCGAAACGAGCGAAAAATAAAAAAAATACATAGACACACACGTGTCACACGAGCGAAAAATACATACACGTACGAAACGAGCGAAAAACACGTGCACGTGCGAAATGAGAAAAAAATACAAAAAAATTATAAAAAATAAGTTAAAAATTTTAAAAATCACAAAAAAACACACATGTGCGAAATGAGCGAAAAACACGGACACGTGCCAAACGAGTGAAAAACACAAAAAAAACACACACACATGCAAAAACGCACACACACACCCATAAACACACGTGGGATACGAACGAACAACACTCACACGTACAAGTGTTTTTTATTCATTTCGCACGTATGTGTGTTTTCGCTCGTTTCGCACGTGTGTGAGTGTGTGTGTGGGTGTTTGTTGTGTTTTTTCGTTAGTTTCACACGTGTGTGCGTGTTTCTTAATTTTATTATTAATTTTTTATTTTTCGCTCATTTCGCACGTATGCGTGTCTTCCGCTCATTTTGCACGTGTGCGTGTCTTCCGCTCGTTTCGCACATGTGCGTGTTTTTCGCTCGTTTTGCACGTACATGTGTTTTCATTCGTTTCGCACGTATGTGTGTTTTTCGCTCGTTTTTCACGTGTGTGAGTGTGTGTGGGTGTTTGTTGTGTTTTTTCGTTAGTTTCACATGTGTGTGCGTGTTTTCCGCTAGTTTCGCACGTGTGCGTGTTTTTCGCTCGTTTCACACGTACATCTGTTTTCATTCGTTTTCGCACGTATGTGTATTTTTCGCTCGTTTTGCACGTGTGTGAGTGTGTGTGGGTGTTTGTTGTGTTTTTTGTTAGTTTCACACGTGTGTGCGTGTTTTCCGCTTGTTTCGCACATGTGCGTGTTTTCTGCTCATTTCGCACGTGTGCGTATCTTTCGCTCGTTTCGCACGTATATGTGTTTTTCATTCGTTTCGCACGTATGCGTGTTTTTTGCTCGTTTCGCACGTGTACGTGTTTTCCGCTCGTTTCGCACGTGTGCGTGTTTTCCGCTTGTTCCACATGTGTGTGTTTTTCGATCATTTCGGACGTGTGTTTGTTTTTCACTCGTTTCGCACGTGTGTGTTTTTCGCTTGTTTCGCGGGTGTGTATTTTTTATCTTGTGTTTTTTGGTCGATTCACACGTGTGCGTATTTTTCGCTTGTTTCGCACGTGTCCGTATTTTTCGCTAGTTTCGCACGTATGTGTGTTTTTCGCTCGTTTCGCACGTGTCTATGGTTTTTTTGTGTTTTTCACTCACTTCGCAAGTTTGTGTGATTTTCGCTCATTTCACACGTGTGTGTTTTCTTTGAGTTTTTTGCAAAACGAGCGAAAAACGCAAAAAATAAAATATAAGACACACAGACATATGCGAAACGAGCGAAAAACAAAAACAAAACACACACACATGCGAAACAAGCGAAAAAAACACAAAAAAATAAATAAATAAATCAAACACGTGAGAAACGAGCGAAAAATACGCACACGTGCAAAACGAGCGAAAAACACGAACACGTGCAAAAAGAGCGAAAAACACAAAGAAAAATACACATACACATGTGAGAAACGAGTGAAAAACACACATGTCCGAAATGAAAAAAACACACACACACGTGCGAAACGAGCTGAAAATACGCACACATGCGAAACGAGCGAAAAAAAATTAATAATAAAATAAAAAAACACACACGTGTGAAACAAACAAGAACACAAGAAACACTCACACGTCCGAAACGAGCGAAAAATACACACACGTGCAAAAGTAAAGAAAAACACGCACACGTGCGAACGAGAAAAAAATGCTCACACGTGCAAAACGAGTGAAAAACAAACACGTGGGAAACGAGCGAAAAACGCACGCACGTGCGAAACGACCGAAAAACATGCACACGTGCGAAACGAGCGAAAGACAAAAAACACACACGTGCAAAACAAGCGAAAAATACGCACACGTGCCAAACGAGCGAAAAACACAAAAATAACACACACACACACATGAAAAACTAGCAAAAAACACACACACACGTGCGATACGAGCGAAAAACACAAAAAAGTACACACACGTGCGAAACGAGCGAATAGTAAACACACATGCAAAACGGCCGAAAATATCAAACACTTGCGAAACGAGCGAAAAACACAAACACACACACAAAATCACACACGAGTGAAAAACACAAAAAAAAAACACAGACACACACGTGTGAAACAAGCAAAAATCGCACACACGTGCGAAACGAGCGAGAAATACAAAAAAACACATAGATACACACGTGTTAAACGAGCAAAAAATACACACACGTACGAAACGAGCAAAAAACACGTGAACGTGCGAAACGAACAAAAAATACAAAAAAATTAAAAAAATAAATTAAAAATTTTAAAATCACAAAAAACATGTTCGAAACGAGAAAAAAATACGCACACGTGCCAAACCAGTGAAAAACACAAAGAAAATACACACACACACACATGCAAAACGAGCAAAAAACACACACACGTGCGATACGAGCGAAAAACACAAAAAATGCACACACGTGCGAAACGAGCGAAAAATACGGATACGTGCGAAACGAGCGAAAAACACGCACACATGCGAAACGAGCGAAAAACACATACACGTTCAAAACGAGCGAACAACACACACACGGGCAAAACGAGCGAAAGAAAAAAAACACACGAGCAAAACGAACAAAAAACACACGTGCAAAACGAGCGAAAAATAGAAAAAACTCGCACACACACATACATGGGCGAAACGAGCGAAAAACACAAACACACACACAAAATCACACACGAGTGAAAAACACAAAAAAAAAACACAGACACACACGTGTGAAACAAGCAAAAATCGCACACACGTGCGAAACGAGCGAGAAATACAAAAAAAACACATAGATACACACGTGTTAAACGAGCAAAAAATACACACACGTACGAAACGAGCAAAAAACACGTGAACGTGCGAAACGAACAAAAAATACAAAAAAATTAAAAAAATAAATTAAAAATTTTAAAATCACAAAAAACATGTTCGAAACGAGAAAAAAATACGCACACGTGCCAAACCAGTGAAAAACACAAAGAAAATACACACACACACACACATGCAAAACGAGCAAAAAACACACACACGTGCGATACGAGCGAAAAACACAAAAAATGCACACACGTGCGAAACGAGCGAAAAATAAACACACATGCGAAAACGGCCAAAAATCTCGCATACCTGTGAAACGAGTGAAAAAACACAAAAAAAACACACACACCCATACACACATGTGGGAAACGAGCGAAAAACCTCGTACATGTGTTTTTTATTCGTTTTGCACGTATGTGTGTTTTTCGCTCGTTTCGCACGTGTGTGAGTGTGTGTGGGTGTTTGTTGTGTTTTTTCGTTAGTTTCACACATGTGTGCGTGTTTTTCTATTTTATTATTAATTTTTTATTTTTTCGCTCATTTCGCACGTATGCGTGTTTTTCGCTCGTTTTGCTCGTGTGCGTGTTTTTCGCTCGTTTCGCAAGTACATGTGTTTTCATTCATTTTGCACGTATGTGTGTTTTTCGCTCGTTTCGCACATGTGTGAGTGTGTGTGGGTGTTTGTTGTGTTTTTTCGATAGTTTCACATGTGTGTGCGTATTTTCCACTTGTTTTGCACGTGTGCATGTTTTTCGCTCGTTTCGCACGTGTGCGTGTCTTTCGCTAGATTTTGCACGTGTGTGTTTTTCGATCATTTCGGATGTCAGTTTGTTTTTCGCTGGTTTCACACGTGTGTGTTTTTCACTTGTTTCGCACGTGTGTGTTTTTTTGTGTTTTTTTGTTTTTGGCGAAACGAGCGAAAAACAAAACCAAAACACACGTACACACGTGCAAAACATGCGAAAAACACAAAAAAATAAATAAATAAATCAAACATACGTGAGAAACGAGCGAAAAATACGCACACGTGCAAAACGAGCGAAAACACAAACACGTGCAAAAAGAGCGAAAAACACAAAGAAAAATACACATACACATGTGCAAAACGAGCAAAAAACACACATGTTCGAAATGAGCAAAAAACAAAAAAACACACGTGCAAAACGAGCAAAAAACACGTACACATGCGAAACGAGTGAAAAACACGCACACGTGCGAAACGAGCGGAAAACACGCATCCGTGCGAAATGAGCGAAAAATAAAAAATTAATTATAAAATAAAAAAATTTCACACACGTGTGAAACTAACGAAAAACAGAAGAAACACCCACACACACTCACACACGTTCAAAACGAGCGAAAAACACACGTACGTGCGAAACGAGCTAAAAATACACACACGTGCCAAACGAGTGAAGAACACAAAAAAACACACGTGCAAAATGAGCGAAAAACACACACACTTGCAAAATGATCGAAGAACATGCATACATGTGAAACGAGCAAAAAACACAATAAAAAATAAAAAATAAAAAACACACACGTGTTTGTTGTGTTTTTCGTTAGTTTCACACGTGTGTGCGTGTTTTTTTATTTTATTATTAATTTTTTATTTTTTCGCTCATTTCGCACGTATGCGTATTTTTCGCTCATTTTGCACGTGTGCGTGTTTTCTGCTCATTTTCGCACGTGTGCATGTTTTTCGCTCGTTTTGCACGTACATGTGTTTTCATTCGTTTTGCACGTATGTGTGTTTTTCGCTCGTTTTGCACGTGTGTGAGTGTGTGTGGGTGTTTGTTGTGTTTTTTGTTAGTTTCACACGTGTGTGCGTGTTTTCTGCTCGTTTCGCACGTGTGCTTGTTTTTCGCTCGTTTCGCACGTACATGTGTTTTCATTCGTTTCGCACGTACATGTGTGTTTTTCGCTCGTTTAGCACGTGTGTGAGTATGTGTGGGTGTTTGTTGTGTTTTTTCGTTAGTTTAACATGTGTGTGCGTGTTTTCCGCTTGTTTCGCACGTGTGCATGTTTTCCACTCGTTTCGCACGTGTGAGTGTCTTTCGCTCATTTCGCACGTATATGTGTTTTTCATTTGTTTCGCACGTATGCATGTTTTCCGCTTGTTTCACACGTGTGCGTGTTTTCCGCTTGTTCCGCACGTGTGTGTTTTTCGATCATTTCGGACGTGTGTTTGTTTTTCGCTCGTTTCGCACGTGTGTGATTTTTGCTCTTTTCACACGTGTGTATGTGTGTGTGTTTTTGTGTTTTTCACTCATTTCGCAGGTGTGTGAGATTTTTGGCCGTTTCGCATGTGTGTTTATTTTTTGCTTGTTTCGCACGTATGTGTGTATTTTTTGCTCGTATCCCACGTGTGTGTGTGTTTTTCGCTCGTTCTGTATGTGTGTGTGTGTTTTTTTTGTGTTTTTCGCTTGTTTCGCACATGTGTTTTTCGCTTGTTTCGCACATGTATATTTTTTGTGATTTTAAAATTTTTTAACTTAATTTTTTATTTTTTGTATTTTTCGCTCGTTTCGCACGTGTACGTATTTTCACTCATTTCGTACGTGTGTATTTTTCGCTCGTTTAACACGTGTGTGTCTATGTATTTTTTTTGTATTTTCGCTCGTTTCACACCTGTGGTTTGTGTATGTTTTTTTGGGTTTTTTTCTCGTTTCGAACGTGTGCTTATTTTTCGCTCGTTTCGAACGTGTATGTTTTTTTGTGATTTTTTAAATTTTTTACTTTATTTTTTTATTTTTTTGTATTTTTTGCTTGTTTCACACGTGTACGTGTTTTTCTCTCGTTTCGCCCATGTGTGTGTTTTTTTCTGTTTTTCGCTTGTTTTGCACGTGTGCGTATTTTTCGCCCGTTTCTCATGTGTTTGATTTTTTTGTATTTATTTTTTTTGTATTTTTCACTCGTTTCGCACGGGTGTGTGCGTGTATTTTGCTTTTGTTTTTCGCTCGTTTCGCACATGTGTGTGTGTTTTTATACTTTATTTTTTGCGTTTTTCGCTCGTTTTCCAAAAAATTCAAAAAACACACACATGTGTGAAATGAGCGAAAATCACACAAACGTGCGAAACTAGCGAAAAATACGGACACGTGCTAAAACGAGTGAAAAATACGCACACGTTTGAAATGAGCGAAAAACACAAAAAAAACACACACGTGCGAAACAAGCAAAAAATACACGTGCGAAACGAGCAAAAAACAAAGACACGTCTGAAATGATCGAAAAATACACATGTGCGAAACGAGCGGAAAACACACACACGAGCGAAATGAGCGAAAAATCAAAAATTATTAATAAAATAAAAAAACACGCACACACGTGTGAAACTAACAAAAAACACAACAAACACCCACACACACATGACACGCACACACGTGTGAAACTAACAAAAAAATACAACAAACACTCACACACACTCACACACGTGCGAAACGAGTGAAAAACACACCTACGTGCGAAGCGCATGAAAAACACAGACACGTGCCAAACGAGTGAAAAACAAAAAAAAACAAAAGATTTTTTAAAATATTACAGGTAAAAACACCAAAAAAATCACAAACGAGCGAAACGAGCGAAAAACACGCATACGTGTGAAACGAGCAAAAAACACACATACATGCGAAAAGAGCGAAAAACACGCACACATGCTAAACGAGCAAAAAAATACGCACATTTGTGAAACGAATGAAAAACTCAAAAAAACACATACACACACGTGCGAAACGAGCAAAAAACACTCACACGTGCGAAACGAGCAAAAAACAAACGCACGTGCGAAATGAGCGAAAAACACGAACACGTGCGAAACGAGCGGAAAACATGCATACGTGCGAAGAGAAAAAAATAAAAAATTAATAATAAAATAAAAAAGAAAACACGTACACACGGGTGAAACTAACGAAAAACACAACAAACACCCACACACACTCACACACGTGCAAAAAATACACATACGTGCGAAACGAATGAAAAACACATGTACGTGCGAAACAAGCGAAAAACACAAAAAAAACAAACACACATGCAAAATGAGCGAAAAACACACACGTGCAAAATGAGCGCAAAATACACACGTACAAAATGAGCGAAAAATACGCAAACGTGTGAAACGAGCGAAAAATAAAAAAATAAAAAATCACACGTGCGAAATGAGCAAAAAATAGAAAAAAACACACACGTGCGAAACAAACGAAAAACATTAAAAAAACACGTGCAAAACGAGCGAAAACACTCACACATGCGAAATGAGCAAAAAACAAAAAAACACACACGTGCGGAACGAGCAAAATACACACACGTGCGAAACCAGCGAAAAACACACAGATGTGCGAAACGAGCGAAAAGGCACAAAGAAAAACACACGTGCAAAACGAGCAAAAAACACACACGTCCAAAACGAGCAAAAATTGCAAAAAAATACACACGAGCGAATCCAGCGAAAAACTCAAAAAATAAAAAAACAGAGTGCGAAATGATCGAAAAACACACATAAGTGCGAAACGAGAAAAAAATGCAAAAAATATAATATAATATAAAAAGACACACACATGTAAAACGAACGGAAAATTAAAAAAAAAACACGTTCAAAACGAGCGAAAAACACTCACACATGCAAAATGAGTAAAAACCACAAAAAACGCACATGTGCGAAACGAGCGAAACGAGTGAAAAATAGAAAAAAACACACGTGCGAAATGAGCGAAAAATACGCATACGTGCGAAAGGATAAAAAATACAAAAAAATAATATAATAAAAAACACACACGTGCGTAACAAGCGAAAAACACACACGTGCAAAACGAGGGACAAATACAAAACAAACACACACGTGCAAAACAAGCAAAAAACACACGCACGTGCAAAACGAATGAAAAATACAAACATGTGCGAAAAGAGTAAAAAACACAGAAAAAAAATTCACACTTGTGTGAAACAAGAGAAAAACACACATAAGTGCGAAACAAGAGAAAAACGTGCACATGTGTGAAACGAGCTAAAAACACGAAAAAAACACACGTGCAAAACGAGTGAAAAACACAAAAAAAAATACATACACACTTGCGAAACGAGCGAAAAACACACACGGGGTAAACTAGCGAAAAACACAACACAACACACACACACACACACGTGTGAAATGAGTGAAAAACATAAAAAAACCACACACACGTGCGAATCGAGCGAAAAACACAAAAAAACCACACACACGTGCGAAACAAGTGAAAAACACAAAAAAAATTCACACACGTGCGAAACGAGCGAAAAACACAAGTGCGAAATGAGCAAAAAACACGCATATGTGCGAAACGAGCAAAAAACAAAAAATAAAAAAACATACGTCAAAAACGAGCGAAAAACACACGCGCGCGCGAAACGAGCAAAAAATACAAAAAAACACACACATGTGCGAAACGAGTGAAAAATATATAAAAAAATAAATGAATAACACACACACGTGCGAAACGAACGAAAAACACTCACACAAGCGAAACGAGCGAAAAATACAAAAACAACACACACGTGCGAAAAACACGCACACGTGCGAAACCAGCAAAAAACACAAAAAAATAAATAAAAATACACACATAAGTGCGAAACGATAAGAAACACACACATGTGTGAAACGAGCAAAAGACACACACGTACGAAATAAGCGAAAAACATGCATACATGCGAAACGAGCAAAAAAACAAAAAAATACACACGTGTGAAACGAGCAAAAACACCCACACGTGCGAAACGAGCGAAAAATACAAAAAAAACACATACACGTGCGAAACGAGCAAAATAATTGGATAAATAAATAAATAAAATGCACACGTGAAAAACACTCACACATGCGAAACAAGCAGAAAATTCAAAAAAAAACACGCACACATGCGAAACGAACGAAAAATACACACTTGCGAAAAACCCAAAAAAAATTAACACACATGTGTGTGAGTGTGTGTGGGTGTTTCTTGTGTTTTTCGTTAGTTTCACACGTGTGTGTGTTTTTTTATTTTATTATTAATTTTTTATTTTTTCGCTCATTTCGCATGTATGCGTGTTTTCCGCTCGTTTCGCACGCGTGCGTATTTTTCACTCGTTTCGCACGCGTACGTGTTTTTCGCTCGTTTCGCACGTGTGTGTGTGTGCGCGCGCTTTTTTGTTTTTCGCTCATTTCGGACATGTGTGTTTTTCACTCGTTTCGCACATGTGTATGTGTATTTTTCTTTGTGTTTTTCGCTCTTTTTGCACGTGTTCGTGTTTTTCCGTCGTTTTGCACGTGTAAGTATTTTTCGCTCGTTTCTCACGTGTGTTTGATTTATTTATTTATTATTTTGTATTTTTCTCTTATTTCGCACGTGTGTGTGTATGTGTGTTCTGTTTTTGTTTTTCGCTCGTTTCGCAAAAAACCCCAAAAAAATACACACATGTGAAACGAGCGAAAATCACACAAACATGGGAAACGAGTGAAAAACACAAAAAAAACACACGTGCAAAACAAGCAAAAAACACAATCGTGTGAAACGAGCGAAAAACAAACACTCGTCCGAAATGATCGAAAAACACACACGTGCGAAACGAGCGGAAAATACGCATATGTGCGAAACGAGCGAAAAACACACATACGTCCGAAATGAGCAAAAAAATAAAAATTAATAATAAAATAAAAAAACACGCACACACGTGTGAAACTAACGAAAAACACAACAAACACCCACACACACTCACACACATGCGAAACGAGCGAAAAACACAGATACGTGCGAAACGAATGAAAAACACATGTACGTGTGAGTGTTTTTCACTCGTTTCCCACGTGTGTTTTTGTGTTTTTTGCTCATTTAGTAGGTGTGCGAGATTTTTGGCCGTTTCGCATGTGTGTTTATTTTTCGCTCGTTTCGCACATGTGTCCGTGCCTTTTTTGTGTTTTTCACTCGTATCGCACGTGTATGTTTTTTTCTCATTTTGCATGTGTGTGTGTGTTTTCTTTGTGTTTTTCGCTGGTTTGGCACGTGTGCATGTTTTTTGCTCGTTTCGAACATGTTTTTTTTGTGATTTTAAATTTTTTTAACTTTTTTTTATTTTTTGTATTTTTTGTTCGTTTCACACGTGCACGTCTTTTTCGCTCGTTTCGTACGTGTATGTATTTTTCTCTTGTTTAACACGTGTGTGTCTATGTGTTATTTTTGTATTTCTTGCTCGTTTCGCACGTGTGTGTGATTTTCGCTCGTTTCACACGTGTGTGTATCTATGTGTTTTTTTGTGTTTTTCGCTCGTGTGTGTGATTTTCGCTCGTTTTACACGTGTGTGTGTGTGTGTGTGTGTGTTTTTCGCTCGTTTCGCAGGTGTGCGAGATTTTCGGTCGAAACGAGTGAAAAACACACATGTGCGAAAAATACAAAAAAAACACACATGTGCGAAAACGAGTGAAAAATAAACATACATGTGCGAAACGAGCGAAAAATAAACACACACGTGTGAAACGAGTGAAAAACACACACGTGCAAAACAAGCGAAAAACAGAAAAACACACACACATGTGCGAAACGAGCAAAAAATACACACACGTGCAAAAGAAGCAAAAAACACGCACACGTGTGAACGAGCAAGAAAAACACACACGTGCAAAACGAGTGAAAAACACACACGTGCAAAACGAGCGAAAAACACACGTGCGAAACAAGCAAAAAATACACACACGTGCAAAATGAGCGAAAAAAAACACACACACACATAGGTGGAAAATAAACGAGAAAGGAAACACACACACCCACACACACACTTGCGAGACGAGCAAAAAACACACACATGTGCGAAAGGAGCGAAAAACAAGCACACGTGCGGAAACGAGCGAAAAACACAAAAAAAAAGCGCACACACACACACACCCCCATCCACCTCATGTGTATGAGAGTGTATGAAACAAAGAAGATTCTCGCGTACGCATGCATGTGTCCGTGTACGCATGCATCAATTTTCTTAGAAAAACTGTTAAGTCTGCAGAATGCCATTTTTGACACCCAACTTCGAACGAACATAACTTTTCCGTTAAAAATAGTTTTTAATCCGTTCTTTAAACAACATAAACTTTACGAACCCGTTTTTTATTCAACATTAGCTTTACAAAATTTAGGGATCCGAAAGCCAAGTTATAGCTTGCCGAAGTTGGTCAAAATTCAGCCTTTACCAATTTCACATAATTGCAAACTTTCCAAATTTATCATTTTTAAACCAATGATTCGCAATCCCAAAACAACCCCAAAACTCCATTCAACATCTTCCATTCATTTTACACCACCACCCAATTCATTCAATTATTCAACAATTTCATATATTTATATGCTCAACAATTCCTCAACCAAAATCAACAACAATCATTACTATTTGTAAATCATCAACCTCATAATCCACTGCATATATACAAGCTCATATACCCATCAAAATCATAATTCAACACATACCAACTCATACATCCTTCATACACAACTCATATATCATATACACTAATCATCCAAGTTATTTCTATCTTATAGTCTTCTAACATAAGTTTTCACGTGACATTAAACATTAATTATGAGAAACCAAAACCATACCTAGGCCGATTCCTCCCTAAGCCCAAAACACCTCAAATATCCACTGTTCCTCAAGCTCCAAAGCTCTAACTCCTCTCCAAAAAATAATTCAGCTTCCAAGGTTCACTCCCAAGCATCCAATTTCACCAATTCAATATCCAATTCAACATAAATTCAATCTAATACATACAATTCCATATATAACCACAATTCAATACCTAAACTCCACCAAATCAAAGTATTCACAAGGGATATGAGTTTTTCACTTTATTCACGGACGTTTTGGGTGAAATCCAATGATTATCTACTACTAGAGTTCACCTAAACCATCAAATTATACAATTTATCAATGTCAAAAATCCAAAATTCACGAAATTGAGGAGGGGAGGAACTAGGTGAGAAATGCAAATTTCTTACCACTTTATTCAAATAGAATTGAAAAGAATTTTGAGACGAATGCATGGCTGCTGATGGCTCGTCAATCGGAGCTCCAAATTGAAAGTGATGTAAAAAAGAAAATTGGAACTGATTAAAGGTTTAGTTCTTGATCTCTTTTCTCTCTTCACCACCGTTCTCTCTCTTTCTTTGGCTTGAGGAACAATTGTGCTGAAATAAAGGCAACGGGAAAGCTCTTATGGGTTGGACTTTGGGCCCAATACGAGTTTGGTTCAATCGGTTTAGTCCGTTAGTCTAACTTTGAGCTAAAATATTTAAAATTAGTATTAAAATTCGTATTTTAATTATTTTTACTCCTTTAAACTATAAAATTTAATTTTCTAATTTCTTTGAATAATAATTAATTCATTAGTTAATTATTTTTAAATTTCCAGGGTTTTACACTATACATATATTTTTTTAGGATAATCACATCTTACAAATTGTATGCATGCAACTGAATGCTATTTTCCTTATTACTCTAACAATCTGGTTCGTCTCATATATCAATTATGGAATTACCGTAACTTTTATCATATTAGTGTCGCGACAAAATCACGATAATCACCATACTAATATACTCAACGACATAGATCAAATTTAGATGAGAAAATTCAGAAATTACATGCAAAAATGATATCATGAATGCCTATTTCCAACTGGTCTAACTTTAATAAATTTTATGAGATCATGACTCAGAGTGAAAGCAAACTGAATATTTTATTTCTGTAGAAATATCTATATTCGTAAATTTGTCTAAACCATATGAACATTCATATTGACACTTTCACTGAAACAATATATCATAAAATGATATGACATCCGTATAAATAGTATCCACACGAAAGATCTTTAATGTTTGTTTTTTACTAACCAAATATGCATGTATTTGTGGAGTTTGTGCTAACTTTCTTACAAGACACTTAAACGCTCTGAACTCTCTTATTTAACATAATTGAACAACGACAGTGAGCAATACTTGTTATTGTAGACTTCAAATGAACAACGAAAAAAGTCGCACAGCCCAACTCTTGCAACAACAAGAAAAGAGAAATCGCGAAAGGAAGGATGAGAGCAACACGGCCCGTGATTATAGAAACCTTGTCCGTGGAGGAGCTTGCACGACCCATGGAGAATTTGTGCATGGCCCGTGAAGAACCTCATAAACTCTGTCGGTGAACTTTTTCCCTTCCTCCTATCGCCGGTGAATGGAGAGTGACTTGGAGACTCTTCGAGGGACGAAGAACCGATAGAGAATATTAGAACGGGAGAAAAGAAGTGAACTGGCAATGAACGAGTGAAAATTGACAAAATCGGGGAATGATGGAGACTCAAAATCGGTGGGCATAAAAATGAAGTAAAAATCGAAGTATGGTTTAAGAAAGATAGAGAGATGTTTACAGAGATTCATTTTGGCAATTAACACTTAGAATTTTTTGAATTTGAGTAGAAGACAATCGAATCGGAAAGTTGAGAGAGAGAGCACACACATTGGTTCAATCAAAGGAGAAAAGCGCGTCTAATTCTGATCGGCACTACGAAGGAGAAAACCGATTTTGTACATTAACATATATATCTGTATCGTAGATGGCAGTTGGTAAACTGCGTATTTCGTTGGTAAAATAGAATTTCTCTTGTCTTTATTATTGGGAAAAGTGAAACCTATTATGCATTATTTATTGTTGACTTATGCATTCTATTATTATCTCCTGATGCTGATTGTATTAGTAATTACTGAACTCAAGATGCTTAATTTGATAACTAAATATACCAATTGCTCATAATCAAGTTCAATAAAGATAAAACAAGATGCTAACAATTTATTTTCATTCAAACATTATTAACATTGATGTTCACTAGCACATAGTGCTTCAATATGCACCCAACCTATGTCTAGATCTTACACTCAAACTGTCACTCACCTATATATTATCACCATTATAAACAAGAAAGATTGTAAATTGCAACAACAGCCCTAATGATAGAGCCACAAGCCAGGCCCCAATAACTTTAGTTTCACCTTCAATCCTCATAACCTTGTTCAGATTCTTCTCAATGTTGTCTCTTACAATATTCTTCAAATCCTTATTGGAAGTACCACATTCATGCTCATTAAGTCGTGTGATTAAAGCCCTTGTCAAACCTTGCCACCCACTATCAATTTCATCAATCCATTCAAAGCAATTGCAGTCTTCATTCTATAGAAAAAAAAAAAAAAAAAGAATTAGAGTTGAAGAAGAATTCTAAATTCTAACTATGAAACTCAACTCAAGGACCATACCTTCCAGAATAGGCAGCGAATGAATCATCTTCCTGGGTTCGCAACTGTCGAAGAATCCAACAACACAGCATTCCCACCACAGTAACATCTTCTATCCAGGATTTTCACCTTTTTTCGTCTTCGAATTTGATGTTCCAGAAAAAATGCAACTTTCCCTCCTGGTCATTTTTCTTCTTGACATAGCTAAAGTTGTTTTAGCTATCTTCTTGTTTAGTGGGGAGAGGGGGAGAAGGGAACGATGGA
This sequence comes from Arachis ipaensis, assembly GCF_059453495.1. Classification (NCBI taxonomy): domain Eukaryota; kingdom Viridiplantae; phylum Streptophyta; class Magnoliopsida; order Fabales; family Fabaceae; genus Arachis; species Arachis ipaensis. Next base: position 16,057,084 of record NC_142440.1, on the reverse strand, counting down.
TGAGAGTGTTGGAGATGAATGAAGTATTTTGGAAGGATTTCACATTTTCAATGTTGGGGTATGTCCAACGAAGAATGAAGAACTAGGATTCATATTATTCCCAATTCAAACTCAATGCACGTCAGATTAACAACACGTGATACTGTGTATCAAAATTGTCCACGTAAGCCGCTGAGTTAAGGCTGGATCACATTTGGTTAGTTTCATATACAGGATCGATCTTCTATGGGCATTTGGGTTGTTTTCTAAATTCATAGATACTCTTGTCAACGAATACATCTTTTATTGGTACTTTCAGTAGTTTAGTCGATCCAAATTGAAAGAAGTGTGGGAGTTATTTTGTGAATATTGGTCTTTTAAAAGAGGACCGCTAGAGGCAATCAAAATTTATTATTTTTGGCCATAAATATTTATAAGTATGGAATAAAATATATTAATTGAATTGATGACTAAGTGATGACAAACAATAATAATTTTTTATGATCTCTAACATTTTTTATTTTAAAAAACTCTAACTTAAAAATATTGATAATAAAATATAGAGTAAATAACTATTGTAATATAAAAAAATTTTGATTTTGATAAAATAAATTTTAAATTTGTTTTGATAGAATGAATCTCAAATATCAATTTTATTTGATAAAATAAATTAATTGTTAATTCATCATTTTGAATGATTAGACTATTTTGTCAAACAATAAAGGTTGAAGTTTATTTTGTTAAAATTAAAATCTTTTAAATGTCAAAATGGTTATTTAATCTAATGATAATAGTAGAAAAACAAACAAAAAATTTAAAATTTATCTTATTTAATATTCATTAATTATTTCAATAATTAATAAATACTAAAATAACGCAGATATTCGATGTTTTTTATTAATATTTTTTTGTTACTAAATTATTGGGGATGATTTTTATTTTTTTGTTACCAAATTATTGAGGATGATTTTGTGGGTAATAAAGTTATTAGAGAGCACCCATTGGCCAGCAGCAAACCCTTAAATAGAGTTCAGTACCGCAACAAATTAGTTCTTGCCCAGCTGGGTTGGGGAATACCGTGAAAAAATAAAAAAGTTATTAGAGAGCAATCTAGTTAATTGGATTTCTAAAACGACGTCGTGTGGGTATTAGTTGTTGTGATTTGTGAAAGAATGAGGGTTGCGTTTTAGGGGCAGGGAGTATCGAAGATTGGTAGTGGGAACTGGGAAGGAAGAGAGCAGCTCATCCAGACCCAGTTGCAAGCCCAGATCTTCAAATATTCACGATTTCGATGCATTTATTTCTTTTTTTTCTTTTTCAAACCAGAAAAACCAACATAGAACAGATAAATAAAGATCAAAGTCTAATAAACACAAAGCATGGTAGCACGAAAGAATTCTCCATCAATTTACACACACACGATATCAAACATTCAAAGAGAGGAGCAGACATATGAAACGATGACGATGAATTAAGGCCTTGACTTGAAAGGAATAGCTCGGATGACTATCTGGTGGTACACGGCAGCAAGAGCAGCTCCAACGAAAGGCCCAACCCAGAAAATCCACTGCAATGAAAAAAAGGACATATGAAATTCAGAAAGAAATGAGTGAGAAAAAAAAGGCAGAATCGAAGAAGACATACTTGATCATTCCATGCATGGTCTCTGTTGAAGATGATGGCAGCACCAAGGCTCCTAGCTGGGTTAATCCCAGTTCCAGTGATAGGAATGGTTGCCAAGTGGACCAAGAAGACAGCAAACCCAATCGGAAGAGGTGCCAAAATGGGAACATGTGAGTCTCTTGCGTTTCTTTTAGCATCAGTAGCAGAGAACACAGTGTAAACAAGAACAAAGGTACCAACAATCTCAGCACCAAGCCCATCACCTTTGCTGTATCCATGGTTAACCATATTAGCTCCACCTTTATACATCTCAAACCTCGCATTCCCTTCGAACCCCTTCACCACACCAGCGCCGCAAATGGCTCCAAGACACTGCATCACCATGTAGAACACTGCCCTCGTCAGTGAAAGCTTCCTTGCCAGAAACAACCCGAAGGTCACCGCCGGGTTTATGTGTCCGCCGGAGATTCCAGCAGTGCAGTAAACAAGGGCGAAGATCATGCCGCCGAAAGACCAAGCAATGCCCTGAATGCCAACGGAGGAGCACTTGGAGGGAGATCTGTTCACTCCCATGACGGTTAAGATGGTGATGTAGAGGAACAAGAATGTGGCCACAAACTCAGCTATTCCGGCTCTGTAGAAGGACCATGACTTGAGCTCACCAGGCTCAAACAATGGTGCTGGTGGTGCCTCCTTGTTCCCACTCAGCTATTCCGGCTTCTCACTCTGTGCTCCTGTTCCCAGTGCATGCCTCTCTGAGAATTTGTTTGCTCCAACTTTCACATCTTCTTCCCTCTCCATTTTTCTCTTCTTTGCAAAACTAAGCTTGGGAGATTACACTGCTATATAGAGGAGATTGGAGAAAGGTAAAGTAGTGATATCTTTCTTTGCTGGCATATGACAATAATTGCAGTCACTTTTTCTTTCTTTTGAGCAAAGAAGCTAAGAATATTTCTGTGGCTGTGCACAACTTTTTATTTTCTTATTGCTTTAAAAAAGGGGGCAGTTTTAAGAGAGTATTCTGGAAAGTGCGTTCTTATCTTAAGAGGCTAAACAGGGTGCTATGTTAATCAATGATTGTTGAATGTGAATGTGAATGTGAATGAGATTGGTTCCAAGATAAAGGTTAGTGTAGTTACGCCCACCCAATTACCACTCAACAACGGCCCTATGCCCTGTAAAGTGTAAATTGTACCATATGTTTGGTAGGTGAGATATAGGTTTCTTTTATTCTAACGGTAGGACAATCGAAGCCACTCGGCTGAAAAGTAGAAACAACATCGAATGGCCAAGAATGAATGGCCGTTTGGTGAACGTTGGACTTGGAAAGTGACATGCGATACTATGCACATGGGAAGTTGGGAAAACTTGCCAAAGTCTTATTAATGACGTCATACATTTTGGAAATACTGTTGAACACTTGTGCACTAAAGAAAAGTTTATTCACTTCATAGATTTTGAATGCTCTTAGCAATCATTATCCATTTTTTTTTAGGTTGCATGATGATGATGAATTATGGAAGACGTACTCTAGGAACATTTAATGTGGCGATGATCCTCCACCTAATACAGAACAAGAACACTGAACACGGAACAGAGAAGAGTGCGAAAATGCAGGCACTTATGTTATGCCAGACATCTCAAATTCTTTGGATACCTAGGTGGTGTTGTGTTTCATGAACTCATTCGCAGTTGTTATTCTAAGCCTTGCTTGAATCATGATGTCCCCAACTGCCAACCTTAATTATGATACAATTAATCCTCTAAGGAGATATATTTATTATTTCCAACTAAAATTGTCTTAACTATTCAAAAACTCATGCTTCCCCATGAAATTAGAAAGGAGATGAATTAGAATGAGAATACCACACTTCACGTTGCTTCTAACTCTTCAATTGACAAACCAGCTAACTTTCCTTGTTACTTGGTCAAACATTAAATTTCCCCCCTAAAATGTTAATCTTATAGATGAATGAATTACAGTTTACGGTACAAAGCCATTCATCTTATAATCCACCAGCCATGATACAACTATGCTGATTCTAAGATCAACTATTGGTTATTTTGCAGCCAACAGTGTGAGCGAACCAGGCTGCTTATAACACAGTAGGTAATTAGAGATTTGTATCAGCTACAGTTATCTACACCAAATGTAGACAATTTCTATATATGTGAGCAACAGCTACGTTTGAAGGGGATTGGTTTCATAAACCTCTGATGATAAAGGCCTTTCGAAGATTGGTTTTGCTCCCAATTCCCGAAGATCAAACATGCAGCTGAGTATGTTGAAACAGGTTGTCATTCAGGGCTTACTTCTCCACTATGCTGGAGTCTGATATGTGGACAGGGTCTTTCTGGTTCTCCTCTTGTCCATAAAACCTGCAGATCTCCTCGCTTTCGCCCTAATGTCAGCAAAGTCCCTGCATTGATGCACGAAACCATGAGAATCTACCATTTGTTTCCAGATAAAAAAATTATTACAAATTAGGTCTAAAGTACCAAGGGTAAATGGAACAATGTATAGTAGTGCTGGCTGGCCATGTCCATCCATCAAATTTAGTGCCACATATGTAACTAGAAGGCCTGCCAAAATTGGGGGAAAAAAAAATAAGACCAGTCATATATGTATGTAGCTACATAAATCATTATATAACTTAAAAGTTAATAATAAAGAAATTCTTTATTCTTTCAGTCAGGAAATAATATGATTTATTGTTTGAATGAAGTTATCTAAATCAGATGAGGAGATTGCTAGTTGATTCTCACCAAAGCCATATGCAAATATTGCCCACAAGAAGTACCCATTTCTTATGTTCTTGTTCGCCAGCCAATCATATCTGCAAGCATAGACCATACCATTGATCAAAACATTTTTCAACAGTAGATTTGCCAGGAAAATATAGTTTAGAATTAAGAAAGTCTGTTCTAGGGAGCTAGGTAAATATTCCTTCAAGAGATATACTTGGGGCATGCAAAGGACTGAGTGGAAAACGGGAAAGAGATAACAACCTGAGTGAGAATGCTACCAGCATTCCTGGTAAAAGTATGTCTCCAAAACCTATAATGCTGTAACCACCCCATGGATCAAAGATGCGGGGAAATTTCAGTAACATTGGGATACCATCTTCACCACTTCCATCAGCTCGGGCTACCTATAGTGAGTAATGTTAACAATGACAAAACTAGGGAATCGCATTGGGGAATTAGTGATTGTCATGTATCAGAGTGAAGTGTAAGACTAACCACAATCATCACGCTTTGCTGGAAAAACTTCGCCGAGACAAACACCCAAAAGAGGTCATAAATGAAGGCACAACTCAGAAGAACCGTACCCACCTAATTCACAAAACAAATCAAATCAAGATGAATGACTTATTTTTTTTGGACAAGAATTTTTCATATAACCAAATTTATCAGCACAAACTATAAATATGAACAAATAGACATGCAAGTATTTGCTGCCAAACAAACAGGTGGGGAAAATAGAGGCAACACTACACTAGTCCACAGATGACGGAGCACACACAGAACAAAGTAACATGTTGCAAGTTCACTTTTTTCATATAAGATTTATCTGAGAGTTGTCCAAACATAAAACATCAAAATACTTCATAAGTAATCCCCAAGAGTTATTACCTTGAGATTAGGTACATGTACAATCTGTAGAACTGTTATTATCAGTGCAATTCCCTGTAAAATAACCAATGAAAGAGAAATGAAGATTAGATGGACACTGCTAGTCTAGATAGCTTCCCTGATGAATCAATAAATAAACAAAATAGAATCATATTATATCTCTAGCACTTGCAAAGATTATGGTGTTCAGTGTAGTTCAGCAAAATGAAATATTCCAGAAGAACATTACATCCCAAGTCCTAGCTCATAACAGGGATATTATACACATACAAAGCACAACTAAACTACAAGAAATGTGTCTCCTTGAAATTGTCATGAAGAAAGTAAAGATGAACTTTCTTTATCACTTGAGAGTCAACATGATATATCTAAAAAGGAGAGCATAAACATTTAAGAATGGAGAAAATTATCCTTACAAGTATATCTTGACCAATCCACCCAAACGAGTGAGTGCGATAAACTGCCCAGAGAACCGCAAAGGTTATACAAAATGGAGAAACAGCCAAAGTCAGGTATGAGATAGCTCCAAAGAAAGGTATTTTAATGTATGTCTTGGCAGCATGCTTGAACCACCTATATTGCAAAAGAAGACAAGTTTCATTAACATGTAGAGAAAGCCTAACATCATGTGATCAGATGGACTGTATTGACAAGGTCCAATTGTCCATTAATAAGGACAAAAAAAGGGTGCAAGTGTGAGAACTCAAACATTCCAGAACAAGCCAGCTGGAACTATTCAGAATTGCAAACTATTGTTGCAAATGTGAGGAAACAAGACTAAGCACACTTAAATATGACTTTCAAAAGTAAAACTAGGTAATACACAATCCTGATCATATGGCTTTCAAATCCTATAAAATCAACGAAGCCTTACATACTATGAATGCCAATGCAGTTCAGTATTTCATCATAAAAAGCACATAAGCACTCCATCAGCTCCAATCTGAGCTTCTCAAGTAATCAAACAGATACTTATTTCCAAAAATATATTATGGCTGGCAGTGTTGATGTATCCTATGATAATAAATTCATAACTTCCAGAATCATTCATAAGATTAGGTTTGAGATATCAAACCTTGACAAAAGAGCAACCAAGCAAGTTTGCAAGCCCTGCAAGATACAAAAACACCCAAGGTTAGGGATGACAAGATACATGATAACATGGCAAAAGCAGGAAAGATAGAATATATGCAGAGAATATGAATTCAGTAATGGCAACTGGAGGAACTGTAGTAAACTGCGCACTAGAAGCTTCCCTTTCTTTTAGCAAAGATATAATGTAGAAAATAGATTTTCCCCCTCAGAAAGATGCATACATCTAGAACATAGACAAGTTAAATGGACGTTCATACCTCAACGCCACCAATACAGAAGAGAACAACCAAAATATCAATGAACCATGGCGACATCAATTTGTAAATCATAAACAGGAAACATGAAGCTAGCACAACAAAAAGGATTGCAGCCTTCATATTCATGTTTACAACTCTGCTAACACCTGTGTTTATAGTGTCTGGGACTTCATCTGAAGCATCCTATAGAAGTGAGGAAAGAAAGGAAGTATTAGGATGCATATTCAAATTAGGAGAACATATGAGAACCATACTCGAGGAAATGCCAAGCTAAACAGACTCCAAATCACTGACCTTTAATAGCTTGTTGTGTTCATCAGCTGCTTCTCGGACCCTCCATGCTGACCAATATGATGCACACAATATGGTAAGAACTGCTAGTAGCCAAAGAAATACTTCTGCTACATCAACAGCTGGTCGACGTGGTGAATATAGCTGGACAGACACTGCAAAAGGGAAACGAAATTTAGAAAGCTACCCTCTCCTCTCCTTAAGACTTAACTGGTAAGGTATTATTGGGAATCCATGTACCAGTTCCCCAATAAGGAAACATGAGTTAAATGCAACTAAATCATTAAGTGAAAGTGTATTATAAATCCACACAGAATACATAAGACATATCAAACAATCATAAAAATCAAGTGGAAGCTCACCAGATGAAGCACTTGTCAGCATTTCTTTGAGCCTTGCACCTGCATCTCGTGGGAGCATGACAGCGGGTATGTGTATGTTCAAATCAGTTTCATCTGGTTCGCATACCATCTTGTAAAGCTCTGCAAACAACAGAAACAAAGAGACATTCATTAGATATGACCCACTCAACATTCCATCAAACCGCATCCTCCAACTTCCTGCTCCACCAAAGACAAGAAACAGCCCAAAACTTATAAATTGTGTACCCTTTTGGTTATTTATGATAAGGATAGCTGAAGCATTAGCAGTTTGTGCAGTTTTTGCCTTCTTTGTGAAGGTGCAGTTCCCTCGATCGACCATGATGACATCTCCCGCAATCTAATGAAGAGTTGTACTACAAGCATTTAGTAACATTCTACTTTGCTACACGTGTCCAAACTCCAAAGGAGAATACAAACATGCCATATATGAAGAAAGAACCTTATTCTTTGGAGGATTGCAACAATCTCGGGGATCTGAAAGAATAAGGCGAGTGTGCTTAGCATTCTTCTCCTTGGACACAATTGTTGTGCCAAATCTGGCCCCCACACCAACAAATTCATCATCCTCTTTGTCATTGACCCATGTCTGCACTTTCACCTAACAAAGCCAACACATAACAAGTATTACCACAAATAATCACCACTTGAAATTGAGAGAGATTAACTAATTAGGAACCAAACTGTGATCATCAAATGCTTAGTTGAACAAGTCAACACCGTAATTTGATGCTCAAAACCCAAAATTAGAAAGAAAAAGTTAAGTAGTTTGATGTTTCATGCTAATCTACTTAACTATGAGCAAAAGGAAAAAAAAAAAGAATTGAAGTTTGGAGAGCGAATACCAGAACGAACTGGTTCTCGCAACCGGGCTTCTTGGGGGTAGAATCGTCATCGTGAACTATGTCCCCAGCAATGACAGAAGGAGCGTGACGGAGAAGCAGTATTACAGCTAAAAAAGCAGCAACCGGTAAAAACTTCTCCACAGCCATAGATAAACGCACGCTCTACGATTATCACAATTCCATTACCAACTCAGCAGCTAAGCAGAGAGAGAGAGAGAGAAGGTTTTTGCCGTGTCTTGGAATAATGAACTATAAAATATTAAAATATTAAAATAATAATTGTTAAATAATAATAGTAATAATAATAATTGCGAAGAGGGAAATGGTGATAGGCGATATCAACACGAAGGGGCAGTGGCAATGGGCCTTCCTTGAAATTTCTCACAAACTTTATTATTTTACAAAAATAAAAATATGGAATGTGCATTCTTTTTTTTTTTTTTTTAAGAGAAAAAAAGAAAGCGGGTGGAAAAAACCGCGGCAAAGTAAAAGGCGTAAATGCCCCGGCGGCCATGAGCAAGAGGAATCAGTTAGTAGACTGCTGTTGTCTTGTATGTCCCTGACGAGTGACGACACCTTCAATATTTCTAATATATTTTATTTTAGAGAAAATCTTTATTTTTCTATAAGGTTGAAATAGAAATCAAACTGGTTTTCTTTCTAATGCAATTAATTAATATGAAATATATATTTTTTCACTCAAAATTCTAGTTATGTTGAATTTGATGCAATTTTTTATATAATTATTCCATTAGATAAACGAAAAAAATTGACTTTCAATAATTAACACAATGTTATTTGAACCATATAGAATAGGAAAAATTTCAGGTATGACGTGTACCTTTTTTAGAAATCTGAAATTTCAATTATCATTATCATTGACATATAATATTAAACACACCAGGTTCAGATTTGAGGATAAAACATATTATGCACATGAAGAGATTTAGAGTGTTTATAGATCATATGACTGACTCTTCCTTTCTCAAATTTTTTTTATGTTGAAATTCTTAATTTGTCTTCCACTCCTCTTGCAAGTTTAAAAAGCCTTTTTGTTTTTTCAACCATATGGCTTTGGCTGAAATGCACTGTGTGTTAGAAATTTTTTGTTTATTCTATTTTTGTTTTTTATTGTATCTCGTATTCATCTTTAATTATTTTAATTTGTTCATACTTCATACACTAAAAATTAGTTATTGTGTAAAAAATATGTATTTAGTATTTGATAAAAAATTATTTGGTATATTATTATAAATAAGTTTTAATTATTGTGGTAATTAAATATCTATATGAAAAAAATGTATGATTTAATACGAAAAATATATACAAATACATATTATTGATTTCATTATTGAGATTTTGTATGCAAGTTGTATTATTGGATTCATTTATTTAAAAGACGATGAGAAATAATGCTCCATAGTTAATTTTGTTTATATTTCTATTATTTAAAAATTTTAATTTTGATGTACTGTTAATGTAAAATAGTTTTATACGTGCATCTAATTATATAATATTATATTATTAAAAATAATTACAATTTTTATTAGCTATGTGAATGATCATTCAAAAAAATTAATGTGATTATATAACTGTCATAATATCAAAATTAAACTCTTAAAAAAATAAAATAATGTTATATTTTATAAAAGAACAAAAAATTAATTCGTTAGGAGTTTTAAATATTCGAAAAAGAGAGAACAAAGTAAGTCAGTAGAATTTATAAGAACTACTTTATTTAAAATAAGTGTAATATGGATAAATATGGTCCCTGAATCCAAAATCAAACTTTTTTTAACCTTTTAGATTTATGAGTTGCATTATTTCTATTTGGCTTATGTTAAAAGTAGTATTAAATTGATATTTGGTTAAATATAGTTCTATTTAAAAGTATGTTGTTGACTAATAGATTATTATATACATAAAGTGAAATATTTTAATTAATTTTTAATAAAAAATTTTTTGGACAAAATAGTTTTAACAACAATAACAACAACAACAACAACAATAAATTAGTTTTTAATCTTTTAATAATACTATATAAATTAGAATTTTTTATTTAAATAAAAAAATTAATTTCTAATTTGTGTTGGAAACAACTAATTATTTACTTTTAGATGTATTATTTGTTTATTTTATAGGTAGTGTTATTTTTGCAAATAACTTTATTTTACAGTAGGTGTAAAATGTGAAATTAAAAAAAAATTCACAAATACTAATTTCAAAATTAAAAACAAAAAAAAAATTAACTTATTTTTCACAAACTATGCATGTAAAATCAGGATAAAAGAGATTTTTATTGACATTGATATTTTTAAAGTTTAAATTAATTATTTATTTTACTTTTTATAAATTTTAAAATATAAATATTAATAAAAAGTATCTTTATTTAGATTTAAATAAAATATAAAAAATAAATTAATAAAAATTTAAATTTTGTGCTTTAATTCAAATTTAGTAAAAGTCGTATTTTACCAGATTTATGAATATAAAACAAAATGATTAACAACTTTATACAATTTATTAAAATTTATCATTTAATATATTATCAACTAAGAAACCATTATCAAAATTTTTTATTTTTAAAAAAATACACTTAAGATATATCCTTCCTTATGACATAGGACAAAGCAGCTCAAACTTAGAATATTTTAGAGTTTGAATTTAAATTATCACATAGTCATATCAAAACATTTGTTATATTATATTTATTTTAAAAACTAAATAATAGTAATAATTTGACTAATGTTATTTTTTAACATTTTTCAATTACATATTGTATAAATCTAGTTTATCGTTTTAAGTTATTTTATTATGATTATTTGTTATTTCAAATTTTAAAATCTCTAAAGTTTAAGTTCATGTGCTACCATAAATGGTTATATATTAGGTCCATTTTTTTAAATCAAAATTCATAGTTTAAATTTATAGGTTTTTACAAACATAATTTTTTTAATTTGAATTTAAATTTTTATTAGTTTTAAAATTTTTAATATTTTATTTAAATACAAACTAAAATTTTTTCTATTGATATTTATGTTTAAAATTAAATATTTGTTACCATAATTTTGCCTAATAGCCTGCAAAAATATAGAGTGATTCTTTTTATTTCATTATTTCGTATTTTGTACCTATGAATATTCATTTCTTTCTTAATTTTACAACTTGTGTTGTTAAATTAATAAATAATATGCATAAACATAAATACTTTTTTAATGCAAATTGAAAACAAATCTTTTTTATTTACATAAAAAATAACAAATTAATATCTTATAAATAAATTAACAAATTAATCCTCATTTTCTTAAAAAATTATTGAGATATTAAATTATTTTAAATTTTAAAAATAAAAACAATTTTTATTTATTAAAAATAATTTCTTATTTTTATGATATAAAAAAAATATAATTATTTTAATAAAGTATTATTTTTTATTTAGCTATTTTAACACACAAAAATTTATAAAAATTGACTATTTTAACTATATTGAAAGTTCATGAACATATAAAATTTAACTATCTTAACTATGATTATCTTAAAATTTAAAGAAAAAAAAACCATGATATTTAAATTATTTCACATACAAAACTATTTTGGTGTTAATCTTGTTTTTTTTTTTCCTTTTACAAAAGTATTATATTAACTATATAGTATATGATTCGCTGCATAAGTTACTAGTACTATTATGTAATTTTTTTATTAATCAAACAGAGGCGTGATATGCATGCAATTGAAGAAGAAGAGAATGAGGTATTGAGGTTTGAAGATGAGGACATTTAGGAGAGTATCGAGAAATGCAATAGGTTTGATTGAAAGGTTATTGGCGGATCAAAAATTTAGTTTTGGAATGTTGGAGGCAGTTCTCTATACAATATGGAGGCAACTAGAAGGCTTTCGGGTGATGGATTATGGGAGAAATTTATTCCAATTCTTTTTCAGTAGCGAAGTGGATATGCTTAGAGTGGAAAAAGGAGGACTGTGGTTGTTCAAGAACTATATTTTGCATCTCAAATGTTGGAGGGAAAATAATCCGATTGATGAGAAAGACTTTTCCTACGTTCCAATATGGGTCCAACTATGGGAGGATTGGAGGATCGTTAGGGTAAGTAATTGATGCAGACCTGTTTGTGATGAGGGAAAAGGAAGATCGTATTATTAAGGTTTTGTTGCAGCTTCATGTTATCAAATTTTTGTGTAGAATTATGAAGATTTCAGGCAATAATAACCAAATTCTGGAGGTGCAGCTCAAATACGAAAAAATTGGCAATTTCTGTCACTATTGTGGAGGAATTGGACATGAAATTAGAGCTTGCAATGGTTATTTAGAAGATTCCATGGTAGAAAAACTAAAAGAGAAAGGATGGGGGACATGGATCAGATTTAGAGCTTGCAATGGTTATTATGATTGCTTTCTTTAATTTGTTGTTATTGTTTTCTCTTGCAATTGTTAGTCTTAGATTTTGCTATGTCTTGTTAGTTTTCTATGTTTTTATTTTATACCTTCCAAGTGTTTGACAAAATGCTTGGTTGGATTTTAAATTAGATTTTTATGTTCTTAACTTGGATCAATTAATTAGAGACTCTTGAGTTATCAAAAGTCTTTTGTTGATTAGTGATTGAAGATTGCCGGTTAGCTTGAACTTCACCAAAACTAGTCTCTCACTATGAGTTGACTAGGACTTGTGAACTCAAGTTGATTGTATGCCCTTGACCTTCCTCCATTGGTTAGAGGTTAACTAAGTGAAGGCAATTCACTTTTACCATCACAATTGACGATGATAATGAGGATATGACTTCTAATTCTCTTTTCTTGCTAAGAGCTTTCTTAGTTATTAATTTATTTTCTTGCCATTTTACTTTCTTGTTCCTTATTTCAAAAACCCCAAAAATATACTTTTCCATAACCAATAATAAACTACACTTTCCTGCAATTCTTTGAGAAACAACCCGAGGTTTGAATACTTCGGTTAATTTTATTGGGTTTGTATTTATGACAAACAATTTAAACATTGACCGAGGATAATTTGTTGGTTTAGAACTATACTTGCAACGCAACATTTTCGTGAAAATCTTTACCGACAATTTTCCTCTGTCAAGTTTTTGGCGCCGTTGCCGGGGAGTGCAAATGTGTGCCTTATTATTGGTTATTGTGAATATTGTGAATATGTTTGCCTTTTCGTTTCTTTGTTAGTTGTTTCGAGTTTTAGGAGTTTATTTTCATTATTTCTTGTTAGTTTTTGTTTTATTAATTCTTATTACTATGAATTCTCACCCCTTTGGCTATGAGTTTGGTTCAAATTATGTTGTAGGGAATGGAAGCTACAATGAGAACATGTATCAATGATGGGACAGTCAAAGGTGGGAGGAGTCTCAAGCTTGTGGACAACCTTCTTAGCAACAACCTCCTCCAACATACTATGAGCAAGAGCCATTCCAAGGTGCATATCAATCCGATGGCTATGGTGGACCTCCTTGTGACTACCAAGAACTACCACCATATGCCTATGAACCCCCTCTTCAACATAGCTTTGAACCACCATACTCACAAGCCCCCTGCAATCAAACACTTCCATATGACCTTAACACATATCCACCATACCAACCACTTTAAGAGCATATGAGCCATACTTAGAACCACCCACATTCTAACCCAGTTACTCCCAAGAACCACCACCTCAATATACACCACCTCCAATGTATACGAACTTTCAACCACAAGATGAATTTTTCTTTCGACCACAACCCTCCAAAGGGGAATGTCCATATCCATCAATCCAAGAGCAATATGATCCCAATTATGTTAGGCAAGCAGAACAAGAGCCATGGGATCATTTTAAGGAAAAAATGGATCGACTTCAAGCAACCATCCATCAAATGGAGTGAGAGGAATGCCGAAAAGCACACGAAACTCTCATGGCTAACATTGCCAAAACGAGAACCACCATCGACCCATGGGACTCATGCAACAAAGCATTTTCACGGATGAATGTGGAAAGTCGACCGAAGAACGGAGCATGAAGGAGATCTTGGGTTGAGCCGCCATATCCTTATCAAGATGAACTACCTTCCTATCATGAACCCTTCCTTCCAAGCAATGAACCCTCACATCCACTCCAACCTCTAATGGATGACACCCTTGATCTTATTTTTCAAGGGCAAAGAGAAATGCTAGGGACGACACTAGAATTCATGGCTGCCGTGACCGAGTTAGTAAGTCGATTAGCTTCCCAATGTTTGGACACTCAAAGAACTCCCATGGCTACATGTGGAGAATCTAATGAAGAACGTAGCATGAACGAGAGACTGGGAACTCCGGTGGAAAGTGAGAAATGTGACTTTGTATTAGACCAATTGGAGGAAGCCGTAATTGTTGAAGAGGAAAAAGTGGTTGAAGACTTAGGAGATGTTGAACCTCCATGGGAATCAAGAGTTGTAGAGTATTCCTCCAAGAAGCTTGAAATCGATGTTGAGGAGGCTAGTGCACAGCTTCCAAGGCATGTTCCCTGTGAAGAATTGGACGGGATAGATCAAGAAGCAAGTTCCCTTAGTGGTGATGATCCTGAATCAAGCCATCCTAGTAATGAATTTGCATCCACAAGTGAACCCCTTGAGTTTGAAGAACCCTCTCCCGATGACATTAAAAGCAACATTGAGGTAGATTTCTCTCAACCTCATATTTATGACTTGAGTGACGGAGAAGAGTTGGATGAACTCGGTGAGGAAGAGCTTGAAAGTGAAGAATTTTTTCAAAAGGTGGAAGTCCTTCGGCAAGGTTGGACGAGAGTTGAATATGCTTTGTCAAGATCATTGGAGACTTCTCTACCTAGGTTGCCATCTACTCCTTCATTTGAGTGGGTAAAACTTATCTCTATTAACTTTATAGTCCCACTTGAGTATGGTATGCTTGAAACGGATGGCCAACTTAGGAGGCTTTGTGGAATTAAGTGTAAGAGAATGATGTTTAGTGGTTGGAGTTGCAAATCAAGACTCATCAAGGTTGAGATTTCAAGAGGTAGATGCCAGGGTTGGACTAGTGATCAATTGGTTGGATCTAAGAGAAGAGTTTGGTACTTCATTGAGAATTCGGATTGCTTGCCACCTGGTTGGAACAATGATGATCCACTTAAAGACGGGTGTAGAAACAAGATTTGGGATCCGGAATACAAGAGGATTAACTTTGGGAAATCAAAGCTTGTGAAGAACTTCATCAAGGTTTGGTGAATTCACTTGGAAATGTTGGAACTTATTGGAAGTCCAAGCGTTGGTGGAAGTTTCAAGATGAGTTCAAGCACAAGCCACCATGACAAGGAGCTTACCAAATGTCCAACTTAAGGACTTTAACTAAAAGTGTTAGGTAGGAGACACCCCGCCATGGTAAATTCTTCCTATTTTATCTTTTATTTATATTGGTAATAAGTTGAATTTTTAATTTTACTCAGATTTATTTATTTATTTATTTATTTTGAGTTATGGTTTAGCTTGTTTAATAATCTTTGACATTACTTTGGTAGCTTGTTAGCTTCTCAACCAACTTTAAAAAAAAGGAGGGTATCACGCGTACGCGTGACCGACGCGTACGCGTCGATTCCAATTTTGCTCTCTGGTAAAAAAACCTGAGAGTTGTGTTGGAACCATGCGGGTGGGGTGCTAGGCGCACATCCCAACCCACGCGTTCACCTCGCTGACGCATACGCGTCACTTGATCCTTTGGCATCCACGCGTAGGCGTGGACGACGCGTGCGCGTCGACGCCAAAATTTTGATGGTCCAATACTTAAACTAGAGACTTACGCGGGAACTGTGCGAGTACTGTGCAACGAGCACAATTCACCTCCACGCGTACGCGTCACCTTCTCTTTTCTGCTTTTCACGCGTACGTGTGACTGACGCGTACGCGTGACTGACGTGTATGCGCCGCTTCTTCTTTTCCTTTCTTCTTCTTTCTTCTGTCTTCTCTCCTTTATTATTCTTTCCTCTTTCTTTTCTTCTTCCTTTCTTACTCTACTCTTCTCTCACTTTTCAACATTTCACTTCTCATTTTTCTTATCTTTCTTTTTTTTTTTTGTTCATTACATTTGTATACTTGCATTCATTGCATTTTAATTATGTTGTTTGTTCCTCTTTTCTATTCTATATTTGTTATTTTAACATTGGTGTTAAATGTTCTTACTCATCTGTCGAATATTTTTTCCATTGTTTTGGCGCTTAATGACTTGTTTTATATTGTTAGGTGATATTATTTATAGGTCAATGCTAATCTTTTATGACACTTGTATTCCTTTTGCATTGATATGAACTTATATTGTCTTTTATGACCCACTCTCTCTCCCTCATTGTTGCAATTCTTGCACTATTGATATGCCATTTGCCTATATTATTTTTCTCACTTGCATGTTGTAGCTACCATGTAATTGAGAACCTCATTATTATTTGGAATTAGCCCACCTAGACTTTATTTGTTTGCATATCTTTGTTTGTGGGTTATTCTTCTTCCTTTTTCTCTTTTTTCAGGATGACCACCAAGAAGGGAGACAAAAAGCTTCTAAATGGGGCGACAAACAAGTTCCTCCGCACAATCTTTTGAAGAAAATTCATCAGTTGTAGCAACCCTAATCCACTTAGCATATCTTTTCTTGCACCGAGGACGGTGCAATATTTAAGTGTGGGGAGGTCGATACCGACTTCCATGGGTAACTACTTCCTGTCTCAATACTAATGTTTATTTTCTTTGTTAGATTAGTTGTTGCATTGCATAATAGATTGCACGTGTAGTTAGTTGCTTGCATGTATGTACTACTTGGTTGAAGTGATAAATTCTCTTCCAAGAAACTGTTTTATAGCATTTCACTAATTTGAATTAAAATTTTTGTTGAACTTGCTTGAAGAAATTTATTTTGGAATATGGTTTAGAGCTCAAACACACAAAACCAGTGAGATTTTGAACCTATTTGATTGGTTGCATCTTATCAACCAATGTTTTATTTTGGTGTGTGTTGTTCTCTCTAAAATTGTGATCTTTGTCTTGCTTGATTCTATATTTTCATTGTTTGATATATGTATGCACTTATGTGATTGAGGCCTTTGTTTCACTATAGCTCACATACCCATATGACTTTACCCTTTCATTTCCCTTTGCAATCCAATATTGAGCCTATTTTATCCATTTATTCTTTATTTTAGCACATCATTAACTCTAAGTGGAAAATAATAAATGTTCCTAATTTAAATTCTTGGTTAGCTTAGACTAGTGAAAGTGTTCATGATTTAAGTGTGGGGAAGTTGGGTTTGGAAATATTTGGTTTGGGAATTGATAATGTTAGACTTTTTTGTGAAAATGTGAAAAGAATGTTGAGGACATGTTCATGCATTCAATACCTTAATCGTATGCATTGAGAAAAATAGAAGAAAAAGAAAAACCAAAAATAAAAAGAAAATAAAAGGAAAAAATAATAATAAAAAATAAAAAGGGGACAAAATGCCCCAAAGTAAATGGTGATAGCAATGCATATGTACTGCACTCAAAATTGGAATGTATGAATATGTGGTACAAATAGTTAATGGGTAGTTAGATTTTGTATTCTGATTACATGGATTGTCTTAAGTTAGGTGGGAAGTTTAGGCTAATCAAGGATTTAGATTTTTATCCATTTGACCAAATACAATTCTACCTTGATCCTAACCCCATTACAACCCTTAAAAGAACTCTTGATATGTGTGTTTGTGCATTAAATTTTTGTTGATTGGTAGAAGAAGAGCAAGCCTTAGAAAGCAAAATTAGTAGAGAATTGAGAGAATCGAACCTCAAACACTTGAGCAATTAGAGTGTATACACTTCCGGTGAGGGTTTGATGCTCGATTCTTTGTTCCCGCCTTTCACGAGCTTTCTTCTTGCACGTCTACTTGTACTTTATTTTGGAATTTGAATTAGTGAAATTCAGTTCATATTTATTTTGGAATGTTGATTTACTTTTAACCAAGTAGGTAAAAGTATTTTGCATTTAGTTACATTCATATAGATAGGTTGCATTTCATAAATTCTACCATTCTCTTCACCTCCTTTATAGCTTCTCTTGAGCTTAGCATGAGGACATGCTAATGTTTAAATATGGGAAGATTGATAAACCACTATTTTACGGTTTATTTTGTATTGAATTGAGTGGATTTTATCAATAATTCATACAATTATTCATATAAATTGCATGGTTTTACAAATCCTTCCTAATTTTGTGCTATGATTGAAAAATGCTTCTCTGGCCTTAAATTTGCTAATTTTAATCCTCTCTCGTTACTATTCGATGCCGTGATATGTTTGTTAAGTGTTTTCAAGTTTTCTAAGGCAGGAATGGCTTAGAGAATGAAAAGGAAGCATGCAAAAGTGGAAGGAACACAAGAAATTAAGGATTTCAGAATTTGATAGCGACGGGCACGCATGGACGACGCGTATGCGTGACGAGCGTCACATGCTGCATTAAACAGAATCTGCTGGGGTAATTTTTGGGCTGCTTTTTACCCAGTTTCAGGCCTGAAAATACAGATTAGAGGCTGCAGAGTGGAGCTGGAAGGGAGACACACTTTCATTCACACAATTTTAGGTTTTAGATGTAGAATTTTAGAGAGAGAGGAGGGTTTTAGGGTTTTTAGTCTTGTTCCTTCTCAAATTCAGATTTCTACCTTACTTTAATTTAGTTTCTCTTCTACTTTTATTTGTTCTAGTACTTTAGTTTATCTATTTCTCTCGTTGATTTCTTTATGTTGTCAATTTAGTTTATGAATTCTTCTTTTTTTTTTAATCCATATTAATACAATTTATGTTTCCATGTTTATGATTACTTTCTTTAATTTGTTGTTATCGTTTCCTCTTGACATTGTTAGCCTTAGATTTTGCTATGTCTTGTTAGTTTTCTATGTTTTTATTTTATGCCTTCCAAGTGTTTGATAAAATGCTTGGTTAGATTTTAAATTAGATTTTTATGTTCTTGACTTGGATTGATTAATTAGAGACTCTTGAGTTATCAAAAGTCTTTTGTTGATTGGTGATTGAAGATTGCCGGTTAGCTTGAACTTCACCAAAACTAGTCTCTCACTATGAGTTGACTAGGACTTATGAACTCAAGTTGATTGTATGCAATTGACCTTCCTCCATTAGTTAGAGGTTAACTAAGTGAAGGCAATTCACTTTTACCATCACAATTGACAATGATAATGATGATAGGACTTCTAATTCTCTTTCCTTGCTAAGAACTTTCTTAATTATTAGTTTATTTTCTTGCCATTTTACTTTCTTGTTCCTTATTTCAAAAACCCTAAAAATATACTTTTCCATAACCAATAATAAACTACACTTCCCTGCAATTCCTTGAGAGACAACCCGAGATTTGAATATTTCGATTAATTTTATTGGGTTTGTATTTGTGACAAACAATTCAAACATTGACCGAGGATAATTTGTTGGTTTAGAACTATACTTGCAAAGCGACATTTTCGTGAAAATCTTTATCGACAATTTTTCTCCGTCAATGCCTCATTCAAGATTTTTCCAATCTCTCAGTAAAGGATAGGAGCTCGCAAGCTAGGCCGGAAGAAGAGAAAGTTCAAAGTGTAAATAAGGCGCTGCTGCTAAGTGACTACGAGAAAGCAAAATCTGAGGCTAGAGGAGTTTTGGAGGAAATAAAGAAGGGAAAAGGAGAAGGAACAGATCAGTCCTATCATAATAAATCAGTTAGCGCTTTTTCAATTAGGGTGTGTGAAGGGACAAGGAAAGTTTTAGAGAAGAAGAAGCTGAATTTAAAGAAATTGGCTAGAAAAGGACAGAACCACAAACTTGTGACAGGTGCTAAAAGAATTACAACAGAGGTGGAAGGAAATTCAGCAACCAAGAAGCAATGTTTGAAGGACGGTGAGACAACTACAATGAGGGAGGGTGCCATCCAAAATTGGGCACCCAAGGAGGTATGAAGATGCTGTCGTAGAACTGTCGGGGTTTGGGAAAACCTCTGACAGTTCACAATATACAAAGGATTATTAAATCCCATTCCTTCGAGGTGTTGTTCTTGTGTGAAAGTAAAAACAACACCTTGAATGTTGAGAGAGTTCTAAGGAGAGTTGGGTTTAATTAAGTATACACGGTAGATCTGATTGGTCAATCTGAAGGTTTAGCATTGGCATGGAAGGAGGGAGTAAGTATTCAGGTCTTAAACAGGGATAATTTTCTGATTCACTTTGAATTAGAGATTCAGCGAAGTAACTTGAGGTGGGAGATTTTGGCGGTCCATTTGCACACGGATGAAACTATTACGGAGAAACAATATTCAAAGTTATTACAATTGATTGAGAATGATGGAGACTAGATTATACTTATGGGAGACTTTAATGCTATCAAAGCTCATCATGAGAAGGACGGGGGCAGACCTAAATCGGCATCATCTATAAGGAGTTTTAATGACTTTATTAATATGAGAGGGTTGGTGGATTTAGGTTACGAATGTGATAAGTTCACACGGTCGAATAGGCAATTTGGTGTCAATTTTATCAAAGAAAGATTAGATAGAGTATTGGTGTCAATGCAATGGAGGGCAGAATTTTCAAATGGCTATGTTAAGCACCTAGATGACATGGGTTCAGATCACAAGCCACTCCTTATTGATTCGGATAGGGAGGTAAGGAGAACGAAGAGGAGATTCCAATTTCAAGAGAGGTGGTGTGAGAATGAAGAGGTGGTGGAATTAATTAAACATACTTGGGCGTTAGACATGAGGGGTTCACCTATGTTTAGACTGGTTGGGAAGTTCAAGGCAACTAGACATTGCATAGTGGAATGACAGCAAAATTCTTCTTCTAATTCCAAAAAGAAAATTCAGGAAATTAAGGAAAAAATAGTAGGAGAGGCAGTTAAGGGAGATCAAGCTAATGGAGCAGCTATCAGGATATGGAGGCTATATTAGAAGATGCACTTGAGTTAAAAAAAACGATATTGGAAGGAAAAATCTTGAATCCAGTGGTTAAAATGGGAAAACCGCAATACAAAATTTTTTCACTCCAAATTTCACACTAGGAGTAGAAAAAATAAGGTGCAAGAGTTAGATGATGCAGAAGGGAATGTAGCAACCAGCATTGAAGGCATTGCATCAACCGGCCAACGATACTTTGAATAGCTCTTTAAATCAAGTAATCCAAGAGAGCCAACAACCAAAATTGAGGGTATTCCAACAAAAATCAATGCTGCTGCTACTAACCGTGCACTAGCTAGACCGATCACAGAAAAAGAAGTGAAAGCTGTTGTTTTTTTTACAAATGTTTTTTTGGCGCCGGAAGAAGATGAATTTACTACTAAATTATTTCAATTTTTCTGGAAAACGATTAAAGAAGATGTTTTCCAGGCGGCTAGAAGTTTTTTCTTACGAGGTAAAATCCTAAAATCCTTTAATCACACTCATATTTGTCTTATTCCGAAGGATCCGAACGCAAAATCCATGAAACATATCCGACCTATAAGCTTGAGTAGTGTTTTTTACAAAGTCTTATCAAAGATTATAGTGCACAGGCTTCAATTTGTGATGAATAGAATCATAAGTGACACACAGAGTGCTTTTATTAAAAGGCGGTTGATTAGTGATAACGTTTTAATTGCTCATGAATTTATGCATTTTTTAAAGAATAAGAGATACGGTGATTATGAATTAGCTTTGAAACTAGACATGAGTAAGGCGTATGACAAGGTGGAGTAGAGCTTCCTTTGGAAGGTTATGAGGAAGTTGGGTTTTTGCAGGACGTGGATGTAATGGATTCAGGAACTGGTGATGACAGTTTCATACTCTGTTGTTGTAGATGGTCAGCCTCATAGTTTTTTAAGCCATGTAGAGGGTTGCGTCAAGGCGACCCTCTTTTTCCCTATCTATTTTTATTTTGCGCAGAAGGGTTGTCCCATCTGCTCTACAGAGGAGAACAGAGACTGGAGATTACAGGTTTGAGACTTAATCAAAGGTGTCCTAAAGTCAGCCATCTATTTTTCGCAAATGACTCAATTTTATTCAGCAAAGCTACAGAGGAAGAGTGTCAAAATCTGATTCGGATCATACAGGTTTATGAAGATATTAGCGGTCAAGCAGTGAATCTGGATAAATCCTCAGTATTTTTCAGCAGAAATACTTCTATGGGCATTCGTGATCATCTATCTCACATCTTACATGTCTCTCACATTAGCAACTAGAACAAGTATCTTGGGCTACTAGTGGTTATTCATAGATCTAAGAGAGCTACATTTTCGTATATCAAGGATAAAGTAACACATAAATTACAG
This sequence comes from Arachis ipaensis, assembly GCF_059453495.1. Classification (NCBI taxonomy): domain Eukaryota; kingdom Viridiplantae; phylum Streptophyta; class Magnoliopsida; order Fabales; family Fabaceae; genus Arachis; species Arachis ipaensis. The sequence continues at coordinate 16,034,683 of NC_142440.1, read as the reverse complement.
CACTAGAAGTGGGCCTTGCTATCTTCAAGTGGCCGAGAAGTACTAATAAAGGCGGTGGCAACGGCAGTTCCAATCTATACTCTGAGTTGTTTTAAACTGCCAGAGACGCTGGTTGATGAAATTCAAAAGCTCATGCTCCAATTTTGGTGGGGACAGCGAGGCTCGGAAAGAAGGATGCACTAGATAGGATGGAAAATTTTTTGTAGACCTAAGTCTCAAAGGGGTCTTAACTTCAAAGATCTTAAAGCCTTTAATCTTGCAATGTTAGTAAAGCAAGGGGTGGAGACTGATAACTAAGCCACACTTTCTGATTTATAATGTGTACAAGAGCTAATATTTTAAGTTCTCAAATTTTTTAAATGCGGAGGTCGGGAACAACCCATCTTGGGGTTGGCAAAGTATTTTGGAGGGTTGAAAAGTGATAGAAAAAGGAATTTTATGGAAAATTGGCAGAGGCAGTACGATTAAGATTCAGCAAGACCTATGGTTAAGAGACTTTCAAGCAATTACTCCTAATTCTAATAACCCAGAGGGTCAAAGACTAGAATCGGTCTTAAATTTGATGCTACCAGACAAAACATGAAACCAGACACTAATTCATGAGGCATTCAATCCAGCAATTACAAATGCTATTCTAAATTCAATAATTCACCAGGAGGAGGATAGAATTACCTGGATGAAGGAAAAATCTGGAACATATACAGTAGCTTCTCTAGTTATGGTGAGGCCTTTCAATTTTTTCACCCTCCAACAGATTTTTTTCCAGAACACTGCAGAAAGAAAGAATTATGGACAGCCATTTAAAAACTCAGATGTCAACTAAAGATTAAAAATTTTATGTGGAAAGTGATGCATGAGGGTTTACCTGTGAAACAGAAATTGGGGCAGAGAATTCAAACAGTAGTACCGATTTGTCCAAGATGCCACAGTGAAGAAGAATCGGTCTTCCATTGTCTCTGGGCTTGCCCGGACGCGGTTGAAGCTTGGCATGCATGCGGCCTCCCTATTCCATCTCACATGGACCTCCCATGGCAGTGATGGCTGAAACTGCTTGAACGGTTCAGTGACACTAACGGAAAGAAGAAGAAGAACGTGGCAGCTATTACAACTTGGTTGAATTGGAAGACTATGAATGAATTTGTTTTTGAAGGGAAACAGAAGTCCCCCTCCTAGTTGCGGAAGAAGCTCTGTGGGTCTTCAATGAACCTCAGGATTAGAGATGTACTCTTCCTCTCTTGAGACCTTTACTCTTCTTATTGTAAGTTTAATTGTTTTTTGGTGGAATATTTCCAATACTATTTTTCAATTGGTGTCCAAATATGGACTGTAAATTTATTTCTAGTGAAATAAAATGACTTTACCTTCGATAAAAAAGAACATCACAATTATGCTGAGCCACTTGACATTAAATGCTCAGTTTTGTCTTTTTTTTCTCTTATGGTAAGGCAATTATGTCGAGTCACTTGGCACTAAATGCTCAGTTTTATCTTTTTTTTTTCTCTTATGTTAAGGCTAGTCTTGTACATTACGACAAAGCTATGTGACAAATAAATTATAAGAAACCGAATCCCGCTTGGAATTTTGATCTTCTAAAACAGTAAATGATATATGTGAAGCTTTTTCTATAGAATAAGATGACTTATGTACATTTATTTTTACGTAAAGTTAATAGTTAAAAAATATTAGATAATTTACCATGTTTAATTAAATTATGACAGTTTTTAACTGTTTATTTCACATAAAAAAAAATGTACGTGAGTTTTTATCATTGATTAAATACAAAATTGTGTATGTATTTAAACCAAGGTTTTTTTATCCAAGTTAATAAAAGGTTTATATCATTTTTCAAGAAATATTTCATTAAAAAGCAAATGTTTCTATATAAAAAAAAATGATTAATTATATGACCCGTGATATTGAGGTCTGCATTCATCTCCTTCACTCGTCTTTGGTTTGGACTTCGCACCCAACATGCCTCTATGGTTCTATGACTCTTTTCTTCACATACAACAGATTGCAGTTTGCTTAACGCACGTAACATACAGATTGCAGTTTCATTGTCTTAACATGTCGAGTGATTGTGAATAGTTTATTAAAAGGAGATACTATTTCTCACATATACCAACAAATGTAGGGGATAGAGATGGTCATATTATTTATTGATTTATTTATTTTGGCTAAATGCTCACTGTTATTTTTATGGTCACATCAGTATTCGGTCTAATAGAAGTGTTACACTCCGTGAGCACGTTAGATTCCATTCACACTCTTATCTACATGAGTATCAATATCACAAGAAGGCTTTGTCTATAATAGAAAAAGTATAAATTGATTCTTTTAAGAACAAAAGGAATATGCCATTTTTGTGGTATGATGATTTTTTTTATACTAATTTTTAATATTATATAGATGATCTCTATATTGATAAAATTATAATGAGTGAATTGGAAGATAGTCCAATTATGGATTAATTTGTTTTTCAAGCCATGTGTCAGTTAATGTCTAACTCATTTAGTTAATGTGTCAAATTAGACAGTACAATTAGAATTTGATGGAATAAGATAACAGATCAACTAATTTGGCTGACGCTAATAATTATTGGAGATCTACGAAGCTAGTAAAATTTATTGGAGACTAATGCGTCTGATTTAGGATTTTTTGAAAACTAATTTAGGTAAATATTCCAACATTAATTATATGTATCAATTGGTCAAGGCTGAATGGTAAACTAGCAAAAATACAAAACTATAGTAAAATTACTAAAATATAATAAGCCTTCCAATTTGCAACTGCATGGAGAGAGTCAGGGAGAGAAGTCCATGTTACATAACTAAGAAACCAAAATGGCATGTCTAACAAGTAAACTATATTTTACCTGAACAAATCTTCCTACAAAATCTCCAACCACTTGTGAATGTGACATTACTATAAATCTAAATGTAATTAAATCGAGGTAAATACATTATTCAACTCTTCATAGCCGCTTTTTGGAGTGTGCGTCTAATCCTTTTTACTGGTGCAACATTATTTGCTCCTCTGAACTGTGGATAACAAAATATACTAAATTTAAGTTAAAAGTGCTAACATGATATTTTAGGCTATAGTTGATGAAGTAACAAACATAGATCATAGATGTCGACATGCTTAGAGTGTATCTGGTTTGTGTTATTATTTTCTGTTTTTCTTCATAAAATTCTAAAAACAGAAACGCTGAAAATGAAAATATAAACCAAACACACCTTTAATTGTTACCTTAGATTTAATTGTGAGATAGAGAGTCCCATGAGCTTTTGATGACTGAAGTGAATGACAATCTAAATGGAGGCTGCTAAGTGCTTCCACAGTTTCCAGCAGAAGTCCTTCTCTCCAAGGACACTTCATTTCAATCACAACTTCACTCTCACTCACATAGATTCCAACATCAATCTCTGAATTGTTCATCTCTTCATCACCAGCAGCCTCACAAGCCCTCCTCTTGTTTGACACCGATTTCGAATTCTTGTTGCTATTGTTATCAGAAGCCCTCTCCACCATATCCTGAGATGTTCTTGTACTTACTATACCATCCAAATCTGTTACATCCTTTTCAGCTTCTAACTTCCTTACCTTTTCCTCAAGTTTTCTAAGGTATTCCATGGCATCATCTAATATTGAAACCTTGTCATCCTGCAGAACTCATCATTATATGCTTATAATAATTAGTTTAATTTATTAAATTGTAACAAATGAACAATAACAAGTATCATATATGAATCACCTTACTAATTGTAGGAACCATTGATCTTAGAGTTAAAAACCTTTCGTTTAGTTTTGCTCTTCTCTTTCTTTCTGACAAAGCATGGTTCATGCCAACATCATCTACCTCTAATAATCTCATTCTGTCTTTGGAACCGATCTTTTCTTGAGACTCAAGCAATCCGTCCATGTGCATCAGAGGAACTTCAAACAATACCTTCTTTAACAAGTTCTGTGGTGTTCCTCCTCTTCTTGATCTTTGACAATCCATTGATCCTAGTTGCTTCCAAATGGCAAAGCTTGATTCCCCACGAAAATTTCGAAGATGCACTCTCATGATTAACCGGTCATCATCAGGGCGTATTGGAAGGGCAGAGAGTATCCTCTGATAATGCTTATCGTCGCTTCCGAGATTCACCAAGGTTGTTTTTGGGTTATCATTGCATTGTTGAAGGTCCTGTGCACAATGATTTTCGGACAAACAATCACTAGAATTCCTGGAGTTATGGAAACAGTTGCTGAATTCAGTTGGAAACATTGTTCTTCCATCTGTTTGTTGGTTGGCTTGTAATGCATTTGAACTAGTAGTAGGAGAAGTTATGTTGATTAGTTCATATCCTATTACTTCTGGGGTTAGTTTAAGACCATAAGCATTATGGTCAAATTCTCCACAAGCAACACCACCTTCTTCCTTGTTTCTTGTGTTCAAATTAGCTCCTGGATTATTTGGAAGGTTGGTTTCAAGAATGTCCAAGAAAGAATTCCTTATCACTTGAATAAGACTATAGTCTTCGGAGACCTTCATGCAAAATTGATCCAATTAGGTTCATCTGTTATGTACTTATTTTGTTTCATAGACAAACCAACACATACTATTAGATAAAGTATGAACTAATCAACATAATTAAAATTAAGGAAAAGCTTACCGGATCAGTTGTACCTAGCTCAATAACCCCATCCAGAAAGGGAAAGCACACCACTGTCTGAAAAGTTGAAAGAAGCATGAAGTAAGTTTTCTCACACTAAAGTGGAAACTATTTTGTTTTGACAATCTTCGTATTCTTAGAACTCATCAAGAAATTCAAACCGTTCAGCTTTTAGGAATATTAGCTATACATATATGCATATAACCAACTTGGGTTGGTTTAGTGGTTAGTTCACTAGTCTGTTTAAACAAGTGTCAAGGGTTCGAATCTCGTCTTGTGGCAAACCCTTAAATGGAGATCTGATCCGCAGCAAATTAGTCCTTAACTTGCCGGATCGAGAAATATCGTGGAATACCAAAAAAGAGCAATATATATGTAAATCTATTTTTATTATATAAAAGTTGATACTAACTTTTGAGTTTAAATCATGTTTTCTCTTTTAATGATACCATGTCAGCAATTTTAATTAATTGGACTATAAAGCATGGAATATTGACATATATAGCATGATTACTATATTTAGAATGCACATTATTGTCAATATCTATTTATGTTTGTTGAATGTTATGGTGTCTAAAAGGTAGTGCCTATTACTAAAAAAGGTTAAAAATTAATATTTAATTTAAAACATATAAAAATAAATAATTTTTAAAATATCAAAATTTACTACAAAAAAATAAGTTAGACAAAATTTAGGTACCAACTCATAGGTACTATAGAATCTTATCAACACAAAGTTAATGGGAATTTTTCTCCTCAAGTAACTGTTAGGTAAAAATCAAAATGAGGATGGTACCTGAATGGATGCACTCTGATCATGGGAAGAGACCATCGTTGAAAGCATGGTTACAGAACAAGAACCAGAAAGAGAAAAAAACACAATTATCAAGTGTCATTCCAAGAAAGGCATATAACTAGTATAGTAACAAACAAATCCAAGAAACATAATCTTACCTTAGCAAGTAATGAGCGACAGAAAACACCATTATCAGCAGAATGAGCATTGCACAACCAAATAGGTTGACCATATGCCAATGATCTTCCAGGTAAACTAAAAATATGTACATAGAAATGTGACCACTTTTATGAAGTAATCTTTTTGTGAAGACAATAGGTGAGAATTGTTAGATGATTTGACATGTATTATTAAATTATATCTAACAGTTATCAACTATTATCTTCAAAACAACTAGGAATCCAAAACTAAGACAAGATATGCTTAGAAAAATGTTACCCTTGGCCAATGTTGAACACAAAGGACATGCAAACCAAGTAGAACCACTCAGTATCTGTGAGATCTTCAGGGGACAGTGCCGCCGATGGCCTTTTCGTCTGCGAGCAGGATTTCGAGTCTGCAAGGGACGAGTATAGCTCTCGCAGCTGCTCACTTCTCTGTAAGCTTATTATTTGATCAGAGTTATGTTCTGCCACTTGGCTTGTCTTTCTAGTTTTGATGTCTCCATTGTAATAACCTTCACCCCAGCTCAACACCCTGCAAAATTTGCAGAGAATAAAAGAAGCATAAAAACAAACTAGCTTTGAACTTTATGTAGCAACATCTATCAGGAAAATCAGAATTGGAGGTTTCTTATGTAATACCCTGGTTGGGTAGGTGAGCTAGACCAAAAGATTGCATAGCTCCATTGAATGCTTCTCACAGCTAAAGCAAGCTGTTTCTTCACCTTCTCCGGCACCATTTTCTGGTTTTGGAAGCTAGTAACACACCTTAAATGCACTTTTTTTCTCAGAAGGGAAGAGATTTCTTTGACTCCTTCCAAGAACAATCTTATTTAATTGATTTTTTTAGAATGTATAATATTTTCCAAATAATAAAAGTGTAGTTGAGTTTCTTGATTCATGAACCTCCAATCAGACTTCACCATCTATGAAATGCAATGCAACACTAAACATATTGAGTATTGACTAAGACTCAATACTCAAAAGAGAAACAGTTTTGTGTGGAAGACTTGTTCTATGAGGATGCTATGCACATCAAAATAAAACAGATGGTCAACTTGTATATGATAAAGGCACTCACTTTAAGAAATTCCAATGGGATTGGAAATATTGGAGGTAGTGGTGTAATAATAAATTAATAATATTAATAATGATGGGAAATTGCAAGTTGGGGAGAGTAGAATCATCAAAATGTACTCAAGTATTGTAGTGTACGGATGAGAGACCGGAAAAGTCCAAAGAGGTGGGACCTACAACACAATCTCCAAAGTTCAAATACAAACACTTCTTTCCTTCTTTCCTTCCACAAAAGTGTTCAATGTTTGATATGATTAGAAACGGGAGAATACTGGTTCGCTTCCCTCATACATGTTGTAACTATATATGCACTTTCAACACAGACAAGAGAACAACAATGGAAGGATGTGACAGTCCAATGATGGGCTTCAAGAAACTAAAATAATTTATTGGAGGAAAAAGTTGAATGATCATGTGGCCTTCTGTGCTTGAAAATGTTTTGTTTTCTGTGTTGTTTCTGAGACTCCAATTCATTCATAGCACCCACCAGCTCAGCGTGCAGTCATTTATGTGAATGAAATAATTAAATTAAAACTTGATTATATGTTTGGATTAGTTCATTACACATTTATACTTGTTTTCAAAATAGTGACCACTCCCATAGAGTTGTCTTTATGATTTAACATTTTTGACTAAATTGTTATATAACAGTTCTCAACTACAGCCACAGCTCAAGTTAAAAAAAAAAAAGTACAATTGTTGAACAATTTGGTATTTTATATAAACGTGTGGTAATAGTATAGAACATGATAGAGTGGCAGAAGAAAAAATGTGAGGAGAGAAATGAGCTGAACAGAGCAGAGTACGAAACAGAGCCTTTTGAATTTTGATGCAGTCCACTAACTCGCATCAGTTGACTGCTTCTTTCTCATATGCTGTAACTATTTAACTCAACATATTACGATAGATTCAATCCTATTAAATTAATAGTAACTTAATATAACACTACCTAACCGTCAAAGTTCAAAGCACACAGTCACACACACTCCATAGTAGTTGCTTCATCTTTCTCTCTCACTCATTTCTGATCTTTTCCTCCTTTTATTTTGAGGTCAGAACTCGACTCATTCTTGAAATTCCGAATGTTAGTATTTTATTATAAACCTAGAAGTTTATTTATCAAATATAAAATTTCGAATTCAGTAATCAACAAAGTCGTTGTAGTATAGTGGTGAGTATTCTCGCCTGTCACGCGGGTGACCCGGGTTCGATCCCCGGCAACGGCGTTGGAGTTTTATTTTTGTTGCAAACATGTCATGCTTTTTCGTTACAGACATTATTTACAAGAGAAATGGTTACTATTTTCACATTTTCCCCCTTCGAAGTTCTAACTATCGCATTACAATACAAGTTTGTGGACAAAATTAATTATTTATAACTCTATTCCATTTACATTTTACAGACTATAGAATAAATAAAACTAAGTTACTACAAAGAATAATTCAATTTCTCCCATGGAGCAGTGCATTCTGTTCTGTCTCTAAATCTCTCTATACTTTAGAAGAAGAAATGTAGAATCTGTAGCTCCCATTTCTGTTATACTCGTGCAACAGGAGAAAAGGGTGGCATCGTTACATAAGGTAGAGGAATCCCTTTGTGAGTCTTGGACATGGTCTTGTTCTTCTCCTTTGATTGCATAAAAAGCTCTGCTTCCTCCCTCATTAGCATTTCCAGTGAATTACATTGAGATAATGGCTGGTTTTTCTCCCTCCGTGCAAGGCTACAAGTGGAAGTGCCATGCAAAATGGCGACACAAACGGAGAAGGCTTGTAACGGGGATAACCGAGCATGGAAATCAACTGTATATTCACCCTCTTCAACTCTGCTCATGCTAAAGGTAGGAGTATTTTCCTTGGCTCCCTATAAAGTATGCACAAAATGAAAAAAAATCAGATATTTGCTAAAATGTAATAATGACAACATTGTAAATGAAGCAAGTTGTACATTTTCATGTCTCATTAAATCAATTAATTTTCCAATCATAGAGTGAGTGTCTGTTTGCTCTTTTTAATTTTTATCCTAATCTGGGTGTATTCTATCTTATAGTAGCAAAATGGTTGCTAAGCATACAAGTAATAAGTTGGAACTAATTGCACTAAACTTGAGGACCTTGAAACTTTGCACTGGCTTATGTTATGCAGTTTCCAATAAAAAGGCATCAATCTTCTTCGGGAAAAAAGAAAACATGAAAATAAGAAACTGGAGATCTTAATGACCAAAACATAATGATAGAAAAGGAAGGTATTTTTTGTAATTACATCTTAATGAGATTTGATCAGTGAATGAGAAAGCATATACAATTAAGTATGAAGTAGTTAAATTATAGAACTATTTACCTGAAGAAAAAGTTGCAGTGGTTGATAATCCTTTATGAGGGGCTGGTCTTCAGCAAACTGAATACTAGGATTGCCTAAAAGAATAAGGGGACAGGCCATGTCCCAGCCACCACAGTCGCAACCTCCACCATGTTTCCATCGATCAAGTAATGATGAGGGACCAAGGTTTTCGCCACTCGGCAAACCATGAATGCCAGTTGGTAGTACCACCTTCACTTGTTCCTGCATTTTCCTGTTGTGGAAGCTTTTTCTACAGTGCTCTACAACTGAAGAGACATCACTTAGTTTGGAAAACGAGTTAGCCTCTCTCATATCCTTTCTTTTGTATTTCAAGCTTTTTCTCTTATCCAATGGAATTTGCAAACGAATAGAAGCAATTTCAAGGTTCGGATGCAATTCTGCGGATGACAATGGACATGAATTTGATTCATCAAAATCAACATTGCTTGTTGGAAGCTTGTTTTTACTAGCCAGACTCTTCTCATCTACCATGAGAGTTTCTCCCTTTGCTCCTACCCGGCAAGCTTTTAGCATTTTAGAAGCATCTTGCTCAGTGTTAGACTTCTTTTTACATGAAACACTTCTTCTTGAGTGCATTAGATCATACAACACAAATTCTGTCACCATCGAATTGTCCAATACTCCACCTTCTAATTTTGAACATAAATTACATGAAACTAACATCTGTGCTACTATTGATGGATATTTGTCACAATCATGGGACTTCAAACCTGAGGCATCGCTTTTCTTTCTACTATTGATGGAATGGAAGGTATATACCCAGTTGGAAGTATTACCTGCTCTCCAAGGCTTTGCTACAAAGACATCTTCAGGGCATTTCACCTTAAACTCAAAAGTTGGCAGCCCTTGCTTAATTTTCAACCTCAGATTACCGTGCAGATGAACCGGTGAACATGCTAGGCCTGAATACTTAATATCTCTTCTTATAAACTCAGAAACAATGTCAGCATGTTTTGCGGCGTTGGAGAAGTCATTCAGCAGAGATTTCTGGTAAGTCCTGTTTCTTGTTAAAGTAGTAGTCCCAGGCAATTTCACCTTAGTATCTTCTAGCATATGGCTGGCTGGACTTTGCGGAGATTTTGACTTCGCAAATGAATTCAGCCTTTTACCGACAGGGCTGAATGGCGGTTTTGGGTTACCTCTAGATGAGCAATCACTTTGTAGTGGATATGGAAAGTCAGCAACTTCAACCATAGCACTATGGTATTTGTGCAATGCCTCAAATGTGTCTTTCGGAAGAGGAGAATCACCATTAATTGTAGAACAAGCAACCTTATTATCACTTCTTACCTTTGAATACATAGAATCTACCCCTTCAACTGCACTAGAGTTTCTAGCCCAAACATCTGGATTTATGAAGTCAATAAATATTTCTGGAGAGTTGCACTCCATAGAAGCCCAGGATGCCGAAACAGATGGTGAAGCCACATTCGAATTCTGAGATATTTCAGAAGGTTCATCATCTGAGCTACATAAAGAATCAACAATGCTACCTGAAAAAGAGGCATCACTACTCCGACATGAAATTTCTATCTTTTTCCTTCCCTCCATGGTGTCCATTTTCTTTAGAATGGAGCCTCCTCTCCCTCCTACATTACCTTCCAATCCATGAGATCTACAGGGAAGTTTGTTGTACGAAGAATTGTGGAATTGAGCAAATTTGATCTGGGCAAAGTCCTCTTTTAGTTTCAAAAACTCATCTTTCCCAATAGCTTTTCCTTTTTTATATATTTTCTTCACATTCAAAGAATATTGAGGAGATAGAAGAACAGTATTGGGGCTCAGATCCGCCGAAGACTTGTCATTGAGATCGAACTCCAACTCTTGTCTCATTGATAAATTTAGGATCCGGCAACACTATTCAGTAAAGAAAAAAAAAGAGGGGGCATGAAGAAATTAGTTATTTGCAAGAGATATAGATCCTACTGCATTTGACACATTGCTGCATGCAATCTATCATTAAACAAGATTTAGATGCTATTGCAATAAGCAAACTAATCAAAGTGTACTCAGCTTCGCAATCAACATGGTTCTGCTCCTGCTCCTAATTATTGATTTGAACAGATGAAATTCACACAATATTGAAGTAGAAAGCAATAGTTCACAGAATTGCAGGAAATGAACGGTACCTACATTGCAAAACAGAAATCCACACTCTTCTGAAACATGTAATTTGCAATTGAAATTGTGACCTTACAAACAACCATTACTGGATGGACTGTTGCTCAAGCAATTGCAAAAGGTACAAACAATACAGCATGATCTCTATGAAGCTCAGCAGAATTTGAAACCAAACCATAACAGCATAAAAGAAAAGAAAATGGGAATAATAAAACACTGGAAAAAGGAAAGACCACAGTGGAGTATATCATTGATAAATGAAGGAGAGAAAAAGAGAGGGGAAAAAATAAAGCATCATCTACACGCAATCATAATCTCAAAAGCTTAAGCAGAAAGTTAAGAAGGAAGAAAAACCTGTGATAACAATTCATTAATGATGGCCCATTGGAAAATATAAGAATTTCTAAAGAGAGAGTGAAGAAGCTTAAAGGAAGCAGCTACAGTTGAAATTGGATCACCGGTAGCACTACAGAAGAAGGGGAAGAAGTAAAGTATGATGATTGATGATTAATGGTGACAAAAAAGTGAACTTGGAGACAGAAATCAAAACTAAGAGAGAGAATGTAAGAAAGGGAAGAATTCACATTTCAGTTTCAGAGAGAGAGAGAGAAAGAAGAGACAGGAGGCTGATAATGCTGTGTACATGTCTCTGCTAAAAAGAGATCATGTCCTTAAAGCAACCATCATATGTTATGCTCTCTCTCCGTCTCCGGTTCACTTTATAATTATTAATTAATTGTTATTATTATTTTGCCTTTATTTGTGTCTCGCTCATCGTGTGGGACCAGTGATCCAAAGCAATCAAGATGCAATAGCAACCCCCAAGGCATCAAAAAGACAAGTCACACCATAAAGAGACAACCTTGGCTTGCTGTGAATAAAGGGTAATTGTGTAAGTTAAGATTCCGATTAGGCATGATCAGTTACAGAAGTGGTTGTCTCAAAACATATCATTGTGTCAACGTTAAATACATATCAACGCCGAAATCCATAAAGTTCTAAATTACTAGAGTCTAGTACTACGACTGCACTGCGCATGTGACAATAATAATTTGCTACGTCTGTCGGTTGAAAAATAATCATTTAATTTATGTGCGTAATGGCATTGGATGGAGTCATTATTTCTTCTTTTTTCCGGTAGAAGGAGTCATTATCTCTAACTGAAAACAATAATAATCCAAAATAAGAACAGAGATGAGTACTGTCGAATTTAGAATCAGATCCACCGTCCAATTACGTGAAACTTATTACTCACCAGTCCTCCTAAAGAGCGGTTCTAACCTTTTATTTGGGGAATAAGGGTTGGTCATGGTGATAGTGAAATTAGTGATAGAGATCGAGATAGATTGGTCAAACAATTATTGTGATTGGTTCCAACTTCCAAGTGTTTCTGAAAAGAAGATTTCGGGAAAGGGAGGAGGGTAAAAATGTAAAATGGACTAAAATCAGAACAACGACAAGGAAAATTTGGTGGGAAAAAGAGAGTTTTACTGGACTGGTGTGGTTCTATTAGCGAAATCAATGACTGTCGCCCACATCCAACTCACCGAATCCTGAACTCGGACCATCAAAAATTTCTTCAATTGGGAGAAGATTGATTACGAAAAATGATAATGAGATATTCTTATTACTGATTCACTGGTTTTAAATAATTTTGTAGTATTAATAATCTAGTGTGGCTAGTAATTCTACGACGTCAACTCAAAAGCGCATGGTTTTCCCATGGAGCATCTAGCCATATCCACTTACAAAACAAAAGTCATAGTCATATAATCTCCTGCTATGATGTGAGACTATCCTATATGATGTATGACACTATATGAGCCTGTGAGGTAACATTTTAGCTTATTGAAAGCTATGCACAAAAAGAGTCCCTTGTGTTGTATGCCGTCAAACTGGAAGAGAACTGTACACAACAATGTTAAACAAAAAACAAAAAACATCTGATAAAGGCTAAAGACTACACAGACAGGACCAAATATTCCTAATCAACATGTTTTGTTGTCTCAATATTGTCATCATTCCCGGACTTGCCAAATGATTTCTGGGCATCCGATTCAGGTACACAAGCTTCACTTGCTTTCTTTTTTTCAGGGGCTAACTTTTCAGACTCATGGGGGCTTTTCAGCTTCTTCTCTTCATCTTCAATTTTAGAAGTGCTCGATGGTGCTGTCATTAGACTTTTCTTTGAAACTGGTGCATCTATTGTCAGCAAAGAAGCCTCATCCCGGGAGGCATACCAGGAATTTCCACAGGCAACACATTCAAGCTGAATAGGCAAGACAGCAGCAATCAACCCAAGCTATAAAGATGCAGAAGGCAATTTAGGAATTCTGGACTAAAGTAGAAAAGATGCAAACCTGATATCTGTCACCGTGTCCAGCATGGATAATTTCCCTCAAGCCCACCTTCAATTCCATACATCTTTGGCACCGGGCATCTGTCATCTGTTTCAGGAGGGGCAGAGCTGAAGTCAGATGATATCTCCACATAAAAAGGACAAATAAAATAGTTGTCAAGAAATGATGACCTGTATGAGTTGTGATTCATCAGGTTCTTCCTTGGCCTTTTCTTCAGCAGTAATAGCCTCCTGACGTTCATAAATTTGGCAGATAGCCACAACAAACCATACAATCAAGTAGTGTAGTGTCTTAATAATCACCATATACAGTGTCTGAATAATATAAAGCATATTTGAAAAGCCAGATCATTTTTAGGTGTTTTTCCCCCTCTCTTTTTAACCATGTAAAGGTCAGATTTGGAAGTAAATTCCGATATTAACTAACACTTGAGACTTTGTAACAATAACGTAGCAAGCACTGATGAGGTCTAAAATTTCTATCTAATGATTTCCCAAAATGCTAAAAGTTCTTATACAATGAATTATAATCATAATACTGTATGTAAGCCAATGCATATAACCTACGGAAAGAAACTTAAATTTTCCATCAGCATTTGAATTATGTTCAAACAATTGTTTCCAACAAACCATCCCCACTTTTTTCCCCATAAAATGATCCACATGTTCCATCCCATTATCTACTAAAAGACAGGAGAGGAGAGCTTTGAACCCCAAAAAAGTTACAGCTTCTTGTATATTATAAGAAACAAAGATAGTACCACTGTAACTTTGATAAAACTTTAAGCCACAAGTACACGTGATTATTGAAATAAGATGAAGAGATATGAGAAAATATGCTGAAGAGCACTACTAAAGGTTGAATAGAGATGATTGGCTATTTTATTTTCCATTTCTTTTAAAGGAAAAACCACCATGATGCTGTGTAAATCAGGCATAGTCCTGGAATAGTAAGCAGACAACTGAAAAGATCCATTTTCACTTTGGTTAAACTAAAAGTCACAACAGATATCATACCTTCAATTCATTTGGTGCCATATTTACTATTTTTGCCGGTTCCAGCTCTCCATTTAATAAGCGGCGTGCTAGCAGTGCATTATTCTGCAAAGAACCCAAGAGAAAACAGAATAAATAATGTATAAGAATTCACTATAGCCGACTGGTTTTTTCCTTTCTTTACAATGATTATGAGATAAAACTTTTATATCTGAATTTTAGCCTCCTAGATCCTCATTGTAAGAGAGAGTATACGCAAAACAATAGAAATACAAAATGGCCACTGTAACTTGTAGTAGCAGTGACATGTATGTTATTTATTGGAAAAACAAAAGAAGATAATTATAATATTATGCGTGTATCATATTTATATGCATAAGGTCAGGTTCTAACATGGATATTATAATCTAATTGCCGTATCTTTTTATTGTACTTCTGGAAATCCGATGAAAAGGCGTCATTTGAAGCTTTTTCAAGTGCAACTATGGCTGTAACAGCAGTATCTGGCCAGACAAAAGACTTGGAACTCTGTACAGTGAGAAAGAAACAAATATAAAATCCATATAACCCACAAAGAGAGGGAAATCGAGAGAACAATAAAAGAAAATGATTAGCTGATAATAGCCACTAAATAATATATCTTTCTAATACCTTCTGGCCCGTGTCTTGAAGGTCATTTGCTGATTCTGGATTTTTATTGTTAATTTCATCAGAATTGACATTCTCCAATCTTTTGTCATCCCTTTTAATGCTGTCATCAGATTTACACATGTAATGAACGTGCCCAAGCAACTTCTCCAACCATTTATCACGGTGAGTGTTTCCGGTTAGCACATCAAACTTCACTAATATACGATAATACTCTGAGGCATTGTTTACACAATTCCCTAGTGTTTCAGGCTTCAGAAGTTGGTCGCCCTTTGGATTTCCGTCATCCTTCCCGGAAACATCATGAGGTGAAGTACTCTTTGTCCTTGTGTTCCTTTTATTTTTTGTCAAATCTTCCTGATCAGCAGATGCTTCTGAAGGCTCGATGTCAAGCAGTTTACCGATACGTTGTAGAGTTTTCTGTACTAGCTCATCAAGTTCTTGCTGTTTAACATCCTCATAGTCCTTGTCCGTTAGCCTCCAGAGTTTTCTTTCAACAGTGTCATATACCTTCTGCACAATAAACCCCGGATGCTCCTTCCGATTCGGAAGCTGCTTGTGCAGTGGAATAAAATGCACCACACACTTATGCATGACAGACTCAGCAGGAACATCATCGCGGTGAAAACTATAAAACAGCTCCCTTGTGTCTTGTGATTGCCAATGTCCACCTTCCTGTTGTGATGCTTCTTCGGGACGATAAAACCACTGCCCTGTCACCATCATGCTGCCATTGCAGGTAAGTGTGATGTCCTAACAGCAGAAAAGAAAAATCAAGAAATAAAATCAGAAGATGAAAACTGGAATTCCATGAATAAAAAGTGCAATTCATGTATCGCGATAGGGGGATACGGGGTTGTGTCATGAGCTTCCCCATCTCAGTCTAACCAAATATTACAATTCACTATTTCTTCATCAGAATCGGGTAATAAAGCTCAGATATTATGTCAGAAATGAAAAGAAATAAATAACTGTAAAACGAATGAAAGAACGAAATTGGCAAGGGAATTGAATTCACCTTAATAATTGCAACATAGGGCTTTTGGTCTGTTTCCTCGGGCACGAGAAGTACAGGGTCCTCCTGCAGAAAAAAACAACGATTTGCAGGATCAATTGAAGAAGCAGAAGCATTGAAATTATGACCTAAATGACAATTGTTAGAAACATACGAGTGTATATTGATTGCCATCGAATTCGAAGGATTGGTAATGCTTCTTCCGACCTCTTCCCTTTCCGGAAACCCTAATGGGATCGCCGAGGGGTTTAGCGTCCTCCTGAGGTGACTCCTCCGCCGCCTTTTCTGCTTCCTTGGCCTTGTCTTTCCCTCTGCCCTCATTATTCTTCTTCTTCTTATTCTTCCTCTTACTATGTTGGGAGGTGTTGTCATCGTCGCTGTCGTAATCATCTTCCTCTTCCTCTTCCTCTTCCTCTTCCTCTTCCTCGTCTTCTTCTTCTTCTTCCTCCTCCTCGAGAAGCTTCATGCGCTTCCTCTTGCGCAGCTGCTTGGGACGATCGTCTTCGTCGTCATCGCTGGTGGCCACCCGAGAGAAGCGTCGATTCACCATTTTGAAAGTTCTCTGACTCTGCCACACTACCAGGTAGCTCAAAGCAATTAGTCCCCGCGAAGGACAGTCGAAAGCGGTCACGATTCAAGAATCAAGAACCGATAGGGAGTAATATCCAAAATATTCCAAATTCCAAACCATGACTTCTGCAATTTTAATTCTTTTTTTATTTAGATAAATTAATTCTTATGTTAAATTTTGATAGAGAAAAAGATTAAATTAATTAATTATTATTATTATTTAATAAAAATATAATAGTTTATAAAATTTTTAGATTTTTTAATCAATTTTGTTTCGGCCCAGCCCAATAAGGGTTGGGGTTTATCCTACGGACTATCGACCCAAACACCAAGGAGACTCGTGCGTCACCTCACTCCTTGATGAAGACTTCGATAGTTGGCAGAAGCTTTTAGATGGACGGGTTCACGACAAAAGGCTCACCCGAGTACAAGGTATAAATGGGGAGGGACCTACCCCTCTCCAGAGGTACGTCATTTTTACCCTAATTTGCCGCATCATCGTACGGACGCTTACTTTGGCATCGAAGTGTCCTTACAGGTGGCCCCACCTGTCGACCCACTGACGATCGGGATAACCCCATTTCTCGCGGAGCTCGTGTTCAGGTCCAGACACCCCCTCATTCAACCTGTTGCTCACAACTCGACAACCATCCAATCCACCACTCCTCCGAGCAACCGAACATTAGCACCCATCGTGGGGACCTGACGCGACTTTGGACCTTATCCCTCATACGGAGGAGGTACGAGCGGAGGGAGGAGCCCGCCTTCGTAGCAGGGTGAGTTCGGGGATCTCGCAGGAACATCCAAGATCCCCGTCTCGCCAAGGCGACACCCACGCCCAATCTCCCGAGAAACGCCCATTTGGTGGTACTGGCAGCGACATCTCTCGGATCATGCAAGAGCACAAACATAGAGTGCAAAACTTGGAGAGAGAACTGGCAGCAAGGGACCGTTATCGTCTCAAGCACAGCCGGGACTCTCGTCCAAGCCTCTCACAAACCCGGTCCCTAAGTAAGAGGTTGGAAGACCGCTAGAAGAGTCCCAAGAGTGACGACGAGCGCGACCGAACTGATGCTCAGTCCCTCACCTACACCCACGGCAGGTTGGAAGACCGTGGGGAGCGAAGGGAAAGACGAGACAGAGGTAAGAAATGGCAAGATTCTGTTATAATGGGAGCCACCTCTTTCCACTCATCTATCCTCAAGGTTCAGCTGCCGAAGAACTTCAACAAGCCAACAGACATGAGGTATGATGGGACTAAAGACCCACAAGAGCATTTAATGGCCTTTGAGGCCAGAATGAACTTGGAGGGCGTGGGTGATGCTGTCAGATGCCGTGCTTTTCCTGTAATCCTAGCGAGTCTGGCAATTCATTGGTTCAACGCACTTCCGCAAAGGTCCATTATGGCCTTCGCGGACATCACGCAAAAGTTTTTGGCGCAATTCACTACCCGGATAGCCAAAGCCAAGCACCCGATTAACTTGCTCAGAGTGACCCATAGGGTTGGCGAACCGACGAGGAAGTTCCTCGTCCGATTCCACGACGAATGCTTGGAGATCGACGGCCTGACGAACTTCGTAGCAAGCTTGTGTTTGACCAATGGTTTGGGGAATAAGGATTTCAGGAAGCACCTCATCACCCGACCCATCTAGACGATGTAAGAAATCCAGAGTGTTGCAAGAGAATATATCAATGACGAAGAGGTCAGTTAGGTAGTAGCCGCCAATAAACGGCAGTTACCCAGCCAACCAGCTCACCAAACCGGCGCCTAAGGAAGTGCCAAGAAAGGGGACATCAGGAAATCGTTCAAGCTATTTCCCCGGGTGAGTAAATTCACCAACTATACCCCCCCTTAACTATACCCATCGTGGAGGTCTATCAACAGAGTGCGGAGAAGGGCATATTGGCCAAACTAAGGCAGCTTAAGGACAGGAGCAGAGGAAACAAAAGCCTTTACTGTGATTACCACAAAGGTTTTAGCCACAAAAACGCAAGACTGTTTTGATTTGAAGGATGCCTTGGAGTAAGCCACTAGGAAATGAAAGCTAGCAGAGTTCTTGCAGTTCATCCGGGAACCAAGGAAGAGAGAAAGGGAATGACCCGAGGAAGATCGGAGTTGGACTGTGAAGCCTAAGCAATGGCTTCCCGAGAATGTGGACATCGCTCAATAGTGGTGATAAATGTAGTAGTTGGGAGAGATGTACCACCTAAGACAAAGTTAGCGGCGAAGAAGGACGCCAAAGTACTAGCTGTGTCGTCGGGGAGCTCCAAGGTCCTTTTTGGGGAACTCCCCAATATATCATTCGGCCCAGAAGACCGTTGGTGCCACAACCTTCTTGAGGACCCGCCAATGGTTATCATGGCGAAGGTTGGGACAAGCCTAGTCAAGCAGATCTGATTGGACACAGGGGCAGACTCGAACATCATGTTCCGGAATGTATTCGACGTCTTGGGGCTCAAGGAGAGTGACCTCAAAAACCATCGTCACGGGGTCATAGGATTGGGAGACAATTACATTAAGCATGACGGGTCTGTCACACTCCCGATCTGCATTGGATCCAGGGAGAGCAGGAAGTAGACGATGGCAGAGTTCGTGGTCCTAAGGGATTCCACGGCGTACAATGTCATCCTGGACAGGAGAACCATTAACAAGCTGTCAGCCATCATTTGCACAAAGCTCCTTATAATGAAGTTTGTGTCGGACAACGGATCTATAGGGTTGGTCTGGGGATACCTAGAAACGGAGGTTGCCTATGACAACGCCAGTTTATCACTTAGAAAGAAGTCAAAAGAAGCAGCCGGAGTATTTCTGGTAGACTTGGATGCAAGAGTTGACGAGAAGCCGAGGTCAGAGCCACAAGGAGACCCAGAGAAATTCCGGGTAGAGGACACGAAGGATAAGTTTACGTTCGTGAATCAAAACCTCCCCCATGAATTGAAGGGTTGTGTACGTACGCACACTGGTTGAATCTCGTCTTGTGTATAAGTACAGGAGGTTGTGCGTACGCACACATTGGAGTGCTTTTCTCCTTTGTTTTTCCATGTGTTTTTCCATTGGCATGCTTTTCTTCCACTTTTTCCAAGCCATTATGGCCTTCAAAACCTTAAATCACTCAAACAAACATATCAAGGCATCAAATAGAATAAAAGTGGAACTAAATTGATCAATTAAGGCACAAAAAAGCATGTTTTTATATTTAGACACAATTTAGAGAGAAATCACAAAAGTATGCTATTTAAGTGAATAAATGTGAGTTTATATGATGAAATTCACTCAATTTAAGCTAAAATTTACCATCAAACATGGACTCATCAATTTTTCCATACTTAAACAATAGCATGTCCTCATGCTAATCACAATCAAAAGAGAAGGATACAAGGTTAGACAACTTATGGAATGAAACTACCTATATGCATGCAACTATGCTAAATGCTAGCTACTTTCTATCCATACTACGATTTCCTATTGATTTGGAAAAACAAGCAAACAATTTCCAATCAAACAAAATAGAGAATTAGGGCTAAAACAAACAAATAGTACAATGTGATCAAAATCTAAAGAATTGATTCGAATTTCAAAATTAAGCAACTTACAAAACAAATGCATATGGTTTAAGCAATAGATACATGAATGTGCAGCCATTTTCCAAAATTTTCTATGAATACCCAAAATAACGTTTGTATTCTCTACCAATATTTTCAAAAATTTCTCCACACTTAAATGACACACAAACACCTCAACCTAAACTAATCAAAGATGCAAATCAAGGTAATTCATGGTTTTTCGCTTAGGGTTAGTGATGTGGTAACATTTAGAACCAAAGGGGATTAAAAGACTCTAAAGTGGTTCATAAAGGTAGATATACGGGTATGGCTATATGGGTGAGTAAGCTTAACTTCAAAAATGACCTCAATCATACTAAATGCATTCAAACATCAAATATTGGGAATAAAGAATTAAGCAAACCCAATATTACATTCATAGAAGGAGCATATCACACAAGGAACAAAATTTGTAGTTAGAATGCACAACCACACATTAAAAGCCCAACAACTCACAAGGTTGTTTGCTCTATCTCTTTTCTATGTTCCACAAAACATTTCAAACAAGTTTAAAAAGAACAATTTCCGAATCAATTCAATGGAATGTCCTAAAAGAGATTTCTTGAAAATATTTGTTATTTTTGCCAAATTTATTATCTATGTAAATATGCATGATGGGTTGGATACACTTCAAAACTTCTAGCTCATTTCCTAATTTCGCTATCCAAAGAAATCATCAAGAATATTTAGGAAAAACATGAACTAGATACTATCTACTATTCACAACATCCAATCACATTTACCATCTATAACATATATACTAAGCAAAATGCACATGAAATATATATATATATATATATATATATATATATATATATATATATATATATATATATATATATATATATATAAGCAAAATAAGAGATGTACGGTGCAAAAGTCAAGAGTATCAACAAATATCCACAAAACATAGTAGTTAAAAAAACAAAATAGAGTACAAAAGTGTTCAGAAAGAGATTTACGCCCCATAATTGCAAATCCTCCCCCACATTTAATCGTTGCACTGTCCTCCGTACATGCACACAATCCAGGGGGCATAGAAGCTATGAAGCTCCACCTTCAGTTGATGGAGGCGGGAGCTCGGCTGTTGACAGACAATTAAATCTAAAACCGGCTCGGCCTCTCCATCCTCATCCTCCTCCTCCTCGACAACCGGCTCAGGTGAGGCAGCAGGAACTGGGCCAGGATCTCTTCCCTCAAACTTTGCCGCCAACCAGTTGAAACACCTTGCATTAAAGCACTCATTGCGGCAGACTTCTTGCAGTAGCTCCTAAACCATCTCATATAAAGGCCAGGCAGAAGGTGTGGGTGCTGATGAAAAGGAACAAAAATTAGAATTCAAGATCACAAGAT
Organism: Arachis ipaensis; assembly: GCF_059453495.1. NCBI lineage: Eukaryota > Viridiplantae > Streptophyta > Magnoliopsida > Fabales > Fabaceae > Arachis > Arachis ipaensis. The sequence continues at coordinate 16,012,966 of NC_142440.1, read as the reverse complement.
AAGTGGCACAAGAAGACAAATGAGGAAGCAACAACAATATAAACAAATAACAAATACTTAATTGAGGAAGATTGCATAAGAGTGTGGTTCAACAAAAAATAATATGTGTATTCTAAATGTGCGCGCGATTAGAACACACACATTAGTCGGTTAAAACGGCAACCACACAATCAGAAATTAAATGCCAAGTTTCTCAATTAAGCGGCTTAAGTTGCGATTCACAATATAAGCAAAAATTGAAACACAAGCAAGTTTAAGCAAACATAACATAAAATGAATTAAATTCCTTGAGAAAATTGGTATTGAAGTTGTACTAATGAATGTTCAAGGTTATATAAGGTAGCACAACAATAACCAAAGCAAACAAGGAAAAGACCATTTATTCATCCAAACAATAAGATAATCACATGAGCAAAGCTCTTAAGTTAAAGCAAGATAAGTTTGATTAAAACATCAAAGAATAAGCACTTTGTTATATGATTATAATGATTTGAAAATCATGATGAACAAAGAGTTAATTGAATTCATTTAAACTCAATGTATTTACTAAAAATTCACCCATTATGCAACAAAGTATAATGTTCCACTATTTTGGGTGTTTGCAAGTTCAAAAAACTAAGAAATGTATTGCTAAAAATTCAAGTTCAAGCATCATGAAAATCTCCTCAAAATTGCACAATTCACTAAAAATTTGCCAAATAAGAATAAGGTCTAAGACATATGATGACCATGGCATATGAATCAAACACAGAGTTCACTCAGGCAATTCAACAAACAGTTGGTGTGCATTGTTCATATTCAATAATTTTGAGCTAATTTCAAGTAACAACCACCCAGAAATCAAGCAGCAAACAATAGCACTTAAAGGACAATCAATTAACCAAACTAATCCTAACATAATTAACAAAAATTAAAATAAAAAACTGAGATTAACTAAAGAAAAGAACAGAACAAATAAGAAGAAAAAAAAAGGAACATGAGTAGCGGAGAACAAGAATGGGGAGACGAAGGGTGTGGTAGTGGAACTGGTGGTTGCCACTACTAGGCTTGCAGTGGCTGGACTTCGCCGGAGGCAGGGCACAAGCTGGCCTTGCGTAGGGGTAGAGGCTGAGCTCGGAGAAGAAGAAGAAAGAAAGAAAGAAAGAAGAAGGGAGGAAGAAAGAGAAAGAGGGAGGTGGCGTGGCGGTGCGGCGTCGGCGGCGGTGGTGTCGCCGGAAGAGATGGTGGAAGGGGGTGAGGTGTGGCATGGTTTGGTTCGGTGAGGAAGAAGAGAGAAATGGGGCTGGGGGTTTAAGGCGTGATAGGGTTCACGTTTGAATTCACGCCCAAATCGATGAGTATCCGTACACACATAGGTCCGTGCGTGCACACACTGAGGTTTTTTTTTTCCAGGAAAAAGGGGTCATGTGTGCATGCGCACAGATGTGTGTGTGCGCACAGATGTGTGTGTGCACACAGAGGTGAGAATGCAGGGTGTGCGGACGCACAAGCTTGTGCGCACGCACCCAACAGGGAGGCTGAGAATGAGTTCGCATACGCAGCCATGTATGCGTGCGCAAAGATTACAAGAATTAGGATAAGTGTGCGTATGCACAAAACTCTATTTTTCAAGAAATTTTAAAGGCCCTAAGGCACCAAACATGATATCTAACAAAGGTTTTCAACCTCAAAACATGCAGCACTTCACAAACACATGATCCATACTAAAATTCAATTCAACTAAGCTTAAAATTAAACTAAAGCTAAGCTGGCTAAGAGAAGCAAAATTCAATGAATTAAAACTATAAACAAAGAGAGGTTAGAAAGATGTTACCATGGTGGGGTGTCTCCCACATAGCACTTTGGTTTAATGTCCTTAAGTTGGACGGGCATGATTTCAATTATCTATTCTTGGGGCATCCCCAAGGAAGAAAATCTTCAACTCTTTGGTATGGTTAGCTTGTGTGTCCTTCAATGGAGAGATAGGTTCCTTGTCCTCTTGATTGGTGGGCTCCTTGTTCAAGCTCTTGTTGACCACCATTTCTTCATCTTTTTCGGAATGAGATTCAATCACTTCCTTTTCAATGATATCATAACCAAATATAGAATACACCTCATGTGATTGTTTCGTGGTTCCTTCCAATGTGAACTTCACCATTTTTCCTTTGGCTACAAACAAATAAGCTCCCAAAAATGCATCTAACTTGAACTGGGATGTCTTCAAGAACGGTCTCCCAAGTAGGATGGAAGATGGCTTATCTGAGTCAATTGGGGGTGTTTTCAAGATATGAAAGTCCACCGAAAATAGCAATTCTTGAATGTTCACCAACACATTCTCCACAATACCTACAATTGACACTATGCTCTTATCCGCCAACACAAATCTAGATCCGAACCGCTTCAACGGTGCCAAGTTCAATTTTTCATAGATGAAAAGTGGCATGATACTCATACACGCTCCCAAGTCACACATGCAATCCATGAATTCTATTCCACCAATCACGCAAGTTACCAAATAAGGATCGGGATCACTATACTTTTCTGGAATGAGAGAAGAGATAGAATTGCTCATCGGACTCTTCCTTGGCTCACCAATTTTCTCCTTGTGAGTAAAAACATTCTTTAGGAATTTGGCATATTTTGAAACTTGTTGGATGGCTTGAAAAATGGGAACGGTGACATCCACACTCTTGAAAATTTACACCACATCAGGATCAAGTTCCTCATGCTTCTTGGCCTTTTTGGCCACCAATGGAAAAGGTATTGGTGTGGGCTCCTCAAGAAAATCTTTTCTCTTTGGTTCCTTGGACTTTAATGGGTCCTCCTCTTCTCTTGCAACATCTTCCTTCTCATCTTCACCCAATTCCACCTCCTCCTCAACTTTCTCATTTTGTACCTCCTCCCTCACAAGTATAGACTTAGGACCAACCTCCTCCAACCTTGTACCACTTCTTAGGGTGATTACATTAATGCTTCATTTGGGGTTTGGTTGAGGTTGAGAGGGTAGGCCACTAGAGATAGATGGTTGGGAGGTGTTGTGATTGTTGGAAGGGGATAGAGTCAAACGGGATAAGGCTTCAGCAATAGTTGCCATATAGGTTTCTTGTTTCTTGTGGAACTTCCATTGCTCTTGGATAAAGGTCTGAAGTGTATCATTCATATGGGGTTGGTTTGAAGAAGAGAGTTGGCAATTTTGGTGAAAGGTGGGTCTAGTGTGTGGTGGTTGATATCTTGATTGAGGTGGGGATTGATATGTTGGTTGGAGGTGTGATTGTTGATTGGATTGTGAGTGGGGTGGGCTTTATGGTTGGTATGATTAATGGTGAGGTTGAGGTGGTTGATGGTAGGCTTGTTGGCTTTGGGATGGTTGGTAATGATAAGCTTGTTGAGGTTGGAAAGGGTGACATTGAGAGGATTGTTGTCGTCTTTGATTGGAGTTATCTTTCCAACCTTGACCTTGGTTGCCTCCATATTGGTATGACCCTTGATTGCTTTGATTAAAATTAGACCTTTGTGGATAAGAATTTGCCACCTCCAATGTGTTGTCTTCTTGAATTTGGGAGCACTCATCGGTATAGTGGCCATTGCAAGCACAAACACTACAAGATCTAAGAGGTCCTTCAATCCTATGAGGTTGAGGTTGAGCAAGTAACATTGGTAGAATTTGTTGTCTTTGGGAGATTTGCCTCAATAACACAGTCATCTCACCAAGTGTCTTGGTCAAAATAGCATTACCAAAGGGGGAAACGTCACTTAAAGACTTTGGTCAGGTGTTTCTTGCCCTCAAATGTTGTGTTGAATTTGCCAAATCCACAATGACTTCCTATGCTTCTTCCGTGGTCTTGTGCTTAGTGAGAGATCATCCACTTGAGGCATTGATGAGCGAACTTTTGTGTGGTCTAGAATTCCACTAATGAATGAATTCTCGTTGCAAGAATAGTTCTAAACCAACAAACAATTCCCACATAAAAAATATTGGTTTTGTCACATGTACAAACCCCAAATAAGAATTAACCGAAGTATTTGAACTCCGGGTCGTCTCACAAGGAATTGCAATGAAGTGCTCAATTATTGGCTATGAAAATGCAATGGGGGTTTGATTTTGATGATTGACAAGAAAATACAAAAGCAAGAAAGTAAAATAACGAGAACTAATAGAAGAAATAGAAAGATACTCTTGGCTAGACATAGGTAATTGAGATCACCATCCTTGTCTACAAACCATACATTGACAATTATGAGAGGCCAACCTATTAAGTCTACTTCCAAAGCCTTAAGTACGTAATATCTACTCCTAGGCTTGAAGTACGTCAAATAGGTTTGATCACATCAATCCATAAGTCCCAACCTACCTACTAATTAGATTAGTAGTGGGTTGGCGTCAATGAGTATCAAATTAATCACTAAGGGTTCTCAAATCACCAATTCAATGAGACCCAAATGACTCAAGGTCACTCAATTCCCTTAGCCTAGGCCAAGAGCAAAAGAAACTACTCAAAAACTAGTTAAAGCATTTTAACAAACACCTAGAGTGCAAGAAAAGTAAACATCATCAAATGCAAGAATTAGTAAAACCCATAACTATCATAAGCAAGAAATCAACAATAACAATGAAGATGAACATAGAAGAGCATGGAAACATAAAATTCCATTAAAGAAAAATAAGATCCAACAATTGTTCATAAACATAAAAGAGAGCAAAACAAGAAATTAACAAGAGAAACTAAGAAGATTAAGACAATAGAACATTAAAATATCAAGAGAGTTGAAATTAAAACAAGAATTGAAAGACAAATTTGAGAGTGATTAACCTAACTTTACCCTAATTTCTATCCTAAATCTAGAGAGAGGAAAGAGCCTCTCTCTCTAGAATTCTATCCTAAAACATGATGAAAACTAAACTATGACTAATTGGTTCATTCCTCCCTCAATCCTTGGGTTCAATAGCATCAGAAATGAGTTGGATTGGGCCCAAAATGCTTCAGAAATCGCTGGGGGCGATTTCACTTTAGTGGGCCACGGACAGCATCGGCGCGCACGCGTACATGGCGCGTGCGCGCCCCTGAGCGCGAAGTAACATATGGCAAATTTTATATCATTTTAAAGCCCCGGATGTTAGCTTTCCAACACAACTGAAACCGCCTCATTTGGATCTCTGTAGCTCAAGTTATGGTCAATTGAGTGCGAAGAGGTCGGGCTTGACAGCTTTACGGTTCCTTCATTTCTTCATGAGTTCTCCCACTTTGCATGCTTTTTCTTCATTCCTTCCATCCAATACTTGCTTTATAAACTTGAAATCACTCAACAAACACATCAAGGCATCGAATGGAATTAAAATCACCAATTTTAGGGCGTAAAAAGTATGTTTTCACATTTAAGCACAAATCAAGGGAGAATTACAAAACCATGCTATTTCATTGAATAAATGTGAGAAAAGGTGATAAAATCTCCCAAATTAAGCACAAGATAAACCACAAAATTGGGGTTTATCAAATCTTCCCACACTTAAACCAAGTATGTCCTCATGCTAAGAATAAAGAAGGACAAGAAAAGGGTATGAACATTTATTCAATGCAAATAAACTATATGCACCTATCTATATGAATGCAACTAAATGCAAGATGATTCTACCTACTTGGTCAAAAGCAAATCAATCTCGAAGAATATATATCAAGTAGGGCTAAGTAGTATGAAGATTCTTAAATCCCACCAATTCAAATATCAAAATGAAGTTCAAATAGACTTGCAAGAAGAAAAGCTCATGAAAGCCGGGAACAAGGAATTGAGTATCGAACCCTCACCGAAAGTGTATCTGCTCTAGTCGCTATAGTGTATAGGGTCGATCACTCAATTTTCTTCTAATCATGCTTTCCATGATTTGTTTTTCATCTAACAATCAACAATTATTCAATGCTGCATACATTCATCATGAGGACTTATTCATAGGTTGTAATGGGGCTAGGGTCAAGGTGGGATGCATATGGTTAAGTGAGCTTGAAATTTGTATCTTTGATTAGCCTAAGCTCTCACTAAACACATACAACAACCTATAAAATTCTAATATAGTACCTAGCTACCCATGATTCCCACTTTTTCACATACTCATGCATTCTCTTTAATTCACATTCCATATGCATTGATTTTTTTTATTGAACTTTACTTTGGGGCATTTTTATCCCCTTTTTATTTCTTTTTCTCTTTTTCTTTTTCTTTTATATATATATATATATTCTTTTTCTTTTTCTTTATCATTTTTTTCTAAAGTATATACAAATGCATCAATGCATATGGTTTTACATATTTAATGCATAAGCATGTACCCAATCCCATGATTTTCAACAAAAATGAAAAAATACACTTTTACTTCAACCAATGTCCCAAGGTTCCCATACCCAAATGATACACACCCCACTAGCCTAAGCTAATCAAAGATCCAAATTAAGGACATTTATTGTTTTTCGCTTAAGGGTAATGATGTGCTAATATTAAGAACATGGTGCACGAAATTGTGATGTCCAGGCTCAAACAATCCCCGGCAATGTGAGCAACTTGGTGCTCTGATCTCAATACATAATTGTCACAACTTCGATACAACTAACCAGCAAGTGCACTGGGTCGTCCAAGTAATACCTTACGTGAGTAAGGGTCGAATCCCACGGAGATTGTTGGTATGAAGCAAGCTATGGTCACCTTGTAAATCTCAGTCAGGCAGATATAAAGTGATAATGGTGTTTTCGAATATTAATTAATAAGATAGGGATAGAGGTACTTATGTAAATCATTGGTAGGAATTTCAGATAAGCGAATGGAGATACTTTTCGTTCCTCTGAACCTCTGCTTTCCTGCTATCTTCATCCAATCAGTCTTACTCCCTTCCATGGCTGGCTGTATGCAAGGGCATCACCGTTGTCAGTGGCTACATCCCCTCCTCTCAGTGAATAATATGCTCACGCACCCTGTCACGGCACGGCTATTCATCTGTCGGTTCTCGATCATGCTGGAATAGGATTCACCCTCCTTTTGCGTCTGTCACTAACGCCCAGCACTCGCGAGTTTGAAGCTCGTCACAGTCATTCAATCATTGAATCCTACTCAGAATACCACAGACAAGGTTTAGACCTTCCGGATTCTCTTGAATGCCGCCATCATTCTAGCTTACGCCACGAAGATTCTGGTTAGGAGATCTAAGAGATACTCATTCTAGCTTAATTCATGTAGAACAGAAGTGTTTGTTAGGCACGCGTTCATAAGGGAGAATGGTGATGAGCGTCACACATAATCATCACCTTCATCACGTTCTTGGGTGCGAATGGATATCTTAGAAGCGAAATAAAAAGAATTGAATAGAAAACAGTAGTACTTTGCATTAATCTTTGAGGAACAGCAGAGCTCCACACCTTAATCTATGGAGTGTAGAAACTCCACCGTATGAAAATACATAAGTGAAGGTCCAGGCATGGCCGAGATGGCCAGCCCCCTAAACGAGATCACAGGATCAAAATACAATCCAGGATCCAAAGATAATCCAAAGATGGTCCAAAAGACTAGTAAAAGGTCCTATTTATAATAAACTAGCTACTAGGGTTTACATGAGTAAGTAATTGATGTACAAATCCACTTCCGGGGCCCACTTGGTGTGTGCTTGGGCTTGGGCTTGAGTGTTACACGTGTAGAGGTCCTTTGTGGAGTTGAACGCCAGTTTCTGTGCCAGTTTGGGCGTTCAACTCTGGTTTTGGATCCTTTTCTGGCGCTGGACGCCAGATTTGGGTAGAAGGCTGGCGTTGAACGCCAGTTTACGTCGTCAATTCTTGGCCAAAGTATGGACTATTATATATTGCTGGAAAGTCCTGGATGTCTACTTTCCAACGCAATTGAAAGCGCGCTATTTCGAGTTCTGTAGCTCCAGAAAATCCACTTTGAGTGCAGGGAGGTCAGAATCCAACAGCATCAGCAGTCCTTCTTCAACCTCTGAATCTGATTTCTGCTCAAGTCCCTCAATTTCAGCCAGAAAATACCTGAAATCACAAAAAAACACACAAACTCATAGTAAAGTCCAGAAATGTGAATTTAACATAAAAACTAATGAAAACATCCCTAAAAGTAACTAGATCCTACTAAAAACATACTAAAAACAATGCCAAAAAGCGTATAAATTATCCGCTCATCACAACACCAAACTTAAATTGTTGCTTGTCCCCAAGCAACTAAAAATCAAATAGGATAAAAAGAAGAGAATATACGATAAATTCCAAACTATCAATGAAACAGAGCTCCAATCATATGAGCGGGACTTATAGCTTTTTGCCTCTTGAATAGTTTTGGCATCTCACTTTATCCATTGAGGTTCAGAATGATTGGCATCTATAGGAACTTCAGATTTCGAATAGTGTTATTGACTCTCCTAGTTCAGTATGATGATTCTTGAACACAGCTTTTTTATGAGTCTTGGCCGTGGCCCTAAGCACTTTGTTTTCCAGTATTACCACCGGATACATAAATGCCACAGACACATAGTTGGGTGAACCTTTTCAGATTGTGACTCAGCTTTGCTAGAGTCCCCAATTAGAGGTGTCCAGGGTTCTTAAGCACACTCTTCTTTTGCTTTGGACCTTGACTTTAACCGCTCAGTCTCAAGTTTTCACTTGACACCTACACGCCACAAGCACATGGTTAGGGACAGCTTGGTTTAGCCGCTTAGACCAGGATTTTATTCCTTTAGGCCCTCCTATCCACTGATGCTCAAAGCCTTGGGATCCTTTTTATTTGCCCTTGCCTTTTGGTTTTAAGGGTTATTGGCTTTTTCTGCTTGCTTTTTCTTTTTCTTTCTTTTTTTTTTTTCGCCCCTTTTTTTTTTCTTTTTCTGCAAGCTTTGTTCTTTGCTACTTTTTCTTGCTTCAAGAATCATTTTTATGATTTTTCAGATTATCAAATAACATGTCTCCTAGTCATCATTCTTTCAAGAGCCAACATATTTAACATTCTTAAACAACAACTTCAAAAGATATATGCATTGTTCAAGCATACATTCAGAAAACAAGAAGCATTGTCACCACATCAATATAATTAAGCTAAGTTCAAGGATAAATTCGAAACTCATGTACTTTTTGTTCTTTTGAATTAAAACATTTTTCATTTAAGAGAGGTGATGGATTCATAGGACATTCATATCTTTAAGACAAAGTTACTAACTACTAATGATCATGTAATGAAGGCACAAATATAGATAAGCACATAACATAGAAAACGAAAAACAGAAGAAAGAAGAACAAGGAATGAATCCACCTTAGTGATGGTGGCGTTTCCTTCTTGAGGAACCAATGATGTCCTTGAGCTCTTCTATGTCTCTTCCTTGTCTTTGTTGCTCCTCCCTCATTGCTTTCTGATCTTCTCTTATTTCATGGAGCATGATGGAGTGCTCTTGATGTTCCACCCTTAGTTGTCCCATATTGGAACTCAATTCTCCTAGGGAGGTGTTGATTTGCTCCCAATAGTTTTGTGGAAGAAAGTGCATTTGAGGCATCTCAGGGATCTCATGGAAGTGAGCTTCTTGCGCCTCTTGAGCTCCATGACTGGGCTCTCTTGCTTGCTCCATCTTTTTCTTAGTGATGGGCTTGTCCTCTTTGATGAGGATATCTCCCTCTATGTCAATCCCAGCCGAATTGCATAGGTGGCAAATGAGGTGAGGGAAGGCTAACCTTGCCATGGTGGAGGACTTGTCAGCCACCTTATAGAGTTCTTGAGGTATAATCTCATGAACTTCCACCTCTTCTCCAATCATGATGCTATGGATCATGATGGCCCGGTCTATAGTAACTTCAGACCGGTTGCTAGTGGGAATGATTGAGCATTGAATAAACTCCAACCATCCTCTAGCTCTAGGCTTGAGATCCAATCTTCTTAGTTGAACCGGCTTGCCTTTGGAGTCAATCTTCCATTGAGCTCCTTCTACACATATGTCCATAAGGACTTGGTCCAACCTTTGATCGAAGTTGACTCTCCTTGTGTAGGGGCGTGCGTTCTCTTCCATGTATGGCAAGTTGAACGCCAACCTCATATTCTCCGGACTAAAATCTAAGTATTTCCCCCGAACCATTGTAACATAGTTCTTTGGATCCGGGTTCTTACTTTGATCATGGTTCTTAGTGATCCATGCATTGGCATAGAACTCTTGAACCATTAGGATGCCGACTTGTTGGATGGGATTTGTTAGAACTTCCCAACCTCTTATTTGAATTTCATGTCGGATCTCCGGATATTCATTTCTTTTGAGTTTAAAAGGGACCTCAGGGATCACCTTCTTCTTGGCCACAACATCATAGAAGTGGTCTTGATGGGCTTTGGAGATGAACCTTTCCATCTCCCATGACTCGGATGTGGAAGCTTTTGTCTTCCCTTTCCCCTTTCTAGAGGATTCTCCGGTCTTAGGTGCCATCAATGGTAATGGAAAAACAAAAAAGCTATGCTTTTACCACACCAAACTTAGAATATTGCTCGCCCTCGAGCAATAAACAAAAGAATAGAAGAAGAAGAAGAAGAAGTATGGAGAGGGAGAGGGAGATGTGGTTTCGGCCAAGAGGAGTGTAGAGGGGTGTGTTGTGTGAATTTGAAGAAGAATGGAGGGCTTTATATAGGGTAGGGAGGTGGGGTATTGGTTCGGCCATATGGGTGGGTTTGGGTGGGAAATTGGTTTTGAATTTTGAAGGTAGTGGGAGTTTATGAGGTAGGTTTATTGGGAAGAGTGGGTGGATGTGAGTGGTGAAGGTTTAGTGGGGAAGAGAGATTGAGGTGATTGGTGAGGGGTTTTTAGGGGAGAGTGTTTATGGGGTTGTGTGAAAGAGAGTGGTGGGAAGAAGTGAGTGGAGGTAGGTGGGGATCCTGTGGGGTCCACAGATCCTGAGTGGATCCTGTGGGGTCCACAGATCCTAAGATGATCCTGTGGGGTCCACAGATCCTGAGGTGTCAAGGCATTTACATCCCTGCACCATTAGGCATGTAAAAATGCCTTTGTACCTAACTCTGGGCGTTCAGCGCCAGGTTGGTGGCCATTTTGGGCGTTCAACGCCCATTTGTGTGCCATTTCTGGCGTTGAACGCCAGAACCATGCCTGTTCTGGCGTTCAACGCCCAGAAGCTGCCCATTTTGGGCGTTCAGCACCAGAACCATGCTCTGTTCTGGCGCTGAACGCCAGACAGATGCTCCTCCAGGGTGTGATTTTTCTTCTGCTGTTTTTGATTCCGTTTTCAATTTTTCTATTTATTTTGTGACTCCACATGATCATGAACCTAAGAAAACATGAAAAACAATAAAAATAAGAATTAGATAAACATTGGGTTGCCTCCCAACAAGCGCTTCTTTAATGTCAATAGCTTGACAGTGGGCTCTCATGGAGCCTCACAGATGTGCAGAGCTTTGTTGAAACTCTCCAACACCAAACTTAGAGTTTGGATATGGGATTTCAACACCAAACTTAGAGTTTGGTTGTGGCCTCCCAACACCAAACTTAGAGTTTGACTGTGGGGGCTCTGGTTGACTCTGCTTTGAGAGAAGCTTTTCAAGCTTCCTCTCCATGGTTGCAGAGGGAGATCCTTGAGTTTTGAATACAAGGGAGTTCTCATTCCATTGAAGGACTATTTCACCTCTGTCAACATCAATCACAGCTCTTGCTGTGGCCAGGAAAGGTCTTCCTAGGATGATGGATTCATCCTCTTCCTTTCCAGTATCCAGGACTATGAAATCAGTAGGTATGTAAAGGCCCTCAACCTTTATTAATACATCTTCTACTTGTCCATAAGCCTGTCTTCTTGAGCTGTCTGCCATCTCTAGTGAGATTTTAGCAGCTTGCACCCCATAGATTTCCAGTTTCTCTATTACAGAGAGGGGCATGAGGTTTATCCCTGAACCAAGGTCACACAGAGCTTTAAAGATCATGGTGCCTATGGTACAAGGTAATATGAACTTTCCAGGATCCTGTCTCTTCTGAGTTAATGTCAGTTGATCCAGATCACTTAGTTCATTGATGAACAAGGGAGGTTCAACTTCCCAAGCATCAATGCCAAATAATTTGGCATTCAGCTTCATGATTGCACCAAGAAACTTGGCAGTTTACTCTTCAGTAACATCCTCATTCTCTTCAGAAGAGGAATACTCATCAGAGCTCATGAAGGGCATAAGGAGGGTTAATGGAATCTCTATGGTCTCTAGATGAGTCTCAGATTCCTTTGGTTCCTCAGAGGGAAGCTCCTTATTGATCACTGGATGTCCCAGGAGGTCTTCCTCCTTGGGATTCACGTCCTCTCCTCTCCTCACAGGTTCGGCCATGGCGCTTATGTCAATGGCCTTGCATTCTCCTTTTGGGTTCTCTTCTATATTGCTTGGGAGAATACTAGGAGGGATTTCAGTGATCCTTTTACTCAGCTGGCCCACTTGTGCTTCCAAATTTCTAATGGAAGACCTTGTTTCATTCATGAAACTTACAGTGGCCTTGGACAGATCAGAGACTAAGTTTGCTAGATTAGAAGCATTTTGTTCAGAGTTCTCTGTCTGTTGCTGAGTTGATGATGGAAAAGGTTTGCCATTGCTAAACCTGTTTCTTCCACCATTATTAAAGCCTTGTTGGGGCTTTTGATCCTTCCATGAGAAATTTGGATGATTTCTCCATGTTGAGTTATAGGTGTTCCCATAAGGTTCACCTAAGTAATTTACCTCTGCTATTGCAGGGTTCTCAGGATCATAGGCTTCTTCTTCAGAAGATGCCTCTTGAGTACTGTTGGATGCAGCTTGCATTCCATGCAGAATCTGAGAGATCATATTGACTTGCTGAGTCAATATTTTATTCTGAGCCAATATGGCATTCAGAGTATCAACCTCAAGAACTCCCTTCTTCATAGGCGTCCCATTACTCACAGGATTCCTTTCAGAAGTGTACATGAACTGGTTATTAGCAACCATGTCAATGAGTTCTTGAGCTTCTTCAGGCGTTTTCTTTAGGTGAATGGATCCACCTGCAGAAGTGTCCAGTGACATCTTTGATAGCTCAGATAAACCATCATAGAATATATCCAGGATGGTCCATTCTGAAAGCATGTCAGAAGGACACTTTTTGGTCAACTGTTTGTATCTTTCCCAAGCTTCATAGAGAGATTCACCTTCTTTCTGTCTGAAGGTTTGAACATCAGCTCTAAGCTTGCTCAGCTTTTGAGGAGGAAAGTACTTGGCTAAGAAAGCCGTGACCAGCTTATCCCAAGAGTTCAGGCTGTCTTTGGGTTGAGAATCCAACCATAATCTAGCTCTGTCTCTTACAGCAAAAGGGAAAAGCATGAGCCTGTAGACTTCAGGATCTACTCCATTAGTCTTAACAGTATCACATATCTGCAAGAATTCAGTTAAAAACTGAAAAAGATCTTCAGATGGAAGTCCATGAAACTTGCAGTTCTGCTGCATCAGAGAAACTAACTGAGGTTTCAGCTCAAAGTTGTTTGCTCCAATGGTAGGAATGGAGATGCTTCTTCCATGTAAATTGGAATTAGGTGCAGTGAAGTCACCAAGCATCTTCCTTGCATTGTTGTTGGGTTCGGCTGCCATCTCCTTTACTTGTTCGAAATTTTCAATCAAGTTGTCTCTGGATTGTTGTAATTTAGCTTCTCTTAATTTTCTCTTCAGAGTCCTTTCAGGTTCTGGATCAGCTTCAACAAGAATGCCTTTTCTCTGTCCCTGCTCATAAGAAAGAGAAGAGAAAAAGAAAAGAAGAGGAATCCTCTATGTCACAGTAAAGAGGATCCTTATTGTTAGTAGAAGAAAAGAAGAAGAAATTCGAACACAGATAGAAGAGGGGGTTCGAATTTGGTGATGATGTGAGGAAGAGATGTTAGTTAATGAATGAATAAATAGAATAGGATGAGAGAGAAGGAGGGAATTTTCGAAAATTATTTTTGAAAAGGAGTTAGTGCTTTTTGAAAATTGGTTTTTTTGAAAATTTGTTAGTATTTTTCGAAAATTTTTGAAATCAAAAATAAAAATAAAAATAATTAGTTAATTAAAAAGAAATTTTTGAAAAAGAGGGAAGATATTTTCGAAAATTAGAAAGAGAGAATTAGTTAGGTGGTTTTGAAAAAGTTAAGAAACAAACAAAAAGTTAGTTAGTTAGTTGAAACAAACTTTGAAAAAGTAAGAAGTTAGGAAGTTAGAAAAGATATTTTGAAAAGATATTTTTGAAAAAAGATAAGATAAGAAGATATTTTTGAAAAGATATGATTGAAATTAGTTTTGAAAAAGATTTGATTTTTAAAATCTCAATTAATGACTTGATTCACAAGAAATCACAAGATATGATTCTAGAATTTAAAGTTTGAATCTTTCTTAACAAGCAAGTAACAAACTTCAAATTTTTGAATCAAAACATTAATTGATTGTGTTATTTTCGAAAATTTGATTAAAAAAAAGAAAAATATTTTTGAAAAATATTTTTGGAATTTTCGAAAATAACTAATAATTTTGAAAAAGATTTGATTTTTGAAAAAGATTTTGAAAAAGATAAGATTTTCAAATTTTGAAAATTTGATTTGACTCATAAGAAACAACTTGATTTTAAAAATTTTTGAAAAAGTCAACCCAAATTTTCGAATTTGATGAGAGAAAAAGGGAAAGATATTTTTTTGATTTTTGAATTTTTATGATGCAAGAGAAAAACACTAAAATGATGCAATGCATGAAATTTTTAGATCAAAACATGTGATGCATGCAAGAATGCTATGAATGTCAAGATGAACACCAAGAATACTTTGAATGTCAAGATGAACATCAAGAACATATTTTTAAAAAATTTTTGATGCAAAGAAAACATGTAAGACACCAAACTTAGAATTCTTTAATGCTTAGACACTAAGAATTCAAGAATGCATATGATAAACATGAAAAGACACAAAACAAAAAATCATCAAGATCAAATAAGAAGACTTACCAAGAACAACTTGAAGATCATGAAGAACACTATGAATGCATGATATTTTCGAAAAAAATGCAGGATGCATATGCAATTGACACCAAACTTATAACATGACTCAAGACTCAAACAAGAAACAGAGAAATATTTTTGATTTTTTTGATTTTCTAATTTTTTTTGGATTTTTTTCGAAAATTTTATGAAAAAGAAAAATAAGGATTCCAAAATTTTTAATATGAATTCCAGGAATCTTGCATTCTTAGTCTAAAACTTCAGTCCAGGAATTAGACATGGCTCACTAGCCAGCCAAGCTTCAGCATGTGATTCAGACATGACATGCTTGACATGCCCTACAGTCGTATAAAGTGATGGTTGGAAGCCTCAGTCCAAACGAATTTAGACATGGCTTTACAGCCAGCCAGGCTTCACATGCTTCATGAAACACTAGAATTCATTCTTAAAAATTCTGAATAAATTTTTGAAAACATTTTTTTTTCAAAAACAGATGAGAGATTTTTGAAATTATTTTTGAAAATTTTTTGAAAAGAAAACAAAAAGAAAATTACCTAATCTGAGCAACAAGATGAGCCGTCAGTTGTCCAAACTCGAACAATCCCCGGCAACGGCGCCAAAAACTTGGTGCACGAAATTGTGATGTCCAGGCTCAAACAATCCCCGGCAACGTGAGCAACTTGGTGCTCTGATCTCAATACATAATTGTCACAACTTCGATACAACTAACCAGCAAGTGCACTGGGTCGTCCAAGTAATACCTTACGTGAGTAAGGGTCGAATCCCACGGAGATTGTTGGTATGAAGCAAGCTATGGTCACCTTGTAAATCTCAGTCAGGCAGATATAAAGTGATAATGGTGTTTTCGAATATTAATTAATAAGATAGGGATAGAGGTACTTATGTAAATCATTGGTAGGAATTTCAGATAAGCGAATGGAGATACTTTTCGTTCCTCTGAACCTCTGCTTTCCTGCTATCTTCATCCAATCAGTCTTACTCCCTTCCATGGCTGGCTGTATGCAAGGGCATCACCGTTGTCAGTGGCTACATCCCCTCCTCTCAGTGAATAATATGCTCACGCACCCTGTCACGGCACGGCTATTCATCTGTCGGTTCTCGATCATGCTGGAATAGGATTCACCCTCCTTTTGCGTCTGTCACTAACGCCCAGCACTCGCGAGTTTGAAGCTCGTCACAGTCATTCAATCATTGAATCCTACTCAGAATACCACAGACAAGGTTTAGACCTTCCGGATTCTCTTGAATGCCGCCATCATTCTAGCTTACGCCACGAAGATTCTGGTTAGGAGATCTAAGAGATACTCATTCTAGCTTAATTCATGTAGAACAGAAGTGTTTGTTAGGCACGCGTTCATAAGGGAGAATGGTGATGAGCGTCACACATAATCATCACCTTCATCACGTTCTTGGGTGCGAATGGATATCTTAGAAGCGAAATAAGAAGAATTGAATAGAAAATAGTAGTACTTTGCATTAATCTTTGAGGAACAGCAGAGCTCCACACCTTAATCTATGGAGTGTAGAAACTCCACCGTATGAAAATACATAAGTGAAGGTCCAGGCATGGCCGAGATGGCCAGCCCCCTAAACGAGATCACAGGATCAAAATACAATCCAGGATCCAAAGATAATCCAAAGATGGTCCAAAAGACTAGTAAAAGGTCCTATTTATAATAAACTAGCTACTAGGGTTTACATGAGTAAGTAATTGATGTACAAATCCACTTCCGGGGCCCACTTGGTGTGTGCTTGGGCTTGGGCTTGAGTGTTACACGTGTAGAGGTCCTTTGTGGAGTTGAACGCCAGTTTCTGTGCCAGTTTGGGCGTTCAACTCTGGTTTTGGATCCTTTTCTGGCGCTGGACGCCAGATTTGGGTAGAAGGCTGGCGTTGAACGCCAGTTTACGTCGTCAATTCTTGGCCAAAGTATGGACTATTATATATTGCTGGAAAGTCCTGGATGTCTACTTTCCAACGCAATTGAAAGCGCGCTATTTCGAGTTCTGTAGCTCCAGAAAATCCACTTTGAGTGCAGGGAGGTCAGAATCCAACAGCATCAGCAGTCCTTCTTCAACCTCTGAATCTGATTTCTGCTCAAGTCCCTCAATTTCAGCCAGAAAATACCTGAAATCACAGAAAAACACACAAACTCATAGTAAAGTCCAGAAATGTGAATTTAACATAAAAACTAATGAAAACATCCCTAAAAGTAACTAGATCCTACTAAAAACATACTAAAAACAATGCCAAAAAGCGTATAAATTATCCGCTCATCAGAACAAAAGGGATTAAATAGGCTCAAATTTAGCTAACAATGGTTGATAAAAGGTAGGCTATTTGGGTAAGTGAGCTAAATAAAATGATAGCATCAATCATATAAATGTATGTATACATGGAATAATGGACATATAGAATCAAACAAATCAAAGATCATAATCATAGAAAGAGAACAATGCACACAAGACTGAAAATAAGTGGTTATAAGATGTAACCACACAATTGGGCTCAAAACTCACTTGCTTGTGTTCTTAGCTCAAAAATCATGTTCCAAAATACATTCTTCAAGAAAGTTCAACACAATTTTTTTTTTCAAATTGGTAGGGTGCCCTAAAAATAGTTTCTTGGAAAAGAAATCATCACCCTAACAAAGTAGTCCTAACATAAAAAGAAGTGGTAAAATATGTACAATTTCTAACTAGCATGCAACCTATCATGCAATGCAACAACTAACTAACAAAGAAAATCAAGGATTGGTGTTGAAAAAGAAAATTGTTACCCATGGAGATCAGTCGGACGACCTCTCCACACTTAGAAATTTGCACCGTCCTCGGTGCATGTAAAGAAGAGCAAGGTGGACGGATTGCTACAATTGATGAGCTCCTTCAAAAGGTTGTACGGATGAACTTGTTCGTTGCCCCATTTGAAGCTTCCTCATTCCTTTCCTTCTTGGTGGCCAACCTAAAAGGAAAGAGAAAGAAGGATAATTAAGCCTATAACAAAGATATCAAAGCAAATAGAACATAGGCGGGGGCTAATGCCAAATAAGAGTGAGGTTCTCACTACATGTTAGCTACGCATGTAAGTGAGAGAACAATATAGGCAAAGGGTATATCAATTAATACTTGATGCAAGAGAAAAGACAAAGCATGGGTACATGACATGAAGAGTATGTTGCATCAAGCTTAATCAACTAGTGACACAAACAAGATTAGTGATAAGCATGAGAGCATTTGGTCCCATCCTAACTCAATGATAATAAGGTACAAAAATAAGGGATCATGAGTTGGGAAGGACTAAAGCATTAATCTTGTGTGTAGAGCAAATATTACAATTAATATCAAACAAGTCACAAAGCACCAAGATTAACCAAGAAATTATCAACAATTGAATATAAGAATCCAACACCATTATTAAAATAAGAACTTAGAAAAGAAAACAAGAACAAGCTATAAAAACAAAATTAAAATGCAATAAATGAAAATAAGTAAATGCAATAAAAGAAATTGGAAGAAAAGAAATTTTTTTTTAATTTTTTTTTTACCGGCGCGGACGTGTCATGCACGCTTCCGCGCCGATGCACAGTTTGGCTAACGGACACGTACGCGCCAGGTGCGCGCACGCGTGGGTTGCAGGCACAGGATAGGCACAAACTGGGTATAACTCTCTGGGACATGTACCATGAGGGTAGGTGATGCCATCGGCGCGCACGCGCACAGCGTGCGTGCGCGCGCATTACGCAATTAGCTTCAAGGGCGCATACGCGCCAGGTGCGTGCACGCGCGGGTGGTTTTGTGCCTCAGGCATGGTGCTGGTGCAGTGTAGGCGCAACTCTCGGGTCAATGTATGGAGGGGTGAGATTTTTGCATCCACGCATCCGCGTACATGGCGCGTCCGCGTGAATGGTCGAAAATGCTTAAGGCGCGCGTACGCTCCAGGTGCGCGCACGCGCGGGTTGGTGCTCTGTTTTTTCAAAATTTCTCCAAGTTCTTGCACCAAACCAAGCATTCCAAACCTCCAAATAGCTACCCAAACACCTTAAAACCTTATTGGGCATACTAAACTACCAAATAAACTCAACAAACTTAACAAAACATGAAATTAAACTAATTACCAATATGTACAAAAGGGAAAAATGAAAAGAATTTACCATGGTGGGGTGTCTCCCACCTAGCACTTTTAGTTTAAGTCCTTAAGTTGGACATTTGGGAAGCTCCTTGTCATGGTGGCTTATGCTTGTATCCATCCTTGAACCTCCAAAAATGCTTGCTCCTCAAATGGTTGTCAGAATTTCCAACCATCCTCACCAAGCTTGGGGGAAGTTCTTCCCAAGATATGAGCTCCCAAAATTGGTCTTCATGTTGTGATCCGGGATCCCATATCTTATTTTTACACCCATCGTCTAGTTGATCATCATGATTCCAATTGGGTGGTAGGCACATAGAATTCTCAAAGAAGCCTCCAAACAATTTCCTAGACCCATACAATTTAGCTCCACACCAAACCTTGCAATCACACTTTGAGCAAGCAACCATCATGAACTTAGAGTGATGCTTCCAACCACTACACAACTCTCTCTTACTCTTAACTCCACAAAGAGCTCTAAGTTGACCATCATTTTCAATCAAACCATATTCAAGTGGGAAAGTGAAGCTTAGGATAGAAATTTTACCTACTTGAATATTGTATTGGATGGTGACTTAGGAAGGGATGTCTCCAATGGTCTTGCAAGTTCCACTCCCTTGTGCTCTTCTTTGATTATTTCTACCTTTTCACAAGCTTCTTCAATTTCAACCTCTTCCTCTTGGTAGCTTCCTTCCAATTCAATCTCTTCTTTATTGCTTACCAAGGGCATGGGAGGTGAGGTATCTTCTTCCTTACCCTCTATGTCAAACTCAATTGGAGAGAATTCAATTATACATAAGAATTCTTCAATGATTGAATCCATCTCTTGGTCAACCTCTTCAAAGGCTTCAACCACTTCTTCCGGCTCAATTGTCTTAACTTTCTCCTCTTGTTGCACTCCTTACTTCAACTCCTCTTCTTCACCTTGAAGTTCTAAACTCACTCCCTCACTATGCTCCTTGGGTGCTTCTCCACATTCGTCAATGGGAGTGCCTTGGTTGCTTAGGCTTAGTCGAGAGGAGGCCATATTGCTAACGGCTTCCACTAGGATAACCATCTTGGCTCCTAGCTCTCTAAACTTCTTTTCATCCTCCTCTTGTCGCCTTAAGATATGAGATTCAAGATCTCTCAATTCCAACATGGAGGCTTTATCGGAGGGCGATGGTGGAAGAGAGGGTTCATTGTTTGAGGGGAATGCATTATAGTTGGAAGGTGGTTCATTTTGGTAAGGGTATGAAGTTGGTGTATATTAAGGTGGTTTTTAAGAGTAATTGTGTTGGGATTGTGGTGGTTCTATGTATGGTTCATATGGCTCATAAGGTGGTTGGTAGGGTGGATAAGGGTTGGGGTCATATGGGGGTGTTTGGTGGTAGGGGGCTTGTGAGTAAGGTGGTTCAAAGTCATGTTGAGGGGGTGGTTCATAGGCATATGGTGGTGGTTGTTGACAATCACAATAAGGGTCACCACATCCATTAGATTGATATGCATTAGGATGAGAATTATACCCATAAGAAACCGGAGGTTGTGGTTGCCAAGAAGGTTGATCAATCCCTTGAGGCTCCTCCCATCTTTGATTGTTCCATCCTTGGTGCACATCTTCATTATAGCTCCCATTTCCTACAACATAATTTGAACCAAACTCATAGCCAAAGTGATGAGAATTCATAGTGGCAAGAGAAAATAAAATAAATACTAATAAGAACTAATAAAAACTAACTCCTAAAACAAGCAAAAACTAGCAAAGAAGCATATTAACATATATACAATAGCCAATAACATACACCATTGCAACTCCCCGGCAACGGCGCCATTTTGATGAGCGAACTTTTGTGTGGTCTAGAATTCCACTAATGAATGATCAATTCTCGTTGCAAGTATAGTTCTAAACCAACAAACAATTCCCACATCAAAAATATTAGTTTTGTCACATGTACAAACCCCAAATAAGAATTAACCGAAGTATTTGAACTCCGGATCGTCTCACAAGGAATTGTAATGAAGTGCTCAATTATTGGCTATGAAAATGCAAGGGGGTTTGATTTTGATGATTGACAAGAAAATATAAAAGCAAGAAAGTAAAATAACAAGAACTAATAGAAGAAATAGAAAGATACTCTTGGCTAGAAATAGGTAATTGAAATCACCATCCTTGTCTACAAACCATACATTGACAATTATGAGAGGCCAACCTATTAAGTCTACTTCCAAAGCCTTAAGTACGTAATATCTACTCCTAGGCTTGAAGTACGTCAAATAGGTTTGATCACATCAACCCATAAGTCCCAACCTACCTACTAATTAGATTAGTAGTGGTTTGGCGTCAATGAGTATCAAATTGATCACCAAGGGTTCTCAAATCACCAATTCAATGAGATCCAATGACTCAAGGTCACTCAATTCCCTTAGCCTAGGCCAAGAGCAAAGGAAACTACTCAAAAACTAGTTAAAGCATTTTAACAAACACCTAGAGTGCAAGAAAAGTAAACATCATCAAATGCAAGAATTAGTAAAACCCATAACTATCATAAGCAAGAAATCAACAATAACAATGAAGATGAACATAGAAGAGCATGGAAACATAAAATTGCATTAAAGAAAAATAAGATCCAACAATTGTTCATAAACATAAAAGAGAGCAAAACAATAAATTAACAAGAGAAACTAAGAAGATTAAGACAATAGAACATTAAAATATCAAGAGAGTTGAAATCAAAATAAGAATTGAAAGACAAATTTGAGAGTGATTAACCTAACTTTACCCTAATTTCTATCCTAAATCTAGAGTGAGGAAAAAGTCTCTCTCTCTAGAATTCTATCGTAAAACATGATGAAACTAAACTATGACTACTTGGTTCATTCCTCCCTCAATCCTTGGGTTCAATAACATCAGAAATGAGTTGGATTGGGCCCAAAATGCTTCAGAAATCGCTGGGGGCGATTTCACTTTAGTGGGCCACGGACAGCATCGGTGCGCACGCATACATGGTGCGTGCGCGCCCCTGAGCGCGAAGCAACATATGACAAATTTTATATCATTTTGAAGCCCCGGATGTTAGCTTTCCAACACAACTAGAACCGCCTCATTTGGACCTCTGTAGCTCAAGTTATGGTCGATTGAGTGCGAAGAGGCCGGGCTTGACAGCTTTACGGTTCCTTCATTTCTTCATGAGTTCTCCCACTTTGCATGTTTTTTCTTCATTCCTTCCATCCAATACTTGCCTTATAAACTTGAAATCACTCAACAAACACATCAAGGCATCGAATGGAATTAAAGTGAATTAAAATCACCAATTTTAGGGCCTAAAAAACATGTTTTCACATTGAAGCACAAATCAAGGGAGAATTACAAAATCATGATATTTCATTGAATAAATGTGAGAAAAGGTGATAAAATCCCCCAAATTAAGCACAAGATAAACCACAAAATTGAGGTTTATCAGGCATCAATGAGAAGCTTATTTTGAGGGACTAAACCTTGGCTAAAGTAGCTAATAAGCACCAAATCATCTATGCAGTAGTGAGGACAAGACTCCAACAACTTCTTAAACTTTTTTCAATACTCATAAAGTGTCTCTCCATCTCTTTGCATAATGCATGAAATTTCTTTCCTCAAACGATTCGCCTTTTGAGGTGGAAAGAACTTTTCAAGGAACTATTTTCTCAACAATTTCCAATTAGTTATTACCTCATCCGGTTGGGTGTAAATCCACTCCTTTGTTTTTTCCTCTAGAGAGAAAGGAAAAGCAAATACCATCATGGCTATCTTATCCGAGCCATGTCTCCTTACGGTTGAGCATACCATTTGAAAGCCCTTCAAGTGCTTGAGAGGATCTTCACCCGGTAAACCATGATTTTTTGGAAGCAAGTTGATCAACCCCGTCTTAAGTTCAGAGTTTGCATCTAGATCCGAGTAGCGAACTTGTAATGGTTACAAGGTGATGTCTAGAGCTCCCGCTTCCTTAAGAGTGACTCTCCAAGGTGGTGCCGCCATGTTCTCGTCACCTAATTCACTCACAGAAATTTTATTACTTCCAACAGAAGAATACAAGGTCACCTCGTTAAATGGAGAATGAGAATTACAGTTAGAAAGTGATGGTAAATTGGGTTGCTCTTCAAGAGAATTCGATTCACTATGCACAAATGCTAATCAGTTCCGAGCTTGCCTAATATGAGTTAAAGTCCTTTCTATCTCAGGATCAAAGGGGGCTAAGCTCGGGTCTGAAAGCGGTCGTGTCATTCAACTGGAGAATCATAGAAATCATGCAATTATCAAAACCAAACAAGAGTAAGAAAGTAACCAAAAGCAAGCTAACAACTAACAACTACCAAAACTATCAAAATAAAAAAACTAGCTACCAATTAGTGTCAAGTGACAAACAAAAATCAAATATTCACACTATTCACATATTTACAACAACAAAAAATGTGGCACTCAAGTGCATAAACTCTCCGGCAACGACGCCAAAAACTTGATAGGGGTTGAACGTTGGTTAGGAATTTCTTAGGAATAAAAATTGCGTTGCAAGTATAGTTCTAAACCGACAATTGACCCCAGATTAAAGTTTAAATTAAGGAGTGTCACAATTCAATTTAATTAACCGAGAGTTTTACTTCTCGGGTCGTCTTTCCATGGAGCTAGCAATTACAAGTGCACAAGTTTAGTTGTGAAGTTGGGGGTCCCAAGCATAGAGTGAAAAATAAAGGAATTAAAGAATCAACAACTCAAACAATGAATTAATAAGAACTAAAACTAACAAACAAGCAAGGGAATAATGGTAACTAAGTAATAATATAGCAAATAATAAACCAATAATGAATCAAAGAACAATTAATGCTAAATTGGAGAGAATACAATCAAAACTAGTGAAAATATGGTTCAAAGCATAAGGGAACCTTGGCTTGGGGTTGAGGATTGAGAAATTATTTCCTTGTCATAACCACAACTATGACAATTACAATGAGTCCCATTTAGTCAACTCTTAACATCGTGAGTAAGTCAAGTGAGCATAATTGTCCTTAATCCACAAATCCTAGCTAACTTACTAATTAACCTACTAAGAAGCTAGCGTTAGTGAAAACAAGAACAACTAACAACCCAAAATCACCACTAAATGTTGGATATTATGACTCTAGTATATATGTATTCATTTTTCCAAGCCAAGGAGTGAAAATCTACTACATATTCAAAATTGACATTTTCACACACACTTGGTGGGCATAATGACCAAACATAGTGATATTGCAAAAAAATTTGAAAAGCTTGCTCACATTCTTGGGTCCATTCAAATTGATTCCTTTTTTGAGTATCGAGTACAAAGATAGAGACTTCAATCCTAACCCTACCAGGAATCTAGAGAACGCTGCCAACCTTCCATTTAGTTGTTGGACTTCTTTAAGACAAGTCGGGCTTTTCATCTCTAATATTACTATGCATTTGTATGGGTTGACCTCTATGCCTCTTTGAGTGATCATGAAGCCTAAGAACTTTTCGGCCTCCACTGCGAAGGTGCATTTTGAAGGGTTCAATCTCATCCCATGCTTTCTTATTATGGAGAATACCTCGGAGAAGTCGGACAAGAGAGTAAGTTCATCCTTAGTCTTGACGAGCATGCCATCCACATATACTTCCATGAGTTTTCCTAGGTGAGAGGCAAAAACCTTATTTATTAGTCGTTAGTACGTGGCTCCAACATTCTTTAATTCGAAAGGTATTACTATGTAACAATAGTTAGCCTTGGGAGTGATGAAAGAAGTCTTTTCCTAATCTGGTTTATACATTAAAATTTGATTATATCCCGAGTATGCATCCATAAAGGATAGATACCTATACCCTGAAACTGAGTCAACAAGGGCATCAATACTGGGGAGAGGGTATGGATCCTTAATTCCAGCTTTGTTGAGGTCGGTGTAATCAACACACATCCTCCATTGCTCGTTTTGCTTTTTTACCAGAACCACGTTAGCCAGCCACAAAGGATACTTTACCTCTCTTATGAATCCGACTTCTAATAAAGCTTGCACCTGTTCTTCCACAACCTGTGTCCTTTCAGGACTAAGCTTCCGCCACTTTTGCTGAATAGGTCGAGAGCCCAAATAAACGACGAGCTTGTGAGACATGAGGTCGGGTCTATACCAGGCATATCGGAGGCTTTTCAAGCGAAGAGGTCAGAGTTCCTTTGTAAGTGATCAACGAGCTGTGCCTTTAGACCTTCCTCCAGGTTGGCCCTTATACTCATTGTCTTTTCAGCATGATCCCCAATTTGTGCATTTTCTATCTTCCCTTCAGGTTGGAGACATAGCTCTTCCCGAATTTGAATATTGTCGAGCTCAATAGTGTTGACTTCTTTACCACCTGTACAACCTCTTAAATTGAGGATTTCATTGTAACACTTTCTTGCCAATTTTTTATCTCCCTTTACGGTAGCAATTTCTTCTGCAGTTGAAAACTTCATACATAGGTGGGGTGTAGAGACAACTGCTGCTAGTCAGTTTAAAGTAGTTCGACCTATTAAGGCATTAAAAGCGGATATGACGTCGACCACGATGTAGTCCATGCTTAACGTTCTTGACCTTGTGCCTTTAACAAAGGTGGTGTATAACGAGATGAATCCAAGAGGTCGAATCGGCGTGTCTCCCAACCCAAAAAGGTTGTATGCCTTCAAATCCTTTTCTTCTATCCCGAGTTTGTCAAAAGCGGACTTAAACAGTATGTCCACTAAACTCCCTTGGTCCATCAAAGTTCTATAGAGATTTGTATTTGCAAGGATCATTGCTATTACTACTGGGTCATTGTGGCCAAGTGTCACCCATTGTGCATCCTCTTTGGTGAATGAGGTTGTGGGTAAATCGAGAACTTTGTTGTTTTTCCCAATCTGGTTCTTTAAGATGCCTTTTACGTGAGGATTTAGTGATTTTCCCTCCTGCGAACCTTCCATTTATCATATGTATGTGCCTTTCAGGAGTTTGTGGGGGTCGATCTCGCCGTCCTTCGTCATCATCATCTTTTCTTCTTTCTTTGGTCATCAACCTCTCGGCTAGGTACCTTTCTAGCCGACCTTTTCTGACTAGCTTTTCTATGACATTTTTAAGTCGTAACAATCATTTGTCGAATATCCATACAGCTTGTAGTACTCGCAATATTCCGTCTGACTTCTAGCCTTTTTGTGTTTGATGGGTCGAGGAGGTGGAAGCTTTTCAATGTGACATATATCCCTGCAAACATCTACAAGAGAGACTCAGAGTGGGGTGTAGTTGTGTTATCTTCTATACTCCTCCCTTTTCTTAGCTTTCTTCTCATTGTTCTGAGCTTGGTAGGATAAGTTTGGCCTCGAGGGAGGCTCTCTAAGTCAGAAATTCTCCTCCATATTGATGTACTTTTCTGCTCACTCTTGTACTTCATATAAGGAGGTTGGGTGTTGGTGCGGAATTTACAACCACAAACTAACCGGCAAGTGCACCGGGTCGTACCAAGTAATACCTCAGGTGAGTGAGGGTCGATCCCACGAGGATTGATGGATTAAGCAACAATAATTGATTAATTAGCTTAGTCAGGCAAGCAGAAAATAATGTTTGAGGGTTCAAAAGACATTAAACAATATAAAGAATATTAAAGGAAGGCAAATAAATAAGTTGGGAATAAAATATGGAGAAGGCAGTTAAGGCTTCAGAGTTATCTATTTTTCTGGATTAACTTTTCTTACTAACTATTTTAATCATGTAGGATTTAATTTATGGCAAACGATATGTGACTAGAACCTAATTCCTTAGACCTTTCTAGTCTCCTCTAATTTTTATCAACTGCCAATTCCTTGCTCAACTAATTCCAATTAGAGGGTGAAGTTTAATTCTAGTTATTATGCCACAAAAACTCTAATTACCCAAATATAAAAGGATTATATGTCACGTATCTCGTTAAGTCCAGATAATTAGAAGTTTAGGAGAATTTGTTTTCAAACTGTTGTTCATGTAAAGAGCTTTTTCAAGTTATACAATAACTCAATTAGAAAGAGGGTCATACTTCCGTTCCACCCAAATTCATAAGATAAAGAGCGAAAACAATTCTTAAATTGTAAATCCATACATGAATTAAAATAGAAAAAGCAATAAAATCAATCCATACAAATAGACAGAGCTCCTAACCTTAACAATGGAGGATTAGTTGCTCATGGTTCAGAGAAGAAAACTAGGATTGTAAATTGGGCTAAGTTGGAATGAAAAGTTAACTAATTGGGATCCCCCTGGGACCTCTGCAAAATGGAGGTTTCTTTTCCCTTTTATATATAATCCTAATAAATTTAAAATCTAAATTTTAAAATTAAAATAATATCATTTCCTAAAATCAGATTTGAATTTAAATCAGAATTAATTAAATAATCAGCAAGTCTTCAATTGATGGATGGGGACCACTTGTTTCGTCCATTCTGTAGCTTCTAATCTATGTTTTCTGGGCTGAAAACTAGGTCAAAACAACAGTCAAAATCGCCCCCAGCGTTTTTCGGTGTTTTCTGCACGTGGCGCATGTCACGCGTACTCGTCAGGTACGCGCACGCGTCGCCGTGCAAATCTTCAAATCACGCGTACGTGTCAGTCACGCGCACGCGCCGCTCCTCGCTGTCATCTCCTTTAATTTTTGTGCTATAAAAACTCCATCAAATCCAGCCGAATGCTATCTAAAGTAAACAGAATTGCGCAAGACTCAAAGTAGCATCCATAGTGGCTAAAATATAATTAATTCTTGATTAAACTCAACAAATTAAATGCAAATTCACTAGGAAAAGATAGGAAAGATGCTTACGCATCAGGTGTCTCTTGGATATGGATTGGGAGAATGACCCTTCTTTAAGGCCATTAACCAAATCCCTTATTACCGCTTCAGGAGGTAAATTTTGTATTTCCAAGCAGGCTTTATTAAATCTCTCCATATAATCTCAGAGTGTCTCTTCGACTTTTTGTTTAACCTCGAGCAGGCTTGGAGCATGCTTGACTTTATCTTTTTGAATTGAAAATTGGGTAAAGAACTTCCTTGCCAGGTCATCAAAGCAAGTTACCGACTTGGGTGGTAAGTTGTCAAACTATTTCATTGTTGCTTTAGTAGTGTAGTTGGGAAGATTTTGCAACGAGTTGCATCAGAAGCATCAGCTAGGTACATCTGACTTTTGAAATTATTGAGGTGATGTCTCGGGTCGGTCGTTCCGTCATAGAGATCCATGTCAGGGGTCTTAAAAATTTCTTGGAACTTTGGCTCGCATAATCTCTTCAATGAACAGATCCTTTCCTCCAAGAGGGCTTTCCTTCCGATCTGCTCGATTTTTCAGTCTTCAAAGGTCGGCTTCTAACTTCGAGAGCTTTTCATCCAGCTCTTTTCATCATCGTACTTCTTTTCGTAATTCTCTTTCTGCTTCTCGTTGTCCTTCAACCTTTGTTTGAATTGTTCCAATCGACTGCGTTGGCCGTGAACTAACCCTAATATCTCCGTCAGATGTGGAGGTTCTTCGTCTTCAGGTGGGTGGACTTCCGAGTGAATCCGTTGCAGATGATTATTTCCTGACGTTCCTTCCCCATGGGGGCATTTGTTTTCTCCCGTGGTGGAAGTAATGTAAGCGTTAGGTCGTTGTTGTGGGGCTCTGGTTCCGACTCAGATGCCGTATAACCATCTTCATATTGGTTGTCCGCCATACGTAGATGTAGACTTCTAAGTCCCCGATAATGGTGCTAATGTTCTGAGGATTACCTGAAACTGGGTTGTATTTGGGCCTGGAAGTGAGGTCCAGACTCATTCTGAGACAGCGTCTGACTTATATTGGAACCGAGGTGCCGCCGTCCGAGTTCCTCGTGAGGGGGGTGGGGGTGGTATCTACAAGAGACTCCGATGCCTAAGTTAGCAATGACTTTAAGTTGGTTTTTAGTAGATTGAGTCTTGAATATACCTGAGATTTTGTAGTGTATTTATACTAGAAAGATAACCACCTCTTTAGAGTAGTTCCACCTTTGATGGTAGATGACCGTTCCCTTATTCTTAAGAATTTGTTGAGATCTCCCTTCTAGATAAAGGAGAGATAGTAGGAGATATTTTAGGGGTCGGTTGCTTATTTAAATAAGCAGAGCTGATCTCCTGTTGTCGTGTCCAACCTCTATGAGGTCGGGTAAGAGTAGCCACCTTTATTGGATGAACTTTTATCTTTTTTGGGCCTGACTTTATGTTTTAGGCTAGAAAGGGTAAAGTATACTTTTTGTCCCTGAAGTTTATTAAAAGTTTTAAAATTACCCCTAAGTTTCAATTTGTTTCAATTTTATCCCAAAAGTTTTCGATTTGGATCAATTTTATCCTTTAAGTTGACACCATTTAAATTAGTAACAGACGTTAGTGATATGACAAAGTATAGTGTGTGATGTGGCAAGAAACGTGAAACTCCCAAAAGACCCATGGCTGAGTAACCCAAGTATACTAATTGGCTTTCTTTTTCAAACATAACCTGTTTGTCTTCCCTTTGGCACGAAGGAACATAGCCAGAGAAACAGAGTCACATGAGGAAGCTTGGTGGGTGGTCAGACGTCGCACCGTTGTCTTCAGTCCGCCGCGACGACGTGCAGGACGGCTCATGTTGCGACTCCATCGAGACTGAGGGAGGAGTCTGGGATAACATTCAGTCATCAATGACTCAGTCTGGGTAGCGCCATTCTGATCAAGGTTTCTGACGAGGTAGGCCACCATTCTGATCAATTTTGCTACTGCATGTTTGAACGGTTAAGATTTAGGATTTTTTTTATCACTCTTAATTGCTGTTAGGGTTCTATTGTGTTCTATTTTTGTAAAAAATATAACTTTTACGTGGTCTATATTTTTGAATGATTAGTTACTCTATTCTTTGGTCTGAAAATGTTTTTATAACGGCATGATGGATGATTTCAGTGTTAGAGTTCATCACAGGGGTAGGTTTTGTAGTGATAAGGATAAAACTAAGTATATTGATGGTGAGGTGACAACAGTTGACTGGTGTGACAGAGATAGATGGAGTGTTATAGAGGCTTATGATGTGGTTGGATCTTAAGAAAAGGATGTGGAGAGCTGCAAAATGTACATATCTAGCAGCATGGGAAAAAGAGTTGATGAAAATCCAAGCCATTAGTGAGGGTGCCTATCGACACTTGATAGGAATTCGTCCAAAATATTGGACTAAATCAAGGTTTTAATTCTATCCTAAATGTGACGCTCTTGTCAATAATATGTGTGAAAGCTTCAACTCTGCAATTGTTGAATCAAGGGAAAAACCAATATTGACAATGCTATAAGATATTAGAGTTTATTTGATGAAGAGATGGGCTGAAAATAGGGTACTTATTGAGAAGTATAAGGATGATATTCTTCCTAGGATTAAGCTTAAGTTACAAAAGGAAATAGATGCTTCTAGGTGGTGGTTTCTGGTTGCTGCCGGAATTTCAAAATTTAAAGTCATAAGAGGCAGGGACAAATTTGTAGCAGATCTTCTGAAGAAAGAATGTACTTGTAGAAAGTTTCAAATGACAGGTTTACCTTGTCCACATGCAGTTAGTGCAATTAATTGTGCTAAAGATGATATTCGAAAATATGTTGCAAGCTGTTACACTAAAGCTGCTTATGTGGCTTGTTATACCCCATGATTAACCCTTGTAATGGACATACAATGTGGGAGAGAACTACTCATCCAGATGTGATGCCTCCACCACACAGAGTGCCAATTGGGAGGCCTAAGAAGAAAAGAGCAAGAGGGGCGGGTGAAGAACCACAGGGCCCAAGCACATCTAGGCTGGGGTTACAACAAAAATGTTCTCGTTGTCTAAAATTGGGTCACAACAAGCGAGACTGCCCTCTTAAAAGGCCAAGTGTGAGTACTTGTCTATTAGATATGGTTCCATACATAACACTGTTTTTTTATGTTGTTTACCTCTTTATAATTGTAACTTGTTGCTGTTTTTTGTTCATGTCCATCATAGGAAACAACTGCTGCCACATCCTCAGCATCGCTAGCCCAAAACAATAATGCTAGAACTGCTACAACATCACCAGTCCAGCACAGCACTGCTAGGAAAGCTGGATCTACTAGCTCAGTGCATAAGAGGACCAGGTTGGCCAATGTTGCAGCAAGGCCTAATACCCAACCAAATGCATACAAAAAATTTCAGCCACCAAGACCAACTAGAATCCTTAGGAGCAACTCCACTTTAACTGCACAGGGACAACCCTCATCACAAGGGAGTCAGACTCAGAGTGCTCTCACAGGGTCTTAGTTGTGTCACATCTTGTGTTTGTTGTTGCTTTTGAAAGATTAAACAATGTTGGCATTTTGTATTATGACTTATGACCTATGACTCCAACTCTTTCTTTGTTGCTGAATTATTTTTGCTTATGACTTATGTAATTAAGTTTTTACTTTGGTTATGACTTATGTTAATTAGAGATTATGTTGATTAACAACTTACGTTATTTTGATAATGACTGATATGATGGATTCATTCATGCAAATTTATTTTAGTGCACTACTGAAATTATTTCTCATTACTTGAGTTTGTCTTTGCCACAACAGGTTCTTAATGCCAATTTTAGTGCCAAACTATTTTAATCCTTTCAGGGATATTTTTGAAACATAAATTAAACTTCAAGGACAACTACATTAACAAGTTTTCGAGTTGAGTACAATTTTGTAACTGATTACAAACAGCCGCCCTATTCTTACTTCTGCTAATTTCAGCTGTCCCAAACGCATTAATACCCTAATCTCAAATGGGTTCCATTCTTCACCCATAAATAAACCATTAGAATTACCATAAACCAACCCAACACACCAAAAATAACAGCCACCAATAATTTGCATTTAGCATAAACTAATTTAGCCTTCAAGGTGAAAATCTTCATCTTCAACCTTGTAACCTCAGCCTCTTCTGTCTCTACAACTCCATCTGCCCAGGAAAAATATGTGCACTCCTTCCCAATCTGCAACATAAACAAAAAAAAAAGGGAACTTGAAGAAACTCATGAAGACATCAAAATAAAAAAGCACTCAAACTTGCATCAAAGTATACACAGCCCCAAAATTTCCGGCCGGAATTTTCTGGTGTCTTCGACCATCTCAGTACAGGGGATTCACCACAGTTGCATGTCAGCGTTTGTCGTCGCCGACTACTTTTTTGTGATGATACAGAGCCTTGGGAAGCCATTCTTTAGGGTTTCTTATTCTTGCAGAGAGTGAAGAAGATGAAGATGCAAACGTAAATGAAGAAGTTAATTTTAGGGTTTGAGGTTGAGATTTTTAGCCATATCATTTTTGTAATATAAATTTTTAAATAAAAATTAAAAATTATTTAAAAAACGTTTTAGAAATGACTCACACACATATGTGCCACATAGAACTCCTTTATTGCCACGTCACTAACGTCTGTTAGTGATTTCAATGCTGTTAACGTTCAGGGATAAAATTGATGCAAATTGAAAATTTTTAGGATAAAATTGAAACAAATTGAAACTTAGGGGTAATTTTGAAATTTTTAGTAAACTTCAGGGATAAAAAATATACTTTACCCGGCTAAAAATGAACAAGGTCAATAGCAATCACCTTTATTTATTTAAAAAATAGAGAGTACAATAATAAGAGTACAATATTCAACTGTTTGGTTTAAAAAATTTTAACTCATTTTTAAAAATTGTCTTTGAAAATATGTTATTTTAAAATTTTAAAATCTAATTTATCCAAATAATTTATTCTTACAAGAAATTATTGTGATAAAATTGAAAAAAAAATATTTTTATTCTAGAAGCAACAATAAATATGTATAAAAAATATATTTAAAATTATTTTTTAAAAATTAAAAATAATTTTCATTACCTTTTGAAGGTGTTTAAAAAAAGAATTTAACTTTTATGTTCTGTGAACATAAAAGAAGTTTACAACTATAATCAATCGCACATAGTCGTATAAAAAAATAGATAAATTTAATTGAGTGATAGTAAAAATATTAAATTTTTATTTATTAAAAAGTATGTAAAATAATTATTAGTTAAAATGAAAATAAAAAATATTTTTTAAAATATATAATGTATATTTTTTTTGGTGACAAATATATAATGTATAATAATATTAAATATAATATTAGTTAAAATGATAAATATGTTGAGTTTTAAAAAACAAATTTGAATTCAAGTATTAGAAATAATAAAAAAAAATTTGTTTTTGAAAAGATAAAATACATTGTTCTTTTTGTTT
Source organism: Arachis ipaensis (assembly GCF_059453495.1). Taxonomy (NCBI): domain Eukaryota; kingdom Viridiplantae; phylum Streptophyta; class Magnoliopsida; order Fabales; family Fabaceae; genus Arachis; species Arachis ipaensis. The sequence continues at coordinate 15,979,659 of NC_142440.1, read as the reverse complement.
GTTTGTTTGTTTTTTTTTTCCAGAAACGCATTGTTCTTAATAACGTGTTCAATAATTACTAATCAGGGTGATTTGGGTCTCTATGGATTAAACATATTGGGCCTGAGATAAACAGCCCAACCCTTTATTGAGTGTTATCTTTCCCACGAAGGTTTTCCATTGTCCCACGGCACATCAGCATTGCTCCATCCTCCTTTTTTATATAAAAAAATCAACAGACACTGCTCCTTTAAACAAAAGCACCAAAAGACTAGTCCCCACTTACACCATCCATAAACCATAAACCATAATTTATCCACTCTCATTGACTTCACTTCTCAGAAGGTAAGCGCCATAAACCTTAGCTCTTTACTCATTTTCATACTTTCTATATCTGAGTGTTGTGTTGTGCACTGCACATTCATGAATTGGTATGTATAGTGATGGGGAAGGGTAGACCTAGGGCTGTGGAGAAGGGTGTAGTTGGGGCGAGCAACACTGTTACCTGCTGCGAGTCCACCAGTGTACCCTCAGGTCCTGTGTATTACCCTACTGAGGATGAGTTCAAGGATCCTTTAGATTATATTTACAAGATTAGGCCTGAGGCTGAGCCTTATGGGATTTGTAGGATTGTTCCACCAAAGGGTTGGAACCCTCCTTTTGCTTTGGATCTGGATACTTTCACTTTTCCCACCAAGACACAGGCCATTCACAAGCTCCAGGCTCGCCCCGCCGCATCGGACTCCATGACTTTTGACTTGGAGTACTCTAGGTTCTTGCAGGACCAGTGTGGTAAGAAGTCTAGAAAGAGGGTTGTGTTTGAAGGGGAGGACTTGGACTTATGCAAGTTGTTCAATGCGGTTAAGCGCTTTGGCGGGTACGATAAGGTTGTTGATGCCAAGAAGTGGGGGGATGTTGCTAGGTTTTTGAGGCCGGCCGGGAAGATTACGGATTGTGCTAAGCATGTGTTGTGTCAATTGTACCGGGAGCATTTGTATGATTATGAGGAGTTTTATAATAAGATGAATCAAGGGACTGCTGTGAACTGTAAGAAAGGTGAGAGAGATGAGAGGAAGAGTGATCACAGAGTGCAATCCTCGACGTCCAAGAAGCATCCCCGGAGGGTTAGTGGTCTGAAAGTTAAGGATTGTAAAGTACATGTAGAAGAAGAACGTGATCAGATTTGTGAGCAGTGCAAGAGTGGTTTGCACGGTGAAGTCATGCTTTTGTGTGATAGGTGCGATAAGGGCTGGCATACTTATTGTCTTTCCCCGCCGTTGAAGCAAATTCCACAGGGAAATTGGTACTGTTTCAGCTGCTTGAATTCTGACAGGGACAGCTTTGGTTTTGTGCCTGGGAAGCATTACACATTGGAAGCCTTTAGGCGTATTGCTGATCGGTCAAGGAGGAGATGGTTTGGATCAGGGCCTGTTTCAAGGGTGCAGATGGAGAAAAAATTTTGGGAGATTGTCGAAGGATCAGTTGGTGAAGTTGAGGTTATGTATGGAAATGACTTGGATACATCTGTATATGGAAGTGGTTTCCCACGCGTTGCTGATCAGAAAATGCAATCCGTTGACGACAAGTTATGGCAAGAATACGCAACAATCCCATGGAATCTCAATAACTTGCCAAAGCTGAAAGGCTCAATGCTTAGATCTATTCAACACAATATCACTGGTGTTATGGTACCCTGGCTATATATTGGGATGTTGTTCTCATCTTTTTGCTGGCACTTCGAGGATCACTGCTTTTACTCAATGAATTATTTACACTGGTATGCTCTAATTTTATTCACTTGTGCTGTCCCCGTACAAATTATCTTGTTATTTATTGCACAAGTTATCTTGTTATTTATTTGTAATACATTAGTTATCAGCACCATCAATGGCCTGATTTTTGTTTTTTTTTTTGGATAATGTACCAACCTTACTGTAGTACTAGGTGATTTAGGGTCAGTTTGGATAGGTCCATAAGTAATTTTTTTTTTACTTTTAACTTATGAAAAGTTATAGCATGGTGCAAATTTCAAAACCAAATTGTAACTTTCTAAAAAGCTATTGAAGTGCTTATGAAGAAGTTAAAAAATGACTTCTCTCGTAATAAAAAGCTTTTTTTCACTCTTCTTTTAAAATAAGCACTTTTAGGACTAAAAATCCAAATACAAAATAACTTATTTATAAGCTACTTTTAATATAAATATTTATTGTTTATGCTCTTTTTTCAAAAGGAGCTTAATTAAGTTGTTTACCCAAACTGGGCCTTAGAGTTGAATTCCATAAGCTAATGTCTTCAATGAATACTAAAATAGTCATAGGAGCAAGATTTTATTATATTAGGGATGGCTTAAATGTGGAAAATTTTCACTAGTTCATTCAACTTATATATGTATTATGGAGATCCTGACATGCCTATGAAGTACCCTACATGTAAGAATACAAAGAAATCATGGGATTTAATTTTAACTTTCATTATTGGTTCCAATGCCCATTAAAAAGTCTTATGCTAAAGAGTGAAAGAAAGATAAGGGCAAACAAGGAACTACACATAGTGAGAATTAACAAATAGTGGGGTATGCACATTTGTAGCAAACTCTGCAGAGTAGGCATGTGGAGTGAGGTGGTAAGAACTATATAGGATGTGGGAGAGTGCTAAGTGGAGCATTCCGAAAGGTTGGAAATGGACCCGGAAGAGCTAGGTCTCTCGAACACCTAGCGGTTATCATACACTCTATTTTTTTTGCCCTTTCTTTCTGGGAATAATGTATACATGGAAGAGGGTAATATATTCTACAGTACTAGTATGGCTTTATGCCTAGAAGTCTACACATCTGGTTAGTATTGCAGCAATTCCTTAACATTTCGTTACTATTGCTGTAATTCCTTAACATTTTTAAACGTTTCTACCTGAAATCATGTATTTTTTCCTTACGAATCTGGTCCTGATTTCAATTTTGTTCTAGGGGAGAGCCAAAGTGCTGGTACAGTGTTCCTGGCAATCAAGCCAGTGCATTTGAGAAGGTATGTCTTGGGGTTCTTGAATTTCACTGTGTTATTACTTCTTCTACTCTTCTACTTCTATTGCTTTTTCCATCCTTTCACTTGTAGGATTGAAAGTTGCCAAAAAGAATTAACCAGTTTTATCTGATTCTATTATCTAGTAGAACCTAATTATTCACATTTGTGCGTATGGTAGCCATAGGTACAGGATTTATTTGCTTTACAGGAACTAGAGATGTAAGATAAGTAAAGATAGATGGACAATATTTTGAAAAGGGTTCCAGTCATTGAAAAATCAATTTATTTGTAATTTACAAGATAAAACAAAACCTAGCACAGAGGTGGAATACCAAGATAGCCATGACTTATTGGCCACATAGATCTGATAGTAATCAACATGCTAATTTAGTTATAGTAGGTGGGGTAGTTATGGCAGCTCTGCAGGTTGCTGGCCGCAGGGAATGATCCTGCATTACACTTATACTAAAGCTTAGCTCATACTCTTAGAGCTAAAAGTATTTTTTGGAGAAGCCATTCTTTCAGCTTCTATTAAAAAATTGAAAAGATTTTTTTAAATATTCTGTTCATTTAAGATAAAAAGTGACTTGGTTGCCCCAAAAAATGAAACAAATACACCCATAGCATAGAGGGATTCCTTCAATAATTTGATTGAAGTGATTTTTAGAATTTATTAGTTAAAATTTGAAATTTTGATTATGTAAATAAACAACTTTTATGAATTGATAACATCACTAAATTTAGATAGCCTTGCCTGTGAAGAATCTCTATCTATTGGTGTACTTTGGATTTTGAAATAGTTTAAGTATAGATATGATTTTTCGCCAGTATGGTGTTGCTTGATCTATATAGTCTATCTCATTTAGTGAGAAAAGGCTCAGATTTTTATAGTTAGTGTACTATGAATAAAGATAGACTTAGAATAAATTTTTGGTCTCTATAAAATACTCCTATTTTGATTTTGGTCCCTATATTTTTTTTTTGATCCAGTAATATTTAAAGTCTCTAGTTTATTTGTTGTCAATAGTTTGCTCTGTTTAAGTGCTGACGCTGCATTACAATAGGGACTAAAATAGAGACCACCTGTATTTTACTGGATTAAAATCAAAAGAAAAGTTTTATAGGGACCAAAACCAAAAAGAGTATTTTATAGGAACCAAAATCTTATTTAAGCCAATACAATATTTCATTTTCTAAATGTAAAAATATTTTACAATTCACATGTTTATAGAGATTTTTTAAAATTTTTTTTTTAAGATAAAGCATTTTGTTATCATTATTATAAATGTATATCAGGCATATGATGTGATTCAAATTTTGGTAATACTGTCTAAATATCACTTTATGTGCATTTATTAATTGCTTCTTTATTAGATCTTATGTATTATATCTCCTTTGTTTAACTCCAAAATAAAAATGCTTTTCTTCTTTTTTTTTGTTAAGGATTTATTTATTATTTTATTTATTTATTTTTTAAATGGAAGAGTCCACCTATGTGAGTGTTCAAATACTTATTTATAATGACAGTAAAATGATCAACTTCATTGTAGGTGATGAGAAGTAGTCTTCCTGATCTTTTCGATGCGCAACCTGATCTACTTTTCCAGCTTGTTACTATGTTAAACCCATCTGTCTTGCAAGAAAATGGGGTTCCTGTCTACAGCGTACTTCAGGTTTCATATACCTTGCTCATTATTAGTGAACCTTCTTTTTTTTTGGCTTACTATTGTAAATGCATGATTGATTGTTTGCTTTTATTGAAATTGTGAAATCAGAAGAGAAATGTTTTATATTGTAAATAAGCACTCCACACTAAATGGACTTGAAAATCATGATTGGCGTAGTAGTTTTATTGAAGTTGCTACTACGAACATATTATAGATTCTTTGCGTCTACCTGCTTGCATGTTTTCTTAGAATGCCTAGAACAACTGTAGAGATTTTACTCTTCATTTTCTTGTTATATGTGTTTACCTTTTGACACTTTTCTTCCATTCTTTACATTCATCAGGAGCCTGGGAATTTTGTTATAACCTTCCCACGATCATATCATGGAGGTTTCAATCTTGGTATGTGGTTATATATTGTATCTATCAAAAACTACCAGCTTATTATTCAATCTAGTGCCTCTGAAGCTCGTATAATTTGTTTGTGTTCTCAGGTTTGAATTGTGCAGAGGCAGTAAATTTTGCTCCAGCTGACTGGCTACCTTTTGGTGCATTTGGTGCTGATCTCTATCAGCGGTATCACAAACCTGCTGTATTGTCGCATGAGGAGCTTCTTTGTGTAGTAGCCCAGGTTTGTAGATCTTCTGACTTTGTTGCATGCAATTAAGTTGCAATTTCCAGACAGCATTAAAAAGCTACGAAGTATTTGGCTTATTTCTTGTATTATTGCAATGACAAATGCCATATTTTTGAGGGGGGGAAAAGTTCTTGCATTCAAAATTTTCTGAAGTTTTTGTTTCCACCATTTTCTTCATAGAATTTTGAAACCATGAAAGGTAAAGAAAATAAAGTAGTTTCTGTAATTATAATGGAGAATTTCAACAACAAATAAAATCAGGGGGGGAACTTTGTAAATATTTGAGGCATGTTGTTTGTGGTTCAAATCTAGCAAACAAAAACCAGTCTTGACCAAAATATATCATTTGTTGGTTGATTTTCGTTGTTTCAGCATGGCGATGTTGACAGCAGAGTATCTTCATATTTGAAGAAGGAATTGTTGAGAATATCAGATAAAGAAAAGTCTTGGAGAGAGAAACTATGGAAAGATGGTATAATTAAATATTCTCGCATGACTCCTCGCAAATGTCCACAATATGTGGGAACTGAGGAGGTAAGGTAGTTGTTGTTGGTTTTGTTTTTAATCTATGTCAACATAAATTGATTATTCCTAATTTCTTTCTCTTCTGGTTGTATGCATTGGTGTCTTTTGTAGGATCCAACATGCATTATTTGCCAGCAATATCTCTATCTCTCTGCTGTTGTGTGCAGTTGCCGACCATCATCTTTTGTGTGCCTGGAGGTAAATAGATGTGCTTATGGTATTGCTAATGGGTTTGATTAGCATCTATCATTCATATGCAACATTGAATCAATGCAAAACTCAAAAATAAATCTGAACTCATCTCTATATGTATTTCCAATTTTTTCGGTTGAATCATTCAACTTTCTGTATCTTATTAATTTTGAAGGAAACTAATAGATATATAGACACGTCTAAAGATATCCACATGACTGCTTTGAGCTCTTTACAATATTCTGCCTTATATTCAGTGTGATCATAAAGATTTTGGTTCGATATGCATGTTGGTTCACATCTTACATATGATTGAAAATTGCTAATATATGTTCTGTTGTTTTGTTTGTATTCTTCTGAAATTTACGATAGTACTGATCCAGCAAGTGTAGTTGCATTATTCCATGACAAATCTGGGGATCAATTTGCTGCATTTGCAAAAGTCATTTTTCAGTTTATGTATTACACATCTGGCCTCTTAATATTGGTTTTTCTTTCACTTTATCCCTTATTTTTTTGTCTCTCTTGATTTCCAACTGAAGTTTGCAATGTCTTAATTCTTGGTGGTTATTTGTTCTTTCAAACCTCTTTTGTCCTGATCTTTTGAGGTTAAATTGGCTTTGTAAACACCCACCGAAGATATAATTCCCAATCATTGTATTTATCAAGTGGCTGTGAAACTTTAACCCATACTTATTATTATTTGTATTGTATATGCTCTAAATTTCCAGGATTTTACTAGTCTGGGTTTGTTAACTCACTGATGGTGACATTTCAATTGGCTGAATTCGGTTTTTATTGTGCAGCACTCGGAACACCTTTGTGAGTGTAAGACTGTGAAGCTGCGTCTTCTCTACCGTCATTCACTTGCAGAATTGTTTGACTTGGCCTTTTCCATGGAAGAATTTACTTCTGATGACAAGGCTGAATGTAGAAGTGTTAGAAGGCAATCTTCTTGTCAGGGTGCTTTGACCAAAAAGGTTATATATTTAGTTTTTTTGGTTCTTTTTCAATCTTGTTAAATTATAATCCAGTTTGCAAGAGTAAGATTTGGTTATGTTTCTGTAATCAAAAGATATGCTGTCTTTATACTTCCATACCTTTGACTTAGCTGTTCTCTTGAAAGTGGTATGTTGTTATCCTCCCTAACAACGACCACCTAGTTGATTGTCAACAAAGTTTTGCATTTCTTAAATAAAGTTAGACAACATGATGTTTGTATTGTTATTCATAAATAATATTTCTTGTTTTAAATCTGAGACCTCGAATGCATGTAGGTGAAAGGTATCTCCGTTAATTTAAATCAACTTGCTACAGAATGGCTTCTGCAATCTAGTACGATTCTTCAGAATCCATTTCTGAGCAATGCATTTGTTACTACACTAAGGAAAGCTGAACAGTTTCTTTGGGCTGGTTCTGAGATGGACTCTGTGAGTTCTCGTTGTTGTTGTTGATGTATTACTTCAAACTTATTATGCACTGTACACAACTAAGTCCAGCTTTATTTTGGGATATAGGTTCGAGATATGGTGAAGACCTTGATTGAAGCTCAGAAGTGGGCAGAAGGGATAAGAGATTGCATAACAAAAATTGAGTTTTGGTATCAAGACTCAACTGTAAAGAAAGTTCATTTAGAATTCATTGATGAGTTATTGAGATTTAATCCTCCACCTTGCAATGAGCCTAATTATCATAAATTGAAGGTGCCTTTTCACTTGAATAAGCTGGATCGTGTCTTTTGGCTGAGAAGCTCTATAGTGTTTTTGGTGGTTGTAACTTTCTGCAAATTGGATTTGTACAATAAAAACTTTTGTTCTTGCAGGAATACGCTGAAGAAGCGAGGTTATTAGTTCAGGATATTGATACTGCTTTATCGAGGTGTTCAAAGGTACTTTGTCCTAGAATCTAGACTATTCATATGCCTTCATTACTTCATATTGACAATAAATGTATCTCCTTAAAGCTCATGTTTTTGCTAGTTGTAATAACATATTATGACATTAATTTTTCTTTCCACTCCATTCAATTTGATTAATATTATTCATTCCAGATGTCTGAGTTGGAACTTTTATACTCCAGAGCTTGTGGCTTGCCCATCTACATGAAAGAGAGTAAGAAATTAGAAGGGAGGATTTCTTTGATTAAGGTAGGCATTGCCACCAGATAGTTTGACACATATTTCTTTTCTTTTCCCATGTTTAATCTCCTGTTCATTACTTTACTGATAAGTTTGTTTGGACACTAATATTATTTTTGTTTGTTTGAGGCTTGACAGACATGGCTGGACAGTGTTAGAAAGTGTATCTCTGCGAGACATCCTACTGTCTTAGAGTTTAACATTCTTTACAAGTTAAAATCAGAGGTAATAAAAACCTTTCACTGGTTTTGTTAAATTTGTTTATCGTTCTATGGCCCATCCAAAAAAAAAAAAAAAAGAAAAAGAAAAAGATGGAAGGTAACTTAATAAGTCGAGGAAAAGTAATATGATGTTAACTTTGAGCTTATATCATATTAAGAAATTCATGGTTTCAATAGATCTTGGATCTTCAAGTTCATCTTCCAGAGATAGAGGTGTTTGAGAATATGCTAAATCGAGCTGAATCTTGTAGCATCCAATGTCGTGAGATGTTAGAAGGTCCTATGAATCTACAGGTCTGCCTATTGCTTCTTTTTCACATCTTTTAATTGTTTGTGATGATTCAAAGGCATAATTTTATTAACTAATGAGGTCTGCAGAATGTTAGTTTGCTGCTTAAGGAATGGGACAATTTTGCAGTTGCTGTACCAGAGTTGCAGCTTCTAAGACAATACCATTCAGATACTGTGTTGTGGGTTGCCCATGTTAATGATCTTTTAAGGAGAGCTCATGTGCAGGGTGATCAACATAATACAGTTAATGAATTGATGCACATTTTTGAAGAAGGTTCATCTTTAAAAATTCAAGGTATTGTGGATTATTTCAGATCTATGATCAATTAGATTTTTGAAGGCCCGTGCATTTGGTATTTTTTCTTTTATTGTTAATTTACAGTAACTGAAGGTTCAGTTTATATTTTGCAGTTGATGAGTTGCCATTAGTTGAGATGGAGCTAAAGAAAGCTAGTTGCCGGGAGAATGCTTTGAAGGTTAGTCATCATTTTACCAAGCTCACCAATTTTGGTATTATATGCTCAATAAATTCTTACAATATTGAGAAATGATAGAAATTATATCAAATTGGTACAGGCTCATGATTCTAGAATGCCTTTGGAATTCATTCAGCAACTGCTAGAGGAAGCTAAAATGTAACATTTTACTTCCTTTCTTCATTTGAACTGACATGTCATTTGGCTTTAGTTTTATTCAACTAATATTGTTATTGATTCTTCAGGCTACACATTGAGGAAGAGAAACTATTCGTTGATTTATCTTGTGTCCTTGCTCTTGCCATACCTTGGGAGGAAAGGGCTAGAGAGATTCTTTCACATGAGAATCCTATTTCTGACTTTGAGGACATGATCAGGTTCAACAATGTCTGAGTTGTTGTTTTTTGATGTTTTTTTTGTTTTGTTTTCTCGGTGTTTACTGAACTCAGCTCAGCAAGCTAATTTTGGCTCCTGGGAATATTTTTGTTTCGTTGCTTGTTTGTAGGGATTCAGAAAACATATTTGCTATTCTTCCTTCACTTAATGATGTTAAAGACGCATTTTCTGAAGCTAATTTATGGTTAAGGAATTCAAAGCCATATTTAGTCTCTTCTCCGTGTGCTTCAAGTTCTTTGCTGAAAGTTGAGGACTTGCAGGTTCATATTTTGTCCATCCTTTGTTATCTTCCCAAAAATATTATGATCATAATATGACAGTTTAATTCTGCACTACTAGATGTTGGTTTCTGAATCGAAGCTTCTTAAAGTATCTTTGGGAGAAAGAAGGATGCTGGAACTTGTTTTGAAGAACTGCAAACTTTGGGAATGTGAAGCATCTTCTCTACTGGATGATTGTCGGTGCCTTTTCGAATTGGATAACTGTGTTGATGGAGTAAGCAGTGATTTAATGTTTAGGGTGGAAGATTTGATTGCAAGAATCCAATCTGCTATAGCATCTGGTGTTTCACTTGGTTTTGACTTCATAGAGATTTCAAAACTTCAAGCATCTTGTTCTACACTACAATGGTGCAAAAGAGCCCTTTGTTTCAGTGATTGTCCGTCATCGTTAGAGGTTACTATTTTTGCTTTAGTCAAATATGCTTCTAAGCTTGTATTTGTAGTGTACCCAAGTTGTCTTTCCGTGACTTCTGTTGGTTTTAATGTATGCTTTGCTGCTGTTTCCACCCTCTCAATATTTGATTGCGCTGCCTTTTTAAATCTTGTTTGTGAGGATCCAAGAGGATTCCTTGTTCTTTCCGGTCTTTGTATCTCTTCTATCTCGATGAATTTCTTCTTATATAAGGAATAAAAACACTTATTTGTGCGACATGCTTGCTGATTGTTAATGTAGGATGTTTTGGAGGTTGCGGAAGGTCTTTCTCATTCCTCTGTTTCTGGTGCGCTGTTGAAAGTTCTGGTTGATGGAGTTGAATGGCTTAGGAGAGCGTTGGAGGAAATATCTCGACCTTGTAATTCTAGAAGATGCCATTTGACTGAGGTTCAAGATACTCTTAATGATTATAAGGTACTATATTATGCAATTTTCTGAAGTTACAATCTCATGTCTTATCTATCCATCTGTTAACAAGAAACAACAACAGCATAATGATAAATGAACGACTTTTTCACTATGTTGGGTGCATAATGATAAATGAATGACTTTTCCTCTTACATCTACCACTTTTTCTTTTTTTTTTTTCCCCCACTTACAGAATGTTAATATGACCTTTGGAGCAGTATATGGTCAACTTGAAGAAGCCATTAGAAAACATATGTAAGTCTTTTCTATTAAAAATGGAAAAAAAATGCTTATTTTGTTGGTTGTAGTATTAAGATTGTATTTATGATATTTAATTTTGTTTTTAGTATTTTCAATGGCAATCCATCCTTCTTTGGGTGTTCTTTATATATTGGCCTTTTCTATTCTTGTGAAGTCTTTGTTAAGTGATTTAGATTTCTGGCATGCAAATTTGGAGCCAAAGGTTTTTTATCTCATTATTGAAGCCATTCTCAAATTGAGTCCATGCCTTCTGACATTGCTCTCTGAACCCTTGTTTTTACTAGACTAAATTATGTTGGTCAAGAATATATTACTAGTTTATATCACTATTGACTGATTGCCTACGCAATTGTTTTTTCATTTTTTACTTTAGGTTATGGCAAGAACAAGTGCACCAATTTTTTGGCCTGAATTCTAGGGATCGATCTTGGTCATTGATGTTGCAGCTGAAGGTATAGTTTTTCGATGTATCAATAGGTGACCTTATGCATACAATTGATGAGTATATTTTGAGCTGCATTCATAGTTGTAATCTTCTTTTACCGGTGGCTAAGCTACAACTAGCCGCTACCACCAAAAAAAGAAAATAAAATAAAAAATTACTATGGGTGAAAGACTGGTGGTTAATTGCTTTCTCTCCTTAGAGATTTTCTTCTAGTGCTGAGCTTCTTGATAGCATGCCGGTTTTAAAAGGTGAAAGTTATAGTATAAAAGTGAAAGCTATGGTTAAAAAGTGGAAGCTTTCACAACTTTCATCAAGGCTTTACCAGTCATGATGTATTTTAGTAGGACTTAAATATCATATCATTGGTTTAATTGAGAAGAGTCATCAAATATGATTTAATTGCATTCAGGAGCTTGGAGATACTGTTGCTTTCAGTTGCTCAGAGCTGGATATGATTTTATCTGAAGTTGAGAAGGTGGAAAATTGGAAGAAACGATGCTTAGACAAAATAGGATCTTCTGTCCAAACTGACAATTTGCTGTTTAATGTGCTGAAGAAGGTATGGATTTTAAAATATATTTCTGCGTCTCATTTGTATATTCTACATACTTAGGGTCTTGCCTGATATTTTTCAGATAAAACAGACTCTAGAGAGATCATTGTTCATATATGGTGATGTTAAAGAAAGGAAGGATCAAAACCTCTGCATTTGCTGTCTTTTGCATTCTGAGTGTCAGGAATTTCTTACTTGTTCGACTTGTATGGACTGGTAAAGTACTTATTGCCTTGTTTCAAATAATGGAATTTTATTTCTAACTTTTTGCGTTTATTTTGTTACTATGAATTTACATTTGATATATTTTCTCTATCTATCGTTATCTTCCTTCTGGACAGCTATCATTTGCAGTGCATTGGACTAACAGCAAAGGACACCTGCATTGAAAACTACAAATGCCCTTACTGTGCAATTTTGATTGGTGAATCTCATTATCCAAGTGGAGGTGGCCTCCTGGTATAGTCAAATCATTTTTAGCCATACCAAACTAGTCATAATTTCACAAAAGCTCACATATTCATTCTATTTCTTTTGCTTGGTGCAGAGGTTTGGTAAGAAGCGTATTGAATTGAAAATTCTCACTGCTCTTCTGTCGGAAGCTGAACATTTCTGTTTGAGGTATTGTGATCCACATCAAATCTTTATTTTCATCGTATGCAACGACCATTATTGATTCAGTAAGATTTATCATGTTACTCAAACAGGAACACATGGATTTCCAAGAGATGATGTTACGCATGATAAAAGCCATGTAAATTTCATACTAAACTAATAAATCATTTGATACCAAAATAATAAAATAAAATGGAGCCATTGTATTCTTTTAATTATTATTATTATTATTATTATTATTATTATTATTATTATTATTTTGATAAAAGGAGATTTCATTAAGATGAGGAGAAGGATAATACATTCTTGGGATAAGAGTTTCCTTATACAAAAACAAAGCAGAAGAAGGATATATCTATTAAGCGTAGCTTTTCAAGTAGAAAAGAATAATTGTATTTAATTACCATGTAGATATTGTATATTGAATTAATAGAATTTTCAGGTAGAAAAGAATAATTGTCTAAGTTTAGGGGAAAAAGGTTGGAGCTGCGGCCATGATTTATGTTTTGTCTTACAGTAACAATTTCTTTGTGATGCATCTCCTAGTTTGCTTGTCAAGTCACTTGAGCCACTCCGGCTCTCTGAATACATATAAAGTTTTAAACCAAACAAAATGCTCTTGCCTTTTATTTTCTCCATGTCGAAAATCATAACATTGCAAAACATGCCTTAGATACATTTATTTCGTAAAGCTATCTTCTACACTTCATATTGATAGTTGCAGATGATGTTTTAATTCTCTATACCATTTCACCCAACAGTTACTTTGGGTAACAAAATTTAGTCTATGCAGGATTGATGAAATGGAAGTTCTGAATGAACTTGTTGAGAAAGCCCTTCTGTGCAAATCTTTCTTGAGAGAAATACTGAACTTTGCATCAACTGTTGTTGATGAAGATATAAGCATTGTCTCTGAAAAATTGATGAAAGCTATAAAGGTATGTTATCCATCTATTTTTAAGAGCCTGTTACTAGTTTTAATTCATATTATGTTTCACTGTGGAATATGATTATTTCATCTCACTTGGCCGGACACCGGTCACAATTTGGTTCATTTTGCTTACTGAAGTTTTATATATAGGCTAGCGATGTGGCTGGTGTCTATGATGAACATGATAATTCTGACCTTGAGTTGGCTTTAGCAAAAAACTTGTGGAAAATTCAAGTCAATAGATTGCTAAATGGTGTATGCAAGCCCACAATCCGGCAGATTCAGAAGCATATGAATGAGGTACTTGCTGTTGGTTAGGTTGATGTGGTAGCCTTATTTATTTCAAGTACTTGTTTCACTTTTCTGTTTTATAAAATTTCTTTTGAATTAAAGCAACTTTGAGGCTACTAAATTTCGAAGAACATGGCAGGGAGTGGATATGGAAATATCAGCTGAAGATCACTATATGCTTAAACTTACAAGTGTGAAATGCTTGGGTTTGCAGTGGGCAGAACTAGCAAAAAAGGTGGTGATCTTTTTCCCCTTGTTATTGTGTCCCTGTACCTCCTTTTGATTCAGGTTCTTAATACGTATCACCATGGGCAGGTGGCAAACGATTCTGGGGCACTCAGCCTAGATAAAGTTTTGGAAGTAATAGTAGAAGGTGAAAACTTGCCTGTTGATGTTGATGAGGAACTCAAGGTAAGCACTTTTCATGGTTATTAAAATCTGGAGATTGTCATTTATATTTATTTTAATATAACTTGTGGGGATGTTGTTAATGAAGAGGTGGTTTTTGTTGGCAGATGTTGAGGTTTCGATGCATGCTTTACTGTATATGTCGAAAGCCTTATGATAAGAAAGGGATGATAGCATGCAAACAATGCAATGAATGGTACCATTTTGATTGCATGAAATTACCATGCACGCAGCAGCTCTACATTTGTCCTGCATGCAACCCCTGTGCAGAAGAACCATTGCCTACAAACCATGAGAGGTCACATTTTTTCTTATGAAATTCGGTTTGTTCAACCGTAGCTTTTATTGAAAGTATTAGAATTAAAATTGAGTGGACCTAATTAAACTCCAAAAGGTAGTTCATGGGGTGAGGGCCTCGCATTTATAAACTATCTAGGGATCTTATCTTTGCGAGTCCAGAGATGTGAGACTTATAATACATCCCCTTCAACATCATTGGATCGGATAGGTTCTCAAATCATATTAGAATTGAGATTAAATGGACCTAATTCATGGTATTAGAGCTCTAGATCCGAAAGGTCAAGAGTTCGATCCTTGGTGTCACCAAAAATTCAATCCCAAAAGCTAGCGCTTTGGATGAGAGATGTCTCGCACTTATAAGTAGGGGTGTCCGCGGATCGGATCGGATCGGATATGGCCAAAATTTCGATCCGATCCGCACTAAAATTATCGGATCGGATCGGATCCAATATCCGCAGTTTTTAAGGTTGGATCCGATCCGCACATTTGCGGATCGGATCGGATCGGATATCGGATATATCCACAAAACACAAAAATATTTTTAAAAGCTTATTTTTATTAAAAAAAATCAATAAAATTTATTTTTTTTATTCTTTTAAATATGTTTACTCTTAAAATAATATTAAACATACTTTTCTTGAATAATAAATTAAAATAATTTAACATATATGATAATTATTAGTTAAAATAAAACATAAAAAAAATATTTTACTTATTTATTTCTTTATTTTTGCGGATACGCGGATATGCGGATACCAACACAAAATCCGCAATCCGATCCGATTAGTGTGTGGATCCAATCCGATCCGATCCGAAAGCCTTGCGGATCGGATCCATATCCGCAATTTTCGGATCGGATTCGGATAAACACTGCGGATATGCGGATCGGATCCGATTCATGGACACCCCTACTTATAAGCTATAAGGTAGCGTTTGGTGGAGAGACAGAGATGGAAAGGCTGAGACTAAGAGACAGAGATTGAAATAAATCTTAGTATTCTGTTTGGTGCAAAGTGAGAGAAAGAAATTAAAACAAGAATGAAATTCTAATTTAATTTGCACAAAAAGGTATTTTAGGTATAGAATGTTATTAAAGTTTGAGTCTCCATTTCTAAAAATTTTAGTCTCCTGTGTCCCTACTTTTTGGAGGTACTGAAATACTAAAATTTTGGAGACAGAGACAGAAATTTTAATACCAGTCTCTGAACCAACAAACATGATATTGAGTCTCAGTCTCACAGTCTCTGTCTCAGTACCTCAAAACAAACGCTACCTAAGAGACCTTATTCTTAAAAGATGTGAGATTTGTAATAGTGTTCTGCTAGAGGATTACATAACATCGTGTAAATTTCTATTGCATGATTATTATGTTTTTGTGCTTTGCAGATTAGGTAGTGCTAAATTTGTGGAGCCTAAAACCCCATCTCCGAGGCACACAAACCCGAGAAAGAAACAGAAAAGAGATGTGGGCAATGTCACTTGCAAGATGTTTACAACAGCAACAGCAGCAGAAGATAGAGATAGTAGTAGGTGTAGGAAATCAAATGGGATAGAATGTCTTAGGTGGCAAAACCGAAAGCCTTTTAGAAGAGCAGCTAAGAAGCGTGTTGAGCTTCGAAGTCTTACTCCAATTCTATACACACAACGATAAGCATGCATATTAGATACTCATTGGCCATTAAATTGATTCCATTGATTCTTATGATGTCATCTCTATCGTTTTTAATCCATCTCAATATGGGGGAAATCTAATCTGTAATTCCTTGTTAGTGGTAGCTATTTATTTGTTTGCATGTCACGCCATCCAGATTTATTATAACGATGGTGTGAATTCACTTAATGCTACTAGTGTTTATGCAGCTGAAAATAGAATGCAAAATTACGATTAAGTTTGTTAAACGAAGAATTCCCCGGTAACTAATTTGTCGCAAGGCCCCGGATTATATAACTCTTGTTTAATGAGTCTACTCAACCATATAAGTATACTCATCTTTGCATATATGTAAGTTAATACATAAGTATTATCATAAATAGAAATTAATATTTCATCTATTATTATTTGTCAGATAAGTTTTTTATTTAAAATGTTTTTTTTTATAGATTTTTTTAATTATATATTTTCATTCAATAGCCTTAATTAGTATTATTTTCTAATTAATATTTAAGTTTTTGGACAACTAATGTATAGTGGGTGACTGGGTCTGGCTGTATCCAATTTTTTGTCCCAAAAAAAAAGGATTTTTGATAATAAAATTATTATATTTTATTTTTTATACATTTAAGTCTTTTTGGCATACAAGTTGATCTAAACTCAATAAATAATTTTCAGATTAGATTGCATGTAAACATGTTTTCCCAACTCAAACAGTTTTTTTTTCCTCAATCAAAATTGCAACCAAAATCGCAACGTTTAAAATTCAAACAGCGATTAAAATTTCTGAAAAACCTCTCAAAATCGTGGAAAAAGTGAAGGAAGTTTCAAAGTTGAATTCGAAAAGAATTATGAAAAAATGAAATAAGAAGATGAAGAAGAAGAAGAAGAAGCAGAAGATGAAGAGTAAGAAGAGGAAGAGTTTTGAATTATGAAGAATTTATCAGTATAAATTCATCGAAAATTCTTAAACAACACACATAAATGTCTTAGTCTTACACGAAATTTGTTGCAACTACACAAAAATGTTTTCTCTAATGCTGCATTTTTCCTTCTTCTTTTTTTCCTTATTTCTTTCTTTTAGTTGAATGAATGTAAGTTTATCCTCTTCCAAGTAATTTTGTAGCATTATGTGTTTCTTCTTTTTCTTTGTTTGATTTTTTTTTGTTTTTATTCTTATTAAGAGAGTAAAACAAGAAAAAATATGAGAAGGTGAAACAAGAAATGGATGATGAAAAACAAGAAAAAATATGAGAAGGTGAAACAAGAAATGGATGATGAATAAGAAAAAAAAGATGGTGATGATAATGAAAAAAAAGAAGCAGAAGATGATGAGGAAGAAGATGAAGAGTTTTGAATTATGCAAGACTTATCAGTATAAATTCATCGAAAATTTTTAAACAATACACATAAAAGTCTTAGTTTTACACCAAAATTTGTTGCAAATACATAAAAATAATTTCTCTAATGCTGCATTTTTTTCTTATTTCTTTCTTTTAGTTGAATGAATGTAAGTTCATCTTCTTCCAAGTAATTTTGTAATATTATGTGTTTTTTCTTCTTCTTTGTTTGATTTTTTTTTTTGTTTTTATTCTTGTTAAAAAAGTAAAACAATAAGAAACTTGAGAATGTAAAACAAAAAAGAAAAGATGAATAAGAAAAAAAAGATGGTGATGATGATGGAAAAAAAAGAAAGAGAAGTAATAGAAGATGAAAAAGAGGAAGAGAAAGAATTTTGAATTATCAGTATAAATCCACCAAAAATTCTTAAACAATACACATAAATGTCTTATTTTTACACTGAAATTTGCTGCAACTACACAAAAATGTTTTCTTACCTGTTTGGACACCTTTAAATGATGGAATTAGAATTCAATTCCATCAAGAAATAAATTCCTAAAGAAATGGAATTCAATTCCATAGTTTGGAACAACTAACTCATTTAATGAGATAGAATTGAATTTCATTGCTTGGAATGACTTGTTGATGAATTATATTATTTCTCTAAGACATTTTTATCCCTCAATAAATATTAAGTATAATTTTATTTATTAGTTAAATTAGATAATATAATTATATAAATCACTTATAAGTAAAATTGGTTTAACACAATCTCACCAATTAGATCCATCTCACCCATGAAATCATGATAGTTGGAATTTTTTTAAAAATGAGAAATTTAAATTATTTTAAAAAAAAATCAACATCTCATAGAGTATGGGTTCATCTTTGCTATACGTGTTAACCACACACTGTGATGGATGTGGAATTGGTCAATTCATAAAGGCCATAGCAGAAATAGCCCAAGGTGCATCAAAGCCTTCAATTCTCCCAGTTTGGTGTAGGGATCTTCTTTGTGCCAGAGACCCACCAAGAGTCACATTCATCCACCATGAATACAAACAAGTACCAATTGACAATGATGATAAAACTGTCTTCTTAAAACCCTCCCAAGTTTCCTTCTTCTTTGGTCCCAAAAGAGATTGATGCATTGCGCTGCCTCCTCCCTCGTCACCTTGCTCAATCGTCGACTACATTCGTTATCCTCACTGCATGCTTGTGGCGTTGTCGTACAGTTGCACTACAATGGAACCCTAATAAGAAGGTTCGATTGATGTACGCTATCAACGCCCGTTTTGAAAATAACAAGCCAAAAAATCATGACAATTTATGGAACTAGAAATTAAATTAGACATTTCATCAAACAAATTATGCACATTAAAAAAATCCACAAATTTAGAGTATGGGTAACAAATTTTTGTTAAAGTAATCAATATTTTCCTACTTCTAATTCCAGCTCCTAGCAATGGACAGAGTAGAGAGTTTGCATTGCTCAAAGAGGAAAGCTTCACGGCACTGCAACAAAGAGCTTGCACCTTGTCAGAAAATGGTAAAAATAGCGAACAACCTTGACGAACACGAATAGGGCTTCACAATGTGCAGCTTCAATCCTCTAACAAATAAGCAAAATAGGGTTTAAGAAAGTGAAGGGATTATGGAATATTATAATTTGGACAGTGATATTTTTAATATTGCACAGTTTAAGTGAGATTTAGGTGATAATTGATTTTGAAATCAGACCAAAGTAGGTCTGATTTGTAAATGGGAGTAAAATGAGAATTGGAATTCTCACCGGAATTCAACTTCATGTTTTTTTTTTTCTATTCCAAAGCAAGGAATAGAATTCAATTCATCTATGATTTCAAATCAGATGCATTCCAAACAGGCTGCAATGTTACATTTTTTTTCTTCTTCTTCTTTTTTCTTATTTCTTTCTTTCTTTTAGTTGAATAAATATAAATTCATGCTCCTCCAATTTAATTTTACAGCATTATATGTTTTTTCTTCTTTTTGGTTTGATTTTTTTTTGTTTTCATTCTTGTTAAAAGAGTTAAACAAAAAGATTCTTTAGAAAAAATAAAATAAAATAAGAAAAAACTTGAAAGAGTAAAATAACAAGAAAAAATGAATAAGAAAAAGAACAAGAAGAAGAAGAAGATTGTGATGATGATGATGAAAAAAAGAAGCAGCAGAAGATGAAGGAGAAAGAAGAGAAAGAGTTATACAGAACTTATAAGTACAAATCCATCGAAAATTCATAAATAATACACATAAATGTCTTAGTTTTATACCAAAATTTTCTGTAAATACACAAAAATATTTTCTTTGATGCAAAACTCGTACATTATATTTAATTCAAACCATCAACGATGAATAGCAATTTTCACAAACAAAAATAACATTATTCACCTATCAAATCATAAACTACTAACGAAAATATTAACTAGAATCGAACCACAACTCAGCCACTTGATTGGATTCAAAATAATAAATTAATAATCCATTTCGCTCTGGTTCAATTAACAATCTGAACTTGAATCATTTATTATATTTAATAATGAGATAACTGTTCAAAACTGATTTCAAAACTTGATTTAAAAAACGTAGAAAACGAAAAAAATCGCAAAAACCTAAAAACGAGAACACAGAAAATAAACAAAGAAAAACACAAAAATAAAAGAGAACGTAAATCGAAAATGTCAAAAAAATTCAAAAAGAAAAACAAAATCCTTTGGAAAAAAAGGCAGTTATATATTATTTGGTGTTGGTTTTCTTGGTCATTAATTATTTCTGGGTTGTTTTGGTGTTGACTTATGGGTTATGAATCTGTTTAATCCACTATTGATGTGGGCTCATATAACACAACATGTGTATGCATAACCCAAAAAAAAAAAAAAAGAAAAGAAAAGAAATAATATGAGTATGACTCGTTATTACAACGATGGAACCCCTCTTCTTCGTGCAGTCGTGCTCTACCGTTCAATCCCAGGCCGCCACCGCGCACCACCCATCCTGCCGCAACGCTCCCCACGTCTGGCCTCTCACCGCATCTCGTGCTCTCATCTCTCAGCCTTCCAAGTTTCAGCAGGTAAACCTTTATGTATTTTTTTGGGGTAAGAAACCTTGGTTATAACTTTAAAACCCCATTGTTGTTATTATTGGTTAATGAAAATAAGCATATAATGATTATGATATATGTCGATGCAATTACAGGGTTTCCATATCCTGGAGAAACCACCCGTGTTATATATTTTGTTGCTTTGTTGTGTAAATTGTAAACATATACTGTAGTTATATATAATATCCTGTGATTATGATTATCTTTTCTATAGAATATCAGTGTTTAGGGTTTTAGACTTTAGTTGCTGTAATCTCCAATCCCAAATGAAAAGCAGCACTATGTTGTTAGATGAGATGAAATGAGGCAGGTGAAGGCGCTTCAGCTGTTTCATGATTTGGTGAACAAGAATGAACCAGCTCGGTTGCTTGGTTTGGATGTCGGTGATAAATACGTTGGTCTTGCTCTTTCCGACTTCCAGAACAAGATTGCTTCGCCCTTTAGGTCCCTTTTTTAACTCTCCTTTTCCTTTTCTTATTTATAAGATATTGATTTTGATACTATTTTCTGTATGTTCTTCAATGCCACAGTGTTCTGGTCAGGAAGAAATCAAATATTGATTTAATGGCTTCCGATTTCGAGACTCTAGTGAGCTTCTTCTCTTCCTCTCTCTCTTTTCCATTCAATTCAATTCAATTTATATCTTTTTTGTGTTCTGTGTTGTAAATATGATTTGTCGAGGTTGCTGCTTTTGAATTCAATGGTTCAAGCGGAAAATGAAAAAATCAATATCATCCTTGACAGTTTTACTATTTGTTGTTTTGCAGATCTCTAAATATTCATTGAAGGGCTTTGTTGTTGGCCTCCCTTTCAGCTGTCACCGTGTTTCTACTGATGTCTGTTTCTATCTTTAACCATCGCTATACTATGTATTATGTATTATAATTATTTCCCCCCTTTACTAATGGATTTCCTGTTTTTTATTAGGCTGGACAAGTGAAGGTCTTCATTGATGCCCTTTCTAGAACTAAAAAACTTCAAGGTCTGAAATATACTTATTGGAACGAGTCTTTCACGTCAAAGGTGAGCTCCACGAGTGCAACTCTGAAACTAGTGGATAGAAATCTGGTGTTGAGTCTCATATATCCCATTTTTTGCAGAATGTTGAATTGCTCTTAAGGCCTTTGAACTTGAATAATGCAGTTCATTCCAAGACTATGCTCGACAAATTTGCTGCTGTAGGGATACTCCAGGTAGGTTCTTTGGGTTCTTCATCTTTGACGTAATCTATTATTTTGTTGTTGTGACTTATGACTCCTAACGGAAAAGGTAATTTTATTCAGCATTCGCAATTCATTTACAACTGCAATCCTATTGATGTATACATTATTTGCTTCTGAAGTTGGCAAAGGTTTGTTCGTTCTAAGAAATTCATCATACGTAATATAACGTATTTACATATTTTTTTAAATATTATTTTGCCTTTTGAAAACTTTCACTTTTTCATGGAGTCAATTGAAGATAGCTTTTTGTATTCTGTCTTGTATGTTGATCGAATTAATCGGGTTCAGTTTATATACATTCATATGTTGGTGTTTTCTAGGGGTACCTGGATTATGTTAACAGAAAAATGAAGTTAATTGAAACAGAGTAAGACTCTAATAATGGTGTAAGTTCTCAAGTATCCTAGTCTTTTCTTTTGCATGATTGTTGCCTCTCAAAACTAGTTGCTTACTTTGTACTTCTTTTCTTTTCCTTTTTAATTTACTGTTTCAGTGTGTTTGTTGGATTCTCACAATTTGATGAATTAGGTCTCTTTCTGCAGGTAGGCATGAGCCAGATATCACATGTAGAAAACTGTTGTTGTAAAGGTAGGTTTTTGGCTACAATAATGAATCTTAATTTTTTTTTTTTTTTCTGTATTTGTATTCTTAATCTATGAGTGAAATGAAATTAATCATGTCATCATCGAGTCTACTGAGGTTGTTAGCTTTCAACCTTGATGAAAACTGAAAGGATTAAGTGGGAGTTCATAAATACTACAATATTATTTGATAAAGAGTTTCAGTATTGTATTTTACAAGTTCTTCAGCTTTATGAATCCAGTAGTTAGATATGTTAGAAACATCTATTAATGATCTAATAATTTATTTATAGACTTTTTATCCAAAGAATAAAGAATCCATGTAGAATGCACAGTTAGATGGATTATGGAATTGAAGATGTAAACAATGATATATTACTTTGGGACTTCATCAGTGTTTTATGTTACTGGTTGATCAATAGGTAGAACTTGTAAGTTTGGTCATTCTTATGATTCTCTTGTGGCATCATGGATATTTTGGAATGTCGGTCACGTTTTAACATTGATAACTGGATTTTTTTGGTGATTGAATTGAAGGTGTAAGCACCAAAGTAGGGGAAGGAAAAATTGGCTTCACAGAAGATCAAACGTGCGACATCAACTCCAGCAAATTTTAAACCTTTTAAAGTTGAACGGCAAGCTTGTTGTGATTGACTCTATTCAATTTATTTCTTGGAGATTAGCAGAGAAATTATTAAGAAAAAGCAGAGAAAGTAGAAAAAAGACTTGGTCTCAGCAATTTGACTGCCCCACCAAATAGACTACAACCAATTTCTTTGGAAAGCAAGCATCAAATTATTTCATTAACATACTTTTACTTTTTTTTTTTTTTGGGAATTTGATTATGACGAAAAGTGACTCAGGAAATTGTTTTCTCAAGCCAAGCTCCATACTTGTACCTTGCTCTTTGTAGGTATTACTTGGTAAGTACCATGTTAATTCTTCGAGCTTGCACATGCTGGAAGTTTTGGAGAAACTTTGGATTGCGTTTCTTTTCTGTTATAGATTCTATAAAATATTTAGTATTTGTGTTTGTTTTCACATTTCGATTATCCAAGAAAAGTCTATTCAGTATCAATGATACCATTATCAACACAAACATTTGAAAAATGATCTCATCTATTCACTTGTGTCATTTCACAACTTTTATATAAGAAGTCTTGTTTTGTGAAATGGGGTTGTCGGGTGGTATTCTAAGAGATTGACTACGTGTAAAGAGACAACGGATTAAAATAATATTATGGTAGTTCATAATTGTCTTTAGTCTCCTAGTTTATTGGACTATTTTCAATTTGATTTATTTTCATTTTGTTTTTACTAGTCTTTTCCTCTCACATCATCGAATCAAGTTGATTAAAATTATATCATTTTTTAATACAGGATTTTTTATGGTGTGTAGTTGTTGCCTTGTTTTCTGGAAACTTGTTAAGGTTATTTCTGATATACATGTTTTATAAAATATACATTTAAAAAACTTTAAAGAAATTATAATGATATATCGTGTCTTGAGAGTATTTATTAGAAAATTTCATTACTTAGAAATAAAGATGCATTGAAGTGAGGCAATAAAGTGAGAAAGCGTGAAATTAAACCTGACAAATGACAATATCGCTTTAAAGAATACAAAGACTAAAATTAGATTTGCTTTTGGTCCGAAAATAAATAAGTTTTTTTCCTACTATCCAAAAAAAAAAAAAAAAAGGTTTTTTTCCTTTCTCTCTTTGATGGGATCAAGTGGGTTAACACTAGAAACTGAAACATCCTCCAAGGTCTAAAACGAAAGGGTTCACTGCCCTAACCTAACAATTGGCAATCTGAAAAAGACATCTTGGGGGGTTTGGTACTGTTGTAGGGCCCCACTCTGTCCTTCCAACTCAATCCCACTATTCCCTCTTCGTATTAGTTTTTCCTTTTTCCTTTTTCCCCTTTTTCTTTTATTGTTAAGTTTCTTATTCTTTTTTATTTTTTTATTTTTCACCATTTTTGGTCAGATGTTGTTCAGATAACAAAAAGCCTCTTTCTTTTCATTCAACATGCAGCATAGCATAGGCCTATCCCTTTCACACGCACTCTCCTCTCTAATTCAAATCAAAAGCTCTCTTTTCCTTAACCCAAAAAATAAAAAAATAATAAAAAAGGATCTCTTTTTTTCCAAAGAAAACAATAATAATAATTACAATAATAATAATAATAAAGTTTAAATTCAATTTGTTTTCCTCCTCAAGTCCCAAGTGAAGTCCCACTCTTTGTCTTTTCTTCCCTTGCTTTTTCCCTTTTCCACCTCCTGCACCCCTCTGTCAAAACCCTAGATTTGAAAATCTAGGGTTTTTATTTTTTCTTAATGTGTTACAGTCATAATTTCGGAACTGCCAGCTTGCTACTCTCGCTTCTCTCTCCTCAATCCAAGCCCTTGATTTTTCTACATTTCTCCGCTCACTAAAAATCTGCCATGCGCCTTCAATGGTGACTCTGCTTCAGCTCTTAAGCCACTTCCTTTTTCCTTTCTCTTCTTTTTCTTTTTCTTTTTCTTTCACACACTCTCTCCCTCACTCTTTCTACTAGCGCATTCGTATTTCATCCTTTTGATGCTTCCTGTATCTTCGCTTAAGTAACCTGGCATTCACTTAAACAAATATCAGAACCTTGTCAATTGGAAAATAGTTAGATCCCGTTCTCTTCTTTTGTTGTTTTCCGATTAAAGATCCATCCTTTTTCGAACATTTTGAAGCTTTTTTGTTCTTGACCACGCTCTTAAACCTCGTTTTGGTATTTTCGTCTGGGTAATTTAGCTGTTGAATAGATTCTAGTTTTGAAGAGGATCTCTACATTAACTTAGATACCCTAAAAGCAAGCTGCATTAATAACAAATCATACAACTTTTTTTGTGGTAAATGCATGGATGGGCGAGAAGCAATGTCATTCTCTGGCGGCTCTGCCTCATTCTACATACATAGAGGAGGTGGAGGAGGAGGAGGAGGAGGTGTTGGTGGTTCTCGAACACCAACACAGCCACAACCCGGAGGCTTCCAAGGACCTCCTGGGTTCCGGGCTCTCTCAAACGTTAGAGGTGCTGGTGGCCCTGGTCCTGCTGCTTCTGCATTCTCACCAGAGCCTCAGCATCCTAATTTTGGCCATGGAATCAGCATAGGTTCCTCCTCCCCTGGTGGAGGTGCTGGTGCTGGTTCTGGTGCTGGTGCTGGTGCTGGTGGAGGTGGAGGTGGAGGAGGTGGTGGTGGAGGTGGTAGTGGTGCACCTCCTTCGTCTTCAGGGGAGCCTGTAAAGAAGAAAAGAGGGAGGCCAAGAAAGTATGGTCCTGGTGGACCTGTTTCTTTGAGGCTCTCTGCCACTGCTAATTCCTCTCCTGGCTCCGGTACTCCCTTGGAAAAGAAGCGGCGCGGACGCCCCCCTGGAAGTGGAAGGAAGCAACAGCTAGCTTCTCTAGGTATACTTAGCTTTAGCATTATCGTTTATTGTTTGATTACTTTGTTCTATTTGATGTATAAAGTGGTATGTGGCTGGCTATTTGCTTAATGTAGATGCAGATAACTATGTGAATATCTGGTTAATTTCCTGTGACTTATTTTAAATTTTCCTTTATTTGCTGTCATTATAATCTACTGAATGAAAAGGGTGGATGCGTGGCCTTTCATTTCATACCAATAGTTTTTCATTTATAGACACATTGTAGTTTATATGGTTGGATTGTTTTTCCATCTATTGTGGTTACTAGTATTGTGTAATTTGATTCCTCTTGATATCATTTCTTGGTAGCCATGAATAACCGAACATAATGTTTGTCTTAGAAGAACCATGAAAATCTGGCCAGTGGCTTTTGCGCTTTTTCCTTCCGTTTTGTGTGTAGCTCTTTTAAATGATAAGCCATGTGGGGTTAACAAACTTATTATTATCTGCTATGCTTGGAAGTGTTTTATCTAAAAAATTTGCTTTGAAAATGTGTTATTTGACATTCTTGTGTATGTTTTGTTTTCTAGGTGAATGGATGAATAGTTCTGCAGGGATGGCCTTCTCACCTCATGTTATAAGTGTTGAACCTGGGGAGGTAGTTATGTTCTTCCATATCATTAGATATTTTGTTTTTGATGCACTTTTTTATCTAGTATTATCTTTTTTTTTTTCCTCCCTTTTTTGACCTAAATACATTGCTTTATGTATTTAAACATGATGGATATCTTGCCCCAAAAACAGATCAATGCTGAATGCATTGGGTGTTGATTAGGTTTGTTCGTCTGGGATCTCTAACAGTTTATTTGTCTAGTATTAACATTATTTGCATTGCATTAGATATGTCTTCACTTAATGGAAGCCACTAATTGAATTGTCAGCTTTCAAATAATAATCATAGTTTGCCTTATTGTTGTACATGAAAACATGGTTTCTCTAGTGATAGAATTTCTCTGTTTCAGGACATTGTAGCAAAGTTATTGTCATTTGCACAGCAGAGACCAAGGGCTGTATGCATCATGTCTGGTACTGGGATAGTTTCTTCAGTCACTATGCGTCAACCTGCTTCTAATACTGTCAGTGTTACTTATGAGGTAAATGAATTAAACTACTCTACAAGCATCATCATGCCTTTTGTTTTGTCTGTATCCCCCTTTGATGATTCTTATGATGCATTAGTAAGCTTATGTCATGTTATTTTCCCGTTCTCAGGGACGATTTCAAATTTTATGCTTGTCTGGTTCTTATTTGGTTGCGGACGATGGTGGAGCTCGTAGTAGAACAGGCGGCATCAGTGTTTCCCTTTCTAGTCCTGAGGGGCATGTTATTGGTGGTGGCGTTGCTGTGCTTATTGCCGCAACCCCAGTGCAGGTATATAAAACCTATCACAATCTAGGGGCCATTCTTATTCTTGTTGCATGCTCATTCATGTTATGATAGAACCATAAGAATGCATCATTCCTTGCATATGTTATGCTTCAGAAACTGAGACATTGCTTGGTGCAGGTGGTAGTATGCAGTTTTGTATACGGTGGCAGCTCTAAGGCAAAGCCTAAGCAAGTGACAAGCACAAAAGATAGTGGTTCGGAGCCTCAAAGTAGCGACAAGTTAGCTTCTCCGGCAAGTGCACCTCCTCCTAATCAAAACTACAACTCATCTTCATCCGCGGTAGCCATTTGGCCTGGTTCGCAGCCGGCTGATCTTAAAAGTGCACATCCACACACTGGTATTGACCTGACTCGTGGATGAACACATTTTTATTATGGAAGAGATGTTGCAGTTTTGTATATAAATCTCTCTGTTGTAAATCAACTTGATTGTGAGCATTTGTAACTATGCTTATGCTTGTTTTCCCTCTCACTGGGTAACAAGATGGCACTAACATAATGCTGTAACAAATGGCGGTGGATAATTTCTGGGGTTAGTTTAACAATCTTGACTTGTTCAAAAATTTCTGCTGAAATTAATTTCAGAACACAATTAGGCTCTCTGGTGTTGGTGTGTTGTGATTATTTTTTGGGTGTCTAGAACGGATATAAGTTGGTAATTGTTTCAACACGATGGAAAGAAATCAGAGTATAGAAAGGAAGTATTAAAAATTTTAGTTGGATTCATCTAGTAAAAGAAAATTCATTCGATTAAATCAGCTTGTTCCCATTTGAATCATAATAACATGATTATGGTTATTAGGTTTATGAATTTTCTTTTCAGGTTTGTTCGAGGGTTTGTTAAGGAGTTTGTTTTTGGAGGAGGAAAAAAAGGTTTTATAAGATTCCATTGAGCTCACAAGTTTTTTATTATTTGGAAAACAAAAACTAAAACCCTCAAATCCTTTTGTTTCAAGCCATGGCTAGTGAAGTTCGTTAGGTAGGTAGTTTTTTGCCTTGGATTCGATTCTCACTTGTAAACAAAAAAAATTATTTATTTTAAAGTTTTTTAAAATTAAATATTATTTTTTGTTTAATTTAATTTATATTTTAATATAAACTTGTTTGATGTTTTCATTTATTTTAATTTTGTGAATAGAAAAATCTTTAAAAAATTAGTTGACATGAATTCTAAAAAGTACATATTAAGATTATTATAATATTTTTATTTTTAAATTTTAATAAGTATATAAAATTATACAATTTTCATAAAAAAAATTAATTTATAATTTTAGCATGTATCTGCTAACTCAGAAAGAAAGCTCTTATTTCTATCTTCTTACAAAGTTTTCTCTTTCTTTTTTCATTTTTTTTTTGAAAACCTGCTTATCCATATTTGCGTTTATACTTTAATAATTAAAGGAAATAAATATTGTCACTTTTATTTTGATAATGCTATTTTTTTTATAAAATTACAAAGCAAAAAAATCATATGAGAAGTTGTATTATAAAAATAGGAGTGGTATTATTATTTTTATAATTAAATTATTATTTTCTTATGGTTCTAATTTCTAATTTTTTTTTTTAAAAACGAAGAATTTATTGGTTTTATTTATTAGTAACATTTAATAGAGAATTTAATGAATGGCGACGAAATCTTTAAAATCACACAAGTCAATTCAAAGTGCAATGTTTGTACTTTGTAGATCATTACGACAACTCAGTTGAGCACTTGCATACAGTAGGCGAGTAGGAGGAATTATTAAACTTATTATGGATGAGTTCCTCTGAAGAAAATTGTACATCAATAATTGGAATTGGAAATCTAGAAATTTTACGGGTAGATTTACAAAATAAGCATTACATAGATTATTAGTTAATTCATTATATTATTTAGTTCAATCATAATATATATATTGGCGGAATAAAAAAATTTTATACGAGGGGACCAAATTAGATTTTTTTTTCTGTTGTAAAATAAAAAAAAATGATTAATTCTCATAACAAATTATTCTCCCATTATATATTGAAATCTATTTTTTGTAGAGGTTATAACAAGTTTGCCCTACGATCGGCAAATTTGTAGATATTGGAACAAATTCAGCCACATCAGCGACAAACTCTATAAAGTCATTAAAGTTCGAACTCTATAAAGTCGAGTAAATCCCCAAAATGGTCCTTCAGATTGGCCCATGCACCAATGTTGTCCCTCAGTTTCTAAATGCTCTAAATGCACCCTCCAATTTGAGCTCCGTGCGAAATCCTGGTCCTTCCACCCAATTTCGGCATGACTCAGCAGCCGGAGCGCTGAGCTGGCAGTTCCACCACCTCTACGTGGGCTTCATCACCCTCCACCATCACCATCGTTCCTCCTCTCCTCCCAACGGAGCCACTACCCTTCTCTCTTCTTCCAATCCTCCTTTCCTTTCTCCCTTCCTCAAGCATTGCAACCCTTTCCTTCTCTCAGTTCACCAGCCTTCAGATCACTACCTCAGAACCACTGCCGCAACCCTTTCTCTTTTCTTCTTCCTCTCTTCTTTTCTCTTCTTCCTCAAGCTTGGAGAATATTTCCATACACTTTCAGCAACAATCAGAATCCAACAAACTAAATTAACCTATCATAACCACCTAAAATCAATTAAAACAGATAATTAAACTAAACTAAGCCTAAAACTGGTGAAAATTAAAACTAAATTCTAAATAAACCTAAACTAATAGGGGAAGTTGGAGGTGGTCAGACAGAGAAAGAAGACAAACCGAAACATGAGGAAGGAGAGGAGGGTTAGTCATCATGGGTGATGGAAATGACAAGGAGAAGCAGACGAGGGGAGGACACCGGCAGAGTAGTGGTTGCAGCGGCTATTGCGGTAGCAGTAGTTCGGTGATGAGGAACAAAGATGAAGGTACCCGGCTCTTTAGCTGAGAAGAGGAAATGGGGGAGGAAGATGTGGCGGCACTGGGTAAAGACTGGAGGTGATGGTGGTGGCGATGGAGATGCTGGAAGCTGCGATAGGACTAGGGTTCGGTGCGTGGAAGAGGGTGATGAAGATGGCAGATTGGCGGCGACAGTAAGCTCGGGCCCGGCAGAAGTGGTTCGCCAGGAAAAAAGCTCGACAACTCTGGACCTGATGGGGAAGGAGAGGATAGAGGGAGGAGGTTGGACGCGGTAGTCGCAGATGGTGGAGGCTATGGTGGCTCGCGGTGGTGGTTCAGCCTTAGGCCAATGGAAAGAGCTACAATGCTTGAGGAAGGGAGAAAGGGAAAGGAAGATTGGAAGAAGAGAGAAGGGTAATGGCTCCAATTGGAGGAACAATGGTGATGGTGGAGGGTGATGAAGCCCACGTGGAGGTGGTGGAACTGCCAGCTCAGCGCTTCGACTGCTGAGTCATGCCGGAATTGGGTGGAAGGACCAGGATTTCGCACGGAGCTCAAATTGGAGGGTACATTTAGAGCATTTAGAAACTGAGGGACAACATTGGTGCACGGGCCCAATCTGGAGGACTATTTTGGAGATTTACTCCTATAAAGTCATTGAAGTTCGTCCATAAATTCGACAAATTTTAAGGGTATGTTTAGCAAAAGTATTACAAGAGAAGAAGTAATCAATTTTTGGTTTGACAAACTTTTGATCCATAAACGCAGAAGTAATTTTACTTTCAAAATCACGTTTACAAGAAGCTATAATTTTGAGTTTTTGCGTTTCACCAACAGACTTTTAGCCATCAATACTCCATGTTTATTTATCTTTTACTAACTTTATCCTTTATGCATGTTATTATATTATTTCTGGAATTCGTATTATTTTTGTTTACATGAACTTTTTTTCTATTATTTATTATTTTTATTTTTTATTAATTATTTATTTGATATTATACACTTTTATAATTGCAATTTTTTATATTATTTTTATTATCTTTTTATAATATGATTTATTGATTCTATTAGGTAAAGTAAATTAAACAAAAAATTAATAATAAATAATAATAATAATAATAATAATAATAATAATAATAATAATAATAATAATAATAAATTATAGCATATTAAAAAAGAGTATTAAGAGTACTAAAAATATACTATATAAAAAATATCATAAAATTTTTTTTATTTATTTCAATTACTACCAAGATAAATATTTAATTTTTTTTATTATTCTTAGTACTCTCTAAAATTTATATTTTGTTAGTTTTAATTAAAAATATATTTTGCCAATTTTTATATATTATTTTTATTTTAGTGTATAAATATTAATTTTATTATAGAATTAATTAATAAGATCTATTCAAATATCTAAATTAAAATGATAAGATAATATACAAAAGTTATTTAAGTTGGTGTCTATTTTAGTAATTTTTTTATCTACAAGTGATTTTGAATAGTATAATCCAAACAACATTTATTTTACTATAATTCATTTTGATGCAAAGATTACCAAACATAAATCACTTTAACACAAACCTATTTTTCATCAAAATCAAGTTTGCAAAATCAATTTTATTCAAACTCCCGTTTGTAAACTGTAATCCAAACACACACTAAAAAATTTACCCAATTACATAAAGACATAATCCTTCTTCTTTTTTCTCACAATTAGAAATAACTTTTAATATTTATTCTCCTTTTCTCTCATCTCACATCAACTTTTAAATAAGTTTTATAAACTATTTTTACAAGTTATTTTTTTCATATATAATTTATTTAATGTTATTTATTTAAATTCAGAGTAGATATTTTGTAGAAACTAATGTTAAGTATTAATATAGAAATAATTATTTAGGGTTAATTATTTAAAAATGTAGAGATAATTATTTAGAGTTAATTATTTAAAAATTAGTGTTAAGTACTAGACATATTTTATTAATTATTTAAATTTGTTATGTAAATTTAATATGTTTTAATTTTTATTTTTTTAGTTTTAATTATTTAGAGTTATTGATATTAATTATTTAAGTATTTAGAATCATTGTTAGTTGTAAAATAGTTGAAGTTATTGATATTAATTTTTAAATGTTTTATTTTAGCTACTTTGATAGAGTAAAACTTGTTAGACTATGAGAACAATTTTTATAGCTTAGATCAGGTAAAGCATATTGCTAGCAGACTTAGACAATTGGTATAACATCTAAGTTATGTCTTTAATGAATATAAAATTTATATTATTTTAAACATGAATTTGACATAAAAAAAAAAAATTTAGCCTAATAGGGTGTTATGGACGCAACGAAATTTACTGGCAAGACCTAACGAGCGTACTAGGATATATCTCAGACGTGCTGATTTTGAGCATGTAGCCTACATGATTCAGTAGGACCATGGTTGGGCTTTAGTTTGGGTTTCACACTTTTTACCTACCCTATTGAAAAATAACCATCACCCTACATGATATGGCATATCAATTAGATCTTAATATTGATGGAGATCCTATTAATGACTGTATTGGTGGATGAGAGCATTTCTACGATAGATGTTTCATGGAGGATCTGTGTCAGCAGCTACTAGGACATGTATACCATGTCCTACCACAGACAGGCGCAAAATAAATGAACTTTCAACTTATCGTGGTTCAGAGATACTGGATGTTGGGATTTGGAAGAAGATGCAACGGAGAAGCGATTACTGCAGTACACCCGAGGGTACATAGTGTAGATCTTAGGGGACATCTTGTTTCCATATGTGTCCGACTCCCGCATTCAGATGGCTACCTCTTTTATAGGATCTGGACTGCTGTGACTAGCTATCTTGGGGTTCAGTTGTGCTTGGATGGTTGTACCGTCACGTGTGCCATACCACCGATTATAGTCAACAAAACTTAGGTAGACGTGGGAGTTGCTTTTGTCTTGGGCATATCATAACATTTGTAGTTGTCGACCTAACAAATTTGAGCAGTGGCTTTTTTTTATAGAGGTATTATATGCATTTAAAAAATTATGTTTCATTCTCATGTAAGTTAATGTTTATGGTTGTATAAATTTTAATATATCATTATATTATAGGTGTATGTGTGTCACAAGTCGTGAAATGACACTGTGCAAACCAGGCTTCGGTCTTGGAGACAGATTCTGAACAACATTGGGATTTATAATATATCTAATTAGTTGCATTTTTAGTTAAATATCTTTGTGTTGTGCTTCGATTTTATTTTACTCTTATCTTAATATTGAGTGTATTGTCTTAGCAATGTGTACAAGTCGACTGGACTCCATATATTGACTCACATATCCAGAACATGGTTCCATCAAGGGTAGTACAGGCTGAACCCTCATATGTTTTCATGTGTCCACTATTGTGCTTTGCGATTGTGGGGTGGCATCAGATGGATCCTGTTGTCAGGCAATTCGGTGGTTTGCAGCACATTCCTATGATGCCACTTAACATTGAGGAGCTACATAGACATGATAGTAGACTTGGTAGAGTCGAGTGGTACCCTGATTATTTAAGAAACTGGTACGAGATGTGGGAGGCTCAGTTGAACAATTGCATCTTTATACATCACGCATTTGATCTGTGCCCATCATAGGAATATCTATGATGGTACTTTTGATAGGCACATCTAGTCTTGGTAGGATTAGGTGATCGGCTGGATGTTGTGGTTGGAGACATTCCTGGGAATCTACCAGTTGACGACCCACTTGCTCCATAGTTGCATAAGCCGGAAAATGGCAAACTCCCACAAGTGTGACCATGAAGAGGGAGACGGGACAGAGCGCATCTTAGGCGCGAGGCTAGTGCGGCTCACCAGTCATTCTCTCATTGGCCTACAAAGAGTAAAGGAGTATACAGTTGTTGAGTTGCAGATAGTAAAGGAAGTTGCAAGATGTGACAGATAGTAGAGGAACCATCCCTGTGGATTATTTGACACTCAGACCACCACATCTGACACAGTCATCAAATTTCGAGCTTAGTCATCAGGGGCAGGCATTAGAGGTAGACCTCAATCATCAATGGAAGATTCGTTTTGATCCTATATTTAGCCAGAAGGATTTGTCTACTTCACAATCTTATCATCCCGAGCTCCAAACACAAGATCTCGACACTCAGACTGGGTTTATACTAGATTGGATTAAGATTTTTCTCGACCCATCCACCGATGTCATGGGTTGTCAGGGAGCTACGTCTAGGGATAGCTAACCACACTATATAGAGCTGTTTTGCATAGATGCATGCCTCTCCACCACCTTCAGCCTATGTCCCACGACACATTAATGATTCATCCAAGTGAGTGCTATCAAGGAGATAAATGGTTTGCAATGCTTGAAAGCCTCTACACAAGGAGGAAACGTAAAAAATGTCTGACGAAACATAGCACTGTTATTATCACCTTGTGTTACAAGTTGCATCAAGTACCTAAATCACCATAGTTGTTGGAACATATTAAAATACAAGAAACCATATGTAACTGAATGCAATACAATAAATCTTACCGGATAAGTACATTTGTATTGCGAATAACCACCTAGGAGGTTCGTTGTACACTTCCTTCCAATCTCCATATATCCTGGTAATAATTTTCTACTTTGCAAGCCAAACTTTTTTATAAGACGTTTTGTAATCAAAGGTGATTCTCAAAGATCCTTGAAGAACTCTTATACTAATCGTTTGATCTATTTTGACCATTTTGAATATGTGTTAAGCTACCACCTTCGAGTTCAGCCTTCCATGGTCTAGCCTAATGATGTTTGCATGCAAGAATGAGGGTCGTTGTATCTCCTTACCTCCTATTTTTTCTACTTTGGCAATAGAAAAGGCATATGCTCTATTGATAAACCGACCCAAACTTAGTACATTGTACACTATACTTCAACTTGTCACTCTCTAATATCTTATATTCTATAGCCCTCCTGATGTTATACATTTTAATTGCCATAATGACTTCTTTTTTGTTTTCAAATTGTTACCCAATCTCAAACTCATTCGTTAGATCATCTTTGAGGCCTCCCTGACCAAAAGACCAATCTCGATTCATTGACTCGAGGTTCAACATGAAAAAGTGAATGGGATGATTGTACAGTTTGAAAATAGCAGACTATGTCAGCGTGACTTATGAGACTGTGAAGTTATTTATCTCTTCATCCTCCTCATTTGGTATATCCACAAGTTCATTCTCTACTACTTCACCATCGAACACATGGTTAATTTTAGAAGAATCCATCATTAGATCTCTGATCGCAGAACTATTATGGATTTTAAAATCTGCCAACATCCCATCATTGTAACCTTCAGGATTTGACTCTCCTTGACTCCCCTTAGGTGGCATGTTCAGATTGTTCTAGGTGCCCCATTTGCGGGGTTCTCATCATCAACTTCTAAAGAAGTCCTCCCACACAGGTCGACCAACAGATGGTCATTTGAAAAATGATTGTGCCAACCCGTGATTAGACATATCTCTTTGTCATCATGTATTCTGAAGGTTCTGAATGTCCTAGAAAAAGAGGGTTGAATCTATGGCCTTTTTTAATTTTTGTACACTTTAACTTCAAACTGGATTTAAATCAGTGTTGTTATTGAGTCTATAATGTTGATTATGCAGGAGACAATTTGATTTTGTCTCTTGACAAATGATCAATAACAAAGCAAACAAGTTCCTTTCAACAAGCTACAGTGGTTGCACAAACATAGAATTGCTATGTTGATTTTTCTTCTTTTTCAACCTTTGATTTGATTTTTGCTTTTGGCACCGGCATTTGACTTTTTCTTCTTTTTTTTTTCTTTTTAATGTTGAGACTTGGTGATCACCTTTTTTATTTTGATAAAACCCTAATCTGAACATACCTTTTTGCTTGTGAAACTTTTCATCCTTGATTTACAGTTAGTCACGTAGGTTACAATCCGAAGAGAGAAGAGTGTTTGATTAGAGTGTTGGGTACATTAGATATGGGACAGAGAAGAGAATAAGTGCTGGCTCTTGGGAATTTTGGACCTATTTAACATATTTTAATTTTCTGCACACTGAATACATACATCAACCATACTTTTGGACTTTTAACCCAAAACTATAATGTTAATCATCATCAAATTATTGTTTTTTATTTTCTCAAATTCAACATATTTGATACCTAGATAAAAAAAATATATTAGAAGTGATAATGAGTTAATGACATATTAAAATAATAAAAAGTATCATCTATGAAAAATAAGATAATAATAAAGTAATTAAATACACGATGTGAACAACATAATACATTTTTTTAAATAAAAGTGTTGTCTACCTCTATCGAATATATATAATAAATTTTCTCACTTTCTTTGCGTGGTATTGACCAATGACATGTACTACAAAATTTTTTATCGTTATTAGATCCCTCACTTCAATTGACAAGTATACAAAAATTGATTGAACATAACCAAATACAGCAGATCCATTTTGATCAAACACAAATTTTTTATCATAATAAATTGATTACAATGGTATCAAGGACGAAGTTATATACTAGGGAGGAGAGGCAATGGCCCTAAAAAAATATTTTCTTTATAAAAAAACAAAAAAGAAGAGTGGTCCTCCAAGTTAAAAATGTATGACCTCCTCCACTTAATCAGACTTTATGGATTTAGTTTGGACCATGGACTTAATTTGAGCCATGAACTAATTGTAGTTTTAAATTAAAAAAAAAAACGTAATAAATCATTTATTATATGATGTATTTTTAAATTGAATCAAAAATAAAAAATATGTTCTTTTTTTTCTCTTTCTTAATGTCACTCTTTGAGTCTTTAACAAAAAAAAAAAGTCACTCACTTATTCTTCTCTTTTCTTTTGTCTTTGTAAATTATTTTTTTATAAATCTTACTTTAATTCCTTCCGTATTAATATGTCCCTCTTTTTTTTATTTGGCTTGTAAATTGTAATTATTATTTATTAATTTTTCAAGTTCTAATTTTTTTGCCGACACTGGAGATACAACAATGTTCATACTGTAAAAAGATATATAGTCTTTATCATTGAAAAATAACGAGCAATGAGAGTTTTAAAGGTTATACTATTATCATAAATTTTTATCAAAATATATTAATGAATATCAATATATATTAAAATTCAAAGTTTGTTATTTTTTAAAAAGTTTAATTGATAACTTTAGCCTTCGATCTTAAGTTTAAGTATTTGTTTAGCCTATAATTTTATAATAATAATTTAAGTTTTTAAAAAAATTTGAAGATGATAATTATACAATTATAATATTAACTTAGCATATCTTTTCTAAATTTTTTCTTTCATTATTAATTGTTTGTGACATTGATATTATTAATTTGTAAAAAATAAAATTAATTAAATTTTGTTAAGTTGTATAATATTTATTTATGTATATTCTCAATTGTAGGATTTTAGTTGAATTATGGGTAAGATGAAAATAATAGACTCTTTTTTAAAAAGACTAGCCAAAAGAGTGAAGATGTTTCTAATATTGTTACATCAATAACCAACTTCTTTAACACTTGAGGTATCAAACGTCAATACTTTAGATCCTCAACAAGATAGTTCAAAGTCAAAGTGCCCACGACTTAATCTTGAACAAATGGAAGTATGTCATTTGGTAAGAGATACGAGAATTCGACCAATAATTTGAAAGTTTCATCTAAGTAAAAGAGATGAAATTCATCGAGCTTATCTTAAAGCTGGAACGAATCAACAAATACTTGACAATTATCCATTCTCGAGCGATACAAGTCATGTCGTCGTTTTCAAGCTTCTTGGTTTGAATTATACCCTTCATGGTTAGAGTATTTTATTGAAGATGATGTTGTATATTATTTACCATGCTACCTATTTGCTAAGGAATCTTCAATCAATACAGGTTCAAATGCCTTCTTTAAAAACGACTTCAAGAATTGGAAGAAGGTAAATAGTGGAAAGGATTGTCCTCTTTTAAATCATATTGACAAATGTCCTCGTTCGTTCCATCACAAGGTAACAAAATCATGTGATGATTTGATGAAGCAATCACAACATGTTGATACACTTATGAAGCGACAACATAAAAAAAAAATTGAGAATAATCGACGTAGACTTGGAGCATCTATTGATTGTATTAGATGGTTACCTTTTCAAGGTTGTGCTTATAGGGGCATGATGAAAGTTTGAGTTCATATAATCGAGGTAATTTTATTGAATTGTTAAAAATTTTTGGGATCTAACAATAATAGTGTTCAAAAGCTTGTTTTGGAAAATGTTCCTAAATTTGCTAAATATACTTCAAGTGATTTTCAGAAGGAAATTCTACATGTTCTTGCTACAATGGTGAGAAATTTAATTAAAAAAGATATTGGAGATGCCAAGTTTTGTATTATTATTGATGAAACTCGTGATGAATCTAAAAAAGAACAAATGGCTATAGTTTTGAGATTTGTTGATATGGATGGTTTTGTTCATGAACGCTTCTTTGATCTTGTACATGTTAGTGATACTAGTGCCTTGACTTTGAAAAAAGAATTAGTGTCTATACTTTCTATTTATAATCTCCAAATTGAAAACATTCGAGGTCAGGGGTATGATGGTGCTAGCAATATGTGAGGGAAATGGAATGGTTTATAAGCTTTATTTTTTATTGATTGCCAACAAGCATATTATGTCCATTGTTTTGCTCATAAATTGCAGTTAGCACCGTCGGCTGCTTAAAGAAAAGTACTTCAAATTCATGAATTTTTCACACAATTAACTGCTATTGTCAATATTGTTGGTGCATCTTTCAAACGACATGATCAACTACAAAAAGCTCAAGAAATTGAAAATGCAAAATTGATTGCCAATAATGATCTAGAAATAGGCCAATGTGCAAATTAAGTAGGTACTTTGCAAAGAGTTGGAGATACAAGATGCAGTTCTCACCTTTATTCTATTTGTAGCTTGATCAAAATGTTTACAACTATTCATACCGTTTTTAATAACGCTAGATTCATATTCACGCGATGCACAGAATGATAAATTAATTATAGTATGAAATATGTTTTAATAAGTATTATATTATTTAAAAATTAATTAAAATATACAAATTAATATTAAATTTGATATGTTTTTTATTTAAAATATTTTATAATACAAAAAATTTTTATATTGAAGTTATACAAAGCTATATCTTTATTGTTGTTTTTATTTTCGCATTTGTTTTAATTGACAGACTTAGTCTTTTTATGTGGTGTTTGTCCTCCTTTTTTAATTTTCGGTTGTTGTTAGACTTGTCTCTTTTTTCGTATATTCTTATGAAAACATATTCTTTCTAAACTGTTAACTTGTATACATTTTCTATTATCTAAACTGTTCTTCATGTGAAGATGTGTCTTAGATTCGTTTACTTTTTCTTCTCTTTAATCTCTTGATTGGTATGTCATCTATATCTGACGATATTAGTGTTGGTGAAGTAAGTTCCTATAATCAATGAAGAATATAAATGATATTTTTAATAAATAATTTTTTTGTAGTATTACCTATTAGATTTGTTGTAATAGGGATCGAGTTTCAGTATTTTTTTGTTGGGACAAATATCTTGATAACATTTGAGAGTCTTTTTAAAAGTTAAAATCATTTACTTTGACTTCTAATATAAGTGTGATGTTGTATAAATTCTTTAATTGAGATAGTGCTTTAATGCCATTGGAGACTTGGAGTGTAATTAGATTTAAAATAGTTATGTCTAATATTTTTTTTTTATCAAATAGCACAAAAATTATTGTAGTACTTTGATTTGCAACCTTTAATATAATTTTGAATATGCAGTAACGATTGAGTTAGTAATTTATAATTTTATGAAAATTGTTATGATAAATATAATTTGAATTTGTAATAATTTTTATGTTATTGCACGAAAACTTTTTTTTTTTTGTATTTTTGTAGATTTTTCTTTGACATCTATTTATTTTTCTTCTCTTAGTACATACAGGTTTTTAATGACGTTTATAATAGTAAGAATAAAATTTTTTAGAATATTTATTATCTTCTGTATATATATTGAATACGTTATTTTTAATAAGAATAATTTAAATAGTATAAAGTAAAAATATTTGTTAATATTTTTTTAACACACTCTATCAAACAATGTTTCAAGTGATACAAACTCAAAATAGTATTGAAAAATGATCAAAATTAATTCTTTGATTTAAATAGCATATTGAAATAAGTATAATTATAAGAATCTTAAAATATAATTATATGTAAATTATTACAAAAACTTAAAAAATTATAAATAGTAAAAGGTATAAGAGTATTTTTTCGTAAATTTATTTTAAAAATATAATAAATATTTTTATTTTGTATCTAATTATCTAATAGAATCATTTATAAGTAGACAAACTCTTCTTCATTTGTTAGTGTAAATATTTTTTATAGACGAATTACGAATTATGAAATGAGGTAATAGTGATAAAAGTCTTATGTATGATAGATATATAAGTAGGTCAAATATGATAGAATTTGAATATTCTGTAATTTAAAATTTATTATGATCATATTATTATTACGATACTTTTAATATAAATATTTATTATATTTAATTAATGTTTCATATTTTTATTGAATAATAATATGTAATAAATTAATTAATTATACATGGGAGTTATAGTTTTAATTTTTTTTAATATTTTACTAAAAATTAATTGGTTAATTTCTAAGATTTTGTTAAGTAATCAAAATAGATGATGTGACATCATTACAAGAAGAAACATGGCTTAGATCCAATGTACAAAGAGTTCGTATCAACTTTTATATAATAAGAATGGATGGATGAATTATTGAAGATGGTATAACTTATGCTCAAAGAGGTGAGGCTTATGGTGTCAACAAAGTGCTATCTTCGTTTGAATTTGTTTTTGCATTATATTTGATAAAGAAAATTATGGGAATTACTAATATTTTGTGCTAAGTATTACAACAAAATTCCAAGATATTTTGAATGCAATGTACGTTGTTTCCACATCAAAACTACTTCTTTAACATTGAAAGATAAAGGTTGGTGCAATTTACTTGAGACTGTTAAGAAGTTTTGTAAGAAGCATGAAATTGACATCCCTGAAATGAGTACATAGTACACGGTTGAAAGAGGTCGATCTCGTCAACCAAAGATAACAGTTGAGCATCATTATTAAGCAGATGTGTTTTTTACTCACTCTCAAATACAAGAGTTAAATAGTAGATTCAATGAGAAAACCATGGAGCTTTTGACTTTAAGTACTGCTTTAGATCCTAAAGACAATTTTAAGTTGTTTAATATTCAGAATATATGTAAGTTAACTGAAAAGTTCTATCCTTAATATTTTTCTAATCATGAGAGAATTCTTTTAAATGCTCAATTGCAATATTATGTATTTGATATACCAAATCATTTAAAAGATGTCTGGACACTTTGAGTTATGTCAAAGATTGAAAGAAACAGAAAAATCAAGACTTAGAAGTAAAATGACAGATGAATTTTTTGCAAATAATTTAGTCATTTACATTGAGAAAGAAATTGCAGATTTATGTAAGTTATAAATTTTAATTCATTTCAACTCTAGTAATATTGTTATTGATTTTTTCATTGCATAAATTATAGTTGTGATTTAAATTATTTAAATAAAGCATAGATATATGTTGTTAATATTTTTTTTTTATAATTTTGCATGAAACATCTAAAAAGAAATTGAATAATATTTGTATATTTTAAATGAAACAACCTATCTTTACAATATTTTAAGGTTAATTTTAAGATATTTGTGTTTAATTATTTTGATATACGTCAAGAAAAATATCTTCTAAGAAATAAGTTTAAGTCTTAATTATTATTTTAAATTAATTTTTTATATATTTTTAATTATTTTTTATTAAAATAAAAATTCAAAAAAAAAAAATCTTGGCCCCTTGTTAAATATTACCTAGTTTCGCCTTTGAATGGTATTTCAAATATTTTAAATGATAAGAATCAAAATAAAAAGAAGTAGAATGAGAGATAAATACAAAGATAAATGAAGAACACTCGTTGACTATCATTTATAGAATGTATTTTGTGTTAAGGGAGGAGGACAAGTTCGCCTAAAAGATAGGCAAATCTTAGGCATTGCAACGAGTTTGCCGCTAACCTAGACAAACTTCTGTAAATTTTAAAAAATTTGCCGATGTGTGGGTGAACTTCAGCATATTTCCATTAGTTTGCCTATGTCATGTGTGAACTTATAAAAATTGAGTTAAACTCCAAATTAGTCCCTGAGATTGGCGTCGTGCACTAAAATCGTCCCTGAGATTCTAATTGTACCAATTACATCTCTGAGATTGAAAAAAGTGCACCATATTAGTCCCTGACCTATTTTCCATTAACGACGTGATGACATGGCATGATGACGTGGACTGTAAGTGACACATATCACTTCATGATTTGGCCACGTGTAATGGTATGATGATGTGGTGACCAGTGACACGTGGCATGCTGACGTGGATGGTTGTGCCACGTGTCACAATATTATTTGGCCACGTGTCCGTTTGTGCCACGTGTCGCAACAGTATTCGTCCACGTGTCATCCATTATGTCATCGTTGTATATGCATCGAATTAGTCCCTCACTTTGCATTAAGTGACTCATTTTAGTCCCTAAAATTGAATGTCGTGCACCAAACTAGTCATTTCACCAGATTTTTCTCATTTTTTCTATAAATTCAAAATTCTCAATATTTTTGAATACGTTAATTTTAATTCTATTTTTTCACATGTTCTTCAAATAAAAGTGTTTTTATAAAATATTTTTTCTCTTGCAAATACCCTAACCGCCGACTTAGAGTTGACGTGAAGGCTTTTCAAACACCTTCACTACCATCTCCGACATCTTTCAATACTTTTATAAAATATTTTTTTTCTTGCGGATACCCCTAATAACTGCCGTCTTGGAGTTGACGTGAAGGCATTTCAAGCTTCCCTCGTTACCATCTCCGACCTCTTTCGTCTAGACTGCAGAGGTCAAAGATAGTAGTGAGGGTGCTTGAAGTGCTTTCAATCTAGCTCATTTACACATAACGAAAACTTGTATTTCATAAGAAAAAAATGTTTATTTTAATTATTAATTTATTGTTAAAAACACATATTTTTTTTATAAAAAAATGTGTCTAATCAATCATATAATTATTTTTTTATAATAACATACTTATATATTACAAAATTTACCAATGTTAAATTATTAAAAAAATTATATAATTAAAACTAAAAAGTAAAATCTAAAAAATTTTTATGAAAGCACTTGTATTTAAACGATATATGAAAAAATAGAATTGAAATTAGTGTATCCAAGATATTAAAATTTTAAATTTAAAAAAAAGGAGAAAAAATTGGTGAAGGGACTAGTTTGGTGCACGACATTCAATTTCAGGGACTAAAATGAGTCATTTAATGCAAAGTGAGGGACTAATTTAGTGCATATACAACGATGACATAATGGATGACACATGGACGAATACTGTTGCGATACGTGACACAAACGGACACGTGGCCAAATAACATTGTGACACGTGGCACAACTATCCACGTCAGCATGCCACGTGTCACTGGTCACCACATCATCATACCATTATACGTGGCCAAATCATGAAGTGATACGTGTCACTTACAGTCCACGTTATCATGACATGTCATCACGTCGTTAATAGAAAATAGGTCAGGGAAGTATATGCTGCATTTTTTCAATCTCAGGGACGTAATTGGTGCAATTGGAATCTCAAGAACGATTTTAGTGTATGACGTCAATCTCAGGACTATTTTAGAGTTTAACTCTAAAAATTATCAAAAAAAAAATTGAATTCCGAAATATAATGACAGAATAATTTGTTATGGAAATTGATGTTTTTTATTTTATAACAGAAAAAAATTCGGCCAAATTAAGCATAAAATAAATTATAATATAATATAATAAAAAATTAACAAATTATAATTTATGACATGTATATATATCAAGTCAATAATTATATTATATAGAAGTTATATTCAGCAACATATTTAATGATGATAGTATTTTTAGATTTTTTTTTTTTAATAATGCTTCATACAACTAAAATAATCAGTTATCATATCTGAAGTAAATTTTAAATTTTTTTTCAATATATACAATGATATAGTATTTTAAAATTTTATATTTCATCTGTTAGAATATAATTGATCCTAATTGGCATTTGCGTCTGTGCTGCAAAAAACTAAAACTAGGGTTTGTTGCAGCAAGCGCGAGTGGGAGTGGAGCAGCAATGGCGCCGAAGCAGAGAACAGCGAGGAAGGTGAGCCGGAACCCCGAACTGATTAGGGGAATCGGAAAGTACTCGAGGTCCAAGATGTACCACAAGAGGGGACTCTGGGCCATCAAGGTCAAAAACGGCGGCGTTTTGCCTCGCCACGATCCCAAACCTAAGCCTCAAGCACC
This sequence comes from Arachis ipaensis, assembly GCF_059453495.1. Taxonomy (NCBI): domain Eukaryota; kingdom Viridiplantae; phylum Streptophyta; class Magnoliopsida; order Fabales; family Fabaceae; genus Arachis; species Arachis ipaensis. Next base: position 15,935,105 of record NC_142440.1, on the reverse strand, counting down.
TTCTCAGAAGCCTCCCAAATTTTATCCTGCTGATGACGTCAAGAAACCCCTTGTCAACAAGCACAAGCCCAAACCTACCAAGCTCAGGGCTAGCATTACTCCTGGAACAGTGCTGATTCTTCTAGCTGGCAGATTTAAGGGAAAGAGGGTAGTGTTCCTGAAGCAGCTTCCTTCGGGCTTGCTTCTTGTTACTGGCCCTTTCAAAATCAATGGAGTGCCTTTGAGACGTCATTGGTACATCAACCAAAGTAGATGTCTCTGGTGTTAATGTGGATAAATTTGATGACAAATATTTTGCAAAGGAAGCTGAGAAGAAGAAGAAAAAGGAAGAGGGAGAGTTCTTTGAATCAGAGAAAGAGGAGAAAAAAGTTCTGCCCCAGGAGAAGAAAGATGATCAGAAAACGGTGGACTCTGCTTTGTTAAAAGCCATTGAAAGCGTTCCAGATTTGAAGGCATATATTGGTGCTAGGTTTTCCCTCAAGCAAGGCATGAAGCCTCATGAGCTAGTTTTTTAAAAGGGTTTTACACTTGTTTTTATCATATTCTGTTTTTTATTGAATTTTTGTCCTAATTATATTCTAACATCATCTTTGTTTAAAAAATCTTGTTTTAATAATTTTCATAGCTAATATAATTTTTATATTCCTCCTCCTCTTTTATTTTTGTTGTTTCCTCATAACAAAAAAGATGAATGACTATTTTGGTTTGTGGTATTATCCACTATTCAAACTTTATATGATTGAGAACTTCATGTATAATGATTTCTTTTACATCTACCATATTATAAGTAGCATGATCTCTTTTGTTACTGTATATAATTACAACTTTAAGGACAAAATAAATAGGCACTGTTCAGTTTTAAATTTGGATTTGTAACTTTTAGAATCTTTGAGGTCACATGCATATCCCCAAAAGAAAAGTAGCCTCAGGCTTGATTGATAGTTACTATGATTTATGAATAGATCATGAATACATTTAATTATTTCACAAACATGAAGAAGGTAGGAGTAATTCTTATTCATTACAATTCATATGTTGCGGCAAATCTCCACTGCTCATTCATGCTTCCAGCAGATTCTTGATGTCTTTCTGCAGATTAATGAGAAACATTTTATTGGAGTTGTGCATGAAATCACACAAATGAAATTGTGCTATGCATATATATACACATATTTACCTCAATGCTAAGAGGAGAAGTTGTGGGTTCATAACTATGAACAACATGGCCTTCTCTATCAACAAGAAATTTGGAGAAGTTCCACCTGATATTATCTCCACCTTTGCTTGATTTCAGAAACTTGTAAAGTGGAGCAGCATTCTCACCATTCACATCCACCTATATTCGAATTTAATCAACAACATGCACATGTTATGTTACACTTGGAGACACAAAAGAATTCTAATGAGATACCAAAGAATTCTTGCCTTGTCAAAAATGGGAAACTCAGCTTTGAAGCGAGTACAAACAAAATTTGCTATCTCTTCATTAGTTCCAGGTTCCTGTGCTCCAAACTGATTGCATGGGAATGCTAGAATTTCAAGCCCTGCACAGTGCACAGCTTTATCTTATGATCATTCAATAATGAATTTGTATCCTCCTAATTGGAAAGGAAATATATATGACAAGAAAAAACATACCTTTTTGTTTGTATTTGTCATACAATTGATTAAGTTCTGTGTAGTTTGAATTGGTCAACCCACTGCATCAATGAAAATTATAAAGCTTTTTCACCTTTGTATATGAACTATGAAATCATGGTAAGTTCAACTGAAGCACTTAATTAATTTGGAGATTAATTACCATTGTGAGGCAACATTAACAATGAGAAGGACTTTTCCTTTGTATTCTCCCAGTTTCACATCATTTCCCCTCCCATCCTACAAACCAATTAAGGTAAGAGATTATAATATATTAAAAAGAAAAAGGAGATAAATAAGTGCAGTAGGTATCATATTCATATTAGTGTATAAGAAAAAGAGCATACTTTAACTATGAAATAATGAACTGATTGGCTTGCCATTCTGTGATATCTTCTCAAACTCAGTTGAACTTGTAAACTAATTAATGAAAGTGATTTCTGAACTGTTAACACTAATGAAGGATCAAAGTATGTTGTAGTACAAGTACATGACCAAGAAGGCAACTAAAATAATTCTAAGATTACGATGTTAATATTCTCATCCAATGGGGAACAAACACTAGAATCTAGAGTGCTATTTGTCCAACTGTTATATCTATACATAGTTTTATATTTTTATTAGCTTCTAGAGTAAGCATCATAAGAATTCAACTGGTATATTCTTATTGTTCACATAGTTAATCAAATTAGGATGAATATGCCTTGGAATATAGGAATCCACAAGTGTTATAGTATTATCTCATTTTTCATATCCATGTAATATTTTATTGCTTGTGGAATCGGAAACCGGCCTGTGCCAATTCAAACAATTAACACATTGTCATTGATAAAAAATATAGTTACAAATATTGATTAAAGGTGTAATGAAAGAATCATGTAGCTAATCTTGTACCCCTCAGAAGCAGATTATTGATTGTAATAGCAAATGCATCCTGAAACTTGTAAAGCAAGGCATTGTGATCAGCATATACTAAACCAGGAAGAAGTTCATACACAATATACCTCCTCATGTTTTCCCTTTCTCTTGATGAAACATTGCTTAGCCTCTCCACCACATTCAAATTCTTTTCCTTCACTTCTTTCTTATCTATAAACACTGAATACTTGTCATGATCCTCAGGTAAATGCCATGGATATTGGTAATAAGCTGTGAAAGGATCAAACAGAACTGGGATGCAACCCGATATCAGCGAATCGAAAACAGACTTTCTTGTAGGGCTATCCCCTGGAGGCTGCAAGCAAAACTCTGACTCAACAAAAACATCTATGATTGACTCTGCCTCATTACACTTGGCAGAACTGCAATTCAGAAACTTGCATCTACCATTGCTACTGCATTGATCTATTAGTATTCTTCTTATGCTGTCCTCTGCATCAGAGCGCGCCGCTCCAGCGAAACTAACAAGGCTCTTGCGATTCGATCTAATGATTTTCAGTTGCCATGAAATGATGTCATTGTCTGAACTTGGATGGAAGTAAGTTGGATGAGGAACTCCAATGTCATTCGCATGCCACGGCTGGCGTTCGATCAAGATCTTGATTGGATTCTGCATTTTCTCAAGCTCTAACAATCTAGTACCCCATGGAGATTCACTATTATTAGTTCTCCTAAAATCCCATGAGATTTTTCCCAACACAAGAACATGATCCTTACCTTCATTTCTTTTCCATGGCCTCTGTCTCTGAAGCCAATTCACCAGCTCCAAACTCAAACCGTCCTTCACATCATTTGAAACATTCTTGAAATGCCATCTCAGCACATCTAAGCCACCATAGAATGGCACATAGAAGATCTTTGCTTCATTCTCATTATAAACCCTGCATGGATGCTTCAAAATCCTTGAATGGAATATGAGTTCAAGTGAGTATTGATGAGTTTGATACCATCCTTTACCAAACTTATTATTAGCAATAATAGCCTTTCCAAATCCATCATTGCTTAAGTAACTACAAAAATCTTGCCATGGAATCATCTTGCTGCATTGACCTACCAAATCCTTGTTAAACTTGGATGGCAAGTCATACACATATATCCCTTCACCACTGCATGATTCTGCATTGCTTCTATTCGACCTCCACGATCGATGAACCTGCAAATGCTCCTCAACAACCTTCACTGCATTTGCAACCTCTTCATCATATCTTCCATTGTTGCTAGTAACAAGATTTGATCCAACTGAAAACTTAACAGGCTCAGTTGCATTGTTGCCTTCGAATATTCGAGGTGCTAAGAAACTGTGATTGTTTGTGGAAGTTGGGATTTCAAAGGAGGGATGAGTGCCTGCAGAAAGACAATAGAGGCTATGAAGCTTCCTTGAAGAAGAGAAGCAAACATGAACTATGTTTCCAGTTATAATGGTGGAGAAGGAACACCACATGTATATAAGGATTAGAAGGAACAATGCAACAGATATTCTACTCAGAAAGTTGTATATGGCACTAAAATGAAAATAAGATTGTTTAGCTTCTTGCTTTCTATATGGTTTTGATCTTCTTCTGGATATTGACACTGCCATTTTAATTTCTTTCTTGCTAGGTGATTACAATTCATGAATCCAGAACACCTTACTTATGGTATTTCTAGTGTAAAGATCTTATTATTAGATCAAGTATCATTTTCTCGCCTAATGCTTTATCATCATGCAAGCACGTAGTTAGTTTCCAACTTTCAATTAATTAAATAATGTTCATGATTGGACTAATTATGTGTCAGTTATGCATCGTGCTCCCATATTAGCAGATTTTGAAGATTGAGAATGATATTCATGATGCACTGAACATTAATCCTCCCAAAAAGGTGGGGTCATTCAAATATTTGACTTTCTTAAATGTCAAATCATGGTTGATGTTGGTTCTTCCCCTTTCCCAAGCGCCATTTCTTTCCTCAAATGGTGGAAAAGAAAATTAACTAAACCCAAAACAGCTTTTCGTGATAAATGGTTAGTAAAAAATTGTGGACTTATTCTATAATTTTCCAAAATCTGTAATCAACATAGAGAACAAGAATAGACTTCACTAAAATCTGTATCATTGAACCATTTATCACATTCAGAGAGTAGTTCTATATACAACTTTATGCAATGGACAAGTAAATAGTTTTGTCACTCAATCTTTATACCATTTAAGTCCAATTTGTTTAGCTTGTTTGGTCTCTTGTAATTCTTCAACAAGAGGGAGGAGCAAACAACACTGATAGAAGAGGCAGCCATTGCAGCCCCAGCAATCCATGGTGGCAATCTGAATCTAGTGGAAGGGTAAAGTATGCCTGCAGCAATTGGGATTGATAAGAGGTTGTAACCAAGTGCCCAAATGTAGTTGAGGCGAATTCGGTTGAAGGTTTTCTTTGCAAGGTCTATGGCTATTACTATGTCCTCCAAGTTGCTTCTCATCAAAACTATGTCTGCTGCCTCAATAGCTATGTCTGTGCCAGCACCAATCGCCATTCCTACATCGGCCGACACAAGTGCTGGCGAGTCATTGATTCCATCTCCCACCATTGCCACAGTGTAGCCAGAATTCTGAATTAATCACATGAATTTAGTATTAACATTTTGACCCTTGTTGGAACTATCAAATTATGATATGTTAGAATTAAGAAACGATGAAATTTGTATGTACCTGCAAATCTTTTACTTGAGTAGCTTTAGTGTGAGGTTGGGCTTCTGCCATAACAGTTTCAATACCAGCTTGTCTAGCTATGGAATTAGCAGTACCCCAGTTATCACCTGTGACCATGATGCTTTTGATCTTCATGGACTTGAGAATTGAGATAACTTCCTTTGCATCAGGTTTCAATGGATCAGATACAGCCAAGACTCCAGCTATTTCTCCATCTAAGGATACTAAAATCCCAGTTTGTGCTAATCTCTCAGCTTCTGCTAGAACTTCTTCAGCATCCACTGAAATGGCTATGTTGTGATCCATCATCAGTTTTTTGTTCCCAGCCAATATCTCCTTGTTTTGAACAATGGCCTTAACTCCATGGCCTGATATCGAAACAAAGTCACGCACTTCTGGCCAGGTATGATTCTGTTCATCTTCTGTGATGATCTTCTTGGCATGCTCAACAATAGCCCTGGCTATGGGATGTTCACTATTCGCCTATATTAGTTTTGAGTTTTGACAATAACATAACCATTGTTTAGAGACATTGTTTCAAAGGTAAACAAGTGTAGTGTTTAGTAGTAGAAGAAGGCTTGCCTCTGCTGCTGCAACAAGTTCATAGAAATCTTGAACTGACATGTTCTTGAAGAGCTTTGTAGTTACAATCACTGGCTTCCCAATTGTGAGAGTACCTGTCTTGTCAAACACAATGCAATTCACCTGCAAAATTATGAAACTTGAGAGTGAAGTAAAAAGAGATAACCAAAGTAAAGTAACAATGCTAACCTTATGTGCACTTTCTAGAGCTTGTCCACCTTTGATTAACACACCTTGAGTTGCACCAACTCCAGTACCAACCATAACAGCTGTAGGAGTGGCTAGGCCTAGAGCACAAGGGCATGCAATGACCATTACCGATATCCCGAACTGAAGGGCAAGCTCAAAGCTGTTCATGGAAGATGGAATCCATGATTTTGGGTATGCATGCAGCTTTCCTGCTAAATACCAAGCAATCCAAGTTGAAAAAGAAAGCAGAATGACCTGCAACAAACAGAAAAAAGAAGAAATTAGTCCACAACTAGAGAACATTATCAAAATTAAAAGTGGTTAGTAGTTAGTAGAATGCTTACAAGAGGAACAAAGTACTTAGAAATGTGATCAGCAAGTTTCTGAACTGGAGCTTTCGCCATCTGAGCAGATTCGACTAGTCGAACAATCTGAGACAGGGCACTCTCTGATCCAACCCTTGTTACCTTAACATGCAAGACTCCATTCTGATTCACTGTGCCTCCAATCACCATGTCACCCTTCCTTTTTGCCACCGGCCTTGCCTCTCCGGTTATCATGCTCTCATTGACATGGCTCTGGCCCCATATAACAATTCCATCCGAAGCAACTTTCGCGCCAGGAACAACTTTAATCACATCATTCTTTTGTACCAACCTGCTATCAACCTGTTCTTCACCATCTTGATTCAACAGGATTGCTGTATCAGGTGTCAAGTCAATAAGCTTAGCAATGGCCTGAGATGTTTTCCCTTTGGCCAACACCTCTAAATACTTCCCTAACAGAATAAACGAAATCAGCATAGAACTTGTCTCAAAGAAATCATTGCCTTTGAAATCTCTTGAGAATGCAGCTCTTGCCACCACATAAACAGAATACAAGTATGCTGCATTGGTTCCCAATGCAATCAACACATCCATATTGGCAGAGCCTTTTCTCAATGATCTATATGATCCAATGTAGAATCTCCTTCCTATGATGAATTGCACTGGTGTAGCCAATTCCCATCTCAATAACTGTCCAACTTTAAGCATATTCACAACTTTGATATCAAGAACATGTTTAATTCCAGGTACATACATAAGAACCATTGATGTTAGAAACACAGGAATGGTGAAAACCAAACTCCAAATGAAGAATTTGAAGTACTGCTTAATCTCCTGCTTCCTATGTGTCTCCCTCCCTGCTTCTTCGGCCGGAAATATCTCCGCTTTGAAACATCCAGAACCTGCAGATTCTATGACTTGAATGAAGGTTCTAGGCCCTGTTATGTAAGGTTTATAAGCTACAGAAATTTTGTTGATGTCAATATATGTGTCAATGTTTACAACTCCAGGAAGAGATTGAAGAGATTTCTGAATAGCACTTATTGATTGTTCATTCTTAATTCCATCAACTTTAAGATGTATTTTGCTTATGTGCTCTCCCGTGCTTATTAATATGGATTCAAATCCAGTGTCCTCTATAGCCTCTTTGAGTTGATCATAGGTTACAATATTAGGATCATAGTGAATTTCTGCTTCTTCAGTTGCCAATGCAACTTGAGCATTGTGCACACCTCTAAGGGATTGAAGAGCTGATTCAAGAGTTGAAGAGCAAGAAGTGCAAGTCATGCCCCTTATGTGTATTCTACATATCTCAAAAGGGTGTTCATCATTTGATTCTTCTTCAATAAGCTTTGCTTCAAACCCTGCATCTTCAATGGCCTCACATATTCTCTCCACCTGCATGCATTAAATATAAGGTATAACATATCTTTCTATATGAATTAGGTTGTTACATTCTCAAGTTGAAGAAATAAGATAAATTAGCCATAATAATAAGAATTCCAAGTCTCATTCTTAAACGCTCTTTATTAAGTAAGGAGTGTTACAATTCGTGTTAGTTAAATAAATTTTAGCCCTTCATTTATTAAATTTTATATTAGTGATTCAAATTTAAAATATAAGAGATTTAGAATTTTTTATAAAGTGTATTAATATTCATCGAATTTCAATAATACTGATAAGATTTAAAATGATCAATCATAAGACTTCTAAGTTACTGGGTTAAAATGTAGGATAAAATCATTACAGGAATATTGGTTGAAAGAATTTCACGCAAGTTGCTGTGTGAGAATGAAATTAATGGCCACAGGAAAGAGTTAAGTGGAGTATGCATATCGATAACATGTTACAAGGACATCCATTACAAATGAAATCAGCCAACGAATTGAATTCATGAGGCATGCTAGTAGTGAATCTATATTCTATATATTTTTATTATTATCATATCGTAAATAATCCACTATGAAAAGTGATATTAGATATGTCTGCTAATCATCAAGTTCCTGATATCATAAAGAAGATATACGATAATACAAAAAGCTAAGCATATTGGTTAGCAAGTGGGCAGCATTATTAATTAAGTAGTACTAAAATGTGAATCACTTTTGTTGTATAAGATAACTTTGATAATTTATATATAAAACAGAAATGGTACTTGTCTTTTAACTTTTAGCCTTTAATAAGTTTTTTTAAGATTTATTATTATTTAATTAATTTAAATATTCAGTTTTATGGATTAGTTGTTCAAAAAATTAGGGGAGTTATTTGTCTTTTATTTTCTTTTTTCTGTAAAAACGAAATAAAAAATAATATTTAAAGGATACTTAATTACACCACAAATAAAAATATGTAATTAAATCAAATAAAAGATGTTCTCTTTGGCCTTATAAGAAGTTGGACACGATAAGAGAGGTCCGGTCCTACTTATCTGAATAAGTAACTACCTTCTTAAATATCTCTTACTATCTCTATTCATTTAAAAGGTAGATCTCAACAAATTCTCAAGATAAAAAGGACAGTTATTCATTAACAAAGGTGAAACTACTCCAAAAAGTGGTTATCTATTCTACTATAAATACAATGATACCTCTTAGGTATATTCAAGTCCCAATCTACTAAAAACCTGCTCAAAGCCCTTACTAATTTAAGCATTGGAGTCTCTTGTAGGTACCACCCCTCACCTCCTCGCGAGGAACTCGAACAGCGGCACCTCGACACCGGAAGAAGTCGGACGTTGCCTCAGAAGGAGTCTAAACCTCACATTCAGGCCCAAATTACCGTTTTAGGTAACCCTTGGAATATTGGTGCCGTTACTGGGACCTGAAAGTCTACATCAACATATGATGGACAATCAGTATGAAGACGATCATACAGCGTCTGAGTCGGAGCTAGAGCCCCACCATGACGACCTGACGCTAGCATTACCTCCACTGATGAGTTTGGAAAACTTCAAATTATTGTGATGATCAAACATTATTAAAAATATTAATTAAAAAATTGTTAATTTAATTTTGGTTTCAAATTGTTTGTATGATGAGTTTGTCATTGTGCAAATTTCTCTTGATGGGCCAAAAGCATGTTTTAAGTCCAAATAACTATCAGCATTGGATAAAGAAAATGTTGTTATAAATGGCTGAATTGGTTTAAGGCACAGCAAAGCTAATTGGACTAGGAAACTGATACAAAGCCCAAGTTATAATTGCCTTGGCCCAACATCATCATGGGTCCGAAATTGAAAGAAGAAAGAAAGTAGTGGAGCATGCTTGGTTCAGTTACCTACTTCCATAAGATTATGGAATTCAAATTTTAATTAAACTCATGCATTGGTAACTGAAAAGGAAAATCAAAATTGATTTGATTGCATTAAATGACTCCACATTACTTTATGCATAGGGGAATGGAAGTGGAAAATTAGTTAGTTTTAATATCATTCATTGCTTCCTTTGAAAGTTTTTTTCTCTCTTCTCTCTCTTCTCTCTCTTGCTTCGTTTGTCACATTCATCAGAAAAGAAGATGGAAGAAGATTGAAGTTATCAGAGAAACTATCAGAGAAGCTAAGAAGAAGCAAAAGGCTAGGGTGATGGCCTTTGCAAAAAGAAGATCCGAAGTATGGAGTGGCTAAAATTGTTGCCACTAAAGGCAAGATGTGAAGAAGAAGTTTCAAGATCTTCATACCAAAAATGTAAAGGATCGGCCTCGGTCAAAGAAGAAGATCTCTGTGATAAAGCTCAGTTCCATTTTTGTTCATCCAAGAAAAAAGGTAGCTACTGTAGCTACGTGGAGGAAGAAGCAAATATGGAAGGGTTGGAGCTATCAAGGATCAGAGAATCATCAAGGGTTGAAATTCATTCTTGGGGCCAAAGTCAAGATGGAAGGCTCAGATTGAAGAAGTTTGATGAGAAGGGTTGAGAGAGGTACATGCATGTTGATTTCAGCTTTGGTTTTCCCTCTCTCTCTTCTCTGCCCGAACTGGCAATTTGATGGAGAAGATGTTGGTGGTTTGGTTGAACCGGTTTCAACCTTGGAAGCTTTCCCTTCTATAATAAGGGTGAACGGCCAAGGGTTGAAGCAAGGAGAGAAAGCACAGAGTTCTCATAAATACCCTAAGCTAACAGAGTTCTTCTCCTTCAATGGGTTTTATTTTGTATTCTTTTCTTTAGTTTTGTCTGTCTGAGTTTCATGGTGAAAAAGACAAACAGAGTGAGGTTTGTAAGAAAAAGTCAGTGAGAGAAAAAAGGCGAAGAGTGTAAAATTAAAGAAAAAGTCATAGATGTCTAAGAGTTCCTTTGTACATCTATGTTGTGTTTCATGATCCTCTGGGGATTCCCTTGCAAGTTGGGTTAGCACTTTGTGGTTGAAAGCTTGGTAGGTAACCAAGTCAAGTTCAGTTTTGGGGATAGATTCTGAACTTATCCCGGATAGGAATGGGTAGATCCTAGGGAAGAATTGGTGTATGTAATCTATTGATTATAGTGAAATTCCGTTACTGTTGTGATGGAGACTGGACGTAGGCTGCATTGCACTTAGCAGCTGAACCAAGATACTTCTGGGTGTGATTCTCTCTTTCTCTTCTACTCCATTTCTGATTCTGTTGTGTAGGAGACAAAATTGAAAAATATCTCCTAACCGGTTACGAGACAAAAAGAAAATGTCTCTTGACTAGTTACGAGACAAAAACAGATTTATCTCCTGAAGCTATCATAAAAGGCAGAAAGTAATTCTTAGCAAAAAGGGACTAAGATTCAACCCCCCTTTCTCTTAGCCACTGATTACCATCATCCACCCCAAGAGAGAACAAATGCATCCACGGGAAAGGAACATCAGGAAACCCTCATCCACGATGGATTCTTCGGAGGTTCACCTTCCCGAAGATGAAAAACATCCCTGTCCGACGGAGATACTAGGGTTAGTTCACAGCCACCGCAGACAATTAGAACAACTCAAGCTGGAGGTTGAGCGATAACGAGAAGCTGAACGGGAATTACAAAAAGAAGTACGACGACGCAGAGAGTTGGAGAAAAAGCTCTTGAGGTTAGAAGCTGACCTCCGAAGACGAGGTAATTGGACAGATCGGGAGGAAAGCCCTCTTGGAGGTGAAGATTCGTTTGTTGAAGAAATCATGTGAGCCAGGGTCCTCCGAAATTTCAAAACTCCCGACATGGATCTCTACGATGGAACAACCGATTTGAGGCATCACCTTAGCAATTTCAAAATTCGGATGTACCTAGTTGATGCCTCTGATTCAACTTGTTGTAAAGCCTTCCCGACAACTTTGACTATAGCTGCAATAAAGAGGTTCGATAACTTACCACCCAGGTCGATAACTTACTTTGGTGACCTGGCAAGCAAGTTCCTTACCAGATTTTCAATCCAGAAAGACAAAGTAAAGCATGCTCTAAGCCTACTAGGGGTCAAACAAGAAGTCGGAGAGACACTTCAAGACTATATGGAAAGATTGTTTGGAAATACAAAACTTACCTCCTAAAGCAGTAATAATGGGATTGGTTAATGGCCTTAAAGAATGGTCGTTCTCCCAATCCAAATCCAAGCGACACCCGATTTCTTTATACGAAGTACAAGAGTAAGCAAAAAAGTATATTAACATGGAGAAAAATTCTCGACTTAGAGAACCTCCCCCAACTTAGATAGGTACTTGGCCGAGAGATCAGACGATCAAAGAAAGAGGAAAAGAGATGGCGATGACAGAGGACGGTGAGATCGACGCCCGCAAACTTCTGAGAGACATATACATATGATAAATGGAGGGTTTGCTGGAGGAGGAATTTCAAAATCCTCACGTAAAAGGCATCTTAAAGAAGTATACCAAGTCGAGAAGACAATAGAATTTTCGATTTACCGACCATCTCTTTCACCAAAGAAGAGGCACAAGGAGTAACTCCTGGCCATGACGACTCAGTAGTGATAACCATAATCCTTTCCAATACAAATCTCCATAGAACTTTGGTGGATCAAGAGAGCTCGGCAGATATTCTATTTAAGCCCGCCTTCGACAAGCTCAAACTAGAAGAAAAGGATTTAAACGCATACATAGATAACTTTTCGGGTTGGGGGACACACCGATCCGATCTTTTGGATTCATCTCACTATACACTACCTTTGGAAAGGGCACGAGGTCAAGGACGATAAGCGTCGACTATATTGTAGTGGACGTTATGTCTGCTTACAACGCCTTGATAGGCCGTGCCACTTTAAACCGACTTGTAGCAATTGTCTCTACACTTCACCTATGCATGAAAGTTCTAACTGCAGAAAAAATTGCCACCATAAAGGAAGATCAGAAGTTGGCAAGAAAATATTACAATGAAAGCCTCAATTTAAGAGGTGGTACAGGATATAAAGAAGTTAACACTATTGAACTCGGTGGTGTCCGAACTTGAAAAGAGTTACATCCCCAACCTGAAGGAAAGATAGAAAATGTGCAAATTGGGGATCGTGCTGAAAAGATAACGGGTATGGGGGCCAACCTGGAGGAAGTTCTAAAGGCACAACTCGTTAATCTCTTACAAAGGAACTCCGACCTATTCACCTAGAAAACTTCCGATATGCCTGGTATAGACCATGACCTCATGTTTCACAAGCTCGCTGTCTACCCAGTTCCCAACCTGTTCCACAAAAGCGGCGGAAGCTCGATCCCAAAAGGACACAGGTGGTGGAAGAACAGGTGCAGGCCCTATTAGAAGCCGATTCATAAGAGAGGTAAATTATCCATTGTGGTTGGCTAACGTAGTTCTGGTAAAAAAGCAGAATGAAAAATAGAGGATGTGTGTTAATTACACTGACCTCAACAAGGCTTGTCCCAAGGATCCTTACCCTCTCCCAAGCATCGATGTCCTGGTTGACTCGGCCTTAGGATATCGGTTTTGTCCTTCATGGACACATATTTGAGATATACTCAAATCCCGACATATAAACCGGACCAAGAAATTATTTTTCTCATCACTCCCAAGGCTAACTACTGTTATGTAGTAATGCCTTTCAGATTAAAGAATGCCAGAGCTACATACCAATGACTGATGAACAAGGTGTTTTTCTCCCACTTAGGAAAACTCATGGAAGTATATGTGGACGACATGCTCGTCAAGACCAAGGACAACTTCACTCTTTTGTCCGACCTCTCCAAGGTATTCTCCACAATAAGAAAGCTTGGAATGAGATTGAATCCTTCAAAATACACCTTTGCAGTAGAGGCAGAAAAAGTCTTAGGTTTCATGCTCACTCAAAGAGGCATAGAGGCCAACCCTGACAAATGCACAATAATATTGGAAATAGAAAACCCGACTTGTCTCAAAGAAGTCCAGCAACTAAATGGAAGGTTGCCAACGTTGTCTAGGTTTCTAGCAGGATCAGCATTGAAGTCTCTACCTTCGTACTCAGTACTCAAAAAAGGAACCAAGTTGAATGGACCTAGGAATGCGAGCAAGCCTTTCAGAATTTTAAAGCATGTCTGGGTCAACCTCCGATACTGACCCGACCTGTTGCTGGAGAAAAGCTCATCTTCTATCTGGTCGTTGCAAGCTGAGCTATAGTTTCGACCCTGATCCGAGAAGATGAGAACGGACAACAACCCATCTACTTCGTGAGCAAAGCCCTACAGGGGACAGAACTAAACTATCAAAAAGATAGAAAAGTTCACATATGCTCTTATCCTTACCTCCAGAAGGCTCAGATCTTACTTTCAAGCTCACACTATAAAAGTTCGAACTAATCAACCCATGAAGCACATTCTACAAAAGACAGACATTGCGGGAAGGATGCTACAATGGGCTATGGAATTGTTCGAGTTTGATTTAAAATATGAAATTCGGACAACAATTAAGTCCTAGTATCTGACTGACTTTGTGGCCGAATACACTAAAGGTCAAGAAATTCCGACCACTTGAAACCTATATGTAGATGAATCATCCAACAAAATTAGAAGCGGAGCTGAAGTCATCATGAATGATAAGGAACTCGGATTGAACTATCACTCAAATTCGAGTTTCCTGTTTCTAACAACCAAGCAGAGTATGAAGCCTTACTTGCTGGCTTGAAACTGGCTAAAGAAGTTGGGCAGAAATGTTGATAGTGTTTAGTGATTCTCAAGTAATAACCTCCCATGTTAATGGCACTTATCAAGCCAAAGACTCCAACATGAAAAAGTACCTATAAGAAGTACGGGAACAACTAGTACAGTTCTCGAAAAGAGAGGTCCGACATATAGCTCGGGTATCCAATACCCGAGTAAATGCCATCTCCAAGTTAGCCAGTACCAAGCCAGAGGGCAACAATAGAAATCTCATCCAGAAAACTCTCCATGCACCATCAGTGTCAAAAGGAGATGATAGTTTGGAAGTAATGGCCATATTCAACCAAAGTTTAGGATGGATGACTCCCATAGTCAACTATCTTAAATTTGATATCATTCCTGCAGATGAAAAGAAGGCACGAAGACTCATAAGGGAAGCACAAAATTACACCCTGATCCACAACATTCCATACAAAATAGGAACATCAACGCCTCTATTAAAGTGTGTCCCGGCCTCTAACACCAAAGATGTCCTAGAGGAAGTACACAATGGCATATGTGCGAACTACTTAAGTGCCTGATCATTATCCAAGAAGGTGGTCTGAGTCGGCTTCTTTTGGCCAACCTTGCAAAGGGAAGCGGCTGAGTTCGTCAAAAAAGGCCCGCCTTGCCAGAGGCATGCCAACCTCCATGTCACACCCCCCGAAAAGCTCATCAGCGTCACCTCACCGTGGCCATTCGCAAAGTGGGGTCTTGATCTCCTCGGACCATTCTCTCAAACTCCAAGACAAGTAAAATACCTCATAGTAGGAGTTGACTATTTTACTAAATGGATTGAGGCAGAACCATTAGTGACCATCACAGCCCAACGAAGTCAGAAATTTCTTTATAAGAACATTTTCATAAGGTTTGGAGTTCCCCACTCCATTATCACAGACAATGAAACTCAATTCACTGACTCAACCTTTAGAAATTTGGTGACTAGCCTGAAGATTAAACACCAATTCACATCGGTAGAACACCCTAAAGCCCACGAGCAAGATAAAGTAGCAAATAAAGTAATATTGCCTGGGTTGAAATGCCAACTACAAGATGTGAAGGGAGCATGGGCAGGCGAGCTTCCTCAAGTTCTATGGGTATATCGGACAACTCCTCATTCAACAACAAGAAAGTCACCTTTCTGACTTGCTTATGGCATAGAAGTCATGATTCCTATAGTGATCACTGAAGAATCTTCAAGAGTTATATTCTATAATGAAGTGGTCAATATCCAAGCACAAAAGGAAGAACTCGACCTCCTCCCAGATGTCCGAGAACAAGCTAGGATCAAAGAAGAAACATTAAAGCAGAGGATGGATTTAAGGTATAACCGAAAGGTAATCAAGAGAAGCCTTGCCCTCAATGATCTTATACTGATCTGAAATGATATCGGAGTTCAGAAGTCAGATGAGGGAAAGCTGGCAGCAAACTGGAATGGGCCTTATAAGGTCACCGAGGTCATAGAAAAGAGTTACTATAAGGTGTCTGATAAACCACTATTTTATGGTTTATCTTGTGCTCAATTGAGTGGATTTTATCAACTCTTTACCTACTTATTCATACTATTTGCATGGTTTTATATTTGCCTTCCTAATTATGTGCTTTGATTGAAAACATGCTTCTTTGGCCTTAAGTTCCCTATGTTTAATCCTCTCTTATTACCATTAGATGCCTTGATATGTGTGTTAAGTGATTTCAGAGATTACAGGGCAGGAATGGCTTAGAGGATGGAAAGGAAGCATGCAAAATTGGAAGAAATACAAGAAGTTGGAGAAATTGCTAAGCTGTCCAGCCTGACCTCTTCCCACTCAAACGGCTATAACTTTAGCTATAGAGGTCCAAATGACGCGGTTCTAGTTGCGTTGGAAAGCTAACGTCCGGAGCTTCGATTTGATATATAATATATCATAGTTTCCTTGACGCTAGGCGACGCGAACGCGTGCTCCACGCGGATGCGTCGCAGTTCCGAAAATCAGCGTGGCAGCTTTCTTCTCCAGCGATTTCTGGGCTGTTTTCGACCCAGTTTTCGGCCCAAAAAACACAGATTAGAGGCTATAAAGTGGAGAAATCCATTCATTCATAAGACAAGCTTTCACAATTCACAATTTTAGGATTAGATGTAGTTTTTAGAGAGAGAGGTTCTCTCCTCTCTCTTAGGATTAGGATTTAGGATTTCAACTGCTTCTCAGGTTCAATGTTCCTTTACTTTAAGCTTCCCTTCTACTTTTATTCATTCCATTACTTTAGTTGATTATTTGATGTTGCCAATTTGGTTTACGGATTCCTATGTTCAATTTAACTTTCTATTTAATATAATTTGAGGTATTTCAGTTTATGATTGTTTTATTTTATCTATAAATACTTTTAATTTAATTTAGAATTTTCTCTTTTGGCTTTGGTTAATTAATTGGTGACACTTGAGTTATCAAACTCATTGTTGATTGAAAATTGGAATTCTTCAAGAATTAATTCGATTTCTAATAACTAACTTTTCCCAAGGAAAGACTAGGACTTGAGGAATCAGAATTAATTCATCCACTTAACTTACCTTCATAGTTAGAGGTTAACAAAGTGGGAGAAAAATCCAATTCTCATTACAATTGATAAGGATAACCAGGATAGGACTTCCAGTTTCATACCTTGCCAAGAGTCTATTTTATAGTTATTTATTTTATTCTTATTATCATTCAACATACTGCTTTCTTACTTTCAAAACCCTAATTTACAAGACTCCTAACCAATAATAAGAACATACTTCCCTGCAATTCCTTGAGAAGACGACCCGAGGTTTAAATACTCGGTTATCAATTTTAAAGGAGTTTGTTACTTGTGACAACCAAAACGTTTGTACGAAGGGATTTCTGTTGGTTTAGAGACTATATCTACAACGCGACTGTTTTTATAAAAAATTTTACTGGCAAAAATCCTAACGTCAGTGTCCGACTTACAAGGGAATGAGCTCCCGAGGTCGTGGCAGGCATGTAACTTAAAAAGGTATTACAATTAGGGAAGCGAACTTTGCTCCTTGATATACTTTTTCTTCTGACTTCATGATTTTTTTTTAAAAGAGTTTTTCTAAAGGATTTTAATGAGGCATCACAGCAAGGGCTAGAGATTATGAGAAAATATATAATAGCAAACTTATGTAAACCCATTTTTCTTATCAATAATAAAATATCTCTTCTACCAGATTTTCTACTCTCAAACACATTAATTTAAGCTCAAAAAATCGCAAAAATCGTTGGCCGACGTGTATGGTCGGCAAGATGAAGCGACGAGGTACAAATTAGTGTAAGAAATTATGAAACAATTCGTAAACCAACCTCTAAAGCAATTTGGAACAAAAATAAAATGTAAAAGTAACTTGGCAAAGTCCGATTACACAAAGTCAAAACTTACAAAGGAAAACGTAATATTCGTATAGGCAAAGTCCAAAAAGGACCAACCAATTTCGCCGATACCATCTCTAACTTAGCGAAAAAACAGCTAAATTAAAAGTTGTTGAAGTAAATTTTTCAAATAAAATAGCTGTGTAAGATATATTTCAAAAAATAAGCAATCACTTAAAACCTAAAATCATTATCAAAGTGAAGAAAGATTTTTAATAATATTCTAAAGTTGTAAAAATTGTTCAAAACCAACTACTAGACCCACAGACCAAGCCATTCAGGAGCTACGAAAACAAAGTTTATAAAGAATTAAGTTGTTTCCCTATGGTAGTATTCTCGGCGTGAACAAAGGAAGTCAGATTGTATTTAGAGACTGGCGCGGCAGGAATTGGATGAGTTGGAGGAGGAAGGAGTTTGCCACCAACGACCTTGCCTCTGGGTTGAAGATCAAGATCCTGGGAAGTCTGATCGACCTCTGCCCCCGAAGCCTTCGGGTCAGGCAAATGAGTATCATCATCCTCATCGGGAGCAGGAACGACTTTCCCATCTCCACTATGTTGTTTGGGTTGATCAGGAAAAGGTCCACCTCGGGAGCAATAACTCGAAACTAGGCCTTCAGATTTACAACCATCTCGTCCATACCTTCGGTCATAGACTCCTCGAGCTCTGCATATTTGTCCCGAGCTTTAGTCACTTCATCCACAAGATCAAGCTTCTCCCCAAAGACGCGGGTATAACTCTCGTCAACCTTCTTTTTCAATCCCTCTAACATAGCCAAGGCTACCTTCGCCTGTTTGATTTTGGCCCAATCTTTACCAAGGTCGGAGAGCAGTGCATCCCTCTCCTCCTCAAGCTCATTTTTTGTCTCCTTCAACGAGGCTACCTCGACCTGTGAGGCCACTAAAAAACTATGGGTGGTATTGAGGGGAGTCTTCTCCAACTCCTTGGCCAAGGATGCACATATACCCGTCGTTCGAACTCCACCTCAGGCCAAGAGTTGAAGCTAACTTTTAGTGGCCACATCATCCATGCTAATATAGCTATGAGGAAGGATATATTTTTCATTCCACGCAAGGCTGTCAAAGCCTGCTCGTATATGCTCCCTGACTTTGAGGTCTTGCGCCTTTTAGGATTTAGTTCGTTAGTAGCAGGGGGAGGCCGAGTTACTTGTTTGGTCGAGCCAGGAGGAGGAGTAGATTGAGAGGTCGGGTTAGGAATAATATTCTAAAAAGTTGAAGGGCCTGAGTCTAACTTCGCAGGCGAGGACAGGATGGCGGGGTTACCAGCTTCTTTCAGTTGAATGTTCTATGCAACAACGTTCTTTCTGGTAGAATGGAGCATCTTCATGGCAACTAATTTAAGAGCCATCCTTTCTGTAACATCCAAATAAAGGAATATTAGTCATCAATGAAAATTTACAAGTAGAATCTATAAAGGGAAGAGAATACTACCTAGCTCGGACTGAAGTTGGCTCGAGTTCCCTAAATACCTCTTTGTGTCCAGATAAGGAGCTCGGCCCCAGAACTCTTAAAACACCCCGACCACACTCGACTCTATCTCATCTAAATCATCTGAGTTATACTTAACTATTACGAGGCTATCTTCCCAATACAAAGGGAAGACGGGTTCATCCTCATCATTCAAGAAAAAAGATCAGGCACCCTCAACAGCTCAAACCTTAAAAAAGTAATTTTTGAAGTCATGAAAGGACTCATCATAGATAGTAAAGATAGGATAGTACTGAAAGATAGCCATCCTAGTTTAGAACTAAAGGGTTTGGTGAGTACAAAGAGATAAAAGAAGACCTTGAGAGAAGGTCGGACATCTAGTTTCCGATAAAAAAGTTAATATATTTTCAAGAAATCCCAAGAATTAGGATGTAATTGAGTAGGGGCAACGTTGCAGAATCTAAAGACCCCAGATTCAAACTCAAAAAAAGGAAGGTAACCCCTAACTTTTTGAAAAAATAATCATAGACATATATGAAATGTCGTCCCAACCTATCAAGTCGGGGAAAGCAAACTCTCTCCTTAGGGTCGGCAACAACTATCTCATAGTTTCTCTCATCCTCTCGACTTAAACACAGCCTATGATGCCTACGAAAGGCCACGCCATATTCATTATCAACAACAGGGACAGGGGTAAGGACAGATAAATCTACCCATATCAAGTCGAATGGAACCTTAGTCGACATGCTGTGAACTACTGAACGAGACATACAAGCTACACCTACAACACAAATAAAAAATAATCACTACAAATCAAGCCAAGCAAGCTAAGCAATTAGAAGGTTGGGTCAACATCACAAGTCGACACCAACTTCCTGGACGAAAAATAACAACAGCACATGCATCAACAAAATCCCAAAAGAGGTCGGGCCAATATTGCGAAACCCTTTCAGAACACAAACAGATACGCGATACCTCTAACAAATACAAATGAATTCATCTTCTATCTGAAAATGGCATCATTTGGGACCAGTATAAAACCACCCCAAGAACAGGACCATAGCAACAGTGAAACAACCATAGTGAAAATCTTTTCAAATCTTTTTTCAAAAACCAAAATTAGATTTTCAAGAACACAAAATCCCAGAGTCAGAGTGACAATCACAAACAACATTTCAAAATTACCATTCATTCACACATGCCAGAATACAGAAAAAAAAAAAAAACAAAAAAGAGTACCAACCTCAAAGATGCACGAAGATAGAAGGGCACGATTTAGCGGCAAAAATGCGAACGGTCCTCCCGTAAAGTGCAAACAAAATCCTCTAAAAGGGTTTAAGATAGAGAAATCTTGAATGATGGAGCGAAGAATAAAGAAAGTGAAAAAATGAGAAAGCGAACATTTCAGAAACACAAAAAGAAAGAAGAGGAAAAAAGTGAAGTATTTATAAGACACGAGGGGCAAAAGAGACATTTCGCACCCCTCTTTAATGATGTGCATGGATCCCAAGGAAACTGCAGCGTAACCCACATCGTGTCATTAAACGACACAATAGTTCAAAATTTTTGAAACACGTCAAGTATCCAACCTCCCAAAGGCAGCGTACTTGACAAAAGGAACTAAAGCCACAATTACTTGAACCCGCCCTTATAAAAGCATAGATTCAAGTAGGGGCCTTATTCATACCCTGACCCAAAAATATAAAGCCAAGTCCAATAAGGATAAAGGCCCACCCAAAAAGGGTGGCCTCTTCTACTTGTCTAACCTCATAAGAAGTCGGACACGACAAGGGAGGTCTGACCCTACTTATCTGAATAAGTAACTACCTCCCTAAATATCTCCTACTATCTCTACCTCATCTAAAAGGTAGATCTCAATAAATTCCTAAGATAAAGGGGACAATTATCCACCAATAAAGGTGAAACTATTCCAAAAGGTGGTTATTTATTCTACTATAAATATATTAACACCTCACATGTATATTCAAGTTCCAATCTACTAAAAACCTACTCAAAGTTCTTACTAACTTAACCATCAGAATCTCTTACAGATACCATTCCCCACCTCCTCGCGAGGAATTCGGACGACGGCACCTCCGCACCAGAAGAAGTCAGATGCTACCTCAAAAAAAATCTGAACCTCATTCAAATCCAAATCATCGTTTTAGATAATCCTCAAAACACATAGTACCTAAAATTCTTCATATCCATTTCACAATATATATATAATTCATGAATATAATCATTTTCAAAAAACGGCTATATATAAAGCATTATTAGGATGCTATTCGGTTATTGATTTTGTGATAGACTTTGTTAGGTAGATAATAACTTTTGTGAATAATATAAATAATGGGTTTTAAAATTGACTCAATAAAATAAAAACACACTACACCCTCAAATTATCTACCTAAATCTTAATATTAAAATAACTATATACATACTTAATAAATTAAATATTCAATATATCTATTATACATATTATTTAATATTTTTATCGTCTACCTGTACTTTTAATGCGATTTCGTTTTTACAAGTTAAAAGATATTGACCAATAGCCAATTGCTTAATTATTTGGAGGAAAGACAATGTAGAACGTGTACATGCCTTGAAAGTTGAAATATGCTTTTTTTTTTTAGTGATCCCCACACACACATAAGATATTGACATGACAACGAAAAATATCACTTTCCAATAATTATTAAATGAATCATCTTTGTTAGAACGTGTCCTTCGTTCTGCTAAAAGTCTGGATTAAAACTTGGAAGAAATGACGCTATGATTAGTATTAGTGCAGTAATTAACAGGTAAAAATGTGTTTATTAATTTGTTTTTTTCAAATTAAATGTATATACTATAATAAATAATAATAAATCTAAATTTAATTAGTTAATATAATAAAAACTTCATATTTTAATTAAAATATCTTAAGTTTAATAAAGAATTCTTAAATATCATTTCCATATAAATGATCATGTAAGAAGTATTGGATCAAAGTTTAAACTCTTTATTTTAGATTAAAAGGAAAAAGTTAGTAAAATAAGAAAATAAAAATTTAATCATCCTTAAATTAAAGTGATAAAATTTACACATAATAAAAATTATAAATTTGACAATATGACAATAATTAATGTATTTACATTATCATTTTATAATTCAATTCTCTCTATTTTAGATTTTTTTTTTCGAAGTATTAATATTCTATGCACTTCAGAATAATTTTCAGGTTTAATTAAAGGTGGATACTACCATAAAGATTTTATTATTGTCTTCATAGGAAGATGCTTCTTTTTTACCATTAGATCATGAAATGTATGGTTTGATTTTGATGTATTATAAAAGTGTTATTTTTTTTAAAGTGTGGCTAAACAAACAAAATACACTTTTAACACAAGAATCTTCATAAAAAGATGTTTTTAGCATCTTCATTTGAGTAGTTACCTTAATTAAAAAGTCCATATTATCAAATATTTTTAATTTTTTTTTTGTGACATATTTTTAATTGGTTGATTAATAGGATCCCTTTTAACTACTTAGAATAATGTAATTGCCACAAACACCCTCCCCCCCCCCCCCTTAAAAAACCTATTTTAAATGTTATTCACACTTTCAAATCATTTATCTTGGTAATCTGAACCTCTTAAATAGTTGACCAAAGAAAATAAAAAAGTATACAACAGTTCTGAGTTGTCACAAATATTTTATGGCAAGCACAAGAAAACCATACACAAGCAATTTAACAAGCTAACAAGAATAAGTGTAGATTATATTCATCACTTATATATAGATAAATTAAACTAATGATAATACTTACATTAACCATAGATGGATAATATAGAACCTGAGCTTTATCATTCAATACATCAACGGCAGCTTCTAGAATCCCAGGTAAGCGTTTGATAGATTTCTCCACGGATCCAGCGCAAGCAGCACATGTCATTCCCATCACACTCAACACCGCTTTCGCCTCCGATCCTTCCGGCGACATCCCTTTAGGATATGTCGTCATGGACGGGTAGTGTGGCTGAGGAGACAGATTCCCACAGCACTTGAAGCTGTTAATGCAGTCCCAACTCTCAAACTTTCTACCCATCATTATTGATCTATCTTCGATCTCTTGCTTCGCAAGCTAAGCGAAGATAGAATTCTTTTTTGTTAACAGTGAGAATAAATTCTATGGCTAGCTCTATTTTATAGAATCCAAAGAGAAAAAGAGAGAAAGGAGGGTGGTGGGGTTGTCTATGGAAATGAAGTTAGCTTGGGTAATTAAGAGCATAATGTCTTTGATTCTTAATTATTTTATTCCCTAATTGCCTTAATTAACGCTATGCTTCATCAACTAATTAATGGAGGAGTATGTATATCTATAGTAGTGTCCTTTCTCATCTTTTTAAATATCATTTTTATTATTATTAAATTAGAAGTTCGGTTCCACTCTCCCTTTTGAGTAATCTTTTTTCAACTATGTAAATTTAATAATGTCACACATATTAATAATGAAACATCATCGTCCCTTATTTAAACAAACAAGACTTGAGCAAACTGGTTTTAATTAATTAGTTTAACGAAAAAAGTTTTATAAAAATATTATTAATACTCTAAAATATTTTTTGTATACTAAAATTAATATTATATATTTATATATAAATATATGTATTGTTAATTAATTATTTTTAATTATATTTTATATTTTAATATATATATTAATGACTAATTTTAATATACACGGTATAAATAAAAATTTATATGATCAACTCTCAAATTGATAATCTCTTTTTCTTTTTTTTTTCTTCGTCTATTACTTTCATTAGTCAAGGTTCAATTTAGTTGCTAAATAACTTAATTTTTTTTCGATAATGTCAGTAATTATAAACAATTAATGGAATAATGACAAAAGAATATATTAAACCATACGCTCATACTTATTAGTTATTACAATCTTAAAAACAAATTTGGAAATTTACTCTACTCTTTTTTTATTAATCTTATTGTGAGAAGGATATGCATGCTATATATGTGCACAATGACAAACGTAAGGACGAACAAAACTATCATGGAAGCATGCAAATGAGGGGAGAGGTTTTTGGTATATATATATATACCTATAAAATATATGCAGATATTTGGATGTATATAGTGCCGGGATATATATGTCCCTATAAGTAGGAGTCCCTAACTTTATTTGTTCTTAACACTACTTGACAAAATACTTATATATATAGTGGAAGCTTATACATAGTGTAGGGCAATAAGCAATAATTATCATATCATACTTTCTAGTCTTCAATGGAGTACTACCCACTACATACTACCAAGCGTATATATACATTTACATGTACCGATCGGATTTCAATGACAAATTATATGCGAAAAAAATATTTTATATATACTATTTTTGTGTACATGTTTTTTTTGTATAATTTTTAGTTTTATATTA
The DNA here is from genome assembly GCF_059453495.1 of Arachis ipaensis. Lineage (NCBI taxonomy): Eukaryota > Viridiplantae > Streptophyta > Magnoliopsida > Fabales > Fabaceae > Arachis > Arachis ipaensis. The sequence goes on along the minus strand of NC_142440.1, from coordinate 15,910,411 downwards.
AAAATAATTTATAAAAAGTGAGAGAAGATAAAAGATTTTTCCTTTGTACCATATAAAGAAGGTGTGCGAAAGAGATGTAAAAAAAATTGTACAAATATTGTTTCTGGAAAAAAAAAACTTTGTTGTAAATGTCAATTGAAATCTTGAAGTTATGTTAATGAGGCTTGAATGGGACTTGTCTCTTCTAATGAGTAATAATCATACTAATAAACAGAAAATTCACTTGTCCAATATTCGTTAGTAGTTATTGTATTTTCGTTTTCTCTCACTGCAATCCTCAGAGTCAGCCCCATAATTATCATTACTAAGATAGCAATTTTCTTTTGTTATTTTGTTATTTATTTATCATTATCATTATTATTTATTTTGTCGTTATCAAGCACGCACTACATACTCTACGTCTAATCAAATTTGACAACTTCTCTTTAATTATTATTCAGTGATTTCCGCATTATTTACAAGTTATAATATAATGAAATAGAAGTATATATTAATTTGGTTGTTTGTGGAGTGAAAAATAAAAGCATTTGGTTTATTAATTAGTCCCGTAACATCATCCACTATATAGGTATAACAAGCTGAAATATTTGGTGATAAGAAATTAGATTGACTTTTTGCTTATTTTAACATATCCAACTCATGACTTGTAATGACCAACAATCACATTGGCATTATTATAAGTGCTAATAAGAGTTTTAAATTTCTTTGATAAACTAAAAGAAGAATTTAACTAGGGTTTAAAAATTATAATTTGGCTGTACGATGTCGATGGAACCATTAAATATGCATTAGTGCACTGTATAATATAAGAAGTAAGGAAACTAGCTAATATAAGAAGTTAACACTATGCTGACTTTTAGTTTAAAATTAGAGTAATTGCTCGTGAAATGTAGTATAAAGATAAGCTTAATTATCAAGTAAATTGGTGTGACGATAATAAACATATATATTAAGTTTAGCTAGTGTTAATTATTCTCTACAATTAAAAAAATATTTGAAAGGAGCAGATCTTAAAAATGACTCGACACAGAACAAGCTCTACTGTATGTTGTTTTCTGTTGTGATATATTAGTTATACATATTTGTTTTTTTTTTTTTTCTGGTATCAGTCCAAATGTCCAATCCATTTAAGAATTTATCCTTAGTCAATGAATTGAAAAGTAAAATTCAAACTTTTAATACTTATTTAAGTAAATAAATTAGACCAATAACTCGACTAATTTAAATTACTTAATTTTGTTTTAGTTTATTGAGGTGTTTTTTTTTTTTGTTTTGTTTCTCACGGTATTTTCGAACCCGGCAGATTAAGGAGTAATCCGTCGCGGTACTGAGCTCTATTTAAGGATTTATCGCTAGCCAATAGGTTACTGCATGCACAAGGCGGGATTCGAATCCCAATACTTGCTTAAGCGGACTAGTGAGTTAACCACTAGACCAACCCAACTTGGTTATAATTATTTTATCTTCAGTTTTTTGTTTTTTTGTTTTTTTGTTGGTCATGTCTCCAGTTTTTTTTTTCTTCTGGTGCAATGGATTTTCGCGTTGAGCAAAAATTGAGGAAAAGACATCATACGAAGAACCCAAGGACAAGGTGGTGGCAGATGAAAGGTGAGGAACAAAGAAGCTTCCTAAGACGAGTAGGAGAAGAGGCAAAGTGGGATGGGAATGGAAGCGCGAAAGAGATGTGGAGGGAGATGGCAAAAGTTATTAGAAGAACAGCAAAAGAAAGTTTTGGTGAATCTAAAGGAATAGGACCAAGAGACAAGGAGTCCTTGTGGTGGAATGAGAGTGTACAAGATAAGATAAAGATAAAAAGGGAGTGCTTTAAAGAGTGGTCTCTATGCCGCAACGCAGATAACTGGGAAAAATATAAGGCGGCTAAGAAAGAGACAAAAGTGGCTGTAAGTGAAGCAAGAACAAGAGCATATGAGGATCTTTACCAGTCTTTGGGCACGAAAGAAGGAGAAAAATGTATATATAGAATCGCAAAGAGCCGTGAAAGAAGAACGAGAGATTTGGATCAGGTTAAGTGCATAAAGGATAAGGATGGAGAGGTGTTGGCTCAAGAGGAGAAGATTAATGAAAGGTGGAAGAGCTACTTCTACGAGTTATTTAATGAGGGACAGAAGACTCTTCCGAGCCTTGGTCGGTTATGCACAAGGGAAGAAGATCAAAACTTTGACTACTATCGGAGGATCCAAGACTTCGAGGTAAAAGAGGCTCTAAAGCAGATGAAAAATGGCAGGGCAGTAGGACCTGATAATATCCCGATTGAGGTTTGGAAGGGTCTTGGAGAAAAAGGCATCAACTGGTTAACCAAGTTTTTTAATGAGATTTTAAGGTCAAAGAAGATGCCTGATGAGTGGAGAAAGAGCACCTTAGTACCTATCTACAAGAATAAGGGAAATATACAAAGTTGCGAAAACTATAGAGGGATCAAGCTTATGAGTCATACCATGAAGTTATGGGAAAGGGTGATAGAACGGAGGTTGAGAAAAGAGACACAAGTAACAGAGAACCAATTTGGATTTATGCCAGGCAGATCTACCACTGAAGCGATATACCTTTTAAGAAGGATGATGGAGAGGTATCGTAGTAATAAAAAGGATCTACATATGGTGTTTATTGATTTGGAAAAAGCGTATGATAGAGTACCAAGGGAGGTCTTATTGAAGGTTTTAGAAAAGAGGAGAGTAAGGATCGCATATATTCGTGCAATTAAAGACATGTATGATGGGGTCACAACTAGTGTGAAGACTCAAGGTGGTGTGACAAAGGAATTTCCTATTGGTATAGGATTACACCAGGGATCATCCTTAAGTCCATACCTTTTCACATTAGTCTTGGAAGTCCTCACAGAGCACATCCAAGAGCCTGTGCCATGGCGCATGCTTTTTGCCGATGATATCGTCCTTATGGGAGAGTCAAGGGAAGACCTAAATAAGAAGTTGGAGTTATGGAGAGAAGCTCTAGAAGTGTATGGTTTGCGCATAAGCCATAGCAAAACGGAATATATGGAATGTAAGTTCAGTCTGAGAAAGGAAAACCCTAATATAGAGGTGAAGATTGGAGAAAACAGCCTACGGAAAGTAAAAGTTTTAAGTATCTTGGGTACATCATATAGGATAATGGAGAGATTGAACATGATGTAAATCATAGGATCCAAGCAGGTTGGTCAAAATGGCGGAGTGCATCTGGTTTTATATGTGACAAAAAAGTGCCTTTAAAACTTAAAGGTAAATTCTATCGCACCGCTATAAGACCGGCTATGCTTTATGGTACAGAGTGTTGGGCAGTTAAAGGGGAGCACGAACATAAGCTGAGTGTAGCAGAGATGAAGATGTTGAGATGGATGAGTGGTCATACGCGATTGGATAAAATAAGGAACGAAGATATAAGGGAGAGAGTTGGAGTAGCACCCATTGTGGAAAAGATGGTTGAATCGTGTCTCGGGTGGTTTGGACATGTGAGAAGAAGACCGATAAAACATCCAGTCAGGAGGGTGGATGAGATGGAAGATGGACAAGGGGCGAAAGGCAGAGGAAGACCTAAGAAGACCATCTATGAGGTGATCAAACGAGATCTACATGTAAACGGTCTCTCTGTAGACATATACATGACAGAGCACAATGTCATCGTTTGATTCATGTAACCGACCCCACTTAGTGGGACAAGGCTTTGTTGTTGTTGTTGTTATTGTTGTTGTAGTTGTTGTGGTGCAATGGGTATTATTGAACTGGGCCATCGGATTTATCATGGATTACGCTTTGAAGCTGGATAACCATAGTTGAATTTGACACTACAAGAAAAATCCATTCAAAAGTTTCTCTCACCAAGTCCCAAAAAAGATAAGTTTCTATGGTATGAATTTAGTCGGGTACATTTATAAATCACATTATTTAATGATTCTTAATTATTAGCATTTTTGTACGAGTAATCAAATATCCCTCTCCCTTGATAATTAAAGATAATGACGGATACCGACATAAAAAAAATGAAGATAATTATGGAGAAAAAAATGTTTGTTAAAAGTGGAGGGTAAAAGTATCTAAATAAGCATATAGTTAAGAAAAAAAAGTTGATATTAATGGATAGGAATAATGATATGATATCTATAATTAAGGGTTCTCCAAATATGGATGATGTGGGAATTGGGTAATTAACTAATTACGTTAGTTAGTGTTGTGAAATTTTGCGCCTCTCGTGACTCCAAAAAACAAGGATCTTAATTCCTTAATTTCTCTGCATAGCTTTTCCTTCCATTTTCCCATTCTCTGTTGCTTGCTCCCCCCACCCTTTTCCTTCTTTCCACATTTCGCAGGGCGCTTCTTCATTATTCTTGGCAAAATGGTATCTCCATTGCAATCAACGCTAGTTATTGTTATTAATTAATTAATGTGATGATATTGTTTGTGTTTTATGCATGGCAGGCAAATGCGGCGTCCGGAATGGCTGTGCACGATGAGTGCAAATTGAAGTTCCAGGAACTAAAAGCAAAGAGGATCTATCGATACATTGTATTCAGAATTGATCAGCAACAAGTTGTGGTCGATAAATTAGGAGGACCTCATGACACCTACGACGATTTCCAGGCCAGTTTGCCAAACGACGAGTGTCGTTATGCTGTCTACGATTTCGATTTCACTACCGACGAGAAATGCCAGAAGAGCAAGATCTTCTTTGTTGCATGGTATAATAATATTCTTAGATATATAACCATTCATGTATTTTCTATTTTCTTTTTTATAATATTTAACGATGCGTGCGTGGGTGCGCACGTGCGTGCATGCATGCAGGTCCCCTGACAGTTCAAGGGTGAGGATGAAGATGGTGTATGCAAGTTCCAAGGACAGATTCAAGAGGGAGTTGGATGGCATTCAAGTCGAACTTCAAGCAACTGATCCAAGCGAGATGAGCTTGGACATTGTCAAAGCCCGAGCCATCTGATCTTAGAAGGAACCAATTCACCCTCTCTCATCATCAATTCGATCCCTCCTACTGTTTGTTTCATCATTTTCTTCTTAGCTTGGATTCAACTTCCACTAATCCAAAAGAAAACTCACTCGCATGTACTATTATTATCTTCGACTTCACTCAATTATATGCTCAACAGATATATTATTTTAGAGTGCCTGCCACTATTCTGTCATTTTCTTTTGTTTTCTTCTATGTATATTGATACAACCTGTTCTGTACTATAGAAGAGGAATAATGAATGAGTGGCTTGAAACTCAAGTTTGTTAACATATACATGCACTCTAAAGTCTAAACCTAATCCTAATATACATAATTCTTCTATTCAACAATTTCTGGAAAGTGCTTTACAACGAGGCCTTGTCATGATTAAACCTAGCATAATCCCTTCTATAGCAATCATTTACAATAGGAAGAGATAATTGAAAAGAAAGAACAAGAATAAGTGCTGCTTGCTCTTGTATATCTATGTATGCTTTAGTGTAGGATCTGTTAGTTTTTTGAGTTTTGAACTCAATTATGATAAGAGTGCAAGTTCAGCCCAGGCCAATGATGATGACTTGAGCTCCACGCTAGTTGACGTGTCGATTCTGCTCTCAAGCATGCCGCATAATTCTCGCATAGACGGGCGAGCAGTGGTATCAGGGTTGATACAGAGGCTCACTACTTCACATATCACTTTGAGGTCATCATATCTGAAATGTTTCAATTCCGGATCGACCACATATGACATCACTTCTGGCATTTCAAGATAGTCCTTGGCCTGCAGAGGCATCACATATACACGTTTAGCATAACCACTTAGCCAAACCAAACGTTTTTTAACATAACATTTTGTCAAGTTTTTTATTACCCAATCAACCAAGTACCCCTTGTTCTTGCAGTATGGAAGTCTTCCACTGATTATCTCCAGTAGAAGTACCCCGAAAGCATGTATGTTTCCTTTTGTATCGAGATGGCGAGCCTCGACGGAATTTGGAAGGACACAAATAGCACCTTGACTGCCAATAGAACCAGAATTCTTTTCTGATCTTTCAAGGATTGTCTTCCAACTTTCGAAATCAACCAACTGCAGTTCAGGTCCAAAGCAATGACAATCTTAAACAAGATGTTGGTTTCTAATAATAAATAGCCATGTGCATTACTCTATTCCATTCATTCTAAAACCGGAATAAGATGTTATTAAACATAATCATAATTGCTTGTGATTGCTAATTTACAAGATTTGAACTAGTTAGCATGCAAACCTTGGGGGAAAATTCTTCTGTAAGGTATACAGCACTAGAATTCAGCTCTGAAATAGTGAATGGAGGCTCAATTTCCGTATGTAGATACTTGAGCCCACGTGCAATGCCTATTATGATTTTCATACGCCTTGTCCAGGAGAATTGACATCTTTCTCCGTCTGTAGTCGTAAATTTCATGTTTAATGAACTGGAAACGCCTAAATTATAATACACAAGCTAAGAATCATTGGTAAGAAAGTTGACTTACAGCAATGTAGGTGCTCATGAAGTGTCCCATTTGAAGCATACTCAAAAACTAACATCCTTGTAAATGGAGTGCTCTCTCTACAATACCCCAGCAGTTTTCCTGTATTCTCATGATCTAACCTTGCCAAGTCTGCCACCTGAATGCCATGATAGCATAAACATTAGAGAACTTAGCTAAATATTTGTCTGCAAATCTTGCAATTTCGTAAGCACTTGAATGTTTGCATTTACCTCTCTTTGAAAATAGAGTTCAAGATATCCTGTCCAATGCTCCTCCTTGATGCAGAGGGAGATTACAGCAATCTCAGGTCCACCTTTCATGGTTCCCTTGTAGACCACACTGTCTGGTGATGACCCGATTATGTTGCTAAAGTCTTCGCAGGCAACTTCAAGCTCTTGTCTGGTATACCTTCTCACATCCTTCAACATCTCGGGGTCTATACAGTAATAAAGCTAATTACATTGAAAAACGGCTCTATAAACATTAATGTGAACAGATAGTAAAACACAAAGAAGCTGAACCTATATATACTGTCGTGCTGTCGTTCTGGCTTGTAGATTTTTTCCAAGGAATAATGATGGATGCTTTTTTATTCCACCTCTGAAGGGCAGCGAGAAGAGCAATCAGAAAGAGAGAACCAATCATGGTTCCCGTTATTATTTCTAGAGCCAGAAGCCAAACAGGTTTTGATGCTCCATGATGCTTCGACACATACATATTAGGATTCACCAATGGCTGGCTTCTTGCGGGTGATGCACCGGCTATGAGATAATATTTCATAGTTAGTTACTTTACAAGAATAAAAAGGAACACTAGGTCTTACGTTTCTAAGTATCACAGTAAATGACACTTTACATTTTAATCTATGAGATTATCTAGGAAGAGAAATCTTAATTACATTCATCATTTTTGAATGCTAAAAAGGTCATGTCCTGCATACCACATTGAATAGAGGGCCGCTGCTTTGAGTCTTTGTTCTGAATCTGAAGGCAGTTTCCTTGAAAGTATAAACTGATTGACAGAAAACATATTTTTGTTAAATATGATGGCGGAGTAGAAAACCAACCAACCAAGATGACAATGGTATCAGAAGAATACCTTGGAAGATAATGCAAACAATCAGGTATGCTGCCAACTAAATAGTTATACGAAAAGTCCGCTACTTTTAACTGAGACCAACGACAGAAGCCAGTTAAATTTGCATTTGTAGCATACCTGAAGAAATTATGGGAACTTTAAGGCATCAATTAACTAAAGTCAAACTTTGATTGGCATAACTAGCATTTTTCAAGGTTCACTTAAAGAATTATGCGAATAAGGATACAGAATGCCTTAACCAAAGTATACCAACTAAATTGTACTCACATCCCATTGATAGTTGAGGAAAAATTTGAACTGTCACCACCAGGAACAGGCCCTTGGAGCTTATTCCTATCGAGCCGAAGTTCTTGAAGGTATTTCAAATTCCCGAGCTCCGGAGGTAACCTGCCAGTCAGATCATTGGACTGCAGATTCCTACAAAAGAACACACAGAGAGGAATAAGTATAGGAGTAAACTGGAAAGAGAGTCAATATTTGTTTATCTATTCATCGTGAATTTCTTTTTACATGTCCACAAGTTCAGTTAAATTTCCAAGCTCTGGAGGAATTGGTCCGGATAACTGATTATTTCCCAAATCCAGCACCTTAAGGGACTTCAACATGCTCAACTCTTTAGGTATTATTCCTATGAGTTCGTTGCTGCACAAAATTCTACAAACACGAAGAACCAAAGTTTAGCTTCAACCATGACATTCTAGAACTAAGAAACTTGGTGATAACATAACAGTGATCAAAACAGAAGGTATTCAAGGACGAGGGGAAAATGAACATACAGTTCTTGCAAGTAGGTGATTTGCCCCAACTCTGGTGCAAGAAATCCCTTCAATGATGATCCTGAAATGTTTCTGCAAAGAACAACCCCAATCAATGTGCTAACTCGGAAAATTCATTTCATCATTTTGCTCATAACAATCATACAAGGCATTTCAAATGCAACAGAAGCAGAAGGAGCAATAAAAAAGTAATATCTTACAGTTTGATGACATGATCTCTAGCAGTAGTGCATAAGACACCAAACCAGTTACAAGGATCTGAATCTATCGTATTCCAATTGGATAGAGCTAGAAAAGGGTCATCATACATGGCTTCTTTGAAGCTAGAAAGCGCCCAAACTGCACAGAACAAATATAAAGCAATGCAAAATACTTCATTACATTGAATTGAACCCCACAATGTATAAAGTTAGCACATCACTAAAACGAAAACAAGATTTGAAAAGAAAAAAGTAATCAATTGAGATCTGAAAACAAAAGGAGTGAATGTCATACCTTCATTTGGGGGCAGAGAATCAGAAGCCACAAGAGCAAACGTGGAAACCAAACCCAGAAACAACAACAACAATGAAGTGCATAGCTTCTTCATATTTCCCTTTTCTTTCTCCCCCTAAAGTTCTCCACCTTCTGTTATATATCTAACAAGAACCAAAGACCTCTTCTTTCCAAGAACAAAAACAGCAGAACCGAATACATGACTGAAGAATATATGAGCTAGTTGCTACAACCACTTCAATGGTTCCAAAGAATGCATGCTAATTAGCAGTTTAAAATGATTGAGATAAACAAAGTGAGGAGGGAAAGAAAAAAAGGAAGCAGTTTAAAATCCAAGAATTAGTAACTGCCACTGGAAAGAATAACCAACTAGCTGGTTGGGAATTTGGGATGAGAAGGATGGTGACAGTGACACTGGAAACTGAACTCAAAGTGTGAAGAAAACCCAGAGAAGAGTGAGAACGAAAAATTGAAACTTTGATTCACAGAGAGTTTAGCTACAAAGTGAGTGCCAAGAATCAATGCATTTTCATCAAGAAAACTAGCCTCTTAATTAGCCTGAAAAAAAGGCACCTTTATGTTGAAAATGGCGGTTTTTTATTATTAAAAAAATGAACCTTTTTATTTTTGGGATGTTGCTGTTGTGCTATGTAACACTAATTAGGGATTAGAGTGAGCTAATTGGTAAGACTAGGGGTCCATTATTAACAACTAATTTGAGGGTTAAACAGCCAGCGATCATAATTATGAGGTCCTCAAACTCCTAGGTAATACTATTATTCTATTCTATTTATATTATTATATTTATTATTTATAATTTATAATGATAAACAAAAATGACTTTAGCAATTATTTTATTTTATTTGTTCAATTTGTGTTGTCCCTCCCCTCATGGATTGAATTCAATTTAACGTGTAAAGTCAGTGTCAATCAATTCCGTAGTTTTCTTTTCTTTTTAACAAATATTCTGACTTTTCGTTCATCTAAAATGTTATTTCATGATTAAACTTTGTTATTTATTATATTTTTTCGTTCTTAATATTTTAGAATTAATACAAAATTATAAAAAAACAAAGTAGTAATGAATTAATGATTTATCTTATTTAAAGAAAAGGAATAATGTTACAAATTACTCTCGTATTAAATTTTTTGTAGTGGCATATACTTTATCATTTTCAAAAAATATATATAAAAAATTAATTTTTAAATAGTTAATATTAATAATTTTTTATTGTAAAAATGTTTTTTTTTTGTAATTTTTATTTTTTAAAATTTAAAATTTAGAATCAAAATTTAAGATATAAAATTTTAAATTTTAAATTTTAAATTTTAAAAAATAATTAATATTAATTTAAAAAAATTAACTCGCTAATTAAACTTTTTTTTTAAATTGATATCACCGCAATTCGGAAGGATGTATGAAATCATCAAATTCAAACCACGACATGAATTAATATGACAAGAAAATTTTCTTGTAATATTTGACGTGGTTACTGATTATTTAAAAATGAATTAATATCAAAATTTAGAATTTATGAAATATGAATCCCTTTTGTCATGTATTGTATGTGATTGATGATAAGAAATTTTTTTTTGGTCTATATTATTGTCTATGACATAAATATTTATTTTAGATAAAAATATATAATATATCGCATAAATATTAATTTATGATTAATTTTTAAAAATGGTTGTGTCTTTTTTATTATTTGAATCTTTTTGTCTTAAATTTAATTTCGTTTTAAACAAAAATAATAACAATTGATTAATAAAGATTCTTAATATTATGCGGTTATATATACTGTGGTCTATTATTTTATTTTATGCTATATAAACATTTTAAATTTGTTACATAAAAAAATCGATAACAGTTTAGATTATATTATACTCATATATTTTATAAGGTTTAATTTTTAAATAAATTAATTGAACATGATACTAGTATAGTAATTTTTTTTTGTTGAGAAAATTGATTTATTTTAAAACATAATTAGGAATATATTAGTCGATCCATTCCAAAGGAAGGCTATATTTAGTACAATTACATATACATGTTAATGATAAATATATGCTTGAATAACTAATTAAGAATAAATCAATACTTATTATTTATGCGAACAATAATTGATTCAAAAGAAGTTTATTGTTTGGCCAAATAATAAATATTGAATTTTGTGTTTATTTTTTATTTTAATTATGTGATCATTAATCAGCTCAAAGGAAGGTTGGTGTTTGTCCAATTAATAAAAAATATATGCGATAATAAGGAGTTGAAATTCTCAAGTTTTCATGTGAATAATGAGTCAATCTAAAGATAGATTTATTATTCGACATAATTTTGTTGAGAATATTTGATAAATCGCACTAAATGAATTTATGTAGTTTATACGAGTATAGATCGGCCCAAAAAAGTTTTGTACTTGACTAAATTACATACAGATTTGTGTAATAGACATGTGATACTTATTTGATTCCATGTGAATAATAAGTTTGTCCAAAGATAAACACTTTATGATAAACTTATTATTTAAAAGGATTTATTATCAATGTTTAATTATTATATTAAAAATACAACTTACAAATTAATATTTTTGTCCAAAAATTAAATATTAATATTGTGTAGGGTATTTGTGATGAGCCTACCATTATATGAATTTTATTCATATAATATGTAGCTTGTGTGAATAACTGAATATATTATTTTGCTTTCAAGTTATATCTGCCAATGTTAATTTATTTTTAAATAGATTTGTTTGAAATTAAAAAAAAAAAAGACTTTCTGTTATTAATAACTTATATTTCATCAAATTAATTATTATCTCATATAATTTTTTGAGATAAATATAGTTGATGACTTATATCAGTTCAGTGGGAATAAGTATATTTTATTATTTTTATATGTCAGCGGCATGCAAAATTATAAATAAAGTTATATACTCAACTCTGAGAAAAATAAGTATAGTTTTATTAGATGACTCAAGAAAGTTATAAAACTCAATAGTGCGTAAGTTTTATTATTCTTTAACAGTAGTCTGATGGATAACAAATTTATACACTTATAGTTATTGTGTACTTTATTGGTATTTTTGACAGATATTTAGATCAATTAAGAATGAATCACTAAATAGTAGATAAATAAATCTTGTTATAGCAAAATATTACATGTTCACACATATGAAGTCAGAAACTAAAATTAGAGATTATTTGGTATTCAAATTCTGACTTTGTTGGATGTTTAGATAATTTGATCAATTGCAAGTATATTCATATGTTCATTGAAAGAGCTCTTTGGAAAGGTGTTAAAAAGACACTTGTTACTCTTTCTACTAAAGTAATTGAATATAAAACACTTTTTGAAGGCATTCATTTTAGTGACTACGAATACTTGTCACAAATTATAAAAAAAAAAAAAATTTGAAAAGACCACTTGAATTATTTTGTGATAATGTATTAGTAGTCTAATATTTTAAATTGTAATTAAACAAGAGTTTAAAGTATTTAAGTGTCTATTGAGCATATTAGTACAAACTCCATAAATGCATGCATATTTATTTAGTAAAAAATAAGCGCCCTAAGTCTTTTATGTGGATACTATTCAAGTGGATGTCATCATTTTATATGATACGTTGTTTCAGTGGAAGTGTGTATTTGGATGCTCATATGATTTAGACAAATTTAAGAATATAGATAATTCTGCAGAAATAAAGTATTAAGTTTCATTTTCACTTTAACTCATGATCTCATAAAGTTTATCAAAGTTTGGATCAATTGGAAATTAATAGGCATGTATGAAATCATTTTTGCATATAATTTTTGAATTTTTCCGTCCAAATTTGATCTACATCATTGAGTATATTAGTATGGTAATCATCGTAGTTTCGTTGCGACAATAATGTGATAAAAGTTGCGGTAATTCCGTAACTAATATATGAGACGGACCAGATTGTTAAAGTAACAAGTGAAATAGCATTCAGATATGCGCATAAAGTTTATAAAATGTGATTATCTCAGGAAAGAATATATGTATAGCCCAAGTGGGAGATTGTTGATAAATTATTTAATTTCCTAATTTGTTTGTGGGCAATACATATATTAATTATAATCACAAATTAAGCCATTTCAAATTAAATGACTTATATAACGGTGCTCATTTATTGTTATAAATGCTAAATTGAATAAGTTATAATTACTTTTAATTTAGAATTAAATGAGGATAAAACCAGATACTATCTTTATTTAGGCTTTAGATATTATTTTATTTGGATTTTAGGGTTTAGTAGATGTCATGTTCAAATATAAATAGTGACTTCAAGATTTTGGTTCTCAATACATCAAAGCTACTTTCATAGCTCTTTTTTCATCAGAGGAGTTGCAATTCAACTCTATTAACGATAAAGAAGGCTTTAGTTGAGAAAGATAAAAAAATCAAATTCTTCTAATTATACTCATAAATTCAGGTACGTTTCATATTCAAGTATTTCTTTTTTAAATGATTGAACATGGATGGTTTTAAGGTTTAAGAAAATTTTAAGAGGAGTAAAGTATTGTTTTTGTCCCTAACGTTTGTGATAAGTCCTAAAATTATCCCTAACGTTTAAATAGTCTTATTTAAGTCCCTAATGTTTCAAAATTGGCTCAATGTTGTCCTGCCGTTAGAATTTCGTTAATAGAATTGATGATGGGACAAAATTGAGACGATTTTAAAACGTTAAGGACAAAAACGATACATAGAAATAAATTTTAATTTTATCTTTCAATAATATCAATTTGTAGGTACATAGTTATTTAATTATTTTTTAATTTTATTCTTAATCACATTATTTTTTTCTAAGTAAATTTATTTTTTATTAAAAATAAAATCAAAAAATAAATTAAGTAATTATTTGTTATAAAAAAATTAAAATTATCGAAAAAAAGTTTTTAATAAATTTTAATCTTTTTTCGATAATTTTAATTTTTAATAAATTTTAATCTTTTCTTTAATAACTTTAAATTTTTACGATAAATAATTATTTAATTTATTTTTTAAATTTTCTCTTAATAAAAAATAAATTCACTTAGAAAAAATAATGTAATTAAAAATAAAATTAAAAAATAATTAAATAATTAGCTATCATAAAAATTTGATATTATTGAAGAATAAAATTAAAAATAAAATTTAACTAAATTAAACATTAAATAATTTTTATATATTAGAGACAAAAAGTACAATTTATACTTTATTGTATATGTATCATTTTTTTTCGCAAGTTTATGTACTAGTTATTCTACAAATATTTTATGATGAGTAAAAATTTTTAAGAGTAAAATTATAAAAAAATAAATCTATTTAAAATAAAAGTAATGTGATTAAGTGTAATTTACTTAGATGTGATTAAAAATAATTGAATAATTATGTACCGTAAAAAATTGATATTATTGAAGGATAAAATTAAAATTTATTTCTATATATCATTTTTGTTCCCAACGTTTTTGTCCTATTTAAGTGCCTAACGTTTCAAAAGCGTCTCAATTTTGTTCCGCCGTCAATTTTGTTAACAGATCCCTAACGGCAGGACAATACTGAGCCAATTTTAAAATATTAAGGACTTAAATAGGACGATTTAAACGTTAAGAACAACTTTAAAAATTACTCCAAATGTTGGGGACAAAAACGATATTTTACTCTTTTAAAAATTTTTAACAAGTGACATTAGAGTCTTTGTTAAAAAATCTTGATTTTTTATTTTTAAATTATGTTAAAAATAATATATGTGATTAATAGGTAGAATTTTAATAATAAAAAATTCTTGAAAATCAGCCATTTTTAGTAATGTGCCAAATCAATTGATTGACTTTTTTTTTATTGTTATTGTTACTTAGTCAGTGTAAAATATACATTAACTAAAAGAAGAGTGCCTTTTGAAAATTGCTAGAAAATAGAAATGCTTGCAAAATTCCACATTTTACAGTTGTTCTCCATAAAAATAATAATCAATATCTATGGTCTTCCAAATATAACAAACCCCACCTTACCTTTCGTTGTCTAGATTACGATTTTGGATATTAATATGCAACTAATACCTAATAAAGATTGCCATCATTCATCTGCATCTATCTCCAATTTAGTTTATTTAATTGTTGAATCAAACTCTATATATGTCTGCATCTTTGTGTCTGCATGTATTTATTTAAAATTTATTTATTAAAGCTTAGGTACAAATAGGGAAATACAACATAATCAAAAGCCAAACATTAAACATGAAAATTATTATGTTCTTTCCTTTACTACCCTGTTTGATTACTCTTCTTGTACGGGCAATAAAGTCTCTTCCCTATATACAAGGGATATATTGAGGGAGTACATTCATTTTGTACTGTAACGCTAAAAAATAAAAAATAATCAAAATTTATTTTATTTAATTAATTTTTATTAATTTATTTTAGTTATTAAATATTTTTATATTTTTATATTTTTTAAAATTAAAAAATTCTTATTATATATTTAATCAGTAATATTAGAAAAATATAAAATAATTAAAATTTATCTTATTTAATATTTATTAATAAATAATAAATATTAAATAAAATAAATTTTAATTATTTTTAATTAATTTTTTTTATTACCAAATATTTTCGATATTTAATTAACAATGCTTCCAAGCAATACATGTAATCAAGGTGTTACACTATATTGGAGTATTTTTCAAGATTGAGAAACCTCATCATGATGTTGAATCAATCAAGATTGTTGCACCTTATATAAAACGGTCATTCACAACATGATAAAAAGAAAGTATTATCAATTGACAAGTAATCAAATACTAAATAAATAATGGAAATGCAGAAAATGAATTTTATTTATTATTATTTATAAGGGACCTAAAATAATAAGTACGTAATTGAAAATGAGTATTGAAGGTGAAGCATGAAGGCATGTTGTCGGGTCCACAATATAATTTGAACTTTAAAAACATGACATGACTTTTGTTCTTTAGCTCTTGTAAAAGGTCCATATGTTCAGATCCCAAGTTGATGATGAGTCCCCAGTAGTTGAATGTTGATCAATTGGCATGAGGTTATTAAGAGTGCTAAATGTGCTTTTTACCCAAATAATTAAAGAACTACACATCTCCATCTTTATCCAAGTATTACATCTTTCTCATACTAGAGGAAATTCCTATAAGTAGTTTTATTATTCCCTGTGCTATTCTTTGTTTCTAGGTTGAATTGATTCCCTCCAAAGTCTTATTAAAATGTTTTTTTTTCCTACCATTATCAATTTAAGTCTAGTATTTTTTTTGTGTATTATATAATTTATTAACCAATGACACGCTCTTAAATATATTCTTAAATATTATAGAAAATAAAAAAGTCTAGTAATTAATATAAGTAACTTTATTTTAATTTTAGTGATTTAAAGTTTAAGTTTTAATGGTAGGATAAATTTGATTTGTATTTTTTTGTTTAATATTTTTTTTAAATTTTGTAAAAAAACAAAAGATAAAAATAGAAAACATAATTTTATTATTTTTACTTTTTGTTTGTTTATAAAATTTTATCAAATAAAAATATAAATTAACTAATTAAGTATCTGGTATCCTAAATAAGAAAAAAACATTACCTTAACTTTAATAATATTTTTTTAAATATTGTAAAAGTTATATATAATCATCATGATAACTACAATGATATATATATATATTAAATTTTTATCGAATACAACAGAGTGTATTAATTTCAGTACCATTTAAAAGGAAAAAAAATCTATTTAGATTTATCTATTTTGTGAAAAACATATATTAAGATTATAAATCAAAATTTTTTATTAAAAATATAAAAAATTTAAATTTTATTATATTTATTTTATATTTATTAAAAAATCAGAAATTTAAAATTTTCTTCTAATAATAATTTTATTATATGCTCTAAGAAAGCATGTTAACGAAACTCTCTATTTATATTTCCTTGGTGTTGTATGTGAAAATTAAATTGGTCACTGAAACTTCGTGGGCTAATAATAGCATGTCCTACCTAGCTATATAATTATTTTGCTGTTCATATTTTAACTACATGTCTTTTTACAATAACGCATACATAATATATTGTTCCTAAATCCTACGCAACATTATCAAATTCCCCAAACACTAGGATGTGTACAATTGACGCGGCAGAAAATATAGGGCAAAGTCTTACAAATGCTTCTGAATCTTATGATCTTTGGAGTTAGTTTGCCTGTCCGTGTCGTAATCAAAGTTGATTCAAGAACAAGCTAAGTAATTATATGAATTGGTTGGACACATTGGAAAAGTAAGAGAAAGCATTATAATTTGGTTTGGTGAGAGGTTAAAATTAGAAGGATCTAGGCAAAATATATCTTTTAAAATACATATTAAAATTATTACTAGTAAATCAAATTATTGGATTGGTCTAGACTCTAGTAATTAGTACAAATTAATTCTTGACTTATTGAACTAAAAAATACTGTTAAAAAAATATTATTAATAAAATTTCTATATTTTTTAAATAAATAGATAGTAAATACTTTAAAAACTTAAATTTTGTTTTTTTTTTATGTAAATTTTTTAATTAATTTTAATATATACTCTAAAGACATAGCTGAATTAAATCCAAATTAAAATTAAAGTAGCTAGCAGGTTATTACTGCAATGATGTGCGGGTTTCAAGTCAAATTATCTCTCATTCTCTCCGAATTCACAGAAGCAGCAAGAGTCAATCATTTTTTTGTGATGTTAATCATAACTTAGCTTCACGCTTAAGGCCAGGATAGCTTTCTTTTTTTAAATATGGTTAAAAAAGGCTATAGAACTTTCAATAATGGCAACAGTCATTAAAATACAATAGTATCATATTTTGAGATTCAGAAAGCGTACTTAGTTTTATTCATTATGATATTAATTAAGAATTAGGCAGAAGCAATAAGATAATTTTCGAATAAAACCATAATTAAGGAAAGCTTGCTCTCTCTAAATGGCTGTATGACAGTAATAACCTTTGTCGGTAGGGCAATCAATCAAGAAGCTAGAAATGTAGTAGATATAAGGTTTAATTATTCTACCCATCATCAAATTTTTTTAATTAGGTTCTTATATTTTTTTAAATTAAATTTTATATCATATCAAATTTTATAATTGAGTCTTAACTGTTACAAAAAATTAAAATTAATAAAATATTTTGTTAAATAAAATAATTATATATACCACAGATAAAATAAAAAATCTAAAAGATAACATCTCTTATTTTTTTTTAAATTACAAAAATTTCCTAAACATAAAATAAAAAAAACTCTACTCTCTCTCCTTCCTCTTTCTCTTTCATACCATCTATCTCTTCCATCAAATCTAACACTTCAAGTTCCATTAAGAGAAAAAAATATACCAATTAGTGTACTCTAAAAAACCTGGTGTTATATCTAATTCACTCTGCACGAAGAATTCACAGGATCCGAGACTAGTGAGAGACAAAATCGTGGTTTGCGATTGGAGACGTAGCTCTAGGGTTACCAATTTTGGTGGTGAAAAAAGTTGGAGTTGGAATTATCCTCGCAAACAGAATCTCCAACGGTGAGCGTCTCATCGGCGATTCTCATTTCATCCTGACGTGCACCATTGGAGCAGATGAATGTAACATGATCAAATCCTACATCATCTACTGTAAACCCTATTGCAACTCTCGAATTCAAAGGAACGATCATCGGAATCAAATCGGCACTGGTACTGGCATCATTCTCTGCAAGAGGTCCTAACGGCGTGAACCCTGAGATTCTCAAACCAAATTTGATTACTCCTAGTGTCAACATCCTCGCAACTTGGACCGATGCTGTTGGACCTACATCTCTCGATTCAAATTTCAGGAGAACTGAATTCAACATTTCATCTTGCTTCTACTTCTGTTTCATTTTGCTTTTGTTTCATTCTGCTTCTACTTAGTTTTACTTCTGCTCACTGATTATGTTAAAAAAAATTGATTCATTAAAAAATTCTGATTATGAGTTTTGATTATGTATTTTGGTTGTAATTAACTGATTATGTTATGAAAAAATTTTGCTTCTGATCATGTTAAAACAATTTTGGTTGTATTCTGATTATGTATTTTGGTTCTGAATTTATGTTGATTATGGCAAAAATTCAACTATAGAAGAAAGAGAACTTCTTGGTAGTGGTGACGAAAGAGAAGGATGAGAAAATGGTGGATGAAGGAGGGCGGGAATGGTGGATAGCAGTGAAGGTGGAAGAGTGTAAACCCCGCAAAATTAATAAATAATTAGTCAATAAATTAATTATTATTCAAAAAAATTAGAAAAATTAAATTTTATAATTTAGAGGAGTAGAAATATTAAAAAATATGAATTTTGACACTAATTTTAAAGATTTTGGCTCAAAACCGGATTAACGAACCGAACCGATTGGACCAAGCCCAAACCAACTCAAGGCCCAACCTATATAAACTTCCCAACGAAGCTTCCTTAATCACACTAAGAAAACCTAACCCTCCTTCTGAAAATTCAATTGTCTATAACTTTTAATCCGGAATTTCGATTGACGAGCTGTCAGTGGCCACATGTTTGTCTTGGAATTCTCTTCAATTCTATCCGAACAAAGTGGTAAGAAATTTACATTTCTCCCCCAGTTCTTTCTCTTCTCAAATTCATAGATTTTGAGTTTGGGTATTAAGAAATCGAATGATTTTGATGGTTTAGGTGAACTCTAGTAGCAGAAAAATACTGGGTTTTATCCAATTGATCCGTAGGTAAGGCAAGAAACTGTTGAACCCTTGTAAATCATTGAATTAGTAAACCCTATGATGACTATAGTGATATTGTGTGAATTAGATTGTGTTCTTGTTGATTTGGAGTTCAATTGGGCGGTTTGAAACGAAATCCGGGTGATTAAGTTTGAGAAATTGACATTTGGAAGCTTGGAGCTTGTGAAAGGAGAGATTTTTGAGGTGTTCCGAGCTTAGGGAGAAATCGGTCAAGGTATGGTTTTGGTTTCTCGTAGTTAATGTTTAATATCACGTGAAAACTTAGGCTATAAGACCCTAAGATAGGGATGAACTGAACGAATTATTGATGGATTGTATATATGGTATAAGATATATGGTTTAGTTGTTGTTAATAATTTGCTATTGGAGTTGGTTGGTTTTGAAAAAATATTTAATATTAGTATTTATTTGCTTTTGAAATAATTTGATACTGGAAATGATTTGAATGACTCAGAGGTGTTTTGTTTGGTGGTTGGGATCCTTGAAGGGTAGCAGAAGTTTAAATTTTAGAGAAAATACTGTCGAAATTTCTATAAGAATTGGAGTTTTGATTTGAAGTGTTGTTTTAAAAAGAAAAAGATTATTATGTGGCTTGTGTATTTGAGACTATTTGTTGATCCTCTATTACAAGATGTGATCGGGCACTTTAACTCACCGGGTTCCCCATGGGCAGGCATATATATATATATATATATATATGGATTTTGAATATTATATTTGACCTTGGAGTTTGACTCTATAAAATATTATATTTGAACTTGGAGTTTGACTCCATAGATATTATTTTTGAGTTTAGGGATGCGCACACAGAAGGACTCTCCAATGATTAACTACCAGGATATGTCGGGCTGACTATATAACTGACAAATAAGACTCATCAGCCATAAGATAGGCATACATCATGTGCATTTGTATGTTTTGCTTGGGTGTGCATTATTTTGCTTTGCTTAATTGCTTAACTCTGCTTATCTGCTACTTATTCTATTTGCTATAATTGCACTTTTGTCTGTGTTATCTTTACTTGAATTGTATGTGTATATTTTCTGAGAAACCCCTCTTGGTGGAGGTGTGAGGGGGGTTGTTCCACCGGTGATTCAGAGGGTTGAAGGAGACAGAAAGTGAAGTGTTAAGTTAAAGTTAGATTTAGAACTTGAATACCTTAGATAACTTACCTAATTTCTGGTTTAGTTGGGTCTTTAAGCTGAAATCTGAATGTCAGAATTCTAGGAATGCTTCTGGCTTTCCCGAAATCTTTTATATTAACTATGTGGGCACATTTACCATGCTGAAAAACCTCTGGTTCTCATTCCATATATATTCTTTTGTTTTTCAGATGCAGGTCGAGAGGCACCTCGCTGAGCATCTGGAGTTTCCTGTGCAAACGAAGTTTGGTTGTTTTGGGATGCTGTATTTTGTATTTATGCTATGTATATATGTATATAGATTCTCCTTTGTATATATTTTATCTTTGCCCTTCCTAGAGGTTGACTTGGAGAAACATGTGTTTGTTATATAGTTTGAGTTTTATTTTGGGTTATATATATATACTCTGGCTGGCCTTAACTTCGCAGGTCGAGTCTGGAGTTTGATATCTGTATTTTTGGAACTCTGATATGTATATTATGTTTTAGCCTTCTTTTGAGCTTATCTATCCATTTTACGATTATCTACGCGAGTGTGAAACGATTTTCTATTTTCGCTTTATTTAGCTTATTCTTCAAGACTCCTAGATATACTTTCTTTCAACTATATTTAATGAGCCTTTTCTTTTAGAGGTCGTAGTACTTCACTATCTCTACTTTACGACTTAATCGTAAGGCTTTGTATGGTAGGATGTTATAAAGAGGGTAGATGGTGTGGATAAATCAATAAATTTATATTTTATATACATTTTGTTAACGTTTATTGTTAATAAAGACTTAACTATAAAATCTGATATGGTATAAGAACTCAACTAAAAAAAATATAAAAACCTAATTAAAAATTCGATAAAACTATAAAAACTAACGTAATAATTAAACCTAAATATAAAGTGTATCAAAAGAAATGCATGTAGACCTAAAGTACATAATAACACAATAAGTGCCTTATTAAATTTCTTGTACAACAATCAATGAAATAAGAGGAGATAAAATTAAATAAACTACTAGCTTTTAAATGAAGTAAAATCATGATTTATTTGTCGAAAACGTTTAATAATAAAAAAATTAGTAAAAAATAGTTAAAATTTGTTTTATTTAATTTTTATTAATTATTATTAAAATTAATAAATAATAAATAAGATAAATTTAAACTGTCTTTTAGCTTCCTAGTATTATCGTTTATTTTTATACAATAAGGCTCTTAATTATTTAATTCCATTGAAGACATGTATACATGAGCTTCTAATACAACTTGCTAAAAAAGTACTTGTTAAATGCGATGGATTATCATCAAGTTTGCTTGAATATATATAATGATCAGTTTTTAAGAGAAATGGAAGGTTATGATATATGGAATGGCGAAGTAAAGCATGTTTCTTCTCCCATCATTTTGATATATGGCCACAATGTTAAAGTATAGGTTAGGTTATCATACACTTTATTGGTTCTTATATCTTCTTAATGTTAGATCCTTGTCCTTCTATTCCACTTCAATGAATATCATTATGTATATATTCATAACTAACACAATAGAGCCCCACAATTTCGTTGACCTCAATTAGAGTCTCTAAATTTGTAATTGTGGCTTTAACTGGCCTCTGTGATCATCTCCGTTACCAGAATGCTGATTTGATGTAATTACATGACACAGTGGATATTACTTAAACAACGGCGCATTAGTTTCGCGCCTAAACCCTTTGGAAACCACGTCATTTCAGTTTTTTGTGGGTTAAAACTCTCTTTCTTTCCACTACGACGATCATAAGTTGTCAAAAATCAAGAAAATTCTTACACTACGTGGTTTCCAAAGGGTTTGCACGCGAAACCAATGCGACGTTGTTTAAGTAGTGTCTACCATGTCATGCAATTGCGCTAGATCAGCATTCCAATGACGGAGATGATCGTAGGGGCAAGCTGGAGCCACAATTGTAAATTTGGGGGTTCTAATTGAGGCCAACGAAATTGTGGGATTCATTTTGAGCATAAGGCCAAATTTCAGGAGGCAAATTGAGATTTAACTCGGTATCATTCATTCCATGGACAGACACCACAAATTTAGTTGATCAGTTATATATGTTTGTTTTGGGGGACAGGGGAGCGAATTGGTCACCCATTAATTAAAGGTAACTTGTGATTATTTATTTATGGGTAAAGTATATTTTTTGTCCCTGAAGTTTACTAAAAGTTTCAAAAATACCATAAGTTTTAATTTGTTTCAATTTTATCCTTATCTTCAAATTTTTTGGTCAAACTATGGTCAACATTAATTTTTTCCAATAACACCCCCAAACCCTATTCTCTTTCATCATCATCAAGAACTCTCTTTCATCATCATCAAGAACATAGACTATCATCATCAAGAACAACAACTAGCCTACATCCCCGCCGCCGTTTGCGCCCCAACTTCGGCCACCGCAAGTGATGTATATCAAATCCTCCTTCTCTCTTTCATGGAGAAGACTCCATTACAAGACCCATCATTTCACCACCGATCCCTGACCATGGCTCCAACCAACAAGTACTACGAAGCACTTGAAATCGAATCCATCAACATTTAAAAAGAAGAAGCAAAATAAAAAATGGGCAACGGCAACATCAACAACAACAAAACACAACAACAGCTCCATGCAACAACAGATCAAAACTCCATAACAAATAAGAGGTACATGTCCCTTCTGATTCTCAATTACTTTATTCTACTCTTTGTGGGTACCGTATATATCTTCAAGCATGTTCTCAAAGATTTCAACAAAAAGATTCTATCTTTATCATCTTCATTGGAATCATGTTGGGAATCAACAACCTTCTCTTCTCATGGGGCGTTATATCTTTCAGTTTGCAAGTGTTGAAGGTAAGGTTCCATGAAAGTTGTTGGAGTCAAGCCAGAGATGCTCGAGCTTCTTTAGAGCTCCGATGGTGACCGAAATCCCACCGAAAAAGTCATTGTAGGACAAGTTAATAAGCTGGACTTGAGATTTGGAAGAGAAGTTCATTGGAACGTCGCTGGAAAATGTGTGGGAAGACAAATTGAGGTACCAGAAAAAGTTCGTTATGTAGCCGAAGAGCGTGCCGGAGAAGAGGTTGTGAGCGAGGTTGAGTAGCTGGAGGTTGGCGAGGTTGAGGAGCGGCGGAGGGAGGTGGCTGGAGAGGGAGTTGTTCTGGAGGTAGACTACACAGCAGAAGAAATAATGAGAGAGGGAGTGAGGGATGGCCGGATGGGACTGTTGCTGAGTAAGTTTGGGGATGATGATGAAAGAGAATAGAGTTTGGGGGGTGTTATTGGAAAAAATTAATGTTGACCATAGTTTGACCAAAAAATTTGAAGATAAGGATAAAATTGATGCAAATCGAAAACATTAAGGATAAAATTGAAACAAATTAAAACTTAGGGGTATTTTTGAAACTTTTAGTAAACTTAAGGGACAAAAAATATACTTTACCCTTTATTTATTTATGAAAATGTTTCTATGTAAAGACAATAGTTAAAATATCAATACATATTAAACTAAGTAGTTTAGTCAAAATATATCAAATTTTTTAAAGAATTTTGAACTATAGTCTTTACATCTTCATACCAGAAATTATGCTAATTAAATGCCCCATCATCAATAATACAATTGCATGACATGTATGATACCAACAAGTCCATTATGATGTTGTTCAATAAAATTTGGTCCAATAAAGGTGTAGGGTATGGCAGTGGCACTGTGGCTGGTCCAACCTAACCCCACCCTCACTTGGACCACTTTGTTAGCACAAGCCCAAAACAACATTTATTAAAATTAGGCTTCTTTTCTCAAAAATAAAAATAAAAATTAACTAAATTGAGTTAGTCACTAATCCACTTAAATAAATATTGGAGATTTAAATTCTGTCTTGTGTATACAATAATCTATTGGCCAACAGCAAATCTTTAAATGATTTATCTTTAGTGTTTTTTTTAATCAAAATTAACTTTTTTTACAAAAATATTTATTTCCTAACATTTCCTCTATTATCATTATCTTATAAAAAACTAATTCTTTTGCCCAAACTAAATCCTTTTTACAAAAATATTTATTTCCTAATATTTCCTCTATTATCGTTTGCGGCACAAATAAAAACTATTAAAACTTAACTCAAACATGAATTACTAGTACTTTACCCTAAAAATTATTTCCCTTCTATATAAATGAAACATTTAGTTCAACAGGGAATACATTCGCCTGCATAAGTACAAAAGTAGCCTTTTTTTTTCAAAAGAAAAACGAAATTGATTTGTCTTCTATAATTGCGAATTTATGGCTTTACAGATTCTGTATTTTCTTTCTTTCTTTCTCTTTCTGCTGCATATACATTACAAATTTTGTAATTTGAATTTCACTTTTCAAGTAACATATAAAGGATGACTAGCTCGTAGCTATTTTTAATTTATCTTGTGCTAATGATTTATACCTGTTTAATTATTTATTGAGATTTAATTACTTGAGATGTTATAGTGTTTCCTTGTCGTTGAGTCTGAGTGCTATTATTCCAGTAGTTATCTTCCCACCTCTCAACACGCTTGATTAAATTGAGTTTGGTACCATAAAAGACTCTAAGCGATGTGGGCTCAAATGGAGGTGGTAAGGTACAAGGTGCTTTTGTGGAAGGCTCATTCACCATTGATTCAATCATAAACTTCTTCTCCAACCCACTTCTTGTGCATGCCAAGGCCTCAGCACACACCTCCACTGCTCCTTCAGGCACTTCTGGCTCATAGTTTAGCAGCTTCGAATATTCATTTAGAAGATGGAACATGTAGTCATACACGTACTCCATCTTCAGTTCTTCTTGAATAAACTTACTCGCTGCTTTACCAATATCCTGTGCCTGAGTTAACTCGAGATTTTGATAACTTTGTTTCAGATACATGGACAAATGCAAGGAATTTGAAATGTCTCAAGAGTACTTACTTTTTGTTTATGATTATTTCCCCAATGAACAGCAAACTTGATGGATTTGCACTTGTCATCGTCCCTAATAGGCCAGTAATGTTGTGTTGGTTGCAGGCTTCTTATGAAGAAATCATAGAAACGAGGCTTCACCATGAGTGTAACTGAATCACATGCTAGGATGTTCTTCTCACTCACTGACCATGCATACCCTTCAATGTAGATCTTATATCTAACATGGGATCAGAGCCACAAATATATTATCATGATGATTAGTTGGAAACAGAATTTTGAGGTGATGATCAAATGGAAGGAAGTACCTATGTGTGCATTGACTTGCCAAGTTTGACTGATTGAATCCTTGCTGTGACTCCTTAATCCAATCCTTCCATAATGTTACACAATAAACAATGTTAATTCCAGTGGAGGAACATTTAAGTGAGGCTACTAAGGTAATATGTGAGAGATGTGTAAACCTGAACAAATAAACGTGCATTCCAATCCTGCGTGTCTGAAACATTACATTTGAGGAGATCTTGCCTGATTTCAGCAACAAAAGGGTTTCCCTTCCAATATGCATATGGTTCTCTATCTATCCATTTAATAATTTCATTGCCAATTTTAATCTCCTTCAACAGATGTTCCCAAGGCCTTATATTAATCTCGGCCCTGAAATAATCATTTTATTAATATCCTTAATGATGATTAGTTTAACGAAACAGAGGACATTGGACAACAATAATTAATGTTATCCTTAGACATGGCAAAAACCGGCAGTTTCCATGTCAGTAGATCTGATGAGGTTATGTTGTTTTCCGTACTCAATTCTTATTGCCCTACTCACTCTTAGGAATTACAGTAAGATATGCACTAAATCCACCCCTTATGATTTGTTTTTTAACTATTAAATGCAAGATTACAGACGTGTTTAGCAAGGATGCACAAGGGAAGAGGAAATGGTTGGCAATCCCGACACGTAACGGTAATTGATCACCATCTTAATGAAGGAAAAAGTCAGAAGAAGATGAAAGCAGTTAGGACTTAGGAATGACTACTTGGATTCCAATAAACAGAAACACTCAATCCAAGTCAAGTCAACAGTGAAAATTTGTATTATTTTGTAGCCTTCTTCAACAACCGCAATCAGAGGGGCAAATTAGAGCGGATGCTATTCCTCAGAACAAATTCCAATGAATGAAGTGTAGTGTCTTGTTTGTAAGTGGTATGGTAGGTCACGTCATGTAGGATGCGTCCTTTTCCTAGATAGAGATATGGATAAATACTTATATTGCTCTCCGGAAATTCTAGATAGAACATTTTGGATTTTTGACAAATTTATATTTATATATTTGTAGATAAAATATTACTTTGATAAATAAAAAGGCCTAGCTGTATGCGTGCAAAGCCGCCAATGAAGAGTCATTATCCAGTTCAAGTTGAAATTGGATTCTTATATAATTACTTTGTTACCCTTTTCTGAACAAATGAAAACAAGCACCGCAAGCAAATATGAATAAAAATAAAATAAGGTGATTGAGGCAAAGAAGATGCAAATGCATACCAACCCCAGAAGGACCAATCAGGGAAGACAATGTCATGCGTCCAGCGATCGCCGCAGTAGCGAAACAAGGGTGGTGGGCCTATGGAATTGGGCCCGCGGTAATCTCGAGCTCTAATGACGGGCCTGTCATCGCAGTCGAACATTAGGTCGAGGTCTGGCACCATGGAAGGGTACCTCCTCAGAAGCTGAAGGATCCCCCAAATGGTGAATACATCGCGTGTCTGAATCGATTTCTTGTATCTCAACACGTACGCTCTTCCCTTCTTCACCACTATTCGAAAGTGTGCTGTTGCGTTCGCCGCCTCCACCATCTCCTTCCTGATCTTGTTCTTCTTCCATGGACCAAGGTCCTCGTGGATCCACCTCAAATACTCCGGGCACACCGTACTGTTCTCTTCCACCACCTCCTCCTCCTCCTCCTCTACCCTTCTTCTCCTCCAGCATGTATGGTTATTCTCAGTGGTGCTGCTACAATTGAGCCTCAACCACCGTTTCTTGGTTTTCTTCTCTCTCATTTTGCTCTGCACTACTATTACGCTTTGGTTCGCAACAACAGTTGCAGGCTCACCAGTAGAAGCCGTGGACTGCATGCAACACAATCGATCATTTATAACTAACTATAATTCATTCATTAATTAATAATTAAGTGTAGTAAGTGTTAACGAACCCAGAAGGAAGAGACAAATAGAGCGGTGAGGAGAATAAGGAGGAGGAGGAGAAGGAGAGAAGTATAAGCAGGACCCTTGTTTAGAAGAGGGCGCCATACGGTGCTGGCAGTGGCAGTGGCAGTGGCAGTGGCAGTAGCAGTAGTAATGGGGCCCCCTAACTGTCTCTTGTGTCTTTGCGCTGTGAATCTTTGCATGGATGGATCCCTGCTATTCTGATCAGATTTATTATTATAAATTATATATATTTGATGAATGAATTTGGAAAGGTTAGAATATAATTGAACTGAATGAAGGAGCTGAAAAAAGAGAGAAGGGTGCACAAGAGAGAGAGAGAGAGAGAGAGAGAGAGAATATAATTAGTGCTAGGTAGCTTTTTCTACGAATTAAATTAATAATGTAAGAAGAATACCCTAGTTGATAAGCTAGGTAGCTTGGACATTGGGCAATGAGAGTAATAAGAAGGGCTAAGGGCTACAGGCTACATCATTGAATAATGCGAAAATTCTGTATTGTGATTACCGACAACAATTATTGACAAGGGCACGCAAATGCCAACAATGAGTAAGGAGCCACTATGATATAATGCACTAGAGATTAGAGATAGTATTAGATTAACAAGTGAAGGGGCCGGGGAGGGTCAAAATCACAAGCAACGCGTGGAAGGTGTTCCCCTCCGACCGCGCCACACAATGAATTGACTTCGTTAATCTGCCCATGTCTGGTTAGTAGTGCTCAGCCTCATCCATTTTCCCATCTTTTTCCAATGTCTGGTTAGAAGATACAAGGCTTAGTGCAGTCCAAGACTTTTTTAAAGTTTGGGTTCCTAGTTTATCCATAGAGGTTTTTGAGGATGATAAAAGATGAGTGAAAGAATTTGGGTGATGATCAGTTAACTAATAAGCTAAAAATTTTGACGATATTATTGAGAAGATGGCATAAAAATAATTTTTGAGACATGGATAATAGGATAAAGAAGTTTGAGAAAGAGACTAAGAAGATTGATCATATGGCCAGTATTGGTAAGGGATTATGAAAGCTAGACGAAAGGCTCTTGTAACTTGTTGTGTAAAGTGGTATATCAGAAAGGAGATTTATTGGAAGCAGATGTCTCGATCTCAACATACTAGAGATATGGACAAGAACACTAAATACTTTCATAACCTAGCGTCAGCTAGAAGGAGGAACAACAGAATCGATTCTCTGTTAATTAATGGAAGGTTGGTGCGGAACCAGGCTAGAATAAAGGTTGCGATTAGAGGGTTTTATAAAGAACTGTATCGGCAGGAATATGCTCCTATGATAGGGTTCCGTGATGGATTGGTTAAGCAAATTGATATCGAAGAGGTAGCAGGGTTAGAGGTGATGCCATCGCCTGAGGAAATACGACAGATAATTTGGGATTGTGAGTCCAATAAAGTGCCAGGTAGTGATGGATATAATATGAACTTCATAAAAAAATGTTGGGGTGAGCTTAGCCAAGAGTTTACTATAGCTGTGTTGGGATTCTTTCAAAGTGCGACAATACCAACGGATGCTAATATAACATGGGTGGCGCTAGCTCCAAAATTTGTGGGGCTAAAAAAATCAAAGACCTTCGCCTGATTAGTATGGTTGATTGTGTGTATAAGATGATCTCAAAAGTATTGGTGAGAAGAATGCATTTAGTGATGCTAGGTTTAGTAGGAGAGACTCAGTCTGCATTTGTAAAGGGTCAAAAAATACATAATGGTGCTCTTATTGCTTGTGAGACGGTCCAATGGCTGAAGTTGCGCAAAAAAAAGGTGTCAATTATCAAGCTAGACTTTCGAAAAGCATACGATAAGGTGAGATGGAGTTTTGTGGATATTGTCCTACAAAAGATGGGTTTTGGTCTTAGATGGAGGACATGGGTGAAGGCATGTATCACTACAGCATCTATGTCGGTGTTGATTAACGGGTCACCATCAAAGGTGTTCAGGATGGAGAGAGGTCTTAGACAAGGAGATCCTCTTTCTCCTTTTCTGTTCATTATTGCCGTTGACGTCTTGCACAGGATGGTGGGTGAAACAGTGAGAAATGGATGCATCTCACCACTGTTGGTTGGGAGGGACAATATAGAGTTGTCGCATCTCTAGTTTGCAGATGACACAATCTTATTTTACCCACAGAAAACAGACAGTCATGAATTATAAGAGGCTTCTACATTCTTTTGAGCTAATGTTTGGCCTGGGTATTAACTTTGATAAGTCAAACTTGATTTCGATTAACTGTGAGCAGGAATGGATGACGAATATGTGTAGTTTGTTGGGATGTGCGGAAGTTGCTTTACCTGTCAGGTATTTAGAAAATTTTCTAGCTGCAAATCCTCGGTTGGTGAAGACCTGGAAACTGATCATAGATAAGGTGGAAGATAAGCTCAGCTTATGAAAAGCGAAATCTCTCAACAAAGCTGGCTAGCTGGTTCTCATAAAATCTGTTCTTAATAGCTTGCCGGTTTACTACCTTAACTTTTATAAGATGCCAAAGTCAGTTGCAGAGAAGTTAATTGGCTTATAAAGAAGGTTTTTGTAGAGTAAAGAAGATGGGAACAATGGTATACCACTTGTGAAATGGGAGGTGGTGCAAGCATTGAAAAAACTGGGTGGATTGAGGGTGGGGGATGTATTAATCAGAAATACGTTGCTTCTGTTTAAGTGGTGGTGGCTCTTTTCGAAGGAGGACTGCCCACTGTGGAAGAAGGTTGTATGTTCTTGTAATAAGTTGAATCCAAATATAATGTTGTCAAAACAGCCACTACCAACAAGAGGTGGCCCTTGGAAATATATTTGCCAGCTTAATATTTAGGAGCAACAAGTGAGAGATAAGATGATCAGTGGGCTATCTATGGAGGTGGAAAATGAAAGACGTACTCACTTTTGGGAGGATGATTGGTTACAAAGTGGCTCGTTGAAAGAGAGTTTTTTGAGGCTCTTCTATGTTTCAAATCAACAAGGATCTGTTATAGGGGACTGTGGGTTCTGGGATGGGTTAGAGTGGGTATGAAACTTTCAGTGGAGGAGAGTTTTATTTCAATGGGAGTTAGAGCTTCTCAATAAATTTCATGACCGATTATGACTCGTGAGATTATCATCTGGTAGAGAGGATACAGTTATATGGAAATTTGACAGGACAGGTATTTTTTCTACTAATTCATTTGTGCAAGTGTTGCAGAAAGAGACTCTTTCGAAGGACATCACAAGCTACAGTTTCACAAGTACCATGTAGAAAGGATTGGTTCCTCCAAGAGTTGAACTATTTGCATGGTTTGGTTTAGTAGACAGAGTTAATATGAAAGAGAGATTGAGTAGGTTAGGAATTATTCATCATAGTGATAATATTTGTGTTTTGTGTAAAAAAGATGTAGAATTTGTGCATAATTTGTTTCTTGGTTGTGAGTATACGTGGCAGGTGTGGTGCGCTTAGTTGATGTTTGCAGGTAGAGCTTGGGTTATTCCGGGGACTGTTAAAGAGCTTTTTGAGAGTTGGATTGGAGTGCCTGGTCGTAACTCGGAGCAAAAGAAGTGGCCAATAGGTTTCTTTGCGATTATTTGAAACATTTGGTTGGAACGAAATAGCAGAATGTTCCAAAACTCAGAGACAGGTGTTGATAAAATTATAAATAAGTCATTTTTGAGCTATAGGGAATGGCTTGGAGTTGATCCGCTTGATTGTTAATGATGGCAATGCCGGAGATGACAACGGGTTATATCCTATTTATTGTGCTCATTGTCTTATGTTTTAGTTGTGTTTTATAGTTTTTACCTACTCCTATATATTGTGGTGAGCTTTCTTTGTTAAAAAAACACACACACAATATTCTCCCCGCTTTCTTTGCTTTACGCCAAGCACCTTACTATAACTATCCATTCCATGCTCTCACAACTTCATTCTTATTTTTAATTACTACTACTACTACTACTACTACTACTACTACTACTACTGAAAGATTACATAGGATTCATAGAAATTCGGAGGCGGGAGGCCGAAGCTTTAGGCCCACAGTCATGTACAATTATCCAATGTGGCAAATCCTGTATTATAGAATACTGACAGCAGCTGTAAGCCTGTAACATTTCACAAACAACAAAAAGGGTGCCAATCTTTTATTTTATGGGAAACGCGGGCAGAAGGCCCATTTAGTTATTCTAATGAAGAAAAATGAATGAAATTAGTTTAATATTTAGAATCTCGCTAGGGAGCCAATGAGTTATCTATACAATGGCTACAATGGGCTGTTTGTTAGGCCCAATATGAGTTAAAAATGAGGATTAATCCCCTTTTATCCTAATTCACTAAGACCTGTTCAGTTTTGTTTTAACCCCTAATTTTAATTTTTCTCCAATTCCCCTTTTTTGAATGGAAGGTCACGCTACCCCCCACTGTCGCAGCTAAACATTCCGTCCCCCCAGCCACCGTTTGCCTGCAAACTGCGTCCGTGCCGATCAGGACTTCAGGGGCCAACCTCCATCGCGCTCGTCCTCCTTTGCTCGTAGCAGCCGGTGCACACTGTCACGGCTGAGCATCCCCCCGCCGAATTGCCGCCTGACACAGAGCGTTCCTCACGCGCGACCGCCCTCACTGGAAGCAACCGCTTCACAATGTCGCGACTGAACCCCCGGCCGCTACGTCCCTGCGTGATCTGGAACTCCCATATGTGCCAACCCGACCTGCATCACCCAACCTTATTCGCGCTCGCCATCCTGCATCAGCCGGCGGCCTGGGTCCTCCTTCCTGCGTGACCATTGGATGGTTCACGGTCTCGTTGGTGTGCCTGCCCAATCACAGCTACCATCATCGACGTTATACAGTTAGTGGCGTAATGTCTTGTTCTCATGATTCCTATTTCTACTGTTTCTAGTGGAGGATACTGTTTATCTTGCTGAATTGTTCGATTTATTACAGTGAAAATCTCACTAGCTGCATTTGTAGTTTGTTAGAGCTTGTTGAATAAAATTCTGATGTAGATGGTTGCAGTTGATTTAATGTTTGTGTGGGAAAAATTGCAAAAGCTTGGTTCAAATGGGACATTTTTTCCCCTTGCTGTGTGGACCATTGCATGCAATGCTATGTAGACCGGTTGACCATTATCGATCTCTAGTTGACATTGATTAGCGGTTACTTTAGCATGTTATCGGATGGTTGGTTTCCATCGACGATCACTTATTTGCTTAACTGGATTTTTTTTTGCAAGGAATTTTTTTGTTTTCCTCGTAAGCAATTAATCTTAGTATCTGAGTACTATTGAATATTCCCTGAGGTAGTGTAATTGTATATATGCTCATCAAGTCGCGTTTCGTATTGCATAAGTCAATAAATTAGAAACGGGTATTCTTTTTCTATTTGATCATAGTTCAATATAACTTTGTTTCCTTGATTTTAAAAGTATGATTTGTTTTGACTTTGCAGATATCTTGATGTACACATGATGAGTTAAAGTGCAAATAGGTTTGTTAATTTACCAAAATTTGGATGGTCGATTTTCATGATGGTGACTGCTATTTTGATCTTAGTACATTATCATCTTGTTTGAACGAGTTGTTGTTTGATGAGTCTCTTTTTTTTGTAAGTAAGACAATGCATATATGATACTAATTATATTAACCGTTTATTTAGTTTGAAAATTTTCAAGTTAGATGTTTACTATCACACATACGATTTACTTTAATTTTATTATGAACATATCACATAAAGAGATTAATTTTCTTATGTTCGGTGTTAAATTAGTTTATTTAACTATAGAACATTTGTAAAAGATGTTAGGTGTGAAGGGTTCTAATCGTGTACTAGAAGAAAGGACAAGATATGGGTCCAGTAGGGCATACGGTTGTTCACTAAGATGTTCTCGGTAGTCATGAATAAAACTGATGATGCAACCATGTAGTGTATTTCAGGAGTTGATATTATAATATTTGTATGAATCAGATCATTTGAAGACATATAAAACCACAAAAGTCACCGCTTTCCTATTGCCTTTTTGTTGTTTTTATCTTCAAGTGGCTATGTTCTGTTTCATGAAGGCATGGAAGTGTGGATGCACTCCATTCAAGTCCTTACTCACTAATCGTCCAAGAAAGTTTGATTTTTCGATAAAAAATTACTAATCTTATAGAAATACTACTGATCTATATCCTTTAATTTTAATTATGTATATATCTTGTTATTTAAATGTATGACTTATTAAATACTAAAAAGACCAATGTTATATGACTAGTAAATATGATTAGTTTTTGTCCATATTTGGATGGTTGATTTTCATATATGGGAAGTTTATTGTGTTAGTATTTTGTTTGAGTATGGTGATGTTTGAGGGTTGTCTTGTATTTTAGTAAGAAAATGTATACATGGTCCCTAGAGCGTACTTCGAACTCGGATATTCATTCCTGGATCGACATGGAACAAATGGTTACTTCAATAAATATCTGGATGGTTGAATTACACTGATTACTTTGCTGTTTAGGTATGCCATGTTGTTGCTTTGTGTGAATCTGATTTACCTTTCTGATTGTTGTGTTTATAATTGGCCGAGTCGGTCTCTCAGACCACTTAAATTCTTGATGTGGACATCTTTTCTCTTCATGGGTCTTATAATTTTTTTGTATTAGCATCTGGAATGATTACAAGATTTTTTGCTCATGTTATTATAATTTTTCTTAATTGGTTATAAATTGAATAGAATCTTTCATTGGATTTCAAATGACCTATTGCGTGAGTAACTTTTCACAGCGTTCCAACCATCCATTATCATACCGTCCGAACACAAAATCAGATGGGTAAAAAGGTATCACATTATTTACGTGATTGAAAAAACATGTTTGGTTATATATTGTGACATAATTTTTTTCTTAATTTTTGCTCGACAGAAATTAGTCGAGACGCGATATTCACCTTGCTACATCAACAACTTGTTTTCCCACTTGAAACACATAATGAGGACGCAAAGTTGGCTGAGATTGAGGCTATTGGATTTGATTTCCTGCGGGCGGGTACCACTGTGGCATGTGAAGCAGAGCATCATGCTTCAACTTGCGAGGGCCTATGATGTGGAATCAAACACTCTCAGGGTGAACGCAGGGGACATCCGCGTTACCGCTGAACTGATCGGCAATGGATTCGGCATACTTTCTAGAGGTTAGTGGAAGTTATGTAAGATGTAATATTTACTGTGCATGTTTTTTGGTTTGCCTTTGTAAACACTGATTGATTATTATACAATGTTTCGTTAATGTAGGGGACCAATTCCGGAACTGCAGAAGAAAAATGCATCCCATCTGGCACTTAAGAGACAGTTCCAAAAGAAAATAATAACACAACTGCGGGACTTTGTCTTTGGCTGTCCAATGGAGACCGAGCAGCAAAGGATGGCTTTTAGACGATACTTTATTCTAGTGGTTCTAAAGATGTTTTTTTACCCCACAAGCCAGCAGACTATCTCCCCATGGCACCTCCCTTCGACTTTGGATGTCTCAAACCCCAAAAGATTTCACTGGCTGTATCAGATATTAAAGTGGTTGCAAGATGTAATAAGAAAATTCCAAATTGAGAACTATGAAACATACGGTGGGTGCATGTTCGTGTTGCTGGTATCGCAAATAGTTTACCTAATTTTCTCCTGCATGTACGTCTTAAGTTATAA
This sequence comes from Arachis ipaensis, assembly GCF_059453495.1. Taxonomy (NCBI): domain Eukaryota; kingdom Viridiplantae; phylum Streptophyta; class Magnoliopsida; order Fabales; family Fabaceae; genus Arachis; species Arachis ipaensis. The sequence goes on along the minus strand of NC_142440.1, from coordinate 15,874,875 downwards.
ATCCTAACATGTGAATTACTTGTGTCCAGGTTCTGTACTTTCAACGCTTAAAGCATGGTCCGTTACATGCACATCAAGCACGCGAGTCTTGGATTGCTAAATGGACCGCTAATGAACTTGATAAGAAGGCCAACCATGTTATTTCACAGGTACAATCCGTAATAATTCCATTTTTAGACTCAAATTGAATACAAATGGTATCAGTGGTTTAAGTTGATTTTTGCTATCTCGTTGTCCCACATTGAACACACAGGGATGCATCGTGGACAAGCCCAGGAAGGGAAAAAAACCCAAAGAAGCAGCTAGTAGTAAACAAGATAACGAACAAGCAGGGTGTAAACGGCCCCGCAAGGACTCCGAACAAGCACCATCTACCCAGTGCAGGACTAAACTTCAGCAAAGAGATATGAATGCGCAGAAGGTGATCTCATTTCATTAAGATTACTCGTATTATTATCATGGATATTTATTGTAGTATGTATGCGACTAGTTATTATTTTGTTAGTACATTCCTCCTTGTGTGGTGTGCAACGTGTTGTGATGTGCATGTAATTGTTAATTCTTGGGTCATGCCAGCAGTCTGGCAAGGTTAACGATGGAAGTAAATGGCCGTGCAAGGACTCCGAACAAGTGCCATCTACCCGGAGCACAACCAAATCTTAGCATATAGATATGGATGCGCAGAAGGTGATCTCGGTTCATTAAAATTACTTGTGTTATTGTTGAGTTAAGTAAATAACTAAGTTTAAGTTGATGATGACAAACATTATCTTATTGGGTTAAACACCCAATTAGTTTTGATTGTGTTTGATTAGTGGCAGGCCAAAGAAATAAAATAGTTGCAGCAGCCCAAATAGATAGAAAAATAAACAAGTCTCTCAGTGGGCTCTCAAATACTCAAAGCCCAAAGGAATATTGCAAAAATTAGATGGGCTGAATGGAAACATATCCAACTCAAGCCCAAGTAGCATTCACCAAGCTGAAACTTTCCAAAGCCATTGTTCTCAAACTTGCTTCGGTCAGAATCAGAAAGAGAGAGAGAGAGAGAGAGAGAGAGAGAGAGAGAGAGAGAGAACTTCGTTCCTCTTGTGTATTTCACCAGAGAAGAAAGAAAGAAAAAGGGTTAAGCAAAAAGCAAATGTCTAATCACCAAAATCAAACCATATTAAGCTAAGTCAGAAGATAAAGGTGATTTATTTCCATTTGCATGCATGTTAATTTCTTCACTCCTTCTCCAACTTTCTATGATACCATTTTTGGTTAAATGAAGAAAGAAGTCTTTGATCTCTGCTGCTATAAATCAATGGTTCACAAAGTTTCTTGGAGCCAAAGCACATTATTAATGGTTCGGATTTGGGTTTACCACTGAACAAATTTCTCTTTGCTACTCAAATGTCTTCGGTCAAGCAAACTGACCAATTTTGAAATCCCTAATTTGGAGGTTAATTGAAGAAAGTGAAATGACAAGCTTGGGAAGCACACAACTCAAGGAGTTAACTCAGAAGCAACCAAGACAGCAACATTGAAAGAAGTACAAAAGAAAATTTTTTGTCCTTTAGAAGACAAGGAGAAAGAACCAGAGTTTGAGTTTCATAGAGAGCTTCTTGAGAAAGTTCAATGTTTTGGACAGTGCGTTCTAGAGAAAGAAGCATTCCGCCAAGATGAAGAACTCGATTAGTGTTAGCTCAATCCGGTTCATCTTATGGCAATAGAGGTTGTTGAAGCATTAATCTCCTTCATGTTTTACAGATTGTAATTTTATTTTTTAATGTATATCTTTCTGTAATTTCTTGAGAGGTAAAAGGCTGAAGGAGAGAGCTTAAGAAAAATTCAAAGAGTGACAAAAAGCTGAGAGATACACTTGAGTAAAAAGCCTAGAGTAATTTCAGATTTTTTTTTGGTTGTTTCAAATGTCACGTGTCTTGTACCTTTAAGGTACCCCTTTCTAAGTTGGGTTAGCACTTAGAGTGAAGAGTTAGGTATTAGCATAACCAATTCAAGTTAGGTTAGAACTTGAGAGGGAAAGAATTGTGTCAATCCTTTGGAATTGGTATATGTAATACTTTAACTGTAGTGGAAATTTCACCACTGTTGTAGTGGAGACTGGATGTAGGTTGTATTGCACAAGGCAACTGAACCAGGATACATGATGGTGGCAGCTTCTCTTTTTCCTTCTCTGTTCTGTTTTTTGATATTCATGAGACAAAATAAAATTGTCTCACAAATTTTCCACTGCTGAGTTCAAACAGATTCAGATTGAAAGTTTATAATTAAAGGGTTATTTCATTAAAGTAAAAGAAGGCCATAGATTCAACCCCCCCTTCTCTAAGCCTTCTACAACCTTCAGTTATTATCATGGATGTTTATTTTAGTAAGTATGCGATTGGTTTGAGTATTTATCATGCATATGATGATATCTGGGAATATAGCTGCGACTGTAGTTATAAATATTATTCCTTTCCTCTCCAGCATGATAAAGTGTTTTATATATGTTGTTTTTCATATATTGCTGTGTTGCTTATATCTCTTAATCCATTCAATGTCTACACCACAGGAATGCAGGCCTAGTACGAGGAGAAAGTTGCCCATTCGCAGAAGCCGATCAGGCAGCGGCATAAAAATAGCATGTCCAGCAGAGCCTGTCCCAAAAAGCAAGGGGACACCTTTGGTTGTCCCAGACTCTGATGATGAAGATAACGTGCCACTTGCTAGAAGAAGGCAACGATTATTCTAACAAGAGCCTCCACCACAGGATGTCCATCAAGCAGAGCCCGTGGTCACGGACGATCATGAAGGTGCTTAAGAAGATCACTCTGGCCACAAGGAAGCATCTCCATGTACGCTGTTTATAGCACTTGTCCAGCTTACCGAGTACGATTTTGACGGTAAGTTGTTTGTGGCTTACTTTGCTGTCTCTTTTTCTTTTTTTTTCCCCGTGTGGTGATTAGCGGTCCTGGTAAACATAACTGGTCGTTTTAGCTAACGTCATAGGGCATTCGTTTGCAGTGAATTTGACGTCTCCATCGTACAGTGTCCTGAATTTGAACAAGTGCTGGCAAATGTTGAACAAGGGCGGCACACAAGGCCTATAAGCATGCAGCCCCTGCAAACGGTGATGCCAAAGAAATCATGCTACCATACACCGAGTCCAGGAAAACCCAGCTTGATGGTTTTCAGTGGCTAAGAGAAGGGGGTTGAATCTTAGCCCCCTTTTTCGCTCAGTAACACTTGCTGGTCTTTGAAATAACTTCAGGAGACTTTTTGATTTTTGTCTCGTTCCTAGCCACGAGACTTTTATTTTTGTCTCGTCACTTGGCACGAGACTTTTATTTTTGTCTTGTCACTTGGCACGAGATATTTTTTCAGTTTTAGCTCCTGTGCAGTAGAAACAGAAATGGAGTAGAGAAGAGAGAAAATTACACCCAGATATATCCGGGTTCAGCTGCTAAGTGCAGTGCAGCCTACATCCAGTCTCCATCACAACCATGATGGAATTTCACTATAATCTTCTTGATTACAGACTGTAAAGTGCTAACCCAACTTACAAGGAGATTTTCACAGAATCGTGAAACACAACATAGATGAACAAAGGAACTCTAAGGACATCTATGGCTTTTTCTTTTAATTTTGCACTCTCTGCCTTTTTCCGCTCTATGACTTTTTCATACAAACCTCACTGTTTGCCTTTTTCCATGAGATTCAAGACATGACAAAAATAAATAGAAAAATACAAAACATAATACATTGAAGGAGAAGAGAAATCTGTTAGCTCAGGTAGCTCTGAGAACTCTGTGTCTTGCACTCTCACACTTTCTCCTTGCTCCAAACCGTGGCTGTTCTCCCTTTTTATAGAAGAGAGAAGCCTCCACATTTGAAGCCAAAAACCAAGCCAACTTTCTTCTTCTCCATGAACAAAACCGGTTCAGCCAAAGAGAGAGAAGAGATAATCCATGCAAAACCCAACATGCAATTACCTCTAGTCCTTCCTTGGTCATCACTCTTCATCAATCCAAGCGCTCCATCCTTGGCTTGCTCTCCAAGATGAATTTCTAGCCCTTGATGCTTCATGATGATGATGGCTTCTTCTGCTCCACTTTTGCTTCCTCCCTCACGTAGCCACCCTAGCTACCTTCTGTGATGAGTGAACCCAAAAGCAGTGACAAGCCATTCCTCCTAGGATCTTTTCCTTGCTGGCCGAATCTCCTTCAACCATTTTTGGTATGGAGAAGCCAAGATCTCATCACCATATCTTTTCTTTCATGGTTGCAGATCTTAGCCACTACATTTTTTATGTTTTCTTGCCATCATTGTGATGGTCTTTTGGCGTGCCTTTCCTTTTTTTCGGTAGCTCAATGTAGCTTCCATGGTTCCTGATGGAAATGACCGAAGGAAGAAAGAGATGAGAGAGAAGAAACAATTTAGAAGGAAAGCAATTAAATGAATTAAACAAATTAATTGAAAAAGTTGCTTTTACTTCCCTGAGTAGCGTGTAGCTTTCAATGCCATCAATCATATCAATGACAATCTCTCTCATGTTTCCAATGCTAGCAAATTAAAATTTGAAATCCATCACAAAGGGAGGAATGAGATCCGTTGGAGGCATGGAGCAATTTTGCTTCATTTCATAATAAGTTTCGGATCAAGCATTGGAGCAACAATTATGGGCTTGTAGCAATAAAACTTATTCTGGCCCAATTTCCTTTTTGATTTCGAACCAAGTATGCAAAACAATTTTGGGCTTATGATAATGTTTGAATTCTGGAAGCATCTTATTTTTTTATAAACGTGGTCTATCATAAGATGAAGATCTTCAGTGTTAGGGTTATGAAAGACTACCTGATCTATGTGATCTGCCATGAGACATGGTTGTGACTTGGTCTCGGATTCCTCATCATCATCATCTGAGTCATTTTTCAAATCTTTCCATGAAGCCATTAGTCCCTTCTTCTTTCTCCTTTTTGGCTTCTCCTCCTTCTTTAACTTGGGACAATCAGATTTGAAATGCCCCATTTTCTTGCAGTTGTAACAAGTTACTTTGCTAAGATCTTTCTTCATTTTCCTTGAGCTGCTGCCTTTGCCTTTGAGCTTTACCATTTTTATGAATTTTTTGGCAAACAACACAAACTCATTTTCAGAAGAGTTATCACTGGATTCATCATCCAGAGGGTTAGTTACAGAAGAAAAAATAATTCCTTTCTTTTTTGAATCTTTTTTTAAATAGGTGTTTTCAAAAGTAAGAAGGTTTCCTCTCAAATCATCACATGTCATGGAATCTAAGCTACTGCTCTCAGAAATAATTAAAGCTTTTGTTTCCCACTCTTTTGTGAGACATCTCAACACTCTCCTCACAAGCACAGAATCAGGATACGTAATTCCCAGAGCATCTAAGCCAACAATGATGATGTTGAATCGTTCAAACAGTTCATCAATGGACTCTCCTTCCTTCATTGCAAACATTTTATACTCTCTGTTCAACATATCTGTCCGAGTCTTCTTTACAATGGTGGTTTCTTCATGAGTGATTTGCAATTTGTCCCAGATTTCCTTTGTCGTTGTGCATCGTGATACCCGTCAGTATTCCTCGAAGCTGATAGCACAGTTGAGCAAGTTGACAGCCTTGGCATTTAGCTCCACCTTCTTCCTATCTTCCTCGGTCCAGCTTGCTTCTGGTTTAAGAGAGACTATTCCTTCTGCGCTTGTGTTAGTTGGAAATTGAGGACCTTCCAAGATGATCTTCCAAAGTCTGTAGTCTACTGCTTGCACAAAGATCTTCATTCTCTCTTTCGAATAGGTATAGTTTTTCCCATTAAAAAGAGGCGGTCTGTTGCTTGACTGTCCTTCTGTGAGGTTGTAGGACACCAGATTAGAGCCACTGCTTTATGCCATCTGGATCTTTTCTCCAAGCTACAAAGCTTGATCTCTTTGAGATCAAGCTCTGATACCAATTGATGGTTTCCAGTGGCTAAGAGAAGGGGGGTTAAATCTTAGCCCCCTTTTTTGCTCAGTAACACTTGCTGGTCTTTGAAATAACTTCAGGAGACTTTTTTATTTTTGTCTCGCTCCTAGCCACGAGACTTTTATTTTTGTCTTGTCACTTGGCACGAGATATTTTTTCAGTTTTAGCTCCTGTGCAGTAGAAACAGAAATGGAGTAGAGAAGAGAGAAAATTACACCCAGATATATCCGGGTTCAGCTGCTAAGTGCAGTGCAGCCTACATCCAGTCTCCATCACAACCATGATGGAATTTCACTATAATCTTCTTGATTACAGACTGTAAAGTGCTAACCCAACTTACAAGGAGATTTCCACAGAATCATGAAACACAACATAGATGAACAAAGGAACTCTAAGGACATCTATGGCTTTTTCTTTTAATTTTGCACTCTCTGCCTTTTTCCGCTCTATGACTTTTTCATACAAACCTCACTGTTTGCCTTTTTCCATGAGACTCAAGACAAAATTAAATAGAAAAATATAAAATAGAATACATTGAAGGAGAAGAGAAATCTGTTAGCTCAGGTAGCTCTGAGAACTCTGTGCCTTGCACTCTCACACTTTTTCCTTGCTCCAAACCGTGGTTGTTCTCCCTTTTTATAAAAGAGAGAAGCCTCCACATTTGAAGCCAAAAACCAAGCCAACTTCTTCTTCTCCATGAACAAAACCGGTTCAGCTAGAGAGAGAGAAGAAATAACCCATGCAAAACCCAACATGCAATTACCTCTAGTCCTTCCTTGGTCATCACTCTTCATCAATCCGAGTGCTCCATCCTTGGCTTGCTCTCCAAGATGAATTTCTGGCCCTTGGTGCTTCATGATGATGATGGCTTCTTCTGCTCCACTTTTGCTTCCTCCCTCACGTAGCCACCCTAGCTACCTTCTGTAATGAGTGAACCCAAAAGCAGTGACAAGCCATTCCTCCTAGGATCTTCTCCTTGCTGGCCGAATCTCCTTCAACCATTTTTGGTATGGAGAAGCCAAGATCTCATCACCATATCTTTCCTTTCATGGTTGCAGATCTTAGCCACTACATTTTTTATGTTTTCTTGCCATCATTGTGATGGTCTTTTGGCGTGCCTTTCCTTCTTTTCGGTAGCTCAATGTAGCTTCCATGGTTCCTGATGGAAATGACCGAAGGAAGAAAGAGATGAGAGATAAGAAACAATTTGGAAGGAAAGCAATTAAATGAATTAAACAAATTAATTGAAAAAGTTGCTTTTACTTCCCTGAGTAGCGTGTAGCTTTCAATGCCATCAATCATATCAATGACAATCTCTCTCATGTTTCCAATACTAGCAAATTAAAATTTGAAATCCATCACAAAGGGAGGAATGAGATCCGTTGGAGGCATGGAGCAATTTTGCTTCATTTCATAATAAGTTTCGGATCAAGCATTGGAGCAACAATTATGGGCTTGTAGCAATAAAACTTATTCTGGCCCAATTTCCTTTTTGATTTCGAACCAAGTATGCAAAACAATTTTGGGTTTATGATAATGTTTGAATTCTGGCCCAAATAATTACAAATTGCTTCAGCCACTTCATATAGGAAACATTAAACAAGGCTGAATGGTTTTAAGCATATTAGGCTTGCAATAATTCTGCTTTTATATTTGGCTCAATAAGAGAAACCTGCATCACAAAATTATTAATTAACACATGTTAAATGAAAATCAATTTAATAATTTTGTAATTAATTATTTCAATAATGTTTGTTCATCATCAAATTTAAATTACAGTTTTCCAAACTCATCACAGCTTTTCACTAGGTTTGACTCAGCTTGTAAAGACTCCAACCCCATCCCCGATCCATTCAATTCATCTGAGGCTTAGGAATATAAAGAAGGGAGAGAATAAGGAGAAACAAATCAGAGCATGGATACTTAACTCGTCCTTGGACAAAGAGCAACATTTGGCAGCCCATGAAGGTCGGGAGCATCTAGTACTGCGAAGGAAGGAATTATGGACGCTGAAAGCCCGTAGTTGGGTCAACAGCACGGTAAGTATCTAAACTTAATCATGCGTTTTATTTCCCTACCTTTTTACCGGTGTTAAGTTTGTACTTGCTTACTCTATCGTGTAGATCATTCAATGGATGTGCTACATTTTCAACGATACCCAATCATCTAGATTCAATCGATATTTCTATTGCGTGTGTATAGGAATATTGGTAATTATACTCTACTGATTACAATATGCTTTAGATTATGTTAGGATTCTTACTGGTTGTGGGTTTTCAGGAATCAGTCACACGAGATGATAATCTGGCATCATTCATTGACGGTGCAAGTCCGGTGTATGTGGGGATTGGTCCAAGCTTTGGTGAGGATAATAGGTTTATTGACAAAGTCGAAGCTGCAAAGAGAAAATGGGCCAGTTGTAATCTTTTTTAACTAGTCTGCATTTCCGCATGTATTAGACAACTTGTAAAATATCGAACATGCTTGTTCTATTTTGCCTGGTTATGTTTCATGTGTTGCATGTGATTATTTTGTTACCAGAAATAGCACCACTCTCTCTTATTGTATTCAAAATAAACTTGTCAAGATTTTTCTTCATGCTGGATGTTTACTTTAACATGGACTAGGATGGTCAGTTTGGCTCTTAGAGACTCCTGTTTTATTTTACAATATTTATAGCCTATTTGAATCAGGTGCTAGTTTATGCCTGTCCTTTTTTTTAGGTAAGAATATGTGTATATATTGCCCAAAGCGGGCTTCGAAATCAAATATTTATTCTATGGTTCATATGAAACGTATGGTTACTATTTCATACTATTAAGATGGTTGTTTTTATCTGTATATATTTCTCTTCAGGTGTGTCATGTTATTGCGTTGATTGAATCTACTTTTTTTTGTTGGTGGTTACGTTTATAGTGGGTTGGGTGGGTCTCCTAGACTTAGTAAATAGTTGCTTAAGGAATCATGTGTCTTCATGATCAGTAAACTGGGTTTTTTAGAATTATGTTATGACTGTCATCTGATTCGAAGATGTTCTTATTCTTTCATGGTCGAGGTAGTTAACTTGTTTTTTCTAAGAGACATATTTAATCTTGTGTACTATTTGCTGCAGTGGTTAATTCCTAATTGTTGGAGGGGCCATTGGTGGGTGTATGAATTTGAGGTGAATGCGAAGCGTCTAATGATAATCGACAGTTTGCATTCTGTACCAAAAGATGATGAACGGGATAAATTCGATGCATATGTGGTAACATAATATATTCCTTTTCTCGATAGTGCTTTGATACGAGACCCGCAAAACTCGTCCCGATTATAGTGGATAGATTGGTTAACGGGTTCCTTTGTGATCTTGTCACATATTATCGTCCTTATCTTAGTTGCAAATCCTACTTTCTTTGCATAGGTAACATAGAATTCATGAGCCATTTGCAACTGCGCAAACCGCATTCTAACTCTTGGTATTTCGTCTTCCTGAAGGCAACCGTGATCCGGTAACTACGTTTCAGATAAAAAAAATCAATGCCATTAATTATCAAATCAAACATGCGGATCATGACTACACAAAATTAAACTAGAGTCTAAACCTCGTAACGAAGATCCATCTCTTCACTTCCAACCTCAGTAACATCCGACAGTTGCATGGCCTACAATTCCAAAATAAATGCATAAATGCAAAAAAAAAAAAGATAAATCCTTAGTAAATATCATGTACATAAAACCTCACTAACCACCAGCACAAAAAATACGATAAAAAATAGAAATGAAGTCAATCATCGTACCCATTTTAGCTTAGAAACAAATGCATGAAAATGACAATGATAGTAATTGAATTAATTATTTTAGAGTAAATGCCATTTTCGGTCCTTAACCATTTGCCTGATGGACTTTCCACCCCCTAAGAAATCTAAACACCCAAATCGGTCCCTATCTACTTTGATATATGTACGTTCCAGTCCCTATCTACTTTGAGTAAATGTCCTTTCTGGTCCCTAACCAGGGACTGGAATGTACATATATCAAAGTAGATAGGGACCGATTTAGGTGTTTAGATTTCTTAGGGGGTGGGAAATCCATCGGGCAAATGGTTAAGGACCGGAAAGGGCATTTACTCATTATTTTATTTTACCTATTATATAAGTATTGTAACTACTATCTATTCTCTTTCACAATGACACTGTACATCACATAGCTGAACATGCAGTACATACAACTACCATATATATAGTTCAGTTCTCGGTTTCAGAGCCAATGATGACTAAAGTTGCTTTTTTTATTCATTCAATGTCCATCATGTATAAATTATATACATATATTCTAATCTAAACACGCAGGAAGCAGATTAAGTATCCCATCAGTTGATAACTCTTGCCTTTTTAATTTTTATTTTCAAATATATTCTTCATAATAATAATACCATTAGCTGTAACTCAAATTCAATATACATCACTACTAAGATTTCAGGGGACCTATGGGAATCATGCAGAGGAACATGGGTGATTACTTATTGAGTAGCAAGGTCTCCAAATGTAGTCAACTCTCATGCTTATACATGCAATTTAAATTTGGTTATATAACTTCATATATTCATAAAAGATAGTCCAAAAAAGACCTAGTTTCATCCCGCGACAAATCAATATGCCATTATTATTTAATTTATGCAAATTTTTCATACATATAAGCATACCATCAATATAAAACCATCACAAATTTAGTTGAATTATGAATGTTTATGATGCATCTGGGTAAGCATTAAACATAAAATTAAACACGCCACTTGCATTGAGTGTAAACATCTAAATCATTTGAAAAATAATCATCTATCAATATTTTGAACGTAAGTTGCTCACCTTATTCGATTGCTCACCCTTGACGACAAAATGATCGGCTACGTTTTCATGTGGATTTGATGAATTCTCATTACCGCCGGAAGATGGAACACAACCCAGCGATTTAACCACATTGCACTCCATTAAGGAACTTCGACGGAGTGATGGGAGTGAAAGGGGAAGCACACTTGAGACCCCTTTATCTTACAACGTCGACATCGGGAAGAAGACACACACCGGTTGCGCACTGTCCTCGCTGAACGTCCGGGTTGCTGCGATGCCGCGAAGTTCAACCCACACGATAGGAACGTGGTGCTGAGCGGTGGCCTGTGCGGACGACGGCGTCAGTCGAAACAGAGTCGGCACTATATCGGACGGCGGCTGGTGTCTGTGGCGACGCTGCACCAACGAGATTCGAAGAGAAATGGAGAGAAGGAGGTCATACCGTATTGAGAGATCAAGAGTTTTTTTTATTCTATATCTGATGCTAATCTTAATTTGTTTCAAATTAAAAACTATTTAAAATTAATTAATTAATTATTCATAATTTAATTTTAATTTCAATTTAATTCCATTATATACATATTGTACAATATAATATATTGGCTCCTCATACTTTCTCTTATATAAAAGATACATAAAAATTAATATTCTGGGGGTGATTACACTATCACTGGACATACATACAGTTTCTTCTGGATTCACATTTAAAGACCTTTTGTGCCAAAAGGTTAAAAGGTTTATATCTAACGATAAGTATATATATGCATCATCGGTACGCTATTGGGTAGTCGTTGTCTTAGTAATGCATGCCACCTATAATCAATCTTGCGAAACGATCAACTATACATATTATATGATCCGATTAGTATAGATCAACATGAACTCACTTTAATTACTGAATCGATAGCAACGCATATATTAGCACATTTTTGTTGACTCGCTATAGTGGAGCATATATAATCGTCTTCATCCAATACATGTGAGATCTATTTTTAAAATATATGAAAAATCATATTTAAAATGCTATATATTTTTTATAGAGTTATGGCTTATTAAAAAATTATAACTTATTAAAAGGTTGTGATTAATAGATGTTTTTCTTCGTGAGTATGATGATGCATGAATTTAGTGTCTAAGAATGACAAAATAAAATACATCAATCCACACAAATACATACACTAAATGGCATATATATTTGATACATGAGTGCTTCTCTAAAAGCAAAAGATCAAATTAAAACAAAGATAGACAGAGAGATGGTAACATATCATCCAATGTGAGCTTGTTCTCGTGCATGTACTAGGCAACTAGTAATAACCGCTACTAACTAGTATATATTTGGGTTGGATCGGAGTACTGTCAGCACGCCCAATGTAGTGCACAAAACGTGCTTTAATGGAAAATAATGACTCCGATTCCTCCAAAGGCTATATGAAAAAATATATAATATTTCATTTTTTGAATGACGAATGGGGCAAATGAAAACAAGAAAAAGAGTTTTCACTATTTTGTATAATATAAAGAAAGACATTATTCTTCCGATGACCGATGTGGTTCCAATGGCGAAGAAGGTTTACCCTGCGGCAGAGGCCTCATGTTCTGGAAAATACACAGTTTGGATGAAATCGCTTGTGTTCCACTCTAACGGCTGCACTGTGTATGATTCAAATGGTGACATCGTTTACCGCGTTGATAACTATGACAAAAAGGGAGCAACTCAAGTTAACCTTATGGATCTACGAGGCACACTTGTCTGTTCCATTCACAAGGTACGTAGGTATCAACCAATGGTGACTTTCATGCATGCATGAAGCAATATATAGTGATCTTTGATTATTGTTGTTGCAGAAATTACTTGCTTTTGGACGATGGGATGTTTATAGATGCAACGGTTCTGATTCCGATTGTACAAGGCAGCAGCAGAAAACGAAGAAGAAGCCATGGTTTGAAGTGAAAACAAGTTATAAGATGATGATTACGGGAAGAGTAGCCAGTTGCCAAGTCACTACTATAGGCTCCCAAAAATATTGCATACACAGAATCTGTAGCAAAACATCAGGGTTTATGATCTTCAATATGAAGAACGGACACATAGTCGCAAATGTAAGTATTAAATTACTTCTTTGTATTGATTTTAATAATAACTAATTGATTGTTTGTCTGAGTGTGCAGGCAAAGCAAAAGCAGACATGTTCAGGGATATTACTGGGGAAGGATGTTCTAAGGTTGGATGTGGAGGGAGACATAGATCACTCTCTTATAATGGCTTTTGTCACTGTATTTGCTCTAGTCTGCGGCACAATCTAATCAAGTATGTAATTCAATCAAAAGAAACATAAATATACACTTACAATAAAAGAAAAGTGGTGATTGTACATTATAGTATGTAAGCGAGTGCCATTGGTAAAGAAGATACAACACTTTAATATTACAGATTCAGCATCAGGATGCAAAAATCAAGGCCAATAAAAAGGGAAGATTGATACACATAATTTTGGCAATTTATTCATTATATAACACATGTATTTGGATGAAAGAAGAAGAAGTATTAAGTAATTAGTACTAATTAGGGTTTGTTAATAGCCTTGAGGTTGAGGTTGAGGTTGCGCAGAGTCATAACAAGCTGTTGTCTCTCACCTTCTACCTCTGCAAATTTGAGGCTCATTTCTAAGTATCTCTCTTGCATCTCTTTTAGTTCGCTTTCCATTGACTTGTTTCTTTCCGTCAACTCACTTACCATCTCCTTTTCATCACATACATCTTTTGAAGAAATAATGCTTAAATCCTGAGAAACCTGTTTGATCAAGTGCACGTCAATGTTGAACTACAACAATAACAGTAACAATAATAATTAATCTGTTGATAATTTGATATATAATACATACCTGCTGCAAAGCAATAATCTGATTGAATTCCTCCACTTTATTCTCCAACTCGTCAATTTTGGTCTGGAGTTCCTTCTCCTTATTCAAGAATGAACTTGATGAACTCTCCAATGCTTTTTCCTTTGACTTTACAAGGCCCTGCTTAATCAACATGGCCACCTCAATTGCCAGAAAAAAGTAGGAGAAGAATAATGATTGGAACTCCTAATACTTAAACAGGAATTCAAAATTTTCTTTAAGAAATTCTCCAATGAGTTAGTATTACCTCAAGCATTTTGATTTTTTCCCTCAGACTTGCCATGTCTTTTGAATTCTGAGGAGCTGAAGCAGTTTTCTTGTTCTTCAAACTATCCTTAAGCCTCCTCTCCATGCTGCTTAACGCATCCTCCTTCTTCTTGATCTCACTCTTCATCTGCAAAACTTGCTTCCTAAGTTTTTCTTTCTCCGCCGCCTCTTCCGAAACCGAACCTTTCAACTCACTGTATTGAGCTCTAACTGCTTCCACCTCCTTCTCCAATCGCCTAGCCTCGTTAACTGACTGCTCTGCTTCCTTCTTTAACAATGCAATCGTACTCACCAGTTCATTTCTTTCGGCGCTTCCTCTCTGTAACATCTCCTCGGATTCCTCCATCGATTTCTTCATTAGTTCCAACTCGTTTCTACGACTTTCATTTCCTTCTACTTGCTCGCGTAACCGCCAAATCTCTCCGTTCAGATCTTCATTCTCTGCCTTAAGCACTCGAATCTCCTCAGAGAAATCGCTACCAGCTTGTTCCCCGTTCTTCTTCTGATCTTCTAGCTGCTTTGTCTTGTCCTCGATCTCCAGCTTCATCTGTTGAATCTGAACCGTCATTGTATTCATTTGTTTTGAGAGATCATCGAGTTTTAAATCATAATCAGATTGAAGCAACTGAATCTCTTGTTTAGCTTTTCGCAGCATTTCTTCTAGTAAACTCTTGTGCGAACGCAGTTGGCTCGCTTCTTTCAATGCTTTCATGGCAGCTTTCTCATTGGCGTCAAATGTGGAGGTCATTTGAGACGAGAGCCTTCTAAACTCCTCTTGCAGCCTCTCGGCAGTTTTAGCATTCGCCATTCTTGTCTTCCGCAAAGCTTCCTCTGCTTTGATGGCTCTCTGCTCCTGTTCAACTTTGTCGCGCGTCACTGCTTCTAGGTCAGCTTCGAATCCATGTTTCTTCTTATCGAATTCTTCCTCCAATCTCCTGATATGCGTTTCGAGTTCCTTAATAGTAGCAAGAGAATTCGAGAAATCTTCTGACTGTTCTTTGAGTTGCTTCTCTAGATTCTCAATATGCATTTCAAGATCAGGATCATTATTATTATTAGGAGGAGGAGATGAACATTCATAATGCATTTTCAATTGTTCTTGAACTTGGCTTTGCTCAAGCTTATACACAATGCTATGATTCTCCTGTTTCAATATCTCATAGTCTAATGCAAGTTGTTCCAGTTGTACCTCTAAATCATCTTTGTCCCTTCTGTACATCTCTATTTCACCATAG
This sequence comes from Arachis ipaensis, assembly GCF_059453495.1. NCBI lineage: Eukaryota > Viridiplantae > Streptophyta > Magnoliopsida > Fabales > Fabaceae > Arachis > Arachis ipaensis. The sequence continues at coordinate 15,859,685 of NC_142440.1, read as the reverse complement.
AGGTCTATAATCTTCTTCTCAAGTGCTTCTGTATCGTTATTACCGTTGCTTTGTCTCTGTACAAGCTTCTCCATTTCTGTTTCTACTAGCTCCTTGGAGTCTTTGTTATTACGCTGTGATTGCTCCAGCATTTCTTCAAGGTCCTGCACAGCAAGAACCAGTTCAGCATTTGATTCTTGCATCTTCTTTAACTGTAGCCGGAGATTGGCGTTCATGTCCTTTTCATAACTTAATTCCTGCCGGATTTCTTCCACGAAAGCGCCGAGATCTCTGGTTTCCAATTGCGACCTGCTTCGCAATCTGGCCTCGTCCATTCGCTTGTGGAAAGACTTGAGATTCTCACATTCCAACTTGAATGCGTCTCTTTCCTCTTTCAAGATAAGGATTTCCTTTGAGAGGTCTTGCCCTCTTTTGGTTTCCTTCACAATTTGCTTTCTAAGGGTCTGTAGTTCCATGTCTGACACATCCACATGCCTAGCCAATGCAGCAAGCTCAGCCTTGAGTTTTTCAGTTTCTGTAGGATGTGATTCTTCGGAATCTTCCTTTGGAATGTCATGGTTGGAGCCGTTTGTCGAATCGCCTGGTGGCCAATCAAAGTGTATTCTCTGATGCATATCATCATGCATTTGTGTTGTGGAGTCACTTATAACAAGTTTTTGAGATTTTGAATTGTGGCTCATACCTGAAAGAAACACATTTTTCCTGGAATGGATGTTCTTTTTTCTTTTCAGTCCAAGTTTTCGAGGACTATCAAGTCCAGAGCTGTCATCTGAACTTGACAATGTAGTGTCAGATTCACTAGATGTGCTGCAATTAACACTCAATTCTTCTCTATTGTTCATTGCTTTGGCAGTGACTTCCTGTGAAAAACAACAAATTGTACAATTAATACATGAAATGAATGAATTTTCATGAAAAGCACATCATTGTTGAAGTTATATGACACTATTATATATGAAGTAGAGACACGAAAATATAATTCCAAGGCTTACTTCAGAAGAGTTGCTTCTAGTGCTTTCATCTATGTCTGCATTGCTTAAATGGTTGCTTATGATCCAATCATGGGATTTTTGTTTGGCATCTTCACATTCCTCTTCTTCTCTGCAAATGTTATTGGCATCAAACAAATTTCACTATGGGACATTCTATAACCTAAAATATGAAAATGATCATGGCAATTCCCAGTTACCTTTGATCACTATTTTCTTGAATCCTCTGGATGGATACCTGTTTATTAAGCAACAGAAGAGAAACTAATGAGAATGCCATTGCCTTGACTTATGTTTCACTCAAACCTTTAAATTAGGTAGCACTCAAATTTCAAGCAACCTTATATATGGAAAAATAGATATTAAATAAAAAAAAAAAAAAACTAACATGCAAAAGAGCATCAGAATGAGAAACCCTGATGGGAAGAGAGAGATAGGATGGTTTTGTGGCCTCAGCATAGTCAGCAATATTTATAGAAGCCTCCCCAATGGGGCTACCTTTTGATGAACCCTGCATATAAATTAAAGCAAAAATGAGATCACATTCTGATAAACAAAAACAAACAAGAGTGAGTTAATGAATGCATACCGTTGAAAGCAAAAATTGATATAATTTGTCAGTGAATTTGCCAGTCTTTGGGTCTTGAATGAACTTGACAGTTTCATATACAGGATTATGCCATGTACAAACTCCATTTCTAACTGTAGCTTGATCCAATCTGGTGGTTGGTTTTCCAAAGTCCCCTGGAACTATTGACAGCACCAATGCATCCACCCCACATTCATTCACCTGAAAAATTGTTACATCCCCCAACAACTTCATTCTAATACCATTTAAGAAGCAAACTTCAAATGAAAAGGAATAGGTGAGTTTGAATTATTCATCCTTGATCCTTAAGAAAATGAATGAAACCTGTGTGAGATGGAAATGGAGCTTGAAAAGAGCTTTGACTCTGTTCCTGTCGGTCCACCATCTTGCAGAACGAAACATGTCTCTTTTTGTGTCTCACTCTTCACTCATCCACATAGAATGGAAATGCCACACACAATATCACAAGTGCAACTCAGAAATGATGAGTTGTTTTCAAAGATCTGAATTTTCTGGTTGCTTTGCTGCTATATATGTTTGGCACCAAATTAAAGTTGTTTTGAGAAATACATGTATTGTGTTGTATTGGTCTGAAGAGTTAGATGGCGGTTTATGCATGAATCTGTATTGAAATAGAAGCTTCTCTTTTCACAAACAATTAATTAATCATTCATGTTTATTTTTTATTATCAAGAAAAGTTTTGTGTTTAGCTATTTTCACAATCTTGTATTTTCTATGGAACATGACAATAACGTATCTTCTCCTCCTTTTTTTGACATGGATAGGTATTAACGCCTTTTCTTTTTGTATTAAATTGGAATACAAGAATTCACATGCTTAGCCTTACCCATTACATTACATGTGATATATCAGTCCACTTTTCTAAGTTTAACTAGAAAAATAATAGAAAAAATAACCTAAAAGGAAGTGGTTAGAGACCTAGAGTAATCCATAGGAGAAGAAATTTTGTTTTGCCCTTGAAAGGGAAGTTATATTTATATATATAACCGTCAACAGTTTGGGTTTTTCTCATAGTCCTGAAGTCTTTGGGGGTGTTTCTAAGATATGTTTTTTTAAGATGGTGAGAAAACTTTGAATCCAGACAAAAAGGAAAAGTAAGAAAGATGGTTCGTTGGGCTCGAATTTTGAGTTAAATAAAAGGGTTCAGTAATGATATCGTAGAAGATAGGGTTCATATATAAGCTGAGGTAGTTACACTGTTTAGCAAGCTAGGGCCTAGAAGTTAGGACATTTCACAAAGTAAGGTTTGTCATGCTATGCCTCTACGATACATGAGAATCAAAGGGTTTTTTTTCTTTTTGTAAATCTTTTTAATCTATTCTTAATATATAAAAGTAGATACATAAGCAAGCATCACATTATTTTTGAGACATTTTTTTCCTCCTACTAATACCATGTTAGCAATGTTACTTACTTGACACAACTTTAGAATCAACCACTCAATTCTTGCCAAATCACTACTATTTCCAAATCAGCAAAAAAATAAAATATACAAATAAAAAACTAAAAAATAGAATCTAATAAATTTGTAACCTCCAAATATATTGAATTCATATTCCTATATTTATTATATCTTACCGTTATAAACAATACAATAAATTTATAACCGCAACAATTAATTTATAAATTAAAAGTTTAAAAAATAAAAATTATATTTTATTATTATAATTATGTTTATTATAATCATTTTAATTTTTGCCAATGAGTTATACCTCAAATAGCATAATCTCCCATATTAGTCGCGAGTTCGAGTCTCTGTATCTTTGGTAAAAAAAAATAATCATTTTAATTTTTAGAAGTAACACTGGGTACAAAGAACTATTATTGTAGTTTTTACTTATTATTAAAAACAAATTCTATTTTATTTTACCAATATAAATTTTGAAAAGAATATTTAAAAACTAAAAAAAAAAAACAAATTTATTAAAAGAGTATCAAAATGAAACAAAAAAATATATGATATTAGACATACATTTTCATATTAGATACATTTGTAGTATATAAGATGCATCATGCATGCATGTTTACCTCAAAACACTAATTAACTATTTTTTTTTACTAAAAATATTTAACTTTTAGCTTTTGTTGCGTATATTTGTACATATAAGATGCATCATGCATGGCTACAAATCTAAATATATAATTATTACAATAATTATGTTGACCACAACTCCATAAGTTTAGGCCATTCACTACGTCAATTATATCTTACCGTTATAAACAATACAATAAATTTATAACCATAACAATTAATTTATTAATTTTTATAAATAACTCACTAAAGGTAATAAACATCTATATTACAAATGTCATAATAATATTATTAATCATAATAAATTTTGCATTATAAGTATTTAAATTCCATACCATTTAAACTACATATATAAGTCTCTTATCACTATTCCTTCACATAACATCAAATTTAGCACAAAAAATTTATTTTTAAACTGCACATCTCAAACTTACTTAATAGAGCATCATTCTTTCAGAGCAGAACTATTAGATCTAATGGTCATGCAATGAGAATGTGATGATCAGATATGACAAAAAAAAATCACAACACGCATCATACATTCATATTTCCTCAAATACCATATACCTAATGATAACATAAAGTGAATATTGGAATAGGAAAAGATCTTCACAATTTTAGCAACTATAAACGAAATTGATGACAAATTAGGATGGAACTATGTTAAATGTATAAAGTGTCAGAAGAAAGCATATATAAAAAAAAGAAACAACTACATTTGTGGCACATGTAATCAAACACCACAATATCTAACAATAAGGTAACTCTATATACTTTTCATAATCTCATCTATCAAATTATTAGTTGTTAGCCCAATATTTATTTTAGGTTCAGAATTCAATTAAAGGTTTTAGATCAAAGTGTTACAACAACTTTTGTACTATTTGATGGCGACGCAAAAAATTTATTGGGCACAACTGCTTTAAATCTAATGACATTTCAGAAAAATAATGACATTGAAGCACCACCCCATCAAGAGATTAAGGAGAAAGAAAACCATACAAATTCAAGACACATTCGAAAGAAGAACATACATACAAAGATGGAACCAAATAACACAATAAAAAGTGCATCAAATTCAACAATTCACAAAGAACATATCTTCACAGGAATCTAAGACAAAAAGAAGAAAGCACCAACTCTAATAACCAAAAAAAAAAGGAGGACGAGCGCCACATAAGATGATTAAGTCCATCAACTAAAACAAATGCAAAAATCAAACCACCAAATAAAAATGTTACTTTGTACAACTCCAACATCCAAATCTTTTGTATTACAAATTATTTAAAATAAAATACTTTTTAAATTTAACTTCAATTTACACATATTTAATTTATTTCTACAAAATATAATAATTTTTAATACTTATTATATACTATCATTAATTTACCGTCCCGCGTATCGTGCGGGTCTCATTCTAGTTAAATATGAAAGGAGAAGTAACAATCCGTAGTGTTTGATCTGTAATCATAAATAAAATGTGTGCTACCTGTAGAAGGATATGAATTAATATTGGTTGAGACTTGAGATAGTTATCCAACTGTATGTGAAGCTTTGAACGGAATTTATTGTTTGCTTTCATTTCATTTTTGAGATTCTTTCTTTTCTAAAGATAAATAAAAAGATATTGTCATACATCCATGGATTCAAAAGAATTTGACAGGGTATCATTGGATTCCTTTAGGGAGTGATTATTTTCATCTAAAAATAAAATTTAATCGGTCACATTGACGACAGTTAAATTTCAACGATTATGAATAAAAAAAACTACGATATGCGAAGATAATAAATAGTTTCATATGTTTGTTTAATTTTTAAACTTATATATGTCGATATTTTAATTGTTATTTTTAAATAAAAATATTTTTATACAACTAGTGAACAAAAGAAAATTATATGTCCTTTGATGTTATGATAGAGAAATATTAGATGATAGTTAGAATTTTTGGTTTTGGCCATTATTTTTTAGTTATCATCTCAATTTTTTTAGTCTAGTAATTCTATAATAAATTTTAATTTATATTTTTAAATTTTATAATTAATAATAAATTTTGATAGTTTTCTAATATTCTTCGATATGATATTTACAAAAAGACAAAATAATCCTTAATAAAAACAACACAAGAAAATGAACATCGCTACATATTATTACACAAAAGGAAATATATAGCTTTAATAAACTGTTTCTATACGAATGTAAATACATGCTAATTAGAGCACCAACAATATTAATAGCTTTGAGAGAAAGCCAATAGAACCTGCTATATACTAATAACCAGCCTTTGTGCCAAAGCACATACACGACCAAATTTATGTCTTCTTCTTCCTCCTCCTTGCTTCCTAAGCATCCATCACTTTATTAAATTATAGTTTTTTGGCAACGTCTTGACTTAAAGACTCTGTCTATACTCGAAATGAATATGAAAATATTCACCAATAATAATACACAAATAAAATCAAGACATACATATAGTAGTAGCTTATTAGGTCTAAAACTAACTGGCATCTTAAGCTGCAGGCATCTTAGGCTGCAAGTTACAAGTCATTAAAAATATAATTTTTTTTATGGACTTAAATTTTTGTTGTCAGATTCTAAGTCATTATTTATGTTATATAACGAACAAAATATTTGAATCTGTTATATATTGATCAAGATAAATATGCTGTATATTAATAGGTAACTCACGCCCATGCCCAAGTTTTTTTTTTGTCCTGCCAATATTAAAAAGTGAATAAACTAATTTAACATTCTCAAACCATCTTTTATTAAAAGCTAATTATATAATAAAAAAATATTATTTGTATGCTAAAATTAGTCACTATATATTTATTTTATAAATATATGTGTTGATTAATTTTTTTAATATATATTATATTAATAACTGATTTTAGTGTATACTTAATATAACTTAATTGTTATATGATGTGCACTTTCTTGAAACGACGATGATCTCATAATAAAAAGTGATTATTTGAGTTTTAGGTGAAGGTTTTTTTTAGTTGAATTTCAAAGAATTATTACTAATTGAAAATGAGTTGGATGCAAATCTAAGGATCCAGAAAATCAATGAAAAATTGACTTCGTAGATATATTTTATAAAGAAATGGATGAATCACACCCTAAACCATATGCTACCGTGAAAGGATCTTGTTGATGGATTTATAAATAACTATTATATTATCTCATATCACCAAATTGCTTTCATTTCAATTAGTCTAATATAATTGAATTTATTATTCTAAATTGTGAGGATTATTTTTATACACACACTATTTAAGATATATTCGTCGTTAGGTTGATGGATGTACTGTGTGACTGCAGTTGAGGACAAAGGTGGTTTCGTTTTTGGGCCCACAAATGACGAATATCTAAAATCACGATGTACCTAAACATGATATATAATAACAAAATGAAAAACTCTACAACTTTATTAAATTCTGAATTAATAAAAAAAAATGAGTAATTTCATATTATTAGATAAAATTTTACATTATTAAAAATATTATTGATGATTATTTGATAGTTACAAATTACAAAAATTACTGTCGCTAACACTCCTCATAACAAAAAGCACATTACATTATATATATTTGGAGCAACAAATACATTAGGGTAACGTTCAATGTTAGTTGCATGTACATTGTTAGGCATTAGGCATATTATACCCTTCCTTGAAAATAAAATGAGCGCCAATAAAAACATGGATTTATGGGGATCGATGGTGACGAAACTTACACATCCAGAGATTTGCAGAAGCAGTGGTACGTACGTGGAGGGCGATCTCAAATGAAGCTTAGATAAGTCGATGTATATATCATGCTTTTAATTTATTACTTGACTTTAAAGCTGGTTATTATTATGTGTATATTTGTGGTGAGTGGAAGACTATATAAGTTAGTCAATATATGAGTAAAGTGCATTATTCGATTTGGTCCAATTTCAATGCATAATGCGTGTATTTGCAGTCACTAGCTAGCAGCTACCGAATTGGAACAGAACTCAATTCATCAATGAATACAGAATATACTCATCACCAACACCAAGCATCGGTTACAAATAAAGCATACAGATATAGGTACACCATACCATATATATACCATACCATAAATTTATTTAAAAAATTGAAAATATATTTACTCATAATAAATAACAAATGCTAGAAGTAATAGTGTTCATATAAAGTAATAATAGCTTTTAATACCCCATAATATTGCCTTTATTTTGAAGAGTGCCAAATAACTTATTTATTATTGCTTAAAAGAATGGAAAGAAAAATTGTGTTTGAAGTTCGCTAGTTTTATAAAAGAGTAATGCTATATTGTCAAAATATTGTCTTTTTTATCAGTATTTGTCTAGCAATAATTTGTACTTATATTTATATAAATTTTGCACATAAAAAATATATAATTTGTATTTATATTTTTACTAAAATTTTACACACATAAATTAATACAATTTGTATCCACATCTTTTTAGAATTTGTATATATAAATTAATAAAATTTATTTATTAAAAATAATTTAATGTTTGTATTAGTTAAATAATGCGTAAAAATATTAAAAATTATTGATCTGAGTTTCTCCTTATAAAATGATCCAAATATAGAAATTAGTCTACAGTGCTATAATGAGGCAAATGATAAGCAACTCAAAGTATATGTTATTGCATAATAAAAAGTAAAATTAGATAACAAAGCAATGTGATGTTATGATAATGAAAAAGCAACATATTAAGTTTACATAAGTAACACAGACCTAATATTTGATGTTAAAATTTTAGTAGACCTTATTTTAGGTTATCAATCATTATTGACCTTCAAAGGGATGATTCAAAAAGTACCAAAGCAGCCATTTACAATGAATGGGTTCATAAACGGCAGATTATTGATCCTTAATCACCAACTGATCATGAAAAGAATGAAGATTATTGTGCTCAAGATTGGATTGATTAAGCAAACAATTCAACATATATATGTTAATTATAGGATACTTAGCTTATTGTTATTGGTTGTTGAAGACAGGCCCATCTTGTACTTATGAGACACAAAAGTTGTAACCATAAAGATGTATGTTTGATGCTAGCTTATAATAATGATGATGTTAATTATTTGCATAGAAACATCATTGCAGGCTAGTTTGGTCCCATTCCAATATTGAACCTTAATCCGCTTTTCTCATTATGATTTCCACTTTTGATCCTTATAATAATATATTCGGTTGAATGTATATATCTAGTGATTTTTTTCTTTTTCCAGGTCTAAAAGCAAGCAATTGTTAAATAATATAGGAATAATTGACAAATTTGTCTGGCTTCTTTCCTTTCACATCAAGAGTTCTTAACTTCTAATTCGCAAAAGCATTGTTGAGTCACAACTTGAGCTATATATACAACCAGAAGTAGACATGAATTCAACAAATTACAAATATTAGAGCAATTATTCCGTGCCCATAAATAGATTTAGTTATTATGATTTATTTACAAATAAATTAGAAAAATCACAAGCAAGATTGTTACACGTGGAAAGTGGGAAACAAACAAATATTTATCTACGACCCTTTATAATTAATAATTAGAAAGAAAACGGACAAAAGGGTTAGTAGGTCACTCATCAGAGATTATTCTTTATTACTATTGTTAATGTTCTCGTGAATATATATGGTTGACGGTTTTGCATAATTTTGGGAATTTTGGATCACTGAATTATCTCTTTCAATTCAATAACGTGACTACATACAACAATAAAGATACACGTCTTTAATAAATTAAGGTATAGAACAGACCAAGTTAATTAACTTTTTAGATATTTTTGGCTTCAACTTTATATATTGTGTTGGAGAAAGACAGTGCTGAAAGCAATGATGAAGTGATTACAAGAGTGCTGAAATGATGAGCTTGCATTGGGACAGACATGATGACATGAGAGACAACAGAAGGTGCTCACGTGAACCTGGAATTGACCCCTTATCCATCATCATCAAACTATCCACTCACACCCTCTTGATGTTATTTTGGTATAGCATCAATATTATTGGAAGTAATATCCTTGGATTATTAATTTTGAGACATATAAGAACTCTCAATACTAATTAGTAATTACACTCTATTATTCGATTGCCGAACAAGTCAAGGATTAATTCGTTGCGAATCAAAACTTCATTTGAGTGTGTCGTTGGTCAAAAAGTTGCTGCATGCACTAAGCAAGATTCAAACTTATTATAACACTTGTTTAAGCAAATTAGTGAGTTAATTACTACACCAACCCGCTTTGTTTGGTGTAGTAATACTTAATAAAGATTAATTGTAAACAAAGAAGATCACATTTATTGCTTGGTTCACTTTTCTCTTTAACATCGGGATTGCAAGAGATCATGTGAAATTCATGCAGCAGCACTTTATGTTTTGAGACAGCCAACTCAATGAGCTTAGTCTTTAGTTTGTTTTTTGGTACGGAGAACATTTTCCTTTGACGAAATTGGGTTATTTTGACTGAGATATGGAAAGAGTACAATAAATAAAGCCCAGCTTTCTTTTCATCTTGGCCTATCTTCATCATAACATTTTCCTTGAAGTCAGGCCCAGTTACCTCATAGCCTAACTGTCTAAGAAGAAAAACTAATCTGAAAACATTTATTTTAATACCATTTTTTCTTTTTATGTGTTTTATTTGTTAGATTTTTATCATTAATTTTAATTTTAAAAATATAAAAACATTTATCTAATAGCTATGTTATCTTAAATTTATTCGTTCTCTTTTTTTGCTTTCTAATTTTTTTTAAAAAAAATCTATAATTCTCAACTTTTCTCCACTTTCTGTCACATTTTTTGCGATCTTATCTTATATTTTTATTCTAAAAGTGGTTTGAAAAAGGATATAGTAAAATAATAGTTATTCAATGATTAATTATTAATGACTAAAAATAATGCTGTAAGCGGCATATAAGTCAAAGAGCAAAGTTAGTCGGTTGCAAAGTGAATTGTTAGGATAATAACGTGTATGGTGCAATCCCAAATTCCCAATCAAGAAAATCAAAAGCTTAAAGAGTGAGACTCAAGTGTCAAATGTGGTGAGGAAAAGTCAGATATCAGAATAATAAATTAAAGCTTAATGGGACTCCGAATCATAAAGTTATATAAATAAACAAAAGATTCATTCACATTGCATGCTTTTCGAGGATCCAATAGTACCAAATTTGAATATAGAAGGTGCAATAGACAACGAACAAAGAACCAAGGTGTGGCTTGTTAGACACATCTATTTTTATTATATAAAAATTAATATTAATATAAATTTATTATAAGAGACATCTATAATATATTTATTTTTGTTTTGTTGCGGTTTTATATCAATCCAACAGTAGTATTCCCTAAATGGTGGTGGTGTTCTAATTTTTTTTTTTGGAACACAAACTTTCATCCATATGTATATATATTCACCCACTTGTCTTGGTGTCAAAACTTGTCAACTAACAAAGTAATCAATAATTGATAATTAAAAAGAATAGTCTAAAATTAAAAATAATATAAACATAAAAATTTCAACTAATAAAAAAATATTTAAAAGTGAAAAAAAAGACTAACTTAGCTGCTTAGCATATAAAATTTAGAATTTAAAATTTAGAATTTAAAATTTAAAGTAATAGGCAATGGATGGGTGAGAATGGTGACAGATTATTACTAGAAGTGAATAAAATTATAGTTTTTTTTTTATAAATTATGGACCCAAGGCCCAAAGAAAAAGAAACCTATTGCACTACAACTCTGCTGAACTTCACATTGCTTGCACTAGTAAAAAAGTGATGAAACAAACATGGAAGTGGCTGCTCCCAAAATTTAATTCTCGGTTTATGTTCCTCTCCGAGCTTAGCAAGAGTATCGATACAGAAATTCGTTTCTCTGTAGATGTGTCTAACTTCAACACTTTTCATCTTCACCAAAAGCTCCTTGATGGAACGAATGAGGGAGGAGCTACCATGAATCTCCGTTGACATCTTCTGAATCAGCGTCATAGCGCACTTTGAGTCCGATTCCATCACCAGCTTCGCAATCCCCAGCCCGGATACTAGTTTAACCCCAACATAAATGCCCCATAGCTCAGCCATGGTTATGGTACAAATTTCGATGTTCATCGAGAATCCGACAATAGTGCGACCCGTCCAATCCCTAATGAGACCTCCACAAGCGCTTTTACTGCCAGGTTGGGTAACCGATCCATCCACATTCAGTTTGGTCCAACCCCAAATTGGCTCCTCCCAGCCAATAAGCTCCTCTTTGGTAAAGTTTAGTAAGCTATTTCTCTTTTCCGTAATTTTTATTATGGCATTGTAATTCTCCATCAATCTTTTTATCATTAGGAGAAGCTGATTATTTGGCAGAGTCTCATTGCTGAAGATGAGATTATTCTTGCACTTCCTAGTTATGTTGCAAACTGTGACAAAAATTATGGGCCACAGGGTCTCATAGTGCTTTCAAGAGACTAAGGATATGTTAGTACTGAGCCAATCTTAGAAGGATTGAGAGAAAAAAGTATCATGTACGTCTCTGTCTACTATGCTAATCCATGTCGTATGGATGTAGAGACAATCACATAGGACATGGAGCAAAGTCTCCTCTTCTCCGCAGCATCTTGGACAGTTGCCATTTTTCGTGAGGGTTCTGAGCTTCCTCTTACTGTTGGTTAACAGAACTTCATGTGTAAGGTGCCAACTGAAGGTTTTTAAATGCTGAGGTAATTTGATTTTTCAAAGCAATTTGTGTAAATTGCTGTTTTTTTTTTTTTGTGAAATACACTTCATAAGCTCAGTTAATAGAAAAATTGCCATCTGTTGCTGGTATTCATTCCACTGTATCTGCACCAATGTCTGGGTTGGAGGATTTTAAAACTTATATGTTCTAAGATGTCCTCAGACAGGACCTAGCTAAACTTAGCCCAATTCCAATTGCCCTGAATATTAACATAGTCACTCACTTTTTCTCCGAGCTTATCCTCGTCAAGGTTACACGTGGCTAGATTCCTAAGCTTCCAAACTCCTGGGATCCAGTAATCATCCCAAAAGGAGATGCTCTTCCCATCGTCTATCCTCCAAATAAGGTTCTTTTGGAATTCCTCCTAGACCTTAGTTATTCCAATCCATGCATTTGAGCTGCTGGCCTTCTTGTGGACTTTGGGAATGGTGTTGTCTCCTTCCCTATATTTTGCTCTCATCACCTGAACCCATAGGCATCCCTTTTATGGATTAACCTCTAGGCTAATTTCATAAGAAATAATTGATTTGTCTCCTGCGTCCTTCGTATTTCTAGACCACTCTCCTCTTTTGGTTTGCAGATTTTCTTCCAATTTAGGAGGTGAACCTTTCTTTCTTCGTCGCTACTTTTCCAAAGAAAATCCCTATAGATTTTGTCGATTTTTGCGCAAATTGCCATAGAAATCTTCATAGTTTGCATGCAATAGCTAGATATGGTTGATAGCACCGATTGGATAAGGGTGTATCTCCCCGCAAGGGATAGAGATTTCTTATTCCAGCTAGAAAGATTGGTTTGCATACGGTCAAGGATGAACTGAAAATGTTATTGATTGCACTTCTCATTTATTAAGGGCATTCTTAAATACTTTTCCAAATTTACCGTGAGGGTCACCCCAAGCTCCTGGCTTAAATGTTGTTTGACATTATGATTGACATTTTGTTGAAATTGATTCTTTGTCCTGAGCTTTCACAAAACACATGTAAGTTATCTTTGATCAATTGCACTTGTTCGCTAGTAGCTCTAGCAAAAATAATTAGATCATCTGCAAAGTAAAAATGAGATATTTTAGGCCCATTTCTAGAAATAGTTATTGGTTCCCATTTCTTATCAACAACAAATTTATTAATAAGGTGAGATAAACACTTGATACAAAGGACGAAGAGATAAGGTGAGAGGAGATCTCCCTGTCTTATTTCCCTTGTAAGAGAGAAGGCCTCAGATGGTAAACCATTCCAAAGGAGGTTCATAGTAGGGGTGGATATGCAGTAGGCAATGACATTGATGATCTCTTCTGGAATACTAACATCTTTCAAAGTATCCACCACAAAATTCCAGTTTAATCTATCGTAGGCTTTCTCCAGGTCAATCTTTATGACCATGATCCATTTCCCTTGATTCCAATAACGCATGGTGTGAACAACCTCTTGTACCACAAGAATATTATCCGCACTAACTCTGCCAGGGACAAAATTAGCTTGAGTGTTAGAAATAACCACAAACATATACTTTTTAAGTTTAGAGGCAATAATTTTAGTAACAACTTTGTAGCAAACATTACAGAGGCTGATAGGTCTAAAGTGGCTAAAATTTTCAGGGACAAAAATTTTGGAGATGATCGCAATGAGAGTTTTATTCACTTCATTAATATTTGTGGGTTGTTGAAAAATGAACTTCACCTAGGTCATGACGGATTCAGCAATAATATTCCAGGATTGCTGAAAAAATTTTGCTGGAATGCCATTACTGTCTGGGGCCTTCCAACTTTCCATATCAAAAATGGCAGCTCTAATCTCTTCCTGAGAAATCTCTCTGGAGATATCCATGTAGTCCCCCCTAAGGAGCTTTGGAAAATAGTCAGACAACGGAAAAGTACTATAGTTCGAGTCCGTAGAATATAAGGCCTTGAAATAGCTCATGCCCCAACTCTTTAAACACTCAACACCATCAATCCATTCTCCCGCTTCATTCTTAAGGGTTGTTATTTTGTTCATTTTTCTCCTGCCATTGGCTCTCTTATCGAAATATTTGGTATTTCTATCATCAAAATTGAGTTTGTTACTCCTTGCTATCTACTGCCAATAAACTTTCTCCTGCACCACAATGCCTTCATACTCCAGCCAAAGCTCCTTTTGGAGCTTGTCTAGGAAGGGGTTTGGGTTGAAGGATAGGTTATTGGTAATTCCCTCAAGTTTTGAAAGAATTTGCTGCTTTTTTTCTGAAAATATGACCAAAAACTTCTCTGTTCCAAATTTTTTGCTTTTTGTATAATGTTGGCAATATTTTGAGTGAAGCTATTTCTATTATCCTAACTTCGTTTAACAAGGTTGTTGTAGTCCTCATGAAGAACCCAGGGAGCAAAAAAACGAAAAGGTTTGTTGCCCTCCTCAAGATGTGCCATATGAAAGTCAAGTAAAATAGGGAGATGATCAGACTTTAAGCTTAGGCAAATGCTTCACCCCTACTTCTTTAAAACGGCCAGTAAATTCAAGGTTGCTAAGGCAACGATCCAGCCTTCTTTTAACATTATTTCGTTGCCAAATAAAAGGAGGCCTCAAAAAATTTAAATAATTTAAATCACAAGTATTTATACAATTTAAGAATCTACTAGTATCTATAGAAAGGTTAGAAGAACCCCCTGAATCCTCAAGAGAAAGAATAGAGTTGAAATCTCCTCCTAAGCACTAAGGTCCATTTGTATTTGCTGCAATATCTTCAATCATCTCTCAACCCCAAACCCCACCCCTCTTTCAATTTTTTTACAAAGAAAGCCTTACTTCATTGGAATCTCATCTCCCATTTCATCTCCCACATTATTTCCATCATTACCATCGTCACTAACATTGATCAATTTCAGCATTCCATTACTGTTGGTGAAGCTGCATTTTGAAACCGTAAGCACTGAATTCGCATAAAAGAGTGTTTGAAGTGGATATGAAGATCATTCAAGACTCGCATTGAACAAAGTGAGAATGGTGTATGTTCTTATTCTCTGAATATTCTCTTAATTTGTTTATGGTAGTTTAGATTTGTTTTTGGTTTCTGGTTTTTCTAAGAAAAGGGGCCATGGTTTCTGGTTCATATTTCAAATAGTGCATGATCCCTCCAATGCAGAGAGAAAATAAGAAGACCTATATCGATTGAAATATAAAAAAAAAAGAGAGAGAATTTTCAAGCCTCTTAACATAATGGGTCGTATAACCCCAAAAATGATGAAAACATGCATTAGAATGTTTTAATTATGGCATACATAAATGAGTGGTTTAGCCATGGATAAAAAATTAGTTTCCTTAATTACATTTTTAGTTCCTAAGAGTTAGACATGATACAATGGTTAGGTTGTTGCCTTGTTCTTAAAGGTTAAAAGTTCAAAATCCAAGACACAGAATTTTATATATCCTCAAAAAGATCTACTCTTTGTCTGACTGTGCTAATAGGTAAACTAACATGACTTTGTTCATCCATTACAAAATACTATCACACCAGTTTTATCACAAGGTGCAGTAAATTTTGGAGGAACTGTTCCACCTAGTGCAAGAGCTAAGCAGCCAATCATTACACAATATTGTCCTGCACAAATTCAGTCTAGCACTCTATTTCCTATTCTACCACCTAGAACAACTGAAATCGTCTCAGCAGAAACACTTGCAGCAGCAAGTAATGACACTGCATCAAGGATGTTCTAATTTATGCTAAATCTTGGTTTCAAGCATCCAAGGAAGAAATGAATATGCTTTGCTTTTTTATGTAGTAGTTTGATTTGTATTTTGGTTATGATGTTTCAAGTTCATGGATCTAACCTTGAAGTACTCTTTATGAAGGGTTTAATGGGAGATTGTCATTGATAAAAATCTCATTTTTTTGGATCATTTTTGGATTGATGTATGCCTAAATTATGTTTTTAGTTTAAGTTGGCTACAATATTGTTAAGTTGCTACTGTGACAACTTTTTTTTTTTGCTAAGTGTAATGTGTAGCTTGCATGCTATGTTTTGAAGTGTCACTTGACATTAGGGCAATATATTTACTGTTATAAATAATGGTGCAAACTTTTTTTTATATTTGCCGTTATAATTAATGATGCAAATTTTTTTTCTAATTCATTTGCTCTTCTTAATTTAATTTGCAATCTAACATAGGAACATTATTAAGTACTTTGAATTTACAATGGTCATCCAAAAATAAAAATTTGGAACAAAATTTACTAGGAGATATATTGCTTAAATTTACTTCATCTCACAATCATTTAATTCAAGAAAAGAAAGAGAACAAATTTGCAGACAAAATTCAGTTTCAATCAACTCTTTGAGTGAATCTAAAATATAACTTACAAAATAATTATTGCAAATGACAAACTCAACACTAACAATGAAAAGAACATAATAACAAACACTAGATTCAAATACCTACCCTTGCCCTCAACTTTTAGGACTATATTTTTCTGAATCTCTAACAAGTCAATTCTACTCTGCAACTCCATAACTTTATGTTCCAAACCAGCATCATCAGCAAAATACATGGTTGAAACATTAGCAACAATCTTACTACACCCATAGCAACATTCTCGATAGCATCATCATTCAAGTTGATGTAAAAAATTTGACAACCCATGCAAAGAACTTGTAATGAGAAAACTTTTCCTACTCAATCAAACACACTATTCAACACAAATCTGTCAAAATGTAAATTACTAGAAATCCTACAATTGTTTACCTTATATAGTGGGCATCCAAAAAATAGTCTATCCAGATTTTTATAAGTCCTTTTAATAGAGATTATTGTATACAAATCGCATAGATATTTTGGGTGTTGTCCGTTGGTGATTGTGACTTTGCCTAGGCTGCTGATGTCATCGTCTCTGAAACCGTTGCAATTATAGCCACCATTGTGTCTCCTTCCGCAGTGATTTGAAGAAGACGAGCTCCCTTTGCTTGGCATCATTGCAACTCAACTTGTGTTCCAACTATGTAAGAATAAAAGAAAGGCAGATAGAAAACAAAGGGAGGCAGACAAAGGATGGAAGAGAGAAAATGGTGGATAGTTAAGGAGCTTTTATAGGAAATTATTTTATAAGGAGCTTTTATAGGAAACTATTTTATAGTATGCTCTCTTATTATTTATAGAAGTTAGGAAACTATATAAATGAGTGAAATCAAAATGTATTCAATTAAAAAAAATTAAAAATCAAAGGAATTCACATCCATAGCAATTATTCATTTTCTTTCTTTTTTCTCTTTAATAATTATATAGCGAGTGTATTATTGTGAGTAATGTTCAATTTCATATTACTTTCTATCTATTAGAAGTTAAAATTCCACTGCAGACTCAACAATTGGTATCAAGAGCCAACGTTATATTATTCATTATTTGAGTGGTAAAATTCAATTTTGAATATAATGGC
The DNA here is from genome assembly GCF_059453495.1 of Arachis ipaensis. Lineage (NCBI taxonomy): Eukaryota > Viridiplantae > Streptophyta > Magnoliopsida > Fabales > Fabaceae > Arachis > Arachis ipaensis. Next base: position 15,841,913 of record NC_142440.1, on the reverse strand, counting down.
TTCTACTAGTAGTAATATCAAAGTAGGAAAATATGAAATCGATAAGTTCAATGGGAAAAATAATTTTTCCTATTGGAGGATGCAGATGAAAAATCTGCTTATATCACAAAAGTTACACAAGGCACTAGCGGGAAAAAAGAAAAAGCCGAAAGGAATGAAAGATGAGGATTGGGAAGAATTAGATCTTGAGGCACGGGCTGCAATTATCTTATGCCTTGAGAGGGATGTTGCTTTCTTGGTGAACGAAGAAACAACTGCAGCAGGCGTCTGGACAAAGTTAGCAGAGTAACTTCATGACGAAGACTCTAACTAACATGATCTACTTAAAATCCAAATTGTATACATGCAAGATGGAAGAAGGCACCTCAATCCGAGAATATATCAATAAGTTTGATAGGATCATATCAAACTTAAAGGATATAGATGTGAAGGTTGATGATGAAGACCAGACACTCATATTGTTACTTTCATTACCGAAGTCCTATGAAAATCTGGTGCAGACATTGATGCTGGTGGGTGACACTCTGACCATGGATGAGGCGAGGGCATCACTTTTAGCGGATGATCTACGTAAAGTTGCTACAAGTGTAATGTCATCTTCAAATGGAAGAGAGTATAATGATCAAGCACAAGGATTGTTCGTGACTAGAGGAAGGACTAATAAAAGAGAAAAAGGTAATAAGCGTGGAAAGTCTAGGCCAAAATCTAGACCTCACATGGAGAGAACATGCTTTAAATGTGGTGAGGCTGGACATTTCAAAGCAAATTGTCCAAATAAGAAGATAACTTTCAAGAAACAGAACAACGACAACCCAAAAGAAAAGCAAGAAGCAAGCTACATCTCAAATGATGAGGAGGATTGTTACTCTGTAACAGAACAATCTTATGAAATCTTCGATAAGTGGATTCTTGATTCAAGAGCCTCTCACCATATGTGTCCAAATAGGAAGTGGTTTACTACCTATGAAAGCATAAATGGTGACACGGTTTTAATGGGCAATGATCATGCTTGTAAAACTATGAGGTTGGGTACTATAAGAATCAAGATGCATGATGGAGGAGTAAGAACCTTAAAGGATGTGAGGCATATTCCAGGCTTGTAGAAAAATCTTATCTCCATAGGTTTGTTGGAGAAAAATGGCTACAAAATAGTTGCGAAAAATGGGGTACTAAAAGTTGTTCGTGGTTCTTTGGTAGTGATGAAGGGAGTTCGTCACGGTAATCTTTATTCTCTTTTGGGGACAACAGTCACAGGTGAGTTAGCAGTTGGAATCGGTAGAAGTAGAGATCAAACAAATTGCACAAGAATATGGCACATGCGGCTTGGACATATGTCAGAGAAAGGTCTATCATTGCTTTGTGGACAAGGTTTGCTGAAGAATATGAAGAAACCACAAATGAAATTTTGTGAGCATTGTGTGTATGGAAAGGCACATAGAGTGAAGTTTTCTACAAGCAAGCATAAAAGCAGAGGATTGTTAGACTATGTGCATACTGATGTTTGGGGCCCGGCTAAAGTTACTTCCAATGGTGGTTCCAGGTATTTTGTTAATTTTGCTAATGATTATTCCAGGTATGTTTGGATTTACTTCCTCAAACATAAGAATAAGGTATTCGATACTTTTAAGCAGTGGAGAGCAATGGTTGAAAACCGAACAGGTAGGAAGCTGAAAACTCTACAATCTGATAATGGCACAGAGTACACGGATGGGGATTTCAAGGAGTTCTGTGACCGAGAAGGCATTGCAAGACACTGGACAGTTAGAGAAACACCACAACAGAATGAAGTCGCCGAACGACTGAATTGTACGCTACTTAAGAAGGCAAGGTGTATGCGCTCTAATTCCGGGTTAGGCAGAGAATGATGGACAGAATCGGTTGCTACAGCTTGCTACATAGTGAATCGATCCCCACATTCTTCTCTAGATGGAGACACACCTTATAAGGTGTGGTCAGGGGAACATGCAGATTACGAGAAACTCAGAGTCTTTGGATGCACAACCTATTATCATGTCAAAGATAATAAGCTTGATGATAGAGCTAAGAAGGCAATCTTTTTGGGGTATCCAAGAGGGGTTCAAGGCTATCGCCTTTAGAGTGTAAATGATTCTAAGTTTGTAATTAGCAGGGATGTTACCTTTGATGAACGATCTATGGTAGCTTTGTCTAAAGATATGGTACCAGATGATGGTGATGTTAGAAAAACTTTAAATACTCAAGTGGTAGAGATAGAGTCTAAATACCAACAAATAGACTCTAGTAATATTCAGGTAGAGCATCCTAATGCTACTCGAGATGACGTAGAGGATGAACTTGATCATGAGAAAATTCAGCGAGAAAATGCATATGCATTACAACAGTAGCAACAGCAGGATTCTTTGGCATCTACTAGGCCAAAGAGGAATTATAAATTTGTTCAGAAGTTCGAGTTAGACAAGCCTTTGAGACATTATAGGCAGGTAAACTTGGTAGATTATGCACTCTCAGTGGAGGATGATGAGCCGGTCACCTTCAAACATGCTATCAAAGATAAAGATAGAGAGAGTTGGTTGGTCACTATGGAGGAAGAGATGCAATCTCTTCATAAGAACAAGACATGGGATGTGGTCCCATTGCCCGTAGAAAATACTGCAATTGGTTGTAAGTGGGTGTATAAAAGAAAAGAAGATCCTACTAAGTCAGATGGTACAAGATTCAAAGCTAGGTTAGTAGCAAAGGGATTTGCACAAAAAGAAGGTGTTGATTACAATGAGATATTTTCTCCTGTGGTGAAACACACTTCCATACAGGTGCTTTAAAGTCTTGTCGCTCATGGTGATCTTAAGTTGGAACAACTAGACGTGAAGACTGCATTCTTGCACGGTGACTTAGAGGAAGAAATCTACATGTATCAACCTGAGGGTTTCAAGATTGAGGGTAAAAAAAGTCAGGTATGTCGTTTGAGGAAATCGCTATATGAATTGAAACAATCTCCTCGGCAATGGTATAAGCGATTTGACTCCTTTATGTTAAAATAAGGTTTTTTCACAAGTAATTATGATTGTTGTGTATACATTCGTAAGCTTCCTGGAGGTGATTATATCTATCTTCTATTATATGTAGATGACATGCTTATTGCCTCTAAGAGCAAGGTATAGATAGATATGTTAAAGGTTCAACTTGGTAAAGAATTTGAAACAAAAGACTTGAGTGCTGCACGGAAAATATTAGGCATGGAAATTAAAAGAGAGAGATCAAGCCAAAAATTGTTCTTGAGCCAAAGAGGATATATTGAGCGCGTCATTGAAAGGTTTGAAATGAAAAATGCTAAATCGGTGGTAACGCTGTTGGCTCCACATTTTAGGCTCTCTAGTAAACAATCTCCCACAATAGCAGAGGATAAGGCTTACATGGAAAATGTACATTATGCTAGTGCAATCGGTAGCCTAATGTATGCTATGGTGTGTACATGCCCAGATATTTCACAAGTAATCAGTGTTGTTAGCAGGTTCATGGCAAACCCAGGTAAGGCACACTGGGAAGCAGTCAAGTGGATATTAAGATACTTGAAGGGTACCATTGACACAGGTTTATGCTTTAGTGGAAAAATCATGTCAAATCAGCGGCTTTGTTGATTCTGATTATGCTGGTGATCTAGATAGAAGACGTTCTACGACTGGTTATGTATATAAAATACAAGGTGCTCCAGTTAGTTAGCGATCGATGTTACAAGTTACAATGGCACTATCTACTGCAGAGGATGAGTACATGGCAGTAGTAGAAGGGGTGAAAGAAGCATTGTGGCTAAAGGGTCTTCTAGATGATTTGGGGTTGAAGCAAGATTGCGTGAATCTGAGTTGTGATAGTTAAAGTGCAATTCATTTAGCTAAAAATTAGGTTCATCATGCTCGTACCAAGCATATTGATGTAAGATATCACTTCGTGCGCGATGTTATAGAGAAAGGTAATATTTCTCTTATAAAAGTACACACAGATGAAAACCCTGCTGATATGTTGACTAAACTAATGTCAGGAAACAAGTTCCAACACTGTTTGGAATTGCTCAATATTACTTCATGTTAGGCATTACATGGAGAAATAGAGGAACTACGATTGGTTTGATCCTGAACAAGGGTACGTAGGCAGTCATTGTAAAAATGATGCAACCGGATATGAATACCACACTTTGATAGTCCAAAATTTGAGTAGATTTCAAATTGTGAACGAGGTGGAGAATTGTGAGAATAAAAGAAAAGCAGAGAGAAAACAAAGGGAGGCAGACAAAGGATGGAAGAGAGAAAATGGTGGATAGTTAAGGAGCTTTTATAGGAAACTATTTTATAAGGAGTTTTTATAGGAAACTATTTTATAGTATGCTCTCTTGTTATTTATAGAAGTTAGGAAACTATATAAATGAGTGAAATTAAAATATATTCAATTAAAAAAATTAAAAATCAAAGGAATTCACATCCATAGCAATTATTCATTTTCTTTCTTTTTTTTCTCTTTAATAATTATATAGCGAGTGTATTATTGTGAGTAATGTTCAATTTCATATTACTTTCTATCTATTAGAAGTCAAAATTTCGATGCAGACTCAACAAACTAGAATCAAGCTGCTGAATAACTAGGGCCTCACTTCTTCTCGCAATCCATTCTTACTATTTGCTTCACAATTTTATTCTACATATTTTTTTTATTTGAATATTGAATATTATTCATCATGTTTGATTAAGATGTAAAATACGAGTGTGACTAATGTGATAAAAAATATTTTACTTCAAAAAATTTACACAGTCATAAGAACAAGTTTCACAATCTAATTACTTATAATCTAAGTAATTGTAGTATATGCGATAAATATTTCGATATTCTATCATTACTATAAGTTCATATGAAAAAAGAACATAATTATACATTTTTGTAAACGATAAAATCTTTGAATATGCATATAAGTCCATAAATTTTGTTAGAGTTTAGGATGAGAATTAATATATATTATTAAAAAAAATTAAAGAATTTAATTTAAAAATTATTATCCTATTAATTAAAATTGTAGGGATTTAGCTTATCTTATATGGTCTTTATTATGCACGGATGTGTCTGTTTTTTATTTGTTAAGCTTGCACAATTATATTTGATTAATAAAAAAAATAAAGTTCTAATATTTATATGCATTTTTTAATTCTTGTTAACGTAACGTGTGTGATACCAACTAACAATAACTGAACCCTTACACTTTGGATTACAATTACTTCCAACATGACCATATTAAGCTTCTGCTTCTGTGTCTCCGGGGGTTCACAACAACAACAATAATAATAAATCTCAAAGATAATTATTTAATAAAATAAATTAATTTTCAATTTCACTATGCATGCACTTATTATAATATATATTATTTTGACATCAATGTCTTTTAATAATTAATACTCATTCTTTTATTTTATAAATTAAAAACAATCTGAAAATATACAGTTAGCTGATAATAATTATATTTTTATACAGATATAAAGAATAATGTTGAGTGTATAAATAGTATATTGGTAGAGGCTTTATTCATAGGTAGTAACTAAGCTAATAGTATTAATTAAGGAAAGAAGGCCGTGAATATCCGCAAATCTTTGTCAGGACCCAACATGAAATTTCGCTGCTCCCCTACGTTAATTGTGTTCTTCAATTTCACCTTGTTATAATTTGTACTTTTAATTAATCCCATTTGTTACTTGGTTCCTATATAGTTGTATTCTAACACAACAATCCTTCTATTCATTCATTGCTTTGCTTTGCTCCCATAATAACCTTAGCTTTTCTGTTGCCGCCAAATTTTTGAGTTTGAGTTCAGAAGAACAACAACATGGAATCATCACAGCTACACTCTCTGGATTCTGTTCAAGTCAAGGAATTGGAGAAACCAGACCCTCCAACTGCAAGTGCTGTGAGCCATCAGAGCCTGGAGGAGCCTAAAGAGCATGCCATCACTGCTCCACTTGTTCAAAGTAAGTCTATGATCCAAGGCATTAAGGTTTTTATTCCATGAAATCAACTTCATGCTTTTCTTCCTAACTTCGCTTACCCTGTCACCAATTTTTTAAACTAGACCAATTTTGTCCATAGAATAAAATTATTTTGTTTATATCTGTATCTTAAATTTATTAATTATTATAGACGAGTTTATTTTGTATTTTAAGTTCAACATGTAATTAAGTTCAACATGTAATTTTACAATGAACACAATAGACAAATTACTTGAAATAGGTGTGTACAACTTTGCATATAGCCATATACTATACTAGTATTTATTTCAACCATGTCATTTTTTTTTTCTTACAGAGGTTGAAGATTCTGGTGGCAACAAGGGTACAGTGGATTCAGTTGACAGAGGTTATTAACTAAATATCTGTAATAGTTTTTTTAATATTTAATGGCTTGGTATCATTTTCATATTGTTTAATCAGATGCTGAGCTTGCAAGAGTAGTTTCGGAGAAAAGATTGGCTTTAATTAAAGCATGGGAAGAAAGTGAAAAGACCAAAGCAGAGAATAGGCAAGTGCCCATTTCATAATCTATATTATACCTATGCCTAACTGCATTTGAATACAATAAGCCATTCATGTAAGTAGATTCAAAAGAAATGTTGGGAATGATCTTATTGACCTTGGTATAACTTTGTTTGTTGCTAGTCCAAATCTAAGATACTATTAGATCAATTTATGAGTCATCCTACTTTGTTAGTGAAAGTTATGCTAAATATAATTTTATGTATGAAGTTATTTTCAGTTAAATTTCATCCATAAATTAGAATTTGGACAATGTGTTAAGCATATTGAATTGAACTTCGTAAATCATGTGCTATGATAATTTAGCAACATAAATTTGAGGTGATGACTCTGATACAGAATAAAATGGTACAGAAATACAAAGAAAAAATAACTCTTTTTAATTTAAACACCTTTATTTAGTGGGACCCACAACATATCATAAGTTCCTTTCACTTTTATCCTCTCTTTGTATTTCTGTACAATTTGAACCATGTATCATTGGATTATCTTGATACAAGATGCACAGCAATGTCCAAGATTATGTGCTTTTCTTCATTTTGTTTGTTATTCTAACATACTTCACAAGAAAAAATTGGTTTGAAATTATTTGGCTCCATTGGTAATTACACTGCCTTTAATTTTGACATCAAGAATGGCTTTAAAAACTTGATATCCTCATATACATTTTGGAAGAAAGCAATGAGGTTCTCTGTTGAAGTTTTACTGCCTTGAAAGCTTTCTTATTGCTATTTGCATCACTTTGAAGTGTTGAAATGGACCATTAGTTGAAGGTAGTATATATATATATACTTCACTTGCAAACCTATCCATGTAAATTTGATTGAGACAAATTTCCAACTCCATTCTCTATTATTGAGTACTGAGCTTGATGAAAGTGAAATGACCAAACAGGGCATACAAGAAGCTCTCAGCCGTTGGATTGTGGGAGAGTAAAAAGAAAGCCTCAGTGGAGGCACAACTCAAGATAATTGAGGTCATCAACTTTTGTAACTATACATAGATTATCATTTACAAAGAGAATTTAATCCTCTTTATGCTTTTTTAAATTTCACTAAGGACTTGTATGTGTTCAACTAACACATGACATTACTAAAAAAATTGTTTTAACAGGAAAACTTAGAAAGAAAGAAAGCAGAATATGCAGAAAAGATGAAGAATAAGATAGCTGATATTCATAGGTCAGCAGAAGAGAAAAGGGCAATGGTTGAAGCTCAAAAGAGGGAAGAGTTTATCGAGTTAGAGGAAACAGCTGCAAAGTTTCGTAGTAGTGGTCGTACACCAGCCAAATTCTTTGCATGTTTTAAAGCATGAGGCTTTTCTGTTTAGCTAACTACAAAAATATCACAATGTCATTGGTGTGGTTATTAATTACTTGTTAATATTCATTTAAAAATTTGCTTTGGAATGTTGTATTTTCTCTTGGTGTATATACTATTATATCACTGATATGAACAAAGAAATAAGTGAAGCAATTGTCTTCACTATGTATGCTTTGTTTTATATATATAACTTTACTCTCTGGCCTTCATAGTTCATAGTGCATTTAAGTTCACAAGAACGAATTGTAGAGTTTCCATTAATCATCATGGTCGGAAGATAAAAGTGATTTTAACAATTAGAATCTTGATTTCAATTGCATCAATTTGAGTATCATGATAAATTCATAAGCTATTGTCATCTCTGCATTAGCTTAAGTATTTGATTTGATAGAGATACAATTGAAAAGGATAAGATGCTCTGCGGGAACAGTTGAAAATATTAATTGTTGCAAAAAAGAGAGACAGAAAATAAAGTGGCTATTCAAATAAACAAGTTGATATTAGAGTTAAACAAATCTAACTTACACTAAACATTTGTTTTAGGAAACACAGAAAAAGAAGAGGTTGGAGGCATGCGCAAAGAGATTGTACTAGGAATCCGTGAGCACAACTTAGACCAACCTTTGAATTCCACAACCAAATTCAAAGACAGCTTTATGTTCCGTTATGTTTTGTTTTGTTTGTCGTGGCGTGTTAGATAGTGCTGACGTGGACGTGAACATTAGATACACAAGCCACAGCACGTGCTCTTTCTGTTTCCTATGACGAAAATGCCCCTGCCCCCTCCCTCCAATGCCTTCACTCTTTCTCTTTTCTTCTTGTGTTCCTTCCCTTCTTTCTTGAAGTGCAAGTGCCACTTCGAGGCCTCGCAAGGAACCCTTCCTTCTAACTTCTAACCTTATCTTACTCTCTCTTTATTTTCTAAGCAATAAGAAAAGACAACAAAGCTTCTTAAACAAAACAGAATTTTCCAACAGTTCCAATTTTCAAGGGGGAAAGAAGAGAAAAGGGAAGACAAATGGGAGTAGGAACAAGCACTTTTATTATCAAATGGATCAACTTTATCACCATGGTATGTATGCAATGCTCTTTTCTCTATTCTCTATTTCAAGTTCTTTATCAGTTTTAAGCTGCATTTTCAAAAGCATGATGCCCTTTTGATGTCTTGTCAAATCTGTTGTTTCCGGTTTTTTGTGTTGCATATTTATCTTCTTGAGCTCATGTTTTTTATGTCTTTGTTCTTGCATGTTCCCCTTTGATAGTTCAAACCTCCATATTTATTTCAGCTCCTTAATATAAAATGTCACATGCTATTTCAAGACTTATGCTGATAATTGAATTGCTAATCTATAATCCAGAATCCAAGCATTTTCTTTGGTTCCATGATTGAGTCTCTTCATCATAATATCCTTGTTGCAGCTTTTGGCAATAGCAGTTATAGTATTTGGGATGTGGATGAGCAATCATCATGATGGATGCAGAAAGTCTCTTACTGTTCCTATGATCGGCCTTGGAGCATTCATTTTCTTCATGTCAGCCTCACCTAAGCATTCTTTCTTGTTTTCTTTTGCTTTTTTTGAATCTTTTTCTGCTAATCTATAATCCTCTAAGAAGCAATCTTTTTATGTTTTCAAAGATCCGTGATTGGCTTCATAGGCGCTCTGAAAAGAAGCTCCATACTGTTATGGATTGTATCCTCAATTACCAGATTCCTACTTAATATGGCTACTTAAATTCAAAGCAGTAAGAAATTTTGAATTGTTATCCTCCTTGACATTTATTTTGCAGTATCTAATCATGCTGTGTTTCATCTTGGTGGGAATCCTGATCTTCACAGTGCTGGCGTAAGTATGAAAATTCATTCACCATCTTCTGTTTGGCTTCTTGATTTTTAGTCATAAATTGTTTCTTCAAATGGATATACAAATTCCTCAGTATTGCAGCTTCTCTGTAACATCAACATGTGTTAGACTTTCTCTTTTTCTTTTGTGAATGTTTCTCTATTATTTTGATCATATATGATGATTTGGCTTCTTCAATGTTAAGTACTTGTGTGGATCTTATCTCTTATGCAACCTTGTCATGTGGCATTGTGACAGGTTCATTGTGACTAATAATGGATCAGGTCATAGTGTGGCTGGCTTGAGGTAAGGGATTCAATCAATCATTTCATTTCATTTATGTACACATTATTGTGGACATGCTGTGGTTGGCTTGAGGTGGATCAGACTATGCATGAATGAGAGTTTTGTTTTGTGATTAGGTATAAGGAATATCAACTCCAAGATTATAGTCCATGGTTTCTCAAGCAAGTAAGATACTAATTAGCATAAAGAACTAATGAATTAGATCGCATTTAAAAACATGGGTTTGATTGATATTTTCTCTTATATTTTTAGATTAACAATTCTCATAACTGGGAGCACTTGAGGGGTTGCCTAGTCAAATCTGAAGACTGCAGTATACTTTCCAAGAAATACAAGGTCTATAGCAAGCTGTTTAACTGTATTATCAGCTATCTTCTACATAACTCTGATTATAATTTCGTAATATTTTGCAGACTCTTAAACAATATAAATCAGCTAAATTGACCCCAATTGAAGCTGGTTGCTGCGGACCACCTTCTGAGTAGGTTCCACCCATTCAAAGATTGCTGTTTAAGCATATTCAAATTCACATTTTTTTTTCAATATTACTGATTTTTTGTTATCTTTTTTCTTTCCTACTATATTGTGGGACTTTTATGTTAACACAGATGTGGATATCCTGCTGTAAATGCATCGTACTATGATTTGACCTTTCACCCAATTAGCTCCAACATTGACTGCAAGCTGTACAAAAATTCTCGTGCCATCAAATGCTATGATTGTGATTCATGCAAGTAAGCATGGCATGCTTAGTAGTAATTAGTCCATGCCTCCATGTACCAATATGTTAATGTGTGTTCTTATCCTCAAAACTTTGTTTCCAGGGCTGGCGTGGCACAATACATGAAAACTGAGTGGAGAGTTGTTGCAATCTTTAATGTTGCTTTATTTCTTGTCTTGGTAAGACATTCACATCTTCTTCTTTAATGCTCTTGCAACATTAACTTGGATCATTTATACTTGTGTTTATTATCCTTCCAAATGATACTGCTTTACAATTACCTTTTTCTTGGTTCAATGGACAGTCAATTATATACTTTGTGGGATGCTGTGCACGACGAAGTGCTGCCAGGAACCAACATTCAAAAGCTTGATAGTAGGCCTGGATCTCATGCACTTGCTTTAATTCATTTTTGTAGCAGGTTGTAGTCAGTTGTGTAATTCATGTAAGCACCTTAGCTTATACATTATATTATTCAATCAATGAGGACACACAACTTCAAATTTGCAAACCAAGGATTACCATAAGTTGCTTCTCTATTTGTAATAAATCTCTCAATCAATACCCTTAAACTAATTAAGGAAACAGATTTAGAGTTTGTTTTTGTGTGTTTTTAAAAAAAGGTATTTTTAAAAAATATATTAAAATAATAAAAATAATTTTATATTTAGATATTTCATATAAAAATATCTTTTTATTTAATAATTATAGTTAGATATAATAATATAAAAATATATTTTTATTTTATTTATTATATTAAAGATATATTTTTTAAATAAAAAAAACTTTTAAAAAAATATACATTATAACTTAAAAAAATATTTTTTTATATTGCTAATACTTTTATTATTAAAATTTTGTCAAATACACTAAAAATTAATAATAAAAGCTTTTTTTATTAAAAAAATTATTTTTTCAATAACTTAATGACACACAAACAAGCACTTAATTAGAATAAATACTAAACTAACATGTAGGAGCAAAGTAAGTCGGAAATACGAGCCAAACTTGAGAGTAATTTGTATTCAATTGTGTGTATATGAAAGTTTCGAAGTTGAAATAAATTGCATCATCCCATTAGGGTGAGCCGTGAAACCCAAAAGATGAGCTACGGCAGTAAACTGAAATATTTAAACAAGAAAATTTTGTTTAAGAGCATGGCAGATCAGTGGAAACCTCCTTAACATTATCTCTCGGCCCCATGAACCCATCCATCCATCCTTGGCTCAAAGATCTGACCTCAAGTTCGGAGAAACCATCGTGAAATCGGACTAGCCACCTTTGCCCTTTTGCTTTGGAATCTTGTAGAAGGAATGCCCTGAATTTGCACCATGCCGCTTTCAAATATTGTTTATCTCGTACTAATTGGGTACATCCAAAACCAGAAGTATTTTAAATAGAATTTAAAGGACAAAACCATCTGAACGAGTTGAAAACACACGATCCATTTCACGCCAAGCCAGAATTCACCAACCAATTGTTATTAGTTCATTTAAGTCAGGAATCTTTCAATTTCTGGAAAAGCTCTGGAAGATGGGCATTGGTGAGCTTAGTCCTCTTGCTGATTTCGGTCTTCTTAGCCTTGGGCTTGGCCTTGGGAGTAATGCCTTGCATTTGCGCCGCACTCCTCCTCTTTGCAGTGTTAGTAGCAGGCTTCATTCCATTCTTTTGGAGATCCCTCTCTATGTCAAGCATATCACGAGGCAATTCAATCCCCCGAAAAAGCTGTTTCAGGTCATCATCAACCTTAATGGGTACCCTGGGATCATTAGGATATGCAATGTCTTCTTGTGAATCAAAGTTGGATAGCAGCCAAATCTGCCCTGCGGCTTTCAAACCCTAGAGATTGATAGCTGTATAAGTTCTTAGTCCAAGAGAAACCAATTATTTAAACTAGCTTTTGACTCTTCACCACACCAAATCATCTTAGGGTAATACATCTATACATGTTGTAATTCAAATTGGTCAAATAGTTATTTTGTTCTCTACATATTTCAATGAAAGCTTGGTAAAGCAGTTTCCTCTTCTATTACCATCTCAATATCATGTAAATTAATAAGAAAATAAGCAGCAGAGAAACAAAGGGAATGGTCCTTTAAAAAAAAAATACAGGATATTTGCCCCTACTATTGCACATAACATTTGAGCTTTCAAGGTGTGTGATTTTGGTACCCATGTTTCTGCCAGAAATTCATAGCCGAGAAAAGGAATGAAGTATGTGACATAGAGATAGTTTCCCAACAGGGCCAAGGCAACATGGGGGTTAGATATACAACAATTATCCGTATTTCACGGATCCGACTGAAATAGAGTGCTAAGAAATTCTCATCAATTAAATTTGAACTAGTAAAGAGCAATGTACCTGCAAGTCCTCCATCACAGCTGGATAGGAATCCTTCAAGTCAATAACAGCAATGCCCTCCGGAAACTTGCGAATCAGGTAAAGCAACTGACTTTTGTCCTTAACATCATGCTTCGACTATAGACCAGAAGCAAAGCCAATTGCATAACAATCCAAAGTAAGAAATGGTTGTCATCATCCTATAATACATTAAGGTTTAGATACAACATTACAAGGATGAACAAAATTATACCTTGTAAGAGAATCGTTCCCCATCAAATTTGACTTTGGGGTTTTTCCTCATATTCTCAAAAACATCTTTGTTTGCCCTCATATCCACATAGCAAGCCTCATTTATCTGTTCTGGTGTAAAAGCCTGCCTTGTCTGCAATCAAACACAACCATAACAATCACTAAGTAACCTCCAACATTCACCAATCTTGAAAGGGCTAAACACTACTTGAGAGAAAAATTATGCAGTTAGCAACGTGATTTTGATATGGATATCGATGTACCTCATAGAGGAGTTCGATGACACGCTTCATCTGAGCCCCAACGGGGGCTTTGCGGATACCGTTGATCTGTTGAAGCCTCTCTGTGTCATTTGAGAATTTAATTGCCGGCACCGGAGAAGCTGCTGCCGAAGCAGGATTCTGTTTCTGTTTTTGATTGGCAGCCTTCGACGCCGCGATGCTTGACAGCGTCGACTGGCACTTCGCCTGCTGCTTCTTGAAGCTGTCCAGCTTTCCTTGCAGCGACATCTGAGAATCAGATCAAGATCAAAATCAAAATCAAAATCAAATAACCATAACCAATTTGGGGACAAAACGAAAGACACGACTCCAATTTTATTAATCTTTACATGGTCCTTTTTAGTAATTTTGTTTGGAAGATTGACCGATCACTCGTTTGAATCGGAATCGGAATCGGAAAAGGAAATCAAACCGGAGTGAAGAAATTAAATTAGAGTGTTGTGCATTGCAAGTTGGTCGATGAAAGGGAATAAAATGATTCAAAGGCGTGCGAGGGTGCCAGAAAGAGAGAAAGATAACCGTGAACGATAAATATATAGAGAGAGTTGCTGCTTGTGACGGCGACGGGAAGAATGAATGAGAATAGGAGGCCAAATCAGGGAAAACAAAAACACCGCGTTTCCTCCTTTTTCTTCCCGTACTCTATGATTGATGAACAGGTGCTACTAGGTAACACGTTAATACTTGTACTTATACTTCTACCTCCCTTATATATTCTCAATAACTAACAACAAAAATTTTTTTGGTGAAACGAATTTAACAATTAAAATATATAACATGACATTTTTTAATTAAAACTAAAATTTAAATATATTATATTATTAATTTAATAATTAAAATATATTATATAATATTTTTATTAAAATTAAAATAAAATATTTTTTTTTAAATTAATAAATTTTTTTTATTCTTTTATTTATTTTTTATTTTTTCTATTCTTCTCATTTTATATATAATTTATAATTTACATTTTAATTTATTATTTTGACAAACTAAATTATGTCACGAGATATATTTTAGTTTTTATATTTAGTTTCAGTTTTATAATGTTTATATTTCTATTTTTTTCAAATATTTATTACATATAATTTGAAAAAAATATTAATACTGTAATTAATAATTAGAATCAAGATTAATAATTAGAATCAAGATTCAATTGTTTAAAAAAAATTAAGTGAAATTTATAATTATTAATATAATTTTTTTATACTAATATCTAATTATATTTTTATATAGAGAGAAAAAATATATTTTTTTAAATTAAATATAAAAAATAATTATTTTTATTTAGGCAACAGACTTAACAACTAATCAAATATAAAAATATAAATATTAAATTCTTTCAAGTTTTAGATAATGAATGTTAAAATTAATTTTTAGTTAAAAATTAAACTCTTTCCTATAAAAATAATAACTAAAAAGATTATTATTTGATTTTTTTATCTACGGAGATCCTGATCTTCTTAGCCGATAGGAACTTTTGTCCCATACGACATATTTTATAAAAGTATTTTGATTCTATAAATTTTTTCTGCCATCTCTATAATATCATGATAAAGCCACCAAAGTTTCAAAATATTTATATTTTCGTAACGTTATTACAGGTAAAAATACTAGTAAGTGTCTAAGATTCACATATCGTCTTAAGCATATAACAATTTATTGGCCAATAATAAATTAACAAAATTTAGATTCGTGATAAATTAGTCTTTTTGTGCATATAAATTATTATTTTAGTGTTTTAAACGCTAATATTATAAATTATTTATTTTTAAAGTTTAAACTAGATATCTATTATATATTTAATATATCAATTTACATAAGAATATTTTTTAGATTTGAATTTGATTTTTTTTAGAAATTTTTTATTATTTAAATTATTTCTTTTTTTTTTTTAGAAGATTGAGACAATAGAAATTCTAATATTATCACCACAACAAAAACGCTGAATACCGTCGAATTTAGCGTCGGACATTAGTAGTGGGTTTACCGACGAATTTATCGGTGGATTTGACAATAAATTCGTCGGGTAAAAAAATTACCGTCAGATTTTACTTTCCAACGGTAAATTCACCGAAAATAATTAGAAGAAAAAAAGAAAATTTGGCGCGATTATTACCGTTGGATTTACCAGTCGATAAATCCGACAGTAATCCGAATTCATGGAACGCTGTATTTTGGTCATTTGTAAAGCCTTATCGTCAGATTTATCCACCGGTAAATTCGACAGAAATCTTGTTCTAAATTCGAATTGTGAACCCTCTCCCCTCATTTCTGAATTACTCCCTCTCTCTCTAATCTTCTCCTTTCTCTCTCTCTCTCTCCCCCTTCCTCTCTCTCCCAACAAACCACTTCTGGAAACCCCTTCACCACCGTCCGCCACCACAAAAAACGTTCAAAGATTGCGTGGACTCCTTACATTATGTTGGTCGCTCTATCGCCATCGTTTTTGTCGCTCCACCACTGCTGCCATTGTTATCGCCGCTGCTCCATGTGTCACACGAAGCTGCCTCCTTTCTCCCTCCAGGTATGTTGTCCTTCTCCTTATTCCTACTAATTTTTTAATTTATTTAAGAAGTCATAACCCTAATTTATCCAATTTTAATTTGTTATGTATTAGAAAATTTGTAATTAGGATGTTTGTATTAGAGATTTAACTATTTTTCAGATTTAGTTCATGTATTAGTTTAGATTTAGAGTTTTTTAATTTTGTTTTGATTTAGAGTTTTTTTAAATTTTGTTTTGATTATTCGATGTTTAAAATTTTGTTTATGATTTTGATTTTGAATTTTGTTTTAATGATTCTGTGTTTATTAATCTAATTTCTATTTATTGTTTTAATTTCTGTTTATTGTTCTGCAGATGTAAAATTTCCAATTGCATTTTTCTAATTTTTGTTCTTAATTAATTGATTGTTGTTAATTGTCTAAGTTAATACTAACTTATTTATTTTTTGAGTTCATTATTAACTTATTGTTTATTGTTATTAATATTCTAAGTTTATTATTATTCGAGTTAATTATTTTTTGAGTTAATTAGTTGATTGTTGTTAATTATCAGAGTTAATTTTAACTTGTTTATTATCTGAGTTAATTATTGATTTAAGTTATGTTTCTGGATTAATGATGACTGAATGTCAATTAGGTTGCGTTTGTTTATGAGAACAGGACAACACAAGACACTGAGAATAAGACATAAAGGACAGAGACACAAAATTTTATGTTTTTGTATTCTATTTGGTGATAAACTAGAATAAATTATGAAAATTCAATTTATTCTCATTTTTTTCATTTAAAAAATTTGAGACGAAAAATATAATAATGAAAAATATAATTATAAAAAATTAACAAGAATAATAAAAGAAAAAATAAAAAATAAGTTGTGTCTCTTGTTAGTGTTTCTATGTCCTTCCTGTCAGGATGGACACAAAATACACTGATTCAGTGTCTCTGGACACAATATCTCTGTCAATGTCTCCTCTGTCAAACACGATTTTATGTCTTTGTGTCCCTGTCTCTATAAACAAACGTAGCCTTAGTGTCTCATGTGGCTGGTTGATTGATTTTGTATATGGTTGTATTTGACTGATGTTTTGGATTTTAGATTTGGTGAATATATGTGCAAAGTTTTTATGGTTTAGGTGCTTTTGGTATTTGCTTGATTTTGGTTCATATATAGTTTGAGGTTTGTGAACATGTGACTGAATGTTAGTAGTGACGATGCAAATTTTTTGTTTTAAGTTTCATCAAACTTAATATAAGAATCAGGACTGAACTTTAGGTAACTAAAAAAAATTATTTACTTTTCAATTTTTAGATTTGTCTCAGATGATTTATATTAATTAATAGTTGACAATGAATTTTTTATTGGTTATTAATTAGTGTTTGATTTGGCTATTGTATTAGCTTAATTTATGACAATGTATGATTGATGTTGTGCACGATAAATTAGTTAATTATTAATATCATAAATAGTTTGGTATGGTTGATTTTTATGTAATGTAGTAGTATTAGTATAGCCTAATCTCTAATACCTATCAGTATTGCTTTTTCGATTTCTAATTTAATATTGTTCAATTTGTTGGATTTTTTCTCTTCTTTGTGAGGCTCAAGCCCAATATTTTGAGGGTGTCTCTTTGCACCTATTATGTCACAACCCTAATCAGATTTTTTGAGGTCTTTTGAGAGAGAGAGAGAGAATAGCCACCAAGTGAGAGAGAAGAGGGAAAACAGAATTTCTGTTTTTATGCTTAGCAGTAATTTTCAAATGGCAGTTTCTCATTCATTCACCGTTGGATCGGCTTAAAATTTGAACTGTGTGTTCCACTCATCTTGTTCTTCATTCTGGTCATTGAAGATGTTGATTGGAGATTTGCAGTGGGAGAAATTGACTTTGCAAGAGAGAAAATAGGTTTTCCATTTTTACACAGAGCAGCATTCTTTGAACAGCAGTTTCTCATTCTTTCACCGTTGGATCGATGTGAAATTTGGACTGCAAATTTTTCACATCTTGTTGTTCATTCTGAACGGTGAAAATTTTAAATGGAGGTCTGCAGAGGGAGAAATAGGCTTCGAACAACAGCTCTATTTTTGGGTATTTTTCATCTTCTTGCTTCTTATTTATAAGCTTTGGTGCTTTGATGTTTTGATGTTTTAGCTGGTTATATGCACGTTTTTGTACTTTGTTTAAGACTCTCTTGTACCTCATTTGATTATAGTAGAGCTATTTTATTGATTTGGACGATCCGTGGTTTTTACCTCTCACATTGAGGGGGTTTTCCACGTTAAAATCTCGGTATGTTCTTGTTATTGCTTTACTTGCTATATTTGCTTGTTATAGTTGCTGCCATATTGTGTTATGAGTGCTTTCATATTGTTCTTGTGTTGAAAATTTGTGTCATTTCCACTGCTAGACTCTTTCATACTGGCATCAGAGCTTGTTGGTATTTTTTCTGGGCTTATGATTTTGTGAACAATAGAAGCTAATATTAATACTAGTAGGATGATCACTCTTAATGGTCTTAATTATGATTTGTGGAAGTCAAAGATGGAAGATTTGCTTTATGTCAAAAATTTTCATCAACTAATTTTTGGTACAGAGAAGCCTAATGATAAACCAGATGATGATTAAACTTTGTTGCATAGACAAGTCTGTGGATATATTAGGCAGTGAGTTGACAATAATGTGTTGAACCATATTATTGGAGAGACACATGCTCAGACCCTTTGGATTAAGCTTGAACAATTGTATGCTCGAGAAACTGGGAATAACAAGATGTTTTTTATCAAGCAGTTGTTGGCTTTGAAGTATACAGATGAGACATCAATGACAGATCACTTGAATAATTTCCAAAGAATTATGAATCATTTATCTTCCATGGGTATCACATTTGATGAAGAGATTCAAGGATTGTTACTTCTTGGCTCCTTACCAGACTCGTGGGAAATTCTCAGAATGTCATTGTCTAATTTTGCTCTTGATGGTGTAATCTCTATAGATCTTGTCAAGAGTAGTGTTTTGAATGAAGAGATGAGAAGAAAGTCACAAGGTACATCAACTACGCATTCAGATGTTCTTGTTTCTGAGTTTAGGGGGAGAAACAAAAGTCGAGGTCCCAAAAGTAGAGATCAAAGCAGAAGCAAGTCTCAAGGAAAATATAAGAATATTGAGTGTCATCATTGGGTCAAAAGGGACATGTGAAGAAATTTTGTTGGCGGCTAAAGAAGGAGAAAGCCAAGGCAAGTAAAGACAAGAGTACAAATAAAGATGATGGTAGAAATGAAAACAAGGTTAATGTAACTCATGATGGTTTTTTTCTTGTTGAGGAGTTTGAATCTATTAACCTTGTTGATAATAGCACTAGTTGGGTGATTGATAGTGGTGCTTCTATTCATGTTATATCTAGGAGGGATTTGTTTACATCTTATACTCCTGATGATTTTGGTGATGTGAAAATGGCTCATCAAGGTGTTGCAAAATGTGCCGGTGTTGGACAAATTTGCTTAAAAACCTCCAACGGTACCAAGTTGACTTTGAAGCGTGTGAAGCATGTTCCAGATATTCGGTTGAACTTACTTTCTGTTGGTAAGTTGTGTGATGAAGACTTGGATAGCTCATTCTCTTGTGATAGTTAGAAGCTCACCAAGGGTTCCATGGTTGTTGCTAGAGGTACACGACATTCTACTCTTTATTTAACTCAAGCAAAAATTGTGAAAGATGTTGTTAATGCTGCTGAGTTTATTGATGATACTGATTTATGGCATAAGAGATTATGTCATATGAGTGAGAAGGGTATGAATATGTTATCCAAGAGGAATCTTTTATCTGGTTGTAAGGTTACTTTGCAAAAGTGCAACAATTGCTTTGTTGGAAAACAAAACAGGGTTTCTTTTAAGAGTCATCCACCTTCAAGAAAGCCGAAGATACTTGACTTAGTGCATTCTGATGTATGTGGGCCGATGAAGACAAGAACACTTGGAAGGTCTATCTTTTTTGTAACCTTTATTGATGATCATTCTAGGAAACTATGGGTTTATACTTTGAAGACCAAAGATCAAGTTTTGAATGTGTTCAAGCAATTTCAATCTTCTGTTGAAAGAGAAAATGGGAAGAAGTTAAAATGCATTCGTACTGACAATGGTGGTGAGTACTCAGGTCATTTGATGCTTATTGTAAAGAGCATGGTATAAGACATCAGAAGACTCCTCCAAAGACTCCTCAATTGAATGGCTTGGCTGAAGGGATGAACAGAACATTAGTTGAAAGAGTTAGGTACTTATTATCACAATCTGGATTGGCAAAATCCTTTTGGGGTGAAGCTTTGAGCACTGTTCTTCATGTCTTCAACCAGACACCATGTGTTTCCTTACAATTTGAAGTGCTAGAGAAGGTATGGTCAGGTAAAGATGTTTCTTATGTCATTTAAAAGTCTTTAGATGTAAAGCTTTTGTTCATATTCTCAAAGATGAGAGATCTAAACTTGATGTAAAGACTAGGCAGTGTATTTTTATTGGCTATGGCATGGATGAGTTTGGTTACAGGTTTTATGATCCAGTTAGCAAGAAGGTGATTTGGAGTAGAGATGTTGTCTTTGTTGAAGACCAAACATTGAAGGATGTTGATAATGCGGAGAAGCCAATGATTCAGTCTAGTGATGATTTTTCTGACTTGGATATTACTCCCTCTATGCCTATAGTAGAAGATGGTAGAGTTGAAGCTCAAAATAATGAGTATGATATAGGTGCAGGTAAAGATGGAATAGTTGATCCGATACTTGATGAAGTTGGTGATGATGATCAAGATGAACAACCAACTTTGAAAATTCCTGTAAATGCACTCAGAAGGTCTACAAGAGAGAGGAAGCCTTCGTCAAGGTATTCTCCACAAGAGTTTGTTTTGTTGACTAATGGGGGAGAACCTGAATGCTTTAGAGAGGTTGTTGAAGATGAAAGTAAAGCTCAATGGCTTGAAGCTATGCAAGAAGAAATGAAGTCCTTGCTTAAGAATGATACCTATGAGTTGGTGAAGCTATCGAAGGGTATGCGAGTTTTGAAGAACAAATAGGTATTCAAAATCAAGAATGAAGAACATAATTCTAAGTCTCGATATAAGGCTAGATTGGCTGTTAGAGGCTTTAGTCAGAGAAAAGGTGTTGATTATGAGGAGATTTTTTCTCCTGTTGTGAGGATGTCATCCATTCGTAATGTGCTTGGATTAACAGCTTCTCTTGATCTGGAGATTGAGCAAATGGATGTGAAGACAACTTTTTTCATGATGATTTAGATAAGGAGATCTACATGGAGCAACTGGAGGGCTTTGTTGTTAAAGGAAAGGAAGGTTTTGTGTACAAGTTTAAGAATAGTCTTTATGGGTTGAAGCAAGCTCCAAGATAGTGGTACAAAAAATTCGAATCTGTTATGGGAGAGCATGGTTACCGTAAGACAACTTCAGATCATTTTGTATTTGTGCAAAAATTTTCTGATGGTGATTTTATCATTCTTTTGCTTTATGTGGATGATATTTTGATTGTGGGTAAGAATGCTTTGAGGATTAATGAGTTGAAGAAACAGTTGAGCAAGTTCTTTGCTATGAAGGACTTGGGTCTTGCCAAATAGATTTTGGGCATGAATATTACTCATTATAGAGATTCCAAGAAGCTTTATTTGTCATAGGAGAAGTACATAAAGAAGGTGCTTCAAAGGTTTGACATGAATGATGCCAAATGTGTTGCTAGTTCTTTTGCTCCTCATTTTAAGTTGAGCACCAAGCAGTGTCTAACCACTGATAAGGAGAAACAAGCAATGGATGAAATTCCTTATGCCTCAGCTGTTAGAAGTTTAATGTATGCTATGGTGTATACTAGACCAGACATTACTCATGCGGTTGGTATTGTAAGTCGTTTTCTCTCTAATCCAGGTAAAGAACATTGGAATGCTGTTAAATGGATTATGAGATATTTCAAAGGTACAACTAACTTGAGTTTGAGTTTTGGTGGTGAGAAACCTTTGCTAGTTGGCTTTACTGATGCAGACATGGCAGGAGATATTGATTCTCGAAAGTCTACTCCAGGTTATTTGGTCAAGTTTGCAGGGTGAGCTATTTCATGACAGTCAAGGCTACAGAAGTGTGTTGCACTTTCTACCATAGAGGCAGAGTTTATTATAGCAACTAAAGCATATAAAGAGTTGTTGTGGATGAAGAAGTTTCTTACAGCACTTGGTTTCAAACAAGACCGTTATGTGTTGTTATGTGATAGCCAAAGTGCTATTCATCTTGCCAAGAATTCAACTTTTCATGCAAGATCTAAACATATTGATGTTAGGTATCACTGGATAGGGGATGTGTTAGATTCCAAGTTATTGGAACTTGAGAAAGTTCACACTGATGACAATGGTGCTGATATGATGACAAAAGCATTGTCAAGAGATAAGCTTGAAACATGTTGTTTGATTGCCAGAATGGCGAGAGCCTCCACCTAGTCGAGAAGGGGGAGATTTGTTGGGTTTTTCTCTCCTTTGTGAGGCCCAAACCCAATATTTTGAGGGTGTCTCTTTGCACCCATTGTGTCACAATCCTAATCATATTTTTTGAGTCTTTTGAGAGAGAGAGAATAGCCACCAAGTGAGAGAGAAGAGGAAAAATAGAATTTCTATTTTTATGCAAAGCAGTAAATTTTAAATAGCAGTTTCTCATTCATTCACCGTTGGATCGGCTTGAAATTTAAGTTGCGTGTTTTAATCATCTTGTTCTTCATTCTGGTCGGTGGAGATGTTTATTGGAGTTTTTCAATAGGATAAATTGGCTTCACAAGAGAAAAAATAGGTTTCCCATTTTTACACAGAGCAGCATTCTTTGAACAGCAGTTTCTCATTCTTTCACTGTTGGATCGACATGAAATATAGACTGCAGATTCTTCATATGTTGTTATTCATTCTGAACGGTAGAGATTTTAACTAGAGGTCTACAGAGGGAGAAATAGGCTTCGAACATCAGCGCTT
Source organism: Arachis ipaensis (assembly GCF_059453495.1). Classification (NCBI taxonomy): domain Eukaryota; kingdom Viridiplantae; phylum Streptophyta; class Magnoliopsida; order Fabales; family Fabaceae; genus Arachis; species Arachis ipaensis. Next base: position 15,818,813 of record NC_142440.1, on the reverse strand, counting down.
TTTTTGGATATTTTTCATCTTATTGCTTCTCATTATAAGCTTTGGTGCTTTGATGTTTTGGCTGGTTATATGCATGTTTTTGTGCTTTGTTTGAGACTCTTTTGTACCTCATTTGATTATAGTGGAGTTATTTCATTGGTCTGGACGACCCGTGGTTTTTACCTCTCACATTGAGGGGGTTTTCCACCTTAAAATCTCAATGTGTTATTATTATTGCTTTACTTGCTATATTTGCTTCTTATAGTTGCTGCCATATTGTGTTGTGAGTGCTTTCATATTTTTTGTAATTGAGGATTTAATATATTTCAAATCTGATTTTTTTATTTTAATAATAAACTTTGATATTTAAACTTATTTGTAAACTTTCAACTAAAAAATATTAGATTTAAATATTTAAAATTATATATTAAATTTTTAAATAAATTTTTGAAAAAAAACAAAAATTTAAGTCTACCATCATATTTATCGTCGATTAAATCCACCAGTAACTATTAATTTAATTATTGATAAAAAAAAATATATTACCTTCGGATTTATTGGGAAAAAAATTCGATGGTAACGAGCTTTAGAATTTCGCAATTAAAGGTTTATATCCGCAGGTAATTGGCGGTGGACAAAAAAATCCGATGATAGCATAGTTATCGGTAGTATTTATACTGTTATACTAATCTGGTCGATACAGATGCACACGCGGAAGAGTTTTAAAATAGGACAAATTAAACTCAATAATCGATGTGTCCAGATTTTAAGAAGGTCGAAAATTTAAATATATTTTCAAATCTTCAAAAATTTAAATGTCTACAGATCAAAAAATCAAAAATTAATTTATCTTTTTTTTCTTATAATTTTGTCTTTATTGTTTCTTTTTGGCATATAACTCCTACTTCTTATTTATTCTATTTTTAATTTTATCACTTTGTGATGTCTGCTCTTTAATTTTGGATTTTTTTTATTTTCTATTATTTATGAAATATATATTTGCCTTTAGAAAAAAAATCTTTAGAAAAATATATTACCATCTATTTATAATCTATAAAAATTGTTACCAAAATTTTATACTTTGAATTTTAGTCATTTTGCCTTTTTAATAATGATACATTGGCACTTCTAAATATCAACCAATTATCTTTTAAAAAAAAATTAAAAAAATCTTATCTATTATTTAACTAAAATATAAGTTATTAATTAAATACAATAAATATATATATAAATAAAATATTATAATATTGTATAAAATTCTTAATACTGTAATATTTGATCTATTTGTAAATCACATTACATACAATTTTTATTATTATTACTTCATTTCTTAATTTCTCGTATAAATTGTTAAAAACTACTCTAAATTCAAATTTGATATATTTGTTTACTAAATATATTTAAATATATCATTATTATAAAATTAGTTCATACATTTATATTATATTTTTAATGTTTTCATTTGAATTTATTTTTCTTAACTTTTTTAAATTATTTACAAACAATAAAAATAACAAAAATGTAGATTTATACAATTTTAATATAAAAATATGTTTTTTTAAATAAATGAATTTAAATTCCAAAAAATAATAATCTATAATTTAATTTGTATTATATTTTTATTAAATAATTATATTATATACATAGAGGAGTGCTAGGGTCTAGGGATCAACAAGTTTTGTAATTTGTAGCGATTAATTAGCCATCATTAATATTTTTTAATGATGTGAGATTGTATCTAATAGTATAGAATTGTTTATTTTCTTTTTGCTGATTAAGTGTGGGTTAAATTTTAATAAAATTGCTGGTCTGATAGATTTTTTTCATATACAAATTATTAAATAAATATTTATAACATATTTTTAATATAAAATACATTAAATGCATATTATCTAATCTATTTATAAATAATATTAAAATATATTATATAATATAATTAATGGGTATCATTTTAGTTGCCTTAGTTGAAATTAAAGTACACAGAACCAAATGCAATTTCGCCGGCACAAACCCAAACACAGAGTGAAGGTGCTAACCAGCAAGTGGGTTTCAACACGACACGTGGCTGCCAAGGTAATTCGTGAATTCTGCTAATAAAAGGAAAAAAAGAAAAAGAAAAAGAAAAAGAAAAGAAATAAAGTAAGAAAAAAACACTATAAACAAAGACAAATACAAAGCATCTTCGATGCAGATATTACGGTATCAATTACAGCAACCTTCTCAGTCCCGAAAAGTCCGAAGCTCAAATAGTTCAATGCCGATTCTCCCAACACCACCGTCATCGGAGCTTTCCTCCTCCGATCTGTAACTTTCTTCTACGGTGAGTCAAATATTCACCACTCTTTATTTCGATTTTGCTCTCTGGACTCTGACTATTAAGCCCACTTGTTCCGCTGAAATTGATGCATCCATGGCGAAATTCTTCTTCACTATATGTGTTAACTGGCAAAGAAAAACAGAAACTAGCTTGGGTATTAGAATAAGAGAAGCTGGTCAGCTCATTTTTTTGTTTAAACGTTGTAATCCAAAACCCTAGATTTCAAATCTAATTTCTTTATTTCTTTGCTGTTTTTGGTAAGGGAAAATAATTGCAATGAATTAATTGACCCAAAATGGTGTTTCGGTTTCCCTAAGTTGAATTGAATAGCCAAAATAACGGTCAAACGAAAATCTATGAAGTTGTGACTCTGTACTTTGATTGTTTGAAGCTGTTATATGGACAAAGTGCACATTCCCTGAGCTGACATGAAAAACAAATGTGTACTTTGATTGTTTGTAGAATTGGTATAGGAGATAAAGTTTGGAGCTGAACCAAATTTTATTTGTATTGTTGTGTTTGTTGCTGGATTCATTATCTATTATATGCCTCATCTCCTCTTTCATTATAATTTTTTCCCAACCAAACCAAAGGGCAGAGGCTAAGATCATGGTCATCCAGGCCTTTTTTGTCTCCCTTGAAAAGAAAAGGTTTTTTTTTTAATTTGCTGGGACATCTGTTTCAAAATTGCTCTTTGTACTATCTGTGAATTACTTTCCAGCCAAAATAGTAGGGGGCAGTCATAACTCATCCTATCAAGGTCTTTATATCATAATTGTTCACTATAAGTAGGTAGTATTATCTATTTAATGTGCATCTTTGTTTTGATGTTCATTCATTATTTTTTAGTGTATTTTTTCTCTAATTGAGGAGCAATTTTCTGCCTCAGGTAATGTTATACTGGAGGTTTGCCCAACCACTATCTTGGAGGAGGTCAAGTCTCAGCTTCTGTTATATGCCTCATGTTTCCTTCTTGTGGCAATAAACCAAGCAGGAAGGATTATAAATAATGAATAATGGAAACGAGGAAGATATTTTGAGCCCTGAAAACTGTTCCAAATTTTAGTGGAGAAAAAAAAAATTTCTTATATTTTCCCATAGACATCACCTGCCTTAATTAAAATGGGAGAAACCCAACTTGAAGAGTCTGAAGCAACTAATAGACAGATCAGCAGTAACACAAAGTCCAATTCTAAACTGGTTAGTCAATGTTCCTTTCTCCATTCTTCTTTTCTGATTGTTTTCCCCACATTTGCCATGTACTTATCGCTTACCATTTGTTGATATTTGACAATTTCAGATTGTAGAGAAAACATTTGAGCGTCCTGAGTGGCTACCTGATGGCTGGAATGTGGATTTCAAAACTCGAAAAAGTGGTTCAGCTATGGGACAGGGATATAAGGTGGTAGTTAAAGTTTTTTTTTTTTAAGTTATGTTTTGGATATTTTTTTTGCAGCCAATTAGAAAATGGCAACTTCATTTTGACCATCTTCTATCATGTTATTTCTTTATTATCGCTGTATTAACCCTCTTATGATTCCTAAATGTCTCATTGCTGGTCGTTGGCATCTTAACATTCCCGCAGATGCATCATTGATTCTGCAAGTCATAACCTGCTCACACTTCAGATATCTAGCCTTGAAACACAGATTCTATACACTCATAATTTCATTATTTAAACTGCTCAGTTTTTGCATTGTTCATGGCAGGAACATCAGGCGATCACCCAGACATATGCTTAAAATATGCACTTCATTCTTAATTACAATCATAACTTCAGCATTTGGTTGAACTGTAATTTTGTTCTATGTGCCTGGCTTTTCATCAGTTGTCCTTAATTGGTATGAACTGAGTTTGGGACATATTTGAGACCACTCACAAATTACTTGTAATGGTTCATTGACAAAAGCTACAATCTCCACTTGATGTGACCACGTAATTCTGTATCCAGTGCATTTTGTTTTCTTCTACTCTTCAGTTGAAGTATCAAGGTGTTGTTTTGTTTTAGTTGCCCACTGTATTGTATCCATGTTTATTGTTGCAGTGTTACATTAATCCGCATGGAAAGAAATTCTACTCCAAATTAGAAGTGTTACGGTATCTTGAAACTATAAAGGGCAACAACTGCAATTCCAGAAAGGAGGAATCCAATACCATCCATTCTCCAAACAATGTTTGTATCTCTAGTTTTCTTTTTCTTCTTCAAGTTTTTATTTGTGAACTTCATTATCTTTGTGAGCCTCTATTTAGCCTATTGAATATTGTTAGAATTTAGAAGATGCAAATTATCTTAGATGAATAGTTTTCCCATATGTAGCTTTTCAATGTTTGGTGTGTTGATTGTTTTATTTTAGGATGCACTTGAGAAGCCCATGGTTGAGACATCCAGGACTGAGAATTCCGTGGCTGAGAAGTCCACGGCTGGGAAGCCCACGGCTGGGAAGCCCAAGGCTGGGAAGCCCAGGGGTGAGAAGTCCACAACTGGGAAGCCCAGGTCTGAGAAGTCCACAGCTGAGAAGCCTGGGGCTGAGAAGTCCACAGTTGAGAAGCCCAGGGCGGAGAAGTCCACAGCTGAGGATTTACCACCTGGCTGGATAATAGAAGTCAAAGAAAGGAAGAACAGCAAAACCAATAGAAAAGATTTGGTATGAATTTTCATTTGATGCCTGATAGAGATTCATGCTTTGCTTCCCAGCTCCACTGCAAAGTGCAACTCTTATTTTTTAAATATGGAAGTGGTGGTGGACATTTTTGTAGTATTGCTTTTTCCCACCAAATCTAGAATTACTCATTCTCTTCTTCCCCCTCACTCTCCCCTTCATGGAACTGGACATTGGTTATTATATTAATTATTGTGTAATACACTGAATTAACAGTTCTCTCAAATGCTTAGTGCTTATATAGATTTTGACTGGGTTATATCCTGACAGTTATATATAGATCCAGAGAGTGGATATGTATTCCGTTCCAAGAAGGATGCACTGCGGTATCTCGAGTCTGGAGATATAAGTTCGTGTGCGATTAAACCATTTAAACGGGAAATTCAAGATGAAGATAAATTATCTGTAAGGCTTGCTTTCTCAACTTGTGCTACTCTACAATCCTAGCTGTCTCTGAGTACGCCTAATTTCTAGTTGTCCAAACTGCATGACATTTAAAGATTAAAGGAAGGAAGAAATTTTTGTCATCTTATAAGACTTGAGATTTGTTTTGAAAACAGTTTCTGCCTTGATAAAGATAGATAATCTTACAGAAGATAATTACATGCACATAATTATTTCAGTTATCTTTGTGCTGCCCTGTTAAAACTTAAAAGTGTCTACTTGGAATCTGGTAGTTTTTAAATTATCTAATTCAAGCAGTTCGAGAGATTATCTTTCATGAACTGTGACTCCCACTTAGTTTTAGCAAGTGATAAGTTTCCATCATTAGAATTTGCCTACTTGCATAGTATCCTCTTATAAAGGGTCCTATTAGCATGTTGTATTTTGTTTCCTCTTAACAAATCTGAAGTTCCATTTTTCAATGTGAGAAATGAAGGTGAAAGTAATTCTGTGAATTTTCTTTTTGTTCAAATTAGCCGGCCTCTACAGTCAAAAAGCAGAAAATAAAGCAGTCTGGAATTAACCGACAACTTTTTGCTGGTAAGAAATCTTTGATGATTATATTTAGAATCAGCTTATGACTTTTGCCACAAGTTGATTCAAATCATAATGATAAAAGTATATTCCATTTACATCTAAAATTTCCAACTGCAAACTTGTTACTGCAGGCAAAGAAATATCCGATGAAAGCAGCTTAGAATTGCCAGATGCTAACAGCTCAGAAAAAAGGCAACATGTGGAGGTGTCTTCTGGAATGATGGCTCCTTTTGTACCTACAGGGGAATCTATTGGCCAAATTCAATCGTTAAAGAATGGAGTTGCATACCCTCGCAAAACAAAGAAAATGTCTGATCCAGGTATATTGGTATTTTGTTCAAATTGAATCTTCAGAAAAATGGGAAAAATCTTCAAAAGAGTAAAAAAGTTCCCTGCTGATTCTAGAGTTCCACTTAAATTGTGCAGATGATGTGCAAAATAAGAATGATGTTGTCAATGTGGTTGAAAATGCTAGTAAGAAGAATCACAGTAACCCTACTGTATCAAAAAACAGGGGGTTCAGTGTGGCTCACCGGTCTTCGCCGAGACTTGCTGCAGCAGAACCTGACCAATTGACTAACAGCCTGACCAGTGAACAGTGCCTTGAAGTTCCAAGAAGAAACTTGAGAAGAGGTAGTCAGGGTTTGGCCGCTGACGATCACTTTTTGAAAGAATCCAAATTGCTTGCAAGTGAGATTGCTAAAAGTGGAGAAATTTGTCCTGACTTGAACAAATCCAGCAACAAGAAAGAGCCTTCGGTTCCTCGGCGAGCATCAAAAAGACTTGCTGGATCTGAGCCTGAGCTGATGAGCAACTCCCTCTCCTATGAAACAGCTCCGGAATATAATAAAAGCAAAAAGTCTAAAAGTGGGATCAATACAAACTTGCTTTCATGTGATGGTGAGGCAGGGTTGAAGCTTGTAGAACATGGATCAATGAATGGATTGTCATCCACCAGAGGGAGGAAACACCCCCAAACCTTGCCTGTAACCAAAGATAAACTGGATAAACGTAAAAATGAGGAAATGAATGATGAGAAATCAGAACTTCAGCAATCTCTTGCATTCCATTATTCTTGGTCTGACCCAAGTTTGGAGTTTGCAATTAAGACCCTCACTGGCACATTACCTGCAGAGGATTCAGTTGCCAACAGACCTATAGTGATTTCTGAAACAGATAAGTTGCCTGAAAATGATGTGTTTAAGAATGTTACAGGAAGCAACAGTGACAAAAAACCCAAGGTAAATTCAAGTAAATCCAAGAAGAAGAAAGAGCCTAAAGTGCCTACGCGATTGTCTAAGCGACTTTCTGGCCATGATCCTGAGGTACTTCCTACTGAAACAGCACCTGAATATTCCACTAGAAAATCAGGTAAGATTAAACCAGATGCAAATGAGATTTTAACTAATGGAGCATCCGGGAAGCTTCATGCTGGGGAAGAATCATCCAACCTTATTGTTCATGCATCTGACATGTTGAAAACTAGCAAATGTGGTGAATCATCGAATGGTGATGAGTTGCAAAAATCACAACCTGTTCCCAATGAACAACAACGGGGGCCTGAAGCTGAAAGTATTAATGAGAGATCAGAGCCACAGTTCCCTGTACAGTTTGGGGACAACTGGTCGGATCCATGTGTAGAATTTGCAGTTAAGACTCTCACTGGTTCGGTGACTGTTGATACTGCCAATGTGCCTGTTGTGACACTTGATGTCAATGACCCACCAAATGAGGAATTGTCGGAGAATGCAGTGCAGAAGAGCAGTAATGCTGCTGCCGATAACAACAATCATTGCCAGATCAAGGAAGTGCTTAATGCACCAGTTTGCCGGCCATCGGAACAATGCTTAGGGCAAGGGCAACCTGAGTTGAGATCCAACCCTACATCCTATCAAAGTGATCCTGCATTTGCAAGTAGTGTGTCTTGCGGTGATGAAGGCAAAATAACAAGGAACTCTGATGGGGGACAATCTCTACATGTTGAAGCTGGGAATATGACGCAAATTGATATAAACACACTCTTTTTTGACGACCCATTCACAGAAGATGAACAGATTCTTGAGGATAATTCTATTGCAGAACAAGCACAGCCTGGAACAGAAGCTACGAACCGTGATAACTCTGAAAGAGAGTTTTGTGTTTCCTTCATGGATACTTGGTCAGACCCATGCTTAGAATTTGCATTTAAGACACTCACGGGAGATATCCAAGTTGAGGAAAATATGGCAGAGCAAGGATGTTTCCCGGAACATGCGAACCGACATGACCAGAGAAATGGTGGCTCGGCATTACCGGAAATCGGATCTTCCAGCATCTCCCGAAGTCACATGGCAGAGAAATCCATGCCGCCACAACCACCATCAATGAGCCCTTCGTTCCTATCCCGAAGTCACATAGCAGAGAAATCCGTGCTGCCACAACCATCATTGAGCCATTCCTTCCTGTCCCAAAGTCACATGGCAGAGAAATCCATGCCGCCACAACCACCATCATTGAGCCATTCGTTCCTCTCCCAAAGTCACATGGCAGAGAAATCCGTGCCGCCACAACCACCATCAATGAGCCCTTCGTTCCTCTCCCGAAGTCACATGGCAGAGAAATCCGTTCCGCCACAACCACCATCAATGAGCCCTTCCTTCCTCTCCGGAAGTCACATGGCCGAGAAATCCGTGCCGCCACAACCACCATCAATGAGCCCTTCCTTCCTCTCCGGAAGTCACATGGCAGAGAAATCCGTGCCGCCACAACCACCATCAATGAGCCCTTCCTTCCTCTCCGGAAGTCACATGGCAGAGAAATCTGTGCCGACACAACCACCATCATTGAGCCCTTCCTTCCTCTCCCGAAGTCACATGGCAGAGAAATCTGTGCCGACACAACCGCCATCAATGAGCCCTTCCTTCCTCTCTCTAAGTCACATAGCAGATAAACCCATGCCGGCACAACCGCCATCAATGAGCCAGCCCTTCCTCTCCCTAAGTCACATAGCAGATAAACCCATGCCGGCACAACCGCCATCAATGAGCCCTTCGTTCTTACCCCCGACACAACACTCATCACCACAGTCAACGATGAACTCTTCAATCTTCCCCGAAGAAAAATCAAGCCAGCAGCACACAGGAGCCGATGCGCAGAGGCATTATTCTCAGTACAACATTAATTTTCAAAGAAGGTAAACACTCGCAAAACATGAGCTTAAGTAGCTAATTATGATTGGTAATGTCTGACTCTATTGTTGTAGACAACAAGACCAATGTTTGTATTAATATTTCTGGTCGAGGTTTGTGAATACCTTCTGAAAAATGAACTTAGACATGATGTATTGTATTGTACTATTGTCTGCAATCTGCGGATAACATCCAGGTGATTATAGCATCAACTTTTTTAGTCACCAAAAAAAAAATAGCATCAACTTTTGGGGCGATGATAAGGCCTCCAAGGTTAAAATCATAGAAGTTGCAATATTATGTCTAGGACCGAGCATTGAGCAACACGCAAGTCTTCCTTAGCGGCCAAGAAATGTTGGATGATATGGCAAAAAAAGTTTACAAATTTTGTTTCTTATAAAATTTTTATTTCTAAACTGGTATAGATAAAAAGAAAAAGAAAGGGTTGAGGTCCGAGTGTGACCCTATCAAAAAATAGCATAAAATTGTGTATTAATTATCTCTTAACAAAATGCAATCACCTTTTTACAATTTTTATCTTAAAATTACTTTTTAGTTGAAATATTCAAATATTAACTATCGAAAATTCATTTATTCGAATATTAAAGATAATAATTCACATTTCTCAAACATAGTTTTTTTTTTCAAAATACATGTTTCATGGATTTCCTCCATTATTAAGAAAATATTTATTTTCTAATTATGAATCTTATTCTTATTTAAAATTGTAAATTATAAAAATTAGATAACGTATTTTTTCTGGTGTAATGTTGATCATTCAATTTGGAACTCTCCCATAAATAGGTCTAGTTTGTCCCTATGCAGCAGGTACTGTTTGACAATGTACTCTTTGTGATTGCTTGATAGAATTAAGCTTCAAAGTGGTTTTTGAAGTTGTACTCGAGTCTCAAAGTGGTCTTTGAAATTAATAGTTATCCAATTTTGTCCTTGAACTTACACTTCGAGACTCATACTAGTTCCTAAGGTACTTTTCGTCCATCAGAATACTTATCCAAAGAAGCTTTCATGTCAAGTGTCAATGTAAAAAGATTAGTGATTACTGATAATTAATTTATGCATCAACTTGTGTTCATCATATTCATATAGTTAGGCATTTTTCAATTTTCAAGTACGGAGTCCACCTCACTGAATCTGCCAGAGATATATTTGTTAGGCAAAAAGTTGCAAAACAAATAAAGAAAAATGGAAGCTATCCGTAGGTCATAATTTTCGACACAAAAAGGGATGCATAGCTCATTAGCTCAACATAGGTACTCTATTACCCACCAAGAAAAACAAACACAACCAACATATTCAGAGCTTATTATCATCACAGAATGAAGTTTTCAACAAAGAAACTTCATCTTTTATTCTAAGCCAATAATAGGCCACGGCAGCATCTGTTCTCACATTCTCTACTGAATGCTCCTAGTTCCAGGCATCAAAAGAGGAAATTTAGATGACCCCAAAGGACAGAACACAACCCTGTAGTTAGAACCTGCAGGGCAAGTGAAAAGGCTGGTTGGGTCATCTTTAGGGTAGCTATAAGCATCAGGGCACCTATCTTTGAAGAATCTCGAGTAATATGTGGGTCCACAGCTAGCTTGCGGATCGGTGCAGCAATACTCATTGCTGTGGAACACCGGGCAAGCGTTGTTACACCCTCCTTGTACTCGCAACTCGTTAGGACACTGTCCGACAATGTCGGCTGTGCAGCTGATCTTGTGACACCCACCATTTAGAGGGTAGAAGTCCATGGGGATGTTGAATCCATCTATAACTGAGATGTCATAGAAATCTTGGTTAGCATATTGGTTCAATGCGAATTCTGCTAAGGTGTTGGGTGGGACACCCCAGCCTTGGCATTGGAGTCCACCGGTGCAATCTCCAGTCTGGCAATGGCCTTGACCATTGCCATCAAAGTTGCATCCGGTGCGACCCCAAATGCGGCCCATGGTAGTGCCAGGTGCCACCCAAAGGTTCCATGTCTGGCCTCGGTCCAAGCGCACACCTCCGCCTGGACTAGCAGCGGCCCAGACAGTGTAGGGACAATTGTTGACGATCTCAAAGTTTGCTGCATTTGCTAAGGTGAGAAAAGAGGCAAAGATGACGATGGAGCAGAGTGAGAGGCTGAGTGAGTAACCCATTTTGCCTTTGTTGTGAGGGGTTAATTGATTGTAAGTGTGTGTGTGTGAGTGAGTGAGTAGAAGAGTGCTATATTTGAAGGGGTTTTATAGACTATATTATTGAGTGGATTCTATCATGCTAATTTAATAATGCATGAAGGCGTTAGCTAAGATTCAATAATGAAATGAAGGGGCGGCTATTAGGATAAACAGACAAAAGTCTAACTCTTTAGACTTTTATATATAATTGGATGGATATACTTGTAATGGATTTAGAGAAAGTTGTTAATAAACCTAATAAAGGTTAACTTAGCAGAAGTAAATTTAGGGCAAATTTAAGGAAAATACATTTAAACTTAAATGGGAGCTACTATGAACAGCAATTTGGTGCAGAAATATTTCATGTTATGCAACGTTTAGAGCAGAATCGTACCTAAAAATGTAGTGTCATAAATAGTTTAACTTGATAAATGTATAAATTTCTGAATCTACAACTTGAATCTATTTACCATTTTAGATTTTTGGATTAGACGTTTTTATATAAAATAAAATAGGAGAATTATATAAATAAATAAGTATACACCTTGAATGAAATTTATAGATATATTTTATATATTGTAAACTAGTTCCTATATAGAAAAATCAACACTGATATAGAAAAATCTCTAGCTTTCCATATAGGCCATATCCGATCCCTGACAAAGACTTTTGCATGAAAAGCTATTAAGCTATTCAGTGTTAATTCATGGATTTTTTTTTCCGTTGATTTTCAATAATTATATATTAAGATAGTATAACTTTTGAGATAAAGACTGAGATTTGAATAACATATATTAAATAATTATTTATCATATTGTAAAATCATCTACCTTAATAGTTTCAACGTTCAATAATTGTATAGTACATGTGCTTTTGTATGACTAAATTACAAAATGAGATTTGAATATTTTAAAACCACTGCACAAAAAAACAACGAAAAACAATTGTTATTTGTAAAAACTATTATTAATTTGTTGTTGTGATATGAAAATGTAAGCACAATATATTCGATCTAAGTTGGTTAAATTTTAAAAAGTAGAGGCGGCGTTCTCTGTTCGATAATGTTCGATAATGCTCATTTCTCTATTTTTCCTTGGGTCCCCTAGAACTCGAATTCGATCCAACTTGGGGAGCAAGTTGAACACTTCCCTCATTACTTTGGTTATCGTCCCTCTGCGATAATTACTCTAAACGTGGGGTTAACTCTTCACTCTACAGGTAAGTCTAACATTTTTACTCTATAAATATATAAACAATCCTGTTATATTATCAATAGTATTTCTGTCAACTTCTGTCAACTCTTGTTTATGATTGTGTTTAATAGAAATGTCTTTATAGATATGTCTAATAAAAATATCTTTTTGTATGACTGTGTTTAATTGAAGTGTCTTTATAGATGTATTTTCTAGATGTATTTCTTTATACATGTATTTAAAAAATAATAATTAATTATTATTGACAATAAATTAGCAGATAATATATTGATACCCTATACTTTTCCATATATAAATATCTCATCATATAGATACTTTTTAAAAATTCAATCTCACTTAAATTTGTTAAAATTCTTGTTAACTTGAGACAAGAATCCCAAACCCACACCTAAAGACATTTGAACCTAATGTCTAAACACAAATCCACCTTAATTTCAAGCAACACCTCAAAATAAGTAGTATACTAACATTTTTTTCTAAAATAATATTACTCATAAAACTTTTTAAATTATGTCTCCCGGTTTGGTTCTGATTTTGTGTATTACGGCAAAGAAAAATTTCAAATTTTCTTTACTTTGTTGTGGAGTCAAAAGTTTTCGTAGATCAAGAAAAAAAAAATCAAATGATAAACTATCTAGTTATTATTTTTTATAAAAATTTTATTGACTTGTTTAATTATTGACTTATTTAATTTATTATTATGTGAAATAGTTTAATATTTTATTAATAATTAATTGAATACTATTACAAAATCTTTTTTTATATATTTTTTGATAAATTTAATACATATTTTTTATAATTTTATAAATTTATTTAAACTATTTTATTTTATTTATTTTTATTTTTTTTAGAAACATCTAGTACATGTGAATTATAATTACATCAAGAAAAAGAGAAGGCCGTAAAACAAAGAAGAGAGTATATAGATAGTGTAAGAATATAAGCAACATCGCACATATTTTAAAGGGAAAATTTGAGCGAAAAAAATAAAGCTGCCAGGTGATATATTTCGGTTATCTAATAATAATAATGATGGTAAAGTATTAATTTGATTTTTTGTATTAGAAAATTTGTTTAAAAAATGACGCGTTCTTCTTTTATTGTTTCTGTCACAATTTTTTAATTAATTTTCTGTTTCTGTTCTCCTTCTCATATATGAGGGTTTTTTTTTTTTTTTTTTGTGAGGACCTATCACCTATGTAAAATTAAACGAAGATAATTGTAGTCACAAAAAAAAAAACGAGGATAATTGTAAAGCTAATTAACTTGACTATTTGCATTGAACGTCAGAAGAATTGGGTCTTTTTTTTAATGTATTATTAATTTATTATACTTTTGTATAAGATTTTGGTTTAGACTTTGGAGTTTGGACTATTTTTTGTAGATTTTTATTTAATTAAAATTTTTAGTAATTGTATTCACAAATTTTATTTATTTTTAATATTTTAATTTATCATAACAACATTTATTTAGCTTTTTATTCCAAGAAAATAAAATGTATTACACCAGCATTATTGAAAAACTTTCCCTTTTTAATAGTTTTTTCTCATTTTTTTCATCCATGCACAAAATACTACTAAGTTTTCTTCGTGGTTAATTGGATATCAAATTATAATTTTTATTTAAAATTTTTATTCACTTGGTAAATATATTATATTATTTTTATACCTTTTAATTTTTACAAGCTAACAAAATTTTGGAGATTATCCCAACTATAACTACGATTATTAATCCATTCTTATTCGTTCCAATATTCATGTTTTTAAACTATCAATACAATCATAAAAAAACATATATTGTTTTCTTCTATTAGTCATAAATGATAATTATAAAAAATAATATTTTGTTTTCTTCTTTTCATAAACAATTTTTCTTTTAAGATAAGCAATAATTTTCTCTAATAATTTTTAACAAATTTTTGTTTCGATATTTCAGTATGAGTAAAATAAATATTTTATATTAAACTATTGTTTTAAAAATTATAATTTGATGCAATGTATTTATATCAAAGTAGTGTACTTAAACATATAATGTAAATTTTATTCCGTGACTTTACACTAATTTTTAATATTAATGATTAAATAATTTAAAGAAACCAAATATATTACGATAACAATAAATGTGTTTTATATTATTTATTTTACCATTACAATTATATTAATATTAATACAACATATAGATCTATTGTTGGTGTAATACGTTTTATTTTCTTGGAATAAAGCTAAACAAATATTGTTGTGATAAGTTAAAATATTAAAAATAAATAAAATTTGTGATTCCAATTTAGTTAGATAGAAGGCTATATAAAAGAAAATATAAAATCTAAACCAAAAACTTACACAAACATATAATAAATTAATAATACACAAAAAAAAAGTCCAAAGGTTTAAATGTTTAATTCAGTATAAATAATTAAATTAATTAACCTCATGTGGAAAAACGAAAAATAAAAAATCAATTCTGAAAATTGAAAATTATGGGTGATAAAACGGTTTGAACCTGTCGGGTCAACCCGCTAAACTCGTTAAAAAGGGTGGGTTGGGCTAGGATTTGAAGCCCACCAAATTTTTAAAAAAAATATGCTAAATTCACACTGCCAAATTGGCGGGTTTTGGTGGAACGGGCCGGGTCGAAGATTTTATTTTATTTTTTTATTAAATAAAAGAGTTATTACTATTATAAACAGGGACGGACATAAGGGGGGCGAGTGGAGGCCTCGACCCCAGCTTTTTTTAAAATAATTAATAGTAATATGTTATTATGTATAATTTAATTAAAAAAATTATTTAGTATTTAGTGTAGTACAAATAATAGTCCAGTCCAATTTAAATATTAATGATTTCTAACATCTAAAAAATAAGTAATAATATTAAAAAAATATGAAAAAGATATTATTACTAATATTTTTTAATTAAATAAAAATTTTCAAATCTCATAAAGTGAATTTTTTTTTCTTCTTGTGACCGTCTTTTTTTATTCATTTGGTATTAATTTTCTCTGTTTCAATTGCTACAACTAAAAGATCTTTTTCAACTATGAATATTGTGAAAAATAACTCAGAAATAAAATAAAAGATGAATTTCTTGCTAATTGTTTTTAATTATATTGAAAAGAAAATTATTGAAAAATTTAACATAAATTCTATTATCAATGAATTTTATGATACGAAGAATTGACTACTTCGTTAATAAAAAATAGATACATTTTTTTTACTTTAAAATATATTCTCTATCGGTATATTTTTATAATACATATTATATTATATAATTTTTTACATAATTTTAATATTATATGTGTTATTGGCCCCCCATAATAACATTTCTGGATCCGTCCCTGATTATAAAATTAATAATTATAGAATTTTCAAACACTTTTTTTTGTTTTTATTTTTATTCTTCTTTTAGTTATTAACTTTATTTATTTTATTTTACAATTTCGTATATTTGTTCGAATTATGTGACTTATTTTTTAAAATAAAGATAGTTCTATTGACAAATATTATTTTGAACAATTTTATTGAAGTTAAAAATTAAAAAAAAGTCAAAAAAATTATATTATAATTTGACTATTTTTTATTTGTATTTATTTTTTATTATTTTTTAGTTAATTTTAATAAATTTTATTTAAAAAAAAAGTCAAGCGGACTAGCCCGCTGACCCGTCAATCTGCCATAAAGCGACGCGGGCTAACATTTTAAACCTATTTTAGTTGGCGGGGCGGGCCTATGCGGGACGGGCGGTCGACCCGCTTTGCCATCCCTACTGAAAACGTAACGGACGATAAAAAAAAACCACGCGTCATTCTTTAAATAGGACACGTATAGTCTTCATAGCATGCCTTTTTTTTCTGTCAGTATCATCGAAATTTTTTTTGTATTTGGGCATAATTTTGTTTTAGTCCTACAAATTTAAAGTGTCTTATTTAAATCTAAAAAAGTTTTATTTAGTTTTAATGTAGTTTTATCATGAGGACAAAGTTAAATAATTAACATAATGTCCTACATGACAACAGTATAAGAACAAAGTCGATAATCTAAATAACAAGTACAAATTCTAGCAACACAAAATCAACAGTTAATGCATCAATACATTTATTTATCATTTTGAACATCTTCATATTTTGTAAGTTGCTCTTGCAATTTCTTAATTTGACGGCGTAATTTCTCCATTTCAATCTCTTGAATAGTTATACGTTTTTTTACTACTATATAATAATGTTGATGTTTTATGATGATGATGCACAATGATAATGGGAATGCACCAATGATAATAATGATATAGGAAGGCCCTACTAATGATAATCACCAAAAGGCACCAAATGCAAATACCAAAATGATCCCAAGATGTTGTTTGGGTCATCAATCTTTGCAAAGTTAACAACCTCATTATGGTAAAAAAAACCAAGAAGCTATCTTGGTTGGCTAAGCCAAAAATGTATTTCTTACTCTCAAAGAGCCTAGATAAAAATAAACACAGTTTATTTAGTATTTGTTTGGACGCTATTATTTTGATAAAAAAAAAGATATTTTTTCAATGAAAAAAATCTTTTTTTTTTTATTTTTTAGTGTATTTGACAAATTTCTAGTAGTAAAAATAAAAACACTAGAAAAATAAAAAAAATATCTTTTTTGAAAAGCTGTAATTTACATTTTTTTTAAAAGATCTTTTTTCTTAAAAAAAATATGTTTTTCATGTAATAAATAAATAAAAAAGTATTTTTATATTGTTATACTCAAACATAATTAATAGATAAAAAGATCTTTTTTCAAGAGATACCCAAACATAAAATTATTTTTACTTTTCCATAAGATCTTTTAAAAAAAGATAACTAAAAAAAATCTTTTTTTAAAAGCTCACCCAAACAAACCTTTAATGATTGTTTGAGTGTCATTATCTTGATAAAAAAAATATTTTTTAATAAAAAAAAAATCTTTTTTATTTTTT
Source organism: Arachis ipaensis (assembly GCF_059453495.1). Taxonomy (NCBI): domain Eukaryota; kingdom Viridiplantae; phylum Streptophyta; class Magnoliopsida; order Fabales; family Fabaceae; genus Arachis; species Arachis ipaensis. The sequence continues at coordinate 15,801,387 of NC_142440.1, read as the reverse complement.
AGCATGTTTGACAAATTTCTAGTAGTAAAACTAAAAGCACTAGAAAAATAAAAAAACATCTTATTTAGAAGATGCAATTTACATCTTTTTTTAAATGATTTTTTTTTTAAAAATTGTTTTTTATATAATAAATAAACAAAAAAATATTTTTATATTGTTATACCCAAACATAATTGATAGATAAAAAGATCTTTTTGCATGAAATATCCAAACATAAAATTACTTTTACTTTTTTATAAGATCTTTTAAAAAAACATAACTAAAATTATTTTTTTTAAAAAAACTCACCCAAACAAACCCTTGATATATAACTCAATCAACTCAATTTCGTAAACAAAAAAGGTACATATGCATATTTATACTAGCAAAAAAAAGGAGAACCTTCATCACTTAGATAATATAAAACTAACTCATAACATAATATAATAATATATGATAAATTAAACTACTTTAATTAACAACACAAATATAAAAATATATACTCCTACATTAGATTTACTAAAAAATAAATTTGACGATAAATAATTATCGCAAAAAACTATATGTTGATAATTAGTAGCATATAAAAAAATTTGTCAATAAGTAATTAATATTTATACCGTTAAATTTATTCTATTATTAAATCTAACTGAAAATAGATTATTAATAAATTTTTTCTATAAATCAGCTAATAAATCTAACCATGTCCAGCTATTTTCTTACTGTGAGTACTTCTAGTTGATGATAAGAGGATGAGAACATATAAGAACGAAAGATTTGTCTCTGAGGCTATATGTCTGAAGTTCAAACATCAACCTACAGGCCAGAAGGTTTCTTTTTTATTTTCCCAAATCCTAAATTTAATGCTTAAATAAACAATGACCTAAAAGAAAGTTCTAATGATAGTATTAAATATCAATATAAATAGTCACCAAAAAAAATTATCAATATAAATAAAATAATTATATTAGATGTATATTAAAATAAGTTATTAATATAAAATAATATTAAAATATAAAATTTATATTAAAAATAAAATAAATTATATATATATATATATTTTGGTACATAACTAATATTTTTGAAATAAAATTATCAGTTAAATAATCAAATTATTAATAATTAATAATCAAGTTAAAAATATATAAGAAAAACATGCCTACATTTTTTATTCTTTTGCTAAGAAAGTCATGAAGATTGACAACCCTAAAAATACAAGAATACATGCATCCAAGATTTCGATCCGTAATCAATCTTAACAAAAAAAACTCGGTCTAATTAAACATAAAAAGTGTATACTAAAATCTGTCGTAAAAATTAGTTACAGTATATATAAAATACATGTTAAAATATAAATATATATTAAAAATAAATTAAATCACATATAAATTTATACACAAATATATTAATAATTGATTTTAATGAATAATTTTAGTGTAATAGTATTTTTAAAAAACAAACAATTTAATAATGAGTTTTTACTTTTTAGTATACATGTATGGATAAACAAGCAGCGATATCTATAGAATTTGCGTGAGATCTCTCGCTTATTTCAGGAAAAAAGAAGAGGGCACATACTACACATGTGCTCATAAACCTTATTACAATCAAGAACCCTGTTATTTGGCTGCAGGTATATATAGCAACCTAGACATAGAAATCATGGTAGAATAAAAACAATAGAATAAAATAAAATAAAAGATCACAAGAAAAAGAAGAAGAATTCTAAGGACAAAATACAAGACTATAATCGGTTCCTCCAGGGCAAGTGAAAGTACTGGTTACATCATCCTTAGGGTAGCTAAACACATCAGGGCACCTCGTCTTGAAGAATTTGGAATAATCAGTAGGCCCACACGTGGTGTTCATGCAACAATACTCGCTGGTCTTGAAAACCGTGCAAGGGTTGTTACAACCACCTGGAGCCTTCAGTTGAGACGGGCACTCATCGTTGATGTCCGCAGTGCAGTTCACGGATCGCGTGCAGTTGTTTGTTAATGGAGTGAATGAAAGAGGAATATTGAAACCGTCAACCACCGAGACGTCGTAGAAGTCCAGATTGTTATATTGGTTAAGCGCGTACTCCACAAGCGTGTTGGGTGCGGTGCCGAATGAATCGCACTCCAGGACGCCTTTACAGTCACCAGTTAAACACGTCCCATTACCTGCGCTGTCGAAGGTGCAGTTGGTTCGGCCCCAAAGACGTGCCCCCGACGTGCCGCTTGTCACGTTGAGAGTCCACGTTTGATTGGGGTCGAGTCTTTGGCCTCCGCCGGGCACCGCAGCTGCCCAAATTGTGTAATTGCAACTGTTTGTGATGTTGAGTGTTGCTGCTTGAGCTGCAGCCAAGCAGGTTAGGGCGATCACAAAGAAAATGGAGAGGTTTTTCGCAAGTGCCATTTTTTTTTGAGTTTGGTGAAAATTGAAGGATTTGTTTGAGGGTTGGATATATATAAAAATGAAGTGGATGGGAGATTATTCAGCTTTGTTATATTGAAGAAGGAACCTTCCGACGGTTGGACTTTTTAAAAAAACAATGATCTCTGGTGATGTCATTCTTGGTAGATATATGATATACACATTGATATGAAGACAAGTCAACTGTTTGGAAAATCTATATGATCAAAATAACTATTGTAGGTAACTTGGCAAAAACAGTCACGTTAATTAATGGAAAACGTGCTTTGTGCCGTGATTTTGGAAAAACTGATTACTTTGTCTTTGGCTGAATAAGAGTACAAATTCTTTAGCATTCATTAGCCTGAGGCTAACTAATCTTTAATCCCCGTTCGAGTTCACCTTTTGTTAGATAGGATGCTAAGCATGAATTCAGAACATAAAGTTTAAATAATCTAAATAACTATAGCTTATATTAGGTCTTATTGTTAGAAAATCGGTTAGTTAATCCTTACTATTAGAGTTTTTTTTTTTTTTTTTCTCATCTCTCCTTTGATTTTGAAAAATGTCTCTTATTGTATTTTTTTTGTTAATTAATTTCAATTATACCGTCTCAGAAGGTGACATTGATAAATATTATTTTGCATTGTGCAAACAAATTAAAAAAGAAAACGGATATGTTATTGAGTTTTCATTGACATGTACATTAGGCTTACATGAATTAGGAGCGATGACCACATGGTAACGCGTCAATTTAAGCAACCTATATCTATGTAATTATTTTGATAACTTGCTATATCTATGCATGATCAACTTATTAACGTAATAAACTAACATTAGAGTCAATAGAAAACGCGTATATAAGTTGCATAAGAAAGTAGTTTCGGACCCCTCGTATTAACATTCAGTAAAATACTAAAATAAGAGATGCAACAACTAACAGGAGCTGAGATCAAATCTTAGGGATGAAATTTTTGGATATATTCTGTTATATCATGAATTAATTAGAAAACAAATTTGAACTAATAGTATTTCTATTAAAGGAATTATATCAAAGATAAATATTGCTGTGTTTTTCAACGTTGGACCAGGTCGCAACAAAGTTGAATTCATACGAAGCACGTAATTGTTGGACAGGGTCTGGTATGACGCGAGGCAATGTCGTTTTCATTTTCATTAAATTAATTTATGGAAAGACGGTGAAAAAAGAAAAAAGAATTAAAAATGAAAACCCAAAGTCACAACTCAGAAGTCATATTTTTAATCTTAGGAAGAGTTGAAGAAAAACAAATGTTGAATATAACTCATTTCATTTGTTTAAAGTCAATTGTGCACAGCGAAAGTCTTGAATTTTTATTATAAACCTTGTAATTCATCTATCTTGAATGGTTGGTTTTTGAAGATCCTTCTAGTTTCGGGAAATGTTGGATTCTGATTATTTAGTATGTGTTTAGATTGGCGTTTATCAATTGAAATCTGAAAGAAAGTGATTTTATAGAATTACTTTTAATTAGAAGTGAGTTTGTATCAACATAATTTATATTTGACAATTTTATATTAAATTGATTTGATAAAATAAATATTATTTAAATAATATTAATTAAAATCATTTTTAGATACACAATTAGTTAATTACTAAAAAATATAATATTAAATTATAATGTTATTTTTTTAAATATATTTAATTTTTTTATGCTTCTCTTAACATATTTTTTATATAATATTTTTTTATAGTACTCTATCTTAGTATGTTATAATTTTTTATTATTATAATATAAATTAATATTTATTTATTAAATTAAAAACAACATATAAAAATTGACAACTGTTTAAGTACTTTTATAATAAAAATTAATATTTATTTATTAAATTAAAATAATATATAAATAATATATTTTTAGTACTCTTTTTAAGTATTTTTAATAAATTTATTTTTATTACGATTTTGGGTACTAACTTTTTATTAGTTATGTTTTTATTATTATTTATGGTTATTTTTTTATTTAATTTATCATTTTTAATCGAAACAATAATACATATTATAAAAAATTAGAATAATACATAATGCACAAAAATTACAATAATAAATTTTACAATATCAAACAAAAAATATTTTATAAATTTTTTACTATTTTTAGTTTTTTTTATTTAGTATTATTTTGAATCGTAAAATTTTATTACTTATAACTCTATTGTTATATGTTTGATCAGTTTTTTATTTATTTTATCCTTTTTAATAAGATTAATAATTCATATTATAACAAAATTATAATAAAAAATTTAATAAAAATAAAAATAAAAATATAAAAAAGTATTAAAAATGATAAAAAAATTAAAATATTCGAAATAATTTGAAACAAATCTGAATTCTTATGGAACTAGTAAACGTAAATACACGTTAGTCACAACAAAAAAAAACATAAACACAGAAATTATAATTTTTTGCTTTAAGTGAACGAACTTATTTTTAAGATCACTTCTACGTTTAGCGTTAAAAAAAAAAAGTTACCAAAAACAAAAAAATAACGATAAAAAAAATTTAAATATACTTTTATCTTTTCCAACGCATTTACTAAGCACACCCTCGATAGTTTCTCCTTGAGTGTAATTTAGAAATTTCGGCTACTATTCATAGAAAAACATTTTATAATAATTAAAATATTAGCATATATTATATTAAAAATTTAATTAAACTCTCCGTTTTATTTTCCGTCGAATATTTACTGTGTTCACCATAAGTTCATAACTTTGCGGGGAAGATATATTTTGGGTCATATGATGGAGGCCCATAATAAGGAGGATGGGTTATGGTAATGGGCTTATATTATCTCAATGACACTGAGGCCCAAATAGCATAATATATCCAGAATAGGTTTGCGAAGAAAGCCTCTGACTTTAGGGGGAAAAAAAACCACAAAGAGTGCGGGGCAAGCCGTTCCAATTTTCCAATAATAATAAATTTTTAAAGAAATAAAAGAAAAGAAGCTTCCGTTCAGTCTTCAGTGTCACTCTTTGGCTTCCAAGGCAAGCTGCTTGTGCGTACTTAACAGTGAAATGAGTGGCAGTTAAAACCACTCAACCCAGTTGTTTCGTTTCATATTCCACTGCTCTCACTAGTGACTATCACTTGTCTCAGTATTAATCGTTTGTGTGTGAAGATTGGATGTGATTTACAAAAAAAAGTGTGATATGATGTTGGAGGTTGAGACGGAGCTCGAGGAGTTGAGTTTTGAATTTGATTCATCTGAAGGAGATGGAGTCCATTTATGCCTTTCTTCTTCAAATTGCAACTGTGATGCCACTCTTCTGAAATCCACCCCTGTTTCAGGGTAAGCTACTTTGCTCTATGCCTCTATGTTCATCTCAATATAACAATAAATAAATAATTGCTTACTTTTTTTTCCCCAAAAAAAAAAGGAGTAGCAAGGCTGAAGCTAGACGCTGGTCAGAGGAAGAGGTACTTGACTCATTTAACTCCTTATATTATTCTCATTTTTGAAGTACTCTATGTCTCTGCAATTCTTCTTCGGTATTCTTCCGATACTTAACGATTTGCCTGTTTCTGACAAACAGGACAACCTTTTGATTCAGATAGTCAAGAAGCATGAAGCTAGGAATTGGAAGAAAATAGGTATGTCAAAGTGATTTTAATATTAAAGGAATATGCTCCTCCAGTTTGAAATTAAAATGCATAGGTAGTTAAATATTTAAAATTGGTCTTTTGCAGCTGCGTATCTTCCAGGGCGAACTGAAGTCCAATGCTTACATCGCTGGCAAAAAGTTTTGGATCCTGATCTTGTGAAGGGTTATTGGACAAAGGAGGTGCACTTCTATGTTACTACTTACTACTGTTGGTGTAATTTTGAATTGTACTCATTTCTGTTAGTGGAGATGTTGATCGTTATTGCGGTCTTCTTGTACATTCAACTTGTTAGGAGGATGATCGCCTCACTGAGCTAGTAAGAAAGTATGGTTTGAAGAGATGGGCCGAACTTGCAAAATTCTTACCGGGTCGAATTGGGAAGCAATGCCGAGAGAGGTAGCCGATATTAGACCTTATTTGTTGTATAATTTGTCCATTTTTATTCATATTGTGGATTTGTGCTCTTTTCTTAATTTATGTAATACTTTACTTCTGCCTAATTGTAAGATTTCTGTGATTTGTGTCTAACTCTAGATGACTCATTAAGGGGATATTTTGAGTTGGTTGCATTATGTTGTATACATGTGTTACATAACTTAGCTTTTTGTATTGGCAAAAAATTATTTGGCAGATCCTTGTATGCATGCATGTTACTGTAAAATATGATGCATTAGATGAACTAACAAGTTATCAACTTTAATTTCAGGTGGCACAATAATCTTGATCCAGCTATAAAGAAAGATGCATGGACGGAGGAAGAGGAATTGGCACTTGCTCACTATCACCAAATATATGGTAGTAAGTGGGCAATGATTGCAAGGTATCTTCCTGGAAGGTATTACTTACCTGACACAATTATGCAAGCTTTTGACCTGGATTCTGACATTACATGCTTCAATTTTCAAAACATGCCTTAATATTTAAGACCTGGATTCTCACTGTTTTTGTCCTTGGGTGAATCAGGTCTGACAACGCCATTAAAAATCATTGGAACCGCTCAATGAAAAAGAAAGGGGATGCATCTTCACATCTTGGTTTTGACCTAAATGTTGCTACTTCCAGTTTTCGCACATCTCCAATAGTGCCAGCTCATGTTTCAGTTAAAGTAGATAGCCATAGTTTCAATGAAATGGATTCGAAGCACAGGGTTGACAACTTCCCAACACACTTGGTTCTTCAAAAGTCCAGTAAATCTCCCAAACGACAGAAAGTTTCTTCCTCAGATGCTAAGAGAGACCAAGTTGGAAATGGAAGCAACAACAAAATCAACAGTACGTGCCATAATGCAGATGACATGAGTAACGACATAGGATGTGGGGACAATAATGACAGCAGAGATACTCCCACAATGTTTGAACAAAGTCCAGAACGTGTACTAAGAAGCTTAGCGATGACCTATGAGAATATTCCATCTATTATTAGGAAACGAACTCCCACCAAGGCTGAGTGTGCCCAAACTCCTGAAGACGAACGTGTTATTACTTTACAAAATTTAAAATTGAGCCGGGAGTTTATTCCATCCATTATTACTACACCAAACACTAAAGCCATAGCTAAATCTCTAGAAGGATACATGGAATGATGGAATATGCTTGGAAGTTGTAATGTTGCCATGTAAATGTAACCTTTCCCAAGGTTTACCGAAAGCGAGTTACCCTTTTTGGTTCATAGAGAGTTGAACCTTCCTTTCGTTTTAGTTTTTACCTTCCTTTTCTTTGGTCAAAGGAAACTTGCACGTGCTTGAATTGCCAATATCCGGGCCTAAACTTTTGTGCTTTACTTCGCAGCTTTTCTTGTTGGGCTTCACCTTATATGAAAGAGAGAACACGCGCTATGATCCATTATGCTTGTCCCATTTTAGCCATTTTCTTGTTTCTCTATCTCATCACCGGCTACGTTTTTCCGCCGCCTTCCCCTTAAATAATGATAAAAAAAAGAGGACTTAAAAAGAGGAAGTATAGGAAGTTAATAAAATAGTTGTATAATATGTACAATAGAGGTTTAAGGTAGTATTAGAGATATAATCATTAGTGTTAATTTTTAGGATGAATGGTTTTATGACATAGTATTAAAGCTCTAGATCCGAAAAGTCAGTTCGATAATTGGTTATTCTGATAGTGTGTGTGATGTTCATTATTTAACTCATATTTTGAGATGAGTGATTTTATGACATGAGATGTTTATTATCCTTAGTATCTGAATGATTATTTTAATAATATAGGTGATGTTTATTTTTTAACTTATATTGAATCAAATAAATAGTTTATTATATACATTGTACAAATATTTTATTGACTCCTTAACAGAACTCTAAAAAAAGCAAAACGAAACGTTTTTTGAAAGAAAATAATGGAAGAAACAAAAGGCACAATCCATTGAAAGACGAGATTATCTCGTTTAGTTGATGGACAATGGTATTATATCCTTCTGAACAAACACAATATAATTATATTTGTTAGATAATAACAGTTTAATTTAATTTACTGGATGCATAACAATAGTATAATTGGTACAAGTGTATTTTGGTCAACCAATGATGCGCAGTTGAAGAGTGATTGATATTTCAAAATGTTTGTGGCCAATTCAAGGTCCTAGCCTCCTAGGTTAGCTTCCGGCCTTACAGGTAAAGACGACAATGGATAGGGTAGGATTTGGAATTAATTCTAATTTTATTAGTGGGTTGAAATTTTTATATAAACTCAATTTTATTCTATCTACAAGTTGAGAATATCTTAACCTTAATCCTACTCATTCTTAATCTGTGGGTATTCAATTCTATTTTTGGATTATAAAAAAAAATGTAATATTATTATATAACTTGATGATAATTTAAAATAAAACTAACTTTTATGTAAAAAAAATATATTAAATTATCAATTAATGGTCTTCTTTTAATGATTAAGAATCTTTTACATTTAGTTAGAGGTCTTTAGTTCAACATCCACTTAAAACATATTTTTATATAAGTATATAACATATACCTATATAGGGTGCGGGTTGGTCGGATAGGGTTGAGACACAACCCGTGCCCTACCCGACCCGCACGAAAACTCTACCCGCACCCTACCTACGCATTGTGGATCGGGTTGACAACCCTACTCGGCCGGGTACGGTCAGGTTAGATATCCGCGAGTAAGGTATATGTTGCCACCCCTACTTATAGGCAAGGACCTTAGATTTTATGTATTACAAAATAACAAACTATTAAATATGGATACTTTTTTATCAGTTATATGTATATCAGACACATTTTAAACATAATATTTACTGACACTCATTTGATATATATGTTTTTTTTTTGTGTTTAATGGTGATTTAATAGAAAAAAAATTAAATGCACCTAAATACTATCATGTGTCAACGAGTCTTATTTTAAATATATATTCTTGAAATAAATTTAAAAATAATATATATTATTAATTATTAAAATAAATATTTTAAATATTTTATATAATCAAAAATAGACATAAAAATAATTAAAAAACTAATTTATATTTTAATATTAATAAAATATCAAAATATCATTATAATATATCTAAAAATACTTTATATTTTATATATACGTCGTATTTTCGAATTTTTTTAAAATTTTAAATTTATATATTTGCATGTTTTATTATTGTGTTATGTATCTGTATCTATATTCGTGCGTCATAGATTAAACATCTTCATTAAAGTAGTTTTTTTTTTTCATTTTTTAAATATTTGTCTAATAAAGATGCAAGGTATTCATCAAGAAACTCAGCCTATATTTTAAGATGTTGTATGATTAAGTTATTTTGGTAATTAAGTTTAATGAGATTAGTTTAATAATTTAAAAATTGATAATAAAAGGTTATAATTGATAAAAAAAAAAAGGCATAAGAAGAAGAAGAAAAATTTAGTAAAATATGGTTATTAAAATAATTTATTCACTTAATGTTTTTCTAAATTTTAATTGAATATAAACGTAATTAAATTTCCAATACCTCAAATGCACTAGAAACACGCCCGGAAACCTTTTATTTTTGAATTTTTCAAAATTGATTTAGATTTACTTATTATTGGCAAATTCCTCTTTTTTCTTTTCCTTTCAGATTTTAATTAAAAAAATGTGAGCACCAAATTACTGACTAATAATGTTGATTTTATCGACGTTTTAAAGATTGAATCGGTTATTGTACCACTCTAATTATTAATTCACTAATTTAAAAATTTAATTGATTTAGTTGTAGTTTAATTAGAATAATTTATAAAATTATAAATAAATATATAAAATATAATATATATTAGGATAAAGTATTAAATTAATTTTTTTATATTTAGATTTAATTTTATTTTAGTTTTTAATATTTAAAGTGTTCTATTTAAATTTAAAAAAATTTTATTTAATTTTAATATAATATTATTATAAAGTCATCGTTTAATTTTATTTTAATTTTTAATATTTAAAATGTTCTATTTAAATTTTAAAAAATTTTATTTAATTTCAATGTAATATTATTATAAAATTAACGTTAAATAATTGACGTCACCGTCTCACCGCTCTACCACGAGTCATACAAAAAAAAAGAAAAAGACTTTTGAAGCCAACCGATTTTAGGTTCGATTTGAGCAACCGATTCTAAACTGATTTAGTAATTTAGTAGTGATTTTTAAATTGACGGTTTTTGGCTTATCAATTGAAATGCATAATCAATCGGTTTGAGAACCTTGATTTTAATAGCAATACAATGTATCCTTTAAATTTATCCTTTACACAGTTTTTTATTATACTAATTTAAAATAATTAAATTTAAAACAAATATATTTAAATAAATTTAATATTTTTTAATTTAAAATACAAATTTAAAAAACAGTTTAAGTAAAACTAAAATTTAACAATTCAATTTTAAATTTTTAATATCTTAAGACATTTCAAAGACTAAATCTTTATAGTGGTCTCCGAGATTGATGTCGCGCACCAAAATCGTCCCTGAGATTCCAATTGCACCAATTACGTCTCTGAGATTGGAAAAATTGCATCATAGTAGTCCACCCATTTTTCGTTAACGGCGCGCTGACGTGGCTTGATGACGTGGACTTTTGGTGACACATGTCACCTTATAGTTTGGTCACGTGTAACGGTATGATGATGTGTCAGTCAACGACACGTGACATGCTGACGTGGATGTGTATGCCACGTGTCAAAATGCTATTTGTCACGTATCAGATTATGCCACGTGTCGCAATGCTATTTGTCCACGTGTCATCCACTATGTCATCGTTACATGTGCATCAAATTGGTCCCTTACTTTACATCTAATGATTCATTTTAGTCCCTGAAATTGAATGTCGTGCACTAAATTAGTCCCCTCATAAGTTTTTATTATTTTTTTATAAATTTAAAATTCTCATTATATATTTGAATACACTAACTTTAATTTTATCTTTTCACAAGTTATTTAAATACAAGTGTTTTTATAAAATATTTTTAAAATATTAGTTTTAATTATACAATTTTTTTCTACAATATTTTATTAAAAGAATTATGTGACATATTGATATTGATTTAATAAAAAGTGTAAGTTAAGAGTATAATAATATAGTAGCTACTCTAATGAGATTTAATGATTATCATCATGTGAAGATACATCATTTTGACCATTGGATGATAGATTGTAGGGTTTGATTTTATTTGAAGTAAAAGTCTTACCTTTATTTAAAGTATTGCTAAATAAATAAATTACACTTTTTAAATAAGGATCATCATGAGAAGATATTTTTTGACATCTTCATGGGAGTAGTTGCCTAATAATATTCCTTAATACAATTTTTTTAATATTTAACACTTTAATAAATATTTTAGGAGTACTTGATAAGGCAGTTATTAACTAATATAAATTCATTATTCCCATCTATTTTAAGCATGTCCGATTTCTCATATAATTAACTTCTCACTAAATTAATAAGATAGATTTATACTGTCGATTATAATAATTCATTTTATCTATAACTTGTTAGGCGACTTTTTCATATATTACACTATTAATTAATATAAGTACTTATTATAACCATGACTTGAACAGTATTAAAACAGATACAAATAAACACAAGAGGCAATAATAAAGTTTTGGTTTTAGTTAACATGTACACTAATGATACAAGTTAACATTATTAATTAAAAAATTTATTATAAAATATGTATAATAAAAAATATAATTAAAATTAGTGTATAAAAAAATATTAAAAATTTTAAATTTATAAAAAAAAGAGAAAAAACTGATGAATGGACTAATTTGATGCACGACATTCAATTTCAGGGACTAAAATGAGTCATTTGATGCAAAATAAGGGACCAATTTGATGCACATGTAACGATGATATAGTGGATGACATGTGGACAAATAGCATTGCGACACATGGCATAATCTGACACGTGACTAAATAGCATTGTGACACGTGGCATACATATCCATGTCAGCATGCCACGTGCCATTGACCGACACATCATCATACCGTTACACGTGGCCAAACCATGAGGTGACACGTGTCACCAAATGCCCACGTCATCGCGTTGTTAACAGAAAACGGGTCAGGAACCACTATGGTGCAATTTTTTCAATTTCAGGGACATAATTGGTGCAATTGGAATCTCAGGGACAATTTTAGTGCATGGCGTCAATCTTAGGGGCCACTTTGGGGATTTACTCACATTTCAAAACATCTCTTAAATATCTCAAAACACAAATTTTACTCTATTAAACCTTTTACCCATTTGTAAATTCTAGGTCCGCAGCACCTCACATTACTTCTTTGTTGCCGCGCAGCCCGCGCTCCTCCTCTGCGCCGCTCCTTCCTCCTGCGCTCTTCACCCGTCCCACGCTCCTACTTCGAGCTGTGCTCCTTTGTCACGCCGCGCTCTCTTTCCGTTTCGTGCTCTTCTAATAAAAGATTCTATCTTTTTAATATATATTCTTGTTTGTATTTGAGGAAGAAAACTCCATTTTTTGTAAGAATAATTTTAAAGTTATCATAGCTAAATAATAACCGCCATTTTTACATTTTTCTCTTTATAATTTTTGATAATTTTAGATGTGTTTACAAAATATTTAGTTTGTTATTTATTATTTTAAATGTGTTTACTTATTTTTACCAAAAAAAAAATTATATTATATGTATTTTTGGATGTGTTTTAATATATTTTATTTATTATTTATTATTTTAGATGTGTCTTGAATATAATTAAAAAATTATATTATAAATCAAATCATTTCTTCAAAAAGACACCACTAACAAACTACAAATAACTATTTACTTTTAAAATAAACATCATTGAAAAATGAATGTCACAGTGATAGAATTAATTATCTGTTTTTTCTTTATTTTATTTTAGTTTTTTGTCTTTACCTTTCAAGCTTTGTTGACTATATATTAGAATTATGGTCAGTTTGAACTGGCTTTTAAAAAAATTTCTTATTTTTTTATTTAAAAAAACAATTTTAACAACAAAAAATATTAAACATTTGGATAGGGATGCATTTTAAAAAGAGTTTTCAAATTAAATAGTAAAAATGTCTTTTTTTTAAAGCAAGGTATATTTAACTTAAAAAAAAGTAAATAATTTACCTTTTTTAATAAAAATATTTTTTTAGAAGGCGTATTCAAATAGGTTTTAAATTGAATAAAAATATTTTATTTAAAAAAAACTTTTTTCACTTAAAAAAAATCAATCCAAACTAATTTTTAGTGTCAGTAAACCTAACAATACTTAATAAAAAAATAAATAAATTAAATGAGAATTCTATATTAGTGAGGTGCATATAAAAAGATAGTGGTCTGTGTTTAATTAGTTTAAAATAATTTTTTAAAATATGTTTTTAACGTTCCAAAATAAAATAACTAACAAGAACTTAATAGTGTAAAAAATTGAAAAATTAAAGGATATAAAAATTAAACTAAATCTTAATAGATATAATTTTTTAAAAGATAAAAAAATTAATAATTAAAAAATTATTATAATTAAATGATTAAATTTAAAAATTGTTTAAAAAAATAATATTTTAAAAGATCAATAACATTTCTCTTTTACAATTTACACTATGTTTAGTTTGATAGAAAATGAGTGAAAAGAAAATGGATAAAAAAAAATAAATGAAAAATGATATATTTTTTTTGTTTGGTTATCAAAAAAAAATAAGAAGAAAAATTTTTTTTTGTGTGAGTTCCATTCAAAAAATTTTCTTTCCATCACAAGCAAGAAAATAAAAAAAAGCTATATTTTTATATTTCTAATACTATTCTTAGTTATATTATTATTAACAATTATTAATATAAATTTAGTTTTAATATATTATTATAATAAAAATTCATATTTAAACATTATATGTATTAGATAAATAATTTAAATTAAATATATAAAATTATAATATTTTATAATATTTATAAAATGTAATAAAACATGAATAAATAAAAATATTTATACTTTATTTTATAATAAGGGTATTAATATAATTTTATACTATTATAATTTTCTTTTTTTTTTACTTTTCTTTCCTTTTAAACAAAAGAATTTTTTTTTATTTTCTTTCTATCTATTTTCTATTCATTCAAATAACACACAAATAGTTCAATTTTTTTTTATTTTCTTTTCTCTTATTTTTGTTTCATTTATTTTTTTCCTTTCATTTTCTTTTCAACATACAAACAAAGTGTTAATAAATGCGGATTAGTTTTGAATGATTTGTGTCTCACTTTAGATAGTTAGGAGGGCAATATTTGTGACCACTTTATATTTAATTATTTAGTACCCTTAATTAAAATTGATTTTAGAATTTAGTTAACATATATCTTAAAATTATATAATAAAATTATTAATAGTAAAAGATTTTAATTTTTTTAATAAATATAAAATAAATATTTTAAAAATTTTAATTTTTGATATTTTTAATAAAAAAATTTTTAACTTATAATTTTATAACATGTGTTCTTTAAGACACGCGATACCAAAATACAAAAATCTTTTTTTTTTTTTTTGTCATACCTTACAGTCAACATAGCATGCAATAGCATGCAATAACACCCAGAAAAGAAAATCAACAAAACATTTCCCTAGAGAATAATCATCAAGAACATCATAGTAAATGTTCAAGCATCTACACCATTCAGATATTAAATTTCTCATATGCAGATAGAATGATAATCAAAGCGACCAAATTCCCAATAAAATAAATTAAAAGAAAAAGAAATTCACACGTAAATTAAATGTTCGAGCTCTCATTCACATCATGTTTGAATATGGAAGAATGAAGTTAAATAGAATAAGCAACAAATAAAGAAATTTAAAGAATAGTGTAATTTAGCTAGCATTGCATAGACGATCCTTTAGAACAAGCAACAATCAAATCAACGGTCCAAAGGCAACATCGGATGGAAGCAGTGGCACGATCGTAGGTCCGCCACGTCGCAAGTCCCATTACAAAGACATTTCTTCTAGCACCTTCTTGGCTATGCTTCTTTTGTTTTCCATATTTGCCCCCCTGCCTTATCCCCATATCATGAGAGTGGGCCCCAGAAATATTGCCCTTTTCATTTTACCTTTTCCTTTTTTTTCTCTCTCGAAGCCACCAGGCCAAGGCTCCTTTTCTCTATCCTCTATCACACTAACACCTTCGAAACTTCTGGAAACCACAAATAACCTAACTCCCTCCCTCCTCTTTCTCAACGGCCTAACTGGTGATTATCTGCTTCAACAGACTCCGACCCTAATTCATATAAACCAAGGTAACTAATCTTCATCCTCAATCAATATAATACAACATAACCAGTGGTATTATTTTCTTTTTAGTATATGCTTCTAGAATAATAATAATAATAGCAATAATAATAATTAAAAAAAAAAATAGGAACCGTGCTTAGCTAAGCTTATGTCATTCAATTTGTTGCAGCGGCGAAACATCAAATTCAAACAGTTAGAGCAATTAACTTCGTCGTTTTTACGAAACTCGGAGGAGCATAAATGGCGAGCAGGTAGCTAGAGGTTAAGTTTGCAGATCTGAAACCAAAGAGCATATGACGCCATTGCCGGTGGAGCAGACGGGCGAATCAGGGGCGACGGAGTCACAGAGATCCATTCCGACGCCGTTTCTGACGAAGACGTACCAGCTGGTGGACGATCCGTCTGCTGATGACCTAATTTCATGGAACGAAGATGGCACCACCTTTATTGTTTGGCGACCAGCTGAATTCGCTCGAGATTTGCTTCCCAAGTATTTCAAGCACAACAACTTCTCCAGCTTCGTTCGCCAGCTCAACACCTACGTAATCATTATTTCTTTCCTTCTTCATGGATTTTCTTCACAGCCAAACAGCTTTTCTTATCTTATATTACCTTTACTTGTGCAGGGATTTCGCAAGGTCGTACCTGACCGCTGGGAATTCGCTAATGAATGTTTCCGGCGAGGGGAGAAAGGTTTGCTTCGCGACATACAGAGGCGTAAAATATCGCCGGCAGCTGGTGACAATAACGTGGTGACGGTTGCCATGGCAGCACCGGGGAGAGTGGTGTCGCCTACGCCGACGAATTCCGGCGACGAACAGGTACTATCCTCGAACTCATCTCCGATTGCTCCTCCTGCTGCTGCGCAACACAACAATAATAGTAAAAATACAGTGCACCGCACTACCAGTTGCACCAGTGGACCCGAGCTATTAGAAGAGAACGAGAGGCTTAGGAAAGAGAATGGTCAAATGAAAAACGAGTTGAGTCAATTGAGAGGTTTGTGTAATAAAATACTGGCGTTGATGTCAAACTATGCTTCTCGTTCTTCAGCGCAATTACTAGACTCCTCTGCAAGTGGCGTCGCCGCCGCGGTAGTTGAAGGGAAAGTGGCGTTGGAGCTTTTGCCTGAGAAGGGGGTTCCATGTGCTGTTGACACCGCCGAAGCGGAGGTTCCCAAGTTGTTTGGGGTTTCCATTGGGATGAAACGTTCTAGAACCGAAAGCGAGGCTGAAATTGAAAGAGAAGATCACAATCAAACGCAAACACAAAGGCAAACACAGTCATCACAGGAACCTGAACGCGGGTCAGATGTGAAATCTGAGCCGTTGGATGGGGACGGATCGGATGATCAGGACCCTCGATGGGTCGAGCTTGGGTAATATTGTGTAGATTTCACGAATTGGGAAAGGCGGTGTTTGGCTGTTGGTTAGTTGTTAGTATGCGGCCAAAACCACGTTTGGTATACAGCAAACCAAATTTGCCAAATGTCGGCCACACCACACCGTTGGTGCTGCCAAGTGTGCCAACGAAATAGGGCAATTCCATGTTGGATGCTGCTGCTGTGATGTTGCGTTAGCGTGATTTTTGGTGTGGCTTTAGATGGATAAAAACTACATTTTAGAGATTACTTAAGTTTGTACATATGTAAACTTTAGGTAATTTAATTTAATTGGTGGAAATTTTTGGTTTTTTTTATATGGATAGAAGTAGTGTGTACTATATTTTTATTAGAAGATTAGTTTTTTTTTTAAATATAGAGTTAATTTTTTTTAAATTGTTATTAAACAAATTAGATGGTTAAATTTATTTAGAGGAGAAGAGGCGAATGAAATTTGAGTATTTGATTTAGGTGAAGTATACAAATCTAAAAGGTCAAATTTGTATATTATAAAATTTTTAAAATTTCAAGTACACAAATTTAAAAATGAAATTAGTATAAATTTGTTGATTTGATTTGTGTCCTCTAGACTTTAGTTAAATACATCAAATTTCAATAATATTATAAAATATTGTTTTTTAATATTAAAATAAAAAATACTTTTTTAAAAAACTTATATATATTTGTATAAAATTAGCTGAATTTTTTACATATGAAAAAGAAATTAATGGTACATAATAAAATAGATGTTTATACAGTATTTACATTGCTATGATGTCAGAGTAAATTATATGTTGCATTTTGCTTTTTTACCCTTTTTTTTTTTGAAAAATATAAAACACAACAAAAAAATTTTGAAATAAAACTTGCTGCATTTTGCATTTTGGCTTTTTTTTTTGTTTCGAATAATGTAAAATGCAGATTGTGTTTTGTATTTTCGGAAATTTTTAAAATGAAACCTGCATACATTTTGATAAAGTATAAGATGTATTTTGTTTAAATAAAATATTTTAATATGAGAGCCTTGTTTATAAAAGCCATTATTATTCATAACTCAATCGTATTTGTGCTTTTTTTTTTTCACAATTAGCAGTGTCAACAAATTTTGGGTGATGTGAGGTTGAGGTTATGGAATGTATTATAAATTTACGAGTGTATTATAACGGTGAGATCATATCAAACACAAGCGAAGGAGTGATATTTATTTGTCAATGTCTGTTTTCTTTTGCTATTCCATACACCATCAGTTTTGTAGAGTTGTGAAATAGCCTTTGTGAAAAATATACAAAGTTACATTTCAAAGAGGGTGAGCAATATTTTATACAGTAATCATGTACAAATTTTTGGTAGGCGAATACAGTTTCAAATAATGTCCATTATTGACGACGCATGCATGCAACAGATGTTCCGTATTCATCAACAAACTAGATTTCAAGTGCCGATGATAGAGTTGTACGTTGAGTTTGAACAACATTTGGGGGTGGATGAGGTTGGCGAGGAAGTGAATATCGATGAACTTGGGGATATAGATTTGGAAAAAAATAACGATAGTGAAGACGAATTTGAGGCCAGCCATGAAGTCGATGATGAAAACGATGACCAAGACGAGGCAAGCAATCTGGGGGTGTAAAATGAAGCAGCTGTCAACTAGCACTCCTTCGGTGTTTCGTCTTTTATGCAAACTCTGGATCCCGCAGGCATGCATGCTCCAGAGTTTCATGAGTATGCGAATACCAGTATGTTATGTTTATTAATTAAAGTTAATATTACAATTTCGTCATTTATCCTTGACCGACTAACAGAGGTTCGCATTTGATAGGTGAAGAGAATGATGTGGCAGAAGATGGTGAGTTTAGGGTCGGAATGGAATTTGGTTCTAGAGAGTCGGTAATCTCTACAGTCAGAAGCTACACTATTGCTAGGGGAGTTGATTACCTTGTGTATGAATCGCAGCCGCAGACATTTTACGCAAAATGTAAGGGGTATGGTACAAGATGCGATTGGCTTATCCGAGCGAACTTGATTCGAAAGAAAGGTTATTGGGAGATCAGGAGATAAAATGGCAAGCACATGTGCACCATGGGGATGATCTGACAAGATCATGTCAAGTTGGACTCAAACACAATTGCAAACGCTATTAGGCTGTTGATTGAAGTAGACCCATCAGTCAAGGTGAAATCTATTATTGTAGAAGTTCAATCCAGATTCAACTATATTGTAAGTTACCGCAAGACTTGGTTGGCAAAATGAAAGGCTATCGCAAAAATTTTTGGTGATTGGGAAGTTTCTTACCAGACACTGCAGTGTGGTTAAAAGCAATGACTGCGTACATGCCAAGGTCTCGTGTTCAAATAAAAATTCTGCTTGTGTATCGTAGGAGTGAGGAGGTAATCGGTGTAAGAGTTCTCCATTCGGTGTTTTGGAGCTTCTATCTGTATATTGCAGTATTTCGACACTACAAGCCATTGGTGCAGGTGGATGACACACCTTTATAGAAAATATAAAGGTGCACTTTTAATTGCAGTTGCACAATATAGAAACCAAAAAATTGTGCCAATTACATTTGCGTTCGTCGAGGGTGAGACGGCAGATGCATGGGAGTTTTTCCTGATTAATTTGTGAAGATACATTGTTACCCGAGATGGCGTGGCCATTATTTCTGACCGCCATATCTTGATCGAGCCAGCAGTGGCCCATAGTAACGGTGCATGGGCACCGCCAAGAGTGTGACACATGTTCAACATCAGACACATTGGATTCAACTTTTTAAGGGAGTTCAAGGCTCCGTACTTGCATAAACTTGTGGTGAACATAGGTAAACTTGTGGTATTTGTTTATGATAACATGGTTTCTTTTATAGGCTATTCTAGGACGGAGTAAGAGCACAACAAAAACTACGAAAGACTTAAAGAGTTGGGTGACGCATATACTCGATGGTGCGATGAGATCGGGGTTGAGAAATGAGTGTTGACATTTGAAAGAGGTCATATGATGACGAATTTGGTAGAGTGCATAAATTCTGTCCTTAAGGATACGTGCAACCTACTTGTAACTGTCATTTTCAGGTCTACTTTCTATCGGCTTAATGAATTGTTTACTTAGAAGAGTGTCAAGGCTCATGAGCGTGTTCGCAACGGATTCATGTATTCGAAATTTGCCACTAAAAGAGTTGAAGAAAGTTTTCGACGTACAGGAAATACAGTTGTCAACGGTTCGATAGGCGCAAAGAGATGTCTGAGGTTCGTTAAATTTGAGACGGTTCTATTTATACTGTTAATCTTGTGCAACAACATTGTGATTGAGGCCATTTCCAGGTTGAGCAACTCTCATGTCGCCACGTTCTTGCATGCTGCGTTAACCAGCATCTTGATTGTCAAGTATATACACGACCTGTACAAGATGTCTGAAATTTGCAAGATCTACAGAGGCGAGTTTGTTCCGATGGGTGACTGGTGCGGAATTTACAATCTACAAACTAATCGGCAAGTGTACCGGGTCATACCAAGTAATACTTCAGGTGAGTGAGGGTCGATCCCACGAGGATTGATGGACTAAGCAACAATGGTTAAGTGATTTACTTAGTTAGACAAACAGAAAATAGTGTTGAAGGTTCAAAAGCATTAACAATAAATTCAGAATATCAGAAAGCAAGCAGTAAATTGAAGTGAATAATATATGAGAAAACAGTTAAGGCTTCAGAGTTATCTATTTTTCGGATTGACTTTTCTTACTAACTATTTTAATCATGCAAGATTTAATTCATGGCAAACTATATGTGACTAGACTCTAATTACTTAGACCTTTCTAGTCTCCTCTAACTTTCATCAACCGCCAATTCCTTGGTCAATTAATTCCAATTAGGGGGTGAAGTTTAATTCTAGTTATTATGCCACAAAAATTTTAATTACCCAAATATAAAAGGATTATATGTCACGTATCCGGTTAAGTCTAGATAATTAGAAGTTTAGGAGAAATTGTTTTCAAGCTGTTGTTCAAGTAAAGAGCTTTTCCAAGTTATACAAGAACTCAATTAGAACAAGGGTCATACTTCCATTCCACCCAAATTCATAAGATAAAGAACGAAAACAATTCTTAAATTATAAATCAGTATATGAATTAAAATAGAAAAATAATAGTATCAATACATATAATAGACAGAGCTCCTAACATTAACAGTGGAGGTTTAGTTGTTCATGGAAAATAGTGAAAACTAGGATTCTGGTAAACTGTAAATTGGGATGAGGTGGAATGAAAAGTGGAATCCCTCAAAAGAGAAGTTTCTTTTTTCTTTTATATCAATCCTAATTAATTTAAAATCTATTTTCTAAAACTAAAATAATATCTTTTACTATTTTAAAATAAAAATAAAATTTAAATCAGAATTAATTAAATAATCAGCGTTTTCTGCACTTGGCGCATGTCACGCGTACGCATCGATGGTCTTCTTCGCGTGTCACGCGCACGCGTCGCTGAGCAAATCTCCAAATCACGCGCACATGTCAGGTACGCGCACGCGTCGCTCTTCGCTGGTCATCTCCTTTAATTCTTGTGCTGATTCCATTTGTGCAAGCTTGCTCTCCATCCTCTAAGCCATTCCTGCCCTATATAGCCTTCTTCTCTTTTTCTGCGGAAGCTCCATCAAATCCAACCAATTGCTACCTAAAATACAGAATTGCACACGACTCAAAGTAGCATCCATAGTGGCTAAAAGATAATTAATTCTTGGTTAAACTCAACAAATTAAATGCAAATTCACTAGGAAAAGATAGGAAAGATGCTCACACATCACAGACCCATCTACGTGGGATAGATATGAAGGAGCAAAGGTGATCGCCAATTGGACATTGAGGCGCGCGACTAAAGGACGACCGAAGTTAACCCACTACTTGAATGAGATGGATTCGCGGGATATGCGTTGTCCTTGCCGATGTAATATATGTGGACAGGAGGGACATAGTTGTACCCGATGTCCTCAGCACGCAAGTCCAAGCTTTGCCGAAGGTCAATAGGGGTAATCTTGATCGTGTATTTTTCACTTTCTTATCCTACTTTTTTTATGTGTTTATGCATTTTAGGGAGGTATGTAACTTCCATACATATTTAATCATGTGCATCATCATATGTAACTTTTTTACCTATTTAAGCATGATGTGCTTTTTATTTATGTATAGGTTAAAATAAAATATAGCCAAACTTACAAGAATAAAGAAGAGAACAAGCAGAAACGTCTAAATATACAATCAACCATACAACAAGAATTGATAATCAAAGGCAGGAGAGAAAATATGAGAGAGAAACCATTCAAGGATAAAAGATCACACTTTATCTTTTAAAGTGAAAATTTAAAATTTAGAAAATCTAAATTCTGAGACAAACTGATGTCATCAAATCCAACCAACAGACTGAAATGTCCTTCAATTGGAATTACCATCTGTAGTGTGCATGGCTCTGCTAGCGGTTGTGGTTGTGGTTCCGGTTCCGCTTTCATCTCAGGCTCCTGCTTTGGTATGTATTGTTGTTGCTGATAAGCTGGAAGCAGAATTTGTTGCTTATAGCCTAGAAATTGACGCTGTTGGTCATAAGCTGGTACTTGAAACTATTGGCCATAAGCCAGTACCTAAAATTGTTGCTCCCATCCTAGGTCATGAAACTATTGCTCATATGGGGTATTTGGTTACTGAGGTCCAAGTGGTGGTGGGGATTGCACTTGTGGTTCATTCACCTCGGCTTCTGTACCTGCAACTCTTTCTGATAACTGTATGTGATTTTTGTACTGCTGTGTTACCTCTCGTAGTACACCGAGAGAGGATGAAAATTGACAATCTCGTTTCCTAATTACAATTTATTATAGTAGTCAGAATCCCACATGTTAACTCAAACTCTATTCCTTTCGCTCCCGTCAAGATTCTGTGTGCCGGTCAACCACCTACAATGAGCATCACCAATCTGGAATGGCTCCTCCAGGTGATGTTGTTTAAGTTCGAATCGGCGTCTTACTCAATCTGCTGAATGCCACTCTATACACTCAAATGACACTAACTGAGACTTTGTGGAGCACAACATCAAATGTAAGGATAGGTCTTTAGGAACAACCACTCCCATATATGGCTGCCATATAAATTGGACATCAATAAGCACGAGGATAGTAAGTTAAATTATTAGACATAATAAACTTGTTAACAGAAATTGTTAAAACGTATGTTGTTCACTCCCATGCCATCTAGTTGTTACCTAAAGAGTTTTGTAGACCTTCGCATATATCTATTTAGCCGGCACCAATGACTCCACCTAAATAAATTTATAATGGTTATAATCAACATAATAACAATGACAATAATAATAATATTAACAATAGTAAAAATAATAATGACGATAATCATTACCGTCGCGAAAATAAAACACCAATAACGGCGAGCTCATTGCGAGGAATAGATACTAAAAATGGTATACAGTTTCATGCCCAAATAAAAAGCAGAATAAGGGGTCATCCATTTCTTTACAGTTATATCACGATTCACGACACAATGAGCTGTATAGATGTGCCAGACTAGCTGCCTCCAATTGTAGAGTTGAATACGGTGAAAATCTCGAAGAAGAGGTAAAAACTTCGAGTTTACAGCATTTGTCGATTTGTCTGGAAATACGACTGTAAGCAAACAAAATGTGAGCCCAAATATACCGCTCTATCAACTCCTGTGTGTCTAACAATTCAATGCCTCTGCATCGCCGAACCCATGCAAAGTTTACCTTCTCCAATACGTGATTGTTCGGACTGGGTGGCCTACCAAAACAAGCTAAGCAATTCTCCACCAAGAACTCGTGACTGTTATCCGTTCTGCCTGTCACGGGCTCCCCATTAACCGGGAGGCCGAGGATATGTGACGTTTTCTACTGTCACTGTCACTTCGCCGACTGGAAGGTGAAAAGTGTGAGTTTTTGGCCTCTATCGCTCCAACAAAGCACTCACTAGTGTAGAATATCCTCTCATTTTGCTTATTCACAAAACGTGGTGGAACTTAGTTGATGCTAAGCCCGCTGCAGCTAGCTCGTTATAACTTTTTGGTGGATAAAGTTTTCTGGACAACAAATTTTTGATACCCTATAAAAAAATATAATAATACTATTATATTAATAGTATTAAACTAATACTATAGAATTAATAATAATATAATAATAATATTAATAATACATAATAAAAATGAATAATATATTTATAATAATAATAATTAATAATAATAACCGTAACAAGAATCATAATAATAATAATAATTAATAACCCTAATGACAGTAACAATAATAATAAGGGCAATTTACATAAATAGAATAATTGGAAGAAACTGTTACGCAAATATAATATTCTGAAAAACCAGACGCAAATGCAACAAATGCAATTGTATGTAATCTGCGACATCCTAACGCGAAAACTAAATACACGTAATCCGCTACACCCTGTAGCGGTTTATGATCATATGGGTCCGAAGCATATTTCGCTACATCCTGTAGCCTATTCCACATTGCTCTCCTACCAGGATCCGGAACAACATGGATGAGGCCGACCCTAACCGACCAAAGCGATGCGGGCTCTATAGACAGCCTGGGCACACGCGTAGATCTTGCCTCCAGAGAGACTCCATCATTGCTGGTAGTTCGTAGAACTTGTAGTGTTTGTGCTTCTAGTTTTTTAATTTTATTTTCTCATGTAGCGATTTACGTTTTTGGGTGTTAGTGTTAGTGCCTTTGGTTTGTTAGTGTTAGTGTTAGTTCCGACCTATTTGTATGACTTATGACATTTTTATTTCTTTTAAGTGTTAATCATTTGTGACTATTACATTTGTATGACTTATGTAGTAATTTATTCTGTGTTAGTGTTAATGATTAGTGGCTATTATATTTCTACGACTTTTGGCTTATGACGAGTATATTTGTATAACTTCGTACATTTTGCATCACGGGTTGTTACTATTAGACTAGTATTCATGAATATGTTCCCAAGCTTCCACTCTCTTCGTAATTCACTAGAGGGTATAGCGGAATAGGCTTCGGGCCCATATGATCATAAATATAGCGGTTTATAAGTATTTAACTTCTCAACGTAATCCGCGACAGGATGAAGCGGATTACGTGTATTTAGTTTCCGCGTTAGGGTATCGCGGATTATATACAATTACGTTGTATTTGCGTTTGATTTTTCAGAATGTTATATTTGTGTAACAGTTTTTTCCAATCATTTTATTTATGTAAATTGTCCTAATAATAATAATAATAATAATAATAATAATAATAATAATAATAATAGTAACAGTCGTGCAATTATTCAGCTATTCATCATAATAATATATTAATAATAATAATTCTAATTAGCATCAATAATAACAATTAATAATATTAACAGTAACGATAATAATAATAATTAATAATATATTAAAAATCATAATAATCATAACATAATAACGACATATTATTATTATTATTAATATATTATTCAGAACAACAATATCTTACTTATATAATAATAATAATAATAATAATAATAATAATAATAATAATAATAATAATAATAATGGTAGTAGTAAATATATTAATTATATATTATTTATAATATGCTAATATTAATAATGATATGTTAAGAATAATAACTCATGTTTATGAATATATTAATAATTAATAATTATAAAAAATATTAACAACAGTAACTCGTGATTAAGAATAATCACATTCTATTAATTAATTAATTAATTAATTAATTAATTAATTAATTAATTAATTAATAATAATAATAATAATAATAATAATAATAGTTAACTTATATACCAAAAATCTACTAATAATTTTAATAACAACATAAATAAATAAATTTATTCATAATTAAAATTTTAAAAAATATTTATCTATTGAGAATGATCCAAATATTAAATAATATGTTCTTGTGGTAATGTAAAATTACGAACTATGTTTTGTGTTGTATTTTTTTACCTCACTCGCTCAACCTTCTTCCTAATCTTCTTTTTTCTTGGAAGCAAAATGCAAAAACGAGTTGAAGTTGTCTTCCAAGCACAACGCAAAATACGTTATAAAGACCTCTTACCACTCCTTCACATACGCGTGTCCTACATACAAGCTATCTCCCTGCCAAACACAGATTACGCTTTGCTACACGAACCTGCCAAACGCAAGTCACGTTTGATATCTCTCAATGCAGTCAATCTACAGGTCTGGTCTGCATGCAGGGTGACAGGAGACACGTTTCAATATTTTGTCGTCCCTCTTTATAAAACACAACCTACATTTTGTAGCAACTATTTTTTTTCTTTCATGCCCATCATGGATTGCGTTTTGCAGGTTTGTACACCACAACTGTGTATAACACACCATACACCAATATATTTGAATTATTCCATTTTTTATTTCATTATTAAATAAATTTCTGTATAAAATCTATTGGTTCAATCTGTGTCTTTTATATTTTAGTTAGATACACCGAATTTCAAAAATGCGGTAAAACATTATTATTTTCTCAATATCAAAATAAAAAAATTGGAAAATTTTTCAAACTTTTTCTCGCCTATGTCAAACCGCTGCTTTCTTATGCATTAGGTGTGTGTAATAATTAAACTAGCCGAGTGTACAATGTGAAACTCGTGCTTGCTTTGGCTGGAAATTCCATAAAGCTAGCGGTGGACTGTGGTTAGAGAACTATCAAAGGTTATGTATTACACGTATATGCAAGTGGATGAAGCTTTGAACCAGATGGCAACCCTCCTATCGCGTGTTTTTGAAGCAATCTTAGTGGGATACGGCAAGTTAGTAGATAATGTATTTGACATCATATACAAGATTTTGATTTATGAGATGCTGTAAATAAACCTCCAACGAAATTTAATTTGCACCTTCGTAAATATTTTTGCTTCTCAACAAGGTCATGTTTCGAAATAGCTAATGAGGTGGGTAGACTATAGTGGTGTTATTTCTATCTTTCATGAGCGCATATAATCTCTGGGAAATAATTAGTTTAGTTATAGGGTTTCTGTTAACAAGTTTTTTTAACGACATTTCTTAAGGTTATTTAGAATAACAATTTATTTTTAAAATAAATAAACAAATGTAACAGAAAAATCGAAAAATTTAATATAATAATGCTTTAAGGGCATTTCTTAACGTTATTTAGGATATCAATTAAAGAAAATTCAACAAATGTTTTGAGGAAAAAAGGATTTTCGCGGCTAAATCTAAAAATAATGAAAGGTTCAAACTTTTTTTTTATAGACATTGGGACCTAAAGCCAAAAAAAAGATATAAATTATCCTAAAAAAAGTAATTTTAATAAATTCTGCATGAAAACTTTAAAAATTACACAAGGAAATAGGGAAGAAAAAATGACATTTCAACTGAAGCTCATGTCCTTCCTATGCTAGTCTATTTTAACGTTTTTCACTTTTTTGGAACTCATGAACGATGTTTCAATTGCTTAGTCTACTGCAATAATCTTTAGTAGCCAAAACATAAAGAAATACATGAGGGAATAGAGAAGAAAAAATGACATCTCAACTGAAGCTCATGTCCTTGCTATGCCAATCTATTTGAACGTTTTTCGGAACTCATGAACGATGTTCCAATTGTTTAGTCTACTGCAATGATCTTTAATAGTCAAAACTAATGCTCTTATAGAGTGCAACTCGATGGTTTCTTGAAGGTAGAGACTTACTGCTTCTTTAAAATCCACTTCCATACAAACATTCATGTATCCAAGATTTAGAGCTAAGTCCAACCCGAACGGAATATCCCAGAATTATGCTAAGTCACCGTACAACTGCCAAGATTTGTATTATAACAAGCAAAAAACTTACCTTCATGTCTCTTAATATACCTCTGCAAGCCGCTTGGCTGTCCTTTGTAACAAAGCCATCGAAATTTAGCTTAATGAAGAGAGGGTTTAGGAGGATCCAACGGATTTATTTTTCAGCAAAGCACCCAACCCGTTTCCTTGCCCGAGCTATCTCCTCATCTATTCTTTAGCTAAATGAACAACCAAATCATGGATTTTACCTTCATCTACTGGATTTTTTCTCTAAAAAATATGCATGTTGCGAAGATACCAAAGAGAGCATAGGGTATAAGTAAACAACAAAGACCAAGGAACACCTTGGTAATGAGATTGAGATGATAAGTTCTTTAACAATTAAGGAAAGAGGGGTTGACTAAAGAATGTACCAGAACTAAATGAAGCGTCAATGCTCTTCCATGTATTCTTTGCGATTCTGCAGTCGTGAAGGACATGGAGCAAAGACTCTGAAGAAGAACCACAAATTGGACAAGTATCTTTTTGGGTCATGTGTCTGCGAGCTGAAACCTCATTTAGGGCTTCAACTTTTCAAATTCTCAAAAATAAATCAGTTTTAGAGTGCTCAGCGGCGTTCAAGTAGATTAGAGCATGTTGACTTAATGCTAAATTTTCTGTTGAAATTAAGAAGCCATGCTATTTGATCATTGTAAAACCCAGAAAAATGATAAATAATTAATTAATAAATTAAATGAGAGCAAAGAAGGTTAAGAATTTAAATTTTAAATTTTGGGAAAGTGAAAATAATTAAAATACGAATTAAAACACTAATCTTAAACGTTTTGGTCCAAAATTGGGTCATTGGATTAAAACGAGTGAATCGGGCTCAAGGGGGCCCAAGACCACATATATAACACATAACAAAGCCACATTTCAGCCTCCATTCCCCATTTATGAGAGTGAGGGGCGGATATGAGAGAAGGAGTGGAGAAATCCTAACACCATTCATCACCATCTTCATTCGCCCATAACTTTTGATTCGGAGTTTCGATTGACGAGCCGTTTGTGGCCACGCGTTGCTCTACTCGTCCTCTTCTTTTCTATGTAAGTATTTCAATGCGTAAATCCAAAATTCTAGCCCAATTTTCCATTCTCTCTACTGTTTCGCATTTTTGGATAGTTAGTATTGAAATCTTATGATTTTGGTTTTTTAGTGGTACTCTAGCATGGATTCCAAGTGAGTTCTATCCCTATTTCGTATGGGTTAAGGTAAAGAAACTCTTTTCCTTTGATTTTTTCTAATTATATATAAAATTCTAGCTTGAAATGTGAATAAATTGATTAATTAGATTGAATAAAAGTGATGGCTAACTCGGGTTGAGTTGGTATTGTGAAATTAGAGCTTTGCTTGCTTTTGGGAACACTTGGCGAAGACTTGGTGCCGTTGGTTAAGTTTGAGTTGATTGAAG
The DNA here is from genome assembly GCF_059453495.1 of Arachis ipaensis. NCBI lineage: Eukaryota > Viridiplantae > Streptophyta > Magnoliopsida > Fabales > Fabaceae > Arachis > Arachis ipaensis. The sequence continues at coordinate 15,772,005 of NC_142440.1, read as the reverse complement.
GAGGAAATTCCAGAGTTGAAAACCGCTGTCAACGAAGTAGGATTTTCTAAAACACCATTTTTATACAATGATTGTTATGAATTGATATCGATATGAAACTTTTACCTTTGGTGATTATGTGAGTCTTGTGAATTGATATATATGATTGATGATGTGCTTGAATGATAATTTGGTGTAAATGTTATGTTGGATGATGGCTGAAATTGTATGTTTGATTAGTAAATGAATGTTGTGATTTTGATTACCTTGTGATGAGCTATAGATTGAGTTGAATAATGTTGATGTTAGAGTTTGAGCGTAAGGCCGAGATAGAGTAAATTATCCCCTATATGGTAAGTCACGGTAACTGATGGATTGCCATGATTGAACTTGAAAATGATTAGTATGTGTGGTTGTGTTTTAGTATAAATTGTAAATGTAATGAAGCTTGTTGGGTATTTAAATATGAGTAGTGATATATATATATATCCCTAATTAAGGTCTAATACCTTGTTTTGGCTCCGAAATGAGTGGGAGTATATGGAATTGATTAAAGTAAAGTATTTCCTAAACCGGATGACTTGGTTGTGGGGATATGGTGGCTTGTCCCACCCGCGGTGAGGATGGTGGTATTATCATGCTCACGAGTTAATGGAGTTGATAATTGATAAAAAAATAGGGATTAACGAACCTAAGCTTGATAAATTGATAACGGATTGGAGAGGTTGAGAATTCCCTTCGGATTATACGATTATATATATGTGAATAAGGATTATGACGAGATTATGATTGAAAAGTGTGACAGATACTATATCTCAAGAGTGTGGCGAACACTATATCCCGGAATGAATAGGCGAGTTGAGTTTGAGGATTCCCACTCTCTGTTGTGATTATAATTGAGAAGGCAATTATGATTGACGTTGTGAGGACGATGGCGTTGTCCCGCTCTTGAAAGGGTGAGTTGAGATTGAAGATTCTCTTTCTTGCTACGATAGACAAGCTGAGGTTGAGAATTTCCTCTATCATTTTGGTGGGCAAGCTTGAGGTTGAGGATTCCCTTTCTTGTCACACTAGCAGAGTTGGATAGAAGGTTGAGAATTTTCTTCGGTTCAATTCTGTATTATTAATTCTAATTTTGGTTATGTTTGATTATGTTGGATTAAAATGAGTTTTGGATTGATATCGTGAGGACGATGGTTTTGACCCGCTCACGTATAGGTAAGTTGAAATTGATGATTCTCTCTCTTGCTGTGAAAGGCAAGTTGAGGTTGAGAATTTCCTCTCTTGTTGTGAAGGACAAGTGGGGTAGAGGATTCATTCTCTTGCTACATTAGGGAATTGAATGGAGAATATTGAGGATTTCTTTTGATTCAATTTCTGGCTGTAGTAACAACTAGTTAGGTTGAGGATTCTCTATCGCTACATCACAGTCTCTCTTTGATTGGGGAGGTTGCGAATTCCCTCCCGAAAGGTTGAAGATTCCCTTCGTGTTGAGAGACAATATTCGGGTTAGCTACCAGATGTGTCGGATTCTGGCAGTTTAACCGACACGTGAGCTCGTGGCTAGTAGAACAGGCATGCATCATATGCATTTGTGTGTATTGATTGGGTGTGCATCTTGTATTTGGCTTGCCTTGTTGAGTAATTATATCTATATGCTATTTGATCTAATTGCTATATCCGTTCTCTCTATTTGTGTATTCCTTGTATTATTTTGTATATGTTTGAACAACTGACAGATTGATTATGCTGGCGATAGTGACGCTGAGGGTTGTTCCTGACATAGTTATCAAAACCGAACCAGTAATTAACCCGATCAGACTACTAGATGACCGGGTCACTGGTTCAACTGTTGGGTTACAAGTTGAACCGGTTGACCGATCATAATTAAATAATTATATAAAATTTAATTTCTTTTATAATAATTTTTTTATATTAAACTAACTTATTTTAAGATTTCAATAATTCATTAATTATTTATATTAATAAAATATATGTTGAAAAAAGTTAATATTTATGAATATTATATACTTATCAATACTAAAAATATGATATGATTAATAAAAATATTTTTGTTTATCTTTTTAATTTAGAGATATTTAACAACATTTAATGTTTTTTTAATAATTATGTAAAATTAAAAATAATTAATTTAAGTGAGTAAATATAAAATAAAAGATTCAATTAAATTAAATATAAAAACTACTCATTAGAATAAAAAGACAAAAGGATAAAAATATTTTAAATTTTACATTACTAAAAAGAATTAATAAGATGAAGTTATTAATTAGGATATGTCTAATAAGTTATAATATATTTATAAAAAAGCACATATACTACTAATCAACATCTTAGCCTGGTGGTTGCAAGGACTTTTATGTCCTGGGTACGGGCTAATTAGTTTTGATAGGATTTTTTCGGTTTGATCGAATTTTTGGTCGAACCAACTAGTCCGGTCCGGATTTAATAACTATGGTTCCTGATGTGATGATTGGAGGTTTGTAGAAAATCGAGTTAGATTTGATTATTTTGGGTCGGAGGTCGTGACTTGATAAATTGGTAAAGGTTTAATACGTGTTTTGACTTGTGGTGGATATGTGTTGATTGTTTTTGCTTGGGCCCAAAGCTGTGATTGGTTAGGTGATGGGCCAGAGGCCGTGAGTGAATTATGTTTAAGGTAGGAAAAAGTATGAAAGATCAAACTAGTTTAGCATATACTTAATGAACATTTGTTTGGAACAGGTTAGCCATTCATATAGTTTAAGTAACTTTTAAGATTTTATAATGGAGGCATGAATCTGGATTTTGAGTAAGTAGCGGTTGGTTTTTGAAAAGATTTATAAGACGAACGATAATAACTGCATTTGAAATCCATTCTTTTATTTATATGTATCCTCCTATGACAATTCTTACATCCTCTACTGAGAACCTACGAGGACAATGTTCTCACCCCCTACAGACTTCTGTTTTTAGGAAGCGGATGAGGAAGCTTACAACTTAATTTCTGCGTTTTATGGTTGTATTATCATAGAAGTCTTTTTCCTCGCCTTGTTATTGAGATTTATATTTTTGTAAAGAGGGATAGGAGTTGTGATTCTTGTGAGATAACTTTGTATGCATATATATGCTTGTATAATTATTTGGATTGTGGATGTAATAGTATTATGATAATTTGTACGTATGTTTGTGCGAGGAAGAGAAAAGTATTTCCAGTTTTTCAAAGAAAACAGCGATACGATTTTGAGTTAAAGGCTCCTATTTTAATATTATATATGTATGAAAGTCGTTGTAATATCCGCTCTGTCAGAGTAGCGCAGCCGAAAACATGAACTTCTGAGAGTAAGGACGTTACAATCATTCTCCAAGTTTGCTTCTAGAGCCTTCAAGGATGAAAAAACAGGGACCCAATCCTCACCTAAAACCTTCTCAGTTTTATTTAAATCCCAATTACCATTTGCTGCATATTCACTACCTATGTCGTTCAGCATATCCTCCAATATATCTGGTTGAGCAAAGTCTTCAAGCTTATTCACGTCCAGGATCTAATGATCTTTCTAAATTCTATTCAAATTTAGGTCATACTTGAGTGATATCCTTCCAAGCATTTGAACAAGATTGGAACTTCTTGGCGATGGACATGGTATTCTCCCCACATTTATATTTTCTTCTGATTACCTTAACCCAAAGAGCATCCCTGTTTTGCACCAAGTCCCATGCTAATTTCATGAGATTATCATTGTTTACTACTCTAGCTGGTCTGAATCCCAAGTCGCCAAATTTTTTTGGCAAACACAGTTTCTCCTAACTAACTTAATGGACCTTCCTACTAGTACTGTTGCTATCCCACATGAAGTTCCTGCGGATTTGATCAATCTTGTCACACACACTCAATGACAGTCTCATTGTTTGTATGAGATAGGAAGAGATAGTTGCTAACGCTGATGGAGGTAAAGTGACCCTGCCCGCAAGAGAGAGGTTTTGCGCCTTCCAAGTGCTAAGCCGAGATGTCATTCTATTAAAGGATGAACTGAAAATCTTCTTTTTTTTGTACGTTTATGTAGCAAGAAAACTTTCAAATATTTACCCAAATTGGATGTCAGCCTTATCCCCAAAGCTCTATTCAATTCTAGTTTTCTTGTCAAACATACGTTGTAAAAAAAATACTTAATTTCTCATAATTTACTTTTTGAATTGAACTCGGACAGAATAAGTCTAAAACATCCCTCATTATCTCAACTTGATCCAGGGATGCTTTTTCAGATAATAATATATCATCTCCGAAGTAAAGGTGGGATAGTTTTGAACTACCTCTATTGAAGATAATTGGTTCCCAAAATTTGTGATTTATTGTCATCGAGATAATCTGAGATACTCTCTTCACACATAATACAAATAGATAAGGAGATATAAAAATTTATATCTAATATCGCTAGTTGGAAGGAACGAATTAGGCAAATTTATACTTTTGTGACTTATTAATTAAGCGATGTAATATGAATCATTCAATTCAATTTAATGGTTAACATTATTTTTTAAATATTTTTATATATACTTACCATTATCACATAAACATTCCTCATTTACGTATACTTACACGTATGATATGATAAAGAAAAAGTATAAGAAGATAATACAGAAACTAAACAACATAAACAACAACATAAAAAATTAATTAATTTCAAATTTATTATAAAATCAGATTCTCAATTAATTAGAATAATCATTTTTTGAATTTAAATTATTAAGATTAGGCAACGTAACTTCTTCCCAATACACAGTCACACCATGTCTCTATTCAGTCTCAACCCTCCTTTTCCTCCGCCACTCACACCACCATTCAGCTCGACACTCCTCCTCTTCCACCGCTTATCCCGATGCACCTCCCCCCACACCCCCACCCGCAGGCGCCTCTCCGATTTTTGAAGCTGTATTGTGCCGCTGTCGCTGTTTTCGCGCCACTCTTCCCTGACAGCGTTGCTGCGGTGTCGCGCCACCCTCTCGTGGAGTTGCTGCTGCGTCGTGCCGGTTTATTATTCCGAGACGCTGTAATTCTTGGTAAAAGCCACTGGAGAGTGAACCAACAATGGAGCCATCAATTCGTTCATCCCATCGTCCAGGTTGCTGCTGCCAGTTGCTGCTGTGCGAGTGATGCCATCGCACGCATTCCCGATGCGCCACTGCGGCTGTCTTGCATTCCACAGACGCCACTGTTGCTGTCTCGTCACCGTCCTCCCTCCACCACTGTGGTTCTCCATGTCTTGAATTGTTGTTCATTTTACTATGTATACGGATTATTATTTTTATTCTAAAGTGGATGTTTATTTAATTCTGATTGAATTTAAGTATATACAATAAAATTTGCTGGATGTTCATTTTACTAGGTATTTGAATGGTTATTTTCATTATAAAGTGGATGTTTATTTAATTTGGATAGGATTTAAGTAGATACAATGAAATTTACTGGATGTTCATTTTACTAGATATGTAGATGATTATTTTCATTTTAAACCGATAGCTAAATGGAGAATAAGCTCAGCAGTATTGAAACTGGCCGGTGAAGGAGGGACCAATGACGCAATGAGGGTTTGGGAAGAGGGCATGCGACAGTAAAAGGTGGATGGTTAAAGTATAAAAAGTGAAAGTAGAATTTTTAGGAGGGTAATTTATGATGAACTGTGTTTTTTTCACTTTTTATGAATCGAGAATACAGCCCGTTGTTCACAATCTTTATTGTCTACCTAACAGAATTGATAAACATTTTCCCCCTCCATTCTTAAATTGAATTGATGGCAATTGACTTATGAGTTATGCCACAAGTAGTATAATTTTATAGTCAATGAAAATTATTTTTTTATGAATTAAGATTTTTTTCTGAAAGAAAAAAGAACAAATTATTTGCTAAATATTAATTAAAAGACTATTGATAATTTATTTCTCTTAATATAATCTCTTCTTTTAAGAATATATTTGTTTGGAGATAAAATCATATAAATAAATTTTATGAATAAGATTAGACCCACGTCTCATTTATAAATATATTTGTTAATAATCATATTTTCTCCCTCTGCCACCTAGTGTGAAATCTTTTCAGAAAGGATGAAGAAAGTTCCAATTTTACATAAAGTTATTATGTGCATGACAAAATTACTTATATTGATGAAGCAAAGTTATTTAACTTAATTATTAACAATTTATTTATTAAAGAGTAATTCTTAAATATTACAAAGGAAAAGAGAAAATAAAATTATTTTTTGCAAGTATTTTTTGAAAAATTATATATATATGCTCAGGTAGAGTTGTCAGAGAGAGTAGATCCTACTGGATGAGACTGCTCTCTTATTTAATTTTGGTCCCACTTATAAAATTAAAGGTGAGAGATCACACTTATAAAATGCTTTAGAAAATATTCAAACTCTTGTCCCCATGGATACAAAGAAGGTGGCCAAACCACTGTGCTAGAATGCTTCTTATTATTTTATAGACAAATTATAATATATATAACAATCTTTTATTTTACTTATATTCAATTTATTTTAATTTTAAAGTCACTCATTTTAAAATTAATTATATTTTATTTAATTATAAATTTTATTAAATATATACAAATTAAAAAGATAAAAAAATTTATTAATCACAATTTATTTTTTTATGATTATATGATACTATTAATATTATTTTTTCAATAAATACTTGTAGTATATAATAATAGGTAAAGGCTCACCTGCAGTTGTCTTCATAAGAAGTTAATAGTTGAAAAATTTTAGATGATATTTAGTCAAACTTGTTAAATCATCTAACGGTTCTTAAATATCAACTTCACATGAAAATAATTGTATGTGAGTTTTTACCTATAATAATATAATAATACAATAAATATAAACTAATTAATAAAGTATTAAAATTTGAAAATGATAATTATTTTTATAAAAACAAAATAAAAGTACTTATAATAAAAAAATAATTAAATTTTATATAATTATTTAATTATACCGGGTTAACCGGTTCGATCAGTGACTCATTGATTGAACCAATAACCAAGTGACCCAGTAGGCTTACACCGGTTTGGTTCTGACGTCCATTAGGCTGGTGTGGAGTGCAATAATTTGCATGAGTTTAAATATCATTTAAAATTTTTCAACTATTAACTTCATATGAAGACAACTACATGTGAGCCTTTACCTATTATTATATACTACAAGTATTTATTGAAAAAATAATATTAATAGATATTATAAAATCATAAAAAAATTTGTGATTAATAAATTTTTTTGTTTATCTTTTTAATTTGTATATATTTAATAAAATTTATAGTTAAATAAAATATAATTAATTTTAAAATGAGTGACTTTAAAATTAAAATAAATTGAATATAAGTAAAATAAAATATTGTTATATATATATATATATATATATATATATATAATTTGTCTATATAATAATTAAAAGATTCAGAGAAAGAGAAAAAAAAAAAGAACATAGTAAGCTCAGCTCTCTGAGAAAGAGCAGTGATAGGTTTGGAAAGAAAAGACTTGTAATGAGAGTGTAATCAAGTTTCATTTCATTTTTTTTTTTTGGAATTACGCACTTGCTAAGCCAAGTTTGCTATATATATATATATATACATGGCTAGTGACTATTAAAGCTCAATACTTATCAAGAAGGACACTAGTCACTAATTGAGAAAGACAGCAATACAAAGAAAGACAACAATGCAGTTTTACACACAACTCTTGTACACTATTACTCTCTATCCTTAATATCCCCCCTCAAACTGAGGTATGGGTTCTGAAATACTCTCAGTTTGCGCTTATACCTATTAAATAGGTGTTGTGACAGTGGTTTTGTTAAGCAATCTGCAATCTGATCAGAAGAGGGAATATGCACAATATAAAGAGATTTCTGGTTAACTAGGTCCCTTAGAAAATGCAGATCTAGCTCCAGATGCTTACATCTGCTATGAAGTATAGGATTTGCAGCAAGAAGACACGCACTCTGATTATCACAGTAGATAGTAGGCACCATGGTTTGAGGTATCCGAAGCTCTTGTAGAAGCTGTTGTATGGACATAATTTCTGTTTGAGCTGCACACATAGCCCTGTATTCTGCCTCTGTGCTACTTCTACTCACTTTAGTTTGTTTGCTGCTCTTCCAAGATATAGGGTTGTTCCCAAGATATACACAGAATCCAGAGATAGACTTTCTATCCTCCAAATTCCCTCCCCAATCTGCATCTGCAAACGAGAAAATTCGAAGATCAGCGGCTTTCTTGAACACAATCCCATGATCCAACGTACCTTGCAAGTATCTGAGGATCCTTTTTACACTTTTCCAATGTAGCAAAGTTGGACCATGCACAAATTGGGACACACGATTAACAGCAAATGTGATATCAGGCCTTGTCATAGTGAGATACTGCAGTGCACCCACTATAGACCTATATTGTGTTGGATTTTCAAACGGTTCTGAATCATTGGAGAAGAGTTTGACATCTGTAGCCATTGGTGTAGGTAATGGTTTAGAATTCTGCATTCCTGCCTTTAGAAGCAACTCTCTTGTGTATCTGGCCTGAGAGAGCATCATGTCACCATGAGGGAGATAAGTTGCCTCTAAGCCTAAGAAATAGTTAAACCTGCCAAGATCTTTCAGCGAAAAAATTCTGTTCAATTGAGATATCAATAGTTCAATTTCTTTTGAATTATTACCCGTTGCAATAATGTCATCTACATATACTAATAAATAGATTACATGTGACTGATTATGTTTGATGAACAATGAAATGTCTGATTTTGTATTCTTAAAACCAAATTGGAACAAGGTATCTTCTAATGTCTTGAACCAAGCTCTAGGAGCTTGTTTCAAGCCATAGATTGCTTTATTTAGTTTGCAAACTAAATGACTATTGGTACTAACATATCCTTGTGGTTGGGCCATAAAGACATTCTCTTCCAATCTGCCATTCAAAAAAGCATTATCAAAGTCAAATTGTCTTAATGGCCAACCTAAGGAAATTGCAATAGTTAGAATAACTCTCACTGTGGTTGGTCTAATAACTGGGGAATAGATTTGCTCGTAGTCTATCCCCTCCTTTTGATGAAAACCTTTACCTACCAACCTTGCTTTATACCTGAGTATCTCACCATTTTGATTCTTTTTGATAGCAAAGACCCATTTGCTTCCTATAATGGTTGAGTTTAGTGGTGGTTCAGTGAGAATCCAAGTCTGACATCGCTGTAATGCTTGTATCTCTGCATCCATTGCCTGTTTCCAATGTGGACAGTTAAGGGCTTGATTGACAGTAGTTGGGGTATGGTGTATAAGGTCAGTGGTTTGTGTGACAAATGCCTTAGGTTTACGGATGCCTGCCTTTGATCTGGTGATCATAGAATGAGTATTTAAAGGTGTAATGGGAGGTAAATTTGTCTCAGGGTCAGTGATAGAAATGGGTGTGGGATGGTGTGATGGAGTTTGAGTTGGTAAGGGTTGAGGGGCAGGCTGAGCAAGAGTAGTGGAAGGATTAGGTGATGCCAATGGAAGATAAGAAGTTGGAGAAGGTTGCTGTGTAGAGAGTGGAAGTGATGAAGGATGATCAATTACAAATTTTGTCAATTCTGCAGTATCTGCAACAGTCTCTATAGCAGATTGAATTGAGGAATCACAAAACATAGATTGATAAGGAAACAAATTCTCAATAAAAGTTACATGTCTTGCAAGATATATCTTACCATTCTTATTCATACATTTGTAACCTTTGTGGGTAGAATCATATCCAAGAAAGAGGCATAAATCAGACTTATAATCAAATTTATGTCTATTATAAGGTCTTAAATAAGGAAAACAAGCACATCCAAAAACTTTAAAGAAAGCAAAATCTGGTTTTTGATGGAATAAAATTTCATAAGGACTCTTATTGTCTAAAACTTGTGTAGGCAATCTATTTATGATATAGACAGAGGTTACAAATGCATCTTCCCAAAATTGGAAGGGAAGAGATGCAGAAGCAAGAAGGGACAGTCCCATTTCTGTGATATGTCTGTGCTTCCTTTCCACACTTCCTTGTTGGTGATGTGTGTAGGGACACGACTGTCTATGATGAATGCCCTGAGTGTTAAGAAAATCAACAAATGCTGTGGATAAAAATTCACCTCCTTTATCAGTTTGTAAAGCCTTAATCTGATGTCCTGTCTGTTTTTCCAAAAGTCTTTTATAGTTTTGAAAAGCTAGTAAAGATTGAGATTTATTTTCAAGCAAGAAGATAACTGTAAATTTAGAAAAACCATCAACAAAGCATGCATAGTATCTAAATCCATTTCTGGAATTAACCGGGGCAGGTCCCCAAAGATCAGCAAAAACACATTCTAATGGTTGATGATATGTAGTTTGAGTTTCATTAAAGTGAAGTCTATGCATTTTAGCCAATGGACAAATTTCACACATATATTGTAAAGATGATCCAGAATTAGAGATAGGAATAGAACACTGATTCATTACTATATGAACTGTTTTCATTGCACAGTGGCCAAGTCTTTTATGCCACAAGATTGTATTATTACTATTCTGATTACAAGAACTGTTAAAAGCACAAAAATTAGGAGGATTGGTTTCTTGATTGCTAATCCTATCTGAATTACATTGTATTGAAATAGAAGGATGATTATTACTAAAAGGTTTATGAGAATAGGTAGAGTTGTAAGACAAAGCAGATTTCTCAGAAGCATGCCTAGGAACTCTGAGATTGTGAAAGGAATAGATCCCATTCCTAGCTATGCCCTGTAGGAGAAATTCCCTGGTAGCCTGATCACGAATAAAGCAGAAATCAGGCCAGAATTCAAAAAAGACACCATTATCAGCTGCAAACCTAGAAACGCTAAGCAGATTTTGGGAAATTTGGGGTACATGGAGTAAATTTTGTAATCGAAAAGTTACATTAGCATATGGATCATGCAAAATTGAAGAACCATAGTTTTGAATGGCAATACCTGACCCATTACCTACATACACTTGATCGGAGTCATTGTTGCTCACAGTGGAAGTTAGCAAATTGGATGGATCGGGGGTCAAGTGATGGCTCGCACCAGAATCTGCAAGCCAGGCAGCATCACTTATGGAGGAGGAAGAGCCTGTGAGATATGCAGTTGGTTGATGGAAACTGGAAGGGGGTGGTGGAGGTTGAGCATTAAGGTAGGGAGACTGAGAAGATGAGTTAGGGTTTCCAGAATTAGGGTTGAAAGACTGATCAAACCTATGATAGCAGTTCCATACCACATGACCCATCCTTCCACATAGTTGACACTGCATTCTTGTGTTATTGTTGTTGTATCCAAATCTGCCTCCTCCTCTATTATTTCTGCCTCCACGTCCTCTTCTAAAAGGATTACCTCTGTTGGGATCGAAATTTGGAGAAGGGTTCTGCACATAATGGGCTATAGGCATACCAGAGGTTGGTTTCTTGAAGCGTTCAAGCATTTCTTCATGGGAAAGCAAAAATGCTTCAGCCTCTACAATCCTAAAAGATCCTCTCTTTGCTGTTACGGAAGAAATATACACTGTATATTCTTCAGAAAGACCCTCAATAATAGCCTGAAGATGATCATCTTCTGGCACTTCATATCCCACAGCAAATAGAGCATCAACAATTCTTCTAATTTTGGACAAGTAATCAGCAGCGGAACCTGTTTTCTTGCACAATCTCAATTGACTCTTGAGACTTTGAACACGAGCAGAAGAGGCTGCCTGAAAGTAATCATCAATCTTTGCCCATACTTCAGAAAATCTTGAGAGGTGAATCACTTTGTTCTTGAAGCAATTAGTCATGGAAGCAACGAGCCACGTTGTGAGGGTTCTATCTCTCTGGCGCTAGGTTTTGTATTCTTCAGATTCTGTTCTTGTTTTCTTGGTAGCATCAGTTGTAAACTGCTCAGGGATCTTGGAGGGATCGAGATGACTTTCAAGACCAAGACTCTCAATAGTGAGAATTGCAAGGTACCTCCATGTAGAATAGTTATTTTCATTTAGTTTTTCAGCAATTGGGGAGAAGGTCTTCTTTGTTGAATCAGAAAGGATGATTTCCATTGTAGAGCTGAAACTAAGCAATAGGCTCTTGATACCATAAAAGATTCAGAGAAAGAGAAAAAAAAAGAACATAGTAAGCTCAGCTCTCTGAAAAAGAGCAGTGATAGGTTTGGAAAGAAAAGACTTGTAATGAGAGTGTAATCAAGTTTCATTTCATTTTTTTTTTTGGAATTACGCACTTGCTAAGCCAAGTTTGCTATATATATATATATATATATATATATACATGGCTAGTGACTATTAAAGCTCAATACTTATCAAGAAGGACACTAGTCACTAATTGAGAAAGACAGCAATACAAAGAAAGACAACAATGCAGTTTTACACACAACTCTTGTACACTATTACTCTCTATCCTTAATAATAATAAGATGCATTCCAGCACAGTGGTAAATTTTTCACATATTACAAACTTAACACTTGGCAGCGCTGGAGCATATGGAACACGGTAGACCTCCAGAGAGTTGGAGCATCCTAAATTCGTCTTCAACTCATTGAATCACGACATATCCTCTTCCTATAGGCTAGTCTCACTCTTAGCCACCACTTCCCATACCACCATAGAACTTCCCTAATTATTATCATAGTGTTTACCCTCTTATTTTCACCTCTTTTGCTTGCTCTTCCCAACATATTTCAGATATCACAATTTTTTTCTATTTATTTTCTCATTTTATCTAATTATCTACTCTATTTTTTATCTGTTTTTCAAATTTTGTCTCTCAGCTCATAATTTTTAAAATTATAAATTTACCAGGATCATTTTTTCACGTTATTCATTCATCTTTATATAACTCCATCATTCCCATCATTTATTTTAATCCCAATACAGATACCGTGGTGATCGATGAGGTGGCGACCGCTATAATTGTGGGAGAGGTTATCGTTGAGGTCATAGACTCAGTGGTAGTGGTGAGTTCGTGGTGGTGAACATGGAAGAGGAAGGGGTGGAAGAAGATCGGAAGAAAAAATTGAGCGACGACCACAAAGAATACATGCAGCGAGATTAAACTAGAGAGCACCGTCGCAATAACAAAAAGAGAGTGATGAGATCTAATCGACAGAATAAATTTGTACAATTATTCATTTTTTTGTTTTAATTAATTAATTAGATTAATTATGTGTATGATTATTATTAGAGATAACTACTAAATTAGTATTTGAAAGATTTAGACATTGAAAAAAAAATCCTAAACAATGTTAACTTTAAAATAATACTTAAAAGATTTTAAAATTTGACAAAAGTAACCATACGTCAATTTCTCCTGTTTCTATTAGCGAAAAACACTATGGTAACAAATGGTAAAGGTGAGACTGAGATATCAGATAATCCTAAAAAAATGACAATTCTTAACTTTACGAGAGAAAAGAACTTCATTAAAATCGCCGAGGACAATCCAAAGTCTTTGAAAAGACGAAGACTAGGTAATCCCAAAGAAGACTTTTAGTATTATGCTGAGGATTACTATAAATACCACTACATCTCCAAACTATATTTTCAAGCTGAAATTTGATTGTGACACTTTGATTGCAAGCATCAACCAATTTGTAGCAAGTGTCTTGCATTGAATAAAGGAATCAGATATCACCCTTATGTCCGATTGCCTCTTCTATACTTAGAAGATAGTTATTGAGTCTTTTCCAGAACAGTTTTAAATGTTGAAAGGGAGAATGAATTTCAATCACAATAAAAAAAATAGGTCTAAATTTTTTAACAAATTTCTTACAATTCACTAGAATTAACTTGTTAGAACCACTTCTAATATTCTAAACTAAGATATTTAAACTATTCATTAAATAAAATTGAAAAGAAAATATCAAGATAAAGGTAAAATTAATTTGCACAACCAACTTTAATAAAAAAACTTGTCTCCTGGAATGGAACAAAACCTCCATGCACCACTGCCTTCTGCTTTATGTTCCGAGCCACGATCGACGAGATCAGCGGTGGCATAGTGCTCTTCGTATCTCTTTGCACCCCTCTTTTTCAGACGTTGATGCAACACCAAACTCTCAGACTCCATTCACAGGAACCAGTGGCGACGCTACTCCCTTTTATAGCTGAATTACGGCTGGATCTCAAGGACCGGAGCATCTCCCGCCGCACCTCCAACCGACGAGTTCTGCAAAGATATCAGACGCGGACGTTTCCTGATGGAGGGCCTTTCTCGTCCCTGCTTTCACGAGGATGATGATATGTTGATTTATGTATATTGTAACCAAGTTCTTACATGTTCAAAATTTTATTGAATCTTTCCTCACATGGCAAAAGTTGCTTTTGTTCAAAAGGGCAAGGTTAATTACTTATTTTGTAAGACATGTATTTTTCTAAAATACAATTTTCAGACACAAACTTCACTGCTAAGGTTAATTAAGTAAGTACATGAATATAAATATGGTTTAAAGAGAAGCAATCAAATATTATTATAATGAAGCATAAGTTCTTTCATGTTGTTTATATGGCAAGTTATCATAAACCATCTTATTATTAAGGTGGCTTTTTTTATTTTTGTGTATAGCATGTGTTCATTCACTAGTGAAATTCTAAAATAAAGAAAATGAAAAAGAGTAATAAGTGTTTGTTTAGGTGTTATTATTTTGATAAAAAAAGATCTTTTTTTAATGAAAAAATAATTTTTTTATTTTTTAGCGTGTTTGACAAATTTATAGTAGTAAAAGCAAAAACACTAAAAAAATAAAAAAAAAACTTTTTTTTGAGAAGCTGTAATTTACATTTTTTTTAAAGATATTTTTTTCTTAAAATAAAGATGTTTTTATGTAATAAATAAATAAAAAATATTTTTATATTATTATATCTAAATATAATTAATAAATAAAAAAATCTTTTTGCATGACATACCAAACATAAAATTACTTTTATTTTTTTATAAGATTTTTAAAAACAAAATAACTAAATTTTTTTTTTTTAAAAAACTCACCTGAACACACCCTAAATTACTCATTTTCTTGGACCGAAAGACCCATTTTGGAAGTAAAATCTCGTTACATTTGCGCGAGTAAGAAATAAACTAAGGACAATACAATTGGGCCTCACAAACAAAGAACAAGGCTCGATTGGGTCAACATAGTTTGGCCCATTTAAGGAGATGATCCAAATTTCATGGGCTTTAGGGGGAGAGGCGCGTCTATAAAAGTTTGGAGTAGTGCAGAAACCCTAGTTCCGAGTTGGAGTAGCTGAGCTTGAACCCTTCCAACGAAGGAGACTGCGCGATGGGTACACTTTCCACACACTCTTATCTCCATTGCTATTCCCTTTCAGATCTCGTTTTGTTTCGCCATTTTGTTCCATTTTATATTTGCCATCGTGTTTCAATGCGAAATTGTTCTGTCTTCTCACTCTCTTTCTCGTAGATTTTGTTTTCATTGTATGTTTTTGTGTTTCCGCGAAAATATGAGCTTGAATGGATGTTATGTTAGTTAACGTAGCTTTATTGTTTCGTTGTAGTTTAACACGTAGCTTCGAAAGCAAATCAAAGCATTCTCTCCCTGCTACGATGAACTATTTGGTTTTGTTTTTTATTTTGATGCTTGTTCAGTCCACGGTTATGGTTTTTCTGTCTGCGTTAAGTTCATTTTATATTTTTTGTTATGAAATGATATTGGCTTCTGTTTTATTCTTCCTTTGCAACATATTTATGATTTGATGGTTGAAATGATTACTTCGTAGGATATCTTTCTTGCGTTGCTAGTTTTGTTGGATTTGAGAACCTAGTAACTTCTACTTTGTAATTTTTTTAAATTTAATTTTCGGATCTAACTAAAAGTAAACAGCCGAAGTTGATTTTAGAATGAGGTTGAGGATATTGTTAAATAACATGCCAAAGTATTTCATACTGGATTTCAGTACTCGTCTTTTATCTAACCTTAGGGAATCACCAAATTATTGTCATATACAGGATTCTGCAGCTTATAGGTAGCACATAATCTCAAAATCTCAAATATAATGGAATGGTTAATTAAGCATGCATCATTTGATCTATTTTAGACATTGTTTTATATTTCCATTCTTTGATATGATTTGGTATATTGTTTAAATGTGTAACATTAAATTACTGTTATTATTGTCAATAGGTGCCTACAAGTATGTCTCTGAGCTATGGCGCAAGAAGCAGTCAGATGTCATGAGGTTCCTTCAGCGTGTAAGGTGCTGGGAATATCGTCAGCAACCTTCCATTGTTCGTGTGACAAGACCTACACGCCCTGACAAGGCCCGTCGCCTAGGTTATAAGGCTAAGCAGGTAACAGACTTATCAATGAATTGATTGATATGCCTTGTTGGTTTATTCACCTTGCTTTGTGAGACATCTATGTGTACCCCATGGTAAACATTTGTGAGCTGCTTTTTGAGACATTATTGCTAAATTCTAAATTAGAATGGATTATTGAGTGGATTTATATGAACATAGTTGTAATGGTGCTGATATGCACCGTCACAATGCAAATGTTTATTCTCTTTAAAGAGTTTTTTATATATACAATTTTTGAGTACTTCCTGACACCAGTGATATTAAATTACAGTGACTCCGTCAAATTGAATTGCAAATTGTCCTGTTGGTTCAATTATGTCTCTCTTAATTCAACACATTCTTTTCACTGGATTCATTTTGTGTTCTTATGTTTACCTTTACATTGATGTTATGCTATTATTCGATGCTATGATTAAATTGCCATAACATTCAACTGGCTTTGTGTAAAATGTATTGTGTCTGTCCCTGTATTGTTGCTGTGCCTTCCCGTGTTTGTTGTGGTCTGTTAATTTTTTTAAAATGTAGGGCTATGTTGTTTACCGTGTTCGTGTAAGGAGGGGTGGCCGCAAGAGACCAGTTCCCAAAGGTATTGTTTATGGTAAGCCAACAAACCAGGGTGTTACCCAACTGAAATTCCAGAGGAGCAAGAGGTCTGTTGCTGAGGAGCGAGCTGGAAGGAAGTTGGGTGGCCTTAGGGTCCTCAATTCTTATTGGGTGAATGAGGTTTGTTATTTCACACATCTATAAATTGAAACTTCTTTTATAATTATATCCGTGATGATTATCCGATTCCTCACCGTTATTATTTCTCTTTTCAGGACTCAACCTACAAGTACTTTGAGATAATTATGGTAGATGTTGCCCATGCTGCCATCAGAAACGATCCAAGAATCAATTGGCTGTGCAATCCAGTGCACAAACACAGGGAATTGCGTGGACTTACTTCAGCTGGCAAAAGCAACAGAGGTCTACGTGGCAAGGGACATCTTTATCACAAAAATCGTCCATCCCGCAGGGCAACCTGGAAGAGAAACAACACCCTTTCCCTTCGTCGTTATCGTTGATTTATTCTATGCAGTTATCTCTTATTTCATTATCTGAATACCATTTTGAGGACATGGAATTTGATGTTTTGACTTCCAAGTCGTTGAGTTTTGAACGCCTGAATCAAATACTTTTCTATAATTTGTCAAGTTTTGAAGCTTCTCTTTTTTGTTGGGATGAATTATATTGTCATACGACATCGAGTTCCTTTAAATATAACTGCCGTACCGATATAATCCTATAACGTAATTCGTCGTTTAAATGCGGTTTTCCACGGCTTAAAACAAAGAATTTTTGTACATCGATCTTCTTCTCTTTGATATTTGGATGTTTTAGCCTTTTAATAACTGCCGTACCGATATAATCCTATAACGTAATTCATCGTCTAAATGCGGTTTTCCACGGCTTAAAACAAAGAATTTTTGTACATCGATCTTCTCCTCTTTGATATTTTAGGTAAACTTAATAATCTTACATTCAAATAACTTCTAATTAGATCCATTTTTACTGTATAGCAAAGTCCAAATTTGTCCGAGGAATCCAAATCACACTGGATGTGATCATGGGTAACAAAAACATTGGATAATGAATATTCACACGCGAATAGATTGAATAAACCAAGTAAACTCTAAAGTTTGTCCTCGAGGTAGCATTCTTTAAGATTCGACAACGCCTGGCGAATCATCTCCTCATCTTGATTGGAATATTTGAGGCATATTAGGCGCTGTGCAACCAGGTAAGCCTTCTGTACTGAATGATGCTGCAAGCAATTTAGTTCCATCCTCGTCACTTCCTAAAGGAAAAAGCAAGTCAATACATAATGCTATAACTGATTTCACAATTGCTCTTTGCTCTTCAAATAAACATGCTTCCTAATGTGCTTTTGACTATTTATTTATGCAAGCACGTCTGTATAAAACTGCTCAAAAATACACTAACTATTTAAAACCCTTTTAAATTAAAATTCTACAAAATGTGTGGTTATATTTACCTTTTCTATAATCTTGGAGGTGATCATTCTGGCTGTCTCAATAACCGAACTTGGTAGTCCTGCCACTTCTGCTAAGAGAAGACCATAGTGTGGGACATGTCTTGGTCCTTCCTTAAGGTTAAACTACATAAAGTGGAATTTCAGTTTGGAAATAAACATTTCAAAGCACGAAAAGATTCTTAGAGGCAGCACCTTGAAATCTAAATGGTTGTTTCTCAAGTCAACATGAAAGTGAAGAATTTTCACGTTTGGATAAATCGTTGCCAATTCTGATATATTCTCCATATGAGTCGCAAATATGGTATACCTGAAGGAGTGAAAGGTAAAGCTTCAACCAAATTTCTCCATTAGTGGAAAATATTGAAAATCAAGAAACAAATTACGCTTTGAGTGACAAAAGATGCTCGCAGCAACTCCATGCAATTGCAAATCCATCAGTGGACGAAGTGGCCCTCCCAAGTTCATCCATAACAATCAGACTTCTGCATCCAACAGAATGTTTAGTAAGAATTTGCAATCTGTGCCTAATGTGACAAAAAAGGTGCATTACCTTTGTGAGACATTCTGCATTATGAAAGACGTCTCCTTCATCTCTGTCATAAACTACACACATCTTTACATATAATTCTGTATGAACATTGTTAAGATATAAGTTCAATACTCTCATAGCAGGTGCCTAAAACTGTACCGTGCTAGAGTTTGATTCAAGATTATCAACTGCTCCCATCCTTGTAAACATTCGATCAACTACCCTTAGAGTTGAGAACCGAGCAGGCACGTAACATCCAACTTGAGCAAGAATAACTATGAGACACACTTGTTGAAGGTACGTACTCTTTCCACTCCTGGGGGCAAAGAGTACACAAAATAAATCTCAGAACTTGATATTCTTCATGCAAACACATACCCACAAAAGAAGTAAACTTTGCAAAGTTCACCAATATTTCACCTTTAAAGTGTAGGTAAGGAACAGAATAATTTAAAGAACTCATGCCACACATTGATAGAAGGAAAAGGACCAGACTTGTTGCCAGAAAAGTCAATTAGTCAACTTTCATACTTCATCCAATTTTTCAAACGGATAAACTCATGAGGTATTTCTAAATAAAATCATTTTGCACCATGAGTGCTTCCTTTGCCCATTAATGCGTTTGGGAGATTTAGGGTCTGTTTACAAGGTTCCTTATTTCAACCAAAATCATTCAATAATTTTCTGCCAGTTAAATGCACTTGTAATTTTAATATAACTGAATTTTAAATTCTTAGAAGAAATTTTCTTACATGTTGGGGCCTGTCACTATCGCCATATTTGAGGCTTCAGAAAGAAATATGTTATTGGCCTACGAAGCAGAAAGGTAATTTACTCATAAGTTAGAAGAGAAATTCTTCTACAAGAAAGAAAGGAACATAGGAAATATCATTACATACAACGAAGTCATTGTGTATGTTCTCTAGAATTGGGTGCCTACCAGAATCAATTGCCATTGGTCCATTCTCTAGAAAACAAAAGAAAACATCAATCAAGAATTTTATTGATCCAGATACAAAAATGTTACGAAATACCAAAATTTCTTACCAGTAAATTCTGGTCTTGTATATCGGTCAACAGGCTTAGTGGATATCATATGAGCAAAGGAATTCACAATCATATCCAGCAAGCACAAGACCTCAGCAAGCAGTGTCAACGCAGAGACATTCTCCCGGATGAAATCCATTAGTTCTGTGATTTCTTTTCCATTAGAATATATACATTATGACAGAAGAAATGCAATACTTGAAATATGAGATATTGTAAGCCCAAGGAACTAAATGACCTTTACAGTAGTTTCCTTTCTTAACACATGCCAGATTAGAAAGGTGTCTAATTTATGCACTATTAGTAGTTGATAAAGAATAAATATGCCAAGACCTATGAAAGTCTGCATTAGCTAGTTCCCTCAGTAAGTAGAAAGTACTACCTTCAAGGCAAATCTCTGTTCTGGTATAGCATTCTGCTGCTGCAGATTTATTCCTAGCATTCAACTGCAAATTTAACCACAATGAATGAAACATAATCGTTTCATGAGCCAAGACAAGCTTCTAAGGAAGGCAACATCTTAGTGTTGTAGTTTCACATAAAATCTGCAATATTTGATATGTTAACACATTTGTAGGACGCAAACCAAAACAAAAATGTTGTATAATAAGAACAGTTTTAGGCTTTGTATATAAATGGGTCTTTTTATCAGTTTGCTGTTATTGTAAGTGTAATACAAGTCAAATGTTCAAGCTAGTTACTCACAGATGCTAGTTCCAAAGTTGAGCAATGAATGTTGTTCCCATGTTTTACGACCTAATACAGCCGGCAGAAACTAGGTTTAGGAAACAAAGATTAAATAAAAGGATAACATACCAAAAAGAAATCTCTAACCTGAATAAACTTGTTTGGAAGTTTTCCTTGAATGTTCTTCTGTGGTATAACAAAGTGGAATCCCTGCCTGTTTTTATAGGAAAGCTTTAAATTCGGCAACTTGAAATCCTCTCGATACTTGTTTGCAAGATTGTGGATAGCTATGAATATAACACCAAGTGCTTTAGTTAAGTCTCATATGGTAAATGGTAATGCTTCATTTAAAGAATGATTACACCCATGCACAAGAAAGATATTGGAGGCATGGAGATCACACCCAAGGCAGATTTATAAACCTTCACTGGTGTCACAGAATGATCTTCGTGAAATATCCAAGAGACCATCAATCCCAGCCTTAACAGCGAAGCATTGCTGAGTGCAAGCAACAAAAGGAACACGGGCATGTAGCACATCTTCATCAATAACCTCCCCTATCCTGAGGTAAAAAAAAAATCCCGAGTTAACAAGTTGTTGGCTGATGGAACGTGTTTACAATATATAGAGGCTTTTTTTTTTTTTCTTTTTTTTTTTTTTTTCAGTATGTTCAACATATTTTACATTACCAATAGCATATGGCGCACTGTTACTGGGTACAAACAGTGCATTAAGTTGTATTACTCAGGAGCTATTTTACGGATGAAGCAAATATAGGTTGATATATAATTTGGTATTCCCTCTGCTTGAATGAATTTTCATACTAGGAAGATATAAGTTATAACTACTGCATATACTCATAGTCAGAAGGAAACTCTAGCATATACCTTGTTTTAATATGATCATATTTCTCGTTTCCACAAACTGACTTGTAGATATTTGAAAGAAGTAAACTTTCCATATCCTTAAGCACCTGTTGTATTTTGGAGAAGAAAGGATCAAATCATCTATAAGCTCCCTTTTTCAGCCTAAATTGCTTACTGCCAGAATATTTATTCTAGTTTGTGATTTTGTGTATGAGATAGAGGTACCTTTGATAGTAGAGGAAGGGCATCCAAAGTAGTTTTAAGGAGAATAACACTCGATACTAGCACTTGACTCTTTTTAGCATGGTCAACTGACAAAGCCTCGTTTGTAACTTTCTTTGGCTTAAAGCAGAAATGGCATAATACCCTATCTGAATTAAGAGAACCATACAGCGCTGTTATTACAGAGATGTATAAAACTTATAAAACACAAATCATTCATCAGTTTGTTGCTCATGATCAACTCATCCTACAATACTTACCAGTCTCTTTTGGAAATTTACGCAAAACCTGACAGAGACCAAAAAATAGTTGTTCTTTGCTCATCAATTCATCCTACAATGCAATATTAGAAGACATGATATAAATATTATAGGAATACTGTTAAATCTCTGTAAGGTTGTTCCCAAACTTAAAAAAAAATCAGCATGCAATTATGAGTGGTGAAGTAGTTTAAGTAACTAAGTTTCAGGCTAGAGCACCGGCAATTAAGAATATCATTGGAACTGAAATTTATAACAAGGTGAGCTTTGAAGGAGGCAGCAATAATACGGTTTAAAGTAAAAAATAACAAGGCAAATTGAATGTAGGGAAACAAGAAATTTAACTCATGGAGCATTAGCAAAGTTCAAAACAGAAGCTTGAATCAACGTGATAAACACTAACCAGGCAATCAAGACGAGCATTGATTGTTTCAATGTCTTTTAGTGGCTGCAACAGATTGGCACGGAGGAGCCTAGTCCTGGAGGTACAAATACAATGTCAAACTGGATCTTCTGCATCAGGAAACTAGTGTTGATCCACCACATACCCTCCAATAGTTTTAGTTGTCTTTAGCATGTGAAACAAACTTCTCTTCTTGTTGCTAGTTCCCAATAAGGCAGAGTGAAATGGTTCAATAATTTCCAAATTTTGAACACTGCCATTGTATTTTGACCACAGAATCCGTTAGCATAAAACAGATGCCGTATGAATATTTTGTTACTGAAAGAATATCTTACAAAAAAATGTATCCTGTTTTTTAATCCAAAGGGGGCAAACAGTCCTATCCGTTAACACACAGTAGTCAAAAGTGATTTCATGGCATATTTATAGATCAAAATATGATTTAATAATTTCCTTTCAGGAGCACGATACATTTGTTGTTCAATTTAACATATAGGAATCGGTTCCTGTTGATAATTGAGTGTTTCCTACAGTATCACAAAATCCCAAAATAGTTATCACTTTCAAATCACAACTAATAATCGAAATATGCTCCACAAAATGTAAAAGAGTTTCAGTGAAATAAAAGCAACAATAAATGAATAAACTGAACAAAGGAAAAGTGAAAAACTGCATCGGTCTTTAACAAGAAATGAGCCTTGAGTCGGTTTTGACTTATAGTACATGTAAAAAAACAATAGAGAAGTATCTCCCAGTAAGAAGCAGTTATCCCCTCAGAAAAAGTAGGTACCTGGTTGCATCAATATTCATGTGATCAAACGATCCATTAAAGGTGACCTGAGATAGTGAAATGCATTGAAGAGCAAAAATAAGCAGTATTCATCCCACAAGAATTAGGTGCAGATTAAATCAATATAAAAATTAAATACGGGAGTTCTCTGGTTAAAGAATTAGATTTTTGACATTGATCACTGGCCTAAAGAACATTAACAACCCAATGAATGGCAATAATCAGACGTTTATAATGTTTAGATTTGCAGCAGACTTCAAGTGTGTAAAGAGTTGAAGTTCAAACTATGAAGTTGTATAGGTAAGTGACCTATACAATTTTTTTTTCAAGATTCAGGGAATGCCAGTGATAAGATAAACAATACTGACTTCAAATTAATTGAAACAGGAAAGAATAAATGAGGGAACAACAATGCGAAATAGAACACATACTGATAACGAGTGATTTGTAATAACGACCCCTTTTTCTGCTTCCATCCTGTGCATGTACAGTCGAAATTTAATTGCAGGCAATCAAACACTAGGAAAATGAGGATCAATACTTACATAAACATATGGATGTTAGTGTTCATAACCTTTCAAGAAAAGAAAATCTAATAAGAAAGATGACTAGTGCAGTAGAACTAAGAAAGCATTATACACGAAAAACTCAAGCTTCAATATCAAGGAAAACAATTTTTAATATTCAGGTTTTAGACATCACTAACGAGGGATCACCAAGATTTATATTGACTGAGTATTGGGAATACCACTTAATAGTGGCAGCCGCCGCCGCCAAGCATAGATAATACTGCTTGTAATACGTGTCCAGACCAAGTGCTGAAGGCTCCTTAGTAGCTAGGTTCTTTACTAAGATAGCACCCTATAAAATAAAGGTTCAGTAGCATTTACCAGAAAAAAGTTGTTACAACAACCTAAATCTTGAAGTAAACTGAAGAGCTAAAAAGCATGTGTGGAAACCTTTGTGTCATCGAAACAACCGCGGGCCGAAACTACCTGCACATAAAAGAACTCATCATAAAATAAACATTGTACTACAAAGATGTCAACAATATTGTTTTGCATCCAAAGCACAACAATGGGAGAAGGATGTAGTGAGAGAGGGAAAAAGATTGCAATGAGCTACAAGACTATGGAAAAACTATCACTACAAAAGCTAGCTAATATGATAGGAGAGTCCAAAGCCTTATAAAACTCTTTTTTCTCTTTTTCAGGTATTAGTCCCTCAAGACTTATAGATATTACCTTCTTGACTGATGCATAAAATCTATCAACCAATTCTGTAACTGCAGCTGCGGAATTGGATGCTAACTTGTTTGGAGGAATAATGATCACAATGGGATCATAGAAATGAAGCAACGTCTTTGTGTTTTGATATGAACTGCTAGTTTCAATATATTGAGATAGATGCAAGGAAGCGGACCTTAAATCAAGAGCAGCTAGTCCAACCTGTTCCAGTTAGGCAATATAAATCTCATTTACTGATGAATAGAAAATTAAGCAAAAGTAGAATATATTCATTTAAGACGAATTATAGCCCAAATAACACAAACTGTATGCTAAAACAACTATACTACTGCACTTCGTTGACATTGCTAACTGAGAATCAAATTTACATTTGTCTTTCTAACTATTCCTTTATTGAGATTCCTACTGGCGCGCAGATCTAGAATGTAGATTAATGAATAAAGACTAGTTAAACATGGAGCTTATATACCCTTCGGATAATCAACCACTACAAACATAGAAATTTCAAAACCAAACAATAATCAATAGGGAGAAAGGAATATACGGATTAGAAAAGTTGGAGCAAAAATAAAACACGAAAAGAAAGTTTGAGAGAGAATCGAAGATCGTAACCTCTTTGGCTCTATTTTCGATGATCCCGATGACGAAGCTGGAACCCTCTCCAATGGCGTCTTCCATTGCGTGGCAAATTCTGTTGTACGCCTTGCCAAATGATACTAATAGTAGCGTCGATGATGCACACGTTCCATGAGCTGAAGATGTAGCGAGTTCCCGCTGGGACGTTTTAAATCCCTCAAGCCGCTTACCAGATATCTCTTTTTTAAAAAAGAAAAGAAAATAAATAAAAATAACAAACCAACTGAATACTCAAGTACTACAACCCTTGCATGGGTTTTTGCTGCAGTTTTGGAATCCCTGGAAACTCTGCATTGTTCAAGAACCCTGTGGAATACCTGTGATCTGAAACAAGCTAAAAGCTTGAAATGAACGATTTTTACATTAAAAAAACGTACTGGTGATGACGATGGAAACCAAAAAATTCAGATACCGTAGAGCGAATTCAAAAAAGTAACCGCTTTTTTGAACAAAGAGAAAAAGATATAACAATTTAAAAAAGAAGTTACACTATGTGTTTTATTTTGGATAAACTATCAAAAATATAATTAAATAATTTTATTATTGACAAAAATATATTTAAATTTTATTATCAATAAAAATATTTAAAAATAATTTTAAACAATGATAAAAATATTTAATATTAAAAAAATAAGTTATTTTTATAGTTAAAATTTAATGATTTATTGTAAACATAATTAAAAAAATAAGTTATTTTTATAGTTAAAATTTAATGGTTTTTTTGTAAGTATATATATTTTTTTGTAAAAAATATATAACTAACAAAAAATTACCAAATTTTAAGAATTAAAATATTTTATTTTTTTAATATTATTTGTAAAAAATTGCATAAAATTTAATTATTAAATTTTTTAAAAAAAATACATATTTAATATTAGATATTTTTGTCAAATTTTAAAGTTATTTAAAAATATTTTTGTCAATAAAAAAATTCAAGGGTATTAATTTTGGTAATTTATCCATTTTATTGTTTTACAAATTTAGAATATAAATTTATTACAAAATATTATAATTAATAAATTAAATTTAAAGAATGATTAATTGATAATTATTAAAAGATAAATAACATTTTTTATAATAAAATAATAATATCACGTGTGAGTGTGTGTTTTTTTTTGTTATTGCTTTTTAATAAAAAAAAAAGCATTATTATAATGGTATTTACTTTATGTTTTATTAAAATATCCTCTAAAATCCTTTTTTTTTCTCCTTCTAAAATTCCTTCCGTATAACTATAAGGGCTGATTTTTTTTAATATGATTTAGTGTTGTGAGTAATGCTTCATTATGATCATTTGGGAAAAATTATACGGTTATGACGGCGTTATTTTAAGAAATTAGGGGGGAAAAAATCGGTGGGACCGATTTCAAGGAGAGAGAAGAGGGAACACAAATCGGTCCCACTTGTGGAAGAGAGATGAAGAACACAAATCGGTCCCACCGATTTGTGTAAGATGGAGATACCAAATCGGACCCACCGATTTGTAGGAGTCCTATTTTATAACATAGTAATCGGTCCCACCGATTTCGGGCGTGAAAAATATTTTTTTTAATACGACAGTGCACCAATCGGAGCGAGCGATTTGTGTGGAACGCGGTCGGTGGGTCCGATTTGCCGTAACTGCTTAAATAAAATGAAGAAAACATCATAGAAGCTTCATTTCTTCGTCTCTGGTCTCCGTCTAAGCTGATGTTCTTCCTCCTCTCCTTTTATTCTTCTCCGTCATTCTTGCAGAAAAAATTTAAATGAGTGTGAAAATAGGCAAGTATGTATACTGATATGGATGATAGAGTTGTGTTGAAGATTTATTGTTATGGGCAGATTTTGTTGCAAACATATGAAGGAGTTCAATTTGTGTGTGAAAATCCAGTAGATGTTATTATTCCGTTCACGTTGTCGTTTGAGGAATTGAAAGGTGTGATTTGTGAAAAGATAGATTCTCAAAGATCTAGGAGAGTATCCTGTATTTTGTACAGGTATCCTTTATCTGTGTTTGGTGGGTTCGTTCAATTTCAGACCAAGTACGTGACGGATGAAGCGAGTATGCATGAAATGTTTTCAATGTATATGGAAAATCGCCACCGAATGTCTTATATCGAGTTGTATGTTGAGTTTGAGCAATCTGAAGCGGACCGCAACATTGTGTTGGAAGATTATAATAGTGAAAGTGAGGATGAATTTGAAAGTAACTATGAGATCGTTGGTCCAGGTGAACACGAAGATGAAGCTGGCGGCGACATGAATGCAGATGTGGCGGCAGTTGCAGATGCACTAGCAAACCCGCATCCGTTTCAGGAGCCTTCTTTCATGCGGTCGTTGGATTTGGAGGCTATGCACGCACCGGAGTTTCCGCAATATATGAATCCAGGTGCGTAAAGCTAGATAGCTGTATGAAACTCTTAAGTAGCAGATCATTATGTCAAATAAGTAATATATGTGATATGTGGATAGTCATTTGTGAGCATAGCATTTGGTTTTTTTATTAATTAATAGTTCTTTGTTATGAGTTATATTTAGATGTTCTTTACGTAGATAGAATAGCGACAAAGAAGACTATTATGATCTTACATGGTAAAGTGTGTTTATTAATTGAGTTGTAATAAATGATTTATTGCTAAGTACACAATAAAGGATTTATTATTTTTGATGTATGCAGTGCTTCCTGTTGTGGCGGACGGTGAGTTCACAGTGGGGATGGAATTCAGTTCAAGGGAGGCAGTAATCAAGGCAATGAAAAATTATACCATCCGGAGAGGTGTAGACTATCGGGTATATGAGTCGGAACCAACGACATTCTATGCCAAATGTACAGAATATGGTAATGGTTGTGACTGGTTGATCAGGGTTACCAAAATGCAGAAGAAGTACTGTTGAGAGATAAGGATGTACAACGGAAGTCACACGTGTACAAGGTCTACTATTTCTCAAGACCATTCGAAGCTGGATTCGAAGACAATTGCAGAAGCAATTAAGCCATTGGTAGAGGCTGACCCGTCTATAAAGGTAAAATCAGTAATTGCTGAAGTCCAGTCAAAGTTTAACTACACCATCAATTATCGCAAGGCTTGGTTAGCAAAGCAACAGGCGGTGGAATCAATTTTTGGAGGTTGGGAGGCATCGTATGAAGCTTTGCCCATATGGTTTGAGGCCATGTGTCACAAGGAGCCATCAGCAGTAGTTCACTTCGAAACAATGCCTGCTTACCAGGGGGATGATTTGGTTCCTGATATACGTGTACTGCATAGAGTCTTTTGGAGTTATTACCCTTGTATAAGGGCCTTTAGACACTGCAAGCCAGTGGTGCAGGTGGACGGGACTCATTTGTATGGAAAATACAAGGGTTGTTTATTGGTTGCAGTCTCACAAGATGGTAATAACAACATCGTGCCTATTGCATTCGCCATAGTGGAGGGAGAGACTTCTGACGCATGGTACTTTTTCCTGAGTAACTTGCGTCAACATGTGGTGACATGTGATGGTGTGGGACTCATCTCTGATCGACACGATTCTATTAAGTCAGCTATTGAGAGAAGTAATGGGGCTTGGTCTCCTCCTAGAGCGTTCCATATGTTTTGTATCCGACATATTGAATCCAACTTCTTGAGGAAGTTCAAGGCACCTTACTTACAGAAGCTCATAGTCAATATTGGTAAGTTTAAATACAATGAACTTTGAATTTATTGTCAGTACGATCAAATAGAATGGTGTTCATTGTTGACTGAATGTTTTTCATAGGATACTCGAGGACGATCAGGGAGTACCAGATGCGCTATGAACGATTAAAGGAACGGGGTGAGGCTTACACCAACTGACTTGATCGGATCCCACGTGAGCAGTATGCTTTGGCATTTGATGGTGGATACCGATGGGGTCATATGACCACCAATCTTGTGGAGTGCATCAACTCCGTCTTAAAGGGTGCACGGAATCTCCCGGTGACTGCGCTTGTTAAGGCTACATTTTACAGACTGAATGAGTTGTTCACTAGGAAAAGAGCTGAAGCTGAAGCCCGAATAAATGCTGGACTTGTGTTCTTTGAGATGGTGACCACCAAGGTGCATGCAAATCAACGGGCATCGGGTAACATACAGGTTAGTTGTTTTGATAGAGAAAATGAAGTATTTGAGGTACGGGAGATGCCAAGTGGGGTTGAGTATGCAGTTGACCTACGCCAGCGTCGTTGCGATTGTGGTGAATTTCGGTAGGCATAGTTTTCACGGTCCCAGCTACGCCACCTGCCATCGAACAATTCATTAGTTAACTAATCTTGTAAAAAACATAAAACAATTTCTATCATACATTTCAATGCATACTTTAATCAAACTTACCTGTTTGCAATTGGAAACACTCGGGGATTGCCGGGAATAGGCGCTAGAAATGGTAGCCGGATCCAAGCCCAAGTGAGCAAGAGTACCAACGGACCGTCCATCTTCTTGCAGTCGACACGAGTTGCCCTACACAATGATCTATACAAGTGTGCCAGGTATGCCGAACCCCAACTAAACTGTATGATCTGATGAAAGTTACGGAGCAAAGGTAAAAATTTCCAATGAACAGCTGAACTCGCCTTATCTCCAAACATAACTGTCCCAAATAACAACATTATTTGACACTTTACATACATCTGAATATGCTCAACATCATTCAACACTATACGATCTCTCAAACCCCTAAACCATGTTAATTTTATAAAGCTCCCTCTACATTCCGTCTTCCTCGGTGCAACTCCAAATTGGTGCAAGCACTCGGCTTCCAATGCCTCAAAACAACTCATGGTCGGTCCTATTACCGGAAGACCATTTGTCGGCAGACCGAGAATCATCACCACATCCTCCAAGGTCACGGCACACTCACCAACTGGAAAGTGAAACGTGTGAGTTTCAGGCCGCCATCTCTCAATCAGAGCATTAATCATTGCTGACTGACATGGAATAAATCTAATTTGTGAAACATAATAAAATCCTGTCTCGCGTAAGTGTGACTCAACAATTTGGTTGTATGAATCCGGCGGCTTTAAATGTTCACACAGCAATATCCTTGAACCCTACAATATCACGTTTCCACTATAAGTCCCAGTATAATATAACTATATCCTCAAAAACACAATTATCGTTACATGACCATTATAACTAATTTCAGCATAATTTCATTCCAAACATACACAGTAAATCTGTTATACAAAAATCTTTCAATCATATTCAGTATCTTAAAATAGCATACTAATTTATTATTGTTATTATTACTCATAAAACAGCATACTAATTTTATTATTATTATTATTATTATTATTATTATTATTATTATTATTATTATTATTATTATTATTATTATTATTATTCATAACTAATCTACGTTTTTTTTTTTTTGGTGACTAAATAAGGAAAGAAACAAAGCAAAAACTATTCTAAATCTGAGCGGATGATTCGTTGGAGATCAACACTAGGCTCAGACCAAATAACATGATTAGAGTTACTCTTGGCACCATATTTAGCCATCCAATCCGCAGCTCTATTTGCTTCTCGGGACACCCATTCAACGTGAACAAGCCAAGGACGAGATAAAAGCTCCTGAATCTTGTGAACCAAATCTGTTACTTCAGATGGATACCCACTTGTAAGCTCATGCATGATGGACAGAATGTCAAGGCAATCTGTTTCACATATAATATCCCTCAAACCGCAATCCCAAGCTAAAACCAGCCCCCTCCAAGCAGCAAATAATTCACATCTGATTATAGACCAAGGGGGAATGCTTCCAGAGCAGCCCGAGATCCAATCTCCCTTAGAATCTCTAATAATACACCCAAATCCCGCTAAATTTGAATCCATATACAAGCTTGCATCACAATTAACTTTAAAACTATTGCCTACCGGTGGTTCCCAACACAGGCAATTTCGGAGAGACCTAAAGGCATTGCTTCGATTCCTGTAAACCTGTAAGTCCTTGGCGGTAATTCTGGCCAAGGCAACAACCTTATGGTCTGTCCAAGGGTTGTCAGTGTTGAATATGTCATTGCACCTATGTCTCCATACCCACCAAAGCCCTGCA
The DNA here is from genome assembly GCF_059453495.1 of Arachis ipaensis. Taxonomy (NCBI): domain Eukaryota; kingdom Viridiplantae; phylum Streptophyta; class Magnoliopsida; order Fabales; family Fabaceae; genus Arachis; species Arachis ipaensis. The sequence continues at coordinate 15,740,919 of NC_142440.1, read as the reverse complement.
CCAAAGGACGCCTCATTGTTAGCCAAGGCCTTCCGAAACCACTCTTCAAGAGCAGTACCAGCCGTTGAGTCCAGGATACTAGGATCCAACATATACCAGATTGCCTTTGATCGTTCACAGTCTCTAAGGCAATGCTCCATAGTCTCCTGCGCCTTGTTACATCTCTTACACATATCTGAAGAAGCTAAATGCCGCTTGAATCGAAAGGTCTCAGTTGGTAGAGCATCATGTAAGCTAAGCCACATAGTAAATTTGAACTTCTCTGGAATGTTTGTGTTCCACAACCAGTTCCAATTACTGTTGGCATTCCAATTTAATGTTTTATTTAATAACCATCTGTAACCCTCCCTTGCACTATACTTTTTTGTTGCTGCAGGCCACCACTCCCACTGTGGCTCCAACTCAGTCAAACTAGGATATCTCAGACCACAAATAAACTGCTTAATCTCATGCGGAATAGGCGTGGTAAGACTATCAACCTCCCAAGACACCCCTTTCCACAAGTCAGCCACCATGAAATCTGATTCAGAAATATGTACATAAGGAACAAGGTTGCAAAGCTTACCAAAAGGAGTCCACTCATCATACCAAACTGATTTGTGGACATCTCCAATATTCCAATGAAGCCCTTCCTTGAGATGCTCATAGGCACTAACAATGTTCTTCCAGGTAGCCGATGAAGAATTTCTACTGTTTTCGTTCATACTAGATTGATTCCTGAGATATTTATGCTTCAGAACCTGCACCTATAACTTCTCACTATTATTTAGACAATCCCATACCAACTTTCCCAGAAGCGCCATGTTAGCACAGGAAGTATCCCTAATACCCAATCCTCCTGCCTTTTTAGGAGTTATGGCGACCTCCCACCTGACCAGAGGCAGCCCTTTTCCAGTCGCTTGACCTTTCCACAAGAATTGTCTCATCAAGGAATCAATTTTATTACATGCATACTTCGGGAGAAGAGAAATTTGCATTTCATAAACTGGGATAGAGGCCATAACCGATTTAACAAGACAAAGCCTCCCTGCCTTATTCAGTAGGCGTCCTTTCCAACTGGAGAGCATTCTCGAAATTTTTTCAATAATCTCCTGAGCCGTCTTCCTGGAAGCTCTGGCATGACCGATGTTAATTCCCAGGTATTTACCCAAATCATTGCAGAACCGGATGTTAGAGACCCCTGAGAGAACCTCTTTTCTCCTCTCTGACACCCTCTTGGAACACTGGGCCTTTGACTTATGAAGATTTACCTTTAAACCTGACGCTCTAGAAAACAAGTCCAAACAATGCATGACCTCTATTACTTGAGCTTTTGATGCCTTACAGAAAAGCAAAAGATCATCTGCAAACATCAAATGAGAGAGTCGTGGTCCATTCCTAGAAACCGCAACTGGGTTCCACAAACCTTGGGAAACTCTATGAGAGATAAAGCAGGCAAGCATTTCCATACAGAGTACAAATAGATAAGGAGACATAGGATCTCCTTGCCTCAACCCTCTTTTCGGATTGAAATTTTGGAGCCTGTTCCCATTCCACAAAACTGCCAACGAAGAGGAAGTCACACAATTCAATATAAGATTAATGGTAGCCTTTGGAAACCCAAACCGGACCAAAGTAGCTTCCAGAAAACGCCAGTCTACCCTGTCATAAGCTTTTTCCAAATCAATCTTGAATGCCATGGTCCCTTTTCGAGACTTGGTGTTCCTCATGAAGTGCATAATCTCTTGAGCAATGATAATATTCTCTGTGGTTCCTCTTCCTGGAATGAACCCTCCTTGCAAAGGACCAATGATCTCCGACAGGAAAGGTCTGAACCTGTTAACTAGAACCTTTGTGACAATTTTATAAATTACATTACATAAGCTAATAGGCCGAAACTCCCGTAAGGAAGAGGGAACTTCCACTTTAGGAATTAGAACAATGAGAGTATCGAAAATAGCCGCGTTCAATGGCTCACCCTCAAAGGCTCGCTTGACCAGTCTACACACATCGTTGCTAAGAGAGTCCCAGAACTCTTTGTAGAAAATTGCTTGAAATCCATCTGGCCCTGGGGCTTTAAATGAACTCATAGTCATCACAGCTCTTTTAACCTCTTCAGACGTCACCGGTTCCACTAACTTTCGACAAGCCTCAGTACTAAGAGACGGGCAAGGAAAAGGCCCCATGGCGTCCAGGTCAATATCCTCCCTTGTAGAAAAGAGCTTTTGAAAGAAAGAATTTGCCGCCAGTTCTAGAGTCGTAGTCTCCGTGGTCCAAGACCCATCCTCCAAAAATAACCCATGAATTTTGTTCCTCTTTCTCCTGATAACTGTCTGCAGATGAAAAAATTTTGTATTTCTGTCTCCACATCTCACCCATTGTTCTCTAGATTTTTGATATCACAACAACTCTTCTTGAAGAAGGACATCATTCAGTTCCTGATGCAAAACTTGCTCTTTGATCCTAAGCTGTTGATCCTCCCGACTTTCCAGAGTAATCTGAACGTCATTCAAAAGCCTCTCCAACTCCCTTTTCTTAACAAAAATATTGCCAAAAACCTTTTTATTGAAGCTAGTTGCATCTTTTTGAACCTCCAACAAACATTTAACTACATCCGGAGCTCCTCTATTCCAAGCTGTATCAACAACATTCCTAAACAGAGGATGAGTCATCCACGCAGCCTGGAATCTGAACGGACGATGGCCCTTGGTAGCCCTCTTTGCCATCTTGCACCTAGTGAATAATGGGCAATGATCAGAGTGAAGGCGCGCCAGCACCTCAGTATAAGCCTCTGGAAACATTAGTCGCCAGTCCTGGTTGATGACTGCTCTATCAAGCTTCTTGGCCACCTGCACCCCACCTTTCACCTTCCTGTACCAAGTGAATCTTCTCCCAATAGCCCCCATATCAAACAGCCCACAATCCTCCAATGTTTCCGCAAATTGTTCTGCTCTGGCAAGTCTAAATTGCCCCCCTCTAACTTCACTCTGCAACAAAACATCATTAAAGTCCCCTAACACAATCCAAGGTCCGTGGATCATATTAGCAATCCTTGTCAAGTCACCCCACAGTTCTTTACGCCGATGTATATGCGGATTAGCATACACCGCACTGCAGTAACTAGATGTATTGCCCATAGTGATTTCAAAACTGATACATTGATCAACTACATCCAATACTCTCACAGAAATATTTGAATTAGAACATAGAACCCAGATACCCCCACTATGACCATTAGCCTCAACAATACCAACACCCTGGTAACCTAGATTATTCCAAAAAGATTTCATCCTCTCGAAAGCAATATGGGTTTCAAACAGAATGAAAAAAGTAGGATGAAATTTATTCGCTAACTCCTTACTATGAACCCGGGCCAATTTATTAGAGGCACCTCTAATATTCCAAAATAGGAAGCTTAAATCTAAATAATCCATAAAACAATTTGTATTGTAAAAAGGACCAACCTCAGCTGAAGTCCCTAACGAGATGATGAAGATCCACCATCATATCCCCCTGAGCCTTGCTTGTCCTTGTCCGGTTGTTGCCCGGGTTGTCTGTGTCCCTCCACTGACAACCCTTCCAATTTGCCGATTTGCTGCTTGCTGGTGTCGCCAAGGCAGTCCGGAGTCGACGGCGAATTCTGCAAAGAAGAAGGGCGCAACCTCTTGTGTCCGTTTTTGATAATGGTAGTGAAAGTCGGCACCGCAACGGAGACAGATTTGCCCTTCACCCCTTGCTGTTTGGAAGATGCCATGCGTGCCTTAGATCCGCTAACCGACCCGGTCTTCACCCCTGATTCGGCTCCTCTCATACGTAGCCCAAAGTCACGGTTCTGGTCCAATTTCTGATTTGAGCGCACCGGCATTTTATCTTTAGATGTTTGTTGGGCTTTGTTTGATTGGCTCAATTTTCCTCTCCTTTTGCCGCTGACTTTGGTCCAGCCAGTCTCATTTTCCAAATGTTGGGACCCCACTTCCTTCCCATGCAACGTATCATCTAATTCCTCCCCAATTTCTGCAACTATCACTGACTCTTTGGAATTGCATCCAAATTCAAAAATTTTCTCTTTTGAAGCTTCCTGTGGCTGCACCACCCGGGCCGCCGTCTCGGTCACTGATGTTTCCTTTCGATCCACCCTTTCCGAATCTATTGGGGTCATTCTGCAGTCAGTTGCTGGATGCCCGAAACAATTGCACTTGTCACAAATAAGGTGTAAGCATTCATACTCCACCTTATATTCAAACTCATCGACAATCACACTCCGGACCACCGGCAAACCAAGATTAATTTGCACGCAAGCCCGAGCAAATTTTCCCCTTTCCGCCAACTTAGTAGCCAGATCCACCTTGACTGGTCTTCCCACAGCAGAAGCGATTCTCATCATGGCTTTATCCTGATAGTACCATATGCTCAAACCAGAGATTCGAATCCAAACCATAGTCTCCCCGAAAGTGTCCTCACAAGGTTTAAAATCCGGTGTCCATGGCTTGACCGCAATATAGTGACCGAAGATCATCCATGGCCCCCCTAGTAAAACCTTCTCTCGATCGTCCATGCGATCAAATTTAACGAGGAAGTACCCAAAACCCACATCCAAGATTTCATATCCACCGGTGATCCTCCATACCCCTTTCAATTTGTGAAACATGGCCGTGTAACTAAGGTTTTTTCCAAGAACCTTAATCACAGTTGCTTCCTTGTATGGTTCAGAAAGGATGTTCCTAGCCTCTTCGGAGAAGCAAACTCTTGGAGGCATATGATCTCCTTGTTTTCCAGTGACCACTGCCATGGAATCCTCATCTAGAGCTTCAGCCCGATTTATCCCTGTGGCTACCGTAGAACCAATAACCTTGTCACGGAACGAAATCTTGGAAGTCACCCTGGAACTAAGGTCGCCCTTACTTGATCCCTCCTTCACACCTGATGCAAACCCTCCCACACTCTCCCCCTTATCTCTTTCGATGACATGGCCATCTTCTTCACCGTGTTTCACCCTCAAACGCTCTCTCCCGCTCTCTCCTTCTCTCATTCTCTCTGAGTACGGAGTTAACTAATCTACGTTTAGTTACTACTAAGTTATTCTCTAAATTTTAATGAATTAAAATTCATTTATTATTGATCATAAATAAAATAATTTATTAAATTTTAATTATTAATTATAATAAATTATTAAACTCAATTACTACTACTAATAATAACTACAATCTACTTTAGGAGAGCATGTACATGATCTGATTTCATTAGTTCATTAACTAAAAAAAAATTATTTACAGCTTACCATACCATACTATACCATACATACATACATACATACATACATACATACATACATACATACATACATACATACATACATACATACATAATTAATTTCGATTTTAATTTCTATTTCTAACCACCTAATCATACATGCATACATACATACATACATACATGATTAATTTCAATTTTAATTTCTATTTCTAACCACCTAATAATAAAATCATACATACATATATGATTTAATTAATCTCTACTTAATGCTATTACAATATATATTTCTAATTAAATTTAATATTTATCACTATTATTATTATTAAATCAGATTATTAAAAAATAAAAACTTACATAATTTGGATCTCCAAGATAATTAACAATGTGAAGCTCTGGTTGATTTATTTCTTTAATTTTTGGTCTTCTTGGCATTTTCTTTGAATTCTTTTCAAAATCTGTTGTGGTCCAACAATGGTGTGCAGCAAGGATATAGTGGGGTTGAGGTGGGGTTGAGGGTGTTGAAGAGAGGGAGACGAAAGTGAAAGAGAGTGAAAGGGATACGGTTGAGGGTGTTGAAGAGAGGGAAACTAAAGTGAAAGAGAGTGAAAGGGATAGGATGAGGGGGTTCTTTTGTGGCAAGGGGGTCACGGGCAACCGAGGGAACTGCATGCGTCACGCGTGGCCAAGGAACGCAAATCGGTGCCACCGACTTGTGCACCCTCCGCGACCTGAAATCGGTGCCTCTGATTTCCTTGCAACCAATCGGTGCCACCGATTTCTGCTACCCAGTCGTCACAAATCCGTTAAACACCAATAATCACCATATCGCTGCATAACTCCATCAACGGCGTCATATCTAAATTAAAAAACTCTAACTATAACCTATTAAAGTCAAACTTAAACTTAGATCCTGTTTGAAAAAGTTTTTTTTTAGAAAAATTAAATATTTTTTTATTTTTAAACAAATAAAAATAATTTTATATTTAAATAATTTATATAAATTTTTTAATTTATTAATTATATTTAAATATAATATAAAATACTTATTTATTTATTTATTATATAAAAATATCTTTTTTTAAAATATTTTTTAAAAAAAATATAAATTATAATTAAAAAATATTTTTTAAATTTTTATATTTATTATTAAAAATTTATCAAACATATTTTAAAATAAAAAATATTTTTGAACAACTTAATAATATACAATCTCCTTCTTAATTCTGGATAAATAACATTAATAAACGAAATGTGTTTTAATATTATATAAAAATTTTAAATAAAAAATTTGTTACTCGTATATTCCTAAGCATAAATCTATTTAAATCAAATTAAACAAATTTGATTTAGTTTTTTCAGTACTAAATTGAATCAATGTGATTTTAACGAGTAAAATTATATGTTAATTAAATACACCTAATTTTATTTATGATTGATTGTCATTCTAACTAAATAAATCGAATAGTATTACTTCAATTTATGTTAAAATAATAAAATCAAATAAATCGAATCTGTTAATTTATGCATAAATAGATGAAAACTGATTTGATTTATTTGGTTCCACTTTTTTAACATAAATCGAAACAATACAATTCGATTTATTTGGTTAAAATAACAATCAATCATATATAATCATACTAATTCGCATTGATTCGATTTAATAGCAAAAAACTAAATCAAATTTGGTGAATTCGATTTATATAAATTTATGTTTAAAGACACGCAGGAGTTTTGATTTGAGACTTTCATATAATATTAAAACACACTTGATTTATTAATGTTATTTACCCCTTAATTCTCGTGGTTAATAGAAAAATTACACGCAATTCCAGAGTGAATATGGATAACCATCAAATTTTTTAGATAATGATGTCTCTTCTGTTCTGCCGCGGTATTGACTCTTAGAGCATTAGAGCAATGAGCGCCGCCAACTTAGCATTTCCCTCTGCGTTCCGTCGTTGAAGCATAAACAGACCATCACAGCTCAGCTCAACTCACCGCAAATATGAAATATAGGGTTTCGCACAGGTTCCCTGTGCTTCCTCGCCATACTCGATTCCTTAACCACACTCGTTCTTCCTTCACTTCCTTCGCAAAAAGGTTTCAAACTACTCAAACTCGAGCTTCCATCAATGGGGGAAGTGGAAATTCTCAAGGTTAGTTATTGCTTCTTCAACTATCTGAATTTTATTGTGATTTGTTACGAAGTGTAAGCTCCTAAGCTTTGAGCTTATTGCTGTGAGAATGTGCAGGGGATTCTTATCTTGTACCTGGTGCAACAGTAGCTACCATTCTCATGCTTGGTGTTCTCCATGGCCGTAGAATGTATGATGACAAGAAGGTTCACACTTATTAACAAGTTTAGCTTCACTTTTGGATTCTACATTTGTGTTATCTTCTTGCTCGATTAAATACTCCTATTATCTGATTTGTGGATTATGGTTTTCATACCCTTGTGCCAGACTGAAGAGATGCGTGATAAAGGAATTGAGATTGAATTCCAACCTGATGTAAAGGTAAGGTAGAAATTTTCGCTTTCTGGCTATTGTCCATCTTCCTAGAAAGGGAAAATAAATATGTGTATCAAGGCATTTATTTAATTTTGGTTATTTTACATGTGCGCTATGTCATCAATAGGCGACATTTTTGAGATTATTGCCTCTGCGTTCAATTTCTAGATGTTGGGGATTCCTGACAAGCTTGGTAAGAACTCAACTTTTATGCCTTCGGTATCTTATTTCTTAATTATATATATTCAATGAGTTGTGAGCTGTATTTTACAATTATATGCACAATTTTGTTTCTGTGCTATTGCTTCTGCTAGTAAGGGTGGGAAGAAACAACTTTCTGAGTAATTACAAGTGTAATAAAATAAATCTTAAAAAAAAAAAATACAAGAACATAAATTATGTTGCGTGTCTTTTCATAGCCTTTATTGAATTTAAATGATTTAAGTTCTGCATATTGTAGACAGTCTTGTATATACTGTGTATTATATCATTATATGATCTTTACATATTCAGCAAAATTTTTCAGGAAATCCCAGTGTGGTTAAGGCCACATGTCTATAGAGCTTGGGCTCGGGCATTCCATTCGGGTACAATCATTTTTTTTTTCTTTTTCCATTTGTCTGAATATTTTTGCTATTCTTGTTATAATATGCTGCTATAGCTATCATGCAATGAAACTGGCACAAATTGTTCTTGATAAACATTTATCTGATAATTAGTGTAAAGATGATCCTAATTCCTGTTGACATGTCAGATTTGGAAGAAGCTGCTTTGCCTCTAGACAAGTATGCCTCTTTAAAGGAATTTTTTGTCCGCACTTTGAAAGAAGGTTCCAGGCCTATTGATGACGATCCGTTATGTCTGGTAACTGGTAACAGCTATTTGAAATTAAAAGTTTTCATTTATACCATTTTGTATTGATACATAATCAATTAGGCCAAATCTATTTTCTTCAGGTTAGTCCTGTGGATGGTACAGTTTTAAGATTTGGGGAGTTAAAGGGGTCTGGGGGAATGATTGAACAAGTTAAAGGGTTTTCATACTCCGTATTTTCTCTTCTTGGTGCAAGCCCTTCCCTTCCAACAAAAGCTGATAGTGAGGTGCAAGAGGAGCAGAGCGAATCAATGACAACAACTGAGAAAAGCAAGAAATCATGGTGGAGAATTTCATTCGCTTCTCCAAAGGTCTGGGACCCTACATCATCATGGTAATTTTTTCTTCTGCCTATATATCTCAGAATATATATTTAACTTAACATGATTGTAAAATGTGTTCTAATTTTCATTGAATTCAGTTGAATAAAACCACTGATTCATATATTTTTCTATACATCCCACTCAAATTGGATCCTAAATGTCCTTCATGTTTATAACTCTTAATTCTCTATTCATGATATATATGCCTCGTTTTCATTAAAGGATTTCTTCAAATAATAGAAACTTCTGATTTAGCAATATCTGCAACTGAAATCAGGTCCACTGGATGACATAAGATGAGGAGTGTGAGAGTGCTTAAAACCTTTTTCAGGGGAAAAATTTTTCTTTTTTCTTTTCTATAGTTTAGTCTTTTCAAGATATTAATTGTGCTTCCTGTCTGTATGGTTCTTGTTATTATCATACAATCATAAAGGCCTGTGTTGCCTGCTCAGTTCAGAGGCCCGTATTTCATTTTGGGATATATTAGGTCTGTTACCAAAAATGCTACTATGTCAACCTCAAATGCATATGACTGTTCTGTATTGATGTTCTGTGGACCTCCAAAATCAATGTATCTGCTATTTATTTTACTACAATAGAGAAGGTAATGATTGACACAACAAAAGATTTTCTTTTGCAGCCCAAAGAGAGGTCTCTTTTACTGTGTGATTTACTTAAAGCCTGGTGATTACCATCGGATACATTCCCCAGCTGACTGGAAAATTCTTGTTCGCAGACATTTTTCTGGTAAACAATCTCAAGCATGTCATACATTCAAACAACTAGAGAATAACACCTAGTGTTAATCTGTTTTAGCTTGGAATGGAGCAACCTTAGGATGGACCAATAGGAAAATGGCCACCCGCACCCTGAGTGTCAAAGTGAAAGACCTAGTGTTAATCTGTTTTAGCTTGGAATGGAGCAACCTTAGGATGGACCAATAGGAAAATGGCCACCTGCACCCTGAGTGTCAAAGTGAAAGACCCTAAGGCTGCATTTGGTTTTGAGAATAGAATAAGACAAGATACTGAAAACAGGACACAAAAGACAAAGACACAAAAATAAGTGTTTTTGTATTTTGTTTAGTAGTGAACTGAATATAAGATAAAACAAATAATAAAAAGTAATTTACTTTTTTTTTCCTTCACACAATTTAGAATAAAACATAAAATGATAAAAAAATATAATTATGCAAAGTTTGATAACGATAATAAAAGAAAAAATAAAAAAATAAGTTGTATCGCCATTCAGTGTCAGTGTTCTTTTTGTCAGAAAAGACACAAAATACACTAATTTAGTGTTCTAGGATACAATGTCTCTGTCCATGTCTCACCTACTAAACACAATTTTGTGTCTCTGTCCATGTTTCGGTGTCCTGCCCTTATAAACTAATGCAGCCTAAGTGAACATCTAGAGGATTGTTGAGGCATATGAGCCATTTCATTTCGATTTGTTCTTCCTTCTTTATCATTTTACTTTCCCACCTTAATGTTTGATTAATGTTTCCATAAGCTCTGCAAATGAAAATTATCTCTTCAATGTGTAAAATATTGGAACTAGGAAGCAAACATAATGTAGTAGTATTGTTGATTTTCAAGTTTTGCATTTGTTGGTTACCATGTGGTGCACTAATTTATTAATAATTAGTTTGTTATTAAATTATTTGTTTGTTACTTATTTTGCAGGCCGTCTTTATCCATTGAATGAAAGAGCTACAAGAACAATCAGAAACCTCTATATTGAGAATGAGAGGGTAATTTATATCTAATTTAAATTGAACTTGGAACTTTATACCTTAATCTCACCCCACATTTTCACCTACTTATTCGTGCCAATTAAGCACATTGACCTATTAACTTTATGTGGAAAGACTTACTCTTGAAAATGAAAATATTCTTTATGGGGACAAAGAAGCTAGGAGCTGTTCCAGTTGGTCTGGGAGTGTGAGGCACTCTTTCTATAGCAGTAACAAATTATTGTTTTGTTCTAGGGAGGTCCGATGTGATATTTATGTGTATTTCATTACTCCATATAAACTTTTGGAATTTTCCTAATTTTGTCATTTGCCCATTTTATTTACTATGCTCTTCTAACAATCTAACCATGAGTAACCACCTTCACTCTGAGTTACGGTATGATTGGTCACCAACTGTCTCTTTACTCTCTATAAAATGGTCAGGTTGTTCTTGAAGGTCTCTGGCAGGAAGGGTTTATGGCACTTGCTGCAATTGGTGCCACAAATATTGGATCAATTGAGGTGTGTCTATAGTTCCTTAAGGATGTAATAATAGTATAACATTCCATTACAATGAGCAACTTCCTGCAAGTTAATTACCAAGAATATGTTAGAAAGTGTTTGGGTTTTCTGTTACTATTGTCCTGTTATTGACTGGATTTCTTCATTAAATTGGCAGCTTTTCATTGAGCCCGAACTTCATACTAACAAGCCAAAAAAGAAGTTGCTACCTTCAGAGCCTCCTGACGAACGGGTTTACGTAAGTGAAAGTGAAAGTATTGGTAGGATGCTCAAGAAAGGTGACGAGGTTAGTAGTTGATCTAATTGTCTCTTAGAATTTATGCGCATGTGTCAAACTTAAATAGCATTGAACTGCAAATTTTATATAAGTAGACAGATTTAGAGAGGTGCTTTTGAATTTTGATCCTTTTTATTTATGGCACTTGCACTCCTTGTGAATTGAGAGCTATTAGATAGATTTGGTATAATGTAGTTCATTGCTTTTTTTATTCTCAGTTTGCTGCTTTCAACATGGGATCGACAGTTGTTCTTGTTTTTCAAGCTCCGATTCCAAAACTTGTCCACGAGGACAATTCATCAGAGGAATTCAAATTCTGTGTCAAACCTGGGGATAGAATTCGTGTTGGTGAGGCTCTAGGGAGGTGGCATACTTCATAACAAGCTAACTTTTGTGCATTTGATTATATTAATTAATCAACTCCATTTTGAAGAGAAGGATAATCGTGCCACGTTTGGATGTGTTCCATATCCAATCCGTGACACTGTTAATTTCCGAAATTGAGATTTGAGAGATCTCTATTTTGAAGAGAAGGTTAATCGATTCTTTGCACGGATCCTCTGTAATTAAGTATAGCACAAGTTATATCAACAGTTTTGACTTTTGAGACAAATACGTGAAAAGAAATTGAAGTTTTTCATGGCCAAGGTTTTCACAGTTCCACGAAGCACAAGAAAGTTTTTTCATATCTAGATGATGCCCAAAATTTCTCAACTCTCAAACTATGACAAATATGCCCACATATATTTGGGTCTAAAATCTGTGTACAATCAATAACTTGTTTATCTGAGGCATTTGTGAAGCGCAAGTGGTGGTGTTAGATGGAGCTTAATTCCCACTGCCCTATCAAAATAAATAAATCATCCAAAAGCAAAGCCAAATATTTTCCTTATGTAACTGATATGAGTAAAATCCATCAAAATTTCGGCAAGAGACACAATGTCGAATTATAATAGTAAAAACTGGACAAAGCCATCGAGTTCATAATCGGGTGACAAAACAAAACCCCTGGAAATTTTGGCATTAGCATTTAAAATTGAACTGATCCTATATGTAATGAAGCTCTCGTGACTCAAGAGTCACTTCAAAAGAAAACTTGTGATAAATCCAAAGTCCATTAAATCGTTGCTGCCTAATTTTAATATTTCATTGTCATCATCCGTGCCTTTACATCAAAACTTTGTTCCTGGAACGGCAACACACCACATCAAAATTAGCCACTAAGGCCTGAGCCAGCCACACACGACATACCTCATAATTCAATATTTACCCAAGGGTTTTGCTATCTGTGTTTTAAAGACATTGATTAAGTATACCATAAAAAAATATATCAAAAACATTAAAAAGGTAAAAAAAAAAAAATATATTTTTACAATAAATATCATTAAAATATTTTCTTTTATGTTATGCTTAACCAATATTCTTAAGGTACAGAATAGCAAAATCTTTTTTTTTTTAATTCCAATACTTTTAAATTTTAACCCAGTAATATGAGTTAATATTCATTTTAATTCTTAAACTTGCAAGCATCAATTTAGTTTCTAAAATTTTAATTGGTTTTATTTAGTCTTTAAACTTTATAAACATAACTCACATTAATTTCTGTAATAATTTTCTGTCAGACAAAAAATGATGCATTTTTAGACTATTTGATTGCCAAAACTAAAACTACTTCATCTTATAGAGTCTAACATAACACTTGACTGTACTCCACTGTGTTTGTTTTTGAATACATGAAAGAACATGACATTGAGACAGAGACAATAGAATAGAGATACAACAAATTATCCTTTGTGTAGTGTGTTGAATATGGTGTACAATATTATGTTTGGATACACATGGATAAGACTAAAATATTATATAAAATAACTAAAATAGCCACGTGATTCCAAATTTTTCGCATCAAATACAAACTAATTTAATAGAAAATGAGAGTTCACGGGAGTACATGAGATTACAAGAAGAATTGGTATATGAACAAATAAGGTAAACATGGTATTAAAATAATAACATAACATAAGAAGGAAGGAATTATACAACCAAGTAAGAAATTCTACAAAAAGAAGACAGTACCTGACAAATTAGGAACAATAAGAAGGGATAATAGTAAAATAATAAAAAATATTGAAAAAAATTTTCATAAAAAAGTCTATGTCCACCTTTCCAAATTTCGTATTCATCATTGTCCTTCATAAAATAGTGGACATAAAAATATAAAAAATTATCCTAAAAACAATGTGTTTAATGTCCATGTCTCCGTCTTCAAACACTTTTTATTAGTTGTCTATATTTTTGTCTTCTCTTCTTCTGTCTCCAAAAACAAACACTACCTAAATATTTATGTCCAAAATTATTTCAGAGACCAACATAAATCATTTTTGTAAAATTTAAAAAATTTTAGAAACTAAATTAAAGTGGGAATGCAAGTTCAAGAACAAATTAAGTATTACGGAAACGTTGACCCTAAAGTAAAATATGACGAGTAAACGACAAAAATAAATAAATAAAATCACAAGTGTTCATTGGAAACAACGTACGTCTATTTGGAGTATTCGGAAGATGGAGGGAGGCGCTTATAACGGTACATGATGCAGGCGACGGGTAATACGACTCCGATCATCATTACGGCAGCTCCGGCTAAGTATCTGAATTGGCTTGGAGGGGCCACTTCTATGAACCTCCTAATCTGCATTTCCAAATGCTTATTATATGATATGAATTGAAGTGAAAACAAAATATTGATCTTTCTATTGTTAGATCCATAATAAAACCGTGACTTGCATGACTTGCAGGCATTGTCCGATATATGAAATCGCTCGTTCCCAGTTCCACTGCCGTGTTTCAATTAGCTTAATAGCTTTAGTTAAAGGCAAACGCCGCGTTTGAGATTCATTAGTTCGGGTTAGTTATATATACAGAATTACAGATTCACCGTCCTTTTACAGATTTATTGCCACGCCCCAGTGGCTTTTTTTTTTTTTGAAAAATACCATTTTGGTTTCAATATTTAGATTAAATTTTAATTTTTATTCCTAACGTATCAAGGTTCTATTTTTGTATTAAAAGTTTTAAATAGGTTTAATATTGTTATAATATTATCCCTTTAATTTGACATGAATGATAAATAGTTAATAGAATGAGTGACGTAAACGTTAATAATGTTACAAGTTAAGTTATATTTTTTTATAGATTAAAAAAATTATTATTTTTTTATAATTTTATTTATACAAAATTTTAAATTCTAACAATTAATCGTTAACACTCTAAAAAATCAGAATTCTATTTAGAAATTTGTCTCAATGGTCACAGTCATTTCACTGTTATGATACTTCCTCGAATAAAATTAAGAACAATATTTTTCAAATGCTCGAATGTGAAAATTAAAATCTATAAATTAAAATGTACATAGCATTGTAGACTGGAATGTCAATTCATAGTTTGATTCACGTTTCGTTTGTTGAAAGTTTATTATAAGAGTATATATTTAAATAGTCTCTAAAAAATTTTGTATCGAATATTTTTATTTTTTAGAAATTTTTTTTTTGAAATAAAGAGCTCAACATACATGTGGAGTATTTACAGTCATATAACTGCTATGTTATCTTTGACATTATCATCAATAACATGAGTTATTTATAACATCATTATGTGGCATTTGAAAAGAATTGTTCCACGCAGTTTTTAATCCCTGTTGCCTTGTGAAAAATGATATCATTTTTGCGTAACCATATAGTCCATATCACTGAGAAGAAACCAACTAGCCAATACATGCGTACCTCTTTTCTCATTGACACAGATTTCCAACTAAATTGCTCTTTCACAGTACCAAGAATAATCTACTCCTGTCCAAACGCCGATACCCAAGCACACCACACCTACCAAGTGTACTCACAGGTAATAAACAGATGTTGTATATTTTCAGCATCTTTCTTACATAACATACACATAGTATCATTCTGTTGTAGGATTCCCAATCTACTCAGTCGATCCTTAGTGTTAACTCTGCATACCAAAACGAACCAGGAGAACAGTTCCACTCGTGGCGGAACTAGGCCTTTCCAAATTTCCTTAGTGAACCTATATCTCAGTAGCTCCTCGTCCAAAGACTCCCCCTGCAAAGCCTGCAGAAATGAGTTAGTAGAATAAACGCCTTCCTTGTCAAATTTCCACACCACTCTATCTTGCACTTCTGCTATCAATCTAACAGATTGCAATACTTGAAGCATATGGTCTAATGTCTCTGTTTTCCATTGGCGTAAATGTCTCCTCCATTGGAAGTGTCACACCCACTCTATCCCATCCTAGACCCCACAGTCCCCAATTACTGATCCTTTTTGGTTTGAAATCAAGAAGAGTTTCGGAAAGGAGTCTTTCAGCTTTCCCACTTGGAGCCACGTATCCTCCAAAAACCTGGTGGATCTACCATCTCCTACTTTGATAGTAAGGCCATCAATCATCTTTTGCCATACATGTTGCTCCCCTATTTGCAGATGACATATATCTCTCCATGGACCACCTCTTTCTGGCAATTTCTGCGATGACAGGAGGTGATTTGGATTCAAATTGTTACAGGACACACAATCTTCTTCTATAGAGGGCATTCCTCCTTTGAGAACTGCCACCACCATTTAAACAGTAAAGCAGCATTACGGACCACCGCATCCCCCACACCCAAACCTCCTAGCTTCTTTGGTGTTTGGATCATCTCCCACTTCACAAGCGCCATGCCAGGTCGCCCATCATCCTTCCCCCAGAAGAACCTTCTCTGCAATGAGATGATTGTACGTGCAACCGCTTTTGGCATCTTATACAAACTCAGGTAATAAATCGGCAAACTGTTGATAACCGACTTGATGAGTACTAGCTTCCCAGCCTTACTAAGGACCCTTCCTTTCCACAAGCTGAGCTTCTCTTCCACCTTGTCTATAACCGGCTTCCACATTTTTACCAACCTCGGATTTGCTCTTAGGGGAATCCCAAGATACTTCACCGGTAAGGCCGCTTCCTAACACTCCAGTAATTGACACATCAATGTAGCCCACTCCTGACTGCAGTTCACTGGTATCAAATTAGACTTCTTGAAATTAATGCTCAAGCCAGGCATCATTTCAAAGCACCTCAGCAACCTCTTGTAGTTTCGGACTGTCTCCTCATCCGGCAGATAGAATAGTATAGTGTCATCAGCAAATTGTAAGTGTGATAACTCTATATTATCCCGACCAACTAGCAGTAGAGAGATACGACCATTTCTTACCGCCTCCCCGATCATCCTGTTAAGCACATCTACCACCAAAATGAACAAAAACGGTGACAAAGGATCGCCTTGACGTAGTCCCCTTTCCATTCTGAATGGTTTCGAGGGTGATCCATTAACCATGATAGATATAGATGCCGTTCTTACACACTCTCTAATCCATGACCTCCATGTTCTACCAAAGCTCATCTTCTCTAACACGGTATCAATAAAACACCATTTAACTCTGTCGTATGCTTTTGAAAGTCTAGTTTGATGATTGTCGATGCCTTCTTTTTCAGTTTCAACCATTGCACCATTTCACATGCAATTAAGGCTCCATCATGTATCTTCTTCCCCTTCACAAAGGCACTCTGCGATTCCCCGACTAAACCTGGCATTACTCTCTTTATTCTTCGTGTCAACAATTTAGAGATGACTTTATAGACACAACCAACCATGCTGATAAGTCTGAGATCCTTTATTTCTTTAGCCCCAATGAACTTCGGAGCCAATGCTACCTATGTGACATTAGAATTCCCTGGTAATGATGCAGTCTCGAAGAAGCTCATCACAGCTGCAGTGAACTTCGTTCCAATTTGATTCCAACACTTTTTTATAAAGTTCATGTTGTACCCATCACTCCTTGGAGCCTTAGACGATTCACAGTCCCAGACCGCCTCTTTCACTTCATCCACTGACGGTAACATCTCTAGAGCTTCAGCTTCCTCCCTCACCACCCGATTAACTAATCCATCCCTAAAGCTTACATTTGGAGAATCCTCCTGATGGTACAGACATTTATAAAAGTCTCAAATCACAGTCTTAATTCTTGCTTAATTCCGCACCAGATAAGATATATAAGTTTATACCTTAGTTAATCTGATTATTTTCACTTAGATAAATAGATCTTAAAAAATGTGACATAAAGACTTATATGTCTTACTTTTATAAAGTTTAAGGATCTCAATATAATAAAAATTTTTTGAAGACGAAAATGTCTGATACAAAATTTCTTAAGAACCTATTTAAGTATATACTCCTATTATAATATACATTTTTATTGTGGCATAATTTTAATTATTTGTAAATTACTAATAATTTAATCTCATTCGTTGATACTAATATTTAACAGATGCATTAAATTAAAAAAAATAAATAGTTATTCTCTATTTATAACACACCACATTTATAATTTTTCTTTAGGGCAATTTACAGAAATAAAATGATTGAAGAAAACCTTTATGCAAATATAACATTGACAAACTACAGACGCAAATGCAACAAACACAATTGTATGTAATCCGCTACACCCTGTAGCAGAACCCAATTGCACGTAATCCGCTACAGGCTATCGCAGATTACGTTGAGGACTTCAATACTCATAAACCGCTACACCCTGTAGCGGATTATGAGTAGAGTGGATGATTATATATACCGTGTGAGGCTGTAGCGAAAATCATTTGAAGTAATTTGGAAAGAAAGTTAGAGAGAGAAAGTAGAGAGAAGGGAGAGAAAATTCTTGAGCATTGGAAGAATGGAGGATGAACGGCGGTTGTACCGGCTCGACGGCATTGCTCACGTAGCCGGAACCATCGATGAAGAGGTAAGTGTCTCTATTTTCTTTCAATATTTTAATAACTATATATTTTATTCAATATTAAAGAAGTAATTTATTAATTAGAAAGATAGAGACCCAGTTTAGCTTTTGGTTTGAAAATGAAAATTTGAAATTTAAACTTTGATATTTAACATTTAATAGTAAAGGTAGAGAAGTAGGATTTTAAGTTGTGGATGGTAAATCAGTAATTTTAAAACGCAAGTAGCTTAAGAATAGAAACATAAGCTATAGTTTGGTGATGTCATTGTTAGAAATTAAGCCGGTATTCTTTATTTCTGAAAATACCGCCAACCCGATGTATGTATAGCGTCCGTAGGCAACAGAATATGCCGTTACATGATAGGATTGAACCCGTTGAAGGGTTGATGATTGGTTTGATTGTGACTCGAAAGAGGTGGTAAAGTCAAAGTTTTAGGGGAGATGCTGCCAAAATTTTTATAAAATACGAAGCTTTGTTTGAAACGTTATTTTAAAAATAATGAATTATACTTTGAATTGAATTATTAATAAAGGAATTATGTTTTAAAGTTGATTTAGAGATGAAAATTCTTATGTTTTGAAATTTGATTTAAGTAAATAGATTTGGAGTTTTAGTGGATTTAAAAGAAACTTGAATTTCGAGTAACTAATTTCACTTGACGATTTTTTAGGAAAAGTTTGAAATATTCTCTAAAACTTTGATTTAGAAAAACTGAAACAACTTCCGAGCCTTTGAAAACGTTTCAGATTTAAGAAAGAAATTGAAATTGGATTTTGGTTTAAATGATTTGGTTTTGGTTTATGTAAGTTGGTTTTGAAATTGGTTTGGAATATTTGGATATATGACTTGGTTTTGGTTTAAACTATTTTATTTATTCAAATAAAAAAGCTAAGATTTTAGAGGTTTTCAATGAATTTAAGGAAATGAGTTAGGTTATTCTCCTCTAAAGTCTTGAAACTCTGCTGAAAAATTTTATCACCAAATCCTGATTTAGAATGAATGGTTTTGATGACTTTTGGAAGAGAATTACATTGATATGATTTTGTAATGTTTTGGAATTATCGAAAAATGTTACCAAAGAAATGGGTTTTGGTTTTAAAGGAAATTGATGATGAGTTTTGGAAATTGGTGAAGAATGAGGGACTTGTTGGTTATTGAAAGAGTGTGTCTGACACTATGTGCATGTTTGGGCGCTATTATTTTGTTAAAAAAAGATCTTTTTTCAATGAAAAAATATCTTTTTTTATTTTTTAACGTGTTTGGCAAATTTCTAGTAGTAAAAGTAAAAGCACTAGTAAAATAAAAAAAAGATCTTTTTTGAGAAGCTGTAATTTACATCTTTTTTTAAAAGATCTTTTTTCCTTAAAAAAAAGATGTTTTTCATGTAATAAATAAATAAAAAAGTACTTTTATATTGTTATACCCAAACATAATTGATAGATAAAAAGACCTTTTTACATGAGATATCCAAACATAAAATTACTTTTACTTCTCTATAAGATCTTTTAAAAAAAAATAACTCGAAAAAAGATCTTTTTTTAAAAGTTCACCCAAACAAGTCCTATATCTATGGGTAAGAATGATTCTTTTTGAAATAAGATTTTGAGCTTGATTGATTGTGGATAGTGTGCTCGGCACTATATCCGTAGGAAGTGTGCCCGGCACTAGATCCATGAGTTATGTGAGGTCGGAGGCAGATAATCCCGCTCACATCCTTTCGGATCACAAGAGTGTACCCGGCACTATAATCGTGAGGGGGGGGGATCCCATTTATATATTAATAACCAAAAGGAGACATTCCCATGGGAATGTGTCGGGTTGGCAATTGAACCGACAATGTGATATCACAACCAGTAGGACAGACATTCATCATTTTCATCTATGTGACATTGTTTGGGTGTATATATTGTAATTGATTTGCCTATGTGAATACTTATGTTAACTGCTAACTGTTATACTTGTTGTAATTGATCTTGATTGTCCTTAAACTACATTAATTGTGATTGTGTTTGATTGTTTGGATTGTGGTGATTTGATGTTGATTGAGTTGTTTGGGCCTGTGGCCATGACTGGTATGTTTAAGGTCTAGTTTTGTATAATGTATCTGACTGGTTTAGCATAGACTTAATGAACCTATGCTTGGAACAGGATGATCATTTATCCCGCGTAGGTAACTTCTTTTTATGTTTATGGTCTAGTAAACTATGAAAAATCAAACTCTTACAGCATAGACTTAATTGAACCTATGCTTGGGACATGTTGGTTATTCATTCTATCTAGGAAAACTTTTAAGATTTTACAAGAATGAAAAAAGGATTTCGGGATTTTGAATGTGAACTCTTGGTTTTTGGAAAGGCACATAAGACGAGCAATGATCACTGTACTTAAAAAAATAGTTTTATTTTACGTATCTTATTATAGCAATTCTGTAACCTATAGTGAGAACCAGCGAGGACGATGTTCTCACTCCCCTACAGGTTTTTTCTTTTCAGGATATGGACGACGAAGTTTCAGAAGAGTTTATTTCATTTTCTGTTTATTCGATATCTTTGTATTATCTTAGTTACTATTTTCCCTTGCTTTTATCTTTATAAATTTTGTAAGAGGGATAGGAATTTGTGATATGTATGTTTGTAAGTTATAGTTATGTATATATATAATTTTTTTTAAAGTATTGTATGCGGTCTGTATGTATATATGTTTAGAGTCGTCATAATATCCAATCTATCAGAGTGGCGCAGCCGGAAGCGTGACATTCTGATAGTGAGGATGTTAAATTTATTGTATCGGAGCAGTCTTTCTTGTAGAGCTTGAGAAATGGACTGACTATGCTTCAATTGCATACTCTAAGTGTCTGTCATTCAATAGTCTTGTCGAATGACGGGAATTAGAGCTTTATGCACATGACTATCTTTTGATTAATGTCATTAGCCTATCATTGCATATTTCGTAGTATTAAGTTTGGCCGGCTTAAAACTAGTGGATTATGTATATGGAAGCACTAATGGATTATCATAGACGAGATACGAGTAATAGGTAACGCGATTTGCAGGTTTTGGGAACGTTAGAAACTATTTCTTGAGGTTACTCAGTATGTGTCTTGAAATTCTGTTGGAGTCGACTTGTTCTTTCGTAGCCTAACTTGAAGTTTGCTAATCCTTTTGAAAATTAGTTTGATTCTCCAACCCTATTTCTCTATTCATATGCATTCTTGTTTGATCCTAATAGCATACGCCTGTTTGAAATCCTTGGTGTATCTGCTTTCCTTTGTTTGAACTCTTCTCTTGATTCAGGTATTCTCTGACATAATTTTTAACTTGTCTTGATGCAGTGTGCCTTTTAAGTCATTATTTTGAGTCCAGTTTTTTTTAAAAAATTGTGATTCATTTTTTCTCTTATTTGACTGTATTTACAACCAATTTTCAAAATTTTTATAAAATTGCTTTTGATTCAATATACACTTATCTATATAAAACTTTGAAAATTCCTTATGCAATTTAAAAACTATTTATTTCTAATACCTCACCTGTTCTTTTACTGATTTACGGAATTATACTCACTCTAAATACAACTTAATTTTCTAATAATCTTACTACAGTTCTTATGCATATCTTTACTTGATTGTGTACTTAGGTATTTTTCAAAATTCTTGAAAGAAAATATTTTTGCCTTTATTCCCGTTGACCTTTGTTTGACAAACTTCACCTAAATTATTTTAATTTGAAATCGGTTTAGCATAACACGTTATTTATGCATTTGTTGTTCTTTTGAAAATATTGGACTCATATCTTTCCTTTTGAGAACGGACCAATTCCTTCTTAAGCTTTTCATTTCTATGGATGTTATATTTAATTCTGTTCTTAATTATTCTTTTACGTCTTGTGAGCATTACCATTAATCTCAGTTTCCCTTCTCCTGTGAATCTCATTCTTATCTGAGTCAACTTACATTTATTCCAATTTAGTGCATCGTTTATCCTCTCATTGTTTATACCAGAGCTCTTTAGTCCAGAATTATTTCTTGAGAATTTGCTATTGATGAGTTGATTTCCTTTTTAGTGCTTCTTAATCTTCTTAAATATTCTTGTGAAGTGGTGATTTCAAGTATACTCTCGGAGTTTTGTTTTGGACATTTAGAAGAAGTTTTGAATACTCTTTGAAGAAATTCCAAATTAAATTTTTTCTGTTGCATGATTGTAATTGAAACCATTCTTTGACTTTTAATAAAATTGTTTTGAATTTAGCATGCACTTATCATGCGTACGCGGTACTGGCATGCGTACGCGAAGACGAACTTTTTCAGACACTTGCGTACGCAGCAGTTGGCACGCGATGCGGACTAGCCTTTTTGTTTCGCGCACTCGCGTACGCAGAGGTGGCATGAGTACGCGAGATGGGCATTTTAACACCCATGCGTACGCGGAAGGGTGTTCATGTACGCGGAACCCTGTTTTTGCTGAAAGTGTGTTTGCAAAAATTTTTACCTCGAATATTCTTTTCTAAATAGAGTTTAACATCTTCTTCCATCTTTGATATAACTTTTATATACACTTGTTTGAATATGAACTTTAAGACTTTTTGAACAAACATTTGATTTTCTTCTAACCTTGCCACGATTTCACTGTATACCTTTATTTGATTGAGTACCTAAATGTCTTTCAGGATTTTTGGGAAATTGTTTTGGCCTTAACCCAATTGACCTTCCTTTTTCATACCTTACCTATTTTGTCTTTAACTTAGAAATTGTTTTGACGTGAGACAACTTGATTTTCTTTCGAGTCTTATGCCTGCTTTTGGTTAAGTTGTGTACATGACTATCTTTCTAAAATATTTGAGGAAATATTTGTGCTCTTAACCAAACCGGTGTTCATTTTATTTTAAAACTCTACATAATCAATTTCAACATGAAATTGTATTAACTTAATGCCACAATTATACTTTTGTTATTTCTTTTACAAAGTGTTTGTTGTGCACCTTTTCTTTGAAAACGTGAAATAGTTTTTGAAAAGTTGTTCACTCTTCATGAGCAATGCATTCGAAAGTATTCTTAATCCTACTCTTGAGTCTTATAAGCCTTGTCTTCGGTTTTAGATATTTTTCTTTTGTAAAACTCACACTTCTTTGACTCAGCTTGATTTTGGTATAACTACTGCACTGCTTTTCTTTTTATCGTTCTTATCGGACTTCTTTGATTCGGAGGTCATTTTTGAGGTTGCCAAAGTGAATTTCCTGTCCAGCACTCTTCATTCCTTGTACATCCTTGATTACTTGTGATGCCAATAATCTTTTTGGTTTTTGCGGATATCGTCCTTGTCGCGTGTTCTTTTCCAAAGTCTTGTATCCTTCTGAGTAAACTCGAGAATTGTTTTAATGTCATGTGTGACCTTTAGGAATAGTAATACGATGTGTTAGTTCTTTAAGACGTGGTATGTGGATATGGAAGGTGAAGCGGTGAGTGTCCAACGTTATGAGAAGTTGTGGGAGTTTCGTTTCTCACGGAAGAATTTGCGGATGTTAGGCTTGTGACCAGTTATGGGGTTGTGAAGTAATTGATGGAGTTAGGAAGTTGAAGTTTTGAAGTGGGTACAAGATCTATGAGCGAATGTTATATCCGTTGTTTTAATACCAACATGCTTTGTAGCCTTTTTGCCACATTAACTACCGCTCTACTTTGTGAACGCCCATCCTTACCTGTACCCGATTTTATTCCTTCAAACTTTTGTAAAATTTTGAAACCATATAACTGTTTTGCATCGAGCCTATCTTGTATCTTCTGCCTTACACCATACTTCACCCTTATATTTAAATGGTTTAATTACTCTGTTGGTCCCTATAGTTTCACCAAATTTTTAATTAGGTCCCTATACTTTTTTTCTATTCAATTGGGTCCCTACACTGCTTTTAATTTTGTAATTACGTCCTTTTCATGTTAAAAATGTTAAAATTAACATAATATTTTTACCAGAATGCATGCGGTCAAAGATTTAATTAAGTTTTTAATTATAAATACCTTCAATTTGCGAATAAATATTCAGTTAACTCTAATATTTTTTACACTAGGAAGGACTTAATTACAAAATTATAGTAGTGTAGGGATCCAATTAAAAGGAAAAAAAGTATAGGGACCTAATTAAAAATTTGGTGAAACTATAGGGACCAACAGGGTAATTAAACCTATTTAAATCTTATAGTTATCCGGTATTTGAACATATGTGTAAGTGCTAAGATTTCTCACCTTTCTAAAAAGTATTTGAAAAGTAGAACACTAAGGATATGTATTATCTTATGTATTACTTTAATTTTTTAGGATGAAAATTTTTATAAGGTGAGTGGAATGTAAGACCCAGAACTTTTGAAAAGTCCTATTTTGAACTAATTTCAAATCATAAATATTTATTTACAGTTTTAATTTCAGAAATTATTTTATTAAAGATAATTAAAGGCAGTTTTGATTAATTGGATTTGAAATAAATTAAGATTTTTATCCAAACTCTATAATTATGAATTTTTTTCCTATTTACAATTTAAAGTTTTAGAAATTTGGAAATAATGAGATTTAGCTATTTAAATTAGAATTTTATTTAATTTTATAATTATTGAGCTATTTTTTATATTTAAAATATAAAGTTGGTAGTTATGAATTAATAAGAATTTTATATGATTTGATTTAAATAATTTATATTTATATAATTTAAAACTTATGTCTTGGGAATAAATAAAATTAATTATATTATCTTATATTTTTAATTAGAGTATTTGATTGAGAGCCAAATTAGTATTTTGATACAATAAATAATATTTTAAAGTAATTTTTAGAGATTAAATTAGATTTAAAATTAATATACTCTATGCTCTAATTTTATTAAACCTAAAATTCTCAAATTGAAACCCTAACCCTAACCCTACCCCAACACAACACTCTCACACACACACTTCCCAATCCAAACCCTAGTCACATTTACCCCTTACCCAACGGCAGAAAGAAAGAAAGAAGGAAAGAAAGAAAGAAAGGGAAAGAAGAAAAGGGGACCGCGGGAAAGGGAGAAGGAGCGAGAAGAGCGAGGCGGGCGGTGGGTGTCACTGCCACCGTCACCGCTGCTGTTGACAGAGGAAGAGAGGAGATCCGAAAGAGGAGAGCACCGGTGGAGGAGGGAGGAGCTCGCACCATCCTCGTGTCTGTCACCGTTCCTCGCCGTTTCTATTGCCACCGTCAGTGGCTTTCTGTCGCCGCCGTCGTCGTTGCTGCAGTTGTTTGCGCCATCGTCGTTGCCGAAGGGAGCCAACATCACCGTCGTCTGTGGGTGAAGCAGAGGAGAGAGATCCGCGAGGAAGGAAAGGCCACGACCAGTCCCGCCACCATGCCCAGTCGCTGTTCGTGTCGCCGGTGCCCTCTTCGTCCGAACTGCTGCCGGGAATGCCACTGCCACCACTGAGATCCACTGCCAGTAAGGGTTTTAAGTTGGTTTTCCTTTCCGTTGAGTTTCCGGAAACTTCATCATCGCTGCATGCTGTTCAGGTCGCCACTACCGCTTGGGCTGGCTGCCGGGGCTGTTGCTAGACCAGTTCAGAGACCGCTGTTGTTTTGTTTTTTTATTACAGTAAGTATTTGTGTTCCAGAAATCCTGCGTTAGTATTCTGTTATGTTTGGTTATAAACTTTGAAGTTCCGGTAACGTAGGGTCATGTTTTGAGCATTGCATGCCGCTTTTAAGTTGCTGTGATTGCTGCAAAAGTGATCAGGGGCTGAGGTGTCCGTTGCTGTTGGTTTCGGGCTGAGAGAAAAGAGTTTCGTTGACACGTTTGGTTTATGATTTCGGCTTGTCGAGGTAGGAGCTTTTCTAAAAACTAATTTATTTAAAATTTGAATTGTTATAAATAAATATGATGTGAGAAAGGCCTT
Organism: Arachis ipaensis; assembly: GCF_059453495.1. Classification (NCBI taxonomy): domain Eukaryota; kingdom Viridiplantae; phylum Streptophyta; class Magnoliopsida; order Fabales; family Fabaceae; genus Arachis; species Arachis ipaensis. The sequence goes on along the minus strand of NC_142440.1, from coordinate 15,714,715 downwards.
TCTGATGATTATGTAAGTCTTATGAATTATCTGGTTTGTCTTGGATGAATATGGTTGTCTGTTTGATTTCACTATTGACTGATTTTGTTAAATTGGAGATTTATGGATTGGTTGATTTGAAATGATTTTGATAATTTGAAAGTCTGAATTTTGTTTTATTGGAAACTCATTTGGTCTTGAACCCGTTGGAAGAGTTGAGGATTGGTTTGATTAGGACCTGAAAAGGGTGGCAAAGCCCAAGTTTTAGGAGAGATACTGCCGAAATTTCTATAAAATCCGAAGCTTTGTTTGAAACGTTATTTTTAAAAAAATGAATTATACTTTGAATTGAATTTTTAATAAAGGAATTATCTTTTAAAGTCGATTTAGAGATGAAAATTCTTATGTTTTGAAATTTGATTTAAGTAAACAGATTTGGAGGAGTTTTAGTAGATTTAAAAGAAACTTGAATTTCGAGTAACTAATTTCACTTGACGATATTTTAGGAAAGGTTTGAAATATTCTCTAAAACTTTGATTTAGAAAAACTGAAACAACTTCCGAGCCTTTGAAAACGTTTCAGATTTAAGAAAGAAATTGAAATTGGTTTTCGGTTTAAATGATTTGGTTTTGGTTTAAGTAAGTTGGTTTTGAAATTGGTTCGGAATATTTGGATACATGACTTGATTTTGGTTTAAACTATTTTATTTATTCAAATCAAGAAGCTAAGATTTTAGAGGTCTTCAATGAATTTAAGGAAATGAGTTAGGTTATTCTCTCCTAAAGTCTTGAGACTCTGTTGAGGAATTTTATTACCAAATCCTGATTCAGAATGAATAAATTTGATGAATTTTGGAAGAGAATTACACTGATATGATTTCAAATGTTTTGGAATTATCGAAAAATGTTACCAAAGAAATGAGTTTTGGTTTTAAAGGAAATTGATGATGAGTTTCGGAAATTGGAGAAGAATGAGGGACTTGTTGGTTACTAAAAGAGTGTGACCGGCACTATATCTGTGGGTAAGAATGATTCTTTTTGAAATAAGGTTTTGAGCCTGATTGATTGTGGATAGTGTGCCCGACACTATATCTGTAGGAAGTGTATCCGACACTATATCCGTGGGTTATGTGAGGACGGAGGCATATAATCCCGCTCACATCCTTTCGTTTCACAAGAGTGTGACAGATACTATATCCCTGGGTAGTGTGTCCAGCACTATATTCGTGGGTGAGGGGGGGATCCCATTTATATATTTGTGACCGAAAGGCAACATTCCCATGGGAATGTGTCGAGTTGGCAATTGAACTGACAATGTGATATCATAGCCAGTAGGACAGACATTCATCATTTGCATCTATGTGACATTATTTGGGTGTGCATATTGTATTTGGTTTGCCTATGTGAATACTTATGTTAACTGCTAACTGTTATACTTGTTGTAATTGCTCTTAATTATGCTTGAACTACATTAATTGTGATTGTGTTTGATTGTTTGGATTGTGGTGATTGGATGTTGATTGAGTTGTTTGGGCCTGAGGTTGTGACTGGTATGTTTGAGGTCTAGTTCTGTATAATGTATCTGACTAGTTCAGCATAGACTTAATGAACCTATGCTTGGAACAGGATGATCATTTATACCGCGTAGGTAACTTCTTTTATGTTTATGGTCTAGTAAAGTATGAAAAATCAAACTCTTACAGCATAGACTTAATTGAACCTATACTTGGGACATGTTGGTTATTCATTCTATCTAGGAAAACTTTTAAGATTTTACAAGAATGGAAAAAGGATTTTGGGATTTTGAATGTGAACTCTTGGTTTTTGGAAAGGCACATAAGTCGAGCAATGATCACTGTACTTAAAAAAAATTAGTTTTATTTTACGTATCTTATTATAGCAATTCTGTAACCGTATAGTGAGAACTAGCAAGGACGATGTTCTCACTCCCTTACAGGTTTTTCCTTTTAAGGATATGGACGATGAAGTTTCAGAAGAGTTTATTTCATTTTCTATTTATTCGATATCTTTGTATTATCTTAGTTACTATTTTTCCCTTGCCTTTATCTTTATCAATTTTTTAAGAGGGATAGGAATTTGTGATATGTATGTTTGTATGTTATTGTTATGTATATATATAATTTTTTTAAAGTATTATATTTGGTCTGTATGTATATATATGCATATGTTTTCAACGAAAAAGTGTTTCTGAAAAGGTTATGCGGTTTTAAGCTTTAAATAGGCTCCTATTTTAGTATTAAATATGTTTAGAATCGTCGTAATATCCAATCTATCAGAGTGGCGCAGCCGAAAGCGTGACATTCTGATAGTGAGGGTGTTACACTCACCACCAATACTTCAGAAACCCGAGCTTGGTAAACCTTTGTATTTATATTTATCTATCACTAACCATGCTATTAATTTTGTTTTGGTGACAGGAACAAACAAATAGCAACAACCAGTATATTTCATAAGCAAATCCCTCTAGAATGCTGAATTAAAATACCCAAAGCTAGAGAAGCTAGCTCTAGCTCTTGTAACAACAGCAAGACATGTGAGACACTATTTTCAAAGCCACACCATCGTCGTCCGAACAGAACACCCCTTGAGACAAATCCTAACGCGACCCGAACTAGATGGTAGATTAATTAAATGGTCTATAGAGCTCTTGGAGTATGATATCCAGTACCAGCACGAGGGGCCATCAAATCTCAATCATTAGCCGACTTCGTAGCAAAATTCACCCTCCGATGAGCCTTCCTGATATAACGAGCTATGGACATTATATGTCGATGGGGCTTCCAACACGTAAGGCTCCAGAGCTGGCATATTACTCGAAAACAACATGGGAACGGCTATAGAACAATCTCTATAATTCAGTTTTCACACCAGGTCACTAGCAATAACCAAGCAGAATATGAAGCACTTATAGCTGGTCTAAGATTAGCTCATACGCTTGGAATAACACATTTCAATGTCAAGTGTGACTCCTTATTGGTCGTACAACAAGTAACAGGTATACTTTCCAGGTAAGAGATACGCTACTCGAAAAATACAATTACATTATCAACAACCTTATCTCTTATTTTTTAAATTTTGAAATTTCTCATATACCTCGGGAATAAAACTGCCAAGCTGATATTCTATCAAGACTTGCAACTACTAGAAGTCTAACCCATCAATCAAGTTTATCACAATTAACACTGGATGAGCCCAGTGTCACATTAACATATGTCTTAAGTATTTCATAGGAAGAAGACTAACGAGAACCATTCATCCAGTACTTACAAATAGAAACAATACCCGAGTATATCAAGGACAAATGAAAATTCAAAAGTCAAACAAACTTCTTCACAATAATAGGAACCAAGTTAAAGTGTCTAAACAACGTTGATGCTAAGTTCTCCATGGATGAAGTCCATGAAGGGGTATACTGCACACAGATAGGGGGTAGAAGCTTAGCATCCAAAATACTAAGACCAAGATACTATTGGCCTACACTACAAAAAGATTGCATGAACAAAGTCAAGTATTGCTACCACTGCCAGTGCCATGCCCCAATCATTCACAACCCAGTTGAACAACTACATACATTAGAGGTGAGCTAGCCCTTTAATAAGTGGAGGCTAGACATCCTCGGTCCTCTCCTACAAGCACCAGGCCAGGTTAAATTCTTAATTGTTGCTATAGATTACTTCACAAAATAGATAGAGGTTATACCTTTGGAAAAAATCAATTCTGAAAAAATGATATCTTTTGTTTGGAAAAACATAATATGTAGATTCGGTATACCTCACTCCATTATAACTGATAACGGCAGACAATTCATAGACTAAAAATTCACAAATTTTTTACAAAACTTTAGAGTTATTCATCAATTTTTATCTGTAGAGCATCCTCAAACTAATGGTCTAGCTGAGGCTGCCAATAAGGTTATATTGCAGGCACTTCGGAAAAAACTAGACGATTCTAAAGGACAATGGGCCGAGCTCATTCCAGAAATTCTATGGAGCTATAATACAACAGAACAATCATCAACCAAAGAGACTCCTTTCAGACTGGTATATGGTTGTGATGTCATGATACCGGTTGAAGTATCACACCAATCCAGCCAAACACACAACTTTACCTACGATGCAAACGCCGAACTACGAGCCACCGACCTGGACTTAGTAGATGAAATTTGAAATCAAGCACTAATCCAACAATACGCAACTCAACTTGCTATAGCTTGGAAGTACAATAAGAGAATCAAGCCGAGGTCATTCCATGAAGGAGACCTCGCCCTTAGAAAAACAAAAGAAGCACACAAACTATAAGGTCATAGAAAATTAAGCGCCAACTAGGAAAGCCTTTTCCGAGTATCAAAGGTCATCGGACGAGGAGCATATACATTACAAACATTATCAGGAAGCGATCATCCAAGTACATAGAACATCTCATCTTTAAAATTTTATTATAGTTAGGTTTATAAGACGGGATAAGGTGATGTACTCTTTCTCCTACTACCAGATTTTATCCCTAAGTTGGGTTTTCCTTGAGAGGTTTTAATGAGGCACACCTCCTGCACCTTCAACTCATGAAGGTTTCTTCATTATCAAAAAGCAAAACTATATACCTCACTACGATTTTCTTACTATTCCTCATTTCCAAATATCCCTATAAGTCATACAACAACAATGATAATTGTCCATTGTTTTCAACAAACCTATTTATTCAAATAAATTCGGAAACTTCATATGATGATTATATTCGCATTTACAAATCTTTCAATATCCCTCGAAACTAACCAAGAAAATCCAAACAAACTAAGTATGAATAATAAAATCATACAAGTAATCACCAAAAACGTATTAGCATTATGATCGTTCAAAATATCAAACCGACATCTGAAACAATACTATACTACAAACAAAAGCTATATCCCGCTTCTACATATCCAAACCAAATATTTGTCAACACTCAGACATACCAAAAACCAAAAGAAAATAGTACTTGACTAAGTTACACTCAAGCCATCAGTTCTTCAAAATACCAAAACACAACAATTACAAACAAAATAATAAACTACTAAGTCAATTGTCGCACAAACTAATTGCATGGTGCACTAGGATTCTCGCCCTCCCCTTCCTGGTCTTGGTCCTCATCATCTATCAATTCTCCACCCACCACGACCTTGCACGGGTCCATCGCAGCCAAGTGCATGTCCAGAGCCAAGAACCTCACCTTCTCCACAGCTCTCTTAAACCCAGCAATAAACATCTCTAGGCCATGATCTTCTTTACTGCTTTCCAAATTTTTCTTTTCAAGGCTTAACACCACAATCCTAGACTCCAAACTTACCTTATCTTTTTCCAATATTTTGCCAGCATCGTCAACTAGCTTCAACTTCTCTTCCAATAACGTAACATGATCCAATGCCTCCCAAACCTTATCACTTTTTTCTGCATTCTCACACAAAACCTAGTCCATGCTAGCCTTATCAAACGCATCCCTCGCATGTTTCAACTCTTGAGTTCGACCAATAAACATAAGCCGAGCTCCCATCACCTACACAATCAATAGCAGGTAAAAAAAAGACAAACACAATCAACAAACATTCTTACATACCTGTAAGTACTGCAAAACTCCAACATCGCCAATATCATGAACGAGCTTTACATCTGTGGGACACTGTTTGTACTCATCAGACACCAACATAAAGAAAAAATGCCCACTCCACATAGAAGTGAGATCCTCATTTTCCCTATATCCATGAAGTATCCTTTGATTCTCGGTGAACTTCTCCACTTCCACTAAGTCCACCTCCTTGTCAACAAATTTAGACTCAGTCAAATCCACTATATCCTCTTTCTCAACATTCACTTTCTTTCTTTTAAACCCAACCTTCTTCTAAAGAGACTCTTTATTCACCTTGGCATCTCCTTTATCCTTCACATTGTTAGTCGACCTTTCCTTATCCACATTTTTTGCTTTGAAAAAAGTCCGTAAACTGTTCGATGTAACCTTTGGCGTTTTCTCCCCTACAAAACATATATTCCAAAACTCAATACCAAAACAATACAACAATAACTCAATAGGAATTTTTCTCTATTACCTAAATACTCGGTCACAGATTCCCTATCAGTAGGGGTGGCAAACGGGTCTAAACCCGCCGGTCCGGCCTGCATAACCCACCAAAAAAGGCGGGCCAGGTTGAAAAATTGGTACCGTCAAAAAGTAAAAACCCGCTTAACTCGCACCGCTTAAACCGCGGGGGTGGACTTCCCCGCCGGGCTTAGTATTTTTTTGGCAAGGGGTATTTTTACAATTTTTTTTGTCAAAACCCATCTTCCCCCAACCCAACTTACAAGAGAATGAAGATGAAAATTGAGTATTTTAGATTACGTTTATTTTGTTTTAGAGACAATATTTATAATTATATTTTGAATTATGTTTATTTTTCTTTGGGAATAATATTTATAATTATATTTTGGATGAAAACTTGGTTTATAATTATGTTTATTAGATATTTATAATTACAAAGACTTTAATATTTGTGAATATAAAATTATAATTTGTTTATACTTTTAGAAATTATAATAGTTAAAAGTAAAAAACAGAAGAGATTTATTTATGCCTTTATATATATTATTTAATAGTTAAAAAAAAAGAGGATATTTGGCGGACTTAACCCGCCGGCCCGCTAGCCCGCCGTTAGGCGGGGCGGGTTGGGATTCTGGGACCACCTCACTAGGCGGGGCGGAGCGGGATAGCCCGCCAAAAGGCGAATTTCTGACGGGACGGGGCGGGCTTCCCTGCTTGCCACTCCTACCTATCAGTCTCCTACTCAAGCAATTTACCAATAGCCAATAATTTCCACGATGATTTATTATTTACTAGAAACTCTACTATCATCTCATCCCTGTACTCCATCCGATCCATCCCCAGTATTTGTCGCAGTGAAGCATGCCAGAACAAAGGAAACCTCTCCTTAAAAAATTCATCAACATAAAATGGATATTCATCTTCAGTCACCCTCACTTTCATATACATCATCTTAAATCCTTTGAATGAAGACTTTTACAAACAAAAAATTGCTCGGTTAGGAACACTAGCCAAATTCAACCATAACCCCCTCCTCGCCTCTTTTACCTGAAACAAAGCAAAAAATACCTCTAACGAGGGTTCAATCTCAAGAAACTCCATCAATATCTCGAAACCTTTTACAAAAGCTCAAGAGTTTGGGTGCAACTGATAAGGAGCACATTTCAATTGTGTTAAAACATCGCATTCAAACGAAGTAAAAGGAAACTTTATCCCCAATTCCACAAACAAACAAACATACATAAAAAAATATTCATGACCCTCCCCTTTATGACAGATATGATCAGACGAATTATAAGGTAAAACTCCACTTTTATATTCTCCCCCTTCCTCATCCATCTTAAGTCACCAAGCTGTTAAATACTTTCAACATCACGAAAAAATGACTCATACTCCTTCACAACCGGTGACACCCAACCATACGGGTTACCCGTATCCACTGTAACCTCCTCTTTAACCAAATCAGATTCCTCTTTTTTTCTCCTTTCCCTTTCCTTTCCTCTTACTTTCCTTTTTCTTATTTTCCCTTTTCCCTACCACTTCCCCAATGTTTTTAATTAGCAAACTACAAATCAAAACACAGCAACAAGAAAGGCAACACGACAAAAATACACAAAATTTACTAACCTTTTTAGTCATTTTTTCCACCAAATACTTCAAAATTTATACACATAATATGACAAGTAGGAAAAGTCCTAAGCGGTCAAATATCTATGAAAAAGAACGCTTCTAATTTCATCCTTTCGGTTACCAAATACCCCTAGCCGTTGATCTCTGCAATGTCCCATCACACCACCCACGCACAATTACTAGTCATAATGATATTGGTAATCATGCAAAAATATGTGCCTTAATTACCACATCAGTTTCCTAGTTTATAAATTTTAGTATCTCTACATTCTTCATTTTTAAATTTTGTCTATTTTTAACCTTTCAAATTCTATTTTACTACATTTTGTTGTAAGACATATAAATGAAGCATGCTAATCTTGGAGGTTCCTTACCTACCTCTAAAATATTGCCAACTTATAGGTAATTTAAAGTTTAACCTGTCCATTTCACAAACTCACAGACCAAGCTTGGGGGCAGTGATCCATCCGTTATACCTCATACCAATATCCCTTATAAATCGGCAACGTGCTAAATAAAAGCGAATAATACATAATCTTTTGTCCATCCGGAAAAACCGTTATACCCGATCTCCGAGATTCACTAAACCATGATCAGGTCAAATAACCTAACCAAGACTATATGGTAAAAGGAAAACAAACATAATAACTCTATAAATACAAAACTCTAAACACGAAAAAGGTACACTATTCATTCTGAATATCATATATCTCATCTTATACTCATTCTAACTTGAGAGTTGGAGTGTCCTTGGAGTACCTTTGAAGGTGCCCATTGCCGCCGTTCTTAAGAAGCCGACATATATCTCACCCAACTCAAAAAAAGGCGAATTCGAGCATTGAGCAGAACGAGCTATATTTTGAAGTCGGCTATCTATACCGGAACAAAAATCATAATTTGCTGGTGTTGTTATGTGAATTTGTAAATGTAGATTCTAGATTAATAACGTCTATAGAAAGAGTTGAAGTATCAATTCAATTTTTACTCGAGGGGTCACTTGGTTTGATCAACGAACTGGTATTCATAAACAGCGAGCATCACTTTATTAGTTGGCAAGGCAAGACCAACAAGGTACAATGAAGACTTAATTTTAAGAGAAACAAGTTCAAGAATCTTCTTTAACATTTGGGAATCATACACCAAAAGCATATGAATCCAAGAGAGTTTACACTCTTTGAGATTGTGTTTGTTTACAGGGACAGGATATTGAGACAATGACACTAAGACACAAAATTGTATTTGACAAATGAGATATGGATAAAGACATTATATTTAGAGACACTGAATTAGTGTATTTTGTGTCCATTCTAACAGAAAAGACACAAAGACATTAACAAATTAAAGGGCACAACTTATTTTTCATTTTTTCTTTTATTATTCTTGTTATTTTTTTATTATTATATTTTTTTTCTCAAATTTTTTGAATGAAAAAAAATAAAAATAAATTAAATTTTTATCATTTGTTCTATTTTATTACCAAACAGAATATAACAACATTAAGTTCTCTATCTCTATCTTTTATATCTTGTTCTTAGTGTCTTATCTTGTTCTTATTCTATTCTTAAAAATGAAAAAAAATTACCAATGAGCAAGTAAAATAGAGGATTCCATGGGTAAATTAAAAATAGTTTATCTATCTTAAAGCCACATGTTAAATATTATAAAATTAAAATTTTTTTATTATAAATATAAAATATTTAAAATTTTAATATATTTATTTTATATTTATTAAATAAAAATATTTAAAATTTTTTACTAATAATAAACTTACTAAATCTAATTAAAAATAACTCCCGAGTTTTTTTTTTATTATTAACTGGTGAAATAAATTTTCCATGTCTCATTAATCCTAATGACATTGTTAAAAGAGTCTTTGAGTACCTCGTTAGTGCTGTTTTGTATTAGATTGATTCTTGTAGTTAGTATAATATTGAAGTAATTTGGAGGAGATAAGCTGAAGCTTTTAGTTTTTAATTTTTTATAACTTCTGAAACTTCTTGTTTTCTCTCCTCCTTCTATGAAGTCGAAATCCTTGTATACAGTTTTTAACAATAAAAAAAAAAGAAATTAAATACTCCGGACCCAATAGAAAATATCCAAAAAAAAAAAGAATAAGAAATATACTGAAACTGTGTGTGGCTATTTTGTTCATCGCGATGGAACACATCATAGTCATGTCATAAAAAATTTGGGATCACTTAAAGCAGTTTTCATTCTAGCAGGAATAGAAGACAATTGTGATTTTCAAATTTCTTGATAAATGGAAATAGATGGTAGGTAAGAAGTATTTTTCAGTTATTTAGGTTCAGATATATTTTATATTTTATAGCTCAAATTGTTGTTGTTAATAAAATGACATTGTCACGTGAATTATGCGCCTAACTTGTATGATATAGTTCCTAACATTGACACATTATTGTTTTAAATATGGCTCAACAGGGTTCTAACAGGAACAATTGTTGGATGACTCATTTCAAACCTTATTGGATGTTGTTGTCACGAGAACAACTCATTTAGTGAGACTTTTACATAATTTTGCTTTATGAAAAGGAAAATGAAAGAAAAGGTAGCATTTAGGTACTTTAAACTTTACCTATTAAGGGATTATTCTTAAATTTATGTCTAAATCATAATCATAATTATCAACAAAGAAAATTTTATTTGATGGACCAATCTTTATCACAAAATATTTTGCGGTTAGGTATATTTTGTGGAATGTTATGATCATTTGATCTGTTAAACACTAAAAACTCCACACCTAAAAAGTACACATTCAAAACTCCCATAGGTATAAAAAATAAGATTAAATTATTTTATCAATTTTTATAATTTTATTAAATTTATAATTAAATTTTTATAGTTTAAAAGTTTTTAATTGGGTTTCTATATCGTTTTGAATTTTGAAATTAGATCTTTATCAATACGAGAAAAACGCTGAGTATCGTCAGATTTATCTTCAAATTTAGTGTCGTAGAGTAACGATGGATTAACCAGTGAAAAAAGCGTCGAATTCGTCATGTTAAATTATTACCAGCAGATTTACATTTCCGATGGTAAATTCGTCGGTAATAATTGGAGGAAAATTTAGGATTAATTTAGGTTTTAGTTGTTAAATAATATAATGATTTAATTAGAAATAATTTTTCTGTTTAGTGAATTTACGTGGTTAAAATAGCATTAAATTAAGTTATTAGACTTTTGTGAGTTCTAATGCTATAATGGTGTGATATTGTTGTTGTTGTGCTCTTGGTTTTGAATTGGAATTGAATTTAATAAATTAGTGATGCTCAAGCTTAAATGCATATACTTCACATAATTTAAGTTATTTAGTTCAGATAGGCATATTGCTAAATATTTGTAAAATTGGTTAATTTTCCTTTTATACAGGTTAATTTTTTGTTAAACTAATTTTATCTATGTAATTAAATAATTAATTCTCTATCATTTTAGTAATTCTTTATTTTATGTATAGTAAATGCAATTAATTATATTATATTATTCGTTATAGTGTATATTATATTTTATTGTGTTAATGTATTATTATTATTTGCATGAGTCAATAGTCAACAAGTTGATTAAAGACTCCGGCAATAAGTCACACTAATTTTCGATATGTTTTAAGAGTGAAAATGACAATAACTTAAAAAAAATCAAATATGAAATCATTTTAAATGATTTATGGATGACTTCTTAATTGCATACGAGCACATAATAATATATATTGCTAAATATTTATGAAGATAGAATGTGTACTTACCTCTTTTATTTTATTTGATTTCAACGGATAATGTATTTATTTAACTAAGTTTAACATAGTTTATTTTGATTAAGCATTTTGAATAATATTGCGATTATGTTTAGCACATTTTTAATTGGTATACTCTTTGCAGACATGACGACAGGTAGAGGTGTTACGGATCAGTCTAGTGGTCGTGGTTGTCGCAGAGGGAGGATTTCTTCCGGTACCGCTGGAAATTCTGGATCCTCTCCCTCTAATCCGACTACCCCGGTGACGTCACAGGTTGCGGGTGCATCGGAATAGCCATTCATCATGGTGTCGAACCCAACTACGTCCCTGTGTCTACGGCGACGATATCGCTTCCATCTACTCAGCAGCCCACTGTCTCGGCGACTGTGATGGACACCGCGTGGCGCCAGAATCCTCTCACGGAAGCCAACCAGCTGATGCCCCTCCACCACCTCCCATCGTATGGTTAACAATTTGTCCTGATGGCGGAATAACGTAAGTACTACTTTGAGTCTTTTATATGCTAAAAGTGTTTAATATATCTTGATTATTGATTCTTGATTATTGATTCTAGTTTTAGTGGATTTAGGGTGATAGGTTTGAACTGTTGAAAGTGTTTGATATATCCTGATTATTAATTATTGATTATTGATTTTAGTTTAGTGAATTTATGGATGTTGCTTCTTGATTATTGACTGTTGTTCATTGATTGTTGACAATTGGTGTTGTTTAAGTTAATTGTTGATAGATAGAGTTTGTGGCACATTCTATTTATAGATGAAACTCTATCGAAATTTTTAAAAAATCTCTGTATATTATGGTTATTTGTTTCTGAAGTTTTAATTTATATTGTCATATTGGTTTGTTTGTGAATTGTTGATAGGTTTGCGCTAAATAACAACGCATATACTCAAGAGATGACCAACGTCATCAAGCTGATGTACGACCATCTATGGCCAAGTTACAAGAAGATCCCCTCTGAGACCAGAGAGCGAAAGTTTCATAAGTGGGTGGTAAAAATTTAATATAGTCAAACCTGTTAGTTTATATCTTCTATTTTGTTTAATATGATATATTTTGATTAACAAATTTTAAAGTTTCTTTGTGCATCTAAACTTTTATATGGGACAAGGAACATAATGCCTTCATCAGGAAGATATACGACCTTCAAATGGGTAGGCGGCTGCAACAGATGTTGGAGGATGTACGACCTTCACGAATAGGCTTAGGAGCTGATCGAGACTGGAGAGAGGTATAAGGAGATCCTCACACGCGTGACGGACACGGATGACCTCAGGCTGGAGTGGAGGGAGCAGCTGGAGCGACTTCAACAAATGAAGCAGCAGATGACGGTGTACCAAGCTCAGATGCGCGCCGGTGGCAGCGGCGCTGCTGGTGGGACACAGATATCACTGCCTTCTCTGCCGCCTCAGCAGGACCACAGGAATGACGACGATGACGATTACTAGGATCTTTAGTGATTAAGGCTTTGTTTTGCTGTTTCATTATATTTGATTTATTTGACTTTTAATTTATTTGAACATTTGATATTTAATATTACATATTTTTTTTCTATTATTTATAATTTGACCACGAATTGTGTGAAAAATAAATTTAAATAAAAAACTAAAATTAAAAAAAATTAAAAAAATTGCGTCACAATATTTTTTTTAAAAAATGACATTGCCGTCAGATTTACCGTGAGCATAATATAACGGTAATAGTGCAGAAAACTGGATATTGTGGTGTCAACGTTACTGTCGAAAAAATTTGCCGGTAACTAAATGATTTTTCGGGTAGATAATCCGTCGCAGAATTCGACGATAATTACCGTCGAACAAAAAAATTCGACAATAACTAATTACCGACGAGGTTTATACCGTCAAATTTTATTCGTTTTTTCAACGGTAGTTACGACGGTATTCAACGTTTTTCTTGTAGTGTACCAAGTAAAAAATAGTAGAGCTAATTGATAATTCTAAAAATGAGAAGACGTTCAAATTTAAAAATATAACTTTTAAGTATGAATATCTTTAATTTGGAGCAGAAATATTTCATTAATTTTTATTTTTTGTATAAAAAGAATCTAATTACACAATTTAAAATTATATTTTGATCCAATTAAACATTTTTAAACTATAAAAATTTAATTATAAATTTAATAAAATGATAAAGACTGATTTAACCAATAAAAAATAATCTTTTTCTAGGCATAAACTTGTCATTTTTACTCTATTGTTAGATATACTAACATAATCAATTCACTATTTTACTATTAAATATGTAAAATATTAATGAATATGATATAAGTTAAGATAAAAAAATATTTTATATTTTAACTAAAAAACTTAAGTTCAAGTTTTAATAAATGATAGTAAAATATTTTTTTAATAAATATACATAATAAAAAATATTCTCAATATAAAAATTAAATAATACCAGAGAGATAATAACACAAAATTACCTTATTTAATTTAATATTTATAATTTTATATATTATATATTTATTATATCTAAAATTTTTCACTTATTTCACCAAAAATTAAAGAATATAAAATAAAAAATAAATACATTAAAAAAATACAAATGAGGACTTCCTATGACTAGAGGTGAAAGTCGGCCGAACTATAAGATAGAAGGTTCGTGGCTCAGCTCGTTTTAAATTTGGTTAGATTCAACTCGTTTTATTAAACAGACTAGGCGTGTGCTTTTTATAAAGCCAATTAGTTAAAAAGGTCAACTATAAGCTTTAAAAATCCTATAAAATTCACCAGATCGGCTAGTCAAAATATTTTTTTTATAAAGACAAATTATTCTTAATTTAAATTTTTAACTATTCACTTATTTTAAACATAAAATAAATAAATAAAAAATAGCCAAGACTAGTTAAGATTGTAACTTTTTTTGTTTAAAAAAAATTATGTTTATACATTGTAAGTATGATTATGATATATGATTAATAAATTATGCTTTAAAAATTATGAATTATAAATTTTAAAATGTATTTAATGTCAATTTAAATTTTTTAAGTTTATTATTTTGATTTATAATTTACGATTTTTTAAATAGACTCATGGGCCGGGCAGGGACGAATCCAGAAAGTTTAGTATGGAGGGGCCAAATTTTAGATAATTTTTTTTCATTTCATAAAAATAATTAACATATAGATATTAGAGTTAGTTTTTTAAAAAATTTATCAAATATATATATATATATATATATATATATATATATATATAATTATAAATTTTTTCACAATTTTATTTTTAATATGATAGTTACATAAAAAAAATATAACAATATTAATAGTACATTATAAAATTATAAAGTACCAATAATTTATAGCATGTTTAGTTAAAAATGATCACATATCTTATTAATTAAAATTAATTCTTTCAAAAAATTTAAAAAATTTGAAAATAAATGATAAATTATTAATTATTTGAAAGACACAATACCTTTATAGAATACAAGATATAAGATATTTTTATAAAAGTTTTTCTTTCAACAACGTAAATTTAGAAGAAAAATAAGTATTTTTTATAAGAAAAGAATATCTAAAGTACTTAATATGATTACCAAAATATAACTACGTAAGTTATTATTAATATAATAATATAAATTTTAAATATGTTAATATAAAATAAACAAATGATTTTTTTAAATAATATAGAGATTATTATATAAAAACTAATTTAAAAGTTACAAAGACTTGAAGATATGATATTAAATTAGTTAAAATTAAAAATATTAGTGAATTAAATAATTAAAACATAAATCTATCACATAATAAAAAATAATACATATAAAAATACTAAATTATATAATATTTTTTATATTTTTAAATACATATCTCATATATAAATATAGTTTCTAAAAATTTTGGGGGGCCGAGACCACTACTCGCCCCCTCTAAGTCCGTCCCTGCGTGGTGGGTTTGTCGGATTTTTAAATAGATTAGGCTCAAATCTAAAAAAAAGAATAAAAGATAATAGACTTATTCTTTGACCATCTATTTATAATATAGATTAGACTCATTAAAACAAAAGCTTGACTAAACTTAGTTTATTTTTTTTCTACCAATGACTCTCAAATTATATCTCCCAAATATTATTCTTAAAATTAATACACTAAACCAAATTCCAATTTTCATTATAACCAGTAGATTTATTGGATCTGCATTTAAAATTTATCGAAGTCAACTCAATTCCAAATACTAATTTGATTATGACTTATGAGACTTATCAATCACAGTAGAAGTGAATTTCATGTCTGAAACAGTGGTTTTTGGTTCTGTTTATCTTTTTCATTATTTTCGCGAGAAAAAAAAATATTTTAACTTTTATGATTATATTTTCAAATAAAGTCAAATATCTAATTTACTTATTTACACCTAGGAATTGAATATCCTAAAACATTTATGAGTGACCCACTGCACTTAATAATTGACAAACATTTGATAAGCTGTTAGCAAGCACTCGTAATTTTATTTTATTTTTTGGCCACATTCCTATAAAATATGAGATGTTTAATAACTGGACCAGTTCATTGCTTCTTTAGGATGCCGCACTCGTCCATAATTTCCCACATGTCACGGTCTCTATTATAAGATGGATGGTGCTTCTGGTGATGGGTACCTATCTTCTTTTTGTGTACATTGCAGAAGGTGTCCCATGACTTCTCAATCCAATTTTTTTAATAATACCACTCGTCTAACTTGTTTATTGTACAGATTATATATATATATATAGAATGAAACATTTGAATGTCATTTGATTTACACAGCTGATTTTATTTAGAGGTATGGGATAATATTTGATGACTTGATTGTTATGGCTTCTCCTAAAATTAGGAAAGCTGGAATCATACATTTGAAAGAGGAAAAAAAAGGATAAAATCGTAAAAGTTAAGATTTATTTTGATATATTTTACTAAATCATATCATATCAAATTATATTTTGAGAAAGTTTAGGGACCAGTATTTTTATTAAAATTTAGCCAATATTTAATCATAAAAAAGAGTGAATAATCTCACATTATAAAATTTAATTTCACACCGTTAACAACACTAAATTAACATAATATTCGTTAACAATAGAAAATAAAAGAAAAAAAAAACAGATCCATTCGGTCAAAGCAGATACTGTAAACAAGTCATGTTGTGTCTCTACTCGTCAGGTGGATGGTAAAACCTAAAAAATACTCTCTATTTTTTTGTTATAAGGAGTGTTAGGGAATAACAAATTTTATGATTTATAATAATTAATTAATCATCATAAATATTTTTAATGATATAAAATTATTTTTTTTTGTTAGTTAAATACTGGCCAAATTTTAGTAAAAAATACGGGCTCTTAGACTTTCTCTTTGGTTATTAGATTTTTCAATTAAGGTACTAAAGTTTTGTCTTAATCATCTAGGATATTATTAGTAGATATTCGACTATTCTAATTCAACTTTATTTGAAGTTTTTATAAAAGAAAATAGGTCTTCTAAACAAAAAATTTTTTCCCTCAAAACTCTAATAAAAACTATTAGTTAAGAAACTAAATAACTTATTATCTTTAGTTCCTTACCAATCTCACATTACTAAAGTTTTTAAATATATATATATATATATATATATCATTATACAAAAAATATCATTACATATATTTGTTTATTTAATTTTTGTTTAATTTTTTATGGTATTTTCTAATCCGATAGATCAATGAATAATTCGTCACGGATCAAAATTTCATTTAAAAGTTTACTACTGGTGAATGAGTTATTGCATATACAAGACAGAATTCAAATCTTTTACGCTTACTTTTACGGACTAGTGATTCAATCGCTATACCAACCAAATTAGTTATTATATTATTTATATATTTGTTTATAAATATATCTTATTTTACATAGAGCAATATTACATAACCAGAAAATATTATCATTTTTGCCCACCACTTGGCCAATAATAATTTGCATCTATATTTACGGAGGTTTTGCATACAAAAAGTATATAGTTTAGACATATATTTATCAAAATTTTGCACACATGAATCAATACCGTTTGCACTTTGTACCCATATTTTTTCCGAATTTATACACATAAATTAATAAAATTTAACTATTAATGATAATTAGTGTTTATACTGGTTAAATAATAACAAAAAATATTTAAAATTGCTAATGTGTATTTTACATATTCTTAATGTGTATTTTGTATATCTAACATATATTATATACAAATAAATAATTGATTTTTAGTGTATAAATATAGCAAGAAAAATTATAAGTTCAGAATAAAAATCTTTTTACATAAAGTAGCCTTGGAGATTTCAAAGTTTATACATAAAATTGAATGGCCAAAGGGAAGGAACTTTGCAGTGTAATTTTCTCGTGAAATGCAGCAAGATAGAGAGTAACGAGATAGTAATTAAGAATGAAGATTGAAGCATTGGTCATTTGTAAATTGTAAGGGAACAATAGAAAACCGGCCCCCTCACCGTCCATAGCATTGAGACCTGCAGATCTGCACCGCGCAAAAACACACACACACTGTGTGACTTTTTCACTCCAATTCCCAACAACCCCCATACAAAGTAAAACAAAGTACTCCTCCTACGTACGCACTACGCGGCGTGCTTAATAACACCTTCCATAATAATGCCATCATCGCATGTCTCATATCATATCATATCTCATACTATCTTAATCATATTTCTCAATAATATTCTATATCCTACCATTTCTTCTGAATCTATCTGTCTCTATAGTTATATTAAAATTACTATTGATAGATAGTAGATTGTAGAAAAAGAAAAAAAAAAAAAGAAAGAATGTTGCTGTCATCCACAACAGCCTTCACCGCTCTTCATCATGCCCACTTATCTAGGATTATGTTTTCCTAAACTCACAGTAATATTTGGTTTTTTATAATCTTGATTCAATTAATATCGTGTATCTGAATTGGTGTTGCTCCAAAGCACAAGACTCCGATCAGTGTTTGTTTTCTCTGCATCACTCATCACTGCCTTTCAAATCCAAACTCTGTCTCTTTTATGTAATATAATATAATATAAAATCTTCTGATGCGGCAGAGTTGGTCGCATAACAGGGTGACTTGGTCATACATACCCCTCTCTTCATCGAGGTTACAACTTCACTAAAGCAGGTTTCTTTATTTCTATCTTATTTTATTATTCTCAGCTTTGGAATCTGCTTTTGAAGTTTGTTGTGGCCTTAATTGGGTCTATTAATTAAGTGAACTTTGGATGAGAAATTGGTTAAATAATATGTCATTCTGTCTCTAATGTTTGTTAATAGATTTGATTTTGCCGATGATGTCTTAATTAATTGGGTTCCTTTCTTTTATCTTCTTTTTTAATGATTATTTCAGAGGAGATCTCGGAAATCTTAGGTACGGTTTGTTGAGGATATTTTTGAAGCACTACTTGTCTTGTCTGCAGATGCATGCTGCTCTATATAAATAGTATTCTAAGACCATAATCAACTTCAAATTATCACACCAAACTCTTGACTTCACTATTGCTTCTGTCTATCAGAAAATCTTGGCCCCCTTTTTTTCTGTTTCTTATGTCCCATGTTACTTACCTATATCAGTAGATTGTGATTGTAGTGGTTGGAACATTCAGAAGATTGAAAGAAGTGGCAAAAACAAAAAGACGAAAAATGGAAGGTGGTTTGTTTCCACATTGGAAAGATGGACCATGGCACGAGCTAGATTTAGAGGAGAATGAAGAACTGTTTTTAGTGTCATCCTTGCCAGCAATACCTGAGCCACCAACACCACATGAGCCTATGGAGTTCTTATCCAGGTCATGGAGTCTCTCTACTTCTGAGATTTCAAAGGCTCTTTCGGAGAAGCAAAACCAAAACCAACCTCTTCTTGATCACAAGAGTAGTCCAGACACACTGCCTGAACCAATTTCTGCACCTCAATTAGTAGTAAGTCACTACTGTCAATTTTCTCTCATACATTGAATTCAGTGAATGTTATATCAGATGCAACTTAGCTTCAATTAATGATGGATTAGTATCAGCAATAATTCATGTGAACCTATATGATAATGGCGATTAAAAAATGCTATGTGTACACAAAAAAATCAGCCACCATACATACTGATTCACACATTTTCCCAACTAAATAATCAACCACCATAATTATCAACATGCCATAGTAGAATAACCAAATCAGCACTAGTAGAATAATTAAACTTGATTATAGTAGTACAATGAAAAAATTTCCATTTGGTGGCTGATTTTTTATGTACACGTAGCGTGATTGATGGCGATTTTGATATGTATTGTAATTTGTTTTGAGGTGTTTGTGATACTCTTTTGCAGACAGGTAAGATCACACATTCTGGTCATTGTAGAAGAATGAGTAGTACTATTGGGAAATGGTTGCATCAGAAGCAGAATGGAAATACTAATACCAGTATGAAAAAGAAAGATCAGGCACGTATTGAGAATGCACGCGTGCATTCTGCTCTTTCCATTGCTGGGCTAGCATCTGCCTTGGCTGCTGTGGCCGCAGCGCAGGACCCAGGTGGCAGCTCTTGTTCCAAATTGGACCTTGCTATGGCTTCAGCCACACAACTCTTAGCTTCTTATTGCATTGAAATGGCTGAGTTAGCTGGAGCTGATCATGACCGTGTCGCTTCAACTGTAAGGTCTGCAGTTGATATTCAAACCCCAGGTGATCTAATCACTCTTACTGCTGCAGCTGCAACAGGTACTTGCTCAATTTTCTCTACATGAAATTTGACTATAGATTTGAGAAACATATATTAATTTGTGCAAATCATTTTCCTTGTTGAGGTGATTTAATTTGGTGCTATTGAGTATTTGGTTACTCACCGTGGATAGTTTCTTTGTATGTTTCAGCTTTGCGAGGAGAAGCAGCTCTGAGAGAAAGATTGCCAAAGGAAACTAAGAGGAATGCATCAATAAGTCCCTGTGATAAGGGAACAGCAGAATTCTGTTTAGAGGGTAAGCTTTGGGAAAATCATTCTCCATGTGAGGGAGATTTAATGCAACTCACAGAAAAAGGTAATTGCTGCTGTTTGATTGCATTTGCTTGTTTTTCTTCCATTGATGAAAAATTCACATCATTGGATCTGCTTATCAGGTAAATTCTTCTAAGGTGGTTGTGTTTTTATTTCAGGTGTATTACGATGGAAACATGTATCTATCTACATCAACAAGAAATGCCAGGTGCACATTAATCTGGGTCAAACAATTACTCATGAGGAAGTGGATTATTTCATAGATATAAGTAACAAGAATGTTCATCTTTTTTTTTTTTTTTTCAGGTCAAGATTAAGATCAAAAGCAAGCATGTTGGAGGAGCATTCTCCAAAAAGAATAAATGTAAGCCTTCTTAACAATCATGATCCCATCTTATCAACTCTATTTGCATGCATTTGATTAAAGAGCCTTGCAAAACTCTTTTGTGCATAGCAATTAAAATTAGAAACCAATTCAAATTCTTGCGTGGTTTATATTGTATAGGTGTTGTTTATGGAGTATGTGATAAAGATGGTGCATGGCCATATAGAAAAGAAAGGGAAGAATCAGATGAAAACTACTATTTTGGCCTGAAAACTGGAGAAGGTCTTATGGAGTTTAAGTGCAAAAGTGAAATCCAAAAGCAGAAATGGGTTGATGGGATAGAGCTTCTACTTCGTCAAGTCAATTCTGTTGAACCAAATGAGCCTAGTATGGAATTTTCAAATTAATCTTAGTACCGGCATATGACTTGTTTGGATTGTATATATACACCTAGAGAGTAGGACACATGATTATGCAAAATTACTAAGAATGTTCTAACTCTATGGTACAGTACAGATGTAAAGAATAATGTTTCATTACAGCAGTTGCTTGTAATTATGGTTGTGACTTGTGAATTAAGAAAGAAAATTTGAAAAAGAAAGAAAACTTTTTTTTTTTTTGAAACCAGAAGAGCTCAACACGAGCGTGGAGCATTTGAAACATAAACAAACAAAAACCTAACAATAGACAACAATAAAATACACCTATTGTTACCACCTAGATCGCTCAACAAATACGCATCCCTTTGTCATCTCCGGCATTGCCATCAACAACAAAAGGGATCCTCGCACCTCCACTTCTTGTAATGATGCATAGTCATGTTGATAACGTCGCCAGCACTTTTTCAATCTGAAACAATCTCCGATTCCTTTCCAACCAGACGTTCCAAATAACCGCAAAGAGACTTATGAACCACGTCTTACTTTCCTCCTTCCTAGTTGTGATACCTGTCCATCTTTCAAAGTGTTCCTTTAAAGTACCCGAATTTGTCCATTTTATGCCAAAATCAGATAACCAAGCGCACCACACCTGCCATGTAAATTCACAACCAAGAAACAAGTGGCAGACATTTTCAACATCCTTATTACATAGAACACATACAGTATCACCCTGGTTAACAATTCCAAATCGACACAGTCTTTCTTTAGTACTCACTCTGCCTATTAAAAGCAAACTATATAAATAGCTCAACCCTTGGAGGGACTAAACCTTTCCAGATAGTCTTGGTGAAGCTATAGCTTGTTACTTCCTTCGGAAGCGTCTCCGCCTGTAGTACCTGCACAAAGGAGTTAGTAGAAAACACACCTTGTCTGTCAAACTTCCATACAACTCTATCATCTCTGTTAGAAGCTAGTTTTACCGGTCTCAAGGTTTCATGTAGTTGATTCACAAGTTCCAACTTCCATTGGAATAGCTCGCGCCTCCATTGGAAGTTCCAAATCCACTCAATCCCATCCCAAAACCCACAAACCCCTATGACAAAGCCTTTTTGGGTTGAAACTGAGAATAGCCTTGGAAATCTATCCTTCAGGGAACCACAACTTAACCAGACATCTTCCCAAAAGTGAGTTCTCCTTCCGTCACCAATCTCCATTGACAAGCCAGCTATCATCTTGTCTCTTACAGGTTGCTCATTATCTGTAGCTGGCAAATATCCTTCCAAGGCCCCCTCTAGAAGGTAAATCTTGGCTGGATAAAAGCTGGTTTGGGGAGAGATTATTACAGAAGCAGACCACTTTCTTCCACAATAAACACTCCTCCTTAGAGAATCTCCACCACCACTTAAATAACAGAGCTGTGTTGCAGAGCATCGCATGGCCAACTCCTAGTCCACCTAACCTTTTTGGAGCTTGGACCACTTCCCATCTAACCAAAGCCATGTCATACCTCCCATCCTCCTCCCCCACAAGAACCTTCTCTGTAATGAAATAAGTTTCTCCGCAACTGCTTTCGGCATCTTGTACAAGCTTAAATAATATACCGGTAAGCTATTTAAGGCAGCTTTGATAAGAACCAACTTTTCCGCTTTATTAAGGATCTTGGATTTCCATAAGCTTAGCTTCTCCTCCACTTTGTCAATTATTGGCTTCCAAGTCTTCACCAACCTCGAATTTGCACCTAAAGGGATCCCCAGGTATTTAACCGGAAGAGCAGCTTTCTTACACCCTGACGAGGGACGGAAGTCAGGCCAATTAAGAGATTATAATATAATAGAACAGCGTTGCGAGTATAGCTCTTAACCAGAAAAAATTCGCCTCATCAATTTAGAAAGGTTGTCACAAAAAGTTTAGAATAAAAATACTAGGAGTATGAGTCCCAGGTCGTCTCCCAACGAGTTGCTAGAAAGGGTGCTAATTTATTAATCAGGAGTTTCCAAGAGAGTTTGAGAGTTGAATAATGAGAAATTAAGTAATTGTAAATTAAAGCAATAAAAAACTAAGAATGATTATTAATATTCTAGATAAAAAGCCTTGACTGAGGAATGATTAATCGGAAGTTCTATCCTTGTTGGGATCTCTTAAGTGTAGTATCAAACAGGTTGTTGTTTTCACTTAGTTAACCCTTACTAAATAAAGGAAAGTCAAGTGATTGAGCTAGCTCTTATTCGCAAATCCTAGTCATCTCCCTTGGGAAGGTCTAGCGTTAGTAAATACAGAACTAGCCAACAACTTCCAATTTAACTATCACTTAAGCCTTCCAACTCAAGTGTCTCCTTTTAATCAAACCCCATGTCAAGTAGGGAATCTACTCCATTGACATGAATATAATGCTTGTAGAAATATAAAAAGAAGACATGATAAATTGAATAAAATAAAGCTTTGAAAATTAATTAAAGATAAAAATAATCTTTTTCACTAACAATCCATAAAAATAATCCAACTAGCACTTTAAACAAGAATTAAGAATATGGAATAAATAAAAGAGTAAGTAAGAAAACAAACTAGAATAGTATCTTTGATGGAGGTAATGACTCTTCAGTATCCAAAAGCAAAAGCAATAAACTAGGAATGTAAAGAGAAACTAGAGGAAGAGTAATTTTCTCTCTAGATTCAGATCTAAAAACCTAAAAACTATCCTAATGAGAATATGTGAACGTGTCTCTGTGTGTGTTGAGTCTCTGCTTGTTTCCTGGCTTTATTCTGTATTTTTGGGCCGAAAACTGGGTCAAAACGTGGCCCGAAATCGCCCCTAGCGTTTTCTGTTAATTTTGCAGATCGTGCAGGTCACGCGTACGCGTCAGTCACACGTGCGCATCTTTTGTGCAGACTCCAATCCACGTGTATGCGTCAGGCACGCGCACGCGTCACTGCAATTTCCTCATTTCCGCGCGCTCGCGTGAGCCATGCGCGCGCGTCGGTGTTCGCTGGTCATCTCCTTTAGTTTCTTGTGTTCCTTCCATTTTTGCAAGCTTCCTCTCCATTCTCTAAGCCATTCCTGCCCTATAAAGCCTGAAACACTTAACACACGGATCACGGCATCGAATGGTATAAAGGAGAATTAAAATATACTAATTAAAGATCTCTAGGAAGCAAGTTTTCAATCATAAAACAATACTAGGAAGGGATTATAAAATCATGCAAATCATATGAATAAGTGGGTGAAGACTTGATAAAAACCACTCAATTAAACACAAGAAAAACCATAAAATAGTGGTTTATCAACCTCCCCACACTTAAACATTAGCATGTCCTCATGCTTAGTTTAAGGAGATAAAATAAATGAGTAGGGAAAAGTAAGACTCATGCAATGCAATGCAACCTATGTATATGAATGCAACTATATGCTAAAATGATTTTGCCTACTTGGTTAAAAATAGATAAGTTCTTCAAGACAAAAATAAATCAAATATCACTAATTAAAATTATACAGCAAAAACAAGCAAACTTGTAAGAAGACAGCTCATGAAAGCAGGGAACATAGAATTTAAGCATTGAACCCTTACTGATGGTGTATATGCACTCTATTCACTCTAGTGTATAGGGTAATCACTCTACTCTTCTCTAATCATGCTTTCTAAACATTGTTCTTCACCTAACCAATCAACAAGTATTTAATGTACCAATGCAAACATCATGAGGTCTTTTCAAGGTTGTAATGGGGCCAAGGTAAAGATGGGGGTATATATATGGCTAAGTGAGCTATAAATTGAATCTTTAATTAACCTAAGCTCTTACCTATACATATACTCCTTATATTTTTAGATTCATGCCTAGCTACCCAAAATTTTCTCACTTTTGTATTACATACTCATGCATCAACTTTTCTCTTAACTTTGTATCACACATGCATTGATTTTTTATTTAGCTTAACATTGGAGTAATTTTGTCCCCTTATTCATTTATTCAATCGCTTAATTACTTGAATATTTTTGGATTTTTTTTGAAGCATAAAAATAAACATAACATTGTCAATGCACATGGATTTTTAATTCTTCTAGTTTCACATGAGTAGGTACCCAAATTACCAATATTTTATCATGACACATTCCCTTATTAACCCATGTTCCCACAATTTTCCCACACTTAATTGACACACAATTTCTATCTTAAGCTAACCAAAGATTCAATTTGGGGTATTACTTGTTTTTCCGCTTAAGGCTAGTAATGTGGTAAAATATAGAACAAAGGGGGTTTAAAAAGGCTCAAAGTGGCTAACAAACGTAAATAGAATGGTAGGCTATTTGAGATAAGTGAGTTAATAATCAATTAATGGCCTCAATCATATGCATGCATATAACACATTAAACATTTGGACATATAGGATGAAACAAAATAAAGATTACAATCATAGAGAAGCAAACACACAAGAATAAAATTTTTATGGTTAAATAATGTAACCATGTAATTAAGCTCAAATCTCACAGGTTGTGTGTTCTTAGCTATTATTTATGTTCCAATTTACAGTCTTCAAACAAATTTAACGCAAATTTTTTTTATTTAAATTAGTGAAATTTTTCAAAATAGAGTCTTGAGAAGAAACATATTATTTTTCAACCAAATAGAACATGCATGCAATTACCTATTACTATGCTATCTATCATATCCTAATAAAAGAAAAATAAATAAATATCTTATTCTATTGGTGTTAAGAAAGAGAAATTACATCCGGAAGTCAGGTACTGACCGACCTCCCCACACTTAAAGCTTAGCACCGTCCTCGGTGCCATCAGTCAGGAACAAAGAGGGGCTGGTAGCAGTATCTCCACAATCGGGACCGTCATGGATCCCTGTGCTGGTAAATGAAGTGGAATCCGGGTGTCTGGTTCTTCTTCAGGTGGGTGGTTACCAACAAGTAGCTCCTTGAGGTATGTAAATCTGCGCTTGTTACGGCGCTCCCTTTGCTTTCCTTTGTGGTGAAGCCGGTCCAATTTCTCAATTATCTGATGGAGCAGTTGGTTTATTGAAGGTGCTTGTGATGTGGTAGGAGAAGTGATATCTTCCGCTGGTTCTGTGTTCCAGTTGATAGTGGCTGCTGGAGGTCTGATATACTTCCCATTAGGGACGTACTGATCATCTTGTGGAATCATGGCCTTAGTGTCCCCAGCTCTGTAGGAGACTCCGGCTGCTGAAACTAGATCTGAAACCAAGGCGGGAAAAGGTATGTTACCCGCAATCTGTACGTGTCCCATAGCATGCCGAATGTGTCTTGGTAAATTGAGGTGCTGGTCTGTAAGGATACACCAGAGTAAAACAGCCATGTCTGCAGTGAAGGAGGACTCGTGAGTACTCGGAAAGACGTAATGGGACATGATCTGTGCCCATACTCGAGCCTCCAAGATGAGTGCTGAAGCCAATATGCTCTTAGGTCGAGATCGATGGTATCCATAGATCCATCTGCTGCCAGGTCGTACTATAACTCTGAGAACGGCGTCCCAGTCAAATTGGTATGTCTGGCGTTTGAAAGAGGCTTTTTGAAATGCGTCCAATCCTTCTGGAGCAGGGGGAAGATCTAAAACTCGTTGAATGGCCTCTTCAGTTATAGGGACTTGCTTCTGACGGACAAAGACAGACTACATGGTTGGCATGTGAAAATTGGAGTAGAATTCAACTACCCATGATAGATTAACCTGTCGTGGCTGTCTCCGTAGGAATCTCCATTGTCTTCGTTCAATTCGGGGCTCAACAAATTTAGCAATGTTGGTCGGGAGGATGAGAAGGTATTCATTATTATAGTTCCTTTCAGCCAGGATAGGGAACATCTGCTCACAATAGCGGTTAGGGAATCGCGCAGTGTCCTTTGCTGGAAAGATTTTCTCTTTTTCATCGACCTTGATGATACTCTTGATTCTTTTTGTTGAGGGTTTTACTACTGTTGAAGATGGCTCTACTACTAGTGTTCTTTTCTTGTTCCTTTCCTTGCGTGTTGTTTTGGAGTAGCTTTCTCTTTACCCTTCTTGGTGGCCATCCTAAAAAGGGAAAAAGAAAGTAACTTTAAAACTAAGGGTTAGAGCAAGGAAGAGGATGGTACAAATGATAATCAATGCACGGTAAAGAAGGATGTCAACACATGGTCATGACTACATGTGAAAAGTTCATTAATGGGAATATAGCAAGTGCAAGTTATGGCATTAAGATGCAAGATGTTTATTGGCATGCCGGCAAAGGCATGAGTAGCATAGATCAAGCATTAAATGTCCAAGTTTGATTATCAACCCTTTCAAACTAACAATCTGTTTGTATTGACAATTATATTTAATCAATAAAATATAAAAAGGGGTTTTGTAAAAAAAAAAAACAGGCATTAGAGTAGTAGAATAACATAAAAGTAATGCATAATGCCATACGGGCTTTTTTACAAACACATAGCATGCATGGTAAATATGTTATCGAAAGTATTAAATTGAACATGCAAGCAACCCTTTAAGAAGTAATATTAATTGTCAAATAATTCCTTAATATACTCACAAGCAAAATATAGAAGAAAACAATCACCTAATTAAATTTCTAACACCAATTAAAGGAATAAAAGAAAAAGAAAGAAAAAGAAAATATAGGTAATGAAAGTAAAAGAAAATAAGAAGAAAACATAAATAATAATAATAATAATAATAATAATAATAATAATAATAATAATAATAATAATAATAATGGAAAAGTAAAAAGAAAAGAAGAAAAGAAAAGAACCTTGAGAATGGGTGTGAAAAATAAGGGGGAAAGGAAAAAAAGTAAGAAGGAATAAAGAAGGGAGAAGGGAGAAGAAAGAAATAAGAAGGGAGAAGAAAAGATTTGGATTTGGGGGAGAGAAGATAAGATATCTGGCGCTGATCTGGATAAGCTGTGCGTCGCATGTGACGCGGACGCGTGGATGGCGTGATTTTTAAGTGACACGAACGCGTGACCTACGCGTTCGCGTGGAGTGAACTGTGCCATTGGCGCGAGTGCAGCCTCGCGCACGCGCAACTCTCTGTTTCGTTCGCATATTGTAAAAATTCTGAATGACGCGTGCGCATGGGTGACACGCACGCGTGAATGGCCTTACTTTTAAAAGTGGCGCGGACGCGTGGGGCACGCGTTCGTGTGATAGGGCTTGTGCTTCTAGCATCATTCCAGCCCCACTCCATCATAACTCTCTGCCATATACCTCTTTACGTCGATTTCGCAAGGTCACGCATGCGCATGGGCGACGCACACGCGTGGGAGGTTAATTTTTCAAATGACGCAGACGCGTCAGGGATGCGTTCACGTGGGCATGCTTGTGCCTAAGGCACGCCTCCAGCCACGCTCCCGCGTGACTCTCTGCTTCTTTTCTTCCTTGTTTCGAGAGCACCTATGACGCAGACGCGTCAGCGACGCTTACGCGTCTCGTGCATTTTTTTTATATGCAGAATGTAAATGCAGATGCATGCTATATGCAGAGATTATGAGAAGATTCACTAAGAAAAATAAAGTAGAATAAAATAAAACAAAACTAAGACTGAAACAGAACGATCATACCATGGTGGGTTGTCTCCCACCTAGCACTTTGCTTTTACGTCCTTAAGTTGGACATTCTTCAGGCTCATTATGCTTCTGTTGGTGGGTCTTCCAAGAGAAAAACCTCTAGCTCTTTGTGATCCTTCATTTTCTCACCATGATAAAGCTTTAGGCGATGTCCATTGACCTTCATGAATTTAGAACTAGAAAGATGACGCAGGTGAAAAACTCTGTATGGCTCTGCCTTTTCTACTCTGTAGGGACCTTCCCATCTTGATCTCAATTTACCTGGCATAAGCCTCAGTCTGGAGTTATAAAGAAGAACTAACTCCCCTGGTCTGAATTCTCTCATTTTAATGTGCTTGTCATGGACAGCCTTTATCTTCTCCTTGTATCACCTGGAGTTGTCATATGCTTCTAGGAGAAGGTTCTCCAGTTCTGCTAGTTGCAGCTTCCTTTCAGCACCAGCTTCTTCAAAATTCATGTTGCATTCCCTCACAGCCCAGAAAGCCTTGTGTTCTACCTCTAATAGAAGGTGGCAAGCCTTTCCGTACACTAAGCGGAAGGGGCTCATCCCAATGGGTGTCTTGTATGCTGTTCTATATGCCCAGAGTGCATCTTGTAGCCTGGCACTCCAGTCTTTCCTATGAGGTTTTACTATCTTCTCCAGAATGCATTTAATCTCCCTGTTAGACACTTTTGCTTATCCATTGGTTTGGGAATGATAAGCTGTTGCTACTTTATGAACAATCCCATGCTTCTTCAGTAATCCTGTCAGTCTCCTGTTACAAAAGTGAGTGCCTTGATCACTCATGATTGCTCGTGGTGATCCAAAGTGGCAAATAATATGATTTCAAACAAAGAAAACAACAGTGTTAGCATCATCAGTACGGGTAGGAATGACTTCCACCCATTTAGAAACATAATCTACAGCTAACAGTATATAAATGTAACCATTAGAGTTTGGAAATGGACCCATGAAGTCAATGCCCCAAGCATCAAAAATTTCACAGAAAAGCATAATTTGTTGAGGCATCTCATCCCTCTTGGATATATTACCAAATCTTTGGCATGGGAAACAAAATTTACAAAATTCAACTGCATCTTTAAAAAGAGTAGGCCACCAGAATCCACAATCTAAAATTTTTCTAGCTGTTCTTTGAGGACCAAAATATCCTCCACTCTCAGAAGAGTGGCAGGCCTCTAAAATGGACTGGAATTCTGTTTGAGGCCCACAC
The DNA here is from genome assembly GCF_059453495.1 of Arachis ipaensis. Classification (NCBI taxonomy): domain Eukaryota; kingdom Viridiplantae; phylum Streptophyta; class Magnoliopsida; order Fabales; family Fabaceae; genus Arachis; species Arachis ipaensis. Next base: position 15,684,783 of record NC_142440.1, on the reverse strand, counting down.
CTTCTATTTACCTGGTCAGTACCACACCTCCACAAATATGGGTCATCCCATATATAATATTTAGATTCGCTTTTCAGCTTGTCCCTTTGATGCTTAGTAAAATCGGGAGGGAAAGTATGACTAACTAGATAATTAACTACAGGTGCATACCAAGGAACTACTTCGGATACTTCTTGCAAACTATCAAATGGAAAAGCATCATTTATATGAGTGGAGTCATCCTTAATGTGCTCAAGGCGACTCAAGTGGTCTGCCACTAAATTCTGGTTACCACTCCTATCTTTAATTTTTAAATCAAATTCTTGCAGCAACAGTATCTAACGTATTAATCTTGGTTTGGACTCCTTTTTAGCTAATAAAAATTTTAGAGCTGCATGGTCTGAGTACACTACCACCTTAGTACCAAGTAAATAGGCTCAAAATTTATCCAAAGCAAAAACAATAGCTAGAAGCTCTTTTTCAGTAGTAGTGTAATTAGACTGAGCAGCGTCTAAGGTCTTAGACGCATAAGCAATTACGAAGGGATTCTTACCTTCGCGCTGAGCCAGCGTCACTCCTACTGCATGGTTGGAGGCATCACACATAATCTCAAATGGCTGGCTCCAGTCTGGTCCTCTCACAATTGGAGCTTGAGTCAGGGCGATCTTCAGCTTATCAAATGCTTGCATGCAATCCTCACTGAACTCGAACTTGATATCTTTCTGCAATAGTCTGGATAAAGGTAATGCTACCTTACTGAAGTCCTTAATGAATCTCCTGTAAAAACCTGCATGGCCAAGGAACAAATGGACTTCCCTCACGGAGGAGGGGTAAGGTAAACTAGAAATGACATCCACCTTTGCTGGATCTACAGAAATACCTGCATTAGAAACATGTCCTAGAACAATCCCTTGTTTTACCATAAAGTGACATTTTTCAAAATTCAATACAAGGTTTGAACTAATACACCTGTCTAATACTCTAGCTAAACTATCCAAGCAAAGGTTAAATGAATCACCATAAACGCTAAAATTATCCATAAATACTTCCATACAGTTCTCAATAAGATCTGAAAAGATACTCATCATGCATCTTTGGAAAGTAGCCAGTGCATTACATAAGCCAAAAGGCATCCTTTTATATGCATATGTTCCAAAGGGACATGTAAAAGTAGTCTTCTCCTGATCTTCAGGAGCTATATGAATTTGAAAATATCCTGTATAACCATCTAAAAAATAGTAATGGGATTTACCTGATAGGCGATCAAGCATCTGATCAATGAATGGCAAGGGGTAGTGATCCTTGCGAGTAGCTTGGTTGAGACGCCTATAGTCAATGCAAACTCTCCATGAATTCTGCACTCTAGTTGTCAGGAGCTCTCCATGCTCACTCTTTACTGTTGTGACTCCAGACTTCTTGGGCACCACTTGTACTAGACTAACCCATTCACTGTCTGAGATGGGGTAAATAATATCTGCTTCAAGTAGTCTGGTCACTTCTTTCTTGACAACTTCGAAGATGGTAGGATTCAATCTTCTTTGGGATTGACGGACGGGTTTTGATTCCTCTTCTAAGTATATTCTATGCTCACAAACTTGAGGGCTGATGTCTACTATATCTGCCAAGCTCCATCCAATTGCTTTCTTATGTTTTCTCAGCACACTAAGCAGATGCTCCTCCTGTTATGAAGTGAGTTCCCTTGCAATGATAACTTTGAAACTTCTGATTATCCTCAAGGTAAGCATACTTGAGGTGTGGAGGAAGGGGCTTCAATTCCAATTTATACTCTTGGCTAGGCTCTGGATCATCCGGGGCTAGTGATAATGGCAAAGTGTCTTCATTATGTTCAGAGGGTGTCCCCAAACTTGGACCTCGCTCCATGTGTTTCTCTTATACTTCTTCTTGGTGAACTTCAGCTACAATTTCATCAATAATATCGCATTGGAAGATAGAATGATCTTCCGGAGGATATTTCATAGCTTCATTTAAACTGAAACTCACTGTTCTACCATCTATTTCAAAGGAGTAAGTTCCTGAGAATGCATCCAGCTTGAACTTTGAAGTTTTCAGGAATGGTCTTCCAAGCAGGATTGATGATGGTTTTCCTGAGTCATTAGGGGGAATTTCCAGGATGTAGAAGTCAATGAGAAATGTGAGCCCCTTAATGCTCACTAATACATCTTCAGCAATTTCAACTACTGTAATAATGCTTTTATCTGCTAACACAAAACGAGCTGCCGACCTTTTTAAGGGAGGGAGCCTTAAGGTATCATATATAGACAATGGCATTATACTAACACACGCTCCTAAGTCACACATGCAATCAGAAAATATTACACCTCCAATGGTACAGTTTATCATACATGGACCTGGATCACTACATTTTCAGGTATACCTCCCATTAAAGTAGATATAGAACTACCTAAAGGAATAGTTTCTAATTCATTAAATTTATCCTTATGTATGCATAAATCTTTCAGAAACTTTGCATATTTAGGTACTTGCTGAATAATATAAAAAAGGGGAACAGTTACCTCAACCTTTTTTAAAATTTCTACCATTTTGGGATCAAGTTCTATCTGCTTTTTAGACTTCCTTGCAAGGTGTGGGAATGGGATAGGGATGGCGCCACTTGCAGCCTCTGCATCCTTTGGTGCTCTATTCTTTGGCTGAGTTACTTCTTCTTCAACCTTGTCTTGTACTTCATCTTCCTCCTCAGCATCTTCCATTTCAGCATCTTCCACGTCTACTAAGCCTTCAATTGGGGTGTGTTCTATTGGGCTTGGCTCCTCCTGATTCCTCTCTGGCAGTATGGTTCCGGATCTTAAAGTGATGGCATTGATGCCACCCTTGGGATTGGGTAAGGGTTGAGAAGAAATTCTATTGGAGCTTGGTTAGTGGAAGTAGGTAATGAATCTATCTGGGCGGCAAGAGCTTGTAAAGTAGCATTCAGACCATTTAGAGTAGAGTTCAGTGTAGTCTGCATGTCTTGTTGTCCTTGTGCAAGAGAACGAAGTATCTCGTCATTTGATGAGGAAGTAGGGTAAGTGATCTGTGGGACTTGTTGTTGGTTATCCTGGGGTCCTTGTGACTGTCTTAGGTGAGGAGCTCTGTAAGGTTGGTTCTGATTCTGCTGTCTATTGTTGTTATTCCATCTCTGGTTTCTATTGTTATCTTTGCCTCCTCTGTTATAGTTGTCCCTCCAGCCATGGTTGGAATTATCTCTCCAACTTTGGTTGGAGTTGTCTTGCCATCCTTGGTTATAGTTTCCACCTTGGTTGTAGTTACCGCCTTGTTGATTGTATCCTTGATTCGGGCAGTCATAGAAGTTATGAGTAGCTACCACAGTGTTGTCTTCTTGTTGGATCTGCGGGCATTCATCAGTATAATGACTATAATCAGCACATATTTCGCATACTCTTTGTGGGACTAGCTGTTGGCTTTGTTATGGTGGGGAAGGCTGAGCTTATTGTTGTTGGTTTAACTGCATTTGCTTTAGTAAGTTGGTCATTTCACATATACTCTGTGTAAGAGCAGAAGTTTCATTACTAGAGGAAACCTCTGCAACAGCTTTTAAGTGGCGGCTCCGGTGCCTGTGATTCCTGGTGGACTCATCTAAATCGCTGATTAGTTGCCATGCTTCATCTGCGGTCTTGTACTTCTTCAGAGAAATATTACTAGCACCATCTAATGTAGTTTTATCCTGAGGCTTCGTGCCTTGAGTGAAGTAGTTGATTAACACTATCCTGTCAATCATGTGATGGGGGCATGTGTCCAGAAGGTTCTTAAAACGCTCCCAATACTCATAAAGAGTTTCTGATTCTCCTTGAACAATGCAGGAGATCTCTTTCCTCAATCTGTCTGTAACTTCAGCTGGAAAGTATTTTTCCAAAAATTCTCTCCTGAGCATATCTCAGTTGGTAACAGTCGCTTCAGGTTGGGAGTAGTACCACTCCCTCGCCTTTCCCTCAAGAGAAAATGGGAAGACGGTTAACAGAATAGAAAATTCATTCGCACCATAACGCCTAACAGTAGAACAGGCTGTCTGAAAATCCCTTAGGTGCTTGATAGGCTCCTGAGCAGGTAAGCCATGAAACTTGGGCATCAAGTTGATTAATGCAGTCTTCAGCTCAAAATCTGCAGCCAGAGTTGGATGATGCACTTGATACGGCTGCAGTGTAAAATATGGGGCTCCAGCTTCCTGGAGAGTAATCCTCCTAGGTGCTGCCATGTTATCTACACGTGAATCAACTGAATCAGTAGTAAATGAGCTTGTTTCGCTCTCAGATGGCAGTTCAGATTCGCCCTCAGATGAGACTGGTGAATCGATAACAATCACTTTACCACCCTCTGAGGCTAACCTGCGTCGAGCTCGCCTAATACGTGAAATAGTTCTTTCAATTTCAGGATCAAATGCAGCTAAGCTCGAATTAGACAGTGAACGCGTCATTCAATGAAAGAAACATATAGCTCATGGTAATAAAATAAAAATAAAATATGCAATTAAAATTAAAATATGTACACTAATTAATAATTTAGCACACAATTGCAACTCCCTGGCAACGGTGCCAAAAACTAACGAGGGACAGAAGTTAGACTAATTAAGAGATTATAATATAATAGAACAGCGTTGCGAGTATAGCTCTTAACCAGCAAAAATCCGCCTCATCAATTTAGAAAGGTTGTCACAAAAAGTTTAGAATAAAAATACTAGGAGTATGAGTCCTAGGTCGTCTCCCAACGAGTTGCTAGAAAGGGTGCTAATTTATTAATCAAGAGTTTCCAAGAGAGTTTGAGAGTTGAATAATGAGCAATTAAGTAATTGTAAATTAAAGCAATAAAAAACTAAGAATGATTATTAATATTCTAGATAAAAAGCCTTGACTGGGGGAATGATTAATCGGAAGTTCTATCCTTGTTGGGATCTCTTAAGTGTAGTATCAAACAGGTTGTTGTTTTCACCTAGTTAACCCTTACTAAATAAAGGAAAGTCAAGTGATTGAGCTAACTCTTATTCGCAAATCCTAGTCCTCTCCCTTGGAAAGGTCTAGCGTTAGTAAATACAGAACTAGCCAACAACTTCCAATTTAACCATCACTTAAGCCTTCCAACTCAAGTGTCTCCTTTTAATCAACCCCCATGTCAAGTAGGAAAGCTACTCTATTGACATGAATATAATGCTTGTAGAAATATAAAAAGAAGACATGATAAATTGAATAAAATAAAGCTTTAAAAATTAATTAAAGATAAAAGTAATCCTTTTCACTAACAATCCATGAAAATAATCCAACTACCACTTTAAACAAGAATTAAGAATATGGAATAAATAAAAGAGTAAGTAAGGATACAAACTAGAATATTATCTTTGATGGAGGTAATGACTCTTCAGTATCCAAAAGCAAAAGCAATAAACTAGGAATGTAAAGAGAAACTAGAGGAAGAGTAATTCTCTCTCTAGATTCAGATCTAAAAACCTAAAAACTATCCTAATGAGAATATGTGAACGTGTCTCTGTGTGTGTTGAGTCTCTGCTTGTTTCCTGGCTTTATTCTGTGTTTCTGGACCAAAAACTGGGTCAAAACGCGGCCCGAAATCTCCCCCAGCATTTTCTGTTAATTTTGCAGATCGCGCAGGTCACGTGTACGCGTCAGTCACGCGTGCGCGTCATTTGGCATTTTTTTCCTTGTCACGCGTACGCTTCTTCCACACGTGCGCGTCTTTTGTGCAGACTCCAATCCATGCGTACATGTCAGGCACGCGCACGCGTCGCTGCAATTTCCTCATTTCCGCGTGCTCGCGTGAGCCATGCGCACGCGTCGGTGTTCGCTGGTCATCTCCTTTAGTTTCTTATTTTCCTTCCATTTTTGCAAGCTTCCTCTCCATTCTCTAAGCCATTCCTGCCCTATAAAGCCTGAAACACTTAACACACGGATCACGGCATCGAATGGTATAAAGGAGAATTAAAATATACTAATTAAAGATCTCTAGGAAGAAAGTTTTCAATCATAAAATAATACTAGGAAGGGATTATAAAATCACGCAAATCATATGAATAAGTGGGTGAAGACTTGATAAAAACTACTCAATTAAACACAAGATAAACCATAAAATAGTGGTTTATCCCACCCCAGTAAGCTACACATGCTTTGAACCTACTGTTGATCACAATTGATTGGTATCAAACTCGATTTCTCAAAGTTGATGCTTAAGCCCGACATCAATTCGAAGCATCGTTGAAGCCTTTTATAATTCTTAACAGACTCCTCCTCTGGCAGACAGAACAAGACAATATCATCAGCGAACTGGAGATGTGACAATTCTATATTGTCTCTTCCCACGAACAGAGGGGATATCTGACCATTTTTTACTGCCTCCCTAATCATCCTATGTAGAACATCAACAACAAGTACAAACAGGAACGGAGAAAGAGGATCACCTTGTCTCAGACCTCTATCCATCTTGAACGGTTTAGTTGGCGAACCATTTACCAAGACTGACATAGTGGCTGTGCTGACACACTCCATAACCCACTCCCTCCACCTAAGGCCAAATCCCATCTTCTGCAGGACAATGTCCACAATTCTCCACCTGACCTTATCATATGCCCTTTGAAAATCCAGCTTGATTATAGCCGCTTCCTTCTTCCTTGATTTGAGCCAATGTACAGTTTCACATCCAATCAGAGCCCCATCATGTATTTTCCATCCCTTTACAAATGCACTCTGAGTCTCTCCAACCAGGCCTGGCATAACTGATCTCATTCTGCTAACCAATACCTTGGAAATCACCTTGTATACATAGCCAACCATGCTAATTGGACGAAGGTCCTTAATCTCCTTAGCACCAATAAACTTTGGCGCCAATGCCACCCATGTGAGGTTAGAGTCTTTCGGTAGCCTAGATGTCTGAAAGAATTCTAGCACAGTTACTGTGAACTCAGCCCCGATTTCATCCCAACACTTCTTAATGAAGTTCATGTTGTACTCATCACTTCCTGGTGCCCTAGATGATTCACAGTCCCACACGGCGTCTTTAATCTCCTCAAGCAATGGCAAAACCTCCAAAGCTGCAGCATCTTCTACATCTATCATATTCACTAGTCCATCTCTAAAAGCCACCATAGGAGCCTCCTCATGGTAATATAATTTCTTGTAGAACTCTCTGATAGCAATTTTTATTCTTGCTTGATTCCTGACTAGCCTTCCATTAATTACCAGCGCATCAATCCTGTTATTCCTCCTTCTAGTTGAAGCTACATTGTGAAAGTATCTGGCATTTTTGTCCATGTCCTTTGTGAGGCAGGATCGCAATATCTGTTTTCAGTGTAGTTCCTTCCTTACATACCACTTCTTACAGCACGTCACCAACGCCTTTCTTCTTGCCTCCACTGTTCCATTATATACATCATTGCTTACCATGTCATCTATCTTCTTTATCTCTTCCTCAAACTGCATATTTTTCTTATCCATGTCGCCAAAATTATCTCTGTGCCACTAATAGATGAGGATTGTTGTCGATCTAGATTTTCTTCCTAAAGAAAGGAATTATTTCGCTGTAAGCATAGCTCCAAACCAACAAACAACTCTCACATCAAATTAAAATATGGTTTTGTCACAAGTACAAACTCCAATAAAAATTAACCGTAGTATTTAGACTCCGGGTCATTTCACAAAGAATTGCAATGAAATGCTCAATTGTTGACTATGAAGAACAAAAGGGTTTAGTTGATAAAAGGGGCAATAAAATAAATGACAAGAAAAGTAAATAGAGCAATTAAAGAAAGCAATTAATAAAGAGAGACATTCATGGCAAGGAATTGAGAATATAGGCTTTCTATCCTAGTCATTAATCATAACGATAATTAACAAGAATTTATCTTATTTCGTCATTTCCAACATTGGAAGAAGGTATAAGTTATCTTCCATGAGAGAAAGTCAAACAAGACTAGTTAATCTCAAATAAAAAATCCTAATCAACTCACTAATTGAATTAGCAAAAGATTAGCGTCATTGAAAATGATATTAACTAACAACTCTAGATCACCAATGTAAATTGGGTATTAATGACTCAAGATTGCCCAATTACTCTTCCCAAGCCAAGAATGCTCAAAAGCTACTCTAAAGCCCAACCAAGTATTTTGTCAAATACTTGGTGGGTACAAATGGAAAACATGGTAAAAGTGCAAGAATAATAAATCTACCAACTACCAATTGCAAGAAAAGTAAATCAACAACTCAAATCATCAACAAAAGAAACATCAATATTAAATTTCATCAAATGTAAACAAGATCCAACATGAATATTCATAAACATAAAAGAGACATAAAAGTAAAATTGACAAGAGAACTAAGAAAAATAGAATAGTAGAATAAGAAATTGTAAAAGAAACAAGATGAGAACAATAATCAAAACCTAGATCTAAGATGGATTAACCTAACCTAATTCTAGAGAGAAGAGGGAGCTTCTCTCTCTAGAAACTAACCTACATGACGCTACACTACCAAACAATTGCTCTTTCCTTGCCCAAGCTTGAATTCTGCATGAAATAGCATCAGAAATAAATTGGGTTGGGCCCAAAGTGCTTCAGAAATCGCTGGGGGCGATTTCACTTTAGTGGGCCACCAGCAGCATCGACGCGCACGCGTACATGGCGCGTGCGCACCCCTATACGCGAAGTAACATATGGAAACTTTTATATCATTTCGAAGCCCCCGATGTTAGCTTTCCAACGCAACTAGAACTGCCTCATTTGGACCTCTGTAGCTCAAGTTATGGTCGATTGAGTGCGAAGACGTCAGGCTTGACAGCTTTACGGTTCCTTCATTTCTGATTTTCTTCATGAGTTCTCCCCTTTTGCATGCTTTTATCCTCACTTATTCCATCCAATACTTGCCTTTTGAACCTGAAATCACTCAGCAAACATATCAAGGCATCGAATGGAATTAAAGTGAATTAAATTTAGCTATTTTAGGGCCTAAAAAGCATGTTTTCACATTTAAGCACAAATTAAGGGAGAATTACAAAACCATGCTATTTCATTGAATAAATGTGAGAAAAAGGTGATAAAATCCCCCAAATTAAGCACAAGATAAACCACAAAATCGGGATTTATCAGCCACCTTCCCAGCGGAGTTGTCAAGGCCTTCAATTTTTCTGTGAACTGTATATTCCCTAATCCCCTCCATTCCTCCTTGACCATTCTTAGGAAACCTTCATGTGTAAACCACGAGTCAAGACTCCAGAAAGGCCTAGGCCCATATCTCAAGCTAGTATCTTCTACTATCATAGGGCAGTGATCTGACAAGCCCCGTGGTCCTCCTCTCAAGCGAATCTCTAGGAACTCCTCCACCCATTCTAAACTAACCAGAACTCTATCAATCCGGCTACAGGAGCGTCCTCTGAACCAGGTAAACTTCCTGTCATTAAGCGGTAAGTCCACCAAATGCATATCTTGTATCCAGTTCTTAAACTCTTCAGCAGAAATCGATAAGTTGACATTGCCTTTCCTTTCTTCTACATGTACAATCTCGTTAAAGTCACCCATGAAGCAACAAGGTACCTGACATAATCCAGTCGTCTCAACTCTTCCTAAACAACAAGTTTTTCCTCTCTGGTATGGGCACCATAGATCAAGAAAAATGCACAATTGAAATTGTTCTTCAAAATTACCCCTTCTACGCATAGCCACCTCTCCCCTTTATAACAATTATTCATTTTAAAACACATTTCATCCCACATTAACAACAAACCTCCCTACGCACCATCAGACTCAACAAATTCCCACCCAACACTATCTTGTCCCCAGAACCTTGATACATTAAATCTAGTCACTGCAAGCTTTTTAGTTTCAACCAGACCTAGCATGTTTAGTTTATATTTTTTTTCTTCATATCCTTTATCATTCTCACTTTACCATCCCCCCTCAACCCCCTCACATTCCATGAACTAAAAATTATTTTAAAATATTGTTACACACCTTGTTTTTGTTCTTAGGCCTGTACTGTCTTGCTTTCGCCTTTTATTTTGCCAATCTTTTTTTCTGGGCATTTTTTTCATTTTGAGCTTGGAGGGCAGACATGATATCGTCTTCTTCGTTGTACAGCATTGCACCGGACTCCACAGCTACTTCCTACATCCTCCTGTTTTCCAGCATCTGCTCCTCCAGCGTTGAGCTCTGGTTGTCACCAATATCCTCATATTCATCTCTGTCTCCCTTCCTGTTAGTAATCCCAGCTCCATCCTCATTCGGCATCGACCCCCCCGGTCCTATCTTCGATCTATTACAGACATGTACAGCATCGTTAACCACAGCTATCTTATTTTCCAAGCTTGTGCCTTTAACTTCCGCAGCAGTTTTATTCTCCTCGTCTGAGCCGTTCTCCCCGTCGGTGTCCCCAAGGTTGCCATCGTCACTAGCATCCCCATTTCTGCCATTTATGCCCGCCACGCCCCCAACATCTCCTAGGCTAGCAATCGACGGAAGGCTTGAGATAACAGTCCTCTTCATCCCTCTAACCCTTCCATCCTCCAAGTCCTCCGGAGTCCCCATCAACTCCTCACACCCAAACGCCTCAGCGCAGTCGCCTCTGCTGTCGACGGTCGTCTCACCCTCAGCCCCGTCAACCGTCCCAATCGCACACCAGTCCTCCAGTCCCTGGCTCGCATGGGTTAATCATAAGTCTCCAGCTCGTCGTTTTCGTGGGACCAGGGGGGAAGCAGCGCCATGAGCTCCCTGGATCGCTCCTGTTGTTATTTCGCGAAGGAGAACAGCACTGCAAACCCATGGTGTGCTCCGTTTCCGTCGACCCACTTCCTCCTAACCCGGTCCAGCCCTGTTGGCAGCCTCTGCATTCGTTGTTGCTGCCCCCAATAGGAGTTTCGGCCCAGTAGCATTTCGTAGCCCAAACTGGTTAATATTATTATTGGGCCAGGAATCCTTTATGTTATTTTTTGTTAGTCTACCCCTTCTGGCTCCTCTTAGCAGCCCACAGTCCATAGCCTCCACCTCCCAAGAAACGGTTCTATCAGAATCCTCATTATTGCACAAATCAGCATCCCCCACCAAATCCGCATGCCCTTCAATTCCTTCAATGCTTGATTTCTACGTTATCTGATTGCGGTGATTGTCAATTAAATTCACATTGACCCACTCATTCAAAATACTTTCAGAAATTACCCTTCTACCCTCTACTTCGTCATCCTCTCGTGCCACTGCCATCAGCAGTTCTTCTCCCTGGTTAATGCATTTCGATCGATTTACCTACCCCACCGTCCTGCCAATCGCATCTGAGCCGTTACCTGAAGCATTTTCTCTTTGCATCTCACCGCTTGTGCTTTCATTAGAAATGTTATTCAACTTATAACTCGTTCTAAGCATCTCGTGTGCCACCTCCTTTACCATAACATCGAAACCGCTAATGCCAATTGTAATGTGTATCCACTCATTAATCACATTCATAATACATGTATCAATTTGTACTCGTCCCACACTGAAGTAATTGCAGGATTCTGTCTTCGTATCGCATCCAACCACTTCACCCCATTGACTCCCGATGGTTTTGAATGTTTCCGCAGACCAAGCATGCAGCGGCACTCCAAAACATTCTAGCCACACTCTTCTGGTTTCACTTCGCTCCGACTCCTCCCATCTCCATATGCTATTAAAACTGTCAGTAAGGCTTTGTAAGTTCCTAGTTCTCGTATATGGGTAACTTGGGGCAAATTTTTTGCAATCTGTTCTTTCAAGGATCTAAAATTAATAGCAATTGTTGTCCCTCCCACTAGGCTTCTCTGTAACCATTCCATAATTTTTTTCCACAGATACTTCCACCTTCTTTGTCCATCCATTTCCATGTGGATCTAGGCTTTGCTCCTCCTTACCCATTTCTGTTGTGTTCGCCTGGGCCACTACCTTCTGACATTGCAGCCTGAGAGTAGGCGTGTTTTGGTCAACATTTGTTCCCGTGGTTCTCTGGACTCCATTCGTATCCGACTTCCTTCTGTATTTAGCTTCCCCTACAAAAACAACTTTACCCCTCAATCTCATGCGATTCATTTCCCTTATAGCCTTCAAAGCTCCTCCCTTCGTAGTGTAACGTATGAAAGCAAATATATATACATTATCACTTCTTTGTTTTCGTGATAAGTATATATCATTTATGCATCCTTTCCAGTTAAACAATTGAAACAGCTCTTTCTTCGATACATCATTCGGAAGGTTGTCCACAAAGATTGAGAAAGACTCATTCTCAAGTTTCTGATACTCTTCTCGGTTCCAGACTCTTAGATCTTTATCCTGTTCCCTAAGTCTAGCCCTCCCTGTATTTTTCACCCACGCTCTCTCACTCTCTCTCTCTCTCTCTCTCTCTCATGATTTTGGTAGTTAATTGATCAATGATTTAAGAAAGAAAACCTTTAAGATTCTCTACTCTCCCAATTCACTAATAGGAAAGGCATTAAGAATTTAATGTTGAATGTTAAGTTTTGTTTTTGTCAAGGTTGCGAGAACCAGACCGGTCAATAAACCGGTGAGGTGACTGGTTCACTGGTTCACAGATTCAATCGAGGTTCAACCGATTTAATTAAATATTAAATAAAATTATTAAAAATTTAGTATATAAACACATTAAACACAACACGAGTTCCATAATGCATTGAAGAGGAAATTATCCAATAGCTATTAAATGTACAATGATGATGCCTATACCAAATGGATTATGTAAATGGAACACAAACTTAAAAACCAATCTATAATCTCTAGAGCTCTTAGTGGCTTCAGTTCCCTGTGAACTTTTCCATCTGCATAACTCATTGACTCCTCTGTCCCATTGCTCTTGACCTGCTCCTCTGCTGTGTTGCACAATTTATCAAGAGCCATTCCATTCTCATCTTCACATTCACCATTCTCTCTACAATTTTCAGGTAGAGATGCATGAGGGACATCCTCCTGGCAGGTTCAGAAGCATTACTTTCAGATACTTTCACCACCAACATTCAATATAGCAGAATTCAATAGAGCACAATTGAACTTATATAGCGAAATTCAATATAGAAAAATTCAAAAACCAGAGTCCCAAAATTGAACTTTATCAAATTTATATTCGGTAAAATTCAGAATTACAAAATGATTAATCTATATAATTAACAAAATAAAAAAATTTGAAAAGCAGAAGAACTCAAAACAAGAACTCTGCATCTGAAGTTATGAACTCAAATCTGCTCTAAATTCCTCACTGAATAAAAAATTAATTGAAAACAACAAAAACTAGAAAAAATTTTAACATAAACAATGTAGTGAAGCAATCCATCATAACACCATCAACTGAGAATCAAACAAATCAGCAACAAACAAGTGAAGCAACTCAGAAATCAAAATAAATAAAATTAACAAACACAACAGAGGAAACAAATAAAAAACTAAAGTGAAAAAGGGAAGAAATCAGTGAAAATAAACAAGACCATGAAGATGTTGAGGGACGATGAAAATTGAAGAACTCACGGGCCACGGCGAAGAGCCCACAGCGGCACAGGTACGTTCGCACTTCAGACAGAGAGGTGCTCGACAGAGACAAAGCAGAGATGTCTCGGAGACAGAGACATTTTTTACGACGAGAAAGAGGCGGCCGACGACGGGGATGACAGAGAAGACTGGCGGCGTCTGAGACTAAAAGCGAGATAGATTGGGAGATTTTGCCATTTTGGTGAGACTGAGAGTGAGAGAGAAGAGAGAAGAGAGAAGCAGAGAAGCTTGGAAAGCCATGCACATCAACCACAGCTCCACCGCCTCCTTCTTCTATCGTTGCCGTGCTCCGACAAGCCTCATTCTTCTGCTTCTCTCCAAAGAACCTTTGAATTAGGGATTTTGATTTTGGTATGTTGGTGACACTGAGAGTGAGAGAATGGAGAGGGGATTGGGGGCATTTGGGCTACGCGTTTTGTTTTTTTTTTTTTAATTAAACCAAAACGACGCTGTTTGGTGTTAAAGGGGAGAACCGGACTTCAAAAAAATTTGCCAGTTCGTTTGGTTCACCAGTTAACCACCGATTCGGCTGGTTTTTTCACCAGTTTTTTGCAGGCCGGTTTTAGGTGTTGACCGGACCGGCTAACTGACCGGTTCTCGGTTAACCTAGTCGAACCAGCCAGTCCGGTCCAGTTTTCAGAACATTGGTTTTTTGTCAAACATGAACATTTTCATATATTATAACTAGTATCTTTTATGTTGTTTTCTAGAAAAATTTCACGTTTCTCAAAAATTCAGAGAGAATATGTAGGAAAAAGGCATAATATTGAATTGCAGTAATAAATACGAAGTAAAGATAAGAAATGTCGTGTAACTTGCAACCGGCAATTGATATTCAGCTACTTTACCTGTGTTTATTTTAATCTCAAGTATATACTCATTTTGGTCCTCAAAGAATTTTAGACTGGACACTTTAGTCCCCAACTAAAATTAATTACTCGATTGGTCCCTAACAATTAATTCTGTCAGTCACTTAGGTCCTTTACTCTGTTAACTCTAACGGAGGACAAAATAGTCCCTGACAACTCTAACAAGGGACAAAATGATCCCTGACCCCTTTATTCGAAAACGACACTGTTTTTCCCCAATTTTTATCATATCTCGCATAACCCTAACATTCATACTCTCTTTCTTCACCTTCACAGTCTTCTTTTCCATCTTTTCCTTCCTCCTCTTTATCTCCAAGATTAAGCCATGGTGTAATTGTCACACATGTCGCACCTACCTCAATATGTCATGCACCACACACTTCCTAAATCTTTGTAACTGGTACATCCACCTCATCTGCACTTCACCCACCAAAAGCATCTACTTCCACGTCTTCGATAACATCACCTCCAACCCTGACACGTCCATGACATCCTCAAGACCAAGTTCCACAACTACTCCAAGGACACGCCTTTCTCCACTCTTCGATAAGCAATATAGATTGTTGGACATTAGGACATCATGAGAAGATTCTCCTTCGAATCATATGCAAATTCTCATTTGAAATAGACACCGAGTGCTTCATTCTTTCTTTTCCAGAGTTCAAGTTGGCATACAGCTTCGACCTCGCATCCAAGCTATCAGTACAACGAGCAATGTCGTTGTTGCTGCTCATATGGAAACTGAAGCAATTACTGAACATTTGTTTGGAGAAGAAGCTAAAGGAAGCGATTGGAGTGATGGAAAATGTGGTCATGGAGATGATAGGGCAGAGGAGGAGGGAGATGGCAACGACAACGACGGGTCTTAACAAATCAGACTTGCTGTCTAGATTCATGGGATCCATCGAAGACGATAACTAGTTGAGAGACATAGGCATCAGTTTCCTGAGTATGAATTGGCTAAGAACAAGTTGAGAATTTTTTTTCTTGTGAACATTAAATTTATAGAGTGTGCATTGTGTAGTTTGAAGTTACAGTGTTAGACTGCTAGTGTTATACGAGATATGATGGAAATTGGGAGAGAACAGTGTCATTTTCGAACAGAGGAGATCAGGGACCATTTTGTCCCCTGTTAGAGTTGTTAGTAACTATTTTGTCCTCTGTTAGAGTTAACGGAATAAAGGACCTAAGTGACTAACGGAATTAATTGTTAGGGACCAATCGAGTAATTAATTTTAGTTGGGGATTAAAGTGTCTAGTCTGAAATTCTTTGAGGACCAAAATGGGTATATACTCTTTAATCTCTCTATTAGCATATAAATTGGCGACTCCAATGGTAAAATTCTCACCGCAACAAAATAATACTCGCATTTTATCACCATTTTGTATCATAAAAGAATCAAATATCACAGATTCTTGCCCAAGAACAATTAGGTTCTTGTACAAAAAATTAATGACTAGATAACGACACTAATTAGAGTCTTATCAATAAAAGTTATTTCTTTTTTAGTTTTTTTAATAGAAATTCAGTTATTTTTATGTGAAGATAGTTGAGAATCGTCAAATAATTTAATATATTTGACTAAATTTTTATCTAATATTTTTTTCTTACAGTATATTTGCTCACCACATTCACACACTAGAAGAAATTTTATATTCCACTCGTAAGATTTGAATCCTGGTACAGCTTGATGGAAGCCTTCATCTGTGCCAAGTTTCAACGACTAATAGATTTTTTTTTGTGACTGAAATAAACTAAACAAAGAAAAACAAAACAAAAGATCTACTTAAAAGAGAGACAGTCCTTTTTAAGACTACTCTTAAACTCCTCCTAAGGTGAAGCAAGCTCTACATGAGAAAGTTGTAACTTTTTCGCCATCTTTGCCATAGTATCTGCCACCGTGTTTGCATCTTTCATAATCAAATGAAAGTCAACACGCTAATTACAATGCATGATATCTCTTATTTTGAGCACCAATGGATCAATAAACCCAAAACCATCTTGGTGATTAGCAACAAGATTAAATGCTTCCACACAATCCGTCTCATAAATAACATCTCGTTGACCCACATCCCAAGCTAAGAGATATCCTCTCTAAATAGCAAACAATTCCCCTTGAAGAATACTATTGCTCTTAATCATTCCCAAACACCCCCTTTGCCAACTCCCATTACAATCTCTAATAACACAAGCAAAACCAACACTATCACCTGAACCAACATAACTAGCATCACAATTAATCTTGAAAGTACCAATGAATGGGGATTCCAAAAACCATTTAGAGTAGAGGGAAGGGATATACGTTCTAATTCAAAAATATTCCTAAGCTCCTTTTCTGAAGTTAATGCCAGAAAAATCACTTTTTCCGGAGGCCAAGTTTCATGAGGATTAAAGATGTCATTATTCATTGCTCGCCATATCTACCAAAGTCCCAAAAAGAACTTGAACGGATGCTCTCTGCTATGATACAAGAACCAGTTCTTCAAATCCAAAGGATGACAAGAAATATCCAACCTATGCCATACAAGCTGAGCTTCTGGGCAATCCTGAATACAATGTAAAACCGATTCCTGGTTAGAAAGACATCTTGGGCACCTATCCGATGACAACATCCCTCTTCTAAAGCAAAAACTTGCAGTAGGAAGAGCCTCCTTAAGACACAACCAAGCCAAAAATTTGTGCTTTTCCGGAACAAGCTAACGCCAAAGCCAAAGCCAATTCTCCCGCTCCTCCCAACCAAAAAGCTTTTTACACAACCACAAGTAACCATTGCGTGAATCATAGAATTTGGCAGCAGACCCAAACTAATACCAACCCACTTTTGGACCTACTTGCACATCTGAATTGTAAAAGAGAATATTACCTTTCAAATTTTGAGATAAAGGAGAATAAAGAGTATCCAAATGCCACCTACTAACCGACCAAATATCCTGTATCCGGAGATTCGAATAAGAAATGTGAACATAATCCATCTTATTAGATAACCGTCCTTCTCTCCTCCAACTAGAAAACCAAAAATTCTGGTTCAAATCCCAATACACCAAGCAAACCCATCCTTCAACACTTTCCAAGCCTTGCAAAGACTCCTCCAAATGGGAGAGCCCTTGTTCTTAGGACAACTAAAATAGTTATATAGAGATGATCGGTATTTAGCATCCAACAATTGGACCCATAACTTGTTTGGCTACTAGAAAAAAGTCCAAATTAGCTTCCCAAGAAGAGCAATATTCACACAATAAGGATCTCTAATTCCCAAACCTCCATATTTTTTTGGAGTAACCAGTACCTTCCAACTAACAAGATTCAATCCTCTTCTATCAACTTGTCCTTTCCAAAGAAAATTCCTCATCATAGACTCCAATTTACTAATGATTCCTTTTGGAAAAATAGAGACCTGCATCTGGTACGTGGGAATAGTGGCTGCAACAGAATTAACCAAGCAGAGTCTACCAGCCCGATTGAGTAAACTCCCTTTCCAGCTTTCTAGTCTACTTCGAATCTTATCTAGGACACCATTGAAAGCTAAACGGGTCACCCTATAATGGCTAAGGGTTACCCCAAGATACTTGCCCAAGTCTTGGACAAATTTGATAGAGGATACCCCAGTGAAAACCTCTTTCCTTATTGCAGAGACATTCTTGGAGCAAAGCGCTTTAGACTTCTTCACATTAATCTTCATCCCATATGCTTTGCAAAAAGTCTCTAAAACCAACATCATATTTTGCACTTGTCTCTTTGTAGCTTTACAGAATAGAAGCAAGTCATCTACAAACATTAAGTGGGATATTCTTGGTCCTCCTCTAGAAACAGCAACCGGCTCCCACAAACCCAAATTAACCTGATAATTAATAAAGCATGCCAATCGCTCCATACACAATACAAAAAGATAGGGTGACATAGGGTCTCCTTGTCTAAGACCCCGGCTAGGAGTAAATCCATTCAGACGATTCCCATTCTAAAGAATAGATAAGGAGAAAGCAGTGACACAATTCATAATCAAATTAATTGTAGGAATAGGAAAACCAAAGCTCTTAAGGGTATGAGCTAAAAACCTCCAGTCAACTCTGTCATAAGCTTTCTCTAGATCAATCTTAAAGGCCAGTGTGCCTTTCTTTGATTTAGTCTTCTTCATAAAGTGGAGGACTTCTTGAGCAATAATGATGTTGTCAGGAGTTTCTCGTCCCGGAATAAATCCTACTTGAAGCGGGCTAACAATCTCCGCAAGATGAGGACGGAGCCTATTAACAAGGACCTTCGTGATGATCTTGTAAACTACATTGCAGATATTAATTGGCCTGAAATCTTTCATAGATACTGGTGATTCAACTTTTGGAATAAGAACCAGTAAAATTTTCATCATTCTCGGATCAAGAGTAACACCGGAGAATGCCTGCTTAACCATCTTCCAAACATCAAGACCAATGATCTCCCAATATTCTTTGAAGAAGAAAGCTTGAAATCCATCAGGACCCGGAGCTTTAAAGGAGTTCATGTGAAAAACAGCTGTTCTGACTTCCTCCAGAGTAACTGGTGTCGTAAGATTATTGCAAGCTTCCTCATTCAGAGAAGGAAGAGGCACATCACCAAGGCAACCTAAATCAACATCATCTAAATGACAGAATAATCTTTTATAGAAAGACTCTGCTTCTTGACTCAAAACCTCTGGATCAGTTTTCCACACTCTATCCTTGAGAAAAAGGCCATGAATTTTATTATGCTTCCTTCGCATAAGAGTTTGAATATGAAAGAATCTTGTATTCCTATCCCCGAACCTTACCCACTGCTCTCTGTACTTTTGGAACCATAGGAGCTCTTCTTGCACTAGAGTATTATTATAATCATCAATAGGGGTGGCAAACGGGCCTAAACCCGCCGGGCTGGCCCACGTAACCCGCCAAAAAAGGCGGTCCGGGCTGGAAAATTGGGACCGCCAAATAGCAAAAGCCCGCTTAACCCGCACCGCTTAAACCGCTGGTTTTGGCGGGCTTTGGCGGGGCGGGGCGGGCTTCCCCGCCGGGCTTAGTATTTTTTTAGCAAGGGGTATTTTTATAATTTTTTTATCAAAACCCAGCTTCTCCAACCCAACTTACAAGAGAATGAAGATGAAAATTGGGTGTTTTAGATTATGTTTGTTTTGTTTTAGAGACAATATTGTTAATTATGTTTTGGATTATGTTTATTTTGCTTTGGAAACAATATTTATAATTACAAAGACTTTAATGTTTGTGAATACAAAAATTATAATTTGTTTATACTTTTAGAAATTATAATAGTTAAAAGTAAAAAACAAAAGAGATTTTTTTATATCTTTATATATATTATTTAATAGTTAAAAGTAAAAATAAAAAAAAGAGGATATTTGGCGGGCTTAGCCCGCCGGCCCGCCAGCCCGCCGTAAGGCGGGGCGGGCTAGGATTCTGGGACCGCCTCACTAGGCGGGGCGGGGCGGGCCAGCCCGCCAAATGGCAGGCTTCTGGCGGGGCGGGGCGGGGCGGGGCGGGCTTCCCCGCTTGCCACCCCTAATCATCAAGCAACTGTTGCTCTTTTTGACGCAAATAAATGCTATCCACCACTTCCAAACGCTTTTGTAAATAATTAATATGCTGCTCTAATTCACATTTCTTAACAAAAATGTTACCAAATACCTTCGAGTTAAACTCTAGTGAATTCTTCTGTACTTCCGAAACCTTGCCATGAATCCCTCTATTACCAGACCACCATGACTGATTCACAATATCCCTATACCCCGGATGAGTAGCCCAAGAAGCAACAAAATGGAAAGGTCAATTCCCTTTAGGCTGAGGACGACCTTTACAACGCACCAGAATAGGACAATGATCAGACTGAAACCTATTTAAAACTTCTGCATAAGCCTCTGGAAAGATAGATAACTAACTACTATTTATACAGACTCGGTTAAGCTTTTTTGCCACGTCAACATAATTTTTCACCCTCTTGTACCAAGAAAATCGCCTCCCAATAGTCTTCAGATCAAACAAACCACTATCTCCTAATGAAGTAGCAAACATATCTGCTCTTTGATGAGAAAATTGACAGCCCTTGGATTCATTAAATTTGACTTCATTAAAATCACCAAGAACAATCCAAGGTCCTTGAAATACCATGGATTGTGTAACAAGATAATTGATGAATCCATATTTGATGATATATTTTGGCTATAATTGGATGGATTTCATCACATCAACTCACACTTATTCACCTAAATAGCATGCTTTTGTGTTTTCTCTCTAGATTGCATCTAAATGTGAAAACATGCTATTTTATGCTTATTTTAATCACTTTTAATCCCACTTTTATGCCATTCGATGCCATGACATATTTGTTGAGTGATTTTAGGTCCTAAAGGTAAGTTTGGCAAGGCAAAAGTGGAAAGAAGCATGTACAAAGGGAGAAAGCATGAAGAAAACAAGGGAGAAGCACACATTGGAGTATGCGTGCGTACAACCTAGTGTGTACGCACAAAAGCCACAAAACCATGTGTGGATACGCACAAGAAGAAAATCAGCATGTGTGCGGACGCACACACCTGTGCGTCCGCACACGTCCCAGCGTGTGATTCATTTATTGCAAATCGCTGGGTCGATTTTTGGGCCTCCAGAGCCCAATTTTGGGGCTTTCTGAAGCTGATTGAGTGCTATATGAAGGAAGGTCTCACTCCATGTGAAGGGGGGCAATTAGGTTTAGTTTTTATTATGTTTTCTCTTAGTTTCTAGAGAGAGAAGCTCCCCCCTCTCTCTAGAATTAGGGTTTTATTAGTTAATTTCCTTTTAATTTCAGCTTTTAATTCTTATTCTAGTATAGTTTAATTTATGTTTCCATGTTCTTCTATCTTTTTCTTCTTCATTTCTCTTGTTATTTCCTTTATTTTGTCATTTTTATGCTTATGGATACTCTTTGTTACTTTAATTTTAATTAATGCAAATTTATGTTTCTATGTCATTTATTGCTTTCTATAGTTGTTGTTGTCACTTTCTTGCTTTGGTAGTTTTAGAATTTATTTTATTGCAATTTAATATTATTTTATTTTCATGCACACCAAGTGTTTGATAAAATGTTTGGCTTAGTTTTTACATAGTTTTTCCTCACTCTTGGCTTAAAATTGTTGACTTTGGTGATCCTTGAGTCATTGATGTCCATTCTTGTTTGATATATTAGAGTAATTAGTTGATTTGGTCTCCCTTTACTCTATGTGACCCCTTAGTGTTGACATAAGACTTAGGGATTGAAATTAACTATGCCTATTTGACTTATCTTCGATGTAAGGTTGACTAAGTATAATTAACTCTTCATAATCATCATGTGTTTGTGGTCAATGTCTAGGATAGGTAGCCTTAACTCTCAATTACTTGCCAAGATGTTTTCTTGCATTTGAAGTTTCCTTTCCTTGCATTTAATTGCTTTGACTTTTATTGCTTTGATGTTTAATTTCTTGCATGTTTAGTTTTCACACTCTTGGTTGAGAAATTGGATGTTTAGGTGGAATTGAGTTGTGGATGTCCATTCCGCATTGTGTGAGAATAGTTAATTGGTTTGGTTTCCATTGACGCTATTTTTTCACTAAGTAATTAGTGAGTTGACTAGAACTTATGGATTGAGATCAATTATGCTTTTGACTAATTCTCAAGGAGGATTGATTAATTTGGATTGATTCCACACAATTGTCATGTTTGTGGTCCATAACTAGGATAGGAATCCTAAACTCCCCAATTCTTGCCAAGAGTTGCCATTTACATTCCTTGCATGTTTACTTGCTTTCTTGCTATTTACATCTCTTGCTCTCTTTTGCTTTCATTCCCAATTTCCCATGCTCTCTCTCTCATAGCCAATAATTATATATTTCATTGCAACTCCTAGGGAAGACGACCCGAGGTTGAATTACTCTCGGTTATTTTGTATTGACTTTATTATTTGATCTTGAGAATTCATTGTTGGTTTGAACTATACTACCAACAAATTGATGCTTATTTTGATTGATTCCGAACCGACATAAATTCTCAATTATCAATAATCCCAAAGGAGAATCTTTTTATTAAATTGAGGGCTACCATAAATACCACTACACCTCCAAACTAAATTATCATATTGAACCTCAACAGTAACACCCTGGTCAAAAGCATCAATGAACTTACAACAAACACCCTTCATAGAGGATAGAAACCAAATACTCCCCTTATGTCCCTCTGCTTCCACTATACCAACAGAGTGATACCCCAACCTTTCCCAAAACAATTTTAAATGCTAAAAAGGAGAGTGAGTTTCAACCACAATAAAGAAAACAGGTCTAAATTTTCTAACAAGTTCCTTACAATACACTCGGGCTAACTTATTAGAAGCACCCCTAATATTTCAAACAATCATATTTAAACTATCCATAAATAATAGGGACAGAATAAATAAGAACATAAACTCTAAATAGAATCATCAACATCAATAGGTGGTTTGTCCTGCGGTACTGGCACACTCTGATCCTCAATAATTGCAACCTTCGGACCCCCTAATGATGCACCTGCCATGCTTCCATTTACTAAGGTTTCCTCTGTTGCGCTACCATTTTTATCAACTGGCGAGTTCTGCAGGGAGAAAGGCCGCGGACGCTTCCGTAGAGAAATTCCACGACGTGCAGGAGTTCTATGCGATGGAGATGGCACAATTTCATGTTTTTCTCGCTTTCCCCTCCTAATACCAATTGATTTGCCTCCATCACCATGCAAATTGGGTCTTGGAACCCTTCTCGAACCATACTTGTGCTGCTTTCCATCTTGGTCCTTCAAACCTGATGGCTGACCCATTGTGAATTTTTCCTTACGCAGCACTTATTGGCAGCCCTCTTCATCATTCATCCATGCCTCATTAACATGACCAACAGGTACGTGAGGAGCCAATGATTCCGTAACCGCATCCTTCCCTTTAACAACTCTTAATTTCTCACCCGAATTACGAGAATTCTCACCCAAATCGCGAGCTTCCAATTCAGCCTCTTTTTGAATCTCATTATTGTTGTGTGGCACTAGTGTCGGGGCTTCATTATTTTTTCCATCATCACCAAAAGAATCACCGTTTCCTTCCAAGGACTCCTTCTCCCTGCCAATGATTTATCATGCCCATATCGTGCACAAGTAGAACAAATCAGCTATAAACTCTCGTACTCCACTTCATGAGTCATACCCTCCACTATAATATGTTTGATTACAGGCAATCTAAGATTAATTTGAACACAAGCTCGGGCATATTTTCCTCTTTTTGCAAGTTTAGTGATCAAGTCTACTTTCACCGCAACCCCTATTGCAGAAGCAATTCACAACATTGCTTGTTACTGGTAACACCAGATTGGAAATCTCGAGACTCGAATCCATACTAGCGTTGATCCGAAGGATTTTTTACATGGCCTAAAATCCACGTCCCATGATTTTACTGCAACATAGTGACCGTCTATCAACTACGGATCACCAAGAATGACTTTCTCACGATTCGCAGCCATATCAAATTTAACCAAAAAATACCCAAACCCCACATCCAACAAATCAAACCCTCCTTTGATGCGCCATACTATCCGAAACTTATGCATAAGAGCCATGTAGCCATGTACCCTACTTACTTGTCATCCGTCGCGATACCATCCCAGATAAAGACTCTACTAATGCAAAGGCTTTAGACTTTTCTGCACCTTATCTATGAAAAAGACCTTAAATGGCTTTTCTAAACCCTCTTGAGAAGAACCCTCTTTAACACTGGATACACACTCTTCCACGCTCTCTCCCTTATCTCTTTCGATGGCACGACCATCTTCCTCACCGTATTTCACCTTCAACTGCTCACCCGCTCTCGCCTTCTTTCATTCTCTCTGAGTACGGAGTATGTACTTTTTCTCTACTACTAATAGATTTTAATTGTTAACTTTAGATAGGAGTATATTATTATTATTATTATTATTATTATTATTTCTAAACAAAGCCCAAAGCTAAGAAAATTACACAGGGAAGGAAACACTACGGGGCCAAGAAGCCCATATAACGTCAAAAATAAGCTTTCTGACTGGATTAGGAGGAGAGTTCCAGTAATGAAGCTCGTAATCCCGCTCAAGGCTGAAATTAGCCATCACATCTTTTAGCTTCTCTATAGATATGGCTGAGTCTTTTTTTTTTTTTTTTTTTGGTCAAGTAATATGGCTGAGTCTAAGCTGCCAAATCAGTTCTTTTTCATTTTTTGGCAAACTAAATCAATTCGTAAGTGGTGAATTGGAGCTAGGTACACCAAAAAGTGCGACGCAAGATTTAGCCCGCCGAATCTTACTTTGGGGCCACGTTTTATGTTCCAATGGGCTTAGCAACCCGATTGAACCCGATCCGACCCAGAAGGGTGGATCAATGCAAAACCCTGGTGCTGTGTTTCAGTTTCTTCGTTTGGCTCTACTCTGTATATGTTGATTTGTAACCTTCGTTCTCGCCTATCACACTCCATTCCTTCATTTCAATCCTCATTCTTAAGCAGGTCACTCTTTCACTCCCTATCTTCAACTCTCTTGTTCAATAAAGTAATCCAAAATCAAATTCATCATTTCTATCATTTCCTTTTTGGCTTTAATTCTATTTTTGAGCTGACTATATCTTTTATTTGGTGTTTAGTAATCAAGTTTTTTTTTTAATATAGATCTGAAATTACCGTCATTTTTCTGACTAAATTCCGTTTTCGCTGCAGTTGCCGTCATCTCACAGATATGGCGGCAGAGAGTGGCAAGAGCTTTGCTCGGAGGGACCGTCTTCGAGAGATTGAAGTCAAGGTCCAAAAATGGTGGCAAGAGAACGACGTTTTCAGGTCAGAACCTGGCGAAAAGCCACCACAACCCGGTGAAAAGTTCTTCGGAAACTTCCCTTTCCCTTACATGAACGGATACCTTCACCTTGGCCACGCATTCTCCCTCTCAAAATTGGAGTTCGCCGCAGCCTTCCACCGTCTCAGAGGCGCCAACGTGCTTCTTCCTTTCGCGTTCCACTGCACCGGCATGCCGATAAAGGCTTCGGCTGATAAACTCAGGAGAGAGATTGAGCAGTTCGGAGACCCACCTGTTTTCCCCGTTGAGAGAGAGGAGCAAGAGGAAGAGAAGCCAAAGGAACAAGAAGAAGCTGAAAACAATGCCGGTGCAGCACCTGATAAGTTCAAAGGGAAGAAGTCGAAGGCTGCGGCGAAATCAGGTGGACAGGTATATCAATGGGAGATTATGCGTAGTGTTGGTATATCTGATAGCGAGATTTCGGAGTTTCAGGATCCTTATAAGTGGCTCACTTATTTCCCTCCATTGGCCGTGGATGACCTCAAAGCTTTTGGGTTGGGTTGTGATTGGAGGAGGTCATTCATTACAACTGATATCAACCCTTATTTCGATGCGTTTGTGAGGTGGCAGATGAGGAAGTTGAAGTCAATGGGGAAGGTAGTGAAGGATGTGAGGTACACTATATTTTCTCCCTTGGATGGCCAGCCATGTGCTGATCACGATAGAGCGAGCGGCGAGGGGGTTCTGCCGCAAGAGTATACTATTATCAAGATGGAAGTGTTGAAGCCTTTCCCTCCCAAGTTTGAGGTTCTTGAAGGGAAGAAGGTGTTCCTTGCTGCTGCGACTTTGCGGCCTGAAACAATGTATGGGCAAACCAATGCTTGGGTTTTGCCTGATGGAAAGTATGGAGCATATGAGGTTAACGAGAGTGAGGTGTTTGTTATGTCATATAGGGCTGCACTTAACCTTGCATACCAGAACCGCTCCAAGGTCCCCGAGAAACCTACATGTTTACTTGAACTCACCGGTCGTGACTTGATTGGCCTTCCACTAAAGTCACCGCTTTCCTTCAATGAGGTCATTTATGCTCTTCCTATGATGTCCATTTTAATGGATAAAGGTACTGGGGTTGTGACTAGTGTGCCTAGTGATGCGCCAGATGACTACATGAGCCTGAAAGAACTGAAATCAAAGCCAGCTTATCGCGAGAAGTTGGGTATTAAGGATGAATGGGTAGTGCCTTTTGAGATTGTGCCTATCATCGAAGTTCCCGTGTATGGAAATAAATGTGCAGAGTATGTCTGTGAGAATGAGTTGAATATCAAGTCTCCGAATGATAAAGACAAACTGGCAGATGCTAAGAAGCGAACATACTTGAAAGGGTTTACGGAAGGAACAATGATTGTCGGAGAATATGCTGGGAAGAAAGTCCAGGAGGCTAAACCGTTGATTAGGAGCAAGCTTTTGGAAACAGGTCAGTAGATGCCATTCTACCTTTTTTCCTTTTCTGTTCATGCATTTTTAATTTTTTTTTTACTCCTGTATATGACGTCTCACTTATGAGGATTTGCTGATTGGATAATACAATTATCTTACATAATTTTATTAATGGCAGATTTAGGATAAAATGTGTATCCAACAGCGTAAAAATATTTTTTTTAGATATCTAATCATGTATAATCAATCAACAAAAGTTTATTTGATTCAATAACTCAGTGTCTCAAGAGTTGAACAAACACAATTATCTAATTGATGATATTGTAAAATATTTTTACAGTGTTACTGCATAACAATTATACTCGATCTATTAAGCTGAAAATTTTCAAAATATTAGTATGCAAAAAAAGGTTAGGTTTGCCATCCAATGTCCGAATTATCCTATGTTCTGCCATTGAATCTTAGAGGATAAATTCATTTAATACTATGGCACATTTGGTCAGAATAATACTAATTTTTTTGCTAATTGCGAATCATAATTGAACTTAAGTTTCACAATATCTTACCAATGTGTCTGTATTTCCCCCGTTCAGTTTTTCCCTAATTTTTTTTTTTTTTAAATTCCTGCAGGCCAGGCTATTATCTACAGTGAGCCTGAGAAACGAGTGATGTCAAGATCTGGTGATGAATGTATTGTAGCTCTCACAGATCAGTGGTACATTACATATGGGGAACCAGAATGGCAGAAGTTAGCTGAGGAGTGCCTGTCCAACATGAACCTTTATTCTGATGAGACACGTCATGGATTTGAGCATACTTTGAGCTGGTTGAACCAGTGGGCTTGTTCACGTTCATTTGGTCTTGGCACACGAATACCATGGGATGAACAGTACTTAGTAGAGTCACTTTCTGATTCTACTATATACATGGCTTATTATACCGTTGCGCACCATTTACAGAATGGAGACATGTACGGTTCCAGTAAGTCTTCTGCAATCAAACCTCAGCAATTGACTGATGATGTGTGGGATTACATTTTCTGTGATGGTCCATTTCCCAAGTCAACTGATATTTCATCATCCCTTTTAGAAAGAATGAAGAGAGAGTTTGAGTATTGGTATCCCTTTGATCTTCGAGTTTCTGGTAAGGATCTCATCCAGAACCATCTTACCTTCTCCATATATAACCATACTGCAATTATGTCCAAGAACCATTGGCCTCTTGGGTTCAGATGCAATGGTCACACATTGCTCAATTCTGAGAAAATGTCCAAGTCCACTGGAAATTTCAAGACATTGAGAGAGGCCATTGAGGAGTTTTCTGCAGATGCTACAAGATTTTCTTTGGCTGATGCTGGCGATGGCGTTGATGATGCAAATTTTGCCTTTGAGACAGTAAATACTGCAATTCTGAAGCTCACTAAAGAAATTGCATGGTATGAAGATGTTCTGGCTGCTGAATCTTCAATGAGAACTGGTCCCCCATCAACTTATGCTGATCGTGTGTTTGCTAATGACATAAACATTGCTGTCAAAACAACTGAGCAAAATTACTCCAATTACATGTTTAGGGAAGCTCTTAAGACTGGTTTTTATGACCTACAGATAGCTAGAGATGAGTATAGATTGTCATGTGGTGTTGGAGGTTACAACCGTGACTTGGTGTGGCGCTTTATGGATGTGCAGACACGTCTTATAGCACCTATATGTCCCCATTATGCAGAATTTGTTTGGAAGGAGCTTCTGAAAAAGGATGGTTTTGTTGTGAAGGCTGGCTGGCCATCAGCCGATGCTCCTGATCTTACCTTGAAGCTTGCCAATGAATATTTGCAGAAGACCATTGTTTCGTTGAGGAAGTTGCTTCAGACACAAATTTCTGGTAAAAAACCAAATAAGAAAGGTGCTCCAGTTACAACTGACTCTAAGGTAACAAAAGGCTTGATATATGTAAATGAAGAGTTTGATGGCTGGAAAGCTGATTGCTTGAATATTCTCCGGAGCAAATTTGATGAAGGAACACGAACCTTTGCTCCAGATTCAGAGATTTTGGAGGCTTTGCAACAGAGCCCTCTAGGTCAATCCTCCAATTTTAAACAGGTTCAGAAGCAATGTATGCCCTTCTTGAGGCATCAAAAAGGGGAAGCAATTAAACTTGGCCCACAAGCCCTTGATTTGAGATTGCCATTTGGTGAAATCGAGGTTCTTAAGGAAAACTTGGACTTGATCAAGAGACAGATAGGTCTAGAAGATGTGGAGATTTTGTCTGTAACTGATGCTGATTCTTTAGCTAAAGCTGGATCTTTACGACCTGTTCTAGAAAAAAATCCTCCCACTCCTGGAAACCCAACAGCCATCTTTTTCTAACTCAGTAGCTACCGGGTGAGTTTTGTGAAATCCCCCTTTAAAATGCTTGATAAATTCTACCATATTTGTTCGTTTGTATTTTCAATTAAGTCAAAACATAATTCATTGTTTTTCTTTTTTCTTTTTTTTGTGATTGGGAATTCATTGTTTTTCTACTTATATGTAGACAAGGATTGACTTACTGCGGCCTTTGTTGTTGTTGTTTGAGTTGTTTCCTTGACCTCCATTGTATCATTTTATTGTGTATCACAGATAGCGATTTTATTAATATTAAGTAAACTTGTTCATTCATGTGATTATCCTTTATAGGTCACTACAATACTCCACTGAGGAACACGGCTGGTATCATCCTGATGTAGCAATCATACCGTCATGCTATGCTGGATTGCTGGTGGCTGGGGAGAGCTTGAGCTTTTCTCGTGGATAAATAGTTTTGTCTAGAATGGCTGATCTAGTATTCAGGTTTTGCTTCTTCATGTTCTCCAGAAGTTATCACATCCTGGCTTTTAATTTGGTTACTCCTTTAGTTTCCTTTACTATTTATTCTGCAACATCTTCATGGCATATTCGTCAGTTTTCTGTTTTATTTGGAAAATTACATTTTATTCCAAAGTGTTCTCATAGTGATGAGATCTTGTATTATTTGACAGAAAAGCCATTAAAGCATACTTGAAAATCTTTTTGATAAAATTATAGGGTTTAGGGTTGCTAGAAGTCTTTAATTACTCCATTAATTAAAGAATGAATCAATCTCAAGCTTGCTTCATTATGTGTAATCCACTTTGTTTACTTGAGACATTTATCTAAAAGTTTATTGTAAATTTTAAACAACGGTTGCTTTCTTAAATATAGTCAAAAATCGTGTTAGTGCAAGCATTATCAAGTGACGAGTAGGCATAGTTGTTTGCAATTTGCACCGAGCAGAAAAGGTCAAAAAGGATGTCGTTACTTAATATAATTTAGTAATTTACTATCACTCAGAATTTCTCATGACCTGGTTTTTACGCTTGCGAGACAGGAAAGTTGAATGAAATCTCTTCTTTCCAAACATTGCTTCTATTTAATAGACCCTCTTATAAGATAGATAGCTTTTAGTTTTTAGTTGGAGATCACATTTTGTTGAGTTTACGACTTTACGAGCAATTTACTTCCCTTATCTATCGATTCACATTGAAATATAAAAGACATGAATCTTAAAACATAAAGGTCAACTAATAATTTACAATTTTATTACAAGTGGATACATGATCAAACATATACGAGGAGGAAAACGATCCAAGAAATCAAAGCGTGAAGACAGGGTAGCAGTATCACTAGCTCGAAAATACAAACAAGAGAAGAGTGTGTTTTCAACTTTCGTGTACTCAAGGGTAGTTTTCAGTGGTTGGGGCAGGGGTATAGGAACCAATGAAAACATCACCATAAATAAGCCCAGCCAAGCCCCCACCAATCAACGGGCCAACCCAGTAGATCCAGTTGTCAGCGAAGTTACCACTAACAACCGCTGGGCCGAATGAACGGGCCGGGTTCATTGATCCACCACTGAATGGGCCAGCAGCTAGGATGTTGGCACCCACAATGAACCCAATAGCAATGGGTGCAATGGTGCCAAGTGAGCCCTTTTTGGGGTCAGCGGCGGTGGCGTATACAGTGTACACCAATCCAAAAGTAACAACGATCTCGAACACTACTCCAGCGAAAACGTTTATCCCAGCCACTCCATGGGTTGGAATGCTCTGAAGATAAACAAATAGTAGGAAGTCCGAAGTCAGAATCCTTGGATAATTTAATTTATTTGATTGTGTAAAATTGAACATGTGCATGATTTAATAGTTAAGTACCTTAGCTGTGACATAACTTAGGAGGAGAGATGCGACAATGGAGCCAAGCAATTGGGCAATCCAGTAGAAGAGACCAGTGAGGAGGGTAATGTTGCCTCCAATGGCCAATCCAAAAGTGACAGCTGGGTTCAAGTGGCCACCTGAGATGTTGGCGGCGATGGACACTCCTACAAACAGAGCAAATGCGTGCGCCACGGCCACCGCCACCAGCCCTGGCGCGTCCAAAGCTGCATCTGATGTAAGCTCATCTGCATATTTACAAAAAAATAAATAATAACCATTTCATCAGACTTCTTAGTTCAAAATTTTACTCACAATAATGGGAATTGTAATTTACATGATATCTAATTTTGATATATATTAATGACTTTTTTTAGGTACAAAAAAAGGAAAGAAAGGCTCATAGAAAACATATACAAACATGTAGTCAAATTAGACAAAATTCTAACAGCAATTATATCGCAATTTTCACGTGCTTATGCTTTCTTAGGTTGTTGACTCGGGTAATCAAAATGCCAAAAATCACCAAAGCATTTATGCACTGGTATCTATCTATATACCTGCCTCAGTTGACCAATTGCTTTCTTCATTTATATATGTCCGACACATGCCTCGTAACATGCATGTGATGTGATATATGTGCCGCAGTCATATAGTTGACGAGTGTTCATGCAGATTAATTAACCAGTGCATGTAACTGTTTGATATTAATTGCAAATAGAAGCTATTCGCAGAGTCTTTTTTACGAGTGCCCTAAAAACCTTATAGCTAGCGTATTAATTAGCAAGAATTTTATATAATTTAGCGTATAACACAATATAAGCACTTACTGTAGGCTATGGCTGAACCAACACCAGCAAAGACGAAGATAAGAGTGGCAATGAACTCTGCCAAATAAGCCTTGAGAGAGGTAACGCTAAAAGAGTCATCAAAAGAACCAACAGCAATCTTCACCATTTTTGGCAGTTGAAAACAGTGGAGCTAGCTAGCTATAGCTTAATAATTAAGATCAATGTTAATGTTTGTGTCTTTGCACCCCAAACCTTGGCAAATTAATGTTTATATAACAAAAGAGTTTACATAAATTTAATGGCTGTGATTGTGAAAGGATAGCTTTGCCGGCTCCCTGCCACCGTCCATGGACCACACGAGTGGTTGAAATTGGATAACGATTATTTTAATTGAGGGAACCTAACCACACACTTCTTTTTTCCTTTTTAAAGTTCTGGGATTTGTGTTTGATATTTTATTCATCACGAGCATAGTGACAACTTATTAATTTACCTAGTGATTATTCATTAATTCAGGATGGATAAGGATGTTCTAATCGAATATTAAGCAAAGTAAACTCAATTGACATTAAAATAATAAACGGATGGCGTCTTTTTGCAGGTATTGCTAGTAGATGATGAATAAAAGGAGACTTTAATTAATGATATGAATATATATGATGACAACAAGGGTGGCAATAAATATGATTATCGTTCATTATGATTCTCGACTGTGACATTGACAGATTAACAGGTCTCCCCTCATCTTCATAGTAGTTCGTAACACCAATAATTGTTCTCCATTTGTTATGTATTATATGCTTTTAGCTTCAATGAGACGAATATAATTTTGAATGGTATGGTTATAGCCTTAGGGCAACATTTGAATAGAATAGTGTTGATAGACTCGAAAAAGAGGAGTGCTAAGGGCCAGCAACTTTTGTGATTTGTAGCCATCAAATAGCCATCAATAATGATTTTAACGGTGTGAGATTAGTGTAAGATTTCATCCAATGACTCACTTTTTCTTGTTGGTTACATGCTGGCCAGAATTTGAAAAAATTGCTGGCTACCTAGACTTTTCCCTCGAAAAATAAGTCACATCATTCTACTTATAATTTGGATTTGTTTAATACATTAATTGTTGGAACTGGTGTACAAGAGTTGTTGGACGGCTCAGTGGCTTAGTGGAATGGCTTCACTTATGTTTCTTTATGTCTTCTTTCTGTATTCTGTATTTCTGTCCCATGTAAAACAATTCTATGAGTGCAGAAGATTCTAGGCTGCGGAGTTGGTAAGGAAAGTTAAACAAGTCTCACAAGTACCGAATTCGTAATTGGCAACGCATGTTGGTAAATTAAGGTGAGGTAAATATTTTACTTTAATAAATATATATAACTAAAAATAAATTTAAATTTCGTATATTTGATATAATAAAATTTAATTGATAATTTTAAAACATGCAATGTTAACTATTCATCTAATCATCTATGTGAATTTAAATTTACGAAGTCACATAAAAATAATTAACAGAAAAGCTCTGTACACAAGTCATTAGAGTTTGTATGCTCTACAAGTTAATTAACGAATAAATTCTAAAAACGCGATGCAAGGTTTACGTTTTTCTTCTTCTTTCTCTTCCTCTCCTTCTTCTTTTCTTTCGTTTCTCGCCTTCTCTTTCTCCTTCTTCTTCTTCTTGCTGCATGTTTATCTTCCTCTTCCTCTTCTTCTTCTTCTTCTTTTCTTTTGTTTTTTGCTTTCTCTTTCTCGTTCTTCTTCTTCTTGCACGTTCTTCTTCCTCTTCCTCTTCTTCTTTTCTTTCGTTTCTTGCCTTCTTTTTCTCTTTCTTCTTCTTCTTGCTGCACGTTCTTCTTCCTCTTTCTGTTCTTCTTCTTCATTTACGTGCTTTTCTCTCTGTTTTCTTTCTTCGTTATTCTCGATTTCCATTTTTTTTTTACATCAAGCTCTGAAATCGTTTTTGAAGAAGAAGAAGCAGCAGAAGATGAGGAGGAGAAAGAGAAAGACTTCTGAAATATGCATAAGGTGTACTTCAACGAATTTTGGATGTATTTCTTAAATCCTTTGGGTGTATTTCTGTAATCATTTGGTTGTATTTCTATAATCGTTTGGGTGTATTTCTGTAATCGTTTGGGTGTATTTCTGAAGTTCCATTATCTTCGAATTTGGCAAGAAAATTGTTTTCATGGAGGAAGAAGAAGAAGAGTCGTTCATAATGCATGGTGAGTAGCGCGCTTTGGAAACATGAAGTTGTTAAATAACGTGCGTTTTATTTACTCTTGAATGTGGAAGTGTGTAATGCGTTAATTAAGTGTAATGCGTGTGTTTTATTGGACTTGTAAGACCTATAAGCCAAAAAGACTTGTATGTGTAGCAGGCCTCAATAATTAATACCCCAAATCATTTACCAAAAATTTTATAGTTTCTAACAAACTTTAATCACTGAATCAATTTTTAATTTTTTTTTGTTAGACAAATTATTAAATTAATTCTCAAATTTTTATTTTGTTAGAGAAATTAAAATAAAAATTTGAGAAAGTCTAGGACCACTAACAACACTTAACTATAAAAAAAAAAGTGAGTGATCTACTACTATTAGATGTAATTTTACACCATTAAAAACACCATTGATGACCAATTGATGGTTACAAAACACAAAAATTGTTGACCCCTAGCACTCCTCTAAAAATTTTACAAATATTTAAAGATTTTTATATTTTTTTAAATAACGAAAATGACTGATTTATTTAATTTTGTAGCAAAAGTTGATGAGAGTATTGATATATCTAAAAAAATAAATTAATGATTAAAATTTATTAAATTGCCAAACTAAATATTCTTTTAAAACTAATTGAGATATTACTCATAAAAAAATAGACAGAATTTTAGGGCAAAAAACCATATTGAGCCAGAGCAAGAAACTTATAACCAAAATGCGCCAAATCCAATTTCGTTTCAGCAATGAGCCAAAGTGTATTTTAATACAATTCGAACCAAGCTGGTTCGAATTGCACTCCTTCATAATTCGAACCAAGATGGTTCGATTTAGTGTTCTACGTTTTTGAATAATTCGAACCAAGATGGTTCGAACTTCTCCCATACATAATTCGAACCAGTATGGTTCGAACTTCAATAACACATAATTCGAACCAGGGTGGTTCGAATTATGCTTTGTATTCGAGTTCATGTAATTCGAACCAGGTCGGTTCGAATTACTCCTAATGCACTCCTTCATAATTCGAACCAGGCTGGTTCGAATTATGTGTGATTCGACTATAAAAGGAGTTCGAATCACCCTCATTCGAACCATTATCCCTCCCCCCTACCCCACAAAATCCCAGAGAAAACGACCCAGATTCTCTCCGAGAAAGACCTGAACGGACGAGTCTGCTGATGGAGGACGATCCGGCACGGTTATATCTGTTGGACGGAGTCGCTCATATAGCCGGGGTCATCAACGACGAGGTTAGTACGGAAATTTTTTTTGATCCTAGCGTTACTTGTGCGTTAGTGGTTTTGTATCTTAGTTAGATGGTACTTTATGTTAGTGGTTTATGTAGGCGGTTTAGGTGAGGGGATCTTGTAGGTGGTTTATGATAGTGGTTTAAGCTAGCGGTATAAGTTAGTGGTTTATGTTAGTGGTTTAGGGTGGTGGTTTAGGGTAGTGGTTTTTGTTAGTGGTTTAAGTCAGTGGTTTTTGGTAGTGGTTTATGTTGGTGGTTTATGTTAGCGGTTTTTGTTAGCGGTTTTTGCAAGCGGTTTTTTTATGTGGTTTATGGTAGTTGTTTAATGCTAGGTGGTTTAAGTAAGCCGGTTTATTGAATTTGTTTCTTGTTAATGGGTCTCGGTATTTGTGGTATATGCTAGCGGTTTAGTTGTGTGGTTTAGGGGTTTCTTTTCCAGTTAGTTATCCTTCATGTAATGTTATGCTGTTTAATTTAGAAAAATGGTTAATGTAAACCTGTTTATGGAAACCGTTTTATGTAAACCCGTTTACGTAGACCGGTTTACTGTGAACCGGTTTATGTGAACCGGTTTACTGTAAAACCTGTGTAGTTATATATCTCAGTATGCGGTTCTTTTCATGCGCAGCCCGAGCGATGCATTAGGAGCATGAGGAGCACCTTCCTGAGGACCGCAACAGTACCAGGCATCGTCAGCTGGACACCCAACACCCACCTAGGTATCTCGCTGTATGACTCATCCCAGTCACCGTAGATGATGCCAACGGCCTTCTGCTTCGCCATCCAAACCCTCCTGTAAGTCGGCCTAAAACCAAAATGCGCTGCCGTGGCGTTGAGGAGCACCTTGATGCTAACCGATGCGTCAGCCCTGACCATTGGCATAATGAACGCGGAAATCACAGAATGATCCAAACTTCTGTGATCACTTGATATGGATGTGGCCAGGCAAGTGTGAGGGCCATTGTACCGTTTGACCTCCCAAATGCCCTTCCGCTTCCGGAGACTGAGCCGAATCAACCATGTGCACCCATTCCCGAACTCGGAACACTTGCCCACATACCGGCGGTGATCGGACTCCACCACCTTGTACTGTACCCCTCGCCGGATGCTGTAAGTCTTCACACTTAACAGGGCCTCATCTTTATCCTGGAATTGCTGACCAACCTGGAACTCTGTGAGACCAGCATTTCCTTCCGCATCTCTAGCTCCGAATCCAACAGGGTGACCTAGCGCAACCTCATGCGTCATGGCGCCCAGGTCCAGAGAAGAAAAATATGGTGGATACTGCTGTGTGCCAGAGCTAGAACCACCGCCAGCCAATGCAGGCCCAGCCGCTTGAACCTCGTCCCCGCTATCGTCCTCAATCGTTTCGGGCTCAACGTCGTCCTCATCAGGATCACCCAATTCTCCGTCTCCGACGCCAACCGGTGGAACGCCCTGTAAAGCGTTTGCCAGAACATCAAAGGATCCTACCTCGTCGCGGACGCCGTCATTCAAATCAACAGCAAATGACGGAGAGGCGACAAGTTGGGCCGCTGTCTCGTAAACTGGGACGGAGGAAGAAGCCACAGCAGCCATCGAACTGGAGCCAGCTGCCGTGGCTACATTGGCGGTATTCCGGTTCGAACCCCCTGAGCTGGATACCACATCAACCAGCTTTGCCAGCAACTCTGGTGTGCGGACCTCCGGAAACTGTCTCCGACAAAGAAACATGACTTGGAGGTCCTCATCACTACCAATCGTCAGACAATCATACTTCACCGTATCGTGCAGGATCGTGACTGGAATGCGATAGAAAAACTTCTTAATCCGCTTCGCACCTTCCAGGCCAAGTTTCATCAGCACAGCTCTAACCAAGTCATCATAGCTTGTCGTTCGATTCACCACAATATAGAGAGGATTCTTATCTGTGAACTTCACTCCGGACCGAGTTTTCCTCTTGATGGATCCTTTATGGTGTACCAAAACAGCAAAACTCTCCTCCTCACTAGCCATCTTATGTCCTCTAATGAGAGCAATTCACGTTTACAGCGTTTATATAGAGCTCTGATTCGTACTAATTCGAACTAACCTGGTTCGAACCATGATACACGTAATTCGAACCAAGCTGGTTCGAATTACTACAATCAACCTCTCTTTGGTTCGAACCAGGTTGGTTCGAACCAAGAAAGCATGTAATTCGAACCAGCCTGGTTCGAATTACTACAACCAAGCTCTCTCCCCATAATTCGAACCAACCAGGTTCGAATTACATGCTTTCTTGGTTCGAACCTATCCGGTTCGAATTATTCAAAATTTTCCAATACTAGTTCGAACCAACTTGGTTCGAATTACTAGCTAATACAGTTCGAACCTTGTTGGTTCGATTTATATAAAAATGCCTCTTGGCTTATTGCTGAAACAAATTTCTGTTTGGCGTATTTTGGTTAAACTTTTCTGCATGTGGCTTAATATGGTTTTTTGCCCGAATTTTATGTACTTTTATATCGTTCTAAACTTTAGTTTAAGTTTTTTTTAAATGATCTAAAATGTTTTAGTGCATAAAAAATGGGGAAAACAGAATAGGAAAGTGTTTAGCATTGG
Source organism: Arachis ipaensis (assembly GCF_059453495.1). Lineage (NCBI taxonomy): Eukaryota > Viridiplantae > Streptophyta > Magnoliopsida > Fabales > Fabaceae > Arachis > Arachis ipaensis. The sequence goes on along the minus strand of NC_142440.1, from coordinate 15,647,150 downwards.
CGGGTGAATCAAAAGGGGGAGCGAAAGAGAAAGAGATGGTTTCCGTTTGAAAATGGAAGTCATAACGGATCAGTGACTGAGTGACACTCACTCATAACGCGTCGGTAGCAGTGGCGCCAGACTTGGCAGGCAGGCAGGCATCTTGATCATGTAACAAAGTCTCACTCTCACAGTTTCAAACAATGAGAAAGAGAAGTGTTTACTGTCCAGGCCCAGCAGCATGAATGAATCAGTACATGAAATTAAATCCCTCCATTCAATGCCCCCAACAACCTCCCCCACTTCCAATTCAATTCTCAATTCCACCACCACCTACCTTCCCTTCTCCCTCCCTCTCTTCCTTTTCAAAACCACTAACACCTTCCTTTTTCTGCTTTCTTTCATTCAATTCATTTCTCCAGCCTTTGCTCTTCAATAGATTCCTTTTTCTTTGTTATTACTATTTGAGGCCCACTCTCTCCTCTCAACCCTCATTCATTTCAGCGTAGATCTCTCTCTATTTATTTATTTAACTTTCTTGCTGAAATTGACATTTACGTGAAGCACAATCACGGAACCCTGAAAATCATACCAGCTAGAATAGAATGCGACGGTTTCCTACAATAGTCAAGAATTTATGATGACTGAGTTTCATCATCAACATTCATTTGAAAAAGACGGTGACGCAGCTCAATATGCTGCTCACACCCCGGATTCTACTACTCTTCATGCACGACACAGGCGCTCTAAGAGGTCTTTTTGTGTGTTAGTTTCGTACATTACAGATTTTACGAATGCTAAGTATTTATTAGGATTCATAGGCTTTAATTGAAATCTATTAGGCATTTGGAAAAACCTACGTGCTCTACATTAGTTTCGATCTTTTTAGTTAGAAGAATTTCAGTTTTCAGCTATAGTTGCTTCGTTTTGTGACACAGCTTGTGCATTTTTCCAGTGCTTCTGACAAGAACCTGAAGATCTCAAGAGGTGGATTTTTGCATCCCCGGGAAAAGGATCAGAATGATACTCTTGTGAGTTGTGAGACCACTATTTGAATCTCTTACTTTTCTTTAAAAACAAAAAATGTATTTGTGAGTTGGGATCTTACAGAGAAAGGGAGGAAAGACTGAAGGAAGGGGTTGAGGAGCAAAATGGAGTTCAGTTTTTCTCTTTTTACTCTTTAATTAACCGTTCCCATTTCTTCCCACCGCTCTGAGATCCCGCCTTAAAATAAGCACATAGTCTGTGTAGGGTGTGTATTATTTTTGAATGTGATTTGTGAGTTATTACATTTCACTGGTTTTGGCATTGTTGTGAATTGAACAGTTATCGCCCCCTTCAGTGAGAGCTTCTAGATTACAAAGTCCTTTGCATGATAACCTCACTTGTACAAACAAGAGTACCGTTTCAAGTCATAGAGCATCGTTGGAAAAAGATGTAAGCTTTTTTTCTTTTTTTGCTTACGTCTCTTATCTAAGTTGCCTTTCTTCTTGGTTTGAGTTACCACTGGAAGTATCTTCAGCTCAAGAAATCATGATGAACTAAAAGAAAAAAATGTAGTAAATGATCATATGAAATAAGCAAAGCTCAGCATGATGCATTTTTTGTGTTTTTGGGATAAATTAGAAGACAACTCCAGATGATGTAGGTTCTTATTTTTATTACACTGAGCAAAGCTCAGTATCTGATTAATGCCCTGAGTCATATACTGATCTACAGGTTGAGCAGCTACAGTTACGCTTACAGGAGGAGAAATCTATGCGTATTTTGCTTGAGAGGGCAATGGGCCGGGCCTCAAGTACTTTATCTCCTGGACACAGGCACTTTGCTGCTCAGGTAATTTGACATTTGTTACTTTGGCAAAAGGTATCTGCAGAGTCTAAAATTGTAGCTGTTATGAACAGTTGTGCTAAAAAGGTAAAACAATCTTAGACACCTACTAGACAACCTAAGCTTTCTGGTCAACTTGGTTCATGACTACAATCTTATGTAGTTCCCTTGTGACGGACGTTTAATTGCATGAATAATTTATTAGTCTTAATTTTGCATAACTTGTCCTAACATAGAATAAGATATTCACAACCGTGAACTTTTGGGACTGGACCAGCTGAGTCTCATTGCTTAATGTCAAGCAAAAAAGGACTCGTGTAATGCACAATGTAATCTATCTGATGTTAGCTGTGGTTATAATGGTTTCTTGGGTGAGAATTAACTATTCCTTCTTTTTTTCCCTCCTTAGACAAAAGATTTAATTGCCGAAATTGAATTACTTGAAGAAGAGGTTACGAGCCGTGAGCAGCATGTGCTTGCTATGTACAGGAGTATTTTTGAACAGTGTGTTAGCCGGCCACCTTCTGAACAAAATTCTGGTGTGACTTCACCAGCTCATACAAGACCCGAATCCAGGAAGCATCCAAGTATCATATCAAGTGCCTTCTGTTCATCGAAAAACTTCCCCCTGCGACCCCTGCAAGCTCTGATTTCTAATAATGATTTAAGGAGTAGAATCTTTGGTTCAAATCATGCTTCTTTATCGAGTGGCAAAGGCAAAATTTATTTTGGAAAGACTTCTTCCGATCCTACCAAGGTAAGATATATTGCTCGTCTATGTTGAATTTTTTTTTTATGTGAACCTAAATAGCAGTTTATATACAATGCTATGTCAAAGATGGAACTGGTATAATGAAGATGTTCTTACCTCATTCATATGCCAGGTTCAAGAGAAGTTTTCTACCATGGACAAAACTCCAGTATTGCGAACATTAAAAGATCATCTATACCAGTGTCCGAGTAGGCTGTCTGAGGAGATGGTGAGGTGCATGGCCACTGTATATTGCTGGCTCCGAAGTGCAACCTCCATAAATGCTGAAAATAGTAGGTCACCTTTATTGTCAAGGTCATCAACCAATGCTATACAGCCTCGACATGGAGTAGGAGAGGATCGAGACTGGTCTTGCAAATCGGCAGTGGAAATATCTTGGATATCTACTCGTAAACGTCATTCTTCTCATGCTTCTTATGCCATCAACAACTACAGGTTGGTTCTTAAATTTTAGAAGTAGGATAACTTTGAATAAATTCGTCTACTGGATTCAAGAAACTGGAGACAGGGATAGAGTAGGATGAGTAATAAGCGGAATGTTAAGGAAATAGGGAAAAGTGAAACCAATGCCCTTCGTTAATTCCTCATAATTGGGGGTGGAAAGGAGATAAAGATTATATACTCTAAACAATATAATTTGCCAATTCTGTTCCTTTATTAGTATAACTTTGAAACAACATTAATTTAAGTTATATTTCGTTTACTTTCAGATCAACCAAACAAGAGCGAATATAACTTTGTTTTATTCATTCTGTTTTATTCATTCCCTTCTTTTTCCAGCATGCACCTGCTTTTTCTATTCCATTAATTATAAAACATTAAACACAACTATGAAAAACTACTGAAAAAACTTGATCTAATTGCATTTTCAGAATAAGAAATTGTTTCTGATTGAATCCAATGATGTTATCTTATCTATGTAGCCAATCCTAACTAATGGGTAATATTTCAGTTAGTTGTATAATCATTTTATGTTGATGCCTGTGCTTGATTACTTTTGAATTAGTTGTTGACTTAACACATTCTTTTGTCTCTTTACCTTCAGAATTCTAGTTGAACAACTGGAAAAGGTGAATGTCAGTCAAATGGAATGTGATGGACAAATTGCTTTCTGGATCAATGTGCATAATGCACTTGTGATGCATGTAATGTTCACACTCCCATGATCAAAGTGATTTTGTTTTACAAATTTTCAACACATATAACTTTCTTGGTCTGTTGACAGGCATATTTAGCTTATGGAATTCCCCAGGGCACTCTCAGGAGGTTAGCCTTGTTTCACAAGGTATTGTTCTTTATTATTCTATTGTATAATGTCTTTAAGCAAATTCTGAGTTTATAAAACATTTTGTGAAACTTTTTCATGCTGATTGGAGTATATCTGACTTAGGAATTTTGTCTAGACCATTCAATCGCCATGTTTACAAGGGCCAATTAAATTCTCTCTTTGTAGCCACACCAGCATCCCAAAATCAGAGACAGACCCTTCTTTTCTGCACATTCTAATTAATTCCAAGTAAAATTGCCACGCCAGTCTAGGACATTTAGGTGATGTCTAGAAGTGAATGCAAACATGTGATATCAGTCGTAGAACTTTGGCACTTTTCATCTTATTGATACAATTTCACTGTGATATCACCTTTTATTTTTATTTTACATAGATATTGGATACATCGTGCCCTATATGAATTCATGTGTTTATATGTGTAGTGCAGGCTTCTTACAATATTGGCGGCCATATCATAAGTGCAAATGCGATAGAGCAATCAATATTTTGCTTCAGAACACCCCGCATTGGACGGGTACTCATCTTATCCTAATGAGTTACAAGGTTTATGAATACATTGTCAAGTAATTGAATATAATGATCACTCAAAGATGTTTTTCTGTTTTTTGCCTGTTGGCGGCAGTACGCTTCACTTGATTTGCATCTGGTGCTTGTAATGATGTAATCTATGCTTTCGTAGAACTGTAAATATGATTAGATCTTCTCTTATGATCTTGCAAACTTAGAGGATTTGCAGTATAACATTAGAATCAGAAGACAACTTTATAAAACACCAATAAATTTTAATACTAATATTGATGGGATTCTTAGACCATCAGGACCTCTTTTTTATTTGTTTCCCTATCTAATTACATATTTCTATTTTATGTTTTGCCGAATGTAGTGGCTTGAGAGCATTGTGTCCACTGCAATGAGGAAGAAAAATGGTGAAGAAAGACAACGTATCAGTTCAAAATTGGGTATCACTGATTCCCAACCGCTTGTCTGCTTTGCCCTTTGTACTGGAGCATGGTCAGATCCGTTGGTAATTTTTCTCTCATTTATATTTTTTCTTTCATAGAATTGCAGTTCGACTATCACTAGGAAAATATGATGTTAGTAATCTACTCATGTAGTGCTTTTCTTATCGAGTCTACATAACTGCTATTTCAAAGATGAAGCACAAGTATAAAACAAATATGATATAGATTTAATTTGCATCCATAATTCTCCTCTCTTGAGGATGCACACATTTTAAAAAGTGGATCATATGTTTTGTTGTTATAAATGCTGCAGCTTAAGGTTTATTCAGCATCAAATTTGAAAGAAGAACTGAACACGGCCATGAGAGAGTTTCTTCAATCAAATGTAGTTGTGAAGAAGTCACGTAAAGTTTTTCTCCCAAAGTTGATGGAAAGGTTCTCCAAAGAAGCATCAATCAGTTTAGATGATCTCCTTGGATGGGTTACGAAGAATGTTGACAAGAAGCTCCATGATTCAATACAGAAGTGCCTTGATCGTAAATCAAATAAAAAGACATCTCAGATCATAGAATGGCTGCCTTACAGTTCTAGGTTCAGGTACATGTTCACAAAGGATCTAATAGACAAGCCATGGTGGGTATGACATCTTACTCCTCTTTAAGAGATTCTTATATGCCATGGATCATACATGGTTTGAGAAAGCGAAGAAATGATAGTAGGTGCTTAAAGAAAATTCATGGACATTTTAACAAAATGAGATGTTAAGTACTAGATAAACCTACTATTACTATATTTGAAATTCATACCTAACAATTTGTACTAATAAACTCTTTAAGCTTAGATGCTGTAGATTTGTAGATTAGAATAATACACAGTATCATCTTGTAGGATGGATCAACAGAGGTATATTAATGGTGGCATGCGTGAGTGATGATAGAATGGCAAAAAGATTGTAGATTTTTCCGCCTCCAGAAATTTGACACGTGTTGAGAAGCACTGAAATATTCAAAAATATGAAATACTTAGATAAGAGTGATTATTATTATTGGGAAGAAAAAAAAAAACTTCTACACAAGTACACAACATGGGTCTACCAACGATGGATTTTTAACGTTTATACAGGATAGACCGATAGATGTGGAGAAAATACATAAATTTGGTTCTTGAAGTTACATTCGAGTCTCAATTTAGTCTTTGAAATTTCAATTGCCTTAATTTAATTCTTAAACTTTTCGATTGATTCTGTGATATAAATCATTGCAGGGACTAACATGATTAAAATTTGAAAAGTTTAGAGACTAAATTGAGACAATTTAAATTTCAAGGACTAAATTGAAATTCAAGTATAATTTCAGGACCAAATTGAATATTTTCTCGATAGATGTGTTATCAAATTATGAAGCATTAATTTTAGGGGTTTCTGCCGATATTATAAGGAAAAAATTCTGCAGTTATTTTATATTTTCCTGTAATTGCATTTCAATATATTTGCTGAAATTGTTATTGGCAATTTCATAATACTCAATATTAAGGTCAAATCCTTAAAGTTCTATAATTTGCAAAAATACACATTTCTATGTTATATAAAAATTCATTTACCACCACAATATATGATTTTGGTTTAGGTTTATTTAAGTTCTTATTTATTTAGGAAAATTTTTAAAAATTCACGTCGCATGCTTCGTGTTTACGGAAAAATGATGACCGGTTAGAATAACATGGGTTAGTGATTGCTTTAGGCTTCTAAATACTCAACTCAGTTTTCGTTCAATTATGTGGTCTTTAATAATAAAAAAATACAAGAAAAACATGCCATAAATAACAAATATTAATATTTTTTTCATCAGTGTAATTAGATATCTTTAAAAATTATTCATCATTCAATCTTTAGAAAAAAAAAACTAAAAAATAAGTAACTTCACATAAAAAATAAATAACTTTCTATAAAAATAAATATTTAAATTAATTAAATAATATTATTTAAATCAAAACACAACTAAAAGCTAAAAATTTAAAGGATAAATAGTTTTTTTTTTTTATAATATGACCATAACATAAATAGAAGTTATAATGGAAACAATTTATCATGACAAACAATCCTAAGCATCTTTTTAAGTTTAATTAGTAAATGAAGGAATAGTGAATTTTTTTCTGAAATAAAATTAAAAATATATTATTTTCAAAAACAAATTATTTTAACTTTAATTTTTGAAATGTATTTTTTTTGTTTAGGATGAGTTCGTCCCATTCGATGAATTTTACCGTTATATTCCACAAAATTTGGCTGAAAAGAAAATTTAAAATTTTTAAGTCATTATCATGTTTGTTTACGGAGATAGGAGATAGAACATTGAGACAGTGACATAGAGACATAAAATTGTGTTTGACAGAAGAGACATGAAGAGAGACCATGTGTCTAGAAACATTAAATTAGTGTATTTTGTATCCATCATGGAGACACTAACAAGAAACTTATTTTTTATATTTTATTTTTATTTTAGAGAAAATTCTACTCCCCTGCGAGATGCTAAAATGATACTCTCCTCCCCTCTATTTTATAAATGTACATTCCTCTCCCTTCTAACTTTTAAAAAATTTTCTCTTTAATCCATTTTAAATTTTTTGTGTTAACCAAGGTCAACTTTATCCATTTTTTAAGAAAAAATAAATTATTTTTTGAAAAAATATCCATTAACAAAAATTTTATTTTTTATCATTAAATTTTGATTACCAAAATACCTTTTAATAAATTATTCTTTTATTGTTTAAATTGTATTTTTATCAAAATATTTTCAAAAAAAAATTAATAATTAAATTTTTTTTCTAAGATACCTACCCTTCAATAATTTTTTAATTATTAAATTGTAATTTTACTAAAATTTTTATTAAAATTTATTTTTATATTTACTATTAATTTTTCGATATCTATATATATTATTTTAATATTAAATAAAAGATTTTAGTAAGATTATTTTTCAATATCAATATATATTAATTGTTATACATATTAATAGTGATAAGATTTTTTTATTTAATGTTAAAATAATATTAAATAAAAGATTTTAGTAAGATTATTTTTCAATATCAATATATATTAATTGTTATACATATTAATAGTGATAAGATTTTTTTATTTAATGTTAAAATAATATATATAGATATCGAAAAATTAATAGTAAAATATAAAAAAATTGTTAATAAAAATTTTAGTAAAATTATAATTTAATAATTAAAAAATTATTGAAGGATATTTAAAAAAAATAACATAATTATTAAAATTTTTTTAAAATATAATTTAATCAATAAAAGAATAATTTATTAAAGGATACTAATTTTGGTAAGCAAAATTTAATGATAAAAAATAAAATTTTTGTTAATAGGTATTTTTTTAAAAAATAATTTTTATTCTTAAAAAATGGATAAAGTTAACCTTAATTAACACAAAAAGTTTAAAATAGACTAAAGAGGATGTTTTTTAAAAGTTAGAAAAAAGGTGAATGTACATTTATAATTTTTCATAATTATATTTTTTATTATTGTATTTTTCGTCTCAAATTTTTGAATGAAAAAAAATGAAAAAAAATTATATTTTTGTAATTTGTTATAGTTTATCACCAAACAGAATATAAGAACACAAAATTTTATGTCTTATTCTCAATGTCTTATCTTGTTCTCAAAAACAAACGCAGCTCAAGAGAGTATATAGGAGTACACATATAACAAATATGACTTCTTCAATATTGTCATGATAATAGCAACCATTATCATCCCCATAAATACACAAGTATACAAGAATAAGCTATATTTAACCAAGATTTTTTCTATTATAAATTAAAAAAATTATTATTTAAAAAAAAATACAACTTATTCCTGTGTACTCCTGTGTACTCTTGTGTACTCTCGAAACGATGATAATAATTACCATTATCAGTTGTGCAGTTTAAGAATTTGAATCAGTCAATTATTTTTTGAGAAGTCGAATTGACATTCATAATTTATATGAAATTCGCTGGAATAAGGCAAACTTTGTTAATATTATGGAGTTAGTTAGAATATACTGTAAATTTGCCTAAAATTTAAAAAAACAAATGTTTCAGGCAAATTTAAAAAAACAAATGTTTCTATAAAATTAAAGTTCAAATAATATGTTTTTGAAAATAAATATTTTTTAATTTATTTTAGAAAAAAATCTAGGAATAGTTGATTACTTTTAAACTATAAGATTAATTATATTTAGATATCACATCTTTAGGAGGATATATAATAAGATTATTAAGATCTAGATGCAAATACAATTTTGCCACTTGCCAAATCTAACGCTCCAGATTTATCCTTCTCCACTAGGGCCGTTGGATTAGACCATCTAATCCTAGACCATCTAATCCGCAATGACAGAGAAATATGACACATTTGCCCTTCTCTACTCAAGTTAGTGAAATAACCAATTATCAATGTGTACGTAATGCTGCGTTCTAAAGGAAGCAGTTTTGAATTTAACCCTAGACTAGACTAAGTACTAGATACTTTTCTTATTATCTAATCAGGACCACCCACGTGGCACATTGCAAACAACTTCCACTTTACATCCGTCGGATCTTGGCTACTTACAAACAAACCCACCTTATTTTTATTTTTTCATTTCGGATTCCCATCGCTGACATCTATTTTCTCTAAGTTAGGAAGAAAAGAGTTAAAAAAAAAGCCATAAATATTCGCAGTCCTTTTTTCTCAGCCAGTGAACAACACAACACACAAAAACCCGAACAGAAAAGAAAAGGGAAATAAAGTAAAACGAAAAACAAATCCACTCTGAAACTAGTCAGCATCACACTCTTCGGTGTCGTTTCATCCTTCTGCTACGCTCGCCGGAACCCTAATTCGATCCGCCGGAACTCGAATCCACCGGTGAGGTTCAATTGACCACACCTGCTCGTTGTTATCTCCGTTTATTTGCTGTGTTGTTTTTATCTGTACTGAAAATTTCACTGACGAAGGGATTTTTGGTATTTCTGAGGCAGTAGATGAGTTTACGATTGGGGAAAAGGTGAGATCAAAAGGATTGGATTTCCTCGCCGGATGGAGGGAGGTAGCGTCTCTAGACTTATTTGTACTGGTACTGTTCATGTCCGACTTTCGAGTTACTTATTACTATTATTATTTTTCCTTTTTGGTGTGATTAGGGCAAACAAAAATTTGCTTTTGTTTTTTCTTTTCATTTCTGCATTGAAATGGCAAGTTTTGTGTGAAAGATGTTTACTTTCTTCGTAGCCACTTGAAAAGGACAATTCACGCAGAGAATAAATTGTTCCTGAACTGCTTTTTAATTGAACTTTTCAGGTGGTAATTTTTTATTTATTGGTCTCTATTACTTAGGTTTTTATCTGTATAGCTGCGAAGTGTAAACAATCGTTCTGATGGTGTAGATTTCTCATATGAGACAAGACAACAATAGAGTTCAGTTCACTTGGTTTAGGATTTCAGCTTCTTCTTTTCCACTTTTGTCAACATGTAATTTTTTCTTTTTATTTTGAAGTGGTTGATTGTTTCCGTTTCTGCGTCACAAAATAAAGATCCTAATTGCCATGGTGGCTCTATTCCGAAGATGCTGTTTTGATTGTATGATAGGATAACGATGAATCTATCTCAGTGATTTCTGAAATCAAATAACTTGGTCTCTTTCAATTATTTAGGTTTACTTGGTTTTTTCCTCTGACATAATGTTCTTACAACAAAAATCTTCAGATAACTAGACAGCCTAGCTACTGCTCATCTATTGTCTTCTTCGAAGCATATATTTTGTATTATTGGAATCACATAGTTATATTACTACAGGAGAAACCAAATTATTTGGAATATGATGGTTTGATTTTCTTTTATTGAGGCTTGTGAGGTAAGAGTTAAACATCTTGTGAATGGCTTTACAATTCTGAAATGTTCCTTGCTGTGCTGAATATGGTATATTCTTATGCTGGTTTCATCAAATTGAGATTCTATCTCACCATGTTTTGTGTGGAATGGTAATCTCAATCTGTTTGTTCATCTTGGTGTATGCATGTTGTGTGCATGATGATGATGCTCGGTGAGGGGTGAGTATGTAAATGTGATTGATCTTATGTGAACCTCTTTTTCTTGCATATTTGTCTCTTTTCATGAATTTCTGCCCATGTGTGCATATATGTACATCGAGTTTGATCTCACACCATTCTCATTTTTTGTTTTAGGGATACACCCATGGATTATGATGACAATGATTTTCAAAGCCAGAATCTCCATTTAGCTGGTGAAGGGAGCACCAAATTTCCTCCAGCATTAAGGCCATATGCGCTCTCTAAGTTTGATTTTGATGAAAGCCTTCAAGGGAATTTAAGATTTGATAGTTTGGTCGAAACTGAAGTTTTTCTTGGCATTGAAAGTAACGAAGATAACCAGTGGATTGACGCATTCTCCCGAGGGGGTAGTGGCATAGAGTTTAGTTCAACTGCTGCTGAATCTTGCCCCATATCAAGGCATGGAAATATTTGGTCCGAGGCCACTTCCTCGGAATCTGTTGAAATGCTATTGAAATCTGTTGGACAGGAGGAGTTTATTCCTAGACAAACTATTATTCAGGAATCAGATGCCTGTGATGAACTGGCCTGCATAACTAAGCAAATGGACCCCCATCCAAAACGTGACGATAAAAATGAATTTAAAGACAATGTTACAGATTTACAGCCTCCTGGAGGTAGTCATGGGAATTTGCCTGGATTGAAGGAGGATGTAAGAATGGAGCAGCCTCTGGATGGAGTTTCCAAAAGTCATGAAGTTGGACCATCTATTGGCGGAAGTTCGGGTAACCTGGAACCAAGTGATATTCACAGAAATATTGACTTACCTGTTTCCGATGGGAATCCAACTATCTATAATGATAACAGGAGTAATACTACAATTCTAACTGAAGTTGAGACTGCGGCTGACATCTTGCACAGTGACAAAACCCAAGTTGATTCATCTGTATCTGGGGTGCAAACTCATGCTACTGAAGCATCTATTCAAAGTGTGGTTGATGAGCAACAAGGTGCTTTACAAACACCAATTAATAAACAAGACTTGGATGGAATCACGGATATGGGTGATGCTCATCATCCCGAGGTATCTCTCTGTTCAATTGCCACAACAGGCGCTTTGGAAGGTGGAAGTGTAATTGAAGCCCTTGAGAAGGGGGTAAATATTGTAGAAGATTCGTTACAGAAAGAGGAAAGATGCACTGAAGATGATCTGTCTCGAAACCATGCAAGAGAAGATGTAGTTGTCCTTAAGGATGAGTTGATGCCTGATCAATCTGCACTAGCTACGCAGGAGTTGCCAAAGGTTTCAGAAGAGGATTCTACTTCTAAGGGACCAGGAGGTGAGGCCACTAATTCCACTTGTGAGATTTCTCCTAATCTCAAGCATAATGTGGATGTTGTGGAGAAGACAGATTTTGGTGAGTGCAGTGTCACTAAGGAAAATAAGTTATTGAACACTGGTGGCCACATGGATACAGAGATGTTATCAAGCAAGCCAGAGAATTTTGTTTCTTCAGAGGGGGTAAATGACATTTCTAAAGTAAGTGAAGGAGTTTTGGGTGACTCAGCTCAAATATGTCAGAACAGTGAACCTGACAGCCAAACTTACCATGAAAAATTTGATCAAGACGCATCTGTCAATGACAAAGAGAGTAAGACCCCTTCTGAGTCTGGTCCAATCCATAGTGATATTGACCAATCACATCCTGTAGATAAGAGAGGTGGTTTGTCATTGCCATGCGAAGGCATTGTGCAAACTGGGTTGACAACAGTTGCTGTGCCAATTAATGTCACACCGGTCAACAATTCAGGTATTTTTCAATTGAAATTACTTTCAATGTATCGACAATGCAGAACATTTTAATACTATCAGTGAATCATATGATGGCTCACATAATCACATTTACATTTTACAAACTTCTAGTGGTGAAGGTGAAGTATTTAAGCTACCAGAGTTGTGTCACTTCTTTGGTGATTGAGTAAAATGTTCACATTGATTATTTTGATTCAGAAATAATAATTTTGGCTGAATCTATTTTTGGACCTGATTCATTTTAAGCCCCTAACATATAAGGTATATTTTACATCTTATTTTCCAGCTTCACAGGTTATTGTGGGAAATGTTAGTTCAACATCCTGTGAAATAGTTCCACCTCCTTCTGAACAAGTTGTTTCCTCTCATGAAGCTACTAGTCACAATGATTTTCAAAGCATAACTGTTCTTGGGCCTGCTGTTGATGAAAAGGAAGAGTCTGCATCCAAATTACCTGAAGAAGCTGGAACTTCTGCTCCTGTTGAATCTTCTGAAAGGGATACTGCTCCTTGTACTATTTCTGGAGCTGATAAACATCATTCATCTGATGCTTCTAGACAAGTGTCATGTGAGACAGTAATCGACTGTCTGCATAACGTTGAAGGGACCAGTGGTACTGTAAACACTGCTGAACCTCAAGGGAAAGTAGATGATAAGGATATCCAGGGATGCAATAATGAGGATGGTGTGCCTCCAGTTCTTCATGAATCAACAGATAAACTGGGAGATGGTGTCAAATTTCCTTTTAGTAAGGATGACAAAGGGAATGCACAGAACAATGATGCCAAGTCATCTTCAGGTAATTCTTATTCTAGTCTAGTTTTCCACTTATGATGAAATTGCATTTTGATTGAACTTAGCATTGAATTTTTATGTACCCCTTGTCAAATGAGTATATTTGTCTGGTTATGCCATACTACTTTTAGAAATGCTCTGATCACATGGTTTCATTCATTAATTCATTAAATCTTTTATCAGAGAGAATCAAATGCTAACATTGTGGCTATGGCTCTTCCTGTTTACTAATCTACTGTTCTGTGAACATGAAATCTATTTGTTTATTATTGTTTCTTTTGAGACTGCATATTTGCCTGGTAAAGACGGTATTGAAATTCTTGGTTGAAAAGATTTTGTGAAGCTCTTTGAATTTGAATTACAACACCTCGTGGTAGTATATTTATGGATATATTGATATAATATGTGATGCTGATGAGGATTTGTGGAGTCCATTGCTTGTTCTTTCTGTCACCACATCCATTCAAATTTAGTCCTCTTTACAACATTTTCTTTGCAGGTGATGACATTGTACCAGGAAACAAAACTTCCTTATCTTCTGCTCCTTCACATAACTCTTGTGTTGAGTTGCAAAGCTTTCCTGCTAATAATGCCCGCCCTCCCATTAGTACAGTTGGAAGCCCTTCTAAGACTGATAAGGATAAGAACCAAATTAAGGTTTCTGCTAGTCAGAATCCCCCAACTTCTCAGGATCTGAAGGGAGAAAATGCTTCCAAAGCTGAGAGCAGTTTGACTCCAAAATTACATCCTGCAATTGATTCGTCCATAAAAAATGTCATGGATGTGAACCAAGAAGATATTGGCAAGAGTCCACCAGTTCCAGTTCCTGTTATTGCAGACAAGAAAACATCTACTGTAAGTCTTGTTTTAGTTTATAATCCAGGCCAGAATTTTGTTATCCCATTGGTGATCTTTTTATTGCATATATTTCCTGATTGAGTTTATTCTTAAATGTGCAAGTGGTCTTGTTGAAAAATGTAATATATAAAATGTATATTATGTGGTTTTCAAGGTAACCTTATAGGCATAATTTATTATTTTCTCTTCTTTATTATCGAAGGCTGTGGATGGTTCTCCTAAAACTTCTGGGCGACGACGTGCTTCAAAATCCAAAATTTCTGGAAATATATCCCATGAAAGCCCACAAATACTGGATGGAGTGGCAGCACACAGTGTTCCAAAATCTACCCCTGAACGCAAACCTAGGCGGACATCTAATAAGAAACCTGTAAAGGAATCTTCTACAAAAGGAAGTCGGGTGAAAGATACAACTCTAGGTAGACAGTCGGATAGAGGTGATAAATCAACCAATGTCTCCTTGAGCCCATCTCCTGGTTTCCAGCTGATGCAATCAAACGAGGTGCAGCAGTATGGGCACATTGATCCCAATAGCTCAAAGCCATTTGCTCTTGTAAATCCTTCAACATCTAGCCTTCCAGATTTGAACACTTCTGCTTCTCCACCTGTTCTGTTTCAACAACCTTTCACAGATCTACAACAAGTACAATTGCGTGCCCAAATATTTGTCTATGGAGCTTTGATGTGAGTTCAAAAGTTGGTTAAGTTCTGTCATTTAATATTTTATGAATCATAGTTGTATGTTGTGTGCTTGCTCTTATGAATCACCATCATGCATTTTATTATGAGACCTGGCATGACCAGACCTGATTAATGGAAAAGTGGTCAAATCTCCACTGCTTGTATTTGTTAGGAATTCGGGTAATATGGGGTGCCTGAAGTCTCAAAACGGGACTCGGGGAGGATGGGATGCTTGATGGTATATTTAGGGTTCTTTTCCCTTGACAACTAGCTTTTAAAGTGTGGTTCTCCACTTTTCATAGGTGCTTAACAAGTATTCTAAGCCTTTCCGTTTTAATTGGTGTGTTGAATCTCAGATGTGTTCCATGCCCTTTGTTCAGTTACTGTTATCTGCAGCCAAGTTGCTTGCTAATGTTAGCATAGAACGTTCTAGACCTTACAGCATGATAATCAATTGTAGCAGTGACTTTTGTTTGATGTTTATACAGTCAAGGCACAGCACCTGATGAACCGTATATGATATCAGCTTTTGGGGGACCAGGTTAATTTTTTTGTTTGTTATGATCTTGTTGTATCTCCTTTTTGACTTTTTTTATTTTTAACACAAGATTGAGTTTCTAGACATTCTTTTAGATGGTGGAAGGAGCATTTGGGAGAAGGCCTGGCGTGCCTGCATGGAAAGACAACATGGTCAAAAATCTCATCCTGTTAACCCGGAAACACCTTTACAATCTAAATCTGGTACGAGTGATTTTAAGTTTTTAACACACACACACACACGTGTCTGCAGATATGATTTAGTTGTTTGACCCATTGAGATCTGCAGGTGCCAGAACTGCTGATTCAGCTGTTAAGCAGAGTACTGCTCCAGGAAAAGGTATCTCATCTCCACTTGGTCGAGGCAGCAGCAAGGCTACTCCAACAACTGTGAACCCCTTAGTACCTTTTTCATCTCCCCTTTGGAATCTGCCTACTCCTTCTTGTGATTCAGTGCAACCTAATGCCCTTGGAAGAGGTTCTGTTGTGGATTATTCACAGGCACTTCCCTCATTGCATCCTTACCAAACTCCACCTCTGAGAAATTTTCTTGGACACAACACATCTTGGATATCCCAGGCCTCCATTCGTGGACCCTATATTCCTTCTGGCTCTCCTGCACCCGATAACAGTGCCCATGTTTCTGCATCTCCTTTCTCAGATACAATTAAGTTAAGTTCAGCTAAAGGACCTTCTCTGCCTCCCACATCTGTCATAAAGAATGGTACTCCTGGTCTTCCTGAATTGAGTACTAGCATTCCAAGTACTACAATAGGTTCTGTTTCTGCACTTGATGCAAACAATGTGACAGTATCACTTCCTCAACAGTCTTCAGATCCAAAGCCAAGAAAAAGAAAAAAGATTACGGTGTCAGAGGATTTTGGTCAAAAAACTTTGCAATCACCACCTCCTGTTGTTACTACTTATGTATCTACTTCTGTGGCCGTTGCAACCCCTGTTGTGACTCTGCCCATAACTACCAGTGAAAAATCAGTTGTCTCTGTACCTCCACTTGCTGAACGCCTCAAAATTGACCAAAATGTGGAGAAGCGGATTCTGTCAGATGAGTCTCTTATGAAAGTTAAGGAGGCCAAACTACATGCAGAGGAAGCTTCTGCTCTTTCTGCTGCTGCTGTGAATCATAGCCTAGAGATATGGACCCAGTTGGATAAGCATAAGAATTCTGGGTTGATGCCAGACATTGAGGCTAAACTAGCTTCTGCAGCAGTTGCTGTTGCTGCTGCTGCAGCTGTTGCAAAGGCAGCGGCTGCAGCTGCTAATGTTGCATCAAATGCTGCAGTTCAAGCAAAATTGATGGCGGATGAAGCATTGATCTCATGTGCCTCTGATAATTCCAGCCAATTTAATAAAATATCTCTTTCTGAGGGTACAAGTAACTTTGGACAAGCTAGCCCTGCTTCCATCTTGAAGGGTGCTAATGGAACCAATAGCCCTGGTTCTATCATTGTTGCTGCAAAGGAAGCTGCTAGAAGGAGAGTGGAAGCTGCTTCAGCTGCCTCAAAAAGAGCTGAAAATATGGATGCCATTGTGAAGGCTGCTGAGCTTGCAGCAGAAGCAGTATCCCAAGCAGGAAAGATTGTAACTATGGGTGATCCTTTGCCATTAAGTGACTTAGTGGATGCTGGTCCAGAGGGTTATTGGAAATCAGCTGGAGAGTCTTCTCAGCACGTTGGATTATCAAAAGACATGACCAGAGATCTGGTCAGCATTGACAATGTTGGAGACATTCCTGAAACTTCTAATACTCATAACAGAGACATTTCATTGGTTGGTATTTCATCTTCTATCAATGAAAAGAATTCAAGAGGGCCAAGAGGCCGCAAGGTTACTGAGTTAACCAAGCCAGTTGATGTGGTTCCTGAATCTGAACCTCAAATACAGATTTCTAACACTGTTAGCGATGAAAATGAAACTGTGGAGGGCAATAACTTCAAGGAAGGCTCTCTTATAGAGGTTGCCATTTATTTTATTTATAACTTTTTTTTTCTGTTTACTAGTTAAAATTTCCAGATTAATGGACATGCATTCATTGTTTTTATACCAACTTTGATGATGATTAGGTACTTGCTTTCATTGAATTTTGTGTGCATGGTTTACCTTTTACCAGATAATGTTTTTCCTAGTAAACTGAAGCTAGCATATATGTCAGGTTTTCAAAGATGAGGAAGGATATAAAGCAGCATGGTTCACAGCCAATATTTTGAGTTTGAAAGATGGTAAAGCTTATGTCGGATACACTTCGCTTGTAGCTGTTGAAGGTTTGTCAAGCTTATGAATACTTGTATCAATTTTCTATAACATATGTTAAGCAGATTCCTCTTGCAGTTGAACTGTTGGTGTCAATTTTACATTCTTAAATTGTCTTCATGTATTTCTGTTAGTTATTTATCTTTTTTAAACTTATTTATTTGAATTTAAATATAGTATCAAATATTAAATCAAGAAAAAATTTATTTCAATTCTTATTTATACATGTTTTAATTGAAGTTTTTTTCTCTTTGAAAAAATGTTAAAAACCCAATCCTTGGCCATGGTCTACCAAGCAATATTACCATCGTTTTGTTTGTATTGGGGCTTTGAATATGAACTTTATTCATTTTGGATGAATGATCTAAAAAATTTAAATAAATTAAATAATTGGGTTGTTGATAAAATATTTATGTTGAAAAAAGATTAGTTAACCAATTGGATGTATACATGTTGGATGTAATGAATCACTGGCCATTATTCATTTATATATCTACCAATTGTGTTTTTAACTTCTAATTACTGTTAACAACGTGATACAAATTTAAAAGGAAGTGCTGTCTTCTAGGTGCCGGGCCCTTGAAGGAATGGGTTTCTCTCGAAGCTGAAGGCGACAAACCCCCCAGAATACGGGCTGCTCGTCCTCTCACTAGTTTACATTATGAAGGAACTAGGAAGAGACGTAGGGCAGCTTTGGGAGATTATGCATGGTCTGTTGGGGATAAAGTAGATGCTTGGGTACAAGAAAGGTATAGTTGCCTACAATTTCGTTCTATTTAGTTATTTATTACCGATGAGTTCTATACTTTACACTGTTATGGTGTATGGATAAAATATAATATCCCCAATTGCTCACTATTGATTTCTTATGCGATATTCTTGGTGATATTCTTGGTGTTAGTGAGTTTGATTAGCTTATGGAATGGGGTTTTTTAATGAGGAAGAGAGACATGGTGAGTGAGAGAGATGACACTAATTAGATAAATTCCAAACAGTGAAATAGATGTTATTGCTTAAAATTTCTAGGGAATTTCCCTTTTCTCTGAACTTAAAAGATCTATGTCTGCAACCGTTAAATAAATAACTGAGGAAGATGAATATGGATGTTAAAGTTCTATGTTTGGTGGCTCATTTATCAGCTGGTGGGAAGGAGTAATCACAGAAAAGAACAAGAAAGATGAAAAAACGTTCACCGTTCACTTTCCTGGTATGTATATTATTTGATTTGATAGTGGTTATTTATATTTTTTGTTGTTTAAGGAAATATAATTCTGCTTGATCTTCTGCAGCTAGTGGAGAAACAACAGTTGTCAGAGCTTGGCATCTACGTCCATCCCTTATCTGGAAAGAAGGAAAATGGATCGAGTCTTCTAAGGTGGTAGCAACTATTAGTTCTACGCATGAGGTACTTTTTAGTTCCTTCTGCTGCTCTCAGCTTACCTACATGCCTGTCTTTACTAAGTTGTACATTTTGCACACAGGGTGATACGCCTAATGAAAAAAGACCTAAACTCAGTAATCCTGCAGATGTTAATGGACAAGACAATATGTCAAAGAGTATTGATGCTACGGAGTCATCAAATTCTGATGGGTTGAGATTACTTAATTTGACTGAAAATGAGAAAGTGTTTAACATAGGTAACAGCAGCAAGAATGAAAATAAATTGGATACACACAGAACTGCAAGGACTGGTCTTCAGAAAGAAGGTTCTAAGGTGATTTTTGGTGTTCCTAAACCTGGGAAGAAAAGGAAATTTATGGAAGTAAGCAAGCATTATGTTGCACAAGAGAGTAAGATTAGTGATAAAAATGATTCGGTTAAACT
This sequence comes from Arachis ipaensis, assembly GCF_059453495.1. NCBI lineage: Eukaryota > Viridiplantae > Streptophyta > Magnoliopsida > Fabales > Fabaceae > Arachis > Arachis ipaensis. Next base: position 15,627,495 of record NC_142440.1, on the reverse strand, counting down.
TGCAAATTTCTTGATGCCACCTCAAAGTTCAGGACCCCGAGGGTGGAAAAATAGTTCCAAAAATGATACCAGAGAGAGACTAGGAGCCGACTCCAAGCCCAAGACTTCTAGGTCAGGGAGACCACATAGTGCATTTGGTAGAGCAATCCCACCAAAAGACAATCCATCAAGTGCTTCTTCTCTTAGCAGTGATCTACCAGGTCATACAGAAAGGATCAAAGATTCAACTCATTTCAAGAATGCATCGCATGGTGAAAATCAGTTGGAAAAAGCACCCTACACTACGGATGGAGCTACACAGGGTCCAATATTATTTTCATCACTGGCAACTTCAACAGATGCTGTTCCTGCTAAAAAGACATCCACATCAAGAGCGAGTAAAGGAAAACTTGCACCTGCTGGTGGCAAGTTGGGTAAGGGTGAGACCGAAAAGCCTTCAAATGACCCCATTAAATCAACTTCTGATGCCATTGAGCAGCCTCGTAGATCCAATCGCAGGATCCAACCAACGTCAAGAGTAAGTTCTATCACTGAACTATGTACACGGTTGCATGTCTAATATAACAATCTTGTCTTGACTTTTACCAAGCGTATGGACTAACTTTAAAACGAATATATATGTGGCCCCTCCTTTTGAACCTGATGTGGTGGTTGACTTGTTGACAGCTATTAGAAGGATTGCAGAGCTCTTTAATCATATCAAAGATTCCGTCGGTTTCACATAATCGTAATGCCTCTAAAGGTATAATCCATATATTAGTATTTTATTATGTTCATCACTGATGGATGGGTCGTTTTTTCATCTTATTTCGTTGCTCAACTGTAACAGGTAATAACTAGGGTTGAAAGGGGAAAAACATGCAATGACGCGAATCTCAGTTAAAATGGCGACCCGTGATAAGATGATGGACACACCCAGCATAGATGTGTATATTTATAATAGGAATTTAGGAATGAATGAAAATTATTGCTTCCTTTGAAACTTTAGGCAGACTAGTCTAATAGATGGTCATATTGATTTTTAGTCTTATATTTAAGTATGACTTGACCCCCCTCCAAGTTTTCTGGCACTGTATATGGAATTTCTCCGTACTCGTCTGTAGAGTTTTTATGATGGAATGATAACGTGTTCTGCGCAGTAACCACTTCCTTTGCTGATTGCTGGCCGATCCAGTTTTACGCTTTGCACCTTTTCTGCTTTAAGGCTGAGAATTTCTTCGTCTTTATTGATATTCACGCGGGAAAAATGAGATATTTTAGTGAATATAAATAAGAACCAATGTAACCTTTTCACCATATGTGTTCTATTAATTTATCGGTTTATGCTTTCTTAGCATGGCTTTCCAGTTTTCCTTAATAAAATTTCTAGATGTTACCGTTGACATTGGCCTGTGCTTCAGGACGGACATGCAAAATTGGCTTTAATTCAACTTAGAATTGATTGATAGAAAATTAGAGAAACTAAATCAGGTTGCAAGACAAACGACACTAAAGGGCTTAGATACAATTTACACTTGGGCATTTATCTATCAACATTTGCAACGTATTTGATGTCTTCAGGATCCAAACTTGGCTATCAACCAACCACTTGATCCCCCTGGTGATCTTCAAGTCAGTGGGTTAAAGTGAGACGGGATTGCCGTAGTATTGCAACTTCCATCAGCACAACGATACTGATAACAAAGCGTGTGGGGAACATTTTTCCTCACCTAATAACCTCCCTGGTCCAAAATTCTATTCACCTTAATAGCGTGCAGACCCTTGTTCCCTTCACGGTGAATTAAGCTTTTCCAGTCAGATTTGCCTGAGGCCGGTATCCATCTCTGGCAAATTCATCCACAGATGTTCTTTCACAAATACACGAGGCAGGATATTCATGAAACTCTCCTCGTCCAGGTCTCATCTCATCTGGCTCTCCCATGAATCCTCTCTGGCATGACTTAACCTTTTTGGCAAAGGTGTCCCAGTCCATCTTATGCCTTGCCATAAACAGAGAGCTGAGCTTCTTTGTATTTGGTCTAATGGTTCTCTTGTGACCCATGTATCTCCTATTACAAATGCAATGAAAAGTTTATTGGAAGCATGATAACAAGTAAACCAACAAAATTGGAAGAGCTGTAAAAAATCTATAACCCACTGAAGTACATGTGGGCGAGAATAACTAGAGATTTTAAAGCAGGAGTTGTAAATCTACAATCCATTGAGCTTCTTATTCAAATTCAAATTTTCAGTTATGAGATGCATTGTGTGGACTGACTTGTACTTTCAGACTTTTTACATCCCTAATTTTCTACATGACTGCCAAAATTACAAACTTAAAAAAGTTACAGTTCTCCCACCTGTTTTCCATCGAAAGTGAATAATGCATCAAAAGTAACAGCATTTTATGACAGAATAATCATATTTGTGGCACTCCTTAACTAATTGTAATTCAAAAGATCCACATTGCAGCCGTTATTTCTCTCATCATCCCCAACGTTCTCTTCAGCCTTACGATCCCCTGTTGAAGGTTTGGTTCATGCTATCCCCCCAAAAAACAAAAAGTCCTCATTTGAATCTAATCACTGACAGCTCACACTTAAGTACGATTTGATGCTGCTGAACATTGTTTTTTTAGCCCAGCATTCTTACTTTTGTTAATGATAATCACTTTTGTTATCCAGAATTAAGAAGTCTATGTAATGTAGTAAATTAATAAAACGAAGGAATCAAAGTAAATTTATATTTACCTTCTACCTGCAATAATCTTGGCCATATTACCATTGTTATTGGTGACAAATACATTGCTTTCATCACAAACAATGTAGTCTATAGCAGCAAGGCGGGAAGAGAAGGGAAGGAAAGGTTTCAACTCTTCATCGGCAAGCATCTCTTTCGTGTAGATGTTAGGGAAAAGATCCTTCAGGGGTTGCATAGTTTCATCCCCACCATATATTTCACCTGATGCAACATAGAGGTATGTGTTATTTGTAAAACCAAGTGCCCGCAGCATTAACCCTACTTCATGAGGAGTAAGAGGACATTTCCCTCGCTTTCGCTCTCCATCAGCACTTAAATCCTGTATTATCATGAAGCAATGGCTCATTTAGGATATGCATAAATAAACAATGTATGAATGTTTTCAACTGCTTAATAAATTCAGCAAGTATTAAGAAAAGACAAAACAGCATAATTCTGCTAGTTGAATGGACAAGTGTTTATCATTAAATGTCAAAAGGATTGTAGTCTTACTGGTAGTGTTGTCCACCTTTTTCTTATTTCACCAAGCTCATGTTTCTCTTTTTCTCCGCCACCATAATAACAACGTGAAAATGCCAGCATATCTGGTTCAAACCTGTCATATATCAGTTGTAAATGGTGCTATGAGAATCCAAACATTTCATTTTAAGTCTTTATTCATTTATTCCATTTCCCATTTCATAATGAAAGAACAATAAAGTTTGTTATTAACTCCAATAAATTGCATGATAAAGTTGAATTTCACTCGTCCACTTCCTTAATAACTCAAAGTAGAAGTAATAATTCAACATTTTCTATTTAATCCACGTAATCAACCCCACCTAGTGGAATAAAGCTTTTTTACTTTTGTTGAAAGAATTACAATGATTTTCGCCTTTCACAACCAATACAAGCTTGTCTCCTTACCAAGAACACTAAGAAATTACTAAACAGGAAAAATCAGATACCTCAAGTGGACTGCTATATAACGGTGTGCCATCTTCTGCATTCTCATAACAATTTTTTGACCTATTTCTTCTATAGGTTTTGTAAACCTCAGTGCATGATAATTAACTCGGCAACGTAGTTTTTGTAGTTCCTCATCAAGGTTATTTGCTAGTCTATAGTCAAACTTTGTCAATTGCACTACCTGCAAAAATATCCCAAATGTTAGTTAGTGCATTCAACTTAATAAAGACATCCAGTAAACTGGCAACCAATTAATATAGTTTCCTCATGAAAGTCATTTCAATGAAACAAAAGAACTTCTAGCAAAATAATAGTATTAAAAAAAGTATCTATTACAATAGGTAATGGGACCATACCTGTCGTCTCAACAGTATTGGCAAAACTTGATCCAGATAATATTCAGGTTCAGATTTTCTTGGGACGCGCATTGTATATGGAGGTTTCTCCATTGATCGCATGAACTTATCGGGGACCCTTTTGACAATGGTAACATCTTTTGCAAGAGAAGAAATGAACCAATCAACATCGAAAATATCATGGAAGTCACTGCATTTAAAAAAATAAACAGTAAGTTTATTACAAGAACGATAATTAACTAGATTCTCATAATTATAACCCGGGTTTAGGGAAAGAATTATAGGATCTGCAGAATACCTGTCATCCTTCCAATAAGACTGATGATCCAATTCGGGCACAACTAGTGTGGCATTAAGAATTCGTGCAACAACAACGGCATCTGTTATCTGGATGCAGGAACATGATTTTCATTTTCACATATAGAACTTATTCATTATTAGTTATTACTAAAGGAGTTTAAAATTGTTAGAACAATTAGGGGGCAGACAGAGCTGAGCTAAGCCTCATTCCATGAAAACCACTGAATTAGGGCCAATTAGCCTACAGAAGATTGTTAATAAGCTTATATCTTTGTTAAGCTCTTAATCAGTAGGGGAGAAGCTAAGACTGCAGAGCTATTACAAAAGTCTTACTATTATGATTACATTGTAAAACTCATCTCCTGCTTACCCCAGTTCGTTGTTGGTTGAGCCCTCCGCTAGTTGCAATAAGCAAGTACCCATTTGACATTTGTTCACTCACAGCAGCTATTTCATCCCATTACCAAAATAAGAAAGAAAGTAAATTATTAAAAAATCAGCAAAATCTTGAAGAGATCACCAAAATAACAAAACGTTGCTCTTCATTTAATAAGGCAAAATCACATCCATTGCAAACAAAGTAACCAACGCAACAACCCTCTACTTATCTCCTTTTATGGCAACAAGATAGCATCAACCGAAACATCCTAAAATTCTTGGGAATTCATGAAGGAACAATCACTTGAATTTTGTTGTTATATACTGTAACTAACACATTTTAATAATGAATAGACTTACGAGCAAAACGGCGTCCCCTTTCACTGCATCCATAGAAGTACTTAGAATACTGCGATTCCCAAATATCAATCGGCGAACGATAACTCCCATCCTACAGAAACGATAACGGCTCTGGCTCTCATGCAAAGCTAAAACGTGGAATCAACAAATAAAGAAGATTAGGACATTGGTTGTGAACATACCAGGGCGGAGTAGAAGGTGCGGTGTTGGGAGTACCATTCGAGATCAGAAGCCATGTGACCGGTGAGAAGGGAAACGATTCCCAAGCCGAAGAGCATGAACCAGCAGAGCATGGAGCGCCAGATCGGCTTCCTGTGGTGAAACGGCGTCGTATTGGACCTCCAACAAACATGCTTGGTTTTGGTGTTGGGTTGCGATGAGAGAGCCAGGTTTGTCCACAACAAGCTGAACCTCCACGCCTTTCCCACCCCTACTCCCATTTGCTTGGGTCACACAACACGCAAACCTCTAACCGTCATCGTTTCCTTCATTCATGGCAATCCCCGTTGTCCATTGCTATAGGTGTTTGCGTAAATGACTCAATGAATGCAAGTAATGTTGTTGCACTTGTTGGAGCTGAAGGAACCCTAAGTTATTTAGGGCTTTTGCGAGGATTTTATTGTTGCAGCAATTATTGGGTATGGATGAGTGTAGAAACTAGAAAGTATATAGTATAGTGTGATATGCTTTAAGTGTGTGTGTTGAGGAAGCAGGAGGCACCAACACATACTTGATCACTGTCGCTTCCATTTTCCGTTTTTCTAGATTCAAAGTCTCTGCAATTACTGTTACTACTTTGCTTCTTTTTTTTTTTTTTTTGGTGACTATTACTACTTTGCTTCTAATATTAAATTATTAATTTTTATATTTATATTTATTATAAATATTATGCATCTTAAATAGTTACCACCACCACATTCATATGGTGGACATGTAGCCTGCTAAAATATGCGCCACCTCTAATCTCTCTTTGTTATCATCGCCCCTCTGTTATTATATGGGTCAATTAAATATGAATTAATCTATAATTCAAAGTGATGGTAGCTAAATAATGTTATTCAAAATTCACCCAAGTTGCACTTTATTTTCTAATTCCAATAAGATATGTTTTATGATGATTAACTAAATTAACTACTAACAAGATGAATATATGATGACGTTCGGCCTTATTTATGCACGTAGTTGGTGTATCTTTTTACGTTAAATACAGTTGTAATTTTTGAGTTAGTGATAATTTCAAGCATATTCTAACTTGAAGATGGAGAGTTAAACAGAATGACCCAAACAGAAATCACGGAATCAGTGAAGAAACACGTGGTAGTTTTATTTTTCATTTAGGAAAGAGAGACAGAACAGGTGAATTTAATGTGATGGGAAGAAGAAAGCATGGGAACAACACCTGTAACGCTAATTCCAAGCACAGATTAACTATAATAGGATTAGAAAAAGGATCTATACAAGATAGCTTCCATAATATGTTCATTTAAGTTACGATGGACCCACTAATTAATTCGATAGAGTTAGGATTATATAGAAAGAGTATTATTACTAGTGTATTTCAGGGAAAAATTAATGAATTGATATTTAATTTAATTTATAATTTTTTTTTCTCTAATTCAAGGAGAAGATTCCAACAGTCTTTTTTATTTAAACCGATGACATTAATAAAAATAAAAATAATATATATAAAAATATTATTTAATAAATCAATCAATTTTATATATATTAATATATGTTTTATATTTTATTGTAAGTTATGTACAAATAATTAATTGGTGATTAATTTTAGTATACAGATAATATAATTAAATTTTAACATTTTCATTAGTATTTAAAAATAAAAAAGAATCAAAGTAATTAATATTTTTTTTAGTCAATACACATTATACAATTACTGATTTTATTTTATTCTCGATTTTTAATAAAAAAGAAAGAGATCATACTTAATTAATTAGTTTTTCAAATTTGTGGGTGAGTCACTATAGAAAGTCGAAACCACGTGATTTCGGTGATTGGATTTCTTTTGTTTTAAAATTTGGATACTTTGATAGGTGGAGGGGGATGCAAGCAAATGTAAAACCGAAGGTGACAGATAATGAAAAGAAACTCACGGCAAACAAAAAGCACAAGAGCTTGCGATTTTTGGTGTAACTACGAAGCTGCAAGATGAACATCTTTATAATCTACTTTTTTATGATAAAGATAAAGAATGATATAATTCTTTGATAGGGGTCCACAAGTTAGGAAAAAGGAGCAACACAAACTAGAGTGGTTAGAAATTGAATCATTCTTTCATTTTTAGGTGTGCAAATATGTGCCTATCAGACGGAGACTTGGTGCTAGTCTCTCTCTCGTGTTCTTTCTTATTAGTTAGAGGCGGAGATTGGAAACTACCTCACATCTCCACATTAATCTCGTGTTCTTTCTTATTTCCACATTATTTACTTCATAAATTACTTTTTTAAAACTTGGCTCCTAACAAAGATTCAGATCATAGAAAAAACTCCAAATTTTATGCATGAGTATTTCGAAAATGTTACAAAAATCGCAACCTCTCCGTTATAAAAACTGTATAGGCTCTCAGTTGATATCAATGTAAATTATTCTTTATACATATGTATATAGACGTACAAATATTATTTCATATTTCATATAATATCCTTTTGCTGTTCACAAATTTATGGTTCCTACTTCCTAGATCACGTTCTAACAAGTAAAATGTACTCGATCCTTTGCTTAAAGGAATTAAAAGGGAAAAGCAAAACTGAAAAGAACTGTATCCTCTTCAGTTCTTCGCAGCTCACTTTATTAAACTATAAACGGCAAAGGTTAAGTACTTCAGTGCGTGCTAAGTGCTAACTAAAATTTTAGGTGAAATGAATATCAATAATATTTTTTGTACGCTATTTTTTTCGATCATCTCAGCCATATTTTTTCTCCTTTTTTTTCCCTAAAGTTTTAAATCTTATTTCTAATTTTTTCTGTCCAAAATTTTAACTCATATTCCTGATTTTTTAAATAAATTGTTTATTAAAATAAGTTAACTAAAATATAAAAATGTCATTTCAAATATGATTTAAAAAAATATTACTTTTTAAAAATACTTTCATCCACAGACAAACAAGTCCAATGAGTTAAGCCCCAAAATGGTCCCTGAGATTGGCGTCGTGCACTAAAATCGTCCCTGAGATCCCAATTGCACCAATTACGTCCCTGAGATTGAGAAAAGTGCACCATATTAGTCCCTGACCAATTTTCCCTTAACGACGTGATGACATGGCTGGATGACGTGGATGGTAAGTGACACGTGTCACTCCATGATTTGGCCACGTGTAATGATATGATGATGTGGCGACCAGTGACACATGGCATGCTGACGTGGATAGTTGTGCCACGTGTCACAATATTATTTGGCCACGTGTCCGTTTGTGCCACGTGTCGCGACAATATTCGTCCACGTGTCATCCATTATGTCATCGTTGTAAATGCACCAAATTAGTCCCTCACTTTGCATTAAGTGACTCATTTTAGTCCCTGAAATTGAATGTCGTGCACCAAAGTAGTCCCTTCACCAATTTTTTTTCATTTTTTTTAAATTTAAAATTTTCAATATCTTAGATGCACTAATTTCAATTCTATTTTTTCATATATCATTTAAATACAAGTGCTTTCATAAAAATTTGTAAGATTTTAGTTTTAATTATATAATTTTTTTAATAATTGAACATTGGTAATTTTTGTAATATATAAGTATGTTATTATAAAAAAATAATTATATGATTGATTGGATACTTTTTGTTTTCATAAAAAAAACATGTGCTTTTAACAAGAAATCAATAATTAAAATATATATATTTTTTATTCTTATGAAGTACATGTTTTCGTTATGTGTAAATGAGCTAGATTGAAGGTTTTTCAAGCACTCTCACTATCATTTCCGACCTTTACAGTATAAATAAATGAGGTCGGAGATAGTAATGAGGAAAACTTGAAATGCCTTCACGTCGGTTAGAGGTATCTGCAAGAGAAAAAAATATTTTATAAAAGTACTGAAAGAGGTTGGAGATAGTAGTGAAGGTGCTTGAAATACCTTCACGTCAACTCCAAGTCGACGGTTAGGATATTCGCAAGAGAAAAAATATTTTATAAAAGCACTTTTATTTGAATAACATGTAAAAAAATAGAATTGAAATTAATGTATTCAAAAATATTAAGAATTTTGAATTTATAGAAAAAAAATAAAAAAATATTGGTGAAGGGACTAGTTTGGTGCACGACATTCAATTTCAGGGACTAAAATGAGTCACTTAATGCAAAGTGAGGGACTAATTTGGTGCATTTACAACGATGACATAATGGATGACACGTGGACCAATACTGTCGCGACACGTGGCACAAACGGACACGTGTCCAAATAACATTGTGACACGTGGCACAACTATCCACGTCAGCATGCCACGTGTCACTGGTCACCATATCATCATATCATTACACGTGGTCAAATCATGGAGTGACACGTGTCACTTACCATCCACGTCATCCAGCCATGTCATCACGTCGTTAAGGAAAAATGGGTCAAGGACTAATATGGTGCACTTTTCTCAATCTCAGGGACGTAATTGGTGCAATTGGGATCTCAGGGACGATTTTAGTGCACGACGCCAATCTCATGGACCATTTTGGGGCTTAACTCCAAGTCCAATATAAAAAACTCAAACTCGTCGCCTTAGCAGAGCACCCAACAGTATGGTTCTTTCCCAACAAAAAGAAAAAAGGGAAAAAGAAAACCATTTTTTTAAATCTTGATTAGGTTGTGGTTTTAACATAAACCAATGCTGAAAAGAAAAAGGTTCAAAATAAAGGGGCGTTTCCACCCTCAAATAATGGCCTTGTTACTTTGTTTCAAATAATGGCCTAGTTACTTTGTTTTTTCCTCTTCTCTCTTTTTTTTTTTTGTGGGGGGGGGGGGGCTTGTGGGTTAATGGAACCCCTGTCAAGAAATTTATTGCAAGAATTATGGATTTAAAATTAATTAAATAAATAAGAGAATGCATCCCAAGTCGAAAAGAATAATGATGCTTTTCTTGTAAGAAGGACCTTGACCTTTGTGATAAAATTGTGCAGAGGTTGGTTAGCCTTATGATCAGTGGTCCCACTATGCACTTGTGTTTTTTATCCCTTTCGTTCCCTCTTTGAGTTAGACTTTATTCCATTTCCACCAAATTTCTGTTTCTTCGAAAGAAACACCAAACAATGGAGAACCGATAAATAATAAACAAACAGGGCAAGTTAGCGTAATTTACTCTTAAAATCTTACATGGAAATAAATAATTCTTTCATTACTTCGCTAAAAAATTGTACAAACTACAAACATAGCTAACTTGCGGGCTATTGTGTTAAACAACAAAACTAAAACTTGACTCCTTTGATGAATAGCATTCACGTCAGTAGCTCATAATTATTAGCTCAAACTCACAATCTAGATTTATTGAACTACCAATGAATTGAGGTATAAATGGTTTATGGAGTAATTTGGCTTACTTTTTGCTCGGCTCTCAAGTTGTAAGCATGGCAAATTTGGCCATTATTATAATTTATTTAAGCACTTCAGTTTCATGTCAAATGTAATAAATGAGGTAAAATATTTTCAACATTTCAAACTTGACATTCAAATCATGAACATTGCAAGTACTTATTTGGTGTTTTGTTTTGAATATGGATGAAGGACAGAACATAATCTTCGTCCCCATTTTCATGTTAACTTTTTTGTGGGGACCACAACAGTTTGGTCTCAATAAATATTAAAGGACTAACAAAATTTATTGGTCTTGATAGGAGTCGGTCAATAATGTTAAAAAATATTGGCTAAAAATATATAGTTAGAATGCTAGACCAAAGAAATTAAAAACTATAAATTCTATTTATTTTCAGCTTTTCTCAAGAAGCATACTCTACCGAAGTACCGGTAACCATCAGTACTGTTTTATTTTTTTCTCTTTCTGTTTTTGGTTAGATCACGCTAGTACAGTAGTACTACATTGTTTTTTGTCATAAGGCTAGTACTTCTTCTTTTTTTTTTTGGACTGGATAATGGTAGTACTTCTAAACATTAGGTTATGACCAAAAACTTTGGGTCCAGAAAGTACCAAACTGGTTAAATGTTAAATATGGTTCATTTTTATAATGGGCTGACAAGAAGTATTTTTTCAGGAAATTTACAAAAATGGGCCTAAGATAGAAACTCAATTGACTAAATGTTTAATTACTCGATTGATACCTATAATTTTGTCAAATTTTTAATTAGATCCCTATATTTTTTTTCTTTTTAATTGAATTTTTGTACCAATTTTTTTAATTGGGTCCTTAAATTTTTTTTTATTTAGGTCCCTGCACTATTTTTTTTTACTTGAGTTCCTATACAATTAAACCAATTACTGTCAAGAGAGACCTAATTGAAAAAAAATTGGTACAGAGACCAAATTAAAAGAAAAAAAAATATAGAGACCTAATTGAAAATTTTGTAAAACTATAGGAACCAACAAAGTAATTAAACCTTGAATAAAAAATAGAGTGAAACCTCACTCTGAGTACTAACAATTTCACAAAATTCTTTTTCGCCCCTTAAAAATGGTATAATGTCATCGCGACCCCTAAAAATTAATTCCGTGAGACCTTTTGCCCCATTTGTTAATATCTCCGTCTAGAGCTAACGGATTTTGCCTACGTGGACCGTTAAGTCAACACATGTTAGGCAACAATTTAATCGAATAAATTGCCCATCTTCTTCTTCTCTTTTCTCCACTCCTCTTCCTTACGAACCAGAACACTACTAGGCCAACCCTCCTTTCTCCTCCTCAACATTATTTTCGTCTACCATCATCACTAACATCCACCACCATTCTCTGTTTTCGCTACACCACTCCACTCACACCTCCTCCTTCTTCAATTGAGTAATTTTATCTGTTTAAATACTTGAATTTGATTTGGGATATGGTCTTACAAGTTGTCCTTTTTTTGGATTTTGATGATTTATTATGGATATTTACTTAAAGTATCGATTTTTATATGAAAGGTTTGTTCGATGTAAGATTTTCTGCATGAGATGAATATTTAGGATTTAGTGTGAAACCAAATAGAGACAGGGGCAAGAGAAGGATTGGGAGGATAAGGAGAAGAAAAAGGGAGAGATGGTAGCTGTGGTCACTACAAGAAAAACACTAAGTACTGTTGGATTTACCGTCGAATTCGTCGAATAAATTCGATGGTTATCAATTTACCGTCAGATTTTTTTTGTCCGACGGTACTTACCGTCAGATTTTGCGACGGATTACCAGCGTGGAAACCCAATTGGTTGCCAACGGATTTTTCAACAGTAACGTTGGCGCCAAAACATGTTGTTCCGGCCATATTACCGTCAAATTAGTCCTACGATAATTTCAACGGTAATGTCATTTTTTTTAAAAATTGAAATAAATGATCAATTTTAATTTTAAATTTAAATTTTTTTTCACATGATTAGTGGTCAATTCATAAATAATGAAGAGTTTTTATTTAAAAGAAATAAATAATACAATGTGTAAATTAAATGAAAGTCAAGTACATCAAATAAATGTATGAAACAATAAAACAAAAATCTAATATCTACAAATTCAAGTAGTCATCATCGTTGTTAGTCCCGTGGCCCTGAGTTGACGGTGCAGGAGGCAGTGTCGATGTCCGTGCCACTAGCGCTACTGCTACCACCTGCAACAGGACTACTGCCACCAGCAAGGTCGATGCCAGCAGCACACATCTGGGCCGGATACACCTCCACCTCAGCCTCCATACGCTGCATCCGCTCCAATGACTCTCTAAACTCCAGCCTAAGCTCATCCGTAGACATCACGCGGGTGAGGATCTTCTGATACCTCTTTTGATAATCGTTACTCCTAAGCCTGTTGGTGAAAGCTGTGCTAGAGCTTCTGCACCTGGAGCCTCAAATCCATCCCTTCCTCGGGCTGAACGGATCGACTGGTGGCGGAGCCTGACAACGGCTTCAACGTCAAGGTGCGGAGGCTGCTGGCGAAGAACGACCCTATCCCGTATACGCGGTTCTTGTACAGGGCTGAGGCGGTCTCACGCCAAACCACATTGGGGTCGACAACTGAGGCCGCAAATTCATTGGTGGCGTCCTCCCCACTTTGCTAAGACTGTTGAGACGGCTGAGTCACGACCTCTAGCACTACAAGAGAATAGCTCTATTGCCACGCTTTTAAAGCGTGGCGAAAAGCTGAAAAAAGCGTGGCAATAGCTTTTCATCACGCTTTTTGAGCTACCACCACACTTTTGAAAGGGTGACCTCTGAAAGGGTGGCGGTTGCTCTATCGCCACGCTTTTTTCAGCCAATCACCATGCTTTTTTTTGTCACGCTTTTTTACAAATTGCCACTTTTAAAAACATGGCTGTAGGTGGGAGTTATGGCCACGCTTTTAAAGCGTGACCGTATGTGGAGGGTAAGGCCACGCTTTACAAGCGTGGCAATAGAGCAGATATGGCCACACTTTTAAAGCGTGGTAATAGAGGAGATATGGCCATACTTGAAAAGCGTGACAACAAGAGGAGATATGGCCACGCTTTACAAACGTGGTAGTAGAAGAGGTATGGCCACGCTTGAAAAGCGTGGCAACAGGAGGAGATATGGCCACGCTTTAAAAGCGTGGCGAAAAGATTAGATATGGCCACGCTTTATAAGCATGGCAGTAGACAGAGATATGGCCATATGGCCACGCTTTTAAAGCGTGGCGAAAAAGATGGTCAGTAACCTAATTCCTTTTTAATCTTCATAAATAAAAACTTACATATATTCATAGATAATTTTATAATTTAGTCAATGACCAATAATCAAGTAATCCAATTTTCATAAATTTGTCACCAAAATAAGTGTGTGATCACATAACAACATGCACTAACAAAATACCAAAAATCAAAGTCATAACAACTACTCATGAATTCCTAATACATGAATTAGAATTCCTAATAAAAGTCTTCTTGTACTTCATGCCAAGATATAAAAACTTCATGTATTATTGCAAGCTAAATTGTTTTGACCTGTGTCTTGCAAAATAAAAAACACAAATGAAAAATAGATGATGCAGTAAACTTCAGCCCACTAATTTTGCTAACAATCAGATTTGATATCAAACTTAATTTTTGTAACATAAAAGCATTCTAACAATCAGATTTAGTTTAGCCAGTGGATAGTTTTAGCTTCTTATTTAAATTGTATCAAACTTTTGAAAGTGTCCCTTCTTTTTTGCCTCTTGTGCATAATTCTCTCTTGTCCAAGCTTTCATGATTTTGATTCTCCCTACTCTCAACTAGGCTCTAGGCTTTGCCTTCAGCTTTTCATTATTTTTAAGGTCTATTTCTTCCTTCATACGTAGGGTAACAGCTAACAAATTTCCAGCAATGTTACAATCTTAAAAAAGATTACACTGCCATTGCTTACTGTTTTCATATATATATAAGGTTTATTTTAACTGATATGACCCATTTAATAGCATTTCTAATTTTAAAATATTATTTTTCTAAATCTATTTTTTCTTAGACAAAAAAGTGAAGGGGATAACCATTTTTATCTAAAGCTTTTTTTTTCTATATAAAAGAATTATACAACAAAACTTACTTAAGTTGGTCAAGTAATTAATTTATTGTCTATTTAAGTAAGTGTTAAAAATTTGAGTTCCTTCTTATATATATAATAATCTATTGGCTAACAACAAATTTTAAAAAGAAATTTGTGACGAATTAGTTCTTAACCTTATAAATTGAAAGATGCTATGAAAAATAAAAAAACTGTATATAACAATTTTTTGAAAAAAAAAAATGATGACATTATAAATATAAATATAAATAAATGATATAAAGGGAAAAAGAAGAAGAATAGTGGAATGTGGATGTATGTGGTCCAATTTATATGGCGTGCAAATGAAAAAAAAAAAGAAAAAAAGAAAAAAAGAAAAAAGAATAATGAAAGTTTTATGTTCAGTGTGGATGAAGCTACTACTATGGTCCAGGCTCCACAACTTTTAATTTCGTCACACTCTGAACCTTATAAAACTTAAAAACATAGAAACTGTAGTACACCTTGAAACTAACCAATAAACTGCAGAATCAGTGACTAATGGCAGAGAAGACTGAGTAGGGAATGGCAGAGACGAAGGCACCAGCAGGGACGAAGGAGCAAAGCCGAAACAGCGGAACCTCTTCAAACTTGTTCTTCTTCTCTCTCAATAGCTTCTGTGTTGTTAGTGGTTGTTACTGCAAAACACAAAGCATAATAATATTACTTTGTTAATTAGTTTCTAGCATAATTTTCTATTTTCGATCAAATAAAACATAAAAAAATTCATGTAAACGACAAGCAAAAATACACACAGGAATCAGATACGGTGAAATAATTGAAATTACCAATTCTGAATAATATAGTCACTTATCATAAAAACCTAGCTATAACAAAGGAAAAAAAAATCACTACCAAAATCAATTTGCAAGTGAAACTTGATAATGAAATTTAAATGAGAGCAAGCAAATGAGAGTTTATGGTCAAACCGAAACTCAATCAAGGATTGTTCAATGCTTAAAAATAACATATAAGATAAAACAGGTAAAGAGATTAAAGAATTGACCAAGACTTGTAAGGAGACTCTTGCGGAAATTTCCAAAACCCTTTAGCAAATAAGATTCTTTTTGACACAGAAATCCGATAAATAGAATCTTGTTGCACCAAACAAAACAATATCATTTAATAAAACAAGGTTAGGAAAAATCTAACAGTATTTCAGCAGTAAATTGGCTATTTCCCAAACTCAATCAATCAAATCAAATTTCATATGAATGCTTTAACAATTAAATTCATCAACATTATATATGCATGCATAGGAAGTGAGCAGAAGAGGAAATGCAAATTGAGAAATCAGCAGCAGCCAATGATTAAGGATGTAATGAGCATGAATGCATAATAAGCACAAAGAATCGCAACGAGGAAACGAGTTGCTAACACATGGCACGAAGCAGCAACACTTATTAAACAGCAGCAGTAAATAGCATGTTTCCCAGGTTCAAGCAAGCAGCAAACAGAATTCATATGACTTAACCAGTTCCACAAACTGAAATTATTGCAGTTCATATAATATGGACCAAGCAACAAGCAGAGCAGCACTCAGCAACAGCAAACCAAGAAAAATTAATGAAACAGTAACACTTTCACAGCATCTATTTTGGACAATGAAAAAAAATACAATAAACAGCAATCACAAGTCCAGAATTCAACACCAAAACAGCACAATAAACAAGTTCATCTAGGGCAACATTCAGAGGAAAGACAAATTTATTCCGAACAGCAGCAGTAAACAAAACAAAACCTACACCCACTAACCAGTCCAGATTCTCTAACCACCTAATTCAACTAAACTAAATTAGTTGAACTAAACAAGCTAAACAGAATGAGCTAAACTAGATTAATCGAACAGAAATAAAATCAAATGAGATGAAAGGGGAACCTGGGAAGCAGGGAATTGGAACAGGGGAAGGGAAGGGAAAGATTGATGATGATGAGTGAATGGCCGGAGCAACACGGTGGCGGCCTAGTGGTGGCGTTAGGGTAGCGGCAGTGGCGAAAGGTGGGTGCACAGTAAAACAGGGTCTTGCCTTGTTCTTGGTTTCTCAGACAGCGAAGAGGGAGATGGAATAAGAAGGTTGCGGCGACGCTAGCGACGGTGGAACGCTGGGCCATCGCGGTCAGGAAGAGCTAGTGGCTCTGGGCTCACGGAGAAAGGGGTGGTGGTTGCGGCGGCGTAATGATTTTGGTAGTGATTTTGCGGCGACGACGCTAGCGCGTAATGGAGACGACGACGTAGAAGAAGAAAAACAGGCAGTAAGTAAAGGCAAAGAACTACAGTGCAGCACCCTTTTGCATACAAGAGCTTAATGTCTCAAGAGCTTCTAATGGACTGTCACAGTCTAACATTCTCCATCAACGAATAAGGGGAATCAATATACACCACTATTGGACAAGGGGAATCATTATCATTGTCACAGTCTTGTTATGAATAGCGTTGTACGTGGCCGTTGAAGCTGGTCTCATGGAAGCTGATAACAGAATCTTGGACAAGTGCCCCGAGAGTGCCATGCTGAACAAGAATAAAATTAGTTCAAATAAACGACATCATATCAAGTATTGATAAGTAAGACGATTGTATGATTATCTTAAAACTCAATCACTATCCAACATTAGAAACGACATCATATCAAGTCAGTAACTTAAAACCTCTTCAGGGGAAAGCTAATAATAAAGAAGGCCATTAGTGTTGAAAATGTGGAACTTATTGATATAATCAAGTTTCAAATTTTCCATCTGAAACTCTTCAGGCAATGAAAGAGATGGAATTCAAAATAGAAGGCATCAACCAAAAGAGCACAAGAGAAATACATAAGATTATTCTACAACTAATCACAGTTGCTAGTCTGAAATTTAGTACAGAAAATAGAAAAATGCTAAAAAATTGACTCACATTCTAGCTTATTAACACATTTTCTGCAAGTTAAACTTACATAGCTATTTAAAGAAACAAGATAAATAACTCTTTGTAAAGAAACACATGCTTGATGATTTCTTGCCATAAAGTATAGCAATTTTTGAGAAAAATAGAAAGTATACAAAATAAAAATTCTAAAATAAAGTGAATTGATAACACTGAACATCAGGCAACCATCATTGTAAAGATTAAAATGCAAATAAGAAGACATACCTTTACAGATTCATATATATTAACAACAAGCTAAGATCACACTAACCCGGTTTTGATATCTTTCAATACAATATTTATTAGGTTTCGAGAACCTTAGCTAATCTGTTTATTAGCTAATGAAGCTACCGAATTCATATATAGAAAAAATTTTCTTAGGGCAAGAAAAAAAAAGTAGGCTACAGTTTAGGGATTGTAAAACAATATAACAGCTAAAATATCAAAATTCAAAATGCAAGTTTCGAAATTTGAATATCTTCTCACAAATTCCCCAAATTTTCAAATTACGCCAATTGTAAGAACCGCAACTAATCAACCAGTTAATTAAGTAATTATATTGCCCAAATTGGATTTTGAAAAGTTAGAGAGAGAATTTGAGGATTTAAAGGTGATTTCTGGACTCAGTAGGTCTTTCTGAGTCAGAAAATGTGCTTTCTGCGAAAAACCGTGAAAAACTGCAAACCGGCAGTTGAACCGGTTGAAACGGTTCAAGTCTTCCCAGTACCGCACAAGAAAAAGTGAAAACCGTCAAAAACGTTAGAAAAACTTTAGAAATAAAAAACCGGGCGTTGATTTTAAAGGTTTGGCCCGAAGTTGGGCCAAACGGGCTAAAAACGCTAACGGGTTGGACCGAGCCCAAGTTGGGCCCAAGCCCAACATATAAAAGGTTCATTTAATGAACCCTCACCTCAAACACACACACACACTTCAGATTTGAAAGAGGGAAGGAGAGGAAGAAGAGAACACTATTCACACATCTCTTCTCTTCGCGATATCTCGAGCTAGGGTGCTCCGATTTGCGTGCCGTCAGCGGCTATGTGTTCCTTTACAAAAATCATATAAGAAACTGGTAAGAAAAGTTTGAAATCTTCCCAGTTCCTCCCCTCTAAATTTCGGGTTTCTAGGGTTTTGGATTAAGTGAGTTTTTGTGATTTTGGATGTTTAGGTTCACTCTAATCCTTGCTTAGCATTGGGTTTTGGCTTCCAAAGCTATTGGGAAAGGTAAGAGCTCTTGAACCCTTGTGAAATTTCAAGTTTGATGAGCCCTAGGTTGAATTATTGTGAATTATGTGTGTTATAGCTTGAAGTTGTGATTATTGGAACTTGTTGTAGCTTATTGGTGATTGTTGGTGGCTTGGATTGTGTTGGAAAGCCTAGCTTGTGCTCATTTTGGGCTTTGGTACATATAGGGAATCGGCCAAGGTATGGTTTCGGTTTCCTCTATGTAGTATATAATATTCATGGATACTTAGACTATTGACCTATAGGATAGGTTTGAATTATAATGGTTGATGAGTTGTGAATATTGATGTATGATGAATTATTGTGATTTGATGATGATATGGTGATGATGACTAATTGTGTGAATTTGAGAAGTGAAATGTGATAATTTGTGTGATGTTGGAATTGATGAAATGATGATATGGTTGGAAAATGAGAAAAGGGATTGATCAAAATGTGATATATGTGATATGTAGATGTTGAAGTTGAGGATGATGAAATATAAAGGAAAATGTGGTAAACTTGGTATAATATGACCTAGAGGGTTGATTTGGGTGAGAAATAGAGTTTGGAATGGGTTGGTTTGGTTTTGGTTGTGTGCTTACAAAGAAATTATGGAAATTGTGATTTTGGGTAAAATTTGGTTTTTGGTAAACTTTGTCTGGTAATAACTTTTGCTTCAATTTTCAAAATCTGATGAAACTTATCTAGAATTAAAGATCTTTGAAAATCCTTTTAATTGATATAAAATTTGTGAAAATTGGAATTTTGTAAAGGAAGTTATGATCATTCAAAGTTGGTGTTGAAAATCTGAAATTCTGTAAAGTTGCAGAATTTCAGGATTTCTGATATGTGTGTACGCACAGCCTTGTGCGCATGCACAACCCTGCAAAAATCTCATTCTGTGCGGACGCGTATACTTGTGCATACGCACAGGCAGGTAAAGGCTTACTGCTTGCAGCGTTAACACAGCTTGTGCGCGCGCACATCAATGAAGAATTGCAACCTGTGCGGACGCACAGCCTTGTGCGCACGCATAAGTCGGGAAGGGTCGTCTGTTGGGAGTGCTAGCACATCCTGTGCAAATGAACAGACCTTACAAGTTTTTATACCTGTGCGTACGCATACTCCTATGTATACGCACACTTTCAAAATTCCTGGGCATGCGCACGCACACCCCTGTGCGGACGCACACGCCCTGTTTCTCAAATTTTCCTTTATTTTCAACTATTCTATCTTCCCAACAAGGTTGTAAGCTTCTATAACACCATTTTAAGACTCTTGGGCTCAATTTTGGATTTTGGAATATGGGAAAGGTCTTAGGAGGTTTAATTTGGGTTTTACTTTGAAAAGTTAGCAAATAGAGATTTAGGTTTCTGGTGTAGTGAAGATGAGTTGGTTGAGAGAGAAGGAAGAGTGGTGAATATGGTGATTTCTGATAACGAAATTGAGAAACTGATGAACTAGAGAGTTCGGAATGGAACTTATGACTTGATGATGGTTCTGATGAGTATGAGGGAAAGTGTGTTTAGAGGAGTGGCCTCTAAGACTGAATATGTAATTACGATATGCAGTGTTCTCCGTCGTAGGGGTTGTGGCAGTCTCCCACCTACGTTCGGATGTGAAAGTTGAATTTGGACTTCTCATTCATATTTCTCGCAACCAGAGGAAGGTGGTAGGGCACGCTCCCTCGGAATATTTCCCTTTGAAAGGAGAAGGTGGTAGGGAACTCATCCCTCGAAATTATTCCTCCTGAAAATGCGATTTCTCTCTGATTGTAAGGTGGTAGGGCACTAACCCACGGAATCATACGGCAACCAGAGGAAGGTGGTAGGGCATGCTCCCTCAGAATATTTCCCTCAGAAAGGAGAAGGTGGTAGGGCACTTTCCCTCGGAATTATTCCTCCTTATGCGCAATAGAGAGACTAATCCGGGAGTTGTCGGCCGGATTTTTTGTCGGGTTTGGCATTAACCGACATGTGATATCACAGCCAATAGGGCAGACATTCATCATGTACATCTTTTATATGCTTGCTTGCTTTGTTTACTTGAGTTTTCCTAATTGTATAACATGCCTTCCTGCTTCTTGACCTACTTGTTGTATATGAATATTATCTGTGTTTTATTTGTTTGCATTAATTATGATTGTCCGGTGCTGAGGAGGTTAGGTAGGCGGTGGTGATGGGATCGCACATAGGATAGGTTGGTGAAGGCTGTGGGACAGCGGTGTTTGGTTAGAGTAGAAATCCCCTAAGATAGATTACCCGGTTTATTTATGTTACGGTTTATATATTATGCTTATCTGTTTTAGTATGCCTTAAGATTGAATCTTGTGATGGGTATGGAGCTTAGGATTACCTTTGGCGCCCTGGGGTCTTATATCCTACATCATTGGGCACTGTTACCATACTGAGAACCTCCGATTCTCATACCATATTTCTGTTGTGTTTTTCAGATGCAAGTCGCAACCCACCTCGGTGAGTTGTCTAGTTGGTGACAAAAGCGGAGGATCCGAATATCTCTTTTCAGTATTTTTGGCTCATTTTGTATATGTCTCTCACTTTTGTATTTTGTTTTGCTTAGAGGCTTGTATTTGAGAGAACAAAACTTGTATAAGCTATTTTTACTGTCTGGTTCTGTATATCTGTATATGGCTAGCCAGCTTAAACTCCGCGAGCCGTGGCTAGCTTTCTATGATATTATATACTTATCTTTTATTATATCTTATCTGTTTCTTGTGCCTTAAGATAGTAGCTTCGTTAGTACGTTTTGTGCTTTTGAAATCCTATTTTGAGCTATATCCTTCATCGGGCTTCTAGATTATACTATTCTTTTTATATATATATATTATACGTATGAGTTTAGAACTGTCGTAATCTCTGATTAACCTTTGCTTTACGACACGAGGTAAAACTTAGGCTAATTAGGGTGTTACACCAATCACCCATCCTCTTTTCATCGTTATTTTTCAATTCCCGTTCCCCACCAAAACATCCCCCAAATTGTGCACAACACTAAAAAAACCCCAAAAATTTGCAAATGCACGAACCAATTTCATATCCGAAAAGCAATGCCGGCGTGAATTGAAACATGAAAGAAAGAGGAGAAGAACCTGAAACAACACAACGAAAGCAACGATTCCTTCAACAAGGGCAAGACCGACATTGACACCGAGCAAGAGATGCGGAAAACAGTTGCCGCCTCTGAGCTCTGACATCTTCCCACATTGTCCCTTGTCGTATTCGCTTTTGGAAGGAATCGGTTAAAAGAGGTGGCACTAACGCTGACACTGACGGTAAGGATGCTGGTAACCGTGACGAGGAGACGAGGTGGAGAGGGAGCAGAGGCTAACGGCGCAGCGAGGGTGGTGCCGGTGACGACGGGGATGTGAGCTCTTCCAGGGTAGCCAGGGTGAAAGAGTGACCAAGGGATGTGAGCTCGATTAGGGTAGCCAGGGTGAAAGAGTGTCGTTAGGGTTGGGGACCGGGTTGAAAGAGCGTCATTAGGGTTGGGAACGGGATTGGGGGCCAGGTCATTAGGGTTTTTTTTTAAAAATAACATTTTGGCCACGCTTTTAAAGTGTGCCAAAAAAGTACCAGGATATGACCACATTTTGTAATTGTGGCCGTAATGAAACCATGTCGCCACTCTTTTAAAACATCCCTCTTTCTCTCTATGGCCACGCTTTTGAAGCGTGACAGAAAAAAAACATGGCCGTTTCTCTAATCAATTGCCACCCTTCCAAAAGCGTGGCCGTTGACCCTTTTCGTCACATTTTTGAATCGTGGCAAGAAAAAACGTGGCCAAATCTCTATTCAATCGCCACCCACACAAAAGCGTGGCCATTGACCACTTTTGGCCACGCTTTTGAAACGTGGCAAAAAAAAGCGTGGCCATAGGCCTTTTTTTGTAGTGTAGTCTCTGTGTGTAGGACTTCTGTGCAATTAAGACAAGTTGCTATGTGATTAGTAAGCTAAGACAGATATACAATTAATATCTAATAGTTTCATAGCAGAAGATAATCAGACGTACATTTACTCACAAAATGGTCCCGAGATCGTTGATCAACAAAGCTCACTTTGTTCTCCTTTAGCGTGCGGGTGTACTTAAAAGTCTCCGCCAATATGGCCTCGCGGTCCAATGACTTCGACTACACAAGTTGCATTGAAATACAAAATTATTAGAATGCCTAGTAATGATATGCAAAACAGATTACATATCAAAGTTATTATTAATATTAAAGGAACTACATGCCAGCCTGGCCTTCATCTTCATGAAGGTCACCGAGCCGTCGGTGTACTTTGATGACCTCTCCGATGCCCTATTAGCTCGGTTGGTGAGACGCCGATGCCTAAATCCTGCATTGACCTCCCAATGAGTTAACAGGCCCTTTTTTTTATCTTCAGTCTGAGCCAGCGTGTCTGCTGGTCTCGGTCATGGTGAACATCACCCAGCATCTACGGGAACCCCTGACCCATCCCATAGTCAAATATCTTCCAGATGGCCAAGTCATGCTAAGCATCCCAAATGAAGTGCAGCTGCAACAAAGAAGCTTTAAATTCAATTAAACATGATAGAGGATATAAACTAGTTAAAAATAATTAAAATAGAAACAATGAAAGTAATTACCTCCCATTTCTCAAACCAGCGCTGCTTGGTCTCAACGGGGATCTTCGGTGTAGCTGGGTCAGAGCTGGTCGTACATCAGCTTGATGACATTCATCATCTCCTGAGTACATGCATTTGGGTTTGGAAAAAACCTAACAACAACCCACAAACAAGAATCAACCTAAATTCACTAAACAGGAATCAATTTTCAAAAAATCTCAGCAACAATAGGAATCATAATCAATAAAACTAGAAAACAATAACCAACAGCTTTCCAAATCAACCTAAATCCACTAAACATGAATTAATTTTTAGAAAATCTTAGCAACAATAGGAATCATAATCAATAAAACTAGAAAACAATAAATAGGAAATATATGAGCATTGAACGTGATACTTATCTTGTGCCGTCATCAGGCCAAATGCGCAACTATATGATGGTAGGTGATGAAGGAGCATCAGCTACTGTCTCACTGCCGTGGGTGGACTCCGGGGCTGCGACATCCATCGCTGGACTTGGCGTCGCCGTGGATGCGGACTGCTGAGTGGCAGGATGCGGCATTATCGTCGTGGATGGTGGCACGTAGTTTGAGTTAGGGACTATGAGGAACAGCTGGTTCGCTAAACCCGCAACCTGTGACGTGACTGGGGTGGTCATAGTAAAGGGAGAGGATCCAAAAGTCCCGGGGGTACCGGAGGAAACCCTCAGTCTATCTCAGCCACGGTGCGACCACGACTGGCAGCCTAATCCGCAGCACCTCTTCTAGTCGTCATGTCTGCATGTATCAAAATCAGCCGTAACACAGTCAATCAATATCTTTCAAACAATGTCAAACAACTCCAGCAATAATATTTAGCAATTCAATTCAATAATCAAAACACTTTTCAAAGTTAAAATTCAAAGTTCAAATTCAAAATCAAAATAAGAAAAACCAATTCAACAATCAACAAAACCTCAGCATATTCATAAACTCAAATTCAGCCATCTTCAAACACATATAAAAACACAGTCTCCATACTCCTCATATACATCATCTAACCAGGTTTTCATAGGAAAAAAAAAACAATTAAATAGAAAACAAAGTTCTTTTCACTCTACTAACAAAATCTGTTAGGATAATGTCTCATTCAATATAATCTATTAAAAGAAAAATAGTTGGATATAAACAACCAGACATAAACACCCATCTTCACTTTTATCAAACAGAAGAACATGTTAAACTAGTTTTCTTTTTTAAATATGCATCCTTATTAAGCAACATATGCTTCAATATAACTTAATTTCTCAATCATTTTTGGATCTGTTAAAATAGACAGCTTGGCAATTTTTTCAATTTACAACAAAATATTTTAGCCTAATATAGAGATTTCAATTAACAAAATAAAGTATAATCTAATTGAATTTCAACATGCACCAATATTAAGCATACAAGCTTCTATTTTTAATATTCACAATTGAATCTATTACTTATTATTACAGAGGCAGAATTGATTCAAAGAGGAGAAGCTAGGCAGCGGTGGTGACGAGCATATACCAGAGAGTCGAAGCTGCAGAGCGGCGGTGGTGGCTCTGTTGTGCGCGGCGGTTCGGAGAACGGAGAAGGTTAACGGTGAAGTGTCATGGAGAGAAGAGGGAGAAGAAGAAGAACGAAGGGGTCTTGGGGGTGGGTGGGCTAACGGTGACAAAAAGGGGGCTGTGGTGGTGGCGGTGTCAGCGGCGACAGATGGTGGTTTTGAGGAGAGGGAACGTAGAGGGAATGAGATGGTGGTTTTGGTGGTTTAGTGAGAGAGTGAGTGAATCTGAATGAAGAGAAAGAGGGTTTGCATTTTGAATTTACGTTTCAGTTACCGTCGAATTTACTGTCGGACTTTTCTGACGGCAAAATTTTGCGGGTCACCAAAATACATCGTTTTACTAATTGGCTTTACCGTCGAAAAAATCTGCCAATAAATCCAACAATAAAAAACGCACTATTTCATTTTTGTTTCCCTCCAAATATTATCGGAAGATTATAAAAATAGAATAGAATCTCTACAAAATCGACAGTACATAACACTACTAGAAACACAACTATTACCATCAAATTTTTTAACAGAAAAAATATCATATTCTAAGAATATATTTGTCAATATTTATTTTTATGGTCTCCTAACTAATATTGATTATATCTGATACAAAATTCAATGGTAATATATTTCCGTCGAAATTCGTATGATCTGATGAAATCTGACAATAGTGAATGAATATATTGTCGTGTAATAAACAAAATAAGGTTTTTGTTAAATGTTATTAATAAATGCTCAATTACTACTTTAAAGTTTCATTGAAATTAAATATATAAAAAGTTAATTTTTCTAAAAATGTTTAAGCTAATATTGTATATCACAGATCAAACTATAATGCTTAATATAAACCAATAAATCACAAATCATAACCAACAAAATACTCATGATTTTTTGCTTGTTGTTGCTTTGAAATTGAAATTGGTTTTCAGAGTAACAGTTATATGAGAATGAAACAAGCAAATTTTAGTCACCAAAAAAAAAAAAAAGAAACAAGCAAATTTTAATCGTTAAATTTTGTATGAATGACCATTATTTAAAATCAAAAGTCATGTAACTTAATATTTTAAAAAATCATGTAATTTTTTTATGAACTTTTAAACTTAATCACATCTTATCTATATGATTATATGTATTAAATTTATTTGTATAACTTTCATATAAAAGATTATATTATATTATTTTATTATACACTATTCAATTTCAATTTTACACACACACACACATATATATATATATATATCTTTCAAGTATACTAGTACACTGATATTTCAGTAAATTTTAACTATTTCTTAATTATATATCTTACCACCAAGCCCTAGTGTTTGTGAAGTCGAACGGTCTCAAAAATCGCCTCAGTGCGAGAAAAATTTCGGTACAGTATGAATTTGATTGACACAAACTTGTTGAAATTGAAATAAAAGAATTTCTATAATGAGAAGAGGATGATCAATTTCTCGTGTTGTGATTCTTCACCTCAATAGATCCAGATTTTACTAGTTTATTAGTAGATTGTGAATTTGCATGTCAGATCTGGTACAAATTAGATGATTATTTTGCTAAAAGAATGAAGTCGAAGGTCAAGCAATCAAATATGCAAGTGAAAATCGTAAAGTTGTAAAGCTTAGTTTATGAATACTTGACAAAAATAAAAAAGATATCCAACGCTCTCTCAACATTAGGAATGCCACCCTCCAATGAAAAATTTGTAGAATCAGTAACACAAGGTTTCGCTGAAGAATATAGTGCATTCATCACCATGATCTCATCAAGAGCCAAAACTATCACTGAAAGTGAAGTGGAGGCACTACTTGTGAGTCAAAAAGAATTAGTTGAGCGGTTCAAGAAGGTGAAACTAGAAGCTATTCAGGTGATGAATTTGTCACAAAAGTCTGATTCTAAGACAGATCCAATAATGGTTTATCAAGGACAAAAAGCTATCTGGAACAACAAGGCTATTAGGCAAGAGGTCGGAATTTCAGAGGCAGATTTAGAGGAAGAGGCTTCAGAGGTGGTATATCTAACTTTTATGGAGCTCGTATCCAGTGTCAACTATGCAGAAGGCTCGGTCACAGTCTGAAAATGCTACCACAGATTCAACCAGAATTTCTCCAATCCAAATTTACAAGGCACAACTTCACACTCACCAGTATCTCCCTCTATTTCCTTCCATCAACCACAATCACAATAGGAACAACAAGCTAGAGCTCTCCTTGTTGCTGCTCTACCTTCAACCTCTCTGACAGATTGAGCCTGATACTTAGATACTAGTACTTCTCACCACCTCACGTTTGACAGCAACAACCTCATCACAGGCTCAGAGTATGAAGGCACAAATAAGGTATTCATAGGTAATGGACAAGGTATGAACATAAGAGGTATTGGTAAATCTTCTTTATTTTCTGAGTCTCACCCCTCATCCTATTTCAAATTGCTAAACTTGCTCTTTGTACCTTTAATAACCAAGAACCTTATTAATGTAGCTAAGTTTGCCCGTGACAACCATGTATTCTTCGAATTTCATCCCTTTGACTGCTTTGTGAAATCTTAGGCGACTAGGAAAATACTGCTTGAAGGCTCTCTTAGGGAGGACTCTATCAGTTTAATAACATTGGTATCATTGCAAAGGCTGCATCAATAAATTGTGCGCAACAACCTAGTCTTGATAAAGTGCATACTCAAAACTCACAAAGTTTAAGAGCTTCGAATCGCATTGTAAGCACTTCTAATGTTGCTGGTTTAGAGAATAGTGTAGTTGTAGAACACAGTGAGTCTGATGTTGCGAACTAAGATACTAGTAGCTCAATTGAAATAAATGAGGTTGTAGAAGTTCTTATTTCTGATGTTGAGCATCAAAATAAAAGTAACCCTAGTGGCAATAATAGAGATATTGAATTAGTGCAGCTGATGCGTGTAAGTTTGGAGAACTGTATGATGTATGGCATAGAAGGCTGGGACATCCAACAACCAATGTAAGGTTGTAAAGAGAGTTATGGAATTGTGTAATGTTGATACTAGCAAATTTAACAAACAATCAAATTTGGTGATTAAATCATTGTGTAATGCTTATTGTCAAGGGAAGCATTATAACCTTCCATTTTCTTATTCAAGTACAGTTTATAAGAACTCTCTGGAACTTGTGTATTCAAATGTGTGGGGACCAGCTCCTACCATTAGTAGCTTAAGCTTTAGGTATCATATTTGATTCATTGATGCAGCAACCATGTTCACAAGTGTTTACTTGCTTTAAAAACAAGGCACATGTTTATCAAGCCTTTACTCAATACAAGTAAATGGTGGAAAACCAAAGTGGAAATAAGTTCAAAACCCTCCAAATAATAATGCTAAAGAATTTTTCTCCCAAAAATTCATGTAGTTTCTTCTTCAAAATGGAATAGCTCACAGACTAAGTTGTTCTTACACACACTAGCTAAATGGCAAATAGAATGCAAATACAAACATGTTACAGAGACTGGGCTTGCATTTCTAGCTCAGGAAGCCATGCCACTCAAGTTTTGGGATGAGACCTTCCTGACAGTAGCTCATCTCATCAACCTATTGCCTTCCCAAATCACCTCTCAAAAGTTCCTATTTGAGTTACTTCACCATAAAGAATATTATTACAAGTTTCTTAGAACGTTTGGGTGTGCTTGCTTTTCCCAACTAAGATACTACCAACCTCACAAGTTTAGCTTTAACTCTGAAAAGTGCCTCTTCCTTGGATATTCAGCTCATAACAAGGGATATAAGTGCTTGGATAAAAGTGGAAAGTTATACATCTCTAGGCATGTGTTGTTTAACGAAACTGAGTTCCTTTACCAATCCATGTTCTTCAAAATCAGTGATCCCAAACCTCGACACAGCTCTGTCCCTCATCTCCCAAACCTTACAACTGTCACCATAGTTCTAATCAAGACAAATCTGCCTCCACTACCACACTGCTCTATAGCTCCAGCACCACTCACCTCACCTCTTCCAATCACAATAGTTCAAGACCCTACACCTATCATGCAAACATCAACTTGTACTCCATTAACCGTAGAGTCATCCACACCCTAGAGACCTTTCCGAATCAATCACAAACCCAAAAAAATTTTGCAGATCCTACCAATATTAATCATGTTAATAATTATTCATTACCTGCTAATATCAATTTATCTCTCTCTACTTCTGTGTTTTTCTCATGTATTGCAGGGTTAGCTGAGAACTCTGAAGCTGCTGCACAAGATGCAACAAGAAATATGCACTCTATGACAACTCAGAGCCAGGGAGGAATCTTCAAACCAAGAGTGTTTGTCTCACTTCTACAAGAACAAGTTCTTGATCTCACATAGCAGGAGCCCACAACAATGGCTCAAGTGCTCGCCTCACCGTACTGGAAAGCTGTTATGGATAAGGAATTTGTAGCACTCCTCAAGAACAAAACATGGAAGCTAGTCCCAGATATAGTGGCGCATGAGGCAATACGGTGCAAATAGGTTTTTTGAGTGAAGCGACAACCTGATGGGAGGGTTCAAAAGTACAAAGAGACACTTGTTGTGAAGGAATTTCATCAGCGAAAAGGGCTAGACTATGATCAAGTCTTTAGTCCGGCTGCCAAGCTCGCCACTGTTTGAATAGTGCTCTTTGTGGCTTTGACCTTTGGCTGGAAAGTGCGCCAATTTGACTTCAACAATGCCTTTCTTAATGTGATTTGTTTGAAACAATGCATATGGTTAAACCTGATGGCTACACGCTTGGCACTGGGCTTGTTTGCAAGCTGGAAAAGGCTCTGTATGGGCCAAATAGTCCCCCCATGCTTGGTTCCTCAAGCTCAGTTGAACTTTAAATAAGTTTGGCTTCTCCAACACTATCTCTGACATGTGCTTGTTTGTGCGTCACTGCTTCAATTCTACAATTTATCTTTTGAGCTATGTTGATGATATACTGGTCACTGGCACTAATGCTGCTGATTCATCGATGAGCTAATTCATCAACTTGATGCTGTATTCACTTTGAAAGATCTTGAAGAAATGAGTTTTTTCTTAGGTATTGAAGCTATAAAACATAAAGATCAGTCCCTGACACTAAGGCAGACCAAGTACATCAAAGATCTCCTGAAGAGAGCAAAGCTCTTTGATGCCAAGCCAGCTCCGACCCCAATGATGAGTAGCTTAAAGCTCATAGCAGTTGAGGACACTCTAGTTGACAATCCTTTACTGTATCGATCAATAGTAGGCGGACTCTAGTATGTCACAATAATGCGGCCAGACATCCCCTATGCAGTGAATAAGTCTCGCAAGATATGCATTCACCCTATGAGCAGCACTGGATTGTCAACAAACGGATAATGCGCTACCTGGCTGGTACTTCAAAAATGGGTCTTCAGATGCACAAAAATTCTGAATTCAGAATCATTGCCTTCAATGATTTGGATTGAGCTGCCGATTTGGATGATCAGAGGTCGATCACAGGATGACAGGATACTATGTCTTTCTCGGAACCAATCTTATATGTTGGTTGAGCCGCAAGCAAGGAGCAATTTCTCGATCAAGTTCAGAAGCTGAGTTTTGGGCCTTAACTGATGCTATGACTGACACTATTTGATTGCAAAAGTTGTTATATGAAGTGCACCTCCCATCAGGTCCTGCTCCAACCTTGTACTACGATAACTAAAGCACATTGTTGATGACTAAAAATCCTATCCTCCATCATAGGTCCAAACACTTTGAAATTGACCTTCATTTTGTTAGGCATAGAATGGTACAACAAATATATCATGTTGTGCATATTCCTTCCCAAGATCAAATTGCGGATGTTCTAACCAAACCAGTTTTGCAAGCTCAATTCCTCAGCTTTAGACTGAAACTTTGTGTGGCAGAACCACTCCTTAGTTTGAGGAGGAGTGTTAGGTACGCCAGTTAGATACAGTTAGCAATTAGTGAGTTGGCACCATTCAGTTAGTTGATTTATTAGCTGAGCTGTTATACCCGTTAGAGTCACACACTAATCATGAACCTCATTCACATGTGTATAAGTATAATTCGTCTTAGTGTAACAAGTACAACACATCTTTCTAATCTTCTATGACTCAACTCTTTCTTCTCTAGTTTTTTCCTTCTCTTTTCTCTCTCTCTTAACCACACTTTATTAAGTCTCTGATACCTTTCATAATTAAAGGAAAAAAAAGTTGATCGATCCTAACCTAAAAACATCCTCATCATGGGTGCAAAAACCCCTGGCAATCACATGAAGGGAGGTTAAGGAAGGTGTAAGCTTGCAACTGCGAGTGCCAGTCCTAATTAGAAGAATCACTAACCGAAACATTCTATCAAACAGGTGGCGTGCATAAACTAAATTACTCTATCATTCGTTTATTCATTCTTAATCGATAATAGAATAGGAGCATATGCCTTAATATCTTTCTATTCCTAAGTCAAAAGTATAAATTAGCAAATAATCTTTAATTGTATACTAAAATATTCAAATTTCAATGTTAAACCTAAATTAGTTTAAAGTTTCAATCAGACTAAAACCATAATTAGCAAAATGATGTTCATTTTTATAGATGGAGAAAAAAAGTAGCAAAAATGAGTTGAAGAAGTGTGGGAGAGAACTATAACAAAGATGGTAGTGGATTTTTTGAGAGAATTATGCTGGAGAGAGAGGGGAAGAGGAGGTGACTTTGACGCGTGCGACTGAAATTGGTGAGAGAGAAGTGGAGTGTGTATATGGATTTGTTTTTCAATTTTTAAATTTTTGTACTTGTATAATGTAACTGAAATTGATGGTTGAAATTGATATACACATAATATAACTGTAAATAGAAATATAAACATAACCTTTAATTATTAAATACTAAAATTATTAAAATATATTTAAATTTTGTCAAGTATATAAATGTATCTACGTTCAAGAATCAGTAAAAAATGGTGATGATTATTGATAATTTAATGAAAATTCATATACAGTTATTTTTATATGAAATTAATAGATAAAAATTATTAAATAATAATTTAATTAAATATATTAAATTACCTAATAAATAATTTTCAATTAACAATTTTACCCAAAAGGCAACTGTATGTGAGGTTCTAGTTAATAATTTTCTAAGAGAAAATGTCACTGTTGAAAATCAAGTAATTCAATTTGTGTCGCACTGCAGACTAATGTGAATGAATGTGTGTACGTATGAAGATGCGATGGCTGTGACTAAAATGTTAAAACCTTTGAATAGAAATTAGAAAGTAAGCCTTTGATTAATATAGTCAATGCGGGCATCAAAAAGTGAAGGACCAAATCCGCCACCAAGTATATTCTGGCTTCAAGCCAATGGCAACAACTTTGATAAACGATTAGTGTTACAAAAATAATCACACACAAAATATTATTACGCTCCAAAAAGCCAACAGCACCCCAGGATGAGGGAAAAATAAATAAATAAATGTAGGACCCTTTATTACGAATGACAATGAGAGAAACAATTTAAAAGGATATATAGTGGTACCCCGTCATCTGGATAACCTAATCGTAGTCTATTGAAAGCAATCCTCCGATGACTTGGACCTTAATTAACCGTCCTTATTATGATTAATTAATTATATTATAATATTAGTATAACAAGAAAAAGGAACTAGCTCAACTAGTATTCACAAGAAGCAAAAACCAAAATATTAAACCATCTCTATTTTTCTAATTTGGTCATCTTCTCAACTTCTTGATTCTCCATCTATACCTAACACAAACTTGAACAACATTCAACAAATTCAGTCAGGTCTTTATGCATGTGCTATAATCTGTTTGTTTCAGTAAATTTACTATATGTGCTTACAAGTGAATACATTTTGAACCAACTATAGACATATTTCTATTGTTTCTTGGTTTATTTATTTATTTATTTCATGATAATGTAAAATATCCCCCTCTTATTAAAATACTGGTATTCAGTATATATTGTTCTATAAAAACGAGAGATAAGAGGAATAGTTAACGATGAGGACAGGAAATCCAATTAAAACCACCTCTTGACGATTAGACATAAACTAGTTATGTTCGTCTTTTTCCTTTGTGCTTGTTTGAGCCTTGAATATCAAAATGTACGTTTTTTGACCATACTCTCCCGCATCACTTTCTTGTTAGCTTCATAAACGCTTGAACTTGATAAGCACGCACCATCATGATTAACAACCCAATAGAATACACAATTTGATTCAGCGAAGTTGTGATTCATGCCATGATCATCCCTAGCATATATTAATTATTAATTAATTAATATAACAAGATCAATCAAGCAGCATATATAATTAACGGCTTATCTAGAAAGGAGGAG
Source organism: Arachis ipaensis (assembly GCF_059453495.1). NCBI lineage: Eukaryota > Viridiplantae > Streptophyta > Magnoliopsida > Fabales > Fabaceae > Arachis > Arachis ipaensis. The sequence continues at coordinate 15,594,148 of NC_142440.1, read as the reverse complement.
AAATATAATTTAGATAAGCGGCATTATTATGTAATATGTCATCGCGTGACTACATATATCTTCAATATTTAGTACTTTGTCTTATGTGACAAGTTAATAAAACTCTGAAGCACCACCAAATTGGGTCAACCAACTAACACAGTTCCTCAACCAAACAACTAAACCTGAACAAACCGTATCTGATTCAAACTTCAAACCCGTTGCAAGTTCCATTTAGACAAATCAGAGGCAAAAACAAAACCAACCCAAACGGTACAACTTAAAATATATAGTTAAAAAAATCAAAAGATAAACAGAAACAGTAGTTTACCCACCACTCACACTTCTAAAGTCAGCATCTCTCATAAAAAAAGGCAGAATCTTCTTATCTTTATCGTTCTAATAAACTTTCCTTTTGCTTCGATCATACCAAAGACTAGCTTCATGCGCATATATATACCATTATTCCAAATTCAAACTTATGATAATACCCTACCATTTGTTTATTAACTATTATTTTTTCCCTCTAATGAGGTTTCATTTACTCTCAAGCTTCATAAACCATAACTGAGCTCTTTCGTTTGTTTCGTTGCAACAAACGAGGCCCATACCCCAACATCATTAACCGTCAACCGAAGACACAGAACAGTTATGCTTCCGTTATTCGGTTACCTTCACTTAACCTTCTTCCTCTTCTATTATGTAACCGTCTTTAATTCGCGCCCTTGCTTTGGCGCCAGGATGGTTCCTGAATCCGAATCCGTAACCGTAATAACAGCCGAAACTCACAACGCTACTGCCACGTGGCAGGAATTCTCAAAGTTCCTTCACGCAGAGAGGGGCAGCCAAGTCAGCGGCATATGGGAGCTGAAGGAGTACTTCCACCGTTTCGGGTACCTCACTCTGCCGGAAACGGCGCAGAATTTCACTGACACATTCGACAAGCAGTTAGAGTCCGCACTCTTCCTTTACCAGAAACGGTTGGGCTTGCCGGTCACTGGAAAACTCGACTCCGAAACAATACACGCGATCGTGGCCCCGAGGTGCGGTGTTTCGGATGCTGCGCACCACAGGATACATGCCACACGCCACTACGCTTACTTCGACGGGAAGCCCAGGTGGCTCCGCGGTTCTCCGATGACTCTGACGTACGCTTTCTCGCCGAACAACATGATCGACCGGCTAAGCGTGCCGGTAATCAGAGCGGTGTTCCAGAGAGCGTTTTCGAGGTGGGCGACGGTGATTCCGGTGAATTTCCAGGAGGCGGAGTGGTACGACGCGGCAGACATCAAAATCGGATTCTACTCCGGCGATCACGGCGACGGAGAACCGTTCGATGGAGTATTGGGGGTGTTGGGGCACGCGTTCTCACCTCAGAATGGGAGATTCCACTTGGATGCGGCGGAATCTTGGTCCGTTGATTTTGAGCGGGATAAGTCAAGGGTGGCCGTTGATTTAGAATCGGTAGCAACGCACGAGATAGGTCACGTGCTTGGGTTAGGTCACTCTTCCGTGAAAGAAGCGGTAATGTACCCGAGCCTGAGCCCAAGGAAGAAGAAAGTGGACTTGACAATTGATGACGTGGAAGGGGTCCAAGCTCTTTATGGCTCTAACCCCAATTTCTCATTTAGTTCTCTCTTACAGTCTGAGAATTCCTCTAATTTCGCTGAAGGGCTAAAAAGTTGCTTCTCTAAATGGACCCTCACTTTAGCTCTTGGGTTCCTCTTATTATTTTTACGTCTATGATTTTTGTTTTTAATTCCTCGTTCATACATGAATTCCATTCTTTGGTTAGTCAATATATGTATGTAAAGATAGGATACAAAACCTGCCAAAAGCAAAATCAATACAAAATACAAATGATACAGAAATTCAACGGGCTAAGCCTTTGCAATTCATCTTTCTTAGTAATTTTGTACATGTTATTGTTGTGTCATTTTTATTTAAATATTCTTGGAATATTTCTTTTTCAAAAAAGGGTTTTCAATCAAGATTTCAATTTATAATTGGTTGCATCAATTATGGGTTAAATGATTGGAAGACTAGAACTTTATCTCTATCATATTACTAAATCTATTTTGGCAATTATTCATTCTCATATAATGCAAATTACAAAATTCTAATTAATGGTTGACAAAATTTTTGGGTAGATTTTATCTGCAATGGCACATACGAGACAAGAAAGACTCACTTTATCAGTTGGGATAAAATCTATAAACGGAAGGAGAAATATATATATAGAATTATTCTCTGTAATTTGTTTCTCTGACCTTTTTTAGCCTGTTGTTCAATTCAAAAAAAAAAAAAAAAAAAAAAGAAGTAAAGGTTATAACCTTTTAACATGGAAATTGGTAAAGCAAATGGACCTTTTTTTGGGATTTGAGACCGCATTTCAAAAAAACAAGAGCCGCGAAAATAGCGAAGAAGGTTGAGGGAATACATGATGACTTAACGAGACTATGGTCGTACGAAAATTTTAAAATAATAAAAATAAAAAGGAACTTGTCGTGAGAGGATAGAACATAGAATAAAATTGACTGAGTACATGCGTAACCTGACTATGGAAGAAATAGATTAGAGGTATCTCCTGGAACTGGAATTGAAGATATATATCCCTGTCGGATGGATATACACGGATGGATATACTAAGAAACTATCCATGTTAGCTAACGTTCCCATCCAAGACTCCTTGATTCCAAGTTGGGAAGAGATTAAACGTTTTCGCCGAAATGTCAATCACAATCATAGCGAGGTGGGCAAACACTCAGGCCTACAAACAAAAAAGGGACAAATTTTAATAATTTATTGATGTTGAAACTGGTAGAAATCCAATAAGTCTTCTTTCCATTATTGTTCTTCTTTTGTCCCTTTAGCAGCTTGCGCATGAAGAGTGGACATTAGAATTTAGAAACAAGAAAGATCTCTATAGTCTAATTAAAGGCCCAATATTTAATTCTACTAGATCCAACTTTTTTTTGGACAAAAAATGTTGACCGGAACCCTTGTTTGCGCTAGTAGGAGCCTAGGGGGTTTAGATTGGTGTCAGTTGCGTAAACTGTGAAAGACAATGGCATCATCGTGCAGCAGAATGTTACAAAGAGCATCGACACTTTCTTTGATTAAATCGGCGGTTAAATCAGGCGTTGCTGGTTGTCGATTATCAAGATCAGCCCTCCCCAAATCCACCTCCAAACTTGGCCGCTCATTCTTAATCAGGAACATAATTGCGGCGGAATTGGGATGCCTTGAATCGATGTTGCCACTACACGGCGCTGCTGCGTCGTGCCTAAGGTCGCGGTCAAGTTTTCAGGGTACTCTCTCGTGCAACTTTCGAGGCCCCTAACATAATTTGTACTAAGCACGTAGTTGATTAGGTATTCTCTTCAGCAATATGATTAGGTTTACATTTTCTGTTCTCTTACATGTTCTGTAAATGATTGATATATGAGAATGCCGTACACAGTAACCATTGTGTAGGAATTTCTGTTGCTTGCAGTTGTTTTGTTTAGTCTTGGCTTTCTTATGTGCCTTAAACTAAAGCTTGTTGCTGAAGTAAGATTAGTTGTAGTTATTCAAGTAAGAAAAACCGATATGGCATAGCTAGAACTGCAGAGAGTCAACTGATCTTGTTCTTCTCTGTATATTATACGTGCTTTTTTCAATTAAGTTGAATGCACGATCGTTCATCTTCCAGTTGTTTATCTTGTTGATTCTAATCTATATAACAAAGCGTAAGGGAGAGATTGTATTAGAAAGTATGGTGAGTTGGGTACCCAGCAAGATTAATTTTTTCAATATTGAAGTTATACTGTATTTCCTGCTCTTGCATTGTCATTCCTAAAACACCATCTTGCATCCTCCAATGCCTTATTTTCTTTACTCTTGCTATGCTTTTTCATTAATCATCCTACGGGAGCCCCACTTGAAGACAAACTCAACTTTTTCTTCTAGATCACCGAACAAAGATATCCATATTTAGGGCTGGGTAAAACAGCCTTACTATTCTGAAAATCCGAAAGATACCTTCCTGTGATGTGGATTCATGTGTTACATGACTCAACTTCTATCCAACTAGAACCTGCTTCTTTGCACACTTGTTTTTTACTCATGAGACCCCTAATTGCATCCACATCTTCCCATCTTCCTAAAGATGCATACATGTTAGACAACTTCACATAAACGTAATCTTCATCTCTCTCCAATTCAATCACCTTAGCACCTGCAGTTTCTGCTACTTGTATATCTCTCTGTGTTCCACAAGCACCAAGCAAAGCCCTCCAAACTAAACCTTGAGACTCAAAACCAAGTTCATGTATCATCCTCTCTGCTCTCCACAACTCTCCTTTTTGACCCATCAGCCGTATCATTGAACAACAATGCTCAACAGATGGTGTGATCCCATGGTCGTTTATCATAGATTCAAAGTAATGAATAGCAACTTCAATGGGAATTTGGTTATGGGAACATGCTGATAAAAGGTTAAGAAATGTGATGCTGTCCGGTTTTATATCTCCTTCCATTTTTAGCATCTTAAAGAGTTCAATAACCTGTACAGAATCACCATTGCGGGCATAGCCATACATCATAGTGTTCCAGCTTATCAGATTCCTGTTAGGCAGTTCATGGAAGATCGATTCGGCACGCTTCACTTGCCCACATTTTGAGTACATATCAATTAGTGCACTTCCAACCACTACAGATGTATCTAAGCCACACTTCATAGCACAACAATGGATCAACATTCCCCACGTTAAGGCTGCAATACCAGCAAGTCCATTTAAGATGATTGAAAATGTAAACTCATCCATCTGCACGTTTCTTGAGTGCATTCTGCTGAACATATCCAGAGCCTCTCTAGCTCGATTCCTATTAACAAACCCTGTAATTATGGAGTTCCAAGAAGATGAATTCGGAGTTGGCATAGTTAACAAAATCTGAACAGCATCTTCTATATTCCCCACATGAGCAATGCCGTTTATCAACCCATTATAGGAAATGGTATCAGGGTTGGGCATAAGGTGCAAAAACCTGTATGCAAGTTGAATGTTTCCGTTGTTTGCAGTTGCTGCTATAACTGAATTCCAAGAAATAACGTCCTTGTCAACAATCTCAGAGAAAACCCAGACAGCATCCTCAACTAACCCGCATTTACCATACATGTCAATCAAGCAGTTTGCAACAACAGTGCCATCAAGCATGCCCAATTTGACAACCACAGAATGAATTGACCTTCCCAATATGAACAGGCTCAGGTGGCCGCAAGCAGCGAGAGCAGACGTAAAAGAGAACGCGTCAGCACAAACGTCGGACCTTCCTAAGCACCTGAACAAACACAAGGCTCTCAGAAACTGGCCAGCTTGGACATAACCGGAAATCAAAGTGTTCCAAGAAACAGCGTTTGGTTGAGGAGTTTCATCAAACACCTTGTGAGCATAAGCAAGTAAGTGCATTTTCACGTAGAATCTGATGAGTGAGGCGGAGACATAGACGCGGGAAAAATGCCCCGAACATAGAATGTAACCGTGGAGCTGTTGTCCAAATGAGTAGGAGCCTAGGTCAGTAGTAACTCTTACTAGGTTAGCAAGAGCATATTCATTTGGTTTAGTCCCAGAATTGAACATTCTGGATGCTTCACATAACTCCAACTCTGTATTGGTTTCACCATGGACAAGGGAATTGATGGTAGTTACCCACATGAAATTACTACGTCCAATGCTAATATTAGTTTGATCAAAACTAGTGTTACTGCTATATGCCAGGTTTGAAGGAAATGCATGAGAATGATGTGCCTTCTCGAATTTTCTTGCTACATTGAAGAGAAACCTTCGCATGACTTTCTCTCTGCTATGCTAGGCTATACGTACTAGATTTTGCAAGCGACCGAAAAAATACTATTTGATTATTTATGGAGTAACCTACTGTATTTGACAATGGTTTTTGTGGATAATCAAATATTTTCTTTTCAAGTTATATCTTTTAAGGATTTTTTAATTTTAAATTATATTTCTTTTTATATTTATATATCATGTTACATAAAAAATTTGAGATGTCACCTGATAATGCATTAATTGAAAAAAAAATAAGTGAAAGCAAAATTTATTATTTCTAATCATCAGTCTAATTTTTTTTAATCTAGCGATTTAATACTATATTTTAAGTCTATATTTTTAAATATTATTAATTAATTATTGACTAAAAATAAAAATTGTATTGACCTTCTAATATTCGTTTATTAATTATTATAAAAAAATTTAAAGTGATGAGAATTATAAAATAATAAAATAAAAAGTTAATCATATTGAATTAATAAATTTGTAATTTTTATCTTTGATTCAAATATAATTTCACTATTTTATTTCAACAATTTTTTCATTTTGAGTAAATGATAAAAATTTTTTTATCTCAAAGACATAAGTCTCTGTCTAATTAAAAATATAAAAACATTCTGATTTTCTAAAATATAGGACATCTAAATCTTTTTAAAAAATCGATTTGTTTTTATATATTTTAGACGAAAAGACTTAAATGTATCGTATTTTTAAAAGTTAAAAATATTTTTGTATTTTCAATTAGTCATGTTTGTTTTTTTTTTTTTTTTTTTGAAAAGAATTTGATATAGTTATTATAATATAAAATTCTCAAATTTACCGAAGAGAAACAGGCATGGTTTGCATGGGATCTTGGAAACCGTTCACTGAAAGGACATGTTTCCGTTGCTTGAATTAAACAGTTGATAGTAAATGGAGTTTTAGAAACCCCCATTATAAAAACTTGTTTCTTCTGTAAAATAGACAATGGGAAGGACAATCCTTTCTCTATTTATAAGAAAAACTCCAGATTTAGATCAGAGAAAATCATTTCAGCGTTAGCCACATACAGCTATTTATATCATAGTAAAAATTGTAGAATAAAACAAGTCAAACCACAGAGAATGGTAGGTACTTGTTGAAAACACAATCATCATCATCATGAAGGTTAGCTCCATTGCCTTGAACAAAATACAAAGGATTTGTATGATAATTAAAAGGAACATACATACAGGACCAAAGAAGGTAGCATATATGCCACCGTTCTCCGAAACGTATGCATAAAACGCAAGAAAAAATGAAGACAGGGCAGGGTAGTGCAAGATATCTTCTCTTGTGATAACATACAACAAGAGAGGGAGCTATTATTTGTTAGGAAGCAAAAATATGGCGATTATGGAAATCAGAAATAAGAGGGTGGTGGAAGATGTTGCAATAATCGGAGGGTTGATCGGAGTCCAATTTATCTACGCAGGGAACGCTTTTCTGATGAGTTATGCTATGTCATTAGGCCTTAACTCTCTTACCATTGTTATTTTCACTTCCCTAGCTACCTTCCTTGTTCTCTTCCCCGTTGCCTTTTATTTTGAAAGGTCCCTCTCTCTAACTTCTCCCTGAATGGTTTTTAGGAATGCGGTTTTTAACAGAGATTAGTATCATCATGTTTTATTTGTATCTATTGCAGGACTAAGTGGCCCAAGGAGTGCAAACTCAAGCTGATTATGCAACTCTTGTTTCTTTCATTTGGAGGGTAAGGAACACTTATCCCTCATTCTTTAATTTCATATGATGAAAATTGATTAGTCCAGTGTCTATCTTGAAACGACTTAATTTTGTGCGAGTTAGAATCGCCTCAATTGAGATGTTCAATCAAGGGAAAGTAGAGAGTGGCCAACTTAAAAAGCAAGGTGCATATGTCATCACAGCTTTGCTTAGTTTATCTTTTTATAATGACTAATGAAAGATAGGTAGTCTTTTCTTCGGGAATTAAGTTGTTTAAGGACTTTGAGAATTTAAATTATGGAATGTGACAGAGTTTGGAAATGACTAATGAGTAGTAGGTTAGAAGTTGAGAAACATAAAGAAACTGTTGAAGGAAAATACTGACTGCATAAGCAGCCTATATTGGTTTTTATTGTTCTTTTCCTTTGTCCTCTTATTAATGATTCAACAGTCAATGATAATACTTGATTAGTTTAATTACAGCAGGCTAAGTTGACCCAAACATTGCTGCAGTAATGTATTCCAAATTGTTACTTATATAGGAAAAGAAAATAAACATATTATAAGACAATCCTTACCTTATGACGTTTATCCAACATATGGTATATTAATTATGAATCCAATTTTTTAAAATAAGAGATGCTATTGTTATGCAGACTAGCTTTCCAGTGTCTGTTTCTGAAAGGAATCAATCTAACTTCACCAGCAATGGGAACTGCAATGCCAAACCTTGCACCGGGTCTTATCTTCATCATGTCTTGGACTTTTGGGTAATCTAACTAACATTAAAATCATATGGTGATCTATAAATGCTTTAACTACATCCAAGATGCGAAGTAAGTTCTTAATTTGGGGGCAGGTTGGAGAGTGTAAACTTAAGGAACACACATAGCAAAGTAAAAATCTTAGGAACACTGCTATGTGTTTTTGGGGCTCTCACAATGAGCATAATGCAAACCATTTCTGCTCCTCCGGAAACCGGTTTTGAGGCTACAGTTCAATCATCATCGACGCCATTGCAGTTTGTCTTCGACAAGCACAAGATGATTGGCAGCCTCTATCTTGTCGCTGCAGTCTTCATACTGTCGAGCAGCGTAGTCCTGCAGGTACCATGTGATGTGATCCAGTTAAAAAGTTTGCATTAGAAAAATGTTAAAAGCCATGAAGTTGATAAAAGAATTATAATGCAGGCTTTTGTTCTTGGAGATTTTGCGGCACCTATGTCCTTGGGTGCAATAACGTCCTTGTTAGGGGCCTTCATGACCGCAGTTTTTCAGTTACTTACAGAGCACCAAGTGAAAACTGATTGGCAAGTTCTGCGTTTTAAAGACCTAATTGGCTATTCTTTTCTGGTAATTTCAAAATAAATGCATCTTGATGCTTAGTTAAGCCTTGGCAGGGTAATCTTAATCTATATTGAAAATTCCATTGTTATTACTATTAGTATGATTTATTTATATAAATAAAGTATGGTAGCTAGTCTAACATTAAAGTGGATGAGGTATGGTTATTTATGGCAACCACATGTTATAGTTTCAATGTCATAAAGGCAAAAAATTCTAATATAGACACACAGGCAGGTGTAGCGAGTGGAATATGTTTAAGCTTCAATGGTTGGGCACTTAAGAAGAAAGGACCAGTCTTGGTCTCCATGTTTAGCCCCATTGCTACAGTCTGCTCTGTCATTTTCTCCCTTGTTACCATGAGAGACACTATTAATTTTGGAAGGTATAACTTTATTGACATTCCTAGCTAATATTAATTATTACAGACGTTATTCATTTATTACCAATACTACTGCTTTGCAGCATTGCAGGTATGTTACTCATGTTCACTGGCCTGTACTTAGTTCTTTGGGCCAAAGACAAAGAAGGCAACGCAAGAGGAAATAATGGCAATGAGATTGAGAAGGCTTTTTTAAGTTGATTGTGTTTTCAATTGTGCAAATAGATGCACATGCTGTGACCAAGATTGGAAAAGTTAAGTGTGCTATGATACAGTGATACACGATGAAGATTTAACAGCGATTTAACATGATATAAAGAAGGGCAAATAATGTAGCTGACTTCCTTGCAAAACGAGCTGCTCCACAGATTCGAACTATGTCGTAGTGTGTTAAGAAGAATCCCAATTATGTGTGTATTGAATTTGAATTTGGAATATATCAAAGATTATAGTGTATACTGTATTAAAATAGTTATAATTAAAATATGAATTAATTAATACAACGATTATTTATTGTGCGAAAGTTTGTCTTGATTTAAATTTGTTAAATAATTGATAAAGTTGAATAGAAATGAAACAAGATAAGGAAGTTGATCTTTTACAATTTCCGAACCATAGTTTAGTCCTTTATGTTGGATCACTTTCAAATGGATGAAATGTCAATGCTGCTGATTCCATGTAATAAAACTTCAACTTGACTTCTCAAACCCAAAAAATACTGTAAATTGACGATTGACGATTGACCATGGCAATTTGCTGCTACTAACATTGGGATGGAATATTCTATACCTTTAATTAAGAAAAATGGGACCAATTTATTGTTGAAAAATAGTAAAGAGTCATTAGAATTTATTTTTTTTATCTTTATTTTTAATTATTGATCTAATTTATTTAGTAATTTAATAATATATTTTAGTTTATATTTTTAAATATTAATATCTAATTGATGATTATAAATAATAAATTTTGATAATTTTTTAATATTTTTATTATTATTTTTAGTTATTAATTTAATTTTTTTAATTTAATAATTTAATAATATATTTTTAATTTACACTTTTAAATATTAACAATTAGTTACTGACCAAAAATAATAATTTTATAATAAATTTTATTAATCTTCTAATATTTCTGTTTAATTAATTGTAACTTCCCGCATGGTCCCGTTAACTAAGTTTCTAACACTACTACGGTACTACCTTCACCTATTAAATTCAATAGCACTAATAGAAAATAAAATACGAGATTGGTGAAATAAACAATATATTGTTGTAGTAAAAATACATGAGATGGATGTCTAATAATATTGGCGGTTGAAGTTTTGAAGAGAGAGATTTAAGATTCTTACAAAAGAAAAGACCAACCTTTAATAAAGTTTGAAAATGATATACTCATACATATATAAATAAGACTTCATAACATTAGCATAAGACATAACACAAGAAAATTAAAAATTATTCTTGCATAAAATATTTTTCTTTCTTTTTCTTCATATATTGAAATACATATGTTTTATCTCAGTTATATTAAAATACTAATATTAAAAAATATTAATACTAGAGTTATCTATTTATATTTTTATATTTTATATTTATTTTTTTTTTCTTATTTATTTATCGTACAACATGTTATCAGCATGAGATTCTGATCAAAATTTAAGAAGACTCAGGTAATAAATTTTTATTATATCAAAGCTCTTTCATATTGAATTTAATGCTCTTGATATATCTGGAAACAACTATTTATCATGGGTATTAGATGTCAAAATTCATCTTGATTCAATAGATCTTGGAGATACCATTAAAGGTGAAAATAATGCATCCTAAAAGGATAAAGCCAAAGTCATGATCTTTCTTCATTGTCATCTTGACGTATAATTGAAAAATGAATATTTCATACTAAAAGATCCCGTAGATCTGTGGAACAACCTTGAAAAAAAGTATAATAATAAAAAGATAGTGATACTTTTTCAAGTCTGATATGAGTGGACACACTTGCGTCTACAGAATTTTAAATTCATAAATGAATACAATTCAACAATGTTCCGAATGACCTCACAAATGAAATTGTGTGAGGAAAAGATAACTGATAATGACATAATAGAGAAAACTTTCTCGACCTTCCATGTCTCGAATGTGCTCCTGCAGCAGTAGTACTAAGAAAAAGAATTTAAAAAATATTTTGAACTAATTTCTTACCTTTTTATTACTGACGTAACAATGAATTGCTTTTAAGAAATCATGAAGCGCGCCTAATTGGGACCGCCCCATTTTCTGAAGCAAATGCAGCAAATCATAACTCTAGAAGAGGTAAATAGCAAGGTTTTGGTAACAAAAAAAAATTATGGAAGGAAGAAAAATTATGTTCACAAGAAAGGATCTCAGCAGAAGTGGGATAAAAAAAGAAATAATAGAAAAAATAAATCAACAGAGGATAAATTTTTTCCTTATGGTGGAAAGGGTGAGAAAAGGGTCATTGGTCACGTATCTATTGTACTCCAAGGCTTTTAGTTGATCTTTATCAAGTATCTTTAAAAAAGGATGACAAAAGAAATGAGATAAATTTTATTTCAAAGAATGTTGCTGAAAATTACACTTGATTATAAAATGTCTGATTTCTTTGAGAATCTTGAAGAAAATATTGGCTATTTGATCAATGATGAAAAAGTTTAATATTTAGGTTCGTTAATTATTTATGTAAATAAATAATGTAAAAATTTTCTTGTTAAGTTTTATTTTTTATGTATTTAAATTTCAAATATAATTATAAAAATAATGTTTAATAAAATATTTATGTCTATGTTTATGAATTTCAAAATCAATAAATGTGTCAAGTTCTAAAATAATAATAATGGTAATAATCATAAAATTTTAATACATGACACTATTTTTATGAATAGTGCTTCTTAGAAAAATAATTCCAATTAGGAATACAATTTTACTGCACATGTACGGCTAGTCATTTTATTATTATTATTTGTCTTTGAAGAAAATGGTAAGGATATATAATGAAGATGCTTGTCTTGCGAATAGTGCAAGTTCGCATACCATTTTCAAAAATAATATATATTTTACTCATCTTATATCAAAAGAAGAATATGTTAATACTATTATTGGCTCAGGCAATGTGATAGAAAGCTCCAAAAGAGCTATAATTTTATTTCCCGAAGGAACAAAATTCATGATAAATAATGCAGTATTGTCTATCAAGTGTCTAAGGAACTTGTTGAGTTTTAAAGATATTTGCCGAAATGGATATCATATTGAAACAATGAGTGAGAAAAATCATGAGTACTTATATATCACAACTCATGATTCAAATAAAAATGTTATATTAGAAAAGTTATCCTCACTTTCATCTGGGTTATATTATATTAAAATTAGTGCAATTGAATCGCATGCCATTGTAAACCAGAAGTTTACTAATCCAAATAAATTTATAATTTAGCATGATCAATTAGGTCATCCTAGAACAACAATGATGCAGAGAATTATTAAAAACTCCCATGGACATTCACTAAATAACCAAAAAATTATTATTTAGTGAATTTTGTTGTGCTGCATGTTCTCAGGAAAAACTAATTTTAAGGTCATCGCCAGTAAAAATTAGATTTGAGTCTCCTGAATTACTTGAAAGGATTCAAGACGATATATGTGGACCTATTCATTTACCATGTGGATCTTTTAGATATTTTATGATCCTATTAGACACATCTTTGAGATAGTCACATGTGTGCTTATTGTCTTCTCACAACCTGGTGTTTGTGAGATTACTTGCTCAAATTATTCAATTAAAAATACAGTTTCCAAAAAAATTCTAATTAAAGCAATTCGTCTTGATAATACTAGTGAATTCACTTTTCAAACCTTTGATGCTTATTGTATGGCTAACGGAATAAGCATTGAACATCCAGTAGCTCATGTTCATACACAAAATGGGTTAGTTGAATCACTTATTAAATGCCTCCAATTCTAGACCTTTATTTATGAGAACAAATCCTCCAACCTCTGTTTGGGGGCATGCAATTTTATATGCTGCAGCACTTATTTGTTTGAGGCCAACAAGTTACCATCAATTCTCTCTTCTACAATTAGTTTTTGGCTAGCAGCCAAATATTTTCTATTTAAGAATATTTGGGTTGCAATACATGTTCCAGTTGTCCCACTTTCTCGCACTAAAATGGGACCCCAACAAAACTTGGGAATTTATGTGGGATATGATTCTCCCTCTATAATGAGGTATCTTGAGATACAAACAGGAGATGTGTTTAAAGCTCAATTTGCATATTGTCATTTTGATGAATCAAAATTTTTAACGTTAGGGGGAGAGAGGAAAAAGAATTTAATTGAAATGCATCATCCTTGATGCATTTATATCCTCAATCAGGGCAATATGAATTAGAAGTTCAAAAGATTATACATTTGCAAAGAATAGCAAATGAATTGCTTGATGTATTTTCTAATACGAAAAGGATTAATAAATCCTATATACCAGTTGAAAATACTCCAATTCGAATTAATGTCCCAATCCGACAAATGGTCACCGAAACAAATTCACGTCAGAAGCGTGTAGGCCTATCAGTTCCAAAGATAAAAATCCTCGAAAAAAAAGAGGTAAATATTATTCCTATTGAAAAAGACAAAGACATAGAAAAGACACCTACAGTTGTCCAAAATTCTGATATAGTTTTGACACTAGAAGACGTTTAGGTACCTGAAAATACTTAAAATTGTAAAAATGATGAGAACTCGATAAATTATATCTTTACAGGAGAAAAATAGAACCGAAATGAAACAATTGTCAATAAAATATTTGCATATAATGTGGCATTACACATCATCCATGAAAGTAAGGATCTTGAGCCAAGAATAGTCGAAGAATGTTGACAAAAGAATGATTGGCCGAAATAGGAAGAAGCTATGAAGACTGAGTTAGATTCACTTGTAAAGCGTGAAGTTTTTGAACTTATAGTCCGTACACCAGAAGATGTAAAACCTGTTAGATACTGATGGGTATTTGTGAGAAAACAAAAAGAGAATGTTTTGTCGATTTTTTGCAAATCGATGGTGGTTCGATTCTAATGATCTAGGAGCGAAACCAACTCCTCTTTTGCAGGTACCAGTTTTCTATAAGTGCATCAAAGTGTCTTCGATTAGACAGGTATTGAAATACCAAGTAAATAAAAATTTGTAAAAAGATAAAAGAAGTTAAAGACAATAAATTCAAAAAGTAAATTAACTGAAATCGGAAAAGGTTTGAATTGAAATTTAAAGAAAGCAATAAAGGTGCCTTGGACTGGCAAAGGGCTTTTGGCGAGAAAATTAAAGATGCTGGAAGATAAATTGCCCTCGAAAGTTAAATCATTACTTGAAACATAAATTTGCTTGAAAAGGTTTACAGAAAATTAAATTGAAAAGATAAAGACATGTGAAAGGAACCCTACAGATAATTGACTCAAAGCAGACTCAGAAAGTCTCTGGGGATGTGAGTGTGTATGAGTAATTTCTGAGTCGAAGTTCCAACCATTATTCCCTAAAACTTTCTAGTATTTATAGTCTACTTCTATAACCGATTATTAATTACATAGCGCTATCTTGTATGCGCACTCCCAGGTAACCGTTCCTGCTCTTTTGCCAATGAACGTTACCCACAAATTCATCACATGATGAAAGCCTTTAACTTCTCCACTTACGTAACTGCCCGATCTGCTTTTCGAACAACTATTCGATTACTCATTTCGAATACTTGTTCGACTAGGCCCGTTCGATTTAATAAGGTGTTTGAAATCGAGTCCGTGTCAAGTTCCTCCAACCAATGCCTGCACGTGCATCTTTTCGACAATTGCTTACATCTCAATCGACCTTTTCACTACTTCGAACTAACTTATCTTAATTGAAAATATTTTTTCGACTAACAAATTGCCCCCCTTGGATTAATGTGTTTGCCTTCAATAGCATTATTGGAAGATGAAACACTTAATCCAAATTCAAATTATAATATCTTGAATCAGTAATAATTATCATTTAACTTACCCATTAATACTAACCCACTTGACACGTTTTCCGGGACCTACGCTTTCTTTTTCCACCACTTCGCCTTCTTCGTAAAGTTACCTCTTTTTTGCATTCCTTCTGCAATAACGGCTACAGTAATACTTCTTTAAATTCGACACTTCCTCCTTTGTTCAATTTTTCTCAAACCCTTGCTTCCTGAATTCCTTTCGCGTAAATCTTTTTCGCACAACCCTTAACCTTCCAAACTTCCTTCTTCTTTGTTTTGCAATGGCCACTTCTTCATCTCATGCTGCTGCCCAAGACAAGGGAAAAGGCCCCGCAGTAGAACCACTGGCTCCACCAGCTCTTCATGTATTAAACCAAGTCAATGATGATCCACAAATTCAAATCAATGATAACAGAATTCTAATCCTTTTTACAGTGGGTGGAGATGTTCATTGTTTTCATGGGCCTGTCAAAACCCTGGAAAGGGCAAACAAGAAGCTGCCTTTCTTTCCCAGTGCTCAGGGAGAGGATTTGTTGATCAACCAAGCCCTTGATATCTCTTTCTTTATCAATCAGAAACCCTTCAGAAATAATCCAAAGATTAACCCTCGAGGGTATGATTTCATAGCCTGGTACCAGCGCTTGCTCCTTTAAAAAGCGCTGCTTGGGGGGCTCTTGGAATTCAGGACCTTCTAAGGCTTTCCCACTTCTCACCTTCAATACTCCCCTGGATGATTGGAGCTGTAACTTGCTTTTGGAACAGAACTACCAACAATTTCCACCTTTCTTGTGGAATGATTGGTATGTCTCTTTTGGACGTAGCCGTTATTACTGGGCTCCCGATAAGTCCCCCAGACTTTACTTCTGACATGCAACCCAGACATCAATACACCATTGCTTCCACCACTTCCTATAGTGAATTTATTGCTCATCACATAGGTAAGGAGGGAACTGCTGTTACAGACGATGAGCATGTGGTCTTTCTGTTTTATTGACTAAATGCAATCATTTTTTGCTCCCGAAGTGTCCAGATGTCAAAGTTTTTTCTTCCTCTGCTGCTCTGCTTCATGGAGAAAATAATCTTAATTTGACCAAGCTTCTTCTAGGACATATTTTCGAAGAGCTTGGTCAATTTTTAAATTGTCTCCGAAACTATTATTTGATCAGTACAGGTGGTCCTCTCTGGCTTCTTCAACTATGACTTAATGCCATTTTCAAAAAATATATGACAAAGCCTGGAGGTGGTGCTACAGATAAATAGCACATTAAAGGCTTCCGATTAGCTGATTTCAAGCCAGATTTTCCAGAAACACAATCGGACGAAGACTGATTTTGAGCTATTTTTTCTCTCTTCCATTCCTGTAAAGACTTTTATAATGAAAACCTCAATTTCGCCCCCTTTATGCGTCGAAATTGTGGTCCTGTATGACTCGATCACTTGCTTTTTCCACATGATACTGAGAAAAATGAACTGGCTAATCGAAATTTGGCGAATTTGCTGGACGTTCAAGTAATTCCTACAGGGCTACCCCAGCACAAAAAAAAAAGTTAAAGATAACCTTGTATGACCTTCATTTCATAGCCAAGCAACTGGGTTTCTCACAGGCCATTCCAACCCCTCTTCCTCGAAACAACAAACCATTTTGCCACATCACTTTGACTTCTCAAAGTGAACTTGATTTCTGCCTCTTAAAAAATCAACAACAAAGGGAGCATTTCAATTTTCTCGTTTATGTTCGCAGCTCATATATCACCAAGTCTTGTTTTGAATGGTGGATTGCTTACTACTCTAGGTACAGTCGTACTTTAGAAGAAATCCAGCAATCTGCCATTCGAACAGCCCCTGCCGCTGAAGGTTCTCCCAAAAAACTCAAAAAAGAAAAGCTGACACCACAGCCTCCTTACGACAACCACAACACAATAATTGAAGAACTCCCACCAGAACTTCCAGAAGGGTAACTATTTCTACAAATACCCATGCAGTGACAGACCCAGACAATATTAGGAGTGGGGGCAAAAATATATACAGTAAAATAAATTTTATTGAATATTATTAATTATATGAAGATATAAAAATTAAAAAAATTTAATGAACACTTTTATTCTTAAAATACTATTCATTATATATAATTTATAAAAAAAATTATTTCTAAAACTTGAATTTAAAATATTTTAACTAAATTATAGATAACTTGTTATCTTAACTAATTTTTTATATACATTTAATAATAAAAAAGGGACTCAATTAGCACATTAATAACTAATGATACACTAATATTTATAATTTAAAACTAGAATTATATATAAATACTAGAAAAATTAAATCTATATATAAAAATATATTTATATAAAATAATAGAACTTTAATTTACAATTTTCTTCCTTCTTTCTTTTTAAAATAATTAAATTTGTTATATATTTTTTAATTTAATTTTTATATAATATTATATGAAAGATTTTGTTCATCTGTTTAATTATGTACTGTAATTAAAATATTTTGTCATTACTATTTTCATAAATAAAAAATATATTCTAAATTAGTACATTAATCAATTTATTTTAAAATTTTATATGTAATACAGGTACATATAATAGAACAAAAGATAAAAAATAAGTAATAAAGATGAATAAATTGGGAATAAAATAAAATATATAAAGACATGAAGAGAATAAAATATTAGATTAATACTTAAACTATAATTATTTGAATTAAAATTTGTAGTTGAAAATATCAAACAGAGAAACAATGAAATTGAAAGATACATAGAGTCATAGAAAGTTATATAAAAAAACGTGAAGAATTTGAATTTTACCTTCCGATGAACAGAAAGTGACTACTAGACAAGGAATAGAAAAAGAATGTTACAAATAAAGAAAGATAAAAAAAAGGGTTTAAGAGAATAAAGGAGTGATGACACAAAAACTAAATTTAATTAGGTTAAATAATACTTAAAATAATAGAAAAATAAAAAAATAAATTTCGAACTTTAGCCAATTAAATTTAATTTATTTGCAGTGGGATCATTTAAAATTTGAAGTAGAAATACATTATATATAACTATTTTTTTGTAAAAAAAAAAAAAAAAACACAGTGGGGGCAAGTGCCCCCTCATAGTTCTTATTGGGTCCGTGCCTGTACCCATGCACCTTAAACTGAAATACTTCTTAATCACATTACTTAACAACTCTTGATTTCGATCTTTTCATCAATTACGATTGCAAAACCATCGAGTGAGAGCTCTGATGGAAGTGAGCAATCCATCCGGAACATCCTTGCTGCTTTTTCTCAGTCAGAGGACACAGTTGATTCAGATTCGGGTCCTCAATTAATTCGAAAACCAAGACTCATTCTGGTAACATTATCATTTCTGCATATATTTCATTTGAGTTTGAATAAATCTTAACTTATAACTGAGTACCTTTCATATCAGCCCACTGCTGCCCAATCAATCACATCTCCTCTGGCACCTAATCAGCCACTGCTACAACAATAACATGAGCAGGGACACTCCACATCTCATGATTCAATCCAAGCTACAGAGTCTATTCAGCCACTATGAGTTGCTTTTTCGCCTCCCACTGGAACACAGGTGATTGATTTGACAAAGGACCCTACTCAGCACTCTCCAACACAGACTCAAATCTTTGGACCTACCTCACCAATCATCCAAGCTTCACTTTCTGCTGAATACCAAGTGGCTCTAGACTCTGACTCTGTTTCTCGAGTTGCTAAAACTACAAATTCAGATTCTCCTCGATTCAAGGTCTTAGAAACTCCCCAAGGACTCTCCAGTCTCCCTCAACAGGCTGAATTTCAAACTCTCCCTGGTCAAGAATCTGGAAACTTGGGTGCTTCTACCACACCTACAAGTGCCACCTTAGCTAACCTGGTTTCCATCTAAATCATGCCATCCAAGAGGATGAAGTGCTTGTTTCTGCACCAATACTTCCCAGACCTTCTACATCTAGTCCTTCATTCGAGGTTAAATGTTGATACTTGGTGCACAAAATTGTGATCCTTGGTAATGGCTCCAAAAACTTGGTGCTCTAATCTTAATTCATAATTTGTCACAACTTCGATACAACTAACCAGCAAGTGCACTGGGTCGTCCAAGTAATAAAACCTTACGTGAGTAAGGGTCGATCCCACGGAGATTGTCGGCTTGAAGCAAGCTATGGTCACCTTGTAAATATCAGTCAGGTGGATATCAAATGGTTATGGAGTTTTCGAATAATAATAATATATAAACAGAAAATAAAGATAGAAATACTTATGTAATTCATTGGTGAGAATTTCAGATAAGCGTATAGAGATGCTTTCGTTCCTCTGAACCTCTGCTTTCCTGCTGTCTTCATCCAATCAATCCTACTCCTTTCCATGGCAAAGTACTATTGTTTTTTGTTCCTCTGCTTTCTCTGTTGTTCTTCATGAATTAATACAAAGTACTATTATTTTTCTATTCAACTCAAGTCTATTTCTTCTCCAAGATATTCATTCGCACCCAAGAACATGATGAATGTGATGATTATGTGACACTCATCACCATTCTCACCTATGAACGCGTGACTGACAACCACTTCTGTTCTACATGCAAACAAGCTTGAATGTGTATCTCTTGGGTTTCTAATCTAAGATTGGAACCTTCGTGGTATAGGCTAGAATTATTGGCGGTCATTCTTGAGATCCAGAAAGTCTAAACCTTGTCTGTGGTATTCCGAGTAGGATCTGGGAACGGATGACTGTGACGAGCTTCAAACTCGCGATTGTTGGGCATGTGACAGACGCAAAATGATCAATGGATCCTATTCCAACATGATCGAGAACCGACAGATGATTAGCCGTGCGGTGACAGCGCATTTGGAACGTTTTCACTGAGAGGACGGGAAGTAGCCATTGACAACGGTGATGCCCAACATAAAGCTTGCCATGGAAAGGAGTATGAATGATTGGAAGAAGGCAATAGGAAAGCAGAGGTTCAGGAGGAACAAAGCATCTTCATACGCTTATCTGAAATTCCAACCAAAGAATTACATAAGTATCTCTATCTTTATTTTATGTTTTATTTATCTTTTAATTATCAATTCTCTATCACCATCTGAATTCGCCTGACTGAGATTTACAAGGTGACCATAGCTTGCTTCAAGCCGACAGTCTCCGTGGGATCGACCCTTACTCACGTAAGGTATTACTTGGACGACCCAGTGCACTTGCTGGTTAGTTGTGCGGAATTGTGACAAAGTGTGATTCACGTTTAAGAGCTCCAAGTCCTTTGGCGCCATTGTTGATGATCACAATTTCGTGCACCAAGTTTTTGGCGCCGTTGTCGGGGATTGTTCAAGTTTGGACAACTGACGGTTTATCTTGTTGCTTAGATTAGGTACTTTTCTTTTTATTTTTCAGAATTTTTAAGAATGAATTCTAGAGTTTCAAGGTAATATTCTTATCATCACAAAAGCTGATTGATTCTCATCAATTTAGCTGCTGAATGTAATGTCCTGCTGAAGCTTTAGACTAACATTGCATGATTCCTGGAATTCTTATTAAAAGTTTTGAATCACTTTATTTTCTTTTCCACTCAATTTTCGAAAAATTACAAAAAATTTTTTTTATAAAACCATAAAATCAAAAATATTTTTATGTTTCTTGTTTGAGTCTAGTATCAATTTTTAAGTTTGGTGTCAATTGCATGTCTTTATTCTTCTTGCATTTTTCGAATACATGCATTATGTTCTTCATTAATCTTCAAGTTGTTCTTGATGATTTCATTGCTATGATCTTTAAATTCTCTTGTTTTGTGTGTTTTGTTGTTTCTCATATGCATTCTCAATTTGTTAGTGTCTCTTATATGAAAATTTTTTAGTTTGGTGTCCTGCATGCATTGTTTGATTTGAGTTTCCTAAGATTAATTGTATTTTGATTGTTTCTCATCATTGAAAAATTCAAAAAAAAAATCTCAAAACTATGTCTTTTCAAGTCAATAATACAGAGAATTGAAGATTCAGAACATTCAGCAGAAGAATCAAACAGAAAAAGCTGGGCGTTCAAAACGCCCAGTGAAGAAGGAAAACTGGCGTTTAAACGCCAGCCAAGGTACCTGGCTGGGCGTTTAATGCCCAAAAAGGTAGCATTTTGGACGTTAAATACCAGAATGGATGCCATTCTGGGCGTTTAACGCCAGAAGGACATTATAGGGAAGATTTTGTTTTTAATTCAAATTTTTTTCAAATCTTCATAATTTTTCAAAATCAAATCTTTTTCAAATTATATCCTTTCAATCATATCTTCTCAAAATCAATTTCTTTCCATTTTTTTTATTTTTACTATTTTCGAAAATCCTTGCTAAAATTAATGATTTACTTTAAAATTTTAAAGTTATTACTTGCCTACTAAGAAAGGATCAAATTTTAAATTTTAAGAATCATATCTTTTAATTTCTTGTTAGTCAAGTAATCAACTTTAATTTTTAAACTTTCTTTTTTTAAATTGATTTTCAATCATATCTTCTCAATCATATCTTTTTCAAAATTAACTCTCAATCATATCTTTTTAATTTACAATTTCAAAATCTTTTCAAAAATCACTTAATTTCTTTCCTAATCTTAATTTTCAAAAATCTCAATCAAATTTTCAAATTTCTTTTTAATTATTTCAAAATCTTTTTAATTTATTTTCGAAAATTCTTCTCCTCTTCTCACATCCTTCAATTTAAGGGACTAACACTCCTCCTCAAGGTGCAATTCGAACTCTATCCCTCTTGATAAGTTCGAATTCTCTTCTATCTAGCTCCTCCTTCTATTCTTCTTTTCCTCTGACACCTCAAGGAATCTCTATACTGTGACATAGAGGATTCCCTACTTTCTTGTTCTCTTCTCTTTCATATGAGTAGGAACAAAAATAAAGGCATACTTGTTCAAGCTAATCCTGAACCTGAAAGGACCTTGAAGAGAAAGCTAAGAGAAGCTAAAGCACAATTCTCTCTAGAGGGCCTAACAGAGCTTTTCAAAGAAGAAGAAACCATGGCAGCCGAAAACAACAATGCCAACAATGCAAGGAAGGTGCTTGGTGACTTTACTGCACCTACTCCCGACTTCTATGGGAGAAGCATCTCAGTCCCTGCCATTGGAGCAAACAACTTTGAGCTTAAGCTTCAATTAGTCTCTCTAATGCAACAGAATTGCAAGTTTCATGGACTTCCATTGGAAGATCTTCATCAGTTCTTAGCTGAATTCTTGCAAATCTGTGACACTGTCAAGACCAACGGGGTTAACCCTGAAGTCTACAGACTTATGCTCTTCCCTTTTGCTGTAAGAGACAGAGCTAGGACATGGTTGGATTCACAACCTAAAGAAAGCCTGAACTCTTGGGAAAAGCTAGTTAATGCCTTCTTGGCAAAGTTCTTTCCACCTCAAAAATTGAGCAAACTTAGAGTGGAAGTCCAAACCTTCAGACAGAAGGAAGGTGAATCCCTCTATGAAGCTTGGGAAAGATACAAGCAATTGATTAGAAGGTGTCCTTCTGACATGCTTTCTGAATGGAGCATCATAGGTATCTTCTATGATGGTCTGTCTGAACTATCCAATATGTCATTGGACAGCTCTGCTGAAGGATCTCTTCATCTGAAGAAGACGCCTGCAGAAGCTCAGGAACTCATTGAAATGGTTGCAAATAACCAATTCATGTACACTTCTGAAAGGAATCCTGTGAATAACGGGACAACTCAGAAGAAAGGAGTTCTTGAGATTGATACTCTGATTGCCATATTGGCTCAGAATAAAATATTGACCCAACAAGTCAATATGATTTCTCAGAGTCTGTCTGGAATGCAAGTAGCAACAGGCAGTACTAAGGAAGCTTCCTCTGAAGAAGAAGCTTATGATCCTGATAACCCAGCAATGGAAGAGGTGAATTACATGGAAGAACCCTATGGAAACACCTATAATCCTTCATGGAGAAATCATCCAAATCTCTCATGAAAGGATCAACAGAGACTTCAACAAGGTTTCAACAATAATAATGGTGGAAGAAACAGGTTTAGCAATAGCAAGCCTTTTCCATCATCTTCTCAGCAACAGACAGAGAATTCTAAGCAGAGCCACTCTGACTTAGCAACCATTGTCTCTAATCTAATCAAAACCACTCAAAGTTTCATGACTGAAACAAGGTCCTCCATTAGAAATTTGGAGGCACAAGTGGGTCAGCTGAGTAAGAAAATTA
The DNA here is from genome assembly GCF_059453495.1 of Arachis ipaensis. Taxonomy (NCBI): domain Eukaryota; kingdom Viridiplantae; phylum Streptophyta; class Magnoliopsida; order Fabales; family Fabaceae; genus Arachis; species Arachis ipaensis. Next base: position 15,570,701 of record NC_142440.1, on the reverse strand, counting down.
CTGAACTCCCTCCTAGTACTCTCCCAAGCAATACAGAAGAGAATCCAAAGAGTGAGTGCAAGGCCATAAATACGTCTCACATGGCCGAACCTGGAGAGGAGGAAGAGGCAGTGATCTCCACTGAGGAAGACCTCAATGGACGTCCACTGACCTCCATGGAGTTTCCTGATGAGGAACCATGGGAATCTGAGGCTCACACAGAGACCATAGAGATTCTATTGAATTTACTTCTGCCATTCATGAGCTCTGATGAGTATTCTTTCTCTGATGAAGATGAAGATGTTACTGAAGAGCAAGTTGCTAAGTACCTTGGAGCAATCATGAAGTTAAATGCCAAGTTGTTTGGTAATGAGACTTAGGAGGATGAACCTCCATTGCTCATCAAAGAACTGGATGACTTGACTAGGCAGAGATTACCTCTGAAGAGACAAGATCCTGGAAAGTTCTCAATACCTTGTACCATAGGCACCATGACCTTTGAGAAGGCTCTGTGTGACCTAGGGTCAAGCATAAACCTCATGCCTCTCTCTGTAATGGAGAAGCTAGGGATCATTGAGGTACAAGCTGCAAGAATCTCACTAGATATGCCAGACAATTCAAAGAAACAGGCTTATGGACTTGTAGAGGATGTCTTGGTAAAGGTTGAAGACCATTACATCCCTGCTGATTTCATAATCCTAGAGACTGGGAAGTATATGGATGAATCCATCATCCTTGGCAGACCCTTCCTAGCCATAGCAAAAGCTGTGATTGATGTTGACAGAGGAGAATTGATCATTCAAGTGAATGGAGACTCCCTTGTGTTTAAAGCTCAAGGATATCCCTCTGTCACCATGGAGAGGAAGCATGAAAAGCTTCTCTCAATACAGAGTCAAACAGAGTCCCCACAGTCAAACTCTAAGTTTGGTGTTGGGAGGCCACAACCAAACTTTAAGTTTGGTGTTGAACCCCCACATTCAAACTCTAAGTTTGGTGTTGGGAGGTTCCAACATTGCTCTAAACATTTGTGAGGCTCCATGAGAGCCCACTGTCAAGCTATTGACATTAAAGAAGTGCTTGTTGGGAGGCAACCCAATCTTTAATTATCTATGTTAAATTTCTATTTTCTTTTGTTATTTTATGTTTTCTGTAGGTTGATGATCATGTGAAGTCACAAAAACAATTGAAAAAGCAAAAACAGAAGGAAAAATAGAATGAAAAATAGAACACCCTGGAGGAGAAACTTACTGGCGTTTAAACGCCTGCAAGGGTAGCAGAATGGGTGTTAAACGCCCAGTCTGGCACCAGACTGGCGTTTAACGCCAGGAATTGGCAAGGAGTTGGTGTTAAACGCCAGAAATGGGCAGCAACCTGGCGTTTAACACCAGGATTGGCAGCAAGGGGCGTTTTGCACGCCACATGGTGCAGGAATGAGAAATCCTTGACACCTCAGGATCCGTGGATCCCACAGGATCCCCACCTACCTCATCTCTCTCTCTCTCTTCTTCACCCATTCACCAATCACCTCAATACCTCTTCCCCATAAAACCCCACCTACCTCACCATTCAAATTCAAACCACTTTTCCACCCAAACCCACCCATAATGGCCGAACCATACCCCCCTCTCCACTCCTATATAAACCCATCTTCACTCCTTCATTTTCACACAACATACACACTACCTATCCCCTTGGCCGAAACACAAAGCCCCCTCCATCTCCTCTATTTCTTCTTCTTCTACTCTCTTCTTTCTTCTTTTACTCGAGGATGAGTAAAATTCTAAGTTTGGTGTGGTAAAATCTAAAGCTTTTTTTGTTTTTCCATAACCATTTATGGCACCAAAGGCCGGAGAAACCTCTAGAAAGAGAAAAGGGAAGGCAAAAGCTTCCACCTCCGAGTCATGGGAGATGGAGAGATTCCTCTCAAGGATGCATCAAGACCACTTCTATGAAGTTGTGGCCAAGAAGAAGGTGATCCCCGAGGTCCCTTTTAAGCTCAAAAAGGGCAAATATCCAGAGATCCGACATGAGATCCGAAGAAGGGGTTGGGAAGTTCTCACCAACCCTATTCAACAAGTCAGAATCTTAATGGTTCAAGAGTTCTATGCCAATGCATGGATCACCAAGAACCATGATCAAAATATAAACCCGGACCCCAAGAATTGGCTTACAATGGTCCGAGGGAATTACTTAGACTTTAGTCCGAAAAATGTAAGGTTGGCATTCAATTTGCCTATGATGCAAGGAGATGCACACCCATCACTAAGAAAAGGATGGAGCAAACAAGAGATCCCACTCATGGACAAGAGCATTCCATCCTCCTCCATGAAATAAGAGAAGACCAAAGAACCATGAGAGAGGAGCAACAAAGGCAAGGAAGAGACATTGAGGAGCTCAAGCACTCCATAAGATCTTCAAGAGGAAGAACAAGCCGCCATCACTAAAGTGGACCCGTTCTTTAATTTCCTTGTTCTTTATTTTCTGTTTTTCAAAAATTGTGCTTTATGTTTATTTATGTTTGTGTCTTTATTACATGATCATTAGTGTCTTAGTGTCTATGCATTGAAGCTATGAAAATGAATCCATCAGCTTTCTTAAATGAAAAATGTTTTTAATTGAAAAAGAAAAAGAAGTGCATGAATTTCAAATTTTAAAACAGTTTAATTATTTTGATGTGGTGGCAATACTATTGTTTTTCTAAATGAATGCTTGAACATTGTATATTTTTGAATTTGATTATTTATGAATGTTAAAATTGTTGGCTCTTGAAATAATGATGGAAAAGGAGAAATGTTATTTGATAATCTGAAAAATCATAAAATTGATTCTTGAAGCAAGAAAAAGCAGTGAAAAGCTTGCAATATATATATATATATATATATATATATATATATATATATATATATATATATATATATGCCAAAAAAAAGAGAGAGAAAGAAAGAAAAAGAAAAAGCAAGCAGAAAAAGCCAATAGCCCTTTAAACCAAAAGGCAAGGGTAAAATAAAAAGGATCCAAGGCTTTGAGCATCAGTGGATAGGAGGGCCCACAGGAAAAAAATCCTGGCCTAAGCGGCTAAACCAAGCTGTCCCTAACCATGTGCTTGTGGCGTGAAGGTGTCAAGTGAAAACTTGAGATTGAGCGGTTAAAGTCGTGGTCCAAAGCAAAAAAAGAGTGTGCTTAAGAGCTCTGGACACCTCTAATTGGGGACTCTAGCAAAGCTGAGTCACAATCTGAAAAGGTTCACCCAGTTATGTGTCTGTGGCATTTATGTATCCGGTGGTAATACTGGAAAACAAAGTGCTTAGGGTCACGGCCAAGACTCATAAAGTAGTTGTGTTCATGAATCAACATACTTAACTAGGAGAATCAATAACACTATCTGGATTCTGAGTTCTTATAGAAGCCAATCATTCTGAACTTCAAAGGATAAAGTGAGATGCCAAAACTGTTCAGAAGCAAAAAGCTAAAAGCCCCGCTCATCTAATTAATACTGGTCTTCATAGATGTTTTTGGAATTCATTGTATATTCTCTTCTTTTTATCCTATTTGATCTTCAGTTGCTTGGGGACAAGCAACAATTTAAGTTTGGTGTTGTGATGAGCGGATAATTTATACGCTTTTTGGCATTGTTTTTAGTATGTTTTAGTTAGTTTTTATTATGTTTTTATTAGTTTTTAAATAAAAATCACTCTTCTAGACTTTACTATGAGTTTGTGTGTTTTTCTGTAATTTCAGGTATTTTCTGGCTGAAATTGAGGGACCTGAGCAAAAATCTGATTCAGAGGCTGAAAAAGGACTGCAGATGCTGTTGGATTCTAACCTCCCTGCACTCGAAGTAGATTTTCTGGAGCTACAGAAGCCCAATTTGCGCGCTCTCAATTTTGTTGAAAAGTAGACATCCTGGGCTTTTCAGCAATATATAATAGTCCATACTTTGCCCAAGATTTGATGGCCCAAACAGGCGTTCTAAGTCAGCTCAAGAATTCTGGCGTTTAACGCCGAAACTAGCACAAAAGCTGGAGTTAAACGCCCAAACTGGCACAAAAGCTGGCGTTTAACTCCAAGAAAAGTCTCTACACATGAAAGCTTCAATGCTCAGCCCAAGCACACACCAAGTGGGCCCGAAAGAAGATTTCTGCATTAATTACTGATTTCTGTAAACCCTAGGCTACTAGTTCTCTATAAATAGGACCTTATACTATTGTATTTTCATCTTTGGATGTTTAGTCCCTAGACCTTGGAGGCTGGCCATTTGGCCATGCTTACACCATTATCACTTTTGTATTTTCAACGGTGGAGTTTCTACACACCATAGATTAAGGTGTAGAGCTCTGCTGTTCTTCATGAATTAATACAAAGTACTATTGTTTTTCTATTCAACTCAAGTCTATTTCTTCTCCAAGATATTCATTCGCACCCAAGAACATGATGAATGTGATGATTATGTGACACTCATCACCATTCTCACCTATGAATGCGTGACTGACAACCACTTCCGTTATACATGCAAACAAGCTTGAATGTGTATCTCTTGGGTTTCTAATCTAAGATTGGAACCTTCGTGGTATAGGCTAGAATTATTGGCGGTCATTCTTGAGATCCGGAAAGTCTAAACCTTGTTTGTGGTATTCCGAGTAGGATTTGGGAAGGGATGACTGTGACGAGCTTCAAACTCGCGATTGTTGGGCATGTGACAGACGCAAAAGGATCAATGGATCCTATTCCAACATGATCGAGAACCGACAGATGATTAGCCGTGCGGTGACAGCGCATTTGGAACGTTTTCACTGAGAGGACGGAAAGTAGCCATTGACAACGGTGATGCCCAACATAAAGCTTGCCATGGAAAGGAGTATGAATGATTGGAAGAAGGCAATAGGAAAGCAGAGGTTCAGGAGGAACAAAGCATCTTCATACGCTTATCTGAAATTCCAACCAAAGAATTACATAAGTATCTCTATCTTTATTTTATGTTTTATTTATCTTTTAATTATCAATTCTCCATCACCATCTAAATTCGCCTGACTGAGATTTACAAGGTGACCATAGCTTGCTTCAAGCCGACAGTCTCCGTGGGATCGACCATTACTCACGTAAGGTATTACTTGGACGACCCAGTGCACTTGCTGGTTAGTTGTGCGGAATTGTGACAAAGTGTGACTCACGTTTAAGAGCTCCAAGTCTTTTGGCGCCATTGTTGATGATCACAATTTCGTGCACCAAGGGGTTTGCTTCACAGGTCGAGCATTTGGTTTCAATGCTAATCAATGTTCTACAAGAGAACGATCGAGACCAGGCATCTCATGATAATCCCAAGCAAAACAATCTTTAAATTCATGTAAAAGATGGAAAAGTTCAATTCGAAATGGATCAACAAGATCTTTACAAATATATGTAATTCGAACATCATTAGGAGTCCCTAAATTGATTTCTTCTAAGGGATCTTGAGATTCAAATCCTTGGAAATGATCATCATCTTTTACTGAATATTTTTCGAAACCCAAAGGTTCCAAATCATAGATGCAATCGAAAGAGAAATCAACAGTTTCCTTGGAAATAGAATATACTGGATCATTTATTAAATTAATATCAACTTGATTTTCAACAAAATGTGCCTTTGCTATTAAATCAGCATTTTGTCTTGAAACATCACTTGCATTACATGAAGAAGAAAAACTAAAACCATGATAAAACTCGATAGATGGCATCGAGCTACTACCACTACTTAAAAGATTTGCATTCCTAAATGATTCCACTTCATCAGAAGAACCACTTTTATTTTCTACAGAAACAGAATTACTTAAATAATTATATAAAGTTACCAGGTAGTCTGAAATATCTTGACCCTGGCCCATTGAGCAAGCCTTCAATACCCTTAAGAGAGATAATCCCAGCCAGTCGGGCTCATATTCAATTGTGGGTAACGTAACTTCACCGTCAGACCTTCCGAGGACAAGTAACAACCTTCGCAATTGTAAGATTTCAACATCCTGTCAACAGTCAAAGGCTTCAGTTTTGGATTATACATCCTGAAATTGACATGTAGTTGCTCGACATAAAGATTCGAATCTGCCTTAACGATCTCAGGTTTGCCATCTTCCATCCAGAGAAGGACACTTTGATGCACAGTTGAAGGTACCACTCCAACACAATGGATCCAATCTCGCCCTAGCAAAGCATTATAACTTGCTTTTCACGGTACCACCACGAACACAGTATTTCGTTCGAATGATTCAACCTTTACTCCTAAAGTAACAAGTCCTTTTGCTGGCGTCGAAGCACCACTAAAGTCTATCACCGCAATGTTAGTAGGGACCAGGTCATCAGGATGCTTTCCCACCTTCATTAGCATCCTTTCTGGCAGGAGACTTATTGTTGCTCCTCCATCGATCAGAACCTTATTTACTTTAATCCCACTCAAAGTAATGGTGATATGGAGTGGGCGGAGATGGAATTTCTGCCTTTCAGTAGGCCTTATAAAACATCTCGGTTCATCCTCATATCGCATGAAAGAGAAAGCTTCTTCGGCTTCCATGTCATAGTCTTTTTCTGGGTCACCTTCATATTCCCCCAGATATTCAGTTGGAATAATTGAAATTGTTCCAACCATTTCGTCATCCCTTTACTCAAAATACTCTTCATCCAAATCAACTTCCTTGCTTTTATCGACCCCCGAGGACTGAGCTATTGCCTTGCCTTTCTCTATTTTTGTGGGAGATGGAATCCCATTCGGGCATGTCTCTCCATCAGAAGGAAAGACAATTCGGGAATGAACAGAAGGCGTTGCCTCCTTGTTTATATCTGTTTGAGGCTTTTTATTTTGATTGAAATTTCTTCTACCCCTACCTCTTGGGTATCCTCTGGCTCTACCACGGAAATAAGGATACTGATTTCGAGGAGGTCCTCGATGCCCCCACTGAGGGTTCCGTCGATATAGAGCATCCTAATTCTAGAATTCCTGACAATTCCGAATCCATTGTACACCTAGAGCCTGAGACCGACTTAGAGGTACAACCACATTTTGTTGAGGGGTCTTGGAACTTTGACCCTCTATACGCCGAATTGGCTGCCTCTGACGCGCTTGCTCCTCTCTATGCGCCAATTCTTTCTTCATCCTTTCTTTCTCGAAAATGGATGCAGCTTCAGCATCAAATACAGCATTACATCGTGGACATAAAGACACGTCATGATCTTTAATCTTTTGCTGTACCAAGAAATCAAGCAAGCCATCTTTTGCTCGAGGATACACAGATCAAACTTGTGACTCAAAATCATCCAAAGCCACATCAAAGTCATAGGACATACCAACCATATTCACTTCGAAATATGGTTCAACGAAACTAGCATCCTCATCAAAAGGATCAACATCCACTTTCATTTCCTTCTTACCATCATCGAACTTTAACCGTCCTTCCATTATAGCTTCCTGAATTTAAGTCCCTGAAACGAACACAGCTGTTAGTCGAATGAATGGTTTCTTGGTGAAATTTACAATAAGGTTTTCCTTTCAAATCTTTCACCGAAAGTAAAGTTCTACCCTCAGGCAGAATTAACTGTTTATCTTTAAGCAACACATCGAAAATATTATCAGATTTCAAAATATCAAAACTATATTTCTTTCCACTTTTCTGTTTTAAATCATTCGAATTTTCATTACCAAGAAGCTTTTTAAGTAAAGAACAAAAACATGGAGGACCTTTTTTAAGTTCAGCCAAATCGATCTCTGTTTCGAAATTGAGTTCCTCTTCTGAGGACTCCATAGTTACATAAGTAACTTTCTCCTTTTGAGTAAAAGGCCTACTCTTTACCCTCTACTCATTCTTATGTTTCTCCTTTTCTTTGTTCATCAACTCCACCTGACAAACCCTTTCAGCCAGATGGGCCAGATAAGGGATATGCACATTAAGCAATTTTTGACACATATAAAATCTTAATCCCATAACTGCTATTTTCACCACTTCACTCTCGGGTAATGAAACATAGCATCTACTTCTAGCATTTTTGAAACGTATCATATAATCGTCAACGGTTTCACCATCTTCGTGTTTCAAAGCAACTAGATCAGTAACTGCCACATTCAATTCCCCTCGATAAAACTGAGCGTGAAAAGCAGTTTCCAACTGATTCCATGTTGTTATCAAATTTGGTCTGAGATTCGAAAACCAAGTAAATGCATTCTTCGTTAACGAAGAAGGAAAAAATTCATTTTCAAATTCTCATCATTGGCTAAATTTCCAATCTCAACCAAATATCGAGCAACATGTTCAGTGGTTGACTCTCCAACTTCCCCTGCAAATTTTGTGATTATCTTTGAATTTTTCACCCCTCTTGGCACTTCAACCATTTGAACAACTTGAGAAAAAGCAGACACAAAATGAGGTCGATTCATAAAACCAACATTCAAGCCAACTCGATTGAGTACTTCCTCCACAATTCTTGTGACTTGATAACGTTCACCACCATGATTAGCACGTAATCTGGCTAGAACCTCATCAGCATCTTGACCACAGGGAACTATATGAGGATTTCCTCTATTCAAAATATTGTTTTCATTTTGAAAAACATTTTCAAATCCTTAATTATTTCCCCTGGCATCATGCCTCTCACCTTCTTCATAATCTACGATTCGAGCAATTCATTCGACTTGTCTAGCAAGGCATTCGAATTTCAATTCGTGATCAGCCATCATAGGATTTAGAATTGTGGTCATTTATTGAGTCAACAAATTGTCTAATTCATGATGACTTTCCTCTACTTGTTGTCAATATACTGCCATAGAATTAGCAGCATTCGAAGTAAAGCCCACATTATAGTCACGAGAATACTCGGAATGTTGTTGTAGGTTTTGAGAATTATTCCCTCCATTTACACTCCCAAATCGAACAGGAGGAACAAAATTACCCACTGGTGGAACATAACCAGGAGGAAGACCATAAGGAGGCCAACCAGTGGTTAATGGAGGTTGGGTCGGTGGTAAAGTACCACGTGGACGAATATTGCGTCCGACACTCCCAGTTTGTACTCTCACTTCCAATTACACCTTCCAAACGTGAAGTCACGTCCGCTGATTGCACAGTTACTGGTATGCTATCATTGGTGGATGAACCACCATTCACATTCGACAATTCATCAGCCATGTGAATGATCTTCCCACTTCTTAATCGCATAAACCAAATGACACCAAAAACTATTTAATACACTTCAATTTAAAACTGTCCCACTGGGCGTGCCAATTTGTTTTGTCAATTTTTTGCAAATTGATGGTGGTTCGATTCTAATAGTCTGGGAGTGAAACCAACTCCTCTTTTGCAGGTACCAGTTTGCTATAAGTGCATCAAAGTGTCTTCGATTAGACAGGTATTGAAATACCAAGTAAATTAAAGTTTGTAAAAAGATAAAAGAAGTTAAAGACAATAAATTCGAAAAGTAAATTAACTGAAATCGGAAAATATTTGAATTGAAATTTAAAGAAAGCAATAAAGGTACCTTGGACTGGGTCGAAGGACTTTTGGCAAGAAAATTAAAAATGTTGGAAGATAAATTGCATTCGAAAGTTAAATCATTACTTAAAACATAAATTTACTTGAAAAGGTAAAGTTTACAGAAAATTAAATTGAAAAGATACAGACATGTGGAAGGAACCCTACAGATAATTGACTCAAAGCAGACTCAGAAAGTCTCTAAGGTTGTGAGTGTGCGTGAGTAATTTCTGAGGTGAAGTTCCAACCATTATTTCCTAAAGCTTTCTAGTATTTATAGTCTACTTCTATAACCGATTATTAATTACATAGCGCTGTCTTGTATGCGCACTCCCAGGTAACTGTTCCCGCTCTTTTGCCAATAAAAGTTACCCACAAATTTCTCACATGATGAAAGCCTTTAACTTCTCCACTTACGTAACTGCCCGATCTGCTTTTTGAATAACTATTCGATTACTCATTTCGAATATTTGTTCGACTAGGCCTGTTCGATTTAATAAGGTGTTTGAAATTGAGTCCGTATCAAGTTCCTCTAACCAATGCCTGCACGTGCATCTTTTCGACAACTGCTTACATCTCAATCGACCTTTTCACTACTTCGAACTAACTTACCTTAATCGAAAATATTTTTTCGACTAACAGAGAAAAATGAAGTTGTACGCTACAAAACTCGACTTGTGGCACAAGGTTTTTCACAAAGGTCCAGTATAGATTATGAAGAAACATATTCCCGTGTAGTAGATGCAATAACATTGCGTTATTTGGTTAGTTTATCCGCATACCATAAACTACGTATGCATCTAATGGATGTGGTAACAGCCTATTTATACGGATCATTAGATTGTGATATCTATATGAAAGTCCCTAAAGGACTAAAGATATCTAAACCATCTCATGAATATTCGCATGGGTTATACTAAGTAAAATTACAAAGATCTTTATATGGATTAAAACAATCTGGACGAATGTGGTATAATCGTCTTACTGAGTATCTGACAAAAAACAGATTTAAGAATGATGATATCTGCCCATGTGTTTTCATAAAGAAATCTGCATCTAGATTCAATTATAATTGCTATGTACGTTAATGATTTAAATATCATTGGAGCCCCTGAAGAGATTCCAACAATTATAAAAACTCTAAAAGAAGAGTTTGAGATGAAAGATATTGAAAAACTAAATTTTGTCTCGGCCTACAGATCGAGTATACAAAAAATAGAATCTTTATTCATCAAACAACATACACAGAAAAGATCTTGAAGAGATTTTATATGGATAAGTCACATCCATTAAGTACCCCAATAATCGTAAAGTGTCTAAATATGGAAAAGGATCAATTCCGTCCTAAAGAAGAAAATGAAGATATCTTTGATTCCGAAGTATCATATCTCAGTGCCATTGGAGCACTAATGTATCTTACTAATAATACACGACCTGACATATCACTTGCTGTGAATTTACTAGCAAGGTATGGTTCCTCTCCAATCAGAAGATATTGGAATAGAATCAAACAAATCTTTCGATATCTTCATGGAACAGTTGATATGTGACTGTTTTATCCATATGAATCCAAGTCACAATTAGTTGGCTATGTAAATATTGGATACTTGTCTGATCCACACTAAGGAAGATCTCAAATAGGATACATATTCACATATGGTGATACAACTATATTATGGAGGTTCACGAAATAGACGATAGTTGCAACATCCTCTAATCATGCTAAAATACTAGCGATACATGAAGCAAGTGGCGAGTATTTTTGGCTCAGGAATTTGATCCAATATATTCTGTCATCATGTGGACTGATTGATCATAAGATAGCTCTAACTGTTCTATTTGAAGATAATATAGCATGCATTGCTCAACTTAAAGGGGGATATATCAAAAGTGCGTGATAGAACAAAGCATATTTCTCCCAAATTCTTCTTCACTCATTATCTGCAAAATCAAGGGACAATCGATGTCTATCAGATTCGTTCAAGCGATAATCTGGCAGATTTATTTACAAAGTCACTTCCAAAATCCTCTTTTGAAAAATTGGTACATCAAATTGGGATGCGCCAATTTCAAGATATTAAATAATGTCGACAGGAGGGGGAAACTGTATTCTTTTTCCCTTGGTCAGGTTTTTATCCCTATTGGATTTTTTTTACAAGGTTTTTAATGAGACAATCATCATCACAAAAGATATTATACTTTTTTTCTTTTATTAAATTTTTTTTTCATTAATTTTTTTAGTAAGATTTTAACGAGGCATATTCATAAATAGCCATTCAAGGAAAAGTGTTGTGATAAGAATGCATGAGGTAGATGCCCATTAATAATACGATCGGCTGAAGTTTTCAAGAGAAAGACTTAAGATACTCACGAAAGACCAATCTTTAATAAAGTTTGGAAATAATAAATTTATACATGTAAAAATAAGATTTCATATCCTAAAACATAACACACGAAAATAAAAAACCACTCTTGTATAAAATATTTATTTCTCTTTCTTTTCATATATTAAAATACATAGGTTCTATTTTAATTATATTAAAATATTAATATTAAAATTATTTATTTATATTTTTATATTTTATATTTATTTTTTTTATTTATCTTATAACATATATGACTATAAAGGTTTAATTTAAAGTTGCACTAAACCTACTCGCCGTCGGTGTGTAATGTATCTCATTTCCTGGAATATCGCTGTCACTACTCACTAATAAACATTTTGGGATTCGGTAACACTCCAATCCATATGATGTAATTTATAGTTGACCTGCTAATTAACTTCCCATGATCTTTCTATCTGTTTCTGTATATATACTAATACTGGATTCTAATATACAAAAATTTTGAGATTCAATTTGTTAAACAAATAATTAGATTTTTTTTTTATATTTCTTTCTCTTAATATTTATTCATTTATTACTTTATTAGTTGACTACTACATATTGATCAAAGAAAAGTTTATTCCCTAACAAAACTACAATTTTATTATCTCAGCACATATATAAAGAAATAAGAAGTTAATATTTCCTCGTATCAGAAACAAAGCAAAGAATGCGAGACAAAAGTATATGGATGGATTATGATGAGTTGATTTGGTAAAATTTTTATTTGTTGAAAGTAATTTATATTTTATAAAAATTAGTCTTTAAAATATATTTTAAAAAAATTATAGTATTTATATTTAGTAAATTAAATTAAAATAATTTTTATTAAATATAAGTAACAATAATTTAATTTAATAAAATAATTTTTAAAATTTTAAAATATTATAATAGATATAAATATAAAAATAAATTTAATAATTTATTAATGTATATGGTATTATATTAGATTTTAAAATTTTAAAAAGTATAAGTTAATTTTAAAAAAATTTATTTTAAATATTTTTATAAACGCTTATTTTTTAAAAATTTTAAGTATACGTATATAATTTTTTTATTTATCAAATACAAAATGAAAATTTTATGCTTTTCAAAAGTATAAGTACATTCTTAAAATGTTATACCTAACCAAAGTTATGTTATCTTTGTTTCTTGGCATTTGCTATTCTATAAATTTATATACTTCAGAAGTTTTTTTTTTTTTGAAAGGAGAAACTGTAACACCCTATTACACAAAATTTTATGTTTAAACCGTAAAATAGAGGTGGTGCAGTATTACGAGCTCTAAAACAAAATAGTATCTGAAAGAGAGTAATATACGAGGAGCCTTGAAAAACAGGTAAAACAAAATCGCAAAATAAAAAGCGCAACACTCAGGAAACGAGATTACTTACGTGCTAAGAAACCTAAAGATCATAGGTGCAAATAAACGAAAAGAGAGAATAAAGAGTCAAGGATACAGAATAACTAGCTCCTAACTCAACCTGCGAAGCCAATGCTGGCCGGAGAATATTTACATACATATATACGTATCCCAAAATACCCAAAATACAGAGATAAAACCTTAACTCTCCTTAAACCTCTAAGAGGGACAAAATAAATAAGTTTCTTGGAGAGAAAGCTAAGTACATATATACATAAACTGAATAATAAAAGAACCCAGGAACCACTCCGATTCAGAAGTCTAGATGCCTAGCGAGGTGCCTCTCGACCTGCATCTGAAAACAACAACACAGTATGGGGTGAGAACCGGAGGTTCTCATCATGGTAAAGGTACCACGCATATAAGATATAAGGTCCTGAGAATGCAAGAGGCAATCCTAGAATGCCGACACTCAGATTATAAAAAGGGGTAGGTGTCTAGGAAATTCTAAACTCAGTTTAAACTTAACTTTAACACCAAACCTGTCCACCTTTCATCCGCTCCTCCATCACCAATAATTTAGCAGAGACAGACAAACAAACAATTTCAAGCACAAACAGAAGGCAGGTAGTGCAAGTAGCAAATATAACAATTAGCATAATATGTATTCAGTTAGGCATTTCCAAGTATGCCTAGCAAACAAAAAAACAAAATGCACATGATGTATGCCTGTCCTATGGCTGATGAGGCTCATCTGTCGGTTATCAAGCCAACCCGACAAGTCTGAAACCCTTGGACTGTCCCTTGTTGCGCATCCCCATGAGTCTATGCATAACTTTTTCTCATATCATTCATACATTCATATATAACTTAATCAATGGGGATATCCATTCCCGAAAATTTATACGTGCCCGGTCACCCTTATAACGTAGGGTCAACAGAGTATTAAGTCTCAACCTGAAACACGTGGTGGCAAGCCACGGTTCTATACCCAGAAAAACTCATATCTCAGATAACATTAAATTCATAAGCCGCATAATATTCATAACCATTCATATTCATTACATAATCATTCATCATAGCCATGGCATCATATAGTCGTTATACATACACATTCTCCTCATATAAATCATCACTTTTAACCTTTACTTCATCCCCAAGTTACCTCTATTTCCTAGCTTCAACTTACTGCTAGAGTAACTACTATGATCTGGGGCAAAAAGAGTGAAAATAGAGGTATAGAAGCTTCAAATTTGACTTAAAAACATAAAAATTCATTTTTGTTGAAACAGGGGCCACGCGTACGTGTGGGCGTGCGCAAACCCCTTGCTCGCGTACACGAGAACCCCAACCCGAAAGGGTTGGTCGTGTATGCGTGGGCATGAAAAAGTCATTACCCGCGTACGCGAGAACTCCAACCCGAAAGGGTTGGTCACGTCGCGAGCAGCTATGCGTACGTTTTTCCAAAAATTTGCATAAGTTTGAAAAGCTGTAGAATTCTAACTTTTTAACCCCAACTTCCGACGCGTATAACTTCTTTGTTTAAAATCATTTTTCTTCTGTTCTTCAAACGGCATAAATTTCACGGACCCAATTTTCATATAAAATAAATTTGAAATAATTTGGGGTTCCGGAAGCCAAGTTATGCCTCACCAAAGTTTGGCCAAAAATCAGTTTTTTCTCAAAAGTTCCAAACCTCATTTTCATCAAAATCAAGTTCAATATCCACTCCTTATACATATATATTCATCACAACACAATACATAACATCTCCATACAACTCTACTATCCACTTACCAAATCACAACCTAATTTTCTTGCCTCTATCAACATAATCATCAACATATAACCATGCATACATATACCACCAATGTCATCAATTTGCCAACGATATCCACACACCAAAGAATTATGATTTCCAACACATACATAACTCATATCATCAATCAACATCATTAATGCCAGGCACCCAACTTACATAATCAATCCAACTTATCCTATGGTTCTCTAACATAAGTTTTCACACAATATTATATATTAAATACGCAAAACCTAAACCATACCTTGGCCGATTTCCACGTTTGGTCTAAGGCAACAACTTAAGCCACACACACACAGCCCCATAAGTTCCAAAATCACCAAAACATTGGCACTAATCCTCCACCAAGCCTCCAAATGTCCACAATTTAGTTCCAATATATATATATATATATATATATATATATATATATATATATATATATACACCTAAGTTCACATATTTCATACATATATACTTCAAAACTCAGAATTTAACATACTAAAAATAAGGATTGGCTAGGGTTAGAGACCTCACCATACCCACATATCAAGAGAGCCAAAACCAACAAGCTCCATAAGCTAAATTGAACCTAGAGTACGAAAATCAACCAAATCTCAATATGGGTTCTCACCAATTTTCGAAATTCAAGGGGTAGAGAAACTGGAGTGATAGAGTGACTTACCTATGAAATT